>NC_066347.1:3190206-6124407 GCF_024516045.1 Bombus affinis | reverse complement strand
AATTACACGCGTCTTAGAATTAAAAAGTAAACTGGATTAAAAGATTGCTAAAAGTACATTTACATAGAGAGAAGAATTATACTCTGCAAAATGACTGAGAGTCAATTGAGTTAACCCTAGGTAGTCGTTCCAGTTAGATCATTACCATAATTAGTTGAATTTGATCGCGGTTCTGTGTGCTTTTGGGGCTTATTGGCTTGTTCGTCGTTTAATCAATGCCATTACCTCTAGCACTACTGTTTTATACCTATGAGAGTCGTGAGATGAAGAGACGGAACGCAACTTCCTTGTGCAAGAGTGCGCGTGGATACCATAAATCACGTAACGATCGATGAAAACCAATACTGCGAGGTATCGTTAATTAATGTAAAAACAATAATCTCTATGAGAGGTTGTGGTATACTAAACAACAAACAGAAACGAAAGTTTACCCGGTGTTGCAATGCAGTTATACAATATGATTAATAAATGAAACTTTCGGAATGTATGAAATGGATGTTCGTTTGATTAATTAACGGTTTTTAAATCTTTAAGTTTCAGATTGAATTGTATTATAAATTGTTATTTATAATGAAATAATTGAATGAAACGAACGAATGAAATTAATCTGAACGTACATATTTGACAAAAGCTTAGTAACTCGATTTCCATTAATGTGTTTCTTTAAAAATATTTATAAAAAGATTTCTTGTAGATTTAATTAATATTTCTAGCAGTTATTTGTCATAATTAATTTAATTAGATAAATGAAAACATATTGTACATAAAAGTGTAGACTGAGTTACAGCAAAATAGATAAATAGGTAGGATATACAAATTTTACATTAGGCAGGTATTGGTTCACTTATCAAGATACTCCCTTTTCTTCTTTCCCTTTCTACACCAATAATGTCTTTCTCTTCTTTCTTCTTTCCTTTCCATTTCTTGTCTCTCTCTCCTTTACCTCTCTCTCCCATCGTTTTTTCTTTCTTTTATTTCTCCTCTATCTTCTTTTCTTCCTTCTCTTCCTTTTTTCTGCTTCGAGTGTACATATTAGATCAACGGCATCCGCAGGGTTAAGTATATTTCATGACTCATATATATCTCTCGATGGACCTCCACGAATTATAACTTGGATCATATTACGTCATATGCCGAGGTAGCGTGACGACGTGGCCCCACTACAAATATTTCTTAAAGAAATAAGGTTCTATCGCCTAATATGTAATAACTCGTCAGTGATGCCCCCGGCACGATATTTCTCTCGGCAGAATCAACGCGTTCTCCGCCGACACTGAGGCGAACGAAAGTGTGCCGGGGCATTTTTACAGCACCAGCGAAGGAGAAGGACGAAGGAAGCAAAATCGCCCCGGAGAGTAGTACATCCTTCCCCTATACGAAAGAAAATCGAGGATGGTGTCGTAAAAAGGAATTTACTGGACGACTTATGTGCCCATAGAAGAAAGAGCGGCAATAACACTGGTCAGGAAAAGAGCGAGGGGTTCGGGGGTCAAAAGGCACGCGTCCAAACCCTTTAATTAAGCCCATTTGACGAGCTACGTTGAATTTTGCATCCTTTCTAATTGAGAAGGTCCCAAGATACTTTTCTAATTAAAAAACTTTTTGGCTAGAAAACATTATCTTGCGGAGTTGAATCTTGCTGGTTGCCTCTATACGCAACGCTATTGTAGAATACAACGAAGTGTACTCGTAGCAAGAATAAAACATTCTGGCAAAATTTCTACTTATTTAGCTAGATTTCAGAGCTTTCGCGATTTTCACTGTAATATCCATGTAGTATATGAATTACCTGGTTGATAAAAACGAGTGAACACTTCGAAAATAACTTAGTAAAACTTAAACAAAGAGTGTTCGAAAGATTCGCTTACTGAAAGTTATCAGGTGACAAAATAATTCTATTTCGATGCCAAAGTTTGTGAAGAAGGATTTCCAAAAATATTTTCACAATTCGAAAGGATTCTATGTTTCTGCATTTTTATTACACGAAACTTCTTATCGTTAGCTAACAGCTGTTACAACTGAAGATATATCTCTGGCGAATATAAATTGGCAATTAAGAGCAAAAGTTTTGAAACGGCACTTATGCGTGGTGGCATGAAAGGGATTCAGCTTGCGGAAGAAAGCAAGGAACGGGCCAAAGTGACATCTCGAAAGTTTCTCATTCTTGAAACTTAAGTTTGCCTTTCAGAGGTTGGCCGAAGGGTGAGGAACCGAGTCTCTTCATCTGTCAGGTGCAACCAGTTATCGAGTTACTTAAAGCGTTCCTCCTTGTAAACGTATCTTACGATGCGCTGCTCACGGTTATGTCAAAGAGAAAGCTGCCGCTGGTTACAGCACAGACATCCGTGTGATCCGTTTTTTTCGCGCATCCCTTAAACTGATTGCGTATGTGGGTGAAACGAGCGACTTCTTTTTTGCGAAGCACGCTAGTAAAACGCACGGATGGCCAACATCTTAATTAAATCTGCGCTCCAGTTACTTCTTATTTAAAGAAGACCATCCTTTCTTGCTACATAAAAATATCAAGTTAACGTACAATACAGAGATTACGATGTTCTTGCAAGATCTCTTTCGGAGTGGATGTCCTAGAATATTTTGCCCGAAGTGGAAATAAAAAGACTACAGTTCTCGGCTATCTTTCTAGAACCATTAATTAATTAAAAGAACACTTTTTAAGGATTTCACGATCTCGTATATTCGGTAAGAGTAATAACAGTATATTTTGTAAGTTTGTTAACATTGTATTTTAATTATGTAAAATATTTTCGGTCAGTGACACACTTTCACTGGTAATAAATTTAAAAACGAGTGCCAGGCGGGTAAATAAAAGGAAGCTCAATCTACGGACATGGCGTAACGTATAAATTCATTTCACGGGGGCAGAACTCAATTTATATAAAGCGCTGGCTTTCACGTTTTTACGATCTCCTCCGATAAAACAACAACGTACCATTTGAAGAACGAAAAGATATAGGGCAAAGTTAGCCAAGAAATCAGAGATATGGATAACCGACTATCGACAGTCCGTCGGCTGAGAATAGTTTGCAAAGTTAGGAGGGTGACAGATGATGACGGTGTGACGACATTAATAACACCTTATTAGCGCTAGGCACAATTCGCATATCATTGCCAGATAGATGAGATTGCAGTTAACTTTCTACCAGAGATGGTTCACTTATGGCATTGAAATGTAAAATTCAGACATACATCATTCACAATTCATTTAATCTCCCTTTTGAATTTTAATTACAATTAATTAAGTATTTACCAGATTTAAATACTTGTTATACGAAGTTGCTTTTGTTTCGTTGTTTTATTATAAATTATTTAGTTATATTATTAATTATTATTAATAATTTACAAATTATTTAGTTTTCGTAGACAGATGAGAAATAAGATTAGCTACGTCAAAATAAAACCTCTTTAATTAACAGGATATTTTAACATTTTAAGGAAGCAAATAATTTTTTTATCTACGATGGCTTAAATAGAATATTACGTTATTTAATGTAGACGGATTAAAGATAAAATATTCGAAGAGGAAAGTAATACATTAAATACTATAAAATTGTTTAACATTTCGCAATCTCTGTTGGCAATGATAACCGTAAATATAACACTGATGCAGATGCACGTACAAAATCTTAGCGAATTTACGAGCAGCGTAAAAAGGACACCGTATAACCAATACAGAATAGAACTTTATGAAGCTTTTACGAGCGCGCGCAAAAAATATAAAATTTATACACCGACAGTCATGAAAGGTACAATTTTGTCGCGCATTGCTTTAATGCTTGGTTTTACGATTAGAACCTCCCGTATATTAAATTCTACGGCATCGCTAAGCATACGCTCGTCACTGTTAATTCAAGCTTACCCTATCGTATTATGGAATCCATTTTCGAACTAATAAATTCAAAGCACGCAGCGATTCAAACTCACGAACAAGCGATTGTACACATTCACTTGATATAATTTCGTGACGACTCGTTGCAAATAAAAATTTCCATAAAAAATTTTAGTATTCTCTAATAGAATGCGTGATAAAACGGGATTTTTTATTCGCTAAAATAGTCTACGTTACTTTAACGTTTATTCGATAAGTGTACCCAAACAAATAATCGCAATCGACCTATTCTAAATATAAAAATACTTTTCAATTTATATAATTATCAGATTTAAAAAGAATGACAATTTTCTTTAAATATGCAGATACGATCCGTTTTCTACACATTTTCGTGTCGAAACATGATTAATCGCGATTAGCAAGTCCGGTGATTTGTTCGACCGAGGATGCTCGTAGAAATGAACGCGAAATAGGCGTGGACTTGTCGTTATTCGCGGTCGGTACACTCGGCTTGGAAAAGTTCGTGCCAGGTCCCGAAATGGCGCTGGGTGGACAGAATCAAATAACAGAACGCGGTTTGTTTGCAAGCCACCCCCGAACGGCTGGCACAGGAACATACAAACCATCCCCCCTGAAAACAGCGAGTCCAGTCGCGAGCCCTCCGTTCGCCACTCAACCCCCATGAACACCCCCGGCCACCCCCTTCGAGCCAGAGCAATGCGACTGTAGCAGGACACAGCAATCAACGCGAACGACAGTAGCAACGTTCACCGCATACAGATATCCACGGTTTTATTTAGGGCTTTCGGTTAGAAGGTATAGACAAGTACAAACACGGCCGGAATCCAGCAGCTATACGACAAGGGTGTATTTATATATAGACGTGAATAAGCTGGTTTATAGGTATACAGGTTTTTGTCTATGTGTGCCTGTACACACATATCCGTCGTATAGTTGCCCTGCGCGCATCCAAGAGCCGGTGGAAATTCATTTTAAGTTTAATGGGGATTTCGCGGGACTAATCCGACTCTTGAGCGATTTCGCCCACCAGGGAAAGCTTTAATTAAGGACTTTACCAGGTAGTCGACGTGTGCGTACACAGAGACAGAGGGGGCGCGTATACATCCGAAGACGAAATTGTCCACTACCACTATTTGAATGGATAGAGGAAGCTCGAGGGCCGGATGCATAATTGAACAATGCGCTGAAACGAAAGCCGATTTCTCTACGCTCATTAGCTCAATTGCATTTTTACGATTTAAATAATGGAATCGGTCTGTATTAATTAGCCGAGCCGGTGACAACACGATCAGCTAATGCGTTCCGCGTCCACCAAAGTGAGTAAATTAGTACGTAAACTGTAAATGTTCGGACGATGAAATTACAAAGTGGCACACCAATCTAATCGAAGTGGTAATGTAATAGAGATATAAATATCGATTTACTTTTTCCCTGTAATTTCCGATAATTTTGCTTCGCTTGTAGAGACGTTTCGATGTTCTGCTTTATTTTTAATTTTTATACGTATAAACACGTTCAAAACTAAGGAATTCTATTAAAAACAAAGTTTCGCCGATATACTAGAAATTGAATTAACCGAGACTTAAGAAAACTCGTATTAAATAAACCACCATCGACACGTTCTGGTCTCATTATTCGCCTTTCTAATAACCGGTGCGCGTTCACAAAGGCTTGAAATCTTCAACGGTAGTGGTTCGTTGCATAATTGACGACACAGCGACGAGAGTAATTCGCCTCGTTTACCCGGTACACTCGAAGGCGGGCACTTTTCACCGGTGAATAATAATCGTAAAACGACGATTTTAATGAATCGACTCTCTGCTTGATTATTATACGCGGAAGAGCAAGTAATGAGATTGCCGCGCTTGATACATCCGGCTAGTGGCGAGCTAGGTCCTCGAGCATACAATATGAACCCTTAAACGTGGCATGGCGTATCGCTGGTGAAGGGGAACGACTCGCGTCTATGCATTTACCTTTACCTGGTATACAATCTCGACATACTTGTATAAATATCGAGCGTTTGACGTTAAGGGATCTTGAATAAGGAACACGTAGAGTGGTAAACACCTCGTATCGCGTTGTTCTCCACGCGAAGTCTATACATAGACACTACCGATAACTACTACGATTTTCACGAAGCTCGTGCTAGCAGCGTGTATATATCCTCGCATCGTTTGGTCACAGAGAACTTAATAAAGACCACTGGGGCGTATTGCAATTTGCACGTATGATGCTCGGTTTGCTGAGTGAAAACTGGCCAGTACGATGAGAAATAACAGGGGGCGATAGGATCGTGGGCTAAAAGCGGATAGGAGACGCAACGCGGATGGCAAAATTATTAAATTCGTCGGATATCTCATTTTGGTCCTTTTACCTTCTCCGCTGCCTTTTACGCTCGTTTCACTCCCCTTTTATCCCAAGTATTGGTGTCTTTCTGTAGATCAATCTTTCCTGCATCTGCAACTGCATTTCCCGTTAAGATGAAATTCCCAGCCGGCGAGTGGATATAGAGTTGAGTCTCAGTCGAATGGATAGGAAAAGGGTATGGATTACCGCGCTTCGAACGGGATATAGACTGGCTTAAATTTTCCTCGCGTTTTCTTCTGTTAGAAAATTGATTCATATTCCTATTACTGTTGCTAACAACAATCGTGTATGTATTAAGACATAAGAAGGGACAATTATCTTAGTTTTATTATATTAGTTCTAGTATTACAATACTCCGCATTATATTATATTTCATTTCAACAATGTAATATTTTAACTGATACTATCCTTTTTAGCTTCAACCAGTATATTTGATTGGGTCCTGTTTAAAATAGCGAATCTTTAATGGAAATGCCGTCAACACGCTATGATTTGCTTTCGTAAAGATTTCCACGGGTGCGAGCAAAGTGTAATATCCGGTAGAGTGAAAAATTTCTGCGTGCTACGTTGACAAGGATTCGTATGCACGACAAGAGGGCTGCAAGTTCCCAGAACTTTTAATTGACTCCATCGTGAAACTTAACAGACACGACTTTGATCGTCTTGCTTTCGTTTATCCTGGTCCCGCAATCTTGTAGAGAGACTTGGATTTGACAAGTACGAGAAACGATTTTTACCGCCACGCGAAAGTTTGACAGTTTAAAATAAAAAGTAGAAGGTTCGCGTTTGGTTTAACCATGAGTCGATAAAAAATTTGTCTTCTTCGGATAAAGATGGCGAAAATGTATGTATGATAAGGAATAATGATAAATGTCGAATAGAGGCAAATAACTTTTAGTATACAGGTAATTAATTCTCTATTAAAGTTTTAGTTTAATAATGTTATGTGCTTCATATAATAGCAGTGAGCTAAGCAGCTTACCATTAAATTAAAAATTAGTAGAGTACGAATAAATGAATTCTAACTTCGCGCAAAACATTTAATTATGTAAATGTTCCGTAAATACTGAAAAATGTATTATACAGTACTTGATAATAAATAGGAAGGGCAGTTCTGTGGATAGATATTTAATTCTTTGTTTATTAAGTACACTCCACTTACATAATTGTGTTTAAAGCGAAAATTAGTTGCTACCATTTTAGCTTCTTTTACGTCTATTCTTTCTCTGAATTTTATCATGATAGATAAATATTACTTATTGAGTATGGTTAATTGTTAGTGGAGTTTTAAATTAATCTCCATCGTACTCACTCGACTCTGCATTGAAACTTTATATGCTACACATGTGTGTATAGAAAACGTGTTTGTTCGCGAAGAGGACCTTCTCGCTTGTTTACCTGGAAATTACATTTCGTGTTGCATGCATTGCCTCATGCTGTGGACGGATGGAATTACAGATGAAGCAATAGATGGGAGATGAAAAAGAGGAAAGGACGAAAGAAGATAATCATATAAATAAATTGCAATCTGCTAAGCAGAATGAAATGTTGTACAATTCTTTTATCAACCCAGCTTTTCATAATTACCTTATTTTATGATTTTGTCCAAGATGTTCTTTTATGGTTTTGTCTAAGATTTTTGTCGTCTACTTTCTGACTAACTCTCAAATTCTCATCTTGCTTCAACTTGAACTCTCTTATGGTGTCCAGCCCTAAGATCAGATCATATGTGAAGTTATCATTGCACACTATATAAACATTTATTTCTTTCTCTATTTTATTAATTTTCATTCTAAGTTTCGCCCGGCTATTCCTGAAGTCCTTCCCACTGATAGTCTTAAACATACTCTTGTCTTTTATTATATCTGCCTTTATTTGGTCAATGATTCTTTGGTTAATGTAGCTTGCATTGGCTCCAGTATCGTAGACGCCTTCAACCTCTTTCTGGTCATTGATTCTAACTCAGAGCTTTATCAGTGATTCGTACTTCTCCAGGTATTTTAGTTTTTTCCATTCTCATCTGGTGTTATTGCTTCTTTACTTTCTGTTGTGAATGCTTCTAATGAATTTACCTGCTTTTGGTTCCTCTGAGCATTTCCGTTTCTGTTTCTGCATACTTGTGTTGGGTGAAATCGGCCTGGGAAATTCAGTGCTTCACAAATCACACACAGTTGTTTCTTGGGTGGTGGCTCTGGCTTTCTGTCCAATCTTGCATTATTCTCTTGTATTTTTCTTCCTTTCATCTGGTCTTCATATTGCCCCAAGTGTCTGATTAAGTCATTTGTTGATTGTACAGCTTCTTTATCGATTTTATCTTGAATGTGTATGGGTAATCCAATAACAATTAGATTTATCCTTGTCTCTTCGGAGGTCTTCCTCCTTACTTCCAATATTAATCGTTCCTTTTTTATGGCATATTCAATGAATGATCCTGAAATATATTTAAAGTTATAGGCGTATTGGGCTGCCGACCAACCTTTATTGCTAAAAGCTTTTAGAAATGCCGCCTTCCAATTTTCCCAGTTGTATTCTTCATCCTTCAGCAGATTTGTTTGGTACCATTCTGATGCTGTTTTTCCCAAATATTTCTTCAAATTCTTGATCCTTTTTTCGTCGTTTTGGATCTCGTATTTTTCGCATTCCGTTTCATACTCTAATATCCAATCTGTGGCTTTTTGCGTTCCATCAAATTGTTTTATGACAAAGTCCGTGCCTTCCCTCTCATGCATGTTTTGTTTCTGGAAGATCTCTAATAATGTTTCTATTTGAAGATTGGGCTTCTCGGTTTCGGAATTTATTTATTTCGGAATTTATTTTTTTCGGGCTTTATTTTCCTTGTGGGGACGATCTCCGATACTTCTAAGTAAATATCTCGAAACACTAAGTTTAAACTTGTATCGATGTATGACGCTGCTGTTGGCGTCATCCATCGTGACTGCAATGTTTCTGTAATGGCCTACCTTGGTTAAGCTGTTTGCGGCTTTCTTCACTATCGATAAACTGAATAACCGCGGATGATGATCTCTTGCTTGATATTCTGGAGGAAAGACATAACATACTTCATCTTTTGGTTTTCTTATGGATTCTATGCATTCTATTTTCTCCCCCCTTGCGTTCTCGTTCATGACAATACGTAGCTTCACTTCTAACGGCATGGCGTAGTGAAAATCGATTTGTAAGATCGTAATCTGGGGATAATTCAGGGATCGATTCTGTAGTCTGAAAATCGAGTTTTTATTATGAAGTAAATAATAAAATACAAAAATAAACAACAATTAGTATGCGTCTATAACAATAAATAACAATGATTATCTAAACGGGAAATAACAAGTCTTTAGTGCAATGTTTACCTGAAAATCGAGAATCGATTTTCAACGTCCTGAGCTACCGATCTTCTTCTTCAGTCTTTAAAATCTTAAATAACTATTCTGTAGCCTTGTCTGTCTCTAATGTAACTCTCTGTCCGTCCGTTCGGGAAAAATGTGCTTCTTAAAATGGTCGTCCGTAAAACAAAAGAAGATCGGTTTGCTCGTGAAACACATCCTGTCGTGCTACCCGTAAAACAAAAAGATTCCCTATGTTACATGAACTCTAGGGAGTTTACACCTCTCCTCCTCGTGTTGACAATTACATCGCTAATTGTCTTCTCTGTAAGGGGTCAGCTTACTCGAGTGGAAGAAATTCCCTTCAGATCTCCGATTACCGTTATCCACTTCATATATGGAGTTTGAAATCCTTCTTAGAATTTTGAAAGGTCCTTTCCTAATTTCTTCCAGCTTATTTCTATTCATTTTGTTTCCGTTGTGGGTGAAGACCATATCACCGATTTTAAATTCGTGTTCTCTTCTTTTTTTATCGTATTTTTGTTTGTTGATTTCGAAATTTCTTGTCGAGTTTTTGAATGCTTCTTCTCTGTCTCTTTTTAGGTTTATCTTATTTTCCATTATTTCCTAAGGGACGATTTCAATCATTTTTCCATACATTAAATGATTTGGGGCAAATCCCGTTACACTGTGTCTGGTGTTATTGTATTCTTCTACGCTTTCTTCTGCGATTTTTGTCCAGTTTCTCTTATTTTTGTCTGAATTGATCTTACATCTGATCCTGTTTACTAATGTTTGATTTACCCTTTCGTTCAGTCCAGTGGAGGATGGGCAGTCTGTCGAAGTGAAAATTAATTTAATGTTCCTTTTTCTCGCATACTCTTGAATTTCTTTGGATGTCATTACTGGGTATCGGTCTGCAAGGAAAATTTTTATGGAATCAGTTTCTCCTGTCGAGTCTATAAGTTTTATGATATCTTCTGAGCGTTGTGTTTTCGATGTGGAGATAAAAACAGCCCTTGAAAAATGATCGATGAGTATGTGCATGTATTTCTTTGGTGAGTTGTTATTGGAAAAACCTCCGACCGTATCGAATGACAATATTTCAAACGGTTTCCTAGCTGGTCCTAGTTTCGACATAAACCCGATCGGTCTTCTCGTTCTGCTTTTATTCTTGATGCAGATTTCGCAATGTTTGCAGAATTTGTCGACAATTCGGTCCATCTTTTTGAAATAATAAAAGGGTCGGATTTTCTTCAGTATATGGTTTCTTCCAATATGACCAAAGAAATCATAAACCTTCCTTATGATATATTCACCAAACTCTTGTGAGACGAATATACGTTGGCGTCCTTTAATATTTTTTAAAAAAATCTCTGATTTTTTTATAAGGTCTTTCGTATTTTTAATATTTTCTCTGTTTTCTTCTTGGTCTTGGATTATGTCTTGTTTTTTTTATAATATTTGCTACTTTCAAAACATCTTCTTCATTCTCAAAGCTTTCTAAGACGGGGTTCCTGGATAGTGTGTCTGCCTCTATGTTGTATTTTCCTGGAGCATACATGATCTTGAAGTTGTACTGCGACAAGTAGTGTATCAGGTTTCCTAAGGTTTCATCGGTTCTTGCCTTGATTCTCATTCATTCCAATGGTTTATGATCTGAAAGGACAGTGAAATATCTACTAATTAAACAATGTTGCCAGTATTGAATCGTCTCTTTAATAACAAGACATTCAAGGTGGATTGCTTTTCTCTTTGCCTCTGTTGGTTTCAATTCTCTTGAAAAGTACACAATCAGATATAACATCCCGTTGGCTCGAGGTTGCTTTAAAACTGCTCCTAAGCCCTCTCCACTTACATCTGTGTAAATAAATACTTCTTTGTTATGGTCGTATATTGAAAGGATCAGGCTTGAACAGAGGTATTCTTTAATCTTTTGAAATGATTGTTCACATTCTTCATTCCAAATAAATTCTGTGTTTTTTCTTAATAATTTGTGTAGTGGTTCCAAGAGTTTGCACGCGTCTTCTATGAATTTATAATAAAAATTTATTTTTCCTAGTAATTGTCTCACATTCTTCTTATTTCTTGGACGTTCAAATTCACGTATCGCTTTTAGGTTATCTTTTCCTGGTTTCACACCATCTTTCTCTATAATGTGGCATAGGTATTTTACTGAGTTCTCTGCGAATTTACATTTGGCCAGTTTTAATCGGAAGCCTTCTTTCCTTATAACCTTCATCAACTGCTCTATGTGTTTGATATGTTGACCAAACGTTTCGGAGAAGACTAGGATGTCGTCGATGTAGTTAATGCAAAATTCTGCTAATCCGTTCCTTCTAAGAGTATTTGCCAGCGCCCGTTGGAAAATAGCAGGAGAGATTTTTAGTCCGAACGGTAAACATTTCCGTTGCCAGTGTCCATTTTGTGTTATGAAGGCTGTCTTCTCTCGGTCCTCTTTTTCTATTGGAATTGATCAAACGCTGAATTAATGTCAAACGTTGAGAAAAAACAGCAATATCCCGCTTTGACTATGATATATTCATTTCTTGGGAACGGTTGCCATTCCAGAACTACAATTTTGTTTATCTCTTGGAAATCAATACACAGTCTATCTCCACGATTCGACTTCTTTTTAAAAGCTAGTGTCATCGGTGCTGTGAATGGTGAACTGATTCCTCTGTTAGATCCTGTTCTAGTAATTTCGTACTCTGGAATTCTATTTCTCTCTGATCTGGAATGCCACATCTGTATGGTTTCTTTGATATGTATTGGTTTTCAGTTAGCTCAATGGAAGCCTCTTGATATTTCCTAGTTCCCATATCGAATTTGTGTTTGGCAAATATGTTTATATATATTTCTCTATATATTATAGAAAATTTATAGATAATTCTTTATATTTTATAGAGAATTTCTCTATATTATATATTCTCTATTCTTTATATTCCTCTATAAGCTGGCTTACCTCTTTTTTTGTAGGTTATTTAGGTGTCCTAGGTTGTCCATCTTCTTGTATTCTGTAACGTTTATCTTTCTTCTCTGATTATTTCTTCTTTCTTCTTTTCTATTAAATATTATTTCTTCTTTGTCGTCTACTTTCTGACTAACTCTCAAATTCTCATCTTGCTTCAACTTGAACTCTCTTATGGTGTCCAGCCCTAAGATCAGATCATATGTGAAGTTATCATTGCACACTATATAAACATTTATTTCTTTCTCTATTTTATTAATTTTCATTCTAAGTTTCGCCCGGCTATTCCTGAAGTCCTTCCCACTGATAGTCTTAAACATACTCTTGTCTTTTATTATATCTGCCTTTATTTGGTCAATGATTCTTTGGTTAATGTAGCTTGCATTGGCTCCAGTATCGTAGACGCCTTCAACCTCTTTCTGGTCATTGATTCTAACTCAGAGCTTTATCAGTGATTCGTACTTCTCCAGGTATTTTAGTTTTTTCCATTCTCATCTGGTGTTATTGCTTCTTTACTTTCTGTTGTGAATGCTTCTAATGAATTTACCTGCTTTTGGTTCCTCTGAGCATTTCCGTTTCTGTTTCTGCATACTTGTGTTGGGTGAAATCGGCCTGGGAAATTCAGTGCTTCACAAATCACACACAGTTGTTTCTTGGGTGGTGGCTCTGGCTTTCTGTCCAATCTTGCATTATTCTCTTGTATTTTTCTTCCTTTCATCTGGTCTTCATATTGCCCCAAGTGTCTGATTAAGTCATTTGTTGATTGTACAGCTTCTTTATCGATTTTATCTTGAATGTGTATGGGTAATCCAATAACAATTAGATTTATCCTTGTCTCTTCGGAGGTCTTCCTCCTTACTTCCAATATTAATCGTTCCTTTTTTATGGCATATTCAATGAATGATCCTGAAATATATTTAAAGTTATAGGCGTATTGGGCTGCCGACCAACCTTTATTGCTAAAAGCTTTTAGAAATGCCGCCTTCCAATTTTCCCAGTTGTATTCTTCATCCTTCAGCAGATTTGTTTGGTACCATTCTGATGCTGTTTTTCCCAAATATTTCTTCAAATTCTTGATCCTTTTTTCGTCGTTTTGGATCTCGTATTTTTCGCATTCCGTTTCATACTCTAATATCCAATCTGTGGCTTTTTGCGTTCCATCAAATTGTTTTATGACAAAGTCCGTGCCTTCCCTCTCATGCATGTTTTGTTTCTGGAAGATCTCTAATAATGTTTCTATTTGAAGATTGGGCTTTTCGGTTCCGGAATTTATTTATTTCGGAATTTATTTTTTTCGGGCTTTATTTTCCTTGTGGGGACGATCTCCGATACTTCTAAGTAAATATCTCGAAACACTAAGTTTAAACTTGTATCGATGTATGACGCTGCTGTTGGCGTCATCCATCGTGACTGCAATGTTTCTGTAATGGCCTACCTTGGTTAAGCTGTTTGCGGCTTTCTTCACTATCGATAAACTGAATAACCGCGGATGATGATCTCTTGCTTGATATTCTGGAGGAAAGACATAACATACTTCATCTTTTGGTTTTCTTATGGATTCTATGCATTCTATTTTCTCCCCCCTTGCGTTCTCGTTCATGACAATACGTAGCTTCACTTCTAACGGCATGGCGTAGTGAAAATCGATTTGTAAGATCGTAATCTGGGGATAATTCAGGGATCGATTCTGTAGTCTGAAAATCGAGTTTTTATTATGAAGTAAATAATAAAATACAAAAATAAACAACAATTAGTATGCGTCTATAACAATAAATAACAATGATTATCTAAACGGGAAATAACAAGTCTTTAGTGCAATGTTTACCTGAAAATCGAGAATCGATTTTCAACGTCCTGAGCTACCGATCTTCTTCTTCAGTCTTTAAAATCTTAAATAACTATTCTGTAGCCTTGTCTGTCTCTAATGTAACTCTCTGTCCGTCCGTTCGGGAAAAATGTGCTTCTTAAAATGGTCGTCCGTAAAACAAAAGAAGATCGGTTTGCTCGTGAAACACATCCTGTCGTGCTACCCGTAAAACAAAAAGATTCCCTATGTTACATGAACTCTAGGGAGTTTACACCTCTCCTCCTCGTGTTGACAATTACATCGCTAATTGTCTTCTCTGTAAGGGGTCAGCTTACTCGAGTGGAAGAAATTCCCTTCAGATCTCCGATTACCGTTATCCACTTCATATATGGAGTTTGAAATCCTTCTTAGAATTTTGAAAGGTCCTTTCCTAATTTCTTCCAGCTTATTTCTATTCATTTTGTTTCCGTTGTGGGTGAAGACCATATCACCGATTTTAAATTCGTGTTCTCTTCTTTTTTTATCGTATTTTTGTTTGTTGATTTCGAAATTTCTTGTCGAGTTTTTGAATGCTTCTTCTCTGTCTCTTTTTAGGTTTATCTTATTTTCCATTATTTCCTAAGGGACGATTTCAATCATTTTTCCATACATTAAATGATTTGGGGCAAATCCCGTTACACTGTGTCTGGTGTTATTGTATTCTTCTACGCTTTCTTCTGCGATTTTTGTCCAGTTTCTCTTATTTTTGTCTGAATTGATCTTACATCTGATCCTGTTTACTAATGTTTGATTTACCCTTTCGTTCAGTCCAGTGGAGGATGGGCAGTCTGTCGAAGTGAAAATTAATTTAATGTTCCTTTTTCTCGCATACTCTTGAATTTCTTTGGATGTCATTACTGGGTATCGGTCTGCAAGGAAAATTTTTATGGAATCAGTTTCTCCTGTCGAGTCTATAAGTTTTATGATATCTTCTGAGCGTTGTGTTTTCGATGTGGAGATAAAAACAGCCCTTGAAAAATGATCGATGAGTATGTGCATGTATTTCTTTGGTGAGTTGTTATTGGAAAAACCTCCGACCGTATCGAATGACAATATTTCAAACGGTTTCCTAGCTGGTCCTAGTTTCGACATAAACCCGATCGGTCTTCTCGTTCTGCTTTTATTCTTGATGCAGATTTCGCAATGTTTGCAGAATTTGTCGACAATTCGGTCCATCTTTTTGAAATAATAAAAGGGTCGGATTTTCTTCAGTATATGGTTTCTTCCAATATGACCAAAGAAATCATAAACCTTCCTTATGATATATTCACCAAACTCTTGTGAGACGAATATACGTTGGCGTCCTTTAATATTTTTTAAAAAAATCTCTGATTTTTTTATAAGGTCTTTCGTATTTTTAATATTTTCTCTGTTTTCTTCTTGGTCTTGGATTATGTCTTGTTTTTTTTATAATATTTGCTACTTTCAAAACATCTTCTTCATTCTCAAAGCTTTCTAAGACGGGGTTCCTGGATAGTGTGTCTGCCTCTATGTTGTATTTTCCTGGAGCATACATGATCTTGAAGTTGTACTGCGACAAGTAGTGTATCAGGTTTCCTAAGGTTTCATCGGTTCTTGCCTTGATTCTCATTCATTCCAATGGTTTATGATCTGAAAGGACAGTGAAATATCTACTAATTAAACAATGTTGCCAGTATTGAATCGTCTCTTTAATAACAAGACATTCAAGGTGGATTGCTTTTCTCTTTGCCTCTGTTGGTTTCAATTCTCTTGAAAAGTACACAATCAGATATAACATCCCGTTGGCTCGAGGTTGCTTTAAAACTGCTCCTAAGCCCTCTCCACTTACATCTGTGTAAATAAATACTTCTTTGTTATGGTCGTATATTGAAAGGATCAGGCTTGAACAGAGGTATTCTTTAATCTTTTGAAATGATTGTTCACATTCTTCATTCCAAATAAATTCTGTGTTTTTTCTTAATAATTTGTGTAGTGGTTCCAAGAGTTTGCACGCGTCTTCTATGAATTTATAATAAAAATTTATTTTTCCTAGTAATTGTCTCACATTCTTCTTATTTCTTGGACGTTCAAATTCACGTATCGCTTTTAGGTTATCTTTTCCTGGTTTCACACCATCTTTCTCTATAATGTGGCATAGGTATTTTACTGAGTTCTCTGCGAATTTACATTTGGCCAGTTTTAATCGGAAGCCTTCTTTCCTTATAACCTTCATCAACTGCTCTATGTGTTTGATATGTTGACCAAACGTTTCGGAGAAGACTAGGATGTCGTCGATGTAGTTAATGCAAAATTCTGCTAATCCGTTCCTTCTAAGAGTATTTGCCAGCGCCCGTTGGAAAATAGCAGGAGAGATTTTTAGTCCGAACGGTAAACATTTCCGTTGCCAGTGTCCATTTTGTGTTATGAAGGCTGTCTTCTCTCGGTCCTCTTTTTCTATTGGAATTGATCAAACGCTGAATTAATGTCAAACGTTGAGAAAAAACAGCAATATCCCGCTTTGACTATGATATATTCATTTCTTGGGAACGGTTGCCATTCCAGAACTACAATTTTGTTTATCTCTTGGAAATCAATACACAGTCTATCTCCACGATTCGACTTCTTTTTAAAAGCTAGTGTCATCGGTGCTGTGAATGGTGAACTGATTCCTCTGTTAGATCCTGTTCTAGTAATTTCGTACTCTGGAATTCTATTTCTCTCTGATCTGGAATGCCACATCTGTATGGTTTCTTTGATATGTATTGGTTTTCAGTTAGCTCAATGGAAGCCTCTTGATATTTCCTAGTTCCCATATCGAATTTGTGTTTGGCAAATATGTTTATATATATTTCTCTATATATTATAGAAAATTTATAGATAATTCTTTATATTTTATAGAGAATTTCTCTATATTATATATTCTCTATTCTTTATATTCCTCTATAAGCTGGCTTACCTCTTTTTTTGTAGGTTATTTAGGTGTCCTAGGTTGTCCATCTTCTTGTATTCTGTAACGTTTATCTTTCTTCTCTGATTATTTCTTCTTTCTTCTTTTCTATTAAATATTATTTCTTCTTTGTCGTCTACTTTCTGACTAACTCTCAAATTCTCATCTTGCTTCAACTTGAACTCTCTTATGGTGTCCAGCCCTAAGATCAGATCATATGTGAAGTTATCATTGCACACTATATAAACATTTATTTCTTTCTCTATTTTATTAATTTTCATTCTAAGTTTCGCCCGGCTATTCCTGAAGTCCTTCCCACTGATAGTCTTAAACATACTCTTGTCTTTTATTATATCTGCCTTTATTTGGTCAATGATTCTTTGGTTAATGTAGCTTGCATTGGCTCCAGTATCGTAGACGCCTTCAACCTCTTTCTGGTCATTGATTCTAACTCAGAGCTTTATCAGTGATTCGTACTTCTCCAGGTATTTTAGTTTTTTCCATTCTCATCTGGTGTTATTGCTTCTTTACTTTCTGTTGTGAATGCTTCTAATGAATTTACCTGCTTTTGGTTCCTCTGAGCATTTCCGTTTCTGTTTCTGCATACTTGTGTTGGGTGAAATCGGCCTGGGAAATTCAGTGCTTCACAAATCACACACAGTTGTTTCTTGGGTGGTGGCTCTGGCTTTCTGTCCAATCTTGCATTATTCTCTTGTATTTTTCTTCCTTTCATCTGGTCTTCATATTGCCCCAAGTGTCTGATTAAGTCATTTGTTGATTGTACAGCTTCTTTATCGATTTTATCTTGAATGTGTATGGGTAATCCAATAACAATTAGATTTATCCTTGTCTCTTCGGAGGTCTTCCTCCTTACTTCCAATATTAATCGTTCCTTTTTTATGGCATATTCAATGAATGATCCTGAAATATATTTAAAGTTATAGGCGTATTGGGCTGCCGACCAACCTTTATTGCTAAAAGCTTTTAGAAATGCCGCCTTCCAATTTTCCCAGTTGTATTCTTCATCCTTCAGCAGATTTGTTTGGTACCATTCTGATGCTGTTTTTCCCAAATATTTCTTCAAATTCTTGATCCTTTTTTCGTCGTTTTGGATCTCGTATTTTTCGCATTCCGTTTCATACTCTAATATCCAATCTGTGGCTTTTTGCGTTCCATCAAATTGTTTTATGACAAAGTCCGTGCCTTCCCTCTCATGCATGTTTTGTTTCTGGAAGATCTCTAATAATGTTTCTATTTGAAGATTGGGCTTCTCGGTTTCGGAATTTATTTATTTCGGAATTTATTTTTTTCGGGCTTTATTTTCCTTGTGGGGACGATCTCCGATACTTCTAAGTAAATATCTCGAAATACTAAGTTTAAACTTGTATCGATGTATGACGCTGCTGTTGGCGTCATCCATCGTGACTGCAATGTTTCTGTAATGGCCTACCTTGGTTAAGCTGTTTGCGGCTTTCTTCACTATCGATAAACTGAATAACCGCGGATGATGATCTCTTGCTTGATATTCTGGAGGAAAGACATAACATACTTCATCTTTTGGTTTTCTTATGGATTCTATGCATTCTATTTTCTCCCCCCTTGCGTTCTCGTTCATGACAATACGTAGCTTCACTTCTAACGGCATGGCGTAGTGAAAATCGATTTGTAAGATCGTAATCTGGGGATAATTCAGGGATCGATTCTGTAGTCTGAAAATCGAGTTTTTATTATGAAGTAAATAATAAAATACAAAAATAAACAACAATTAGTATGCGTCTATAACAATAAATAACAATGATTATCTAAACGGGAAATAACAAGTCTTTAGTGCAATGTTTACCTGAAAATCGAGAATCGATTTTCAACGTCCTGAGCTACCGATCTTCTTCTTCAGTCTTTAAAATCTTAAATAACTATTCTGTAGCCTTGTCTGTCTCT
Source organism: Bombus affinis (assembly GCF_024516045.1). Lineage (NCBI taxonomy): Eukaryota > Metazoa > Arthropoda > Insecta > Hymenoptera > Apidae > Bombus > Bombus affinis. Next base: position 6,105,183 of record NC_066347.1, on the reverse strand, counting down.
AATGTAACTCTCTGTCCGTCCGTTCGGGAAAAATGTGCTTCTTAAAATGGTCGTCCGTAAAACAAAAGAAGATCGGTTTGCTCGTGAAACACATCCTGTCGTGCTACCCGTAAAACAAAAAGATTCCCTATGTTACATGAACTCTAGGGAGTTTACACCTCTCCTCCTCGTGTTGACAATTACATCGCTAATTGTCTTCTCTGTAAGGGGTCAGCTTACTCGAGTGGAAGAAATTCCCTTCAGATCTCCGATTACCGTTATCCACTTCATATATGGAGTTTGAAATCCTTCTTAGAATTTTGAAAGGTCCTTTCCTAATTTCTTCCAGCTTATTTCTATTCATTTTGTTTCCGTTGTGGGTGAAGACCATATCACCGATTTTAAATTCGTGTTCTCTTCTTTTTTTATCGTATTTTTGTTTGTTGATTTCGAAATTTCTTGTCGAGTTTTTGAATGCTTCTTCTCTGTCTCTTTTTAGGTTTATCTTATTTTCCATTATTTCCTAAGGGACGATTTCAATCATTTTTCCATACATTAAATGATTTGGGGCAAATCCCGTTACACTGTGTCTGGTGTTATTGTATTCTTCTACGCTTTCTTCTGCGATTTTTGTCCAGTTTCTCTTATTTTTGTCTGAATTGATCTTACATCTGATCCTGTTTACTAATGTTTGATTTACCCTTTCGTTCAGTCCAGTGGAGGATGGGCAGTCTGTCGAAGTGAAAATTAATTTAATGTTCCTTTTTCTCGCATACTCTTGAATTTCTTTGGATGTCATTACTGGGTATCGGTCTGCAAGGAAAATTTTTATGGAATCAGTTTCTCCTGTCGAGTCTATAAGTTTTATGATATCTTCTGAGCGTTGTGTTTTCGATGTGGAGATAAAAACAGCCCTTGAAAAATGATCGATGAGTATGTGCATGTATTTCTTTGGTGAGTTGTTATTGGAAAAACCTCCGACCGTATCGAATGACAATATTTCAAACGGTTTCCTAGCTGGTCCTAGTTTCGACATAAACCCGATCGGTCTTCTCGTTCTGCTTTTATTCTTGATGCAGATTTCGCAATGTTTGCAGAATTTGTCGACAATTCGGTCCATCTTTTTGAAATAATAAAAGGATCGGATTTTCTTCAGTATATGGTTTCTTCCAATATGACCAAAGAAATCATAAACCTTCCTTATGATATATTCACCAAACTCTTGTGAGACGAATATACGTTGGCGTCCTTTAATATTTTTTAAAAAAATCTCTGATTTTTTTATAAGGTCTTTCGTATTTTTAATATTTTCTCTGTTTTCTTCTTGGTCTTGGATTATGTCTTGTTTTTTTTATAATATTTGCTACTTTCAAAACATCTTCTTCATTCTCAAAGCTTTCTAAGACGGGGTTCCTGGATAGTGTGTCTGCCTCTATGTTGTATTTTCCTGGAGCATACATGATCTTGAAGTTGTACTGCGACAAGTAGTGTATCAGGTTTCCTAAGGTTTCATCGGTTCTTGCCTTGATTCTCATTCATTCCAATGGTTTATGATCTGAAAGGACAGTGAAATATCTACTAATTAAACAATGTTGCCAGTATTGAATCGTCTCTTTAATAACAAGACATTCAAGGTGGATTGCTTTTCTCTTTGCCTCTGTTGGTTTCAATTCTCTTGAAAAGTACACAATCAGATATAACATCCCGTTGGCTCGAGGTTGCTTTAAAACTGCTCCTAAGCCCTCTCCACTTACATCTGTGTAAATAAATACTTCTTTGTTATGGTCGTATATTGAAAGGATCAGGCTTGAACAGAGGTATTCTTTAATCTTTTGAAATGATTGTTCACATTCTTCATTCCAAATAAATTCTGTGTTTTTTCTTAATAATTTGTGTAGTGGTTCCAAGAGTTTGCACGCGTCTTCTATGAATTTATAATAAAAATTTATTTTTCCTAGTAATTGTCTCACATTCTTCTTATTTCTTGGACGTTCAAATTCACGTATCGCTTTTAGGTTATCTTTTCCTGGTTTCACACCATCTTTCTCTATAATGTGGCATAGGTATTTTACTGAGTTCTCTGCGAATTTACATTTGGCCAGTTTTAATCGGAAGCCTTCTTTCCTTATAACCTTCATCAACTGCTCTATGTGTTTGATATGTTGACCAAACGTTTCGGAGAAGACTAGGATGTCGTCGATGTAGTTAATGCAAAATTCTGCTAATCCGTTCCTTCTAAGAGTATTTGCCAGCGCCCGTTGGAAAATAGCAGGAGAGATTTTTAGTCCGAACGGTAAACATTTCCGTTGCCAGTGTCCATTTTGTGTTATGAAGGCTGTCTTCTCTCGGTCCTCTTTTTCTATTGGAATTGATCAAACGCTGAATTAATGTCAAACGTTGAGAAAAAACAGCAATATCCCGCTTTGACTATGATATATTCATTTCTTGGGAACGGTTGCCATTCCAGAACTACAATTTTGTTTATCTCTTGGAAATCAATACACAGTCTATCTCCACGATTCGACTTCTTTTTAAAAGCTAGTGTCATCGGTGCTGTGAATGGTGAACTGATTCCTCTGTTAGATCCTGTTCTAGTAATTTCGTACTCTGGAATTCTATTTCTCTCTGATCTGGAATGCCACATCTGTATGGTTTCTTTGATATGTATTGGTTTTCAGTTAGCTCAATGGAAGCCTCTTGATATTTCCTAGTTCCCATATCGAATTTGTGTTTGGCAAATATGTTTATATATATTTCTCTATATATTATAGAAAATTTATAGATAATTCTTTATATTTTATAGAGAATTTCTCTATATTATATATTCTCTATTCTTTATATTCCTCTATAAGCTGGCTTACCTCTTTTTTTGTAGGTTATTTAGGTGTCCTAGGTTGTCCATCTTCTTGTATTCTGTAACGTTTATCTTTCTTCTCTGATTATTTCTTCTTTCTTCTTTTCTATTAAATATTATTTCTTCTTTGTCGTCTACTTTCTGACTAACTCTCAAATTCTCATCTTGCTTCAACTTGAACTCTCTTATGGTGTCCAGCCCTAAGATCAGATCATATGTGAAGTTATCATTGCACACTATATAAACATTTATTTCTTTCTCTATTTTATTAATTTTCATTCTAAGTTTCGCCCGGCTATTCCTGAAGTCCTTCCCACTGATAGTCTTAAACATACTCTTGTCTTTTATTATATCTGCCTTTATTTGGTCAATGATTCTTTGGTTAATGTAGCTTGCATTGGCTCCAGTATCGTAGACGCCTTCAACCTCTTTCTGGTCATTGATTCTAACTCAGAGCTTTATCAGTGATTCGTACTTCTCCAGGTATTTTAGTTTTTTCCATTCTCATCTGGTGTTATTGCTTCTTTACTTTCTGTTGTGAATGCTTCTAATGAATTTACCTGCTTTTGGTTCCTCTGAGCATTTCCGTTTCTGTTTCTGCATACTTGTGTTGGGTGAAATCGGCCTGGGAAATTCAGTGCTTCACAAATCACACACAGTTGTTTCTTGGGTGGTGGCTCTGGCTTTCTGTCCAATCTTGCATTATTCTCTTGTATTTTTCTTCCTTTCATCTGGTCTTCATATTGCCCCAAGTGTCTGATTAAGTCATTTGTTGATTGTACAGCTTCTTTATCGATTTTATCTTGAATGTGTATGGGTAATCCAATAACAATTAGATTTATCCTTGTCTCTTCGGAGGTCTTCCTCCTTACTTCCAATATTAATCGTTCCTTTTTTATGGCATATTCAATGAATGATCCTGAAATATATTTAAAGTTATAGGCGTATTGGGCTGCCGACCAACCTTTATTGCTAAAAGCTTTTAGAAATGCCGCCTTCCAATTTTCCCAGTTGTATTCTTCATCCTTCAGCAGATTTGTTTGGTACCATTCTGATGCTGTTTTTCCCAAATATTTCTTCAAATTCTTGATCCTTTTTTCGTCGTTTTGGATCTCGTATTTTTCGCATTCCGTTTCATACTCTAATATCCAATCTGTGGCTTTTTGCGTTCCATCAAATTGTTTTATGACAAAGTCCGTGCCTTCCCTCTCATGCATGTTTTGTTTCTGGAAGATCTCTAATAATGTTTCTATTTGAAGATTGGGCTTTTCGGTTTCGGAATTTATTTATTTCGGAATTTATTTTTTTCGGGCTTTATTTTCCTTGTGGGGACGATCTCCGATACTTCTAAGTAAATATCTCGAAACACTAAGTTTAAACTTGTATCGATGTATGACGCTGCTGTTGGCGTCATCCATCGTGACTGCAATGTTTCTGTAATGGCCTACCTTGGTTAAGCTGTTTGCGGCTTTCTTCACTATCGATAAACTGAATAACCGCGGATGATGATCTCTTGCTTGATATTCTGGAGGAAAGACATAACATACTTCATCTTTTGGTTTTCTTATGGATTCTATGCATTCTATTTTCTCCCCCCTTGCGTTCTCGTTCATGACAATACGTAGCTTCACTTCTAACGGCATGGCGTAGTGAAAATCGATTTGTAAGATCGTAATCTGGGGATAATTCAGGGATCGATTCTGTAGTCTGAAAATCGAGTTTTTATTATGAAGTAAATAATAAAATACAAAAATAAACAACAATTAGTATGCGTCTATAACAATAAATAACAATGATTATCTAAACGGGAAATAACAAGTCTTTAGTGCAATGTTTACCTGAAAATCGAGAATCGATTTTCAACGTCCTGAGCTACCGATCTTCTTCTTCAGTCTTTAAAATCTTAAATAACTATTCTGTAGCCTTGTCTGTCTCTAATGTAACTCTCTGTCCGTCCGTTCGGGAAAAATGTGCTTCTTAAAATGGTCGTCCGTAAAACAAAAGAAGATCGGTTTGCTCGTGAAACACATCCTGTCGTGCTACCCGTAAAACAAAAAGATTCCCTATGTTACATGAACTCTAGGGAGTTTACACCTCTCCTCCTCGTGTTGACAATTACATCGCTAATTGTCTTCTCTGTAAGGGGTCAGCTTACTCGAGTGGAAGAAATTCCCTTCAGATCTCCGATTACCGTTATCCACTTCATATATGGAGTTTGAAATCCTTCTTAGAATTTTGAAAGGTCCTTTCCTAATTTCTTCCAGCTTATTTCTATTCATTTTGTTTCCGTTGTGGGTGAAGACCATATCACCGATTTTAAATTCGTGTTCTCTTCTTTTTTTATCGTATTTTTGTTTGTTGATTTCGAAATTTCTTGTCGAGTTTTTGAATGCTTCTTCTCTGTCTCTTTTTAGGTTTATCTTATTTTCCATTATTTCCTAAGGGACGATTTCAATCATTTTTCCATACATTAAATGATTTGGGGCAAATCCCGTTACACTGTGTCTGGTGTTATTGTATTCTTCTACGCTTTCTTCTGCGATTTTTGTCCAGTTTCTCTTATTTTTGTCTGAATTGATCTTACATCTGATCCTGTTTACTAATGTTTGATTTACCCTTTCGTTCAGTCCAGTGGAGGATGGGCAGTCTGTCGAAGTGAAAATTAATTTAATGTTCCTTTTTCTCGCATACTCTTGAATTTCTTTGGATGTCATTACTGGGTATCGGTCTGCAAGGAAAATTTTTATGGAATCAGTTTCTCCTGTCGAGTCTATAAGTTTTATGATATCTTCTGAGCGTTGTGTTTTCGATGTGGAGATAAAAACAGCCCTTGAAAAATGATCGATGAGTATGTGCATGTATTTCTTTGGTGAGTTGTTATTGGAAAAACCTCCGACCGTATCGAATGACAATATTTCAAACGGTTTCCTAGCTGGTCCTAGTTTCGACATAAACCCGATCGGTCTTCTCGTTCTGCTTTTATTCTTGATGCAGATTTCGCAATGTTTGCAGAATTTGTCGACAATTCGGTCCATCTTTTTGAAATAATAAAAGGATCGGATTTTCTTCAGTATATGGTTTCTTCCAATATGACCAAAGAAATCATAAACCTTCCTTATGATATATTCACCAAACTCTTGTGAGACGAATATACGTTGGCGTCCTTTAATATTTTTTAAAAAAATCTCTGATTTTTTTATAAGGTCTTTCGTATTTTTAATATTTTCTCTGTTTTCTTCTTGGTCTTGGATTATGTCTTGTTTTTTTTATAATATTTGCTACTTTCAAAACATCTTCTTCATTCTCAAAGCTTTCTAAGACGGGGTTCCTGGATAGTGTGTCTGCCTCTATGTTGTATTTTCCTGGAGCATACATGATCTTGAAGTTGTACTGCGACAAGTAGTGTATCAGGTTTCCTAAGGTTTCATCGGTTCTTGCCTTGATTCTCATTCATTCCAATGGTTTATGATCTGAAAGGACAGTGAAATATCTACTAATTAAACAATGTTGCCAGTATTGAATCGTCTCTTTAATAACAAGACATTCAAGGTGGATTGCTTTTCTCTTTGCCTCTGTTGGTTTCAATTCTCTTGAAAAGTACACAATCAGATATAACATCCCGTTGGCTCGAGGTTGCTTTAAAACTGCTCCTAAGCCCTCTCCACTTACATCTGTGTAAATAAATACTTCTTTGTTATGGTCGTATATTGAAAGGATCAGGCTTGAACAGAGGTATTCTTTAATCTTTTGAAATGATTGTTCACATTCTTCATTCCAAATAAATTCTGTGTTTTTTCTTAATAATTTGTGTAGTGGTTCCAAGAGTTTGCACGCGTCTTCTATGAATTTATAATAAAAATTTATTTTTCCTAGTAATTGTCTCACATTCTTCTTATTTCTTGGACGTTCAAATTCACGTATCGCTTTTAGGTTATCTTTTCCTGGTTTCACACCATCTTTCTCTATAATGTGGCATAGGTATTTTACTGAGTTCTCTGCGAATTTACATTTGGCCAGTTTTAATCGGAAGCCTTCTTTCCTTATAACCTTCATCAACTGCTCTATGTGTTTGATATGTTGACCAAACGTTTCGGAGAAGACTAGGATGTCGTCGATGTAGTTAATGCAAAATTCTGCTAATCCGTTCCTTCTAAGAGTATTTGCCAGCGCCCGTTGGAAAATAGCAGGAGAGATTTTTAGTCCGAACGGTAAACATTTCCGTTGCCAGTGTCCATTTTGTGTTATGAAGGCTGTCTTCTCTCGGTCCTCTTTTTCTATTGGAATTGATCAAACGCTGAATTAATGTCAAACGTTGAGAAAAAACAGCAATATCCCGCTTTGACTATGATATATTCATTTCTTGGGAACGGTTGCCATTCCAGAACTACAATTTTGTTTATCTCTTGGAAATCAATACACAGTCTATCTCCACGATTCGACTTCTTTTTAAAAGCTAGTGTCATCGGTGCTGTGAATGGTGAACTGATTCCTCTGTTAGATCCTGTTCTAGTAATTTCGTACTCTGGAATTCTATTTCTCTCTGATCTGGAATGCCACATCTGTATGGTTTCTTTGATATGTATTGGTTTTCAGTTAGCTCAATGGAAGCCTCTTGATATTTCCTAGTTCCCATATCGAATTTGTGTTTGGCAAATATGTTTATATATATTTCTCTATATATTATAGAAAATTTATAGATAATTCTTTATATTTTATAGAGAATTTCTCTATATTATATATTCTCTATTCTTTATATTCCTCTATAAGCTGGCTTACCTCTTTTTTTGTAGGTTATTTAGGTGTCCTAGGTTGTCCATCTTCTTGTATTCTGTAACGTTTATCTTTCTTCTCTGATTATTTCTTCTTTCTTCTTTTCTATTAAATATTATTTCTTCTTTGTCGTCTACTTTCTGACTAACTCTCAAATTCTCATCTTGCTTCAACTTGAACTCTCTTATGGTGTCCAGCCCTAAGATCAGATCATATGTGAAGTTATCATTGCACACTATATAAACATTTATTTCTTTCTCTATTTTATTAATTTTCATTCTAAGTTTCGCCCGGCTATTCCTGAAGTCCTTCCCACTGATAGTCTTAAACATACTCTTGTCTTTTATTATATCTGCCTTTATTTGGTCAATGATTCTTTGGTTAATGTAGCTTGCATTGGCTCCAGTATCGTAGACGCCTTCAACCTCTTTCTGGTCATTGATTCTAACTCAGAGCTTTATCAGTGATTCGTACTTCTCCAGGTATTTTAGTTTTTTCCATTCTCATCTGGTGTTATTGCTTCTTTACTTTCTGTTGTGAATGCTTCTAATGAATTTACCTGCTTTTGGTTCCTCTGAGCATTTCCGTTTCTGTTTCTGCATACTTGTGTTGGGTGAAATCGGCCTGGGAAATTCAGTGCTTCACAAATCACACACAGTTGTTTCTTGGGTGGTGGCTCTGGCTTTCTGTCCAATCTTGCATTATTCTCTTGTATTTTTCTTCCTTTCATCTGGTCTTCATATTGCCCCAAGTGTCTGATTAAGTCATTTGTTGATTGTACAGCTTCTTTATCGATTTTATCTTGAATGTGTATGGGTAATCCAATAACAATTAGATTTATCCTTGTCTCTTCGGAGGTCTTCCTCCTTACTTCCAATATTAATCGTTCCTTTTTTATGGCATATTCAATGAATGATCCTGAAATATATTTAAAGTTATAGGCGTATTGGGCTGCCGACCAACCTTTATTGCTAAAAGCTTTTAGAAATGCCGCCTTCCAATTTTCCCAGTTGTATTCTTCATCCTTCAGCAGATTTGTTTGGTACCATTCTGATGCTGTTTTTCCCAAATATTTCTTCAAATTCTTGATCCTTTTTTCGTCGTTTTGGATCTCGTATTTTTCGCATTCCGTTTCATACTCTAATATCCAATCTGTGGCTTTTTGCGTTCCATCAAATTGTTTTATGACAAAGTCCGTGCCTTCCCTCTCATGCATGTTTTGTTTCTGGAAGATCTCTAATAATGTTTCTATTTGAAGATTGGGCTTTTCGGTTTCGGAATTTATTTATTTCGGAATTTATTTTTTTCGGGCTTTATTTTCCTTGTGGGGACGATCTCCGATACTTCTAAGTAAATATCTCGAAACACTAAGTTTAAACTTGTATCGATGTATGACGCTGCTGTTGGCGTCATCCATCGTGACTGCAATGTTTCTGTAATGGCCTACCTTGGTTAAGCTGTTTGCGGCTTTCTTCACTATCGATAAACTGAATAACCGCGGATGATGATCTCTTGCTTGATATTCTGGAGGAAAGACATAACATACTTCATCTTTTGGTTTTCTTATGGATTCTATGCATTCTATTTTCTCCCCCCTTGCGTTCTCGTTCATGACAATACGTAGCTTCACTTCTAACGGCATGGCGTAGTGAAAATCGATTTGTAAGATCGTAATCTGGGGATAATTCAGGGATCGATTCTGTAGTCTGAAAATCGAGTTTTTATTATGAAGTAAATAATAAAATACAAAAATAAACAACAATTAGTATGCGTCTATAACAATAAATAACAATGATTATCTAAACGGGAAATAACAAGTCTTTAGTGCAATGTTTACCTGAAAATCGAGAATCGATTTTCAACGTCCTGAGCTACCGATCTTCTTCTTCAGTCTTTAAAATCTTAAATAACTATTCTGTAGCCTTGTCTGTCTCTAATGTAACTCTCTGTCCGTCCGTTCGGGAAAAATGTGCTTCTTAAAATGGTCGTCCGTAAAACAAAAGAAGATCGGTTTGCTCGTGAAACACATCCTGTCGTGCTACCCGTAAAACAAAAAGATTCCCTATGTTACATGAACTCTAGGGAGTTTACACCTCTCCTCCTCGTGTTGACAATTACATCGCTAATTGTCTTCTCTGTAAGGGGTCAGCTTACTCGAGTGGAAGAAATTCCCTTCAGATCTCCGATTACCGTTATCCACTTCATATATGGAGTTTGAAATCCTTCTTAGAATTTTGAAAGGTCCTTTCCTAATTTCTTCCAGCTTATTTCTATTCATTTTGTTTCCGTTGTGGGTGAAGACCATATCACCGATTTTAAATTCGTGTTCTCTTCTTTTTTTATCGTATTTTTGTTTGTTGATTTCGAAATTTCTTGTCGAGTTTTTGAATGCTTCTTCTCTGTCTCTTTTTAGGTTTATCTTATTTTCCATTATTTCCTAAGGGACGATTTCAATCATTTTTCCATACATTAAATGATTTGGGGCAAATCCCGTTACACTGTGTCTGGTGTTATTGTATTCTTCTACGCTTTCTTCTGCGATTTTTGTCCAGTTTCTCTTATTTTTGTCTGAATTGATCTTACATCTGATCCTGTTTACTAATGTTTGATTTACCCTTTCGTTCAGTCCAGTGGAGGATGGGCAGTCTGTCGAAGTGAAAATTAATTTAATGTTCCTTTTTCTCGCATACTCTTGAATTTCTTTGGATGTCATTACTGGGTATCGGTCTGCAAGGAAAATTTTTATGGAATCAGTTTCTCCTGTCGAGTCTATAAGTTTTATGATATCTTCTGAGCGTTGTGTTTTCGATGTGGAGATAAAAACAGCCCTTGAAAAATGATCGATGAGTATGTGCATGTATTTCTTTGGTGAGTTGTTATTGGAAAAACCTCCGACCGTATCGAATGACAATATTTCAAACGGTTTCCTAGCTGGTCCTAGTTTCGACATAAACCCGATCGGTCTTCTCGTTCTGCTTTTATTCTTGATGCAGATTTCGCAATGTTTGCAGAATTTGTCGACAATTCGGTCCATCTTTTTGAAATAATAAAAGGATCGGATTTTCTTCAGTATATGGTTTCTTCCAATATGACCAAAGAAATCATAAACCTTCCTTATGATATATTCACCAAACTCTTGTGAGACGAATATACGTTGGCGTCCTTTAATATTTTTTAAAAAAATCTCTGATTTTTTTATAAGGTCTTTCGTATTTTTAATATTTTCTCTGTTTTCTTCTTGGTCTTGGATTATGTCTTGTTTTTTTTATAATATTTGCTACTTTCAAAACATCTTCTTCATTCTCAAAGCTTTCTAAGACGGGGTTCCTGGATAGTGTGTCTGCCTCTATGTTGTATTTTCCTGGAGCATACATGATCTTGAAGTTGTACTGCGACAAGTAGTGTATCAGGTTTCCTAAGGTTTCATCGGTTCTTGCCTTGATTCTCATTCATTCCAATGGTTTATGATCTGAAAGGACAGTGAAATATCTACTAATTAAACAATGTTGCCAGTATTGAATCGTCTCTTTAATAACAAGACATTCAAGGTGGATTGCTTTTCTCTTTGCCTCTGTTGGTTTCAATTCTCTTGAAAAGTACACAATCAGATATAACATCCCGTTGGCTCGAGGTTGCTTTAAAACTGCTCCTAAGCCCTCTCCACTTACATCTGTGTAAATAAATACTTCTTTGTTATGGTCGTATATTGAAAGGATCAGGCTTGAACAGAGGTATTCTTTAATCTTTTGAAATGATTGTTCACATTCTTCATTCCAAATAAATTCTGTGTTTTTTCTTAATAATTTGTGTAGTGGTTCCAAGAGTTTGCACGCGTCTTCTATGAATTTATAATAAAAATTTATTTTTCCTAGTAATTGTCTCACATTCTTCTTATTTCTTGGACGTTCAAATTCACGTATCGCTTTTAGGTTATCTTTTCCTGGTTTCACACCATCTTTCTCTATAATGTGGCATAGGTATTTTACTGAGTTCTCTGCGAATTTACATTTGGCCAGTTTTAATCGGAAGCCTTCTTTCCTTATAACCTTCATCAACTGCTCTATGTGTTTGATATGTTGACCAAACGTTTCGGAGAAGACTAGGATGTCGTCGATGTAGTTAATGCAAAATTCTGCTAATCCGTTCCTTCTAAGAGTATTTGCCAGCGCCCGTTGGAAAATAGCAGGAGAGATTTTTAGTCCGAACGGTAAACATTTCCGTTGCCAGTGTCCATTTTGTGTTATGAAGGCTGTCTTCTCTCGGTCCTCTTTTTCTATTGGAATTGATCAAACGCTGAATTAATGTCAAACGTTGAGAAAAAACAGCAATATCCCGCTTTGACTATGATATATTCATTTCTTGGGAACGGTTGCCATTCCAGAACTACAATTTTGTTTATCTCTTGGAAATCAATACACAGTCTATCTCCACGATTCGACTTCTTTTTAAAAGCTAGTGTCATCGGTGCTGTGAATGGTGAACTGATTCCTCTGTTAGATCCTGTTCTAGTAATTTCGTACTCTGGAATTCTATTTCTCTCTGATCTGGAATGCCACATCTGTATGGTTTCTTTGATATGTATTGGTTTTCAGTTAGCTCAATGGAAGCCTCTTGATATTTCCTAGTTCCCATATCGAATTTGTGTTTGGCAAATATGTTTATATATATTTCTCTATATATTATAGAAAATTTATAGATAATTCTTTATATTTTATAGAGAATTTCTCTATATTATATATTCTCTATTCTTTATATTCCTCTATAAGCTGGCTTACCTCTTTTTTTGTAGGTTATTTAGGTGTCCTAGGTTGTCCATCTTCTTGTATTCTGTAACGTTTATCTTTCTTCTCTGATTATTTCTTCTTTCTTCTTTTCTATTAAATATTATTTCTTCTTTGTCGTCTACTTTCTGACTAACTCTCAAATTCTCATCTTGCTTCAACTTGAACTCTCTTATGGTGTCCAGCCCTAAGATCAGATCATATGTGAAGTTATCATTGCACACTATATAAACATTTATTTCTTTCTCTATTTTATTAATTTTCATTCTAAGTTTCGCCCGGCTATTCCTGAAGTCCTTCCCACTGATAGTCTTAAACATACTCTTGTCTTTTATTATATCTGCCTTTATTTGGTCAATGATTCTTTGGTTAATGTAGCTTGCATTGGCTCCAGTATCGTAGACGCCTTCAACCTCTTTCTGGTCATTGATTCTAACTCAGAGCTTTATCAGTGATTCGTACTTCTCCAGGTATTTTAGTTTTTTCCATTCTCATCTGGTGTTATTGCTTCTTTACTTTCTGTTGTGAATGCTTCTAATGAATTTACCTGCTTTTGGTTCCTCTGAGCATTTCCGTTTCTGTTTCTGCATACTTGTGTTGGGTGAAATCGGCCTGGGAAATTCAGTGCTTCACAAATCACACACAGTTGTTTCTTGGGTGGTGGCTCTGGCTTTCTGTCCAATCTTGCATTATTCTCTTGTATTTTTCTTCCTTTCATCTGGTCTTCATATTGCCCCAAGTGTCTGATTAAGTCATTTGTTGATTGTACAGCTTCTTTATCGATTTTATCTTGAATGTGTATGGGTAATCCAATAACAATTAGATTTATCCTTGTCTCTTCGGAGGTCTTCCTCCTTACTTCCAATATTAATCGTTCCTTTTTTATGGCATATTCAATGAATGATCCTGAAATATATTTAAAGTTATAGGCGTATTGGGCTGCCGACCAACCTTTATTGCTAAAAGCTTTTAGAAATGCCGCCTTCCAATTTTCCCAGTTGTATTCTTCATCCTTCAGCAGATTTGTTTGGTACCATTCTGATGCTGTTTTTCCCAAATATTTCTTCAAATTCTTGATCCTTTTTTCGTCGTTTTGGATCTCGTATTTTTCGCATTCCGTTTCATACTCTAATATCCAATCTGTGGCTTTTTGCGTTCCATCAAATTGTTTTATGACAAAGTCCGTGCCTTCCCTCTCATGCATGTTTTGTTTCTGGAAGATCTCTAATAATGTTTCTATTTGAAGATTGGGCTTTTCGGTTTCGGAATTTATTTATTTCGGAATTTATTTTTTTCGGGCTTTATTTTCCTTGTGGGGACGATCTCCGATACTTCTAAGTAAATATCTCGAAACACTAAGTTTAAACTTGTATCGATGTATGACGCTGCTGTTGGCGTCATCCATCGTGACTGCAATGTTTCTGTAATGGCCTACCTTGGTTAAGCTGTTTGCGGCTTTCTTCACTATCGATAAACTGAATAACCGCGGATGATGATCTCTTGCTTGATATTCTGGAGGAAAGACATAACATACTTCATCTTTTGGTTTTCTTATGGATTCTATGCATTCTATTTTCTCCCCCCTTGCGTTCTCGTTCATGACAATACGTAGCTTCACTTCTAACGGCATGGCGTAGTGAAAATCGATTTGTAAGATCGTAATCTGGGGATAATTCAGGGATCGATTCTGTAGTCTGAAAATCGAGTTTTTATTATGAAGTAAATAATAAAATACAAAAATAAACAACAATTAGTATGCGTCTATAACAATAAATAACAATGATTATCTAAACGGGAAATAACAAGTCTTTAGTGCAATGTTTACCTGAAAATCGAGAATCGATTTTCAACGTCCTGAGCTACCGATCTTCTTCTTCAGTCTTTAAAATCTTAAATAACTATTCTGTAGCCTTGTCTGTCTCTAATGTAACTCTCTGTCCGTCCGTTCGGGAAAAATGTGCTTCTTAAAATGGTCGTCCGTAAAACAAAAGAAGATCGGTTTGCTCGTGAAACACATCCTGTCGTGCTACCCGTAAAACAAAAAGATTCCCTATGTTACATGAACTCTAGGGAGTTTACACCTCTCCTCCTCGTGTTGACAATTACATCGCTAATTGTCTTCTCTGTAAGGGGTCAGCTTACTCGAGTGGAAGAAATTCCCTTCAGATCTCCGATTACCGTTATCCACTTCATATATGGAGTTTGAAATCCTTCTTAGAATTTTGAAAGGTCCTTTCCTAATTTCTTCCAGCTTATTTCTATTCATTTTGTTTCCGTTGTGGGTGAAGACCATATCACCGATTTTAAATTCGTGTTCTCTTCTTTTTTTATCGTATTTTTGTTTGTTGATTTCGAAATTTCTTGTCGAGTTTTTGAATGCTTCTTCTCTGTCTCTTTTTAGGTTTATCTTATTTTCCATTATTTCCTAAGGGACGATTTCAATCATTTTTCCATACATTAAATGATTTGGGGCAAATCCCGTTACACTGTGTCTGGTGTTATTGTATTCTTCTACGCTTTCTTCTGCGATTTTTGTCCAGTTTCTCTTATTTTTGTCTGAATTGATCTTACATCTGATCCTGTTTACTAATGTTTGATTTACCCTTTCGTTCAGTCCAGTGGAGGATGGGCAGTCTGTCGAAGTGAAAATTAATTTAATGTTCCTTTTTCTCGCATACTCTTGAATTTCTTTGGATGTCATTACTGGGTATCGGTCTGCAAGGAAAATTTTTATGGAATCAGTTTCTCCTGTCGAGTCTATAAGTTTTATGATATCTTCTGAGCGTTGTGTTTTCGATGTGGAGATAAAAACAGCCCTTGAAAAATGATCGATGAGTATGTGCATGTATTTCTTTGGTGAGTTGTTATTGGAAAAACCTCCGACCGTATCGAATGACAATATTTCAAACGGTTTCCTAGCTGGTCCTAGTTTCGACATAAACCCGATCGGTCTTCTCGTTCTGCTTTTATTCTTGATGCAGATTTCGCAATGTTTGCAGAATTTGTCGACAATTCGGTCCATCTTTTTGAAATAATAAAAGGATCGGATTTTCTTCAGTATATGGTTTCTTCCAATATGACCAAAGAAATCATAAACCTTCCTTATGATATATTCACCAAACTCTTGTGAGACGAATATACGTTGGCGTCCTTTAATATTTTTTAAAAAAATCTCTGATTTTTTTATAAGGTCTTTCGTATTTTTAATATTTTCTCTGTTTTCTTCTTGGTCTTGGATTATGTCTTGTTTTTTTTATAATATTTGCTACTTTCAAAACATCTTCTTCATTCTCAAAGCTTTCTAAGACGGGGTTCCTGGATAGTGTGTCTGCCTCTATGTTGTATTTTCCTGGAGCATACATGATCTTGAAGTTGTACTGCGACAAGTAGTGTATCAGGTTTCCTAAGGTTTCATCGGTTCTTGCCTTGATTCTCATTCATTCCAATGGTTTATGATCTGAAAGGACAGTGAAATATCTACTAATTAAACAATGTTGCCAGTATTGAATCGTCTCTTTAATAACAAGACATTCAAGGTGGATTGCTTTTCTCTTTGCCTCTGTTGGTTTCAATTCTCTTGAAAAGTACACAATCAGATATAACATCCCGTTGGCTCGAGGTTGCTTTAAAACTGCTCCTAAGCCCTCTCCACTTACATCTGTGTAAATAAATACTTCTTTGTTATGGTCGTATATTGAAAGGATCAGGCTTGAACAGAGGTATTCTTTAATCTTTTGAAATGATTGTTCACATTCTTCATTCCAAATAAATTCTGTGTTTTTTCTTAATAATTTGTGTAGTGGTTCCAAGAGTTTGCACGCGTCTTCTATGAATTTATAATAAAAATTTATTTTTCCTAGTAATTGTCTCACATTCTTCTTATTTCTTGGACGTTCAAATTCACGTATCGCTTTTAGGTTATCTTTTCCTGGTTTCACACCATCTTTCTCTATAATGTGGCATAGGTATTTTACTGAGTTCTCTGCGAATTTACATTTGGCCAGTTTTAATCGGAAGCCTTCTTTCCTTATAACCTTCATCAACTGCTCTATGTGTTTGATATGTTGACCAAACGTTTCGGAGAAGACTAGGATGTCGTCGATGTAGTTAATGCAAAATTCTGCTAATCCGTTCCTTCTAAGAGTATTTGCCAGCGCCCGTTGGAAAATAGCAGGAGAGATTTTTAGTCCGAACGGTAAACATTTCCGTTGCCAGTGTCCATTTTGTGTTATGAAGGCTGTCTTCTCTCGGTCCTCTTTTTCTATTGGAATTGATCAAACGCTGAATTAATGTCAAACGTTGAGAAAAAACAGCAATATCCCGCTTTGACTATGATATATTCATTTCTTGGGAACGGTTGCCATTCCAGAACTACAATTTTGTTTATCTCTTGGAAATCAATACACAGTCTATCTCCACGATTCGACTTCTTTTTAAAAGCTAGTGTCATCGGTGCTGTGAATGGTGAACTGATTCCTCTGTTAGATCCTGTTCTAGTAATTTCGTACTCTGGAATTCTATTTCTCTCTGATCTGGAATGCCACATCTGTATGGTTTCTTTGATATGTATTGGTTTTCAGTTAGCTCAATGGAAGCCTCTTGATATTTCCTAGTTCCCATATCGAATTTGTGTTTGGCAAATATGTTTATATATATTTCTCTATATATTATAGAAAATTTATAGATAATTCTTTATATTTTATAGAGAATTTCTCTATATTATATATTCTCTATTCTTTATATTCCTCTATAAGCTGGCTTACCTCTTTTTTTGTAGGTTATTTAGGTGTCCTAGGTTGTCCATCTTCTTGTATTCTGTAACGTTTATCTTTCTTCTCTGATTATTTCTTCTTTCTTCTTTTCTATTAAATATTATTTCTTCTTTGTCGTCTACTTTCTGACTAACTCTCAAATTCTCATCTTGCTTCAACTTGAACTC
This sequence comes from Bombus affinis, assembly GCF_024516045.1. NCBI lineage: Eukaryota > Metazoa > Arthropoda > Insecta > Hymenoptera > Apidae > Bombus > Bombus affinis. The sequence continues at coordinate 6,087,860 of NC_066347.1, read as the reverse complement.
TCTTATGGTGTCCAGCCCTAAGATCAGATCATATGTGAAGTTATCATTGCACACTATATAAACATTTATTTCTTTCTCTATTTTATTAATTTTCATTCTAAGTTTCGCCCGGCTATTCCTGAAGTCCTTCCCACTGATAGTCTTAAACATACTCTTGTCTTTTATTATATCTGCCTTTATTTGGTCAATGATTCTTTGGTTAATGTAGCTTGCATTGGCTCCAGTATCGTAGACGCCTTCAACCTCTTTCTGGTCATTGATTCTAACTCAGAGCTTTATCAGTGATTCGTACTTCTCCAGGTATTTTAGTTTTTTCCATTCTCATCTGGTGTTATTGCTTCTTTACTTTCTGTTGTGAATGCTTCTAATGAATTTACCTGCTTTTGGTTCCTCTGAGCATTTCCGTTTCTGTTTCTGCATACTTGTGTTGGGTGAAATCGGCCTGGGAAATTCAGTGCTTCACAAATCACACACAGTTGTTTCTTGGGTGGTGGCTCTGGCTTTCTGTCCAATCTTGCATTATTCTCTTGTATTTTTCTTCCTTTCATCTGGTCTTCATATTGCCCCAAGTGTCTGATTAAGTCATTTGTTGATTGTACAGCTTCTTTATCGATTTTATCTTGAATGTGTATGGGTAATCCAATAACAATTAGATTTATCCTTGTCTCTTCGGAGGTCTTCCTCCTTACTTCCAATATTAATCGTTCCTTTTTTATGGCATATTCAATGAATGATCCTGAAATATATTTAAAGTTATAGGCGTATTGGGCTGCCGACCAACCTTTATTGCTAAAAGCTTTTAGAAATGCCGCCTTCCAATTTTCCCAGTTGTATTCTTCATCCTTCAGCAGATTTGTTTGGTACCATTCTGATGCTGTTTTTCCCAAATATTTCTTCAAATTCTTGATCCTTTTTTCGTCGTTTTGGATCTCGTATTTTTCGCATTCCGTTTCATACTCTAATATCCAATCTGTGGCTTTTTGCGTTCCATCAAATTGTTTTATGACAAAGTCCGTGCCTTCCCTCTCATGCATGTTTTGTTTCTGGAAGATCTCTAATAATGTTTCTATTTGAAGATTGGGCTTTTCGGTTTCGGAATTTATTTATTTCGGAATTTATTTTTTTCGGGCTTTATTTTCCTTGTGGGGACGATCTCCGATACTTCTAAGTAAATATCTCGAAACACTAAGTTTAAACTTGTATCGATGTATGACGCTGCTGTTGGCGTCATCCATCGTGACTGCAATGTTTCTGTAATGGCCTACCTTGGTTAAGCTGTTTGCGGCTTTCTTCACTATCGATAAACTGAATAACCGCGGATGATGATCTCTTGCTTGATATTCTGGAGGAAAGACATAACATACTTCATCTTTTGGTTTTCTTATGGATTCTATGCATTCTATTTTCTCCCCCCTTGCGTTCTCGTTCATGACAATACGTAGCTTCACTTCTAACGGCATGGCGTAGTGAAAATCGATTTGTAAGATCGTAATCTGGGGATAATTCAGGGATCGATTCTGTAGTCTGAAAATCGAGTTTTTATTATGAAGTAAATAATAAAATACAAAAATAAACAACAATTAGTATGCGTCTATAACAATAAATAACAATGATTATCTAAACGGGAAATAACAAGTCTTTAGTGCAATGTTTACCTGAAAATCGAGAATCGATTTTCAACGTCCTGAGCTACCGATCTTCTTCTTCAGTCTTTAAAATCTTAAATAACTATTCTGTAGCCTTGTCTGTCTCTAATGTAACTCTCTGTCCGTCCGTTCGGGAAAAATGTGCTTCTTAAAATGGTCGTCCGTAAAACAAAAGAAGATCGGTTTGCTCGTGAAACACATCCTGTCGTGCTACCCGTAAAACAAAAAGATTCCCTATGTTACATGAACTCTAGGGAGTTTACACCTCTCCTCCTCGTGTTGACAATTACATCGCTAATTGTCTTCTCTGTAAGGGGTCAGCTTACTCGAGTGGAAGAAATTCCCTTCAGATCTCCGATTACCGTTATCCACTTCATATATGGAGTTTGAAATCCTTCTTAGAATTTTGAAAGGTCCTTTCCTAATTTCTTCCAGCTTATTTCTATTCATTTTGTTTCCGTTGTGGGTGAAGACCATATCACCGATTTTAAATTCGTGTTCTCTTCTTTTTTTATCGTATTTTTGTTTGTTGATTTCGAAATTTCTTGTCGAGTTTTTGAATGCTTCTTCTCTGTCTCTTTTTAGGTTTATCTTATTTTCCATTATTTCCTAAGGGACGATTTCAATCATTTTTCCATACATTAAATGATTTGGGGCAAATCCCGTTACACTGTGTCTGGTGTTATTGTATTCTTCTACGCTTTCTTCTGCGATTTTTGTCCAGTTTCTCTTATTTTTGTCTGAATTGATCTTACATCTGATCCTGTTTACTAATGTTTGATTTACCCTTTCGTTCAGTCCAGTGGAGGATGGGCAGTCTGTCGAAGTGAAAATTAATTTAATGTTCCTTTTTCTCGCATACTCTTGAATTTCTTTGGATGTCATTACTGGGTATCGGTCTGCAAGGAAAATTTTTATGGAATCAGTTTCTCCTGTCGAGTCTATAAGTTTTATGATATCTTCTGAGCGTTGTGTTTTCGATGTGGAGATAAAAACAGCCCTTGAAAAATGATCGATGAGTATGTGCATGTATTTCTTTGGTGAGTTGTTATTGGAAAAACCTCCGACCGTATCGAATGACAATATTTCAAACGGTTTCCTAGCTGGTCCTAGTTTCGACATAAACCCGATCGGTCTTCTCGTTCTGCTTTTATTCTTGATGCAGATTTCGCAATGTTTGCAGAATTTGTCGACAATTCGGTCCATCTTTTTGAAATAATAAAAGGGTCGGATTTTCTTCAGTATATGGTTTCTTCCAATATGACCAAAGAAATCATAAACCTTCCTTATGATATATTCACCAAACTCTTGTGAGACGAATATACGTTGGCGTCCTTTAATATTTTTTAAAAAAATCTCTGATTTTTTTATAAGGTCTTTCGTATTTTTAATATTTTCTCTGTTTTCTTCTTGGTCTTGGATTATGTCTTGTTTTTTTTATAATATTTGCTACTTTCAAAACATCTTCTTCATTCTCAAAGCTTTCTAAGACGGGGTTCCTGGATAGTGTGTCTGCCTCTATGTTGTATTTTCCTGGAGCATACATGATCTTGAAGTTGTACTGCGACAAGTAGTGTATCAGGTTTCCTAAGGTTTCATCGGTTCTTGCCTTGATTCTCATTCATTCCAATGGTTTATGATCTGAAAGGACAGTGAAATATCTACTAATTAAACAATGTTGCCAGTATTGAATCGTCTCTTTAATAACAAGACATTCAAGGTGGATTGCTTTTCTCTTTGCCTCTGTTGGTTTCAATTCTCTTGAAAAGTACACAATCAGATATAACATCCCGTTGGCTCGAGGTTGCTTTAAAACTGCTCCTAAGCCCTCTCCACTTACATCTGTGTAAATAAATACTTCTTTGTTATGGTCGTATATTGAAAGGATCAGGCTTGAACAGAGGTATTCTTTAATCTTTTGAAATGATTGTTCACATTCTTCATTCCAAATAAATTCTGTGTTTTTTCTTAATAATTTGTGTAGTGGTTCCAAGAGTTTGCACGCGTCTTCTATGAATTTATAATAAAAATTTATTTTTCCTAGTAATTGTCTCACATTCTTCTTATTTCTTGGACGTTCAAATTCACGTATCGCTTTTAGGTTATCTTTTCCTGGTTTCACACCATCTTTCTCTATAATGTGGCATAGGTATTTTACTGAGTTCTCTGCGAATTTACATTTGGCCAGTTTTAATCGGAAGCCTTCTTTCCTTATAACCTTCATCAACTGCTCTATGTGTTTGATATGTTGACCAAACGTTTCGGAGAAGACTAGGATGTCGTCGATGTAGTTAATGCAAAATTCTGCTAATCCGTTCCTTCTAAGAGTATTTGCCAGCGCCCGTTGGAAAATAGCAGGAGAGATTTTTAGTCCGAACGGTAAACATTTCCGTTGCCAGTGTCCATTTTGTGTTATGAAGGCTGTCTTCTCTCGGTCCTCTTTTTCTATTGGAATTGATCAAACGCTGAATTAATGTCAAACGTTGAGAAAAAACAGCAATATCCCGCTTTGACTATGATATATTCATTTCTTGGGAACGGTTGCCATTCCAGAACTACAATTTTGTTTATCTCTTGGAAATCAATACACAGTCTATCTCCACGATTCGACTTCTTTTTAAAAGCTAGTGTCATCGGTGCTGTGAATGGTGAACTGATTCCTCTGTTAGATCCTGTTCTAGTAATTTCGTACTCTGGAATTCTATTTCTCTCTGATCTGGAATGCCACATCTGTATGGTTTCTTTGATATGTATTGGTTTTCAGTTAGCTCAATGGAAGCCTCTTGATATTTCCTAGTTCCCATATCGAATTTGTGTTTGGCAAATATGTTTATATATATTTCTCTATATATTATAGAAAATTTATAGATAATTCTTTATATTTTATAGAGAATTTCTCTATATTATATATTCTCTATTCTTTATATTCCTCTATAAGCTGGCTTACCTCTTTTTTTGTAGGTTATTTAGGTGTCCTAGGTTGTCCATCTTCTTGTATTCTGTAACGTTTATCTTTCTTCTCTGATTATTTCTTCTTTCTTCTTTTCTATTAAATATTATTTCTTCTTTGTCGTCTACTTTCTGACTAACTCTCAAATTCTCATCTTGCTTCAACTTGAACTCTCTTATGGTGTCCAGCCCTAAGATCAGATCATATGTGAAGTTATCATTGCACACTATATAAACATTTATTTCTTTCTCTATTTTATTAATTTTCATTCTAAGTTTCGCCCGGCTATTCCTGAAGTCCTTCCCACTGATAGTCTTAAACATACTCTTGTCTTTTATTATATCTGCCTTTATTTGGTCAATGATTCTTTGGTTAATGTAGCTTGCATTGGCTCCAGTATCGTAGACGCCTTCAACCTCTTTCTGGTCATTGATTCTAACTCAGAGCTTTATCAGTGATTCGTACTTCTCCAGGTATTTTAGTTTTTTCCATTCTCATCTGGTGTTATTGCTTCTTTACTTTCTGTTGTGAATGCTTCTAATGAATTTACCTGCTTTTGGTTCCTCTGAGCATTTCCGTTTCTGTTTCTGCATACTTGTGTTGGGTGAAATCGGCCTGGGAAATTCAGTGCTTCACAAATCACACACAGTTGTTTCTTGGGTGGTGGCTCTGGCTTTCTGTCCAATCTTGCATTATTCTCTTGTATTTTTCTTCCTTTCATCTGGTCTTCATATTGCCCCAAGTGTCTGATTAAGTCATTTGTTGATTGTACAGCTTCTTTATCGATTTTATCTTGAATGTGTATGGGTAATCCAATAACAATTAGATTTATCCTTGTCTCTTCGGAGGTCTTCCTCCTTACTTCCAATATTAATCGTTCCTTTTTTATGGCATATTCAATGAATGATCCTGAAATATATTTAAAGTTATAGGCGTATTGGGCTGCCGACCAACCTTTATTGCTAAAAGCTTTTAGAAATGCCGCCTTCCAATTTTCCCAGTTGTATTCTTCATCCTTCAGCAGATTTGTTTGGTACCATTCTGATGCTGTTTTTCCCAAATATTTCTTCAAATTCTTGATCCTTTTTTCGTCGTTTTGGATCTCGTATTTTTCGCATTCCGTTTCATACTCTAATATCCAATCTGTGGCTTTTTGCGTTCCATCAAATTGTTTTATGACAAAGTCCGTGCCTTCCCTCTCATGCATGTTTTGTTTCTGGAAGATCTCTAATAATGTTTCTATTTGAAGATTGGGCTTTTCGGTTTCGGAATTTATTTATTTCGGAATTTATTTTTTTCGGGCTTTATTTTCCTTGTGGGGACGATCTCCGATACTTCTAAGTAAATATCTCGAAACACTAAGTTTAAACTTGTATCGATGTATGACGCTGCTGTTGGCGTCATCCATCGTGACTGCAATGTTTCTGTAATGGCCTACCTTGGTTAAGCTGTTTGCGGCTTTCTTCACTATCGATAAACTGAATAACCGCGGATGATGATCTCTTGCTTGATATTCTGGAGGAAAGACATAACATACTTCATCTTTTGGTTTTCTTATGGATTCTATGCATTCTATTTTCTCCCCCCTTGCGTTCTCGTTCATGACAATACGTAGCTTCACTTCTAACGGCATGGCGTAGTGAAAATCGATTTGTAAGATCGTAATCTGGGGATAATTCAGGGATCGATTCTGTAGTCTGAAAATCGAGTTTTTATTATGAAGTAAATAATAAAATACAAAAATAAACAACAATTAGTATGCGTCTATAACAATAAATAACAATGATTATCTAAACGGGAAATAACAAGTCTTTAGTGCAATGTTTACCTGAAAATCGAGAATCGATTTTCAACGTCCTGAGCTACCGATCTTCTTCTTCAGTCTTTAAAATCTTAAATAACTATTCTGTAGCCTTGTCTGTCTCTAATGTAACTCTCTGTCCGTCCGTTCGGGAAAAATGTGCTTCTTAAAATGGTCGTCCGTAAAACAAAAGAAGATCGGTTTGCTCGTGAAACACATCCTGTCGTGCTACCCGTAAAACAAAAAGATTCCCTATGTTACATGAACTCTAGGGAGTTTACACCTCTCCTCCTCGTGTTGACAATTACATCGCTAATTGTCTTCTCTGTAAGGGGTCAGCTTACTCGAGTGGAAGAAATTCCCTTCAGATCTCCGATTACCGTTATCCACTTCATATATGGAGTTTGAAATCCTTCTTAGAATTTTGAAAGGTCCTTTCCTAATTTCTTCCAGCTTATTTCTATTCATTTTGTTTCCGTTGTGGGTGAAGACCATATCACCGATTTTAAATTCGTGTTCTCTTCTTTTTTTATCGTATTTTTGTTTGTTGATTTCGAAATTTCTTGTCGAGTTTTTGAATGCTTCTTCTCTGTCTCTTTTTAGGTTTATCTTATTTTCCATTATTTCCTAAGGGACGATTTCAATCATTTTTCCATACATTAAATGATTTGGGGCAAATCCCGTTACACTGTGTCTGGTGTTATTGTATTCTTCTACGCTTTCTTCTGCGATTTTTGTCCAGTTTCTCTTATTTTTGTCTGAATTGATCTTACATCTGATCCTGTTTACTAATGTTTGATTTACCCTTTCGTTCAGTCCAGTGGAGGATGGGCAGTCTGTCGAAGTGAAAATTAATTTAATGTTCCTTTTTCTCGCATACTCTTGAATTTCTTTGGATGTCATTACTGGGTATCGGTCTGCAAGGAAAATTTTTATGGAATCAGTTTCTCCTGTCGAGTCTATAAGTTTTATGATATCTTCTGAGCGTTGTGTTTTCGATGTGGAGATAAAAACAGCCCTTGAAAAATGATCGATGAGTATGTGCATGTATTTCTTTGGTGAGTTGTTATTGGAAAAACCTCCGACCGTATCGAATGACAATATTTCAAACGGTTTCCTAGCTGGTCCTAGTTTCGACATAAACCCGATCGGTCTTCTCGTTCTGCTTTTATTCTTGATGCAGATTTCGCAATGTTTGCAGAATTTGTCGACAATTCGGTCCATCTTTTTGAAATAATAAAAGGATCGGATTTTCTTCAGTATATGGTTTCTTCCAATATGACCAAAGAAATCATAAACCTTCCTTATGATATATTCACCAAACTCTTGTGAGACGAATATACGTTGGCGTCCTTTAATATTTTTTAAAAAAATCTCTGATTTTTTTATAAGGTCTTTCGTATTTTTAATATTTTCTCTGTTTTCTTCTTGGTCTTGGATTATGTCTTGTTTTTTTTATAATATTTGCTACTTTCAAAACATCTTCTTCATTCTCAAAGCTTTCTAAGACGGGGTTCCTGGATAGTGTGTCTGCCTCTATGTTGTATTTTCCTGGAGCATACATGATCTTGAAGTTGTACTGCGACAAGTAGTGTATCAGGTTTCCTAAGGTTTCATCGGTTCTTGCCTTGATTCTCATTCATTCCAATGGTTTATGATCTGAAAGGACAGTGAAATATCTACTAATTAAACAATGTTGCCAGTATTGAATCGTCTCTTTAATAACAAGACATTCAAGGTGGATTGCTTTTCTCTTTGCCTCTGTTGGTTTCAATTCTCTTGAAAAGTACACAATCAGATATAACATCCCGTTGGCTCGAGGTTGCTTTAAAACTGCTCCTAAGCCCTCTCCACTTACATCTGTGTAAATAAATACTTCTTTGTTATGGTCGTATATTGAAAGGATCAGGCTTGAACAGAGGTATTCTTTAATCTTTTGAAATGATTGTTCACATTCTTCATTCCAAATAAATTCTGTGTTTTTTCTTAATAATTTGTGTAGTGGTTCCAAGAGTTTGCACGCGTCTTCTATGAATTTATAATAAAAATTTATTTTTCCTAGTAATTGTCTCACATTCTTCTTATTTCTTGGACGTTCAAATTCACGTATCGCTTTTAGGTTATCTTTTCCTGGTTTCACACCATCTTTCTCTATAATGTGGCATAGGTATTTTACTGAGTTCTCTGCGAATTTACATTTGGCCAGTTTTAATCGGAAGCCTTCTTTCCTTATAACCTTCATCAACTGCTCTATGTGTTTGATATGTTGACCAAACGTTTCGGAGAAGACTAGGATGTCGTCGATGTAGTTAATGCAAAATTCTGCTAATCCGTTCCTTCTAAGAGTATTTGCCAGCGCCCGTTGGAAAATAGCAGGAGAGATTTTTAGTCCGAACGGTAAACATTTCCGTTGCCAGTGTCCATTTTGTGTTATGAAGGCTGTCTTCTCTCGGTCCTCTTTTTCTATTGGAATTGATCAAACGCTGAATTAATGTCAAACGTTGAGAAAAAACAGCAATATCCCGCTTTGACTATGATATATTCATTTCTTGGGAACGGTTGCCATTCCAGAACTACAATTTTGTTTATCTCTTGGAAATCAATACACAGTCTATCTCCACGATTCGACTTCTTTTTAAAAGCTAGTGTCATCGGTGCTGTGAATGGTGAACTGATTCCTCTGTTAGATCCTGTTCTAGTAATTTCGTACTCTGGAATTCTATTTCTCTCTGATCTGGAATGCCACATCTGTATGGTTTCTTTGATATGTATTGGTTTTCAGTTAGCTCAATGGAAGCCTCTTGATATTTCCTAGTTCCCATATCGAATTTGTGTTTGGCAAATATGTTTATATATATTTCTCTATATATTATAGAAAATTTATAGATAATTCTTTATATTTTATAGAGAATTTCTCTATATTATATATTCTCTATTCTTTATATTCCTCTATAAGCTGGCTTACCTCTTTTTTTGTAGGTTATTTAGGTGTCCTAGGTTGTCCATCTTCTTGTATTCTGTAACGTTTATCTTTCTTCTCTGATTATTTCTTCTTTCTTCTTTTCTATTAAATATTATTTCTTCTTTGTCGTCTACTTTCTGACTAACTCTCAAATTCTCATCTTGCTTCAACTTGAACTCTCTTATGGTGTCCAGCCCTAAGATCAGATCATATGTGAAGTTATCATTGCACACTATATAAACATTTATTTCTTTCTCTATTTTATTAATTTTCATTCTAAGTTTCGCCCGGCTATTCCTGAAGTCCTTCCCACTGATAGTCTTAAACATACTCTTGTCTTTTATTATATCTGCCTTTATTTGGTCAATGATTCTTTGGTTAATGTAGCTTGCATTGGCTCCAGTATCGTAGACGCCTTCAACCTCTTTCTGGTCATTGATTCTAACTCAGAGCTTTATCAGTGATTCGTACTTCTCCAGGTATTTTAGTTTTTTCCATTCTCATCTGGTGTTATTGCTTCTTTACTTTCTGTTGTGAATGCTTCTAATGAATTTACCTGCTTTTGGTTCCTCTGAGCATTTCCGTTTCTGTTTCTGCATACTTGTGTTGGGTGAAATCGGCCTGGGAAATTCAGTGCTTCACAAATCACACACAGTTGTTTCTTGGGTGGTGGCTCTGGCTTTCTGTCCAATCTTGCATTATTCTCTTGTATTTTTCTTCCTTTCATCTGGTCTTCATATTGCCCCAAGTGTCTGATTAAGTCATTTGTTGATTGTACAGCTTCTTTATCGATTTTATCTTGAATGTGTATGGGTAATCCAATAACAATTAGATTTATCCTTGTCTCTTCGGAGGTCTTCCTCCTTACTTCCAATATTAATCGTTCCTTTTTTATGGCATATTCAATGAATGATCCTGAAATATATTTAAAGTTATAGGCGTATTGGGCTGCCGACCAACCTTTATTGCTAAAAGCTTTTAGAAATGCCGCCTTCCAATTTTCCCAGTTGTATTCTTCATCCTTCAGCAGATTTGTTTGGTACCATTCTGATGCTGTTTTTCCCAAATATTTCTTCAAATTCTTGATCCTTTTTTCGTCGTTTTGGATCTCGTATTTTTCGCATTCCGTTTCATACTCTAATATCCAATCTGTGGCTTTTTGCGTTCCATCAAATTGTTTTATGACAAAGTCCGTGCCTTCCCTCTCATGCATGTTTTGTTTCTGGAAGATCTCTAATAATGTTTCTATTTGAAGATTGGGCTTTTCGGTTTCGGAATTTATTTATTTCGGAATTTATTTTTTTCGGGCTTTATTTTCCTTGTGGGGACGATCTCCGATACTTCTAAGTAAATATCTCGAAACACTAAGTTTAAACTTGTATCGATGTATGACGCTGCTGTTGGCGTCATCCATCGTGACTGCAATGTTTCTGTAATGGCCTACCTTGGTTAAGCTGTTTGCGGCTTTCTTCACTATCGATAAACTGAATAACCGCGGATGATGATCTCTTGCTTGATATTCTGGAGGAAAGACATAACATACTTCATCTTTTGGTTTTCTTATGGATTCTATGCATTCTATTTTCTCCCCCCTTGCGTTCTCGTTCATGACAATACGTAGCTTCACTTCTAACGGCATGGCGTAGTGAAAATCGATTTGTAAGATCGTAATCTGGGGATAATTCAGGGATCGATTCTGTAGTCTGAAAATCGAGTTTTTATTATGAAGTAAATAATAAAATACAAAAATAAACAACAATTAGTATGCGTCTATAACAATAAATAACAATGATTATCTAAACGGGAAATAACAAGTCTTTAGTGCAATGTTTACCTGAAAATCGAGAATCGATTTTCAACGTCCTGAGCTACCGATCTTCTTCTTCAGTCTTTAAAATCTTAAATAACTATTCTGTAGCCTTGTCTGTCTCTAATGTAACTCTCTGTCCGTCCGTTCGGGAAAAATGTGCTTCTTAAAATGGTCGTCCGTAAAACAAAAGAAGATCGGTTTGCTCGTGAAACACATCCTGTCGTGCTACCCGTAAAACAAAAAGATTCCCTATGTTACATGAACTCTAGGGAGTTTACACCTCTCCTCCTCGTGTTGACAATTACATCGCTAATTGTCTTCTCTGTAAGGGGTCAGCTTACTCGAGTGGAAGAAATTCCCTTCAGATCTCCGATTACCGTTATCCACTTCATATATGGAGTTTGAAATCCTTCTTAGAATTTTGAAAGGTCCTTTCCTAATTTCTTCCAGCTTATTTCTATTCATTTTGTTTCCGTTGTGGGTGAAGACCATATCACCGATTTTAAATTCGTGTTCTCTTCTTTTTTTATCGTATTTTTGTTTGTTGATTTCGAAATTTCTTGTCGAGTTTTTGAATGCTTCTTCTCTGTCTCTTTTTAGGTTTATCTTATTTTCCATTATTTCCTAAGGGACGATTTCAATCATTTTTCCATACATTAAATGATTTGGGGCAAATCCCGTTACACTGTGTCTGGTGTTATTGTATTCTTCTACGCTTTCTTCTGCGATTTTTGTCCAGTTTCTCTTATTTTTGTCTGAATTGATCTTACATCTGATCCTGTTTACTAATGTTTGATTTACCCTTTCGTTCAGTCCAGTGGAGGATGGGCAGTCTGTCGAAGTGAAAATTAATTTAATGTTCCTTTTTCTCGCATACTCTTGAATTTCTTTGGATGTCATTACTGGGTATCGGTCTGCAAGGAAAATTTTTATGGAATCAGTTTCTCCTGTCGAGTCTATAAGTTTTATGATATCTTCTGAGCGTTGTGTTTTCGATGTGGAGATAAAAACAGCCCTTGAAAAATGATCGATGAGTATGTGCATGTATTTCTTTGGTGAGTTGTTATTGGAAAAACCTCCGACCGTATCGAATGACAATATTTCAAACGGTTTCCTAGCTGGTCCTAGTTTCGACATAAACCCGATCGGTCTTCTCGTTCTGCTTTTATTCTTGATGCAGATTTCGCAATGTTTGCAGAATTTGTCGACAATTCGGTCCATCTTTTTGAAATAATAAAAGGGTCGGATTTTCTTCAGTATATGGTTTCTTCCAATATGACCAAAGAAATCATAAACCTTCCTTATGATATATTCACCAAACTCTTGTGAGACGAATATACGTTGGCGTCCTTTAATATTTTTTAAAAAAATCTCTGATTTTTTTATAAGGTCTTTCGTATTTTTAATATTTTCTCTGTTTTCTTCTTGGTCTTGGATTATGTCTTGTTTTTTTTATAATATTTGCTACTTTCAAAACATCTTCTTCATTCTCAAAGCTTTCTAAGACGGGGTTCCTGGATAGTGTGTCTGCCTCTATGTTGTATTTTCCTGGAGCATACATGATCTTGAAGTTGTACTGCGACAAGTAGTGTATCAGGTTTCCTAAGGTTTCATCGGTTCTTGCCTTGATTCTCATTCATTCCAATGGTTTATGATCTGAAAGGACAGTGAAATATCTACTAATTAAACAATGTTGCCAGTATTGAATCGTCTCTTTAATAACAAGACATTCAAGGTGGATTGCTTTTCTCTTTGCCTCTGTTGGTTTCAATTCTCTTGAAAAGTACACAATCAGATATAACATCCCGTTGGCTCGAGGTTGCTTTAAAACTGCTCCTAAGCCCTCTCCACTTACATCTGTGTAAATAAATACTTCTTTGTTATGGTCGTATATTGAAAGGATCAGGCTTGAACAGAGGTATTCTTTAATCTTTTGAAATGATTGTTCACATTCTTCATTCCAAATAAATTCTGTGTTTTTTCTTAATAATTTGTGTAGTGGTTCCAAGAGTTTGCACGCGTCTTCTATGAATTTATAATAAAAATTTATTTTTCCTAGTAATTGTCTCACATTCTTCTTATTTCTTGGACGTTCAAATTCACGTATCGCTTTTAGGTTATCTTTTCCTGGTTTCACACCATCTTTCTCTATAATGTGGCATAGGTATTTTACTGAGTTCTCTGCGAATTTACATTTGGCCAGTTTTAATCGGAAGCCTTCTTTCCTTATAACCTTCATCAACTGCTCTATGTGTTTGATATGTTGACCAAACGTTTCGGAGAAGACTAGGATGTCGTCGATGTAGTTAATGCAAAATTCTGCTAATCCGTTCCTTCTAAGAGTATTTGCCAGCGCCCGTTGGAAAATAGCAGGAGAGATTTTTAGTCCGAACGGTAAACATTTCCGTTGCCAGTGTCCATTTTGTGTTATGAAGGCTGTCTTCTCTCGGTCCTCTTTTTCTATTGGAATTGATCAAACGCTGAATTAATGTCAAACGTTGAGAAAAAACAGCAATATCCCGCTTTGACTATGATATATTCATTTCTTGGGAACGGTTGCCATTCCAGAACTACAATTTTGTTTATCTCTTGGAAATCAATACACAGTCTATCTCCACGATTCGACTTCTTTTTAAAAGCTAGTGTCATCGGTGCTGTGAATGGTGAACTGATTCCTCTGTTAGATCCTGTTCTAGTAATTTCGTACTCTGGAATTCTATTTCTCTCTGATCTGGAATGCCACATCTGTATGGTTTCTTTGATATGTATTGGTTTTCAGTTAGCTCAATGGAAGCCTCTTGATATTTCCTAGTTCCCATATCGAATTTGTGTTTGGCAAATATGTTTATATATATTTCTCTATATATTATAGAAAATTTATAGATAATTCTTTATATTTTATAGAGAATTTCTCTATATTATATATTCTCTATTCTTTATATTCCTCTATAAGCTGGCTTACCTCTTTTTTTGTAGGTTATTTAGGTGTCCTAGGTTGTCCATCTTCTTGTATTCTGTAACGTTTATCTTTCTTCTCTGATTATTTCTTCTTTCTTCTTTTCTATTAAATATTATTTCTTCTTTGTCGTCTACTTTCTGACTAACTCTCAAATTCTCATCTTGCTTCAACTTGAACTCTCTTATGGTGTCCAGCCCTAAGATCAGATCATATGTGAAGTTATCATTGCACACTATATAAACATTTATTTCTTTCTCTATTTTATTAATTTTCATTCTAAGTTTCGCCCGGCTATTCCTGAAGTCCTTCCCACTGATAGTCTTAAACATACTCTTGTCTTTTATTATATCTGCCTTTATTTGGTCAATGATTCTTTGGTTAATGTAGCTTGCATTGGCTCCAGTATCGTAGACGCCTTCAACCTCTTTCTGGTCATTGATTCTAACTCAGAGCTTTATCAGTGATTCGTACTTCTCCAGGTATTTTAGTTTTTTCCATTCTCATCTGGTGTTATTGCTTCTTTACTTTCTGTTGTGAATGCTTCTAATGAATTTACCTGCTTTTGGTTCCTCTGAGCATTTCCGTTTCTGTTTCTGCATACTTGTGTTGGGTGAAATCGGCCTGGGAAATTCAGTGCTTCACAAATCACACACAGTTGTTTCTTGGGTGGTGGCTCTGGCTTTCTGTCCAATCTTGCATTATTCTCTTGTATTTTTCTTCCTTTCATCTGGTCTTCATATTGCCGCAAGTGTCTGATTAAGTCATTTGTTGATTGTACAGCTTCTTTATCGATTTTATCTTGAATGTGTATGGGTAATCCAATAACAATTAGATTTATCCTTGTCTCTTCGGAGGTCTTCCTCCTTACTTCCAATATTAATCGTTCCTTTTTTATGGCATATTCAATGAATGATCCTGAAATATATTTAAAGTTATAGGCGTATTGGGCTGCCGACCAACCTTTATTGCTAAAAGCTTTTAGAAATGCCGCCTTCCAATTTTCCCAGTTGTATTCTTCATCCTTCAGCAGATTTGTTTGGTACCATTCTGATGCTGTTTTTCCCAAATATTTCTTCAAATTCTTGATCCTTTTTTCGTCGTTTTGGATCTCGTATTTTTCGCATTCCGTTTCATACTCTAATATCCAATCTGTGGCTTTTTGCGTTCCATCAAATTGTTTTATGACAAAGTCCGTGCCTTCCCTCTCATGCATGTTTTGTTTCTGGAAGATCTCTAATAATGTTTCTATTTGAAGATTGGGCTTTTCGGTTTCGGAATTTATTTATTTCGGAATTTATTTTTTTCGGGCTTTATTTTCCTTGTGGGGACGATCTCCGATACTTCTAAGTAAATATCTCGAAACACTAAGTTTAAACTTGTATCGATGTATGACGCTGCTGTTGGCGTCATCCATCGTGACTGCAATGTTTCTGTAATGGCCTACCTTGGTTAAGCTGTTTGCGGCTTTCTTCACTATCGATAAACTGAATAACCGCGGATGATGATCTCTTGCTTGATATTCTGGAGGAAAGACATAACATACTTCATCTTTTGGTTTTCTTATGGATTCTATGCATTCTATTTTCTCCCCCCTTGCGTTCTCGTTCATGACAATACGTAGCTTCACTTCTAACGGCATGGCGTAGTGAAAATCGATTTGTAAGATCGTAATCTGGGGATAATTCAGGGATCGATTCTGTAGTCTGAAAATCGAGTTTTTATTATGAAGTAAATAATAAAATACAAAAATAAACAACAATTAGTATGCGTCTATAACAATAAATAACAATGATTATCTAAACGGGAAATAACAAGTCTTTAGTGCAATGTTTACCTGAAAATCGAGAATCGATTTTCAACGTCCTGAGCTACCGATCTTCTTCTTCAGTCTTTAAAATCTTAAATAACTATTCTGTAGCCTTGTCTGTCTCTAATGTAACTCTCTGTCCGTCCGTTCGGGAAAAATGTGCTTCTTAAAATGGTCGTCCGTAAAACAAAAGAAGATCGGTTTGCTCGTGAAACACATCCTGTCGTGCTACCCGTAAAACAAAAAGATTCCCTATGTTACATGAACTCTAGGGAGTTTACACCTCTCCTCCTCGTGTTGACAATTACATCGCTAATTGTCTTCTCTGTAAGGGGTCAGCTTACTCGAGTGGAAGAAATTCCCTTCAGATCTCCGATTACCGTTATCCACTTCATATATGGAGTTTGAAATCCTTCTTAGAATTTTGAAAGGTCCTTTCCTAATTTCTTCCAGCTTATTTCTATTCATTTTGTTTCCGTTGTGGGTGAAGACCATATCACCGATTTTAAATTCGTGTTCTCTTCTTTTTTTATCGTATTTTTGTTTGTTGATTTCGAAATTTCTTGTCGAGTTTTTGAATGCTTCTTCTCTGTCTCTTTTTAGGTTTATCTTATTTTCCATTATTTCCTAAGGGACGATTTCAATCATTTTTCCATACATTAAATGATTTGGGGCAAATCCCGTTACACTGTGTCTGGTGTTATTGTATTCTTCTACGCTTTCTTCTGCGATTTTTGTCCAGTTTCTCTTATTTTTGTCTGAATTGATCTTACATCTGATCCTGTTTACTAATGTTTGATTTACCCTTTCGTTCAGTCCAGTGGAGGATGGGCAGTCTGTCGAAGTGAAAATTAATTTAATGTTCCTTTTTCTCGCATACTCTTGAATTTCTTTGGATGTCATTACTGGGTATCGGTCTGCAAGGAAAATTTTTATGGAATCAGTTTCTCCTGTCGAGTCTATAAGTTTTATGATATCTTCTGAGCGTTGTGTTTTCGATGTGGAGATAAAAACAGCCCTTGAAAAATGATCGATGAGTATGTGCATGTATTTCTTTGGTGAGTTGTTATTGGAAAAACCTCCGACCGTATCGAATGACAATATTTCAAACGGTTTCCTAGCTGGTCCTAGTTTCGACATAAACCCGATCGGTCTTCTCGTTCTGCTTTTATTCTTGATGCAGATTTCGCAATGTTTGCAGAATTTGTCGACAATTCGGTCCATCTTTTTGAAATAATAAAAGGGTCGGATTTTCTTCAGTATATGGTTTCTTCCAATATGACCAAAGAAATCATAAACCTTCCTTATGATATATTCACCAAACTCTTGTGAGACGAATATACGTTGGCGTCCTTTAATATTTTTTAAAAAAATCTCTGATTTTTTTATAAGGTCTTTCGTATTTTTAATATTTTCTCTGTTTTCTTCTTGGTCTTGGATTATGTCTTGTTTTTTTTATAATATTTGCTACTTTCAAAACATCTTCTTCATTCTCAAAGCTTTCTAAGACGGGGTTCCTGGATAGTGTGTCTGCCTCTATGTTGTATTTTCCTGGAGCATACATGATCTTGAAGTTGTACTGCGACAAGTAGTGTATCAGGTTTCCTAAGGTTTCATCGGTTCTTGCCTTGATTCTCATTCATTCCAATGGTTTATGATCTGAAAGGACAGTGAAATATCTACTAATTAAACAATGTTGCCAGTATTGAATCGTCTCTTTAATAACAAGACATTCAAGGTGGATTGCTTTTCTCTTTGCCTCTGTTGGTTTCAATTCTCTTGAAAAGTACACAATCAGATATAACATCCCGTTGGCTCGAGGTTGCTTTAAAACTGCTCCTAAGCCCTCTCCACTTACATCTGTGTAAATAAATACTTCTTTGTTATGGTCGTATATTGAAAGGATCAGGCTTGAACAGAGGTATTCTTTAATCTTTTGAAATGATTGTTCACATTCTTCATTCCAAATAAATTCTGTGTTTTTTCTTAATAATTTGTGTAGTGGTTCCAAGAGTTTGCACGCGTCTTCTATGAATTTATAATAAAAATTTATTTTTCCTAGTAATTGTCTCACATTCTTCTTATTTCTTGGACGTTCAAATTCACGTATCGCTTTTAGGTTATCTTTTCCTGGTTTCACACCATCTTTCTCTATAATGTGGCATAGGTATTTTACTGAGTTCTCTGCGAATTTACATTTGGCCAGTTTTAATCGGAAGCCTTCTTTCCTTATAACCTTCATCAACTGCTCTATGTGTTTGATATGTTGACCAAACGTTTCGGAGAAGACTAGGATGTCGTCGATGTAGTTAATGCAAAATTCTGCTAATCCGTTCCTTCTAAGAGTATTTGCCAGCGCCCGTTGGAAAATAGCAGGAGAGATTTTTAGTCCGAACGGTAAACATTTCCGTTGCCAGTGTCCATTTTGTGTTATGAAGGCTGTCTTCTCTCGGTCCTCTTTTTCTATTGGAATTGATCAAACGCTGAATTAATGTCAAACGTTGAGAAAAAACAGCAATATCCCGCTTTGACTATGATATATTCATTTCTTGGGAACGGTTGCCATTCCAGAACTACAATTTTGTTTATCTCTTGGAAATCAATACACAGTCTATCTCCACGATTCGACTTCTTTTTAAAAGCTAGTGTCATCGGTGCTGTGAATGGTGAACTGATTCCTCTGTTAGATCCTGTTCTAGTAATTTCGTACTCTGGAATTCTATTTCTCTCTGATCTGGAATGCCACATCTGTATGGTTTCTTTGATATGTATTGGTTTTCAGTTAGCTCAATGGAAGCCTCTTGATATTTCCTAGTTCCCATATCGAATTTGTGTTTGGCAAATATGTTTATATATATTTCTCTATATATTATAGAAAATTTATAGATAATTCTTTATATTTTATAGAGAATTTCTCTATATTATATATTCTCTATTCTTTATATTCCTCTATAAGCTGGCTTACCTCTTTTTTTGTAGGTTATTTAGGTGTCCTAGGTTGTCCATCTTCTTGTATTCTGTAACGTTTATCTTTCTTCTCTGATTATTTCTTCTTTCTTCTTTTCTATTAAATATTATTTCTTCTTTGTCGTCTACTTTCTGACTAACTCTCAAATTCTCATCTTGCTTCAACTTGAACTCTCTTATGGTGTCCAGCCCTAAGATCAGATCATATGTGAAGTTATCATTGCACACTATATAAACATTTATTTCTTTCTCTATTTTATTAATTTTCATTCTAAGTTTCGCCCGGCTATTCCTGAAGTCCTTCCCACTGATAGTCTTAAACATACTCTTGTCTTTTATTATATCTGCCTTTATTTGGTCAATGATTCTTTGGTTAATGTAGCTTGCATTGGCTCCAGTATCGTAGACGCCTTCAACCTCTTTCTGGTCATTGATTCTAACTCAGAGCTTTATCAGTGATTCGTACTTCTCCAGGTATTTTAGTTTTTTCCATTCTCATCTGGTGTTATTGCTTCTTTACTTTCTGTTGTGAATGCTTCTAATGAATTTACCTGCTTTTGGTTCCTCTGAGCATTTCCGTTTCTGTTTCTGCATACTTGTGTTGGGTGAAATCGGCCTGGGAAATTCAGTGCTTCACAAATCACACACAGTTGTTTCTTGGGTGGTGGCTCTGGCTTTCTGTCCAATCTTGCATTATTCTCTTGTATTTTTCTTCCTTTCATCTGGTCTTCATATTGCCCCAAGTGTCTGATTAAGTCATTTGTTGATTGTACAGCTTCTTTATCGATTTTATCTTGAATGTGTATGGGTAATCCAATAACAATTAGATTTATCCTTGTCTCTTCGGAGGTCTTCCTCCTTACTTCCAATATTAATCGTTCCTTTTTTATGGCATATTCAATGAATGATCCTGAAATATATTTAAAGTTATAGGCGTATTGGGCTGCCGACCAACCTTTATTGCTAAAAGCTTTTAGAAATGCCGCCTTCCAATTTTCCCAGTTGTATTCTTCATCCTTCAGCAGATTTGTTTGGTACCATTCTGATGCTGTTTTTCCCAAATATTTCTTCAAATTCTTGATCCTTTTTTCGTCGTTTTGGATCTCGTATTTTTCGCATTCCGTTTCATACTCTAATATCCAATCTGTGGCTTTTTGCGTTCCATCAAATTGTTTTATGACAAAGTCCGTGCCTTCCCTCTCATGCATGTTTTGTTTCTGGAAGATCTCTAATAATGTTTCTATTTGAAGATTGGGCTTTTCGGTTTCGGAATTTATTTATTTCGGAATTTATTTTTTTCGGGCTTTATTTTCCTTGTGGGGACGATCTCCGATACTTCTAAGTAAATATCTCGAAACACTAAGTTTAAACTTGTATCGATGTATGACGCTGCTGTTGGCGTCATCCATCGTGACTGCAATGTTTCTGTAATGGCCTACCTTGGTTAAGCTGTTTGCGGCTTTCTTCACTATCGATAAACTGAATAACCGCGGATGATGATCTCTTGCTTGATATTCTGGAGGAAAGACATAACATACTTCATCTTTTGGTTTTCTTATGGATTCTATGCATTCTATTTTCTCCCCCCTTGCGTTCTCGTTCATGACAATACGTAGCTTCACTTCTAACGGCATGGCGTAGTGAAAATCGATTTGTAAGATCGTAATCTGGGGATAATTCAGGGATCGATTCTGTAGTCTGAAAATCGAGTTTTTATTATGAAGTAAATAATAAAATACAAAAATAAACAACAATTAGTATGCGTCTATAACAATAAATAACAATAATTATCTAAACGGGAAATAACAAGTCTTTAGTGCAATGTTTACCTGAAAATCGAGAATCGATTTTCAACGTCCTGAGCTACCGATCTTCTTCTTCAGTCTTTAAAATCTTAAATAACTATTCTGTAGCCTTGTCTGTCTCTAATGTAACTCTCTGTCCGTCCGTTCGGGAAAAATGTGCTTCTTAAAATGGTCGTCCGTAAAACAAAAGAAGATCGGTTTGCTCGTGAAACACATCCTGTCGTGCTACCCGTAAAACAAAAAGATTCCCTATGTTACATGAACTCTAGGGAGTTTACACCTCTCCTCCTCGTGTTGACAATTACATCGCTAATTGTCTTCTCTGTAAGGGGTCAGCTTACTCGAGTGGAAGAAATTCCCTTCAGATCTCCGATTACCGTTATCCACTTCATATATGGAGTTTGAAATCCTTCTTAGAATTTTGAAAGGTCCTTTCCTAATTTCTTCCAGCTTATTTCTATTCATTTTGTTTCCGTTGTGGGTGAAGACCATATCACCGATTTTAAATTCGTGTTCTCTTCTTTTTTTATCGTATTTTTGTTTGTTGATTTCGAAATTTCTTGTCGAGTTTTTGAATGCTTCTTCTCTGTCTCTTTTTAGGTTTATCTTATTTTCCATTATTTCCTAAGGGACGATTTCAATCATTTTTCCATACATTAAATGATTTGGGGCAAATCCCGTTACACTGTGTCTGGTGTTATTGTATTCTTCTACGCTTTCTTCTGCGATTTTTGTCCAGTTTCTCTTATTTTTGTCTGAATTGATCTTACATCTGATCCTGTTTACTAATGTTTGATTTACCCTTTCGTTCAGTCCAGTGGAGGATGGGCAGTCTGTCGAAGTGAAAATTAATTTAATGTTCCTTTTTCTCGCATACTCTTGAATTTCTTTGGATGTCATTACTGGGTATCGGTCTGCAAGGAAAATTTTTATGGAATCAGTTTCTCCTGTCGAGTCTATAAGTTTTATGATATCTTCTGAGCGTTGTGTTTTCGATGTGGAGATAAAAACAGCCCTTGAAAAATGATCGATGAGTATGTGCATGTATTTCTTTGGTGAGTTGTTATTGGAAAAACCTCCGACCGTATCGAATGACAATATTTCAAACGGTTTCCTAGCTGGTCCTAGTTTCGACATAAACCCGATCGGTCTTCTCGTTCTGCTTTTATTCTTGATGCAGATTTCGCAATGTTTGCAGAATTTGTCGACAATTCGGTCCATCTTTTTGAAATAATAAAAGGGTCGGATTTTCTTCAGTATATGGTTTCTTCCAATATGACCAAAGAAATCATAAACCTTCCTTATGATATATTCACCAAACTCTTGTGAGACGAATATACGTTGGCGTCCTTTAATATTTTTAAAAAAAATCTCTGATTTTTTTATAAGGTCTTTCGTATTTTTAATATTTTCTCTGTTTTCTTCTTGGTCTTGGATTATGTCTTGTTTTTTTTATAATATTTGCTACTTTCAAAACATCTTCTTCATTCTCAAAGCTTTCTAAGACGGGGTTCCTGGATAGTGTGTCTGCCTCTATGTTGTATTTTCCTGGAGCATACATGATCTTGAAGTTGTACTGCGACAAGTAGTGTATCAGGTTTCCTAAGGTTTCATCGGTTCTTGCCTTGATTCTCATTCATTCCAATGGTTTATGATCTGAAAGGACAGTGAAATATCTACTAATTAAACAATGTTGCCAGTATTGAATCGTCTCTTTAATAACAAGACATTCAAGGTGGATTGCTTTTCTCTTTGCCTCTGTTGGTTTCAATTCTCTTGAAAAGTACACAATCAGATATAACATCCCGTTGGCTCGAGGTTGCTTTAAAACTGCTCCTAAGCCCTCTCCACTTACATCTGTGTAAATAAATACTTCTTTGTTATGGTCGTATATTGAAAGGATCAGGCTTGAACAGAGGTATTCTTTAATCTTTTGAAATGATTGTTCACATTCTTCATTCCAAATAAATTCTGTGTTTTTTCTTAATAATTTGTGTAGTGGTTCCAAGAGTTTGCACGCGTCTTCTATGAATTTATAATAAAAATTTATTTTTCCTAGTAATTGTCTCACATTCTTCTTATTTCTTGGACGTTCAAATTCACGTATCGCTTTTAGGTTATCTTTTCCTGGTTTCACACCATCTTTCTCTATAATGTGGCATAGGTATTTTACTGAGTTCTCTGCGAATTTACATTTGGCCAGTTTTAATCGGAAGCCTTCTTTCCTTATAACCTTCATCAACTGCTCTATGTGTTTGATATGTTGACCAAACGTTTCGGAGAAGACTAGGATGTCGTCGATGTAGTTAATGCAAAATTCTGCTAATCCGTTCCTTCTAAGAGTATTTGCCAGCGCCCGTTGGAAAATAGCAGGAGAGATTTTTAGTCCGAACGGTAAACATTTCCGTTGCCAGTGTCCATTTTGTGTTATGAAGGCTGTCTTCTCTCGGTCCTCTTTTTCTATTGGAATTGATCAAACGCTGAATTAATGTCAAACGTTGAGAAAAAACAGCAATATCCCGCTTTGACTATGATATATTCATTTCTTGGGAACGGTTGCCATTCCAGAACTACAATTTTGTTTATCTCTTGGAAATCAATACACAGTCTATCTCCACGATTCGACTTCTTTTTAAAAGCTAGTGTCATCGGTGCTGTGAATGGTGAACTGATTCCTCTGTTAGATCCTGTTCTAGTAATTTCGTACTCTGGAATTCTATTTCTCTCTGATCTGGAATGCCACATCTGTATGGTTTCTTTGATATGTATTGGTTTTCAGTTAGCTCAATGGAAGCCTCTTGATATTTCCTAGTTCCCATATCGAATTTGTGTTTGGCAAATATGTTTATATATATTTCTCTATATATTATAGAAAATTTATAGATAATTCTTTATATTTTATAGAGAATTTCTCTATATTATATATTCTCTATTCTTTATATTCCTCTATAAGCTGGCTTACCTCTTTTTTTGTAGGTTATTTAGGTGTCCTAGGTTGTCCATCTTCTTGTATTCTGTAACGTTTATCTTTCTTCTCTGATTATTTCTTCTTTCTTCTTTTCTATTAAATATTATTTCTTCTTTGTCGTCTACTTTCTGACTAACTCTCAAATTCTCATCTTGCTTCAACTTGAACTCTCTTATGGTGTCCAGCCCTAAGATCAGATCATATGTGAAGTTATCATTGCACACTATATAAACATTTATTTCTTTCTCTATTTTATTAATTTTCATTCTAAGTTTCGCCCGGCTATTCCTGAAGTCCTTCCCACTGATAGTCTTAAACATACTCTTGTCTTTTATTATATCTGCCTTTATTTGGTCAATGATTCTTTGGTTAATGTAGCTTGCATTGGCTCCAGTATCGTAGACGCCTTCAACCTCTTTCTGGTCATTGATTCTAACTCAGAGCTTTATCAGTGATTCGTACTTCTCCAGGTATTTTAGTTTTTTCCATTCTCATCTGGTGTTATTGCTTCTTTACTTTCTGTTGTGAATGCTTCTAATGAATTTACCTGCTTTTGGTTCCTCTGAGCATTTCCGTTTCTGTTTCTGCATACTTGTGTTGGGTGAAATCGGCCTGGGAAATTCAGTGCTTCACAAATCACACACAGTTGTTTCTTGGGTGGTGGCTCTGGCTTTCTGTCCAATCTTGCATTATTCTCTTGTATTTTTCTTCCTTTCATCTGGTCTTCATATTGCCCCAAGTGTCTGATTAAGTCATTTGTTGATTGTACAGCTTCTTTATCGATTTTATCTTGAATGTGTATGGGTAATCCAATAACAATTAGATTTATCCTTGTCTCTTCGGAGGTCTTCCTCCTTACTTCCAATATTAATCGTTCCTTTTTTATGGCATATTCAATGAATGATCCTGAAATATATTTAAAGTTATAGGCGTATTGGGCTGCCGACCAACCTTTATTGCTAAAAGCTTTTAGAAATGCCGCCTTCCAATTTTCCCAGTTGTATTCTTCATCCTTCAGCAGATTTGTTTGGTACCATTCTGATGCTGTTTTTCCCAAATATTTCTTCAAATTCTTGATCCTTTTTTCGTCGTTTTGGATCTCGTATTTTTCGCATTCCGTTTCATACTCTAATATCCAATCTGTGGCTTTTTGCGTTCCATCAAATTGTTTTATGACAAAGTCCGTGCCTTCCCTCTCATGCATGTTTTGTTTCTGGAAGATCTCTAATAATGTTTCTATTTGAAGATTGGGCTTTTCGGTTTCGGAATTTATTTATTTCGGAATTTATTTTTTTCGGGCTTTATTTTCCTTGTGGGGACGATCTCCGATACTTCTAAGTAAATATCTCGAAACACTAAGTTTAAACTTGTATCGATGTATGACGCTGCTGTTGGCGTCATCCATCGTGACTGCAATGTTTCTGTAATGGCCTACCTTGGTTAAGCTGTTTGCGGCTTTCTTCACTATCGATAAACTGAATAACCGCGGATGATGATCTCTTGCTTGATATTCTGGAGGAAAGACATAACATACTTCATCTTTTGGTTTTCTTATGGATTCTATGCATTCTATTTTCTCCCCCCTTGCGTTCTCGTTCATGACAATACGTAGCTTCACTTCTAACGGCATGGCGTAGTGAAAATCGATTTGTAAGATCGTAATCTGGGGATAATTCAGGGATCGATTCTGTAGTCTGAAAATCGAGTTTTTATTATGAAGTAAATAATAAAATACAAAAATAAACAACAATTAGTATGCGTCTATAACAATAAATAACAATGATTATCTAAACGGGAAATAACAAGTCTTTAGTGCAATGTTTACCTGAAAATCGAGAATCGATTTTCAACGTCCTGAGCTACCGATCTTCTTCTTCAGTCTTTAAAATCTTAAATAACTATTCTGTAGCCTTGTCTGTCTCTAATGTAACTCTCTGTCCGTCCGTTCGGGAAAAATGTGCTTCTTAAAATGGTCGTCCGTAAAACAAAAGAAGATCGGTTTGCTCGTGAAACACATCCTGTCGTGCTACCCGTAAAACAAAAAGATTCCCTATGTTACATGAACTCTAGGGAGTTTACACCTCTCCTCCTCGTGTTGACAATTACATCGCTAATTGTCTTCTCTGTAAGGGGTCAGCTTACTCGAGTGGAAGAAATTCCCTTCAGATCTCCGATTACCGTTATCCACTTCATATATGGAGTTTGAAATCCTTCTTAGAATTTTGAAAGGTCCTTTCCTAATTTCTTCCAGCTTATTTCTATTCATTTTGTTTCCGTTGTGGGTGAAGACCATATCACCGATTTTAAATTCGTGTTCTCTTCTTTTTTTATCGTATTTTTGTTTGTTGATTTCGAAATTTCTTGTCGAGTTTTTGAATGCTTCTTCTCTGTCTCTTTTTAGGTTTATCTTATTTTCCATTATTTCCTAAGGGACGATTTCAATCATTTTTCCATACATTAAATGATTTGGGGCAAATCCCGTTACACTGTGTCTGGTGTTATTGTATTCTTCTACGCTTTCTTCTGCGATTTTTGTCCAGTTTCTCTTATTTTTGTCTGAATTGATCTTACATCTGATCCTGTTTACTAATGTTTGATTTACCCTTTCGTTCAGTCCAGTGGAGGATGGGCAGTCTGTCGAAGTGAAAATTAATTTAATGTTCCTTTTTCTCGCATACTCTTGAATTTCTTTGGATGTCATTACTGGGTATCGGTCTGCAAGGAAAATTTTTATGGAATCAGTTTCTCCTGTCGAGTCTATAAGTTTTATGATATCTTCTGAGCGTTGTGTTTTCGATGTGGAGATAAAAACAGCCCTTGAAAAATGATCGATGAGTATGTGCATGTATTTCTTTGGTGAGTTGTTATTGGAAAAACCTCCGACCGTATCGAATGACAATATTTCAAACGGTTTCCTAGCTGGTCCTAGTTTCGACATAAACCCGATCGGTCTTCTCGTTCTGCTTTTATTCTTGATGCAGATTTCGCAATGTTTGCAGAATTTGTCGACAATTCGGTCCATCTTTTTGAAATAATAAAAGGGTCGGATTTTCTTCAGTATATGGTTTCTTCCAATATGACCAAAGAAATCATAAACCTTCCTTATGATATATTCACCAAACTCTTGTGAGACGAATATACGTTGGCGTCCTTTAATATTTTTAAAAAAAATCTCTGATTTTTTTATAAGGTCTTTCGTATTTTTAATATTTTCTCTGTTTTCTTCTTGGTCTTGGATTATGTCTTGTTTTTTTTATAATATTTGCTACTTTCAAAACATCTTCTTCATTCTCAAAGCTTTCTAAGACGGGGTTCCTGGATAGTGTGTCTGCCTCTATGTTGTATTTTCCTGGAGCATACATGATCTTGAAGTTGTACTGCGACAAGTAGTGTATCAGGTTTCCTAAGGTTTCATCGGTTCTTGCCTTGATTCTCATTCATTCCAATGGTTTATGATCTGAAAGGACAGTGAAATATCTACTAATTAAACAATGTTGCCAGTATTGAATCGTCTCTTTAATAACAAGACATTCAAGGTGGATTGCTTTTCTCTTTGCCTCTGTTGGTTTCAATTCTCTTGAAAAGTACACAATCAGATATAACATCCCGTTGGCTCGAGGTTGCTTTAAAACTGCTCCTAAGCCCTCTCCACTTACATCTGTGTAAATAAATACTTCTTTGTTATGGTCGTATATTGAAAGGATCAGGCTTGAACAGAGGTATTCTTTAATCTTTTGAAATGATTGTTCACATTCTTCATTCCAAATAAATTCTGTGTTTTTTCTTAATAATTTGTGTAGTGGTTCCAAGAGTTTGCACGCGTCTTCTATGAATTTATAATAAAAATTTATTTTTCCTAGTAATTGTCTCACATTCTTCTTATTTCTTGGACGTTCAAATTCACGTATCGCTTTTAGGTTATCTTTTCCTGGTTTCACACCATCTTTCTCTATAATGTGGCATAGGTATTTTACTGAGTTCTCTGCGAATTTACATTTGGCCAGTTTTAATCGGAAGCCTTCTTTCCTTATAACCTTCATCAACTGCTCTATGTGTTTGATATGTTGACCAAACGTTTCGGAGAAGACTAGGATGTCGTCGATGTAGTTAATGCAAAATTCTGCTAATCCGTTCCTTCTAAGAGTATTTGCCAGCGCCCGTTGGAAAATAGCAGGAGAGATTTTTAGTCCGAACGGTAAACATTTCCGTTGCCAGTGTCCATTTTGTGTTATGAAGGCTGTCTTCTCTCGGTCCTCTTTTTCTATTGGAATTGATCAAACGCTGAATTAATGTCAAACGTTGAGAAAAAACAGCAATATCCCGCTTTGACTATGATATATTCATTTCTTGGGAACGGTTGCCATTCCAGAACTACAATTTTGTTTATCTCTTGGAAATCAATACACAGTCTATCTCCACGATTCGACTTCTTTTTAAAAGCTAGTGTCATCGGTGCTGTGAATGGTGAACTGATTCCTCTGTTAGATCCTGTTCTAGTAATTTCGTACTCTGGAATTCTATTTCTCTCTGATCTGGAATGCCACATCTGTATGGTTTCTTTGATATGTATTGGTTTTCAGTTAGCTCAATGGAAGCCTCTTGATATTTCCTAGTTCCCATATCGAATTTGTGTTTGGCAAATATGTTTATATATATTTCTCTATATATTATAGAAAATTTATAGATAATTCTTTATATTTTATAGAGAATTTCTCTATATTATATATTCTCTATTCTTTATATTCCTCTATAAGCTGGCTTACCTCTTTTTTTGTAGGTTATTTAGGTGTCCTAGGTTGTCCATCTTCTTGTATTCTGTAACGTTTATCTTTCTTCTCTGATTATTTCTTCTTTCTTCTTTTCTATTAAATATTATTTCTTCTTTGTCGTCTACTTTCTGACTAACTCTCAAATTCTCATCTTGCTTCAACTTGAACTCTCTTATGGTGTCCAGCCCTAAGATCAGATCATATGTGAAGTTATCATTGCACACTATATAAACATTTATTTCTTTCTCTATTTTATTAATTTTCATTCTAAGTTTCGCCCGGCTATTCCTGAAGTCCTTCCCACTGATAGTCTTAAACATACTCTTGTCTTTTATTATATCTGCCTTTATTTGGTCAATGATTCTTTGGTTAATGTAGCTTGCATTGGCTCCAGTATCGTAGACGCCTTCAACCTCTTTCTGGTCATTGATTCTAACTCAGAGCTTTATCAGTGATTCGTACTTCTCCAGGTATTTTAGTTTTTTCCATTCTCATCTGGTGTTATTGCTTCTTTACTTTCTGTTGTGAATGCTTCTAATGAATTTACCTGCTTTTGGTTCCTCTGAGCATTTCCGTTTCTGTTTCTGCATACTTGTGTTGGGTGAAATCGGCCTGGGAAATTCAGTGCTTCACAAATCACACACAGTTGTTTCTTGGGTGGTGGCTCTGGCTTTCTGTCCAATCTTGCATTATTCTCTTGTATTTTTCTTCCTTTCATCTGGTCTTCATATTGCCCCAAGTGTCTGATTAAGTCATTTGTTGATTGTACAGCTTCTTTATCGATTTTATCTTGAATGTGTATGGGTAATCCAATAACAATTAGATTTATCCTTGTCTCTTCGGAGGTCTTCCTCCTTACTTCCAATATTAATCGTTCCTTTTTTATGGCATATTCAATGAATGATCCTGAAATATATTTAAAGTTATAGGCGTATTGGGCTGCCGACCAACCTTTATTGCTAAAAGCTTTTAGAAATGCCGCCTTCCAATTTTCCCAGTTGTATTCTTCATCCTTCAGCAGATTTGTTTGGTACCATTCTGATGCTGTTTTTCCCAAATATTTCTTCAAATTCTTGATCCTTTTTTCGTCGTTTTGGATCTCGTATTTTTCGCATTCCGTTTCATACTCTAATATCCAATCTGTGGCTTTTTGCGTTCCATCAAATTGTTTTATGACAAAGTCCGTGCCTTCCCTCTCATGCATGTTTTGTTTCTGGAAGATCTCTAATAATGTTTCTATTTGAAGATTGGGCTTTTCGGTTTCGGAATTTATTTATTTCGGAATTTATTTTTTTCGGGCTTTATTTTCCTTGTGGGGACGATCTCCGATACTTCTAAGTAAATATCTCGAAACACTAAGTTTAAACTTGTATCGATGTATGACGCTGCTGTTGGCGTCATCCATCGTGACTGCAATGTTTCTGTAATGGCCTACCTTGGTTAAGCTGTTTGCGGCTTTCTTCACTATCGATAAACTGAATAACCGCGGATGATGATCTCTTGCTTGATATTCTGGAGGAAAGACATAACATACTTCATCTTTTGGTTTTCTTATGGATTCTATGCATTCTATTTTCTCCCCCCTTGCGTTCTCGTTCATGACAATACGTAGCTTCACTTCTAACGGCATGGCGTAGTGAAAATCGATTTGTAAGATCGTAATCTGGGGATAATTCAGGGATCGATTCTGTAGTCTGAAAATCGAGTTTTTATTATGAAGTAAATAATAAAATACAAAAATAAACAACAATTAGTATGCGTCTATAACAATAAATAACAATAATTATCTAAACGGGAAATAACAAGTCTTTAGTGCAATGTTTACCTGAAAATCGAGAATCGATTTTCAACGTCCTGAGCTACCGATCTTCTTCTTCAGTCTTTAAAATCTTAAATAACTATTCTGTAGCCTTGTCTGTCTCTAATGTAACTCTCTGTCCGTCCGTTCGGGAAAAATGTGCTTCTTAAAATGGTCGTCCGTAAAACAAAAGAAGATCGGTTTGCTCGTGAAACACATCCTGTCGTGCTACCCGTAAAACAAAAAGATTCCCTATGTTACATGAACTCTAGGGAGTTTACACCTCTCCTCCTCGTGTTGACAATTACATCGCTAATTGTCTTCTCTGTAAGGGGTCAGCTTACTCGAGTGGAAGAAATTCCCTTCAGATCTCCGATTACCGTTATCCACTTCATATATGGAGTTTGAAATCCTTCTTAGAATTTTGAAAGGTCCTTTCCTAATTTCTTCCAGCTTATTTCTATTCATTTTGTTTCCGTTGTGGGTGAAGACCATATCACCGATTTTAAATTCGTGTTCTCTTCTTTTTTTATCGTATTTTTGTTTGTTGATTTCGAAATTTCTTGTCGAGTTTTTGAATGCTTCTTCTCTGTCTCTTTTTAGGTTTATCTTATTTTCCATTATTTCCTAAGGGACGATTTCAATCATTTTTCCATACATTAAATGATTTGGGGCAAATCCCGTTACACTGTGTCTGGTGTTATTGTATTCTTCTACGCTTTCTTCTGCGATTTTTGTCCAGTTTCTCTTATTTTTGTCTGAATTGATCTTACATCTGATCCTGTTTACTAATGTTTGATTTACCCTTTCGTTCAGTCCAGTGGAGGATGGGCAGTCTGTCGAAGTGAAAATTAATTTAATGTTCCTTTTTCTCGCATACTCTTGAATTTCTTTGGATGTCATTACTGGGTATCGGTCTGCAAGGAAAATTTTTATGGAATCAGTTTCTCCTGTCGAGTCTATAAGTTTTATGATATCTTCTGAGCGTTGTGTTTTCGATGTGGAGATAAAAACAGCCCTTGAAAAATGATCGATGAGTATGTGCATGTATTTCTTTGGTGAGTTGTTATTGGAAAAACCTCCGACCGTATCGAATGACAATATTTCAAACGGTTTCCTAGCTGGTCCTAGTTTCGACATAAACCCGATCGGTCTTCTCGTTCTGCTTTTATTCTTGATGCAGATTTCGCAATGTTTGCAGAATTTGTCGACAATTCGGTCCATCTTTTTGAAATAATAAAAGGGTCGGATTTTCTTCAGTATATGGTTTCTTCCAATATGACCAAAGAAATCATAAACCTTCCTTATGATATATTCACCAAACTCTTGTGAGACGAATATACGTTGGCGTCCTTTAATATTTTTTAAAAAAATCTCTGATTTTTTTATAAGGTCTTTCGTATTTTTAATATTTTCTCTGTTTTCTTCTTGGTCTTGGATTATGTCTTGTTTTTTTTATAATATTTGCTACTTTCAAAACATCTTCTTCATTCTCAAAGCTTTCTAAGACGGGGTTCCTGGATAGTGTGTCTGCCTCTATGTTGTATTTTCCTGGAGCATACATGATCTTGAAGTTGTACTGCGACAAGTAGTGTATCAGGTTTCCTAAGGTTTCATCGGTTCTTGCCTTGATTCTCATTCATTCCAATGGTTTATGATCTGAAAGGACAGTGAAATATCTACTAATTAAACAATGTTGCCAGTATTGAATCGTCTCTTTAATAACAAGACATTCAAGGTGGATTGCTTTTCTCTTTGCCTCTGTTGGTTTCAATTCTCTTGAAAAGTACACAATCAGATATAACATCCCGTTGGCTCGAGGTTGCTTTAAAACTGCTCCTAAGCCCTCTCCACTTACATCTGTGTAAATAAATACTTCTTTGTTATGGTCGTATATTGAAAGGATCAGGCTTGAACAGAGGTATTCTTTAATCTTTTGAAATGATTGTTCACATTCTTCATTCCAAATAAATTCTGTGTTTTTTCTTAATAATTTGTGTAGTGGTTCCAAGAGTTTGCACGCGTCTTCTATGAATTTATAATAAAAATTTATTTTTCCTAGTAATTGTCTCACATTCTTCTTATTTCTTGGACGTTCAAATTCACGTATCGCTTTTAGGTTATCTTTTCCTGGTTTCACACCATCTTTCTCTATAATGTGGCATAGGTATTTTACTGAGTTCTCTGCGAATTTACATTTGGCCAGTTTTAATCGGAAGCCTTCTTTCCTTATAACCTTCATCAACTGCTCTATGTGTTTGATATGTTGACCAAACGTTTCGGAGAAGACTAGGATGTCGTCGATGTAGTTAATGCAAAATTCTGCTAATCCGTTCCTTCTAAGAGTATTTGCCAGCGCCCGTTGGAAAATAGCAGGAGAGATTTTTAGTCCGAACGGTAAACATTTCCGTTGCCAGTGTCCATTTTGTGTTATGAAGGCTGTCTTCTCTCGGTCCTCTTTTTCTATTGGAATTGATCAAACGCTGAATTAATGTCAAACGTTGAGAAAAAACAGCAATATCCCGCTTTGACTATGATATATTCATTTCTTGGGAACGGTTGCCATTCCAGAACTACAATTTTGTTTATCTCTTGGAAATCAATACACAGTCTATCTCCACGATTCGACTTCTTTTTAAAAGCTAGTGTCATCGGTGCTGTGAATGGTGAACTGATTCCTCTGTTAGATCCTGTTCTAGTAATTTCGTACTCTGGAATTCTATTTCTCTCTGATCTGGAATGCCACATCTGTATGGTTTCTTTGATATGTATTGGTTTTCAGTTAGCTCAATGGAAGCCTCTTGATATTTCCTAGTTCCCATATCGAATTTGTGTTTGGCAAATATGTTTATATATATTTCTCTATATATTATAGAAAATTTATAGATAATTCTTTATATTTTATAGAGAATTTCTCTATATTATATATTCTCTATTCTTTATATTCCTCTATAAGCTGGCTTACCTCTTTTTTTGTAGGTTATTTAGGTGTCCTAGGTTGTCCATCTTCTTGTATTCTGTAACGTTTATCTTTCTTCTCTGATTATTTCTTCTTTCTTCTTTTCTATTAAATATTATTTCTTCTTTGTCGTCTACTTTCTGACTAACTCTCAAATTCTCATCTTGCTTCAACTTGAACTCTCTTATGGTGTCCAGCCCTAAGATCAGATCATATGTGAAGTTATCATTGCACACTATATAAACATTTATTTCTTTCTCTATTTTATTAATTTTCATTCTAAGTTTCGCCCGGCTATTCCTGAAGTCCTTCCCACTGATAGTCTTAAACATACTCTTGTCTTTTATTATATCTGCCTTTATTTGGTCAATGATTCTTTGGTTAATGTAGCTTGCATTGGCTCCAGTATCGTAGACGCCTTCAACCTCTTTCTGGTCATTGATTCTAACTCAGAGCTTTATCAGTGATTCGTACTTCTCCAGGTATTTTAGTTTTTTCCATTCTCATCTGGTGTTATTGCTTCTTTACTTTCTGTTGTGAATGCTTCTAATGAATTTACCTGCTTTTGGTTCCTCTGAGCATTTCCGTTTCTGTTTCTGCATACTTGTGTTGGGTGAAATCGGCCTGGGAAATTCAGTGCTTCACAAATCACACACAGTTGTTTCTTGGGTGGTGGCTCTGGCTTTCTGTCCAATCTTGCATTATTCTCTTGTATTTTTCTTCCTTTCATCTGGTCTTCATATTGCCCCAAGTGTCTGATTAAGTCATTTGTTGATTGTACAGCTTCTTTATCGATTTTATCTTGAATGTGTATGGGTAATCCAATAACAATTAGATTTATCCTTGTCTCTTCGGAGGTCTTCCTCCTTACTTCCAATATTAATCGTTCCTTTTTTATGGCATATTCAATGAATGATCCTGAAATATATTTAAAGTTATAGGCGTATTGGGCTGCCGACCAACCTTTATTGCTAAAAGCTTTTAGAAATGCCGCCTTCCAATTTTCCCAGTTGTATTCTTCATCCTTCAGCAGATTTGTTTGGTACCATTCTGATGCTGTTTTTCCCAAATATTTCTTCAAATTCTTGATCCTTTTTTCGTCGTTTTGGATCTCGTATTTTTCGCATTCCGTTTCATACTCTAATATCCAATCTGTGGCTTTTTGCGTTCCATCAAATTGTTTTATGACAAAGTCCGTGCCTTCCCTCTCATGCATGTTTTGTTTCTGGAAGATCTCTAATAATGTTTCTATTTGAAGATTGGGCTTTTCGGTTTCGGAATTTATTTATTTCGGAATTTATTTTTTTCGGGCTTTATTTTCCTTGTGGGGACGATCTCCGATACTTCTAAGTAAATATCTCGAAACACTAAGTTTAAACTTGTATCGATGTATGACGCTGCTGTTGGCGTCATCCATCGTGACTGCAATGTTTCTGTAATGGCCTACCTTGGTTAAGCTGTTTGCGGCTTTCTTCACTATCGATAAACTGAATAACCGCGGATGATGATCTCTTGCTTGATATTCTGGAGGAAAGACATAACATACTTCATCTTTTGGTTTTCTTATGGATTCTATGCATTCTATTTTCTCCCCCCTTGCGTTCTCGTTCATGACAATACGTAGCTTCACTTCTAACGGCATGGCGTAGTGAAAATCGATTTGTAAGATCGTAATCTGGGGATAATTCAGGGATCGATTCTGTAGTCTGAAAATCGAGTTTTTATTATGAAGTAAATAATAAAATACAAAAATAAACAACAATTAGTATGCGTCTATAACAATAAATAACAATGATTATCTAAACGGGAAATAACAAGTCTTTAGTGCAATGTTTACCTGAAAATCGAGAATCGATTTTCAACGTCCTGAGCTACCGATCTTCTTCTTCAGTCTTTAAAATCTTAAATAACTATTCTGTAGCCTTGTCTGTCTCTAATGTAACTCTCTGTCCGTCTGTTCGGGAAAAATGTGCTTCTTAAAATGGTCGTCCGTAAAACAAAAGAAGATCGGTTTGCCCGTGAAACACAGCCTGTCGTGCTACCCGTAGAACAAAAAGAATCCCTATGTTACATGGACTCTAGGGAGTTTACATATATATTAATACTTGCACGAACATTTGCAATGAATCTTTAAGCATTATAGTATTTTCTTAAAACAGACACAGGAAGTAAATATATACAATTAAAATATTTCTACCGACTACTTTACAATAATTAAAAACCTTTAATTTGCAGAATAATAAAAATATTTAATTATGCTTCTTTTTCTTAGTAAAGTGAATATTCCACTTGGAGAATGACGATGATTTGCTTTCTTGGTCTAATGATCTTCCACTCTATTAAGAGCACTGTGCTTCGTTAAAATTCTAGCAGAAAATTGCACCTAGGCATGGCAGACATGAAAAACGAAGTGCCACGAGGTTGTACGGGGTGAAAGAGGAGTGACGTTGAACGTATAGACTCCGCGAAACTGCTTCAAGCAAGTAGAAAAGTAAGAGAAAATGGAAGAAGAAGAGGAGAACTGGGCCAGCGTGAATAAATTGCGCCTCCGGCAAGAAGAGCGTTGCTTGCGTACAGTTTGACTGGTCAGAGGTAACTGAGGATCTGTCGAGTTTGCAAGCTAATATTTGTAAAATACAACACACGAAAATATACTTTGATTCGATACTGTTCAGCTCCAATTTAGATGGAACTTCATGGGCTTGAAGAATAGCCAAAAATATTAGACTCAGGTTACTCAGAGGCGATTATAAGTAGAGAAAAAAATCTTTTTCCACCCAAAATTTACATTTTTCATTTCAATAATTACAAGCCTGACATCTCATGGATTCTACGCCATGAACTGGTGTTGAATTGCTTGTTGATACGCTGTTTGCTAAATAAATTTCTTACATTCTAGCTATAACAGAAAACCTTCCATTGTATACTACTGCCGACCACTTATCACCCCTCACACACCCACCAAATTATAGATTACAGGCAAGTAGCGTAGATTACATACATTATATATAAACAACGTGTGTAATTCATAAATGGTTTCATAAATGGTGCGAATATAAAAATTTGTTAGATATAAAATCATATAATACGTACTCGTACATGTTGAAGAACGTTAAGACAATAGAATGAGAGAGCGAAAGTAGAAAGTGGGCCAGCGTGAATAAATGGTACTTCTGATAAGAATGTCCGCCGTGCAAGAGATAAGAATTTACAAGCCATTCGAATTTTGATGCGCTGTGAATTAATTCCCATAAAGCTGCGCTAACGCCTTATACGTAACACTTTAAGACGCTTTATCATTTTGATACAAACATTGCTAACATTATTCCTGATTTTGTCGAATCATATAAAATAAATAAATACAAAATTACATTTTATAAATTATTCGTCTTCGTATTAAGATGTACTGAATATGTTGTTCTTCGTAAAACAAAGAGTTATTTCGGATTTACAGAGAAAATATAAAGTAGGAAACCAGATCATTGTGAAGAAGCTACGGTATCTGCAAGAAAAATTCAACTTATGTGCGGAACAACCGACCGAGATTCTGAACTACGTATCTAAGGAAACAGACGTAAGGAAATGTTTAGAAAAGCACGTACAACGGTAGCAAGGCATTTTCACGGATGATGGAAATGAAACATTTTATCGCATTTATTCCTTTCCATTGGAATCGCAAGTTATTCGCCTCTTGCAGCGGAATTCTTTCGAGAAATAATGATTGCGTTTCCTATCTCCTCTTACCACCCATTTGGAACCCTATTAAAATTTGAATTTCAAGCACGAAGAACAATCCTTTGTCCTTTGGGGCTGAAAGCATAGTCACCAGCAGATATTGCTCTTTGTCATTACTTCTAGAAATCACGCTCGATGCAATCTACATAGCTTCGTTATAACACCAATAGTGTCGACTGTTCAAGATTGAACTGCAAAAATACAATGACAATGTACAGGCGTATTTTCTGCATTGTCAAGATGTATTATCTGAATCGATATCAGGTTTGTGCTAAGAAATGATGTTCTTATTTCAGCTGATAAGACAAGTCATTCGTTCTAGCATTTAACAAAAGTAATTCTCAGATCAAGTATACCAGATTTTCAAAATACGTATTTGATAAAGTATTTATGAATATTTATGAATATAAGTATATTTTTCTTAATATTTCTTAACTCTTAATCCTTTTAAAGACCCAGTTAGCCAATATCTTTAACTCTTTTATCTTGAATTTTTCTAAAATCTTCTAGGCTATAAATGTAATCACAAATACCTCAGAATATAGCGATCCAAAAGTGATATATAGATAGAGAAGCAGATAACAAGGGAGTATTTAGTATCGAAGACGACCGGTGTTCATAAAACAAAAGGTGATACAAAGCATAGTGAAACAACGGCGAAAAGCGAAAAGCGCGGTCGTGATGGCAGAGAAACGAAGATAAAAGGACATGTAAGATAGCAAAGGACATGTAAGAAAGTGGGCCAACGCGAATAGATTGCAAGTTCGGATAAGAAGAGCAGCCCGTGTGTATTCCGTCCGGTCAGAGACAAGCAAGGAGCTATTTTCCCTGGAACCACCAGCTATCCAGCTTCGCAACCACGACCAAGCACGAATAGGGTAACGTAACGGCACGAAAGCTGGCGCTAGCAAAATATACGAGCAGCTCGTGGCCCTTACCCACCCCTTCATCACGATGTTCGCAACGCTTGCATGCTAAGGGCCCGTGTGCTCGTGCCTCGTGCCACGGGAACGTGAGGAGAGTTCGCTGCACCGCGAAAGTCGCTGAGCGCCGTGCTGCGAGCTTTAACCCGTTTACCGTTAGGTACTACGTACTTAAGCCGCTTACATCGCTCCGCCAGCTCTCTTAGAAAACCACCAGGGCTAGACGATACCGATTCGTCGACGGTCACGTGTAGATAGTGTTTTGCTCGACATTTCGGACCCGAGGATCCTACAAAGACGTTTGCGCCGTGTCGCGTCGCAAACTTTTTATCAGCCTGTACGAAAACCTCCACTGGTGCTTTTGCTTGTGTATTCACGTTCGTAGAATGCTGCAGGGATAGAAATGCTTTTTCCTCGAAACAGGGATAGAAAAACGTGACTGTGCAATGTTATGGTTGCCTTTTTAGCATAGTTCTTTTTATTAGATTTTCTATTTTATACACGTGTTATGTATATTCTTTAATTTGTTGGTAAATTGATTTTTATTAATGTACTAACGGAGTAGAGGATGAATGTTTTATTTAATCGTATATCCGAGCTTTTGGAAAGGCTATGTATAATTTTCATTATGTAATATTGCAACGAGAACGTCAAAGATCAGTGGCCAAGATACCTGCTAGCCAGTGTGTGATGATCGTAGGTACGTTAAACTGGTGAGAAAGAAAAAATTGCGACAAGCTAGAGCCGACATGGCAGCGATAATACCTACTTAGAGACGATTATTCT
Source organism: Bombus affinis (assembly GCF_024516045.1). Lineage (NCBI taxonomy): Eukaryota > Metazoa > Arthropoda > Insecta > Hymenoptera > Apidae > Bombus > Bombus affinis. Next base: position 6,049,215 of record NC_066347.1, on the reverse strand, counting down.
GACGAGACTGGCACGAGAACATGCATACGCCTAGTTGAACGTATGTAAGATACCGAAGTTAGTTGTGGGCGATATCAATTTTCACATGGTTACACGCAGAATGTCAGGAGACGGTAGCTGAACTTCTGGTTACAAATGCTGGTGTTATGAACCAACGCTCTAAAATGACATTGATCGTCGGGTTTAGATAGGTCTTACATTTCGTCATGCGGTTTTGCAGTAGTTTCACTGTAAGCTACGTAAACGAGAATTGTGAAGAATTTCTAAAACAAAATTTTTTTGAAGCTCTATTTGATTATCGTGTATTGAGATTCTAAAATTTTGTTTTCTTGAGTCATTAACGTAAAAACCCATTTTCTTTATAACGGCAAAGTCACAAGGAGCGACAGTTGAAGTTTCAGGTTATTGCATTACGAGAATGTGGATCTCCGGAGAGTCGAACTTGTTTTCCAGTTATGCACTCTTGAGAGTAATACGGAATCAAGTTTATAAGACTTTGGGCAGAGCGCGTTTAACTCCTGTAGAGTGAACAGTCGAAATACAGCTCATATTTGATTAAGCACATTTCATCAAGCATATTTGATCGGTATAAAGGTTAATGTATATTTGTGAAAAAAATTACTAACGTTGTAATTCTTTTATCTTAATATTTTGTAATTAACTATTTTATAGGTACATACGTCAATAGGTACAAACGTTGATACAACGAGTGGAGCTTGAAATCAGGTATTGTGTTTTGTGTTGTTTTTTACAGGAGAAAGTGATTATTATACTAACATTGTCCTTTAATCTTATTCTTATATTCTATGCAACGATCTCCTTTAGTGTTCTAAATATGATTAAACTCATAATCGCGACGAAGTTGAAAGTTATGCTGCTCGTCATGCGGTCTTTGATAATTCTTGCTTTTGTTAGAAACCACGATGCAATCCTGGCGGCGGTATTGCAACTAAATTGAATTAATCTCTTACTTAGTAGCGACTTTAGACCGCCTAACAATTCGCTTATCAAGAACAGACGGTACTAGAGAGAGTAGCGATGACGACGACGTTCAGCGTCGACCTCGGCACGTCACAACGAATCTATTCGGTTGTTACAGCTGTCGAAACTATGAAATTCAATGCATCCAATTTGCATGCTAATCCAGACGTCGTAAACTAGGCATGTATAGACCGCGTGGATCCGTCTAAGTTGTAATTGAATGAAGACACCAACGTTGTCCAATGTAACCGAATAACTTGGTTAAGTCGCGTAGCTAACGACTTTAACAACCTATACACTGTGCAGATACGACACGTATTCGATATACAACTAGTGTGACAGAAAATTTTTAATTTGTAGTAGCGTCAAAGATTTCCTCCGTCTTTTATGCCGCGTACAACACCGATCGAGAGGGAGAAACATCATCCCTAGTTATGAAGTATAAACAATTCGGAACAACTGGTAACGAAGGGCAAGCATGTTACGAGGAGGCTATGTTATGTTGATTATTCCAGCGAATTTTCTGCGTTTCTACCTTTGTTGCATGCATGCTCCTTTCCCATTGTTAGAAGTTGTTGTTTCCACATTTATTTAATTTTACTGCGCTTGAACAATTGTTTTATTGCGCATGTCTGTTAAGCGACCAATCACGGCCTAACGAATCAATATTTAATTACGTAAATCCGAGATGGAATAAATAAATCGGATGATCATTTGCCTATGGAGGTTCGTTTAGCGGATTCAATTAAAGTGCTTGTCCTTTCTGCGCCGATATTACCAGACATAGAATTAATGGAAATAATGGAGTATTATACAATATTAATGGAAATTTGTGATGTGTCCATTTTCCATGAATATTGCGAATTGTAAGAATAATTACGAAAAGCGTGTAAAGATTATACCGATAATAACTAGCTAATTATTTTTGAAATACTTCATATGTGAGTATTTCTAAAATTTGTTACCAATACTATTCGCAGAAAAGTATGTGGAAAGGTACAAATTGACCGTAGTCACGTAAATACATATCGATATCATTCCGTAATTTCCCTATATAAATGCGTACAGTGGAATACCCAAAAAGGCCATCGACTCGTAATAGTAAATTTTCAAGTAACAGAGAATTTATTTCCAAATTGTTGGCAAAGCTATCACCGCTGTGTTGCTAGATATTTGGCATTTTCGATCAATTCGGTACCCCAGAGATCGCGGAAAAATGAGGGATCGATAGCAGCCGCGAGAGTGCGTGCGAGCCGTGATCAACGAGTTAACAATTGCGACGATTCATCTATCACGCCATACTCTTATTATAGCTACGTTACCACGATAAAGCTCATCCTAGCAGGCAGGTTAACCCAGGTCATGGTATACCGGCTGAATTCCATTTAATGTTAAACCGATGGCAGAGGGAAAACGTAACTAGACACGAGGCCGAGCGAGATAACTGACTGAATTATGTTTTTCAGTACACAACGGCACGCTGGCCGATAAGCAATCGTAAGAATTACAATAGCACCTAATAAATAAATTTAGATAACAGACGATATTTCAACGCGCCTGCGTTCTATCGCCATGATTCGTGGAGAAAAAATATCCCTTTCTCCCCAAAATAGATCTCTCTATTCCTTTCGTTTCTCCACTCTATGACGAAAATAAATAAATAAATAATTCCTGCTGTGTAAAATATTCCAGCGATTTCGCGGCCGTCGCGAAACGCAGACACAACTATGCGCCGTCTGGAAGCAGAATGCATTACCGAATGTTTCGGAGGCTTCGTAGAATATTCGAAATTGTTTGCAATCCTTTCTTTCGTTGCCTGCTGGAATATTTGAAGAATCAAGTCGTTTGATTCCTACTTAAATTCGAATGTAATTTGTGTAAAAGGTGAATGCAATCATTCAGTTTTACTATTATTACGTTTTGCATTATTAGAATACATTTTTCATTGAAATGCATAACAATGTCATACAATTTTTAGAGTGCGTTTTAGTCTTTTATGTAGCAATTAAAGTAACTAGGAATTTTTCTATACTTCTATTTCCTTCTTTTATATGTTCTAATTTTCTTCTACCACAATTTTACATTCACTCATAAACTGTACGAATATTTCCTGCAGTTTATAGAATTCTTTTATTCCCATATATTTACTGAAAGTTTAACGCCCGATGTTTCACCGAAGAATATATTAATGTTTAATTGTGACACAATTAAAGTAGTACAATCTATGTGCAATCTTGCGTGTGTATTCCTTTGTATTCTAGGAAATGCAGCGATTTCAGGGAATAAGGAAAGAAATACGTGCCACGTAATGATGTAAAACCTAATGGTCAATCACAGAGCGAGCCATTACCATTCGCGTAGCTCATTTTTTACGAGGCTGTCAGGTTGGCGTACGACGCCAGGCACTTGCTAGTTAAATTATTTCGGATTTATGTCGGTTAGAGCTATAGTTCTTTTTACCGAATGCTTCGACAATTGCAAGTTCGGGGAATGCGTTGACGATAGAAGAAATGAAAATGTCAAGTGGGATCTACAGAAAGACATTTAAAGTGAAAAATTGAAGAGAAACGCCAAAATGGGGAAGAGACGAGGAGATATACAGGAAAAGCTTAGAGAAATGGACAGATATTCAAACATAAAAAATGTACGAAGAATTGAAGCAAAATTACGTTGCTTTTTCAATTATGTTTATGAACAACTATCTATTATATAGAATTATTGGTTATAAAATATGAAACAGACATTGTTGGGTACAAATTGAACAATAATTCAGTATTTATACAGATCGATATGGTATGAAGATTATCATAGATTTATTCTTGAATAACATATATGCATAAATATGAAATTCATGGAATTTTAAAAAACAGTAGAAGTAATACAGTTGAGCCATAATATATGGTTGAGTGAAAGTGAATTAAAGAATGAGGGCGGAACTTTTATTGCCGCATTTGGCATTTTATTTATTCACTCATATTTAATTAATTTTCATTGCTCGTATTTAATGGTATATATTGTAACGATATGTTTAAAACTGTTTTCCAATGCTATATATTTTTCGATCGAGATATAAAATGAATAGGCATATCCATTGAAACCCCGAGTAATGTACGAAACGGTTCAGATAATACTTATTACGAGGTAACTTGCTGGAATTAATATTTAATGTCTCGTTATTTCATTGAATATTTTGTTTAATACATCAGTTCAGCGTATTAACAATTCATACGCACGTAGTCACAATTCCTATGTAAAATGTACGTTAAACGCATAATTTGTATGCACTAGAGTAAAATACAATAACGAGATGTTTAAAAGCGTAAAATTCAATGACAACAATTAAATATCGTTGAAAATAGCCACTCAAGTATATTAAGTATAGACAAGTAATTGACATTACATATTGTATATTATATTAGAAGAAATAATGATTGAATGTTTTCTGATTAAAAGCAATGATATGATGATTTTCACATTCTACTTGTAAATTTAGATTTTTTACAATAACTAACTTTGATGTTTTCGAACAACATAACCTACAAACGTCATACCAGCTAACAGTACGGACGTATATATTAATTAAACGCGTAATGTGATTACAGATCTAGTGTTTAGATTACAACATAATTAAACTTAACTTATGTTGATATTTGTAATGTTTCGCGATTATATCACGCCTGTAATTCTTCTATATCACTCATTCACTATCCTTTACTGTTATCTCCTTATTATTTTTTTACTTTTGTTTTACTTTTACGATACTACAACTTCACAACGCAATTTCACTGTCACACTTTGTAACACGATTTCAAATTCCGATTTCATTGTTATGTTTATGATATTGATTAATACTTAATTATATAATACGATACAGCTTAATCCCGCGCACACGATTGCCATATTTGACAATTACGTTGTCTCATTAGACGTATCGAGATATCGAGATCCTCGACTCCCACCCGTTATGTGAAGCTTTCCTTTACGGTTTGTTTATGTCGCATGCGCACTATTTGCCTCAAGAGCAGCAGACGCTTGGTCACTCTTCCAGTCGTCGGGAAGCGTGCGGATGTTTTACATCTCTTGTGACTTGTTCATGAAATTTGCTTCGAAACGAATATCAACAGTATCGAATTGCGTATGTTATCGGTGTCGTATTGATTTCTAGCCATCGTTTACCGGGAGGAAAGTGTGTCGTCGTTCGTATCGTGCGAAGTTTTCGGTGAATCAAACAACTCTCGTTTTGGCGCGAATACCGCGGATAACCTCACAATCGAACGCCAATTGTTTCGGGGCTGGTGAATTGAAAAGACGCTGAAATACGTGAAATGTGTTATTCTCGTACGAATGTGATCGAAAATGTGGCGAAATATTTGATTAATGCATTACGAATGTAGAGGTATCACTTTTACATGTGTTTCCATTTAATACGGTTAATAATTGATAATATAATAAATGTGCGAAGATTGACAATTTCTATGTAGATTGAAAAGTTATCGGTTTCAAATAATCGAAATAGATATTAATGGAATAATTCGTATATAATAGTTTTTCGGTGTGAATGATGTATTATTAATTTATGAAAAATAGGTCATTATATCGGACCACGAGGATATTTGTTACGTTAGCTAGAGAAACTCGTTAACTCGAATTCAATAATATCCAGAAACGTGTGTGAATTGATGAAACTTTGCATGTAATGCCAAACTACGGCGGAAACTTTAGAGATTAGTACAACGTGAAAGGATTACAAGGATCGTTGTGTTGGAGCACTGTTCAACGCGTCAGTGGTAAGTCGTATTATGTTAAAATATCTATTTATTTAATTAGAGGAACGTATAAAATTATTTGTCGTGTATCATGCTAGTTTAGTATATGTAACAAGATATATCGAAAATTTCCGTTTGTATGTAATTCCATTGACTTGTATCACGTTTTGTGTTTACGTTTTCTGTTTACGTTTTCTTTTGTGCATCAGCAGGTTTTTAAGCACAAACGACTATAACAAAACACTTTCGATATACATACGTATGTATAAAACATTCTTATTCATTATAAACAGGAATAATGACACATTTTTAATTAACGAAAATCAAAGGATCGATATTTTATCGAAACATATTGACCATTGCGTTTAAAAAATATTCTACTATTCGACAAAACCGAAGAAAATCGTTATTCGGAAATTTCTCTGACCACGTCGAAGCAAACGTTTCAAACGAAATGTTCGTCCGTTTCATATCGCATTTACACTTAATGGATTTTCGATACCACGCGAAAGCGCATCGCGGGTAAACGCCACTATTTCTCTTTATTCGTTTCTTCATAATTATCTCTTCAATTAATTAAAGGCACGCAATTTCATAAAATGTATATATGTATGTGTATACCTTTTTTCGTGAGGATATTAACGTGTCTACCGCGCACAAAGCATTTGTTTTTCAGCGACATGCGGAGCCATTTTATTTTTTTTCATACCTTCGGGTCATGTAGGTAGCGTTATTATCGTAGCTCAGCACAGGGGGGCCGGCTAATTGAAATTCGGATAATGGACGAATCGATGAACGCTACCGTTGCTTCGGGCGAGAACGTCGTTTTTGTCGACATCGTTACGCGGAATTTAATTTTCATGCCTCGCTAATGTTACCACGACATTCTCTGCACATCGGCCCGCCATGGTGTTTCTATCGGTCCGTCTGAAGGGTGTTTCGTGAATCACGCCCAAGTTCCTTCGCGTTACCTTAATTTCGCCAGATATCCACGGTAATTATTAGATTTTAGCGGTAATGACTTTTCATTGACAGTGATTGGCCGTTCACTAGGCGAGGTTAATTGATTCATTAAACGGGTAAGGTCGTCCCTGAAATCCTGAGGGATCGATGGCTTGCAGAGGTCTCGTTAACGTTCTTAGCTTGTTTAGGTGCTGTGAATCATAGCCGAGTTCACGGATAACAATATTTATATACGTTCAATCTATACCAAGAGAAACTTTCTGTCTAAGGGCAATCTTATTTATTAAAGGCCAGAATAGGGGTATTTTGGTTGGTTATTTTATCTTTATTGGTCGAATAAAAAGCTATTGATACAGCGAATAGAATTTACGGCTTTGCATGCAGAAAATCTCTAAATCTGTAGATAATACGATAACTATAATTACGTAATACCATGAGTTGATATATTTAACCGCGTTCAATGTTGTATTTACACAAATAACAACAGCAGATTAAAATTATCGTTACTATATTCTGCATGCTGCAAAATTACTGCTCATGTTGTAGATGCTTGCTCGCGTTGTAGATATTTCTAACCAAGAACAATACCAATAATATCAGTTCATTAATTAAATTGACAATCTGAATAATGTTGCGTAACTGTATGGCCAACAATTATTACGTAATAATATAATGCAAATTCTTCGCTCTTTATTATACATCACTTTTTTTGCTTTAATTATGATTTCAAAATTATATGTTATAAAACACATATACATATATACCACGGAGGAACTTCACGATTTATTATACTACGTATTTCGAAACGAAACTTTTCGTATTAAGCAAGTTGCTTCTAATACATCAGTATAAATACTCCGATCAGTTGCATTGCTACTACACGACTATACATTGTGAAAACTGATACTCCGACGGAGTTTCTACCGGAGAAAAGCTTAGGTGTGTCGTGCATAAATCACCAGACAGTTTCCACTTAGATTCTACAATTTGGTTTTGTCCAGCAGCGGTGGCGTCGGCGTACGGTATTAACGATAGCTACACGATTAATTTCCAGGGTCGTGCTCGTGTGACACTCGAAATTCGCATACGCAAGCAACGTTTGCCAGTAGGGGCGGGAGGGGGAGGGAGAGGGTGAGGGTCGATTTTGCAACAACGACTCAGCGCGTTTAGCGTCTTCCCGCGTGCCGGTGTAATAAAGAGCTTCATAATTTAAACTGACCTGTCTAGATAGGGACTTATAAATTGTTTCGGCTGGCAGGGTGGTCAGCATTATCGCGTCATCGGAATTACGAATGCTAGCAGGCTTCCCGAACCTACTTTTGCCTCCACCTCCTCCTATACACACCCTTCGTGGAGTATGGCATCTTTATTGTTTTCCACGTAGTTATGGTATCATCCCTCGTGCGTGCATGGTATTCGAATGGAGGTCCGGATTCATTGCGAGGACCCGTTGGCTGTATTTCGAGTGAAACGTTGCGCGAGATACCCATTTCAATAGATACTCCGTGCACCGCATACCGGTAATTAGAAGCAAATATTCATAGGGGATGGGAGTTCATGAATAATGACTTTTGCTGGAAAACTTTCGGTGATCGATTTTAAGATTATATTTGCCAATGGAAGTATCGGCGATGTTCTAAATTCGAAGATTTATAGAAATCGAATTATTTTCAGAATAATTTAGTGGAATTAATTTTAGAACAATGACTTGCGCAAGAGCGTTCATTTAATAGATCTAATGTATTTCTGGTATAAGGTAATAAGATTATTTCATCCAGTTTAGGTTCCTGGGAATTTGGAAATATGTAAATGTAAAATGAAGCAGAACAGTAACGTGTTCGAAGCCTCGTTAAATTTCTTACGTCTTTTGATTTTGAAATAAATCTATTTTAATACAAAATGTAAACCGTTGGCTCTTATTTGAGTTATTAGCGGGTAACATGAATATTCGATCCAAGTTATGTTACATTAAACTACATTTGCACGAAATTTAAGTAGGTAGTTATAGTTTAGCGGATGAGAGATATTATTATTCAAAATATATTGTATAGAATATACATTTTCGCGAAATATTTAAACATCGATTGACGGATAGGCCATATACATGCATATTATATTCTTCATTCCAGTACCTTTAGTCCAGAAATGTGTTGCCATATCCTATTCAAAAATTCATTCTGATAGTCCACCGACCGTTCTGTCAGAATTCAAATCGAAGGGATGATCGAGTTTTTAAATATGCATCGATCGTTCCGCCGTTTGAAGAGTTTTGGCGTCATATCGTAGACATCTTACGTTAGTAGTAAGCGATAAATTTTTCAGAGTTTTACGAGGCAGCAAGGAAGTATACGCGATTCATACAAGAGAAGCCGTTTACGCAAGGAAAACACCTTAGGATACAAGATATATCGATACATCTTTCGTGCGAATTGATGTATATTCTTCCTTCCTCACTATGTTTTCACTATTCTTTTTCACTTCTGTCTCTCTTTGTACCCTTTCAACTTTCGATACAGCTGTTTTCTCAATGTACGAAATTCACGGACTTATTTGATCGCTTACTTTCCTTTTGACGAAAGTGTTCCTTTGAAATGTGAAAATTTGTCTTTACCGTTACACAGAGGAAGATGCTGCGCGACTATAATTCCGTTACTAACCTCTCTGCTTTCATAAACATTTCTCGCACACCTATAAACCCAGATACAGGCCATCGTGGAATAGAACAAACCCGACAAGCGGAAGATGTTAATACTTTCTTCTTCTTTTTCCGCCAACCATTTTTGTCAACAAAATTTTCCAGCTTTTTCGCGTCTAGGTTAAGAGTTTTCTATCTACAGTTACCAAAACGCGAAACTCCAGTCAAGGATCGCCTACTTTCGAAGGTTTGCCGTTTTCTTCGACACAAAGATACAACGAAGAAGCAGGACTCCGAGCTCGTACGGCTTTTTCGTGTTTGCGAGTGTCTGCTGGAAGGGAAACGAGTTCCGCGAACTTAGGCGGAGAGGGATGCTTCAGTTTCCGCGTTGCGAAAAGTTCCTCGATCCCCGAGAGGTCCGGGAATCTGCGTTCTTAGCCCGAGACGTTTCCATTGAAAGCTTTCTTTTCGGGTCGCACCTGACGGATCGACTTATCGCAAGTTTCGCCGTTCCTTCTCCGTTCAATGCGGACGGAGGGATAAAATGGGTGGGCGCGAACGAGTTCGAGCTGGGGAAAAAGGCAACGGGGTCTCGTGGAATACGAATTCTCCCGAATAAGAATAGGATCTGGATACTCAAGGTCGACAAGCAGCTAAGGGCGAGAAATAAAGTTAGTTAGAAACCGGCGAGAAGTAGCGAAATATTCCGGTGAGATTGGAAGAATTCCAGGAATACGGAGAAGCCACGAGACTTGCACTACCGTCGGTGAATAGATTAAAGATTAAAGAAGAGCTGCGAAGAGGATTTCGAGGTTTTATTAAATATTCAACTACCCCTGCGTTTATAACATAGATATTGGTTATAGAAAAACTGGAGGGAAAGTCTGTTATCTACGAACTTGCTACCAGTCCTTTAGAAAATTGAAATTTAAGCTGCTCCTGTTGAAAGGCTTGAAAAAAGCTACAGTCGCTACCTTCGCCACGTTATTAATTGTACGTATTCGATAATACGTAATATGTTTACGTTAAAGATAACGAATTCTACGAAACGTCGAATTTCCCAATATTTGAAGTAGAATTATTGATAACCGTGTAAAAGTTAATTTGAGTTTGTTTTATTCAAGCACTCGATCGAGGTTGCATTTTAGAGCATACACATAATGCTAAAAGGGAACACGGGTTAATATAATGTAAAATTGGTTAATTGAGTAACATTGTTTAATTTTGAAAGTGATATTGGCGAATTATCATGGCAAACATTTCAACAGGTTATCTTCAGGGATACCGACTGATTTAATGTACCTGCAGGAGATTAAAAAATTTCCATGTAATTTACTATCTCCGCGTAACGAGGATATAAACAAAAGAAATAAAAAATTCACGTCATAAATAATATCTTATAATTGCGAGTTCACTGTGCCACAAACCAGTTCTTCGTTTCATATTTTATAGATACGAAATTCCACATAATTTGTTCCATTTCATGAAATTTCAGACTTCATTTTCAGAATGTGTCCAGCGAATGTACCATCCAAGAATATTGACACGAAGGATGTTCGCATTGAGCTTTTCGTAACACGCGTGGAGACCTCAAAGGTCTCGGTAAAGGACCCTACACGTAACCTTACTCCTGTCGTAAAAATGCAAAGCGTTCCGTGCGAATAAAAAGCTTCCCCCGATCGGTGCGAAGCTCATGAAACTTTCAGAAGAAGCGACTATAGCGCCGCCAGGAGCATTGCGTACAGAATGCGTTCACGATGTATACCTTCTTCTCTCGCCATTTTTTCCTTTCTTCTCTTCCATTTCGTATCCGGCCGGAAGCACGGGGTTTCCGCTGCAATGCGTTACGTGACTGCGTTCGTACTTTCCCAACCGACGATTTCACCCGAGTAGCTTTGCACTTCCTTGTGGCATTTCCTTTGAGAACTTAATTCTTCTTCACCGTGAGCGTTACTCTCGGAACCTTCGTTTAATAAATGATCGATTGTATTCAACAGGGAAAGTAAGTATGTAAAGATCTACGAGACATTTTTCTTTGTTGGAATTTCGTTTCACGTTTAAGCGTGGCGTGATATTATTTTTCTTTCGATAAAATAATTCATAAGACACTGTTTACCGTTGTTCTTTCATTAAGACTTATCGCCGAAAAGAATAGAAAATAATATCGTAAGTAATAAAGTAATTTCGTAAGAGGTAATTATTCTTGTGGAGAAAGGGGAAATAGAAAATAGAGATTCATCTTAGTTAACACCAATTTCAGATAGATAATACGAAGTATTTCTTTTTTATGGACTTCTTCTAACAAAATCTCTTTTCTCGGCGTTAGATAGATACGAGTGATTTAACACCATTTCTTTTCCATTTGCTTGGCTGATTTCTTATTTTCTTGAGACGAAGAAGAGTTATTCGGAGAATATGGATCACCGACATTAACTCTATTTCTTGAGATTCGTAAATCTCAGTCTATTATACAATAAATCTTATTTCGTCGAAAGAATGGCTATATTCTTCAGTATCTTGCATCGAATTCAAGAAGCTCTGGACAAATGAAAAAGAACGCGTACAATGATAGAAATTGAAGCAGAAAGAAGAAGTTCCATTTCGATTAAAATATAAATTTCGTCGGTCAATACAATTATTTAATGAAATATTTTTCCAATATTTTAAGTATCTCTTGACTCTACTAATTTAGTTTTTACCCTCTTTTAACGCTTTTCTGAACATCCGTACTTCTCCTTACAATTTTCTCCGATAGATTTGATCAAAGACATCTAGAAAGTGTTCTTCGCGGACAGTTGCTAGAAGCTCTCTTACCTCTTTTTAAAACTCTTCCAGCTAAAAAATGTAAAGAAAGGATACCTAAACACGAGGGGAATAATGATAATGGACATTACCTGTACTCTTTTAACTTGTTTCTCTTTGTACTATTTTCTTTACTATTTTAAGATCAAAGTCCTCCCTCATTTTCAATCTGTACATTCTTTCGTTGTTGTAAAACTTTTGAACAATTTAATTACTGTTAAATACGGTAGTATACGTATGATACTTTATTTTGACTTCTCTCTTCTTTACATTTCTCTTGAGTTTTTCGACTTTTTATAGCTTCTTTTTTCCTCCCCACGGAAAGAAACCTACACCTGCACCTTGTAATCCACAAGGCAGAGATCTGCTTTTCTCGTTCGACAGATCTCCGAACGAGTTTCTTTTATTTCGTCGGTACTGTTACCGGAAATCCCGATGCACGTGGAACGTCTTTCACAACGAGGAACGTGCCAGCCTTACCCTCCATGTTTGACAATTCGTCAGAAAAAGGGAGGGGTATACATTCGATAGTAACAGAGACCTTGCGTGCTAAATTCTTTCTTTTTGGTCGTTTCTTTCCTTCTTGTTACAGCTTGCCTCCGGATGACGAGGTTTCGTGACAGAGCGCTACGTGACGGTCTCTATACTCGTTTATTCGACCTAGCCGATCTTTCTGTTTCCTTATATCGCGAGGATACCGACGGAAAAGCCAGCGAAAAAGAACGAGCCCGATCAGAAATTGTTCCTTTAACTTCAGCCAATACGTGTTGTATTTTCGGTGAACCGACAGTTACGGTAATTGAAATTGTACGATACGAAGGCTATTAAATTACTCGAGGGCGTTCCGCTAATTTCATTCCTTTGCTCTGAAATCTGTCCATTTTTCACGAACTTGAGATCGAAACATAAATCTGGATAAACTTGGCGATATATTCATCGAGATATCTACTTTTAATATTATAGCTTTAATAATATTGTATTTGAAATTGTTCCTGAATATCTTTATGTAGTTTATTGCAAACTATTTTGATGCAAATATTTGAGCCTAACTTAAAAGAAATACTGTCAGTATATATACACATGTTAATTGCAAAAGACCAAGCATTCATGATACATGTAATCGACAATGAACTTAATGACTTTAATTTTCTATTCGTCTTCCAAATTCACTAAAACAAAAAGGAACGTCCTTTATTTCCCACCAATAAGAAACTTCCTATGTGTAAATAAATGGAAGGTAGTTGAGGGACAATTTCATTGTGGAGCAACAATTTCTTTTGAAGCTAGAATGGCCCACCGGTGGGGCTGAATGAGCCGATGCGTGGAGCTAAGGCAGTTTAGATGTTATCGTATTTCGCTGTGGCTAACTCAAGGGAATATCCCCAGTACCCTTCTCGTCCTGTTTCCTTTCCCGTTTCTCTTAGTCCCGGCGAACCGGTGCAGCCCCCACGAGCCGGCCAGTCCGATTCTTATCGATTTTGGCCTCGCCACCTCCAATCGCGATAGAGTTTCGCCTTTCTTTTCGCCTTGATACCCGTTTTCTTCCATTGCTTCCCAAATCGCACTGAATCTTCTTAATGGGCCGTTGTACTACGCATTAATGTCAGATGCATTGGTTTCCAAGTTTGACCTGGTTTCTGAAATATCGATGTCATCATTCAGAGTGTTTCACGATTCCTCGACGTCAAAAGTTATGGGGTTCTTCGCCATGATTTATCGTTGCATAAGTTCGTATAATTATTCCATTATTCAAATATGAATATTGTAATTTCTTTGCCACTTTTTCTTCATAACGAAATCTGTTTATTCGTTCGTTCGCTAAAGTTTGGCAATGATTGATAGCTAACGATCGTTTGACAGTGCCTTTAGCTACTACCTTTCTTTACCGACTTTAATAATCGATTGTTAGTATCCAATCCATGTCTGGCACACCAAAATAAAAAGAACATTACATTTACGTGGTGCACAGGGGACCTCTGCTATCTCGATGGCCCAAGACCTTTATCTTCGATCTTGCAAAGGCTCCACGGATTGATCTTTCACTCTGTGCTATTGTTATGTCTTTCGAATCTCCTTGATAGCCGAAGGGCGGATGTGGCGCTTAATACAGCGATCATTACTTTTAGCTTCTTCCGAGTTTCCTTAAGATCTTCACGGATATGGAGACTAATAGCTTTCCCGGATCACTATAACTCCGGATTAAAACGGTGATTCCAGACGATCAGAATCGCGTCGATCGAAAACTACACCCTTTAAAACTACACCCTTTGTCTTATCTTTCTATTTTTTATAGAAGACTTTCCTACGTATAATCTCCCGAGATGGTTTAATACCCGTCAATCTTCTTTTTCGTTTAGGTTTCGATAGATTTTGGTATGGAAGATTTAATGGTCAAATTTGATCAAAGACAACTATGGCCTGTCATTCGAATCATAAATCCGCACCTTTCGACGAGAATTTCGTTTTATCACCGAAGAAAATGGATGTCGCCGATTTAGCTTCCACTCCGCTACACATTTTTCTTACTTTTTCCGGTGTACGTATATTCGTATTTCTAGACTTAAATTTTACGGTCTTATTCCTTATACGATAGTTTTTCTACGACTTTTATTGCAGAAGATATTGTATTTGTAATATAGTGTACAAATAGTATAGTGTATAAAATAATAGACAATACTTTCGGTATTATTATCTGTTGATAAAGATTGTAGCAAAGATAAAGAGAAGCATAAAAGTATCTATTATTTTTACAGAAATAATTTCTTCTAAATAAGAAATCAAATATCATGTAATTAAATAAGAAATCGGCGAAAGATCAGTTATTAATCATGGCAGGCATAATATCTTTTCATAATTATACTTGTTTGAGGATTTTTTCAATTATTTTTCGTGCCTAAATGATCTTATACTCATAGCATACCGTGTTTGACATTGCACGAGTTGATTGATCAAATTAACAGCACGAACTTCCTTGTTCATATTAATTCGATGATTATAGAGACAATAGAGACGTAGGAAGACTTACACGCCCCTTCCTTTCTATGTATTTCTACGATGATTTAAGGGCTCAATGTTCATGATCAAAGGGCTTAGAGGGAAATCCTTTGTCTGCCGGCGCATGTGATTAAAGCAGTTCAACGATGTCTCGACATTCAGCCAATATAGCTTCAACTCCCCGTAGAGAATTTTCTAACGGAAAATAACATGGTTTCTCGTTTCCTAAACACAACTCTGATATCACAACTGACTAATCGATCAGAGAGGCCTTCTGACCATTCTATTACGAATGAAAAGCTGTATATTTCTCTGAAACATTGAAACGTTATTGAAAATTCTGAGAATTTTCTATAAACAGACCGGAGAAATTATTTTGAACCTTAATAAGAGTTACACACGGTTCGCGTTTGCGAGAGGTT
The DNA here is from genome assembly GCF_024516045.1 of Bombus affinis. NCBI lineage: Eukaryota > Metazoa > Arthropoda > Insecta > Hymenoptera > Apidae > Bombus > Bombus affinis. Next base: position 6,033,652 of record NC_066347.1, on the reverse strand, counting down.
TGTGTTTTATAACTTTAGGAGCCTTGGAAATTTATGTGATGGCAAAGGGGAAGTTGAAGTGGCGCGTAGAATTAGCGAATGGCGGGTGTAATTCCCGTGAGCGATTTAAGATGAAGGGAAATGAGTTTCCACCCCATCGTTATTATTCACATGTAAATAATTAATATAAATTTAGGTTGCGAATATAGACTGCGTATTTCACGTTTATTTGCGTACACATAACTTCTTGGTAATTGGAACCTGGCTGACAGGATATTTCAAATATTAGTTACTTTAGTCAGGGCGAGTAAACTCTGGCAAAATTTGATTTGAACTGAAAAATTGATTATGAATTTGAATATTCAACTGGCGTGTATACGTCGAGTTAATCCTTGATATTCGTAGATATTTTATCTGCACGACTAACAGCCACTAGTTCGCTGACTCACTGGATCGATCTAGTCGTAAGTACAAAATAGGGAGAATGGGAAAGAAAGATATAACGATTAGCGCGCCGTAACCTAACGAGGAAACAATCCAGGAAGTAGAAAGGCGTGGTCAGATAAAATGGCCCCGATCTTCACTTTTGCACAGGATTGGGTTTTCCAGTATCACTCGTCGTTCTTAATACCGACGATTAACACGAACCAACTGTTTGTATCTCTTTTTGCCTTTTTGTGCGACATTACTTTTATTTCAAACTCGACGTTAATCCTCCAAATTAAGACAATTATTCTCTAGACAATTTGTTATAGCTTTTATTTATCTTTTTCGAAGAATACAAATAATCATTACGAATAGCTTTCACGGTAACCAGTCGTTAAGATATTTGTGACAAATAAAACGTAGAATGCTTGAGAGACAATATCTTTAATTTGAGGAAAATGTAGCTAAAGGTCATCCATGATAGGAAAAATTACATGCTTGTAAATACTAAAATATCTTACTCATAAAATTTATACGTAGAAATACGTAATCATAAAGTTTGCAAATTAATACAATTTTGCAAATAAATTCAGATGCTATATTGTTTTTTAAAAAGGAAATGCATCTATATCACTGTTTCATTTGGTTTCTCGTTATTATCAAATGCATTACAAGTACAGAATGTTATAACTCTGCAAAGGCCAGTAAATCTTCGTTTTAATCGGAACATATTTTCAAGCATTTTCAGTACCTGATCGTTCAACCAAGAATCGATTTGCATGACGCTTTACCATTAGATTTTGTAATTGGAGTTCGATTCAGCTGGAAATATTTTTACATTTGCGCCATTCGACGTTAATATGTCGTTGCAATTTCTGTTCCCTTTAAAGAGAGAAGATACAGCCCGGTAGATAGGGAAGATTAACGCAACGTCACAGATAAATCGAGTAAAAAGCGGAAATGAAAGTGCTCCACTTTACAACGAGTTAACAATTTGAGCTTCGTCGTCGCGCGAGGAAATACACTCGTTTAAAAATCTTTGATGCCTCCCGTGAAGGAAGAAGTAGGTCGGTGCTTCGGGGCAAGAACCGAGGAGAATTAAGCTCTCGCCTCCTTTCGCGCCACCATTTTTCTACTCTCTTGCTCGTCCTCCGTTCGTATTCCTGTCTTGAATTCAGGTATACCTACAACATGCCTCGTGGCGTCCATTTTGCAGCAGAGTTTCAAATTTACATCACCGTCTTCCGCTTTGTTCCCGATTTTAACTATGATAACTGACGTTATAATGATAAGATTCGTAAAATTTTATGAAACATCGAAAATTAATTGTTTATGCAAAATGAATGTGATATTTTATTAATATCGATATAGTATTAGATTCAGTGAATTAAAGTTAGTTAAAACACTAGCACAAATTTATAGAAGAAAATGTCTTTGCTCTACTGCATATGATGCAGAGTGTCGAATATATCTTTATATTCTGTAAAATCGATAAAATGCTTACTTTATGCAGGAAGAAATTCCATGAGCTATCGTAGAAATCGTTTTGAACCAAAGTAAGTAAAAGAATTTAATATTTATCAAATATTAAACGTTAATAATAATCCGTTTATATCAATATTCGTTTGAAACTATTTCTTTAGATTTCTATCCTCATAGCTCAGTGCATGTATTTCTATAACCCAGTAAGTTCCACGAACCTGTTTTCTTTTTCTTTTGCAACTGTACCTTTCTCAATAAAATGTTCTTTTCCCTACATTTTTGTGCAACAAGAAATCGATAATGGATTTCATACAATCTCTACTTTTTCCAGTTAAATCCCAAACTTGCTGAAATATGACACGTGCATGGAAGTAAAATGACAAAATGCATATTTACAATTTTCTTAAAAAAAACTAGGAAATTTTATATTTTATTCTACGTTATATTTTCTATCGTAAAATTGAGAAATTACTTATCCAAGAAAGAGCACGATTAACTTAGGAACGATTCAACAATTCACAACTTATTCTACAATTTAATATATTTTAGATATTTTAAGCCTACAGGCTTTGTTTCTTGTATATGTGGCTTATTTAATCCCAGCAACGAATACGAGTGTTTTACAACGTATAACATTCTAGCTGTTGTCTTTCTGGCGCACAGTAGCTTCAGTAGCAATGAGATTAACTCGATTTGTCGAACGACAAGGGGTAGATGAAATACAATTCGGTGAGAACGGGCTCGCATGTTTGCACGTGAATAATTATGGCGTGTTGCGACGAGAGCATCTGCTGCAATCACTTGTAAAAACTGCAGAAAATACACGGACGATTCCTGCGATGTATAATCCTCTGTAGCGTCAATTAGTTCATGGTAAATTTGCGTTAACGGATCGGTAATTAGCAGAGATTTTTTCCTCCCTTAAATAGTACGATTATGCGTGCACGATGAAAATTTAGTCGACGAGATGTCTGTTTTCGTTTTATTCATTTTGCATAGTACTTTATCCCATCATGTAATCGAAGCAAAATTCTCTGACATTTCTTGCATTTTTTGATGTATTCAGAAAATTTAATCTCGGCTGTTTAATAAAATTGTCTCTCTGTTTCATCTAGAGTATTTAACTTAAACGTATTTCATTTTCGAGGGCCATTGAGTGGAAAAATTTCATGGAAAATTTTCCTTATTTAATACCTTCGAAATGTTAAATCGAGAATCTTTAATTTTCAGTTGTAATTTTTATCGCGACAGTAGTTCCTTCATCCGCAAGAAGAATTCGAAATTAAAATTACACAGAACATGAATAATAATCTTTCGTTATCCATTCTTCTTTCCTTTAACTCGATTGTAAGAAAAAAACTTACAAATATTAATAATTTTCTTACCAACTGTTTTCTTTGTTATTATCTTTTACCTTGTTCAGTGATCACTAAAAGGATTCATAATAATATAATCTTTAATTTTCACTTATAATGTCTCGCGTTTCTGCTGTGTCTGTACAGTGAAACACCTGTACTACTTAATATCTTACTCTCCACTTAACTTATTATACAAGCTAAAAAGCGTCGTATTTCACGTGTAAAACACTATGTAACGTAATCCATTAGATTAAGACTTCACAGAAATTCTCACTGTTTATGTATATACGTAAAAAAGTAATGCAATAAACATAAAAAAGGAGTGATACCAACGATGTTTTGCAGTTTTCCAAAAGTTACTGGACTAACAGCGGAATCATGTTCCTTACATACTATTCCGATTGAAGTAACCATGTCAGTGATCAGAGGCGCACAAAGCGCACAAAGCGAGTGTATTTTTCACGCTGACGATGGGAGAAAGTTCCCGTATCGATACGAGAAACGTACCGATTCTTTACACAAATTGCTGTAGCTGCAACACGCCACAGAACTCGTCCGATTCCTTTGTGAAACTGCACAGAAGCTTTTTACTGCATCGAATCAGAATTGTTCATGGTTAATGGAGTATTCTGCTTTGGGGAATGAAAAAGATCGAGTTTCTAACTGTTGCATTTTTTTTAGTTTGAAAACGAACATTTGAAAAACGTTTGAAATCTCGAAAACGTGCTCTTTCAAATATTTTTACGAGAAAGACTCTTTCTTTCTTTATGTAAAAAAAAAAAGATTTATGAATGTCGCGATTCATCTACACTAAAAAAATGTTGGACATTGATCTTACACAACCTTTTGCAAGTGGAGTTTTAATGTATATTTTGCGGTACATTACTCGTTCAAGTTTCACGATGTTTTCATTCTCTCGAAGAGTTATTTCGTTACCAGTCCTGCAAACAGCGATTCTAACGGAACAGTAAGTCCACGAGGCACAACAAGATATTTTCTTTTCGTATTTTTCGTCGGGAATTCAGCGGGAAGGAAGAAACTTTACTCGTCCATGAAAATACACAGAAGAACTGGTCATTACCTGAGAAATAGACGAACACGGCCTAGAAGAAGAGCGCGATAAAGAAAATGAAGGAGACTTCTTTGACCTTGTTAAACGATACGTAAATATATAACCATAAGTCTCGGACTTGTAGGTTGAATTTTTTGAAACTGTTAATTAAAATGTTTTATTAATTGCGAGAAGGAAAAATGGATGATTCCACGTCTTTTCAAACGCCGTGGATAATTTCAGTTAATTTTATTTAGAGTGAATATTGGAAGTTATCTCTCAGCAGGCTATACAAAAAATAATCTTGGATTTTATTGGAAAAGGTATAAACAGATTGTAATAAAAGTGAAGGATTAATTTCACCTCATCTTTCTACATCTGATATTAGCATTTATAATCAGATTGATTATGCTTTCTGTATACGTGGTTTTAACTGACAAACAACTGAAGTAATGTTCTGATTTCGTTCACTATACTACTTCACGTAATACGAAATTCCATAACATATTATTCTCCACACCACCCCCTTCCGCCTTAACATAATGAACGAGCTTCGGCATGTGAGAATTTTTACATCCACTCCATACCACGTTGTAGGTGTGTGTACTTTGAAAAATGGTGGAAGGATGTTCTCCTATAAAAGTTCCGCTTCAACTTTGATGAAAAACTTTCGGTTAGAATGTAGAATCTCGTAAATACTTTAACCGTAATTTATTCGCCACGATGCGATGTTGGGAAGGAGGCAAAAAAAAAAAAAAAAAAGAAGGCGGAAGAGAAGTTGGTTATTAGTTCTTCCTAGAGTAACGGTGCTTGAGATTTTTAGGAAATGAGGTCGATCTATTGACTTTAAATTAAAGCCACTGATTTCGTTATGGCATTCCCTTATTCGATCACATCGGGACTTCCGCGTATATTACGATCGTTGGGTGTTATAGCGTATATTTCATTTCCTTTGAAAGTTGGAAACGATCGACCGCAGGAGTACGTACAGGGCCCCGTCTCCGGATTCGATAAGAAGCCTTGTTGACCCGTCTCGGTTCGGTCGTTCTCGTATTTTTTCCCTCTCGACCGGCTATCGAGAGATAATGCGTCCGCGAATCTATAGATTCAGCGGTGAAGTATAAGCTTCGAAATTGAAGGTAAATTAATGATCGCAGTAGCCGGAGGAGTCGTCCGGCAGTAATTACCGATCCCATTGGGATTCGAGTTCGCGAGGTTCTTAGGGAGACAGCTGAAACGAAAGAGAAACGACTAGGCGGATAGAGAGGAGAAGGAAAACGAAGAGGGCAGACGGTACGGACAGACAGACTTAGAGCAGCAGAAAGAGAAAAGGAAAGAGAGCGGTTGAAAGCAAAAGGCTGAGGAAGAGGAGGTGGAAGAAGGAATTTAACCAAACCTCCCTGTAATTTCTCGTTCATCCCTTCGCAAACTTGACGGTGCCTAGGGTTATTCTGAAGGAGTCTCGAGGTGACGGTGGTGGATGAGGGGTAGCGGTGGAGCAAGCAGAAATGGGACGGAAGATGGAAGAGAAAGAGAGATAGATAGATAGATAGATAGAGAGAGAGAGAGAGAGAGAGGATGACGAGGTTGCTGTTGGAAGGAGCAAGTTCCCTCTTCGAAGGTCGGCGTGCAGTAGGTGAGTTATCGGCGTTACGTTAGACGTCACATGCAGTGCAGACCTGGCAAACCTCCGCTCGAGTGCTCTAGCGCCTTCCTATCTTCGGCAAGTAAGACGCAACGTCAGATGCAAGACAAACATCTCAATCCTAAGCAGATGAACGCGTGAACAGTACCGGCGAACCTATCGTCATACCCTTGTTCTTGTGTTTCGTCACGTAATGAGCTTTGTAATTTGATAGTCGCATTTGTGAACTTTTTGCCTTGCAAGAAAAGGGTTAGAGATTAGGAAATTCGTATTGGCATATAGAATAATATAAGACAATTCAGAGTATTCGTGACCGTTACGGCTATCTTTCTTTAATTAGAATTACTTCGGTGCGTGAAAACAGCGACAATATATCCACGAAGAGCAGATTCAAGTTTCTGAGAACTCGGAAAAAGTTTCAAAGCCCTATACGAAAGTTTTCTGGGACACGGAGGTTTATAAGCTGGGCAAACATTTGTCAACAACGCCACATCTTCGTTCAAAAGAGCGGACAGGCACGCAACCAGAGAGCGGAGAAACGAAAAAAAGAAACGATCTAATGATTAATACAGTTGGCTCGCGCGAGTGTCACGTTCAATTGTATCCGTCTACCACAGGTAATCGCAGTCGCGAGCGAGACATTTCCGTCGTATGCTGCGGGTAAAGACAAGAAAGAGTGTATCAAGCTACGAAATCCTAAGAAAAACGAGGCTGCATTGTTCTCTATTGACTTCCTGATCGTCGATGTCCTGTACTCGCACGCTGCGGTACAAGAGAAATGTTCTGCTGCCAGATGAATAACGAAAATGGGCAACCGTTGTAGCGGCAGTTTTTCTTCTGTCGCGGAGAAGAATACGACATTGTCGACCTAACGGTCGGAATATATCGAGAGTCATCTTTTTCGATCATTGAAAACGATAAACGTAGCTCGCCACGTGACGTTTCGAGAATCATGATTGCGTTTCGATGAAAATCAATGGATTTTTGTTGGTGATTTATCGATGCGCGCGAAATTGAATTTCTCTTTCTCAATCGAAACAATTGTGCGTCTAGCAATGCTGTGAAATTGGATCAGTTGATCCTCAATGATGCTCTGAGCTCGATGACAATTAGCGTCGGCGGTTCACCGATTACGTTTTGGAACTGTTAATTAATATCGATCTCGTGGAACTAATAAGCGAAGGTATACCGTATGCGCTATCGATAGAACGGAACACGGAAACTCGTGCAAAATGTTGGGCTTAACGCGATGTGGCGTGACATAGAGTAACGATATGCAATCGGTTCAGCGCGACGTTATCTTGTACGTATTACTTTACATTTCTTTCAGTCGATAATACTTAGGAAGTCTCGAGAGAGAGTTGGTGCAAGGGTATCTTATCCGTGGACAGGACACGATGGTGATTTATATTCGGGAATTAATTACGTGTCAACGTTACCACGGGGTTTAATTAAACGTACAGAGAAGTATAAAAATGAGACATCTACGTCTATTTTTTTTCGATTTCGGTCTAACTAAAGCCATTCATATATATAAAAATTAAACGAATGGCATGTGTTTATTAAATCGTACGTTTTGTCAAACGATGTGCCATGATATGTACCTATATACCTTTTTGTCCACTGCTTTATTTGATAACATTTTCATAAACTACCTGGAATGATCATATGTACACGTAACATTCGTAATGGATATTTCATTACATGTATTACTTTTGTCAGTTGTCAAGTTAAACGAGAAACAGTGTTGTTGATAGTCAGAGAGAGAATTATAAGGACTTAATAGCACAAATACATATAACCTCGGTATTGCTGGTGATCGATCAAAGTCAAAGGTCGATTGGGAGCTGCCAGTTCTCTCTTCAGGTCGAGAGTAGGTCGAGCCAATGCTTTATTTGTTCCTGTCGATATTGAAAGCTGGTTACTCTGTATCACGATCATCGTCGTATTGGTCTCGCTTCTAGGTTTATCATGTTAATTTCTTTATCACGTACAAGAAAGCATGGTCCTTTAGAATTTGTTGAACTTGGTTAAACCTGATGATTTTACCACCAATGAAAACGAACATAACACGTAATCCGTTATAAGCAGGATAGATATTTCATTGGTCGTTGTAATTCGTTTATACTTTACACGTATCTTACATTACGGGTCCAATCGGAATCGTGGCGTGATTCTGCGTTTATTCGGATTTCGACGATGACGAATACTCGCATTATTCATGTGCAATTTTGTATACGCTGACACGACAGCTCTTATAAATTATTACTTTCAAATGCGATAATATTGTCGCCTGAACATGAAACAATCATCACGATATTGGTGTGTGACGTTAAACACACTGAATTCGTATCTGATTTTGCCCAGCGTACTGTTTTGCATATAAATTCATGAACCTGATAATACAAACGAAGAAAGCATAAGTGAAATCGTAAGCTGAACTGTATTATTCGTGACAAATTTATAAACCCTTTAATATTTACATTATACAGTAAGCTACAGAGCGGGAAGAATTCAGTGGGAATAATATATTAAAATTCAACGTGGCTTGTTCAATGAATATATGTATCTAACAGAGTATGAAAAGATTTTAATAATAGCGGTCAAAATGATATTTTCAACGAATCTCAATATTCACGCTTCATTGACTTATTTACTTCACAATGCGTTAAAAATATTAGCAATTCAACTTGTGTCTTTGGAGGAACGCATTTATTCTCATAGAGAGAAATTTTTAATAATATCCATCAAAATCATTCCGATAAATCAGAATATACAAATTGTCCTATTTTATCTACTTCGTAAATTTGATAAAAACAATAAAAAATCCACGAAAGTGGTACTAAATTTACACGTGGATTGTTGGAAGAACGCATTTACTGGCGTATTGTCGTTTTCCTTAGCATTATGGAAATAGGATTACCTAGGCAGGGAATAGGCACAGCTTTTCAATACGTATGGCGGTTTCCTCTTAAGCAGGTTCAATCGATTCTTGCGCCATCGACCATGCAGGAAAATCCTGGATATTATCATGAAGCATCGATCTAAATCGCGTCGAATATTTCGCGATCAAGTGATGTATAATAACACGTAGTCCTCTTCGATAAGCGAAATAAGAGGTTATTCGAGTCAAAGTACATTTATCTTGACTCGGTGTGGTACATCGACGTATATTTGTGAGGAGACACCTTCAACCCCGCGCTGGCCTGTTTCCGGCTTCGCCTCTTGATGGAATACGTGCGTGGACTGCGTTTCCAGCCACAGTCCCTGGAATTTTGCGATTTTTACGTAAGGACGACATCCTCGTTTCGGGTTGACGACAAACTTTCCACCTCTCCGACTCGATCAGTGTCACCGTCAAAAATCGAATTTGTCGGATAAAACGTCGTCGTTCGTGACACGTTGCCTGTCGTCCGATCATTCCGCTTTGCCTTGAAATTTGTCAAATCGGAGAAAAGTGAAAGACGAACGTCCGAATGATACTAGAAAATTTTCACCAATTATTCGTCATTAATAGAGTTTCCTTATTCGCATTAGTCGTGATAGTAATTGAATATTAAGTCTGTTCAGTTTCCCCACAGAAGAACAATATTTCTTTTCGTTCTACGATACTATCTTTCATTCGAAGAATTTGCATTGTTCATATCATCAAGTATGATCGCGTGCATATTGTGAAATAATAAAATCTCTTAATTATTTTTTTTCGTAAACGTTGAAATATTGTCTGCGCTATGTATATACCGTTAGTTAACTTTTTAGTAGAATACAAAGATAGATTAAAAAAGAGCATTATATATGTCTAATAGGAGAGAAGAATAGCCTCCAGGAGAGAAAGTAGGGGAACAAATTTTGGAAATGAGGAATAGGTGGTATGATAGCGTATAACAAAGCAGTAAAAACAATAGAGAAAAAAGGAGAATTTCTATAGTTGGAAGAAAAATGAAAACTGTACTAGAAAAACAAAAATGAAAAAAGAAGGGGAAAAAAGTGCAAACCTTTACACAGGAGGAAAAAAAGAAATAGAAAAAGTTATCCGCGTACCGTCAAAAAGCTTTATCCGGAATCCGGAAATCTGATTCGTACCGAGGAGAAAACAGAAACAAGGGGCTTTCAGTGCGGGATTTGATGTCGTGCTAGTGCTGGAAGTCAACACGTAGTGATTTGTTATTGTAACGTCACGATGATGTTTGCGTAACAAATCCTTAGCGCGGTCTACGAGGCGTAGACTTCCTCTTTACACCTACAGCGACGCTCCGGGCACGAAATTCCACCCCTTGCAAAAACATCAGCACATCTTCGATAGAAATCGGTTGCACCATTTATCCTAACGGACTGCTAAAATGATCAACGATCTGTAGGAAGCTTATACTTTATCATGGTTGTCAGGGATTAGTGCGAGAAATTGATCGAATTCTTTCAATGTCCATAAATAGCAAAAGCTTTATTATTATTCTGAAACTAATACAATTTGTTTTGATGACATAAGAAAAACGAAGGTATAGTCAGTTTTTTCTTCTGTATAACAGATAGAATTGAACATGTGTATGTGACATTACATATTGTATGTTATAAAATGAATCTTGGATTTATACTTTTTTAATTTCTATCATGAATTATTCTATCTGTAATTTAATAACAAGGAAGTGGAAAATTCAGGTCAAAGGTCGACACTAAACAAATATTTATCCTACTCCTTTTATTCGATCACGAATCGTCAACTCTTCACATTGTCTATCGATAAGACTGACTTAATTAATTCAAATTTCTAATCGAACCACATACTTAGACTTCAGTCTTTTATTTAAACCATTAACTGTAACACTAGACTTGCTTTGACACTTAAAATTATGGTCCCAGATACTTTTTATTGGATCGTGGATCACAAAGTTACACCCCTTACCAAATTCCATAACCAAATTCATCAGAGATGTTTACCCAAATCTGATACATCGGCCCTTTGGTCTTTAAGTTCTTTACCCCTACTTGTGTCCGGATCTCAGATATCTCAAGATATCTAGAGATATCTGAAGTAGAAATGAAGGAGATACAGAGTCTCATTTTCAGAGGGGGGGATAGCCTGGGACTGAGAGGGAGAATTCAAGTGGGGCTCTCGGATCGATGCCCGTGATCCAGGTAGCGGTTTGGGCCGGGTATCAGGCTGTCAGGGTGTGTGTTGAATCTGGGGTTGAGGTCAGAGGTTAGAATAGGAATCCCAGATCAATGTGTTGAGTCTCAGGGGAGAAGGATTCCGAGCTTAGGTCTACAGTTCAACTAAATCTAGATCAAAGTACATACTGGTTTGTTTTAACGTTTCTAATTACTATACCATCGTGTATCTCTAATGAGTCTGCTGAGAAAAGGCTGTAAGTAATCGCGCAGCTGAAGATGCGGAAATCGATGGACTCGTAAGCATCTCTTATCGGGCACTGCTGTCGATGTTGGAAGTTAACTACAAACTGTGCCACGACCTAGACGCAAGTAGCATCCTCTCTCCCTGTTGCAACCTATATTTCAAATGGCAATAAATCAGCTAAGATTCCGGAAATTTACGCGCGACCCGAATCTCTCATGGCTAGCGTCCTAGGAATAGCGGCAAGAGGGTGTCCGAGAGGCGGAGAGAAGAGCGGCAGACTGAGGAGAGACGACTTTTAAAATGGTCGAACAGGGAACGAAGAGAGGAAAGAGGAGGTTAAGGGTGAAACGACCTTCGCGATCAGACATCGTAACTCAACCAGCTAGAGGCACGTAAAGCGAGAATATCGATTCTTTCTGGTCTGGGAATTCTTCGCAGCGGTTCAACTGACCGTTGCGTTGGCTATTGGATGCAGTGGCCTCAATGACCGAGTTTTGTTGGAAAACGATTTCACTGAATACGCTCATTACCGGGTGCACACGATCAAAAGTAATATGTGTATGTTATTCATCGTTGTTGAATGGACTTTCTTGAAGAGTAGCATCGGTATATGTTAAAAGGCAATTGAAATAGAAAGCACGAAAAACCGGATATTCCTTCTTAATCCAGGATTTTCATTCGGGAATTTGATTTCTTTTTATCTTTCCTTTTTTTATTTTTATACTTTGAATAGAGAAGATGTAGAAACAAAATCATGAAATTAGAACGTGGCGGAATTGTGTGGTTCGGATCAAGTCATGCAATCGCCGATAATATTCTCCGTGCGATAGTGCAGGATTTTCATTCCGGATTTTGATGTCTTTTCTTTTTATTTTTATACTTTGAATAGAGAAGATGTAGAAAGAGGATCATGGGTTTAGAACAAGGCGGAATTGTGTCAATCGGATTAAGTCATGCAACCACCGATAATATTCTGAATTTTACAATTTCCGTCTACGAGCAGGCAAGCGTCTACTTTGTTTTACGCCTCAATTTCAGCCGGTATGTGTACTCGTAATTATGTGATCACGTTTAAACAGCGCATGGCCGGCATCAGCGAATTTACTTCACCAAGTAGATTGCAGTTTAATATCGTCAGACCGTAACTACTAATTATGTACTAATTTGGAGTTAGCTAATAACGTGGTACTAGATAACGATGTCCGGACTACCGTCAGCTGCTCCCATTGGCAGTGGTATAGTGGCTACGGATGGAAACGATCTGCCCTTTGTCCAAATCTGCTCATCTTTCATTGAATTAGTTATGAATGATAAAACGTTAACGATAAAAGGTCAAGAGAATAAAGATAAAGAATAGGATAAAGATAAAAAGTTAAATATATCGTATAAGATTCTTGAAAAATTGAGTACTGAGTGAACTGTATTACACTCACATCTTTCTTCTCGGACCCTTAACTTTAATTCGTGTCACTTGTACCATACAGTCGTCAAAAGATACTAAAATAATGACGATGGTCGATTCTATATGGCAGATACGTATTAGAACAGCGTAGACGAACGCGCGTTATCGTAATGCCATCGTTCCCTGTGTTATAGCCGACATGTGTCGCGTGAACAAGTCCGTCTACCTGTAGAATGTAGTATCTACAGCCCCTTGTTGCCTGAAAAGCTGCACGTAACGACTCGACGTCGTCAGCCGTCATAACGAGACTCGTAATGCGAAATTTATTGTGCGAACAGCTTTAAAAATTAGCTCTCTTGCGTTTCTGACGTTTAGCACCTGTTGGGTGACATTGTGTTACGTATACTTGGTTTTCTTGAACCTCGTACATACACCAACATTAGCCAAAATTCAATGCCAATTCTATGGTCAATACGATAACCAAAATTCTATTCCAATTCGATAGCCAAAATTTCCATCGATGTTTACGAAAATGGTTTGTTAACATTTATTAAGGAAACACATGGAATAAAAGAATAATTAATCGAATTTAATTAAATCAAAAATAATTTACTCGTGCTTTTAGACGTTATTGATTCGTCGAACCTTTGAAATTTCCAGTCGAATGCCGTATTCCGAACGTTCATCCGGCAAACACCATTAACCGAACCGGTAAATTAAAGTTTATTGTTTCTCCGGCGAAAGACGGATTTCGAATGCGACAGAGAATAATTCTGGCTAGAGGTCCATATGTTTGATCGATTTATAGCGTTGCTAGACCTTGTTTCACACATAGGTTGCCGGCATACGAGATCAAAAGCTACCGGTATTTCGGGGCGATAAAGCGTGTCGCGCCACCAGGGAAAGGTGCGTTAATTAAAGTGTCTCATTACTGGTTTCGCCTCACTCACGGACAGAGGCTCTCCACTCGTCGCCTCCAATGAATTAAATCACCTATTTATCTCGATTTTTTTATTCATCTCGACATTTTGAAAAATAACAATAAAAGGGAGCTTGAGAGCGGAGGGTAGGTTCAGATAGTCGGAAGTTTTTAATTAGCACACGTGCAAAACCAAAGCTTCCATTCGATCTTTTGGCACTTGCTCGTAATAAATGAGTTATCGGTAAGAAAATACCAGCGAACGTAAACATTTCTAATTTTTACGGCGTCATTGCGAAACAAGAGGAAAAAGTTGGCGTGTTTCTCGTTACTCCTAGGTTTCTGTTCACAATAAGAAATTGGATCGCAGTAATTCTTACCCAGAATTAATGAATCGTGTTAATTTGGTCTGAAATAACGTAGCATTTATTGCTACAATATATCGACTTTGACCGAAGCGTATTTAGTTAGAGATTCTACAGCAATTTAATTTTATCTGGAGTTATTTAAACGTGAGTTAATTTGAATAAATGAAAATTGTTTTATAAGAGGAAAAAGCAAGGAATTTAGAGTTATTTATTCGTATTTTATCCATCTCTTAAAGAATTTGCTTTTTTCTAGTCAAGTATTAAAAAAAAAAAAAAAAAGAAATTATACAAAATTATGGAACTATATTTAATAGATAACGTATCTATATTTAAGAATGTAATCATCAGAGGACAATGCTTTGAAGAAAAATTTTAATCAGAATGAAAATTTTTCCCTACGAGTAACTATATCTTACAAGCGACGCGAAAACATACGGTATAGAAATATTTGTAGATTCAGTCGAATAGGCGAATAGCTGCACTATCGATACACAGACGTGACGGTATTGTAGATAAAACATAACAGATCGAGCATGGGATTCCATGAAGCGGTCCTCGTTATAGGTTCGCTCGTTCGCCATCGATCTCACCCTTCAGAGTTCCCAATTATTTTGGTCGGTCGTAAAACTCTCGCAGGCTTGATTTTACGAGATGCGATGTCGTCAATTTTACTAGCAATCGATAGACAATTCGCTCCCGTTGCGTGTCCACGATTTCGCGGAACAAATGCAAACTCTCGCTCTTGTCACGCTCAGCTGCCCTCGTGGAACCCGCAATTCAAAGTCCTTGTTTTGCGCCACGTGGAAACGTGGTAAACCGGAAGGATTGGATTTCGTGTATTTCCGACCAAGCCCGCAATAGCTTTCCACTTTTATTAATCGCGTCTACCGGGCTTTTTTCGCAATTTTTGCGTTTATCCCGTGAAAGAGATTGAAAACTAGCTCCGCTCGGACACGCTGCCATTTTTTTACTCTCTTTTCCCGAATTTATCCAATTTCGTGTTATGGAATTCGCCAAACGATCGACGAATTAAAATTTTTCAGAAAATCCGTACGAGATTCCAGGCATTTTCAACATACTGGCACGTCATTATAAATTTCACGAAATGGACATTGTTATAAAAATATTTCGATGCGAGTTATTCGGTACGTTGAACTTTTAAATGAAACTGATAGACATCTATACTCTATAGAGAGAAACGTTAACATTGTATTTAGTAGCTTTTTTAAAATAAATCCTGTGGCAAAGAACAGTGACTACAACAAATATTTACACGTATCCTTCGTTTCCAATAAAATATTTTCTTATCAAGTTTCACATTTC
Organism: Bombus affinis; assembly: GCF_024516045.1. NCBI lineage: Eukaryota > Metazoa > Arthropoda > Insecta > Hymenoptera > Apidae > Bombus > Bombus affinis. The sequence continues at coordinate 6,018,346 of NC_066347.1, read as the reverse complement.
ATTTCCATAGTACATTTTATTTCTACTATTTCACTAAACGAAACCTATCTAAATATCCTACTTTTATATAAACATCCAGAAAGATTAACAATCTTCTAATCGACTTTCATCACTTGAAATCCTCGCGAGAATGAATTCCCTCGCGCAAAATCGGAACGGGTATTCAGTATCTTCTGTTTTGTATCGAACGAGTATTCGTATCGCCACGAATATTCCTTTTACAGACCACTTCGGGCAATAAAATTGCATTCCGTCTGCCTTCGAGAATGGAACATGTTTTTCGCCTTTGTCGAGCTTCATTCGTTTTACTGTTTCCGCGACTCTAACGCGGCTGATGCAAACATCAAATCGGGTTTACAGCGTCGATGCGCGATACATTAGCGAAGTGAAAAGGTATCGTGGCGTTTTCTGAAGCCGTGCACGCTTGTCTCAGGTGCTCGAGGCTACGTTTAGCAACACAAATCGACGAACTATTCGGAAGCGACGATAATCTCATTTAACGAGAAAATGTTTGCAGCTTCAGTTTCTTAATGAATCCCCAATCTCGACCGTAGAGGCTTCCCTCTATAGAATTCCAGCCTACCGTTTCGATGTTTATAGTTAGTTCCATGTAAGAGTTGCATTGTTTCTTCAGATGCTTGTATGCGATAAGCCTTGAATTTACTGTATCGCGGTTGGAGGGGATGGAGGAGGGCGGGATTATGTTGACTCACAGGTGAACCTTCGCTTCCATATCTTCCCACGCAATCGTGGAACGAGTGACTGAGTTTTTGGGTTACTTTTAGGGTGGATTGTAACTAGATACAGGAAGTGGAATTTGTCCGTTTTTGACGATTTATGTTTATCGATCAAAGATATTGGAAGCTTCGCTTCCATAATTCTTTATGAATTATTATTTTATTTCCTTACCTTATTTGTTTATTACTTACCTTATTTGAAATATCATATTAGTAGGTCGTCCGAAAAGTTTCTTTCGTTTTATAAGGAAATAATGGCTGCACAACATTTTCCGTTTTATATTATTTTATCGAATTACGTATGATCCATTTTGTTCTATCAAAATAAAGATCACAACGTTCGACAGATTAGGTTTCATGTTTGTATAAAGATGCATCGTTGTAAAAGACGTGTCTGTAAAAGAAAGACACTTTACGGACAACCTAATGTAAAGAGTACATCTTAGAAAACAGTATACAAGTATAATTTAAATAAACGAGATTACAAGAACAAACAGTTCAAAGATATACAACATGAAATAAAATAATCATACAATAATCAAAATTACTTGCTTAAACTTTAAGTTCGCTATCTTACAGAAAAATTCCTCTGAAATAAAATTCTCATTTTTCCTATTACTCAAGAAATCTGCACCTTAGAAAAATCGTGCTTAGTTATCCAACATTTTAAATAGATATTATTTCAAATCTCTGAATTATCCACGATCAGCGCATATATAATTACATTATTCTTAAACATTCATTGAAGACATTGCATCCTGTTCGACACAATATTCGAAAAAAACATCCCCCACATATAAATTCTCTTTGCCAAGTCGAAAATTCTGTTCGCTTAATTAAACGTCGCGACAAACGATCGCATCGATCAAGTATCAGCCGTCCTTATCAGCAGGGTTGCGACAGAGGGATAAAGGATTTGCGAGAATAGGGGTGAGACAAGTGGCACCGGTGAGTAACGCCGAGGGTGGCGGAAGGTTGATGTTATCGAAAGGTATCGATGCAGAGTGCGGCAAAGCCGCGACGTGTCGAGTCGTTTCGGGCCCTCGGGGCTTCCCTGTGTGTTTGCCACGAAGTCTCGAAGAACGTGGCTACCAGTCGAGTTACTGGTTCCTCGTTTTCTCGGTGCGAACGAGCTGTTAAAGAATCCCGCCCCTCTTTCTCTCTTTCACCCTCATGAGTGGTGAATTGCACTTCTACATAGCGATGGGAACAAGATGTTTCGAATCTACGGTCAAAGTTTCCTCGAGGCTGTCCTCGAGAATTTTCCAAGTTGGCTGAATTTACGAAATCGCACGAATTCTATGTAGGAAAGACGACACTTCGCGCCTTACGTCTTGTACGAGAGTGTTTCAAGATATTGCTGCAGTTTTGAATGATTTGCGAACAGTGCAGTTTTTTGTTTGCGACTGTTGCGTTCCTGATTGCGAGATAAAAGGTATCTTAGCTTTGTATATTTATGGATTTTTTGAAATTACAGCGAAATATCAGAGGTACAAACTACTTTGCAGTGCTAAATATTGTAATTTTATGGATGATTCATGAATCGATTTATTTATGTACTTATGTCGTCGTAGAATAGAAAATTCTAGTGTGTTATCACTTTTCTGAAAAAAATACAATATTGTTGTTCCATTTTGTTCTATTTTGTTCTATTATCAATAAAATAATACAAAACAAAAAATGTTGCGCATTTATTGTTTTCTCTTAAAACGAAAGACACTTTTGGGACAACCTAATATATTGCGTACGTATGTAGATTTTTATTCTGCGTCCACTCTTCGTCTTTTTCAATCACTCTATTTACGCTTTTTAATCCACGTTTCGTCATAAGCAATATGCCGGTGTATAATACATTCGCTCGATGCATGTTCCACCCATTCGATCCACAAACTTAATTATCCTTAATGCTCAGTAATTGAATACGCAAATAAACATTGACGATCAATCTCAATTGAACTATCTCTTGTTTTATTTCACGGTGTATTTTCAAATTATATCAACCAGCTAATATTGTAACGTAAAAACTAAACAGATGTTATTGATAAAAAAAAATTTGTCCATTCATTAGCTATTTTTGAAAGACTCATACCGTCCAACCCATCATGTTATTCCTTTCTTCAACTATTCTGTATTAAAATCCTCCTTTTTATCTACCAAAGGGCATACAAATTAGAAGATTAACAAAAATTGATTTATCACATTTTTCCCAAGTAATCTTCACGTAATAACAAGTGATCATCGAACGTTTGAACTGCGCGAATCTGAGAATTTTTAATCACTGAACTTGACTGATCGTGAGAGCTGCGGGTATTCGAAGCGAAAAGCAGTTGCAGACGTTCGAGAGACTAATTTGATCCAGGGGCTTGCGTGCGGTGCATCGAAGACCCATCGCTGCTGGCGTGTATACGAATGCACAATCTTGTTTACGCGGTGACGGGTGTAGGTGAGCACATGAGTACACATCGCCCGGTATGTTTTGCCTTGTTGTGGCCTCGGCAGGTCGGGGGTGCGGCAGAATGGAAATCCGCGAGCTCACCGTCGAACCCCATCAGACGTCTGCGTAGCTGGGGTGTCTGAAGCAGCCCTCCACCGTCCCTTTCTCTTTCTCTCAAGCGGCTGCCTACCACCTTCTCGTATCACACCTCATTATGCCACTGCTTCGTTAGTGCTGGCCGACGTCGGGATCATCGTGGAACAAAGAACGCGCGATCGACGGCGAGTAATTTGTCGGCTGAGCTTGAAAGATTCGGCTGAACAAAGCTGGCTCGTCACGTTTTGCGCGACGTTTCCGGCGCCGAATCACGGCAGAGAAAAAAAATCATATGAAATTTCTGGTGTGCGACCGAATTGGGAAATAACAATCGTGCTTTCCCGACGTTCGAGAGTCGACGACTGATCTAGACACGCCGTTCGAGAATTATCGTCGTACTGGCAATTGAAATTTCATTCCCGGTTTCGTCGTTTCATTTTTCAAGATCGTATTGCACGTTCGACGCGTGATTGGTGCTGTTATTGTGACACGTTGCGAGGAACGTTTAGAAATGTAATATAATGTTGCATTGTGTAATAAGATTGCGACTGTGGAGTTCTTTATGCAGTAATAAATTTTCATATATGTGAAGAATTGTAAGCACAGTCAATAGAAATGTTGACATTGAAATAAGTATTTGAATAATTGAAAAATGAAATCTCTGATATTAACGAATTTTGAATTAATTAATATTCATTAAAGTATCTTTTTATTTATTAAAGCATTTAATTTTGATTCCAAAGATCTCATGAAATGAAATTAAATAATTTAATATTTAATATTTAATATTTAATACTTAGTATTTAATATTTAACATAAAATATTAAATATTTAATATTTAATATTTGGTATTTAATATTTAATATTATTCATAAAAAAATAATAATTAAGTAATTTAAAATACTTTAATATTTTGAGTCCGACGTTAAACATAATTATTCCACGGTGAAAGTCCAGTGGATTTGCATAAACAGCAAATGTACGCACGCACGTGCAATCGTTGCAAAAGGAGAATCACAGAGAGATAAGCCCGTGGTCCGCACTCGTAAACCAGAAACTTGCGCAATCACAAGTTGGCAGAAGTCTACCGGGAACGGGTGCGGCTGAAACTCATAAAACTACCGTAATTGTAAAACACGAAAGGGCGGAGGCGGAGACCAAAAGCGGTGGGTGGTCAGCGTATGCCACCAAGCTTAAATTGTGATCTATTTCACTTGTTGAAATTATTAAGCTTTTCCTTCGTTTAGTCAATCAACGCCTTTAACATCCTATGGATATTGAAATTACGTCTTTATTTTCTTTAACGTTTACGTCCTTAAACTTTTCCTAATTTAAATTACTATAGCCAGATTTTTCAGCAGTTCGTAAGTTAACATATAATAGTAATTGATATCACGTGAAAATGGCAAAATTCGTATCATTATGAAAGTTAAAATTATGTAGAGGTTCGACCGGGGAAAACGAACAAGAACATTTTGAAAAAGCCAAGTCGTTTTGCTTCAATAGACCGTCGTTGAAAGTTCAAATCGTGTATATCGTGGCGAAAGATTCTCAAAGCACGATTTCCTTTTATCGGAAGTCGATATTCCTTTCCGGTCAAGCAAAAGCTGCTTCGAGCAATCTCACCAATCTACTTTCTTCGCCAAATCTAACCGCACCAGTGACCGTGTCCTTTGATCATTGTTGCTAATGTCCCATGTCCTCGCATTTTTTATTTCCGGCAACATTAGTGAAGTACCAGCTTATGTAAGTTGACCATATGAAATTGTGTAGCTGTAAACGTATAGATAATAATTTTTATCTGAACGATAAAAATGTATATATATATATATATTATATATATACATATGTGAACCTAGAAATCGATATTTTGAAACTAGTGTATTAAAAGCTGTCGATAAATTTTTCTTCTTCCACCTTTCTTCCAAATTATGATTTTTATCTCTTCGTGCTCTCTACCATAGTGGTTAATTCTAATTCCGATTTTTGCGTGAGTTAACGCTAAATGTGTCAAAACTGATGTCAAGATTTGTAATTATCGGCAATTGAATTCCGTGGATTTGTGTTACGTACACATTATCCTTTGATTTAAAATCTAATTTAGTTAGAGAATTGTAACCTAGATCTATAAATCTCATAAAAGCATCGAGCTTTCGTTCTCGAACATATTTAAAGTAATATTAGAGAAAGAGAGAAAGAGATAGATAGATAGATAGATAGATACAGAGAGAGAGAGAGAGAGAGAGAGAGAGAGAGAGAGAGAGATTTCTATAAAGGAAAGGAAACAAAAAGGAACCAGTGTATAATACAGCTTACACTCTACATTTATTTATCGCAAATTATTTTATACTTAATCACTTTGCATTTACATATCCCCGCGTTGCTCTCAATCAAAATGTCAAATCAGATTAAGAAAGAAGTTTAACCCGTCTCGTGAAACAGATACTGAATCCAGTTGTTTTTAAAAGCTGTCTGACGATATTTAAAACTGCATTCACCTTCATAGAAATGGACAAAACTGTTTTGGAAATTCGCAGACGTGAAAAGGGGCTGTACGGTCGTTATATAGTAAAATCTCCCATAAACGTTCGCAGACAGAAGTTCTGTTCTGCAAATTCATTCGCGCCGATGCCCGTTGAAACGGCGCATAAAGGATATTCACTCGAAATTGAAGAGCGAAGTAACTACCGGCTAAAGTGCAACAGGACTATTCCGCTTCTTGTGAAAGGTGCATATGAATGGATCACGTTTAAGAAGATTTCAACGACGCCGTCATACGTGCGACTGTGTATATTTAAAAAATTCATACGAATATTCACAGTGAAATTTTGAGAAGCTTCAAGCGAAGTATTCATCGGAATTCTCTCGTTAAATTCTTCCAAGTACAAAGCGTCGAGCATTTAACGATCAGGGACTTTTAATGCAAGCTGCGAAAAATTAAAAGACGATATTCTCCTTTTTACGCGGTTGCACGGTTGTCCGATTATGCTGGCTACTGAAACCAATCGATCTAGAGTGTTGTATAACATGAATATTTCAACAATAATCTTTTCTGCCAGGTATTTTTTTGCGATACCGAGAATTTCCCTCTTTTCTAACTCAGGGAAATTAAGTTTCAGCTACCAGGCTTTGGTAATCGAGGCAAACTTTCGTAACTTAGATCGACCCTTTCATTCTCTCTATTTTTTCATTCCTTTTTCTCCCTGCCTTTTCCCTAGCGATGAACTATATCGATTTAGTTAACGTACTTACCGATCTCCCGGTCGGCAGCGTGCTCGAAAGTTAATACGTAAGTGTAATGAAATTTAAAAACTTAGTTATAAGTTTCACCACGTTCGCGCCATTTATCGGCCAGTTGACCCCAGAAATCTTACATCAAATTGCTCGCGAACTCTCTGCTCTCGTCGTGTCGGGCTTTCTTGCTTATTGTAGTTGCTTAATACAGCGGAAGAGAATTCCTACGAGTAGCACCCTGTAAAAGTTCCCCCTACGACTATATACCGTTTCCCATAGTTCCGACTAACTACAGTCGTCGTCATTATATCCTTTATGAAAGAACGGTGGCTGGGAACTTCCGGAAGTAATGAAAAATTTATAACGAACAACGTAACACGCTGCTAGTCTAATCTTGTTAAAATCGTAATGGGAAAAAGAAGAAATGTAAGACGCGAGCAACTCTAAACAACGTCCTTTAACGGGAAAAGTTTTCGGTTGGAATTTACGTCGATTTTATCGAATGTTAGTCGAAACAGGAAACGAGGAATCTCGTGGAACAATTTGCGAAGAAAAATAGGGGAGGAAACCCGTGGAAACGAGCGGGAGTCAGAGACAGTACCGAAGAGTCGCGAAATGAGGAAATCAAATCAGGAGAGAGCGTGCTTACCCTGAATGAAGAAGAAGAAAAAAAAATAGACAGTAGTAGGGTACAAAGGGAAGCGAAAAAAGAAGAGCTTCGTTGAAAATAATAGAGTCGTATACGTCTTTCGTCCTGATACATCGTTACCTTCTTCCTTTGTATACATTCATCTCAGGTGCACTCTTGTTTCTCTTCGAACCTTCCAAATCACAGCCGTCTTGGCACTTGGCCTGCATACTGCCTTTAGACAATTTTACGTTTCTGCACGAGCTAAGAGTTTATTCGATAAGCAGACGAGAAACGGGTAAAGGCCTTTTAGCGGCTCGGAATCGGGGTCGCCGGCAAATTAAATGTTTACCTGCTCGCGTCTGTTTTAACCTCAATTACCCGTAACGAATTTTAAAAATATTGGAAATAGGAACTGCGGTGTTAGCTTCGTGGAATATTTTATGGAAGTGGATTTTTCGAGAGTATCGTCAGGGTTAGTTTAGATTTTTATTATTAATGAGATGTCTTAGATTTTTTATCGAAGACAAGTTCGATATCTGATTCATTTCGCTAAACTCTGTATCTCTATTTAAGAACGTGATTGGCATTGAATTCATTTCACTAAGTTTCGAATGTTATCATTGGAAGTACCGTTTGTATTAAATTCGCTTGACCAAACCTTACAAACAAGCTAGAAAACCTTAATCGGATAGAGATAAATGAAGATTGTAATAATTAGGTCTGTATACTTCCAGTATCCATCGTAAGCTGTTAAATTACAATAAAAAGGGAAACGTATAAAAGACTCTTGTCCAACATATTACAAATTCATCTTTAAATTCAATATGTTTCTATCGAATTTGCATTTCGTATAAACATACCACGATACATAAATAGTCGATAGTAGCTAGCCAGTTTTTTTACAGTTTATTAAAAATTCATAAATCCAAGCTGGCAAAAAATCTTCCTCATTTACATGTACTGCATATAGAACGAAATATGTATACTTTAAAACATGGTCGTAACACACACGTGAACAGCTTCGTATTCTCAGAAGCCCCAGGCTTATAGATATTTTTTCGGCATAGGTTAGTGGTTTTCATCGAGTTCGTTACGCGTTTGCAGACCAACGCGAATTGACCGAGCAAATGGGACGGTAAAATGAAAGATTAGCAACGAGGGTGCGACAATATCCCCAAAAGGAAGAGCACCCTTGAACGCTTCAAAGATCCTTCGTCTTGATAACCCAGACACCCGATCTAACGGGGCCCTTAGATGTGCTACGGAATTATTTAGTGGTGCGTAAGCCACAGGGTCGGTTGGAAGGAAGGTTAATAGCTTCGATTCCCAGTAGTACGTTTACCCGGTTCTCAAACTTGCCGTTACTTCATTGGTTCTCAGCCTAGAATTGTGTAAATAATACATAATATGGTCTTTGCGCAGTTAAGCTGCTTGAGACTTTATGACTCCATCGAAATTTACGGTGCGTCGCGATACCGAAAGCTACGCGTTATTAACGTCCTATTCGATACTAAGCTTTCGTAGAGTTCTCTCGGTGTCGGCCTTAATAGAATTTCAAACGCGATAAAAGGAATTCTATATTTGTTATTCATAAATACTAGCTCAGATCCTCCTGATAGCATAAATACTCTACTTTTTAAATTCTATTCTGGAAGAAATTTGTTTATATATGTATATATTTCCGCTTAAAGATTTTAGGTCATTCGTGTTTTTAATAAAACTGATATTTCATGTAGATTATGTATTTTAAATTACACGCGTTTTTTCGTAAAATTGCTACTAATATATTAATATGGTATACTTCTTTTATCGTATAAACTGTTAAGCTAAATGAGTTCTTAGAGTAAATATAATAACACTGTCCTGTTCTAACACTGTTAAGCGGGAATGAAGTTCGATTATTCTCGACGTAACAGCACCACGATCCACCAAATTCTAAATTATTCAAGGATTGTAACAGAGCTGTAGTACGTTCAAACATCTACAGAAACGTACGCAACAGGAACGTTCGAATACGAAGAACAGTCGGCATCTATTTTGTCACAGTTCGGTAGCGATTCATGGACACTTGATATGACAATTTCACGGTGATTTAATAGATACTCGGTATATTATGTAAATTTTGGAATTAGCTCGATAATTTCAAAATTATTAGGTGGGTGTTATTTAACTGGTCAGCGAGTTCAGGTTCATATACGCCGCAGCTACCACAGATGGTGGCCGTTTGGTCGCTAAACGTCAAATCCACCTCTAGCCCTGGGCGAACGTCATGTTCGTTAAAGGTAACGACACACGTACAGTCACAGATATTTGTATGCGCAGTGGTGAGAATGACTGCGTCGGATATCAGGGTCCCGCAGTGCAGCGAACCTACATCGAATAAGCTTTCCGACGGAGGTCTACCAACACTGGCTAACATTGGTAAATTCTGGATCGCACGAAAGAGAATGGGACAGGGCAATGAAGAGCGGTGAACACCGAATAGAGGCAGTGAACGAGGCAAAGGAGCAAGAAGAGGAGAGCAATCGAGAGGCTTGGTTGGCATTAAACGGCCTTCTCCTCCGCTGCCATTTGCGCTCGAACCGATTGAATCCTTTCTGGATTAAAGCCGCTGCGATTCTTCCTGGCGCTGTCGATCATGGCTGTCTATCGCCTACCTAGCAGATTTGTACGGAAGCTCGAAACGAATTGGCATGTGAATTTTCTACGTATATTGGTTCGTAAAAGTATTTGAACGATTACAATATACTATGGTAAATAATAATATAACGATATAATAAATAAAATATTTATTATAGTCACCGTGGAATTGTATCAAAATTCGAAGCGAATTCATACGTGAATTTCATACGTCCATAAAAGTATTGCGCCAATTACGGTATACTGTAATAAATAAATAATAATATAACACCATAAGAAATAAAATATTTATTGAAGCCACTGTAAAATCGATATATGAATTTACCACTTACGTTGACTCTTATTGAACAATTTCTCTGTATATTATAATAAATATAACGTTGTGCAAATACTCCTCGTAACCGCTGTCATATTATTGCATGATGAGCGAAGTCAATGGGATGATACAAGACCTAGTAATCGAGACCAGATACCTAACACTCGCGTATTAAATCTGCTCATGTTGATTACAATAGTATTCTTGTGACGTACTACGAGGTTTACCAAGAACTTAAAACTTAGATGAAGATGTAGAAGAAACTCGCATGAAACAACAGGAGCAGGAAGCAGATGGGTGCGATACGCGGCGCATCTTGGAGGACGAACGGCAGCATTATATTATGTGCCGTACGGCTAAATTGAATTCTCGCGCCGGCGCTTTCTGGAAATAATATTATGTTTTATGTGCCCGGCACCCGCGCAACCCTATTGGAATCCCTTAATAGGAATTTTTCACATTTTCCGCCCGTTCTCGACGAATAAGACCAGCGAGAGGCAGCAGCATCCATTGGCACAGATTCCGATGCGCCAGGGGCGGGAAAACAGGAAGGAAAGGCGAAGGGATCTATCTAGCTCTCTCTCTCTCTCTCTCTCACACTCTCTCTTTCTCGTTTTCTTCTCTTCTTTTTTTCTCTCTCGTTTTCTCCGCGAGCAACGAAACGAGAGGACAGATGGGCCACAGGCGGCGGGGGTGGCAGACTGCCCCTGTTTGCTTTTGCTCTTTGCTTTTTCCCACGGTGATGGAAGCAAGGAAAATTCCAACGCCGCCAGCACCAGCATTCACCGCCGATATCAGCTTCCACCACCATCGCCGCCACCGTCGACGCCGCTACCGCCATCATCATCGCCGCAACTTTCCACTACTACAGATAAAAAGCTCGGGGAAGCTCCACTTTTCGAGATGGCGTGGTGCACGCGACGCTCGATAACACTTCAGAGGACGAAGTTAATTCCCGTCGAGCAGCTGCATCCAACCTTCGCCGGCTTCGGCCTTCCCGAACGCCCCGGAATATTTGAATTTAACGATGAACCTCTCTGTTTCCTCTTTTCGTTATTTTCTTCCTTGCTTTTTGCGTGTTCCGCTTTTTATTCCTTCCGCCGTTTTCGTTTTCCTTTTCGTTCTCAGTTTTTGCACAGCCGACCGAGAAATGTACGAGCTTATCGTATCCATCCGCGTACCTTTTCTCAGCGGAAACCGAACTGACGGTTTCGATCGTGTGTTCTCGAAATCCGTGTATCCCGATTGATAGGTTTCCCGATTGATAGGAAAGAAACTGAAACGTTCCGCGTGCACTACTGGCAAAAGAATATTTTCTGGTAAATTCGTGAAATAGAGAAGGCGTATATCGATTATCGAATTCGTTTCAAATGAAATTCTATAATAAATATAATTAAAATGCTGTCAGGTATCAATCACTTCCAAGATAGTGATGGACGAATCAACGATACAATATGTATAAAATATGTTCCCCTATCATAATCAATCAAAATATCAATCATGATTGAATATCAAAATTCAATAATGGTTGAGTACCATAACAATACAATTTTCCTTCGTTTCAGGCTATGATCCTCGCTAGCGTGAAAAATTTGGAATATCCCAGTCTTTTTAAAATTCATCTATGAATACACTTAGATCGATGAATTGGAATTTGAAGCAATGAAATATTAATATATCTCTAAAATCGAATCTAAAAGCGAATATCTCTAAAAAGATCTATTATACGAGTATCGAGCCCCAAATTTCTAAAAACGAATTAAAGAAACCTAGCAGTGTTTAATCTTTCACCTACATCGTTAACGGTCTTGTAAACTACGTACCAATTAATCCTTGCTTTGAATTCGTAACAATCATGTCAAATCCGATATTCAACTAGCAGAATATACAATAGAATATTCTACGGGGCTTCTAATCGATTCATCAAATAATAACGTATCGTTAGTGAAAATCGACGAGAAAACTAGGGAATTGGATAGAAGCGGTCGGAAGACGAAATAATTTAAGCGCGGACACGCGTGCTGCGCGCGAAGCACAAGTTGCAGTTTATTCGCGATTCAAAATAGTAAAAGCGATGATCGGTGAATGTAATCGTGAAAAACGTTTGCGGGTTGTACGAGTGAATATTTCAGGCGTGTATATCGGGCGTTCTGTTTTCAAGCAAGCCCACCGTGTACACAATGTTCTCGCGGTTAAATTCGCGATGTGCCATTGCAAACAATGCGCGGGCAACGAGGCTTCTAAACTATCTCGCGGTCTGTTCATAACTAGAACGTGAATTTTTCAAACTTACAGATGTTTACCTGCCAACGCCGGCACACATTCAGCGCGTTGATCGCGCTCGTTATCGATCCCTCGTTTCCTTCCCCAAGCGCGTGTCGTTATTGCACATTGCGAAGATTCTAATCGACCAGCGAATACGATATCGGTGCAATGCGCGTCGTTACACGTATTATTTGGGTCATCTACATAGAAAGTAAAACAAATTGGCATGTACGATATAGTGGCGCGTTACGTGAGCTACATTCATTATTTCACGTCGAGTGTAATTTAATCACATCGGGTCTTTGAACCGTCTTGCATAACGGATGCGAACAACGCATTTCAGGAAACATCGATTCGAATAATCACCTGTTGTCGTCTACACGCGTTCGAACTCCCTCTTAATCCAAATCATAAACGACGTGCAAAAGGTTAGGAATGTTTTCACGTGATTAATATACTCAGTGATCGAGAGCGGTGAGTTTTGGAATTCTATTTGATCCGATCATGAAAGTTTTTGTTATTTTTAATATTACCGATATAGTTACCAATATGTTACGAATTTTAAAACACCCCGAGGCGTAAAAATGCATTAGGTAATAAATCTACCTTGTAGCTTGCTTTCATCCAAACATTTGACAGTTCGGTGTTCGCTCATTCTGTCGAACATTTTTTCGTTACTCGAAAGAATAACGAGAGGCTTTGCAGCAACGGCGAAATTATCATCCAGTCACATATTTTCCGGTTTTCGCCGTGCTCTGAAATTTCGCAAAGTGTCATTTCACATCATGTAACTTCAAAAATTTGTTTACATCGTTCCACCATTACCACGGTGCACGTATTTTGTTCATTTATTTCGTATGTTCCTGCGTCGTTGCAACATTTCACGAGCGCGTTGAAGCTCACTTGTCGCTGGCTGTACGCCATCGTTTCGTTGAACAACGGGGGGAAAAAAGGGAAAAAATAGATTTTCTCCGGTGCAAGTTTTGCGTAAACACGCGACCAGTTTGTTCCGTTTGGATATGTGATAGATTTTTGGCGCGTTATCGACGTGCATGGCACTCGAAAACTCCGGAAACTGTCGACTATGCAGCTTGTCTGCAGGCTGGCCGCCGGATCGCGTTAGCATAAACGCATTCGGTCACGACAGTTATAGATAACGGTAGCATTCTGCGTTTCGAATGAGATTCAAATGTATTCTAAGGAGATGTTTCTTCAGGCTTGGAACAGCTCGCTGTTTTACGAGTTCATCCGTGGGCGCGCGCCGTTTCACGTATTTCGTTTCCGGCCGGCGAAATAACGACGGATACCGAGATACGATTTGAAATTACACCTTGATGTTTTCGTGAAACTTTATCGTTCGCCTTGGCGTGGATCGGCGGCGCGAAATGGCTGACGTTAATCAGCGGATTATGTGCCTTTAAGTGTTTCCTTTCTGCTACGCGCAACCGGAAGGATTTATCCCAGATCACTTTTCTCGCTGACTGATGGCATTATTACGCGCCGCGGAACTTTCCCTCGTCAACCGGTTGGCTGGTTGTATTTTATCGGGGGTGACAGTAGAAAAAATGACGAATGTCAGGATTTTCTACGTTGAACGTTACGAAACTAAACGATCGCGTTTTGTCAAAACTCTTCAGAGTGTAAACCAGAGAAATGTTTTCTTTTTATTCAATTAAATAAAACAGGAAATATTTTCATTTTGCTTTTATTTCATTAGTGTTGTGAAAGTAACAGTTGAATAATTTGTGATTTAGTAATGACATGAAACAGACATGATAAAGAAATGTTGATTTTCATCCTGTTATCCATTCTTCATTATGAATCGAACCGATGTATACTGACAACAATACGAGAGATATTTTAAAAATATTGAAAATAGCTTTTTATATAAATATTACAAACGAGGATGAATATTTCCAATTCACTCGATATTTCGTGAATATATGGTTTTTAATGGCATGTCATAAAGACAAAAATTTGATTACATAATAACACGTAATACAAAATTCTACAGTAATTAATGTTGAGATAACTTGGTCCGACTTGTCATCGACCAATCTCCTGTATATCGGATTAACGTAGATTAATACTACTGTGGTATTTATTGATTTGTGCGTGTTAATTGCCAAGCAAACATGCATCTTATTTCCATCACGTAGTTTTCAATCATTGACACATCACATATTGAAGGAATTTTTAATAAGTAGAATACATGTTTACATAGACATGTAAATAGAGCGAAATTGATAATTTCCAACGTGGGAGGCAATTACTACCTTCAAAGCAAATCAGTTATCCAGTAAATAAATGCAATTATGTTATAACCGTGGCAAATGAAAGAGTAAATACGTGAAATGTATAAAAGATATACCAACATTCAAGACAATTGGTTATTTATTTTGGCAATACGGTATACTATTTTTTTGCCCTAAAATCCTACCAGCTATTTTTCCACAGAAGTACTGAATTCACAATTTTAACTTTATAACGTTTCAATCGATGAGCTTGATATTGCACTTTTTAAACATTCCTGTGAATTCCGAGCAGACATTTAATTAGAAAACTAAAAAACGTTAATATTTGTTTTTGATCTGAATGTGTGGTAACGTACAATAAATTTCTTTATCCCGCTTTATTGTTTCGATAACGAAATTTCACAACTTTCCTACAATGATTCAGTTCCTACTACATAACTTTATCAATAATCTATCCATCTAACTTTCTCCATCTATTCCATAGCTAACCTCGCCTATTCAAATATTCTGTCTAAATACTGTTTCGGTTCAACAGTTTCATTTACACGCATATTCGTTCCACGCGATTCGATGTTTCCCATACGTTCGAAAATTCTCTTTTTTCCGTCTAGTAGAAATTCAACCCGAGAAATCTCCAATTTTAGCAAATAAATAAATACTCTCTATAAATATCCGAATGACGATGTTACAACATATTTGTTTGGATACGGCGATTGATACGCAGGTTGTTGTCTTTATCCGATGTCGAGATACGTACTAGGTACATGGATCGAGGCTATGGTGCTTTAATACCTGCATAAATGGAACGGTGCTAAATCAAACGGTGTAGCGATTGGGTTCGCCCGATCGAACCTCATAAAAGTTCAGTTGTCGATAGTGTATGCGAGAAAGAGGAGAACAAAACCGCGGAGGGAAAAAAGTAAGAGCTTATGATTGCGTGCTAAGGTTTCGTAAAGCACGTTTCTTGCCTTGAGACTTATCGAACTATCGGCTTTCCTTCCAAAGACTAACCCTCCCCTTCATTGGCCCAGATAAAGAAAGCCGCAGCCTCGTTTGTAGATGGCTGCTGGCTCGTTCCTCCGATGGCTCGACGTTTATCGACGAAAGATATATGGAAATTACGAGAATGAAGCAATTTCACCGTTTTCCCCATTTTTCTTCCCCTCCTTCGTGTCTCTCTTTCTATCTGTTTCCCCTACCTATTTGCCCGTTTTACGTTTCACTATGAAACTCAGGTAACGAAGAGTCGCCCTAGCGACGAGTTATTCGATGAGTCTAGGCTTATCCGCGAATCACCCAGAGGATGCACAGTACGCATAAAGCCGATCGTAATTCGATAGCTAGACGTAATCTTCTTTAATGACGGGATAGAAGTCGCGACGTGCTTTCAAGATTGAAATTCTTTTCTCGGCTCTTGGACTCGCTGCGTCATGTCGAACTTAATCGATCTGTGAAATTAAAGTATTAAATTATAGGGGGACGTTTAAGATCTCTTCTCTTTCTCACTCTTTTTATTAAAGGACTTTTATTAAAGGACAAGGGAAAACCGAATGGATCGCGAGCACCGCGACAAATTTGACCGACGCGACGCGAAGATTTTATTCGCCGACGAATAGCTTTGTTCTCGAGCGATCGTAACGGGAGCCTTTTGTCAATTGTTTGACGATGAAAAGTTTCGATTGGTCGTTATCTGTTGCGTTCGGTCGTGAAAGCATTTAACCGATGAAAGTTAATTTATCGTGATTTCGATCCATCGTGTTTTATCGTTTCCCCTTTTATCGGTTTTCGCACTCGCTTCCTATCTATACAGCTCTCTTTCTTTTTGTCCTTCTTCCTTGTTTACAAATGGTTAAAGTTCGCGACTGTTAGGAAAGTTCGATTTATCGCCCGACAAATCAGATACTCGTTTCTTTTAACGCGGCAAGCGTGGTTAACTTCACAGTGAAATTGCCTAATTTCATACCTTATTGAAGATATAATATTATTTCATAGTAGCTACTTTCCTTTGTCAATTCTATTCCAAGTACAAATTTAAGTACGAAGGAAATCAAAGGGAACGTAAATTTCGCTTCTTTTCCATTTGAACCAAGTCAAAGATAAGCCGAGTATCGTAATGAAGCACAGATAATTGAGAACGAAAGAAACTGAAAGGACCAAATTCTTTAATTTAACAGCACGAAAATGTAAGATGGTAATGTGATCATAATAATTATTGACCGTCTCTTATTAACGTATCCGTGTTTCATTTTCATATGAAACGAACGTTTAACGAAAGGACCGTGGACATCGGAATTGGCCGATTAGAAAGTAGACACGCGAGAAAAATAGAGGGCGCGGTGAAAACGTCCTGTCACTGCATTTGTCGTTGGCAGGGGTGCACGAAACGAAACGGGGGTTGTCGCGTTACGTCAGTGACATCGAAATTGCAAAAATTCACGTGCGGTCCACCCGTTTTTCCTCGACTTTCGCTTGTTTTCTGCCTCCTTCTCCCTTTCAACCGATTCTCCACCGACCGCCGCTCATTTTCTCCATTTGTTTCGTCTCGTTATACACGACTGAACGAGAAATTCTCATTTACAACGGAATGTGCGTGGTGGGCACATCGGTGATACAAGAGCCTCGGGACTCGGTATCATTCACGCTCCTTCGTTGGACTCAACAAAGCCGAATATTGATTAAACCGTGGCGCACACAGACTGCGTGCGGATAATTAGTAGATGCACGGAGTTTTAATGGCCCTTTAATAACACGCAACATCAAATTAGAAGGGTGGGGTCGTAGACCCTTCCCGTTCTCCCGCTGCTTTTCCATCTTTTCCCTTCCGTGATATATTTCACCAGCCATCGTCGTCGTGCGGAGCAGTGATTACTCGCGGCCTTGTCAAGCAATTTCGCTACGAACGGTCATCCGACTAACTTATTCGGCTAATAGAGTTATGAGACCAGGCGCTTATTAAGAAGCATTCTGCCGCAGTGTTTTCGTTGTTTATATATAGTTTGCGAGCGGATCTAAGCGAAATGTTGCGTTTCATGGTAGTGTTAGGTCTCTAAGTTACGTATCTCTGTCCTGAATGTATCTGAAGTAAGAAATCCTTGTAGAACGAAATATGCGAGATAAGCGAAAGCGTTAGGTGTGAAGAATATATGTATCGTAATTACAAAGTGAAGTAAAGTCAGGTATTGTGAATTTTACTGTCGAGCGAGGATTTATTAACCAGGATATGTGTTACGTAATTCAGATGTGTGATTTAATCAAGGAATATTGCACGTATCCTGCGCGTTTACTGTAAATAAGGATATATTTGCTCATTAAATATGATCTCATTTTCGCAGTATATTATGTGAAATTTGTAATACTTCACGATATAAACTTTGTTTTCGTCTCGTCGAGTTTCTGCTTGCTAGTAATTTCCAACAAAAACACGTGCCTATTAGACGAAGCTTTAATCATTGATCGAAAGGAAAAATATATACATCGAAAACAAAGAAATTTCTTAAGGAACGATAAAGGTTAAAAAAGGATAAAGGTTAGTGGAACTTTTTCAATTCTTTTTTATCAGAATATCAACAATACAATCGACGGCGAGCTCTTCTGGTCTAGCATGTCGAAAATGAAGAAAAATTAACCGAACATGTACCTGCTTCATTGCGTGAATTTCGTATGGAGAGGCCAGTTGAAATGGTTATTCGTAATGTTTGCCAAGTACGCTACGCTCTTTGTGCGGTATAACTGGCCGTTACGTTAACAGCGCAATTATGGGCTGCGCGAGCCGCCGTGTCATGAAAGAAATACATTAATACGACGTTAAAGCTCGTAAATTATTAAGCGTACAAACGTCCGGCGAAATTACGGGAGAACGATCCACCAGGAGGTCTACGGCGAGCCACGGTGAAAATTTAATAACGCACGTTCGTCCTGTCTGATTGCAATCCAATTAATTACACGGGGATATTTATTAATCGGTCGTTTCCGAGTTGCGGACCCGAACGGGCTTATTGCGTTTGCTGGGCAAACAGACGAAATTGCAGAACGTTCGGGGCGGGAGTCCAACAACTTTTCGAAGTTAATTTTATCATATACACGATAGAATACGCCCGGATCCTTGAAAAACCGATCATCGAATTATTCGAACGGAATCCAACTTAAACCAGTTCTCTTCAGTTTTTTTAAGTTTCCTATCTATCCATATTCTTCTCTTCTCTCCGCATTTTTCTCCAGTTATTTTACCTATTTCGTACGATATATTAATATATTACGCGTTCGTTATACAACGTTTCCCGAATAAAATTGCATCTATGTACGCGTGTTCTCTTCTTTTCAGAATTATTGGTCGATCCTGTTGGAGAAGTTTATTCAAGGCGCACCGTTTACGCTGTTCACAGCGGCCGATAATTTCAAATTTACGTAGCACGAATAGGAACAGCCGAAGTTAAATAGAGTCGGATATCGAAGGATACGTTGAATTTCCATAACTAGTAGTGGATTATACGATTCTGTTTGGGTGCTCTATCCGTGACTATCCATAACGGGCCATGGTTTTATTTTGTCCGAGTAATCTGAACCTTTTTTAATTTCTGTTCGAGCGATAACTCCGAAAAAGCTCTCTTTCTCTCTCTGCTCTTTTCTCTTGGTATTTATCTGGTTCTCTAACTATCGTACCAACCATGGCAACGATAATCTGTTACAATCGATCTTGCCAATGAACTGCGAGTACAATTTTCGATGAATCGCAGAGTAGGTTTGTCTGCGGTGGTTCATGCAAGAACTCGAGGCGGGATTATGCATCGAGCGACTCGATAATTGGTGGTAAAGAAATGAATTGGTCTGTGCTAAACGATCTAGTCGGAATCGTGCAAAGTTAATCAATCGTTTAACCGTACTTTGCTCGTCCGATAATTCACCGCTTCGAAGTCTATTAAAGTACACATAGTTTAATATCATTGGGGAACGATCCGGGAACCACTGTGGGAGCGAAACCTCGAACGTGGCTAATTCTCTTGCTCTAAAATCAACCGTAATTTTCAGGAAAAAGGAGGAGGTGAGATAGAGACAAGGAACGTTACGAACGAAAGAGAAGGAGAGAGATAATCTCGTTTGTGTAGTTCTGTCTCGTGGATTATTATTAATTTATTAGCGGTTTGCAGTGAGCGTACGCTGTATTACTGGCGCGCAAATCGTTAGCGAAAAATAATTAAAACGAGAGGATTTTATCGAACCCATATAACGGCAATTACCGAAGGGTACCAGCTCCAAAGCAATTAAACCCAGTTCGGTTTCTCTCTCGTTGTTGCCTAGCCGTTTGATCTGTCCATAGAGAAAAGCCTGCGTCTGCTACCGATACTTTGCTGGTCGATAGTACCACGATTGGCATGCTTCTCGATAATTGTTACATCGTCTTTTGTGAAGCCGGGAAATACGATATATCGATTTTTAATACTCACATAATGATCTTTGTGTCGACGTT
The DNA here is from genome assembly GCF_024516045.1 of Bombus affinis. Lineage (NCBI taxonomy): Eukaryota > Metazoa > Arthropoda > Insecta > Hymenoptera > Apidae > Bombus > Bombus affinis. The sequence continues at coordinate 5,998,274 of NC_066347.1, read as the reverse complement.
TCTACGTATTACAGATATTAAATATAAGGTGATAGAGTTGTAGCAATTTTGCTTTCTACGACTCGGTATATTCTGCGCCATCTCTTTGAACACCTTTTTCATTTATTGTAATTTAGTAACTGCATGTTTTCTTGTTATTCGTGTCTATGAGTAGTCGTTTGATTTGAATCGTAATTATTAATGAATAAATGTAATTAATCATATTTATTGATATTACATAACAAATATTATCGTTTAGCTATTAAACATTTTTTTCCAAATCTGAGATTCTCTTTTATTTTAAACGTGGAATCAAGTATACTTGTGATTAATCAAAATCATAGACGTTAAAAACGAAATATTAAGTACAAATTGGAAAGAAATGAAACCAAATATTTATCTAGAAATTGCACCGAATTGTTTCAAAGATTTTTCATTTTCGGTCCTTATTCTTTAACATATTGTCACCAATTTTAAGCTTGTCGCACCATTTCCTTATTATTCCGTGCATTCCATATATATCACTCTACTCGTGTTAGTACTACATAGCTCGTGTTAGCACTAGAAAACAGACGAGTAGGTTAAGTCAATACAAGTAACAGAGCAAATACAGGTAACAGAGCATACGTTCATTCTGCAAATCTGCGGATGCGATTGGTCTGAAGATATCGGAAACGGTTGCCCGATAGCGATCGGTAGTCACTCTGGTAGCTCGCAATATTAATTGGTTTAATTAACTTGCCGAATTGCTGCCGCTCTCGTGGCTTGGCCTGGATTAATGTGTGATCAGATACGGAGCAACGTCTTGCCTACGGGAGGACGTCGTGAAATGTGTTACATGCTGCTCGAACAACCCGACCTATGGTAAATTCAAGCTATTAATTAGCTTCGACGATTCATTCAATGATTGAACATCGTTTAATTTGCAGACAACTCTTGATGATAGAGAAACGTATACTACAATATAAAGGAATGTCGATCGATTAGTTGAATAATTTATAGCTGTTTTTGTAATTTACCATATCGAGGATGCAAATGATAGTAAATATTAATTAAAAGTATTTGGTGGACTTCATATAATTTAATTTATACCGTTGCTTGAATAAATAATGAATGTTATTACGATTAAATGAACTTTAAGATGTTTATGAATGTCTTTATTACTGTCGAGTATCTGGAATATATAATAAAATTGTATGTTTTTTTTTTTGCCTCTTGATAGGTAATTGGGCAATATGTAAATAACTGGTCAAGAACAGATAAATTACGATTAAATGGTTATCTGAGGCAGAATTACTCCATTTTACTGTTAATGTAAATTAATTAAGACTAATTAGCGATACAGAGGAAATGTAAACTTATCCTTATTTATTGGATTACGTTACTTAATGGTCGCATTTAATTGGCAATTAATATTCCATCGAAATTGAACGACTTATTGGGGCATTCAAATTGCAGGTTACGATGAAATATTTAAAGAAACCCATTGTCACATTCAGAGAACGACGTAATTTTTTACTAAAATATTTAACACACAACATATGATGAATTGTATAAGAATGTTTGAAATATTCTCATCTCTTATGTTTACAGCGATTCTTTATTCAAATTTATTACGTTGCTTTTTATAATATTTCATTTCTTTGTATCGTACATATATACATGGTATGCGGATATATTTTGTATATATATTATTAACAATCTGATGAAGATAAAGTGATTCATAAATTAATAATTATTAATTTTTTGTAATCATTTGTATAATATTACGAAACAAATCATTATCTTAAATCGTCTCAAAATTACTTATTCGAAAACTGGATTGATATATAGTAAACTACATTAGATAATTCTAAATCCACTTTGTCGTTTCCATTAATTTCTATACGCAATGTTTCCTGCGGAAAGATAACATTTTATACCTGTTATAACTCAGCGCATATTTGAAGATTAGGATATATCATCAAAAGTTTATGGAGATGAGGCAGAGGTGATTTGAAGCGAATGAAGTGTCACAAATATAATCTCCGGATTACGGTTCTTGCTTATGAAACATGACTATACTTATATAGCATTAGCCTGAAACTGCACGGTTTCGATTTTATGCGGGACGCTGGAGTTTCACAAGAAAATTAAATTACGTTTACGACGTCTTCTACGGTCGGCCAGAAAGAAATACAGAAGGTATTCTTTAATACGAACGGGCTTACTTAAAACAGCTTTATGCGCCGTGGCTAAGAGATATAATTTTCTTTAATATACTCAGACTTGCTATGAGAACCCTGAAATTCCGCTTAATTAAATCTCTTTCGCGAGAATAAAATTGCTCTTCAAGGATTTTTTAAACGCTACAATTACCGAGTTCGCGACCAATTTTCTCTTAGAGTTTATTATTTTGCTACGCATCCTCATGTAACACTTAAACATTAAAATAATAGTAGAACCAAGAATTAATGAGGAGAAAATTGCAATAACTTATGGAATTTTGAGACTAACGAAGACTTATAAGCTTGAGATACTTTTTATATCTCGTGTAAATAAAATAATAATATTAATTTACAATAGGGAACCTTGACAATTGATTTTACGTATTATAGGTAGTATTATTACAATATACTATTACAATGTTAGTTAAGTTCTGTTTAACCGTTTTAATAAAGTAGTAATTTTTAACGAGTTTATTTAAAGCAATAACACAGTTTGAAATCGACAACAATAGTTCGCAACGTTTGTCCGAGCTACCTGTAAATCGCCACATCTGTACCACCTTTTCATTGACTAGCTCGAATCACATATACTGTATTCCAGTCACATTTAACTTATTAATCCTCGTAACAATGAATGCCATTGCGTTACGCAACGACCAGCTAAATATACAATAAATACCAGCTTATCTCTCTCTTTAATATTTATCCTGAACGACTATATGGCCTGGATGGCTAGCTGAATGAATAGATTGTGTACAGTTATGTAAAATAATAAAACGCTACATTAACATATTCGCATAAGTAAAACATCGTCGTTTCAAAAGAAAAAGCGGTTCATCTAAAATCTCGAGATTGAAATTTTCCTGCGATATTCGATAGAACGCAACATGTCCACTTGAAGCAATAATATATTTGAGTCAGATTAAACAAGTTAGCCTGTAATTCCCCGAATTCTGTTTACAACAATTTTCGGACGAATCACGTTTGAACACATACTCGATGAAACAAGTTTGATTATTCTGTACAAGGTGCAGGATCGAATCCTAAGATATCTCGAGCAATCCTTCCTCACATATCTCCTGCCATCGTAACTCTGCTTTTATCGATCTCTACTTTAACAGATGTAATAACGCAGGTTCGATCACAGACCAATTCCATTGGTCGTAATAGGGCCAGGATGGGCGCGCTCGCAGTCTCGTTTCCGTTCTACTCACCGCTTCACGGATGAGAAACGATCCTCCCCGCATTTCGGAAACAGGATTCTCACGAGACGTCTGGTATCCTGGCCACACGTGATCCTATACCGCAAGGACTGTCAACCCTTGGCTCTCCGGCCCGTCGTCTTACAGTTTTGATACGCTATTCCATCGTCAGTGATGCGAGATAGAGGAAACTGCTAGGTCCGCCCGTCAACAGGGGTAAGGCGTGTGGAAGCAGGAAGAAAAGGCTCGGAAAAGGAGCATCTCGGGAAATAAGATTCTGACTTTCTTCTTGACGTATCTGTCTTCCGGCGGCGGATCTTCAGAGGTGCAACGGTGTAGAGTATCAGAGTAAGAAAAGCAACGAGGAAGAGAGGAGGATGAGGAACAGAGCGAAAGAATAAGAGCCGAGAGAATAGTGGAAATTCTTCTAGACGGCTGATGCTATGCATTGTCTTTGTTTGTTCGTTGCGGTGCGTCACGAGTACGCGTACATCAGACAGAATTTACATACGTGTTCGCTAGTGCTCTTTCCTACGGACCCTAAGAAAAATGCGCGGACCCTGACGCACGATATCCCGAAAGTATGAATTTCGTTCGCTTCGGAATGTTATATTCCACGGATTGCAGGTTTCCAATCGAATTTATCTTTCCCATCATCAGATTTCATTCTTCAAAGATTCACTCGGTGCGTTTAAATTCTTTTTCCTAGGGTGAGCTGCTTTCACGCAGCAACTGTTAGAGAATGACCGAATTTTTTTTTAGCAGTTTTATCGATCTACGATTTTTACAAGGTCGAATGATTCTTTGTAAAATACGTGGGTAAAGAGTCGTTCTTTTTTCTTGCATCGTACGTCTTTCCACGTTGATTCCTATTTCGGAAAATTCTATATTTTAGTTGTTGGTAGTACCATCATTAAAAGCGGTTGCTACTATCAACAGTAAAATTCCTAGGACATCTCGAACGTGATCATCCGATTGGGAGAGTCACAAAGGTATAGTACAAATTAGAATCCTAAATAATTGCACAAAATCTACAATTACAATTAGTTTCTCATCGATTCATTCAATTTTACATTAAGTGGATTATTAACGCGGATTGATAAATGACATAGAATGACGTATACATCATTTAAACGGGTTTAGAATACCTAGAATTTCGAGGTTGCGATCGGTGGAACACTAGCAATACGCAAACTACATTATTACCGGCGAGCGCGAGTTCAACTAAAATTTTCTCCAATTTTTGCACGGCGAAAAAGTTGCTTGCGATGCGAATCACGGTAATTGCGAGCGGTGCTCGCAATTATGCATTTAGTTAGTGTTTATAATTAAAATGAAACACGGAATCGAGAGCAGAGACGTGGCTGGCCAGTCTAACGAGACAATTTAACGTTACAAAGCTGTACGGAGTAATTTTCTCAAATGTTTATTTCAAGATCGTTCCCTGGCGGTAAACGCTGGTCGTTCCGGTTTTCGTTCTTCGAAAGGCAGGCAAAAGGGCAGCTCGTGGATCGCGACAAAGCAGCGCGACACAGAGTTGCGAGTTATCGAATTTCGATCACGTCTCTTTTCCGTGTACTTTCTGTGAATTGGCGCGACTATCGCCAGAAAACCTCTCGTCGCGCTTTCGCGGTCGCAAATTCGATTTTCCATGTGCGTTTGTGTCTGTGTGCAACCAAAAGAGGTTAGTCCGTGGAAGTGAGGAGAAGAAAAAAAGTAATTCGAAGAAGAGCAAGGGAATGAAAGTACAACGTTAATCAAACAGAAAGGTGCAGTACGTGAGCGTGAGCGTGTAATTGCGGACACGAATTTTCCGTGGAGTCTCTAATCAGCGCGCCTTGATTAATCAGGCTGCATGTCCGGTTACTTCCGACCGCGATCTTCTTTAAGTGAACCAATCTGAAAAGTAATCACGGTTTACATAGAGCATTCGGGTGCAGAGCGTCTAACCCTTCGTCTTAAGAAAGTAAGAAACTTTGGTGCAAATCGCAGGGTCACTCGGCCAATCACGACCTGCGTTCTGTGTCTGTTTTCTTGCAATTTGTAGCAAGAAGCAAGACGGCAAGCGTCCGGTTTTTAATTTATAGAACAATGTTTCATTAACTTCGTTACGTTTCTCAATTCATTTTTTAGCCAATCTATTTGTTAACAAATTCCTTAAGTTTAAAGAATAAATGAAGGAATGAATAAAATAATCCTTGCTAGAAGCTACGTTCAGATATTAAAAATCTTTTTTCTTACTTAGAACGTGTTTAAAATCCAAGCACAAAAATTCGAGTATCGTAGTTGACATCGTTGTATCAATTTCTGAAAATAATTACGAATCCTAATTAACCGTACGATACGAAGCGTGCATCTATTGACTGTAAGTCGTGATTTCGTCCATATTCGTCCTTTTCCTTTTTATCTTTTTAGCCTATGTCTTCCTTATAAACTCTTCTGGAACGGATCTGACCGGAAGGTTAACCAGGGTTGATGTATTGAAAACAACCCTCGTCCGCTATCTGGACAGCTTATCATATCCATCATTCCACCCTATTTGTACGGTCCGCATGGGCTTGGCTTGCGCGTAGAAAACGCGGATCGTCGGCGTATGTATGTACAAACAATCTCGCCAGTGTTTGACTGCTCTGTTTTTCATACATAAACCAAACCTAGCCGTGCATCGAGCTTTTTTTCTCATAAGCGTGTAATGTGCAGAGGTAAATGGAATGATAGACGTGAAAAGAATGCAATTAAGTGGAGACGTACGTTTCGTGTGTTGAAAGGAAGCTCTTTTTAATTGAAACAACCGAAATGATCTGTTACGAAGGCATCAAAAGAGAATCATATACAGGGACGTGGAATTAATTAAAAGCCATAGAGTCGTTTATATCGTTTTAAAGGAAACGGCTGATAAAGTAAACCCACGACTTAAGTCTGGAAAATTGTTCGGATAGCGATTAACGAGCATCCACCTCTGACGTGAAATTGCATTTTTAATAATCACCCTTTAAACCGACGAAACGTTATTAGCTGCTGCAGCCTGGTTTACGAATAGCATCTGCCCCTATCGCGTTTCATCCCGTTTTAGAAAGGAAAAATTCTATTTTAATCGCGACCAGTAAAAACATAAAAGCATATTTTCCTTAGCGTCGCGTCGGTCACACTGTTTAGAACATTGGACGATTGGTTTCCTCTTTCTCGGCCATCACCGACAACGTTCATTACGCCCTTTCATTTCGCAGCAAGGAACTCTGTTTGCTCCTATTATCAGTAAACGCATCTAATTGCTTCTTTCTAGCGAGTGAAATCTATATAAAAAATAAGAAAACTAACAGTCGGCAAACAATGTTGCATAAAATTATTATGCTATGGTATCTGTGAAAAATGTAATATGCTTGAATTGGTATCGTTTGGTGGTTGACGACATACAAAAAGCACAACAATTTGAAAAAATATAATTTCAAACTGCATGATCGCCTATTATATAAACAAATAATATCGATAGACGATTAGAAAGGAACTAGAAGACATTGCATGATTCACTTCAATCTTTTATCAATTTAGCGAGGTCCAGTAAGTTTATAAAAATTCATATTCATGGGGACTTTGAGAAGTTTGAGAACCCTACTTTGTATCTATTTATTTTGGAAATAGCCGTGGCGAGCATATGCACGCTTATAAATATTAACAAGGACACGTTATTATTTTACATTTTGAACGCATAAGCCATATTTACGAGCAACGTCCCTTCCCGCTTCCAGGCAGAAAAGTTTCGACTCGAATTGCTCCCCTGGGTCTTCTAATGCTTTCATTCCACTATTTATTCCGTGTAATGAATCACCTTGATCATATTATTTGCATTCACATCTGATGACGTTTTATTCTACTTACAATGTTTTCCCGGGCCAATCTCATATCAAATTTAATTTTTCCCTTTGTAATTTTAATTTAATTTACATTTACCGGGGAAAAAAACTATCCAAAGTGATGCAAAGTGATGTAACAGAGAAAGAGAGAAAATAAATTAAGCCGATAACATTTGTTGTAGACGCTTGGCTAAGCAAGAAGAAAACGAAAACGGATAAACTGACGAGGCAAAGCTATTGACGTATAGTATTGGACGGTTGAAGTAACTGAAGTAGCCATATAATGTACGATAGCGTTCGATCCGTAATAGTTCAGAATGACGAAAGTTTTCGGGTGGAACATTAAGATTAAATTTATTAATAATGTCCTGGCAAATAATAAAATCGTACAAAGCTTTAAGGACAAACAGAGAGCATCAGCTATTTTTCTTCTGTTTTCTAAAGTTATACGATTAAGCACTACTTCCTTTATCATTTGATCATAGCAGTAGCATGTTAGAGGCATTCTAACGTGTCTTGCAGCAAAACGAAGAAACTTACGTCGAACCCCTCAAGCGCAATAATATATTTTCTATCGTAAGAAGACCATATTATGGAAATGTTTAATACCATGACATTTTTCGTTATCGAAAATAATCATTGAAATGTATAATATAAGGATGTTGCCAATTCATTCAAATCGACTCAATTTACTAGAAAATTAATTTTCTGAAACAGAGGAACTCCAACTGAAATACAATTCGACACAATTCACTGGTTCATTGGTCAATGAATTGGTCGAGAGCAGAATGGCCATTCTTCTACGTCGTTTGGGATTGAATCAATAATCATCTTGGCGCGTCGAACTCGAAATCTCGAAGATACGAAATAATAGAAGGTAGAGGAGAAAATGAGTTCCTCGGACGAGGTAGCGACGGAGGAAAGACGGTGTAGAGATAATCTAAACGCGAGGTGATGGAGAAGTGGCAGGTCAGACTAGGCGAGTTGTCAGCTCATGATGGATGGACGTACGGCACGTACGAACGAAGATTCTCTTCTCTTTTTGCACAGACTTCGCCTTATTTTCCTCCGGTTCTATCTTTTTCCACACAAGGAAGCACTATTCTGCCACCGTATTGTCTTTCGTTCCCTCGGTCCGCAATTTCTCGATTTCTTGCACCGAACAACATATGGCAGTTGTTCAATCCAATTTCTTCCTGTTCAGAAACTACAGCTGTAAAAGCAGCCTGCTATTTGTACCACATAAACAATGCTCGCTATTCTCACAGGTTTATTCAACCGAGATGTATCGTCCTAGCAATGTCTCTACATCGAAGTTCCGCAATAATGGTGAGGAAAGAATAATTTGCTTTGATCCGATTGTTTTTTAACTACAGACTTTCATGAAACTATTTGTACGGGATTAAAAGTTAAAGAAAAGAAATCAATATCACTTACATTGGTTTTTACTTTTTTCAAATTTCATTCGATCACCTCTTTAGTCTTGAGATGAAACGACACGTAAAGGAGGTATTCCTAAATAAATATTCCAATATTCAACGAAAGAAGTAAACCTAAATGAAATTAAATTGCTCCACGTGCAATTCCAATAGACATATAGCTATCGATTTCAAAAGTAATCGGAGAAGTACATCGCGAAATAATTCAGTACTTTATTTAAAGAGTTCGACGATCGAAAACTTCCTTCGTGCCGTTTAATCGAAACTTCGATCGGAAAGCGATATCGTATCCACTTCATAATCGAATCGGTCGTCTCGAAGCCCTACGTGAAATATCTCTGCGAAAGATATTTTTCAAAGAGACAATTCCACCGTTCTCTGGGGTTTTCCCCGTTCTATGCCGCGCTCCGTGTTCAGAACGTTGAAACCTGGCTAGATTACCGGTGCCATCTAACCTATTCCTTCGTTTCTACCGTATTCTTCGGTGTCTGTTCGCCAAGTCTTCGTTCTTAGAGACGTGCAGCGTGTTCACGCCCCAATTCTCCCGTTTCTATGGGCGTATCGACGGCGAAAGAGAAGAGCGCAGCAGAATATCAGAAATATCGTAACAATATACATGCATAAAGTTGCTTTGTTCGCATCCTTTTTATACGACACGGCTGTGTTCCACAGAAATTTAGAATATTCTTACGCTGCGCTTGCACGTTGAAATGCAAACGTTATACCTGGCATGCGTACATACGTCCCTGCGATGTAGTTCTTTCTTCTTTTTCAGTTTCATTGCGAGACCATGTGTCGTGTTAAACGGGCACGAATCTTGTTCCAGCTTTTCTGCTCGACTTAATTACCCTGCTTTCCCTTAGTCGGTACTCGACTTAGATAGCTGCGTGCTTAACACTATTTCTTCGATCCAATTAGCACGTAACCCTTTCAACGATGTAACGCGGTATATATATATACGAATGAAACTTGCATCTCAGTAGTTTCATTGGATAGCCTACTTATAGGTACTCCATCTAGTTTGCTGACCTATACTATTTTCCACCTACGAAATTTTACATTACGTTTACGGTCTAATTCTGGAGAAATTCTCTCAAAATTTTTACAGTATTTTGGAAACATTATCTTCTCTGCATTCGGTACGTGAAAATGAAGAACCGTCAAAATTACCAAAATGTAGAAACGCTGTTATCGACACGTTACATCGATGCTGTTAAATAATTGCATCGACGTAACTGTTGCATTCTCGTTTTCTATACGTTCCAATAAAATTCGTTAAACAATTAAACAAGGCGGTTAACCTTATACTATTACAATGGTACTGCTACTCTTAAAATAATGATTCTTACGAAAGAAAGATATGCAGCTTCATAGCCGTGTTTCAGTACCAACGAATGAACTAATCACTAAACAACGCGATTTCCCGTCTATGTTATGCCTTTTCGAGGACAAACACCGATTCGGAATACACAGTCGACCAACAAGGATCGATAGAACTTCGACGGGTCAGTACCTTAATCAAGTCGAGTCGACTAAATCGCGACGGTTTCCCGTGACGCGCTCGTTTCCAGCTAGTTTTCGGACGGTTCGCTGGCTTCTGGTTACGCGTTATTCCACGTCTGCGTCCGCTCATCAGCGTCCCGGGTCTCAAGACAGACGATATGTTCACGCTCTAATTCCCTGGCTGTAGCGGTTGTGTACGGGATTGAAAGGGTGAGGCGGCAGGGCGAGGGAGAGGGGTAGCGCCTAATACCCCTTTTCCTTCGTGCCTAGAGCGACAGTTAGAATCCACGTATTCCACCGTATATACACAAAGACCGTACAGAACGTGTATACGTGTCCTTTTGCTCGCACACCGTTGCCAGGACTGGTACAAACGAGAGTCCAGTCGACCGGAAGGTGAGCTCGCACGGAGCGTCCGCCTCAAGCCTGCAAACGTGTCTACCGTTTCCGCAATTTGTGCTTGCGGCTTCTCCTAGACGAAACCAGACGTACTGGTAACGAGCGTTCGTGCACGATGACGAGCACGAGTGCATTTTTCACCGCACTGGCCGCGACTTCGTACGCGCCCACTGCCGGTGTACCGCGCTGTTTCGTGACGCTCCGCCGGGGAAACCGGCAGAAAACGTTTATTAAATGTCGTCGAGACGCAGCCAGATGCTGTACGCGAACAGACCACGTTGTTTTACAATTATGTGAAGCGAATTTATATCGCACCGTGCGCTAACGATAATGATTCTCGCAGCTTAAGGGACAAGCGAATTTGTACATTCGCGTGGAATACACGTGTGCGTATGGTCTCATTTAGTTCGGTAAAACTTGGACTCACTTTGTTGAGATATAGAATTTATCATGGGAGATGAAGTTAGTAGGAGTGTGTTATTGTGAGCTTTGCGTCTCTTTCATATTTTGGATTTCAGTTACATAGTTAAACACTACAGAAATAAGTGAGCTTGTATATGAAAATGCTTTGAGTATTAGTATAATGTACCTTGAGTATTATCGTCCGAAAAGTCTTTTTCGTTTTATAAGAAAATAATCGATGTACATTTTCCGTTTTATAGTATTTTATCGAATTACGTATGATCCATTTTATTCTATCAAAATAGAAATCACAAAGTTCGACAAATTAGGTTTCATGTTTGTATAAAGATGCATCGTTGTAAAAGACATATTTATAAAAGAAAAACACTTTTCGGACAACCTAATACTATGAAGCTTTATGAAAATTACAAACAAACGAAGGTCCTACATTTATTTTGAACTACTCCCTTAGAAAATTACTTTCTTGCAACATTTATTTTGCGGAAGGAAAGTACCGTTATGTTTCTGACATTAAATACAAAACTTCTGAAAAATAAAAACTAATTACCTCCACTTTTTGTACACTTCTCAATCTCATCACTTGAATACATAATCGCCGATCAGTTTCTAATAAACAGATAATTTACTACAATCATTTATTTATCATAAGAACCACTTTACGTTTTCCCGTTTTTTAATTTATGAAACAACTCGGTACAGCTGCTGTACAGTTCACGTATCTTTCGAACATTGAATTCACTTCTTGAATATATCAGCTGAAGGCGGCTCTTGCCCGGAAATATTAACACCGTCATATCACAAAATTCTCCAACTTTTCATCCGATACCGGGCATACCGAGTTGATATCAAAGCCAACGATCGACTGCGAGCAGACGGGTATCCGATATATATAACGATACGTTGAATCGTAGCGGCGATGATCGTTCGAACTGTTCGTCAACGAACGGACCGCTAATCGGATCAGCGTTTTAGCCCGGGCGACAGGTGGAGAGTCGGCTTTCCGCTTTTTTCACGCCAGCCAAAAAATTTGCCCTCGCGGCGATTATGCGATGTACTCTCGTCTGGATTATACTCGCACGCTGACAGCGACGGGGCTAATGTTTCCGTTGCACTGGCGAAACGGTTTTAAAAATGCAGCAGGACGTACTCGTAAATGTCCAGACTGCGCCTGGGGTGTAGCGTCGCGAAACACGGCTCGAGAGGGGTTTCACAGGGCGTCGAGGGTCGCATCAGGTCGCGCGGGGGTTGCTGGTCTGTAAGCGTCGTGTTCGCGACGACCTGCAGCGCGCGGCAATAAATTTGTTTTAAAAAGCGCTTTTGTTCGTTCCGGCTGTGCGTGTGTCCCACGCGATTGTGTGCGTGGCACGCGCTAAAAAAAACGAGCAGGTCGAGCGCTAAATCTCGGCAAAATACGATCCGGCGGGCATAGAGTACCGCACGGGGGTGGAAGGATCCTGAACGTAGGAACCGACGATCAACGTATGCGGACTTTCATGAATATCGCCGTGGCATTTCCTACGAGAATGAATTTACGCGAACCCTTGGAAACCGGCAGTAGGGGTCAGCCGGCGATATTTTATACCGATTCGCGTGAATTACTACCGAGTTCACGGTTATAAATAAAGTTCAATGGATGTTAGGTTCTGCACGTTGCTTTTAACGTTTCGTGTTTGACTTGCTGAATGGATCGAGCGGAATCGTTCTCCGCTGTTTGCGCTGACAAAACGTTCGCTGGTCTCGGGAAATGTACAGAACGTTCGACTAATAAGGTCGATTAGTAGCTTCGGTCATGATTGTATTGAATCAGAGGATATGTGGTATTATCTCGATTACTTCAATATGGTCGTTGCTTGAATGATACTCGTGCAATACGGTAGTAAATATTACGACGAAAATTTGCAAGAATAAATATCATAAACTTCCAGGAGCCGCATTAATCAATTTCATAAACTGTGAATTATGTACAAAAAAAGCTTCTTTTAAATTTATCTTAGAATATTATTTATCATATCGTTGCGATGAATTAACTTACGGAAGTAAATCATTCGTTTCTTTGAGAATTAAATATTAATCATTAGCTTGTATACCTTTTCCGTATAACACGCATAATCGTAAGATGTATCTGCAAGTGTTCGAATACATCGGTATGTATACCGGAAATGCCAATTCGCGGGGTATCGAGTCAAACAATTAACGCAGTAGAAACGCGTTACGCCTAACTCACGATGTTCCTCGAAATCGGAGATAAACGCGCGAGAAGACCAGTTAGTCGCGACGATTTGTCGGATGAGGGATATCTAAACGATGCTATGGTAACTGGAAGAGGATCGAGAACGAGGATGAACGAGATGGAAAATCGCAGGAAGCAGGGGAATCAGCATGAAAATCCCAGCCACCGTTTACTTAATGATGGAAGTTTCTACCTCTGTGAACGAGACTCCAGCTTCCGGAAGCTCTTAAACCGGATTTAAGGTGGACGGGAAACTACGAAAGCGCGCGTCGGCCGTGGTGTCACGTCGGTTCTACGGAATCGGTCTGGAATTTGCTACCGAAAGTTACGGCCGATTTGAGCGTGATAAGCCCTGTGCCTGGATTTACTGCGAATGCACATATTAGTCGGGTACGTGCACGCGTTCCCAGCGCCACGCGGTTGATATTAAATATTCGAGAAAATAACGGGCCGAAATAAAATACGAACGCGACCGGAGTCGGTGTACGATTTTTCGCTTTTTGGCGCGACTCGTTTTACCTCTGCCGTTGCAGCGAAATTTCACGTCGTCCAGACGGACGTTAGCTACGGGACTCTCCAAGTATTTATGCGTTCGGACAGTCGAGTGGGTTCGTACACGATGAGTATGCGAATTGCGACACTGCGGTTCGTAGAAAATTTTTTGATGTTGGAGTCTTGCCTTATGAGAACGAAATTTTACATAAATTTGTTCTATGTTTAACCTTGAGATAATATGTCTTTTCCGAATTATTATACGTCATGTTGATTTCGCGTGGCTTTTATACATTTCGAATACATAATAAATTACACAAAGATTTTATTAAAATGCTCTCAAGTACGTAGTTTAAGGTTATAAAATTCAAATGTTCAAAGAAAGTTGAAGAAACTTTTTATGTATGCAATCATTTTGATATAGAGTTACTAAAATCCGCATTCTGCTAGGGTTATTAAAGAGTCCAATGTATCACTCCAGGATTAATACTAGTTTGTTTGAGAATTTAGGCAAACTCTTTCGTAAAAGTTTGGAAGGCATATAAAATATTACGTGGAATAATTTCTTGATTGTACATTGTAATAGAATAACAAATGAAATTAATCTAAAATAAAATAAAATATCGTAATCATTTAGAAATACGATAGTACCGGTTCATTTAGGATGTGAAATTAATGGTCGATTAATTAATCTTAATGTCGAATAATTCGAACTATAAATATTTCAAACAATTCAATTACGAAGCGTGCGTGACGATTGTATACGGTTTGCAATCTTGATACGTCGATTCCTGATTCTTCGATTAAAATGAAATTGCGTCGTTCGATATATATTACGAATTTATATATGCAAAATAAAACTATGTATCGTGTGGAATCGTGGCGCGAATATCGTTGCGATTCGTTCCCGACAAATTAAGCGGCAGACACATTTATGGATCATACGTATCGTGTACACTTTTAATTAGCATTCATGAACCGTACTTTTGCAAATGATATTTCGCTTATGATCAATCCGCAATTCGAAAATTTTCATTTTACAATATTTCATAGCACGAATGTTTTCCAGCGTGAATGTTAAATATAAAGCACTCGTAGATATTTCCACGACAGCTATTTAAATAGGTTCATTATACATTTAAATTCAATTTAAAATTGCATCCGTATTTTGAAACCAATGTAATGTTGTAAATTTCGTTAATTTTCTTTTTATGTAATATGTGGATTATGAAATTCTCGTAATATTTTTGGTAGATGACATTTATAAATATCAGTCATATTTGTCAGGTTTAATTAGAGGCCTTTTTAATTATTCAGTCGTATGACGTTTCTTTTGAAAGACAACTTCTCAGGTAGAAAAAGTGTATTATATAACTAAAATTGTTTATTCCGTATACATTCTTTCATTTACTTTTAATATACCTTACCACATTATAGTCGGAAAATACAAACATCATATATATATATATAACAGAAATTCAATTTCCTCGTTCACTTTTCATATTACCTTTACTCTACTTACTACCACAATCTCAAGCTGCAATGCTAAACAAAATTTTCGCTCTTCCGATAATTCTACACCACGAGAACAAAGTAACAGAAGAGCGATAATCCTCGTCATAAATCACATCCGCCCACAAATTCGACACGGATGTCATCAACGATCCCCGTAATAACCTATTTGCCATTAGACCTCATTCGATATCGCTACTTCAGCATGACGTGTTCGATTCTATACACCTAATACTTATTTTCTTTCGGAAGTTTCCTTTCAAGGAGTCATCGTGACAAAATACACTAAACACTCAAGATCGCAAGATAAATCTACGAAAGTACGACACAAAGGAAATCCACAATCAAAGTAAAACAGTAATTTCATCTTTACCAAATTGATCACTAATATGTCGTATGTCACGAGTGCTTCCAACGACGAGTACCTAATGCACATAGCCAATGTAGTCATACATAACGCCAAGGATAATACCTCGCAATTATGGCGCTCAAGAGATTCACTTACTCGGATTATCCCCGAGGAAGCGTCGAAAGTTCTACGCAGGTGTAATATGTAAAAGCGGACGAAGAGCTGGCCATGTAATACAGCGGCGATAGAAAGACGCCATTTTCACCGGGCTCGAGTACCATCCCAGGAGATGGTATAAGAAGAGAAGAGGAAAATCCCATCAAAGTTGAAAGTGCCGAAAGTTAACGCCGCCCGACCGGTCGGCTCGGTTTGGTTCTGAGTTTTTCTCCAGCGGAGATCCACCCTGTAGGGTTGCACCATCTCCTCGTGCCATCCCCTTTTTCTCGTTCGGGCCCGAGCGAACAAGAGGAAAAGTCGTGGGCGTAACTTCGTCGCGGTGACAGGGTTGCGCTTCTTTCTTTCTCGTCGAGTTCCATAGCGAGCAGCAACGCGGATGACTGGTAGGGGAAGGAAGGAAGGAAAAGTGCCGCAGGGGAAATAATACGGTCGAAAATCTAGCTA
Organism: Bombus affinis; assembly: GCF_024516045.1. Lineage (NCBI taxonomy): Eukaryota > Metazoa > Arthropoda > Insecta > Hymenoptera > Apidae > Bombus > Bombus affinis. Next base: position 5,982,067 of record NC_066347.1, on the reverse strand, counting down.
CTCCTATAACGCTCGCGGGGACGAAATAACGGCGAGTTGCTACCGCGGAAAATTTAGAGTCAACGACAGCGTTATTGTTTTTCGAGAGTTTCCGGTATGAGCATGGGCATGACGTAGAGACGGAGGCAATGACGATGGTTAGTCGTGGAACCAGGGTAACAGAGCGAAGGCGACGCCCTTTTATAACGTCGAGGTCGTGATCAAGGTAATGCTATTTTAGCGTGCGACGATTTACTTTGAAATATCGTTGCCGTAGCGAAATATCGTTATGTTCTTGAGATCAGACCGAAACTACAGAAATTCGGGTGGTACAGCGTCGCGATGCTCGGTGACGCCTAACGACATGCCGCGCTGTAACGATATTTAATAACGACATAACGCTCCAGCTTTGTTAAATATTCGCGCGTCGCTTAAACAAATCGAAAATTGATACGCGCCGATTGTTGGGGGCTTTGGAACGATAATTTGGACGATACCTCCAGGGAAATAAAATACGTGCGGCGTGTTCGAAACGTAACGTTTGCAAAATAGACGAAAACTTCATACAGGTAATGTTAGCGGCAGTGACAAATGTTTCTACCGCAAATATCGATTCCTGTGACACGAGTGGTACTTTTTGTTAATACACGAAGTAGTTAAAATAAATTCATTTGAATGCTCAATATTTATAAAATAACAGAGATGAAATGTTTGGCCAAAAATATACGATATTTCAAACTGTACAATAGAATTGAACGATACACGGTCACAGTGATTCAAATGCGCGATTCATATCCGAGCGTGTGTAGCTGGCACAAAGTCGTTTCAAGATCTCCAGCACATTATTCATCCAATTGTATATTCTATGCATTCAAAACACTTACAACAATTACGATGTCCCCCAGCGTACGTACTCCAAACAAGCAACGGTTATGTTCTGCGGGTAAATTGGTCCAGACTCCTAAATGGTATCCACCCTGCCTGACCATCTACCAAATAAACCTACGCTGATGTTCCCGTAGCACTGACAATCGTAAGCGTAAAACACAAAAAACAAGGGAAAATGAAAGCATAGTACACGCACAATCCGGCGAATATTACCTTGTCCATTTTGTTTGATCGCCGCCGAAAAACTGGACGCCCCCTTTGTGCCACGACGTATCAGCAAAGAGAGGGAGAGAGGGAGAGAAAGAGTGGAACCAGAGAGGGAGACAAGGTTGGATGGGGATTTTCGTTCTTTTTTTCCAGCAGTCTGCAAATAACTCGCGCACGTTCGCCGAGAGATTCCCGGCCTGTCCCCGTGGGAGACCGCATCTAATCAGGATGAATGGCCTCGCCTAGTAGCCTGAGCGTATCCCAACCGACGACTTACGCCGACACACTCTGCCCACCCCCGGCATTTCACTCGATTCCGGGCCAAGCCCCGGTTGTCATCGGTCTTCATTATAAAAGAGGTCCACCGCGCGACGGGAGACTAAATCTCGTTTGCTTGTCTCTCGTTGTCGATGTTCTCACAGAGACCTCGAGGCTCTCTCGCATTCGACGAAAAACCAAGCGGACCCGCTTGTTGGTTTCGAGCCGACCGATCCAGAAGGGGAATAGGGCGATTTCAAGTAGGAGGACCTCTTCAACTTTTCGCCTGGAGTGCCACCTTGTCGATTATCCGGGGCACGTGATACGTCAACCGGCTCGTTCCAACGAGGGCTTGGAAAAACACTTGGACGAAAGCGATGAAAAAGAAAAAGGAAAAAAAGGAGGAAGGAAAGAGGAAAGTGGGCCAATGAACACGCAGACGCGTGGCGGTCGACGATCGATTTTCACTTTCGTTCCCGGAAATCACGGGGGTGTGCGTCGTCTACCTTACGGAGGAAACGATCGTTTTAGGGCGGATCGTCGGACGGGGGAATTTGGTAAACGTTCACACATTCGTCTTCCAAAGTGGCTAGGCAATGTATTGTTTCTTGTCGCTTTCTCTTTTAAAGATGGAGAGGGAGAGAGAGGAGAGATTCGTAGAGAGCGTGAACTTGATTAGTGCTTAATTGTTTGGTAGATGTAATATCCATGGAGCAATTTTCTTTCCACGTGATAACGTTTATTCGTAGTTTGAATTATTTTATTGGTGCATAATCTGATAATAAGAATGCGTTGAATTTTTTATTATTTGAATTACAAGTTGTTCTATAGGAAATCGATGTATCGAACGATAAAACAGCTATTGTTTAGATCTCGATCGCCCTTGATCTTCATAACACAAGTCAGAATAATTTACATAGTCTGAAATATGATGCAGTTAAAGAGGAAGAAATTTATTTCACTTTATTTGATGTTGAAATCACACGAACATTTACGATGTATTTATATCGGTATAACCCGTATCTCCTATATCAAACTCTACGAGATAAAATCGTTTTTTATTTCGACGCGTCTGTCTTGAATGCTACATTCCCCGATACGAAAAACCACTCAGGATTAAACGGCGAACGTTAATAAATATACATGCCGCGATAAAACGCTCTTTGCTGCATAATTTCGACGCGTTTCGGGAAGATACGAGGAAAATTCGCGTTGCGTCTGAAGATTTGGCAGCTGTTACAGAATAAGAAAACAGAATATCGGAGAGATAGGAAAATGGGTTAACGGTGGCTGCTCACAGAGGGTTGTTTTCGTGTTCTGACGGAATGGGATACTTCGGAGTTTCGGTGAGACGATCGCCGCTCGAATGTGTCATATTCTACGTGGACATTCATAGACTTCTTCGTGGCACTCGTAGCCGTTCGGGATAAATAATTGATGAACAGAAAGTAGTAGTTGGTGTCGCGCCACTTGCTCAACGCTCTGTCGTTTCCGCGCCAGAAGCGTCGTAATGCAGACGTAAAGTATCGAGCGGCTTCGAGCGTACCGTAACTTCCTCCTCATTTATTCTATCGAAGCAACGGTTCTACATTTTTCACGAAGACTGGTCGTTGAAAAAAGGACGATTTTCTAGTTGACGCGTGAGCTCCGGCCTTACGATGACTATGGTCGCAAAAACAGGATGTTTTATACATACATTTACACGTTAATGTCCAGGGAAATTCAGGAGAACAGTCTGTTCTAGGCAGCAACTTTAGAGAACTTTGTAGATAAAGTGGAAGAGTTTGTTTCTGGTGTTCATAGACCCACAGGGATTCGTAGGATTAATGAATTGTCTATAGTTCTCTATTTCTTCAAAAGTAAATCGCATTGTCCGCGTCTGTTACGCTTGTATTTAATCCAAGAGATTTACTTTCATCTCCTTCGTTGGAAAATTAATCTTAATTCAATATAATAATATAACGATCGTGAATAAATAATACAATGTTTAGAGTTATATAATTACAATCAATCGGTAATTACTCAATTTCCCATTACGAATTAATTAATTTTGATCATCGACAAATTGCCATATCATATCATCTTGCAATTTCAACATTTGTTACCTTCCCTTTCGAAATAGATGAATGTGTTCTATGTTTCTAATTCATAGATGTAATTCACAAATTTATATTTCCTATGTATTTCTTTGTATCCAAGCTTCCGGATATTTCATAATATTACAAGTTTGATATTCCAATGTAAATATCGAAGCAATCACGAAAATCGTTTGCTATTAGATACTCGGAGGACAGTGGACAGCTGAAGTGACCTTAGGCCACTCGTTTGGGAAAACTGTACGTGAAGCGGCTTTTGTTAGTCCTGAATGGCACTTGAAATCAAGTGTATCCTCTTCTCTTTCTAACTTTAATAGCAAGAAGGAGGAAACCGTTCGGCCCACAGTCTCTTTCTCAGCATCCTCTCGAGAGTATCTGTTTCTTCTTCGATAAGTTTCTCCCCTTGTCCCGTGGAGGCGCGGCGTCTACGTCGTCCAGGCAAATCCTTAAATCGACTGTCACTGTCAAAGGAAGGGAAATTTCTTCCCCACCAATCTTTATTCACAGCAGTCGTACGTGAAATGATGCGTTAAATTTGCGAGCTCGAGAGAGGGCGCGAGGAAAATGGGATATCGAACAGGGCTCAAAAGATTTTCGACCGCTGGAAAATCAGTAAATTTCCACGGGGCTCGAGAGTGTTCGCAAATCTATCTGCGAGTATTGTGCGCGAATGAAAGTGAGGAACGCTCGAAGATTGGAAGGAAACATATTATTCGACGACATCGAATCAAATTTTTTTCTAAAAGGGCGATAAAAAAAAGAAATGAAATAGTCAGTTGGATTTAAATCGACTATTCGAATTCTTTTTTCCCACTTCAAAAGCAATACATTTGGAATAGGGTAGAAACGTATAAAAAAACGTACTGTTATCGATCTTTCATGCTGTACTTCGTTAACGATCCTTAACTGTTCAATCGGATCATTAATTTTTAATCGATTCTCTTCACGATTTATTCCTGTGGCTTCGTCGCTCGACTAAGATTTTTCAGCACGGAGAAAGAAAAGTACCGGGATTTCTTGATCCAAATTATGAGTGTCTAGAAAACGCCGCTAACGAAGCGAGCCAATCCTTCGAAGATAGTGATTTACTATCCTTCTGTTTCATTGCTTAAATCCCTGCTAAACGATCCCGGTGGCAGGTTTGTCCTTAGACTTATAGAATTATTTACGTCGTAGTTGGTGCTCGCTATCAGAAAGAGATAGGAGAGACGGTTTCTTAGCGAAGCGAGAAATGCGTTCTCGGACGAACGACGAATCAAGGCGACGAATTAAGAGTCCGTCGGGACGATTAACCCCGGAAATTTAATCTCGTTGAAAATGAGGGACGATTTAGATTGGTACGGCGTCCTTAATAGTTTCTGCAAAAAGAAACGAATAAAATCGGCCTCCCTTCCGGTTCTCAGCTACGAAACATTCTCACTTTTCCTCTCTGTCTCTGTCTGTCTGTCTCACTCTCTCACTCGTTCTTTCTCTCTATTGGATCTCAGGAGTTGCGAACGCGGGAGGGTACGGTTAATTGGCAGAATTACTACGATTCGAAGGAAAAATAATAAGAGGAAAACACATTACTGGAGACTAATTCGCGCGGACTGGCTGAGTGTCGACTGCGAACCGGGGAAGAAGAAAAATTCGTAGCGAGAATTCCCTGGTCCGAAGAGAGCTCGTATTACTCGAATCACAAATGTACGCGCGCTAGAGCGCATTACGAATGAACAGTAATTAACGTGTTTCTCCTTTTTTTGCCTGGTCCTTTCATCTGTCTGCATTTATTATTCCTTTCCTCCTCGAGCTATTGCGCGCATTCTGGTCGTAATCACGGAAAGAGAAGAAACTAGGAACGATGCCTCTAGACTACAAGCACCCCCTGTTCTCAAAAAAAAGTGAAAGATAAAAAAGGAAAAGAAAATAAAGTAAAACATTTACTCCGAAAGGAGTCGTTAGAATGCATCACACCGCTGGTTCTCATAAACAGACTAATAGTGGGTTAAATCGTTGGAAGTTCTCGTCGTGCCACGATTAAGTTAACAAAGTGCGCGGCAGTTTACATACATTACAAGTAACAGGACCGAAACTTTCGAGACTCCCTTTTCCTTCTGTTACGAACGCAAGTCTGGCTACATTTTGGAAAACGGTGTATGCATAATTAAGATGTTACAACTTTGACGTGCATTGTGCTCTGAACCTTGGCAGATATGTATGCTGCGTTCGCTATGATAAGACATTCGTCGCTGGCTGTCCTTGAAAAGACTTCTTATCAATTAGTCGGGGTTAGTCTTTACGAATCGTAGGTTACGCGTATAACGGTGGACTTTGAACGTGAAAAATTGTAATATTGTTGTGTTGGTTATTATCGTGGTTTAAAAAAATTGGTTATACTTTGACGTTTGTCCTACATAAAATAATTTTTAGTGTCAGAGGTTCATTAAATTTTATTTAACAAAATACTTAGCTGCGTAAGTATCGTCGATAAATCGTAGTTGAAATATAAAGAGGAGATTTATAAGCTAAATTATCCAATCAGAACAATTTTTTAGAGACATAAATTATTAACTAAATGAAAGATATAAAAATTTCGTTAATCATCAGTTATTTTTATCAGTTCACAAAAATCCTTTTCCTCGCTAGTACACTGATGTATATAGTTCACCAGTGTTGAATATAAAAATACCATAAAAAGACATAATTGAAACTAACGAAAAAGTGATACATAATACATTTATTACAAAAGAAGTAATAATACGTTATACATACATGTCGAAGCAGTAGCTTGTATAGAATAACCAAGTTACAGGCACGTCGTTGATAAATTATTAATATCGTCAACGCTGAATTACTTGGAGCACAGTCGGCCGTGCTCAAGGTTAATGACTAGGATGCTTCGGAATAAATTGCCGTCTCATTTTCCCCGACGAACGAGATTCACCCGTGTTACATAGTTTTTAGCTACCTACCGAGGCAGCAGAATCTGCGTCGCTTTTGTTCCGCTCACCCTTGGCGATTATCCTCGGTGGCGATCAATTATTACGTTAGATTACAGCGGGCGTAAGAACAGGTTTTTAGCGCGGGAAAGATAATACCGTGGCGAAGTTGTTCGCGGCCGCTAAAAGTTTCACGACGTAGCACGTAGCCGTAAGCCGCCGGTACCTCCTAAGTCGACGATGAAAATTTCACCCTGGGCCCTTTATTTCCAAGCTTCCACGTGTTATCCCAGAAATCCCGTTCAACGCGCCGCTGATGAATGGTCCGTTGCATCCTTTTCGTTAATCCGCAGCCGTGTTCTAATTGTGCGGCCGCCGCTTTGTGTTAAAGGTTTCAAAGCTGTTAATTGGATCATAGAATTTATAAGGGTGTTTTATAGGTAATTGCGAATTATGTGTTTCTGTTATGAATGTTGAATGATCATGTTACAGGTATACGAAGAACTGCTTGGACATTTTCACTCGATTTTAGTGAAGAATTTTCATTGATTTTCACGTGAGTGAATATTACAAAGCGGAGTTGCTATTTTACGAGTATTTTAAAGTGGAGAGTGAAAAGTTCTTTGAAGTTGTCCATGTTATCCTACTTTATTTTGAGTTATTACTGGTTAAGAAGTTCTTAAAGCTGGGTCAGAAGGGTTCAAAGAATGAAGATTTTATGAGACTCGCTCTATAAAGTCACGCTATGTATATAATCCTTTTAACCAACTTTATTTAAAGGACTCTATGAGTACGTATATTATCTAATACTTAATTGAACATGTTACGGTGAACAGTATTCCAAACTACCTGGGTAATTAATTATCATATAATGACACAGGAAAGACAGAATTTTCGTGCCACACAACAAACCTCTGAAAGACAATTAATTAGAAACAAACTTACACTCTTTGGAACCTTTTTATTCGCTTCCTTTTTCTATTTTCCAAGGTAAATTGTAATTCTTAGTAATCCATGTTTCATCAACGTCCTCGTAACTTTCGCTAAGGGCAATATCCAGGCGCGTATGTACCATTTTATACCTTTTAATCAGCAGCAGCGATTGCGTTGCTGATTATTGCCATAAAATATACAGCGAGATTCATTTTAGCCCCATAGCGAGCTAGTCTGGTACGGGGATTAATTATTAAATCGCTAATAGGGAAACATCGTACCTTTAATGAAAAGTTAAACGTAATCTTAAAAATCCCGCAAAGTTTGCATCTCCGAGCGACGTGCGGTTATAATTACGCGGTACGTGCGTATTTACGCTGGTGTACAAGCGCCTACGCGCCTCGAATGTCAGCTCTTGGTCCTTTCCCTTCTGTTTTGAAAAATTCATTAACATTATGACCGGCATGCTAATTTTAGCAAAGTGTCCCGTAAGCCATGAATAATTTAGACAATGGAATGGTCTGCCACTCCGAGAATATATTTCATGCCTACACCGCAGAGAATACCTGTCCCGCGTTCTGTTGCATGCATTATTTGCACGTATCCGCTTAAATACGCTTGTCTAGAGACCATCGTGTCGTCGCTGTAACGATTTCAAACGCGTCACATCGCGGACGCTATCACCCTCTACCTATCTAAATTAATGGAATTCCAGACAACCCTCGTAATGATAAGCGCTTTCGATGATTATTTCTTAACCTTCTTCTTCGTGTCCCTTCGATGTCTACGGTATAGTTCAATTTCTACGAGACGCACGTTACATAGCGTCACGTTTTTCGTCTGGCTAACAGTGAGATTAGTGGATTGCTATGATCCAAGCGGGTCAGAAAGGATTAGAATAGGTCAGAGGGAATTAAGACAATACGTGACGAGGGTCAACCGAATTGGGTCGCAAATTCGGCTTCCGAATAACGATCGAACTCGTCTCTGATACAGTATATATTCGATAAAACCGTCCAATTTCACCGAATACGCACTTCGTACGAATATCACAACCTAAATTTATGTAGCTGATCGGTATAGCTACTGAATGACTCACGTATACAGACTCATCGATATAACGCATAATAGACTACTTAAATAAATGTACGCCTCTTATGAAGCGTACATTTGCAATAAATATCTCCTAACTTCTATGCATACTCTTCTACTTACATGCTGATTATGAGAATGAGACATAGCAGCGACAGCGGGGTACAGCTATTGAGATATGTATAATTTTGTGTGTTAGACTAGATTGGTCGCATAGTAATGACACACGTATGTGAATATGAGTGTGTGGAAGTATGTGTGTGCGCGGCGTCTCGAAAAACAGATGAATGTATCTGTTCCGTTGGCAGTGTGGTATGGAAGATGGTGAGACAAAGAGAATGCTGAGACGCGTGCAAATGTATATCGACGAAGATCTTGGAAATCGTTTATTAAATAAATCTAAAACTATTTTAATATGAATTCTAAGTGTAACCTTAGTATTCCTTTACTTTTATTTCGGCAATTAAGATCCACAATTCTCAACAACAGCAATTAAATAACTCAATTTCTGAACGGGATAAAAACACGGCATTGTTTAATGTCAGTTGACGTCTTCGTCTGCCCGTGTCGGTCTTCCGGCGTGAATATCTCCCGTTGAACGAAGCCCGACCACCTAGCCGTCTATCCGCGTTGTTCGCAACTTCAGGTAAAGCATTGCAAGCCCGTTGAGGTGAGTCCTTGTCAGTTGTGAACGCGGCAAGTTCACGGTGGAATTGGTTGCGGGTGGGTGATTGCTGGTGCGGAAGGGGTGCACGCGGGGGTGGCTGGAGAGCCAGACTTCTGAGAAGGGCTTCGCGGTATTATGCTAATCTCGTTAAACTGAGAGCAGGTCAGACGGTACTAGACCTTACACTATCGTATTAAGATAATAACAATGAAAGGGTTGGCGCGACGAGGCATCGGCCGGCGTCGTTGCATTATTAGCTCAACGACGGCGTACCAGCGTAATCTTCTCAATGCTTACCAGATAGGTACACAGGTACGCGTCTCGCCGAGCCGATAATAATTTATTCGACGAACTTTCCCGTCGTGCATTTTCAACGCGTCAGGCTGTTTTCGTCGCTTTTGTCCATACAACATCGATTGCTATTTTGTAATCGCGAGTCAGGGGGACGAAAAACTGAACGTTGCTTGTTTGATGGTTGGCCAATTTTGGATTGTTTGCGGTGAGCAATTTGCCTGAAGTTACATGATATGTGTTTCGATACGAATCATTGCGGTGGAATTGGTTACACGGCACGTATAGGATGGTCTCTCTCTCTCTCTCTCTCTCTCTCTCTCTCTCTCTCTTCGTGCGCCAAGAGATTTAAATCGGAACTTGATTTATTTTGCTTCGAAATTGTATATTTCGAGTATGTGACTAAACGTAGAATTATTATAGCTTCGTGACTGTGCTTACTAGTTATAGTGAATATTAGTCTTGTATATAAATTTAATCTTTGAAAATTCATTCTTGTTATCATCTCTATTCTGAACTCTTTTATTAATATATTTTGTGGTGTTTAATATTCTCGAAACAATTATCAATAGAATTTTCAGAATATAGACAACGATATTCCTTCTAAGTCGTTTCAAATTTAACACATTGTTTTCGTTAAAAGAATAAATAAAGGTGAATTTTGAATAAAGGTGTAAAATTTTAAAAGAGTTTTAAAAGAATGAAGTACCATTAAGGATTTAAATTTATAGTTATTTTTCTGATATTAGATAATATAATGTAATTTTGCGCCATGAAACTTATGAAGTGTATATCACAATGTCTTAATTTAAATTGCAATGCATCTTTCTAATTCCGTGCTCTTACTATGCATTGTTATTTCCTTAAACAGACAACGTGGCTCGCTCATTTTTATTATTTGCCGGCGTTACGTAAAACTCTGGAACTTTAATGCGGAAGAATTCCCTTTGTTTTGGCGAAATATGTTGCCCGATAAGAGCGATAGAGGATGGACGGCGTAATTGCATTCTGAAAAGTTTTTGCGGAATGTAAGCAGAAGGAACGTAGCTATGAGATGCGAAAGAAAGAAAGTGCGGCGGGAGTGCAAGTGAACCGAGGATAATCGGGAAACCGTGAAAAAGCTGGTTGCACGAGGGATAACATTTTATAACTGGTCCGTGAAATTTCATAAACTGCTATAAATGTGCGCATCTGAAAACTCGCGTAGAATTAATGTCTCTGAGAGTGCTTTTCGGAAAAGAAGTTAAACTGTTTTCAATGTTTTGAATAGAAAGTTTAATGAAAGTTTACAATAGTTAAATAATGTAAATTTTTTAATGGAAACTGTTTTTCAGTATAATTTAGTTCACAGGAGCTATTATCACTGGTAAAATTTTTGAACCTAACATTTAAAGTTATGTTCAAGTTGCGTGCCTACTAGATATTTCAATGTTATCGATGAAACTTTAATATCTGTAGAATGTTAAAGGTTTAAGATGCAAATATCTATAGATGTTAAAGAAAAGATAAAGAGAAGGATAAGCAGTTTGTTAAATGATTTATTTTATAAAGTAAAGTTTGGAAAGAGAAAGTTACAGGCTAATATCCAAAGATGCTTGAAGCTTTAAACTTTTTTAAGAATTGAATATCATGTAACTTTAAACTTTACTCAGAGAAATGAACTTGAAAGTAAACTCTTAGTAATTTACACTCTTTAATTAATTCACATAATTAACAGTCCCTAATTAAACCTATATTTTAAAATAAATAGAAACACTCCATTTGTACAAATTAAAAAGAGTGCTCGTTCTTTATGTCCATATCTTCGCCATACAAAACTAAACGAATTCCTTCGTAAAATCTTTCACCAATATCTCCGACTCTCCCAAACCATAGGATTGAATTCATCCAGCATAAAATCCAGAAGCGACATCATTGGGAACACGTATGGCCACGCCTGATACTGCACGATTCATAATCGAAATGACATTACTGGTATGAGCGAGAGATGGAAGAGGCTTCTCTATTCCCCGCAGCGTCATCATCTTGGATTCTGATTAATAATTACGTTAAAGCCACCGAGTCCTCGAGCCAGTGTCGTACCTTCCGACAGATTATGATAATGTAGTCCGTTTTGAACTACGGAGGAAAATTTTCCGCGAGGAATGCCGGTCTGCGCATAAATATGGAAGAGGCTGATTGAAGGGAGGCGAGGGAAACGGCCAGATCCCCGCGCGCAAGCTCCGTGTTGACTCAAAGGAACGATGAAAAGGAGCAAAAGATGGGAAAGCGAAAGAGAGCAGAGCTGCGATAAAGCAACCCCTCCTGGCTTTCCTTTTTCTCCCTTTCCATTCTCGTTCCCCTGGCTGAGAACTGAAAAAACCGAGCGAAGGATTGAAGCTGGTCCGATTGGGACCAGGTGTGGCTTGATTGTCACGTAATATGCGCGGCTTAAGTTTATTCAAGGAGAAGATTTGTCGCTTTAACGCGCCGGTCGAATTTCTTTTAATAAAACCGCTCACGTGACGCGGCTCGTAATCTCGCGAATCAGATCCTATTGTAGGCTGACTCTGAATCAACAATTTCAGCTGATTCCCGTGGATTCTATTTCGCTGGGAATGACGTGACTCGCCAGCCCTCTCCGCGCGCCGCGATGGAAGAAATGGTGTAGCATTTTTAGCGGATACCTCGAAACGGATAAATTAATTCAACGGTTTGTCGAACTTGGTTTAAACTGAAGAAAAATGTAAAAACAGTAATAATTAATTAAGTGACATTGCTAATCAGTAGAAAGGTAAATAAGGGTGATAAGAGTGTTAATTTCTAATGGTAATATGGTTACATATTATAATCGATTCGGAGTGAATACTATCCTCGACGCTATATGAGAATTTGTATTATTATATTAATGAACAGGCAATCAACAGCATTCAATTTAGTGCACAAATATAACTCTTTAGTGGCGTGATAATTGAAATTACCTACTTGCCAATTAAAGAACAGTTTATGTATACATTAGCAGTATCACTTTCAGCACATTACGATTATCGCGTTCGACAGCATTTTTGGCCATTCAAGCAATGAACCTTTCTTTGCCTAGATAATCGAATCTGCGTTAAAATAAACAAACATTTCTTTTTTTTTATCGAAGAATCAGGGATGACAAACTAGCATTCCGAGAACTGAGAGCATAGGGAAATGGTTTTCCGCTAATCAGATCGCAAGGACAAAGCTTATGATACATTGCCCCGCAGATTGCGGAGAATATTATTAAATGGGCCACGTTCCTGAACACGAAGGTCTTCCCTCGAGCTCTTTAGCTGTAGGATTAAGTAAAACGCTGGACGTTCCTATTCCGGCGCAACAGGTGAGACGCTATGTCATTTTTTAACGGACATTACTAAGCATGTGTTGCGAGGCCATTCATCGAAAATTTATGTGACCTGTTCGCCAGGAACAGGCAAAAAAACCCGACCACCTCCTCTCGATGCAAATAACGCGACATTATTCACCCTTTAATATTATATTAACCATCTTGTGGCTCGGTTGAAGCGCATAAATAAATCATACAACGTGATACCAACTAGAGAAGAGAACGCCAGCGGATGAAGAATCTTGGTTCCCCGTTGGTGAAAGCTTCGCCTTCGGCACCAACCTCCGATAAGGTAAATCTCTTCCCGATACTCGCACGAGTTGGAATAAAACACGAGTCAACAGCAGACTAAGACGAACGTTTCTGGGATAATCTATTAATGGCGGAGTCGTCCAGGTGCGTTTAAAATGCAGGAAGCTTAGCGTGCCTGTGCAGGGATTGCAGCTGGCCTCTAGCCAGCTTGCTAAGTGGTCCACGTTTTCCATCGGTACGTCGGCCTCCTTGCATTTTCCGTCTTCGATGCTTTCCCTTTCCAACCTTTCTCTTGCATTCATACGCATCCGCACGTTCCGTCCCGATGTACTTTTCGCATCGACGAGTGCCTCTACGTTTCCCCTGTTTTAATCGATCAACGATCCACACCTCTCAGGAAGGAAAATTAACTTGGAGAGATCGTAACTTAAGTCCCCGGCAATCCCCTCGATTTGCATGTCGCTGGTTCGTTGTGGAGTTTTACATTCGTTCCTAGGTTTGGATGGAAGGTAGCGTTCTTCGTTAGTAGGAAAAGAATTATCACGGAATACGCTGGCGGTGTGCCGATTAGCGAGTTGACGAAGGTGATCTTGGTACTGTTCGTGACTGGGAAGTTGTTTAATGGAAAGAATGCAGATTTGATGGGTTTATAGCATACTAGGACTATCTTTTGTGACATTTTTTTTATTATTGGCCAAAATTGTTACATTTACGGATCATCTACGTTTGCAGATCAAAAATAGGTATTTTATATTCAAATAGTATTTTTGCTGAGCAACGTGTTTCAGTTTCAACATTTTAATGTTAAATCATATTTATAGATTTATAGATTATATTTTTATAGATTTATATTATATTTCATAGATTTATAGATTATATTTTTTTTTAGAATTGGATTCGTGATAGATAATTAGAAATACTTGAATCCTTCTCGTGACATCATAGCTAATTTCTACGAGACAATTGTGAAATGCATATAAATCTTAAGAATGTTGCGATACAGAAGAAAATATGATATTTTTTGGTCGATGCTTGAACATTGAAAATAAATGAATAGCGTGTAATACGCAAGGATATCCAGTGTACGTAGTAGATGTTCCACCGTAGGCGTAGTGTTTCTTACGAAACTTCTTTCACAAGCGATAAATTAGCTTTAATTAGCTTAGATTAAGCGTAGGGTAAGAATAGTTTAAGTAATTGTAAAATAAATTTAACGTCGAGGAAAGAAAATACGTTGAAAAAGTTTTAGAGGGAGATTCTCGAGAAGCATCTTAAAAGCTTAATAGCTTTCACCGATTAAAACTTTAATTCGTGGTAATCAATGGTAAAATGTGGAAGCTCCTGAAAATTTTCAAATATGTACTCGCAAGAAAATTAAATCGTGGTAATCTTAATTAGTTGCGACGTGTTGCACGCGATTAACTCTCAAAGAATAGGCTCGGCCTGGCACAACAAGGCTTTCCGTACCACAGCTCGTGGTTATGAGCTTTACCACGGACCATTTTGTATAAAAAAGAATGAATTTAGATTCCCCAATATGAATCCCCAATAATATGAATAGAATTTGGGATCAAGAAAATTGACCCTCGAGTTTGACGTGGATAATAAATTTAATAATAGAAACAAAAAAAAAAAAAAAAGAGAAAGAAAGAAAAGGAAGTGTCGTAATAGAGTTCACAATCGCAAGCCGCCAAATAATCGAACAGAAGCACAAGCTATAGAACTATTGAGTTTAATTAAAGATTGGAAAGTGTTCCACGAAATGTACACGTTAACACATTTAATTAAATCAACCAGGGTTACAAAAAGAATTGTAAAGAAATATTCACGACCGTCAATGGCACTCATAAATCGTAACACACTTATGCTATCGCGGGGAACGGTAATTAATACTTATACCGTAGGAATCACAGACAGTAAATTATACAAGAAAATAGAAGTAAATCGGTACGCGAAATCTCTTGACCGCTAACACGCGGAGAAGAACGGTATACGCGCGCTCGTGTCACGGGGGCGAGACCGCCAGCCGCAGGTCACGCTAACTCAGGTACCGTCGCTTAACGTGCGGGCGGAGTACAACGCTGTGGATGACACAGACACAACTCACTTGCTCACGCACCGCAAAGCCAAGAAGAAGTCAAGGAAGCCAAATAATAAACGATTCACTCTACTACACCCACGATTCCGCGCTCCCGTTCCGCCCAGGCAGCAACCACCCCACAGAACAACGCAATATGCGACCCTTGCTGAGGCCGGATCGATCACCTTCGCATAATCCACTCTTTGCGTTCGCAAATATAAAAATTCACTCTAATTAGAAAGAGAATGTCGCCGGAAAAACAAAAGAGGATCGTCATCGTGAATATCTTTAATTTGTGTCAAAGTAGTCAGACACGTTTTTTTCAAGATGGCTGCACTTCCTTCTTTCCTCGATGTGTTAATATTAAGATGGTTTCTGATCCGAATGAAAATAACAAAGGAAACTAGATGAATTCTGAAATTTGAATTGATTTGGCAAAAAAAATTGTTGTCTTTTATAATTTAATTGACATTGTCTTTACATTTCGAGGGTGTCTAATAAAATACTGTTTACTATTGAGAAAAAGATCGAATCTCTATCTTGTTCCATTTGAATAGTCTAATTTTATTGCACAACTACGATATTCGTATCTTAATAAATAATTCACTTTTAGAGATAAATTTCTGTAGATACCTCAAAGGAAACGGCTTTTTTAGATGTGCCGCGCGTCTATGAAACCAACGGTACATACATACGAGTCTTACACATAGGCGTTGCGCAAATCTCAAACTAATTGGACGTGGGTTACGCGTCGGAGGGTTAGAACAGATAGAATTAGGAATTGTGGAAACGGCGACGTGTAGAGTGAGACGATACTCGGCACGCTAATTAACATCGTACGCGGGTACACGCGTTAGCATATTTCCTCGTTAGAAACTGTCTATCGTGTCTTTGTTATTGTTCCAACCGTTTCTAGCCCCTCGGATGCGTTCAAAGGTATTACGGTTTCTCTCCCTCTCTTATTATTATCAGGCGGAGGATGCGTCCTTTCGCTAATTATACTCAAAATCGATTAAACTTAACTTCGTAGGAATTCGCGAAGGAGGTAACGATGAATTTAATCACGTTTCATGTGCACTCCAGGTGTAAAATGTAATCACGCCGCGAGCGTGCAGCCAAAGTCATCAGGAGTTTACACTCCAACGGTTTGTTAGCTATAGTTACACGCGGCGCCACGATAATCGCGACGCTTAGTTTAGAAGTCACAGGAACATTGTCAAACTACGAACATCGCGATCTACCTCATGCCGAATGCAGATCGCGAATCATTAATTCTGCAATTAAAATCTTCCGTACGTAACGACGAACCGGAAACACGTGGCCGAAAATGGATCGTATCTTCGTAAAAGTTTTGGGTATGTATATATCTGCTATTTATATATATTTGTGTACAATGGATATTTTTTAACCTCCATCTGGATTTGAAATATTATATACACAGGATAAAAATCTATTGCGAAATATTCTCTGTCGTATTCTTCTGCTATTTTAAATAAGACATCCACCTTCGCCTTTTAAATGTAAATAATGTCCTGATTGATTGATGTTTTTCATTAATTTATTTTTCAATTTGTACTTCGAATAAATCAATATTGCGTTTAGGTTAAAGGAGGAGTAATATTTTTTATTTTCGTTCAACTAAGCAATTGTTGCTTACCAACGATACTTCTCGTGAAAAACAAGATTCTTAAACACGTTGAATACATCTCAGGTATCCAAGCGATTCGATTTCGTTGCCTATTGGTATTTCGTGACAGGAAAATCACATGCCGTGACAATGGCTAGGAAAGAAATTTTTAACGAGATTGAACTTAACGGACCGAAGTTAAAGCTCCTGAAAGTTGTACGGATCATAGAATTTTGGTTCACAGACATATCTGATAACAGCTACGATAAATTCTACCAGTAGTTCTTTTTTAATTCTGTTGTATTGAGTTCGTATTGAGTCAATTATCCAATACAAAATGTTAACTTGTTTCTAATACTCGTTAATATTAACATTTTCTTTCAAGTTACACATCAAAAGCGGTTGAAGACGTTCCTTGAATTTCTTAGGCGGATGTAATTAACAATTTGAAACACGAAAATAACTATATTACATAATAGCAAAGAAAGTACTCCTTAACTATGAAATTAGTTAATAAAATTCTATCGTCACTATTAACGACGCAATTATCTTTCCCCTGCTTTGCATAGAAATGTAGAATAATCTGGTTACCGCAAATGCATAGTTCGCTGTATTAAATCGCACGTAGACTATTCCTCTTTATGCACATTACACTCTCATATTTCAACTCTCCAGTGCATGCTCGATTACTGATTTAGCAGTGCATGAATAACTTTCGAATGGAATAGCATTTTCGAGTAGCGTCTCGGATACAGGTCTGCGTATCAATTGGGAGTTCCACGCAGCGAGCATCGATGCGTACATGTTGCACGCTCGCGGACTTTACACGTGAGTGATTACATGTGATTATGTCGACGAGATTTTGCTCGCGCGGAACGTTGGCTCCGAGAAAACGACGAGAAAAATCATTGTCCAGACGACGGAATAGGGGAAAGAAGAATAAAACGGAGCTGTAAAATGAAAGTTGATAAAAGAGACTGGAAGATAGATCGTTCTCTTTCTTCGGCTGTGAACAATAAAGTGTGTGCGACGATTGAACTTGTGGTTAAGAAAATAACGTGTTGAAAAAAATTGTATTGACGATGTATGTATGATCGACTGACTGACTGACTGACACAGTAATAGTATTAAATTAACAGATATTTTTTCAATAGTAATTTTAATCAAATACCCATCAAAACTTTTATTATATATTTCCTTACGTTTTTAATTGTAATAAAAAATTTTTCTCTTCCTTTAGCGATGCAATTAAAAATCTTTTGCAATCTAATGTGTAAAATATTTTAACGAAGCAAGAGTATACACATGTGTGTACGCAGGGTGGAATTATTTATTAAGCAAAATTTTAATCCTTACTACGTGGAATGAAAAAATATATTTCACGAGAAGGACACTTAATTTAGAGGCAACTAAAAGTTTTAGTCTTTATTAAAAAACGTGACTGGCATTATCAGTCTCTACATATCACTATGTTTCTACTTACTGGCTGTTGGCATACAGACCTATTTCACTTTCGCGTCTGGCTGCTGTTACTAGTAGCGACCAGTGCAATATTATTATATCCGCCGATTACTTTGTTTCAAGCTATTTATCTCATTTAAAGGATAAATATTATTGTGAATATTTAAGCTTCTCAATATTTAAGCTCTCAGTGTCGTAAGTAAAAGACCCTCAACATGTTCAATATATATTGTCAGTAGAATGTTGAGAATCTTAAATATTTACAACAGTATCGACAACAATATTGATCGCCTAGGTACAATACAAAATTGGTAGTGAAAGTAACAATCTATCTACACGATATGTCCATCGATATCCAGCAAGAAGGAAAAACGACTGTATGTCTTGCAATGTAACAACATTGCTATAGTCCATAGCTTCGACAGAGAAATCTGCTTAGTAAGCGTTGCGTCTCGGCCGATATTATGTAGCAACGTCGGATGCTATCTCTGAAATCGATTTCTCAAATCCGTATGATCGGCTCTGTCTGTTATTGCCCAAAGGAGATTTGGCCACGACTTGAATTAGATTCCTAAATAATTAAATGATCGTAAGCAATCGTGCGAATCATCATCTTGTTGAAGGCCTGCTTGTCCACGACCTGCTTTCTGTTTAACGCGACGTTGACCACGTGATGGTTACAATTATCGTCAAAGATACCATTACCGCGAGACATTTCGCGCGTGGTGAATTTCTAGCTGGTGTAATGTGAAGTGGCACGGGGCCACGTTACATTAGACTTGTCACGTAAATGGGCTCACCGTAACGTAGACATTAGAGACGCGGTCGCCTCTAAATTTCTATGTGACGCGCTACTATCGGCCCCTAAATTTCGTCACAGCGAATGGAAATTGTAACTCAAGTCCGATGTCTGTAAATTGATTCCACCAAAATAGCTTTGTTTGCCAAGGAATTCGGTACCTGTATAAAAACGATTTATTCCGATTTTTACGTTCAAGTCTTTTTATTTTTAGTTGTTCATCTCATTTCTGTTATTGTCACCACTATATTACACGTATTTGTCTGTGTTGATTTTTTAGCAAAAGAAAGAAAAATTTTGTTAGAGTAAAAATATGCTTCATATCGTTTCATATTGATCGTTAAAGAGGTAATTTTAATATTATCATTTACGCTGGCTAATTTCTATATTATCATGAATGGACACTTGCGCATAATAAATCGATCTGTGTTCATAATTAGTTGGAAAATTAAGAACCATAACTTTGAAATTTGTTAATACTCATTCAATTTTGTTAATATCCACCACACGTTTTTCGTGCCTCGTTTTATATTACCAACATCGGTGATATGACATAAAACCTTGACGTGGCGCACGTAACCAGTAGTTTCGAGTTATAACCCTTAGGTCCAATTCCCAACAATGCTTGGTATAGCTCTCCACAGATCATTCGCAACACGGCGGCAAAATGGTATAACTACATTTACCTATGGACTTAACGGAATGCCCTAATCCCAACAATCACGTGACTTAAAAATTACAAATATTTATACAATAATTTTTTATACCCTATCTGTCTAGGATTAAATATTAAAAACAAATCTTTTCCTATTCGTGCAAAGATAAATAAACATAACAAATTTCTACCAGAAATAATCGTGCTCAAAGTTCTTTAAAAACGTCAGATTACCCGCAGCGATCCTAGAGGAGCGTGCAACGCGATACATTCCCCAGAAGCGGTGGTGAGATTTTGCCTGGAATATGTATCGTGTTACATGGCAGATTGAATGCGCACGCGAGACAGGACACACGAGGCGTATTCTTGCTCCTATTAAACGAGCGAGTCGAATAATTTCTCTGGTAACGTGAATTTCGAGATCACACAAAGAAGCAAGCAGCAGTCAGAGCATTGGTCGCGCTGTGAAATGACGTCTGCGTGGAACAGCAACGATGGAAATTATAGGAAGTTCCTTTTAATTACCTGCGATAGGGGGACTGCGAGATATCGAAGAAAAGGTAGAACGAAGAGGTTCAATTTAATTAGCCGATTCTGTCGATCGATTCCATTCGGTCTAACAATCCGGTCGTTACCGGCGGCAACGACAAGGAGGCCGATCGTTAACGCGATTCCGAACTCCACAACGATATTACTCGCTCGAATCCGACGCGATTGAATCGAATTCAGTCTCGGTCGGTTGTCTTCCGCCCGGGCAGAGTTAGTTTCCACGGACTTTAAAGGTTCTTTCACACGGTTCGTTGGCCTTGCCTGCTTCGAATCAGCCGTTCACCCGGTCAAGAGTTCGCCTTGCAGGCAAAGTCTTCTGAAGCTCTCTCCCTGTTTCGTCTTGCGCGGCGAAAGACGTTTCATAGACACGCCGCGGCACGCCGTATCATTCCAATTTCTCTAACGAACCTTTGATCGAGTACTGTCCTTCCATTATTCTGGCTGTCTTAATAGAATTTCTTTGAAAACTACTAATTGCTCTATTGCCGTTGACGTGTACACACGCCCCGTCGAAATAACTACTTCTATAAATCGTGAAGAGAGAAGAGCAGCAGCAGCAGCAGATGCTGCTATCGCTTTACCATTAATGCGTCGTTCCAGACTCGGCACTTGTTTTCAAAGCGGCGAGTTTTGATCGCGTTGCGTGGTCTATTCGCGAGATCCGCAAACGTTGATCAACGAGTAATGGAGTGTTTCGTGTCGCGTGCTTCGTTCCATTTCATTTCTGCTGAAACACATAGATTTTAAGTAATAAGACCAAAGGTATATAACAATTTCATTTTCGTTCTGGTCGAAATTCGTTCCAGTGATATTAGACATTTTTTCAAATATAGATCTGGTTTAGTTTTTAAGTTATTTACGCGAGGATTAGCGTAAAATATGTAGCAGAGTCTTTTATGAGATTAGAAGGAAATAAAGCAAAAAAAAGTGCAAGACGGAGACGGTCCTGAAATGGAAAACCAGTGGTGTGCAACGTGCAACTGGCAAGCGAGAAAGAAGGGCACAATCAACCGGCGACTTGGTCAATTAGGCTCCCGGAAGAGAAATCAGCTTGGCTAACACGGTTAGGTCGCTTTTACGGGATTGAAAACAGCTCGACAAAATGGTCACGCGACCACGTGTACAAATCTAATTTCCGAGATTTATTAGAGTTGCGAGAACTCGATAAAAAAGGGGGGGAAGAGACAATAGATTTTTCAGATAGAATATTATGAGATCGTTAAAAAATAATTACGAGCACAGATGTTCCATTTTTTTTGCCTAAAATTACATAAGAATAAAATTCGACGAAGTTATTTTTAACCATCTTAATTTTCCAGCTGGGAAAGTAG
This sequence comes from Bombus affinis, assembly GCF_024516045.1. Classification (NCBI taxonomy): domain Eukaryota; kingdom Metazoa; phylum Arthropoda; class Insecta; order Hymenoptera; family Apidae; genus Bombus; species Bombus affinis. Next base: position 5,960,632 of record NC_066347.1, on the reverse strand, counting down.
AATAATTATCGCGGACGTATAATAACATAACCGGATAACGAGAGAATAGTCGAGAAACGGAGAAAGGTTTAAAGAAGGATATGCATATAATCGTCCGTGTGTGTTCAGTTCTGTTCGTGGTTTTTGTAAACCGCCGTGTATTCTTTAGCCACTGTGCTTTTCATATTCCCTCTGTCAAGCAAATTTTAACAACTTAAACAGATAAATGAAAAAAGATATAAGCAGAGGAATAGCTTGCTTTGATTCAAAGAAAGTAATTAAAATAAGTGCGCTTTAATCCCTCCTCTTGCTTATCAGTCTTCGTTTTTTCCCTTTCGTCCTTTTCGCTCTCTACTGGTAATCCACTTACATCAAACCGATTCAAAAGGAAAATATGACAAAAAAAAGCGTACGCAGAAATATGTTCTAATAGATGTCGTTAGATGTAATTGCGATGAAATACGATCCAAGAGATTGAGAACCTCTTACCGAAAGCACGGACTACGATAAGGTGGATACGATATTTGTCGTAACGAAGTGTATAAATTGATTAATACGATATACATAACTCGGATCAATATGATATTCGTGTGTCTTCTTGCGAGCGTATTGTCACCGCAAACCACCATCAACACACTTATGCGCTCCCGTGTGCGCTCCTAAGTGGCACGAAAGGAAGACACCAGCATACCCGACAAAGCGGAAATAATGCCTCAGACGTTGTCTATCCAGCCTTCCTTCGTGCTCTCGCACGAACTACAATAATTGGTTGGATTATCGGGTAGGATATGGTTATGGGAAGTGCGAAGCCCCAGGCCTCGTCGGGGTAATCTCCACTCTGATTGCGTTTGACGCGTCATTGAGCGGAATGATGAAGGCGCGCGTGAATCTCGGCTATATCGCGTCACAACAGCTCGTTCTTCTACTCATTATTCCACGAGCATTGTAATTTTTGACACCCCTAAGCGCCGAAAAGCCGATCGATTCTCCGCGTTTTTCATATCGCTCGTTTTTTTCGCTTATCGCGCTGGAAATCACTGCAATTTTCGATCCCCTTCACTATCGTAGACTGAATTAATTTCCAACCGTAACATTGAATTCAGTTCCTTTTTTTCCATTTTCGAACGATACGCCACTTTTTTATGGTGATTACTTTTTTTCTATAAATTTGTAAACATTTCTAATATAAGAGACTTAAGTTTATTTGTATTTATTTTACGATGGTTCTCGTTTTTCGACAATGATTTATCATGTAAACATACTTGGATATAATTTAAGGCATTTAACGAGCAAACATTTTTAATTGATATTAATTTGAAAGCCATGCTTAACAGAAGGAGGATATATAAATTGGCTCGGAATTAAGTGCTCGGAGCACGCACGTTATTAGTTCGCATAAATCTCGAAATTGCTGATAATGAGTAAGTGGCGGCACGTTATAGACTTACTTTAAGTTCCACGCACGAACATTATACTATAGTTTGTAATAAATTACCAGTTTGATGCTAAGCACTTGATAGTTATTTATCGCGTCTTGAAATCAGTCTGCTTACTTTCTCGCGTTGAATGTCATCAACCCTCTAGCCTTTTCAAAACCATTGACGCGTATGATCGAAAAACTCTTCCGTTTTATTAATTTAAAAAACTTACGCATAAAAGTAACATAATGATATGACTTATCGTGCTTCAATACGATTTTCGCTCTTACTAAATCATTTCTGAAACCATTTCAAAGATATCTAAAGAATCTTACATTTAAAAAAATGTTTGACATAACGTTCGTAAATACAGTTCAATCTAAAAGTACGACAGAGTAATATTATAGAACAATATAAATGAATCTTTTAAAAGGTAACCTTTAAAAGGATGAATTCACTTTTATTAATTTCTTAATTTTATTACATAAATGGTCTATTATTATTCAATTGTCAAGAAACCTTTGACTTACTTTCATGAGTTTGTTCATTGCAAGGTAACGTAAGTATTGGAAAATTTTTAAATAAGTTTAGAAAACACTGTTCGCAATGTTGTCACTTTCCTGTGTTTTTTAACTTAAGAAGCTGATCAATATGGCTTCTGAACGGCACAAATATAAAAATTAAATATCATTTAATGCAAAGAAGTTACTTGCAAGAACTTCAGAAGCTACTCCTTTTAAAATTTCTTTCCCATTGACTCGTCTGGTCTTTGTCGTTTCATTTCCCTTCTCTTTAACCAATAACTTGAAAAGTTTCACGATATTAATCGTCCGCACGAATAAACGGGAACATTTCCAGATAAATCAGTTCGACAGATATTCCATGCCATTTAAGCTGCAGCAGTCTGGTCGAGTATATTCTCTTTCGTTACACCTACCACGTTTGATCAACGTTTCCTAGACGAATGTCATTCGACGAAAAGAAAGTAAAAGAGTAACAGTTTGGAGGACGAGTTTCCCAAAACTCGTGTCTCTGAGAAACTACGGAAACAGAGTTGCTCTGGAACCGATCGAAAAAGTTCACGGTCCTCCACGGAGTTTTATCCTGGATGTTCCCCTTGTCCTGTCTCTCGGTCACTTTTCTTTCGTTCGGTTGTTTTTTGTCTGGCTAAGGCAGGCGCCTTACACGGCCGTACTTAATTAAATCGGCTACGATTTATTTCAGAATTTCAGCCGAGACGGCGTTAACTTACGATCTATTTAATGCTCCATTTCGCTCGTTTTCGTCCTGAATTCGATCGCGTCGATTAGCACGCAGTCGCGTCGATGAGACGCGTATCCAGAGGGACTAGCTTCGTTTCTCTACCCTGAAGAAACTTCCCTTTTCTCTTCACCGACGTGGAAAGAAGTGAATTTAATTTCGCGTAATGTATTCTCCTCTAGCGTTGCATGTTAGAGAAAGAAGCTGGTTCATCGCGTCGTAGCTTTATCGTATTCGTGTTTTTCCTCTTAAAGGTATTACGATACTTTTGGAACGACAAGACAACAGATTGAAAGCTCTAAGAGTAACAAAAGCTAGGACAAGTCGTTGAAAGGGAACAGAGATTCCTCTGATTCCTCTGCCAGTGCTGTTAATATTGTTTCGTGAAACAGTTTTCGCGTTGCTATTTATAGGGTGAATACGTTAGCAGCCGGCGTCGATCGGCGTGCTTTGACCCGAGGCATTAAGCGTGCGCAACGCTACGTCGCGTGATAGAAGGCAACCTCGATTAATTACCTATTTATCTTGAGGATTATCGGTGTACGGTGAAATGTATGGCGTACAAGAATATTAGCGTAGCGTGAGTTTCGGGACGCATTAGTGTAAGATACCGTGGTATCTTCACCCGAGGATTTTGTGCTTTTAATCTTTCGATCGACCGTACGATCGCATAACGTTTTAATTACCCTTACCTGGATGGTGAAATATCGTGAATAATTCTGACGTATCTAAAACAATTTCAGAAAGATAAAAATTGTAAAATAAGGAAAGGAATAAATTTTAGGAGTACAATCGTGGTTTCCAAAATATAGAAATCAATCTACATCAACGGAAAAATGTATGAAAGGAAGGTTCCATCGAATGGATTATATCTAATAATAGCACAGTCGTATTATCGTTTCTATATTATATTACGATATATCATTGAGCTTCATTCATTCTTTATTACGTAGAACTTTTTGTACTTTGAGAGCAAACAATAAAAAAATCGATGCTGGTGACGAGAAGGAACGCAGCGTTAATTAAATATTGTTCTCTGAAAATATATTGTTTAACGGAAACCCGTCTTTCGGAGCAGAGAATTTCCATTACGCTGCACTTCGATTCCGTGTTTGCATACTGACACAAATATATGGCGTATTATTTTATTCGAAAAAGCTTCATCGTTCCGGTGATCGATGAACCGGCGCGCACGTCATTCTTTCTCCGTCTACGTAGTTTTCCACCAGTTACAATTCGACGACAAATAAATGCGTGAATGGGCTGACAATCATGGCTACCTATGTGTGCGCGACACTGCTGCCGCGCAAAGTAACTCGTGATCGGCAAAGCTATGGTACCGAAGTTCCACAATCCTAACAATGGATATATTGGTTCATCCCTTCGACGCACTTCCGACCTCAATCAAAATCCCAAACTACCTTCCCATCCACTTCTCGTGGACTAACTCGTCTCCCTCTTTCTCCTACGCTCACTTCTCTCCTTCTCATGTTCTCCACCTCCCTTTCTCTTTTCATCTTTGGACAAGAGTGAACGAGGCTGTCTCATCCCCGAATTCCTTACAACAATGCCTCTCTAATCCGTCATGTTTGCCCTGGCATTGAGTACACGATTGTTGCTGCTACCGTTCTGGAATGTTTCGATAGCGTCAAACACGCTTCCGCTTGCATGACAATTCGTTTTCGAAGCTCCATTGTTCGTTGATTAAACGAATTGTGATAGGAGCAGGCAGGAAGGACGGGTGGCCACGAGGTACGACAGAACCAACGTCAGCAGAAAAACGCGAACGTTTCGCGCGTCTACGATTCGATTTTATGAGAAAGTTATGTCCGATAGCTTCTTCCCTCTTTGCTCGTTTTGCTATCGTATCGACTTTTATGGTTGGGCATGGAACATCGAATGTGCGCGCTATTTTCTAATTCAAGAATGATTTGCGTCTCGGTGGTGGAACGAGGCTGACAGGGAAAGTTACAAATCGCTTTTTGTAACATTTCAATAGAAACGTAGGGTCCTTTGTGGTGGAAATCTTTGGGAAGTAGTCGCGTCGCGTATGAAAGGGCGAAACGTTCCCCCGTCAAAAAAAAAACCAGAATTCGAGAAGAATTTTTCTCTATTCAGCCGCTTTATGCTCCACCCTTTTGGCTGCATCGGCGATCCCTGGCAAATCGTCGAGTCTCAACTTTCGATCTTGTCATTTCCCCTTGTTTCACGAATCGACGACAATCGACGAGAGTTTACGAGTTGTCGCCGGGCTCGTCGTCCACCACCACAGCCTGCGTGGACCCTTTGTCGAAAAGGGCTGGGAGGTAAGGCGCCTTCATTGTCGATTGCTGACTGGTCTTGGTTTTTATCACTGACCCTCGGGGAACGTGGAGGCATCCGAGCTTCTGGAAAAGTAGGTTTGCCATCTTTCCGTACGTTTGACGAGTCCCAGAGGGAACATCGGTAACCTGACAGCCCATCTACTCTAGTTTCTACATTTTTCGCATGTCACTGAAGACCGTGCACCTGGACATCGACACCCAACCCTCCTTCCACCCTCATTCCAGCATGCAGGTATTTTAGAAACGCTGTCCTAAGTAAAGCTTTGTCTGCAAGCTATTAACGAACTTTCTATACCGGGAAGGTTTCACGATATATGTATACGGTGGTTAACAGTAGATGAAGAAAGCGGGAACGTAACTTTATTACCTCTAATCAGCTTGTTAATATATGGCTTCGTTAACTGAATTTATCAGTTTCGTTTTCGCATAACATGGAAGAGGCTATTTACGTACGGACGTTTTTCACTGGAACTTTTTTAATGCCCTGTTCAGACTTCCGGTTGTGTTTTACGACGTCACGCTGCGTACGACACGAACGACCGCAAACTGGACGTAACTGTACAGTCGGTCAAAGGAGGGAAGTGTTTCGAATAATTCTTTGTTAAACTATTCAAGTATTCGCGTGTGTACATAGATGGTCGACCGTAATTAAGATTCATCCCTCGAATGCTGTAGAAAAAGAAAAAATAAATAGCCGGACAAAAAGTGGCTGGCTTGTTAATCCTTGTAGGCACTTAAGTCAACATGCTAACAGCCGTCTCGAGTGGCCGTACGATAGCCCTGGGTCTGTTAGTCCGAGAGCGCTACAACGATCATGTGCACGAGCTCTGTGTACGAGAAAACGTCTGGAACCACTACGAGCAAGCGTCATCTCATGTGTACTCGCGTGTAAGTTCACGTGTGTTCGCTTACATGCACCCCCGGAATGAATGTCAGGGCACAATACGTCGCTAGGCATATCATGCCGTCGTATCTTGGTTACTTTCAGCTTGTTAAAAGGACGCGCATACATACATATATGTGTATGTGTGTGACGTACATGTAAGGGATTGCTTGCAGTTACCCACGAAAGTATTCGAATACTTGTAGAAATATTTTATGAATGTATTATATGTCACATACGAAACATTCTGAATTTTCATTAGCGTTCTGAGCGAACTGGACTATCGTGATTAAAGTAAAGTATAACTATCATGAGTAAAATTTCAAACAATTCTGAAAATCTACATGGAAGCTAGAAGATATTTAGCGCAAGTTTAGTATATGTATATTTCGCAAAGATCGTGAAAGTATTTAAATAGTCATTTAACCATTATTGCTTTAATAAGCTTTAATATTCAATGGGACTACTTAATATTCCTATATAAGATAGCAGTTCACGTTGTATACTAATTTTTTATTAAAAATGTGTTTGCGGTAAGTATCTTGTAACTTCTATGTGCATTTTCGGGTTGGTTTCAAACTTTACCAATATAATCACGATATATTACGTGCATTTCGTATAACGCACATAATATATTCATAAAAATTTTCTGTGGTAAATGTTCGAATACTTTCGCGTGCCGCTGTATGTCAAACTTGCTCGGTGAAGTACACCCCGAGCAATATCGAGTTGCCAGGGTAAAAGAAAAACTGGCTTGGGAATTCTTGCCTTCGCGTACTTGAACGATCTTCGTTGCTTCCGCGCAGATAATTCCGCGGCACGCTATACACGAACCTCTCGACGTTTCCACCGTTTCCTTCCTGATATTTATTTGGCCACTCTTTCCGACCACTCGCCTCTCTCTTTCTGTGCATTTATGCAAACCTATTTTAAACGGAAAAATGCTAGACCGGTACGGTACGGTTGAACGATGTGGTATCGTATAAATGCATTTCTGCTTCTGGTTCTTCGTAACCCGCGCGACGTTTAATTCGTCGTATCCTCCCAAGCGAAAAATCGTTCTATCAAGCGAAAGTGAAGCGAAAGTAAATATTAACAAAACGTCTGTGTTTGCACGTGCATATATTTGCGATTGTTTTAACATCGTGTCGAGAATTGTGGCTCGGTTTCGTGTCATAATGGACCAATTCATTAAGGCATTCCAACGTTCCCGTATAATGAAAGTGCAATTAGAGATATGCAAAACGCCTTTTATACCGACTGTGGAAAGTAGAAGGCCGAAGATGCCATTTGAATTGTGAAATACTTGGAGAGATTCCAATATTAACTGCTCGAATACCGTGAAAATAATGGAAGTAAAGTGGTACTCGTTGTGACGAATGACTTTTCGGACGAAGGAAACCACGCATACTCGCAGTGTATCGATAAAACTGTATCGCATCACCAAAGGAGAGAAAGATTTAGAAAACGAGGTAAAGTAAGCTCGGAGAAATAGATCGAAAAAAAGAGACACATGAACCCGACGTGTACGATAAAATAATTTCGACCAAGAGATAACCTGGAAACCAATCCAAAACATTTCTCGGAAACTACCGATCATTCGTTTTTGAGTAAAGTGTAAACCAAATTCGGGATTCGTTTGCGTGTAAAAGCGAGGGGATTTCGCCCTTGCGTTTTTTTTTATCTTCTGGTTCTATCGAAAAAATGGTTGGAACAAGCCCGTCCCATGTATCTAAACAACGGACCATCCGTTACGCACGATACAAGGCATGTAAACCACACTCCAACATTTATCAAGGATAGAGACCGCAAACTGAAAGTTCCAAAAAGTTCGTCGAGCTGCGTGAAACTTTTTAACGGGCATCCAGCGGAAAGTTGGCCTGTTCGAGATGATCTACGACTTGAGGGGGGGGGGATAGATAACTTAACGCTTAGCATCGACTCGACACCCTTTTACCGATTGAGAAGCAGATCAAGGCAAGAACACGTGGCATGTCTCCGTGCTAACAATGTTGCAGAGTCGCAGACCATCGTACATCGGACGATTCTTCTCTTTGATAGAGAAAAGAAACGGTGACCGCGATTAAGGCTTTTAGCCGCGACTATACAGTGTCCATGTGCCAGTTTCCCGTAATGCGCGTTACGGCCGACAGAAGCTAAAGTTACGCTGGAGCGTTGCTAGAAGAAATGGTTCATGGATTCGGTCGGGGTGGTTTCCACCCGCTGAGCAGCTTTCTCAGTGTTCTGCGGCTCCTCTGCGCTATAAATACCGACACCGAGCTCCAGCTACCATGAAAAAAAAAGAAGGGATACGGAAGGAGCCGGTGCTTGACCAAGAGAGAGATACCAGGAAGAAAGATGTCAGATCGTCCAGAGACGTTGCAGACAAGAGCAGTAGTTTTTTCCTCTCGGTTCCTACGGCTTTTTGTGGTTAGAAAAATGAAGCTTTATGAGCTGTGAAGCTAACCCGGTACATTCTCAGCCTTCGTTATGGGTAATTTCGTTTGTCCGACCTGGTGCTCCTCTTCGGGTTAAAATAATTGCCACGTGCATGAGGATTGCACTGCCGGAGCATATAAAGTTCGATTTTGTGTTTCTAGTTTCGTCGACAAGTGTACGAATTAAAACTGAATTTAAGTTTCAATCAATATTCCCTATTTCACGTATATTTCTTGGAATATTTTGTCATACGGATTTTACTTAAGTATCTTTTAGTAATTTGAATAAAGAATATGAAGAAGATTCGATAAAACGAAGGGAATAACCCGAAATCGTTTCATGTTATATTTCGGTCTATATTTCACGAGGGAAAGGTAAGGGCGGTTGTGTCGGAAAAGTTGGAAATCGTTATTTCAGATCCCACGTTCATTCCGGCTATCACATGTTTTTCCACGTTGATACGTCCCTAAGGAAGAAGGCTATCAGTTTACTAGGTTCACCGCCAATACATATGCAATCACATTCCTCTTCAGACCCTGAGCGTGGTACAGTGACGGATATGGAGACGTAAGGGACGAACCTTTAGGCTATTTACCTAATCAGCGGCTGGAGTGGTAAGATCGAGGGGGCATGGAAAAGGACATCCGTCCGTCGAGAATTGGCACAAGTCGTAAACTCCTGACAAGCGGCATTAAATCGTGCAGAATCCAGATAGGTTTGAGGTTACGAGAGGGATATAGGTTGTATGAATGTAGACAAGTGTAAAGGGTGCTTCAAGCCGCACAGCCCCCATCGTTATAATTCCGTTTCCATTTTTACACGGTAAATTTGCATAGTACGAGAGTGCAGCTTGCGAACGAAGAAATATTATCATTAAAATTGATACATTTAAATCAGATACGCGGCTGATTTCGATAGCGCCGTGCGTACAATTTAATCGTTTCAACTTTATTAAGCGCGTAAAACATAGTTAGAGTGTTACGAGCGTTTCCAATGGAAAATTTCGCGGAATCGTCGGCGATAAACGTTACGTGGAGACCGTTTGCTCGCGTAAGGTACACGTAGAGAAGCCATTATACGTAGATGGATCGCACGTAGGAAGGGGTTAACCGTATTATTTCCTAGAAGAACGATGGAAAGCGTTTGCGGTGTCTGCGCGAGTAGGCAATCAGAGATAGAGGAATCCGATAGAACATGTGTAATTGAATTGGAGTTTAATTGAAAGTCGAGTTTCTTCATTTTGCACGTTATATTCGACACGATCATGGAAACTGGTGGCAACGTAGATATATCGTGTATCGGGTTTGAAGAGCGACCTGAATGGTTTTATATCTGATAGAAGACTTCATCACGATTCCCGATACTTCAATGGATCTGTAGGGAACCTACGAGGGAGCAGAAATTGAAAGACGAAAATAAATTCCAAAATACTTCTTCCTACAGAATGAAACTACCCTCGTTTTCTTTGGACGAACAGGAATTTTATACTCCCGTTTCACGGTGTATAGTAAAATATCGTCTGTTTTCGATATGTAAGATAGGGTGATATCAATAACGCATCTTAAGAGAAGATGAATGAAAAAATGTGAACCAAGGAAAATGTTACTATATGAAACATATACACAGGCGCACGAAATAGTAGATACCTTTTATGAATATACTATATGTGCTGTATGAAATAATTTTAAATTTCGCCAGCACTGTTACGACATTCGACTATCATGATTATACTGACTAAGTTTGAAACAGAATTGATAACATTTGTAGATAACATTTTGATAACAGTTTGATAACATTTGTACAAGATATTTTATTTAATTCTTTATTTATATTAACTAAATAAAGTTAATTAATTAAATAAGTTAAACGAAGATAAACTAAATTTGTACTCAATATAATAAAACCAGTACGTCGTATACTTACGTTAACGAAACTCTTGCAAAGTATAAAATATTTACGCCAATCGTTCGAAATTCTCTGGACCCAAGATAGTCTATCTTTTGAATCGTGAATTACCTTCACAGATCGCGCGCGTACTCAGATGTACCGTACCAGTAGCTCATTAACATAAATGATTTTCTGACCTAAAGACATTGCCTTGTTAATTGCATTGGCTAATAATGAAACCACTTGCCTGTTCAATGTACCCATCCGTGTGCACTTACGATACATAATGTATACGTAATGGAACAACCAAACGCATTAGAAACGTTATATCGTCGTAGGTTGGTATTTATCAACGATTCATCCTATGAATCGAAGCGTATCGATAGTCAAACACGGGAGTCGGTGATCACGATCGAGGAACACTCGTCATCGTTTAAGCTGGATGCGAATTTATGCGATGTACTCATTCGAAAGTGATATCGGTGGAAGCAATAAAATCTCGTGCACACGCGTTGCCACGCAGTATTCCTACATTTGCGGTACTGCACGATTCCGCGTGCTGCGGGACGAAAAGTGATAACGCGATTGTGTGACAAGCCATCGATTACAGAGAACGGAACAACACGCACTACGTTCCGTCAACCGCGACTAACGCTCTCAGCCCTGTCACTATTATGCGTCCGGTCTTTCATCCGTTGTATTACGATTATCACGCTCATATATACGGCGGACAAGAGCCACGGGGAACATAGAGAGATGCTGTTGGACGAAGTCCTATTGTCAGCTTTGGCTGAACATGTTGGTAACGAGCCGGTTGTTGCTACAAACTATGCGAACGTGGATCACGGCCGTATCGAGCGATTTACCGAGTCAGAAACTGGTCGATATAGATACCCGAATAGAGCAGATGAATTGATTTAATCGACCTCATTTATCGATAGAAAGTACTATTTGATCGTTTAGATTTTGCCCCAGTCCAGTTATTCGTTATTAATGGTCCTGTATTTTTCGTGTCGATAAGCTCTTACGATAGAATATTGAAACAATATCAACATATCACGTTTAAAAAGAAGTAACGAATATTAAATGTACTATAGAAACATTCAATTAGGATGATATGGAGTAATAGAGGATTTTATACGAGTTGATTTCAGCATTTTATTCGGAACTTTATGATAATCGATGATTTTAGGTAGATGCTTTATTGTAATAGCTTCGTTTTAAAAATAGATATAAAAACGCTTGCTTTGTTGGGTAATCGCGTGGAATTTACTTGGCGTGGTATAATGGATGATAGGATCAGGAAAAATAATTTTTTTATAGTCGTCAAAGGTAAACGTATTCTTTTTTTTTTAATCAAGCCTTTACGGTTACACTATAGTAGGTATTTATAATGTTTTCTAATATCTATAAAAAATATATTTATATCGTACTTTATGCTCTGCTTTAGATAATTTTTATATCTTCTTGCCTTCTTACAGTACACAGTTACTTTTTCTATGTTATTTCGGCAAAAGTACTCTTATCTTTATTTCACATGGCAGCACAGCAGTCTCGTTTAAATAATCTACTTTGTTCCATGCAAAATTTTCTTGCTTTTTCATAACTAACGCTTATAAAAAATTAATGTTCAAGATATCATCAGAATTTTCATGCAAACTTCAAGTAACCATAAATAAATACAAAATAAATATATAATCTACAAACTGAATTATACAAACTTTATGTGGAATATTCAACTTTTCTCTTATACTTTCCTGTATTTTATACTGTAACTCATATACGTACGAAATTCATTATACGAATTAATCCATTCACGGAGCTGCGAATTCGAGGAAAAAAATTGAAACGTAACATCGACAGAATACTCGAGCCTTCGTCGGCAATATCGAGCCTCCTCGCGACTGTATCTTCCCGCACACCCTATAACTTTCCCCGTCTATGAAAACGTGCGCAGAGCCCTCCTTGGCGTGATACACTTTCCCGCCTAGGCCGCTACGAGAACAAATTAATTTATCATTTCGTAGTGTTACGGTTAACAACATTCCGGGGAAATAATGGCCAGTAATAAAGGCACGTAGCGAGCCTAAAGAACCCCGTGTGCGCCTACGAAGAGTGATCAAGAGAAAGAGAGAGAGAGAGAGAGAGAGAGCTAGAGAAAAGACGATCCAGGATGAAACGACGAGAAAGAAGGTGTGCGAGTGAGGTGAAGCGAGGAAACGAGCGTAACCGCGTAGACGGAAGCGAGAACAAAAATGTGAAGGACAGTCGAACGAGGAGCGAGAAGGAATAAGGAACGGTATACGCATGCGTAAAGCATGGGTGTATCTTCAGCCACCCTTTCCAGTTACCCCCACCCTTTCGACAGACTCGCCTGTTTTCCTCGTCGCTCGTCCCTCGTCCATCGCTCGATTCAGTCACCGGGCCGTTTCGCGAGCGGAGGGTTTCCGCGCCTTTTCTCTCCGTGCCTTTTGCTATTTCGTCGTTCGACGATCGTACAAAAGCCTACGAATTTTTGCTTCTGCGCTGAGCCATATATTCGCGAAATCGTTATCGAACGACGAATAATAACGCGCGGGTTTACTCGTGCCGTTTCTCTGGTCAATTCGACGAGTGGCCCACTTTCGGTACGGTCACATGTGCACATCGTGTCGCGAAGTGTCGTCGTCACGAGAATATTCGCCACACCGTAGCCTTCGGATTTGTCGAACGTCGAGTGTGTGTTCTACGACGAACTCGAATCGAGGTTAAGTTCAGTGTAGTTCTCGCGGTATTCATGCTTCAGTACTGTCTATCGGCAATTGCTCCGGACTAAACGATTACAAGGCAACGATATTTCGCTGAGAGGATTTATGACGCTTCGTGCGAACGAGGATTCCGAATTTGTGGATGGAGTCGCGATTAGAGCATGAAGCTGGTATACGGTAAATACGCAGTCGACGAGAAATTGACATTCTCGAAGACAAAGATCGCTGCTGATTCGTGACATTGACAACTGATCGAGTGTCGCTGCCGGCCGGGGGGGACTCTTGTTTTTGTTTTCTTCTCTACGTGGCGCCCGCTGCGTTCGTAGAATGAGTTCGCGACACGCTGTTACGAGGTCGTGCTGATTTATCGCGAAACGTGTCTGTGGTCGAGTAACAGTGTGATGTTTACGTGACAGCCGGTGTAAGGAACAACCGCGTGAGAGCGTGGCGGGAGTTTCGAACAGTGCAGCTAGTTTCTTGATGCAACGTGACTCGCGACGTTATGCCAGTGCAACGATACGTCGGTACGTCGAAAACGTTGCTAAACAGTGTTCTTCACCAGATACGGCATCGATAGTGCGTACAAGTGGAACGGGCTTTGGCGTGTAAACGCGTTATCGTGATTACGTTACATAATTAATTAATCATACACCGTCACAAATGGTACACTAACGTTGCATAATTGAGTGACGCCGCTGGAAGTCGGGACGCGTTGCCGAACACGACATCTTCGAGGTATGGAAATTTCTAATTAAACGAAAGTCCTTCTTAAGCATGCCTACCTTTCTTTCTTTCTTAAACGAGCTCGAGCGATTTAGCTTCGTGATTCTTTCACACGGGGTTAAATGAGAAATTTTAACACGTAAAATATAAGCTACCTGAGTTAATTAAGAGATCGTACATAAACGACAAATCCTTTAATTCGCCGTTACATATAAATGTATATTAATCATTAGAAAAATGAAACAAATATTAAATGCAGGTAACGCGTGCTTTGGAAGTAGCAATATTTTATTAAATTCTTCGTTTACATAAATTGTGGGAAATATTACTCGATAAAATATACAAAAAGTTTTTCAATATCTTGATCAATAAATTTAGAAATTTTTCCTGGAATAACACGCAGGATTTATTTTTCGTTGCTCGTAAAATGGTTTTTTTAATCGAATTCGACTGAATACGATTGTATTGTATTTTAATCAGAAATTGCTGAAATAAATCGTGGAATTCATAAAAAAACAATCGTTGGATAAAAATATATTAATACGGTGATGTTGAATTCAAGTATTTATCCAAACACGTGATTTTCGATATCTAGCTGGTTCCAGGCAATATATTCGAATAACAAGGACGAAGAATCTTTTGTCTTATTTTCTCGTTGTCGTATGCTTGAGACTAACCTATATTTAAAAACATCCGGGAAACCCTGAAAGCTTTTATCTATAACCACCGTGTTTACCCAAGAATGTCGCAGTGCGCCTACGGCGACACGTTTGCATCTCGCCTTTTTCCTCTGGAATTAGTCTCCTCTGGTTTACTTTTCCTCCATGTACCGTTTTCCATTTTTGTTCTCATCTTCTTTTTTTGTATTCATCTCGATGCTTTTGTTCCTCGGATCTCTGTCATTTACGGACAGAGTGGATTAGGTTTTAAGCATCTAAAGTGATTTTGAAAACTGGGACAGTCTGCTGGGACTCTTTTGTAAGCGATAGCAGAAAAGGAAAGCGCTACGTGAAATGTTCCTTTGACGATATCTCTTAGATTGCACGACTATTCTCTAGAATGGTTTCATGAATTTTATTTAAACACTCTTATACCTTTATGGCTTATGCTTTTAAAACTCTTCATAGTATCTCAAAACATTATTTCGGGACAATCGAAGCGATAATTGAAGGTTCGGATCCATTTATTTACATATTCATAATATACATCATTTACATATTCATCTCGTTAATAAATAGCTACTTCGATGACACGGCGATATATGCCGCTCGCAAATTCATAACTATATCTCTCATCTATTCATATAGCCCTGTATAAACAGTTTGTTCGAAAAGCGCTACTAAAATATGTGCAAGAGTAAAAGTTTACTTTCACCGTTAACAACGATCCAATTTATGAAACTTCTATCACGCAAAATTCCAAGCATTAATGTCAACGATCGCAGAAAATTCCAGGAACATTATTAGTTAATATTGCTGGTTTTATAGCAACGGATACCGTGACAAAATCGATGCAGAGAAAACGGTGTGACTGATCGACGTGATCCTTGATAAAATGTTGCCTAGGTTCTCGTTTGATTTTACACTAACGGGACAATATTCGTGGATGGGAGATTGTCAGTCGATGAACAGGAGCGAGTAGCATCTATTGAAATGATATCCTTTCTACTGGCGGAAAGGGTGGAGATGCTTCGGGGCGAATATGAGATTTCAGTGTATCTACTTCGCTTATTGCTTGACATATGTACCTATGTATTAAATGGCCCCATCCCGGGCAGCGTGCATCGAAGCTTTTCATAGCTTGGACTGAGAATGAAATACGAAAAGTGGAAAGGGAAGAAGAATATATCCCTACGGTGACTACCTTTTAGCCTCGCGTCCTTGCAACCGCTGCGTATATACCTTTACAGGACATGTGAAGTCGCGCAGTACACGCTTTGTGCGCTTACCATCAGTTATTTATTCCGTCGATCGCTTTAACGTCGACAGACTTTCCATTATTCGCTGCAACATCCTTTAAACGGGTTTTCTCTCTCTCTTTCTCTTTCTGTTTTCTCCCTTCGTTGTTTAATCACTGTGTTGCTTGATGTATTTTTATTTTTATTTGCGCGCAGGAAGTTGGCGGTTGTTTGTGTTATAAAAAAACATGTAGACAGTTATTGCAATTCTTTTTTACGTTTTAAAGCAAAAAATTTAGAAACAATTGTTAGAGAAATATTTTCAGTAATATTAACATTTATCTGTGACTCTTACTTCTCGAATACTTTAGATGTTACAAACATTGTCATTTCATTATCATATAACGGACGATATTCCAGTAATCGTCAATCATACATTTCACGATTACGAATTATAAAATCAAATTAAAATTTTTGTTAACATATTTCTATTTAACTGTACAAATTAAAGTTTAACGAGACATATGTATACCTTGTTATCCTATCTTGTTTTAAAAATTTGTCGTTATTTAAATTGAATTTATATTTCATTTAATTTCAAACAGATTTCAGCAACGTCAAATAATATTGCACCCATTAGTACAGGATCCAAATACCAATAATTAAACCGGCCTGTCGTCATACAGTATATATAGTAGTACAAACATATAAATAGGGAGACGATCATTTATATTCGTAAATCGCATTATAGTAATACTCTGCTTAAATAAAACTAGTATTTTGGAATAGTCGATTCCCGTATTTCGTTTTCAAACCATTCGCCAGATAATCAGAAGATCTGAAATTTTGGTCTATTTATACCTTTTACAGTCCTTCTCCGATTCATCGATGGATTGGGACCGCGCCGAGGTCAGAATACCCGGGTAACCGAATATTGGTGCCATTGATATGCATAATCCTTTTACTTCAATATCGCGAACCGAATGTTCGAAGTAATCGATACACACACCTGGCTGGCACGTTCATTATACATGCAGTATCAACGTATATTACGACGCACGTTCGTCCATAGAGTTACTAACGAAGAACGACAAAAAGTTAAAAACTTTTCCACTGCGCACGATGGAATATCTCTCCGCGGTTTTTACAGCATCTAATGCGAGCGTGGCGTTCCCGAGGAAAGAAAAATATTTGGGATATGAAAATATTTTCGATATTCGAATCGTTCGCGAGCAACAATATTTATACGATTCGTTGGTCACGAACGAATTCAATTACGAGCCAAACGAAACTTTTTGCCGTCGCTATATAAAATTCTCGGTGGCATCGCTGACCAATGTCGAGGTTCCTTTCAGAAAATTATATTCACCGGTTTTTTAATAGAAAAGCGAATTTTCCCGACTCTGTTGCCCAACGAATGCACTCGCCCACACGCAAACGGTTTTCTGATATTTCGTTTAATCGAAACCCGGAGTTTGTAACTGAGTTATCGAAGTCGGGCGAATTCGTTTGAAAATCTTCAAGCGTTCCCTCTCTCGAGTTGTTCTCCCTCCGTAGCTGCGTGCTAGAGAAGCACGTCGATCCGTATCGATACACTCCCTGTTGAATTCACCAACCGAATTCTCGTTTCGTCGATTACGTTAAAGTTAACAACGGCTTCCGTTAATTCTTCGTTTTCGATCGCGTTGACTACTTTAGACTACTTTTTCCTTCTCTTTTCCTTCCTTTTCTCGGTCTTTGCGAGGTGAAGGCGGTAGTTGATGTCGCGTTCGCCCGATTACAAATGTGAAATCGATCTTTCATTGTCGAAGAATCGGCAGGGTACGATGGTACTGCCGTTGCTAAATCGATTCTCTGGAGATAGGTAGCTGAGAACGAACGAACCGCCATTCCCGTTTTCTAGTAAGGACGAAGTCTCGTTAGTCAAGCTGGTAATCAAAGCTTCGCTTCGATCTCGCTTCAAATTACTTCTCGTGCCTTCTCTGCTGGAAAAAGACTAACTTTTCGCGTATATTTCGCCCTGTAAAGTCTGACGATCACGTTCCACAGGCGATGTTCTCTCGTAAGCAATAACGGCCGCTTCCTGTTGCCGTTCTTTATGAGTATACGGTGTAAAACTAATAGAATTTATTGGAACTGTCGATAACCATTAATAGGATGTTCCGTATGCTTCGTATGAAATATTAAATAAACTAACATGGAAATAATCCGTAAACTTATCAATTAGATTTGAATTTATTTTATTTAAAAATTTTGCTCATTTTCCTTTATCTCTTATAATTTAATGCCTTTGTATCGTAAATTAATTCTGGATTTGGATTCGTTATCATTGCATCAAAAGAAAATTCATTAGCTGAGAGAAAGGAAATTTTATATAATTGGTCAAGAGCAAACTTTATTACAGTGTTTTAATTTCTAGCATAAATGTATTATATTAATTTCGTATCTATTTGTCTATAGATAATGAAACGTAAACAATAATTATCTGACATAACAAACAATTATAGAACCGTGTTGTTCCCATACATTGAATAATGAACTTTTAATTTTATCAAAAATTTTACCACGATCGCCGCACGAAACTTCAGCGCGGAAAATTGCATTTGCGCTTAACGAGACAACTAATTCGATCACGTGGAAACAGATTTCAGAAGATTGCAATTGAGTATTTAATACTCTTAATGAAACTTCACTCTCATTAAAGCATTGATCATGCAACATTATACATGTGTAATGTGAAATAATCGAGCTTGCAGAATGTAATTTGTTAAATATGGGCCGTTTGTGCAAACAATTGCATAATTCTCGCAAGTACTTGTTTGTTATAAATCCGATTTTATAGGAATACCTGATAAGCTTGAAGGAATATTTTAATAAATTCCTGCAATTGCATGTATTTTTAATCACGTTTAAGATTTTGATTGAATCTTTTATTCGTGTATTCCAATAATATGTTGTGAATTATTTAATTCATTATCATTGTATAACTATTTATTACATTCACATTTCGATCAGTTTCAAGTGATAAGAGAGTAAACGAATGAAATAAAAGAAAAACCTTCGATGAATAATAAATACACGGGAAATTGATTAATAAACACGAGATAGGTGTCTACACACATTTCAGCTCTCGTTTTGATCACAAAAATGAAATTCTATTTTCGAGGTCACTGATTTCCTTTGTAAATGTTGCGCAACGACGAGGTCAAGTGATCTGCTGCGGCAAGAAAACATGAATAACTACATCTTTGAACGAGACGTGTACTTCGAATACATCTGATAATATTTGCAAACACTTATGAAGGTGGTTATTTCAATCGAGTTTAATTTATTCAAATAATTCATCGTCTATTTTTGTCATTCATAATTGCAATTGGAGAGTGCCAGTTAATTTATTAATTAAATAGTAATGTAGCCGTTTATTAAATTTTCACGTGTATTATACGACTAATAAACAAGATTCATTGTGTTTACTATGGATGTCAATTACTGTAATTATATCTTAATTTAAAATTGCCTGATGATATAATTTAATAATTAATACGATTTAATAATATAGAAATCTTTGTACTTACACGCTCTAAAATACACGTTTTGTGATGTATTACGCCTGAAAACATAATTGTGCATCGAGGCAACGGCTAAATTACAGTCTTCGTAAAATTCACAATGTCATTTTATTCTGTGCTTACGCGATAAACTTCCCCACAAAGAGATCGTCCCTCGTAGTTCAAGTACCCTACACGAAACAACTATTCGTTCTCATCTAATCGCATCAGAGGACGCATAAAGGACCGCGATTGCGTTCGAATGCAATGGTCCTGCGGCTTTAAAGCATGGGATGCATCATTCGATCTTATCTCGCGACGTGCTCGTTACGCTTGCGGCATATTAATGTCGTACCAGCGATTTCAAAAGAATCTGTCAGGCAAGTGATTTAATCGAATTTCTTTCTTAACGACATTTATGTGCTACACTTGGCGAGGGAGAGTTCAGATTGGTAACAATACTATGTCTGTGCGAGTTCTTTTATAGTTGACTGCGAGTAAAAGTAAATACTGCATATGTAGGATCTTTCGGAAATACTGAAAATGGAAATTAATTATGTGTAGGATTGAGCATTCGAATTGTTCTCAATATTTCTGAGATCTCTTTCAATCATGCTTCTTATTTCCTAATACACTCTTTAATTCAAATAGACAAACATAAACACATAATGTAAACTTAGATCATAAATATAAAATTCACTTTTTTCACGAATAAGGAAACATTTTCAAAGAAACGAAAGCAAAATTAGGCGGAAGGAACTTGAAATAATATCATAATAAGATTAAGCTGAAATCTTCGTCTATATTTTTTGTAAAATTCATCGTTCATTGGATATTTCTCTCATTGTGTAAATCGATATCAATTTCCATTGGCGTTTTAACGGAGAGCGTAGAATTTAGAATGGGTTTCGATTCACCGAGCATAGAGCACAGAGTTTCCAAATAGTCACCCATGTAATTCTATAGCATATAAGCTAAACCGTGCTCACTGTAGCTTAACTTTGCTGATCGTACGAAAACCAGTTCACCCCGTTTTCTGCTACAGCAGTTGCTTTGCGATATAACCAGTTGTACCGAGATTTTTAATCGTCCAAACTCTGCTCGTCTCTGCCGATTGCAGTTTCACAGTTACAATTTCCTCAACTAATTCTCCCAACTATAATTTCTATTCTCATCTTAATATCCGTTAACGATATCTCGTATGCACGTGGACGCTCGTAGACATTGATTTCAGTTCTAGTTTCCCATCGTACGAAATTACAGGATTTTGTATCAGTTAAATACCGGTTGTCGCGCGATCGGTCACGTTTACCCTTTCACTTCCCACACCTATCGCGTATATTGGACCGTGTTCTATTTAAACGTGCTAATAATAATCGGGAAGCCGGCAATCTCCACCGTTCAAACGTGCAATCTCTTCTAAATACAGTCTGAGGGTGTTTCGAATCAAAACATCGCGGTGTGCGCACGGCTGCTTTGGCCGTTGGGCTATTTAACCAGCGACCGACTTCAAAGTGTGCATGTTTGAAGCGTTTACTCAGCAACGAGAGAAAGCTCGAACGAGCTTACTAGGTAGGTAGAGAGAGAGAGAAAAAGAGAGAGAGAAAGAGAGAGAGAGAGAGAGGATAAGAAAGCTGAAGTAGGGATAACACACAGCGAGAACGCGTAGGAGAGTGAGAGTAAGGCTCGAACCGTTTGGGAACAGTAGAAACGTTCCGATTTACACAGACGTACCGCACATAATCCTCGCTGAAGAATTATCGCGAGCGTAGGCGAAAAACAAGAGAACTTTGCGAGAAGTTTCAGCCCCTCCCCATTGACGCAATTCGCTCCATATTTCCGAATTAACGGGTTAAACGATAATCCGGAATTATGTTACGTGGCGTAGTGTTGAAGCACACTAGCTTTGTCTGAAATTTCACGAGTTACGACGGCTCTTCATAATGTTTCTCTAGTCTCTCACAAATTGTCTGTTGTTGTACAAATTTACATGTATGATGTCAAAACTTGCTTGTTTAATAATTTTTAGGGATAGGATTATACTTTTTTACGGAGAATCTTTTACGAAAAATTGATATATTAGGTTTTTTAAATTTTCAGTGACGAATCTTTTTAAATATATAGCTGAAGTCGGAAACCGTATGCATTAATATTAACTTAGTTGTGTTTGGCTTAAAACGAGAGAATGTAGAAAAATAAAAGGAAAGGATAAGAAAAGGAAGTTCCGCTGTAGTTTTCTATCACATTTCATTTTATTTTTATTAATTAACAGTTTAATTATGTATAGCTATTTACCAAACCTTAGTTATCTCCAACTTCATTTGGAAATTCAAGCGGATCTGTTTCCATTAACTGAACGGGATAGCCGTTTATTTTAGTATATTGGTTTACAAATTGCGTTACTAACACCGATTAGTCAATCCATTATTTCTGTTCGTGATTATTTGCAGGTATTATGGCTATTAATATTGCTAATGCGAATATAAACACGGTCACTGATACTTATATACGCGATATGATTAACAACTTCTCCTCAACAGCTGTTAAAATGCTCGTCAATGATTTATAAAAGCCGCTTTTAAACCTATAAAAATATTTGAATATATTTTCCTTATCAAAACTTTGAGATTCAGTTTATCTCCCGCGTACGTTCAACTTTCCATTTCGATGGATATTCAGTGGATTGAATATTTGTAAATATCTATTTCGTCGATTTTCCTTCTCTTTTATTCGATCCCTATTTTGGCAATTTTAGGAGGGATGAGACAAGAGATCATCGAGACTCGGGAATCACGCTCGAAGGGACTTGTTTTCACGAGCAACGGGATATAATACATAATTGTTCAGCTAATTTCTCGAAACTCTTACCCGTTCGTCCGAATATAAAGCCGGCACTTATGCTCTGAGAGATAGCAGCCTCGAGTGCAAAGGTATTGGAAAATAATGAAGAGGTTCACCCTCGCAGCTGTTGAGCCTCCCCGTGGCTCAATGGTGGTCTGTCGATGACAACGAGGTAATTACTTTTCAAGTAGCAGACGTGCAAATGAACGGCGGTTTAATCTGCCGATAATATTCCAGTATCGCTGCCGTTTTTATATCACCCTTCGTACGAACGTAGGTAAAGACGATCGTATCGAACAGAAAATTTATTTCCGTCCGTGATTCGATTCGTCTGCGAGAATTGCTATAATCGGATCACGCAGCGTCGCGAGATGATATACCATAATGAAAATGTCTCGCGACTGGACTAGACTATCGTCTGAACGCGATCCCTCTCGAACTCTGTCGTTGAAAGAATTTTAGATTTTCATTTATCCCCGAATCAAGATTGATGTCTTCTGATCAACGATCAGGTAATGTTTATTGCAAACGTAGCAGCGAAAGGGTAATTAATCTTGCGACTATGATTCATCGCGAGATTTTCACGTGTCGTATATCTCGTCAGCGATTTCGTTACGTTAATGCGGCCGATGTATGTAGCTCGTAACGTTTCGTCGCATTAGGAGCGTAATAATGAAATACGGGTTATTTACTTAATCGTAGTAACGTTTCTCTAGTCGCAGTATATTTCATAATTAAAGTAATGCATTAATATCACGGCGCGAAGCTTTTCCCCGTCTCTGTTAATTCGCGTCGCGACGAATTCTCGGAAGCAACTAAAATCTCGTTGAT
The DNA here is from genome assembly GCF_024516045.1 of Bombus affinis. Classification (NCBI taxonomy): domain Eukaryota; kingdom Metazoa; phylum Arthropoda; class Insecta; order Hymenoptera; family Apidae; genus Bombus; species Bombus affinis. Next base: position 5,937,855 of record NC_066347.1, on the reverse strand, counting down.
TACTAACCTGGCCGTTCTTCGTTCCATGTCACGTAATCCTATCGTTCATCGTGTACCATTAGAATTTATCGCGCTGAATCAAAGCGAACTCGGTTTAGAATCGGTGTCGAGAGTTTCTCGGGAACTCGCCCGCGACACACCTTTGCCCCGAATTAATCTCGCGCTATATAGTTATAAGTTATTTTCTCATTTCTACGATTTCATCGTCGTTCTCTTTTCTTTGTATTATATACTTGGAACACACTTGGCCGGTGTATTATTACTACAAAAAAGAATTTAAAGCTTGCACGTAATGCGCCTCTCGATAAATCATGGCTTATTGAACGAGCGAGGCTCAGTTTTGAAGCCCACCAACAGGGTGCCTGGCGTTGTTCGTTCGCCGTGATACGTCATAAGTCACAGCTGGTAGCACGTTGCGACGACATCATCCAACCGTCTACCCTTCCTGCCACCCCTTCTGTCAGCCACCCCCATGGTGGCCCCTGCCTCGCTAGAGTTTGGCCAGCCTAGACATAATAGTGCCATTAACCGATTCTGTATCTTAGCAACGTAACGCTGCTCTCTCCTTCGTTGGACCCGTTTATTGCATTCTATGATTGATACTGTAAAATATGGTGTTTGTGCGTAGAAACCTCACAGGAGGCGGACAATCGGTTTGCCCGACATTTCCACATCTATTCTAGTACCGTGTTGCCTTTCGAAGTAAACAGATATATTGATCGAGTTACAAATTATATCAAAGTTCTACACATAAGTCTCCAGTGTCTATAAATGGAATAGTCTACAAGTGTCGGACGTATAGTTTGGTGTGAATGTAACAGATGAAGATCGTTTAAATATTATACTTCTTCAATGTACTTGTCGTAATACGACCGCTTCACACTGACACGAAATCTTCCTGTGTGAACGATGTATCAAACTAAAAGTATCCGGAGACATATGTTTGACGCTTATAGGAAATTCTAGCTTAACACGACCCACGATCGAGTTCTTTATCGTCGTAGAAAGAAAATATTTTCTCTAGACTGGAGAGAGTGAACGATTAACGTCGATAAACGTGACACGGAGTTCATATATCACGGATATGAAGATCAAAGGTTCCAACCTGGTTGGAAAGGATCTAATTGTGTTTGAAAAGACGAATGGGGGCGACGATGGTTGTTGATATTGTTTATGACCATGTCAGAAACATGTGCCGGCTGTCTTTGAAGGACCCCCATTGGAAAATTGGACGACCTTTTATTTCGCTCGCGTCTAATCTTTCTTATTGCGTATATCTAATTTTTATTTCCGCATTTCGCTTGATTTTTCAAGCCTGGTGCATTGTGATTGTCTTCTCGTTTGTCATGTACCAATCATTCGTTTGACGTTTCTTTGTTTACCCTGTCCTCTGCGTCACTTCCAGCGTTGCAGCGCTGAAAATATTTTCCACTACCGCAAGCTATCAGCTTTCGGTCGCGAAATATTCATGGTATTCTTCGAAGTTCCCTCGCGGTCGATCATATATTGATAATTAACAATGGCCGCGATGATTATCTTGCGGAAGATAGAAGCGATATCGGCGATAGAATCTGGCGAATAATGCTGTCAACCGTGATGGACAGCTGTAGTCACGCGACGGCCAGATAACGCGTAAGCAAGTTTACCGAATGGTCGTGTTTGTTTAACGTATTGTCCGAGCAAATAAATGTTTTATGCCCGTCAACGCGATAGATCTCTCAATTCGCGCCGGTTTTCATACATACCGGCAATATTTCCCTTTCATTCATAAATCGTCGTAGTAGCGAGGCGATAGCTACTACTTTTGTCACAGACAAAGATCCTAACAGCGGTCATTAAAAATCACACCAGGGAGGGGTTGCGATCAGACAAGGGTTGTAAGGACTCGAAGGGGTAAGTTGCCGTATGGCGGTTCGGAAAATCGAGTAGAATACAGCCCTCCTTTCCATTCGCGAGCATATTACGCGCCACCTTGAAATGCCTGTAACCATCGATCAAACCGTAATTCCCATACATGTCGCCGTTTTTCGAGCCTGTTGAACTTCGATAGAAGCGTGTAATGCGATTCTCGAAGAAGTATATTTTTACGTTCACTGGGTTTATGTTCCAGCGGATTAATCCTTCGAGGAACAAATATCTTGAAAAATAATATGGAAGATCTGTTGAATTTCTGATACATTGAATTCTAACACATCGATCGTTGATATTAGATCAACTTGGGTTAAGATTCGTTGCTTTGAAGTTTCACAAGATGAATACAAAATTTTCGACTGCTTCCTACTTCCTTTTCTCTCATAATCAAATAGATAAAATCGAATTTTGATTAAGGAATAAATTATTTCCGTTCATAGAAGTGTCTATCTTCGATAGGTAGAGGATAATTTGCGATACTAAAATTATGGATTCCGTGTTAATACATATTCACGCGAGTCAACAGCATATGTACATCGATATGGTAACTATTATCAGACTAGAGCGGGTTTGTTGAACTACACCGAAAGAAAACAAATGGTGATGGATGCTAAATAAGCGCGCCATATCACGCTGGAAGTAATCAATCCTACCTAACGCCACTTTCCGTACCGCTCTATTCTCCGATTATGCAGATCATTTTGCACGTTTCATTGAATTATTGCGATGATATTACGCGTTTGAGCTCTTCGTTCGTGACGCGATTCTACTTTAATACGACATTAAACACTATTCATTCTGAATCAATATTTCGATAGACAATAAATTGTATAGTCGTAGCGTGTTCAATGAACAGAACAGTACATCAAATGTTTGGATCTCGGTCTTCGTTGTTAGAGATTTTTCACTATTTATACATTCTCATGTGATGGCATTCTGGAACTTAAATCCGTGTCGTTTTTTGTACAAACGCGCGTGATCTCATTTATGGATCCGTGTAACGACAAAAAGCGGGGTGCATTTTACGTCGGAGCACAGTTACGGATGAACGTGGAAATAAAACGTCGAATCAAGTGATCATTTGATAAAACTTTAACAAAATGCCAGAAGCTATCCCTCGGCTATGCTCGGTTAAACAATAACAAAAAGCGATGCCAATATTGCTAAATGTTTATGTCACTTGTCAAGATCCAATTGAATATTTTACGAAATATATTTGACGTGGAAAAATAAAAATTGCAGAACAAATAAAAATTTTGGTAACGTTTCTGTTTGAATTTTTAACCGCGATTTAACTGATATTTATTTTATCGGTTCCCTGTATTTTATTGTTAAATGTTGTTTTTTTCTTACTCGAAATTTTCGACAAATATTATATATATATTTTTTTTTATTTTAAATAAATCCTTTTATTCTGCTCACGATGATCAGACGCTATGAAAAGAAATTTTAAAAAATTTCACCGTTCAATTAAGCATTCTAGAAAAATATGAAATCAAATTGCCAAAACGCAACGTATTTATTTTCGTTCGAAACGCGTCGGCACGTACAAAATTCTCTTATTAAATCCATCGTTCAATTTTTATCTTAATCCTACCTTGACCTCTCTCTTCGGTGATCCTTCTTGGTGAACCATTTTTCCCTCTTTCTCTTTCCTCTGGATTTACAGAACGCTATAGAGATACTTTTCTTCATACGCGGATGTAATTCCCCGTACAAATGGAGGTTGTTCCAGGCGAACTCTCGGGTCACGTCGACGACCTAACTGTCCTGACACCACCCAGCCTTTTATACCAAGGGTTACCACGCGAAAGTTCGGATGAAGGAAGGGGAGAATCCATAAGCCGTCCTTCTGGCCTGGCCCTCATCCTCCAACATCTTCTACCCCCGTCTTCCACTCGCACCATGGACGCATCTCACTATAGACTCCGCTATATGCAATCTTGCGTCTTGCTCTCGTGCTTACAATCTCACGTGTCTGCCAGACCTACGCCCAATTTCTTATCGTATCTGTTTTTTTCAGCTTTTTTTATTTTCGCCTCGAAACAGATATTCCCGGATCCTTTCATCTTGTCATATGTCATTTGATCACTTGCACGTTTCGTGTTTCGCCCTTTTAAAAAGGGAAAAGCCTGCTAGTCGTTTGTAGCCCTTTGTGAATTCTTATCGTGGGGACTGTACAAGATAATGATAGGGAAAATGGTTTTGTTCTGAATTTTGCATCGATACTGATCGATGTGTCAGCTGTAGCATTCTCTTTGATGCTTGTTACTGAATATTATGAAGTAAAAATTTAGCGATCGAGGACATTTTTTTTAATTATTACTTTAGCATCTGGAAATATAGATTGGTTACAGTTATTTGTAGTGTAACATTTACATTAATTAGTTAAGATACTAATATTAATAATATATTATTAATTGATTAAATTCATGCGTATTAAGTTTTATAATTTAATAGTATCTTCGTATTTCTAAAAAAAAATTGGTATTATGAAAACGAAATATAGAACCTGAAATAGAATTTCATAATGAAAAGTAGAATCATATTCGATTCTTTAATTTTTTACTTATCGAAACAGTGGCAAGATTGTAACACGAAAAAATCACATTAGGATTACATGTAGAATTTGTTACTTACCTGACAAATCTATTTTCTTATATTCAAAATCATATCAAGCAAATCATATCCAACAGACATACTAGTCTATCCGGAGAAGTTTCGCACAAACTTCAACTTTACTCAAAGTATATCTCTCGACCATTCCACTCCATTCATAGCATTTACACCGCTTGGCCAATGGCCGCTTCTATTGGACTTTCTGACGAAATGTTAAATCTAAGCAGTTCGTAGTGCCAGTTAAACTCTCTTGGAAGATTGATGTTTTTAGAAAGGAATTAGCCCGTGAAAGGAAAAGGAGAGGTCCTCTTAAATGGAAAAGTTAAGTTCGACGGAAATGCAGTCTGTAAACTATGAATCCAATTTTAGTCGGTTGCTCCTTATCAGTGCCGAACCGGCGAAACTCCAGGGCTCTGGTAAACTTTCGCCGTCTGCTGTCACTTCAAGCAGAATCATTAAATTAACAAATCCGCTCGCCACACGCCGGACAATTTCTTTTATTGAATCGGAGAAAGTTTGAACGTTGAGTAATCCGTTTGAAAATAAGAGGAAGAGTCGTTGGGAAGACGATACGGGCTACGGACAGCGAATTAAGAGAGGTTTCAAAGTTATGATTCCTGGTTTGAAGTGTCGAGAATGGATTACTGCCGGCAGCTCGAAAATAAAAGTTTCCAGAAGAGGAAAAGGAGATCCGCCACGTCGTCGACAGCGCACCGATAGAAAGCAGTTGGTAGTCGGTCAAGAATGAAGCGACACGTCGTTTGAACGTTCGCGCAACGATATCCAGGACGATAAGAGAGAATCGCTCTTCGAGGGGGATAGCTGAAATTCCACGATGAATTTGAACTATTTTAATAAAACTTGGCCAACGAGTCCGGCACGCGTGTATATCTACGTGTGAGCGTTCGCACATTGTCAAATTTCAATGGTTAAAATTAAACCGCCAAGAAAGTTTTAGACACTGGCTGCTGAAACCTGGAACAAGGAAATTAAACTTTTCCGTCGCTTCTCACTTTTCACGGGATCGCACTTTCCCCGTGAAATTTTAATCGTCCGGTTTCGTAAAACCCTCTCTAGAACTGCATTTTATAATGGTAACTCTGTTATTCTCTATGTAACTGCTAGACGATAATTCTATTTTCGTTCGATTATTTGCTAGGATGCACGTTAACATATTTTTCGAGATATTTACTGTAATCTCTCATCGTACCTTTTAATTAGACGGATTAATTCTCGTAAAGAGAGTTGAATAATTGATTCTAGATATCTGATCGCTGACTATACGAATAGATCTGTAATCCGAATACTACCCCATTTGATCGTATGTAACCTGTGTTGGCGATGTAACGTGTAATCCTTGGAGACCAGACCTGGGACTACGTAAAAAGAATAATTAATATCATGTTCACGTTATTATCAGAAGCTGCGCGTAAGCTTCTATTTTCTTTTATAGTAACGGTTAATAACTGCTTTTGAGGGTGCGCCAAGTCCCACAGCTACGGATAATCGTATTTAATACACTTTTTTGCCTCGATATATGATGACGTCTTTGCACTGGTCCATAACTGCTGATTCTCCGTATTTCACAAATCCTGAGATATCATTACCGTTTTCTTAATTAATTCTCTTTGAATAACATGTCTATTCGATTCGTCAAAATATTTACAAAGGAAAATGAGAATTATCAGAATTCGTTTTAAAGTGTTTCCAATCGTTTTTGATCTCAAATTTTCTGTCAATTAATAGTTTGGAAGTAGGTAACGAGACACGCGTTTGACAAAGAGCGGCTGTTAATTTGAATCGCTCAGAACGCGCGGTATTTCGATTAATTGAGCTCGATAACAAGCTTTCCCACTCGCGTCTCATTTTCCCCATTATGAACGATTTTCGTTGAGTCTCGGGCAAAATAAGATCACGTTCCAGCCATAAATCTTTGTCTTGCTTGACTCAGAGAGTCCCTTTATTGCCACTAGAAAAATCGTTGACTCTTCTCCCGTCTTCGCGCGTCGTTTCTTCATAAAATACTCATTGCGTCAGATATATTCTCCCCATGAAAACGACATTGTACGTTATTTTCTAGAAACGTCTCAAACATATCTAAATGTGACACTATACGGACGAGGTACAGAATAAACTTATCACTTTATGAGGCTTTGTACTCCATGTTTTGAAATACAAAGTTGTTAAAGACAACAAATATAAAACGATTTTCACTGTGATTTTCTTCCTTCTAGTTAAATTTAATAATTTAAATCTAAACTACGTTTGTGCTCCTTTCATTAATTTACGCGATAGGTCTATGTCAAAATGTCCTTCTTGTCAACTTGTATTGAAAATCTATATGAATGCTCAATTTCGAGGGATTTAGCTATTTCAACGTAGATATTGGGATCGATGAAAAAAAAAATGTATCAAATATTTTTCCTAAAACTACCTGCCTATCAAAATATCAACTTTCGACATGTTCTCTGTTAACTCTCGATCGAACAAATTTGTATTTCCATTTTCGATTTAACCAATCGCATTGGTACATATAGTAATTCCGCAGTGGTACTAGCAATTTACCGGACGTTCTACATATTCTGTGAAAGCAAGCAGTTCCGGTGGAATTGTCGCTTCTGTGCGAAAATGCAACTGGCTAGGAAAGCTCGGCGAGTTACAGCTCCATCAAGTACCGCTCTCACGTGTAATTACCGCTGTTTGTAAATCTGATTGTGCAAATATCGCACGGCGATTATAACTTACTCGACGATTCTAATCAGCAAAGTCGTAGACGCTTCGTAATCAGAGCATTAGCTTTCTCGTTCGTAGCAGATAGAGAAGTACGCTGCGAAACGGAGGACATCGAGCACGTAACGAGCTCTCTTCGTGACGGTTTAAGACGCTATACGGAGCCAAGAAAGTTAGTTATTTACTCGAGAGAAGCTCTGACAGCTCGTTTACGTACGCAACGGTATTTCATTTCCTAGACGCTTCCGGATAGGTACTCGTGCTTTCGCGCAAACACATTAAGCCACCCCTAACTTGCGTTTCGTTCCAGGATACTTGATTTTATGATCTTCCACTTCTCCCCCTTCTTCTATATTCGATCTTTTTCTATACGTCAGCGCGAGACGATATGTTGGATGACGCAACACGCAAGCTTTTTTGACGTCTTAATGATTCTCTGTAGCTCGGGAGCGTAAGCTGGACCCGTTCATCTCACACTCTGTTTATTACTTTTCCGGTGAAGCATTTTCAGCGAGCATTCGAAGCGCGTTTACGAGGTTCGTTTATTTAATCTACGTATGAAATTGTGATATTATATTATAGCGAATGAATAATATTAGTAGAATCATGGTATGTTATACGAGTTTTATGATACGCGTCTTCGTTACAGTAGAATGCGTACAGTACATGTCAGACATCTACTGGAATTCTAATTATTTGATTATCGATAATTCCAACGGATGAATAAAAACATCTGTTCAGGTTTTTTTGTGCTTTTTATTAAGTTTGGATAACTATTGATTTAGTAAATTTATATCACTATTTATTGACTTTGGTGTTTATCAAAATTATCAGACTAATTAAGCTGTTGAAAAAACACATTGATCAATATCATAAATCGAAAAACAGGAAAAGGTGATGGTATCAGTAAACGTTATTTTTTAAATTTACTTTGGCAACGAATAGTAATCGTATACTTGTGTAATGAAATATAAAAAGTTGATAAAAAGTAGAGTTGATCAGTTTGCCTACTGAGCCAATAAGATGAATATTTTATCAAATATGAATCGCTAATTATGTAACCTATCTTTGGTTAAGGGACTAAGTACTTTATTAATATACGCTTAATGAATGAATTATACAATATCATGGCGCGAAGTCATTAGGGCGTGTTAAAGCTTGAAGACAAGTTCGCGTCCAGGAGAAAGTCTCTAGTGCCCAGAAAAGATTTATACGGCGAGGGGTGAAAATTCATGCTACGCAGTTTCCGCCCAACGAATAATTGTCCAAGATTCCGGTCACGAGTCACCGGAACTGAAAGCCGTTAAGTCGGAACTAATTGAACTGTTGTTAAGGGGCAGCGAGAGGTGAAGCAAGGGTGCTGTAGCTCGGGTATTATAGCGATACCCTGACCGAAAACTACCAAATCCCCGGTGATAGATCCATACGAACAATGTCACTGAAGAACGAAATCATTAATATATCAAGGTTTCGCCATTAACCGAAAAATCAACGCGAAGCGACAACGTTCGATTTGGAAAACACACGTGTACAAACACGGACATAAAATTCGATGGACTATGGAATTTTTTACGATATTCGACGTGCTCTTTTTCATTCCTTTTCTGAAGAAAAATATGAAGATTAATTATTACAGAAAGTTATACGAATTTAACCTTACAATTAGTTGTGTCCAGTATCAAAAGTTTGCAAGAAAGTGATCGCAAAATTTTGATAATATAAATCGTTAAATTTATTTATTTTTAAATAATGAAATTTATTCGTGTGATTTTTAATTCAAGTTCATAAACGTGTATTATTATATTCATTGATTAGAGGAATGTAGTAACTATAGTGTTACAAACTATAGATAATAGAACTGAATTAAATTGCACTGATAACAATATCAGAATTATGAGAACAAATAGTAGAGACAATGGGAATACGGAAATTGATATTCTCAAGATTCTACGTCCGCGTGACTCGAAATTGAAGACATCCAAGTTGTAACAGTCGAAGATCTTAGGGTCAGGAGAATCCATACAGACAATATCAGAATCGTAAGAGACAAATACCAGCATACTGGAATCCTAGAAGTTATAATCGAGAACACTAGAACTGAGGAAGTGAATATCGAGGTCATCAGAATTGTGAAAACTAATATCGCAGATATATAATGTTGTGGAAGTTGATACTATGAATGTCAGCAGCAAGACAAACGTTACCAAATTATTAAAATCGCAGAAACTGATATTAAAGATTCAAACCATGAGAATTGGTATTAATGGTGAAGCATTGTTAATAAGCACAAAGAATGCCGTGAAGCTGAAGTTCTTAAAGAACCCAAAGGCCTTGGAGTTTAAAAAAATCTTTGAGGTTTCGTAGGTCTTAAAGGCTTTGAACATCCTAGAAATGTCGAGGATCTTATGAAAAGACTGTGTACTTCAGAGGGCACAAAAATTCTAAAGATTCTACAAAGTTTCATGCTTTCAGTATCGATACAACGTTCAATGCATGTTAAAATTAGATAGATTCTGAAATATTTGTAATTTTTATATCATTAATATTCTGTTTGACTATTCGTGATTTCTTAGTGTTTTATTAACGACAACGACTGATTGAAACAATTAAAAATATTTGTTTGTATAATATATTAATCTATTAATAAAGCATATATTCGAACATTTTAGATCTTTCACATAGATTGTATGACTTATGTATAAATTTAACGACTCGTTATGATAACACTACTCCTGTAGTAATATTCCTGTAGTTGCTTAGAGTTCTACTAGTGAATGTATTATTCGCTGTTGCTACTCTAAGTTGTATGATATCAATCTTGAAAATGAATAACCAGGTAGAGCTACAAATATTTATCTAAAATAGGATCAGAGACATCGTGCCTCGCTGGTAATCCATCAATCCCAATGAAACAGACCTTTCATTAATAAACATTTATAAAAAGCAAACCGAAAAACTGTACGTGTCATACATCACAGTCTAATAATACGTACTATTACTCTTATAAATCATTCTAAACTGTACAGCATCAGTTTTACTCTATATGACAGTTATTCCATGCTGGTGCGTCATATTTTGTTGACGTTGACTCATATGTTGATAATAAAATCATAGATCGTAACCGCAATCTTCAAACACAATATATCGTTATATTTCAGAGAAAGATGATTCCATACAGTTCTTTGAGGTCATATTTACCCTTAATGCATCTCTCCCTCTCTTTGTGTTGAATCAAGCAACTCATTACTTTACATTGTGGAACCCGTCGACAATGGCAGCCTTTTCTCCTCTACCTCGCCGCTCATAAAGCGAAAGAGCGGTCTACTGCGAGAAGAAACCGGTGAATAGGTATTCGCTGTACTTATACGACCTCCACTCGATCTTCGAATTCACATTCGACCATTCCCGTGCATATTTTCTTTTATCGAGACGGTTTTTTCCGGCTCGCATTATATCGATTTCACGGAGCAATTATTATTGCGTTCACTGAATCTCAAGTGAGGCAACGTTCACTATGAGACGAATGTCGTCAAGTGGTCGATGTTTTCGATAAAAGATTGGACGTCAAGCTAATGAACGTCAAAGAATACTACACGAAATCTTTTATGTTATTAGACATTCAGATTTACAGATTGAAAGTATTGGAACACTTGTGGGCATCTGTTATGAATATATCATGTGTGTTATATGTAACATTTTGAATTTTTATTAGCATTGTTACGAGAGACGACTATCATAACTGTATTTATGAAGTTTGAAACGAATCTCAATTATATACAGCGGTTGCAAGATATTTAGTACAAGCTATGTATTTTGCAGAGATTACAGAAGTATTTAAATAGTCCATTACCTATAATATTTACAACCTCAATATTTATTTAACGTTTATTATATATTTAAAATGGCTTAATGTATATAAATTTTTTACTAGATACACGTTTGCAATAAATATCTTGTAATTTCTATATATATATATATATATTTTCCGATTATTTTAAAATTTTACGTGTCTACGGTGCTAATGAAACTTTAAGATATTCTATGTAATACATATAATATGAACACGAATGTTGTCTGTGTTGAATACTCAAAAATACTTTCGTGAAGCAGTATACTTCAAAAGAAATCGATATTACAATTGTACTCGTTGCAATTTAAATAAATTAACATATTAAAATTAGCTGCTTTTCGTGTATCCTACTGTTTAATCGTCCTTCATTTGAATGTGCCGTTTGTTACATAACTTCACGCCATTTGCATTTTAAACGAGAATTTTTATTTAAATCTAGATCGAAAAAGTCACTTGAAAATACTAATTTACCACTTTATTATTCATAATTAATCTAACATTTCCTCATCACTCGTTCAACAACCGAGTTTACTTGAATTCGAAACTCCGCCTTCGGGTTTCTACGACATTGTTAGAAGTCCATGTGCAAGTCCAAGCCCCGTATAAAATAATCTCGCGAGCCGACTAAACGTCATTGAATCGTAGACGGTTTTGGCAGCGAAATTCGCAGAGCGGAAAAGCGGGAAAAAGTGGCGCGGCGGACGGTCGTACGCGACGATAAGAGGGCGAGCCAGGCGAGCGACAGTTTTGTTTCGTCGGAGCGGAAAGGAAAATTTCACCGTGAAATCCTGGACGTCCAGCGCGTTGGTTGTTTACCGCGCGCCCTTTTCTACCCTCTCTGGTTCCCGTTCTTTTCTCTTCCTGTTTCCCTCTCGACGACGAGACGCACATACGTATCCAGACATAATATTGTTACTAAGCGGTAGCATATTACTTTCGAACAGCGCGAGAAAACGAGCGGCCACGGTAGAAAGGGGAAGATGAAATGAAAATAAAGCATGGACAAACCAGCCGAGCCCCTTTCGTATTTTAACGAGCAGCAGCAGCAGCAGCGAGTCAGCAGCAGTAGCGAGTCAGCAGCAACACGGTCGCCGCTGGGAAGGCGCGCCGCGACTTGGAAACAAAAGAATTCGGAAGCTTCCTGTTTCGTAGTCTGCGCTGTGCGTGCGGCTGCTCGCCGCCGTACACGGAAGGTGTGAATGCGGGTACTTTCGTAAATGTACTCGGCTCGATTTGAAGAAGCTGAAGTCTCGACGTTAGCAACGGGAAGAATGGAGGCTCTACCCTGGGCACGAAATTTGAGAAGTAAGGACGGTGCAAGGGAACCGGGGAAAAAACGAGTGAAGGAGAGTAACGTTTCCATTGTTAGACGAGTTTATAATTTGAATAATGGTCGAGCACGGTCGTGGCGACGATTTTTATTGAAATAATAAGGACCGGGGCGTACTCGTGAAAGCTTGTTGCTCGTTCTTACTCCCTTCGCGCGTCACGCCGCACAGAAAACGTTCTAAAAAAGGAAACGCAAGAGGTGTTACGGAGAAATCTGAAACGAATCGAGTCGAGTACCAGTTTCCGTGCAATGTGTCGCGGATTATATAAGCATTGAAAAATTGTATTCGAGCCACGGAACGGTCGCGTCGTGGCTGCTGTGTAATAACTTGGCAAAGAGAATCGCGGCAAACAGGCCGGAAGGATACAGTCGTTTTTTGCTCGTTCGTTCTTCTGCCTGATTAAAGGTAATATTTTGCTCGTATCGAAACGAAACTTCTGTGATGTATATGTATCCGGACGAGGCGTCCAAAGACTGCGAATAATTGCGAGTAATTAGAAGTAATGGGAAACGGCAGCTCGCGTCATTAAATCAGAAATCGGTGGCTCATATGATTTACACAGACGATGTTGTACTTACAGCTCGGCAAGTAGCAACCGCCGTCGTTGGCTTGTACAGCGCAGAAAATTGTTTTCCGCGCTGCTGTGCCGGGAAGCACGCGTCGCGAGTAGGAAGCGAGGGCGAGACATCGTTGTCGTCGTTGTAGCTCTCTTAAAAAAGAAGTCAGACACACGTGAAGAGAGTGAGAGGCCCGCGAGCAACAGAGTGTGAGCGAAAAACGGAAAGTGAAGGACAGGAAACGAGAGAGGGGGAGGAAGAGAGCGAGAGAGGGTCGTTGGGTGGAAAAAAGACACTGTATACTCCCTGTCGGCGACGCACACACTGGCATAAAAGCAGACACGCGTGTGTTGAAAAGAAAGGGCGTTGTCGTCCGTCTAGCGGGGCGTCTCGTCCCATTGTCCATGCACGCGGATGGGTTGGCTCTTTACTGAAATGCAAGCCGAGGTTTTTTCGAGGGATGGAAGCACGAGCCTGGGACGGAACGTTGGTTGAAAAGAGAAGATTATGTACGAGTGAGAAAGAAGGAGTGAGACAGGCGAGGGGTGGCCAGGCGGCTTCGCGACCCCCGACGCGACTCTTCGATTCGAGACAGGCGAGAACAGGCGGGTATGTTGGGGGTGCGTAGGTATTTTCCACCCCCTGGGGATCGCCGGCGGTCCCGCGACGCTCTCTCCTTCCGATTGTTACCTACACCGGTTGCTTGCACTGTTTTAACGTTATTCGAGACAGCTCCCTTTGTCTACCGATACGTTGCGCCTTCGGCGGAATGCCAGCCGAGGGTTCACATAGAAAGAAGCAGAGGGGAAGAGGGATGTAGACGACGCGAAGACAAGGGGGCGGAATACCGTCATTAATTCCACACGTTCCTTTACTTTTCTTCCTTTTTTTTCTTCTTCTTTTTCGTCACTCTTCGTTGCTTCTTCCTCCAACATCGACGTCGCGGAGGAGCGGCGCGGACTGGCGTGATCGTCGCGCGATCGTGAATTTTTCATTAAATTAACGCGGCCTGTCGATTCCTTTGGCAGACAGCTTTCGGACGTGATTGTGCTCGGCCAGCTAGGCGCCGACACAGACCAGATAAAAAGTTAGTTCTTCGCCGAGCACGCGAGCGCACGCGCACGTGCACCACACGCTTCGCGCGTTTAAGTATTCATTATTTTGGAGCGTTTCAGACGGACGCGTGTGCTCGCACGTACGGTTTTAATGGCGTTGTGCAGAAGTCGAGACAGCGCGAGCCAGCGGTTCCCAAATTGCTCGCTTCAAAGAGCTTCTCGGAAGAGAACACGTACTGTTTTCGGCGACGAAAAAAAAAAAAAAAAAAAAAAAAAAATGGGGGTGTACGGGAATTTCGCCGGATTTCGTAATCGAGAACACCAGCTTTGTTCGCGTTGTTATTTCGACAAAGGAATTTTTGTCGGCAGAAAATACGATTTCGAGGAATGTTAAGCATATATAAAGGGTAGTTAATCATTTCCACGGGACGTTTAATCTAATCGAGAAGATTCGTTACATGAAATTACGTCGTACTTTGTCCATTCCCCGCGGAAAGTTATAAAATTACACGTTTCGACCGTGACGTAATTAGATTTCATCGTACGTATTATTTCTGTTTTCGTCTGCGTCCCACTAATTAACAATTTCCCACCGGGCATAACCCGACAGCTTCAAATATTTTTGTGTATGGCGTCTTCGGTTCTCGGTTATACTCTTTCATTATGATTCATTGTTATGAGTTGTACGTGTTATCATAAATTATTAATAATCCTACCTACGGGATCTATAAAATAACCAAAACAATATACTCTCGTTACATTATCGTCCAGTTGGAAATAATTCTTCCTATAATCTCTGAAAATGCCGTGCTCAGTTCCGTTTAAATCAAACATCTATATCCTGTGTAACCAAGAATATCATAAAACACGCTAACCGAAGAGATCTATAATTCTCTTTTATTCCCTTCTGTACGCCGCCACGTACGATACGAGATCCCTTACGAAGCCCGGAATTGGTTCACTGGAGGGCACGCGAACTCATGAAAAAAGACAATGGACAGTGTCAAAGCGTAGTCGCCGTGTCGCCCCTCGTACTATCACCGACGGTAATACACGTATCTACCTACTTTCCTCATTCCCAACCCCTCTCGACTATCTGCTTGCCCTCTCCATTCTACACTACCTCGTTCCGTGCGTTTTATTCGTTCCCCGTTCTCCGACACTCTTCACCACCGCCGGACATGGTAGTTCTGTCGATTTAAGATTGTCGAAGTTATAAAGCTTCTCAAGCATTCCCTCGGGTTCGCAACTTTTACTCGAACTTGCTCGATCCTCGTTCGTCCTCGTTGTGTCTCCGTTCTTCCATTGCCGTCGTCGCTACTACCATCCCCTTTTTCCAATCGAGATTGCTCGCAACGTGTCGAAGGAGTAATTTTCCTGTTTTGTGGCGCAACTTTCTCCCAGTTACTCGCTCATAAATGGCGGAGAGTATTCGTACATATGTGTACATAAATCACGGAACACTTGCTAGTTTTAAATATAAGTTTAACTTTCGTCCAGCAGATGGTCGATTATTGTTGTCACAATTGTGGAATATTCTATCTTATAAAGACAGTAAAGTCGAATAAAAATGTTTTTTTTTCCACTGTGTGACAACTAAATTACATAAAATATAGAATTCATATATTATAGTTTAGTAAAATCATGGTACTTCAGTTTAACCCAGAATATAATGAATGTGAGGTATTTGCATCTTCAAAACGTAGTATAATTTAATCATTGCATCGTTGCATTTTTTGTTAACTTACTTCTAATTGATAGTGAGAAGTTAGAAAATGGAGGGGAATAGTCTTGCTGGAATCCGAAGTTACTAGAAAAGTTTGTTTTTGTGTTCTTGTTTCTACGTTTAATAGCTACGCTAAGTATACCTTTACGAGAGAATCTAGAAAGTTTGGAATTTGTTGTTAGAATTAAACGTATTTTGAAATTTGGGAGTCAAAATCTCGGAGTTCTTGAACTTTGGAAGTATCTGAACCTTGCAGCTGAGAGGTACAGAAGTTTTGATCCTGTACTCCTATCCATCCTTTAATCGCGCAAGATCTATCTCGAATTTTTTAAAAATTCCCTAAAGATTATCGATGAAACGATCAATTATCTTTATCCCTCTAAAAGTTAAATATTTTTCTGACCAATGTCTTCAATATCAACTTATAGATATCAAATATTCTAAATAACTGAAAGACAGGAAATTGAGAATTTTAAGATTTAGATATTAACTTCACTCGACGATCAATTTCACTGTTCCATTGAATCAGAAGTTCGTTTACGATAGCACTTGTTTCTTAAATTTCCTTGGTTCCTTATAATATCTTCTAATACAATATCTTATAATATCTTACGATATATTCGATCTTCAGAAGACGTTTATCTTTTTTGCAGAAATGATAACTCCAGACGAAGCTCGCCGGTTGGAAGTTAGGAAGATGCAACTTCGTTCGTGTAACAGTGTTCTGTGACAGCAATTACCGTGACATGAAGTGAAGAAACGGGTCGTCTGAAGAGACTGTAAAATCCTGGGAAACCACTGCAAAGAAGCGAGACTTCGTTCTGAAAACTTGTCCGCGAGATAAGACGTCGACGCGAGTAACGAAAAGTGCAACTATAACGGTGAGTAAGGTTTTAAGTTTCATCAGCAGGTCGAATAATGAATCTCGTGAACGAGCAGTCGCTACCCTTCGTTAACTAGTAGTTATTTAAAAATTATTGAAAATGTTTAAATCAATCTTTGATATATATATTGTAGAATCGTAACTACTATAGTTAGTTTATTAACGATAAGTAGATTGAACAGGTGTTAATTGAACGGAGAATAATGTTCGTTAAACATAAACTAATCGCAGCAGACGTATAATAATCAACACAACTAAGTAATTAATCAACGACTCTCATCAACGCAATCCGCACTCTTTGACATCTGAACTCGTACTGCTGTTAATTCGTTTATTGTCCCCTAGCAATTCCTTATCTTTTGTCTTAGCCTCACTACGTATATGCTCAGCAACCGCTTGTTTATAATCCACACAACACCCCCCCCCCAGACCTCTCATCCATGATTCTACAATATATATAATCACTATATATAATCTTATAGATAATATTAATATATAATGATATATGTATATAATAAAACATGTAATAATAATCGAAAAGAAAATGATTTCCATCGAAAAAAGAAGAAAGTTCGTACATTTCCATTCGTACTAGTGCGACGATCTTTCGCGTTTTCATTACGTTTATCGACGAATGATTTTTCAATTTCCCACATCTTTGACCCATTGTGACCACAGTCGGGCATATATCCTTGTTTCAAGCCGAGCCAATATCGACGTTTTTGGCAATTGATTTCCGGCTCGCTCGCTGGCGAGCTTTTAATATCGGCGACCATGAATAATTTCTAGGCAACATTCGTATTCCGACACTCATGGCAAACATTCATCACCCTTTGCATTTGTAGTACATAGACCGGTGTGTTTATTTACGGCAAAAGTTGACGATCAACAAAGTACGCACGAAACGAATTCAATCGACGTAACGTGTACGATTGAAATCAAAAAATATTGTAAACCGATACAACAAATCTGTTCTACAGACTGAATTACCTTTGATTTTTCCTAATTTCGTTAATTCGATATTTCTTGCAATTCCATCGGACTGGGAGCTGGAAAGAGCCTTAAGACGTAGAAAGTTTGTTCGTTAGACACTCCACGGAAGCCCGTTAATTATATTAAATCAAACTTGTTCGTATTTTCCAGACGCTCTCTTTTCCGTCTGGAAACGCTTTACAACTTCGTTAAACAAAGCTCCCACCTCTCTGTTGCGCGGCAAGTCTGAATCCACAGAGTGGTACATCGACGTTGAACTTTTGCTCTGCGGCGTGTCTATCTTTTCCTGGGTTTGCCTTGTCTGTTTATTCCAAGTAGCCTGCATTTAAAAAATTCCTTCGATCCTCCAGCGAATTCGTAATTTTCACTTGCTTCGTTTCAATTGCACGATTGATAGAACATAGGGGCCACAGGAGAGTCTCAACTAGTTCACCTAAGCGATAGTTTCTCTCGGAAGCCAATCTCAGGGCGAGCATAACACGTGTAGATATTCAAAGGGTCCTAGAGATCGGCACATAAAGACGCGAAATAAATACAAATACCTCGTGACGTTGGTAAGAACGAAGCAGGCCAAGAGTGATTTTTTTCACACATTATCGCACAGACGCGAGTGTGTTGCGCACACGAACACTCGACGGAATGCATATGAAACGTCAAATGCACTCGGTACGGTCCATCAAAATGCAAATATCTTTTATCCGCGCCGGTAAAATATGCGTCCGTGGAGAATCAGTATTCAGGCCGAGTACGGCCGATCCGCCCCTATGGTATCGAAACCGGTATGTGTGCACCAGCGTGGATACACACGCCGCAGGGTTACCGTTGGGGCAAAGTAACCCCTCCGAAAAAGACCACGGGAGCCACCCTCTTGGCCAAATCTTTATTTTACGACCGATCTGCCGGATCGATGGCCCCTTCTCGATGACAGGCCACGCAGGCTGAATCTCTCGAACGTACCGTAACCAATTTTAATTGATACCACCTCTTCGATGCTCCCCGGAACTCTGGGGACAAGTGGATCTCGAACGAATTTCTCTGATGCGACAGTCCATCGACTATAAATCATGGAATAGAATAGGGTTCTCTTTTATCGTTTTAATTTACATTTCTTTATTTTCTTCGTGAAGCATACGTTGCCGATATATCGATTTTACTTCTGTTTAAAACGTTCGTTGTTATTAAAATACGGTTAACTACCTTTAGTTCCTTCGATCAGCAACTGTTTTATTTCGAATAATAATATTTATTTCACATATGCTTTCATTGTTTTTTCTAGGTTATTTTGTTTGAACGCACGGAACGTAAAAGCGAGAGTTGCGTCAATAATCAGTAGCGTTACTTAAATAATTGAATTGATGCAATACATACACCGATAACAGGTTATGCATATCGAATCGATACAACATATGCGTCAATAGCATGTTAATGAATGTTGGTTTAGTAGGAACAATATGAGGATGAAGTTATCGAAGCGAATTCGAGTTAGTCCACACGTTCGAATTTTATAGAGAAATTTCGGAAAGCATTTGGATCTGAGATTTACTGGAGAGTCGAACAACTGGAACGAAAACTGGCGGCAGGATGTGCTCGAAAGAGCGAACATCGACCGGTGTTTCTAACTTTCGCCTCGTTCTCTTGATTCCATGAAATTTCATTTCCGTTCCTTCTTGCAAAATAGTTGATGCATTATTGATCGCGTTATGTTATCGCGCCATTGCTATTACTATTACCTGCATCGTTTAGTTTTTACATTTTCCCATTGATATACCTTCGATTGATTTTAATCTCTCCTCTACCTATGAAAACAATTTTCCTCTTTGAAAGATATCGAATTCTCCATCCATGCGGTGAAACAGTTTAACGAAACGATTTCAAAATCACGAACGATCCGTAGTTTCCCTGCAACTTCGTATTTATTTGTTTCTATTAGATTTACATTTGTAGGATAGAGACGGTGGAACGTTTCTATTTCCCATGGTAGTTGGACGATGATCGATACACGGACAAAATGTAGACCAAGCGAGTACACTTCTAACCTATCGAACCATATCAATCATTTATGTAAACTCGATAACAGGACTCTTGGTCCATCGAATAAAATCCTGTAGTCTTTTTCTTTTCGAAGTTCGATATCAAAGCCGAACGTTAGCTTAAACGATTAGATCGAGTATTTTGTTTGATCGAATTTATATTTTTATGAGCAGAACCTCGAAGAAAATCAGTTTATAATTTTTGTTTCCAATCAATGGCGTAAAACTAGAAAAATTCGCGAGTTATTTTGCAGCAAGGTTTTTTTGGAATATTTTTTAATTAAACACTGTCAGATATTTTTTAACATTTCCGCAGTTGCGGTGTCTTTCAGAAACCCGTTCAATTTCGCGCAACTGTTACTCTGGCATGTTTCGTCTCGGTGGTATAACTATTGGTTTGTAGGTCGAACAACACGGCGTTTTTATTCAGATTAAAAAGGGTTGTGCCTCTGAAAGGGGCGGTTTGCAAGCTATGTTTGTCGAAACATCTTTCCTCGTTCTGTATACAATTTTTCTGCGCTGTTTGCTGACACAGTTTTTAGCGACTCTATGGATTTACGGCGCCGCTTTCCATCACAATGAACATGCACGTCGTTCCGTGTCGCGTATTGGTAACATTTAATTTCGTATTATTTTTATAAATTATACGAATTCTATCGGTCGTGCGTGTTTGAAACAAACGTTAGCAAATATCTTAAACAGATTAAAAAATTACCGGAACTATTGTGCATTTCGTTACTGGCGTTTTATTACTTGCAGTTTCTATGCATTTTGCGTGCTAGTTCTTTGCGTGTACTTTAATAGAAAATGGTTATTATGGAAACGTGAACAAAGATTAATAGAAAATTAAAAAATCTGCAGGTTGACGTTTCAGCTTTTTCTAGACTGACCCGATAAAATTTTTACAAAAATTCATTTTCTATCCGTTTACGTGCTTCATAAGAAGCGATTGTTAGACAAAGATTAATAGAACAAAAGCTAATAAGAAGTAAAATGAGGCGTTTGGATTAGCATTTTAGCTTTATCAGGTCTGATCTCACAGAGTTCCTTAAAAAACTCCATTTTTATCCGTTTATTTCATCTATCGCGAAATATTTTTTATTTATCTGAAAATTCCTCTTGTCGCTCATAAACCCATGGTCACTTGGATCAAGCCAATTATCTTTTTCATTATCTAAAAAAAAAAGCTCAGTTATTAAATCCAACAAAATAGACCGCTTGGAGGATTTTCGAGAGTACTTGACGTCCCAATAGCGAAAGGCTGAGCCCCTTTTTCTGCGGAGATCTCGAACGGCTGGAAGTTCGAGGTCCCTTACGAAAGCTCCGACGAATCGGACGTTTAGAAAAACGGACGATTTTATCGCGAGGTAAATTGAATCGGGCCGCGCTGGATGGCGAGATCGAGAGGGTGGTGGAAAGTGAACAAGGAGAAAAGGATACGAGCAAGAGAAATACAGCGGCGCATTACGCATCCCTTGTTACCGGTTGTAGTATGTATTTCACGTGTATTTGCATACAAAAGGCCTTCCTTTATGAGTTGGTAGTATTACTGTTACTTAGTATTTCCCAATCGACTGAAGATGCTCCGTTTGCGCGCACACAGCACCAAAGAAATATCGTTCCTTTGCTTGTGAAGAGAAGAATTGAAACGTTATTGAGAGATGTATTGATCTTCTGCTGCAGACACATCTTCGTATGGAATTAGACTTCTTTAACTTCAAGTTTTATATTAATATTAATATTCTTTTCGATCGTTGAACTTTATTCAAGATTTTATAGTTAAATTTTATAATTTTATATGATAAAAGGTTACCCTTTGATTTGATTTATGAGTGTGCGATTTTTAGATCGTTGCCATTTACATTAGGAATATTACACTGTTACAATGTTTCTTAATTAAATTTACTTCGTCATTAATCACGATGTTGAGTAAGTTCGCCATCAATCAATTTAGAAATTGTTGCCAGTTCTTACGATAGTTTAACCATATTTCAGGAACCTTATTACGCAATGTTCATTAATCAATTACATCGCATGTTACATAATTCTCTAGCATCCTATTTTACCGAAATCTAATGATTCTAATTGTGTAACCGATATTCTGTATTTAGTATGCGTCCTCGGGAAACTACGCGCTTGATATAATATAATTACATAGATGTCGGTTAGTTTTACATGAAAAAGTAAAGAATTAACCCTTACAAGTATTGCAATTATTTAATTGCACGTAATTTGCGTTCTTGTTAAAAGAAAAAAAATTATTCCTCATGCTACACGTCGACATGATTCGCTATTTCCTTTTCCTGAAACGTAATCTGTATGATTTCTGTGCTTGTCAGGCACTAAAAGCACTTTGAGATTTTTCGTTTTGTTTACCACGCTACTAACCTTGTTTGCTGGTCGTTTTAAAAGTAGCAGTTCCTAGCCTCCGTGAAACGACGTCAGATAGGAATAAAAAAAAAAAAGAAGAAGAGCGGGGAAAAAAGTCGCCCGCCGTGAGAATCAAGTAATTCTTTATGTATGCTTCGCTATAGGTGAGGCTATCTCAAGTATCCTCGCTAGCTGTGCTAACAAACCCGGTTTTTCCAGAAAATATATGCGCGTAATATTTACCAAGAAGAAATATTATTCACGAAACGAAGTTTCGAAACATGGCAGTCTCGCAGCAAAAAATTTCAAACTGAAGTGACGCAAGAATATTCAAAATATTTGAATTCTCATATCTTTTTGTACTCGCAATATAGAATGAACTAACGCAAGGATACTCAAAATATTTGAATTCTCATATCTTTTTGTACCTTCGATATAGAGTCAACTAACGCTTATAATTCATTTCTTAATATAAAATACATTTCGGTTAATTATAAAATAGCGTTGTATCTCATTCCTTAACAATGTACATTGCATATTACATTAGAAATTTGCACATTTTTAGTCACACAACTTTAAATTACATTTTGTAATTTTAACGCATTCAAGACCGATTGCATAGTATACATGCTGTATCTCGCCGCCATAAACGACGAAAAGTCAGTATTTTTAGTTAATCTCGAAAAATGCCTCAGTAGGCATAAATATTACTATATACACGTTGTATAATCTTCTTATTCTTAAAATAATTATCATTATCTTTTGCGTCTTTATCTTTTTGAAATTTTAACTAAAACAATCATATAAATGGGTATGTTACATGATCATTTGACGTCAGAATTATTACGGATGCCCGATTACATACCATGACCTCTATCTATTTTTAAATACAAATTATCTAAAACGTGTTTCTTTTTATTCCTACACTGACGAGTTTCGCTAGCTTCTTATTATAAATGCAAAAATGTTTTCAATCATTCGGGTGAGTTTTGTTCAAAGACACCGATCCTGAAAGTGTTAAGGTATACTACTTGTTATATTTTTCGCGGTAACGTATATTACGTCACAAAAATTTTAGTTTTCTTCGGTATTTATTATTTATAAATCTGAGTTTTCAATTTATCACTATTTTTCCGAATCGTTATTAATTAAACCACGCAGCAAGTCCTCCAAACTGTCATAATTGTGACGATAGACCGATAAGAGTAAATCAAATTTCAAACGAATAATAATTTCGATAACGATTTCAATTTAGATACCGCGGTCGCGGAAAATTACGTTCCCTGACCGATCGATGCTCACCCTTCGTTTTACGATGAAATCGGCCCATGAAAGCAATCGTTTTCGAGGGCATCGGAAAGAGAGAATGCTCGCAGGAGAAAGTATTTTTCACGTGGTGGCCGCCACTGAAAGTTCCCGGTGAAATGCCCGATTTCGTTCGATTGAACTGCCTCGAACGAGTGCGCTATTTAACCGAACGCCAGTAAAAAGCCTAAATGAGATTCTTCGCCTCTCTTCACCGGCTTATGGAAAAGCACACGCGCGATTTTCCGGCTTCAGCTATTCTGCATATCCTATTTCGCGGCTCGCGTGCTTTCTCTCCTTTGTTTCTCTTTTTCCCCTCCATTTCTTCTATTTTTTATACAGCCTTTCTCTCCTCGTTTCTGCCCTTCGTTTCACTTCCGCTCTTCCTACATGGCTGCCTAGTTGTTGCGCTGCACACTTGTATTAATTTATTTCTTCATTATTACACGCCGGTTCGCACATTCGATCCTGCCGATTTTCTTTAAAAAAGGAAACAAGAGAAAAGAGGCCGGACGAGGATTTTCGCGCGAATTTACGCGTGGCTACACCATGGTTAAATGGTCTTAGGAACATATTTTCCGCATTTATGGAAAGCGATATTTATTAAGAACATATATCACGAAGGGACGAGAAGAGACTGCCTCTGGTCGCGTTAAAAATAAAGCCCGCCATCGTTTCATGTGTACCACTTGCTGGGATACCGGATTAACGTATTAGTGGCCAATAACTGTAATTTATTTTTCACTAAATTGTCCAACGTATTTAATCTCTCTTTTTGCACGGGAATTAATTTCGGACGATGGTGTGTATATATATCGGTGTGTGCTCTCTTCTTTCTAGTTTTTATAAAAGTGCATTCAACAGCAATTTAAACACGTGCACATAATCTTCCGTAAATTAATTCATTTCGAATATTTTGATGAAAGCATGGAATCCGTATACAGCAATTCGTAAAACGATAAAAATATAACCACTATCTCTGTTCGTACGAATAAGAGAAAATATAACAAATACGTATATAATAATTTGTACAAAGAGGAAGTAAATGTACTCTTGTTGTGTAACAATGAATATACAATCGATGTCAGCCGAATAAAAAACTTAACGAATAAAACCGACGAATAAAAGCTGCAGCCACGAGGGACTTAGTTATCGTGGAAAGAAATAACGAAGAAAGTTAAAAGGAGAAACAAGAGTAAAGGCAAAGAACTGTGACTGAGATACAAAAAGCAGCGGCAAGAATTATAAAGGGTTGGGCGTAAAAAGGCAGAACGAAGATGGAGAGCAACAATGAGAGGAAAATGCATATTTTTATTCTGTGGAGAATTTACAATTCAAGTACAAAAGATACAATAGAGCATGACATTACTTTTTTCCGGTAAAGAAAGTTAGACCTGCTGAATGATCGTACAAAGAGCGGCTGCATACACTATAAAAGTTACAATGGAACGTAACCGTAGAATGTAACAATTCCCGCTTTTTATTCGAAATTGTGTCAACGTCACGCGTAAAGTGCTCGATAATTTACGAGCAATTGAAGTTACTATTGCTATTAACTTATTTCGCGCGCATTCCACTTTGTCAGCAATTCGAGCGATTAAAACTATGAATATCGTTAAATAAGCTGTTTAGCTTTTCGACACAGAGACGCGCACCGTGTAAATTACTTATTCAGTGAAAATTCGAAAGTAAATAAAGGGAAAACATTAATGATGTGTAGCTATTATATCGCGTGTAACATATAATAGAACTAGCAATCGTTCCGAGGAATTCATAAACTGTATCTGTGGTTATCAACCCCGGTTATAACAAGCTAGCGTAGACACGCGCGTTATCATCTACCAGCTATCAATAATGGAAGGACCGCCTTGCACATTCGCATCACCGACGTGACAAAACGGGCAATCTTGTCTACATAAACCTGTAGATTATCACCGAAACTTCCTGTTTTCGAATGGAATATTGTAGTATGCATTCAACACCTTTAACTGGCTATGTATATCTGTTCTCTTGGCGATAAACTGTTACATTGTCCTCTCGAATAATATTCATATCTTTACCATTCTCGATAATTCTATTAATTTTAGTAACTTGGTAATTCGGTAAATACGTTATCGATATCGTTATATACAGAACGTCGACAATTTTTCACGTCCAAGGAGGTTATCCAGCAGAATCCCCTTTTCGGGAATTTAATCATTCCCATGTACGTATTTCGTTGCGTTCGCTACCGTGAAGCGGAAAGCGCATCTTTCCGTGTTTAACGACGTTAAATTCGCGGTTGATGAGGGTCCCCTTCCAACTTAACGAATTTTCGTCGCATCAAACAGAAATTTCAGCAAAGCGGTCGTAATGGCCTGCGAATTGGCCATATAAAACGCAGTTTACCGTCACCGTGCACTCCCTCCCAGCCGAGTCGTACGTCTGGATTCTAACAATTCCACAAGTTTCGTGGTTCGACCGTGTCGCGACCAGACCGAGCTTTCTGCAGCAATGCTACGGCCGCAAAAGGTCCAACTCGCCTCTGCTGGCCAGCGGTATACATTCGTTATTACATTGGCCCGATGTCGGACGTAGCTCGAGCGTGTCTATCGATCGAAAGAGTGAGAATGCCACTCCGCCGGACGAGATTCTTATCGTTATCCTCGCCACCGTCCGCGGAGAAAGGAATATTATTCCGTCCGCGCATGTTCGAAGGGCCACCGATGTCAAACCACGATCCTTAAACAACTGGTGAGCTCTTAGTGTCCAATACGGTCACGGAGGGGCTGCTTCCCAGCTGCGGAAGCTTCTACGGCTCTTGCCATCCCTTTCTCGTGCGTATTCACTCCCGCTGAACTTCTTCCTTTCCTCATCCGCATCCGAGCTGATCAGAGACAACTGATAGCCGCGCCTCACGAAAGGGGTTTTAATTCCAAGCTGACTCAGCCGCACGCATTTGCCCGGAAAGCAATAAAGTTAAGTGTAAACAGCAGTCTCTGCGAGACGACCCTCCGCCCGGATGGGGTTACGCCTTTCTCTCGTGTCTTCTTCGTCGTCGCTCGTCCACCGTCCGTTCTCCGGTGTCGTGTGACACGCGTGTCTGAGGGTGTTCATGCGTTAATCGTGACTAACGCGAAGGGTTCCTTGGATTTAGAGATACCGGGGCGAGCACGCGCGACAACTCTTCAAAGAGGCGATTTCTTCGCGGGGAAACATGCCACCTCGATTCGTCCGCTCGATATCGATGCAGGAATGCGTCCCTTTCTGAGAGAAATTGCGCATTCAGAGAGAAAAGTGAGACGATATGTCTGGATGTTTGTATTTGTAAATCTGTTGAAATATTATATTGTTATCTTACCTTTACGGAAACATCGTAGGAATTGTGCTTGTAGCTCCCGCTATTAGGAAAATTTCTTTCCTTATATCTCGTTCCTTCAATTTCAATCGTTTGTTCTTCTGAAATAATAATTTTAGTGTAAATCCTCTATTTAATTATTCGTAGATAGTTAATCTGTATCAAGATTTTGACAAAATTCACTTTTCGGTAGAATCTTCTTCAGTTAGCTCGACAGAGGCTACCGCTGGTGTTAATAAAATACAAATTACGAATGCACTACTTATCGAAGAAAATTTTGTTTCCTTTCTTTTCAAACAACGCTCTTGCTACGAAGGCGCAAATTATTTATTCGTACAAAGCGAACGTTGTATCAAGATTTTGACGAAATTCACTTTGGGGCCCAATTTTCTTAGGGTAACCTGACAACGCAGAGGAGGGATAGCATTCGTGCGTGTTAATAAAATACAAGCCACGAATGCGTGTGGGCTTCCTATACGAGCTGATCCCAGTTTGTTAGATTCTATTCGATATTTTCAAGGTTGTGACACGCATGTTAAAACGGTAGCACGGAACCTTCCCGAAACCGTGGATCGCTTTCAGTGGCAATAACGGACAAAGAAAAACGCGGAACATGCGAGACACATAAATATGGCCCCTGTTCGGCGGCATTAGGAGCTTATCGTTATTCTGCACACGTTGGCCGTTCGTCGCAGCCCACAGGCACTAACTACTTGCGTTACGAGTCGACCAAGAACCTCCCCCCGTAGATAAACAACAAGGGGGAACGACCACCACCATCGTCGCCCTTCTACAGAGCCTACCTCTCGATAGCTATAAGCATTTAATTTGCATAGAAACGCGACTAACTTTGGCTATTAAACGTTCTGCGCCTTGAGGCTCACGCCAGCTTTCAATTACTCGAACAGCAAATCCTTGAATTCACCCGTCTCCCTTATTGCTAATCCACGAAGCATTGTTACCGGCTGATCATTTCAGTACACGGTGGATCGTGTACTATCCAGCTCCGAGAATATCCTTTGGCGGTTCTCGAGTATTTATTCCTCGTGTTCTTTATAATTATATTATCCAAGTAACATGCATAATAGAAAAAAGTTTAGTTAATAAGAATTCGTATCTAAGAAGGATCAAAGTAATGTTTCTTGGGGGTAGAGACTGCAGATGTTTATGAATTTATGGGAAATTAGATTAATACACAAATTTGCAGAATATATGTAATATAAATATAATAAATATAGAAAATATCTAAAATAGAGTACTTACAGATTTATGATATTTAAAGCGTAGAGCAGATTTCTATTTAGGTTCCACTCTTTAGTTGTGTCCATAAAAATGTGAATTTGCAGAAATATCTGCAGTCCATTTATAAGTACCCTATAATTGAAAATATTTTTTCGAATGCGATTTAGAAATTTTTCGAAAGGAAATTTAATTTAGAAATCTCATTCAACGCAAAATAATCTTGGGAAAATATTCTCTCACTTAAAAGAGAAAATGAACCAACCTGTATCGTGTTACTGTACTTAATTCGATGGAATACGATCTACTCGAATCAGTTCGCAGTACTACGACTATTAGAAATTACCTTTAATTTCGATCAAGATACAGATATACACACCGCAAATAGTGGTTTTCAGACCTCAAATACCGAGTCCCTGAATCCTGGATCTTGCCACTACTCCCGCAAAGTTGTGAGACCTTATTCGACAAAACCCTCGATTCGAGGAACATGTCTAGTCCAACATGTAAAACTTCGACCGCTAAGACCTTCTATATGTGGAACCAGTCCCGAACTGCCAAAGGATCCCCGACCTCAACCGCACCAGCCACGTAGCCGGGGTTCCAAGGACTGGGTTGCCCAGGATTACTTGAAGATTATAAAAGCATCAGTGACGATACCTCGCAACTTTGAGACCTACCACGAACTACTTCGATAATCGTAGGTCTTCGATTAGTAAGATCTTGAAAACATGGAACCCGTCTGACACCTCCCTAACTGCTACGTGAGTGGAAAGATGGCTCGCACAGATGTGTCCCATGGATAGCATAAGGACAAGAGATATACTGTGTTCACTCCCCTTTCGCTGCGTGGATGTAGATGCTCTTAACCAGTAATGGAAATATGTGTGCTATGTTTTTAATATTGTGACAGAAGAATGTAGTTCTATTACGTAACATTATAAACCATTAGGTTTGCGTTTCTTCGACTAGTAAATTTTCTGTTTTGGATCACCGTGTCAAGTGATTAGAACCTATAGTTCTGATTACATGTGATTCTGATAGCAGGAGGTTCTCGACATTCCACAGTTCTGAGATCTGATAATCCGGTGTTAGATTAAGCGGTTCCTAGGAAATAGGATCGCAAAGCTTCTGAAACCTCAAGATCCTATTAATCACGCATTCAACCATCTCCTAGAACTAATTATTTTATATTTTTTAATTTCTCTATATTTAACATCGTAGTCTTCGTACTCATCCCTCTGACGGTTAAATTTTCCGTGATACGTGAGATATTAAATATGTTCAACTATGATTGCAATGTTCTAGAAACTTGTATTCCCTTAGAAAGTTGTATCATCTTAGGAACTGTATGTACCTGCTCTGAATGGAATAAATACCTTTCATGATTATAAATTATAGAAGTTAGAGTGTTATGAAAAAAATCATATCGTTTCTCCGTCAAACATTTTCAAAAATTGTCATATATTTTTTTCTTTGTTATATGCGTCTTTGTATTTCTTCAGTTCATAGATTGTTGTCCCAAAATCATTAACCCAATCAGTTTTATACAATAGACCTGTCTCTCGATATTCTACTGTACTTTCCCAACGCGTTCCTACGAAATGTTATTTCATTATTTATGTTTGTGTAAAAGTATAAGCCAGTATTTGATGAAGTCTAGCCCAGAATACATATTATTTAAATTGCTGTGTCTGCTACTATTTCTGGTACGAATGTACGTTTTCTTTCACCTCCCGACAAGATGTTTATTCACCATAAGTGGCGGCTTCTTGCTGCTTCAACTTCGCCATCCTTCGGTATTGTGAATAGCTACCGTGATGGCTCTTTTCACGAACTACTTTCCATCATCCGTTATCACTCTGAGCATCTGTGGCCTCATTTGCAACCATGTATGGGCTGTTCCGCCCAGTTCTTTTCCTTTCTTCGTCTTTCGCCTTATTCGTTTCTTCGGCTTTCTCAACTTCTCGCCCGTTTAATCTCACTGGCTTTTCACCGAGCGAAAACTTTTTCTTCTTCGACTTTTCTTTCCTCGAACCGAGCCTTTTCACGGAATACTGCAACTCCGTTCGTATTCCTTCTCTTTTTCCTGCATGCATCCAATATGAAATCTTTTTTATCCATCAAATTATATTTTGCGCTATAAATTTTCACTATTAACGTCGATGGATTTCGGAACTGCGATCTATAATTGCTTTTCGTAAATCCCACGTTAATTGGTAAGCTACGATCAGGCGTGCAATTGGACATCGAACAACCTGCACCTAACTGTAGTCGTGTGTATCTAGCGTATGATTTACCTCGTCCCTCGTATTCCCTTGAATCGCGCACTGGCACACTATAGTATTTCAACATTTACTATAGAAAACTTCCATGTCCATATTGAATACGTTATATAAAACACTTTGAAATTCTGTTGGCATTGTGTTGAGATACCATTGATTATATTAGTCGGATTTGAAACCAATTTGAAAATGTATCTATCTATGTATGTAGAAATTACAAGCTCATTGAAAAAATTTAATGTACTGATAAATAGACAATTTAAACAGATAAGTGTCAAATATAGTTCCACTGCATATTCATGTAATAAATATTAACCATTTAAATATTTTTGATCAGATATCCAAACGTGTACTTTCCTGAGTCTGTACGTACAACAAGTGTGTATGCATTAGAAATATGCCTCTAATACAGGTTTAAGCGTGCGTTAAATTTCCAATGTGGAGGACGACGTAACGTATGTGAAGAGCATCGCAATCCCGGTATCGTCTCTAGCTTGGTGGCATCAGAGCTTATATTGCTGGAAATAGGGGTGTCTTGGAAAGGGTCTGGCGATAGAATAACTCGTAAACTGCCGCTATTCCGTGTCATCATCGAACTTGTTTCCGCCTAAGCAGGCGTTTTGAAAGCGGGAGATTGCACGGCCCAATTGAAAGGACGGCTGATGCAGGAAACAGCGGCCGTAGATGTGGAGGTGGAAAAAAGTTGGCGATTTACATGTGCAATTTTCCGCGAGGCCAATGGACGCACGTGCGCCGCGTTACGACCGCGTTCTTGCCTCGTGTTACGCGTTACGAAAGTAGCTTCGTATTTCCAGGCGTAATCGGCGTGGCCATTTCGCGTCGTCGAGTTGAGATCGTCGTCGACGCTTTTCTTCGCTTTCGCGAACGCCGCGAAGATATAAAGTGTGTTTATTACCATTATCATTGGACGATAATGTTGCATTAATTTTCGCGAAATTATCGATAATATCGGCACGATAACGCGAGAGCCGCCATGACGATGGCATGAATTGCAGAAAGTTGGGGACGACCAAATGGACTCGAAACGAAGGAGCAACGGTTGTTTGCTTGGCGCGGGAATGACACGAGTACGCGTGAATTTTCGACTGGAATCGCAGTGTATACGCTCTCAAGGAAACACTAGGAGTCCGCTTTTAATTGCGTTTACGAGCTTCCGTTGCTACTTGTCGTCCTTAATTAAATTACATTTACACGACGAGGCTCGGACAGAGATTCGAAGAAAATATGCATAAACCTGAAACGTAGAGTAATTGGTGGCTTTCAGCTTTGATTCGGCGGAACGTGCGAAATGTCGCTTAACCCTTAAATAAATGCGCTTGCCGTGATGTGGGTCGTTATATACAAAACATGGTAAACATCGCGGTACGTGCCCTGGAAAAGAATTTTGTCCTAGAATTTGGCTTTATCGTTATTGCAAGATGTTATTACTTTTATCTGGTTGGTATTCTCAAGATTATTTACATTTTGCGTATTCTTTAATACGAATGTATTTGTATCGCTTGTTTTACGTGTGGTATTTATTTTTGATGCCACGAAATTATTTCTTTCTTTTTTGTAACTTTACAAATTGTATGCAACTGAGTATATTAAACTCGGAAATGAAAATATTACTGATAAATACACAGTAATATCGTTTAAGCAATGTATTATATTTTTTGCGGAATTATCATGAAGTAATTGCGTTATTTGCTCAAGTGAAACTTTTAAAATGGATGCTAATTATACAATCGTTGCATGCGTTCTATATTATAAGACATTATCTTATTAAACAGTTTGCAAACAAAATTTTACCAAACCTGATAAAAGTAGTCGTTAAAATATTAGACTAATTTTTACAATGCAGTGATCTTATAATAAACTACCAAATAAAATTGCTTAAGTTAAATTATTAACATCAAGAGAGGAAACCTAATACTTTCATGAATTTTTAAAATATTTCGTACTAGAAAACCTACCCCAAATATCTATAATATTAAAGCGCGAATACCCAAAACGCGTTTCCTTTTTCCCTCTCCGACAATAAGTCTTGTCTCCCTCCGCCATACGTTAAGCATTGTCACAGTGCGCGGCGGAACATACCGAAATCGGGGCAACTTAGAGATATTCTGGGCAGGCCTCCGATAAGTTTTACGCACCCTCGGTGCTTTATAAGCGCGTACGCGGGCCGGCAGAAATGGTTTTACATATATCACATCGGTGAAATTCGATAAGGGTAGAACGGTGTTCGCGTGGGGTGGAGAAGTTCTCTCGTGGCCTGGGTCGACTTGGAGCTTTTTCAAGCCCTGGTAAGCTTAGTCGATTAACGGGAAAAGCCCGTGTGTACGTGGTTCCTCCTGTACTACAAGAGAGCGAGACTGGGAGGAAAAGCGACTGGTAACTCCGTCGTCCGACGAACATGAAAATTGTACGTAGCCACAGCACGACCACCTTCTTCCAACGCCTTCTCTACCTGCGCCATCCACCTCACGTGCAGACCACGATGTCTCTGGTCTTTGCAAGGGCCTGGCTAGAACTGAGGTTTCCTTTAAATATTCATTCCGTGTAGCGGCTCTGCCCTGCCCACTTTAATGTTCTCCCGTTATCCCAGACACTGTTCTGCTTTTTGCATATGAGCGTCAAGCTGCATGTTTTTTTTTTCTCTGCCTTTTCTAACCGGGACTGGAAGAAGAACGAATGAAGGCAACTCTGGTACGCGGGGCGAGGGACTCTACAGACGCGAATATCCCCAAGGTACAGATTTAATATTTATTCCTACGAGAGGACGCTCGTTGCCTGTACGAAACTTCTGTTCGCCGTTATATTTCTACCTTCCCTGAGACCTTCCCGTGTTCTCTCGTTCGTCCTAGTCCCTTGTGTCGTTCGAGCTGTATATTTAACCCTGACGCGCTGCCACTCGCGAGCTAATCCGTGTCCTGACGCTCGTTCTTGCATATCTTCCTCGTCGTTTTCAGTGGCTCGAAAGATAGTGGGGGAGTTGATTGTAGCAGCGATGGAAGTTTGCTGTGAGATCGAATATCTTTATGTTGTATCATGTACGTGCATGAAGTTTGGAAGAAGTGTATTAACGTTATTTATACGAGTTATTTATAGCTTTTATATACGAATTAATACGTAGTGATATACGTATTTGCATATTTTTAATTATAAAGGAACGATAAAAGATTTATTTCAGTCTGTAACGTAATCGTTATTATTTTTTATACTTCCTTGCTATCTTAATGGTTTTTAACACTTGTTTTGTAGCATTGTGTCACGGAAAGCACAAAATTTCAAAGAAATTTATTGACTGATCTAATAGAAACAACTTACTTTATAATTATTTATATCCAACAATGAGTAAACGAAAAGTCATAATGATTATTCATAAAACATAAAGAATATGCCGAAAATACACCAACGTTTCAACACTCAAATAAATTTTTAAATAAACAGATAAACATATCCTATTAAATCATACTTCACGATAAATAGATAGTTACATATATAACTCGCATTGCGAGGTCCTCCATTTCGAACAATGCAACGGCTTAATTTCCCTCCATGTTCAACTTGCTCCTAGAATATACTACACATGATCTTGTACGGCGATTTTTCGCCAGGTGTAGTGCCTTTACATTCGTAATGACGACGTTCTATCAATACTTTACTTCTCGATGGTTCCATCTGTTCATCGATCCCACTTGTAACTCAATCGTCCCTAGCCACAAAAAAGATTTTCATGTTTTTGGCGATCTACATTTTCACTTCTCCTTAGACAGGTCGCGAAACAGTCTTCTGTTCGAACCTTTGATATCCAACAAATCGATAGTAGTAGCTATTGTATAAACGCATACACTGTGTGTCTGGAGTTGCATTGCGGCCACTGTGATGGCCTAGCTTTGGCAGTCCTTGAGCATACTCGTGCACACACGCATGCGGTTGTAATCGTGGCGCGGTCTCAGGTGCAGCGTGACCGACCCATTGACACGTAGGCGTCGTTAAAGGGAAAAGGCAATCGTGTTTCAAAGGAGCCATTATTTCGGCGTCGTGGCACACCGGTAACACCGGTGCGCATCGGCTCTTCCTCAGTGACATCGCTTCCGCTTTCATTGCCTTCTCTTTCGGGCAAACCGACGCATGGCATAGCGTTAGGGGTGGCGCGGCACGGTGTAACGCGACGACTCGTAGTGTTCGTTTAAACCACCTTCCGTAATACTGCAATCAACCGTACGTTGACCGTAGCAGTAAAAGTAACTATTCCGCTGTTGGAAAGCTTACCGATTGCTTATACCCTGACTCTAACAGTCTGCTCTAACAGTCAGCTACCAGTTGGCTAAAAAAGGCTAGGCGAGGCTTGGCTGGAAACACCGTCGTAGCAAATCTTGTCGGTGACCACGTATCCGCTCACGATTGCAATAAAAGCTGGATTAAAGGTCTTTAGAGTCGCTTGAGTATTTTAGTCGACCATGTAAGAAGAATGCGAGCAGAACATTTACGAGCCACGATCGAATAAACGGATGGAAGAAACAGCCAATTCGATCTTCGTCGTCTTCTCGGTGGCAGAATTATTAATTAGCCGCGCGCGTGTGTCTGGCACGCGAGAGATTTATAGGGGATGATTTTTGAACGCTGGTAGGGGAAGATATAATTAATTGTCGAACGTGTGCGACCTGAAAGAAAGTGGTCTTAATTTGACTCGAAGGGTAGTCGGACAGTGTAATAGTGAGAAATCGTGTGTTTGAAAATTATGTTCGAATTACGATTTGGTATGCGGGAAACATATTTTACAGTCATGGAATTACTACGATCACGTAACATTAACGTCCTCGGATAATGTATCGTGAAATTCGTGTTAAAATACGCTTGCGAGAGAATTTAAAACGAAGACATATGGTACGTATGTTCCGCGTTTGAATGGGTAGAATGCGACTGGAAAAATATTTTATCGTTTAATGTTATTGATTTTTTATTACTGGAAAAGTTGGCTACCTGCATAATTTCAAATTGAATTTGTGATTAACTTAAACTGGTCGAATTTGCTAGTATATCGAGTGAAAATTGATTCGTTTCGACGAATTTCACGTTATCGACATCGTCTTCCAATTTCATTCGCGTTTAATCCAAGAATGAAATGAGATTGAAATACGATTGGTATTAAGCTTTTAAATGATATATTTATCTTTGCGTGGAAATATCATGATTCGTTTGAGATATTCACGAATTACAAACGATAACTCGCGGAATGCTTTCTTTCAAAAGATTTTTATATGGCTTAAAAAATATATATATGTATGTGCAAGATTCATATCATATATTACAACGAACAAAATATTTATGAGCAACTTTGATATATTAGCTGTTCATAAGTATCTTTATTGCGCGCAGTATCTAAGTTGAAGGTAGCTCACACTATATATTATTGTTTTATTGGTCGCGTGCAAAGGTGTAGGTGGCACTGACATGATATCCTCCAGGGACCAAAGGCCCTTATCTGCACTGCAGGCAATGCACCTAGCTGCAATCCTGTCGATTCCGGCCTCTCTCATCTTTGTTCTGTTTCTTTTCCTCTCTTGTTTGAATCTCCAAACTCTTTCTCCTTCGTCGATATGACGTAATAAAATGTTAAATGCAATAAGATCTTGCATCATGTAATGAACAATGAAAAAATAATAAACAAAAAAAATTGAGCAAAGAAATCCATTTAACACTCATATATTTTCAAACGTAATATTAGCTTGTTCGGAAAATTCGTCGTATATTCAGTATGGTTGGAGGAGGATTATTTATCATGAATTTCTGTCAGATATTTAAATACTAAATTTAAGACTAAAAAGGTTTCTTCTTTAAACGAAACATCATTGTACGATATCTGCAATGTTTAACTGCATTCGTTCTATTCTTTGAATATAGCATAACATTACAATCATATATTCCCGTTTTTGAAAATGTCAAATAGTTTGTTGAAAAAAAGAAAGTACTCGATTCGTAACACAAAATAATCGAAATTCAATAAAATATTAATTCTTTAAGAATACATTACCTTTAAATTTTCCTTAGATTCCGATAGATCCAATATAATATACATTAAGGAGCGACAATTTAAATTGAAAACGCATGTTAAAAATGTGACACAGAACAATGATCTACAATCGCTACTTTAAGAATATTTCCCAGCATCGCCGTGACACAAAAAGTTGCACAAGAAAATGGCACATGATTCTTTCGTAAGATCATCCTTTCTCTCAACCGATGTAACCTTAATGGAGCAATCTTGTGCGAAGTTCACAGATTAATTGGCTTAACCGATGAACATCGATCCGATTCTTTTCTACCCTCGCGTTTCTGGTAATCGTGGGTTATCGCGCCACCCGCCTTCCCCATTTCCACCCTCGCCGAGCTATCATGGAACGTGTAATCTTTCACCGACACCGTATTTCTCTGTTCCTCGCTTTGCCGTTTCTTTCTTCTCTGTTCCACGTCCATCGCGATCCTACCTTTTAATTCGATTACAAGTGAACCCGTGAACGTACACGAACAATGTAAACTGTTACAGATTACTTAATCACGCGGTATGATCGCTACATTTGTGGTTCGCATATACGACTATCGTTCCTTTCACCGACTTTATTGCGAAATCTCGAATCATATCTGTTTCGTTTTTGTACTTTGTTCCGTTTTATCTTATCATCGTGGCTATATCACATTTTATTATAACTAGACGGCGGATTCTTGTACGAAGTTTATACTTTTATGCTTAATTTTCCATGCAAATTTATATGAGCGCAAGTACTACTTAAATCATTTATATTTGCCTGAAGAAATAGAATTTAAAGATTTGCTCCATGTTCTAAATATAACAATGTAAAGTTTTCCTTCAATCTTTTATATTCTCTAGAGTTTTCTTTTGTTTCTTTGACTTTGCCATGAATGCATAAACATTCGCAGTCTGGCAACGTGAGCGCGTTATTGTCTTTTTTTTCTCTCCTTGAATATGGAAATGATAATTTCGCAATTATTTATGTTTATACGAAAAAAGATACGATGTCATATGAAATGATTATAGTCGATAGTACAGATTGTCGAAATTTCGTTTGCAAAGTAACAAGTTCGGTGACTAGAGGTACCCACTGTTTCAGTGACTAGCCCGCGCAGCCGGCAGCGATCAATACAACCCCAAACCTCGGTTCGCGTATTTCCGAACCCAGTTTACCAACCGGTCGACGAAAACGCCCGAAATTCTATCATGGAATTGCAATTTCTGGAACCCGAAGAATGCGCGTTACACAGCGTTGCCGGTTGTTTATCGCAATATATTTCTTCGATGCCGTAATTTTCCCATATACAATGTACATGATGCGAGAGATATCGTCAATATTCAATCAACCACGTGAAATTATAATGAATTCGGGTTCGATACGCAATATGGATTATCAAGTTCACGTAAGAATCGCGAAATGATATTTTTAATTCGCGCACTTATTCATCAGCAATCGACAATAATACATGGAAACATTTAACTGAATATTAACCTTGCTTGCAATTTATGCAAACAGATTCGATTACCTCCGTAATTTCGAACCGTGCTAAATATCTAAATGCATCATGCCAAATCTTCATGAGAAATTAATCGAATCGTGGATATTTCAGGAATGATACTGTACAATATTTCGTCATTAAATCTATTAATTGTTTCCTATGTGCGACATACTGAAAAAGTAAAAGTAAAAATATATTCCATTTCCATTCTTTTAAATCTATTATTCCTGTATAATCTCTGTGTGTAAATAAAGCATCTAAAAATATTTTTATATATTTAAGAACCTGAAAGAAATAAAAGTAAAAAACAGCACTTTAATGTTTCAAAGCTCTTGTTAATACTTAACGACTGACGTTTTAATCCGGTAGCACAGATTTGATAGTACGATTTAACTTTTTTATATTTTCTTGCTCCCCATAATTTTCCACGATTAATTTCAAAGTATTCCAACATAGTGACACAAAGCAAATGATCGGGCACGAAATTTGGATTATAAATACTATTTTCTCAGGCAATTGCCGCGAGCTAGACATAGGAAAGGCATTGCCGTGTTTAGGGTGGAAAAGTCTCAGGCTTCCGGATGCAACGATATTGTCGGCGGACTTCTTTTCCTATAGAGATTACAGGTAGCCGAGCCGTAGTTCAAACGTGCGTGCAATTAAGTCGTAGAGACGCGAACCTCTAAATTAACTTATTAAACGCGAATGTGCCGGTGAACACGAACGCTTAACGCGCCTACGAAGCCGTAAATAACATTCAGAGCCGCATTTTCTAGCCGTATATCAGTGCAACCCCACGTGGAAGAAGGCACATGTAAACGAGCAAGATGCACGCTGTTCTGCGAAAGAAGATTGTACTTCATTGCATCGAGCTTCATGGTGTGATTTCATTTTTTAAAGAAAGGGCAATTGCGCGTTTCTAGGCGATTTTTGGTAAATTCTGAAAATTTGTTGTAATATTATAATATCATATAATTGACAAATATCTAGACTGAGAATATTTATACATTTGTGAAAAATTTAACCTGCTCATAGTGTAACGTGAAAAAAATTCAGCCAGATCGTCAAATCTATTAATATAAAATTATTTTCTGTGAAAAAATATATTATTTTTGTAGTCAATTTCAGAATTGCAAGAAATTTCGACGATAAAGAAACGATTATTTTCTAAATCGTTCGTTTTGAACTCATTATCATTTTATTATTCTGTTGAATGTTAAAGTAAGAAGCTCGTTAGAAACAAATGTTTATTTAAATTTCACTTCATTATTTGTATTCGTATATATTTACAAATATAAATTTGCATAAACATTTACAGTTCAGTCATATTTATTGTTTTACACTATATTAAGATAGATCTTTAATATTTAATATTTACTTAATTTGAAGTTTCTGGAACCTACAAATAGTTATTATTGAGAGAAAATCTGTATAAATGTACTTCATATTTGCATCCATGTTTCTCAGCTACAGACAGTTTTGCTTTGATCTTCCTCAAAGTAGTTATATGTATTTAGAATCCTACTTACATGCGTCCCTTTGCATAAACTATTTGTAGAATTTCAGTTTATTTCATCTCTACATAGATCATAAAATCATAAAGTATATCATAAATAAATCAGAAATAAATATATCATAAATAATAAATATTATAAAGTTTGTCGTGTTAGTCTTTTAAAATAATACGACCAAAAGGAACACCGATTAGCCATAAATTTATCAGAGACGCATGTTGCAAAACGAAATCACATATAGATGCGCGTACAATACTTCTTTCTGTAAAATAATATCGAAATATGTTCTGATATGTCGAATCAATAAATTATCCATTTTCAAGGGAGGTTAATTCTCGTCATTTTCTACTACAGTAACGTATTATAGTCAAACACAAATTCTCTCTTTATAGATGAACAAGAGTTCACATAAAATTAATTTCAAACTAAATTATATACAACGAATATAGAAGTTTTCAACAGAACAGCGTAGAATATCTGAAACTCTGTCATAAACCATCAGTACATCGTCACTGCTGGATTTCGCCAATCAACACGCTTTTCCACATGAATTTTCTTCAGGGTCGTCGACTCGCAAATACAACTTCGCCGCAAATCCGAATTCCGTGGGGGGCAAAGATGATCTGTTTCCCTCTCTACTGCTCTTTATCGGGCTTCCGTAATCCAGAAGCAGCTCTGAAAGTTTTGAAGTCCGATAAAGCGAACTGCGATTATGAAAGTTTCCTCTCACTGCTCTCTCACTCACTCTCTTTCTCTCTTCCTCCTCCCGTTTGGTTTAACTGTCCAACGTTGCACGATGTACGGTTCGACGGGATTCAAAATTAAATCCATAACAGGCTTTGTTTGGCTTTCGTCTTTTTTTTTTTCCACCCCGTACAGCTGCAACTGAAAGGCGAAACGGTGAGATTTGAGTCTGGTACCAGTGCGGTGCCTCGTATTTTACAATCGGTTTCATCGGATGACGAGACAGTTAATTACTCGGCGAATCTATTCTAGACATTTCGATTCTAGTTCTATTCTGATGAAAGATTTGTTTAAAACGCTGCTCTTGTGAAAATATTCTTTATAACAGATTTTAACTTAGGTATACGGTTAATTTTAGATTGAATTAGTGTCGTTTGCTGTAATTAACGTTTAAATCTGTAGCGTTTTTGTACTTTTATGCTTTACTCGAATAGAAATTATTGTTCGCTTTTAATTATCAAATGGAAAGATCTGTAGTACGAACTTTGGAATTGAGGAAGAGATTTTTTTGCAAAAAAAAGATTTGACTCTCGTAAATCAATGGGAAGTCAGGCCGCACTGAATCGATTGCGGAATCGATTCTTTCGCTGGCGGTTCACTAAATAAAGGTCTGGCTCCAGTGACTTTTGGTACGATAGCTTCTAGATCCCTTTCACTCACGCCAGTCGGTCCGGATCCTGTAATCTGTTATCGTAAAAATCCTGCTCGCTCACTGGCTTTAAAGGGAGAGAGGGACGTGCTGTATGAGACACGAGATTCGGAGTCGGGTTTTTTAGGATAAAAAAAGAAGGGAGAGAGCGTGTGATGGAGAAAAGGGACGAGACGTCACCCTTCGAGAGACGGAGGAGTATCAATATCACGCCTCACTGCCGTCTCCGCTAAAATCCCTACCTAGCCGTCTCTTTTCGCCTGTCCCTTATTATCGGCTTGGAAAAATAATCTCCGAATACCTAGCCAAGGGAATGCAGCCTTTCGAATACGGGTCTGATCGCGGTTTAATTTCTGCCATTTCGTTGTTCGTGATTTTCGATTTTGAAACAAAGTAGATTTGCCGAATCCATTCCGCGACTTCACGGATCACGGTCGACTCTCGATCGATTTGACTTTCGGAAATAATATGTAGTGGCGATTTATTCGCGGTGCGTTTCACGCGAATAAACACATCGATAAATCAATGTTTTGTTCCGTGATACGGCATTCTGCGAATTTTGCATTTTACACCCGTTACTATGCTATTTAAAATAATCAAAACCGACTCTCTCTCTCTCTCTCTCACTCTCTCTTTCTCTCTATGTGTGTGTGTTCATCCGCACGGGCACCCATACCATAGCTGGGCGACCACGTGCGTGCGGAAACGTTTTCGAAACTGTCCCACGGAATGATAAATAACGTCGAAGGAAAAGGGTTCCGTGGATCATTGGTAATTCGGTGGGAGAGACCGAGCCGATAACTTTTTTACGCAGCCCTGCCGTTTCACCGGCTAGCCGCGTTTCAAAGGGTGACAAAGTGTACGCTCAGCGTTATATCGTGAAGTTGAAATATCGTTTCGGTGAATTGTTCGAAATAGCGACACTTTCACGAGGTATCGGTGGGGAATGAGAATGGAAAAGAAAACGATAGAAGGGTGCTCGACGTAGATGTTTAGCGAACATGGTGGCGGTAAATAAATCTTTGAAGAGTCTTTAAATTTGTCTTGGGCCAATTACCGGTATTAACGGTTGGGCAAATTTGTATTCGCTGCATTATCTATACTTTGGCGAACAAAGAACCCGACGCCTCGCTTAATAGTGTCTAAAAGGTGTCGCTAATTTAAACAAAACCCGGAGAAACTGAGCGACAATATTTTCAGGATAGAAGAGTACACCGAGACAGCCATCCCAAGTCACCAATTAAGCCTCGGTACTCTCCTGGAACACGTTCCCGTCAAAATCAACAAGCTGACACTTTTGCAAGTACAGATTCCCTTGTTTGCCGATTTCCCTCTTCCTTTATTTACCCCCGTTTCGCCGCTGTGCTACCCCTGTTCGGTCTTGCGGCCTCTTTCATTCGAGTTCTTCCTCCTCGCTGTTGCCAAAAGTCGATTTGCCGGGGAACGAACCCTCGTGACCGGTCGGTCCCTGCAAATTGCATAAGGGGTCGCTTTAAAGCGAAGTCCGCTCCCGACCGACCAAATTCTCTCGCGAAATGTCTCGCGAGGACGATGAACCTGCTTCGTTTCCGGAGGATGTCGTAAAAGTTGAACGAGGTAATCCTTGACGAGTCGCTGGATACCTTTAATGCTTTCTTAACGAGGTCTTAGGGTCGTCGTTGAAAAAGTGATTTGATCACGATCAGATTTCACACAGTATGTCTGGTTTAGGTTGTTGCCCTTAAAATTTCCTCGAAGGAACGCGTTCCACTACGGTGGAAAAATTCTTCCGTTGCTTGATACTATTTTCAATATTTAGACTTAGAAAAATAACTTGTCTTTTTCATAGTTAGAATTTATTTGCTTATTCGTTTTTCTTCATCATTTATGTCGTTAATAACAAACTTGAGTTGTATACGATACAAACATTTTCGCTAAACGATCTTCAACCACCATTAAAAGTATATTAAAGTATATTTCATAGTTAAAAAATGTTTTCTATCCTATGTTCAATATTTTTCTGTAAATTTTTCCTAACGGATAAATCTATAGATTTTATCTTTCGCAAACGATTAATCTTTCCAGTTCCAAATATTTTCTGCGTCAGAGTAAACATGTTTTCACTTCCAATACAAGTAATATCGGCTATGTACATTATTTTAATAACGTATTAAAAAATTTAGCAAAACTAATATAACGATACGAATATTTACTCATATGAATCTTTGTTTCACGGTGAATCTTTCGTACCTATAGCAATATATACAAGAAGGTTTGTAAAGAGATTAAACACCAGTCTGAAACACAATGAACTCAACTGAACATTTATGCACGTTAATGTACATGTTTTACGATGGCGAGCATAGCGTAATCGTCACCTGAACGTTGCATCCCTCGAAGCGCTAGGGAGAATCGAGCTTTATTCTCTCGGTTTCTCTCCTATCCGCCAGCGAATAGCAGACATCGGGCTACGTGGCGTGGGATGGATTCGAGGGATTTTATATTTGATGAGCGTGAAGCATGAAACGGGACTGGCGAATGCGCAGCGATGCGTTGCAGCTCGGAAATTGGGAATTTCAATGACTCGTACGCGACTGCGGCTCGTCTCGGACCGATCATTTTTATGCAACCGTCTCGTAGCTCGCGTTGATGAAAGGCAGAAAGGATGAAGATCCCGAAGAAATGAATCTATTAAATACGATTTTCAAAGGTGTTGTCCCGAGCTCCGAGCTGTTACGTCACGCGGAACTGTGGTTTTACACGGTGAAATTCAAATTAATTACGAAATGATTTCGCGCGAAATTGAAGCTCCGGATAAGTTACTAGAAACACGATGTATTTGTATAGTTATATATAACTAGATGGAAAAGGCGAAACCGCGAGGTACATCGAATCGGAACCGGTAGTCATTATGTTCACTTAGCCGATATATATTCGTAATAATGAAATTACCGAACTGTTGATTTCACAATGTTTAATATTACTCAAGGTTTAATAGTTCTTACGAATCAATCGATCAATGTTGGTTGCAAAGATATGTATAATTCAAAGAGATTTGTATATCTTGCTATGTAGAAAAATAATAAAGGTACGAGTATGTTAAGAAAAACGATAAGATCTTATACAAAGAAACATCGGTTCTGTTATTAATCGAATCTCCCTCGATTGTTTGATAATTTGCTATACAATAGGATTCTTAAGATCAAGATTTTCCATATCTGAAGTATATATAATTTTGTAACATATAAAAGAATCGGTTCATGCTGTCACTTTTTGAGATAACAGCGG
This sequence comes from Bombus affinis, assembly GCF_024516045.1. Lineage (NCBI taxonomy): Eukaryota > Metazoa > Arthropoda > Insecta > Hymenoptera > Apidae > Bombus > Bombus affinis. The sequence continues at coordinate 5,893,924 of NC_066347.1, read as the reverse complement.
GTTACCTTCGTCTTTGCAAATAGATCTTCGGTGTAAGAAGGTTTTACAAGTAATTTAAAAACTCTCTCGTATTTTCATTCGACATAATTTCCTCGGTAAAAGAAAATAGGGCAGGAAAATCCGAGGAAAGTTTATCCTCTTTCTACAATTATAAAAATGTAGGAAAGAAATCTGTTTGTCGAAAGGAGGAGCGGCCTTGTGTCTATTTAAACGCGTAATATTCTATTGGATGCTTTGTTGGATGAACATTCTTGCGCTTCGTTGTAATAATTAACATCAAGCGGGTAGAAATGATTAAACATTTCTGAAGAATACTTAGCTAGACGAGGCAGGAAGAAAAACGGACGAGGTACGTGCGGCTAAGTATTTAAGTAGAATCCTCTTTATGAAGGCTTTGGACTTATTAGCACCACCGCCATGGCAAATATTTTCCCCGTATGTCAGCGCATGCGGGGAATTTTTCTCGCATCTCTCTCTCTCTCTTCCTCTCTCTTTCTCCCTCTCTACGTCGTTTCCGGCCCATCGTTTCGTTTGGCACAGTCGATACTCTTTCTCCGTGTTTTTTACGGTGTTCCAACATTTTTCGGCTGCGTCACTCCTTTGAAGAGGGTTCGTCTATATGCCATCCTGTACGCTCGTTAACTCAGCCTGTTTGTTTTACCTCCGTAATTATCGATTTCGATCCTGTAACGCCTGACCGTAAACTGCATAATTTATCCAACGATAAACGACCCGTGGTAAAAATAAAGAAACATTTTTCCAAGTTTCATATGTTTCAACGCGCGACAGGAACATCGCGCGATTTTCCGCTACTCCGTAGCCATTACTACGAGGATCGCGACCAGCGGCACGATGCATTTGCAATTATCATGCCACGAGATTGCTCTGGAATTATGCAATTTCGCCACAATTTTTCCCTTCGCCTTTTACTACGTCGACCGATTCGACGTCGTTGATTTCATCGCGCGCGCCGTTCCGTCGAGCATGCTTTCCTTTTAATATCGAAGTCAATTGGTTTCATTAAAATTAGAAGAATATTACTGAACGTATAATTACACGAATTATCGTTCTTAACTTCTTTCCACTCTTAACGGTCTGCTTGCGATATGTTCGTTTTACACAGTGTATTTTATTTTGCAACTTTCTTCCCGTGTAATTATTCGACGTTATTCGCCCCGACGGTCTTGGCGGCCCTTTAACGTCGAGTCTCTCCACTATAGCGAGCGAGTGCAACAAGAAATGATCTATCGAGACGAAAGTCGTATCGCAGTGCACGTTTTAGTACGGTAAAATGTCGATTTATCCGGGGACATGGTTCCATGCATCCGCGCGACGGCGCATACTATGGCCATTTTAAAATAGCGGTTTCAGGTACACGATTCTTGCTCTCCAACGTTCATTGTTGTGCAGCTGGCATATGCCCGTGTTGCATATATAACAGCATCGCGTGGTAAAATTGCGCGCGGAGAAATTTCCGCGCTCTCCTTCGCTTTTACCTCTCTTTTCTTTATTCTCACTGCTTCCATTCTAGCTTGCACCTCTCGTGTGCTTCACGCGCATTTGCGCACCCTTTTATCGGTATTTCAAATCATCGTGGAATTCCATCAACCTATCAACGTTGCTCATCCGCCAGGTGTATGCGAGAATGCACGACTCATGAAAGTCGAGCATACTCTTTTCTTTGGCTTTCCATTCTAGTTAAGCGACGATACTTGGAACGGACGTATATTCTTTTCCTCTTTCTATTCTTTCTCTTTTTTCGCTGTTCTTTCATTTTTCTCTTCGCCTCTTTGTGCCGGTGAATACCGTAGGTCTAGAAATTTCGTTGACACACGCTGAAATAATTTCAGGACCGATGACGCGAGAGGTATGGAAATGATACTAATAGAGGTTCGATTCGCCGCACCCACGCACGTGAAAGGAAGCTCGGTAATAATGTACGCTAGCCAGACGTCTGGCTAAACACGGACCCCTTCTACTTTCCAGACGGCGCTTCAATGCTCGCGTCAGTTTCTTAAGATTCTTTCTTCCTCTGGTTTGAGAATTAAGTTAGGGCTCGCGTGTAATTTCTGTTTCGTATTAATTGCGTGATTTATGCAACATATCGGTACATGTTAATTTCGAATAGATATTTCATTGTGATATAGTCGAAGCTACAGTAAGACGTTTTATTATCCAACAAAAATTTATTATCAAAAAATTAAATTTCTTCCTTAACATAAATGATTTTGCGGTATTATTTTATATGCTTATGTTCTGAAAATAACAATAATATATAGAATATTCGATTTTACATATACAATTTCGGTCGGAAGAATTTCAAATGTCAATTGGTTAACATTAGCTACATAAAACAATATTTTGTTATACTTGTCTATGTATGGAATTAATAATCAGATATAATAATTGAAATGCAAACGAAGGACGAATATGATAATACTTTTTTTGCCAATCTATGTATAAACCACAATTTGTCCACAAAGTGAAACATACACTGTGATATATTTTGTAAATATGTATTTGTTACGCTCTGAAGGTCTAATTCTATCCGACTTTTCGACTTCCTACGAGTATTTACATAGGTGTTCAGAGACTCTGTTCCATTCTGCTGTAGGCTAGTAGCTTCACGGAGAACGTGTCCAACCATCCTGTGGTCAATCAGTGGTCACTTTCACCGAGACAACAGTAGAACGTCCGGAAATCAGAATACCTTACCCGACTTCGTGGTCATTGGACCACAACTTGCCTGTCTAGAAGGTGATACGCGTCGATTCGTTTGTCGCTAGAACTCTGTTTGATTCGCCTGGTGGACATAAAACCCCATAAAACATTACTAAGTTTGATAAAATACTTACAAAAATCGCGATATTTAAATTTTCTGACCGCGGGAAGTCATAATTGACGCACATATTCTGTAGTCATGACACTTATTCATGACCTAGGATCATAAAAGCCATCTTGAGATACCTCTGGAATGTTACATCCAGACTTGTCTTACTTCTGTCTTGTAACATTCATAGCAGGCTTATGGAAAACAGACTAAATTGGTTCCAGATATCATAGAACTTTAACCTACCGACCTCGGTATCACGGAGTACTTGAAAGAGGACTCTGAAGTTTAGGAACAAGAGATCTTATTGTCTCGTGATTCTGTTGTGTCCCATTGAAACGCTTCAAACATATTTATATCTTCATTTTTTATTTTGGTGTTTCTTTTTTAATCGTTACGTGTTAAATTCTTGTAGGTTTCAAATGCATCGAAAGTAAATAGCGCAGAATAGAAATCCAGACTAATTAGGCAATTGCAAAAATTGATTTTTCTTTTTCTATCACTATTTAGTGTTTTCATAGCAGTATACGTAGTTTTACTTATTCCTAAATATAATTCGTTTCACAATGTGCGATGTACAATATACTACAAAATAATTTCCACATGGAAATTATAATTGTCTTAATAAAAAGATAAAAAACATAATTTCTATTGTTATCTTTTATATAAATAGAAATTGTATCTACAGTTTGTACTGTGCCTACACTTTATCATCGAACATCAACGGTATCGAGCTGCTTACGTTTCATCAAAACATGGAAATTTCAGGAGGCGGTAGACAGACAAATTCCCTGAATCTTATTAAGTTATTAAAGCAATGCATCAAGCACCCTTTTCATGAACACCGTCGTCCTTGGTAATCGCTGGTCGTTCGCTCATTTTTAAGTCTGCGACTTGAATCATAAGATTCTTTCGCCCCGAGCTCCGGGTTGCTAAGAGCGGTAGACGTTCCGCGGCGACGACGACGATGACGACGTTAATTACCGAATTCTTTGTACGTGCTTTACAACCGCCTTCCCCGGCAATCTTCCTCTCCCTGAATTAAGTCCTGGGAATATTATCTTTTAATAAGTGAGATCCGACTTCGGTTTCAATGAGCAGCGGGAATAGCTATGAGGGAAAAGCGCATTGCGCTATGAAAATCCAAGCGAGAACCAGCTCTGCGTGCCTGGCTTTTATTATCTTTCGTTCCACGCTCCTCTTCTTTTTTCTCCTGGCGACCACGCAGCTTTTTTCACGATCGACTCGTAGAGTGCGAATCGGTCGTCGCTCGAATACAACGCGGTCTTTCACGTCAAAGTTCTTGCAGTCACACGTATTCTGTTTACAAAAGGCAGCATTCCTCGATCTCTCGAATCACATTCACTCCTTCGTAACTTTGCCATGGACTATTTACTTGAGGTTGAGCACTTCGTGGTGTTGTTTATTGGTACAGAATACTTTTGATACTCTGTTTTGTTCGTAAACTTTTTTTAATGATTGAAGATCATAGATGAAAAATGTAGTAGACTACATTTTTCATGTTTTATTGAAGAACAATTTTAAGATTCAATATGTCGTCAACCAATGTTATGTGACAATTATATTCTTCTTTGACTTTGAGTTAAATATTCGTAGGTATATTTTTGTTATTCCCTCGAACACTGGACAGATATTAATAGCACTAAATATTCTAGTATTAATTGAGTTAAATTTAATATAACAACTGAACTAATGTTATTCGTGTTTTACAAAATATAGGTTTATCAGGTATTTTTCAAAGATTTATGTTATATCGTTAAACCTGTTAGCCTATTCATTTCTTCAATGGTTTTAAATTAAAATATTTCTTCCTAACCAAAATAATAACTAAAATAAACTCATCATACTTTTTCCATGCACTTCCATCTTCCATTACAGAAGAAATACAGAATCTATATTACAATATTCCAGGAAGCAAAGGAGAATATTTCAGAGAAATATCGTTTATCGTGCAAGTTCTTGTTTTAAAAATATACACACCAGTAGAACAAGCAATTTTATTTTCAGCAATCTAACTTAGTTAGAAGTTAACAGAAAACATTTGAAAACCCCTTCAGTTTTATGTTTCAGTTGTTTTATTTCATAAATGAAATGAATGCTAAAATAATACACAGTTCAAATATTCAGCGAAAAAATGTCGGAACGTGTATTTCAAGCGTAATAACGACTTTCAAACAATATTTCATTAGTGGTCAAATATGATGAAGAACTACAATGAAAACCAACCCGTTTGTGGTTTTATAAAGCGAAAGCCACAATAATGCGTTCTAGCTAGGCATAAACGGCAAATTAGAAGGGTGAGGGTTTATTCATTTTCTCTGATGAATTCTGCATGCACGATGGAGTTCTCCTCGATAAACTTCCTACGTGACTGAATGCAAGTTGATGGGCGCGTAAGGTTTCCCGAGGGCCCTCGGTATGACAGAGATTGTCATACAAATTAATTCAAATATTTGACGTTGCCTGGTTTAATTCTTCATTCTGTCTTGTCTTAGGATTCCCTGTGTATTCAGACTTATGGGGAAACGAACAGAAATCTGTCGCACCGCATATACTTTTTCGATTGAGGCACAATAATAATTTATAACAAAGATGAAATATAATATATTCGTCAATCTATCGTAACGATTTAACATTCAAGCTTATCATTAAAAATGTTGCTCTTTCTATTAAAGAAAATCTAAAATTGATAAAAATAATTCGATTTACTTTTCATCGAGTCTATTTTTAATTTGATCATTGCGAATTCATCAAATCTGTTGATTAATCGCGCGAGTACCTTCGCCAGCAATCAATATATTATTAGATGTATTATTTGATTTTAACCAACGCTGGTGGAAAATTCCGAGAAAATATCTTAATACATATAAATTATTTTTATCTGCGGAAGATCGATGTAGAAGAACAAACACTGCTGCGCATATCGCGGAATGAAAGTAAACAAATCTTTATTACACCTACCTGTGAAACGCATAAATCTGTAGAACTTGCTTGCGGAACGATCTTTTCCTCTTTTTTCTACAGGTTATGCGATATTCTATATTTTCCAAAAAAAATCGGAATTGAAAACTTTTCATTGATAATTTTCTTCGACGATCGTATCTGTTATTAAAATATGGCTACTACTCGACAGAAAGAGCATACTTTCTCTGCAAAGATATCTTTAGTTGTCTGTTCTCTTGTATTGTTTCTTCTCCTAAAGTTTTTTATTAAAACATATAAAAACAAAAATCTAACAATTGCGTCGCTTGTTACGATTAAAAATTTAGCAACTGAGTTTTAAGTAATAAAATCGAATAATGCAACAACGAATATATTAATCAGTACCTAATATATTTTCTCAATTTCTTTTACAATCATCCCAGATAGATATTAGATATCTCTTTTTAATTAATTATATTTCTTTTAATCTCGTTGCTTACCATTTTGTCTGTCCTTCTAAATCATTTTATTAGAATACATAAAACCAAAAATTTCTCCAACAGTTACATGGGTACTACTACTAAGCTTCAAGTAATTAAGATGCGACGAGTGCGTCATAACGAATTATCAAATGTGACAAGAACTAGTTTCGCCCGGAAATGATTCGATCACCGTTAAAATACGTCGATGATACAGCAACGAATTACCAATTATTCCGTAATTTGCGAGTTTTCGCACACGAGGTACCACCGATATGCTCTCGCTCGATTGGTTATTTGTATCATTACAGCCACGTATGGGATAAAGAACGGGAAGAATTAAATTCTATCCCACGTAGCCACGCTTTGAATTTTCATTTGGTTAATGCGTCGCCGTAAACCGATCGTTGCTTGCGCTCTCGTCGACCGGACGATATAATTGATTTAGTACAGTGGATTTAACAGGGAAATGAATTTTATTTGTAATCCGTCGCTGCGAATTATTTACCTTTAATGCGACCTATGAATAATAATTGCGTTTACGGTGTTCGCCCTTAGCGAGCTCGTTCGCTTTCTCCCTCTTCCTCCCTTGATATCTCTTTTTCCCGCGAGTTATAATTGAAAATTACTGTAAAACACAAAATGGAAGAGCGTTTCGTTGACGATGGTCGATATAAATTATTCTCTTTCGTACGATCACGTACTTTCTGAGCACGGATCGACATGGATTGCATTTATCACATGCGTTCGCGTTGTATCCGAGAGTAAACCATTAGCATGTGAATTTCCGTCACAAAATAATGAAAACTTCTAGCGCTAAAAATTATTTTAATCAGCAGTCATATTGTAAACTAAAATGTTTGCAACGTCGTGTATATGGTAGTTGCGTGGTTCATTGTTACATTGATATCACTTGTAAAGAATCTCTGTGTATTCTTCAATTAGCTACCGAACGAGAATTATGCGAATAGCAGTTGCTCGTAAGGACACTACTAACGAAAACGGCTGAATTATTATCCATTATGTTCCCCACTCGCAAAAACATACTTAGCTTCACTCACAGTGGGATTGTAATTGGTCTGTGTAATTTATGGTTAGATATATTATTCTAATGGAACCTCTGCGCTACATTCTGCTGATGGTCTGCTATTAGGTTACATCCGTAGATCATTTGCGAGTTTGGTTTAACTCAAATACATTTACGCAGAAAGCGGGAATACATGGAAACGTGCAAGATCAAATATCTTGCGAGTGTAATAATTTGGCAATAATTTATAACGCAATTATGATATTTGTTTCTGACTTAAAATATCGCACAGTTCTTGTTTCAATAAATTCTAAATAATAAAGTACATCATTAAAATTCTATGTTTACTTCGTACGATGTTATTTCAACGAAAATTATATTTTCATTGGTACATTTACACTTTTATATGTCCACCGTATTTATTTCTCGGTTGTCCAGCAGACTTAATATTCCAGAGCATCGGCGAAGTTATTATTTCAGCTGAACGCGTGTAAAGAAGCCGGATCTTGCGATAGACCGTCCCCCTCCGGTCGGAGACACCTTGGGAAAAAGTTTTCGGAACTCGTCGCGGAATCGTGGCGCGAATATCGAGTTTTCACGCGGGAACTTCGCCTCGGTCCTGAATTATTATCACGCTTGGCCGGTCTAATGTAAAAGGGAGAGAAAAAAAATAAAAATTCGGCGACGCGTCGTAAATTTCCTTCCCAAGTCCCTGCCGTTCTGCGTCATAGGTCTAATTTGAATTTCAATTCCGTTCGCGATTGACTCGCGAGGATCGTTTACGAGACTTCAAACGTTAAAAACGCGTTCCGTCGGTTAACAAGAAAAAAAATCGCAAGAAGAGTAAAAGAGTTGCAAATATAAAAAAATGCTTGTGAAAACTAAAGAGAAACGTAATTCTAGCGTTCGGCGAATATCGCCGAATATCGTGCATCCATCGTTCGGTTATACTCGACAGCTTTAGCGACGAAAATATTCGACGCTCCAGCCTTTCGCCAAAACGGGGAATTAAATCGCTAGCATGATACCTCTCGACGTATCCAGGGCTCGCAATAGCATTAGCATGGCGCGTGCGTTTATCGAAAAGCGATCGTATACAGTGTTCATCGTGCAGAGGCGACGCGTAAAATATGCAAGCAGGGCATCAGTTATTTAACATGTAGGGGAAAGTTATCGCACAGAGTGTCAGTCTGGCTTCGATATAATTGTGCGTTCGAGCGTACTGATTCAACGATAGACGACAACGTAACGCGAGATGCGGCTCCACCCGATTGTATGTCGAATTAGTTGGACGTCGCAGCTCGACTGGATTCGGCGTATAGTTCGCGTCGAATTCGAATTAGCCTCGACGTATATACTTACACGGACATAGGTACATACAATGAATGGGCCCGTGATGATTTCTCGGGCAAACGGGTCATAAAGTATACTTGACATTAATTTTCCAGACAAATTAATTATGAACTTCTGGATTGAGCGTTTGATGTAAATTGACCTTAATTTTGAATATTGACCGAGAAAAAGCGTTTAATTGGAGCCGAAGAAAATTACATTTGACTGTATACACCGTCGAAGAATTTCCACTTTATCACTGAAGATTTCCTATTAATATTCGTGACAAAATAATGACACAGAAAATTTATGAATATTGATGTCGATTATTTTATCAAATCAAATATTAAGAAGACATGAATTAATTTAATAAGTGAACTCTATTCAAACAAATTATTCGTCCTTATTTTAGTATATATTCTGTATCATATCTAGAAAAGTACAACTATAAAGAGTTCCTTATCAAAGTTACCTATACTTGACAATCGTGTTACGAAACTCGTTGAAAGGAACTTTAGCACGATTAATCAGAAAAGTTTCAATAAGGCAGAAGTTAATGCCTGGTGGCATGCACGTGGGCAATTCCCGACGAATTACATTGTAATACAAGAGTTACAAGTTTCGTAAAGAGGGGAAAATATTTTCGGAAGGATTATGAGTAAGATACAATTTATGAATTTCATCGTGCAGCTTCTTGCATAAGGCGCGCTTTATTGAGCGACGTTGCGCACGCTATGATACTATCGGAAGAATTCCTTTCGTCAAGTTTCAAACGCGATATTAAGCAAATTATGCTACGAAGGAACGTCGCTATATCCTTCCAAATTTCTCTACTTTCCGTTTTGTTTCCGATAAATGAGAATCACCGCAAACTCGACGGATTAATTTATTTTAGAAGAAAATGAATATTTACGTTTCATATCGATACGAATGAAAACATTTTAACACAGTGTTAAATTCAAAATTAGGATGTTGTAACGAAGAAAAGTAGTACTTATGCGGTCGCATTAACTCTTTGATCGTCTCTTTCTCCGCTCAAAAGTTTTTGTAGAATTGGCTGAAAAAAATGGAAAAAATTAAATATATAATAAAGGAGAGAAATGATATTTATATGCTACGGAAAACACACATTATTGATATATTATTTCATTAAAACAACCGTGTAATTTGAAATTTACAATCTGCGCCAAATATAAAATATCAAACATCAAGTATCAAGTATGAAAATTTTATTAAAAATACATACTATAGGCTTTTTAGCTGAAGTGTATTTACCTCGCTTGAAGAGTAGATATGACAGAGGATATCTTCATTTGTCCAATAAGAATTTCATTTCCGCCAACCGATGAATCGGCAATGATATAACCCAGAGCACGAACGTTTTAATGAAATTAGCGAAACTTTGTTTGTTAAAATGAAATTTATTCAGAAGAGCGGGCCATGCTAGCCTTTCGTAATTTCGTTTCGCGTTTCACAAAACGCGAATATTGTTACGAGTTCAACTCTCTGCGCGCTGATCGAATCTCTGGATGACATTTCTGGCAGTACGCTTGAATCTACGAAATTTCGCTAAAGGTTTAAAACGTGGTTAGAATAACGTCAGCGATTGTGTCGTGCTTGAACTTGGCCGCGGTAACCTGCTTTTTCTTAAGAATGCCAAAGCAATTCTCCGAAGAGAAACTTGAAAGTTCTTTTTTTTACTTACAAACTGATAATACTACTGTTGCTGGTTTATTCATAGATAAGTAGAAAACTAGTTCAAACGGAGATTCCCTCGAGTTGAACAACTACGAATAATTAAATAGCAATTTTGCAAGTTTTAAGTAAAAGTTTAAAAATTGGCAATTTTTGATTAATCTACAACAAAATATAAACTTGTTGCGTAGAGAGTACTTTTAGAATGAGTACCTCTATAGAATATAAAATATTAACAACTAAAAGAGCTCTATTTAGTGGATACAGTATACGATACAAATTTAAAATACACCTACAGTATCATTCATTATCTTCTTTGCTATATTCATTTTCTCACTTAGAACCACACTGAACGTGTCCAACAAATCACTTAAAAGTAAACCATTCAAAAGCAACGTCGATCAACTACGTAAATTGGAAAGAACAGAAAAGTGATGATGTTACAACCATTATTTTCTAAATTTACCTTAGAATGTATCGTTATTAACATTATCTTTTTATGAATGAACTTGTTTTTTAAGAATTGAATATTAATCGTATATTTATGTAATGAAATTGAGAGAGTAATAAAAAATTGATCAAAGGCATGAATTAAGTAAGATTACTAACAGGATACTACATACAGTCCACATACAGTCTACTCTGTCCTTTGAAAACAAGAACCCTTACACGCCAGGAAACATTTCGGTTACAAAAGACACCTAAATCCAGTAGCAGCGCGAAACTAACAAGGGTAGATAAGCTTTTACACGACTCCGAGGCACGGTCGAGCTGAACATCGGTCGTCGATTGCGGAAAGTGTTATTTGCATCGCGGAAGGTTAATTTAGCAAACTAGTAGCAGAAACGAGCGCGGAGAGACAATGGAAAACTCGATAGAGCGGTATCAGTGTCGGCTGACTAAAGCTCTCCCGTGTCATTTGTTACCGCTACGAAAATATTGATGCAGCTCAAGCAATCAGGTTCGCACGGTTCCTCGCGTTCTAACCCAATTATATAGTAATTCAGAGCTCGATGTTATCGAGCCTCTTTAATACATTACAATTCGATAATATTGTCACGCGATGCGGTAAATTTTGCTGACATAAACCGGGAAAGGGCGTAACATAGTTCATAGAGGACGTTGCGGATATCGTGTCGGGAAAATTCGAAATTCCGCGCGCGCCGCACAATGTCAATCGAGGCAAAAGCAAAATGCCAATCCGTCGATATTATGTTACGCGTCGTTATTCTCGTAGGGACACTGAGGCCGATCGACGTGCATTGTAACCAATCGCGTGCCAGTACACCGCTATCCATTAATCTGCAGACACGCGCGGCCACCTCCACCTATGCACGCCACGTATATTTGGCGGACTGGCCTGTTCCAAACCTCTGACACACCTGTGCACGCATGCACTTCGACACTGGTCAATACGAGGTAACCCGTGGAATTTGATCAGCTTGATTGTTTCTGTCATTTGTGCTCGTTGAACTGGGTTTCTTTGTCTTTTTCGATAACTTGACCGCAAAACATCGTGCCCGAACTTTTGCTTCTTTCTTGTTGCCCGGTGTTGACCCACTGGTCTTTTTTTTCAAATGATTCTTTCATAGAAAAACAAATACCTTTTGGAATGGGAAAATTCTGAAATTTTTATAGAGTACAGGCACCAGGGATATTACTGCTTGCATCTTTTAACTCGAGAATTGAAATTAGTAAGGAAAGCGATGTAAAATATTAATAGAGACGTAGCCTGAGGATACTTTCCCGACATGTTTAACTTGAGTTTAGTAATTACTATTTATCTCGACAGTCTACATTTCAGACGTACAAGTCTGTATTTGTAATTTGAATATTTCGCTCAGGAATTAATTAAAGCCCGGTATTAACTATTGAGATCGATATACATACATGTATGTACGTACATGTGTATCGATATTATTTCTTCTGCTACGAAAATATAGATATTAAATATAAATAAAAATTTTGTTTATAGATTTTAGATTGCTTTTTATTTTGCTACACGAATAATCGGACAAATTCGAACTAATAGCAAACGACACGACTTTCTAAAATATGTTTAAAATCTATGAACTGTGATAAATTCGTGAACACGATTCGGTGATAATGTAGCGGCACATGAGTTAGAGGACGATTCAAATCATGTTGTTGTTTTGCCTCGGTTTATCAAGATCATTAGGATACACGTAATGTAATAATAAATAAACTCCGGGTAAAACAATGTCGCCGCTATGTGCAACCATCGAACAAAGACAAATTTGTATTTTCCGACTTTCCCCCGACCAGTATAAATGGACGCAACCGAAAAGAGTTCAGTATATACCCAGTATCTATCAGCATCTACAAGTTATCGATCAATATCTACGAGTATTTATCAGCGAATATTGTCTGCATAATAATTTATTTAATTCATTTTAAATATATTCGACGGTTTCAACAACAAGCAATAACGTCTAATAAATCTCACGATCAAACATCCTCTACAATGATTTTCCTTTTCACCCGAAGTTACGTATGAATTTTATGTGTTTTAATTTGTATCGGGGGAGAATGTTGTTCAGGAAGAACGTTAATTTTAGGATCTGCTAGGGTGCACGCGCGCGCGCGCACACACGTCGTAGTAGGTATCCCTTGTTCGTGGTCAATATCGTGTGTGGATGAGCGTGCAGACGGACAAGGTCTCGTCGTAAATTGAATTGCAGCTTGATGAGAGGTTTATGCTCCTAATGAATTATTTGCCCTGTCCACGTAAAACAAACTCCAAGATTGCGGAAGCCCCATGTTTGCACACGTTCGCTAATAAATACGGCCGGTATCTTAGATTGTCCTGGTAAGCAGAATTCTTCGTTAAGCGTAGAAACATTTGTTTGCTCACTGTATCGTCTACAATCGCTACGTTTTACAGCGTCTAATTTCGAACGAAAGCTATTATTTGATATTATTCGTATAACTATAAAACGTTGAAATTTATCACGTTAAAGATATACCGTCTGAACATTTCTCAAATTGTTACCATACTTTCGAATTTTATAAGAAGAATGTGTAAAAATGTAATATATAGTGTGAGATAGAGAGTCTTGAATGAATCGCCAAGAGAGCCAAGAGAGATCCATTTTTAGAATTGAACTGTTATTCTTTTATCGTTATTTTCGTTTTCCCAGTTCATTTCCTATTATATACGCCGAGTAAAATTCTGGCTACAACTCAGCATTCGTACTATTATTATTATTTTAATGTTTTTGTTCGTTGTTAGACGGCCAGTCATGCAAGCACCAAAAACACAACAGATGCATAGGTTTGTAGCGGGAACCTTTGAATTTTGCACTGGATGCCAGTTCGTTCATTAACTGGGGCTAGAGGGCCAACGATAATGGCTTTTCTACCCACGCTTCCTGCGCTGAAAGCTTGGTGAAATATTCGTATCCACGGTACTCTGAAATTAATTTTTGCACAAATATGTTCTGATAATGGTATCTAGCGCGGCGTATGAGCTTCGTACCTGGTATGGTCTTTGTGGTAAACTGTGAGATGAAATACGTCGTGTTTACTGCAGCGTTGATTATGCGTGTTCTCGCATTTTAAGTGGTAATTATAACGTGTGTCTTATTGTTATTCAGCTGCTTAAACAATCCAGTTAGCCGGATGAAAAAACTATGTAATTTGCATACACTTTATCGGGATATATCAATCGATATAGTGTGAATAATATAACGTCAATCAATGCAACTGAATATCTCATTAACGATCAAACGGACGTTTGAAAACCTATCTACGAGTATTTATATTTATACGTATGTTATAGTAATTATAACTTTATTTCGAATTGGTAACAACGATTCTCTGTAGACGAAATTTAATGTAATATTGGATGCACAAGGTGAATGAGAAGATAATTTTAATCGGCATTAATGACACGCGTAATCATGATCATCAATATTACTACCGCATAAATGGAACGTATTACTCGGCTTGTATTGCTTTGAAGTGCAAGTAATATCCTAAATTTCCTCTTGTTTATGCATTCACCATTCCCATCGTTAAGGGGTAAATACGTGCGTACACATGCATATGCACAGCGCCTAAATGAACATGTCAAGAGCATAATGCACTTGTACTAATGCACGTTGCGTGTTGGTATTGAGAAGTGTCTGCGGCTTGAACATTGTCGTAAATTCGATATCCATCGAGATGACGATTATTGGCTAAACGTAAGACGTTTCTACCCTTTCAATCTACTCTTGTCGATAACTCATACATAAAATAGATTTTGCACGAAAAACAAACACTCGAATGATCGAAAATTTTTTAAACACACTGTGCTTTTAGTATCACGTAACATATAACAATTTATACAAGAAAAAGATTATTCAATCGTCGTTGTATTTTTATAATTTCCTATATATATTATATTATAGAATTCTTTAAACGAATAATTCATTGAATTCTTTAACGAACACGCCACGACTAGAAATTTTCAAAAATTATCCAAACATCTTAGTAAAATGTGACATGTAATACGTAACATGCAATAGTATTACAAAAAAAAAGAGACCATCGTGAAAAATTATCCTGCGTTTTCGTTCAATAGATTACTTAATATTTAAGGTAGTGGATGAATTTCTTTAGTAGATCGTCGAGTTCGAAAGACAGAATTCCCTAAAAATCACATATATCGTGCGATTTTTTCCATGTCTCGAATAGCTAGTTTGCTTTACGTGCGTTCGCCTACCAAGAAAATCAAGTTACTTGAGGGCACGAGGGTGAGCCAGGAGTAGGAACGCGTGGTACATGGGTCGCACGCACTCGTGCGTGAGCCGTTCAAAGTCGCGGCAACAAACGCTTTCCAAAATTGCATTAAGAGCCGTTCCCACTTCACCACGTATCCGTAGTCAGGTAGCGTTTGAGAGGTGCCGAATGAATGCAATTCTTGCGTATAAAGTACACGCGGTTTTTAAACACCACCGTAAAGGGCGCACGCGGCCCGTGAGAGAGAAAAGCACGCCTTTGAGGGAATTCTCTACGCGAGCTACCTCGCCCGAACAAGGAAGAATCTACTTTTCCTCCTTTTTTCACTACCGTCTCTCTCCTTCTTTTTCTTCCTTTTTCATTCACATTCTTTTTTCTTTTTTTTACCTTTTTTCCCATTCCAGCTCTTTATCACATTCCACGTCGGGAGACAAGCACCAAGCTTACTACAGACACGCTCACCCAGCAGAACACCGTCATGATAATTGCAAAGAAGTTAATTAAGAACACCGTAGGAATGTACCAATTTACATTTACGCCCTTCCGTTTGCTTTCATCTCACCGCGGAATAGAGGCACACATTGGGCCTCGCACGCCACACAGTCGCCAGAAGTCTCCTCTCTGTATCGGATCTTCCTCATCCCCTGGTTCCCCGGTCTTTTCCTCTTATTTCTCTCAACCGTGTGTGTCCTGCTCTCGTGCACGGCCTTTTACCCTCCCATTAATCTTACTTCCTTTGTTAGCTACTCTAATTGTATCCTCCGTCTCTCTCCAATCTGTCCCACAACTTTATCCGTAGACTCTGGTTGCTTCTTGTCCACCTTCGTCCTTCGCCGAGGCTTTTCCTCGATATTCTATGTCGTATTTCACCCGACGATGTTTCTATCCGCGATCACGACGTCTTTTCTCTGCGTTTCCCCCTCTTAATCGCTCATTATTCTACGTTGCTCCCGCTCTCTCTTTTACTTTCTCTTCAGTTTTTCTCGCATTCATCCTGCGTTTCGTCTTTTTTTTTCTTTAACTGCTTGCTACCCTTCACTTTCCGGTTCCTCTTCAGCTCTTAAACAAATTTCATTGCAGTTCGGTTAAGCGAAACTCCTCGCGCAGTGTCGGTTCGGAAGAGGGAAATCCCCGGGAAGAGAGCAACGTAGGAACCGGAAGGATGAAAAAAACCCGAGCGGAAGACTGGGTGGGTGTACAGGAGGGAATCTTCCACTCACCTTTTCGACTTTTGTTGGTGTGCCCATGCGTCGACGGACTCATGAAAGCGTCCTCGAGACCAACCCTTTCCGACGACCGCAGTTCCTTTGACCATTAACAGTCAGCTTTTTAGACATTCGTCGGCCATTGTGCGAAACTTCCTTCCTCTCCTCTGCGATAACGCATGCGGATCTTTGTGCCAACGTATCATTCTGATCCTACACCAGCCGAGAATGATTTATGAAAAAAGAGCCGCTATTCTTGGAAACCATCGTGTCAGAGAGTATTTCGAGGTTTTGCTACGAAATGACTGTTGAGTACTGTTGTCACGAGTTAAAAATGCTTTATGAAAAGCTTTTGTCGACCAAATATTTGATTTAGTTCGTAATAATTTTATTCAAAAGAAACCTTTACATTCTATTCAGATGTTTTTAAGCTAGTAGTAATTTTGCTGTTTTTAAATATAATTTTAATTATTATTATAATGATATTTGATACGAGAGCCAGGGACGAGTAAAATATATTTCTGAATTTTTAAAAGTTTTTGATATGAAAAAAACGTGAAAAAGTATAAAAAGGAGAACAGAGAGAAAATATCAAATATAATTATAAAATGTCGAGCAAAACAAGTTATCGAATATAGAATATCATAAGAAAACTGGAGAATCATCACAGTATACTTGAAATTAAAAGAGAAAAAGAAAGAAATATAAAGGACGTTTAGTACTTAAAAATATGTATATAAAATATGAAATGTGTATTTTCTGAAAAAAGGATGGAACAGTGAAGGAGCAATAAATCAAAAAGTTGGTTATTAAACCAAAAAAAGAGGAAACATTTGAAATATGAAATTTTAATGACATTTTTAAAATATCTCCCGTTATCAAATTTTAACATATTATCTATATATCTCCTGTATAGCTGTACTTGTAAACATTTGCCAAAAATCGACTGTCAAAAGTGCCTACAGCTATTTGTTTCTCTCTGTACGATTAACGTTCCACGATGATTACCTTTTAGTCGAATTGTAATAGCTAGCTTCGAAGAGAGACAGCGGTTTTATTTTATGTTTCATTTTTTCCTCGTGCAAACGAGAAATTAACTTCCTCGTCCTCTCGATGTTTACTGCTATGCAGTTTTCGATTAAATCAAAAAGCAAAAAAAAAAAAAGAGAAATGAAAAACAATGAGCCGTGAGTAAACGCGAATGGCAGCGATCACAATTTACGTCGAAAATTTCTATTCTCTCTCATCTCCTTCGCTTCATCGTCGAAAAAGTAGATAAACGATACACAAGTGTCAATAGATTTTTCTTGTCGTTGAAAAGCGTGTAACAATTTATTCTCATCGTCGCTCTATGCCATCGATAAAAACAGTTGTATTCGTCTTGCAACGCGTGGACGTTTATCGCGAATCGACGAAAGAAACTCGTAAGAAATAATTTCGAACATAAGGGGAAATAAATTTATAATGGATCGTTTGTTTCTTCTAACTATAAGTAATTTCTGCAGTTTTTATTAGAAAAGTATACGACCAGATTTTCCTATTTCCAAATTCTAAAGATTTTATTAAAGACTCTCTCTTTGTTCGAATTCGATTCTTTTGTAATCCTACACATTTTAGAAATGTTTAAAACAGTCGTGTTATTGATACACGATTTAAGAAAGACTTTTACAGTAAAATGAAACACTTTTTTATTCATGAAATTTATCTTCAATGATTTATCTTTCACCCTAACATGAGACTACAGTAAACTGTTCGATGTAATTTTAAAATATTATTTATATACATATATTTTAGTATAAAAAGAAAATTAAAAAGGTTTTTGTCTTCTGACATTTTTCTTGTTAAATAGCATAATTTTATTACGTAAATGAATAATACTCCGAACCTAGAAAATAGTTCATTTTTTAAATTAATTCTTGCAAGTATCACGGAATTAACGAATTTTTATTGTTCTTCTAATAAACGACGATGTTACTTTATTCAAGTTTGAGAACAAAGTTTTATGACCTATTTGTTCTCTCACGATGTTTCTACTCAACGAGTCACCACATCGAAGTAACGACAACACTTCGGTCGTCCTCGAATCTCGACAGACAGGTGACTCTAATTCGTTGTAGATCACGCGCAGACAGTCTCGCGTTAGCGTCCTCGTCGCGTTCCTTGTATCCCCGTTTATCCATTCCCGAAGGATAATGCATGCGCCCATCAGTATTCGTTCGAACTCAATATTGGTACGCGGAAGGCGTGCCCGCCACGTCGAATTTCCATACAGGCCTCCTGCAGACGGTATGGAAATGCGAGAGTGAAAAACAACCAAGGCTGGCACTGTACCTGGCCGCCTCTTTCTCCGTCTCTTGTCGCGCCTCTCGTGAAACTCAAACGCAAATCCTCCGGACGACCGCATTATTTGACGAGACCGGTCTCGCTGAAAATTCCACGGAAACAATTTTATTCGGACGTGGTCTGTACTCCTGAAGAAAGGCTTTGCTATTAGGCGCATGCAAAAAAGTAACGACCGATACATTTGTGTGAGTATTATCGAAACGAGATTGAACGCGGATACGTGAAAGAAATTAATCAACTAATTGAAAGTAACTGGGCGATAGTAGATGGAAATTTAAAAGAAATAAGTGGAATTCAACTACGAAGAAGATAAATGTATCGCGTAGTATCTGAATGATTATTAAATTATGATGGTTTGTGTATTTATGAGAAATTTGAAGTACAAAAATGTACGAAACGTTAGACATCCTTTTATCAAAATATAAAAGAAATCGGTAAATTCTAAATGGACTAAAAGAGTAATGGGATGAACGTGAAAGTGGAATAAGATCGCAGTAGTCAGACAAGCAACTATGTATCTAGCATCTGGTGTAAAATATCTCCTGCTGCCATAATCGACAATTTATCGATAATACTTCTTACTATACATAAAAATAAGCACAATCAAACCTGCGTGATTCGTTTCCTCGTATAAAACGTATTTATTCGTCATTCCATTTTATACCACGATAACATAAATAAACGTACAGATACTAAATGTATGAAATAAATCCTTATTTCGTTAAAAGCACAACAAAATGTTCACGCGAAAAAGATTGTTCTGTATACAAGTTTGATATGTTAATACGTTTCGTTTTATTCAAAAGATACATTGTGAGAATTTGTAATATCGACCTGAAGAAGCCATATATAGAGGATTAACGGGGGACTGTCATCCAGCTGCGCCTACTCACCATCAACCGATAAAAACGTTATTCTCGACGTGGTTCAATAAACCATTATACGAAATTTCCTAATTTCTATATCTGTTAGTTCATTACCGAGCTTTCCACGTAGAGTTTCCTAACTGCTATTCTCCATCCTTTCTATCGGTTTTCGATCCGCCCTACGATCGATTATACAACCTGCATTCGAATATCTATGCAATCGAATCTTTAATCTGTACGACCGAATATCTTTCCAATTCCAATATCCACATTCATTCTAACTCTGTAGATTTTCATTTCGTTTAAAAAAGATTAATATTATTCTTATTGACAATCGTTGTTCAAAATTTCTAGCTTCTAGCATTATACAAACAATTCTAGCGTATGTTTTTAGGAAAAAAACAAGCTGAGTTATATTTAACTGACATTTGAAACCTGTGTTTTTTAATTCTGTTCAAAACTTGTTAACTGCGTCTAAATTTTCTTTTTTGTTATTTTTTTTCTTTTTTTTTTTTGCTATATTTTTGCCACCAGTGTGAGTGACTAGTGGTGAACGGTTCGATATTTTGTAGAACAGAAGTGGTGTAAGTGTTGAATATGTATATGTTCTATGCGAAATTTAAAAAATATACTTTGTATATTTTTCTGAAAATTTCCTTCATTTTTTTTTTTTTTAAATACACTGATATAAATACGTTTGATTTACACTCAATTAATATAAAAATAAGATAGTAATGTATAATAAAGTTTAATCATTGTCCTATGATCATAAATCATAAGTCTTCCTCTTTATTTTCTCAATACATACACAACAAAGGTACTGATTCAAATGACCTGGCCAGTATATGTATAGTAGCTTGCTAGCTGCCCATTGTCTGGCGCATCTTTCATCTCAAAATGAAGCAGCACTATTCCGGATAGAAGTTCCTTTTTCAAATTTCTCCTTTTCTTTTTTCGCGCGCAAAGTGCACCTTTGTATTCCCACACTGTCGATATTTTACAACCAAATGGTTATCAAAGAAAAGAGTTAAAAAACAACTGAGAAAACAAGACAGAGAAAGGAAGGAGACAAAAACTATTTAAAAAAAAGGAGAATAACGCACTACTGACTTTTCAAGTGACCGATCACGCAATTTGTATTTTAGCTGGAATATCGTTTGTAAAGTTTAAACGTTTGTGTTGCGACGAACATTCGAACGCGTGTATTTCGAAAGTTGAACGCCGAAATGTTGGAATTGAAATTCACGAAGAAAAACAAACTGCGGCAGCTGTCGCGGGGGTGAAAAAGCAATCGACGAAATCGGATGGCAGCGGTGTGGTCAATTTTATAGGTTTTATTCGTCCGTTCGCTGTCGTTCGCAAGCATCTCGCCTTAAGCCGATAACTTCCTTATTCCGGCGCTCTTTGCAGCCATTTAAAGTATTTAAGAGATTTCTCTGGATCTCTTAAGGAGTGACAACGTTGGAGGGATTAGTGGAAAAGTAAATACCATTGAAGGAGACTTCACAATTTATTAAGACCGCGCTGGAGGAGAGATCTCTCTCGATTTCTTTCTAAGAATCGCTCAAAGGTCGAGCATAAAGTATCTGCAATTAAATTTACGAAAGCTCTTTATTTAGGAAAATATTCGATATTAACGAACACTTGCAAGGCGAGGTCTTGCCAGTTTGTTCGAGATGAATCGACGCACCGGATCCGTCCGGTACTTCTCATAGAATTACAGGAGGATTTGCTTTGAAATGTTTCGAATTGAATTTAAGCAAGTTTTCCCTTTAACGGAACTTCAGACACGAATAAACATATCTAAAAGAAGATTTTCTCCTGTATATCTTTGAAAGGAAAATACTGATTCTTTCGATGTTCTCTCTGTTAGGTTTCAGTTAGTTTTAATTCGCTTTCAGAAACTGTACGAAGTTTCCGTAACATACTATGGGTTAAACCAACGAATCTCTGTTCTAACTTTCATTAACGTTAAACATACTTATACACCCCGTGAAAGATAGAAGATTTGCCGTTTAAACAAGCTGTTGAAAGGATTTAGTTCACTCGTGAAATACCGGACCGATTCCACGAAAATTTCACCACAGATAAACTCAGTACTGTTTCTAAATTTCATAATTCTGTCACTTAAATACAACTATACACTTACAGCCGTTAGAATAGGTATATCTACGTAACCTTATTTTCCCAAGAAACGACTTTTTATCATATCTTCTATATTTCATCTTCGTACTATTAAGTCAACTAACTTCATTTCATATGTTAAATATAATCCCACTAAATATTCAGATTTCTTACTGTAATGGATAATTGGTCATTTAAATACTTTGGCAATGTCTACGAAATATATTAAATATCTTACAATTTCTATATATATTTTCAGATTTTTTGTTGCAAACTTTACGATTATAATCATGATAGTTAGATCTCGTAACAGTGTTAATGAAATGTCAAAATGTTTTACGCCAATAAAAAGTGTCTACGAATGCTCGAATATTTTCACCAGCCTGTGTACGCGAAAATTCGAAACTAGAAGAAACATGAAAATAACAGAAAATACCGAGCAACAAATTTAATGCAAACAATGAAACAATTTTCTTGAACAGCCACCGCTTTTAAAGCTCCTTGTTTGACCGTTTTGACGAGTACGGGAAACAATCGAAAACCAGTGACGGGCTAAGGTAACGTGGCATCGATTTTACCTGAATTCACAGGGTTGAATTCACCCCTAGTGCGTGATTCGTTGTCCGCGCTAGGGTCTCTGGGCTGGGTTTGCGGTCTTGAACGAGCACTTTCCTCCTGGCCGAATAACGCGAGCTTTTGGGCGATCGATGGCTCACCCTCGTAGATTCCTGATGCTTTGTGTGTCGCCGTGTATTTCCCATATACGTGGCACAATCAGCGGCAGGTGTTTACTCGGCCTGATTAACGTTGTTCCTCCACAGTTGCGCCTCGGCTGTGAACCACGTCTATGTATACCGGATATATCCGGTACGCCTGGTTTCGCTCGGATTTCAACCTGGATTTAACTGTCATTCTTTACGTGTTCGCCGTTTGCGCTTCGCGAATATAAATAGCCTTAATTGTTTCCTGGCACTCTGTCACGTACGTGTAATTATGGGAACGGAAATTGCGTTGGGAGATCGAGAAATAAACGATTGTTCGAGCTCTCCTTCGACGATGATGGACAACGTAGGATTCGTTTGTTGCTACAGAACGATCTGCTGCTGTTTCGATGACGTTGTATGCTTGCCTCTGCACGCGATGAAGATTATTACGTGATGAAGTAGTTAAAAGCAAATTTGAATTTAACGTTTCTGAAATTAGCAGCAATGAGTGAACGCAAGGTTGGATAAGCCTAACTTCTGAATTTTTCAGAGCTTTTGAAGCTTTTAAAATTCGGACATTCCGAGCAGTGAATTTTGTAGAAATTCAAGTTTTTGAATATTAGAAGGTTTGAAGTTTTTATAGCTTAAAAGTTAGATATTTTTGAAATTTGGTACTTGACGGATTAAAATATTCATTATCGGTAACGTAACGAAATGAATTTCATTGTTATTCGTTGAATTAAATACCGTCGTTTAATCCTACCTTTAAGCATGAAATATTTTGAAACAGTATCATTTTTCAACTTCTTCGTTCTAAATTGAATTTCTAGAATTGGACATTCCGTATATCTGAGATATACGCCGCCGTGTTGTAACGAAAATACAATCTGAAATCTAAAATGTATCTGATATTTCAAATATCTCGTATGATATTCTCTCAAGTCACATGAGAGAAACAGATTCTACGGATATTTTAAATCTGGAGAGTACAATATGA
The DNA here is from genome assembly GCF_024516045.1 of Bombus affinis. Classification (NCBI taxonomy): domain Eukaryota; kingdom Metazoa; phylum Arthropoda; class Insecta; order Hymenoptera; family Apidae; genus Bombus; species Bombus affinis. The sequence goes on along the minus strand of NC_066347.1, from coordinate 5,870,633 downwards.
AATGGATTTATTAAAGTGTTCTGGGAAAATGTCGTTTTTAGAGGGTCACGTCGCAGATTGCAATAGTTCTCTCGGGGGATGGTTTAGCGGACGCGTGTCCTATTTCGGAGCCGAAAGATATGACTCTTCCGTTTCCCTTCTCGAAATTGCCCTCAAATCGAAATCGTATACACAAAATCGACATGTGTTATGCGAGTGCCTGTAATCAATTGATCAATATCAGAGAATAAATATTTTATATAAATAAGATGGCTTCATATACGATGGAATTTAAATACAAAGTATATGTATTCGATAATTTAAAATAACAATAGCAAATGGAACAACCGGTAAAGGTTTGGTAATCTATTACGGTTTGGTAACAGACATACATATATATTGTACAGAAGCGTTGATACAATGGAGTACGATTGGATAAGTAGAAAGAGATTACAACATGCCAGGCATAGTTGGGGTTGGTTAATCCCAGTGAAAACCTAATGGATAAAGCGTCGGTAAAATCGCTTACCGTCGGTTAGTTTTCGCCATCCCTACTTGCCCGTTAGTGGCCGCTAGAGCTCGCTTTTAACAACGCCATCTGTTGGAAAGGAAGATTAATCGATCTAGGGGTAGTACGGAAAAATACATCGCTGTGAGTTTAGATGGCGCCAAAACGTATCCCTTGTTGTAACCCCGCTACAAGATTTAGTCTATCGTAATTATAGTATACCTTTCAGAAACATAAAGATAATTATTTGATACTTTTATAACATATATTAATAGATTTCCCTCGAAAAGAAGATAATAATAAGTTAATGTATAAAGTTAAAAAGACAGAAGAATTGCGAAACGCTATATTTAGAACTCTTTAAAACTAGTGAAACTATTTCAAAATTCTTTTCTTCTTTCTCCTTTTCTGATTTTTAAATTATCGATCTCACGCAGAAATAAAGCAACTATGAAAGATACAATAGAAAACAAAACTTGACTCACTGTCAAGATAAGTCACAAAATATCAGCATTAAGTAGAAAATTAAATTAAGCGATTAATCAAAATACTTCCCAAAACAACGAAACTAAATCCAGCGTATTTAATGGAGGAGAAATACGAAAACCCGTAGGAATACGTTGCCGTTTACGTAGTTTTAGAATCCTTAATCATCAGCAAGCTGAACGTGTAACAGTACTACAGAGAGGATAAGATGAGAGACGAGAGGAAAGAGTTTTACAAAAGAGTCTTAAATTTATCTTTTCGACGGTAACGCTCGTCACCCCTGTAAAAACTAGACAAAACCGATCGACAGTGGTTTCCGGGGACGACGGTGGGATGGCTATTACGTAAAAGCTTGCGATTAGCGACGACCACGCTGGTCCGGGATCCCTTTGATCGCGAAGCCGGACTCCGCGTATAATCATGCTGCTACCCCAACTTCTCTCCTCTGCCTCGTCCCTTTTTCTTCTGCTTCTTCTTTGTACTCACGGTGGATGGCGATAATTGTTTCATGCCCGCAGGAAGTAAAGCTCTTTATGTTGGGAGCTTTATTTTGCGGCTGCCGTGCCGGGCATCTAGAGGAGAGCCAGGATTAATTAATAACTATGCCCCATCCACTCTCTCTCTTTCTCTCTTTCTCGCTCTTCCCCTCTCTTCTCGTCTTCTTGTGTCTTTATTCTTATTTCCGCTCTATTTCCCTCTCTTTCTCCTCTTTTTCTCTTCGTTTCTTCCTATTTTCTCTCTTTTTTTGTCGCACGACCTTCGTCGTTCTCTTTGTTTTTCCACTTGGATCCTCTTCATCCCTTACTATCCATCGTTTTTCTCTTCTTTCTCTCGCTTCTTTTTTCCCCTTCCGCGACGACATTAAGGCTAATCTGCAGCAACGAGTTCGAGGCAGGCAGCCCGAGCGAAACCCGGTCGAGTGAAAATTAAATCAGAGCTTATTTGTCATAAGCGACCGTCTGCCTTTTTTATTCATCGCGGACTTTGCGACGGATTAACGCCGACCGCGCTCACCCGTCTGTCTGACTACCGCTCGACCGTATCTACTTGCGGTCGCCCACCGATGACGCGCCGACACCGTCGCGTCGCCTTCTCCTGTTGCTGTTCCCCCCTATCGTGATCTGCATACCGTCAGGATTAGCGAATTAACTGTGTGAGATATACGTATCATGTTGAAGCGAGTAGTTATACGGGTTGTGCACATATATTTTAATATTAGAAATATATTTCGCTCTATCGAATTCCATCGTGGATAAGAATTAAGTAAATTAAATTAAAATTCTGAGGAATTTATTTGAAACTAACAAACAATTCATAGCTTCCCTGATAAATAAAATAAGGATATATGCAGAATTCATAAACGCTATTAGCTGATATACATACGTATTAGTATACGTGTATTTCAGTGTTAATCAGATGTACAATACAGTAACAGAATTTAAATTACCGATAGTCTTGTGTATACTTAGGACTAAACGTTTTTGAAAAGAGATGTTCCATACCCTCAATTGTGCAGAAAATGCGTTAAAAAAAGAAAAAAAAACGTTTGTGAGCCCACTGGCACTGTCTTCATCAAAATAAATGAAAGCTTCAAGAAATATCTTTATAACGATATCCTGAAAATCTATCTCTACATAAAATTGAACAAACTGTAACATTTGCAATTGCAACATAGAAGCACATACATTTTCTAGACTTCGTATTCTCCTTTGGAAACAGCTTTCACTTTTCCTACATCTCATCCAATAACTGAAGCCATACTTATAGCCTGAATTCGATCGGCCATCTATCGAGACGTCCGCGATGCCTCAGTGGCGATATAATTTTATATAACAAAGTATAGCGTGTAACCCTAAAATGCGATGAAGCCGACAAAACTCGAGGCCCGCGCTAATGGAAAATCTCGTGCAACCAGGGCACAAACTCTAACCACGTCATAGTCGAAATCACGCAGACTTGCGTTCGTTCGAAAGGGGAAGGCCTTTCACCATTTTGTCTTTCTTCTCCTGCACGATTTTCCGATCGGATATTTGAAAAGCGATCGCGTTATCGAAGCATCGCGGCGGTCAATGGTTTCTGATCGGGGCAAACGAGCGCGAGTCGACATTGGTATGCACGATTGTCGAAGGGTGTCCGTGGCAACGCGTGTTATTTCGTGAAACGGATCTATTTTGAGGGTGCCTGACCCTTAAGTGATATGTGCCAGGAATAGGAAAGGGTCTGGAGCCTATGGTTGAAGGGATCGTGCGACAAGGAGGAAACGAGGTAAAGCAAGCTGGCGAACGAACCGAGAGGGAACCAAAGAGAGGAACTTGTTTGCGCTCAGCGAAAGAAAGAATTCAACGTGGGGGTGATCGCACGTCCGGGCATCTACATGTATTTTCCATTCGTTTGGGATCCTCTCGATACGAGGAGACCGAGGCAAGGAGAGAAAAGAGAATCAACGACCGACAAGGAAGAGGACAAGGGTAAGGGAGGGGGTTAGAAACTGTGAGAAAGAATGGAAAAAAAAGAAAGAAATCGAGGCGCACAGTGTGGTCGATACCTTTTTATACTATAGACCTTCGTCATCGACAAAGTCTTTCTCTCCACAATACCTGTGTGCTCGTACAGTCTCGCTCCTTCACTCGACGCTATCGTCTTGCCGGAACTCACGACCTGAAACCTCGAAGCCGGCCACCCCTACATCATCCTCTCTGCCCACTTTTGCAAGGCACTTTTCTTCCGGAACGCTGGCCCGACAATCGTATTCCCCATTCCGCCATTACGTTCGTCCCGGCTGTTCCATTCCTTCAATCTGGCCGCGTTATATAAGGAGTTCTTTCCTGTCTTCTCTCTCGCTCTTTCTTCGTTGCTTTCTTCTCCTTTATTGTACCGCACCGCCACACCCGTTTCTCCGTGCGTCTCTAACTCTTTCCGTTCTCCGCCAGTCGCGTCAAGTCAGATTGGAAAGTGTGTGCTCCGTGGAGAATTCAAAAGGAGAGAAGAGTGAGGGGCAGCGTCGCCTTTACTTCTGGTCGGTCAACTCTCGAAATTCGACGAGAATGTGGATACCTGTTGAAGGAAAGCCTCGGCTGTCTCGTCGTGCGCGACGTTCGATTATATTTTTCGTGGAACGGCTTGCGATATAAACTTGAGAAATTGTTTGGATTTGCCCCGTCCCTTATCGCGGGATAGCTCGCGTTTTCGCGTCTTCGAAATTTGACAAAATTGGATAATCCAGTTTCTCGTCTCTCTCGACGTGGTCTGATTGGATATTGAAACCGAGATGTAAGTAGCTTTCAGAAAAAAGGCATTTGTAAGTAATATTTTATTTCACAGATGGATAAAATATAAGAGATTAGTAAGATCGAACAAAGAGGATATCACAACTTTTTATAAAATTATTACAGTCGCTAGACTACGGATATTTATGGCAATTCATATTTTCATGAACGTAATTAAAGAAACGAAACTTGAACAGAAATTTGTTTCACTAAATATTATAATAATTAGTTTACCTTGCTAATTTTACGTATTTTTTCATATCACGAGCACTCTGTAAATTACCGTGGCTCTAAATTTTACATAAATGCATAGACATTCACAGTCTAACGACCACTGTCACGATACTAAAATAACCAATACCGATTGCAATTTCTGCAACCAACGACCGGATCGATATTCCTAACGGTACGACATTGCTTTTCTCTAGTTCTCCTTACTTCCACACGGCAAAATCCGATGGTGCCGCCATGGCGCACGATCGAAGCTCCGGTATTGCGGAAGCGAGCGCGACGAGCGACAAATTCTCGCGCGCTTTATATTCGCGACAAGTGCAGACGTGCATTCCCGTAAGATTGGAGTGGAAACTTTCCTCAGCGTCGTTGAATATTGCCAGACTGTAGGTAGTAACGCGCGCGACACCCCGGAACTCGACGTTCCTCGTTCGAACGAGGATCGTCCGTGAAATCACGCGTGCTGCCCGCGACGCAGCCGGATACAGTGGCTGTGTGCAGCATGCACGCGCATCTCGGTGGCTCGTAAAATCTGTAGCCTTTACTGCTTTGCGAGATTGAAGAATCAGGTTGTAAAGGGCTGAATCCGCGCGGATAAAGCGCGTCGAGGGGATGAGTGAGTGGTGCGGTACGTTGCGACGAAAGGATACGTGTGGAAACCGGAGAGAAAGAGACGAGAAAATCGGCATAGAGGTAGAGAGGGAGGGATAAAGGGTGGTGGTACGCAACGAAGGGTTGGTCGAAATTGGGCTAGCGACGACGTCGGCGAGGACGTCGACAGGTTTCATAGAATCGGCGACAGGGAATGTTGAAATATAAAATAAATATCTTAAATCCGGCTTGATCCTGGCTTTAATTAAAAGTTGATCCTGGCGTTCGATACTGTCGAAAAGATTTCCGTGGCGCAATCCAATTTGCGTGTGGATAATTTATCAGACGGCCCTTTCAAACCGCTCGTTCATCTCACCTTCTCCGTTTCAAATTCGCGTTTCGTCGCGCTGCCAATTATATCGCCGTTGCTCTTTTAATATTCTACGTAGATGGATGTATATACGCTCGTATCCTATGTACGTAGACATACATACGTTTCGATGTGGAATTAATTACAATACCTGTATTCATATATGGTTGCCAATGCCCCCGTCAATTATTTCAAGGTACCATTTTTACCATTCGTCAACAAAAGACATAGAAAGGATATTTGTGGCACCGGTTCGGACGGTGATTTCTTATTGGCTGCCACGACGTATCTCATCCCCCGAATCTAGAACCTCTTGACAGTGGAAACTTACGAGCTTCCATTTAACTCTGGAACCGCGAATCCTCCTTGTATTTCATCGTCACGCCGCGAATTCTGTTTCAATTTTCGAGGCTCGCCTCGGCTTCTGCCTTCCGCTGCCAACGTTGCACTCTCTTGTCCCCATCTCCAAACTCCTACCCCCTCCATCGTCGTGAGAATGCTAACACGAAAATTCTAACCAGGAATGCTAACTCAACAAACTATTCGCCATCTCAACCATCGAGAAGGAAGTAAATCGCGAATAGATCGAACGACGAAAAATCTCCTTTCGCTCTCGCGTTGGATTTTTGCGAGAAATCGCTTCACGCCCTGTCTCTCTCTCTCTCTCTCTCTCTCTCTCTCTCTCTTTCTCTTTTTCGCCGATGGGATACGATCGGACGACACGGACCAGGAGACGACAGGCAACGAGACAGGATACGAGGGTAATCAGGGGGCGTGGAAGAGAGACAATCCATCAGCAAGAGCCGCCGCGTGGCTGTTACCCACTGCCATCGGTGTCGTCTGCCATTGGCAGACTTTCACCCCCTGGCGAGTACGCTAACTTCAGCGGTGGTGTCGAGTGAGACAGAGACTCGATGATACGAGCGAAAGTTCCACGATGCGCTGCAACCGCGGTTTTTTTCTATTTTTTCCTGTTCTTTTTTTTTTTTTTTTTTTCTTTCTTTTGCAACAACTGCCACGGCAATGGCGGCAGTCAGATGCAGATGCAGATCATCCGGCCGATGCGAACGGCCGACAACTGTTCTCCATGGCGCGCTGACAGTTCGTCTGTTCGGCACGTGTTCGAACGAGTTGGAAATTAGTAGGCGGCGGCTGAAGGATTTAGGAGAAAGTTGAACGTCGTTTCGGAGTTTTTGGTGCTTCGAATCTCCTGCTCGGCGAGATTAAATCGTGCTACAGACAGTTTTGGGGATTCTAAATTGAAACCATGTCAGCGGTGATGTAGTCACGTGGGAATGAAGATAAGCATTCTTGAATTTAGGTTTCTTTATTCTTTCATTTTTTCGTATTAAACATTCTTTATATTTTTTCTTTTTTTTTCATGAATAGAAATGTAAAAGTATTAAGAGAATATAAGATTCTTTTCGTGTATAGTTCGGCAAACTTATGTTCTAGGAAAGAAAGTCTGTCATACTTTATACATCAGATACTCTAAATTCGAAGCGAAAATTTTGTCGATTGTTGATTTTCGGTTACAAATTTCTATCTTGTCTACTCTCTTTTACGAATCGCATTCAAATACTTTACAAAATGATGCCTGAAATAGAATAAAGAAATATAACGTAGATAAATCAACAGTATCTTTATTTCCAAACGTGAAACCAAATCTACAAGGAAAGTAGCTAAGGACAGATTATTTCTTGTATATTCTAAAGCATCAAAAAGCTTTGTCACGAAAGCAAACGAACGAATTACACAAATGTTCTGGCATAATTTCTCAACAACTCGAATTAATTAACATGACCAAGAGTCGGAATGGAATCATATCACTAGCAAAGGTATTTCAAACGTCACTGTACATAGCGTCCTCGGTTTCTGAAAAACGGCAGCAAAGAACGGCGGCAGAGTGACGCGAGACGATAGAGGTGTCGTAATGTAAACCGCAGGGTTAATTATCCACCAGTAGAGCTGTGACTGACGTATGTGGCAACAGCGGGAACGACCTGCTTCAATATTGCTGTGTTGACATAGAAAACAGCCACGTGAAGTCAGCCAGCCAGGTATGTCCGCGTTTAAAACAGTTAGCGGTATCGATTCGGCCTGTAAACGAGAACAAGAAGAAAAAGGCGTCTGACGTTTCACTGCGATAAAAATATGCGAGAATGTGACGAATAACCGTGGTCACGTTTTCGTGACTCTGCGAATAGAGTGTTTTCAAAATGTGAGATAATTGAGAAAGTGATACAATGATAAGAATAATTTTTGTTTAATAGTCAAATGATTGATTTCATAATTCTGTGATGTAATTTGTTTGTCATATATTCTGTGATATAGTAAAGTTCTAAACTCGGTTTAGGTTCTATTTCTTTATAGATGTTCATGATAGCGTGAATTTCACACAGGCATTTGTTATCTCTTTATTAGTAGAAGCTCAAGCTCGATCTATAGTGGCACGTATATGTTCATTAGACAAAATTGTTCCTTTTATCGTACCTTGTCACTTCTGCTTGATTGATCTGTGGTTCTAAAACATGCTGTATTGTTATTGCATTTACGAGACGAATGGTCTAGGGTATTATCTGTTTAATGCGTCATGGCCCTGGAACATCACCCTAATGGGCTTGCAAACGAGAATAATCCTGTTTCACGCGTGAAGGGTTGTAGTAATGACGATAGCTATTCTTTGCCGCATTTGTCTTTTTCTTGCCCACGTTTTGCCCCTCGTTCACGATCGTTGGAAATACATTGTGTAAAACTCAAGGTCATCGGACTAGATATTACAGCATCGACTATTTTCTCTTTCTTCTTTTTTAAAACCTTTAATTAAGCACATGCGTTAATTACCTAAAACTCGTTCCTTACTAACCCTTATCTCTCTGTCAAAATCGAATCTGTTCAACTCTGCGAATTCTCAATAATTCAGCAATAAGTCCCACGACACACGACAAAGATTCATCTTACTAATTCTCTGAAATTATTACTCTACGGTGTTAACCATCTACTCTATCGCTGGCTAAATTCTTTGCGTCTTTCGATTTGAGAATATATTCGACACGAAAAAAATACCAGGAAACTTGAAAAGAGCGGGTTTGCGTAGAAATTAATAATTCAAGGTCGACTTTCGCGGATAGAACACGCTCGTAGACAAGAAGCGAAAACAGGGACAAAGACGCGGGCTCGAGAGCGAGAGTAACAAGATAAGAACAAAGATGGATGAATGAAGGGAGAAAGGTAGCCTAGTCACCGAGGAGACCTCTATGCATAAGCCAAGCTTTAAGGATGAGAGATACGTGTCTAACGAGGTACGGGGTAAGGAGTTGGTGCCGCGAGAAGAGGGATGACGGAGCGGGGTGAGACGCGAGGAAAATTATTAATCACGGCTGGGATTTCATAAAGCTCCGTTTAAGCTGTGCACAGTGCATCGTTTATTACCAGGTTCTCCGTGGAGGCTTTACGCAACCAGGAAATACACTGGTACTGGCTGCTTCTAACGGGCCCTCCCGTATATTACGTATCAAGGCGGAGCCGGTTGATCTTGCCCGCTAGAATAACTTGCTCGGCCTCCTTTGCGAAAATTGAACGTCGCCGCCCCCGCGGTTCGAATTACGACCGACGACGTCGTCCGTGGTCCGTGGACTTTGAGTAAACTCGAGGACGCGGTTTGTTTAGACAGACGGCAACCCGCCAAATTATATCGGGGGACCAGATTTCCTGATCCCCCGCTTCCGGTAATATTCAAGTTTCTGGAAACTCGTCGACTGTCGTCCCGTCATATCTAAATTTCATCTTGAGTCTTATTAAGTTTCTTGTCTCTTTTGTGAGGCAGGTTCTTTTATTTGTATGTTATTCCTTTTTACGGGATCATGTCACCGTGTCCTTTCTTTATGCGAGCTAGGCAAGTTTAAGGTTCGTGCAGTACATTCCTCTGTTTCTTTCGACGATTTGTGTCACTCGAGCGCGCTGAAAGGCAGTGTCGGGTTTCCCTGTTATTACTAGGGTTGGGTTCAACCCTTTGCTCTCTCTTTTCTTCAAGGATCCCTTTAGAAAGTACGCAGATGTTTGCGTATGCAGATATTTATTACATGGTACAGTTGTACTGTTTTCTTTTATTTATTTACCTGTTGATGTTTCTACACTTGTTCCGTAGTTGTAACAGTTACTTATATTGATTATTGTAACTCTGATAATGACCAGATAATTTCCTTTTGTTTCAGGTAAGTGCTACTTGCAGAATATGGTTCCTTTCAGACAACGATGTAAGTGATACTTTTAAGATATACATATTGCTGAACCGATATAGATTTCTGAAAATACATTAGAAACTGAATTTACGAACTATACGAACAGCCAGCACGTTATTAATTATCTCTAAGAACGTTTTCATTATAATATGATTATCGCGTGAAAAGTCGGCATTTCGCAAGTAAATTTAATTTCAACGATATAAATGTTAATGATACTTAATGAAATAATTATTACACTTTCATAAACCCAATCTAAACAGGGCGCAAAAGTAACATTTATATTTTTAATTGCGAACAAGCTCAGGATAATCAACCGTCAGATTAAAAAATTAATTTTCAATTTTATGTAACAGCAATAACTTTACATTTCGCCACACGAATCATATAGCGCCTAGCTTTAACATTCCGCAAACCATCAGAACAAATTTTCAACTTAAACAACCTACATTTTTAACATTCGTTTAACGTTGAATACTTTCGCATATCACGAAACTTTCTGTGACATGCTTCCACCAATTTCGTCAATCGATGACGATGCATCGTAACCTCTGCTTCATCGAGAACCAGTCGAGAGCGCTCTTCTGGTAACGGAAGCGCGCACGTGCGTTGTGCGAGCGCGTGCACGTGACACGCGAGGGACGGGATCAAGGAGGGTGGTTTTCCCTGTAAACTAAGTAGTACAGTCAGAGCGAGGTATCGAATGAGGGGTCAGCTCAAGGCGTACTAGGAAGGGATTATCCCAGTCGGTATTCGGTAATTGCTGCTAGCAATTTACTCCGGCAAATCCCTATTAACCGAGCCGACGAACCTGTCGGATGTATTCCTTCACGCAACGATAGCCGTGTGTGCGTACTCGTGTAGTCGTGCGTGTGTCACGAACACTTTCCATGACTGAACGATGAATCTAATCGAACGAATGCTGAACGCGACAGGTGAAACGCAAAGTCTACTTTGATTTTTATTCATAAGCGACGACAGATTTGACAATGCCACGTGTGAAAGCGCGTGCGTCTAGAAGAAGACGGTAATTGTTAATGACGATTGCGAAAGGTTCTTAATGTGATATGTCATGTTCTTGGTATGATGTTTAATATATCGTACATTGCATATCGTACATAGATTTGAATTATCACGGAATACCATTGCTGATTTTAGTCAATCACAGATGTATTTAATCTTGATATATACCAGTAATTGATATCATATCGTTTTTGTAATATAAAAAATCTTGTAACATTACCGTGAATTAATCGAAAATCAAATAAGTAAACGGTGTTTTTGAGAAGTACACGAATGAAATATATTCACACTTGAATAAAATGGGATTAATTTGTATGATAGAGAAATCTATCTGTAACGGATATATAATTCTAAACATCATGTACTCTTAATGAAACAAAGCTCTTTTGCATTTTATGTCCATATTTCTTCACGTAGAGATACGATCTATTTTGTGAAATATAGTTTAATAACAATAACTCACTGAAACTATATTAACGTGTATAAACATATAAATCAAACAATCTCTCAGAAAGGTTTTGAACAATCTTTCATCTTAGTATAAGCGAAAAATACACTCTTGAAACTTCATTTTTTAAGACTTAAAAAATCCTCTTACAGCACCATATACCAGCGATCTCATCTTGTAGGCATTAAGCTCGCCATAAGACGCTACGTTGGTGAAGAAAACGACTCCAAACAATCGATGCTAGAATAGATCTCGTACGAGAGGAAGGTTAATACGACATGTAACGTGACGTTGAGTCGAAATCGAGCAACTCCCCGTACTATCGTGAGCTTGTGAAGCAACTGTTCCTTCGAGACATAGCGCAGATATCGCGGCAACGTAGGTCGGATTAGGATCTATCCTTTAGCCTGCCATTCCTTTCTCGAGTAACTTGACGGTGCTTCACGAGGAAGGTCCAAAACGTGGAACGACAGTGTGGCAGTGGTTGACTGGGAATAGGATAGAGGGAAAAGGAGGAGCCGATTTCTCTGCATCTGGGGAAATGTGCCGAGATTACGGATCCAATTCCAATAAAGTTTAGCACGTGAGCCGACTGACAGCGGGCCAATTATTATTTAACCGAACTGGTTCCGCTCTTGAGCTTCCAGTTGAACCTGCTCAAGGAGAGAAAAAAAGACACTTCAGATATTCACGAAAATCTTCTGCAACGTGCCCCGAAAGAAACTGTTTCCGATCGGCTGTAGGATGGTGGAAAAATGGTAACGATTTATATCAGTCTTTGGAATTTCTCTCTTTCGTTGCTGTACGTGTACATGCAGTTACTCACGAAATAATTCGAACATTTATAGAAACTTTATGAATGTATTATGTGTATTATATGAAACATTTTACAACTTCAGTAGTATTATATTGAGATTCGACTATCGTGATTATGTTACTAAGATCTGAAATATTTAGAATATACATAGAAGTTACAAGATATTTAGCCAGGTATATACTTCGTGGAGATCATAATAGTATTCAAACAGTCAATAATTCATTATATTAATAAGCCTCAATATTCAGTGGAATTACATTTAACACTTATTATACGCTTCAAATGATCATTCATAATTTACACTAATTATCTTTTTTTAATTTATGTTTTCATAATATATCAATATATTAATTATACCTCAAAATGTATCGTATGATGTAAGACAGATAAATATGTACACGAAAATTTCCTACAGCGAGTGTCCAAATACTTTCTTGAGCCACTGCACTTCGAGATGGAATGTGGACGTTGACGAGATTACAGGCGCAATTTAATTTATCGTGGAGCCTAAGTGCAATCTTAAAGAACGCTCCTTATTGTCGCGTAATTGCTGAAGTTATTATTTCGAGCAGTAATTAAGCAACGCTGGTGTATCAAAGGAAGGCTTTTTTGATCCTTTATCCGATAGTAACATCAAACGATTCCGTCTCCCGTTTGATCCTTCTTCGTTAATAGCAATAAGAAGCACGCGGCTGCGTTCCCGCTTCTCTCTATCGAACTATGATTCTTTTCCTTCAGCTTTTAAACGTAACCGTTTGTTCAGGCTGTAACGACGTTTCTTTTGTCGAATGCTTGTCGGGTTTTCCTTATAATTGAAAAAGGTGACGTTCCATAGATCGCATTGCTGTCATTCTTCTATGCCGACCTATCCTTATGTACGCTATTCCTATAGTAGTTTACACTTTACATATTCCCTGGAGAGACCGTTCCTTAGTTTTTCAAGCTGTTCGTATTCGAGTCTAAAAAGTTTTCTAATTATGATACTTTAAACTGATCTCATCTACACGACGCCACGTAGCTCCATAAATTCGACAAAATTGCTTAACATCGGTTGTATGCTATTTACATCGCTAGTCACGTGAATTATATATATTTTGTCGTAGGAGACGTAATATATTGAAATATACTACACTATAACATTCAATATTTTATAAAATATTGACTTGCTCACCTTCCTCTAGTAAATATTATTTAAACCATTCATATTCTTGAACATTTCTTATTACATGAAATATGATTTTTTTAATCATTCTAAATAATTTAATAAGATACGTCGGATGACTTGCCGATGCCACTGTTAACAGTGTTCTGTGAAGACAGTCATATTACGTTACTATTATTACGAAACATGATTATTACTATGACTACTACTAAACATGACAACTACTGAATCTTAAGCTACGATTATAGTGAATCCGTGTTCCGATGAATTGTAGAATTTTCCGCAGTACGTACAATGTACTAATCGAATCTTTTCAAAATTCAACAGACCGCTTCTCTTTCAATTCGATTCACATCGATTATATACACCGGGTACCTACCAATATTGTTCATCGGCCCGTGCCAATAATCGGCAACGTCCAATTAATATTAATTATTTGAGAGTTCTTTCACGGAGCGCGAATTTTTCGGATTAAACAGATCGGGAAACAACGAGAGCGCCTGGCAGCGCGAAATAGGGGACAAGGAGAGAGTTCATTCGAAACGGCGACATCATTGATCCCCTGTTCCGCTTTCTGGTTCGATGCTTAGCGGCATTAATCAATACACAACGGCAGCCAGTCGGTTGCAATTTAGAGTGAGCGCAATTGTCACTGGTCGCCCATCGCCGTTTCATCCATTCATTAGGCATTTTCTATCGCGTAGACGTTTTTCCGTTGCGTCGACGTTGTTTTCGTCTGCGTTCCAACACTCCCGCCACGGTGTAGCCACGTTAATTGGCTTGCGGTGTCGGGCAACGCTCTCGTAATTAATTACCCTGGTGTCGGCTATACACCGTGATGACATTATGCGACGACATGTACGCGAAGATGGCAAAAGATTATCGGTAAAACCGGGTGTGTCATGGTTCCCGGGTTACGCGTACGTGGAATCGCTCCGCTATCTAATGTCTCGTAACAAGATCGGCATAGGAACAAGATCCTTGCAACGAGAGGTAGTCGAGTTCTTCGCCCTCGTTTACGCTCACCGGTGAGTTCTCTCACTCTAATTGTTGTCGATCAGTGCTCGATGCATGCTAAATTATATAGCTACAAACAGCGAGTGTCTGTTAAATTCATTCGACAGAGCTCCGTTCGAAATTGCTCGTCGAGGTCTATTGTTGCTTTAGGACTAATACCGATTGATGCAATTCCCAATTGATTCATTAGGATCTGTAGCTCCGGGTCATATCCGATTCGATGAATTTCTAATTTATTGAAGGAAGGTTCTTGGTTCGTGAAAATATACGAAATATCTTTTAAAGAGTACCTTTTCCTGAGCATATAAATAGTTAATTAAGAAAAGGAATCATGTTTTAATATCTATGGTTATGTTTATGCAGAATATCATTTTTGAATGATGATATCGTGCCTGCTCGTGTGCATACCGGCTCAAGATATTTATTTTTAGATAACGTTATGAAAAACAATTATTGTACATTCTAGCATTTAAATAAATTAGTCACTTTCTTCAAACAAATAAAATATTCTTCGATGCTTAATAAACGAAGATAATTTTCGATTTAAAACCAAAGACCGTGAACAGCTAATAGCATAATTTCTCTATTTTTCAATTTACCTTGGAAGACTGGTTTATTTCTTCAGAGTCATAAATTTGATATGTCCCTAAAAAAAGGAAAAACATTTTCCAGCCATGCGTATGTACAATTGATGCCCGTAAATATTTCGATGCCTCTTTGTTCCGGACCCCGTTTCGCGTGCAAATATACCGCTCGAAGGCTTGCGCCACTACTATGGAAATTTATGTAAATTCAAAGCGAAATTCAATGAGTAATTTTTCACTTCGAAACGAATTAACGTTCCGAACCGAGAAAACACTCCCCTGGCATGGCGTAAGAGCGCAACAAACACACGTAATCAATTAACACAGGTAGACCATCGACTAATCGTATCTTAATTGCAAGCACAAATTCAGTTGAAATGCTGTTTTTTCAGTGTTAATTATTTTTATACTAATTAAATTAAATAATACCTACTATTTGTATCATTACACGGTTTTCACACGCCAGCTCAATTTCAAGAACTTGATGCTTCGTAACGCTATGCAGCCAACTTCCGGTATGATGAAAACGTTTATGGTTAGTTTAGGTTCAATGCAGCCAAGCGACTCGACGCTACCGTATGTCATATAGTAACCTGAAACTGTAAAAACTCAGACTAAGTTCGAATTTTCAATCTCGTAGGAAATTCAAAAAGTTTTCTGATTTCTAATCCGAGGAAGTATCCTTTCGCCCAAAAGTATTAGAACGGTTTCTATGTTTGCTTTAAAATGAGAAAAATTTAAATAACTATTAAAAAATCATTGGATTTGATACTGTATACAGTGAATAATATACATATAAAATACTGATATATCAATCGCATGATGTCTAGTAAAAAAATACATGCAATTTGAAATTTATAACGTGTCAAGCATTGAAAGTTTATTAAAAATGAAAGGTATCCTAAAGGTGTATGTACTTCTATATAATTGGTTCATAACTTAGCCTTTTAACTTGTAATCTCGCTGCATCTGCCTCGCGTTAACGATTCGTAGTATTATTAGAAACATAAACCTACCAAATTGCACGATGTCATCACTACCAAATCACAGCCCAACATCATATCGCTCGTCTGCATCAGACCCGAACAAACATCGTCCTTGACAAACGTTATTTCACATATGAAATTCTTTTATCGTTTCAAACGCGATGCTTAACCTGAATTAACACACGGCGTGTCACAAAAGCAAATGATTTTGATATTTCTGCTAATATCGCACCGTAACTCACGGTAATTCAATGGGCTCACGCGTTTGCTCGCATTTAATTTCTCATCTGTCGCGACGGCGCGGCGTGTCGTGATGCCAGCCACTAGCTACGAAAATTTTACTGTAAAATATAAATGCGGCTGTTAATTCGTCCGCAGGTCCGCGCTTTTTCGGTCTGAATTTATTATTTAAGATCTGTCCCTACGCGTCCATGGCATTCCGGGGGAAACGATGGCTCGTTGGTTGTTGAGCCTCGCTCGAACGGGCTTGCTGGAAGTAAAATACGAGCTTTGGGTCCTGTGCATTGAATTACAGTAACTACAACAATAATTTTAAACCTGCGGAATTTTTTTTATTTTTCATGTTGCAGTAATTTCAATCTGAAGAGGAAACGAAATTTAATTTTACGGTTAATTTTATGGCGAGGTTGTTATATATTTTTAAACTATTCTCGAATTCCTCACCGTTTTTACGAGATTTTTAATTCGATCATTCGGGGAAAATTTTATTATGACTAAACGTATTCTAATATTCTGAAATAATTACATGTGTGAATTAATTAGCAATATTATTAGCAATAATTAATTAGTAGTAATATGAAAATTGTCGCGATAGTTTGAAAACAACCAATACCAAGACTAAGTCTGGCGCTTTAAATCGTTTTTAAGGTTTGGAATTGTCGAGTGTAATTATTCTCGCTATTAATATTATGCTATGGTAGTTGACACGACAACAAAATTAGCTATCATACAATATACTGATACACTGGCACCCAGTCCCATATACCATATTAAAAGAAGTGGGACGTTTTATGCTTTCGTGGAATTAAAATGTATTACCTACCTTAATTACCTAATAATATCAAAACATTTCAAGTACATTGTAAAATTATAAAACTTCAACATTTAAAGTTCCTTTTGACTTGTCAATGCGACGATATTTTACAACATTATTTTTCCACGTCTTTTAAATTTCATATTACTATTTTTCACAAGGACATACAAATTTCTGTATTACACGTTTTCAAAGAAAAGTCACATAAAAGTATAAATAAAAAAATGTAATAAAATTTCATAAACTCGTTACAAGTAGAAAAAAGAACTTCGTTATGGAAAATTTTCTAACCAACAAGGGCGAAGAGTCTCGGATTCTCTAGGGAAAACGTAAATGGCCACGATCATTACAGAGGTACCTTTCTTGCAACGTCAGAGCTCAATGATTTAGCAATTCACCCCCTGCAAGAGTCGCGATGTAGACAATAACGAGACGAGTACACGTACCGACCATTCTACAAATACTTTGAATGACAGATTACTCGCCGGCTCGCCGCAAATCCCACGAAGATGCGTCGAAACTTTCGAGTCGCGTTGGTAGGTGTAACGTGAGCCGGGAATGGCGTTGGGACGTCAATCATGCGCGTCTCTTCGTGATGGTAACGGCGGGCTACCGCTTCCATGTCGAGTCAGAAGTCAGGTATTAAACGTAATAATTACAATCGGCGTAGCCGCGTTGCGGTATGTTCACGTGACGACCAACGGGAGAACGATCGTTTCGTGGAAAATTGTGAAGCTGTCAAGCACACGAAAGGAACACGTTCGTCCTATCAAAACAAGAGAACGATCGATCAAGATAGAAATATATGGAAAAAGAAAGCATAAAGAAGAACAAGACGAAGGAGAAAGAGAAAGGGGATGAAGAACGGAAGAAGAAAACAAGGATAAAGAGAGAATCAACCCTATACAAGGTTAGAAAGCTCACGTACACGCGACATGCAAGGACGTATCGATTGAGCTACAGCGTTAGATCCCTGTTGCACGTAGACCAAATGACTACGTATTATTCCCCACTTACTCCTGCCGTTAGCTCGGCAAAGAATACGGGAACACGACGTGAAATCGCTCGCGTGCCGCATGAATCATCATTCATTTCGTGTTACGCGGGCTGACGTACGTGTCGGTGTTGTACACCTGCAGCTAAGTCTACGTGTGCAGAAGCGTGTCCACGCGGTCTCTGAACGACGCCGGTCTGGTGGACGCCGGACTTTTATCTCTAGAATCGGTTTACATGACCGGCATCTGATAACACCGTCACCGAACACACCGGGATACCCCTTATTTACTCCGTTTTTACGCCGCCTATCCTCTTCCACCTTATACGTCCTCGCTCTTTTCCTCCCCTGGGTTTAGTCTCCATCGTAGTCTTCGTCGAGGGTACTTTCAGGGACAACCATGTAGGAGAAGCTACGATGCGATCTTTATCGTCGCTGTAGTTGTCTTCGAAATAGTCCATCGGTCGCTGATGGAATTCCGGGGAATCGTTTCCGTTAGTGTTTGGAAATGAGGCTCGAGCAAATAGCTCGACTGAAAGGTAACGAGCGAAGCTAGTTTGAGGACTTACGGAACGTATGATTCATCTTATACCCGGTTCTAGACTGGAATTGCATAGTGTTATTGCCGAGACAGGGAGTTGCGAATAGGTTGCTGGTCGATCTTCTTCCTGAATTTAAGGGATGGAATGTTATTTATTGCGTGCCAGTAGGGGCAGATCGACGTTGCTCCTGAAAATTGGAGAGGACGATGCTTTAATGAAGCTTAATTTTGATTAGCTTTGTTCGATACTAGGATTTTTTCTATGTTTCATAATAAAAGTAGAAAATAAAATATATAATTTAAATGGATAGTTTGTAATAAGAAAATATAATAAGAATTGAAAATATGTCTGATTACTATAATCATACCTATTGTACATCTAAATCTTTAAATCTTTCACTCTTTTGTATCATTAACTCGTTGAATTAATTTATTACATGTTATTCCGCCAACTAAATTAATCGACAAATTCTGTTTTCTAAAGTCTAATTTTCAAAATTATCAGGATTAAGTATCAGGAAAGGAATATAAAAACGGGACAGAACATATCCTATCTCTAAAAATCTAAAATATCTATTACATATCAGATCTTTCTCTTATCAAATACACAAATACCTTCTTTCCTGCCATAACCATCGAAAACACCATCTACCAGATACGTCTCATACTCTATTCTCCCCAAACGGATTATTCATTACCAGCTTCCGGATAGAACGCGTCCCAGTGAAAGATCCCACGTGCAACAACTCGACGAAGCGGATGATACGCTTAAATATCCAGTAGACCGGTGACAGTAGGAAGGAAGAGATCGCAGGACCGGCAAGCTGGTATCGAGGGTTGAACGTGCAAATCACGATTTTTAAGTGATCGTTACTCTCGTCGGCACTTAAGCTTCATTCACCGACAGACTATCCAAGCTATGTAGAGTAAGAAGATCGTAGCTCAGAAAATCTTTCTACTAGTACAGGCACGAGCTTTTCTCATTGGGCTCCTCGCCTTACGAATAATCGGAAAGATTCTTGAGGACGTGTTACGATGACAAAATGGTAGGTCGGAAGACCAGACAGCGTACTTGGTTTTCAGGGGTTCACCACTGTTACGTGGTAGGGATATCAAACAAATTGAGTGGAGATCCGGTCGTCTGCTCGTTTATAATGATATCAACGCGTCTGTCAACCCCATCTTCCCTCTTCTTCTCTCTTCGTTCCTGCATTTCTCTATTCTTTATTCCCTCTCGCTCAATGGCCCTTTGTTTGCCTCTCCCTTGTTCCGTCTCGTTCTCTGTTTCGCTTTGATTTCGCGCCTCGCCGTTACCCTTTTCCCTGATTTTCCCACTACGTACCTCTTTTTCATCCCCCCCCTCTCAATCCTAACAACACCGTCCCTCTTGTGTATACAAACGATCGACAACACACGCGCGTAGCTTCCACACGCATTTTGACGCGTAGTCGCGCGTGAACACGCACCGTATCGACGCGCTGCACAAAACTGGTATCATTACCGAGACCGAGCGTACAATGGAATCGCAGAACGTCATCGCGTTTCTCTTCTCACGGCTGTTGTCCGCTCGTTGTTCTCCACGAGACATCATTGCGCGGTGATTCTTTCATCCAGAGCAATACGCGAACGCAGGAGGTCGCGACGTCGACGATTCCTCATCGTCGCATGATTCTTCCCACTGTGTTTCTGTTTTCGCATTTGATCGCCAGAAAACCGTGTGTAATTCGCCGCGTCCCCTGTCGGTGGGAATTTTAACGAGCAGACAAATTGTCTCGTCGAATTGATCGTCAGTCGGATTCACGGCGCACGCGCGGTCAATAGCAGCGCGACAGTTTATCGACAGGGAAGATTGTTTCGCGTAATTTGTATTAATACTCGAAAGCAGTCTCGTTAATAGTTAAGCGTCCCGCATTAATTGCGATGCACTGCGGTTAATGAAATGTACCAGCGTGACAGCGTTGCCGTTTGACAATTCTGTGTGACGCGTTCCGTGTCATCCGCCGCGCCGGCGGATCCAGTTTCCCCGGAAACGTTGACGGCATTTAACAAAAGTTCGTAACGAGATTTCGATGAATGCTACCATCTGTATATTTAATGCTTACAAGCATCATAAACGTTTCGTGTAATTGTTTATTATTAGCACGTGCTTGGCTCGAACGAATGGCATAAATATTTATCCTTTTAACGGTATAGGATGCCACGTTGAATGTCATTGTTTATTCATTAAATCGATTTGTATTTACGCCTTTTATACATCGAAAAATATAGTAGTGCTCACTTGGCTGTCACGCTGTGCTCGTTGCAGTAACGTATAATCAATGATAATGTAGTCGCTGGAATGATAAAATATTTATATTTTCTACTTCACAGCTAGGAAATTATTGTAATGAAGTTAATGATGTTCTGCAAAAAACGATTATACCAAATATGTTGCTATTTAAATCACTTTTATACGATGATAATATACAGTTAAGGGAAAATTGTCAGACGAACGTTGTTATGTTAACAGTAAACATCTACCTACCACTCTCAGTAATTGTCATAACTCAGAGTATACTAAGTAATGGGTATGTGAGTATCGCTATAGCTATTTATAAATTGCGTCGGGCTGAACATATTTTTATAACAAGCGGGAAACATCACACGGTATTCCAAATGGAATTCAAATTGGAAACGAAATTGTTTCAGCCGACGTAGAAAAATTAATAAAATCGTTTTCCATTTTCCTGCCTGGCTGATCTCCCGACCCCTTGAAAACCATTGGACGTTCGGAAACATTAATAAAAAGAGATAATCTACCGAAATTGATTTCGTGTGTTGGTACGCGAATAAAACTGTCCATAAAATAACAGAGAAATGCATGCGTACGCAGCTTACAACAGATTCTTTAAATTGTCAAAAATTTCAACAAAAATAATCAGAATTTCATAACTGGTAAAACTTCTCTAAGAAAACTTCTTAAACCTTCTCACTCTATTTTATTAGCATACGTCATCTTCACAACGCCGCAAAAGTGATATACAGAATCACTCATTACATTATTTAAACGATTTCAAAAATCGACGAACATTGTTCGAGTAATCTCAATTTAAGATACGTTCAAATCCTACCAATAATACAATCAAAACAGTACTCCAACCTATTGTTTTAACAACTCCATTTAACAACATTGTTTCAGAAGGATTTGAACTTCCAAATCTCAAAATCTATCATCTGCTTATAAAAACACTCCCCCAGTTTCCAAAGTCTGTGTCTTCCCTAAAATCTCATTGATCTTCGCAACCATCTATACTTCGCTTTCGCCCCTCAAACTTGTCGCGAAAAACTTTTCCTCCCTTATTCGAAATGTGATTATCCACGGCGCATTTTCGTCAATCGAGAAAAAATCTCGTGGAGAATCGTAACCTCGTTTGAGCATCTGTTTAGAGTTTAGGTCCATACGATTACGTGGAATCCGAAAGAGTGGTTTTTCGGGAGGATTAAGCCGAGGATGATTTTTCCCAGGCGAGCATCGCCGATTTTGCTCGAAGGATTTCGCGACACGACACTGCTCACGGGCTCGAGCGATGATTAATGACGTCGACCTCATATATCACCATCATTTTTCACGCATAGATGGGAGTCGTTGATGTTCCCTTTGGCTCGAGTCCGCTAACGCACATTCACACTCCATAAATGATGCGTATTACATATATGTACAGATATGTGTGATGCGCATTTGCTGGAAGTATCTACTGCAACAACTAACGACTTGATTAGTGTAAAGAATGAAACAGGTTATTATATATGAAAGAAGAAAGGATGGTTAGCGACGAACGAATGTATTAAAACTGTATTATGGAAGGTTTTGATGTGAGATTTTGTTTCAAGCGAAAATCGCTTAGAACACCCATAGAGAAATCCGTTTTGGCAAATATTAGCAAAGTACACGTATACTGGATTAATTTTCAAAGCCGTTTGACGTTCATGCACTGTTCAGGTTGATACAGCCTGGAACGTTAATTGGGAATTTAATAACTTTTCAGTAAAATATTTAACACATGTGTAATTTATAAAGTTTTGTTTGTATGATGTAACGAACATGTTTCGCGTAGGAATGAAATTGTTTCAACGTAAATCTTATTTGTAGAAATATTTAACGTACGTTATATGATATAAAAGTATTTAACAATTATAATAATATAAAATTACATGATGCAAAATAAGAAAAATATAGTTACTAAGAGAAAATGATACGATAGACATTTGTTTTTTATAGAATGTCGCTAAAATTCAGTGAAAGAACAAATACGAATAGGTGGACGCAAGATAAAATAAACTTAATGCTGGTACGGCAAACAAATCGGGTAAAATTTCGAACGAACCAATCGGCCGTGTGCCAATATTATCGGCGTGACTTTTCATCAATTTCTTGCACAATACTCGTGATTTATACCGAGTGGCGGGAGCGGGTAAATATCGAAAGCGACGAGCACGCGAGAGAAGCACTTATCGCGCTAGTCATCGTGAAATATGTTATTGAAGCATCTTTCTCGCGGCGGACAAGAGTAGTCCCACGTAGAGTCTGTCGTTCTGTAATTTACACACCAGAACGTATATTCTTGTGACGCGTCTGCACGCGAGAATCGATAGAGTCGTATCTCTCGTCTGCATTTCACCCGTTCGATCGCTTTTTATGACTTTTCTACGAACGTTCTTCATTTTTTAGGAATTGAGAAAAATCGTTATTTCAATCGTTATTTTTTGCAATTTTGAAATATCGTTTTGATAAAAGTCATGTTTATTGTTTGAACGATATGCTTGTGGTATGAGTCAGTGAAAAATACTTCATTAAATTAATTAGGTATGATGACGATAGTTTATAACAGCGGAACGGTATCTTGCACAGCACAGTCCACAAAAATTGCTAGCAGATTTTGTTTGATGAAGAAAGTTCATATCGCGCAATAAGGCAAATCGATTAGAATTTTATAAAACATAAGATCCTAACCAATCTTATCTTTCTACCAAATAAAACTCTTGTTCAACTTGAAATCATCTATCCCTTCAACAAAAATCGAAAGATGTTTAAACATCGTGAAAAATCATGGTCACAGATCATTATACGAGTAAATCGTTGCGTTTTCGTCGCGTTAAAAATTTGTTAATAAAAATTCGTGAAAAGAATGCGAATGGAGAAAGCCTGAGGTGTGTTTAATATTTAAACAGAGTGAGGGTCGGACTAATCCGCAAATCCCAAGAGATTCTCGCCGCTTAAACTATAACTTACGTTGCGTCGAGGAACTTGTCGAGGAACAGCCGAGTTTCTCGGCCGTGTTTTTCTTACGACAAGTGGTTAACATACTAGGAAGCTAAAAATTCGGTCTCAGCGTGCAAAAATACGACGTCTTCGTTTCCTACAACGCGAATGACGCGCTCGTAAACAAGATGCCTTTAATTTGGCCAGCGAGAGACAAGCTTCATCTAGATATGGAACATGACTAGGCTAGCGAGGAATTATTAAACTGGCTCGTAATTGAATCTGACCGGCTTTTGACCAGGTAGATACACATTCCAGGCTGCAGTCAATGCAGTGTCTTTGCTGTTGCGCTAAAAGCACGCATACACAACCGACCCCCCGTCAAACCACACGAGAGTCGACACCGTAGTCAATGATTTTTATTTTCCTCTTCTTTTTTTGAAAACTCGTTCATAGATATCCTGTTCTGAAATTTCTCTGGCAACGGTTTTCGTGACGTTAAATATTAACGCTCTAAAAATCTAGATATTTGAGGGCGACCAGGGTTTTGATATCATCGATGTTTTACGTTCTTGTTAGAGCAAATAGCTACCAGTTAGTGACGCTCCGTAGTAGGTCGAATGAACAAATGTTAAAGTTGGAGTAGAGTGAATATTGGAATTTTTGACCAGAAAAGTTATTTTCGTAAGGAAAGAGGTTTAAATTTAAGACAGGAAAAAGAGGATTTAGATCGCGAGAGATCGGGATAAAAACGGCTCTGACGCTGAAACTATTAAGTCAAAAAGATATGACCGAAAAAACTGTGCCTTAGAATCCAGACGATCAAGAAATCTTTAATCTTGGAAGTTTGGATTCAAGGATAACCTTGGAAAGTTTTGATAAAAGTTTTAAGAAAGCTAAGGAGCTTTAGAAATTTTAAGTTGATGTTTAATACTTGCTTCATATTTCCACCATTGATTTTATACGGATTGATTTACTGAGACAATATTTGTTAGAACATTTAATAGAACAACTTTGGGAAAACTAAATAACCCTGTTACAAGTTCTTATTTATTTTAAATAGGACGATTCGTGCACGTTTTACTTTAACGAGCAAACATTAGTATGAATGTCGTGCTCGCCAGTCCGCAGCAATACTTGTTCCACTGCAGGAGATGCGAATGTTTCATGAATATACCAAGGCCGTTTAGTATCTCGCTGTACGTGTACACATGAATGCTCAGAAAATTATGAATTTAAAAACTTTGCTTAATACGACTACGTACGCGATTCGGACTTGGAATCTTCTTCCGCTAAATATAAAGCAAAACAAACAATGATCGTTCCCGCAATCCTAAATCTTCTCAAAATACCTTTAACGTTAGCGTATATTCAAATACGTAAATGCAAAATGTAAGCGCATGATCCTATAAAAATTCTACGAAACATGGAATATAATTTTGTAATATTAAAAACTAAGACATATACTTTTGAAAAAGACAAGTAGAATTTGTCCCAAGTTAACATCCAAATTAACGTCTTATCCCTCAAAATTGTTCCTCGCTACACATTTCGGCACTCGAAACACGTAAATTTCATCTCTTCGTTGATTTTACTACGCTATATCGTCTTCACCTACAGTACCCCTGCACAAAGAGGGCAGTTGGCGAATATTAGGTTCATCGTTTTCGCGAGGCGAGCAACCGAGTGCGGAAACACGGAGTGAAAGAGGGGGGTTGGCTGAGAAAGCGGGCAGACAAGAGCAGGGAAGGAAAAGAAGGAAGAGAACCGGAGTAGAAGGCGACGCTTTTCCATCGATGGAAGATTGAATAATTCAAAAGCGTCTTGCCCAGCGATTTTCAAACGGCGAGCGCCCACTTGTGCTTGCGGCCGCAATCCCTGGTCTAATTCCGCGTCTCCGAATAAATGCATACTATTAATGGAGAGGGGTGATGCTTTTACGTCTCGAATCGTATATCCAGCTCTTGCCTTAGCCGAGGCACACCGGGAATAGGGAATTCCTCGGTCCGATCTCGATATTCACGACGATCGTCTACGGCCTCTCGCTCGGATAGGAAAATCGAAGGTAAGAGGTCTTAACTTTTTTCCCACAAGCTATGCGTGCACGCTCTGATATTCCACGTTTCCACGCTTCGATATTCCGCTGAAACTTTCCGTGGCCAGCCCATTAAATCGCATCTAAGAATGAAACGGCCCACTCTCCCTTTGGGAGAAACTAACTTACTTAACGTTTTGCGAATCATTGGAGTTGATGTTTCTAGAGTATTAATCGTAGTGTTGCTGAAAGAAGGATGAAGATAGAAGTTGAAATTTTTTATCATTGATGAGAAAGATCATCGAGGTGGGAATGACTAAGGATTAATTAGAAAAGTATATGAGGAGTTTATCTATACGTATATTTGTTAATCCCACTGTTCTCTTAACTTCTCTCTACATTTACATCTTTTCAAATAAGAAAATACGAAAACTAAATGTTTAAAAATTATTTGAATTTTATCGATACCTACTGAGATATGACACCCATCAAATCCGAGGAGAACAGGGTTAAATATAATACCTACATATACTGCTTTTGTAAAGTTGGTAAATTAAAGAATCATTTTGTTAACAACAGTACGCTAATCCATCTCCAAGTCTAATTAGTCTATTCGAACTTTCCTAAACTTCAAACTTCCTATATCTTTTAGAATATTACATGCTTCATACCCACTTTACACAAAATTTCGATTCTCCTAATTAACATCCCTTTAACTCTTACCGTATTCGTAAAATAGTTAACAAGATTATAATTGCATATTTTTTTATAAATTTCACAAATATAATAAAGAATTCGTTCACACGTTACAGCGATATTGTAACGTGAATTGAAAATAAAAATATTCGATAAATCAACCAGATGATACAATGATTGGATCATACAGACCCAAATACGTATAAACCTAACGAGTTAAAAAAAGATGACGAAAGTACAAACTTTACCCTAATCGCACGCCTTCATTCACAATCTCTCCCACCACAACCGTGTCGAACTTACATGCAGCGACGAGCGATCAAAGCGTTCGACAACCGAAGAACCAGGGTCAAAGGTGTCTGAAGCGTCGCGTCTGGTGCCCCGAGTGTCTCGTGTATCCGACTGGACGCACACAGTTACGCGCTGGCGCACGATACATCCAGCCTGTTCGTGTTCATCGCGTTGCAGCCAGTGCAGCACCGGAGGTTTTCGAACGTTGCGGATACAGCCACCCCACTAGAGAGAAGAGCGTCTAGTGTCAAGTGGCAGCGCGGAGCCGAGGGATATCCTCGATGCCGCGGAAGAAGGGGAGGCGATGATTGTCGGCGAGAGGGATGGGCGAGCCCTGCGGTGGGGTGGCTTAGTGGTGAAAGGGAGCACGAGGATGGGCAGTAACGACGGCTTGTCGCATGCAGAATCGCGACTCGATGATTGTGATAAAACGCCGCCATTATTGTCGCCGTATAAAACTTCGTCGAACGCTTCTGACTTCTTTTAGTTTAGATTTTAAGGCTCGTACGAACACGTCCAGTAATTTAGACAAGTTGCGAATAATTTAGTAACTTACCATGTGTGAACACTAAAATTTAGTTGAGCAGTTTAGTAAAAGGTTCAATAATTTAGTCGAATTGTAAGTAATTTAGTAATTTTCCGTGTGTGAACACTAAAATTTAGTCGAGAAGATTGTTACCCCCTACTATTCACTTCAACAGTTAAACCTGTAATTCAACTGTACTAATCCCGAATTATTTATATGCGCTAAATCATCCACGAGCCTTTAAACTCAATCTAATTAAGATTTTGGAAGATTTTAGGACATTTGAATGAAAATGCGTGTTGAAGGATTGATATAAGCGACTTTTTATTTTGAAGATTTATTTCATTGAAAGCAGTTATAGTGTTAGTAATGTTAGGAGTGGTGTTTGAGATTTTAAAGGTTTGGTTTTAGAGGTTCGTAGAGGGATGATACGATATGATGTCGGTTTGAGAAGTTTAATGCCACGGTTAGGTTGGATGCTGGAGGATAAGTGGATTATGCCGCACAGTGTACAGACCATGTATATGAAATGTGTGTATGTACATAATGTCTGTATGCACATCATACATCGTGACGTTGAAGAATTTATGAGGGGTCTGAAGGTATTGTTATATTATGCTTTTTGTATTATATGATATAACATTCGTACATAACAGTTTAAAAATTAAACTCGTCAGAACTAGAGCTGATCAATATATTTAGAAGTAATACATAGAGTTTGGATGGAAGAAAAATAGAACTAATAAAAATATTTTTGACTTCGTACAAATTCAGAAACTACACTTTCCTTTTATAGAAAAGAACCCATTCTTAAGTTAAGAATAACGTAAAATATCGAATGCCTGTTGAACTTATCACGATACTGTAAAATTCTAAAAAAAAAAAAACACTTTCTTTTCCTACTCAGAATAAAAACTCGTAACTTAAGTAGCTCATCCATAAATCGTTTTACTTGAAAACCCTTTATTCAAAATTTATTAGAAGTCTTCTAAGAAAAATTCCATTTAAAATAGCCACGACATTTTACCAAAAGGGAAATGTCAAAGTCGCGGGTATTACCGTGCCTCTCAAACCCTTGAATCGAATCGGGCGCGGAATTCGACCATATTCTTCGAGGATTTGCCAAGATTTACAGCAGCGAATAAACTCGCGTTCACGCAGTGTTCCGGATTCTGTAACTGCATTCAATGCGCTCGAGCCTGAAATATGGGTAAACGTTACACTGCAAGTATTACCGCGTCACCGACGATGAAGGTGTTATATTTCCGCGCTGTTACGCGGAATCTCGCCCCGACACGCGGCTTACGCCAGATCCCCCGCAGTCGAATAGGTTCACGCTGAAACTACCTGAATATCGTATTTCATGTGTGTATATCACGCACCGCAGTTCTTGTTTCATTCGTGGCGGAACGTTGATTGGAACGTGATCTAGCCGATGCGACGTTCTTCTCTTGGTTGCGTGAAATTTTCTTTGTCCCGTGAGTAGGTACGAACGTCCACGATTCAACGAGAAAGAGCAAGAATCCTAGAAACGAGCATTTAGTTGATTCCCTTTCAGCATTAATTGAAATAATATTGGTAATACGATTACTCTGAATTATTTTTATTTTTCAGATATTTTATTGTTGCGTAGTTTCAAATGAATAGATGCTGTGTTTTTACTTTCATATTGTTAAAAATTTTGGATCTTAATAGCCGAAATAATGGTATAGGAACCATTCATCGATACACACTTGCACGCACTTTCTTCCATACTAGACTGTTAACAGACTGAACAGTCAGTTTACATTTCTTTGTTTTCGAGACGCCGCGCATACATATACTTCCACACACTGATATTCACATACATTTATCACTACTACGCAGCTAATCTAGTCTAGCACATAAAATTATACATATCTCAATACATACTTTACTATTGAATGTACTAATGAACAATAGTTAAATATTAAGTGAAGCATTTAAGTCATTGATAACTGATTGGTGAAATTGGTGAAATTGGTAAAAAAATAGAGGATTATTTATAAGTGTGCATTGTACAAGCAGATTGTTACGGAAAGTTGAATACCTCGACTGTACAAAATAAGAAAACATCGTCAACTAACTTCTTCGAATAATTGAGATTAACGAAAGAAATTTGTGTTATGCAACAAAGAAGCTTAAGATTACAATAAGACTTATGAAAATATAGTAGCATTGCCATGAAGGAAATAATTGTGGAAAGGAAAGATTATGGTATTGTGACAAAAGTTCGTGAAACATCGTCTCGCAGTTGGCAAATGGTTGACCGAGACATTTCTTTATATTAGGTTCATAAAGGCTTCAGCCAGAGATTGCTACGTTTCTCATTCTCTCCAAACTCGTTCTCCAGTAGTCGCATGCCGAGTTCAAGCTAATTTTACAGTACAATCCTGTGACGGTCTGTTCCTATTTTCGTATTTCATGAATTATTTGATATTTTCCTTTGTCAATGTCTGTGACACTTGAAATTTCGAAGTCTGTGCGACTGCTTCAATATCTTAATAACTTTAACTTCGTCCTTGTCGCACTTTGTACATTTTAGAATAAATTTTTTAATGTATTTATCTATTCACGATATGACCACCCTATTCTCCTTTCAATTTTCCTCCCACCATCTACTAGTAAAACTAATAAAACTAAATAAAACATGCTAGTAGGAATAAAGGAAAAAAAGATCAGTCTGCGAATTTTTATATTTTTATGGACACGATTAAAGAAATAAAATTCAAATAGGTATTCGCTTTACTTATTAAAAATTATAATAAGTACCCTATTTTGGAAATTTTGTATATTTTTATATATGTACATTATACTATATGATAAACGTAGTATAAAAAAGATGTACCACAGTAAAGAAAACACGCGGATAAATCGAAGACGAGAAAAAACGAGTAACAAGTAGAACGAGGAACTCTCGGCGACTTTCGTCGAAGAGGGCTAGATAGAGAGACAGTAAGTAAGCGAGAGAGACCGTTACTGTCGTATAGAGGAGTGCGCATGAGTGTACAGTGTAAAGAAAAGTAAGCAACAGGGGGTTAAGGGTGGCGAAATAGCGTTCTTTGTGCCCGCTAGTCTTACTAGCGTCTCACTCGTTTTATGGCGCTGCTCGGCCATAACGACACCCATTGCATTGTGCTCCATATAAAGCGGTTGACTAAATCTCGGCCCTGGCATCGAGGCCAGAATCTTCGTGAGCCTTTCCTCCTTTCTCCTGTGCCATTCGACCAGCCTGTTTCCCTTCTAATGTGCCAGATGACAAAAGAAACGAATCGGCCCTTCGGTGCCAACCTCCACTTCACTTCTACGCAAATGATCCTCCATCGTATACCAAATGGAAAATAAGTTCATGACGTTCCTCCGCAGTGAAATTTACCGACGATCGTACGATATGGCCTTTCAGCCGAAAATTTGCCGCTCGGAGAAAATAGCAGAATGGGAATTGCGATATTGAATTGCTTCTATTAAAATTTAAGTCGTCTCGCGTTTTTACGAAGGTTATTTTTGTCGCTTTCACGTGGTCGTTTGAAGGGAGGGCTTTCTTTTACAGGGAAAGGTGTCAAGAGTTTTTAGGACACAGGGTGAGTAAGGATGAAAAGGAAAGCGTTTTGGAATATTTTAATTTACTTTCGTTCACAGCGTTTTAAACTTAATTTGCTTAGTATTGTAGGAATGTTTGAGTAAAACTTTCTCACTCTGCAATGGAAATATGTAAGTCATTTGACTTCATATTCGAAAAAGTTGATACATTTCAATATCAAAAAGTATGCATAATTAATTTTTAATACTGAAGAAATCTAACGATTAAATTCGATGAAATTGAGTTTAGCCTCTATGTGTATCATATAATCAATATAACGTTCGTCGTATTATAGTCATACTTAAGCTCGCATATATCACTATTCGTAAGATTATTTAACAAAACTTACAATTATTTAAGCTCTGTAGTATACAACTTAAAGTTTTCACTCTTTAGAAATTTCCATTTATATCATACATAAACCCTTAGTCGAAAGACGAATTTTTGAATACTTCTCTCTTTTATATGTATAATAATGAATATCATGTTTAATAAACTCGCAGAATATCAGACAATAGATTAAGTAGTATTAAACGCACTACTTTTTAATGGTTGCTCCATTAAAGTTTCACATTAACGCGTAAAAACATCGTAACGAGTCGGTAGTTCATTTTTTCAAGTATCAGATCTCTGGGGTGTTGCGTTTAACCACGGGCGCGTCTAGCGATTATTTCCGGGCCCTTGGAGGTTTATATCCTTTCCCCGAGCTAGAGGCATGATAATAGAGAGCCGGTTGACGCGCCACTGTTTTTGGAACTGGAATTATTGCCGGTTCCACGAACGCCTGATTTACATTTATTGCGCTGCTTGCGTAATGGTGTCGCTATATCTTCGGTTATTCCAACTAATTATACTCCCATTCCGATAAAATATGACCTACGCGCGTCGGCCGCTCGTTTTGCGTTGGCTCGTCCTGCGATTCGTAAGAATTATCCATTGTTTTTTCCTGCAATCGATTAATCGGCGTCATTGTCATGTCGTGTTATTTCATGAAAATTCTGAATTCCGAAATGAGTTATCGGGTAAACTATCGTTTTCCGAATGCATCGATGCGAATGTGTCCGCAGTTCGATAATTCGCGTGATAACATTCTTTATGTACGAAACTTTGTTTTCGTTTGAAAGGAATTTTACGAGTTTTTTTTTCTCTTAAAGAGTAAAAACACGTATTACAATTTTGCTTGGTGACGTAACATCGTTCTTTCATCCTTTAGCAACTTCATGCTCGTAAAGTTTTTAAACTCTTCCGTGTTGTTAAACATGTCGGAAAATAAAAAACATTTGTATTATATTTTGCACATATGCACAATAAAATGAAAAAGAAGTTGAATCCAACTACAACCGAATAAAATTATGGAATAAAGAAAATAATTTATCTGAAATATCTCAGTTATTCCTGCAAGTTCAAAAACTAATTGCACACGTGGCAAGGAAGCAGAAGTCAAAAGAGACGTTACTCCCAGAAACTAATCAATCAATCTATTTCTGACATCACAAGCTGAAACCTTTCACGCGTTTGATCTATACCGTGCGCTGATCCACAAACGGGAGGAAACTTACACACCGTACGATCCTGACTTGGAGATAATTTTCGTGGTCGACAGGTAATTACATTTAGAGCTGAAACGGACGGAAGACTCGGCTACGTAGTCAGAACTGCCGAATAATCCTGTTCCCGATAACGGCGGGGCAGATTCCTCTGGGTGATGGTCGGCCGCGTTCCCAGAGCTTCGGTTTCTCGGATCGTCCGCTGTCTCAGCAACCGCTTCGCCTCTTAATTGGCCTCGTTCGTTACGATTACTCGAACGATACATCCTTTTTATTGGCGACCGTCGTACTATTATTCAACCGCGAACCACTGCGCCGTCACGGTTCGTTCCATGGATTCCTGGTCAATATTTGACGAAGGAAGAAGAAACTTCGATAAAGGCTTTCGATTAATTTATCCCGGATCGTCATCCGCTCGAACAACGTGTACATTGTATATCGAACTCTCCCCGACCACTAGAGACGGACATCATGCTTTATCGCACATACTTTGGAAACTTCTATTTAGCACTGATCGCAAATTGCGTGAACAACCAGCGATCAGTCGAGTGGATGGCTCG
This sequence comes from Bombus affinis, assembly GCF_024516045.1. Lineage (NCBI taxonomy): Eukaryota > Metazoa > Arthropoda > Insecta > Hymenoptera > Apidae > Bombus > Bombus affinis. Next base: position 5,837,843 of record NC_066347.1, on the reverse strand, counting down.
TGGCTCCGTCAAGCACTTTCCGCGTATGCTTTCGACGGTTGATGGCTCTGCATAGATAATGTGGACAATTAGTGCTGATCGAAACGACGAACTCGTCGGTTTAGAACGAATATCTTTGCGTTTTGAACGTGTTCTAGGTTTTAAAAGATATTACAGGTTCACGTTTAAATGAATATGGAAATTGCATATTTGCGTTTAATCAATTCGAAATTATTGAAGTTATTTAAAAATATATGGAAAACATACATTTTCTATTCATAGAAAGTATACACGTATGACATAAAACACGTGAAACCTTGTCATACATTTCTTTAATACACGTGTATTGTGAAGCTTATCGACAAACGATACCAATCGAACAAGGGTTGAAGAAGAGTCAGCGCTTGAGACGATTTGCACGCATATAAATATGTATATTATATATCTTTGTAAATTTGAGACATTTCTATATCTCGAAGGATAAACATGAGAAAAAACAGGCAAGGAAGATACAGAATAAAAAGGAAAGGAAAAAAAGGAGAAAAGTTTTGTCATAACTCATTGAAGATTCGTGATCTTTATATTTATCCCAAATATCAACACATTTCTTTCTTTACTCCGACGAATCTTGTCGCGAATTGTTTCCGTAATCCACGATATATCGCGAATAATAAAGTCAAACGGCAGAGAGCAAATCATGATCGGGGAAGGAAATAAAATTCGAACCCACAAGGCAACAAAGCAGCAACAAAACGCGTCGAATTTCCTCTTTCGATTTCGCGAGCACTATTCAATTTCCCGAGGTACCGCGACCAAGGGACATTTCTTCCTTCACCCCTCGCTGTTTTTTTCCGAAATACTTTTTCTACTTCGTTCCGCCTTTCTGTCTGACACGACGGTGATTGCCGGCCGCAATTCCGCTCTCTGCTCGTTCGAGGGTTCGGTTGACTCGAAGCGAGAAGAAATGGCCTTGCCGCGAGTAACGTAGTTAGACGAACGCGTGGCCAATGAGCCATTTGCTCTCCAACCCCTCTGGGCTTATTTTTCCGTCTCTTCTCTCCGAGAACACCAGCCACCAACTGCCTTTTGTGCTGCTTTCTACTTTCGTTTCTCTGCTCGATCGTTCTGATGTTGGATTGGTTCCCGTTAACGAGAGGCTGGTAATGGGGTACAATGGTTGATAATCTTGTAGTAGATTTGGTTATCCCAACCATTCCGGCGCCGCTATGAGCTGTGATTCAGATATAATTGAGTTACGAAAGTATGTGTGTACGCCTGATGCAAATCGTTTATCAAATCAAGTTATTATTAACTGCTGTAGTTGGAAGAACTGTTTTAAATAACCAACTTGACAACAATGATAATATTTTTGTAGCTTTAGTAATCGATTGTATTTTTATAGTAATGAAATTATGTGCAGCATATATTTAAAATATTTCATTTTCGCAGTGTTGGTGTCTTCAAACAAATATCGATAAATGATGTATCCAACATTTAAGAAGTATCATATGGAAAGTTAATATCGAACAATGAGTATCATAAATAGAAAATGGAATTTTTTCAGCTTGATTTAGAAGCAAATACGTTTATTTTTCATTTAGCAAAGACTATGCTAATACGACTTTCTAAATCCTGATATGTATGGTACTTAATTGTTAATCCCTCGAAGAAGAATGTCTAACTTTCAATTGAATTCCAAATGTTCCATCTCACAGATGCACACGTTGAATCGTTTAAATTTTGAAACGGAGCACTTGTCTTCATTCAATTCTCTTTTCCACTCGTCGCTTTCTCCCGGTGTTCTTCTCCACCTTGCCAAGCTGAAAGCTCGCCTCGTCTCCTCATTCTCGAGACCAGTTACCATCGAGATTTGCCCCTTTTTCCGATTATCTTAGATTAAGCGAAGGCTCGAGTCCTTAGGACCGAAGATTTCAGGCCAGAGAAAGAGAGAAAGGGAAGAAGGACGTATCGAGATATGTCGGCTGTGAACCTAATCGAATTTCTTTTACCGCGTTGATGCCGACCACGCTTATCAGGCGGAATTTCCTACCGTAGCGAGATAAGTATTTTCTATGAAAGTTTAATTTATCGGCTGCGGAGCCATCGAGAAGGAATTCGTTCCATCGCATCGTCGCGTTCGCTAATGGCCGGTAAATATTGAATCGGCACGAATAATTAATTCCCTCGGAAATTCTAGTTTATGCGTCAGTGGTAATAAAAACTAGAGCAGTTATCGGGGTAAGGTTCGATCTGATCGACGACGTTTAACCGTATCAGAATTTAAATGAGAATTCACGATCCGTCCTGTTTTAATCTCGCCGCGACGTCGCGATTGAAAATTGTGTCTATGCCGTAAATAATGCAAAAAACGAAACGTCTATTTAATAAAAAAAAGACATTTTTATTTAACGTTCTAATAATGTAACATATTCGAGTCACGTTTCCTTTTTAATTATTTTACCTCATGACGTTTGTCTTATTTCAGTTTGCACTTTATCACAGAAAAAGGAATATTGGCGTCAAGTTTGCAAGAGCATTTATACGAGTGTTTATTCTGCGAAGTACCCTTTCAAGGGTCAAGCTTTTCGCTTTTTACGCAGTATGAGTATATTCAGCGAGAAGTATGTAGTAGTTTCCGGTATAGTGCAAAACGGATTTATCATATAATAATTATATTAATATAATAACATAAATAAATTTATCATTCTAGAAAAATTCTAAATAATTTTGTGTTTAATTTTTAATTATTCTAAATTCTAAGAATAAAAATAGATAATGTAATTCGAAATTAACGAACGTTGTATTCGACCAACGTAATTAACGTTCCCGTTCATTCACGGTCGTCGCTGAAATCCTCTTTAATCAAACGTTTCGATAATCGATGGCCGGATTTTGTCGTAAATCGACGTTGTCGTGTGCAACGAAGGTCGAAAACTTCTTTTCGCGTTGGGCAAAGTTGCTGAGACGAGGTACGGCTACGAACGCGGTGCTTGGTAAAGTAAAGTAAATAATGATTAGGGCGATTTGTATTTTTACGTCGTGCCTGATTTCCGTTGGGTAAATATTGCGAGTTTTCTTAAGACCGTACTTCTGCTTTCCCCGACCACCGGCATCGTTCTGTCTCCCCGTCGACTTTCCGCTTTTCCTCTAGCGACGACGCCGTGAGTTTCGTCGAATACAGGTCTTAGGACAAGGTTTTCCCGTTTACACACGAGTGTTAAACATCTTTCTCGAGCAGTTCCGAATCTGCTTCGTCTTCCGGGTATTTGAGAATCATTTTTCTTGCCGATGCTATCCGCCATCGTAGCCGCGTAGTCGGAAATGTTCTTTATGAAAGGAATAAAGTTGTGATGATGAAGATTAAATGAGTGCTTATTGGTTGTACTGTTAATGAGGTTTTTGAGATATAATTTGTAAAAAAATATTTAACAGATGCAGGTATTTTATGACTGCACAGAACAACTGAACTAATGATCTTTCAATGTATCTTTCAAGTATTACAAATTCTAATTTAATATAACTAATTAATGATATAACTAATAGCATTAACAATTTCGACAAAAAGTATCTCTTGAGTCATCGTGGATATATACGTTCTAAAATAAAATCACCTATTACATTTTAAATATTGAACCTAGAACAATAGAATCCATCCACAAAGGAATCAGTATACTCAATCAGCGAAAGTAGCCGAACGATCCGCAAAACGCGGTTACGATAACAGGTATCTGTCCCGCGCTACCGGACATTAGAAGTAGCAGAATTCCCAATAACGAAGCGTCGAAACTAACCGATGGGTTATAGCAGGATTCTGGAATGTAGTTAAATCGCACAAGAACGTTAATCGTGTGTCTGGATCGTTCGATGCTCCTAGAATGAAACAGTCTGCTAATTTAATTGAAGAACGGTATGCACCGCTTCGATGGTACGAGCCAAGTTATAAAGACCATCTCGTTGAGCAACGCAGTTCCTCTCGCAAAATATATCAAATCGCACGCGAAACTTTCTAGCAAACAAGAAAAATGGGAATGGAACGCGTTCATCCGGGCGAGTAGTGCTCGATGTTCTACGGAAATGTGAATTGGTTGCCTTCGGTACCAATTTTTTACCCTTTTTCTTCTTTTTTCTCCGTCTCTTTTTTATTTTTTTTTCCTTCTTCTTTTTTTTGTTTCGTCAAACCATTCTAGCTTACACGTTTGTAAAATCACGGGCGAAATGATGTACAGACACGATGTTCAGCAGCGACCGTTCAAGTGGAATCGGTTGTAGTAGGCTGAGGAACCGTGTTTTCGTAGCCCATGCGGAAACCAGCGGAACATCGGTTCGTTCGCGTGTACGCGTGCCTTCAAAGAGCGATTTTTTATAGCTTTTTTTTGACGAGGGGCAAATTTTGTCGGTTTTATTCGATCGCTACACGTATCGTTGGTTGGCGCGCGATCGCAGACCACGTTTCTTTATTCATCTCCGTATTCCGAAATGGATACCTTACCAATGTAATTGAACGCGGAATACTGTGAAAGGAGTGAAAGGGATATTCTAGACAGGTGCAAAAATGGAGGCATGAAAAGTGTGCACGAATGAGAAGTGGTAATTTATATCTGTGTATGGGATTACATATTTCTGAATATCGTTATTCGTTAGAAACGAAATGTTTCGTTAAGCGTATATATTAATATTACATTATTAATTTCGTTTAATTATTAAATTATTATTTTAGAACTTAATAATTTCCAGCCACCAACTTAGTTTTTGAATTGTCACACGAAATAATTTGCTTAAGAAAACATAATCAAATTTCCAGCAATATTTATAAATGTAATAATTATAAATACAGTCTGTAGAAAATCTGTAGCTCAAGCGTTATTAAATTTCTTCGAAATAATCTGTTGAAGTATGTATGCACTTGTATCATAATAACACTGTCAGAAGGTGGATGGTTTTCAACAGAAAGTACTGCTAAATCATTATTACTAAACTTTAAATTGTAGTGAACTAAAATGAGACTAACTGATAACGTTCTATAATACAACATTTAATATTGATACGTTCACAATATAAAGTACTTCAGTATGGGAGAAGTATGCTTTGTCTGATCAGTAAAGATCGTAACTACTAATTATCGTAATACTGCACATCTCGTATTAAATATTCTTGCCGCCTTCCCTCAAATAAATTTATGCAAGCACAAAACACAAGTTCGCGTTCACACGCGAATATGGAAATATGCATGCTTCACTATGCCAGCGTATCATGTATGGAAACATCTTCCGAGAAATTTCAATTGTAATCAAAATTCCTCCATCATCTATGATAAACTCGACAGAGCATGCAATTTTTGCCACATATTTTGCATGTTTAAGGAAGCCCTACTTTCGTATCGATGCAACGTTTGCATTGGCATCGAGAAATCACTTATGATAGGAATTCTAATAAATGAAAAATCTTTTGATATAATTAACGCTACGAATCAAAATTAACTAAAATAATTTTGTTGTAGATTTTATCAGTTATTAAATATATATAAACGTTTTGTAAAATTAGTGTCGAGTGTTATTGAAATTAATTATAATTATCTGTGCATAATATATTTAGAAATATACGTATGCATATACTTCCGTTCAAAAACTTGGACAACCTTTTTTCTGGACGAAATATGCTTTTCTGTACAATTTTCTACGAAATATATTATAATCATAATTTTCATTTTTAAATATAATTAATTATACTTTCTATAAAAACCAATCTATAAAATCGGTTACTTAACCAATAACAACTAGCAAAGCAAATATTACACAGTTCATTTAACCACTTTGATGGTTACTTAATTTCCAAATATCCTGATTATAACTCGCTAAATTTTCTCTCCTGATAAAAAGAAGCACCTTCTGTTTAAATTTCGTGCTTGAAACGTCCTTTTATCCGAGATGCTGAGAGTCGAGCTAACTTTTCCAGCTACAAATTAGGGAGTAAATGGCGCGAAACGGGTTGTCGCAGTATTCCAGAGGATATTGCAGCGATGTATCGCATTACTGTAACACGAACCAACGGTCTCGCTCGTATCGTTGGCAATGGCGACGACAACGACAAAGAAGAGGAAGAAGAAGAAGAAGGGCTGGAAATGGTGGAAGAAGTCGGAAGAAGAAACGAAACGGTCCAGGATCGCGGAAACTACGCTCGTCGGCCGAGTTTCATCGGATCCGCGTTAACGGCTAACTCGAAGCTACGTTAAATTAAACAGAGGGGAGATAAGTTTGGACGTGTCGCTAACTTTGCTCCTCTCGAACCACCCCTTCTTGCAAACTAGCCTTCTTCATCGCCGGCAATCTCGGCTGTTGCCACGTTTTAGCCACTGTCGCGATACGAACATGCCAAATGTTGAAAGTTACCACTTGGATCTTTCATATTATATATTTGGTATTGATAATATCACAGAGATAAATGTGTAGAGTGCCACTAGCTGAAAGAATAAACTTTCTGGTATATAAGCAATATTTAAAATCAATGAAATAAATTTGTGGCAACATATGAGCGATTGAATTTGTTTTTAAATAATGTAACCCTAGCAATTGGTTTTTATATATACTTTTAGTATGTATAATAACTTGTATATGTATGTTGATCTCTTTCATAAAAGATTGACATTTGGTATTTAAATGTGACATTTGATTTTGTTACTACATATGCTATCTTATTATCAGAAATAGGCAAATGGAATTTAAAAAATAGTATCTGTTGCAAGAATGAATAAAGCATTAGTATAATCCCAAAATAAGGTGAAATCGAGCATACATTTTTATTACATATTTCGAATCCGTTCCAGAAATTTAACATTACAATTTTATTATATATAATTAGCCATTCATTTCTGGAGTATCGAAAATATATGAGTATGTTGTAAATCGTTGTAAAATTTCATGGTCCACGATTCCCAGAAATTAAAATTAAATTTAATATTAGCGTTACGTGAAATAATATTTTATTACGAACGCAATTCGCATTTAAGCACAATTAGACGTTAACCATGAGTGCAGCGCGATATTACAGAACAAAGGGTTAGGTTACACTCTATATATGGAAAACTTGGGTGGTGTCGAGCTGCTCGATGCGCAGACATTATCGACATGCGCAAAAATAACGAGCCTCCTTCGGATACAACGAACGAGAATGTATGAATAATAACAGGCGATACGTATTTCCGGTTGATGTTCCAGTTTAGCCAAAAGGGAAACGTGTTCGCATTCGGTATCAAACCTGTTCCTGCCAACGATTCGTTTGCTAAAATAAATAATGATCAAAATTAACTTACTTACTGCAAGGTTTATACGTTTCCATCAAATCATTATTAGAAAATCAATGTTCCTTATCAAAAATTTAAATTTGATCTATTAGTATATTGTATTATAATATATAGATATATTAATAGAAATAGAAACATAATATATAGATACAATAATAGAATATACTATATTCTAAATTTCTAGCAAATGAAGACAGCTTTAATAAAAACAATCGTTTCATAAATTCAATCGATGAAAAATAACATAAGTAACGAGTAATTGACTTCTTCAATGAGAAGAAAATTTACTCTCATAAAGTTCAAAATGAAAAAGTGAAGAAATTTCAAACATCGTATACTTAAATAAAATATTCACCCTCCAAGTCTGTCGAAAAGAAATTCGGTCGAACAATCTAAAATTCTCTAGCACGTAAAAAACATATTTCGTCTTTTACATGAAACAAAGCACACTAATTTATGCCTTTGTGCGTCTCTTAAATTTCAATAAATCAATACCTATATGCTGATTGTATCACGCTTCGCTTAAACGATCGCTACAACAATAATACGATCACTCAAATTAATACTTGAACGAGTTGCATACAACCGTTACGTGTCATTGTTTCAACTTTCATAGTCGCGGAAAATCCAAAGTATCTGAGAAAACCGGTCGCTAAGCCGACAGTGCAAGTACAATGACTGGCATCGTGGCCCTAACAGAGCCTTCGTATTTTATCTAAATGACGTGAAAAGGGAGGCAATGTTCGAAGTCAGGTCGGGTCGCGCCCTTAACATCCAGTCCCTTTCTATCCACTCACCCTTTCCTTCGAGGCCATCTTCACCCTGTCCGTGTGCCGTTTCCTCTCTCGAACTTTCCTTCCCCGTCTCACCACCATAGGGAGCGTTTTAAAACCCGTGGAACACCGGGGTCGAACTCCCTTCCCAGGTATTATCTCGTCGGCTGTTCCATCGCGTAATGCGGAACCACGGTATACCATCGCGTTTAAGGGCAAAAATAGCGACACCCCTCGTGGCCTCTCTTTATTCGTGCTTCAGTCCATGAGCCGCGGGGACAGGTGGAAAGCGTGGCGTAGAAAAGTCTCTTGCGTGCGGGACGCGCGAACCGCGGCTAATGGAGATGCTATGTAGGCGGATCGTATAAAATTTTATGAGCATAACCCGGTCGCCGGCCGCCGGTTGCTCCAGAGGAGGGTTTCTGCTCCTTTATGGTCCTTTCCCTTGCATTGAGAACGTATTTCTTTGGAACGACCGTTCGTTAAATTTTTCAGATATATACGAACCATTTATTTGTTAAATTAATTAACTTCACGAAACTGAAAATAGAGAAAATCGATGTAACTGTATAAGATAAGCATCGATCACGAGTGCTTTGGCACTAAAATCTGAAAATCTTCATAAGGCGGAGTAATCACTCCGGTCTATGTATGATATTACATGTAAATTCACTGTTGATGATGTACTATATGTAAATTCAATGTAATAGGAGAATCGGATGATGGATAATGTTTAATCGAAAAGCGTGTTCTGGTTAATTAATGGTCTGAAATTATTTGTAGAGGAGTTAGATCGGTGCTAAAGTTATTTTTACCCTTGCAGATAGAAGGGTGTTGCGAACCCTACTTGTATTTATAGGTATGGAACACTTGAGATTTTTATTGCTTCTTATGATGGAGGGTATAATTACTTGTTGTATGAATAGTCCATTATCTAAAAGACTGTGACTCTTAAAAAATAAATATAGTAATATAGTATGTAAGTATAATGCCACTAACAATAATATAGTATAATGTTGCTAGTAATTGACTTCACATTGTTATATAGTACGATGATCATGCAATCCCCCTATAAAGTTATAGATAATGTTTTTATTGTAACACCTACTTTCTTCAGTCAAGTAACATGTCCCAAAATTTTCTACGGTGCTCTAAATATACAACCGCTTAAATTTTATATAATGAATTTGCAATTGAACAGTTTAATTCAGAATCGGGATGTTGGAACGGCGCAACTGTATAGCCAATATGAATTCTTTCTCTGGATTCATACGAGAAAGAAAGCACTCGAACCTTCGACCCTTATTGAAACCGCTTGTTGGCCACAGTTAGCAATGGATATAGGCCGCGATGTAAATGGTACGTAGAAGTGGCGTTCGACTAGATGGAAACTGACTCGACGAATGCATATCCGACGGTAAAAATTGGAATATCCTAGCGTAGAATACGAAAATCGACGGCGGAGAGGGACAACGTGTGATTTATATTCAATGGAGAATGGTTCTTCAAATTTTCGCCGGCACCGGGAAATCGACCGAGTTATATTGAACTACGATATTTTATGTAACTTCTGGCTATTTGCATGAGCCGATAGTTCAAGCGGTCGTACGTTTTATTCTGGATCATTTACATTTGTAATGCTGGCGAGTATATTTTCAAATTTCGATCAGATTGAGTCGTAAGGATTTGTGCATTAAGTTTTTGTGCTAGTTTAGGAATTGCTCGATAATTCCAAATGATCGAGGTAAACTATTCCACGATTTCTTAAATAAAATAGATGTTTTCCAAGAATATGTTCGCAACTATTGTAATATTAGAATTTTTATCGTCGGGAGAAACTTGCATAAAATTTGTATTTAAAAAATATATTTCCTCAGAAACTACACGAAATAAATTACTAATGTGATTTCTAATAAACAATAACAGAAATATGTTTTAGCTCTAAAACTACAATCTTTTTAAAATCCTCGAACTTCCCCTCGAAACTTCTGAAATGCTTGCCAACTCTTCGGTAGCTCATCAATTTTCATAAAATCATCTAACTACCTATACTCTAAATCATTCCTTCATCAAAATATTTTCAAAAGTAAACTAACGTTCCTTCGTCTTCAGCTCATGTCCGTCACCACCAATGAATCTAATCTGCACCGTTTTCCCCATCGTTCGAATCGTTTGATCCAACAATGAAGTTCGACGTCAAGCATCTTCCGACACGTTTGTTCTGCAAGAATCGAGAACAATGCGACAACTAAACGAATCAAAGTGCTCCTCTTTATTTCGGCCCCTGGAGAATATCCGTTAATCAGGTACATACGTACACGCAAGGAAGGTAGGGAGGAAGGAAGGAAGGAAGGAAAGACCCTCGCGTTCCGGTCCATGTCCACGTGCACCGGCAGAGCCCATTCGGGGCCCGGTTGTTTGTTAAATATGCCACTTAGCCGTCAAGTCGAGCGCGGTTAGTTGTTTGTTTTACTTGAAGCACTCGCGATAATTATTCATCGTTGCCTTTATGGCACGCCTCGCCCTTCGAGAGCATGCCAGCCGAGGAATAACGACGAGGTCCTCTCTCTATTGACTTGATGGTACTCGCGAGAGGCCCCCTGCTCCTCAATCGTTCGACTTCACGAAGAATAAACTGCGAAAAGGACTCGTTCTCTTGCACACTTGCTCCCCGTTATGCTCCGCATTCAAGCCGAATGCAATCGTTCCCTTTTTCTGTCTCTTTCCCTTCCTTGATCCCTTGCAGCGGTGATTCTACCCTCTTCTCCGGTTTCTATCCTTCTCCTTTTTTTTTATCTTCTTTCTCCCCTACTCCAGATGGCATTGTGGCCGTCAAACGACGTAATAACGATAAGAGCGTTCTCTCGCAGAGAAAAGAAAAAGAATTTCTTGTCGTTGCTCGACCCAGGACTGACTGTTCGTGTCTTGTCGTGAAGCCGAGACACGAACGGAGCGTATTATTGTTTCGTTACCTACGAACGGACTTCCATCGATTTCTGTTTAGTTGAAAACGGCTGAGTGCCACGCTATTTCGTTCCATCATCGGCTCTAAACGCGACAAGCAAGTAATGGGGGGAGAAAAAACGAGTCGAGGCAGAGTTCACCTGGGCGTCGATCGCTGATGGAAATGTTTGATGAAACGTGAAATAAAGACGATTGGAATGTCGAGATTAATGGCACGAACAATGACTAAGAAATTACTTCCATCTCTGTGTTCTTTTCAATTTATACTTTTAACACAACAAAACAATATCAAAAATATCGCTATCGCTATAACGTAGTACGTTTATTTAATTTGTAGACACTACGTTCAAGATGTACATTGATCTTACAATTAGAAATCTTGTAAGCTACTCTAAAGTATACAATATTTCATAGGAATTCCTTTACGCACTTTCCGAATAAACCTTTCAATGTTGTTGCTTCATTACAATTCTACAGTTTAAAAATCGCATAAAATATATCAAAAGATTACTTTATTAACCCTAACTATTACATCGTACAGTCGCTACAATAAAACAGTCATCCGTATCATATTATTATAAAAGGGAAAAACAGGAAACTCTTTTCGCTCTATCACACTCGTGAAGATATAACAAAAAGATCGTCCCAATTAATCCCAACGAAATCTACTCAATCGTGTGATTCATGTCGTATTCCAAACATACTTAACCATCCTCGTCGCAGCACGCACAATTCCCCGTATGAAAGCAACCGTCTCATAAGCATCGCAAAATAACCGGATCCTGGGAGGAACGAGGGGGTAACACGTTGTGGCGTAGTCGGCTCGCCCCCAGCGTGAAAATTCCGATTCGCTCGAGTGTACCGCTTTCACTCGTCGTTAAAGTCTCGGCGGGCCTTCATTCTCGCGGTTTAATTTCGGCTACAAGGCGAAACTTTCTGGCCGCGCGAGATCGAGCGAAAGCCATTGGACCAGCGCCGACGACGGACGATCCCCGTGGCCGAAGCTAACGACGACGTCGGGGGACGATGTTTGCGCTCTCTTCTACCCCAAAAACCTGAAAGGGTTCTCCTGTAGATTAGAAAGACCGCGGTATACGTATTTCGCCTACGAAAGGGTAGATTGGCTTTCTGTCTCTATTAGACCGCGTCTCGCCCTTCCTTCTGCTTCTCCACCGCCAAACTATTCCTCCGACTATCTCGTGCCGTTGGCCTACCCTGGCCTTTTCTGGCGCCACGATATTAACTCCGGACCATCTAGACTATCCTTTCATTCCCGTACGCCTGGAAATCGTGCCAGCGACGCGATGCAGATAATCGACGATTGGCTGTTCACGATGGATAAGCGACCTGCAGCTGTGAAATTCCGGCTGTTTAAATCAATTAAGCCTCTATTTTTAGATAGTTTTATTCTGTTTCTGTTGAGATACCATGTAGATGTTTTTTTTTTTACGGACAAAATTCGTAGCTTATTACGATTGACTTTCTCTGTGAATTATTTGAAACTACAGGCCGTGATGGTGTTACGAGGAAATGGGAATCTTAAAAAATATTTGGGGATTTTAGATATATACAAAGATCATACAACGTGTTGGCGTAATTTTATTTTCCAACGAAGCATTTTTTTTATCTGGTTCTATGTGTTTCATTCTCATAGTATCAAATTTTTATAGCCATGCTAAACGATATGAAATGTGCTTGAATTGTACTGATTAATTAAACATAGTACGCCAATACTTTTCGTAGCAACTGTAGACAAATTTTATTAACCACATGAAATCGTTGGATTATAGATTTTTCTACGACTAAAGTATTTATCTTTCTGACAAACAAAATAAGCGAATACTTAAAAAGAAAAAATTATCGTTTAAATTATTTTGTGAATCCATTACTTTACATACATGAAATTTTCTATTTTATTTTTTGTCATATCTATCTGTTCCATGTTATCTTTAAATTCCAACAGCAATTAATTTAATTGCGTTAAAATTTACGATCGTTCTATTCGTATGTTTCAGATGGTGAGTGTTTCAGACACAAAATACGCAATTTCATGATTTCACAGGAGAATAATAGTATTCAGGTAAACGTTATCACACGAATTTTCCACGTTAGTTTTCACCGATGAATAGCTTATCGAAGCTGTCGAAGATTAACTTTTCAAATACCGTCCGCAGAAATGAATTTTATCAGGAACGCGTTGAACCCCTAACAAATGGTATTACGCTCCCCTCGGTTATCTGATCAACATAACTCAATGCGGCCAGTGACCACCGTAACGCGATACACTGACCAAAACAATGCATGCGTTTACGGCGGTTTACGACCTTTGATAATTACGATATATCGATATTTTAAATGAATTAAGCAAAGAAATACAATTAAATCAATCGATGAAAATTAATATTCATAAATTTATCGTATCAATATTGCTTGTTATTTCGAACAATATCGGTAAATGGAGCAAGTTAATCGTTAACTCTGTTACAATCGTTAATTATATTTTTTAACTCGAATTTCGTATATCGCCCCCTCGATGGCAATTTTTTGTGTTAATCTCGTTAAGTGATACAGCGTTGAATATTTGTACAATATTAAAGAAATTGTTTAATTAGTTAAAGAACTTCTTTTTACATAATCTCTCGTAAGTTTTTAATTACTCATTTATTTCAATTAGATTATGGATGTTTATGCAAATTTATATTCTACTTTATCAGTATAATTTCAAAAATGGTAGCTATATGGAAATTCTTTTCACCTACTATACATTATGATATAGGTATAGAAGTAACTCACTTCAAATATTTGATATATGTATGTATTTAAATTTCAAAATATTTAACTTGTATTTAAATTTACAAATATTTAAATTTGATTTAAAATTTATTTAAATTTTCAAATATCCAAATTTTCAAGTATTCATATTCAAATCTTTTTACGACTTGAAATTTTCCATAAATTCGCAAACATCCATAGTCTAAGCACGACGAACGAATCGTTGCCTTAATATATTCCTATTTTTGTCACTCTGCCTTACAATTTCTCTGTGCAACAAATTTCCTTCCCGGATATTTAACGTATTGCTCACGTTAACTATGTACGAACTAAACACTCAAAGGGTTAAAGACAAATCCTCAAGCCAGTCCCTAATTTCGAATCGACTCGAAACCAACGGCAAGCACATACGCGTAAGCCGCGTTTCTCCTCGAAATCGTTATCGTCTCTGAATTGCAGCAACCACGCGTGTAAACATTTTCATAATAAGCGTACCGAGGAATACGAAGAGTAATTGATGGGAGAAACCGCGGACCTCCGATTGAATGTCTCGCGATTTTCATACGCGGGACGGACGATTGATAATAATCACGGAGCGTATTCATCGGTTACAAACGAGATTACTCAGGTGGCCGGTGCGTTGATCAAAGCAGGATTCCCGGCGAAATACTCTAATTGGCGCGTGCATGCTTTGCCGGGGAATTTGATTTGCTTTCCGTTTGACGGAGGTCCGCAGATTGACCCTGACGATATTGCGATCCGTGTACTCTCGTTGGTGCTTCGGGTCAGAGAAGATTCAAGGCAATCTGAGGTCTGTGCACTCGCGCGCTCGCTGCATATATGAATACCAACAGTGGAAGGAAGTTTATTGGGAGGTCGGGAAGGGCAGGACTACTCGTTAAGTCAAGTTTAGATCGTGGTTAATCTTAGCTTCCCACCCCCGAAGTTATCGGCTGATAAACAGGAAAACGATGTACCGTTTATATTTGCCCGCTTCTATTTGCGTATCGCGAAACCTGCAACCAGAGGCAATGTTGCGTCTGTGATTGATCCAACAACACCGTTTTACGCCGATTATGATGAACTTAAATTATGGAGAAAAATTTTTTATATTTCTTCTACGAAGATGCACTGGCAGTTGGAATTTTTGTTTTATCGAATCTTTTGTGAGATTACTAGTGTGTGTAAATTTCCGAGATTACTTGAAATTAATATTTTAACGATTGGGACAGACTCATTGATTGCCTGCGCGAAATAATCAAATTGCAATATTAAATATGAGATATACAGTGGTTTACAGAAGTATTCGAACACTTGTAGATACTTTTTATCAACGTATTATGCACGATGTACGAAACATTTTGAACTTTTAGTGGCACTGTAATGAAAGCCAAGTTTGAAACAAATCTGAAAATATATGCATATAGAAATTTCAAGATATTTAACACGAGTATGTGTAAATATATCTCACAAAAATTGCGTATGTACATAGTAATTGTTCATCTATCATATTAATAAGCCTTAATATTTTGTAGAACCATCTGTATAATAATTCTTTATATGTCTGCAGTATAGATTTCTAACTTCTATATATATTTACAGATTGGTTTCAAATTTTATCAATATAATCATTACGGTTGTGTCTCGTTAATGAAATTTCAAAAGGTTTTATATAACACACACATATACACATAAAAGTTTCCTGTGCTAAATGTTCAAATACTTTGGAAATTGGCAAATGGGCATCACGCTTTAAATTGTCTTCAATATTCAATTGTTTTAAGCCACGTTAAAGAATAAGAAATTTGCTGCAGTAACTTTATTATCTGAATCTTTCCTATGAATTTAAACTCTGGAAACGTATCTTGAAAGTTGCTGAAAGTATAAATTTATCCCTTGAAAAGTTAGAACTTGTACAATGCAAGATTCATAATCTTTCATCGAGGACTAATTAAAGACTATGGCCGAAAACTGTCATTGGTACTAAAGTTTTATGCGCAAGAAGAAAGATATTCTGAAAATAAGTAAGACATTTAGTTATTTCCAATAAATATAGACTAGAATATGAAATTTTTTCGTATTTCTTCCATTTTTCCGATTTTATACTTATGGATTATTATTTTCCAGACACAGTATCTCAATTTTAGAACTGACGAAAGCGCGAAATATTGAAATTATATTTAGTATGTCAAAATTAATTTCCAGAGATAGCGCCAATAGAATTACAAAGAAATTATTTTATTGATAATACGTTTTCCAACTGAAGTAAGAAGAGAAGTTTAACTTGCTATGTGATGCTCACTAAAACATTTTGTTGAAACGAACTGCCTACAAAAATGTCCCAATTTATAGTTTTACGAGGAAATTTTTACGTGAGGTGAAACAAAATGTATGAGAAACGAAAATAAGAAAGGTCACGTTCTATTTGATATACGCGGCCTTGCAACATGCAACCGAATTTAATGCAGAAAATAGGAACAGTCGCTATTCTACTCGGGAAGTTTGCATTCTAACGTTACTAATTACGAGTTAACTCTACATAGACACTTGAGTATCTCAAGTTTCTTTGTAAAATATCAGTTTCAAACTTAGCCAAAACTTCATGTTGCATCTCGTAAACAATTAGCGAATATGGGGGATAGCTTGAACTTGCGTGACATGTCCAAGATATCCGAGCCAGTGGATGTAACGTGTCTCTTTTGAGGAACATCGTATCCTCTTAGTTATATCATAACATCGCAGCACCTTTTAATAGGCACGTAAATATTCTTGCAACAATTTCACTTATAAATACTGTAACTTCGCGGAAACGTACAAAACGAGGAATGAAGGAAATGTTACATGCAAATGACGACTATGGATGATAATTAAAAATGGAAATTCTATTATGCTTATAGATCGTGATCACAAGTCGTGTTTATAATAATGTGTACCGTCGTTGCAAACAAATTCATTCTGAAAAAGAAGAAATTTGTCAGAGGAAAATATACTTTGATTTTATGATTCTATCTAACCAGGGAATATAAAATAGAATGATTATTTTTCATCGCATCAGGTCCTATAGTTCTATATTTGTATAGAGTCATATACAAAAATAAAAAGAAAAATTACAGCTCTTCCAAAAACGTTCCACATATATTCTCTATAGTTCCATCTAAACTTTGTAGCTTCTGTAGTACATCGAAGCATGTTCCAATATTTCAACACATTAGCACAATCTTCATCATAAGAAAAATATCAACTTTTCTACTACACATGTATCAAAATAGCACCAAAGTCACACCTAACGAATTCTATCTAACAATTGAAAATAAATTAGACACGTGCTAACCTTATCTTGTATCCCGCTTTCGTTGAGGATAAACTGAACGATCTTGGAGGATGCGTATTAGCCGCGATTCGACGAGGACAGATAAGCCATCAGTGTCAGTTTCAGAGATCTGAAAGCGTCCACTCGACAGTTACGTTAAAACGGGTTGATATCTATCGTCCTGCCCAGCCGAATGTCCTGTCAGGACTTTGTGATCCCCATCACGAGAGTCATACACGTCACCGGCATACCCGGGCTTGGTCCGTTTCGCAGATAACTCATATCCATCTATATTAATTCTCGGCGGTCGGTGTGCATGCGCACCCTCGGAAATTAAACTCCGTCTTTGCGCCCTGACGTGCCTCTGATTGTCATCGATCTGAAATTCCGGACCTTTATCCGACCTTTGCGATAATTACGATATATCTTGAACGCGTTATTAGTTTTGGCTTGACAGGGTATCTAATAGAATCGACGGGTGCGGGTTTCTGTTATGATGAAACTCGTGGAAAGTCAACGATGAAACAGGAGGTGAAGATTTCTTGAATGATGAAGATTTATTTTATCTGCTTCATTTCTTTGAGAATCAAGCTTCTGCTTTTTCTTCTTCTCGTATAATCAAGTCGTTTTAATTTCGATGAATTTCATTTGGAAATATATCAACATAGATATACCATATAATCAAAATTTTCTAATTCAAATTCTAGTGCTCTTTTATTCATATAGGAATATCTCCTGTTTTAAATCTTTTTTTATTAATCATTTGAAGCCTGTATGATGGTTTATTTCAACTTACATGTTAAATGTTGTCTGGCTATATATGCATATAATAATTTTTATATTCAATCTTTTTTATTCATACGTAAAATTATCTGCGGAACTGATATTTCTTGCTAGAATTTAATTGACAACGCTCGAAAACTTCGTCGAATCTCTCTCTCTCTCTCTCTCTCTCTCTCTCTCTCTCTCTCCCTTTCTCTACGTTGTCGAAAAGCTGGAATTGTTAATAATGTAATCAATCGATAAATCGACGTATGAACGCGTCGTTGTTCAGTAACAGAAATTCAATCGACCGATGAAAGCTTAATGTCAGACAACAAGATTATAACAAGTATACAGTGCGAATTCGCTAATAAAGTTAAATTCGGCCGAGCATCGCCATCTCGTATCTCGTTACGTAACTTTCGTTCGTTAAATAAACAACCGGCACGAAAAAACGTAATCTTCGTCGGTTTTTTCGATTCAATTTTCGCAACAACCGACGCGTGCAACGTCGCTTTCCTCTTTACGCACTATGAGAAGAGAAAAGGAAAGAAAAAAATAGCGAAAAAAAGAATGTTACAAAAAAGTAACGCAAGTATCGTTAGTTTTGTGCGAACTTTCATGCTGAGAGAAAAACTACGAATTTAATATTTTTTCTATTTTTCGTTTTCCGACCCCATCGATGCTTCGTTATTCCTTCTTCGCGAATGAAAATAGTTTTCAAACACGTTGAATCAGAATTACGACGTTTATAGAGTTTCTTAGGATCAATAAAATTACGTTGGATTTATCCACTGCTTGTTATACAAATATTTATTTGCTTCGTGATCCAATAGTATTACACAATATTACAATTTCGTTTAGATCGTATAACAAGTTCGGCTTCTTCTGACGAGTACACGTAACTTAGAAACCGATCGCAACTTTTCTACGAGACTTTCTTCCAGAATTATTTTCCTCTCTTCAATGAAATGGAAACAAAAGTGTTTGCTCCCATATCGCTTTCGGCACGATATTTTTACGAAACACGATAACTGAAACGGATACGATGTACCGAGAGTTGTATTATACACTTATGGTTAGTGTAATAGCACAAGTTGAGACTCGCATCATTGCAATTGCAGGAAATGTAACTTGCCTCGAGCAGATATCGCGAACGTTGCTATTTACGTTACAACTAGCTTGTTTAATTTATTAAATAATTCAAAAGAAAGGGATTCATTGAATTATACTCGTTTCAGTGTTGATAGCCGTAATCAAAAATAGTCTATTACCTAAATATAGATTTCCAACAGTGATTGGTAGAAGGATATTAATGTGAAAGTAAATAAATAATTAGCGTAGCAGTAACAGTAGTAATCTGCTGCAAAAGTAATCTACTCTGATTGATATTAGAAGTCATTAATGGTGGATTCCTCTGACTAACTCTTTGCCTCTGTTACATTAATATATAATATAGCTATATAGAAATTGTTATTCTACGCAAATTCCCTTAAAATAATGTTTGATTCACAACAATAAGTTCGTTCGAGTGAGATGAATCTGCAGTGGAGATCGCTAAATATTTGATTTGTATGAAGCTAACGCAATATGGGATACTGCGATTAATCAAATCTTTGACGATAATAAAAGAAAAAGCTATAGAAAATTGGAACATTCGTAGAATAGACAAATCATTAGTTTACAAATCGGTTATCGTAAAAATTGAATTTCCTCGAAACAGAAAATCGCAGGTAACAATCGAACTGCTCGTTTGCCTCGAATTATTTCCCAGTTCGCGTCCTAACCCATTTTCTTCGAGAACAATCGCTTTTCCATCGTTAACGAGTGAATTATCAAACGGGTGCTCGCTTACAGGGAAAAACAATCGAACGAAGGGAAAAGGAGCGCGAATTTTCATAGATGCGGCGGGCTCCAATCGCGATACGTTATCGAGCGGAAAGCGCGAACGCCCGTCACGGCTCGTTCCAATTAACGGGGAGGCTCGTTTCTCATTTAAGAACGCTTTAGAATGCGGCACACCGTGAACGACCCATCGACCCGGCAACAACAAACAATTTATACATTTAATAACCTCCGTCTTCGACGATATCGCGCCAGTTTGTTTGTTAAAGCTAATTGAACGTGCGTTTTAATAAACGCACGCGGTCAATTGAAAACGCGGCCTAATTGGCGCTGTTCCCGATTTTCGGGGCTTGCGTTTTCATGCGCGACTACGCTGCAAACCGCTTAGGCACGCTGCCCTGGCTCCGCGATTCTCGCGACAGCTTTTCGCAATACCTAACATGCGTGAAACATACCTAATTCTTTCGAAAAGGCACGAAATGGACGCGCGTGCAATTTTGAAGGCCCGATTGCCAGATCGCGATAACAAGGCCAGTCATTAGTCGTCGGTACGCCTCGGGAAATGGTAGTTCGCACGTGCGCAACAACGACAAGAAAAAGAAAACAGCGGTTTTAGTTTTTCTCACGGAAGAGGTCTCGAAAATTGTAGTGGGTGCACATGCACTTGGACGTACCGCGCGCGGAAAACCGTCATTCGCGTGTCGTTCGAGCCGGTCTGCTGCTGGTCGGTGTGCTAATTAAGATGGACGAGCCACCAGGGGGATTAATGACACCCGTCTAGTCTGCCTCCGACTATCGTTACAACGTTCCGCTCGAAAGCATCGGAATACTCTTCCTAATTGCCTATCGGGCAAGAATGTTTTCGTCGTTGCTGCTGAATTAATCTGATAAGACGCGTATGCAGCGGGGATTAGACTGAGGAATGAAACGTGAATTTGTTGTACCCTTGTAACGAATTCATCGTTTAGTCTCGTTACCGAGTCGAGCAATTTGTTATGTCGTGATTTCGTTTCATCGGGTCTTCTTGTCTTTAGACATCGTACGAAATTCTGGTGGCATTTAAAAAATTAATAAATACGCATGGAAAGTAGAAAGCTTGTCTATAAAGAATGACAATGGTGTTAAGGAAGATCTGATAAACATAATATGGTAGATGTTTTCTTTTCTTATAACGCATGTATGTTGTAACCTACAAATGTATTTTCATGAAGTACACATATCTTGTGTGTTTTTCCTTGTTGTACCTTTCAATTTTATGATCTTATGATCGTGACTAAGTTGATTTTTGTGTGTACGTAATATTTCATATGTCATCTGATGTTGT
Organism: Bombus affinis; assembly: GCF_024516045.1. Taxonomy (NCBI): domain Eukaryota; kingdom Metazoa; phylum Arthropoda; class Insecta; order Hymenoptera; family Apidae; genus Bombus; species Bombus affinis. The sequence goes on along the minus strand of NC_066347.1, from coordinate 5,816,817 downwards.
ATAAAATTATTTTGCATTATAAAGTACAATTGGATTTTTGCTCCAGATTGTAGATAATCGACGTACCACATACTCTAAGGCATATAGGAACTTTGTAGCGTAATTTAGTTAATAAATTTTAATTTGGTCGTTTTATTACAATAATAAAGCCACATTGTCTACATATCTAGTTTTCAATTTATGAAATAAATGGTTTATGTCGTTTAGAGCGGCGAAAGAAGTCGAGTACAAAACAGTTTTCAAGCTGGACAGGTAGTAATTGCGTTATCTGAATGCCTTAATGTCGCTAGCTGAGGTTTTATTCTATGTACGTCTTATACTGATGACGACTGAGTAACAACGACTCACGCAACTGTGCAGGCAACTGATTGTCGCGAAACATACTACAGAAAATTCACACACTCTTCATCTTTATAATTTCTTGCTGATCGAGATTAAATGTCGACATGCTCAACGATTACAGCTACCTAGAACTTTTCCCTCATCTTTTACTCTCATCTTCCACGTTCCTTAACATGCATCTTAAACGAGCGACGCTGGCTTGATAAATACAGAACATTCTTTCGAAGCAGGACACCGTCACGTTGAAAGCAAGCGCATAATTAATATACGAATAAGAAAAGCTAGATCCGTCGGTATATAATATATTAAAGCATTTTTCATCGACATCATTTCAGACACATCCAGCTATAAATTCGCAAATACGCTTAATTCGTGTCGCTGATGGTTTTATCTCCGGACTAAGGCGTTGGCAAAAAGCAATTTCTTCCCCGTAGTACATACACGAGAGATAGGACTATCCCCTTGCTATCAAACCTGGAAACGTATGAATTCCTACTTTACATCCGCTCTGTGAGTTAAGTAGGCCATATTTCCAGTGTGGCAAACAGGGACCGTGGAATTTATTACGGAACAGATGTCCCCAAAAATAAAAGAAAGGATATCATACGCGCTGATACTACTCGCGTAGTAGATGGACGTACATTAATAAGGTTATAAAATCACTCAGTGATCAAAGTTGAAAATTTTCGATAAAAGTTAAGTATCAAGTAGCATTTCCATCAGTTTTTTTTTACATAAATTCCTATCAACGTTAACAATTTAACGATGTGTCATAAAAGCGACCTAATAGTTTTCGTTTTCGATTATGCCATAGTACAATCCTCATATTGAATCATGAAGTAACATTAAAATTAAAAAATCTCTAAGAATGCATCAATCATATTTTTCTTCTTGATTGTCGTCTTTAATTGCTGCGATCGTCAAAAGTAGGAAACTTCAACCGCTGGCCGATTTTACGATCTCACTGTATCGTTTTCTTCAGGTATACGCGCAACTTTATGCTGTTTAACGACAGATCGATAGCATTCTCGACAATTTCTCCCTTCTGGCTTGTTCGGCTCATGTAGATCGTATATCTATATGGAATGGTTCGCGATAGTAGAGAAGCGGTACAACGCATATAATTTCACGAAATTAGGTTATCCTTTAATGCATGCCGGCTATTCATAATGCGGCAGTTCGCGAACACGTTGCGGTGTCTAGCCTAGCATCAGAGTGCATATTCCTGTCTCATCGGGCTCGATTCATTCGCGTTTCCTCTTGCTGGTATCGTTCTGCTCTCGTCTTTTTGCATCCACCTAATGCGCGCTAAATTAATTCTTCGCGCCGTTAGTTGACCCTCCGAGCCGATGCGAAAATGCAGAGAAATGGAGAGAACGTTCGACTCATCGGTGAGAAAATAATTATCGGAACGTGACTCGACGCTGAGAACGGAATACTATAAAAGAAACGTGTACGTATGTAACTGTATTTGATCGGTGTCTTTCAAGGAGTATAAAAAGAACAAGAGATATTGGGATTATGTGGTGTTTATTGAATTGGTTTATCGAACTGATTCTTCGAAAATTGAAGCTAAGATGTGGAAGCAAAGTAGCAATTTTTATTGATCAGTTGTTGGTTGTATTCGTGAGACTTTTAATATTATTTGCAATTTTTTATTACTCTTATAATTCCTTTTTCCTGGTAATTTTCTTTAGAAAATAATCTCAATTATCAGCTATTCTATAAATAGCTTTTGTAGAAAACGATTGCGACAGAATGAAATTATTACTCTCATTTCCAGAAAGCAGCAACGCGTAGATTTGTTCCCGAAAAATCTGATTTTATCATTTCTAATAACAATCAGGTAATTGTACTAATATTTTCGTTCATTATTTCTTGTACAATAATGCATAAGCTAGTGACCTATGTTTAACATTCATAACGGTAACAAGGTTTATTTAACATTTATATTTAACAATCTCTCTGATATTGTAATGTATATTCCGCACAAATATTCTGCATTACAAAACAAAGTAGGGAATGATATATTTAACAATTCGCTTGTGTAATACTGACAGAATTTAAAATACGGATGTATCAATTTTGAACTAAGCATACATATAATAATTATCTATAATACTGATCAAAAATTTGCCTCAATCTACCTAACCCTCAAGTTAATCTATCTAAGTCAATCTACCTAATTCTATACTGAATTTCTCGCTAATTTTGCTGTTAATCCGAAATTGATAGTATCTGTAGAGAGAAATCAATAATTATTTCTTTTATTTTCACAGAATTTCGATTTGAAGATTAATGAGAAAAATACTCTCTCTGAGGTAACAAAAGAGAAGAGAATTTTAAGATAACTTCTTTTTATAGTTTTGCACTCTATGAAATCTGCAAGATCACGTGGATATTTGTCTATTCATAAATAACATAGAATTCCAAACGTAGTGATTGACAAACTTTTAGACAAGGGATTATTGTTAACTAAATTTATAAAAACTAAATTTGAAATCTTGCCAGCCACACGTGAACTTATCGACTCTTTTCTAGGCGACTATTAAAAATAAAATTCCTTATACTACAAATATCGAAAGACCATTTCAAACGTTGTCAAAAGGAGTTCAGTCTTTAAGAAGAGGGCAGGAACGTCTCATTTCCGCGATATAATGAAATTTAGCGACTGACGGAGTCCCTTCTCTCGGAAAAGGATATCGAGGCGACAGGATCCATTGTGCGGCGGTATGGCAGCAAGTTGTTCGCAATCGAAGACACGAATCGTGGTGCACGGTTGGAGAGATGATAAAAGACGAAAGGGAAACGGGACGGAGAACATCGCATTACGTACGGGAAGACAGGCGGTTGGAGGCTGGGACGACCCGTGTAAATCTCGTCGGTGTACCGGCGTGGCGAAGCATAAATTTCCTTTCGGTCGACCTCTCGTCCGACGCCTCTTACATCCACCTAAACGTTTCTGCGCTGGATACTACTTATCTGTCGGAACCGTTCTCGCGGGCTAACGCTTCGTTCCTTTTGTTTCCGTCAGCCGACATATTGTGCGTCGAGTGCGTCCTAGACGTTATCGGTGTCCCGTCGGAGAACACCGTGTATCCCTTCGCGGGATGCTGCGACGTCAGATGCCTGCGGGCTGCTTACAATGCGCGATAATGTTGTCTGCTTGAAAGCATTCTCCGTAAGAGCGATACACGAATTTGAAGTTATGGTTGCAGAGGATGCATGTTCTGACGAACTGTCGTTTTGATACATGAAACGTTTGAAAACTGAGATACTGTACTTGTAAGATTGTATATACGTAGTTGACTGATTTGATGTATTCGTGTATTCATTAGAATCATAATTAGAATAATATTCCACCGGATACACAATATAAGACGTGGCGTTTTCGAGTTTCAAATATCACATGTTTTGTATGATCATAAATACCATAAAGCTCATAAAGATGTTGAGACAGTAAAACTACGTTCCTGTATACACTTTAGCGAGAATAAGTTTCTATATACAAGATTTAAGGATACAAGCAGATGTTTTCGTTTGGCTCATGGAGAAGTTGATTGAGGATCAACGGAATAAGGAATGGAAAAAAGCAGCTGTGACCGAAAGATAATTGCTCAAGAGATAGGATTAAAGGATAAAGGAAGATTAACTCGTGAAATTCTATAGTCGTGTCATTACTTAACATAAAAATATTTAAAATAATAATAAAAATATTTTAGTAAAACACTGATACATATACTCGTACTATCAGTTCAGTTTCAAAATTTCAAGCTTCAGATTCTTTCCAGTTCCTTGAACAACATTCAAACTTCACCACTAATAAACTCTTGTATTCAGTCGTTATCGCGACTGTCAATGAAACCTTCGAATCTCCTTACTCACTCATATGAACCATAACGAAGCTAGGAAACGCGTAAATCTCGAGTACAACTTACAAAGCACTTCGTATCGCTATCCAGATTGTGCAGGAAGGTCAAATACAATGATTCGTACGCACGGTGGCGAACAATTCGTAGCGGGAAACGCACGGAAGAAAGTGCGAATACACTTGACGGTAAAAATTAAAGGGAAAAGGGTGTTCGCGCGGTGCAAAGTTACCGTCGCGGGTCAGGTGAGTGCGTACCACCAGGGTACAAGAGAGAGAAGGAAGAGCGAAAGTCGGAGGAAGTTGGAGAGAGGGAAAAACGTGGATTCGAGAAAGAGAGACGGGCATCGTGACAGGGAAAGAGATGAGGGAAATAGGTGGAAAGAGCTCGGCCGCTCGACTCCCTTCGGTGTTTGTAAGCACTTACCCCGCGGCTTATTGTTACCGCAGCCCTCTTTGTCGGGATTTGTAAAAGCACTCGGTGCGTTAATTCCAGGGTGCCGGATGCGGCACATCGGCCGGCATGCGCGCGCACTTCTGACACACACGATTTGTTTGCCTGTATTCCGACCGCTTAATCTTTTTTCCTTTGCCTACGGAACCGTCTGCCGTCAGAAGAGCCACCGGGAGAAGAGAAATAGCCACGAAGGTGCAAACATTTGACATGTAAACCTCAGCGTATGCCGGGTTACACGTACTGGACCCGGCTGATCTCTTGCGTCAACTCGGATGAATTATTTTTTTCAAAGTTGGTAATTGGCTACTATATGTTTGTCACGTGTATGTTTCTGCTCACAATGGTCGTAGAAACCTTCTGATGTTTGACGAGGGTTTAAAAAATGTTGGAACTCGTTTAGGGTGTTAGAATTTGAATATTATCATTCTGGTGAAAAGTTAGATGTACATCTTTATATGATGAAATGTTTATTGTAATAACGTTTTAACTGTCCAGAAACAGAACTTCATTTTCCAACCTTTTTCTTTTTTCAACTTTATTTTTTGGCAATTCCTTGCTTTCATTACATAGATACTTACACGACTAACGTTCAATTTCGAACAAATAAGTTATTATTATGTTGTTATATGTAAGTTATGCTTCCATAAATTCACTTATCCCAAGAATATTAACAACAATAAATTCTAAGGTAAAAATCTGTAGCACGACACATAATATATGCAAATATATTCCGTTGCTGTCAAACGACAGGACGAAACCATGACGATCATCCTAAAATTGTGACAATTCTACCTCGATTTTCCAGAATCGAGCCTGGCTAATGCGATATTTACAAAGTTCGTTATTATGCCGCGAACGAGACAACGAATAGAGAACGTGAGACGCTTCCTAGATCTGGCCACGCGCAATCAACGAGCAATAACCTTAAATCGCTTCCAACAGAAATCGCACTCAGTGTTTGACACGATCGACCGGAATCAGCCGGTAGCAACGTGCTTGGTCCACGAAAGCTTTCGGTCGAGCATGACGCTCGATTTCCTACGACAAAGATCTGCTCTCACAAGAGCAACTTCTGCCCTCCGATTGCTTTCTTTTCTTTCTTCGCCCAGTGGCCTGTCTACCATTTCTTCCATCCTTCTCCACAGTGTCTATCTTCTCCTTTCGCAGCCTGGACACGTGTACGTGGGCGTGACCAGCTAACAACGAAGAAGAATACGAACGCGCAGGGTTGCAGAGGGTTGGCGAACGTAGAAGCTTTGTCGGAAGTATCTTCTTATGGGTGAAGAACAGAGTGGCGGTAACGCGAAGGGATTTTCGATATCACGCTAGAGCGACGCTGATTATCGGCAAATTGTTGCGATAAGTCGCAGCTTGACGCTTCACGGAACAACGAGAGCGCCCGGTTTTTATTCAATTGAACGATACCCAGCCTGTGGAACGGTGGACAGTATAACAGAGAATAAACGATTTTGCTAGCTGATCATTCTGTCGTCGATGAAAGAGAATAAAGTTAGAGTGAATTTTCTTGAGGCAACCTGGAACGTTTATTTGAAAATATTGACAGGAAGTTCTTCGGAATTTATTTAGGAATAATTTCTTGAGATAAATGTGAACTTCGATTGTTTCTATTATATATTACAGTACTGTCTGAGGTTGGAGGAAATTTGTTTAATTTATTATCTAAATAATTAATGGTTTAAAGTGATCTAGAAATGCACTGCATCACATTCTTACACAAATTTAGAAATTCTAATTGTTTCATTTAAATCCTAAGCATAGTGGAAATCCTCATTATATACTCTCTTTAAATTCATTAAATTTAATGAAGTAGAAAATGTCATTCTAATAAAAATTGAAAATTATCTAAATCCTCATGGATCTCTACGCTCAAAAAAGCTGTCAATGCTATAAAAATATAATATAAATAGTTAGCTAGGAAAGTACAATTTATTATTAATAACTAATTCACCTGTTTAATTTTCTCTGAAGAACATAAGATTCAAACAAGTCTACAAATCTCACTAATCCCACTATGAAATTCAATCGTGTTTACGATTAGCTCACTTCTTTTCCTTAAGAACAACCTAAGCTCGTGTACCAATTACTCAGCCAAATAGGTAGAGTACTCATATAAAATGGGCAAACGATATCGCGCGACTCGAAATTGCAAAGTACGCGTGTATCGATCGGCACGCGTATCCGGCGGTGTTATAAGCGGTAGCAGACTTTATTAGCTTTTGGAACGCGCATACCGTTTAATGTATTCCATTGTGCGGCGGTGGCAGCGGTAGTGCTAATTCCGAAATTCCGGGTATTATGCCCTCCCGAAGTGAATTTCGGCATTTGCGTACTCCGCGAGGCACGGAACGCCTTCTCTTCCCTCTTTTGCGGTAGTGTGTCAGCGAATCGGCCCCCAAACCGTTGAAAATCCGACTGGGAGATCCGGACTGTCGTTTACGAGAGTCCATAAATTCGCGACATTTCATTTTAAATTATCCCGCGCCCGCGGCGTAATCTCGTTCGACCGAAATACAAGCCTAGAATTCGCGGGCGATGTCGATATTAAATTTCCATGGCAATCGAAAGATGAGCTGCTTGGAGACATTATTGGTCGTGAAATGAGATTCAGTAGCTGGTCCAATTGTTGCTACTGCGAGTAATATTTATGTCTGTGTAGATAAGTGTCAATGCTTTGTCGACAGACTGCTTTAATTGCGAACGACGATTTTGTTTCAATTGTGTGTTTTAAATTCATCAAAATATTGAAATGAAAATCTGACTGTATATACGTATACATTTATTAAAGAGATTTCGATATTTATTTCTACATTATTGATTTAATATTATTTATAAATACTTGTGTCCCATAGTTACGTAGGGAGATCTAAGGATCATAGTGGTATAAGTGAGATCATCGCTATTTTTCATATAATAAAGTTCTGCGTGTATGACTATAAAAAAATCCATTATCGTTTTTCATGGCATGAAATTGTATTGCAACAAAAGATAAAGTTATAGTTTGATTAATTATGAAATTTAATGGATGATAATTTTAAGAATTGAGATACGTGACTGGATCTAAATTCTCAAAATCTGGACTCATATCGTTGTGATTTTCAGATCACCATATTCCGTTGCAATCGTTTCATATCGGATGGCACTTGGCTAGTCTCATCATTAAAATGTTCAGAATAATTGAAACAAGCAAAGTGTGAATAAACTATCTGTAAAATATACTAACAATAAGTACTTCTCGCTATTGCGTATGTTTCCACAGAATTGACCTAGAAGCTATCGAGGATAAATATTCTTTTGTCATTATACGCTACATATATCGTATATACTGTGCGCCAGATTCAGTGAATTATTCAGTAGTGAAATTCAAATTCCTATGTGTCGACAAGCAATCGTTTCAATGAATCTAACTTACACAATACACGGATTACGGATCAGTAGATCCGTGATTTGTGACGCCACGGTTGGGTTTGCAGTTCATTGTTCGGCATCTGTTTTCTCGTCTTTCTTCTCTATTTGTCAATAATGTCTCGATGGGCTTCTATTTTAAAACTTAGCAATCACCGGTTGGTTATTGGCCCAGTTTTGCAGCGACGCGAGCGAGGGCTCCTAAACTCGACGAAGGCAAACACGTCATCGGCAGAGTTGTCTTTTCCTCGAGGGAAACGTGCCAACGTCGAACGTGGAAGTCTGTATACGTCGACGAATCGACGAAATTCACGTTTTCCGTCGTATCGGTAATATCGAAATATTCGGCATTGTACGTTATGTAGAGAAGAGATTCGCGGAATTGAAATATGCATCGGGTTGTTTGTTCTGAGCTGAAGTATTCGAAACGCTGTCTGGATCATGTGAGATCAGATTGAACAGGTTAATCAAACGTAAATTGGATATCACACAAGTGGAATGGATGAAGAAGTATATATGTATATCGAGTTATTTTAATTAACTATTGCAACCTAAATTCTAGAAAAACATCAAACAAAGTTAAAATAAGGTAAAATAAGATAAAATAAAGAGGTCTATACGCTGTATACAATACCACATTTTTTGAATACCAAATTTTTAGTAACATAAAGAAGAAAATGGGATCCTGATTCTTGATCCTAGAATTTTTCTCTCTATTCCCGAACATTGACTTCTGACCGTTTCTTGATCCACGTATCTGGTTGAGTTATGGTCCAAAGTCCTATGAATCTCTTTTTGTTCCTTGGACTTCTGAGGTTTCTTCACATGGATACCTTTTATAATGTTTTGAGTTTTTGGTTCTGTCTTAAATTAGATATAACTTTCTAAATTTTTTTTGTTAACTTGCTTATCTTATTCATTGTAATTAATTAGTTAATTTAATTTAAAGCGGCAACCAATTTTCATCACGATTAATTTTCACCCCTAGTTAGACACTAGAAATTTCCAGTCTAGTACCTTTCGTATACTATTATTGCTTTCCATGTAATGGTGACGCAGGGTCTTGCAAGATCTTATTAGAATTTCTCTTTGTTGTGTATTAGGTGTTACGGCACTTAGTAGCATAGCACAGCAGCATTTCCCACGTGCAACCTCTTACACTGTCGTACTTTAGTGTAACGTATGCCACTCGAGACAATCTCCGTCGTAATGGTATTATTAAGTTGCAAGAATTGTATTATTTTAATGTAAATCGTAACTCGGTTACGGTGTCGTATTCTAACTAACATAATTCCCACAAGGATACGTACGAAAAGTATTGCTCCTGCTACATCAGAGGAGCGTCTTGCATGCTTTGTATATTGATAAAATAAAAATGAACCAAAAAGAATTTTGGTTGTGGCTAAGTTTCATTCAAACTCAAACTTGAAAATTTGACGAAGATTGAATCTTACAGTTGATTTGTAATTTCAGACTTTAAACGACGTTTTCTTTTTTTATCCAAAATTTCTGTAAATTGCACGAAGTAAATTTTCATATTTTTGAAATATTTTTCGGAAACATATCCCACTTTCATAACTGAAAAGTACATAATCTTCATGAACACGCTTCACGCTTAAGAAATCTTGTATTCCAGAACGTGTGATGAATATTGAAGATGAAGTTGCATCGGGGTTTGTTCGTGCGTGAACGTACACACGTAGAATAACAGGTAAATGTGTCATCCACGGCGACTTGCCGACTACTACGAGAAGTCTGGCAGACAATCGAAGCGAAACGAGGAAGCACGACCATTTGCTATATCGGAAATAGAAGTTCGAGCATTACCATTTCCAAACGTCCTCGCCGTTGTCGTCGGCTTCGTCGCGACATAATTCATCGACGTCGAGCGCCGTGCCGCTGAATTATGCCAATTAGCAGCAGACGCGATGAACTTCGCACCGCGGAGCGGATTATCTTAAATAGTCCCGTGGCGTACGTATCGAGAACCATGACGAGATTCAGACCTGTTAATTGACTTGCCTGTTCTTTGTTGAAGTTTCGACTCTCGGTTTCGGCGTGTCGTGCTTGCGTGTCTTGATTTGTTTGTATTTCGTTAATTGGAAATTTGATCGAGTGTTCTTTGTGTACTTGAAGAAACTTGAGTATTTTATTCCCCGTGGATAATAGTATTTTTAAAAAATAATTAGATATCAAGGCACGCGATCATTGATAATAATTAGACATTGGTTAGAGTATGATGGAATTACCGTTACTTTCTTAGAAGATAGAGTTACTTGATACAATAATTTGTCGTTAGTGTTTCCTTATGTCACGCTAAAATTCGATATTCTTCAATTTTGTGTGCAGTTAAAAATTTTCTTAAATTAGAAGCTTTATGAAAATCAACGCATGAGACTTCCTATACTTTTTCTCTCAATATTTATGCCTTTACTATTAGTTAACACATTAGAAAAATACAAAGCGATGCTAATCGATAGATTAGATTAGATCAGAATTTTTTAATAATATTTCGATCTACTTTGGGATGATTGACGTTATTTATAAGTGATGCAGGGCAGTAACCGGTTAATTACACGGAGGTATTCATAGATTCGTTCTTAATTGATATTCTCCGCTAGGAGAGGCAGCTTCTCTGTGCTAAACAATTAAGTTACGAGAATGAACAAGTTCAAAAGCAGCTACCGAGGTGAAGTAAACCAAACAATCCCGAAATAAAACAAGACGATTGAAGGATACTTCTGCAGGATGCTCGTAGATATCAATTATTATCGAGAGGTATTGGTTTCATTGAAATAGCGAGAACGATTGATTTCGAATTAAATCACGAACTATCGCTAACAGAAATGAGAGCTCGATCGCTTGGAGCGACTTGAAAGGGCTGTACAAGGAGCTAAAGGAAATTTTATCATCGTAATTAAACGATCTTCTACGTTTGCCGCTATTCGCGCAATTTCGCTTTTTCTACTCTCTTTCTTCCACGAAGTGATAAACAACAAGAATATTGTATTCCTACTTTCTCACCAGTTTAACTTCTTATGACATCATCCAGGTTAAGTGCGCTAAAAAGAAAATTGCTTTTAATTTGATTTCAAACTTCGATACCTTAATGAACGGAATAATTTTCTTGATAAACGAAAGACCCGAGATAATTTGAATCCAGCGTGCCTACTTTGCCTATTTTATTGTCCCGTATAGCCAACTTTCACAATATTTAAAATTCCCCTGATATTTGGCGAATTTTCCAAATGACTGTTACAACAGTCTCCTCGCTCGACCTTATTCCCACAATTACTTAGACCGTGTTAAGGAATCTTGTTAGCTCGCACTTCGACAATTTCTCTCGGTTTAACGAGCAAGACTTCGCGATCCCTTAAAGCAGCCCACGGGCTCGCGTTTCCACGAACAGCGCCAGAAACAGGAACGTTCGACCATTAGAGCGGAATTTACGAACAAGAGTAACACCTAGTCGCGACTTCTCCGAACGAAAGACAAAGGGGGGTCGATAAGGATCTCGAAGGAATCTGCATTGCAGCAGGCAAGAGTCTGTCGCGCGGAAAGAAGCCACGCAACCAAACCCATTCATCGCGAAATGTGGAATAAGAATCCGAAAAAGGGGAACGCGTATCCGGTCGTATGCAAATTACGCACGTGGGAAAGGTAGGCTACAGCGAAACGTTAAATGATACACAACTCGCTTGGGAAGAGAGGTTTTGCCTGGTAAATTTATTACCAAAATGGGATAGCGAATCGCTCGAATTATCACGAGCTGTTTCGACCGTTTAATTCTTTTGTAATGTTCTATCCTAATGTTCTTTTGTAATGCTTTCACAAGGCTATAGCAATTTGATGCGAAACTGAACCGTGGAACCTGATACAGAAAGATTAAATTCATTGAAAGATTAAAATATGTATAAATACCTGTGTTGTCATTGTATATATGCATGTACATAGTTGCTATTGAATTTTAGTTTTTATTAAAAACAGAGAAAACTTAGCAACAATTTGTCAATGAGAAATTTATTTTTGGTTTGATACTGACTCTAGTATCCTCGAGAATAAATTCTGCTGCGGTCTGAAAGTTTTGATCAAAGTAGCTGTTTATTCTGTGTGCAGTTTGCGTTTTGTTCGGGGTATGTTGTTCGAACTAAGTCTGATACAGCAACTCATAATATTGTACTTATATATATATATGTTAAGTTTTCTTTGAAAGATTAAGAAAGACGACGTTGAAGAGGAATATCGGTCAGAATAGAATAGACATTCCTATACCATCTAATTAGAAACAAAATTAACAAGATCATTTTTATTTTTTGTATCGATATTTAATGACATTAATGTAATAAAATGTGCTTGAGACTATCCACAACTATTATATTATTATGTCCATAGCTATTACGAAGGAATGAAGTCTCGTCTGATCTTCGTATTATGGTGAGGAGGTGTTGTGCCCGAAATTGCATCCTATTCATAACTAATACTAACATGGAGTAAGATCGATAAATGCACATTATATTTAGAAGACGACTTGACGTTGGTAATATTTATATAAATTTTTGACGATGTCATTCAAGACTTTTCCTTCAGTTCTTAATAGTAGCATATCAATATATAAATGATAGGATATATTTCCGTATTTTCTAAAATGAATTTCATGAAGTTTGATGTTCATAATTCCTAATAATTAATAAACGTATTATAAAAATCTAAGATATGATGTGTTTAATACATCACCATTTCTCTATATTATATAAATTATTAGTATTGAAGTGGTCACCACTTCTACGAAAACTCTACATCTGGTCTTGTTAGTTCTCTCAAGCGCTGAAACCATCGACAGCATATAGACAAAAGACTGGCACGAAGGCAGACCATAAACAATAGACAGGCGACGTTGGCTTCGGGGTTTTCAGTTATAAGGTAACATTGCTAGCGTGTGGATCTGGACCAGCTCAAATTGTATTCCTACTTATTATTACACTTCTCTATTAAATATATATTTTCTACCTTACACTTTATCCACGCGTTTTCTCTCTTTATACATCTAATAACCTCAACAATTAGAAGACAGAAATCTAAGTTGCATGTAACAGGGAGCAGTTGTAAAGGCATGGCCCCTCTGAAAAATACATTATGAGAAGAATAAATTGAAATGCTTGACGATATAATGGAAGGAAATTAAGATGGAAGAAGAAACCGAGGACAGTGTGCATAGATGCGTGCTTACGAGAGATAAATGGGGTAGGCCGACAAGAAGGGCTGGAAACTAGAGGGTGCAAATGAATGAATGAATGACTTGACCGCAGCAGAGTGTACAACTGGTCCTGCTGCCACTTTTTCTTCCTGGAATTCGAGCTCCTCGACAATAGTCAGACGTGTTCAATGGGATGTGTGTTTTTGTTCTATAGCTACGATTTTTATGACTCGATAGAGAGAAACAGCAACGGGTTAAGAGAGTGCAGAGTGCAAGGTGTTAGGATTTATATCTATCGTTCATGAATAAACGATCCTTTATATTTTCCATATATTCGTAAATGATTACTTTAGTGATAAAACTAGGATTAATTTGAGAATTATTTGTGATATCTTCACAATGATGAAGATTTTCTTGTTATTAAAGTCATATTTTTTAAAATCTTCCATCATTTTCTATCAACTTAATTATTGTCTTATTTATTTACATAATGTTCTTACTTTTTGTTTAATTAAGGAATAGAAAAAAATATAAATTGAGAGAAAAAGGTACAAGTGAATGAAAATAGATCTAAGAAATATACGAGTGTCACGAATAGGTTAATAAGTTAAAGGAATTTCGAAACTAAAAACAAATATAGAGATTATTGAAATATGCAGTATAGTTCCTTTCAGTAAAGTTTCACAGTCTACGTTAACGTGATAACAGTTTATCGTAATGTTGCTTCGTGTAACGTTCAAAGAACTTTGGAGTAAATTTTCTGTTTAGCCTATATCTTTGTTAATTTTTCGATGGACTGGTTTCCGACGGTGAACAACGTTCGTTTTCGCGGGAAAATATTCAAGACAAGCGAGTATAATAGTTCGTAGTTAACGTGCTCGTTTCCATCGTGCACGAAGGAACGCCGAAGCTAAAAGTAATCGCGCTTTGACTTGCGAATGAGCGAACAATATAACTTCATACGCAATTTACATATAATTCTACAAATTGAGTTTCTCACTGTGCAGTCCGTCGAGCCGGGTAAATTATAAAATAATAGAATCATTATGCATTTATGCAGATACGCTCGCAGCGAAATAACAGTGTCCCGCGAGCGTGCCGCATTTTCAAAATAATTGGTTTTATTTTGCCGCTCTTTCATTCCCTTCTAACAAGTTTTAGCCAATGCGAAGAAGGTACCAGCGTAAGCCCATTTTGCGTGCGAGTGGCTAACGTAACACGGTATTGTATTTTGTTAAATAAAATTTATTTCAACCGCAAAGCGTATAACAATGTTTGCTATTTGTCGAATAAATTTAAATCAATGTTTTCGAAATACTGAGTTTATTTGACTTTAACAGATCTGTGCTTGTGTCATGTTAGTTAAAAAGGAGAAACATCGATATAACTATTTTTATTAGCTTCTAGAGGGAATCGATAAGCTGAAAATTCTATTAATAAAAATAGTAGATGATCGTGAGAATCGATTTTATGCATAATATAAAGTATAATTTAACATTCACTGCGCTATATCATATTATTGCAAATTCCAATGTTAAGAAAATCATTTAATTTATTATATTCATCTGATTTGTATATTAAATCAATTACTTCTTAATATTCTCACGAAATTAGATAAATAATTCTGCCTTTATCTTTCTAATAATTTATTCGTATCTCAAACAATTCTGACATATCGAACTTTGAAATGACAATTGCTCGTGGATTTATTAAATTCACCAATGAGATTTCTGATTTGAACTTCGAGTAATGCTATCTTTGGTATCTTATTTAGAATATTTGTATTATAGTTAAATCTTTTAGTCAGAAACCACAGTCTCGAAACTATTTTATGAACGCAAGAATCTTCATTTCTATGGGCTATATGAGCTGCTAGACCTTGGTGTCTGAACACCAAATAGCGATGGACGCGTCGTAAACTCATAACATGGTGCACAAGTAGTCGGAGGACGCGAGGTCTGCTTACCCTTGGGTCTAGTCCTCGTACTTCTCCTTACGAGGTTGGCTGGTCGACGTCTTAGGGGGACCACTCAGGTTCTGGAACATCCACCTGTACGTTAACCATATTATCGTCTATTATTCATAATATGATATAAGAACTGGTTCGATAGATCTTCAATTTTCTCCACATAAAATGCTTCTTTTTTGAAATTATCACACGTAAGATTAAGTTAGTATATAAAGAATGTGCAGGAACTATATAGTTTCTACATAGTTTCTACGTTACTACATAGTAACGTCATCAGAAAATACATCTATATCACACGGACTCGTCTTTTAATTTTTCATCTAACGCAATATTATAATCGTGCAATAAAAATCAACTGTGTACCACGACAAATTTCCATAATATTCAAAATTAAAATGAACAACCTCGTCATGGCGCGGTCATAATATCGAAAGTAAGTAGAAAATAAGATAAGTAATCCGGAGGAATAATTCAAAAGTATCCAACTCTTGGCAGATAGAGCCGTGTTTCGCGGTCGGAATTGAAATTTTTGGCTCGTAAAGTCGGCCTGTTCGCGGCATCGAGTCCCTACAATACGCATGGTCTCGGCCGCGTGTCCTTTTACGAGTCGATAAAAAATGCGATTTCAACCGGCATAAAAATGATTGCACGATGTATGAAGTGGGCAACATCGGTGGGAAAAAAGTCACGGGTTCACACGGGATTGTAACCAAGTTTATTACACGGAGACAAGTTGGATTTTCGCGCTATTGTCTCGCTCACGGTCGCGTGTTCACCGGCACATTTTTATCGTGTTCAGTCTAACAATGAACGAGCCACTCGTATTGCCACCTGTTCCCGACAGCTTGTTGATTTCCGCGAATATCACGCTGTTTTAATCCTCGGGACGGTTGTCGTGCAACTGCGCCGCCGGTTATTTCGGCGTTATGATGTAAAGCCGCGTTAAACGATTTAACGTTGCATGAATTGCCCGCCATTAGAGTCGCGATGTCACTTCCGGAAGATCGAAGATTGCTAGCAGATTGTAAATCGAGTCAAAAGTCCGCGATTTTCGAAAATTTTCTTGAAGAGAAGTTTGAAGGAAGAAAAAAGGCGATCCTTTGAATAGTTGATTATACTGAAAATCTTTTTGTCTCTTTCGTTAAATCGTGTCCCGAATTTTGGGAAGTTTTCTTTCATTCATATCTGTCACTAGAGTTTCTTAGATTTATGGACGATATTAATATAGATGAATATCAAATAATTCAAGTATGATCTTCAATCATCTTCAAATAATCATATTACCATATTATGTTGCCATTGAAGTCACTGCATAGAGTCTTATGAACTGTATTTATTCTGATAACTATCGAAATAATTTTCACTTCACTTTGATTTTCATGATTTCACTTTGTGAACGAGTGTCGGTGGCAAGATTTGTTTCCTACAGTCCTTTGATTGATATTACTCGTGAATTATTATATATAGAACATGAAGTTAGAACGAGCTTCTACTTATCGTTAAATTGTTTGATAGTCTTCCAAATTTCATTTCTGATAATTCTAATCAAAAATTGAATAACTACAAGATTTTCAAAATACGAGACAATAATTCACAAAAATACATGTCTACATACACTTGCAACATTTAGCTGGTAACATATACTGTATGAAAGGAATTATTTGGTAATTCTATATTCGAAGTATTAACAAGAAACAGTATTTTAACCTAAAGAAAAGAACTGTTCTACTCTATCGCTAAGAATGTTGCTATTATATATCTCGTTGAAATTATCTCACTCAAAAAAGGTAAAACCGGCATGTCTTACGCGAAACCCCTTTCCGAAGCATGATGTTTGTTTTAAGCGATTTTTACGTTGTTGGTCGAACGAAGATTTATGCCTTGGAAGATCCATGAAACCGATTAGCTTGCAAGCTCGTCACAACTCGATATCGCGAGTTTAAAATTGCATTTAAGCCTGTTAGCGTGTCGCGTGACAGATCACCTTTAAAACTTATACTTCTTCGGCTTCACCGGAAGGAGGGCATTCTTCTCGATAGGCAAATCGATCGTACTTAAGGGTTGCTGGGCGAATGTTTGCCATCTATACGTACAAATACGATATGCAAGATCCATGAGCGCGATGTAGTCAGCAGGAGATTATGATTCGGGTCACGATACCGAGGAATGCGAGCTACGTAACGTATAAAACATTGCTTGATGCGTTTCACGCTTGGAAAGTACTTTTCTTTTCGCTTAAGAAAGTTTGTTCCCTACATATAAACGTATAAAATATCGCTAATGATAATAATCCTGCTTTTGACAGATTTCTCATTATCCCTTCATTTGAATAAAAATAGAAAGAATATCGCGCCGTTATTTCTCTCACGATACTGTTCGTATAAATTCGAATACAAATTCGATATCATAGAAACTGTACAGTTAAGAAGATGAAATTTTATATCAAACACTACTCAAGCTCGTTTCTCGTAGATTATAATTTCCAAAAGGACAGCTGGATAAAATCAGAGACCTGTAAAGGATCAGAAATGCAAAATCAAATATTCGTTATACATGGAATTCATAATTTCGTGGCTTAACAGCCTCGATTTAAATAATAAACGAGACCGGCTAGCCGTTTCGTTAAGGTTCCCGCTTTCGTTCCGATCCGATGATCTTCGAGAGGCGAATTTCGAGTGGCGAAGCTTGGAAAAATTCGGCCCGGCAATAACCATACATTTGCAAAGTTAATCCCGTTGAAAATCGTGCCGTGAATCACGAACACGCGAGAATTTATTCCGGCCGCGTAAGTTATCGACAAACTTCTATCCCGTAAATCTACGTTATTAGTAGCGAACAAATTCATTTCTCGCGACCTGGCAACATTTTCCTCCACGTCTTTCGTGGCTACGATCCATGGGAAAGGATCAAAACTTTCCTCTGGGAAGCTTAATCGACGGACGAAAGGTGCCATTACACGGCGAATTCTTCGCGACACATCGATGCCTAAGCTTGGTCAAAGTATAAACGCAATGTCTCTATGAGCCGGTTTAATTAAGGACACCGGTGGAGAAGACCTTCCCTTCGAACAGGTTATAAGCCAGGGGAAACGCCGAAATGCTTCAACGACCAATGGCACGATGCGTCCCTCGTAATAAGGGTAAATGAGAGATAATATGGCACTCTTCGGTCATACGCAGCTACAACGACGTGACTCCATCCTGGACGTAAATTGAAGGATGCTGTGTGTGTGAGTGATAATTCGAAAAATATAGGGTAGGCAAAGACCCATGATGTTCTGCGCTCCTTTTAGATTACTTTCTTTTTTGTTTACTTATGTGGAAAGTGGCGTTAATTTATTGATTCTATCGAATAATGAAATGCAGTTTTTTATTATAGTACATATCATATTTTTTAATCATTGATGTAGATAAGATTTCAAAATTTTTAATGCTTTAACGATTTATTAAATTACATAATGTAAATTACATTAGTTTAAAGATCGATTAAACTAATGAAAATGATATTCTTAGATATTTACTGTATATCAAAGGATGACCAACGAATTGTAAAATAATTTTAAGATTTATTTTAGTCCTTCGTGTATAACACTATAAAACAGTGTTGATAATACTAATCATGCGGTCATGTAATGAAGTTAAGGCTATCGAAAAGCTTACACATCTATCCAATTCTGATAACAATGAGATCATTTTAAATGTACATTTGAAACACTAAACTGTCATTTTAAAATATTAACACTAAAATGCAAGGTATTTCAATGGTATTTCCATCGGCATTTACACCAGGTTGGTACATTTATAAGTAACAAAGCAAGTAGCAGGCCGTACCAGAAACCTCTCAACAAATCTCCACTCTCTCCCTCTCGCTCTTTCGACATTCAAATTTCACTCGTAGCTTTCCACCCTCTATCTCAATGGATGCTCTTGCTATTCACCAAGACTTCACGCTGTGATTCTGCGAGACCGCTCGAGAGATACGGAGATCAAGCAACAAATCTGGGGAAACGAGGTCGGATAGCCGCGCTTTTGTACCCTCGTTAGTTCGTTAAGACGTTGCACGATGGATTATTATTAAACGTCGAATCATAAACGGTACTTTCCATTTGCGCAGGCGGAATTCATTTCTTCTTGATGCTCGACATTTCTTTTTGAACCACGAAAAACCAAGATGTTAGTTCATTTTTCTTTCAATGTTTGTACTACAATTTAATGTTGTTGCTAATTATATCTATTTGCGATGATCCATTGAAGATAAGACAGTTCGACGTACTGTTGACCTGATTTCATTAACCAGAATATCGCTTTCGTTTCAACTTCTTAATTGTGAAGATATACTTTACTTGCTTCATCGAAGATGAAAGCTCTTTCGTCAACTCATGACGCGTCTTTGTAACGTCTACTGAAACGAATGAAACGTTAACTGTGGAGTCAGCGTGAAAGGGTTCGGGCCTTTGTACGTTCCTGGTACTGCTTGAAGTGTGAGAGCTTTGAATTTTCTTTTATATCCACGTAACAAGAAGAATTGTGACAATTTACGATAATTATAGTTATTATCATAACGTGTATAAACGTAATATAATTATGAAAAATACGAAAAGGGATCTTTATTTTGTGGTACAGTAGAACTCCATTTATAGTTTATGCAAACCCTACTTATTCGGACGCAGTTTCAGTTAGTGTCTGATTAAAACTTCTGCTGTCTGAATCTACTTGCCCGTGTGTAAACAGTTATATGAATGAAAAATCACTGTTAGGTGTACGTATAAACTGTTTCTCCTACAACGCGTTCACATAAAGTGAATTCTAGTGCATGTTACAGGTCAAAGTGAATAAACACGAGACGACTTCTACATGTAGATCCAGTGTGTAGCAGGATTGCTTTTGTTCTATCGTCTAAGAGCCTGTCTACTATACTAAGCGCGATTACAAATTAAATTGTAAAGCAAAGGGTTAATTACGGATTGTACGTCGCATCTACTCTACTTGTAATGTTTGTGAAAGGAAACTACATGTCCAACGTAGAAAGATTAAATCTTCGGTGAATTTAGGATCGTGAAAATTTCTTAAATGTTGTTCGATATAAACAGCCTGGTCCCTTACAATTCTATTTCACTATTGAAATGAAAACGTAGAAACGAATATATATATATATATATGTAACACAGAGAAATGATTACAAATGTTTTGCGCGTATTAAATAATTCGGATACTCTGATTAACAGCTAAGGGAAAACAGAAGAGGTCTTCTTAATCCGAAAGTATCTGGAATGCCTTCAGGGGCGAAGTCCAGAATTCTTGAAGTAGTCGGAGCCAGATGCTACCCAAATTATCAACGTAAATGCCTAACGTCCCCAGAGTCCCTTATTAATCCGTAAATTAATTCCCCGAAACTACAGTATCATAACCGCTTGCTCGTCCGTAGTGTACCCCTTGCGATTTCACATTTTCGCTTATTAAGCGAAGCAGCCAGTTTGCCAGCGAGCTCATCAATCTTGAATGTCTTTCACATCTTTCGAATTTTTCGATATACATTTTGCATACGAAAGCTATAAGAAGTTGATAAAATAACGCTGCGAATTTAAATTTCCTGATATTTAAATATTTGATTATTAAAACCTTTTAAGAATTATTAAGTAAGTTTATGTTTTTTTAAAAGATATGAAATTTAAGTTTACATGCCAGACGATTTTTAAATTAAGGGATCCGATAAAGGGGATGCTAGGGTTTGTTGGATTCGATAAGAACAACACAGCATCTGGAAACAACTTCGAACTTTCGAAACAGACAATTTTGGAGAATTATAGAACTATAGCAGATCCACACCATCGACTTTAAGTTCGAGAAGCTTGATGGTAAGACTCTCCGACTCTTGGGATCCGACGAAGGTGATCGCGAACTTTTAGAAACTTGTTGAAGCGATCTGATGTAATGCCATTCGATACAAATGGTTCTAAACTCCGAGAATTTGGTAAAAGGAACCTCAAACACTAACAAGTGGAATCTAAAAGGAATAACTTCAAACTTGTACACTATTAAAAAAAGAACTGATAATGACAATACCAGTTGTATTCAAATACCAAATAAAATTCAATAGAAAATTCTAAAGTCTTCAGGATCTCGATAACTTTTGGAAGTGACAGCATACGTGATCCTTTAGAAAATTTCCAAAACAAATATCTTGAGAATCTTTAAGTTCCTAATATTCCGAGATCCTCGGAAGCCTGTGGTTTATCGAATACCAAATTCAAGATCGCACCTATCGCATCTCAACAACCAAAAGTCTTCTCTATGGAGTCGTTAATGTTGAAAATGCTTCCTGGCTACGTGAGATCAAAGTTATTCGTGTCAAGTTTCGCGAGTCCAAAATGCGCTTTATCGAGTTTCAAAAGTCCAAAATAATCTCAATCGAATTTCACGAGAGCAAAGTTATCTCTAGCGAATTTCACGAGCTTGGAATCATATCTCTTTAACCGAATCTCCTTTCTACCATATTCTTCATTGTCTGGGTTGTTTCTATCAAAACCCAGCAACTTAGGATACTATATATAAGATACTACTAGTTGGTTTTATAATCTCCACTGACCTTTCTTAATATAGAATTATGTATGTATATTATATATAAATGATTATAGATCAATCAAATTTGCAATACTTTATTATTTTTCATGCCTACTGCTGATACGTTGAATTCAAATTCCAAAAATAGTGTTGCATTTTTCGCTGTAATAATAGCTTTTCTGTTTTTCTTGCGCGTATACACGAAGACTTTAACATTGACTTCAAATTCCAATCTCTACTAAATAAAATGTTACAACTAAAATGACGATATCTTCTCAATAAGATAGCAATCAATAATTTACATCCATACAACTATAAGACTTTCCAGTAGTTGTTAGCATGACAAAATGATTAAGCAGACGATAAACATAAAAATCAGGCATAACTATCGCCGAAAATTTATCAAAGCTATCGTGTAGCATTAACCAATTGCGATATCACAAAGCACAGTAGACACAGATACTTTCGTTAGGCGGTTCGACTTGTAAAAGAGCACTCAGCTCTCGAAAGTAACAAGGACATACTTTCTTCGAGCGCGACCAGGTCGCCTTTTCAGGCTCGAAGGCGTCTGTATGGATAACGTCGGCAATTCATTAGCGCGCACCTATAGCCGATAATTGCATTTTCAGGCCATTTTACTAAAACGCTCGGCCCTGGCGCCTGTCTCGTCGGGAGGAGCGCTAACGTCCTCCCGTGCGAAACCAAGGGCCACCGAAAGGGGGACCGGCTAACTGCATTAACCTTTCTGCCACCCCATTGAGAGGTGCAGACAGAGCAACGGAGCCCGGCAGAGCGCCCAGAGAGAATCCGGTACCACTCAGGCGGCGGTCGCTTCTCTTCTGCCGCCGGTTAATTACGTTCAATGATTTTGAACACCGGCACTAAGCGAATCTCAAATCCGATTTTCATGCTTGGCATTTGATGCACCGCCAGCGACGCTGTTGCCTTCTTATCGCCTGCTGGTTTTTAAGCTATGGAGCTATCAACCATCCACTTTCGAGATAACAGAAGCGTTTTCAAAGTTGAACGTCTATTTCCAAATTATTGATTTAGATTTATCGTATGGGCAAAGTAACGATTCGATAATCAAAGTTCATGCTGTGACTCAAGAGATAATGAATCGATTGGTACTTTTCGTAGTAGGTTTGATATCATTAATATTTTTTAAGTAATTGATGTTAGTACCGTATAGTATTTATGTATATTTTCATATAATATTTACCAAGTATTAAACACTTCAAGTTTTTCCAGCCAATGACTACAAGAACAATGTAACTGAACATAAATAGGTTCAGTTATCCTCGCAACAAGGTGCTCGATGACTCGAGTTGAACGACTTTTTTCCGCTCACCGTTTGCCGGTATTCAGTCTCGTCAATTTCGTCGTAACCGCGATACACCGGTAGCCTAAAGCCATCCAAAACAAGCGGCAATCACGACTGCGGTTAATAATTCGAGGCCGCAAACGGTGCACGCGAGAGCGATAGATGGAATACCGAGGCGAGCGTGGTCGCAACGTAAAACCGCGGACCCGGTAAAATCCGGACGTTTCCAACGGCCGAAATATTGCTCGGTCTTGCCGCGCTGACGTGAAAATAAGTTTCGACGAATTAATCGGGCATAGAGCGACGGGTTCGCGGTACACGCGCGGCTGTACGCGCTTTAACGCGCAGTCTCTGCGCTGCGGTCGCTAGCTTCGAGCGCGTAATATCACCGCACATGAATCATGAGGATCGACGCTACTCATTATTTATTACGATCCTTCTGACGCGCGATAACTTCCATAGCAACGAGAGAAACCGCCTATTATCGATATTTTTTTATTATTTTACATTTCTTCTGTCGATTATTTTTAAGTTTAATAGTTAGGGGTTGAATTTGTTCTTTCTTTGTAATATAAAGATATTGCAATGTTTTTAAGATATTGCGTTAGTATTGAATGCTTTTAGGATATTTAAGATATTTTCGTTGTTATAGTAGTAGTAGTTGTGAGAGTCTCTAAAATAATAGTAAATGTAATTGAACACGATTGCGGTAAGAATAAATTAATTTCGATATTTATATGTCGGAAAAGAAGAGATTGAAATTGTAAGAAGACATTTTATATTACACGGCATTGGGTTAACATCATGTAACGTTGAAAGATTTTAAGAAATGTCAATGTATGGAAGAAGATAAATTTTATTATCTGTCGATAGTTGGAAATTAAATTCATTCTCGTGGGAGAAAACAAATACAACAATATGCAAGTGCATATCCACGTTTGTATTATTTTAAAAAATGAATTTTTTAGCCGTAAAGAAAAATGGGTGTTTAAGCAACTTTATCGAAGGGAGATTATTAGTACAACGTCGAATCGATTTTCGTGCTTTGCGAACCAAAACTTTCTCCGTTATAGCAAAGTTATAGTCAATTCCATTATTGCTGTTATATTATTCAATCGTTGAACGTTTCTCCAATACTTCGATACATTAGTAACTTCTCGCAGCCTGAAAGTTATTTACATGAGCCGCCGAACATCTTCTTAGTGAAAAACTCCTTCAGTATCTTCATGGAAACTCAAGTGCTTTGTGTTCGAATAACATATTTCGTTTTACAGAAACATCATTTACGTTTAAATTGTGAAACCATAGACTTGAAATACAAAGTACAAAGAACACGTCATTTATTTGAATGGGTAAAGATTGGTCTGTTTCTATGCTTGAACGTACTGTTTATTGACGATAAGAAGTATCTTGTTTCCGATTATCATTTAAAGAAAGTTGTTCTCAATAAAATAATATTTATGATAAAAATATTTATTCGTGTGACAAATTGATTTGACAAAGAACAGTCTTCTAATATTAAATTAAGATTTCTAAACTTCGTAAATCCTTCAAATTTATATGAAACATAGTCCAAACCATCGAATACAATTGTTACACAGAGACACTGTGTTTCAACAAGGTTACATCGTTTATTAACGATCTTCTATGAAATATGAAAATATAATATTAAAACAAACATACAAACGATAAAATCGATACATTTTGACTCAGTCTTAGTTGACTTCGATGTACCAAATAAGCGAACGTAGCCCAAGCCAAACAACAAGTAAAAGTATTACAAGTAAGAACAAAATTGAAAAGATTATTCACTTGACAATTATATAATCCACAAGAAACAGACATTCTCTCATTTGTCAAAAGATCATTCCATGACTCGTGCTTACGACTGTTTACTCGAGCCCTGTTCATTCGAACCCCGTCGAATAGCTGGCGTAATGATTAAAACAATCAACGACCCTATACCGGTGCTCGTTCAATTTCGCCGGGTGTGGCTGTTCCGTAAC
Organism: Bombus affinis; assembly: GCF_024516045.1. Classification (NCBI taxonomy): domain Eukaryota; kingdom Metazoa; phylum Arthropoda; class Insecta; order Hymenoptera; family Apidae; genus Bombus; species Bombus affinis. The sequence continues at coordinate 5,791,674 of NC_066347.1, read as the reverse complement.
AAGAAAGCGCCGACTTTCGGCGACATTGGCTGAACAAGTTTCCAACGGCTGGGGCCCGCGGCGAAGGCAAAACCGTCGGCGAGGAGGACAATCTCGAATTTTCATAAAGCGTCCGTGTGTCTGGTACATTACTCACGATAATCCAGCCGGCGGTTGCTCTGCTTGTGGAGTATGAAACCGCAAACCAAAGCCTCGATGGGGACGAGAGAGCCTGGTGGGAAGGGTACGCCGTTGGTCGACCAGCCTCGCGTGCTTTACACCAGCGCGCGCAAACTTACCGTCCAAGTTTTAATTCAAACTTTTATTTATACGAATCGTGTATTATCGTAAGCCCGTCGGAAACGGCGCTCGGTCCGCCGCCTGTCCGCTGCGTTCAATTGCCATTGCCTCTCTCCCTTCTTTGCTTTGTGTCGTTCGTTGAGCTGCCTCTGGCCCTAGGTATTATCCCATGAGAGATTTTTTCAGTGAAATTTCCAACGACGCCGTGTTTTATAGTCGCATCGCTCCGAAAAGGAATGATTGTCTCATTGGTTTTCGATACTCGAGGTGTTGCAGAGTGTTTCAGGTGTTTTCGTGTTTCTTGGTGAAATTCTGTGGATCTGAGCGCTAGAGTTCGTGAATGAGTCAGAATCGCATTGGAAATTGTGCTGTGTTATAAAGTTATGCTGTTGGTTCACGTATTCACTGTGAAACGTACAGTGTTTGCTATGGCACCATCAAAGGGTAGTTAAACAGAGGTTATATAGGTATCTGAGAATCGACATACAGATCATTTACAACCAGAAGATCTGATTACTCTATTTGACGATAAATTTAAAATTGTGTAGATACGGTAGAAAAATGGGGAAGGAATAAACAAAGTCACACTCTGGTTTCTCACCCAACTCTTTGAATTTAATTACAATTAATAAGCACAGATTCGTTGGAACGATTCTAGGTGAGATTTTGCCAAGCTGCGTACTGTTCCGGCTTACTTTACGCTCCGTTGGGATTTCAGGGACGTATTTAAGCGAGCAAGCCCTCCCCATACCTTCCACCCTTCTGCTTCCTGGTTAGCATCGCAATCGTCTCGAGAATTTTTCTGCGATCTCGTGGCCAAGAGTCTCAATCTTACGCCGTATAACGAGCCGATTGCCATCTTGGCTACGAAGGAAAGAAAATTACGTAAGTCTCGGTTAAACTTTACCCGGTAACTGAAAATTATCGTGTATTACGGGGCGGTTATTAAAGCTGCCGTAGCGGATGAACCTCATAAATTTCCAGTGCCCTGGAAGCGGAATTTTTTCCAGCAGAATGATATCCGCTGGGGATGAAGTAGCTCATGAGGTAGCGTGGATTTATTATTTTAATGCGATCTCCTTTGTCGTCGTAAGTTCCTTCGACTGATATTTCTTAATGCTTGCAATACTATCGAACCCATGGATCTGTAGCTTAATTTTGATACATTTGTCTGTGATCAAATTTTTGAATTTTGTTTAATTCAATTTAAAATTGTTGCGTGGGAATATTTAATTCTGAATTACCAGATCCATCTTGGAACCATTTTCCCTTTTTAACGGCGTTCCCGTATAATACTTTTGCTAGCCACTGTAGAAACATCAGCGTAATCACACAATTGCCTATTAAATTCACATTACATCTCCATGATGGTATTGCCAAGAAAGTTCCACTCCACATACAAGTTCTTATATTTCTTTCAAACCAACTGTCTCCCTCTTTTCTAAAAAAGTCACCACTGATATTCCCAACCGCATCCTGCTAATGCGTATTATTTACCAACTAGACTTTAGACAATCGCCAAATCCGAACACTCCAGATACTCTGGAAATTACGTTAACATCCAACCATCGGGATCTCGCAGGCTTGAATCCACATTGAAGATCAAGCGCGTTACGTCGCAGCCGTCCGTTGGCTCTCGTTTATCTAAACATACCGTGCTCGTGTTACATGAATCGTAATCACCAGGCAGACGAGTGACGTATTATCTGTAGCCGCGAGGAGAAATTGTATTTGCGACTGCGATTACCTAACGTCGGGGGATGGAATCAAAATCCATAACTCGATCGGTGTGGGATACAGGCGCTGGTAAACGCGTGTAAGTATATACATTCATACCGGCGTGTTCGCGTGCGCACTCACTCGCGTGGCTCGTCCGCTTCGTTCCCTTATTGTACATCAATAAAGCGGAAATGAGAACTGGGCGAACTTATGCTAGCGAATTGCCTTTGAAACGATCCGCTCGAATCCGGTTTGGGATCAGAACTGTACCTAGCGTATTTCAATTATTCTGAATTACGCGTGTTGTGCCGGGTACGCGAGCTTTTATTGGCCCCTCGAGCGGGTAACAGCGAGCCGTCCGTATTCAAGATCGGTCGACGAGCCGACTTACGTTTCCATCTTGGCTGCGACGCGACGTCTCTTTCGCCGTCGGAAATAAGACGAGATTGCGATTCCCGGAAATCCCATATACGAGCGTGACTGACAATAAGAGTATGAAATCCTTCGACGCGAGAAATCGATAATGCATGCGCCGCTTACGATCTTCGTTATCGTGCTACATGGGATTGGATGGGTGCTCTGCTACTTTGATTTGTCGTTTCATATGGTTGTAGGCTCGAGTGGAGGACTATCATCGTTTAAGGTTGACGTGTTTATGCATAGTTGTTCAGTTGGTATATATAATTTCTTTTCTTCTTTTTTTTCATTAATTTAAATGATTTTCTCTTTGTAATATTTTTATATCGATAATGTTTCTTATGGAACCTATGAAACTTTGATGGAGATTTATTTTATGTCGAATGAGTGCATTTGATTATGTACAAATATTTGAAATTGATATATGATATCGATAATTAATTAACCAGAAAATAGATGAATATTTGAAGATCTTTAGTACTATCGTAATTAGAAGAATCACAAATATGAAACAAAGGAAAGATTTTGAAATTAAACTCTCTGCATTTCAGTTCATTTATGTTATTGATACATATTTAACTTAATAGACACAATTTTAGGACGAATTTACCCAAATTTCCTCAAAATTTATCTGAACCTTCTCCTATAATCTTTTTCATAGTTCTTTCTTCTACAACCGGAGTTTAGGTTCGGATAAATCGCTTCAATCAACAAGAGTTGATTTAATCGATTTGCTCATCGAATGAATTTCATTCCGATTAATAGAGTTCCGCTGTAACTGAACTAACATGAACGGGGAAGCTTAACGTAATTGTTACCATGCTCCGTTTTCGGGAAAAGATCGCGAGACATCGCGAGAAAAAACTTGAAGGGGCCACTCGTAACGACGTACGCGAAAGTTCGAACGAAGGGAAGAAGCGAAGAAGAAGTACCTCAGTGAAGACAAAACGAAAACTCGTAAAAAGAAGTCCCAGCCTCGTCGAGCGTTAAAGCCTTTTGAACTTCATTTTGCTCGGGAAAGAACCGTTTTCCACGGTTTTCTCGTCTTTCTCTGCTCGAACTTTTCGGCGGTGAAGCGCTCGTGATTCACGACGCCGCATCGTGTCTTAACGAATTATTCTTTCAACGTAACAGTCCTCGAATTAACAATTCATCAAGAAGGACGAAAGACAGAGAAATAGGTAGAAAGACAGATAAGGATACACGAGTAGATTAACCGTTTCATGGTACAATAAAATAATGAAAAATTCAGAATGAATGATTTAGAAAATAATTATTTCATTATCATCGAGATTTTGTGTAGTTTTAGTAATTCTCCTGATATCACTGAGACCGTATTGGTCTCAGATCTGTGGCGGCACTCGACAACACATACCGCCACTCAACACTAACGACGGCAGCGCAGTGGTTAGCGCCGTAGGTTACGAACGTTCGGGACCCGGGTTTCAAATCCCGGCGACCGGAGTGTCCGATTTTTCTTCTACGCATCAAAAACGAAAGAAAATCAGCAGTACTCAGCGACATCTACAAGCCAGCAGCTACAATTATCACGGACAACACTTACACCTCAGATCTACAGGATCTGAATATCGATGAAGCTACGTGAACCATTTAAAAAATTATCATTAACCAATATTTTTTCAAACTTCGCTATATTTCAGTATGTATTATCATATTATTGTATTCATTCTTAATGGTAGTATTCTTATAGTACTATATTTGACAGCTTCCCTAAGTCTCTCTTAAACCACATTCGGTATGAAGGCGTTGGAAATATATTTTTCTTAGTTTGATTTAGCGAATTTGTCAAAGGTTAATTTTAGCGAGAATGAGGTATAATTACCGAGGCACGCACAAAAATTGTTGAACGAGGACTAGGAAAATGAGATGTATGGAAGAAAAACTTTTTCGAAAGGAAGAGTTCGTTTGATTTACTTTTCGTTTGAAAGCTCTCCACGAATCAAAGGACTGACCCGGTGTCCTTTCGCTGTCTTTCCCTTTCTTTTAATCATTTCAATTTCCCTTGAAAAACGACAAACTTGGTTTACAAAAGCCCGCTCTCTACAGTGTTTTTACTATTATCCGTTGCGAGACAATTTCCTGTACGTCTGTCATGCAACATGTATACACAGTTTAAGCGGAAAGATCCGATCTAAATTAATAATTTTTAGCATTGACAGATCTCTCCTTTTCTCTTCATTGTTCGTCATAAACCTGATACAAAAAATTCTTATCAGTATGTAGTGTTACATTCCATAAACATTTACGAAGATTGATTTATCCCTATCCACTCACAATAAATTGTGTTCGTTTAAACAATTATGATCTTCCTGATGTGCATCTTTTAATTCTTAAATTCTTATTCATGAACATAACTCTGTTAATTACTTATACTTATACTCGTGTATCTTCTCGGTCATGAAATATCGACATTAATGACGGATAAGTTTATTCTTCATCTCTATCTTCAACTTTCAGATGTACGAAACTTACAACATTGGTCTATAAAATTGACCCCGGGAATATTCGCAGAAAATGCATAGAATCGACAGGAAGATCCTAACAGGAACATACCAATCGCATAGTTCTAAAAAAAATCTGTTTTATCTCTTGACACGTTTGTCGTGGCAACAAGCAAGCAGACATGGCGCGTCATGACATAGGTAAATGATGAATCGAACTGTTGCAAGAGTCTGTAGACAGAATTTCAGTGAAATAGCGCCATTGCGCTCAACTCTATCTATCACGGGGTGCGTTTATGAGAAAAACGCAGGGGGACAAAAATTCTGGGTAGTACTCCGTCAAATTAAGCCATGGCTCGACCATAAATTGATAGATGCCCACCGATAGTTGCCTCTGCATTCATAAACAAGACATTATCGCGCGAATATCCCGATAATGCGTTTCATCCACCCACGCATTGAGAAGAAATCCCCCTGGAGAGGATGGAACGATGAAGTTGGGTAATGCGAAAATAACAGGTCGAAGGATGAATCATGGTCGATCTGACTGCCGCCAGGCACGTCAGAGGTTGGCCATTCAGAAACGAGACTGTTCCCAGCTAACCACTGACCAATAGACGCTGGGTATTTTACAAAGGCAGACATGGTTCACTCTGGATACACGTGGTTACAAAACGCCAACATTTTCTTGCTTGAAAGGCCAGACATCGGAGAAGAGTTTCATGGATCGCTTTGGAGTGATTGCTGTGACGTTTGAACGATTTGACAAATGGATGTGTGCCGAGGAAAAGTTAAAAGAATGTTTGTCCGTCTTTTATTTCTCAAACTTGGGGAAGAAAGTTGGGAACTTAGAATATTGGTTCTTACGCGGAAGTTTGCGAAACAGGTCAAATGGTTAATGGATGTTTCATTAATCGAGTAACTATTCAAAATAAATATAGTAATATTGAGAAATTTCGAAACGAAGTGAAACGAAGATGGATCCCACTAAAAGAGCCTCCAAAGAATTTGAAACGTCCTATGATTATCGTTTCCTATAAATGCGAACAACAGCAACTGCCAAACTGGAGTCTCAACTTCCTCTAAAGAAACAATCTCCAAGTATACCTGAAAAACATTTCAGAAGTACCGATTTCATATACGACTTCGTCCGACAGGAAGTTTCATAAGATCTTGACGCCATGCCTTGTCTGTGTCACTCCCATAAAAGTCACATTCATGAATTTTTATTTTCACCGGCAGATTCCAGCTATTCTCGCATAACAATGTTTACCACGTTTTCGTCTATCACCGGTTCCTTTATCAGAAAACAGGAGAGTCATTCTCGGATCGATTGCAGGTCGTAAAAGGTCCATCGCGAGGATACCCTCCGCAATGACATATTTTCAAGCGACGGACCGGCTTATACGTAAGTCGATCGGCGCGACGTATCAAAGATAGCTCGAGTGTCTCGAATGAGACGATAGCCGAGAAACGAGTGGCTGGCTGTTATTTCGTTCGCGTTTACTGTATCATTAACAAATTATACGAGGCAACGATAAACGCGAAATAAAGCTGGGTCGGTGTAAAGAGATTTACGACGCTTGGCAGCGTTATACGACACATGGAAGCGTGGAAAAGGCGAAACTGGTGTGGGTGGCCGGAAGAAACAAGGAGAAAAGACCAAGATGCGTAAGTTGACCGAATTTCTTGCACTTGGACCCGCGACGTCAATAAGTTTACGATCCTGTTAGCTGTACGCTCCTTTTCCGATTATCTTCCGCAATGGAAGACGTCAACGTTACCGTCCCAGACGTAAACCTCGCCGGGATCCTCGTTCTCTCGTTCCCTTCTGTTATCGTAACGTTTAAAATCCAGAGGATTTCTTTGCTCACCCGTGAACGTTCACGATCGCGTCGTTGCGGTATTATCTGACTATTGGCAACAATAGCTGCTTGAAACCGGGTAGAGGAGTAAACGAGTGTTACGAATGTCGCAGAATTACACGGGACAAAAGGGGTGGATTTGGAGAGAAAGGAGATGGAAGGGTTGACCAATCTTTAATTTCAATCTTACAAGATTAGAGCAATTTTGTGTGGTGTATGTACTATAGGTACATATCATTTCGATTTTCTTTCAACGCTTAGAAACTATTAGCTTCCTTTTCTATTTTAACTACAGTACGATTCTCTATATAGTATTTTGAGTACAGAAACAAGAAGGGAGAGGAATGACAAATCATATTTCTGTCAAATGTATGATAAATCTTGTAGTTACTTCTCCTGTTTCTCATTACAAAATAACTCATTTAAGATAGAAACATTGACACGATTAATGTTTACTCTCTTACATCTAAGAACGTAAGCGGATACATTCTTTTCTCCATTTCAAACTTTCCTCTATTATCAAGTACTTTTTGAATTCCATTGGATGTAAATGTAAATGTATCTGAGACATTAACATAGCATTAATTAAAATACACGATAACTCCAAATAATTAATTTACTTTTTAATCGAACAGTAATTTTCTTCCAAATTACATAGATTTATTAAACCTATAATTTTGCAAACGAATCTTCCTCATCACCGCAACCACAATTTATCGTTCATCAAAATTCTATCAAACCAGTTTTCAAAAACTTGTCTCCGCAGAATCGAATCATCCTTTCAAGAGAAATCGTCCTGCAACCATTCCGTATCGCAACTTTCGCCTTGTCCCATACAAGCGTTATCGTCAACGTAAAGTTTAAACGTAACAGGACATAAATCGGGACGGAGATGCCGCGTAACGACCCGGTTACCCGGAATCGTTGCCGGCTGTTTTACCTTTTTCAACGGAGAAACGCTGGCGCTTAACCGCGATACGACGCTCATCGCAAAATGAAATTGGAGATAAAAGGGAAGAACGTTTCTCGCCGGGAATATTGAATGTCGTGTGGTCGCGCGACGGACTGACGCGCGTCGCCTCGTTTTCATAAATTAATGCGCAATTATTTTTCCGCCGGAAAGGAATAATGGCAGTGACACGACAGGGTCGAACGAGAAGCGACGCATTCGCGTATTTGTTGGCTCTCACCGGCACATCGCCTTTTGTGCTGCTCGTATTATTTCCCTGCACTTCCGCAAGAACTCTCGCGTAAAATGTAATGTAACGAAGTAATTCGTTGCTTTTTGGCACAATGGAAATTGTAAATTAAGATCATAGAGCTTGTAGAGATTTCGTTAAAATTGTTTTTCCTTTAGTATATTAAGCACTTGCATTGGTATTGAACGTTTTACTTTAATTAGCTCCTACCAGATAAGCCACTTTCGGAAGAGAAATTACAGTTGTACAATTATATATTGTACGTAATTATAACATAGAAGAGTATGTTTTATGTGTTAATACTGGAACGAATTGGATAAAATAGGATGTCGAGCTTAATATAGAGGCACAAAGGGTTAAATGAGGTATAAAATTGTAATATTCTCAAGCGGGGAATAAAGCGTATTTATATAAACAGAATGAAAATGAATTGGAAGCAGATAAGATACATCGTAAGAATTAAGGTAGCGTTATTATAACAAAAATTATCAGATTAAGGAAACTCGAGAATACTAGGAATACCCCAAATCTATGCCCATTAAAGCATAATCAACCTAGTTCTTCTATTAGAACAAATATTTGTCATTAATTCATATACCTAATTGCTACAGTAAGTCTTAATAATACCAAATTACCTTTTAACGTGTGGTCACACGTAATCCCTTTTTGCACACAACCTAATCGTCTGACGATTTTAATCCTGATTCTTAATCATAATATTGACCCAATTCTCCGTCTATTTCCAGTTCTCCCGATACCGAGAGAGCAATTAATTAACTCATAACCTGAAACTATTACGCATCATGAGGAACGTTAGAAAACGATCGACAGGTGATCGAACCATGCTAAACGGCTTCCATATTATTCAACCATAGTGCGATTGGTTTCATGGAATATTAAAATTCAATTGAACGAGCACCATGTCAAGCGCGATACCAGGCTAAAAATCTGACGGATCCGTTTCGTAACGAGCATCAAAATTTGCCGATGAATATTTAAACACCTATTAGCTAAACGACCGAAATTAGATGGCAATTTTGATGGGCGTTCTTCGACCTGATCAAATATGTACACGGGTCGGAAGTACTTCCATGAATGATAAACGAATACCCTCCATCATGGTCACGAGGCAAAACGTTCTTCCTAAATCCCTGGCGAGGCCGAAGAAGCTGATTCGGTCGGGGCGGTGTGTTCGATTGTCCGTGATAATCAACCGATACCCTACTTCGACAATGCCGACATCTTTCGTTGTTCTTACGACCAGAGAACGAACGAAAGCACCTTAAAAAACCATTCCAATCCGAACACATCCAATGGAATCATCAAAAAAGAAAAAGGAATAGTGGGAAAGGTAGATAGGGATGGATACGAAGAGAGGGAAATTCTGAGGGGTGGATGAGCTGCTTACCGGCACGTAACAAAGGACAAGCGCTCGTTCAAGTAGCGAGCGTACACTTTAATATTTTTAAAGTACGTCCGATCCTCTATGAAGGGTCTTCCGCTAACGAAGCAGAATCGAAGCGACGAGCCGGAAAATGGAAGGGGTTGCGAAGAAAGGGAGGTCGAGGTCGTGTAAGGTAGACCTAAAAGGAGAGAGAGTCTTCGGGGGTTTGGATCTCGCGGCCGTGTTGTAGGAAAAAGGCGTCGCCATGGGGGATAGAAGGAAAAGGAATCGCGAGCAAAGATATCGAGCCGATGGCGGAAATAGAGAAGAGTTCAGTGTAGCCGCGCGCAAATTAATCGTTTTAATGCACCGTCTGACAGCGTAGTCGGCTGCTACGAACGCATCGTAGTCTAGCACCAGCTTCCTAACAGCTTTTAGCTCGATATGGGGTGTATAGGTACCTTTATCACGTTATCCCGTTATCCCGAGGCCGCGCTTTGAGCGAGATCTTGTTCTCCTTCGAGACGGTTCGTGACTGATGGGAATACTCGTTTGAACCCTTTGTCCACCGCCTTGCTTCGTCTTCTCTTCCATAAAAATTCTGGAAAATTTGCAACGAGACGCTGCATGAATCTTCTCCTTTTGCCCGAGAGTAAGGTAGTATTATTTGAGTCAGGAGGATACGTAATTCGGCACATTCGTTGGGAACAATTTTCAAGCGATCCACGTTTAAAAACAGACTATTATTTAACTTGTTATCAGTGTTATTTAACAGTAAGATATTATATTGAAGATTAACTAAGAATCTCGTAACATACAAGTTTGAGGTGATCGTCGGTGAAGGTGCCCATAAGAAATACTCTTGATTTTCAACAATAGCGTTTATTAAACTCTTAACAATTAACAACAAATAACGATTAACACTGAACTATCAAGAGTCAATAACCCGTTTCTCAAATTGTGTTTGCTTCGCTTAACCTTTCGCACTTCGCAGCTCGGGGCAGAATGAATCTTTTGGTTCGAAACCAAACAGATTCTTTTCTTTGTTGCCCCTCGATATTCCCACTACGTGCTCGTTTATTAGAAGTCCACGGTGGTTGCCGTGTATGCATTCTTCCGAATATTCGGCGAAAGAACCGTTGGAATATCGATGGCACATTAGGTCCGTCGGCCTTACGCTTTGAAGGTATAGCGCTTTGTGTCGCGAAGGCGTTGGAAATTTCCGTAGTCGAGTGCCGCCACAAGTTTAATCATTTTGCACAAAGTTCAAGATTGAATCTTAAGATATTTAGGTGATTTAAATAACGTTACCTTACTATGTCCTTTCTATGGTTATTTCATCGGCTAGTTACAAAAACCGTGGTAATGTTCGCAGATGACTTCCGACAATTCATTCGAATCCTTTGTCCATCACTTTGCATTCTCTTTTATTCGATAAAGATTCTTGAAAATTTGTAACGAAATGTTAAATAAATGTTTTTCTTTTGTTCTCTTCCTTTTTTCGTGATTTCAGCGATGTATCACCTGGTTGAAACAGGTTTGGAATAAATCCGGGCTTAACTGCTACGAACATGGCCGTGTTCATTCACGACTTCCGACAACTCATCCGAACTTTTAATAACGTCGCTGTCCGTTTCCATAAGTGAGTTATCGGGATGAAGTTTCGCCTTGTTGCGCGTTTGAATTGCCGCGAGTGGAACGGCTCGCTCGGAGAAATTTGTTTATAGGTGATGATTGCATAATTAGATCACGCGAGCCGGCTCGTGTTGTTCAAAGCAAAAACTGGTGACTGTAACTCGTACATGAGACGTGTAAATCTGGTTAATACCTGTACTAGATTATAGTGCGTATGACTTCCAGACTTGCTTTATTCACGCCATTGGATTGAATTATGTGGAAGTACGGACGAGGTCCTGTTGGGATTAAGACTGACGGTTTAACGTATGTTACTCTTAGAAAATTCATAGAATATAAGTTTGGAAGGGTAAAATGAATGATATAATCAAATGGAATAATTGGTAATAATTTTAACAATGATAATTTTCTCTTCTTTGCATTTATTAGAATATGACATAGAGCTTGGCACAGTAACAAAATAATTACTTTTTGCACAAGTCTTATAAGAGAAAAGGCAGTATTTAAAAATTGAATATTCCTAATCGAATATTCCTAATTGTATCAAAATTTTCAAGCTATTCCACACTAGTTTCCATCGTTCATTTAAAAACATATATCACATACAGAAAGTCTGTCCTATACGTTCTTATTCTACTTCGCTGTCATTTCGCTGCGGAAGTACGTTTCGTCGAATACGTCACGTCAAATCGCGAATAATATACTGGATCCCATTATACACGCGGCGTTAGGATTTCCGAAATGACAAGCCGAGTAGCCTACGAATATGCTGCCGATCTCTCGATGAGCGCTGTTCATCATCCTTTTCTTTCTTCTTTTTCTATGTATCTTCGTCGTATAAAGTAAACGCACGCTTTTGAATGCCTTAGAAGATGGACTTACTCAGTCAATGAAGGAAATATAAGCAGTAATACTTTTTCATTAACGCGCGAGCAAGAATTACCGCGTCTACAGAAGCCGCAGGCCGAAGTAATCAAATTATATTCGCAGCGCAATCAGCTTCGTGAAAAAAGGCATCACAACTGGCAGCCGATAGAGACGAAAGAAAGAAAAAAGAAAATAGGAAGTAAAAAAGGAAGAAACGTATGTGAACGTTGTCGGATGCAGCGAACTGTCGAAGTTCGCGATTCGAGAATTATTTAAGAGAATTTAATAAGCGCGGTCATAGAAAAGGGAAGAAGATAGAACGAACGAGAGCCTCGGAGGAATTCTAAATTCAATTGTTACTTGGTGCTCGTGGAATGCATTTCGCAGCCGTTGATTGATTCTCGAACGTCGAACGATTCAATTATAAAAGGCTATTGTAATATTTTTCCATTTAAAAAACCAGGCTTACTTGATATTGGCAATTACGCGTGACTATTTGCGTATTGTAATGTCGTTGCTCGTTTCCACGGCAGAGAGAAGCACTCGAAGCAACGGAAACTCATTTACGATCTCCTTCGATCGGTCATCGACGATGTTCGATATTAAATTCTTTAATTGTTTGTTAATAAAATACGTTATTTTAGCTTCTTCTTTTTTAACTGTACCCTTGTGTTCTTGGTTGGGGAATAGGGAAGGAAATAATTATTATTCATACCATCTTCTTTAGCTCCTTTATGGATTTAATGGAAAATTGGAGCATTCGTTTATTATATTTTTATTACTAACCACTTTTTTACCTAGTCAGCACAAATTATGCAAACAGTGTAATTAAATTGAGGTACTTTTATGAATATTTATCGTACTTGTTATTTATGCAAAGTTGCTTTACAAACAAGTATATTGTAAAAACTAAATATTAATGTGCCAAAATAGATATTCTAGTATATTTTATAAATAGATATATACAAAGTAGAATTTTATTTATACAAATTCTACTTATTTGTACGAAATCTTGGCATCCGACTAGATGAAATCCTATATTCTGAATCTATTTATTTCAACGTGAATACTTATTACATAAATGAAAAATCACAGGTAGGGGAGGATCGGTGAAACTCTGACATGTTTATATAAACAAAGCTCTACTTCATTACTTCGAAATGTGTATAAATAAATAAATATAATATACTTTCAAAATTACATGCTTATACAAAAAAATATTATCCTATTTAATTGAAATTTCTTTAATTAGTCGTGGAATCTTCTCTAAAGCATCGAATCGTTTCGCGTTTTCTAATCGGGGAATTCTCGATAGCAAAACATGGAGTGACGTGTTTAAACAACTTCACGCCAGCCGGCGTGAATGACCAGAGCGTGCAGCAGTCGTAATTGGTCGGATGATAGAGTGGAAATTAACGATTGCAAGTTCGGGAGCGTTTTCAATAGCCGGAAAGTCTATTTCGTGTCCGTAGCAGCTGTTCAGAGACGTCTGACCGCGGATTAGTCTTTTCACGAACGAAGACTACGGACAGATGTTTCCAAACAAATGGCCACGAAACTTTCTATAATTGAAATTAATGATTTATCATCTCGTAAGCTTTTAATAGCGAAAATACGGCAACGAGCCATTAAATCGGAAATGTTCATTATATAAATGGATTGTAAACTTTCGAACGACGTGGATAAATATGTCTTCTTTGTCTTTTCCGATGTTGTAGTGTCTCTCAATTTCGCTGAATTATAGAGCCGTTCGTGTCTATGTAACGACCACATTTTTTAATAATCGTACATATACATTCACGTAGATTGTACGATAGTGTGAACCTAAATACTTGCATGAAACGTTGCAATTTGACGAAAGATTAACTTCATTTTGAAGGTTAATCCACCGATTAACTTGATTTCTGCAATTCCTCGTTCTATGTCAGAAAAAAAAAAAAATAGTTTCGTGCTAGCGTTTTTCCGTGCAAAATCTATTACGAAATTCGTCCTGGTGTATTCGCAAGATAAAATTGTACAGTGATGCGATATAAATAAAAAATGTTAAATATTTGATGGTTAAAACGACAATTGCTGTGAGAATAATACGTAAAATTACTATTGGTATTAACGTGTAGTATTAGTAAAACGTTGGAACAAAGTTTGGGAATAGTACATTTCTCATAATGTATATGTACTATTCCTGATTCCATGCAAACACAAAATTTCAAAACTATTTCGATTATAGAACACTCTCGCAATTCGTTTCGTCTAATTATCGGTTACGCATTTACATTATCGTTTATCGTTAAAATTAATTTCTCTAGTACCACTACTCGGTAGAACACACGTATATGTACATGCATGTGCAGAAAATCACAGATACACAAGAAACCACGGTTGTTTCCCAAAAATAACCACGGCCGATCGATCCTAGCAAATCTAATTCCTTCGTTCGCTTCACACTTCCCATAAAATTCACTCCATCCCTTCGATTCACACGGTTGGAGTGTGAACTAGCCGAAACTCGAGCCCTCGAGCTCTCGTCGAAGACGAGAACGCTTGCCACGTTGGATCGTCATAAAATCGCGTCACCAAACCGGTGAACGCAATCTACCAAGTAACTAACTCGGTTACCAAGCACTTGTACACCACCCGACATCGTCGTCCTCTCTCTCTCTCTCTCTCTCTCTCTCTCTCTCTCTCTCTTACTCTCGCGTGCTTCACGACATGCGGTCGCGACGTCTTCGTCCCTCTCTCCAGCTTCAACCCTTTCCTCTCTCGAGGACCGCTCTCTTTGCAACGCTGCTGGCGGCGCGTGTACCTGCCCATTATGGCTAAAAGCGTAGCACACTCGATTATCACGTCGTCGCGCGTGGCTGAAAACTGAAAATGCCATGGGCCTTTGACAGTGTAAGAGCCCCTTCGTACCGGCGATAAGGCATTAGCCACGCCGTGAAAATTCTGCTAACAGCCTTACCGCGAACTTGCCGATGCAGTCCCGTCGTCGCCATGGGTCCTGATCGATCCCACCCGCTTTCGGCATACCAGCTAACGGCTATTTCCAACCGTAGACAGAAATACCAGTTACGATGAGGTTTTCATCCAGCTCTGAAATGTATATGGTTCATTTTGTATACTTTTTCGATTTGATATAACTCGTCGAGATAAATGATGATCGTTACGGTAATTCACTGATAGAAAGATACAATAGTATGCGTACGTGTTGGAGAATCGGGGCAGTGACCAGTCAATTCTGTATTTTATATTTTCGATATATTTGAGATTATATGTTAATTATTTTAAGGGAGCTTGTATGTTTGTTCTTGCGATCGGATTAGAGGAGTAAGTTAAAATGTGTAAAGTATTTTAGTGGAACGTTAATTTCATCCGTAATGTAAATAATTTAATAGCAGAATTTTTTCATGTAGTTTAAAGTACATCGATAATCAGATACGAGTTTGAATCTGTACAATAATTCTATTTTGTACTTATTTTCTCCATTAGATCCTGCTTGTACGACATTTCTTACTTTTAATGAAACTTTATTTAACATAAATTATAAATTTCATACTGCACGCATGCCTTTGGGCGCATTATTATACAATATAAAACTTTCTTCCTATGACATAATACACTTAAAGAGCCAATCGAACGTATCGGAAATTCTAGTTGAAAAATACTAAAGAAGAAATGTTTTGATGCCGATGAAAATCTGCGTACACATTTAGAAGTCTGAAATTAAAATTTATATCGCCTTCATCTTATTGTATTTATGAGTTAGAAAAGATCGTTCATGACAGCAGAGCTCAGCGAGAATTTGCATTTGAACGCGTCAGCGAAATTCTTAAGGCGGCATATACTTACCTGCCGAACGGTAGGTTAAGAAAGGAACCCTCGTTCTATGGAGGTTCAACCACACCCTCGAATCATTATTAGGAAAGCTACACCGTTGTGATTTCAGGGAAAGACGACCCTTCGTTTTCGAGGCACGAGAACGGGAACGTCGTTTAACGACGTCATGTGCTTCAAAATCCTTACAACAAAGTTTTTGTTTGCACGAAATCCGAGACCTTTCCCGGGTATCCTTACGGAGCTCGTAAGGAATCCCTTGTAAAGGGACTCGATAATGACGAGACACAGTGCTCCAGAGATAAAATCTTGCCATTGTATCAAAACTCTGTAGCGTTCCTTTTTTCGAACATCTTAATTGTCTTCATCCACGATTGTACAATAATACTTTTAAGGAAAACACGAGTGACATAACATCTTACTTGTAAAATGTGGAAATATTCCCTTTTTATTTTAATATTCTCCTGTTCCCTGATTTGGTAAAATGTTGATAGGCCAAGTTTCTTCCTTGCGTTTTTTGTTTATTATAGATGGTTTTGTATATGATTAACTGTAATGCAGGTTATAGTTATTAGTAACGAATTCACGATATTAATAGCGATGTATGTAGAATAGTCTTCAGGAATCTTGCATTAAGCTAATAAACCTCAGCCAGGCTGCAGATAAATAGTTTATGTCAACATAAATGTACTTCATCCTTTGCGGTGTACTCGTGTATATATCTTCACTGACGCTTATACATCATGCTAACAGTTAATTAAGCGAAGCAGAGACGCGAATGGCGATTAAATGTAGAAACCTAGCAAACACATTCTGTTTGAATTATATTTTCTCCCGAAACAAATTCTTATGATCGAATTTCGAATAAAAAATATTAACGACTATAAATTACCATAAAATTCCAGATTTCCATCGAAAAATTAAAAGGTAGAAAAGTGAATTCCAATGAAACGCCTATTCGAAATGCTCTTTTCCTTCGATATACAGGAAAATTGTGACGGGACAGCAAATTCTCTGTCCCCACGGAGATGCTTTTCCACTTTGCTTTTTATGCACTTGTCACCTCACACCCCATGAAAGTCCCTGTACATCGAGCGTAACCGCACAGCTTTCAGAAACTTCAAAGACTCACTCAACCGTCAGTCTTATCCTTTTACGTTCTTTTTAACATGCGCGTGTACTACATTTTACCTGTACATATATGTATCAACGTAGCCGCTGTAACCGCAAGCCGTCCAACATACTGATTACAATCCACCGGTAGCTGGAAGGAACGTCTTACTCGACAATCGGCTACCGGGGAATTGCACAAAGGACGAAATCGCTTGTGGAGACGTTGATTTCTGACGCTCTCTCGACCCGTCGCTTGATGCAATTGCGCTAACGAGACGGCACCGCCTCGTGAAAAACAGAGTTGCGAAACAATTTGGATCGAGGTTAATAAATCGTGACGCCTTCTTCATGGAATAACGTATAATTGGGAAACATACCGGAGGCGAATTTTGAAATCTTTTTTAAACGATTCATAAGCAATTAATAATTCTTCTAATTTTTGTAATAGTTAAATACCTTCATACGTTCTTTTATTCTTTATCATTTTGAGTGTCAGCTCTTAATTTTAAGTTACAGTTGATTTAAAGTGAAATTTATGTGAATTGTTTTAATAGATCGCAAAATTTTCTCGGTAAAACAGATTATTAGAAGAATATTATTACGTATTATGAACGTTCATTTATCGGAATATAATTAATGCTAATTCTGCTTGCAAAATCTCATTGAAACATATCTTTTGCTCTGATTAATTCTTCGAGTATCCCTAGCAAAACTTCAACGTGACTGAAACACCACTTTTAAAATAGTTTCTTTGATAAAACAGTAATTAACTCCTTCCTTGGAGCCGTACGGATCTTCATTAGCCGCTGAAAGGATAGTCTTCGAATAAATAGTTTTTGCAAGTAATATTTAATCGGCCGGCGAGGATGCAGAGCATTAAACGTGGCCAAGAAAACGACGACGATGAATCTCGTTTGGTAGTCTCAGACACGAATCCTGCAGGACCCTTGGTCGTCTAGAATCGAGATTATAAATATTGATCCTGAGCGTCCTTCAACTTTGAGTGCACTCGAGGAGTCCCTCTTGTCCCGCATTTCTATACCCGGCCGTACAGTCGAGGGGGATTCTTCGTGGCGAAATTGAAATCCGAGAGGTTCCTCCTGCTCGTTCCGCCAGAAAGAGAGTCAAAGTCGCTCGGGCAAATTAAAATTGTAGGGCACGGCCGTGGACAACTGGCCTTTGACGGCCGCGCCAACGGTCACGGATCATCTAGTCTGCGGAATAAGGAAGAATCGCCGTTGCCAGGCAAGGCATTTCTTTATGGGGGTTGCGTCGGGATGCGTTGAAGCCTGGAAAAGGGACGTCAGCCTCCTTCGAGCTGTGGACCTTCAAATCCGTGGAAATTGGACGCTTTATAAATGGATCGAGGGTGGGGATTAAATAAAATCGCAGTTTGTTGTTATAACACTATATTTGCTTGGGTAAGATAAAGTATATCTTTGTATTTTAGATTTGAAGATAAACTAAGATAAGGTCAGGGAACCGATAATTATCAACGTAAAAAATTGTCTTGGTAATTTTAAACGTAGGGAGAAATTATTTAATAATTCAAGAACTTCGTTAATTATTTAACAATTTAAGAAATAGTAGCATTGTTAGTTTTACGATGTGCGCAAAGAATAACTGATCTCATAAAACACTTCGATTCCTGCATCGCTTGTGGAACGAATCTCAGCGCATCTTAAGATTATAAGTATCATAAAAACATAGGACTCTACGCAATAAAAAAGTAGAAATCTGATTTTGTGTATTAATAATAACTATGATTGAACAATAAGTGTCTGAATTTTTTCTCTTTGATTTTATAATCAGTAAATATCTTATACTAGCAGCGACGTTAATTTAAAGTTATCTTTTATCCACCATTATCCTTTAATAAAGTTCATATCCTTGAGAAGAAAGGACAAACTTTACTCAGGCTTAAAAAATAAAGGAAATTCTTGATAAGGGACAAGAGAATGGAGAGAATAGAGGGTCAGTAGCCTAAGCTGGGTTGAAGGACGCAGACTTCAGAAGATCAGTGACTGGCGTTAGGCTGTCCGTCCCTTCGTCTCGTTTTGCCCTCTAAATCGGTTTAATCGAGCTCTCGTTAACTTCGTTATCGCTAATGCCCGTTGCAATGTAGCTAAGTGGCTGTTGCTGCCTCGAGCTGCACTGCCCTCCAGGCTCATATCCTTTGGCAATTACTTTACTACCGCCGAAGTCCTGATTCGATTAATCAATTAACGTAAGTTCATTCCGAGAGTGATACGCTTTCGGTTTAAACAGTCTGGCCGATATATCGTTTCGAAAATATCGTAGTTTTACATCTCGACAAGACAAGAACTACGAAGATTTTATAGAAACAAAATTTTGAAGATCTTATCACTGTTCACAAGAGTTGGAATTTGATCAGATGAAAATTATAATTGTAGTTTATTTTTGTATAATTCATTTGGGAAAATATAATACGTATAACATTAATTAATACAGCGTTGTGAGTATGTAAACATCTATACTGTGAAACTCAACAAGTCTCCATCAACATCTGAGTTACTGGTTAAATAAAGAGGGGTCAGTCAGAACAGTAGGAGTGGAGAATATTTGACACTGTATAAAATTACATAGCGATATTATATTACAATATTGTAATTATAAGACCACGAGTGATATATAAAAATAGTATATTTAGTTAAACACATAATAAAAAGCCATTACAATAAAAATAATTAAGCAAAGAATCTAATAACATATATCAATGTGTGTGCATTCTAAAGGGAATACTACAAGTTCCCCAATTTGCTTGCTGGATTACGTAAATACTGTTAATTCTCATTCGACTAGATCTTAATCGTAAATAACGTGTAATACCACGGAAAATCACCTTATTTGTATTTCGTAACTATGAGAACCCTGCAAAACTCAGAGTTCTAAGGATGACCGTCCTAGAAATTCCGAAACGGTGCTAAGTTGAATCGATCGTATGAATCGTTTTAGTACGCTGAGTCTGCATCAGGCCTTCAAAGTGCAATCGAGTTCGCCGATTCCGAGAGAGCGTGAAACGTTACTCTACTATTCAGAGATGCTATAGGTGTTCTCTTCATCTTCATCACTCTGTCCCTATCTTTCGTCTGTTCACCACTCATCCTCTTCTCTTGCCGCATGCAATTACTCTGATTTCACCTTCAGAAACGAGTAATTACCATCTCCGGGCTAGTTATAATTAATAATAATGAATTCGACATATATTCCGCACTTTCTGTCCTTTTCCTAATTTCTGCGTTCGCTAGTCGTTGTCTTTGTCCACTTCCTCTTAAAGTAGTAAAAGATTTGGGTGAAAGGCACTTTTAGTAACTACGTACAGAACGTAGAAAGTGGCAAGAGAGATGCTTTCAAATTTAATAAAAGATCTTATTTTACAGATAAAATCATGTTTTTTGTGTTCGATAGAAGAGCAATTTCAAAATTCGGAATCTATCAAGTTCTTGCTTTTTTCAATTACTTCATATCGAGACATTTCTTCTTAGTTATCAAAATGACATGAAAGTAACAAAAATAACCGAAAATTAACAAAAATGGAATTACAATGTTTCTTCTGTGCGGTCTTCATAATTCGTAAATCATACTTTACATATAATTATAATTCAGAAATTATAATTTAAGTCTAATAGATTATATCATTTGCATAATACGGAATCATATTTATCCAAAGAAAAGATGAAAAATTCGCGAGACGTGTTAGAACGCAGCGTCGCGTCGTTAAGTGACGCATTGAGTTCACTTTCAGTCTCATTCCGGGCGCGAATTTTGTTGCCAGACGCTTCTTAGGCCATGCGTCGACTAGAGGTGTATTTTCAAGTTGAGGTAAACGCCACTGCCAGAAAAGTACATTTCTGATTCCCGTGAATCAAACCTGATGAGCTACTAGAAATGAGCTACATTGTTGCGCGAAGTTTGTGCCCGTAATTTTGTCATACTTGTAGCTTCGAACAGGCAGGTACTGATAAAACAACGTATTGTCGAGAAATTTTGAACGAACGACAAACTCGATAAACTCAAATATTTCCAACAATTTTTCTGCTTAAAAATAGAAGCGGCTGCTGTAGCAGTTAAAATAGAGCTGGTAAAATAATCTAAAATACAGAAAACTAAAGCATTGTAACGTTTGTAACATTGTTACAGCATTTTCGACGCTACATTGCACTCTCCCGAAAATGTGTAGGTACAGGTTCAAAGTGTTCGAACATTCATCGAACTATCACATTTTATTAACACTGGAACGTGATACAGTTAGGCGTTTGTATTAATAAAATTTAAAACCAATATGAAAATGTACATATATGAAAGTCATAAGACATTTACTGCAAACATATATTTACTAAAGAATTAGTATAGAGGATGAATAGACATCATAAACATATAAGTAGTAAGAATAATCCAACCGTATATCGAGGCTCATTGATTATTTAAATACTTTCGTAATCTCTACAAACACTTTGCTCGTACTAACAATTTTGTACATTCGGTGTACATTTTCCTTTCAAACTTTACCGATATAATTATGAAAGTCGCGTGTCGTTACAATTCCAGTAAAATTTCAAAATACTTCTTATAACATATGTGGCGGCACTCGACAGGTAAATACCATCACTCGACACTAACTAGTGTCGGACGACGGCAGCGCAGTGGTTAGCTCCTTAGGTTACGAACGTTCGGGACGTTCAAATCTCAGCGACCGGAGTACGATTTTTCTTCTACGCATCAAAAACGGAAGAAAATCAGCAGTACCCCATCAGCGACATCTACAAGCCAACAGCTACAATTATCACGGACAATACTTTTACACCTCACATACTTCCACGAGCTACTTTATATTTCATTAAATTAAATATCCTTCCGATTTTTTAAAAGCTTCACCAAAAGCCCTCTATCAAAAACGAGAAAGGAGAAAAACCACTGGTAACATAAATATACCTTCGCTGCGTTCGACGAGTACGAATAATCCCCGTCGGCAGAAGACAGCCTTAGGTGGGAAAGTTTTGATTTACGATAGCAGGTTCGTCCGATACCAAAGGTCAGGACCAGAAACGGTGCAACGGGAGAAGTTTACTCGGCGACCGAGAACGCTCTATTAGTATCAACCATTCGTTATTTTCTTTCCTAGTTCGCGCAACCATGCAAGAACGACGAAGAAACATCGGCGAGTTGGTTAGTAAGAAAGAGCCGGATCCCCAAAGGATATCCGTTCGTGGTTCAAGACACTCGGCTTGCTTTCTCGTCATGGAAAACTGGTTATTGATACTGCACCGGGAACTTGTTTGGAGAAGGGAGAAGAGGAAAAGTTTGCGCGCCGGTGTCGGAGCATCCCTTCCGGTGCTGGGTGCTAGCCATTGATAAAAACATATTTGCCCGGGACCAAGCGATGTTAACAACCTCGCGCTCGTATCGTTTGTCATTATTGCTGTTACGTGGCGGGGGACTCGATCAACTGGCGAACGAGTACGAAAAGTTTCGCATCTAAGGAAAGTTCGACGCTGTCACGGACCGTGGAACCGATGAATCGTGATTTTCTCGATAGTGTCTTAACTGGCTCGAGTCCGAGTGTCGAGGAAAATCTTGGCCGATTGCCGACCTTTGATCTCTCCTTCCTACTGGCTACGTAGTCAGAATTTTATTAGGGAAAAATGCAGGGGACCGAGACAATCAGCTACAGTGTTTTCTTAATTTTTCATTTATTTTATTCTTTCGTAAACTGTGCTGCACTTAAGATGATTGTTTTAAGTTTCTGTATAAAGTCAAGTGGAACAAACGAGTTCGTATGAATTTATTTTCGAAGATGATTTATTAAAAAATTATAAGATATGAGATAAGATTTCATCAAGGAGAATGAATTGATATTTTACTTGTAAATAGTATGGTCATCGAACGAATGCCTTGAATGTTTGCTGTTAATTATTACCGATAAGTAATTACACAGAGTTAAAACAGAGAAACATCGTGCAATTTCGCTTAACGACAACGATTTTTTCATTCCTTACGAAGCAATAGGAAATTAGGTTTGGACAGAAATGAGAAAATAATACGGCGAACCGATTAGTGAGGTTACGTAACAAAGCTTTACCTTTGACAGGTGGTAACGTTTAGTAGTAGAGCACGACGGGTTTGGATGTAGAAATCGATAGTTGTACGGGAACTTGTGTAAATAGAGATTAACGGGAAGCTTTTGTTTGTAGCAAATATTATGGGTGTTGCCATAACATCAATCGTCCAATGCTAAGACCGATGTTTGAATATTGTTGATTATTGAACTTGATCGCTTCCGTCATCACACACATAGTCGAAAATCTCTGAATAATTTTATACAAATAGTGATTGATACTATTATTCAAATTTTAGATTGAACTAAAATTTAGAAATATTTTAAGACTTTTTTATATAGATATGTCTATGTACTATTTACAAATGTGTTTCAAGGATCAGACTTCATCTTGTACATAGAAAAATCCAATTCTGTTGCAGTGTTTGAGTGTTAGCGCGATGGATACGTCAAGGAATCGAACGTGGCTGAGAAGAATGGCTAGTCTGCTCTGGCTTGTCTTCCTATTTGTCGGAGTTTCGGCTGGAACTCTAGAGAAACTACACGAAGGTGAGTTGGTAGCATTATGTCAGCCAAATTCTTCTTGCTATATAAACAGACGCTTATTGAATAAATATTTTCAATCTGTTCCACGTAACTGATCGATTTCTCCAAAATAGCTGATATTATCGAAGTTAATAATTATACGGGATCGTGTCGCACAATAGGCGCAAGCCATTATCCCAGCCTTGTCTGTGAAAGTGAAAAATATAGACCGAAAAGTCATTATCATTCCTGTCCCTGACGCGTACCTTTGCACGGCGTCACCGACAGCGTTCGAGTGACGATGATAAATTTCTGTTTAATGTATTGAACACCCCGTGAGATTTATTACGTCTACAATAGCAGGAAATCGGTCTTTATCGATAGCATCGCTTCACGACCCAACAGCGTTGCCAACATTCCTCAAATTCCTTCCAAACGCACTCACGAAGATTCTTAAACATCTTCGCTGCGCTATATTCAAAACGTGAATATCCACACTATGCAAAGAAACGTTTAAACGGTCTTCAAAGGATAAGAAAAACGTCGAAAATGTATTTACAGCTCGCAAAACGAGCAGAGATAATCGTAAAAGAAACGACGCTGAGACTACTTTAAACCGCGGTATGACCACCGATATCTTTCGACCGCTTTCGTTCCTTTAGGCTACGATCTGGTTATCCTGATTTCGTACCGCGCCGTCAACGAGACACGGGAAAGCGTTAACGATCGCAGGACAGCGCGTGCGGAGAGCACCATATGATTTAACCATAAATTCGATCTGCATAACAAGGCGACCCCTCATGAATAAAGTCATTCGTATTTCGATATTAATCATGCCTCGCCACGCCATCCGGAACAACGAGTTTAGAGGTCTGCCCTCCCTTTCATCACCCGCCTCTGTTTTCCTTCTCCGCTCTCGCGTTTCACGTGAAACGCGCTTCTGTCAGAGGCCGACGCGTCTCTTTCGCGCCGTCTGCTCGCCTCGTACCATCGCTATCGAAAATTTCAGTCTCTGCTCGCCTGTTCGTCACGTTCAAATGCGTAAGTGTTATACGCCGACTGAACCGATCGTTTATAATTAACGACGCTACATGTTATTCGTTTTCACGGAAGCAGAGAATTTTGTTAATGGTATTTATAGTGGAAGCGTAGCAAAGTGGATTTGCGTTTTAACGTTTCGTTAAATAATCAGAACTATCGGGATGGAATATTATACGTTTCCCTCTTTTAACCATATACGTACATAGATACATATGTATATCGTAGAAATTAGGTTAGAATGGGTCACTGTTAAGTAAAATATATTGGGATATTAACAGTAAGTGAAAGATTTGCCTAATATGAACGAAAGGGTATTTGTGGAAGATGTGACATTCCTGATGTTAGAATCAATAATATATGTTACGATCATTGAAATATTTTCACTAATAACGGTAAAAAGGATCGAAGCTAATTTGCTATGTCGTCTAATCTTAATTGAACCAATACATTTATGACGGAGACTCATATAAGATTAGGCTGTAACCTATTAAAACGCTAGAGCATTACTAGAAACATTCTGCTTCTCTAATTATCTTATCTCCCTCCGACACCGATAATTTCATTCTAACTAACCTTACCCAACCGAATCGAAAAATCCCTCCCAACTATCTCCGATTCTCAACTTAACCCGTACTAAACTCACAAACCAAGAACCGCCCATGTACATACGTTCACCTGATTGTACGAACGTACCTATAGCTGAAGATACATATTTCCACGACTAGGATCCAAGGAAACCAGAGCAAAGTAATTTCTGATAGCGGTTAGGAGCGGAAAGGATAAATGTATCGGGTGTACCGAACGTAATTAGAAACATTCGAGGAAATGGATTGTGGGATAGGAATGCGGGTTTTCGTTGTTCGACCAATGGACGCGACAAGCGAAACGGTTTTATCGAGTTTTCCAGAGAATTATCTATCGCGACCACGGTAGATAAAGTATCTACGTCTTCCGGCCGATAGGTCCTCCACTATTCCCATCTCTCTTTTCCTTCCTGTCTCTTTGCTCCTCTTCTCTGCCCGAGTACGTCTCCCCCTTCTCTCTCCTTTCTGTGAAAGCCAGCAAGCTCCGTTGCAACTTCCGACTGAATAAGCATCACCTCACTTCCGTTTCCGACGATGTAGCCTTTGACGTAATACGTGCGCCGTTTTCAGTGTCCCATTGCCTATCCTATTTCGTCGACCTCTCGTTCTCTTTCTCAGTTACCAGTCTGCGTATCTACTTCCTCTTTGATACTTCCCTTTCTCTTCCGGCCTTCCCTCTCCCCTTTCTTTATTTCTTTATGGATCCACGAACTATTCTTTGCGGTGTTACCATTATTGCCGCATCTTCGTCCGTGTTCTCGGCTTCTTATTTTAATACCACTCATCGAACTTTTCAGCCACGTTGTTTCTTTTAAGCGACCTCCCTTTGACATTGCTTTTTACGCGATCGCGCAAAACGGGTCACTTAACGCTTTGTCGATTGTTAGAAGTACTTTGCTGGTCGTTTTGATATGAAAGTTTCTCGAGTTTTTTTAATATTTATCGTTTTCAGCGATCTATCTTTTGCGTTTCGGTACTTCAGTTTCTTTACGCGGAATCTTAACTGCGAAATTAACGACTGACTATTGCCGGGCTTGTGTTATTGTATTTACTCTTGAAGCACGTAAGAGAGTCAATTTGTTTGAGATGTTCAAAGAGAAATCTACTTTTTCTTTGTTAATGGAAATACATTGGTTTCGAAATTTTTTACAGTACAAAAAAAAGGAATAAAAAGAACGTTTAGATGTAGTTGAATCCTTCGATGTAATTTTGTCATTAACGTAGAATGCATTACGGATGATATGCTTCGTTTTAACGTAACAAAAACTATTGAGCGTTAGACAAGATGCGTTGCTTCCAGTAATATTTCCCTCTACTCGAATACCTTTTTTGTATTGCTCTATAGTGAGATAAATTTGTACGAGATGAGATGCTAATGGTTCCCTGAATTGAATTATAAACGGCAAATAAAGACAGAGTACCTGTTAAAATCTCGTTCCGTCTATTTACCGTCAGAAGAGGCATATTAGAATCATCAAAATTTGTACATCGCTGAACGTTAATTTTCTACCGCCGGAAGGTTTATTCAATTCCACACAAAATACCAACGCGTTTTTAATCCGTGGTTCGAAAACTAGGGTTTCACGTGTCGGGAAGAAACCTCGGTTACGTTTCTCGTAGAATACAAATGCGACGTTCCTATTTTCTACTCCATCAAAGACAAAGTATCCGACGGAAGTCCTGTGTCGTTGCGTTATTAAATCTTTCCACGACTAAAAATTGAATCCATCTTTTGTTTTCGATATCCGTTGTGAACTCATGGCCAGTTTTCCGTGATGTAAAACCTAAAACGGATTATTCCTTTTGCTCGAACTTAGACAACGCGACATCAAACGAAACCAATGGTCGCTTGAATTGTTGTTTAAAAGATTAAAATTAAACACGCTCGATTTCACGGTTAACAACGTTGATATGCGGTCACGGTGGTCCTGTCAACAGATTGGGTGCTGAACGAATTTTATATCTGTGTATTGCACATAGCGTTGATAGTGTCGTTTCTTTCAGTACAATAAATTGTTATACTCCGATATAACATCTTATCAGACAGAAATGTTTAGTAATTTTCGGTAGGTTATACTATATGTTATACATACTATGGTAGTCATGAAATTATATGTTGGTTGTATTATATAATGATTAACAATACAAAATAAGAATTCCTAGAATTTTATAGATTTTTTTTAGAAATAGATTTTATAGATAAATGTCCTATAGCGCATTTCACATTTCAAATTATTATTATAGTATTAACAGCATTATAAAGTTTACGAAAATCGAAACATTTCAATTAATCCTGATATAATTGGTTATCCATAATAATAATCGGTGTATCACATGGCGTCACTGTCAAGTTTAACGCTGATTTTTAATCACTGATAAATCCGCAACGTTCGTGTCAAAGATTCTACGAACTATCGTCCCTCTATCGTGTAATGTCAGAAACATACAGAGGAGATATACATAGATATTAGCTGCATTATAAATGAAAAATGACAACAATTATGTGGAGTAACAAGATAACAGTGATGCATCAAACAAGCTTAATCTCTTTCTATCGCGATTCCGATAACGTTGCTGGTTTTTTTTATCGAAGCTAGACACGCATCTGGTCGCAATTTTATTTCTTCTCGGAACGTGTTCCACGCGTTCGCCGATCCCGCTTCCGGTTTCCGTTAGACTTCCGGCTCGACGGCATCCGTGAAAAATTGCGTTTCGTCCGCTATTGCCTGATCGGTGAAGCGTTACGCCGACTGATGACGCAAGCCACGATGAAATCTCTTCTCTTACCGGCTCATGGTTCCATTTCCCCTCTCGCTCAGGAGCAACCTTTCGTCCTTTTGTTTTCGTATCCGATGAACACATGATCCCGGTTTCCGGTATCCTTGACGGGCCACGTTCTCCTCTTAGTCTTTGCATCCGACTTTTTTGAATTCGTCCTCGGCGTTGTATCAGAAGATGGTGCGTCCCCACTCTGCGCGGAAACGTCGACATCCATCATCCGAGGAAACCGAATCTCAGCACTTGCTATCCTCTCCTCTGCCACCGTTCTCAACGATCCTGGCGACTGTGTTGGCAATGGCTGTGAGACAGTGGTGAACGATCTACCAGATGGGAGATAATTTTAATGACAAGCTTTAAGCGGAACTACGAAAAGAAAAGTACCGTTGGAACTAGGTTTCAATGTTATCTTTCATCCTCATTCTGAATTATGGTGCGAATAAATCTTTGCTTCTCGCGTGAAAAATGTTATTAATTTTCTGGTTATATGTATAGGTAGAAAAAGGTATCGTTGACCGAGAAGTAAATATTTGGAGCGAAATCAGGAGAATGCAGTTATCGTTAACGGATAGAGGAAAGGCAATTTCGAGAAGAAGACATGGAGGTTCGCATAAATTTGACGGAACACAGCACGCCATAAAACCAACTGCAGATTGTATGCGCAAATGCAAGGTGCATGTTCTCGTAGTCGTTTTTGCCAGCGTCCGCGAACCGAGCCAACAAGCTAGGCATCCTCTTGCCAACACTGTCTTTCGCTTCTTATCTCGCAGTCGTAAAGTGCATTCGCTCTTGATAATAGTACGTAACGAAAGGCGACTCTCGAATTATCGCAATAACGCACTTTGCGATACATCGCCGGGAAACATTCCGCGCCAAAGGAATTCCCCTACTATATTCCTGCAAGTAAATGGGTCCATTAAGAAATTTAATATCTTTCAGTACGACTGCAGTGCTGATATTAGCAAATTGCGTACTATTTTTCGCAATATTTTCATCAGATCGGAAAGGAAATGATTATATTCGAAAATTTCAATATATATCTTTCATATATACTGAGATATATTATCAATAAACCAATATTAATAATAATCAATAATAAATAAAATATGTTTCCATCTGTATTTCCTATCGACGAAAGTTTTACGTTAAATACTTGCAAAATTTATTCACGAATATCGCTAGCTTTCCTATTCATCTCTGAAGTAGGAATACTTAAGCAAAAATAATCTTGTATTTATATTTTCAAAAATAGAAGATATCAGCTTCTAACTTCGTGGCTATAGATATTCTTGATTAATGAATGATTGGTGATGAACGAAGAATGATGCTGTGAACAGATAGAAGGATAATCTTTTTAAATTTCTATGAAACTATTGCACAAATTTTATCACAATTAATATGGAAATGTTCGTGTTCGTTCGTCGTCAACCGAGATCAAACGATCCTAAACCTAACGGTGTTCCATCAAAGTGGGAAAAAGGAAATCAATTTGTTCTCGCGTTTCAATCGGCGGATTAGAAGTTGTCGGGTATTTTTTTCCTCTGAATTCGTGGAAATCGTTGCCAGGTGCGAGTTTATGCAAGTTGCCGGTTCCTGTTGTTCCTGGTGATTGGAAATCGCTTTTGTCGTTAAGCCAAATCGCATTTCTAGATTGCCTCGTTACCTCGAGCTATTCTGGACACCTCGGACAACGCCAACACGAGAACGAACGAGAAGGGATCGGTTAAAGCCTGTATTGCGAAAGCCTCGTCCAATTATCAGCGTCTACAGGGCTCAAAGCAGTCGCTCCTTTATTGTGTTTACTGATTGCTGACGACGCTCCCGAAGGTAGCTTCGCTTATGCGGAAGCACTCAATATCCAAACACCCGAATTTTCAGTCGACCCTCTATTGAGAAACGTCGTTCTCCGCTTGCATCAATACCAAACTGGGATTCCGTTTAACTTGCCGGCATATCAGTTTTAGCAAAATTGATGCACTTGCTCCCGAGCACTACGTAATCCTCTGTTATAACCAGATAGGCAATAGGAAAATAGGCAAACCTTCGATGAATTCCAATTTGTTAGTCCTTTTATCCCATTTATTTGGTTGGTATATGAGTACAAAACCATAATAGTTCATTTAAAAGATTTTACTTGCTTACTTTTTTACTTTTATGTCATTTGGTAGTTTCAAAAGTGAAACGATTAATATTACGATATACTTAACGTTGCTAGAATTGACAGTTTTGGAATCTCACGATCAAATAAAAGTACAGTTCTGGTTACATAAAATTGATTAAATGAATTTTAAGATTGCATATTATGTTCTTTCCCTGTGGTGTTTATTGTATTTATTATCAATATAATATATTGTATTAATCTCATACGAGAAAATACTCTGATCGAATATTCTCATTGTTCATGGTAAACAATATTTAACAAAGTTTAGGTATTTTTGTTATAAATCTTCTTCACATCGAACATACGTGATTCAGAACAAATTGTCGATAGTATAAAGAATGAGTAGTATGAATCGTCAATTTCAAACTTTGAAAAATCTGTTTCGTAAAATATATTCGATTTTTCACAGAATTTTTGATGATCTTGGAATATTTAACTATGCAATGCAATCAGAAAGGTTCGAAACTCCTTCGCTTTTATCAGATTCATATTTCATCGGACTATCAAGTAGTTTGATCGAATTTTCGCATCGTCTTATCGTTGCTCCTCCATGTACCGACTGACCGCGTTAGCAGGTCAGCCAAGCAACTTTTAAATTTCCCATGCACGGCGATACCCGGCCATTGGCATAACGAGAAGGAAACTTGGCCGACAGAGAATCGAGCCGTAAGTGGAATGGGGTGGCAGAGGGGAAAAAAATTCTTGCGAACTACTCACGACGGAGACCGCCAAGATGGAGAAGAATAGCGAGCGTTGAATAGAAAGACGGCGGTGGAAAGTTCGAAAATTCGTTGAAGCGAGGCCAAGTCCGACGTCGTATACAGAGGGCAGAAAATGGCGGACAGAGTCACGTTTGTCTTGGAGTTCTTGCGGGGCTTAGCGTCGCTCACCCCCGTTGCTACCGTTTGTTCTTTTGATTCTTTCCAGTCACTTCACCGCCACCGTCGTCCACCTACTCTCCGCCGTTACCTTCCAGAGTAACCCCGGCAATCTTTCTCGAAAAGTTTGGTTATTTAATTTCCTAGCCGCGGTCTGCCAGAGGAGCGCCGTGTCTGCTCCTTTTCTCTATCCGCGTTAAAAGAACGTCCATCTCGTGTGTCCCCAGATGAACATTTTTTCCTTGTCAACCCTCTTATCGCGTGCTGCAAATGATCGTCGAGCTTCGTGAACTCCCTGTGAACAAATTACGTTTAGATTGATCAGTTTAAGGGAAACGTGACCTCGCATTAAAACTTCTACATTCCATAGAATTATTATTATTTTACTAAGTCGAATTTAGTAAAATTATAATAGGACTAGCAACGATTACAAAACAAATTTACAAATTATCTATCGTAAGTTTCGTAACTTTGGTATTTTTAACGAAGCTGTCATGATATCGTTTCTTCGAACGAAAGTAACGCCACAAGCGAAATTTCGCCGGCTCAGAAATATTTCACCGAGAACGGAACGCGAGATAGCGTTTGATAAAGCACGCGTCGATATCGAAGAGACAGCAACATCGCAGAGACGGATACCCGATGGAAAAATAACGCGTCGTCACGCACAGCTTCTCACGATTACGCGGTCTCGCACGCGACGAAGTCCCCGGCAACGATTTCTCGGAACTGTCCCTTTCCCCGACGGTTCTTTTGAATGCTCGTTATCATGCAAACGGCGATACTGCGAAAAAACGTATCCGGTCGAGAGGGAGTTTCGAAGGAACGCGTATCGGCTTCAATACGGAACAGCTTCTTCGCGACTGCGCGGATAAGAATCTCTTTGCCACTTTATAGAATCGCGTCTGGTCGTCTTAGGGCTTTTTCGTCGCGCCATTCAATAGTCACACGCTATCCAAACGAATCTTTCGACGCAAGGGTCCACCAGGGGAACGTTCGGTCCGGATATTCGTTGTATATACAACCGCCTCGATGGAGCTGTGCTTGCAACTGCGATCCTTCCACTATGTTCGTTTGTATACGTACATGTTCGCAAACTGTGTGCACGGACATACCAGCGCCGACGTATAATTCAGTTTTACCCTGAAACGACTCATTTATATGCGTTCGTTTGATTGAATCTCTCCCGCGTAGCCCTGACTCCCTCTCTGCATCGTTTCTTTCCTCCTTCTCGTTCCTCCCTTTCATCTCGCTTCCACCACGCAGATTTCCACCCTGTCCCTGTCTCTGTATTTCTTTCTCCCTTCGTTCTCTTCGTTCTCTGTTCTCTGATCCTTTCCCCAAGTTCTTCTCTCATTTCGACTCTACCCATCTCTCATCTCTCTTGCCTTTTCTCTTGTTACCACCCTCGTCGACACCAACGCGGTTAGCTGTTTCAATTTCCCCTCGCCTCACAAAACTGAAAGGCGTGCCCATCATCCGCCGTGTCCTCTCGCTACGCTTCTACTTTTCGTCCTTCGTACACGCCTTTCTATCTTCTGTTCGCGCGATCGTCGCTCGTTTTCAACCGTTCCAGATAGTCCACGCGACATCTGTCTCCGTCTGTCATGGATATATCGTTTACAGTTTATAATAGTAGCCTACGTTGTTGACGCACGTTTGGATAGGTCGATGGAATTTGATCGTTGCGCAGTACGATTGTTTGCCCGGTGTCGACGGTTTTCCAGGAATTTCCAGCAACTTTCAGCTTTCTGTCCTGTTTATCGGTTCGTGCTTAGAGGCAATTCGGGTTATAGAAGCCTGCGAAACGATCGTCTGGGGGGGAGTAATGGCCAGTTGATTCGATGGAACTAGCTATGGATTGCTTCGACTCTGTTAGAAGCCTCTCGCGTTAGGCTCCGTTTAAGTTACTTTTTACAGGTTCCCCGATGGCGATGATATAAAGTTTCGTTGGCAAACTTCGACCGAGTAGAAGTATCGCTCGATTTGTGACCGTTTATAGAAATCGAGAAGGTAAAAAAAGAAGAAAGAATTACGCCTATGATATTTCTTTGTATATATATATTTCCTGCCATACGCTTTTCAGGAACACGTTCCATTTCCACTTATCGATTTTGCTGTCACTCAAGCTCTCTTTTACCGTCGAAATTCAATTTGTCACGCGGGCAGGCAGCTTACTTAAATTGAAGTTTACAGCACTTTCTGCCAGTATTTTTGTTTTACATCGGAGCGCTTCGCATCTTACGCGGAATTTTCACCGTAGACGCGCGAGATAACGCAATTTCGTCAGCCACCGGGGTGGAAACGCGTAAAACGCGACTGATTATCCGGCAGGAATCGAAACGACGAAGGGTTTCGTGGGAAGCGGGCTTGATGTAGTTCGGGATGTACGACTAATGCAATTATATCTCCACCCTCTGACTTTCGGTTCATGAATATCACCGTTTGATTTGTATAATGTCGAGTTATTGTTCCGGATTCGAGGGGAGCAACCATTTTATATCGAATATCTTCAACTAAATCGATTTCAGTGAAACGTGAAAACGTACGAAACTTTCGAGAAAATACTGTTTCGAATTATTTGAAAAAAAAAGATAACTACTTTCGTGAAACTTATCTATAGAGTATTTTTGAATTGTGTGATTTTTTCTCTCTGAATATTTGTTCGAAACGACTTCTCCGTTCTTTCCTCTCTTTCTCTTATCCTTCTTTTTTTTGTGATAAATGTATACTCGATAAAATTACGAGAAAGAACCACCTGGATGAAGCATTAATTGAAACGAAGAAAAGCTTTTTTTTCATGCATATTTCGTTATAAATTATTCAATATCGATGTCCTTAACAATATTACGGTGGACGTGGAGAGCGAAGGAAAGTTTGAGAATCATTACCGTCTCTGTTCGTGTTACCGTAGCGCCTTCAATCAAGCTCCGTTGTCTAGACAATTAACCGGACGGTCGATGCAATTAAAAGCAATTGTTACGAGCGTGTGTGTGTGTGCGCGCGCGCGCAACCGCGACAGTGCGACTGGGAATTAATGTTCCTGCATTAGAACAAACGGATCCCCCGCCAAACTCCCAGGATTTCAATAACAA
This sequence comes from Bombus affinis, assembly GCF_024516045.1. Classification (NCBI taxonomy): domain Eukaryota; kingdom Metazoa; phylum Arthropoda; class Insecta; order Hymenoptera; family Apidae; genus Bombus; species Bombus affinis. The sequence goes on along the minus strand of NC_066347.1, from coordinate 5,757,765 downwards.
TTTTATTGTATTGAAAATTCATTTTTTATTCATACGCTGGTTATCGACGCGTAAAAAAATTAATTAGTTATTATATAATCGGCTATTTCGCTTTGTTTTATTCAATATCAGTCGGAAACGTAATAAGATTAAACGAAATATCAAGTTTCCTATTGGATATCTATCTATAATATTATTCGATTTTTCTCTATTTTAAAAATACTTAGGTTGTCTCATCATCGAAATAACGTAACCTATTTTATTCCCACCTCGGTTATAAAACCGTATTTAATTTTATAATCATTTCGCAGTTTCCAATCCTTCCAATAAATTCCTAAATTCTATTACCATTAATCAGACATTAACGTTGCACAAAGATTAGACGATTTTTATCTTTCATCGACCTCGTCCACGATCGCTTTCCTTCCTCCGTTAATCTTTAAACACTCAAGTCTTTTTGTGCTTTAAATGAAAAATGGAGCTTAGAGAAAAGCAGTCCTTTCTTCGATCTTCATTATACCTGGATGGGATTTTTCGTTTTCTCGTTTAACCGGCGTAATTGACGTCTCGAGGGTCGGGAAAACCTCGGTTATCTCGGTGGCACGCATCGATCCGTCCCGTCGGCGCAAAACGCTTTTTAGGATAGGCCGTTTATTCCGGTTGCTTGCCGGCCTGGTGACTAATTACTTCGGTTAACTGCTCGTGAAAAATGCACTACTGGCCGAATCCCCTGAAACGGAATGTATAATCAGGCCGGATTGCTCGGCGATCGAGAGCAGAGAAATACGCGACGGGGAACGGCTCGATCGTTTCGAATGGACATCACTGTAATCACTGGTAATGCAGATGGCGGTAGTCCGCCGATGGGCGCATCGACAATCAGCTATATAATTAGCGAGGCCTCGCCCACCAATTAAGCTGCATTCATTGGACGCGATCGTTAGCCCCGCCGTAAGCATATTGCCGTGAAAAATGTATACGCTGTTCGCTAAACGTTGCTTAACACGGTCGTTGACGCGATTATCGATCCGCTGATGAAAAATGACAAGGTATCGTTTCACCTCGCGTGTGTATCGATGCTTTGCTGATCGATGCTGATCGTTATCCCGTGGAATAAAAATGAAAGAATAAGAAACAGTATCAGAGATGACTCCGATATGGTCCGCTACAAGTCTAGTTGTCTTCTCGTTTTTATATCAATAAAAAGCATAATTAGATTTTATATATTATTATTTATGTATTGTGTTGAAGAAAGAGTAATTTTGTGATCATTCCTTGTTCTTGTTCGGCACTGTCAACTATCTTGTCAGTCAATGCAATACTATCGATCTCCGCGATACTGATACTTATTCCGTGTTAGTTATTTTTGGGGGAATGTGGTAACATGAAATAGGGGTAAAGTCACGAGGGAAGTGGAGCGACTATGCCAATTTTTGGATTGTGTGTGTACGTGCTTGTGTGAATCTCAAAGTGACCATTTTTATGTAATTTCATGTTTAGTTTTATTTAAGGTTGTTTTCTTTTTAATTTAATTCTGAATATAATACACATATGCGAACAAAAATGTCAGTGAACGGATGAATGATCAAATTTCTATTATTCGTTTGTCTGCGTAATGAAATGAATTTGTTACTTTCATCAGCTGTGAACATTTTCAAGACAGTAGTATCTAAAAGTATTTAAAATTGACATAGAAATCATTGACGAGATCTAAACTAACATCGAGACCAGACAGGTGTAATTCAACATTCACGTTTGTGTCTTTTAAATATTAAGAATCAAAAGAAGAACGTTAATTCGTCTATAGAGAGACAAATAAAAATAGAAACTAAAATTCGAGATACAAGTAGAGATAATGCACCAAAATATTATAGGGCGAGTATTAATTAAACACTGACAAAAACATTAACTGAACAATTTCCAATGTTTAAAGTAATTTTATTTTCCTCGATCCGCTACATTAAACACACGAGAACGTTGGGACACCTAATTGTGGAAACACTCGCAGAGACGCGAAGCGTAAAACCATGGCAAAACTACAGCTACAGGAAGAAAGTTCTCTGCGGTGAAACAACCGGGTCGAAAGAAATCCAAATTTCATTAACTGGCGGATCGATCTTAGCCACAGAGCGGAAAAGTACGCAATGGAAGCAATCGAACCTCTCTTTCAAGGGAATAGCACGGTCTTTATCGTCTGAAAAATCGAACAGCGGAAAGGTTCGCGTTCCTGTGGTTGCAACGTACGACATTAGCGGATACCTATCCCTCGTCGACGTTATTTTGGAGCACGGTAACCACAGCTCGTCCGGTAATCCTGTTCACGAGCTTGAAAGCTCTCCTCTCTTCTTGCCTCTTTCATTGCGCGTGGTTACTCGAGATCGCGGTCATTTCGAAGGTTTGCCGGGACCACGTCGGAAGAAGAAGAAGAAGATTCCCTCTCGTTCGCCTTATCGAGAACGATTCTGCTCGACGAGGGAGCTCCGCCTCTCGCGATTACGCTATACCGACTTCCATTCCACTCTTTCGATTCTGTAAAGAACAAACAGCCACTGAATCGCGACTCCATCCGCGCTTTACACGCCCCAGTTTCGTCGTGATCGATCTTTTCTCCGTACAGGATTCCTCCTTGACGTTGTTACAAAACGACCGCGATCCGGCTGAACGATCGCGATGCTTCGTGCTGCCCGCTGGCATTCCGATCGAGAAAGAGAAAGTAAACGCGCTTATTTCGTACGATCGAACAAGATGTTTGTAAGATTGATACAGTTGATGTGCGATAACTTTTCTTTCTTTTAAGAAGGAACGTAAAGATATGGAATTTTAGAGGATTTATAAGTGTGTAAGTATCACACAAATGTTCGTGTCATGTTAGAACGATGAGGATTTATAAAGTAAGGAGTATATTGTCTATTTAAGGAGAATGATTAGAATTCTTTAATTCTTTCAAAAGTTTGTAAAAGATTGTACGGTTGATTCCTATAATCACTTAATGTTGGATAATGTGAAATATTATATGTGCTAAAAACAACTCGATCTATTAAGATTAATAAAGCAGTTCCTTCATGATCAATCGCAATTTTATATTCAACATTATGCAGGAGTATTTATTGATAAATAAAATATACTAGCTGTATTTTACACCTTTTACAATTCTACAAGACACCATGGGAACTTCTATCAATGTCTCAAGAAATCGATACGTTACACTTACGAAACTGTAAAAATCCATGCGCGCGTTAAACGTAAGCTCGTCGCCAGCATCGATTACATTTTCCAATAAAGTCGTTCATAAATCAGATTTCGCGCCCGAGACACCGGCCCGGACGTTAAATTCACCGCGCAAACTTTCGCGAGAGCCTCTTGCCCTCGGCTTTATGAAACCACTATCCGAAAGGCGACAACGTGGTCCGGGCGGGGTGCAACGTAAAAAAACCCCATCGTCGTTCTACAAGGTTCATTTTATCGAGGGTTGGCGTGTGATCCATCTCTTTTAGACTCGCTCTACATTGCGTTCCCTGTGAGCCAACTATCCCTGACCACGATCGCGGACGCGCCTTGCAGTTTTCGCAGGGATGCGCCCGGGGAAAGTGTTCCACGTCGAGACGTCTTTTTCCCGACGTCTAATATTTTTGTTATTATCCCCGGACGTCTATCGCATCGATATGGAGGATGTATCGGCAGCTGTCGCCTCCGTATAAACGCTAACAGTGTGCGCGTATACGCACACTTGTACACAGGCATGAAGCTAGAAGGGACTAGGTTAACGTACGCGTTCCATGACGGAGAGAGAGTTTAATACGGACGGATGACCGTAAAGCCCCGGTTTCGCTAGGCAAGAGGAAGGTCGAGAGATATATAGAGGGTTGGGTGAGGCAGAGAACGAAGAGAGAGGGTGGCATTGGGGCGGTCCAGGTGTCGATATAATCGAGAGACTTGCTCGTCATCAAAGTGCCCCCGTGGTTCTCCTAGTACAGCCCAGTAGCGGCAACACAACAGCTACAACGGCGAAGCTGGCGGCCCTCGTTAACGCAAAAACGCGAGAGATGATGGATGGATGCTAAATTGCATTAATTAAATCCACCGTGACACCCTAGGCCGGCAGCCTTGGTATCACTCGGCGGCTACCACTCGGGCCTGCTTGTCTGTGATCGAAGTGTGAGCCGTTTAAAGGGGTATGGGTCACTTTGATGATTACACCCCGCACAGACCACTCTCATCCCCTTTCCCCGTAGACGGTCTTCCTGCTCCTTCCTACTCCGTCTTCGGGCCACTCCAACCTACCAGAGAGCCATTCTCGTAGCCCATCCAGACCCGTTCATAGTACACGTACCTACCTTAGTACTCGAAGGTTCCGCGTCGAATCTCTGGCTGCACCGACCGAAGCGAAGATGTCTTAACTATCAAAGTCGTTCCCTAGATTAGGCCGCAATACGATACGATTCTAGCAAGAGCACTCCTAGGAGGATACCGGATCCTTTGTCGTTATTGAATGACGACCTACTCGTTGTTTCGCCGACGAAACCTTGGCACAATTTCGCGCGCCTCTATTGACTGATTCCCTTTGATCGTGATTCGTTTAGCAGTTGCAGGACCCGAACTCCGCGTTCCTCTGTATCGGAAAGTAATTTTCTTCTCCGCGCGAATCGATCGGTCATCTGGATTGATTATTCGCAGGTTTTTTAATACGTAGACTCATTGCGGGGTGAAAAGGACGATTATTCAGCGATGAAATGTATTTCTCTCCCGGATGAAGTCAATTATACCGGCAATCGTTATGGATTTTTTACTTCCAGTGACGCGCAACACCGCCTGGAGCCAATTCTGCGTTTATTTAAATTTAATAGCTCCGTGGGGCGCCACGCGATCTTACTCCGGAGAGACGTGAATCGAATGAATGCCTCGTAACACTTTTTCAAATTCTTACCTCCGTCTTTACTGAATCATTCTGGAAGACCTTACGATACAATGTCTTTTTTTTATATAAAGTAACACTTACTCTGGAAATCCTTCGATTTTACTAACATTTCCCTCCATGAAATGTGAAAAATGGTGCAAATGGAATTTAATTGAAAAAGTATCATACTCACCTTTTATAAGTTTTATAGGTCGTATAAGATCGTATCAAAATTATTCAATGTTATCGAAGAAGACACCAAGAATTAAAAATCAAGTCAAAGTTATATATCACATACTTATGTACTACTTACGTAGCCGAAATCTTCGCAAAGTTATTCATAGACAACGCCCATTTTCTCCCTTCGATCCCTCGTAAATCTTTGGTTCGATAGGATCAAGAAAGAAGTACGGCTCCGCGAGGGTGAAATATCATTCTGTTTGCAGCCGTTGTATTTCAAGTTCGGAGGGAGGAAATTAAATGAGATCATCCTTTCGCTGTACCTTTTGGAATTGCGTCCTACGCTTTGATGTTCTAATTTGATCCGCGTCGGCGCGGGAAGGAAACACGGGGTTAAGTGGATTTCGTCGAATAAAAGAACACCGGCGCGAGACTCGTATGGCAAAGTAAGACATTATCCGGAGCCAGTGGCGAGAGGAATCGGTCGGATTCTGTTCTTCAACTTCGTGAACGAGATGATGAGATCTCGATGCTGTCGCGTACCATGTGTTTCGCCGCGGAGATAAGTGAGGGTTACGCTGCGTGGATATTGGGTATAATTTAGTAGGTTGAGGCCTCGTCGATGTTTCATCTGCCGGAAGAAAGAAAAGGGTAGACGATAGCAGAAGAAAAAGGGAAGTTACGTTTGGTGTGGTATCGTGCAGTGTATCATGTCTTGATTATTTCCAGGATAAACGCGAATCGAGCGTGCTCCTCGGCTAAAAATCATAAGTCGGAATAATAAAAGGCAAGAGACTGGCGCAATTATCTCGCCACTCGCATGCTCGCGTGCACCAGTTGGATGGGAACCGTTGCCTTACGAGGCATGGATCGATGTCGAGAAGCAATTGGGACGGTTAGTTTGTCGCAATTAGAGTTCGTAATGACGATCTAATGATCTCCGTGAATTGCGTTTCTTAGCCGTTGAAAGAGCGGCGCGAAAACGCGGTTAATATTTCATCCCTGTGACGCGTAACAACGTCCAACGATTAAAAGAGGAGGAAATTGGGTCGACGTAATTGTTGAATTTTTAAGTCGACGTTTCACTCTTCCCCTGCCGCTGCTTCTTCTCTCTCGTTTGATGAACGCGCTGTTTGTTCAATTAGGCCAAGAGATTCGTTACCCGCGTAAATCATTTTTATTTTCATTGAAAAATATTACACCAGGGACGGAAACGTGAGAAACGGTAAAATTAGAGTGTCATGAGGGGACGCTTTGCTATTTAGGGGGAAAAGCGTGGAAATGCATTTTGAAACAAGCGGAAAAGACGAAAAATTTCTACACTGACAGAGCGCGACGAAACGCAAAGAAAATTCTGCTTGCCTCTCTTTCTCTATATTTTAACTCTTCCTCCATTTCTTTACCCGCTAGATTTTGTTGATCTTCGCGGGTGACAAATATTTTCGAATCGTACGTACTAAAGAGGGATCCGTCGATTCGCTCTTCGGAAGCGACGAAGCATAGCAGCTTCAAAGACGCAGAAGTACCTTCGCGGAATAAGAGGATAATGTGGACTCGATTTGGCGTTCTTGAATATTTAATATCTCGCGAAAGCCTTCTCATCGCGCGGCCGCTCTTTTTACGACAAACCAACCATTTGCTCTTGTCGAAGCGGAACTAAACGAAGAATCCGACTGTGTCCGATGTAGCATCCATAGGATACGCGACCGATCGTCCCTTCTTCTGATTGATCTGCCGTCATGGTGTTCAAGGAATCGTTTAATACCCTCGGATTTTATGGTTTCGCGGCTGTCAAAGAATCGTAAAACGGGAACAGGAGGTAATATGGAAATAACGTAAAAATATTTCCACTGAAAATACGGATTCGAACAGAGGCAAAATCGTTTTATTCGAACACGATTAAGTATACGAATACGTGGTTATCTTTTCAGTCGTGTTCTTCCTGAAACTCGATTTTTATCTTCTCTCTCGGATAGAATTGAAACACAAACACAAGCGGAGGTTCTTGTTACTGATACTATGTACTTCGGAAATCGTTTCTAATAAAACAGTATTTATGATCTTCAAGTCAACATCGAGATACCATTATTGCTTCAATCGATCACTTATAAAATTATATCGGTTCTTCGTAATACAAAGAACTGTTTAATTTATAAGATATTGCTACAGCATAAGAAAAGAGACATATATTCTTTCTTGGTCATAAGGACGAGATCCTATTAAACTGGGTTTCACACGTCTATAAATCAAACACGAAACATTAAACGGCAACTTAACTTTGCTAAAACTTATCACATCCCCCTTCCCTCGAATCGCGTGTTTCTGCGTTGCACGGAGGTCCATTCAGGCCTTCGTCGTTCCATAAGTCAGAACTTCCATGGGAACTTGCTGAAATTTAACCAGGCGTCGGGAAATTCACGGAGCCTCCCCCATCAACCGCATCACGAAATGCTGTCCGGCAATGAATGCCGCGGAACAGCCGACATTATAATGCCTTCTTTCTTATTCAAGACGAATCGTTCGTAAGAAGTTTCAAAGTTAAAACGTCGTTTCTCTCGGATGTGTCACTCATCTAAACATGAAAGGGTGTATTATACGTGCTCTTAGGCGAGAACCATTGCATTGGACTACTCAACGGCTGCTTTACCCATTTTCGATTACGTTGCATTCAGGAATAATAATTGCACACTTGCCAGATTGTATAATAATTTTGAGTGCTTTGAATAATGCATTTTTTCGTTAATATGTGGAATATATATATACATGGAAATAATAATATGCAAAAAGATCTTGGAACTAAATAACTTAGAAATATATATTTTGATACTTCATCGTAAAAACATTGGCGTTCTAAATAAATTACCTTCCATTTTCTTTTCGTCGTTGTTACCAAATTGCAATAAGCGTGTATTCTTGTATAGATAAATTTATTTATTGCCTTATTATACATTATAAGTAAGTGTAGAAATATCAAAAACTTCTTTTCTTCTTCAACAATAGTTCTAACAAGTAACTTCTGTGACTTCTTCTTTAGACTAAAACTGCCATAGGAATATAGTTTAAACGTTGCAACTTGGTAAGTAAATTAGTCCAAATGCTTCTTCGACAGAGCTCTTTGGCAAGAATAGAGATTCTGGTGTCTGCATGTGTCGTATCCTGACAATTTATATTCCGGATACTAACCACAGCAAAAGTCACATCTCTACGGACAATACTTTCAACGATTTTCTTTCGAAACGGAGGAAAGGTTGAACGTTCGCGCTTAGAAGCCACGCAAGAGAGAGGATTCGTTGGCCCGGTAAGAAACGACAAAGGAAAAGGGGTAGGGGTGGCTCATGCAATTCTAAACTATTTCAATGAAATGGGATAGCGGTTGGTAGATTTGTTGGTCGCGGTGCAACCGGCTAGTTCCTAGACTAGAAGACAAGGCAAAAGGTGGAAGAGAGAGAGAGAGAGAGAAAGTTAAGAAAAGCCAGGCTTCTGTAAGGACTCGGCTCTCTTCCTTTGTTCTAAAATTCTTACGACTTCCCTTACGTCTTGCTAGGTTCCATTCTCCCTCTTCAGGGACGACAACAAAGGGAGTGGCCTGCGTCAAGCATGGTGGTAATGGCGGCACCGCAGCCGCTGGATGATACAAAATTGTTTCTTCTTTCGCGCTTGGTCGGGGAACACTTTGTAGGTAGCGAAACGGGCCGGATATGCCTTGCAACTTTCTTTGCCCGTCAGCTCAACGTTGGCTCAGCTAACTTCGAGGGTTTTTACATTAGCATATCGACTTATTCATACAATCCGCTTCTCTCTTCGTGTTCCGTGACGGATGAACGCGCGCGCAACATTCGTGCTCTCCTTCGGGCTATACGGGACCGTCGATGATCACGCCGTTGAAGACGTACCACGCTTTTTGAGGGGCTTTGAATTTCGCCTTCGACCCTCCGGGGAATACGTTACGACGTGTTTCGATACATTGATTTCGTTAAATTCGAGTGCTGACTACTACGTCCTCGAACCGACTTTGAAACACAATATTAACTTTTTCGAACCATAATTTTTAAAAAATTTAGATCATATTGATAGACGTAAATCGAAATCTCTACTTATATAAATATAGAGTGTTTTTAAATCGCATATGGACGTTTCACGGGGTTAATTTGGAGTATAAACTTAGCATCATTATATAGTACGGACAGTTTGTATTAATATTGGAAAAGTTCCACGTAGTTGAACTTTGTCGAAATAAAAATAGCTCTATACGCCTATTATAACATTTGCGTCATCTTATACCATTAAACATGATCGATATGTAGATCGCAATTGTCTTTACACACCGTATGTTAAGGGTTAAGTGAATGCACTTTTCAACGATCGTACAAGTTACTCGTAAAGAGAAGAAGGAGTTGATACGAGTGTCAAGGACTCGAAACATTAGACACAGAAAAATCTGCAATAGAGGGTAGATAATAGGGTTTCGCGATAAATCGGAGACACTTCATAATTCAAGCCTTTGCAACGAGAGAGTTGCAGAGAGAGAACGCTCCAGAGAGTTCAATTCCGAACAGCCGTTTCGTTGGTGTGTCCGTATTGGCCCCACGTAGTCGAAAATTTTTCATACGAGCTATAAAAAGCGTCCCCGGGGCGAGGGTTAAGAGAAATATCGGGGGTGATGCTTCTTCGGACATTCGTTCAAACTGGTAGACGACGAGCGACTCGGATTGGAAAGAAACTAGCGTGGATCATAGAGTCGCAGAGCACGAGCAGCGCTTGCCGACCGTGGCCGAAGTTTGCCGAGCGCGGCCGACCGCCTGTGAACGCGGCAACTCGCATACGACAGTACAGTCGTGCCGCGGCCTCCATAGAGGGAGGTTTATACAATCTGTGCCGCTCACAGCGCTTCGTTTCATCGTGAGAAAGCGTCGTAAGACGCGTGTTCTATCTCGACACGCCGATAGACACAAAACCATGTTGTGACACTTGTACGAACAATCGTTCGACAAACGTGATGTCACGGGATTAAGGAAAGGCTGGCTCATTCGTGAAGTAAAATTCGGCGACTCGATCGTGGGCCGAGCAACAGATGTGACGTCGCGGGACGCGCTCTTTATATTTAGTTGCCAACGATTTCCTCGGTTGTTTCTTCGTACGCACGAATATATACGTATACGTTCTCGTGTGTCGGTTCAACGGTCGCACGCGACTGTGTATTACTTCGACAGTGACGTAATATGGCGCGAACGAAAGTGTATCACGGACGTCAGTGACATAGAGCTTTACGTCGATAAAAGAGTTAGGTTGCATGTTTAACCGTTTATCATAGATACAAGCCTTGAAACCATTCAGAGGTATTCCGTTCCTATTAGCGATCTTTACTTCGTAACTTTGCCTGTACGATCACGTTCGTGTATGCCACGTAACATAGAAGAAGAAAAAAGAGAAAAAATAAGAAAGAGAAAGTGGAGAATCTTGAGCGATTGTTAGACCTGTATCCGGTGCTCGCCGAACGACCCTATCTCAAGGCCCTCTACCTGCGACTAAGAATACTGTAAGGACACGAGGTACTGGCGCGTCGTTCCTAAAGCAGGAAAGAGAGGCACAGGAAGAATTCCTTTGTCCTCGAGGGCAGAGTTGGTGAAGCTGGTGGACGAGAAGCGGCGAACGTAGCGGCCGAAGTGGAAGGGAGAGAAGGAAGCACAGCACGCGGTCGAGTTTCTACCTTGTCGATCGTATATACCTGGCGTGCGTGAGAGAGAGACGGCGCGATCGTTGGTGAGTGAGACGGACAGTGAAAACGAGCCTTGTGGCATCGGTGAACGTCCGTCAGCGCGTTGCCAACGGCAAAGGGCAACAACCACGCCGTGAACACAGATTGTAGCGCGCTGTTAACCAAGGCCAGGTCGAATTTAACGCTACAATACGCATTTTCACTTGACAGTGACCTTTCCTGTTCTCTCTTGCGATTCACGAGAAATTTTCAATCGGTCTCGATACACGTGTTACGCTTTGTAGTGTAATGCCTTTGGTCGATTAGCGTCAATTGTGCACGCTTTTCGTTTGAAATTCGCGCTTCAAAGTGTCCAGCTGGGTCTGCGTGTGTCCTTTCCGTGAATCGTGCCCGAGGATGCAACGACGAAGATTACCGGATGCCATGTTGCTGCTGGTCAGAGCAGCTGTTCTCGCAGCTGTCTTGGGACTGTTCCTGGGATCGAGTCATGCAAACAGGCCCGCCGGTGCGCATCCCGGCCACGCGTACTTCGAGCAACCTTGTTGCGGACGCTCTCATCTCAGGCATCATAAAGGTTAGAATCCTACATACAGCCTTTTCCTACTTTTTTCTTCGAATAGGTGCGGTTAGGATTAGTGTGTTAGCATAGATAGCGGATATGCTGGATGTGTTCGGGGAAACGATCCTGTGTTTACATAAACGAACTGTATCTCGCAGTTCGAGCGATAAGTTGAATAAATTCTATAGAAAGTACTGTTGTGTACAAGCGATATTATACATATATCTGGTGTATTTTGAGGTAATTCTAGGGATGTTTTCTTCGATGGAAAAGGAAGATTTTAACGTAATTCTTGTGGTAATAGGAAAATGTTTCTGAAAGTTGTTTAGGTTATTCTGGGTTTAAATAAAAATGCACAATTTTTGTGGTATATCCTGTAGATGGAGTTAATACGTAGTTTGTAGCATAATAATTATGGCGGTAAAGTACAAACTGTGTCGTTAAATATAAATTGCTTCAAGATGAGGATTTTTAATCAGTATAATTAACAATCACCCGAATCGATAGATTTTCTCTCTATGATGTTTTTGCTGTTGCGCAGCAGAGTTTGATCAAGTGTATATTTACAAACAAGTGGTTCGAAAATCGTATTTTCTGCATGTTGTGTTTACCCTGGTATGATTAAATCAATGAAGTGAACGATCAAACTGAAATTTTCTGGATAAAAGAGTACGAAGAAAAACAATTATCGAACGTTCTATATTCTATACTATCAAACGGACTGAAATAAAATTTCGCCTATATTTATTATGCAATAGTCTAATATAACTTGCAAGTATATGTCTAATCAAATTCAAAGAAAACACAAGGCTCGCGTTTAAGAGTCCAAAGAATTGACTTCTATTCTTTCGAGTTAAAAAATTCCAACAGTGCAAGCTCAATTCAATTAGAGTACTGCAAAAGATTTTGAAGTATTTAGGATATCTAAACAGGCGTGAGACACGTAATACGATGTTAGATAACCAACTCGCGTAGTTAAAGTTACACAAATGTTTTTATCAGTTTGGAAAATCTTCGACTTGGCCAATTACTGACTTAGAATTTCTGAATTCTTGTTTTAACGAATTTCTCAGCACGTGATGTAAAGTTCCTTCGGAGGTTATACGTGATTTCCTATGATTTCAAGAAAAATGTAAAATCACATTAAACTGCCTTGAAGTGTATGTAAGTAGGTTCGCAAAACGGAACATTGGAAACACGGAAAAATTGAATTTGGAGAACACTCAAAGTATAATAAAAATCGGGCTCGGCCATTTGCCGCTATACGAAACGTAATACCTGTCTCCTGTAAGTTGGAAAAATCCCGGGGATCTTCGAACGGATTTAAACTTTCAGTTCAAGCATGTCTGTTTACCGACTCGCGTTCAGAATTCATCAGTAGGGTACACAGTTTGTCAATCTTCCCTTAAATCCACCGGACGTTCTATGTACGTCCCACTGGTGAAGATTTTCACCAACTATGAAACTTCCTTTCGACCACTTGTCTCCCGAACTAAAATATCGAAAACTTTCGGCTGGCAAACTTCTACCGAAACGTCGGGCATTAACGCTTCGACATGTTCGATAGCTAGCGAAAGCTGATTCACAATGCGCTTTTCATTAATTACCGGGTAATAATGATTTCGTTGCATCCGTCGCCTGGTACCGAGTATTCGTTGGGAAATCTCGCGGAACAATGTGTCGTTACTGCCACGTAAATACCCTTTCATTAATTAATATTATGAGTTTCACTTCTGTCGGCCGCTCTAAATACCAGCCACCCTCGCGTTCATAGAACAATGTGGCCCGCAACCCGTATAAATCGCCAACTTTCAAACATTCCACATCGTCCGGTCGGCCCTTGCCTATAAAAGACCAACCCACAGACACCCTCGGTGGCTGAAGGTTAACGAAGTCTCCGGTGGTGGTTTACTCTTGGAATTTTCAATGGTCGTGTGAAAAAAAAAGATCGCTTTTCGCCACCGGTATACATGTACGAGGACAGTAAGGGTGGGATTAAAAGGGTGAAGTTTTTTCTTTAGCCGGAAGGGGGTGGCACTGGCGGGGTGGACGGCGTAGAGATAGTGGCCGACCCCCACACGCGTTCTCTTTTTCGCGGTAAATCATTTAGGAGGACACGCCGGTACGAAAGGGACGTAAAAACGACGTAGCCCGGTACCGAAAAGCCCGTTAGCATACATCACCAATATTATCTCGGGGAGGGCCCTGCCACACGATATTACCGGGGCTTAGAACGCCAGGACTGACTTCATTATGTGCCGGGGGAGAGAGAACCGTCGAATGGAATGTGGAATGGTTGGTTGGTCGGGCAGAGCCGGCTGCTGGCTGGTTGCTTGGCTGCCTCTCTGCCAGTTGAGAGCCACCGAATGCAGGCCCCTCTCTTTTCCACGTATGCATACTCCTCGCTCTGTACATGCACGAGTTGTGTTTGGAAAATGCGTGGTTTAGAGTCGTATGAGTTTCGATGGGGATGCAGGAGAAAGGTAGCAGGTCGAGGGTAGCGGTGCCACACGTGAGAAAGGTGGTCCATCGGTGGCGTTCTCGCGCGGGGAGCAACGGATGGGAGCTTTCCGCAAGAAATTTTTCAACTCGCACACCGTCGACCAGCAGGCCAGACGAGACACGAAATTCTCGTTTAGTTTTTTGTTGGTCGCGCGTTTCGCTTTCTTTGCTCGCGCGAACGTAATTTTAATTGCGCGGTTGTCCGCCTTGTTATGCGAATTTGCTCGCCACTTTTTCCTCTCGTTCCACGCGAAATTGCTGTTACCGAGGCCGGAGGGAACACCGAACCTCTCGTCGAGTTTCTCGTTTCTCTCTCTCCCCCTTCCTCTCTTGGGTGAGTTCGTACCAGGTTGGCCAGGGGCGAAACGAAAATTTTCACCCGTTCTCCTTTTCGTTGTTGATTCCACGCTGCTTGGTTTATCGCCTACGGTTGTTTCTCGCGTGGGGGTTTGTTTCATTATCGGTTCATAGAGCAAATGGATGTTAGGGGTTTTCGTAACGATGGTGCTGAACCCTCGATCTCTCGCTCGATTCTCGGACGAATGGGCCGTCTAATCTTTTGTTGAACGATTCTGCGTTCGGAGTATGACGTTACATATCCTGCATGCTGCTAAACTGCGTAACTGAAGATATATAAATACCATGGAAGCGTATTCTATGCGAGTTATTGTAACGCGAGATCGACGATAAGGGAGCATTACGTGCTGATTTCTGCAGAGAAATCGATGTTGATAACGTGCTTGATAACGAACATTCGTGGCTTTATGGACGTTTTATAATGTGCATATAGCATGTATATAATGAAAACTTCTAATGCATTTTATTTTTTAAACATTTCATAGTTGGCATGCAATCAATTTATGTAAAAAGTCTTTTGTCTAGTAACGCGATAGAATAACGTATTGAAAATTCCTGTTAGCGCAGAAAACAAATTTACATAGGGCAGAGTTATTTTTATGGTAACGTCGTTTTTTACAATTACCTTTTCCGCGAGTGTTTTAAATAGCGGAAATGCGCGCTACTGGATGCAGAACACGTCTACTTTTTCATCGCGCAAAAACTGGAATATATTGCAAAACCGCAGGTCACGGTTTTCCGTTATTCAGATACCAAACAGTACGTTAATTTAATCCGCACTTGTGGCTGCAACTGTACGCCATGATACGATCATGAATCGTAAACCCCAAGTATCGAGTCTCTCTGGTAACTAACAGAACGGATATTAATTTCGACGAGCTTCTCAAACTGACCCATTGATCTAATTTGCACGCACATTTCACGTGTAACGTGTTCTGCCTGTATATCCATCTAAGATGAAATGAAATTTACGCGAAACGCGTCTAACTTGGGCAAACACGGTTTTCCTCCCTTTTGATTGCTAACTTGTCTTTTTCTTAATTTCGTAAGTTTGTTGGTAGCAGAGAAGTTGTCGTTGTACAAAGTATCAAAGAAGTATCACAGAAGTACGTGAATTAGAAAGTATGTTGTATATGAAATTATATGTGAAATTGTATATGAAATTGTATATGAAATTATATGAAATTATATAATTGTATATGAAATTTCTGGAAACTTTTTGTTTTAAATGAACGAAGGATAAAGTTTAAGAAAGTCGAAAGATAATCGTAGCAGTTAATCTCTTTTTACCGGTAAAGATAAATTGTGGTTCTTTGGTTAGACGATTTATTCTAAATTAACACAACTTCTGAGTAACTATCGTTCGAGGAGAGAATTCACAAATTCAAGAAGAAGTTTCGCTGCTAATTTATCAGATCTTTATAATTCGTTTATAGGCGATGCAATCTCCTTTGATAAACTCGAGGTAGTTTTGAAAAATAACCCGATTGCCGATCGAACGGCAACTCCTTGAGCTGTTTCGAACTTCGTAGACCTTCGGCCGAAGGAAAATTTTCATAGTCGGAAATCGTTCCATTTAACGAGCCGTGTCGCGAACTTTCTTAGAAAGGGTCACGAAATTTTATAAACGAAAAACTGACCCCGACTTCGATAATTAGTCCTGGCACAAGAGAGCCTTCACCCTCTTTCTTTCTTTCTTCCTCTATTTTCGCCTGTTCTTTCCTTCCCTTTCTATCTGCTCTCGTACAAGATTTGCCCCGACTCCTGAATTACCCCGCGTAAATCCTTAATTCGACCGTAAACTCGAGGAGCTTGCCGGGATACTTTCTTTGCTCTGCCTAGAAATCTACGAATGATGTTTGCGTAAGTATCCAGGTGGAGAGAGAAAGAGAGAGACAGACAGACAGAGAGGGACAGAATTATCGAAAGGTGGCGGCGGATCGCGGAGTTTGAAAACGAGAGAACCGGCCAACAGTCTCGATGAGAGAGCTTCCCTTTGGTCGTCGCCAAACGTCCTAAAGATTTCGAAGATTAAAAGCTAGCACATTCACAGTCCTTCTTACTCCCTCTCTCTGTCTCACGAGGTTTCGACCGGGCAACCCTCTCGAACGCTCGCAAGGAAGGCCGACTGGCTAATGAAGGATGATAGCAGAGACTCATCTACCATGCGGTATTTGAAGCCGCGCATTCCTGTGGTCGAGACCACGACCCCCCATGAATGCCGAGACATTGACTTTGCTGGCCGTGCTCCGGAAGTTGGAACGTGGCTCCTCGAAGCTTTTGGATGCGGCCTGCTCAGCCCCATCGCGGTTGAATTATCTCCTTTGAAAGCCTCTTGCGCTCTACCTCCTTCAAGATATCCCGTTGAAAGAGTTACCGATCCTCGGCACGTATTCATCCGAGAAACCATTAGCCAACTTTTCTTGCCCGGTTCAGGCTGTTTGATGAGAAGGAAGATTTTCGTTCTACAGGACAGGGGTGAAAAGATGCTGAGAGAAGGTTAGATCGACTTGGCTCTTTCGCGTATTAGTCGCGTGCCATGTCGACTCCGTGTTTTTGCGTTGGTCGCGAACTGCAAGTTCCACTTGCAAGTTCTCGAAACCTGCGATGAAACGGAAACGCGGGAGAAAAAGCTAGCTGTAAGAGTTGGTAAAGACGCGCTACGGGTGGCTGTGCGAAGGGCGGACGAAGTCTGAGGGTGAAGAAGAGGGAAAACGGAGAAAATGCAACAAAACAGCGGTTATTTTCCGTCTTGGAATCCATAGATCGTAGAGAAGTCTGTTTTAAGGTGGCGACGCCAGTCTGTTCAGATCATTGGCTCGATGAAAGATCAACAACGCGGTAAAAATTCGAAACATATTCAAGTCTCAATTTTTGCCGTTGGTGTATAGCAAATTCTATTCTTCTTTAAACAAACTTTTATGGGGTGAAATCCAGATTCTTTTTATTGATTATCAGTACAAAAAGTGGAGATTATTACTATAAAGAAAACTGTCTGCCTTCTGAAGATTCATATTATAAGCATAGTACGTATAATTTAATTCTGAGTTTAAAAAATTAGAGGGTCTTTCTCCTTTCTGTTTTAACGATGCTTTCAAACGCATCCTCGCACGGCGGCTGAAAAACAAATCGTTTACGCCGCGGTGGTTTAGGAAATCATCGGGATAAATTAATCGGCTCGCCCGGGGCAATCCTCCTAACTCGAGCCTGGGTAGCAATTAAAAAATAATTTCCCTTAAGGAACATTCAACCAGACCAAAGAACACAGCGTGAGTTTTAATTAACATGCAGAGGAAGCTCATCCCCTTTGGTAAAGAGTTACCTCGTCGAATTAAAAGCGATACTTTGGTTACGTGTACGCACTGAAAATCCAACGAACAGTAACAACAACGACAGCTTGTAGAACGGGATGTCCAGAATGAGGGAAAAAGCAGCTTTACCTGCATTAGCTTGCGTCTTTTCTTTACTTTAAGCGAGATCCGGCCGCGATGTAAGCTTAGCTCGTGTTTGGCGCATGAAGCGCAAGGCAGAAAGGTTGGGATAGGAAAAGCCCGACGACGACGAAGACGGGAACAACGAAAGAGGAAGGCAACATCGTGCCGGTCTTGTCGGATATTCCAACGACAGGATTACAGTCACCCTCGAGAGTGCCTTCCTCTTCTTTTCTCTCCCCTCCCTTTTGCGTGCCATCTCTTCACTCTCAGCCCCCTCTTGCCTGTCCTCTTTCTCTTTATTCCGCTGGAAAACACTTTGTAGTCGGCGTGTAAACGTGCGAAAGTGCCCTGCCAGAGCGCTCGACGAGAGAAAACGATTCCGTGAAGCGAGACCAGGAGAGCCCCGGTATTCCGGACGACGATAAAAAGGATAATGAGGATATAATGTGGCGC
The DNA here is from genome assembly GCF_024516045.1 of Bombus affinis. Classification (NCBI taxonomy): domain Eukaryota; kingdom Metazoa; phylum Arthropoda; class Insecta; order Hymenoptera; family Apidae; genus Bombus; species Bombus affinis. Next base: position 5,739,691 of record NC_066347.1, on the reverse strand, counting down.
GCGGTGTTCCGGATGTTTAGGCGAAACGCGCGTTATCGCGTCCAGCTGGTTAAGGTGTTCGTGTAATGAGCGTGCAGAAAGGAGAGGGAAAAAAAAGAGCATCAGATTGCGTAACCCGTTGCTGCCGCCATGCGCCAGCCGTACTGGCTTTTACGAAAGAGAAAACGCGCATCGTGCCACGAGGCTCTATGGTCCACTGGAATTTTAATGAAATTTTTGCCTTCGTCATTGGTTGGTCAGAGAAAGGGATAGATAGCGAAAGAGAGAATCGCCCTTTTTTTCTCGCTACCAAAACGATTCAGAGAGCTTCGATTTCATCCACTAGTATATATTCCTCGATGGACCATAGCGTGGAAAATAGGCGCTCCTAATGGTCGTATGTTCGTTCTGTTCCTATCGACACGATTTTCACGGATGCAAATCACATCTGTTTATTATTTCACGAATGGTGCATTTGATGCGAGCGAGCGAGAGAGAGAGAGAGAGAGAGAAGCTTCAGTCAATTCGTGAAATAATGAAACGTTGTTTCGATTGTTCGGCCGGCGTGTGCATGTAGACCATGCTGATCGAAACGTTGGAAAACCTGGTCAGTTTTTTGGATACATTCCTCAACGCAGAGTTTTGCGCTGAAAGCACTGTTAATTCGCCGTTTAAATCGAATGAACGTCGTATAATCGCGTTCGCGACTGGAATAGATTCCTCGTACGCTAATTCAGGAATTTAATGCGCTTTTATATTCCAAGCTTCCACGATAACGCGCAACAATGAAAAATTCTTTCTTCTCTCTTATTTTTTTTTTTTTTTTCCCCTCCAAAAACATATTTCCATAAAGCACCGCCGGGAAATTATTTCAAACGTTCATTCCGCTAGAATTCTGCTTTATTCAATTAGAGGCATTAAGGTATTAACGACGATAAAACACGCGGAGCGTTTCTCCTCGGAATTCGAGCGTGTTCGAAAGCTTCTACATCTTCTCCCCGCGAAACGGGGTTAACGTTGAAACTAGTTTCTCCCTGAAGACGCACGCCGGCTTGAAACGAAGGAAAACGCCGGAAATGCGCAAGTTTCTTTGCCCAACCGCGACTACGCTGAAATAACAATGTTCGCTACGCGTTACTTTTCTCTCTCGTGCGAAAAATCTCTTGCCTTAAGTCTTAGGTTTATGGCAGTCGTTGGATGCGTCGTGTTGTAAACTAGCCGGTATTACGTTCTCGCGCGCCTTACCGTTCGAATGCGTTTTAACCGGCAACTTCTTCCTTTGCGTGGACGGTTTAACGAGATTCTTCTCGCTGGGGACGCAACGAGATATCGTTCTCATTCAATCGAAAGTTTCCCTCTCCGAACCGGGAGCTCAGAAAACTATACGACGCGACGTCCGTAGATTCAATCTTACGTATAATTTATAAGAGGCGTGATTCGTAAAGCAGGTTGGGCGCGCGATTTTTAAGACGATGAACAGTCGCGATTTATCGCAACGGAGCGGCAAACAGTGTAATTAGAGGGGAACATTAAAAGGCGAAATGTTCCTGGCCTTTAATCTGCGATAGCATGTATCAAGAGTACCTTATGTGAAAGAGAGTATGATTTATTAATGTGTTTGAAACAAAAGGATGAGAAATGCGTTTCATGTTTTACTTTAGAATTTAATTATTGAATTTGAATGTTAATTAAGTTTGACATGTAAGCCACGTAAAAGCTACAATGCGAACAATTAAGTAAACAAGATAAATCGTTTGGTTTCTGAGAAGGTAGACACTGCTACCAAACTTGAGTAAACAAGATATTTAGATTATTTCATAGTGAAATATAATTACAAGCGATTATTAATATGAATCTTCTTTCCACTAATCTATTATTCTCAAATATTTCTTCACGTTTGTAAACATTTTATACCGCATATTATGTCCCAAAGCGAACGAACAACGCTTTAAGATAAGATCTTATTATCCACTTAATGTAGCCAAAAGACATTCAATTTTTTCTTATCAGTACGTTAACCCTCGCATTAATATCATGGCTGCCATTAACGTCGAAATATCTTCGAATAGATTGTCAATCACCGCGCACCTATCTCTGAATTTTTTAACCTGTTTAAAATCTTTTCACGTGTTTCAAATTATCTGGTGTTCGCCTCACACCTTCGTTCGGTAGTCGATATCACTTGGCGGCAGGGATCTTAGATCTTCCTCTTCACCCTTATTCGCGTGGCGTTAATACAAGAGAAAGGTAAAATTGAATCTTGCTTTATCTCGAGAAGAGATATTGGAACGAAGGCGGAGCTTCTTCGCAAGGGACCAGACGCTCCCTTCGTGGCGCGCGTCGCTCGACTGAATAAATTGTTACAACCGCTATCAACAGCTCCGCGATACGAGCATTCTCACCCTTTTGCCCGCCATTCTGCTCGTATTCGGTATTTCCAGATCGACACATTCATCCACTGCTCTCTGTCGTAGAAATTCTAGACTACGATCTTCAGTTCGGATTTCCTATTTCCGAGAGTACGGGGTATGAGTCGTTGAGTGTGATTTTAATATTCTTTTGTATTGAAATGTACAAATAGAGTTAATGAATAGAAATTTTGGATAGAAAAACAAGTTCGGAAATATCGTATTGTTTTATGGAATAATTAAAAGTTAATTCAGTAGATGAATATTTTTAACATATTTTACATTAAAAATATCCTAGTTTTGCGGTCGAAATGCCAGAAGCATTTTACGATTATCTATTATTCTTGTTTCTTATTTTCGTATTAAAGATTCTATTTACCTATTTCATTATTACAATTACTTATTATAGTAGCAAGACAAACATTTTTGATATCTTCTATCGTTATGATCGTCACTGCTTTTTGAAGAGAATTTTTCTTTTCTAACTATCACAATTTTATCAAGCATTCTCTTGGTGATTTATAATCATACTATCGACAAAACAGCCACTTCGAAGCCCGTATCCACCAATTCCTAATCTAACTTTTTAATCCACACGAAGAAGCATCGAAAGAATCTTGGAATGAGATTCTATCGCTAGAATTTAGCCTCGCCGGTAATTTCGAGTATTCTGGTATATTTCTGTCGGCGCGACGCGGACTCTCAAGAAGCCAATTAAAAGAGGCCGTCTGGAGGTCGGCGAATTGCCTTATCAGAAAAATTTCAAGCTCACGCAGTCGGAGCGCGGTAGTGGGAACGCGTATAAATTAACTTTACGTAACGAACGACGGCTGTCGCGAATACATACACATGTTTTCAGTGAGCTGTCGCGGCGACGACGGTGCTTCCGTTTTCCGTATACGTCTGTCCGTGATTACGGACGAGCGTACGACCACCGCGGCTCACGAACCCGCTCGCCGGGACCTAATTACACTAACGACCGGCAATAAAAAGCAGCCGACGCGGCGACGTCGCGGAATTCGCGCGCAATTACCGCGGGATTCGCGAGAGGGGGGTCAGGTATCGCGTACACTTAGCAGCCACTCGAGAGACGTTTGCAGACAGAAGTCCTTTAACCCTCGCTTCGAATCGACGATCGCATCGTCGAACGCGCGCCTATCAACCGGCTCTAAGTAATCGCGTGCGCGTTTATCCGGCAATCGCGTGCGTTCGACGACGTGCAGGACTGTACTCGCGCTCGTTATGCGCAGTTGGACGCCCGCGCGCTTCAAATTGCACCGATTAGGACAAAAGAGGAATCACCGATCACTTCTGTCTTGAGTCTGCTGTTGCAAAATCTACTGATGTATAATCGCGATTCTAATTAACCATACCGCTTATTATTTCTCGGTTTGTATGAGTTTCGGTTAATTATTCCGTGATTCAATGGAGAAACGATTTTGCGATTGTGAGACAGCTGGTAGTTAGAAATGGAATGATGCACTAGCTTCGATCTGGTAATTCATAGGAAAGTGAAAGGTGAGATTAATATTGAATTACAGACTGAATGTAAGAGAGATGCAGCTTTATAAGGTTAATGGGATTTTATTGAGAATCAAGAGTATTTCGAATCTTGGGTAGGAAAAAGGAATTGATATGCCTTAGTACACCTTTATCGATTTTTGACTGTGGTAAGTAAAGAAAACATTCGTGAATAGAATTAGGAGCATTGCAGAAGAAATGAAGAGGAATTAAAATATCCATGGCGTTCATTTTTTTCTATCGTATTAGTTTAATAATCCTATGTGGCTGAAAAATGTTTCGCCAAGAGCGCAAAGGATGTAATTCCGCGTTATTACACCGTAATTGGGCCTCGATATAACTTGACGAGTTCGAGTTTATTACTACCTCGTAGTGCGTGGAAGAATGAAGTCGTTGAAAGGCAAGCCCGTTCCTTAAGCACGAAGAGCCGTTGTGGTAGGTTAATTATTCCACAACTCCGGTTCCAGGTACGTCCTTCCTCTGCGTATGCATCATCGTTCTCTTGACCCCTGGGTATTTCGCATATCATAGATTTCGTATTGTATATTACACTGTATATTTCATATGTTACATCTGTTTCTTGGAAGTCATCATTGAATGAGGAAATTGTATGGAATGTAGATTGTTTCATCAAACACGTCGAATTATTTAACGTTTATTCGCATTCAAATGTTTGAAATAATTCTCAAATAGGAAAAGTTGTATTTTACTTTAAGAACTTGGAAAATTTGAGATTGGAATTTGTTTCTTCGAAATCATTATCGAATCAGAAAATTCCTTCCCTATGGCCGCAAATGAATTCTCTCATCAACCATGTCGAATGATTTAACGTTCATTCGCGTTGAAACGTTTGAATTATCAGAAAAAGATATAAATATTATATATTAACTTGGGAATTTGATAAAATTTGAAATTAAAATAAATACATATTCCAATTTTAATAGGTATTTTTCAAGTATCTTACGAGCCTCGTTTGTATAGGTACTTTATGTCTCATTTAACGTTTCGCACGTTTACTCGTCCGGATGAGAGACTCTCGCTCGTTCACTCATTATTCACATACCAACACAGATATACCTCTCATTTGTCGATAGCACTCGTTTGTCACGAATCACTCATCTCATTCGCGCTTTCTCTCGCTTTCATTACGATGTTCGTTACACAACCTGACGCTGATGAGTTTAAAAAGCCTCTTACACCCGAGTTTTACCAAACGTATAAAATCAAGTAGGATTACCGAGTTGAATATAAGGTGTCAAATTCCTATAGCGATTTACATATTATTAAAGTTTTAATGCATTTTGCGAGGGCAGATTGAAAAATTTCCGGAATTGCCGCTAGGTGTTGTTTCATTTATTATTGTTTTTGTTTATTATCCTGTAATACTTAATTGTCGTAAACCACCAATCTCCTTAAGCATTCTCGTTAATGGTTTACTGAAAACCACGGGTAACAGTACGTATGTTTCGAGAACATTACGAGGAGAAGGGCGAGGAGTTCGGGTTGGCTCGTTTTGGCAAACGAACGATATGTGGAAGTTACTCTTTACCTGACTAGCGTGTCGGGATTATGGTTTCGTGTCAGTCGAAGGTAGAGTGGAGACGACGAAGCATGGCGCGAGGGTGAGCGAAAAACGTAGCAACAAAGGGCAATTGGAAACTGGTCTTGCCTCGAAAACGCGGTATCGTCAGGCCGAAAAGAAGTATTATAACCGTTGCTACGGGGGTAATAGTCGACAGGGCCAGTTAATGCCTCGTAATGGCTGAACGAAAGGGGCCACGATCGCCCCTCGTAACGACCTGTACCGGCGTAACACGACCGCATGGCCCCATCAAATCTGATACCGGTGTACAGGCGTACTAGAAACATGCTGCCGTGGCCTAGGCCCCGGAACCCTGCTTGAATAGTCAGAAAAAATGTGTACTACATTCGGTGGAACGGGCTTCGTGCGAAACTTTACGGGTATCGCAGGTTGCTTCCGCGTGCACAGTGCATACAAAGTGCAGACAAAGGGTCACTAGTGGTAATTTGTACTAGGTCTAATGACAGAGAGAGGAGGAATTAATAGTAGGTGTTTGAGTTTGAGAGGAAGCTTGGGTTCGGAGATAATAATGTGTTTCATGGTAGGGTGAGATCGTTCTGTTGAAAGATTAGTGTCTGGAGGAATTATATGAACCTCCCAAAAGTCTAACTAATAACTATGATTTTTATAAATTTCTCAATTTCGTCACATAGAGAATATAATTAATGTTGAGGTCTTTAACAAAAAAAAAAACACTTATCACAAGATATGACAGAAGGTAACTTCTACAGGTAAAGGTAAATTCTACGATGAATTGAAAAAATATCATTCCCTACTTCGCAATTGCTTCATATGAATGTGCTTTCTGAGCGGCTTGTATAAAGAGGTAAAAGTTAAAAGAGTTAAAGCTATGTGTATATAAATAAAAATGGTCTAAAAATGGAGTGTATTTAGAGATTCAACTGAGCTTAACGAATTAAACGAGGGTATTTTAATCTTCATATTTTCGAGATTCTGAAAGCTTGTCCAAATAGAATTTCACGCATGTGTATACAACTATACAGTTGGACTACAGTTATAATTACGTAAAACTTTATCGAATAAAGAAGAATAATTAAAATATCATCACGTTTTATTTAACTTTAACATTTTATCATTGCATCGATAAAAGTCGCCCACATATACCGGAATATCTCTCTTAGCTTTGTTCGTGCTGCGAAATATCGCTTTTCCATCTAACTTCGGCGAAATGAATAATTTTTCCGGAGAAACTGCGGTTCTACCATAGACCGCCGGTTCATTATCTTCGCCGCTACTAATAGTTCTAATTGCCGACAGCTTTTAAGGGAACGAGCCTGGAATACTGTATGAAACGGCGACAGGCTTGTTTTGGTGTACGTGCACGAAACTCGCGTGAAAACTCACTGCTCCTCTTTCAACGTTCGCACGGCGCTAGCTGCAGCGCGCTGCATTTCTTAATTGTTCCCTAACAAGAGGAGTTGGCACTTGGCACCGTTTGTTGGCCTGCCTCACCTCTTTCAGGGCCCTCGACCCACTACCATGAAACAGCCACCAGCCAGGGCTCGTACTTCTTGTACTCGCCTTGGCTAACCTCGAAGGAAACAGCTTTCCTCTCTAACCTCTCTGTCTTTCGCTTGCTTGCTGTTACAAGCGTGTTACAAAGTGATTAGTCGAGTAATAGTACCGGCTAGTCTCTGGTTGTGGTATGTCGTTAATGTTCCGTCCGGACTTGCAGCTGCAGCTGCACTTCGCTTCCGCTTCTTCAGAACTTAGACACGCGACCAATCGGTGGTTGCCATTGGAAGATTTAGAGCAGAATTTCCGTGGTTAGATCTCTGTGTGACCAAGTAAAAATTTCAATGTTTCGTCTGATTTCTTTCGCGGCGAATGTAATATTCGAGCTTAGAATTTTCGTCGAACCTCTGTGATGGATACGTTTTATAAAAATAGTCGCAAGCGTTGTTTGTTTTATAAATGAAATCTAAGATTATAGAGGAAAAACGTAATAGATCGGATTTCCTATGTTTTTACATGCAGTTTTGAAGTTCGATACATTGTTGATCAATTAGTTAGATACGTGTTTCTTCATCCTCTTCAATATTTTTAAAATGTTGCACGTTATGACACCAGAATATTACTTGCCTTTCGCTTCCACAAAGTTTAGCCAATTTAACAATTTTTTAAAAAGGCTTCAAAACATCTGTATTCTCTGTATTAAAATGCATTTATTTAATCATAAAGTGACATAAAAACTAGAAATTCAATTAAAATGTAATTACTTTATTTTTTATCTGTGATGATAACCATAATAACGATGATCACCATAAATAACGGTCAAACAATATCTTTGATATTATTATATTTAAAAATATGGATTCTTATCCTTCTTTCAAGAAAGATCTTTTATTAATCCTGTAGGCTTAGCAGATGCAAAATCGAACTTTAATTCTGAATAAGCAGTTTAATTTCTTGCATGAAAAATGTGAATAAATATTAACACAGTATGACGTCACATCTTTGACTTAATTGGGTCATTTAATTGCAATCTGTTAAGATCCCGCATTATAGTGTCATGTTTGACAAACGTTCTTCGAGACGCGCAGCTGCTGCTATTTCATTAGAATTAACGATGCGTGTAAAAGTTCCTCGTGCACGATTCCCCGTTCACACGCACCTATGTAGTCGATGCAGTTTAGGCTAAATTATTTCTACGTTCGCGATGTTATTTATACAAGCGTATCGCGCGCACGTGGTGTGATAGGTTGCGGCGAACACACGGTTCCGTATGAATGATTCAAAGCGTAGGCGGCCGAATGTAAATGGCTTGAACGATCGATAAATTTATTAATTGTTTGCGTCAGCGATTCAATTTGATTAATTAATTCGGTCATTCCATTGTTCCGAGCAACGATAATTTCATTAATTTTGTAACATTCGCGTGGAAAAGATAGATATCAAAACCAATCGGTTATTTCAATTTTATATTTTAGATCCGTATTCGTTTGCGATCTGTTTGCAATAAAATACAGCTTTATTCATTTTTTGAATGATTTCATATATATGAAGTTCTGTTTCATGTGGAGTTAACGTATTCTGCTTTTGGTTAACCTCATTTGAGTAGAATTTTTAATATTATAGTTTATTAATTTTTATATCCAATTAACAGATTCATATTTTCATATTAAATAAAATTCTGACGGAGAGAAAGGAAAGTTTGATATATATATATATTATCCAGTTTAAAATACATTATTTTATACTTTAGTACAATATTATATACGATATTATTCATCATTTTCATAGCTGTTGACCATTTTAAATTCGTTTTATTGAAATGAAGCCATTTCAATTTGAAATAGATTCTAGGATTTAATCATCATAATTACTATGATCTTGCAATGCCGTTTAATAAGGTGTACGGAGACCGCGTAGTCATATTTTTGCAAGAAATTTCAACAAGTGCACGTTTTCTTGTTCGATATATCTACATATATGTACTCATCCACAATTTAGCGATGAAACTGCGAATTTTCCGCATCTGTGTTCGACAAAGGGAGTTAGACAATCCAAAATACTTTTTCCTTTTTTACGAACTCGTTTCAATTCAAACCAAACTTATAATTACGTAACGACATACCCTCGGCGTTCCACGAATATTTTCTTGCTTATATTATACTAAAATGGTACATCTATATATATATATATAGTTCTTCCTTTAATACTTTCTTGCAATGTCTGACTCCTAAAAGTAAAGCGAAGAAACGTGCACGCGAATTGTTCATTTTCGAAAGAAAAAGTTGTCGAGGTCTTAATACAAGCGTCACCGGATGTGCACACCGTTCTTCCTGCGAACGCAGCTGTCAGTGGCTGTGAGATTCGGTCTCTGTATAGTCAGATACCGCGTGCTTGGCATTCTCCTCGCTCTGCTAGTTCGGTTCAGGAAAAATTAACTTTTTAACGATACCGAACCACGTAACACATGTGCATATCTGACGAATGTTGCAGTCTGCCTGACTGGATGCGAATGTTGCGTTTTTTTCTTTCTGTTCGAAATTCCTCTATTTGCGTTTGTATGTTGTTGTATGTTGAAATTCAGTATATTTTAAATAAATCAATTAAATCAGCGAACAATGCAATGCAATCCGATTTACTGAAATGATCGATACGATTCACATAAAAATTGCTCTCGTAATTTTAAATTCCTCTTTTCAAAAGAAATACTCAATATTTGCGTAATACACATAATATATTGACCACTGATGCATTCTTAAGCCCAATTTCGTATTCAATATTTCAAAGCATTAGCAACGTTAGAGTTCTAATCATTCTTATTAAGCATTATATCCTCGACCATCAACTTTCCTTACCATAACGCATTAAACTCTCCAAACCATGTAATTTGTACAATATTACCCTCCGTAACATGCACATCTGCTATTCAGCACACGAAACCTCGCTCATGATTCTCAAATATTTCTATACTTTTCTACAAAACCCATTTCCTTTTCTTTCGCTACATAAAAACTCACCACCAAATTCAGGCTTTTACTGCTTCTTCCCTCAACATGCACTTGTAAAAACACATTTGCGAAGACTAACTCGCGTCACTCGAAATTATGCATGCGTACATTCTCTCGAAAGGAACGAATGTCGCGTCGTTGCAACAGTAGCAAGCGGGATAGGTTAACACGGATCGCGTTTTATCGGATCCGCAACTAGCGTTCCTGCTAGGCGTCCGATTATCCTTCGGACTGGGCACATTCGTGGGAATAATTCCACCCCCGCGCAGCTGGCATTCTTGGGGGAGACGGGGCGGTTATTTTGATCGACCGACATTATAAGCCGTCGCCGCTGCTTCCGCAACCGTGAAACGAGCTCTCGCGTATTAAGACGATGATATTCGCCGGTTGCTGGAACCACGACTCGTAGCCGCGTATAGATTATATTACCTCTGGATGGGATGTAAAGAACGAAATTATATAATGGGCGGAGTGATATCATAGGAATTAGACCAGAATGCAATCCTGCTGAACATTTGAAGAGTCGTTACGTTCTAATGCCTGTCGATTATCTATTTAAAAGAAATGCTATGCTATTATAATATTATAGTTCGAACGAAAGATCGTGGAGCGAATAAGCGAATAAGATACTCGGTATTATGATAGAAGCGATTCGATAATTGATTTTCAAATAATGAATAATTATTCTTAGAACTCGCTGGACTGGAAGGTCGACGGTGTCGTTAACCACTGAGAAGATGATGCACTCTTCTTTTCTTTACTCCGAGGTTGTTCATTATTTGGACCGGTTCAAACAATGAGTAAAGTTTCATCGACTTACTTGAGAAGAAGTGACCCTTTCTCTCGACTCTTTTAAATACCGCGCTCCTCAGAGATGATTCTCGTTATCATCAAAAATAAGAAAATCGTTATTAGGGAGCATTCGAAACACGGTCTAAGACGGGGAAGAGGAAAATCGAAAGGTCTTTGTGCGAGAGAACGTTCGATCCCTCCAGAGAGTCGATATTAATTTTTGTCGACGAAGGAATCGCCGCGGGGAGGCGATAAAGAATGAGAGCAACCGCGAAGGGCGAGGTTTAGAATGATTGGAGGAAAAGCGGGGTGCGACAAAGTAGAAGGAACGGAAACCGTGAACGCAGCGATTTTAGGTTTCCCGAAGCAATCGTTCCGCGCCGCATTGAGTTTCACAGATGTCTCGTTTCGTCTCGCCGCGGCGAAATGGCGAGCGAATAATTAGCAGCCTGGCGGTGTGTTGGTACCGCGATGGAAATAAATTTCGGCCGTAAACAGCCATGAAGTTGGTATTTAACTGTACGTCGCGTTTGTGCTACTCTGTATTTCTACACGCGGCTGATCGTATCTCTCACTCTCTCTTTCTCTCTCTCTCTCTCTCTCTCTCTCTCTCTCTCTCTCTCTCTCTCTCTGTCTGTCTATCTTTCTCTTTCGTTTTTGTTTTAATATTTCTCTGTTGCGCCGTTGCTCTTTCAGCGGTTGTTTTCTCTTTCCGTTCCTTTGCCAAGCGTGAAGGCGATTGCCTTTGCCACGGTTAACTTCGGCGGAACACAATACCGAAAACGGCAGCGAAACTCCCGACGTGTCTACGAATCCGCCTTTATCGTCCGTTGCAAGCGACGCCACTTCTTTGGAAAAGGCACGTACCACCTGCAGCGAAAGGAGAATACGAGCAAAATGCCTTAATGGTCGCATCTATTTCTGCCTTTTCGTGGCGAAGCTGGAGCTCAACTGGCAACAGGGGTTGCCTCCTGGCTGACTGTGTAGTTGGATGTGTTAATCGGTGCGATTCGTGCGATTCTTCTTTTGTTCTGTTTCGGTATAAAATTGCTGGAAATGCACTGGAAACGATATCCGTGGAATGAAAACTGTTTCGTTATTACGACCCCGTGGAGTCGGTTCCAGGCTCATTTGAGTGGTTTAACTGCTCTTGAGAAAATAACCGACTTGTTTCACCGAGTTCTTCTTTTTTAATGAATAAGTAGCAGATTGTATCACTTACTTCACGATACAGTCTAATATTCTTGCCTCGAATTTTATAACGAATTTTAATCTTACGGATATAAACTTTGGATTAAAACGACGTGATTGCTAATTTTATGTACGTACGTATTACGTAGTTGCTGGAAAAAAGTAACAGCAGAAGTAATTCTTTGTTTTTGAAAAATAATAAACTTCATTAAAATTCCAAATGAAACTGACAAGCGAGCCGTGACAGACGAAACCGCAACAGCAATTCCAGTTTTTGGACAAACGTAAGCGAAAAATAAATGAAAACGATGTCTGTGTACTGGCATTCTTTACCGAGAAAAATTGTAACATTTTTTAGATGTTTCTGTTTACTGGTGCCATGCGCACGATGAACAAACAGTATTGCCATTTTACGCGACGGGTGGCGTTTTAAACCGTTTAAACAGGAATGGAACGATTTATTCACCACGGTGGATGATATTTTTAATATGTCAACTGAAATGAAAAATAGAAACCAAAAATTTGTATGACGTCGGATTGTTTGGCGTTGGCATTTTGTCTCGCACTATTTTCATTCATTCTAAATTGTAATCAATATTATATAATGTATTAAAAGTTCTAATAAAGAAACAAATCTTATAACTTTTATCAAAAGATACAAATATCGAGAATTTTATCGGATAACTTGAACTGTGATATAATTTTTATGTTGTATATTATTTTTTCTCAATTTAAAAAATATATAGGACCATATGTACGTTTCAAAGAATTAATCGAAAATACCATAAAATCGAAGCGTGTAAGTTGTAAAACAGCTTGTGTGAGAAATAAGCGAAACATTTGTACATGTAATTCTGTACCGAAGGGTACAAATTGCCAGCAGTCTGGCGTTAAAATGCGGTCGTTTATTTATGATAATTTAACGCATTATTCGCGCGATCGTTACGCATTTGCATGTAATTTGCACACATCGAAAGGGTTAATAGATTAATGCAATCAGATTGATTATCATCGTGAATAAACGTAGAGTATGTTGCGTTAATCACGTATTTTCTGTTGTTAACTCTAGTTGAGTATTATAGAAACAGCAATACTATAGAAGATTATTAATTTTGGATCTCGTTGTGGAGATACAATTTGTACACGTTACACGCTATATTACTTATCGTTTATGAGTGTTCTTAAAAGTTTTTAACCTTTTTATTTAAAAAAATAAAACAGACTACGATACCTGTTTTTTTTTTGCAATCGGTTAGTAAAATTTTCAAGTCAATTATTACAAATATAGATAATGGTTAATAATAAAAAGTTACTACGTTAAGATGATAAAATTCTATCGAAATATTCATTGCTTCCGGTTCGCGCTACTTTCTGCTTGGTCCAGCGAGTAAATTGCGGTTTTAATTAAATGTCGAATCACTTTCCAAGCTGTGCATCAGATTCTACAAGAAATCGTGCAAAATGCGCGTACGATTGCTTGTAACTGTGTCATTTGCTACTTTCACTCGCGTCAAGATCAAACGCGACTACCGTTTTGCACAGCTCGACAATGAAAAATTGTTCATTCCCAAATCGTATCTGGATCTCTTAACGCGTTAATCGAAAGTTTTATTCTCGAATAAAACTTGATATTCATCGAACGGTTAATATCGTTCAGTCTTTCTCTTTTGTCACAAGAGTCGATGTTAAAACGCAGCGTTTACTAGGAACACAGGCAGACGAGAGAGCTTTTCTTACGTGGCTCTCGCAAACGGTGGTAAACAGCGTTAGGTACAATCGTAAAACGGCGCGGAGTCTGGTAAAAAGTGAAATTCTGATGCAGTTCGCAGGCGCGAAAACGAAGGAAGCAATTACTCGTTAAACTTTCGTCTTGCTCTCGTCGAGGAATAACTTCCTTTCAACGTCGGTGATTATCGAAGCTGGCCAAAGGAGAGAGAGAGAGAGAGAAAATTCGACTGGTTCGATTATTTTAACGACCTGCTGCGATTCTCCTAAGATGCTCCTGGCCTTCTGTCGATCGTTCCAATCGATTTCCCTGCGGTGTAATTTCGTTTCGCTTCGACAAACTTCTACCCGATCGTACCTTCGCACCGTTTCAACGACGGCTCCGTTGTTTTCTGCGAGAAATCATGGTTCGACAATTTGTTCCGTAGCTTTTCAAACAATCGCGCCTAAGTAGAATGAAAAACGATGTATTCGAGTTGAATCATTATGTAGGATTTACAAAGCGTCTTAAAATAAAGGAAATATTTCTCATCGAGTCAATTACATATTACATATTACAATTACAATTTTATCCACATTCATTGATTGATTAAAACTTAATTAAACGTGCCGATCGGTTCTTTTAACAAGATCACTTGTGTCGGACGCATCGTGTATGTTAATTTTATCAGAGCTCGTTAATCCGTTCAAGTGTCCCATACTTCCCTTCGGCTCAAGGATGTCTGCATTATTCGATATGTTTTTCAAGTGGATATTAAGCTTACTCCGTTAAGACAAACACACACATCGAGTTGAATTTCGTACGAAACACGCAGTTGAGATAACTGTATGACGCGTTTATAATTTCTGAATCATTTCTCTGTACCTTGCTCGATTTTTCTGTTCGTATGATTAATTCAAAGAATATTTCGATTGCGACACGTAACATATAAAGTAACTGGAAATGTTATAGCGATACTATCGATGTTTATAATACATGATCGATGCACTTGTAACGTTATTGCAACTTTTTACGATAGCAATTAAATTTATTCTTCCTTTATCTCCATTCACAGAAATTCTTTTCGAAAACGTCATTCTGATAAATTTGAGTACTTGATTACAATGTTCTCTTTCAAGCTATATGTCGTTTCTAAATCCGAAATTTCTGAAGGTAACGAACGCACGGATTAGGCTCTGTATACCATAACATCATTGGACGATAGAAGGCAGGCAACATTAACGTCAAGTGCGAAGTGGTAGCGTGAAAATCAACGCTTGCGAGTAATATCTAGTTAATTGACGAGGGATTAAATTACCTTCGAAAACGAATTGGCATCGTGATGCCGCGTTGAATGACGACGAACGGCGTGTGCCATGGCGCTCCAACGATCAACGCCGAGGCTTCCGTTTCGAGGCGTGCGCCGCTCTCAATATTCCTGGTTGTGTAGCTCACACCCGTTGCACGCACGTACGATACATCGAATACGTATAGGTATGTACATGTGTATGTATATATACACGTATGAGTATGTATATGCATTGTCGAAGCGATCGAATTCGACGAATGCGATCATATTCAGACGAGACGTTGGAAGTCTGTACAATGTGAAATACGCATTTTTCCGATAACTTCTCTAGTTCTATATTTATGAGGTCAGTGAATCTGCCGAAGAGAAATAATTTTGAGGGTGTAACTAGGTGAAAATAGTATTAATCGATATAGTTTTCGAGTTTAAATTAGTTCCAGACGGGATCTAAGTGATTAGGTATAGATTAATTTGTAGGTTAATATATTTTCTGACACGAGCATAGTAAATGTTTTAGCAATATTTTAGGTTCGTGACAAAATATTTTATTGGGACGAATTATTAACATTTTAGCTAAGCAAAAACAGCATTCGTGTCAAATTTCTAACATTTCCATTTTCTCTTGGATTTATACTAAATGGATGATGTGATAAATATTTTTATTCAACTACTTGGAGATGCAAGTGGGTCGTGTTATACCGTAGAGCAATTAGCATCACGTTAAATAAAGGATATCGGTAAGATACCTTGGATTAGAAATACTTGTTATAGATGTTCGAGACATGAGATTTAACAATAGATTTAAACATCAGCTGATTTCTTTTATAATTGAACATGTAGGATCGGAGTAGAATATTTCGTATCACCTTTTTAAATCAAAAGATGATTTAAAATTTAAGTGATCAGTGCCAAAAATTCGAAAGAAAGTGTAGTAATTAGGTTTTTTTAAATACACACGGAAATTAAAATTGAATCTGCACTATACTTTTCGAAACCAAACCAATTTTATGAATCTGCCAAATATCTACCACTATTGTAGTTTTGCTATATCCAATATGTAAATGACATAAGATCAATTATTTCTCTTTTATTGTTGTATCACGAAATTGGCAACTCGACGTAGTGGCGTATTTAATGTATGAATCGTATAACATGGTTACGAGTTACACGCGATAGCTGTAACGTTTTCTAAAGTACGTGTTAGCTGGGCTGAAAATGCTGGCAGCCGTGTGTCAGCCTTGCAGAGACACTGTTACAAACGTTTTATCCTCCGTTCTGCGGCAAAGCGCGAAATCGTCGACGGCCTCGGATTTACGAGCGTCGAGCACCAAGAACGTCCGCAAGAAACTCAGACCTGGTAATTTACTGATGCGCATATTCGAGAATTGAGACGTTTCGCGTCAAGTCGGTCTCCAATGGATGCGGTTAGCTTTGATAAATATTGATAAATTATATTGATAGATATTTAGAAGAACAGAAATGTATCTAGTTAAATTGGACGTTGCTAATGGATATAGACGTGTTAGTAATGGCTGTTAAAATTGGACCGATGTAATCACATTGTTACATAGTCTGTTTTATAGTTTTATTTTATTCTAAAATAGAAGGTGCTTTTTTTCATGGAATTGAACTTTGAACTCTAATATATCATGTCGCTTTTTAAAATATTCGTCACAGTGGCGACAGAATGGGTCAGGTAAAAACGATAAAGTAATTAAAATTTGAAATAAATAACACGGGATTTCAACATCAAAATAAAAGTCTCTACGTATACCACGAACTAATAAAATATTAGTTCTATGAATTCCATGTCATCGTTTAAAATAAAAAGCATATTCTATTCAGTTCTACTTTTTAAGACATTTAGTTCAGTTCTGTTACATTTTTTATTGATTTGAATTTTTTAACATATAAAAGCCACATAGGAACGTACAATGCGATTGTATTATATATTTTTCTGAAAATAAATAAATCCTGTGGAAGCGTTCAATTTCAGTTTTCCACAGTAGAAAGGATTTCGTACACCGAATACGATGCACGACGACATTAGTCTCCAGTATTAGGATTTCATTATATTTAATATTAATTCAGATTTTCGTATTAAGATTGAAGAGATTCTTAGCACTTAAGCTTAAAGTCGAAAACAGAAATCCAACGGGATTCGAATAACGCGGACTTAAATGAAATCGGGCGGCGGGTGAACGTTTAAAAACAATGAAATTGTTACGAAAGTACGCACATAAATAACGATATTTGCGAAGGTCCTTATGCGCCCCTTGTAAAAAATCAAATACGCGGAAGCTGAAAAAAGAAGGCAAGAAGATCCAAAAACGTTACAGCGCACCGTGGCTTGGTTATGCCCGTGGATTGGCGCACGAATAAAACATAAAACATAGAGAACGAGAAATAGAGGCGAGAAAAAGGAAGAAATTGTTGATAACGAGTACTCCAAACGTTCTGCGGAAATTAGCAAATAAACTTCCTTTCGAAATTAATAAAATCTCGAATAAGGTACGCAAAAGGAGTTCAGGAAATTGCAATTTGTACGAACGTGGACTGGATCTGGCTAGACCGCATGCGCGCTGAATCCTTCAAAGCGACATTAAAATTCCATTAAATAGACGTATTTAACGCTGTACCGTTGGATATAAAAACACACGAGCATAGGGATCGGTGTATAGGCGTAGTTACTGTGATGCGCCTCTGAGCCAATGAACTACGTCCTCTCTATCTTTTCTATCTTCTATCCTCTACCGTCTTTCTCTTTTTCTCTTTTCTTATCGTTCTCTACTGTTCGCTGTCGTACATTTGACAAAAACGAACAAAATTCTGGCTCATCATTTGAAGCAGCTAGGTTCGCGGGATACGAGCTTTCGTCGAAGCTCTCGTCCTTTTTCAGGGAGCGCTTCAATGCCGCGGAATCATTTCTCTTGTTCGCGTTGCTACGCGCGCGGCCTATGAAAAAACAGGCGGAGAGGGGATCATGTAACAACGCGGTAAAAAGTGTTAAACGCGTTTCGAGCACTTGAAATGGCTGGTCTTGTATATGGAGTACCCACTACAAAGCGACCCATTTTTCTATTTTTTTCCCTTTTCTTCTCTATCTTCTTTTATTATTTAACCCGTATATTTCACGTGAGCAATGGTAACCTGCATTGTGAACTCTTCACTTTGAAATCATCGTTCGATTCGCTAATCCCAAAGTAATCCGTTCAGTCGTTGAATTACACGACGCTGCGTGCATTTAGCCGCGATGAATGCCGCGTCTCCGGAAATTCAGTAAAAGCGTCCTCTCCTCGTTCTTGCTGCGAGATAGCGTAGCTGCCCTTTTCAGAAACTGGGACGAATTCTACTACGTAGGTAGTCACTTCGGAAGAAATTCGCGTTTTTTGTGCATGGCTTGTTACTCAGAGTGAATGTAATGAGACCACGTCGGGACTTTAGTGAAAATTCACGTGAACATTTGTTTAGCGATTAAGTTTCTTACGGTGCTTTAGGTTCTCGAAACTGGAACTGTTTTAATGACGATCTTAAAAGTATTTTACCAATTGGGTTTCTGTTATATTTGGAAACAAAGTTCAGTTGCTCGGCATATTTTTCGAGCTAGTCGTTAAAGAAATTTTAACGAGATCCGTGGTATAATGCTTTTCGCAACATGAATAGATAAACACACATTCGCCTCACGTTTTGTACAATATAAATTACGAGTCACGTTATCCAACGTTGTCTTAAATTTTCTGTCAATTTCAATTCAATAAGTACCAACAACAAATTTGATCAACTAACTTTTTACCAACCATCTCAGCTATAAACAAGATCCACCCATCATTTCCCAAATCCACCTTTCCACTATGTCGCATCCTCTTTAGTCGACCTCCATGTTCGATCTTTTAGGATCACAGAAAATATTCGCGTGCATCGTCAAAGGAAATAAACTCGAAATATTTATAAGAGCGTTCAACAAGAAACAGATCACGGACAGTTAATCGCTCTCGCGTTTCTATCGTTTTAACAGCGTGAAAACGGGGGTATAATGACAGAGATTAGCGTAGATTTCGAGATCTACGTTACGGAACGGCATCCCGTGGCGCGATAATTTACGGAGTGTAATGCTCCGCGGCGAGTAAAAAACGAATATAAGGTCCAACGAAGAATGATATGGCGGCGCGTAGCACGTCGACGCTTTCTTTTCGTACATTGCTCTGTCTCTTTGGTACTCTGTTTTTCGAACGAGCTTCTAAACGTAGCGCGTGAGTCGGGGCTGTGGTTTTAAAGCGATACCATGTGCCATGTGCCGATGGCATTTCCGTTTGCGCACCATCGTACCGAGATGTTCGCTCTTGGGGAGGAGCAGGTTCCCTTCTTCTCCAGAAATAGCCTTGCACACGTTAGATAGATGCTAACTTGTCTCGTATCCGTGCACGAAACGCCAGGATGTTTTGTGGTCCGCTTCCGTGAACAAGAAACCCGGAGAAAATTGTTTATTGAACCATCTTGAAGGTGTTATACGAGAGCCGCGAATAATTGTGAAAACAAAATTATATACTTGCATTGTCTCACGTATGATGAACGATAAAACTGTTTTTCGTAGACGCGAAAATGAATAAAGCTATGCTAACACATGCTGTTGTCATTGCATACGTTTATTCATTTAAAGAGTTACGGAGGCGATCATTGAATCACGATTATAGTTCTCTACGGTTGGTTTATTTTTAGTATTGTACACGTTGATGCAATCGCCCTTTTCGTTTCTTGTTAATGTTTTCGATGCATAAAATTGTAAATGCAGAACCAACGTCAGCAGTGGTATCAGTTATACGGTTTACATTCAAGAACACTCGTTGCTCTTGAGATTAGCGTATAAGCAACGGAGTAGTCTTTCGATTACAATGCGATTGCCTTGTTTGGAAGAAAGGATTCTAGGAATGCGTGCACGACGCAGTATGAGTGCCCGGTCAGAAGTACTGTACACCAAAGTAAGAGCCCTCGAGAGTGAATAGTAGTATCGGTGGTGAACGAAGACAGAATGTTTGGTATGCTTTTACAAAACACGATTCTATTTCCATAAAAATATTATTAAAAGCACTCGGGACATTTCTTTGATTTGATACAGCACTAAAAAGTTCAATAACTTTTATTATATCTTTGTAAAATCACGGATGACTAACACATTACAAGTAGCATAAACCCCGTTTATTTACAAATATCGACAATAATATTCTGGTCCCTGTAACATAGAGTTCGCTTTCAAGAATTTACAGAATTCCGTTAAATCCCCACTCGACGAATTGCCACTAATTTCTAAAGCAAACTCGTCACTTAACAGATTTCCAATCTGCTCGTAGGCCACGTATACACGCACCAGCCGCTTCCCAACGCGATTTTCTGAAGTCGAGCGGAAGCGAGAGAGCCAATCTTCCTTTCGTGGTCACAGCACAAAGTCTCATTTGCGCGACTCGAACTTCCAAACGAAACACGTTCTTGCTCTCGACTAAGTTTGCTCACATAATAATGCAAAGGCTTCTACCGACTACAAACAATCCTTTTACAAAACAGAATCTCACAGGGTAATGTCGAAAGCGTTACCGGAAGTCCCATAGTGTTGCGCGTCTTTTTAGCGTGATGCCGCTGGGTTTCCAAGAAAATTTCATTTATTATGACAAAACACGGAACTTCTAGAGATATTCTTTGCTTCTAAAGGATTCTGAATTAGAAACTAGGATACTTAAAACCATAAATTCGAAGAGATTTTGTGTTGGGATTAGAAAGTATATCAATTCATTACCCTCAATTTTACAATTAACTATTCTTTATTACTCGGTAAAACAGTTTTTTTACTTCGAGTAATCCTTCGATTTCGTTGTATTTGATTAAAAAAAAAAAAATAGTTATACGATTTTACAATCTATAAAGCATCGTAATTATAAAATTTTACAATTTGAAAAAGCTCAAATATTTGTACTTCGAATCGAGATAACTCGACTGACCTAAAATTTGTTCTCAGTTCCATGGAATTTCTTTTTTCTCGTGTAGAAAGTTCGTAGCAGAAAAATTCCGGGAACACGACTTACATCATTCTGACTTTAATCGGTCCATATAATTTTCTCGATAATAGCCTGATCATAATTCTCCGAAGCCCTTCGATAAGACCTCTCGGAGCCACCATGCTAGAACAAAAATGCCCCCGTCGAAAACTCCATTCTTGAATAATGGACTTCACATTTGCACGATTTATCATCTCTTTGCCCTCCGTAGCGGCATCAACCGTTAAACATAGTCACGAGGATTTGATATTCAACGAGAATATGGATTACTTGATTATGACGCGTGTCGCCATCCAGTTACGAAACGACGATCAAATTTTCTATGCTTTGTGCTTTGTATAGGTCGTTGTTCACGTTTCGATTCGTGGAAGATTCCAAAATTGTAAGATATACTAAAATTTTCACTCCTAATTTTGAGGATGTCGCACAGATGTTTATTTTGGTAATACTTTGTTAAATATCGATAGGATAAAAGTTGGAACGAACTATTATCGAAATTCCGAAGTTTCTACGAAGAGCTAATATGTGATAGACATCGACAAGTTCCGTGTAACTTGGTTACTCGCAAGTTTCAGTTTTAGTAATAATAAGGTCATGTTTTCCTGCCGAATTGCTACGAAAGATTTCGAGAGTTAGAGTTTGCTTCGTTACCTTGAGCTCCTGCACGGACCTTTGAAGTATTAATTAACCCTTGAATATTCTGATCGTGGAAACTTTCGATTCTGAAGCTCTCCAAAGAAAGAATCCTTATCCTTAAATGGCTGGTAGAATCCTAGTCTAGCCAATCGATCTACCAATGATTTTCTCTCTTACTAAAATTAGCAATAAATTTTAAAATTTTTCGATCGTTGGCTTGATCTTCCTATCTTGATATCTTCAATGTAGAATCTTGACGATCGTAAATTAAAAAGATTTGACGTTCATGTAAGAAACATAAAGTTGGATCTGAGAAGTATTAAAAAAAAAAAAAAAAAGGAATTTAATAACGCGAAGCCACGTCAGTATTTCGAATGGGATCAAGACGTTGACATAACATTTGCACGCATCCTAAAGAGTTACGACGGCAACAGCTGACTTGCACGCCGGCTTTTTTCTCTCTATTTGCGGAATGTGGGTCAATCGAGAGCTGTCAACGATCCCGATAGATTTCGCTCTCGGCTCTTTATCGGAGTTTCTTATCGAATCGAAGAGACAGCCGTGACGCGAACGGATCGCCGTACGATTAGCCTGGGAGATCTCGAAACGATTCGAGAAACTCGTTCGTGCCGCGGTGTTCCTCCGGCGACGAGGGAGCCACATTTCGCATTCCTCGTTCGAGAAAAGCCGGCATTGTAGCTTATCGATTGAGTGCAAAGTTTGGCCCGTTGCGAAACATAATTTTCTGGAAGTCGTCGGAGGCCACGGATTTCACGGGAACACGGATTACTCGCAGAAGTTTATCGAGACGTCTATCGACTTTCCTCTTGTTGCACGTTTTCAACGAAGAATATTCGGTTTCCCTTCGGGTCTCTTGTGTTCCGTTCGTGTTTCAACGGAAGAGCATTCGATGGCCAAGAATGCGAAAAGGAAAAAATGGGCAAGTAAGTTCGTCTCCTAAAAGTGCGAGGAAATATTCGTTTTATTATGCAGTTGTTCACGAAAATATTTGATTATTTATAATAGAAAATATTTATATACATATCGTGTGTGTGCGTTATATTAAAGATTTTGAAACTTCATTGGTAATAATGAAACGTCACTAGTATGATTGCATTGCTAGAATTTGAAATCCATTTATAGAAATTACAAGACATTTATCGCAAATATATAGAGCGTATATTTAATATAACATGTAATGTATGAGCATTTAAATAATTAAGGATGACCCCATTGAATATCGATGGTCGCTAATGTAATGGATACTTAATTATTTAAATACCTTTGTATTAAATATCTGGCAATTTTTGTATATATGTATTTCCAAATTTGTTTTAAACATTGTTAATATGATAGCGCCATTTGGGTCTGATAATGATGCTAATGAAATTTCAGAATGTTTGATATAGCACATAAAACATTTATAAAAGGTGTTTACGCTGTAAGTGTTGGAGTACTTTCGTAAGCCACGGTAGTTTCGATGCTGCGTTTACGCGAAGCAGAGAATTGTTGCAATATTTTGAACGAACCGGTCGAATCCGATTCCTATGGTCGAATGTTTATTGGTATTCCGTAATTAGTATCGGAAAAATGGGGGGAACACGCGAGATACAAAGCATTTATCCATTAAATCGATGGAATTTTGCGGGGAAGATCGGATATTAAAATCGCTTGCGATATACAATTTAATTTTTCGCTGCACGAGTTGCTCGATTAACATCCAATTCCGCGTCCAATCCCGAGCGTACAGCAACGCTATGGCGTCCATACGGCCGGTTCAACACATCGTTCCCACGGATTACATTTCTCGCTGGTGGAAATACAAAACTGACATGGATAAAAGCAACGGACTCCATTGAAATCGAGGCATTTGCGTTCCGATCAAACAGCAGTTTCTCTTCACAAACAAAACGCGTGCTGTGTAAATTTATGTAATACTTTTTGTTCGTTTCATTCCGAGGATTTCTTAAGTGTACGCTGCCGCGTTTTCGTTCTTTTCGTTCGATGAATGGACCACGAACGTATAATTTTACTTGCAAAGTATTCTAAAGTTTCCTTTAATTAAAACATACTTTGGTACAGAGAAGAATACTATGTGGAGAGGATGTGAATAGAGATATCGAATTGCCAGATCGAAGCTGAAACCCGGATCTTTTGCTCGTCAGATGACTGCTTCGTAGGCAATGAGTTGCGTGGGTCGATATGAAATTTTTGATGTTAGTCGTATCTATACAATGTATCTATATGATGATTGACGTTTATTCGTATTAGTCCTGACAATGTAGTTATTTCTATTTCATTCCACTCTCTATATATAGAGTCATTTATTTACTTGAGTTATGAAATCGAATTTAACAGCATAATTAAGGATATTCCAATTCAGCCATGTAGATATAATCAATCATTTTCTTCCTATACAAAAGTCTTTGTTTCGTGCATACATAACATCACTGCAAAAGAAATTACATTCATCTATTGTCATCGTACACCATAATTGCAAAAAGTGTCTTTCGTAGAAACATCCTTCTGACAATTTGCATTTAGGACCGTCCATATTCATATTTATTAATTAAACAATATATCGTGACAATATCTCATCTCCATAGCACATTTTAATACACTCAGACCTAACCAAAATTCATAAATACGAAATCAAACAGAAAATATGCAAATAAATTTCCACCCCATACAAATTTCACTCGATAATTAAACGCACCATGCCACTATCCCAAGTACATTAACATATCGACAACCCTACCAATACTCCAATCCTTAGTTCTGTCTCCCCAACCGCTATAGGGAGAAGGTCCTCCTTTACTCTCGCGTTTGACGATCAGCCGATCGCGCGAAGATGTTCCGTTCAGAGTAACGAAAGGCGCGCCCATATATCGAGACACGCGGCGGTCGACATCCATATTCATGAAGGCAGAATAGAGTCGAAACGGGCGGAGAGGATCGGCCTAATTAAGTTGTTGTCTTCTTGGAAAACAAGGCGAGCTGCGGTGGCTTTGGGCCGAGCGTTGGCGGCCCTTTCTCTTCCTCTCTTCGTCTCTGTCTATCGTCACCTCGTCCCACCTTGCCCGGATTGCCAAGCCCACCACGTCTCTATCTCTTCCATAGCCTGTCGTTGTCGTTGGTCGACCAAGGTCCGTCCACCTTCGCCCGTAACCTCGTCAGCCTCGTCAACCTCGTTGCGGTCGAGCGTGGAACTCGTTGCCGACGACTATCCGTGAACAGTTCAGCCAGTCTGTAAATTGTTTGATGTCTTATTTACTTGATTCCTGGAATCGTGCAGGATGCGTCACAGGCTTTATTTGCGATTGTTAGAGACCCGAAGAGAATGTCGTCAGCCGCGAGAGAAAGTGGGAAGCTGTAATTTATCGTTGAATGGCCCGTTAAGGTCGCTGTATACCTCCTGCTTGGAGTAAGTCCGAGTAAGTGTACGATAATTCCGGTGATTTGTTGGAATTCCTTGATATACACTAAGAGACCTATATTTGATTTGGATGGATCGTATTTGGGGGGCAAAGTGTGGAATTCTTATTCTTAAAATTTCGTGTAACACGGAATATGTTGTTAAGTTTAGGCTTAGCTTATCCTTATCCTTATTTTTGAGCGGATACTATTTTTACTACCTGTAGAATTATTACTATGACTTGGTTGCTAGGTTGACATTTTTTTAAATTTAAATTCAATATGTGTCCGACGTGTTAATTACTAGTTATCCTTGCGCCGATTTGCTATCGAAAAGTAGAAAGAGACTTTCCATTTTCCTTTACATTATTTCATTAATACTTAAGAATTAATCCTTAGAAAAGTGTAAAATCTCGAGGAGTATTTATGTACTCCTGTAGTATTATGTAGTATTATGTATTGCTTGTTTTCCCCCGGATAATTGTTTCTCTAGTTAATCAAAACTAAGAGTTGGAGGAAGTTTGTGTATTCCAAAGTAGTATCAATGGTGAATGCGCCTGGATTTCCTTTGCAGTTGTTAGTTATTGTACTATCTTGAAAGGCTTCGCCGATATTCCTGTGGTTCAATTACTAGTTTGCATCTAGGTCGAACGATATAAGTAAATCAATTTGTTTCTCCTTATGTAAAAGTCTCTTAGATATACGATATATGAAACTTGTTCTTTCAATTTATCTTTGTTGAAAGCCGATAACTGAAGATTATATAGGTTAACGATTATTTTAAATGCTATTGTTGAAATGCAAAATGATAACTGTTGAAAGTTATTCAAATGTAGTTAAATTACAGTTGAATTATATAGAATAAAAAACTACGTAGAATGAAAAAGTTTACTATACAAACAATATATATATACTTCTACCTCAAAAAAAAAAAAAAAAAAAAAAAAAAAAATAAAGCGAGGAAGGAAGCGAATTTAAATCTCTGAAACATTTCCAATTCAAAAAATATCTCATACATCGCACAATGTGCATTCTACGCGAAAACAATTTATCTTATGAATTCATCGAAACAATCTGAATTTATTTTTTCTATCATCGAACGTTTTTTCCACCTACATATGATATCCTATGTATACTTTCTATTAAAAAAGGAAAATAATAGCATCTCATCTACTAAACCATTTTAACCTATACACGGAAGATCATAAATACAAGCACATGAGTGAAAATCGAGAGCCAAAAAGAGGGTTTTGAAATCGGATTGCTAGAGAGAAGTTACTAAATATTTCTTGTCCCATCGTCAAGTGGTCTATGGTGGTGCTTTCCATCAGGGATACGGTCAATTTCCGGTGGCATCTTTGCGGTCGCGTTCCAACGTCGCTCGTAAAGTGGCAGTTCCCTATCTACTCTCAACAATGAGGACCTTCTTATGCGAAACGGACCGGACCGCGTGTATAATGGTGCGACTATCAACGTGGATGCAGCCGATCGGTATTCGACCATTATTGAACAGTAAATCGAGTCCGTTTAACAGGATATTTATGGAGAGCTCGCATGCGCTTGCAAAGGGAACTGGAGTGGGCTGATAGTAGGTGTATGCCGACTCGTATGTATCATGATGGCTCACGGACCATCTAGCAATGTTCACGCGTCGATATTCGGCTCTACTTATCGCCTGAGTCTTCTCCCGAGGAGTCATCGTCGCGTTTATGGCATCGCGGGCAAATTTTTACGAACATTGCAATCCTTTATATATAGACACGATATATGTTTTTCGTAACTGAAGATATAATAGGATTCTATGTAGAATTTTATGTAAGATTCTAAGGGGATTCTTGGAAAGGAAGATGGTCTAAATATAGAATATGTATCTAGATGTTTTTTTCTTTTTTTTTTTTTTTTTTTTTTTTGAAGAAAATTGTGTTTGGAGGTTTGTGTGGGACTACTTGAAAAATTTCGTCATGTGTTTCAAGGATATACTTGCCATCAGAAGGATATGCACCGAAACATTATTTCTCAGAAGTTCTCCTTAGTCATCCTCTCTATACAAATAAACCGTTTTTAGCCTACACTGCTGATGAATTTACTAGAAAGTTTCCAATGAAATGTAAAATTTCAGTTTCTTTTTTATTTTGTTCGCTTCATTGGCGTCTTCTAAAGCGTCTTAATTACCATTTCGGAATTGAAGATTATGATTTTCTTATTTTCTTCATATCATCTCTGTCTCTCTTCGTTCAAATTAAGATTCACGAAAGTATTCGAACACGTGTAGTCATCTCTTGTGGAGACGTTATATGTGTTATATAAAACATTTAGAAATTTCGTTAGTACTGTTATGAGACTCGACTGTCGTATTTATATCGGTGAACTTTAAAATAAATCCGAATATATTTCGAGTCTCTACTTCGCAGAGATCGCAGAAATATTTATACAGTTAATTATCCGTTGTATTATTAATAAACCTCGAAATTCAGTGAGATTATATTCGCAATAAATGCCTTATATACATTTGCAGACTGATTTCAAATTTTATCAGTATGATTATGACAGTCTTGTTTCGCTAATGTTACCTCAAATCGTTTTAATTACTGCATGCAATATACACACATAAAAATTTCCTAAATATGTAAGCCAGTGTACGTAGCGAACATGTACCCAACAAATGTCTTGAAAACATCAAAATCATATTGCACGTTGTTTTATTTATTTTTTCTACCTAAAATGACCGCACTCCAATCAAACCACCATGTATGAAACACTCTGTATATCGATGTATTTCCACTGCCACTAGCGTCAACCTATTTTTATCGACAATTTTTCTCACCGGGTTCCTGCGCCACGGTGGAAGTCGAATCTATAAATCTTCCACCCTCCAAGAAGGATCTTCGGTCCGTTGGATTTCAATCGCGCGCCGACTGAATCCCGGAGAAACGGAATTGTTTCGACGCGGAAGAAATGCAACGCTCGTCGGTCCAGCATGTCTGGAAGTTTGTTTTGTGCCTTGTTCCGTTGCTTCGCTCGTTGTTCTTCGACTAGTTAGCTGGTTTCTTTCGTGTCCGGTGGAGTTCGTTAACGGCGGCCCTGTGTAACGACGTATTCGATCAAAGTGCTGGTGCGTTCGTGCCTTCGCAAGACAGCAGGTTGGCCGCGTGTGTAGATGAAACTGTTCCGCGGATAAAAATAGCGAGAACCATGCCGTTCGAAGTCGATGCTGGGAGTTCCGTTATATTATCATGAATAATGATTGAGGAAATGGTAACGACTTGAACTTGCTCTGATTTCCAGATATTTATAAAACTTGTTTTATGAGTTTATGGTTACAAGGGTGTTTTATGACTGTACTGTGTAAACTGAGAAAAATATTTTCTTTTTTGCTTTACTAGAAGAACTCGCTTATAAAGTAAGGATTAAGGTATAAACTATGTTACAAATTTTATCTGTAATTCCAGCTTTTTCGAATATTTCGCTCTTTCGATAGAGAATATCTAGCTGTTAAAAAATTTAAACATTTTCAACGTTCTGAAACTTTTAGCGTCTTTAACAACGTATTTAAAAATATGGGTAGTTCGCGTGGTAAATTCACTATGAAAACACTATGAATTGTTTCAATAATCTAATACCATCTTTTTATCAAAAGGTATATAATTTTTATTGCTAAACGAATACAATCTATTGCAATACGAATACGAACTACCGCAATATATCGTCGTAAATATGTAACTATATAAATTGATGAATCAAGATTCAAATACATCTGTAATGAATGGCGTGCGGCATCTCCGTCAATTCAGTGGGAGATCGAGTGGAGTATAGGGCAAGGGTCAGGTACCCAACATTTTGATTATGTCGAGGTGTTTTCGTACGAGCGACACGCCAGGGCAAAGCGTTAAATATAGACCGCGCACGGCTAAACAAACGATCAGCCCGTGGCTTAACCAGAGCTTATGCTCGAGCGTTAACTAGGGTTTATGTTTATACTCGCGGTGCAGCTGTTAACTAGTTCGCCGTTGTCGAAACAGTGACACACATCGCGCGTTCTGGTCCACAAGCATCGATCTCCAGCATAGCAAACTCCGAAATCCTTGGATAAGTCTTCAGACGAACGCCTACCGTCTAATCCGCGATAATTTCAAATATTACTTTTGAACATTGCTTTTAAGAGGAAAGAATCGACTGATATTCCATCCTATTTCTTAATTTTGTTAGCTTTGAAATTTTATTTTCAAAAAGTTTGGAATACAAATAAACGAGAAGAATATAAATGTATAGCTTTATAGGAATTCTTAATGCTAATCGTAATTAACGAGATATTGAAAAATAATATTCTTAAAGTTGCCAAGCGTGATATAAAAACTGCTACATTATAAAAGTAGAAAATGTAATTTACCACGCTATAATGCTGTAATTTTACATATATAGTATATATACATCTACGTAAGTATCTATAATTAGGAGATCTCTACTGCAACAATTTATCTTCTCGCAAGACCATATGTATCTCCATCATAGTCAAGAAAATCATAACCGAGATAAAACTAAAGGGATTAGCGCACATGAGATTCAATCTCGCGAGATTAATTTGTCACGTGTGCGCGTTGTTGATTACTGTAGTCAACAAAGCAAGGGCAGCAAACTAGGGCGGTAAAAGTCGAAAATAAATTGGCCAAATCAACCGACGGTCGAACGTTTATGATCCTTTGAGACAAACGAAGCTGTTCTATTATTCAGCGTGTTAACCTAATTAAACGGGACTTTCCTGTCTCTAGACGCAACAAAGGAACAGACCGAGCATCCAGCTGTTGTTTTTGGACGGAGTACCGCGCCGAGCGGAGTTTCGCGAATGAATAATTCGCTTAAATGTTTCGTGCACGCCAGTTTAATTATTCGATGCGGCGGAAACCTGAAGAGATGCGTTGGTGAAGCGTTAATGGATACTTCGAGAATCAAAGTTCGACGCCATTTAATTTGCGTCCAAGTACGAAAATTCATCAAAATACTCCGCGTTGTTTTCGACGCGAATTTTTAAGAAGGCTAAAGTTGGATACTGATTTTAGTAAAATTTCCGCGCTCAGGCCAACTTGTAACTTTTTCGGATTATTTTCGTACTTTTCCTTTCTTTCGCGCGTATTAGCTCAATTAACGTCAACGCAGCTTTTTCATAACGAGCATCCTGAGATTTGCTGTACGAGCATCGTTTATTGATACTTGTTGCTTTTGTGCATTGTGCGTAGGTTGTCGATGTACGTACATCGTGAAATATCAGTTCCTTGAAACGTTTCTTGCTTCTCTTTTTAAAAAGAGTATTGAATCGATATTTGTATTTACTTTATGAGCGAATTAAGCTACTCCTCGTATTATTGTATATTGAAGGAAGTATAACGGAGAAAGAGCAATGGAAAGAATAACAGAATATTTGAAAGGGAAGAAATTGGGAAAAGCGACGTTGACTGTATGCGTTTGAAACGACTGATGATACTTGTGAATTCGTAGATTGTAGAGACAAATCTCAGCGTTTGAACTTTCTATTTTTCGCGGATTTTTCACCCGTCTTCTATATAATATTATTCTCTTGCTCGTGCAATATTGTTTACGATATTATCTACTAAATTACAGTAATAATTACATCACTTTCAACGTACATAATTTGTGTATTAACTTGCTGCATATTGCTATTAGTATTAATCTAGTCTTATTACTATTAATTTCTATGTATTTATTAATTTTTAAGCAGTCAAGGAAGGGACAATTATTGCACATTTTTCTCGAAAAATAAAAGAACATTTAGAAAATTGCTTGATCTTGTCTGAACAGAAAAAATGTCTACAAGCTCCGTGTAACACGGATTAGAAAAAACCTCCACGATAAATTGATAAGATAATAAAAGCTTCGAATAGTACGATCATCGAACAGGGGTCCTTGTTGGCCTGGGTTGCTTAAGAAAGAAAATTAAAACGGATGGCTGCTGTCGATGGCAGAACCGAACCCGTTTCTTTTTGCAGCTGCGGTTAATGCTCGACGAATAGGGGAGGCGAATAGAACGAAGATCTCTCGATTCAACCGCTATCGTTCGACCTAATAGGACAACTCATCAACCTACTCTCCGTTTCCATTTTATCTCAGCAGATTTGCACGGCATTAAAGTGGAGCTTTGATCGAAATCTATTCTAATCGAAATTAGCTGGAGGAAAAAAAAGAACGTCGAGCAAACGTGTAAATCCGCAGACAAGCATTGGCAACTCCAAATGAGTATTTTTTTTATACTTAGCGATTTGCGAGACTCATTTTTATATTAAAGATTTTATAAGAAATTTGATGACGTATTGGAATAGTAATTACGAGACAGCTGTAGCGTATCAATTAAAATCATAGTTGCTATAAATTTTAGTATTTATGTGAATTAAGATATAATGTATCTCACATTCAGTGAAATAAATAATTCTGAGCGTTTCCTTTCATTTCGCTAGATTATCATTGCAATTTCGATTTAGACTATTTATCGTATATGGAGAATTTTCATCTTCAAAAGTCCAGTATTCCAGCATCGATGACATTTTAATATCTCCCTGTTTGACATACAAGTTCTATTAAAAACAGAATAAATTCACGAAAAAAATGCACACAAAGCTTGTTTGTTCTTCGTTCCCCAAAAAATCATCCTCTGACATATCAATGAATACGAAATGCTGCTCTGCTTCGAACAATAATTCGAACACACATTTCTGACATTCGTTTTTTGATTCCAAGCACCGTAACCCATGGCGATTTAACGTCGCCTAAACTCGATGAACTGAATCCAAGCATTTTACGTTTTATCGGAAAAGGAATCGGTGTGAAAGGGGACGAGAAATCGTTGCAGACAAACTAGCAGGGGGAACGATTCGATGTTCCATTTGGTTCTATCGCGAATGCTCGTTCGTTATAGGATTTATGCGCGCGTTCATGAAAATTGACTCCTAATAACGGAGTGCGGACCACCGAGACCGCCGCCTACCCGGCGCGTTACGCATCTGATTTAAAATTTATATGAACATAATTGCGCGTACACGGACTATGGAACGGAAACCACGCGAATTCAGCCAGTTGTCAGCGCTTCCGGATAACTGAACACCGCGTAATCCTTCAACCAAGCGCCTAATATAATCGCCACACATTGACTTCCTCCAGTTTCAGCCTATGTATGCATGTATTTCGTTCTCAGGCATGCGATTTATCGAACACTATAAAATTTTCTTTATTCTTTATTTTCCCCTTTTTCGTTGACCTTTTATCATATTTTCGATTTTTCGTTGGCCTTTTATCATATTTTCGATTTTTCGCTGATTTGTGGAGCCAATGGATCTCGTTACTTTCGTAATTCAAACGTTTCATTGTGTCTGAGTCATTGGATCCAGCAGATCTCGCTAACATTCTATTTATTTTATTAAAATACACGCAGAGCGAAATTGTGACTAGTTTCGTAGTGGATAGATATTCGAACGAGAGCTTAACCCAAACGATTAAATAAAAATAGGAGTATGTTTGCAACCACTATATTCCATTTTAAGAAAACAGAGATTCATCGTGAATTTCGATAACACGCACGAATAAAATCGAAAGCTAGTAATTGGCATTATACAATCAACACGTTAATCCCACAAGACTTTCCTTTAAACTTTTCCTTACGGTAACAGTTTCATTCTCATTGCATGACTCAGAGTCCAGCATCGCTCCATAACATAGAAATCTATCTCAGAGAGACCGTTGCCACCCTTCGCTTGAACAAAACCTGTTGATGAAAAACTACATACATCGCGTTTCCTTCGAAAGCCACGCACACGTCGCATTCACCTGTTAACGTACCCACGAGCCAATGTACCACGACCGATCTCGAGTTCAAATTAAATCAGCAACTCCCTTGTGGAGAGTAGGAAAACGCAGGTGAAAGGGACAGCGTGAGGCTGCTCGACGAAAAGAACGTTTGCGTGTCCTGAAAGATTCATGGCTGCTTTATTTAGTACCGAACTCGATTAGTAATTATGCTGTTTGACTAACAAACTTCTCCTTTTGTTTCAGGTAAGCCCCCAGACGGTTTCAAAGTGAGTCGTTCGGGGTCGGGAACGGGGCTCGTTCGCATTTTCGGTGAGTAAACAGCGCGTATCGACGCACGCATAATTAGTAGCCGACACCCCCGGAAGGCCGTCGAATTTTCTGACGGGCAGGGTTGCTCGCTAGGGTTTTTCTGTAACGAGGATACCCTTTTATCCCCGCGCCTCGATCCTCTCGCACGCAACCCAGGCCTCGTGTATACATGCGCGTACACGCAGGGTTCGTTTAACGTCGTTCTTTTAGTTCACCCCGCTGCCAGCTGGCCTTGCATTTTTGTTAACTAGCAAGAGGGTGCGCCTCGACCCGAGCTGATATAGTTTATTTACGTTCGCAATTAACACTCGATGCGACCGACAAGCTAGGGCCTCTACAGTTGAAAATTCTTTTCCCTTGGAAATTGTATTTTTCCTTTCCCGCGGTGCTTAGGAAAATTTCATTTTTTTCTATTGTTACCTTCTGGTAATATACTCTGCATAATCGAATGTTAGTGTTTCTACGAATTTGGTATTCTTTTTACAGGAAACGAAATTTAAAAATGCTTGTCAAATAATTTCGTTATTTGACGTGAACGTTTGGTTTCCTAAACTATATATTTCTATACGTTTATGGGAATTTTAAACACGAGATAGCCACAAGTACGTAAAATAATAAAAGTGCACTATTATGATATTACTTGGATAAATTCTCTTTCGTTCATCATGTTCGTAAAAATATAAATTTGCATAAGCATCCAATGTCTATTCATCAAATAAGGTGGAAATATTTCTTTTCGCTACGGTAGATAATTTACATTTCAAACGTAAAACGTATTTTCGTCGCGATGATATTGATAATTTGCACTTCAAACGATACATATCTAAACGAGTCTCACTCAATAAGGACTGTGATGGGGGATTGCTGTGTGTAAGAAACAGAGATGACAGGGATGGTTCGAGCTGCAAATGAATCAGCCCGAGGGGAAGACATCGGGTCATCTGTACTGTGTGGAGTTGCCATTAAGTACGCCACAAACAGAATGCTGGGCTGACGGAGGCTGTGCGGTTCAATTAATCGCATGATAAAGGCAGTGGAAATAGATTTCCTCTATTTAGAATCGTGTCTTAGAGGCTCGTTAAGCTTGGTTGTCTAAAAACCTTATCGACCAAATCCAAACGATGCAACCTTAATGATCCTCCTGCGCCGTTTCTTGCGGCGTGGAAACGACTAGCGAGAAAATGAAAAATAAGTAATTTAGAAACGAAAGGAATTACGATAGAAAATATTTCGGTATGGTATCGACAGTAATAATTGACAAAATTTCTATTTAAAAACAACTATTTAATTATAACTTGGTAATTTGCTTATTCGTAGACAGTGATTTAATCCGATAAAAATAAGTATGAAATATTTTTATATGTACTTTTAAAGTTCATATTTAAAGCTACATGTAGCTTAAATACACAATGAAGGGTAGTTGCTATATGATACACTACATTTTCACGTGTTCATCGCTTTGGGCTGCAGAGAGGAGGATGAACCAACGAATGGAAAAGAGAAGAGAAATAGAAAAGATACACAAGAGGAGGTACAGAGTGAAAGAGGAAGGAAAAAGAGAAAGTGAAGTTCAGAAACTGAAGAACAAAAAGCTTTTAATCTATTTGTTTCACTTTCTGCTATGAATGATCACAATTTCAAAAAGAAACTTCGTCTTAAAATTTATACTCCAATTTTTTCCTTCCTTTCAATAAATGTAGAAAGTGAATATAATATTTAACATTTACAATAGCGATATTGCCATAAAAATTCCAATTCATAAAACACGGTAAAGCTGTCGCTGAGCATAGGATCCAATCAAAAAGCACCCCCATGTTTAGGAATGTTGGCGGGAGGGTTCAAGATGATTAGCAAAAGCGCTTGAAATATCCAGGAAGTTTCTGTGATTTAAGAGTCGTCGGTGCAATATTGCGGCGCGGTTCGAGCGGATTGCCCGGAAGAATCGTGGTTGTCACAAATCAGCGAATGGCAATATAAGGCTACGGGGCGGCGGTTTAGTGCGAGAACGCTCGATTACGCGCGCGCTATAAATATTGCGTGCAATCGGGCCGTAGGGCGCGAAAGTGAGAAGGGCGTGTGTTACGAGGCAGAATTCTC
Source organism: Bombus affinis (assembly GCF_024516045.1). Classification (NCBI taxonomy): domain Eukaryota; kingdom Metazoa; phylum Arthropoda; class Insecta; order Hymenoptera; family Apidae; genus Bombus; species Bombus affinis. Next base: position 5,704,414 of record NC_066347.1, on the reverse strand, counting down.
TCGTCCTCGTCGAAGCTCTCTGGCTTTTACTTCGTCCGGGGAAAGCCAATTCGCCATTGCTGGTTAATTTATCGGAGGTGCCGTTTATTTATTGGCAGCCCTTTCGTTCAACGAAAGTCGAACGCGACTCCATCGGAATTATCTTCATGAAAAAATCGATTCGTTGTTTCTCATTGCTGGATTTAAATGCGAAATTCGTTTTTTAATCTGATATATGTTAATTGCTAGAAGCATCGTCTAGTTTCATTTTTGTGGCTCTGGATTATTATCGTCTGTATATCGTATTATTACTCGTAAATTATTTTGTAGCTTGGTTGTAATTTGCGAATTCAGCGAATAAAGAAATATTGAACTGAGAATAATAATATTAGATTAATATTAGAAAATGTAATGGATATATCAGGAAATTCATTGTCATTGGAAATAAATCTTAATAAGCGTAAATTTAATATCTAATTACAGTGTAGATCGTGCTTTGGATTTATCTGCAATATAAATACTAGAAGTAGATCGTAGAATGTCTCATGAATTTGCTGCTATGTTATTTATTACATATTATTTATCACATACAATTAAATCGCCTATAATCAAATCTCATGTACAACATTTCATTCAATTACAAGTTCATAACATCGGTATAAAACGATTGAATTATACGATAGACGAACGTTTCACGATTAAGCTTTCGTGGAACACTTCTGATCTAATTTAATTAAACCGGCTGCTATTTTCGTCTAATTTCCGATGCTGTCCGCGTTACACACGCGAAACTCGTCTGCAGACGGCGAGGCGTATTCTCGCCGCGTCTTCTCGACTAGGTTCGCGCGATCGCCGTGAATAATTGAGAAGTTCCTGGAAGTTCTTGAAAACCGATCAACGGGAAACTTGCAGAGGCCCTGCGTCCGAAGGTGCGACGTGTATGACGGTTATTAAGAAGGCTAGGATAATCGCATATCGAAGAACTCCAATTAATTCTTAATTACGTTGCTCGATCATCCGGTGAACGCGACTCTACGCCACGCCGGTATATCGACATTTCTGCTCGATAGTGGTGCGGCTCTCTGTTTGACTTATCGTTCACGACTCTGGGAACGCATACTAATTTTCAGCTCGTTCGTTCATTCGCCACACTCTAACGGGCCGATAAACGAAGTTAAGAAACTTGACGATTTATCAGTTGATTCAAATCGAGAAAATTGAGCTTCTATTGATATTAAATTGAGTGAATTTATTTAGGCGAATTTATTAAAGCACAGGTTCAATCGAAGAAGGCTTCCTTTGAAGAGTAATGGATAAATATCATTGATTAATTAACATTTTTATATCTTGGACGAATGGAAATTAGTTTGTAGTCTGAAATTAATTTAATAGGAATATAACTCCTGATTTAGTTTATTTCTTACTTAATAATAATTAATAGCTTGTGAATATATAGTTAATGCACTTATAAGAAATCTAAGTGTGTAAAAGTGTAAAGAGTATGCATAATGTACAGAAATGTATAAAATGTTCAAAATAAGCTTTTTTAGTTAATTAATTAGTTATAATAGTTGATGGATGAAGCGAATTTTTACTTAGGTTCTCTATACTTAGGTAATTATATATGTGGTTTTAAGTTTGTACAAAATTGGATTCTACATTTATAGATGTGTTACTTCACATTTTGCAGATTCAGCAATTAAGTGGCATTCGTAATTTAGACAATACTACATTCAATCACACGTTAGAAGAAGCTTTCGATTCGATAAAAATTCACGAATCAAAATAGAAAGAATTTAGTCACGAGGGAATCATTCGCCACAAAATTAGAAGTTAGAACGAATTTTCGGAAATATCTCAAACCAACATCATAGTGTATTTTTAACCTTGTCTGTTCGATCGTGAAAATAACGAGTAATTCGCGATGCTTCGTTAACGCGACTAACACGTGTTTTGCGTTACGGACATGAGAAACGTGCTTTGATCTCCGTTGAGTGCCGCTAAATCGTGACGGGATTATTTACGAGTTCTAAACGAGAAGTCAAATACCGAGTTTCTGTTTGAGATATCACTGTGATTACTTAGTTATTTTTTATGGAGAGAGGAATCGTGTCGAAATATCAACAATATTTTGATTTATATTTTGTTTTTTCAGAAAACAAATTGGCAACATCTTTCAACTTTATTAGTAGATTCTGACATACTTGCTCAGACGTTGTCGTTTTAATAAAATGTAAACGAAACCCACTTCACAATAATCGTAACAATAAATTCTGAAATATAAAATTAAGTATAAGTTGAGTACATAAATATGACTTGCGTTAGATTTTAAAAATATTATATTCAAAGTATTTATCTCGATATATTATGAAATATAGTAAGCTATACTACTCGACGTACACACCGACGTTAAAGTCAGAATGGTCGATCGTAAAATTCAATCGACGTTTCGCAAAAAGTGCGTCGAGAAAAGCATCTAACCGACTGAGAAGATTAATGTGCGACCAATAGAGACATCCATTCCACGATAAACGCGTTGCAAACGCGACCTAATGGCTCGAAATCGCAGCCGATAACACGTTACCTTTGACTTCTTGCTTCGGAAATTCGCTTTCTGCTATTCACGACTCTGTTCGTTTTAACGGAAAATAAGAGGAAGCTCGACAAAGCTTAAAAATTGCATTTCATCGTTATTCAATGGATCAATGAGAAACAGGAGGTTAGTTTGCTCATTAACATCTAGGGACAACAATACAAAATTGTTGGTTTACCAAGGGAAACATATTTTCGTTGTTGTTTCAAACGGTCGAGCAATTCTGTGGTCGGGTTCAATAAGCGTCCGCGTCAATTTGTTCAGATTTCGAAGAGAAGAGGCAGAGTACATAGCTCTTGATTCTCGCTCCTGTTCGTGAAAGTGGCGTGTATCGATAGGTGCCATTGCATGGGAAGGTAAACCGTTTGGATTTACGTCAGCCGGAATGGCGTATGTGTACACGATATTTCAGCTCGAGATTTTCCTTTGTAGTCGCGGCAGAAAGATTCTGGACGATGGGAATGATAAGAATGGAAGGTGGTTGATGCACATTTCTCTCGAACTCTTGCGAACGATATTAGAGGTTTTAAGATTTATCGATGTTTTCTTCAATGCATCTATGCGTTGATCGCGCGCTTTCGATATTTCGAACTATCTTCCCTCTCTCTTGCTTCCTTTTCCTTTTTTTAAACCTTTCATTGATATCGCTCGCGTTATATCAATAGAACCATCACTTAATTTTGCTCGAAAAAGAAGTCACAGGTTAATAATTATTTACTATCACACAATCTCCACATTAACCATACTTATTAAAATTATGTAACTAAGGTACCACCAAGTTGAGACAATTTTCTGTAAATAGATCTTTCATACCGTGGTCGTACGATGCTTTTCGGATTCTCAGGAAGCTTTTAGTGATTTCAATATAGAACCATTTGAGAAAGTCTTTGAAAGACTTGAAAGGCAATGCTTAGGTAATAAAGGAACGATCGATCCTTTTTATTCTAAAAAGGGAGGAAAAAATAGAATCTCCTCATAGTAGATTACCATATATACACCTTTTAATAATATTCAAAATAGATGTGATGAGTTTATTTTCACACACAACCCTCTGCCTTATCGATTAACAAAAGGAGGACTTCACCATACACGGGAATAAAGCAGGACGTTAATTGAAATTACGGCAGGCAGTGGTTTGAAATGCCGATGCGTTTAATCATTACTAATCTGTGGACTAACGAAAAAGGAAAAGAAAAAAAGAAACAAAGCACTCTCTCTGCGTTCCAGCGTGTCGGTAACCCTTAATAACGTTAATTGCCGTTCGGACTATTGTTCCTAAACCCGAAACCATATGTCCACGTCAAAGGAGGGCTGATGTGGCGCTTCGTTTTTCTGATCAAACCCCGCCAATTATCGTCACTGCAGGGTAGGCGTAGCTGGGACGCGTGACACCCCTAACATTCGAGGTTTCTGTTGGGCCGGCATGTGGCTCCGAGCAAGAAAATACACAGATTACCGCGACGTGTTCCAGTAACGTGCCGATTAATGACTGGACCACGTGTCGCACGACAGACATAGGGTAGGATTATTTTATCGAACTATCGATTCGATCCTTACGATATAACTATTCGACTGTCAGCATTTACACACAAATTCATCTTACGCGTAGAATGATCGATATTATCTATCCAATACCAATTTGTTATGGAATTATTCTGATTCTGATAACATATGAGAGAAAACATGAGAATAGTTTGATTATGTTAGAATGAGGTTGAGATCAGAGCATAAAATTGTCCGAGATTTGAGCGTCTGATTTTGTTCTTTTAATTACTGTCGTTCAAATTACGAAGTTTAATCATAAATGCTAAGTACACAAAGGCTATTACGATCGAAGGAATAATACATTCCATCTGTTGTTTCAATCGAGATGTATTTACCTAGTCATTTTATTTTTATATTTCATAGCGTTTAATAATATATTTGTATTATACAATGTTTTCACATTATATTGCATGCTCTGTGGAACTATTTCCAAATCTCCATGTCGTATAAATAGAATTTCCAATGAAGCCTCGTTAACCTATTCCAGGAAATCTCAATATCTAACGTAGTCCATTTGAAACAGTCTTCCACGTCTCGTTCACCTGTTCTCTCTTCTGAAACGACACACAATCGACTCTGCGGTCGTGCTTCTCACCCTTTTCGATCGTTCTTCCCCATTGTCGTGGTCGTTGCTCGCTTTATTGCATTTTTTCTTCGCAGGCGCATCGATAGGTACACGGATAGTCGAGGCGATCGTGTGTCTCGAGGCTTTGTGCAGGCTCGAAGGAAACCACCACTGGCTGTAATCTCTTTTTTAACTCACCCTGGTTTCTCGACCGGCTCAAAGCTAACGATTACACGCCAGTTAACGATCCCTTGTACGCGAACCTTCGTTCATACTCCTTGCCTTCCAGTCTCCTTTCCTGTCTATTTTCTTTCCTTCTGCACGAAGGCCACTCGCCACACGTTCTTCCGCTGCTTTCTCGATCGATCGATCGCCCAGTAATCGCCTGCAGTGTATTGTTTAGCGGTCGACTTGCTCGACTATGTGTAGTTTAGAAACTCGTATAACCTATAAAGTTCGAAATTTTCGAGTTAAAGGAAAGGTAGTTTCCTTTGGTGGCCCTGCAACCACTGTAGTTTATCGTTAATGGTAATCGCTGTGTAAGCGAGTTTCATTCTTTATCAAACGATGTCGCCAAGATTAAGTCCATAAATTGAGCAGTTTTTTTATGGGTTATGAAGTTTATACAGATAGAAAATTCATCGATCGAAGATTTTTGGGAAACTCTAAAAATAAAAATCTCAGATAAATCTCGCATAAAATCTCAGATCTTATAGTCCTCCGGATCAGTTAACCTACTTTTCTTCTTCTGATGTATTAACCAGGAAAGACGAGTTAACATATCATTTAGGATTTATGTCTCTTAAATATTCTAGTTTCTTTCTTTTCTTCGGAATTCTCTATACCTTTACGTGTTGTTTCTCTTAAAAATAAATTATGTTGCATTCACATTTATATTTACTAAAACCAACCTAAATTAATCTCTCTTTATTAGCTTCCAATTACGTGATTAGAAAGGTTTCTATCTAAATGATAACTCGATTAACAGATCAATATCTCTGATAATCGCCAGACCATTTGACTCATTTCTACGAAAAATCCACACAATTTGTGGCTCGCGTGTAGGTAACTTCGCAGGGAAGAACGTGAAGGATATAAAATATGACACCAAACTTTCAAAGCTACATATTGACAGCTCGGAGAACGCTTGTATACACGGTCCGTGTACTTGGATTTTACCCTCCGTGTCCTCTTATCGAAGATACTTAATCTGCGTTTCTATGGCATAGAGAGAACTGGGGGTTCGAGTTCATCGGCAGGGGTTCCATTGAACAGACCAGGCAGAGATGTCGATACGAAACCCCCATTGAAAGGGGCCGTGCACTAGGTTTACGAAGGGATCGATAGTTTTCCTAGGAACGGTAAATACAGCACGTTAATCCTGTGTTTACAGTTTATTCGCCTATTTATCTGCTCTCGCGTACCATTTCTCCTTTCCGATGCGAATAAATCTACAAACTCGAAACGTAATCAACACCCGATCGATCTTGATAGATCGTAAAATCGCTTTTTTAAGAAACCAAGCTGAAAACAAGACTGAAAGAATGTGGCAGCGTGCAGGTTTCAGTTGATGAACGCGATAGGAACGGGAAGCGATATCGCTAATTACGGCCGTTAAGAAGCACAAGAAGCGGGGAAATGGCACGAAAACGTGGCACAAGCACGGTTACTGTAATGAAAGAACATGGAGCGTTTTTTTTCTAACCAACTTTCTTCGAGCAACTTGCCTCGGTGCTTTTTCCTTTCCCTTGGCTAGAATTCGCGAAAGAAAGAAGACGAACAACGCCGTGCTAAGGTAGATTGCTCGAGTAGAAGAAGAACGACGGTATTTGAAGAAGAGCGAGAGGAAAAGCAACACGATGAAAAGACGAGAGAGCGACGCGTTTACGAGTGGCAAGAATGAAATACGCCGGAACACCGAGCCACGGCCTTTGCTTTTAAATTATTGTATAATTGTATATTGCGGAACAAAGTTGGACGGAGACGTCCGCGACGTAATAACGCGACGAACGTTTGCGTATAAAAAGGCTGGCTGGCATCCTCCGTTGCTATCCTTCTCTGTCCTGTCTCACAGACTTTCTCGTTTTTCCTTTCGTGCAACTTGCCACCAGTCTTCGTCTCTCTATTTCTCTGTTTCTTGTTCGCTTGGTTTCGCGAAGAAGAGGACTCGTTTTTGCCAGGATAGAACGAAGAAACGGCAGACTCGAACGCGCAACGAAGAACAAGGATTTATGAATTTGCCATCGGACGGCTTCGAATCTTAACGATTCTCCTTGGTGTTTTACGCGAGCCGGAAACGCGATGAAAAGCGAGACTGTGATTTACCGCGGAAGAAAGACGAGTCTCGCCTCTTTGGAAACGCTAAGTTTTCTCTTTAGTCGAGCATGCTCTTGACCGATTGCTTTCTTTTCCTTCGAAATTCCCAACGATCCTTCTATTAAATAATTCTCTCTGCGAAAAAGAAGTTTTTGGGAGACTATCTTCGATTGTATTATAATGTCTCGTTAAATTTCTATCGGAGCCGATGTTTGAGGAATATTTCGCTTTCCTGATCGACGTCTTGAGGATATTAGCAAAGTGTGTCAAACGTAAAGATATATCAAATGAAACATAAGAACCATTAGTTCATTTATAGAAGGAGTACAGACAAAAATTTCATGTTCTATCGTTCACGATAATGTTGTGTAATCTCGCCAATAAGGTGACAAAAAAATTATTACGCTTTATATCAACTAAATTCATATCAAACAGAGTTCTATGTAATTAATTTTACAACAAAATTATATCAGAGAAATCCGAATACTTTTAAAACAGGTGTCAAAATATATTTCATTTATTCTACGTCGATCAATTAGCTACCGCTGATTATTTCTAATATACCGACATCACTCTGACAACACGCGTCACGCGCAGTGATCCCAGGGAATTTTTGAGCGGAGCCGATGAAGACGTCAAACGCTTCCAAAAAATGTCCTAGACGTTTATCGATAGATAGACGTACCCTCGTGTGAAGACTTTCCTCCCTATCGCAGCCGACGTGTTACGATGTTCCCTCCCCTCCCCCCTGGTTTCTCCATCTTCAGCCTCGTGTCTCCTCTCACAACGTTATCGACACCTTCCACATTGCCACGTCATGGCGCCTCTCGTCGTTCTACATAGGCATTCGTGTTCTATGCAATAGAGAAACGAGATATCGTTGACGACTACTGGTCGACCGGTAGCCAGTGTTAGATATCGTAATGGGAGATACACGTTACACAAGACAGCAGACAAGTGTGAGCGAACATTGTCCCATCGATATCTTGTAGTCTTTGGCTGACCACCACTTTGCGTTCCATTATAGTTACGTATGTTAGGCTCTTCTCGGCTGATTTCTTCGGAATTTTCGGATAAATTTTCCTTAACCCGTTAACGAGCCATCCGAGTAACGACTACATAGTTCTTTGACACCGTCGTCCGGTTTTTCCTGGTTCCTTTTGTGCCTCGAAGGGATTGGAATCGATCGATGCTACCCTTTGTAATTGACACGTACGGATTTGCCGGACGATCCAGAGCAAAATTACACCGCGCGCCATAGAGAGGCTGTGCTGCTGCTGCCTCGGAGTTCTAGCTCAGCTTGGCGATTCAGCGTTTTTAATGGAAAATTCCGGACCGGACGGAAGCGATGTTTTCAAATCAATTTCACGAGGAAAATGGTTTTAAGTGATGGGATTAGGGAAGTGCAGTGTAAAAGCGATGTTGAAGATTAATAAGAATTAATAGTTTTTTCAATTGTAGAGCATTTTTCCCAATATGTACATATTGTTACTAGATTGCAGCTGTTGTTTGTGCGAATATCTACGTTGTATACATTGTATTTATTACAGCAGATATATATACATATAGTAGGTTCAAGTATGTTACATTTCGTATCATATGACTGCAAAAATACCATATTATGAAAACGAAATTCACATGATAGAAAATCTCGTTGCTTCATTGAAGGAAACTTACTAAACTTCGCGAACGAATCTGTAATGAGATCGTTATTACATTATTATATATTTCATTCTGTGTTTAGAAAAGAGCAGGTGTTCTGTCGCGCAACACATCTGCACGCCATCCCGCGCGGCTTGCCAACCAACGGTCTACCTGCCGTCCTTCTAACACTCCATAGGTCCAAGGACCCACTATAAAGTTGCAATTCTAGCTGCATTGTTCGCACACATGGTCTAAGCACATCTGTTTGCCAGAAAAGACTTTCTAATTCCAGAAGAGTTTTCGGCTAGTTTTTAGAAAGGTTCTTGGGTTTATTATGTGCTCTTAAGAATTACGAAGAAAGCGGAGATATACCTAACGAAAAATCTGAGTTTCCCTGTAAACAATGTCGCCTAGGACCCAAGTTGGTAGGAGGTTTCTTCCTCCTCTCTTCCTTCCTAACATTGGTCCCAACCAATCGACATCGCGGATTGTTGCCCTCACTTTACTAACTAAAAATGTAAGCAACGAATCCGCGTTCTTCGTTCAAAGAGCACACCCATACCAAGCTTTCCTCCGTATTCACATTAGAATAAGCTTCAGAGTTTTCCATCGTCTCTCACGGTGACTAGAGTTCCTGCATAACTCTCACTGTTCCTATATCTCTCAGAGTTTCCTACTACTGTCAAAGATCTAACGCCTAACTTCTAACATTAAGTCTCATACCGTGTTACTTTCATATCTATATTGTTGCAGCGTGATAAGTTATTAAGTGTTTATATCTATTCAATCGTGTATACTAAGTGTTGGAAATATATATTTTAACTCTGCGAGCCACAGTGTTATCATACCTGAATCACCCCTATTATCTTAATCGAAATACGGGGATCGAACTATTCGTGGTGTCGATCATTCTAATCGTAACGGGAATTTACGACTCCCGTTGACGCGTATTCTAACGACCGCGTCTCCCCGCGATAGCTCGAAAATACAGCAGGAATTCTTAATTTAGGAAAATAGTTGAAACTTCTATGAAAAGCTACGATATCAGCAATCGCATGATTATTCTGGAAATCCAATTTATGACGTTTCCGGATGTTGAGATCATTCTGCTGTACTCTGCCATTATGCGCATAAGGGGGGAAAAAACCGAATGAATTGCCACGAAATTAACTCGCAATCTGCACAAAGAATCGAGAGGCTTCCTTCAGATTTGTCTAATACGAGCCATTCACTTAATTAACGCGGAGACCCTTTTTCATTCGCGGTAATGCGCGCTCGAGTAGAAAAAAGGAGCTCTTCTAGCACGGTCGTTGTATTGTGTTTGCCCTCATTTGCGTATAAATCCTGATTAGAGTGGGACCGTATCGCTGCTCTGAATCGAGCAGCTATCTCTCTCTCTCTCTCTCTCCCCAGTTTCCTCTTTTTATTTGCCTTCGTTCGAGAAATACATCGCTCACGGCGGAATTTTTCTTTGGAACTTTGCAAAAGATGAATTCTGATACTTGCGAACATAGTCGAGAATGAATCTCAGAATCTCGGTCATGTGCAGGTTCTTTTTTCGCGACGCATGGAAGGAAGTCTGGCTTGGTAGGTCGAGAGTGTCAAAGGTGGAGAAGAGGCAGCAGTCTTAGGGCGGGAAAATATTTTGGAACGTCGCCAGAAAGCATCCTCCCCTCTCCGTGAAAAGTTCGACCGAAGAATCTCAGCGATTCCAAAAATAATGCCTCATAATTCGCCGAGTAGTAATAATGCTTGGCCGATTCTGTGATTATGCGGTTGAACCGTTCGAAATGGTTAAATCGAGTTATCAACTAGAAAATTCGCCCGCGGAGATTCTTCTTTGTTTCTTGAACATTTTTGCGGAGAACTTTTTTGAAGAGGTGGTACTCGAGGTCGAGATGCTTGAAAGGTGTCTTCACTATGTAACGTGTAGTGGAATATTTTAAATTCAGGTCAAGCGACGTGATTAAGCCACATTTTTCTTCTTCTTTTAATCTGTTTAAAAATTTTAAAAATTCCTTTCAGGCTTTGCTTATATTTTTTAATACGATGAAACGAGTTGATCGTATAAATGAATATAATTAGAACGGAGTTAGAATGTACAGGATTTATTATTTAAAGATACGTAATCTTCTCTTATCAACAATAATCACTATGATGTACGTGCCTGTCTGAAATTGTAATATTTATTATTGGTTGAATTGACAATTAACAGCAACCATTAATTCTAACATAAAAATTAAAAATTATTTATTACACGAGAGATTAAAAATACAACAATGTCCGACAAAAATACCACATATCATCTCCTATTTTCTCAAACAGACCAATTTCAATTCGTATCCTAAATATCCAAAGGATACAATCACTTGACTTTTACATACAAAATCTTTGCCAACATAGATGTAATCGATTTCAGGTCGTTCGTTATGGAAATCAAAATTCTTATCCGACTAGGTTATTAGCCTCGATCCAGAGAAAACATACAGAGTCCGAACAAACGCAAACCGACGCGACAGGACACTGTTCTCCGTGGATCATAGCGTGTAGTAGGTCGGATCGTGCCAAATTCAACTGTTTGTTCCGGAGTTGGCTTTTTTTTGCCTCGCGCATAGGAGCGAAGAGGATTGACCATACACCGTCGATAGGTCGGGAATCGTTCGAACAGCATTTATCGAGATTGGCCCTGGGCGTTTGAACAATTCGCTGTATCGGAGGCGAGTGGCGGCTAGATGCTGTCGGATTTTCGAAAATCTCGAAAAGCTTGCCGAGCATACGATCGGTAGCGCGATAAATATACTCACTCGTGCGTATAACGTATGCGCGAATAGCGATTTTGTATTCGACACGCGGCCTCGTCGATCGCCTCTCCCCTCTTGCTCGCTCTCTATCTCCCTTCCGCTGTTTGCAGTGTATTTCGATTGCATTACCTTTTCCGCGCCATTGGCCTCTCCTGTTTGCAGGAAAAATTCGTGCCCGCCCGATACGCTTTCCACGGGCCGATTTTTATTTTTTAGAGATTTTTATGCGTTCGCTCGTATACCCTGGCGGTACCCCTTTTTTGCCCCGCATTTTTTCTTCGCTCGTTATAAACGGCAGATGCTGTTGTGGTTGTTTCAGCGAGGAGTTTCGATACATATGAATATTATACACATGGTTCGTTTTTACTACACGTGGCTGGTATTTATTTAAGCATGGTATTTCGCGTGATTTTTTTATGAATAAATAACTAGAATTTATAACTTTGGCTTAGCAGAGGTATTTAGCATCCATGGATATTACAGAGGCGAGAAAACCGATTCTCCAACTTTTTATTAGTTTCTCAAAGAGTTATATGTATTCGTATCAGATACGAATACTATTCCCACTTCTAATTTCGATATCGTGACGACGATGTGGCTTGAAGTTAAAAATTAATGTACGCTTCGCAGATCCTATTACTGGTGATTCGTCAAGCACCAATTACAGCTCGTAAATGATTATCTTTCCATACTGTGAAGATAAACTTACCTACTAATTTGCACCTTCCGAACATTTTGCATATCATAGATCGAAAATCTGCTTTAACCCGTTTGGTTATCGCGCTGGCTAGTTTTCACACTTCTGTTTCGTTCGATAAAGCAGCGAATCGTAAGTACGTGCGAAAGAAAGAGGCCGTTCTTACATCGTGGCGTGATTACGAGTAAGAAAAGTTCGTGAAAAACATCGGTAGCAGGTAAAAAGAAGTTAAGTATCGCGTCAAAAGGCATACGCCAATGGAAAACCTACTGATTAAGCTATCCCTTACGATAAATGCAATTCTCACAGACAGAAACCGTCGGAAATACTTCATTTCGCGGTCGATTCTGCTTACAACTTGAAACACAGTTTCTAGAACAGGTCTTACTTTCTACACAAGGAAGAGGTAACCCTGTATTGTATACAGTTTTTGCTCTTTCCTTCTTTTTTTTTCTTTTTAACTATGGTCTCGCATGGTGTTCGTTAAGCGACAAGATTGGATAAGGAAATCACTCGCGTCTCGACGCTGTAACACTTCTCTCGATAGCATCGACCGGAAGCGGCGAGCTCGCGTGCTACACTCCACTTCGATTGCGTACTTTGCAAATATGTAGAGGCACGAAAGTTCCTTTTTTTTTTTGTGCTCTGCGAAAATCATGCTAGTTCCGCGCTCGTAAACCGTTTCGGGGATTGGTACGAATTACGAGTGAATTACGGGTTTGCCACATGGCTGCTTACGTGAATACGATTGCAGTTGCTGAAGAAGTTGACGGCGATCAAATGAAAAATAATCGTCGACTGATCGTAAGGATGATAGGCGCAAGTTTATGTACGAGGTGCACTCCTGATGGAATTATCGATAAAATATGTTATGTTTAAGGTGAAATTGCTTTTGAACTTGGATTAAAATCTTGTTTATGAGTTTTCAGACACAGTGTTTTTAATAAGTCTCGTGAAAAATGTGACTGCTTTTTAAACGATGATATGTTGAGATCTTTCGTGATTCGAAGGCATATTTCGTTTGATTAGGCACATTCAATTGATATTTGCTACGAATGGCATACTTCTTACTCGTAATGTAATTTATATCTATATAACTATTTGTAAAGGAGAATACAAAATAACGTAAAATTTATTAGAATTTTCTAACAAATATAATTAATTGATGTCTTAGTAAGTACTTGTGACCGACGGTGTAGCTTCGCACTTCATATTTGACTTTTTCTGTTCTATTTTAAATTTAATTTGTACTCTTTAGATGCAACGAATCGAGACCAATTCCATTTAACGCAGGCAAAACTCCTGGTAATTTGGTTAATCGCAGCTTTATCTTCTATCTGCTATATATATTAGGACAACATTTAACTTTCCGCGAAGGATGCCGGCCACCGATATCCAGCATTTCTCTAGCTTTAGATTCCATAGATTGGTCGGGGTCAACAGAACGCAAATTCTCACGGCGATCGATTACGCTTAGCCTGTTCGAATCCCTCTGAAATACGATCTGGGAATCGTGCACAGACTCCTGGTTCACCGCGAAAGAGGAAAGTCCTGACGAAGGACTCCTTCGGGAATATTCGTTCGCCATGCCACGATTACGGGATACATGCATCCTTTCTCCTCTGTGTTTCCGCCAGCCTGCACCACACCGACAATACAAGGGGAAATCGTTGATGATACTGTTTCATGAGTGTCCGTTTCTACGTGTCGGATCAATGAGATGATGCAATGCTGGAGATATCTTGGCTGTTATGGATCTTGTTATCGTTTGATGGGGGATAAAAATGCAGTTTAATATATTTATATTTATTATTTTATCGAATTACGTATGATCCATTTTCTTCTATCAAACTAAAGATCACAACGTTCGACAGAATAGGTTTCATGTTTGTATAAAGATGCCTTGTAGAAAAGAAAGTGTCTGTAAAAGAAAGACACTTTCCGGACAACCTAATATTTAGGAGATAATTAAAGTAAGAAGCTGAGGTATTGTTCTTGCTCACTTGAACCAATGTTATTAGTAACATTTTGCAAATTACACGTCATGAAACAACAAGCTTGGTAAATGTCAATTTTATAAAGTACAAGTCAGTTGTTTGCTCCATTTGGTCTAAAGTTGTAAAATTTTAACTTACGAATTGTAGTTTATAAATTATTGTGTGAGAAGGCCCTGGTCATGTTCTTAAATCCATTTATCGATTTATACATGATATAATAGATTTCATTAACTACTACATACAGTGTTTCGATATCACATCACGAATGATCAATCACCATACTCTCATTTCCTTTCGATTAAGAAATATATTACAGAGGAAACTCATCGATCAAACCCAATGCAATCGAAATCACGGGTGTAACTCAATTACATGTTTATAACAAGTGTAATTAAAATCTCACCACGAACCTTCCTCTGTTCTCGAAAATACTTGGTAGCAGCCGATCTATCATCTCCTATACATATACCATGAATACAATTTGAAACAGCTGCGATCTGGAAAATGTATTTCGGAGCTCGTATAATCATCATTCTTGCGCAGATGCATAAATTTGTTTCACTCGTTAATCTCGCACAAATACCATATTTCTTTGAATTTTTCCATCTTTAGTTCCATAAATACATAAACGTCCTTAGTGTAACTGTAACAATTCCGCCAACTAAAACTAATCTTGGAATATATTATACTCGTAAGAATCGAGAAAAGCCAACGAAACTGAAAATCCTAATAAATCAAAGTATGTGTTGGCAAGATTCCATCAATCAGGACAGAAGCATCTTTAACGGTGTAACTTCCATGGAACTATTATCAAGACGTATTAAACTGAACATGCGTATCGACGCGTTAACGAACCCGATTCCAATGGCCTTTAGCCGTTGGCGGGTGGCCGCGTATCTCCCGAGATTTGCATCATCATTGCGTCATTAGCGCGTATTCGTCGGGACGTCGAGGTGTACAGTCTGTGCGGCCTGCGATAATTGTATCGACGCTATCAGAGAGATTCCCTCGTGGGTTTCCTCTGTGCTCTATCTCTGGCGGTTGCTTCTCGCGTCAAAACGTTTTGGAATATTGAAAGCCAGGGTTCACGGGCCAGAAGCTGTCTGTTCCGGTTACGTGGAACAATTTTTGCGAGAAAAGGCAGGCAGCCGGATCTGGCAAGGTGAAGGTAAAAATCAGACGGAGAAAAAAGAAAAGGAGGGAAAAAGGACGGGCGAGGACCGAAGCAGAATGACGAGGTATAGGCTTGACTCGAGGGTGAGATGCAGTCGATGGAAATAGAGAGAAACCAGAACGGCGAGCGGCGCCACGAGGGGTGCAGTGGGTGGGAGGCACTCGCGGATGAAGCACAGTTCACCGAACACCGTTTGTTCTTTCCGGGTCGCTGGACCATGCAATCTTTTCGCAAATCCAGGTTACTGCGGAACTACGGGCTCGTCCTGTCGGTCGGTTGGTCAACCTTCTGTTGTTGTCAACAAGTATTTTGTTCCGCGAGTCGTGCTATTTCCGGGAATTCATGAATCTTCCACTGATACTCGCTGGAGAATATCCCGGCGTGTCCTCGACACGTGATTCCAACAGCCAGTTTTATCGTCGTCGGCACAGCAGATACATATTTCTTTTTCGCTCCACCACGCAACGATTGATACGGAACGCTTGAAAGTTATTGGTATTTTTATAGCGAAGCTTTTCGGGTAACGTATCTTAGCAGCTATTGCTTTGAAATGGTTGGACGAAAATTGATCCTAAAGGCATAATAAAATACGTTTATGAAGCTCGTATTGGATAGGTGGCTGTATACAGACGTTTATTTACCAAGGATACAATTTTATGGATTTATATTGGAGTTTGTAACGAATTATCAACTTGTTGACAAAACTATAGTTTGCACTTTCGATGTAATTAGCTTTCAATTCTAACGTAGTCGAGAGTATAATGCATTATTACCGGAATAATAGCGTCGATTAAAGTTTAAGGAATGATAGATTCAGTTTCGAATTTTACCTCCTTTCAATCTATTATCGTATTATTCTTTTCGATTCATTAAAATAGTCAGATTACATCTATACCTACGTACTTTACCACTTACACGTTCAACTCTTCCAATTCATAGTTCTCAGCTATTATTTTATTTTGTTATTAGAATGTCTATATATAATTTTTTTTTAATTACACGTAAAAGCATTATTTTACGAATAAGATTTACAGTTGAACCCGTGAACAGATGTGTAACATAAGAGTAACAATAGAACACGAACGAATGAAAATGTAAAGCAGATGAAACTAATGTAATCGGAACGAGGATATCGCTGATCAGTCGTCAGGAGATGCGCTACGTCGAATCCTAATGACGTCGATTCTAACGATGTTGATCGTAACAACGTTCCGGTGGCTATTACGTCAGTTGCTAGGATCCACGCTACTTAATGCGATCGAACTGCTTGGACTCTGCTTAGTTACGTAAACTCTCTGGAACTAGCGATCGAGGCTGCGTGTTATTCATTGTCCGTCTTACAGATATGCCTTAGGTTTCTCTCGCACTAGATCAACGGACCCGTAGACCGAGCGGTAGATTAGTCTATGTCCGACGTGCATACGCGCCGGCAACGTTACGGTCATTAATTTCATTAATTAAGGCAAGCCTGTCCTCCGTTCGCAACGATGCGCTGACTGCTTGCAAATTCGACGAAGATTTTATACCGAGATCGGTCAACCGAGAGCTATCGGACTCGACCCGAGGTGAATTTATTGGTTACAACGATATTAATTAACTCAATGGTGCGATTTCATTGAAAGTAACGAAGAAATTATAGTAAAAATATTAATGAAAAAAACGATGCAATATGCCTTTTTTCTTTACGCGGAAATATTTTTTCTTAACATTTATAGTCAAGTTTTACTGTTTTACTTTTCTCAACTTAATTAAAATTCGAATAATCAAATGATGTGAAAATTGTACAAGCGCAACGATATTTGTTGAAAAACATTATTTCGTCAAGGTACAGAATATATATTAAAAATGGATACTTTTATAGAAACTCATTACACAAAGCAGAGAGATAATATTTATTTTTGTGATTTATAAAACAATTTCTCAGTATGATATAAATAATTCAATTTCTTAAAATTTGATCAAATTATAGAAGCTAGATTTCGCATTTGTCTTTCGAAACAACGATGTGACAAAATAGAATTCCGTGATATAAACTAACAGGGAGAGAGAGAGAGAGAGAGAAAAATGAAACGTTGCGTTAACGTTGAAAATACAACGAATCGCATTTTGATTTTCCATGTATATTTGTACCACCTGCCGAACTCGTGTTTAGTATCGCGATCCAGGGTCATCGCTCTCTCGATTAATCGAATCATTTGCCATTCGAAACAATTCGACAATCCATAATTGACGTTTCGCACACTTCCATCTATCACCCAAAATCCCAACATAGCATAGCTGTTAATTCCCTCCGCAAGCCGTTTCAGCAAATAACTTGACGCAAAAACGAAACACGGTACACCGCTATAAAAACAAAAAGAGAGAAAAAATAAGGAAAACAAGAAGGACACGGAAGGATTTTCTGAAATGTTTGCTCAACTTTGTTGTAAACATTTCAGTGTGCAGAGAACAGAGTATCCGTGGAATGTTCTCATTTATCTAGTAAATAAAGCTTTAGACCGATCTTCGATGTACACTTGTTCGTTGTTATTTTTCACCCTCCCCCCCTCGGTTTTTATTCTTTTCGTTGCTTTTTTTTGTCTCGCTCAATCCTGTGCACACAGGGTTCTCACTGGCGAGCACATATTGACGTTATTGCGCAAACAGTACAGCTGCCCCGGGTCCGATGAATATATTGTTGATTCCGCGACAATTTATGCGACCGTGCTGCCCGACCACATTTCAATCGCGAATTATTCAGCTCCGGCTGACAAGCACTCCATCAAAGTGCATTCATATAAATAATTACATCGGCCGGCATTATTAAATCATTAATTTCAATTCCGTTCGACCGCGCGCAGCAACAACCTATTAGTTATCGTTCGCCGAGCGGGCCAACGATGAAATTCCGACAATTCGTCATAATCTCGCGCAAATGTTGCCCTCGCGAGATATTATCGTCTGCTGCTGAACACCGTTGGGCTGCTTTGTGCTTCTAACTCCTTGCTTTCTGCTATGTATAAAGTTACTACGTGTTATGTTGCTATATACACCAGGTGTTAGGTTTGCTGCAAAAATTCGCAATGAAAATTACAAAATATTGAAGGGAATGAATTTTCATGGATTCAGCATGAATTTTTCCTACGTAGTAAAAATAGTTCGCCTTTATTGATAATCTCTTCGAATAGCTTTTACATAGCTTCTGAAATATTTCATTTCTTATCTGTCTTTTAAATAAATTTGCGAAGACCACCGTAAATAATGAGACTATGAGACTCACGCGATTCAGTGAACGAAACAAATAGAGTTGAGCATTCCCGTTAACATTCAAATTTTCGTTCGAAGATTCTTCGAAGTTTTGTTATTGTATGAGGCTCAACTTTGTCTTACCAAAGAAGATCTTTGTCCATGATTCTCATTAGTATAGTTAGTATAATATTTGTTCGAACGTTTCATTATTTGATAAGAGTTGATAATAACGTTATGAAGTTTCTAAATGATTCGATATTACACATGGTTTGGGAAGATTGTTAGACAAACTTCGTTTCAAAACAGTTTTTGGTTTCAACAAAATTTTTGGATTGAAACATATAGTGTTTGGTAGCGTTTTTATATGATAGGAGGTGTATGATACAGTATTGATTTCTAATTAAGATAGCCTGTTCCATTTGTCACGTGGTGGTTTTTTGAGTTCGATAGGTTTTATGTCTGAATATTTATAACGATTGAACAAAAGCATCCCGCTATAAATATAAATATTCATATTATTCAAGAAACGCTGATAGTGGACTTTGGTTGCTTGTCATGCGAACCTTCGTAATGCAGCATTGGAAAAATTGATGGAATTTTTTCTAAATATCCTAGAAATTCCTTACAATGGAAAAAGTATGACGATATTAATATCTTGGAAGTTATAGAATTTTTACTCTTTCAAATTTATTATTTTCTCTTGTGTGTCTGTTCGGAAAGTCTATCTGGTTTAGTGTTAAAAGCTTTTTGTATCTCAGTCTGATTCGCTATCAAAACCATCAGCTATTGTATACGTTTCCTGTTTCAAACCATTTATCATTCCACTTAAAATATCACAGTTTTGAAACCACTTTAAATCGTACAAAACATCGTGTCGATCACTTCACCCGACAGGAACAATAATGGCTCGAAATTTTACCTCTCAACAGTTTCGGTTCGAACAGTACTTTTGGATTTGTCAGTTATCATTCACATAATGTTCTGCAAACTATTTCATTCGATAAACTTATTGTGAGAAATGCGGATTGTTTTTAAAATACTTGTACTTTGATGCAATAATTTTTTATCCATAATTTTGTAAACTCCGTGTCGATATTATTCCTAGATAAAGTTCTATTTTACCTTCAACCGACACATTGTACGTTCGTAGATTTCAAAGATCCATTTGTTCTAGTAGAATCCTAAAATAGAAGAAGTTATAGCTACCCACTAATAGATTTACTACTTACTAGTAGATTTCAGTTCAAGCTCCAGGAATAGACTTGGAGATTAGATAAGGAACAATGAAAGCAATCGGAGTGTTCAAAAATTCCAATAATTCTAAAAATAATTATTTACAATTCTGATGTAATTTCGAGAGTTCAGAATCTAATATCCATAAAGCTTTCAAGAATATCGAAGATTATGTCTAGAATTCTCAATCTGATGTATGTATAGTACTATACACAAACATCTTTTGATTATCTAAGGTCTGGGAATATTCTGATTAAATTTGAACAACATAAACAGATCTATATCAAAAGTAATGAACACGAAACCATCGAGTTCGACATTCGGAAGCTGTCTGTATCACAATCTATAGACGCGATACCATTTTTGTTGAGTCGAATGGATATGGAATTGTCTGTATCGGAGTGAATTGTTCGGAGGTCGTCCGTACCGAGTCCAATAGATTCGTGGTCGTCTGTATCACGCTGCATGCAACCGGTGTTGTCTTTGTCAAACTGATGGGAACCAAGCTTATGTCTATCTGACGGGTACTTCTGGGGTCGTCTGTATAGGATTTGATGGAGCCCGTGGTCTTCTATATCAAGCCGAATCGAACTAGATTTACCTGTATTGAGACGAGTGGATTCACAATTGTCTGTTAGAAGTTTATCGAACCAACAGTTGTTGGTTTCGAGGTTTACGAATCTCGTGACTTCTGTATATGTGCCATTCATCTAAAACAATCTGTATTGGAGATCGTCAATTCTGAATTATTTATATTTCTTATAAGTTTACGAATATTATGTGTATCTTATGTAGAGTCGTCATTCAGTCGTGCATTCTTTATTGCGTGAATATATAGAATTTTTTGTTATATTAATATTGTATAAGGGAAAAACTTCACGTTATACAAATTTCTGTATCATTTTCAATTCTCATATTATAATTATTACACCGTAGAAACCGTGATATACCTACAACAATATATTTTGTTTTGCATATGTCACGAGATATAATACTTCTGCGTCACAAAATAAATGTTATTACATTTGGATTGATATCCCGTTAAGCTCTCAATCCTAGAACTACTATATTATAAAATGTGCCTAAATATTCTAAAATGGTGAATGGTAAATGTAAAGAATTGAACATACGTAATTATACTTCTGTTTGAGTAATAATCCCATTACTCTCGTCGAAAGCGCTTTACAGTTTTAAGTACATACTTACTTGTATGTAATTGCAAAAGCAAGAAATCTGAAACCCATCAATTTAACTGATTTAACAATTATAGTTGCAATTATTCTATCAACAAAACAGTAAAAGTTCTGCAGCTAGTTACTCTATCGAATTTAATTACCACTTTCTCTAATACCACTATACATTACATACAAGATTCTTCACGCTTCCAGTCAGCAGTACCGGAACCGTTCCGGTTGAATAACCACGCGCGGTTCGGATCTTATAGAATCTATGCGATTTCATGGTTGGAAATCTCGGCGACTAGGTACTCGATACACGAGAGAGCAAACTCGCATATTCGATACGCGATTATACGCGAGTACTTGGCTGGAGGACGCGATGCACGCCAATGTAGAGATGAATGGCCGGTTATTTGCGACGGGCCTGGCGGAGGCGTCGGCCGACGATGTGGCTCCACACGCCGTGTAATTAAATATTTGCACTGCCATCGCCGATCGCGCCGCTTGATACCCGAATTGATAGTGTTCCATTTTATACAACGCTTACGCGCTGTCCGCCTGCTGTCCGGTGTCGATAAACACGGGGTTTGTAGGATCAGCGTGTACCCTTTTGCAGGACCGGCCACGCTACAAATCGTGAGATTTGCGTTTGTTTTTTTCCGATTTTTGCCCCTACCTTGCTCTCTACGCCGCCTCTTTTTTTCATTTTTATTTTAAATACATGTCCGTCCGGTCAGTTTTCACATGACAAGCTTTCTCTTTTGGCGTTCGGCGTGGACACAAAGCGATCGAAAATTTCCTGTTCGATGAAACTGTCATCGATGAAAGATGATTTCGTTTGGTTGGTCGATTGTATATCGACTTTTATAGAGAACGTTTCGCTTGGAAGTTTTGCGTGTCTTTCGTGTGTGAACCGTGTTTTTGGAATATACAGAATCTATAACGTGAAACATGAGCCTGTGACATACGGGATAATCTCATTTAACGATATTGGTCTGAGACGTACAAGACAATTTCATTGAACGATAGTCTCCTCCATTGTTCTAAGAATTAAGATGTAACCCAGTTAAAGATCAGTCATTTGATAATAGTATAACGTATCGTATTGAGAATATTTTATATTTTATAACCGTCTTAAACAATATCATTTATCGCTAATATTTTCTCAACCGATCGCGAAAGTTTCTCATCACTTTCAAAATTGCATTTACATCGCGAACCAATGCGCGTATAGTATATCGCCAATATCGGAATCAATTATGTACGAACTCGATCGAAATTGAAATTTGAAAATGGCCACGTTAAGAAAGCTCGAACGAGCCCGTCGGTGATCGATGTTTAAAATCGTACAGGTGAACAGCGATGAAACTGCGAACGAGAAATCTCGTTAGAGCGCAAGAACGCGTTGTTTTTCCAGGCTGGGTGCCCCGATTCATCGAGCACCGGCGTACAAAGCTCAATTTGCCTTTGAAAGTCGATGCTTCGCGGTTCGCTTTTATCGCTGGAAAATTTGGTCCCACGCGCGTTACAGCGTTATGTATTCATCGCTGGACGCTCGACGCGTGCGTACTTCAATTTTGTTATCTAATTATGTAGAACGCGATCCTTCTCGTTCCGATACGAGCGTATTAATTTTAACATTCGCGGGGACCGGGTAATTCCGTCGTTTCGTCGTAGGAATATAGTTTTCTCGGGCCGCTTTCACCGAGGAAGCAAACGCAAAGATGCCTCGTACACGTCGATTTTAACCGTCGAATATATATTTAACGGAGCAGAAAAGCTTCTTTGCCTTCGTTTGACGCCTTTCGCTGCTTGCGAAAACTGGGACGCATAAACAAAAAGACCGAGAAAAAGAGGAAGCACACAGACTTAACGTCCTTTCTCAACGAGTTTAAATAATTTACTGTCGAAGCAAAGCCGGGATTTTCGTCAGGGAATATTCTGCAGAGGGCTCGTTTCCTATGGAAAACGAACACACACACACACACTCTCTCTCTCTCTCTCTTTCTCTTTCTGCTTCGTCCGCTGTTTTATTGTTCGCTCGAGAGGAAAACACTCGTCGCTTCGTTTCATTTTGCAGCGTGTTAACGAGGAAAGTGTATGTAAATTGAACCGCGCCGTGAAGGATCGAACGAATTGAAACGTGCAATTAAGGATTTCTCCCGATACGTGCCACCGATAACGGCGATCGTTTTTCTAGAACGCTGGTAGCTTACTACGAGCTTGTTATTTGCGTTTACCACTGCGATCGTAGAGCTGTCATAAATACACGTTTTGCAGAAAAACGAGGGTAATTGAAACCAATTATATCGCACCGCATATCGAAATTAACTTGGTTGCAGGAACTCTGAGCAACGTTCAACGTTTTATAGGATTTTCTGCGACGACGTTTTTTTCCTGATGATGTGTGAACGAGAACGTTTAATTTAAATATTATCTGTGGAGTTTATTATCGAGCAAATATGAATACGATTAATTTTAAAAGCATGACGAATGGACTTGTAAATTACGCTAAAATTATATATTGTATATATATTATGCGTGTATCTTTTTACTAATTTGTTACAATAAATTCCATTAAATGTCATACATTAGGTACCACAGTGTAGTAAACAAATTGAGCATCTGTCTACTTAGAGTAGAAAGTGTTCCAATCTCTGTGAAAATATTCTAAAGCATTTTATAGGGACGCTTTTAGCGGCGTTCAAAGTGTTGGCGTGCATCAGACGAGACGAATCGATAACGAACCCCGTTCTGCTTCATCGACGACCAGAAGCCCTCGCATTCCATATGATTACGTATTATAAAAACGATCAATCGCTTGTGAAAATTCGTGAAAGGTCCCGTTACCGACCGTTTCCAGAGTGGCGATCGCGTTGCCCCTTTTGTCTGAAATCGCCGGTTGAAATCTTCGACGGCGAGCAGATTCAAATGGAAAGGGTGAAACGTTTGTCTTTCACTTGGCCTTTTCCTTTGATAATTCAACTATCGGCCGATTCCAATGAACATTATCCTTTATCCGGGGTAAATCGATGGAAAGGAGTTCCAAGAGCGCGCGATTTGTGAATAAATCAAAGAAACAGATTCTTAAGATGTAGATATATTATTATTCAGAATGCTAATTTTATCTTATTTATCTTTCGTGTATCTTTTAACTGTGTCAAGAGCCTTTGATATAATTCTCAAAACTTTCAACTTTCAAAAATAAGAAATCCCCACGGCACGAGGATATTTATTTTCATGTAATCTGTTGAATAGAGAAAACTCTTATTTGATTATTTCCTTGTCTTATTTCTTTATGTGACGTACAATTTCTGTTAAACATACACTATACCGTATCTACAGTTACTAAAACTAAAATCTACCTAATCGAAATTGAATTATCTTCAGTAACTTGTAATTCTATCACTAAGAAAGTTTCTGATTGATGGATAATTGAGTTAACAGGTTAATATTAGTCACAAATAC
Organism: Bombus affinis; assembly: GCF_024516045.1. Taxonomy (NCBI): domain Eukaryota; kingdom Metazoa; phylum Arthropoda; class Insecta; order Hymenoptera; family Apidae; genus Bombus; species Bombus affinis. The sequence continues at coordinate 5,679,996 of NC_066347.1, read as the reverse complement.
GAAATAACTCAATCTTCTCAATGGTAATATTACATATAGACTGCAGGCAACATTTATGTATTTACAGGAAATTTAAACATGCAAAAATGCATAGACTGCGCATAATATGTGAAAATGTAATGTCAAAGCATATTTATAGCTTTATTTATATAGCTTTATTTATATAAATAGAAACAAATTTTCTATTTATTTCTTTAATTGCGTCTATAAAGATATACATTTTCGTAATCATTGCATAAACCTATGGATTCAAATATGTAATCAAGTGATTACCTTGTCGCAACTTATTCACTCTGCATTGGATGAAACTTGGATTTTCGAGGAATTATTTGTTCGTCGGTGGATCAAGCAAGAGACACGTTCGAACTTCTCACGATGATTAATCGGCATCAAGCCGTGCGTTAGTCGGGTAAATTACTCTTTCGCTACGTAATTTGCCGTCTGTTAGATAGGTGATTTAAAGTCGCGCGATAATCCGTCAGGAAACGAAATACGCGGGAACACGCGTCATGATCGCGTTTAGTAAATGCGGTGCTAATAACTCCAGCGATTCATTCGTGCAAATTATCGAATTTTATCATTGCAGTTTTCAACTTGAAGATTGTTTCAACGACGAAAAATAACGATGTTGAAACCTTTGGCACTTTTGATATATCGAATTATAAAGTGGCGTGTCAGCGTTGAACGAGTAAACAAGATTATGTACATGACGTTGGACAGAAATTGAAATTTGCGAAGTGATAGCTGTTTAAGTATCTAAAAAAGGAACTGGATTATTGTGGATCGTAATATTTGAATATTATAATAGCAACTGTTAACGTGTTCACGTGTTTCAAAATATTGAACATAATAGTGTTGAATATTTTTATTTATATATTACGAATAGAAGGTACAATTTGAAATAATTCATTAAGTAATTTATAAATTTCATTAATTTTACTCCAAGGATATTATCTAACGACATCTATTAAATACGTTAATCCGAGATCTTTAATTAAAATTCTTAATATAAAATTGAGATTAACGATTACAGTCCTCCTTTAGTGTACCCACTATCTCTTCAAGATACTATCAATTCATTTTATTATTAAGCAAGGTTTAATTACTAACGAAACTTTTAAAACAAGTTTATCAACGAGAACTATCATCGACTACTGTCGACATTAACCAAATTAAATATGGAGCCCCGAAATCAGTTTACCAGCGATAATGTTGGTCTCCACAAAATTTGTAGAGTTAATTGTCGAGTAAATGAAACAATCATCTGCTAACGCGTTTATTAATCGATAATATCGTACGCAATTATAATTAGTCGAAATGGGAGAAAAATTAGTTGCAAATGTCGCTAAGTAAAGAAAGACGTTTGTCAAAGGCTTTTAATACGAAAAAGGGACAAAGTTTAGAAGGGGTGTCGCTCCTAAGTTGATTCTCGTTGCTTTGGAAGCGCAGCTGTTACAGCAGCGACGAAGCAATTACGAAGGAAGGCAAGGAGCTTTATCGTGAAAATAGCCGTGTTGCGATAAACCGGCTGCGGGCAAGGCCGAATTATTGCTTAGCCAGCCGCGTAAACGGCCAAGTCCCCGGGCATTGGGCACGGGCCCTCGTTAATAGGCGGGCCACTTCCATTTCGAGACTCTGCTAATTAATAGAGATTATAATTGGCAATTAAATGCGTCTGAACGAAGATACGAGGTGGTACGTGTGTGTTCCACAAAATTCGGCTCGAGATCCTGTGGGAACGACTCGAAAGAAAATTGGAGAACTGCAACCGTATGTGTGTTTATCCAACTAGCTGTTTAAGCGATTGATTGACAGAATTCATTGGTTTATGGGAAAATGAATAGTGAAAAATTTTAACATCTTATCGAAGATGTCATTGCGTTGATTACTTATTCGTAAATTGAATAATTCTATGCAAGTTTGAATTTTTATCAACATAGATACAGGAACGATACTTAAGTACCGATGTACTGTTTCATCTTATAAATAACTACTTTAATTTGAATATCTTGTACATTTTTGTATATTATGTATTTATGTCCGTGTACATATCTGCACATAAACATTTCCTGTTGCTGCATAAACATTCGCAGTCTATTTATTTAACGTGAGAAGTGCGAATAGAAATTAAAATCTCATCGTTCTAGCACTGTATTTTTAGAAGAAACGAAAATAAAAAAGAAGAAGAATCTCAATTTGCATTAGCATGAATTTTCTTCAAGTTCTTGCTGAATTTAATTAAACCAAGTCTTTATTTGTTAGACGCTAATTGATTGCGATCTTGATACATAATATTGCTGAACAAAGCACTTAGCTTGATGGCACGTAATATCGAAAGTCAAATATAAAAGCAAATGTATAGAAAAAGGAATGGTTGTAGCGGTTTTCGACCAAGTAATGACGAAGATAAACTTCTTCCTGTTGAAACATATTATTTACGCGATCGTAATTACTATTTACATTACCTGATTACCAAACGTGTTATTTAACAACTTTGTCGCGTGCACTCGTACGTTTTAGTTCACAAACTGCTAATCTCTTTTTTAGCGTTTTCTAATTTCATAATATTTTTATCTATATAATATTTCAACGGTATAATCAAGATGTTTGTATGATAATGCAATGTCAAAATTACATATGAATTTACGTATATCGGATTATATCTCGAACTACTCATTAACTTTGAATTTGAATTCATCAACTCTCTTGCCGAATACTTTATGCTACTCGCGAATCAGAAATAGCGAGCAAAGTTAAAGTTAGTGAGACAGATGTCTGGACGTGAATGAATTCGACTCTATCACGGTGATGCTATAGACTATGCTGTACGTGTTAGGATTGTTAATTAATACTCTAACTTCTAACGCTTCCAACTTAGATATAATACCTACGAAGTTACTGAGAAACGTGGATCAAATGTAAATGTCGATGAATCTGATTTCATTAGGTTGAAAGACGTCGAGTTAGACAAGAAGTTGAAGATCTATATCGAACTTTGGCTATTACATTTTGACTATTTTTCATACAAATTCTTCAACGTAATTCAACCCTTGAGTTCAATTTATCACTTAACTAAATTTGGCACAAAATCTTAGATACGCAACGGAATTTCCCGATCAATTATCAGCTGCATCTATGAACCTTCAATTTCTGTTTCATCTCGTACGATGTGTACAAAATTTTAAATTAATTTTTACATTCTATACATACGTAATGCAAGTATAAATAGAAACCTAAACACTGGTAACTCACCAGTATCTAGCCCATCCATAGACAATTTTCTCAGTCGCCTATGTTTCTTAGCACAGCGTATCATGTCAAAAGTTGCAAAAGTTGCGATATTTCGTACGACATGTAATATTTCCCATAAAAAATCATGCCCCTTTACGATCCTCCTATCAAGCTCCTCCACACGAAATTCATCTGATCAACTTTGTTGCATCTAGACTCAGCAGTAAACAGACGGCCATCAGTATGTCATTCTCGGAATTTCTCAACGACGCGACGATATGTATCATAACCGCGAACATGCACGCCGTGTCTCATCCGAAATTTTCGCGATAAATTAAACGACGGCCAAGCCTGTCAAGGCGAGAGAACGAGCCGCGATTTAACACGACGAGCAAGCATCCGCGATTCTTTCGATTCTGTAGTACGGTCGCCAGCTAAGTAGATCAGCGTTTGATGTACGATGCCAAAAAGAGATAACTCGACAGCGTATTGACGTCGATTGGTAGCATCAATCACACGGCGTGTTCAACACGCGTGTATCAATCACCGAGCGACGCTATCGAGAGCTACGATATCCGTGCCCGCCACTGTATGTCGGGATCGCGAGCTTTTTTGTCGACGAAAACCCTATCAATCGGAGATAAGAAAGGACAACCCTCCGGTGATCCTCGCACCCAAAAATAGAATATCCCTAGCGCCGCGACGCTGATCACCGCTCATACAGACGGAATATGATATCTTGTTCTCGGCGACGCAATCTGGCGAGAACGATTCACTGTGCAGAGGGTGAGAAACGTCTGTCGATTATACGAGGGTTAGGTTTGGGAAAAACTATATGGGTATTGTGCAATTGATTTTTTTGATTTGTGAAAGGTTATGTGGGTATTTTGTTTATCGATATATCGCAGAAGACAGAGACAAGCTAAAGTTCTGAATCCCTGTTTAAAATGATTGTTTTTGTTTTTGCAGGATGATTTATATTCATATATAGACATAGCGATTTTAAAAGAAGGATTTAGAAAATTATATCATTTTTTCAAAACTTGCAATATTTAAATAATATTTACCATCTTCGTGCAACATAATGGTATTTAATGAAAAATTTTTATTGTTAGAGTATCATAGCAATCGAAGAATGTGTTTGTTTCTATGCAGCCAGAGTAATAAAGCTTTTCAATAAAATTTTCTCAAAATATTATTATCAAACTGCTGTATCTACCTCTCCCAAAATTCGCCTCGAAAGTTTTAAAAATTATTTCATCGTTGCTTGATAAATCAGTAAAAGGATCCCAACATGAACCAATTTAGATAATCTTAAAATATCCAGCCCTCTCCATATACATATATATTCGCGTATTAATGCTTTCACTTCGAATAACATAAAAGGAAAGAGGACAAAAATCAACGAACATCGGGAGTTAACTTTAGCCCCTAATACACTGGGATCCTGGTGTATCAGTTACGTTCGCTGGCAGGAAATAAGATAAAAAAATTCGCAAGCTGAGCCAGCCAGACTGTTCGTTCAGAGGTGCCGTGATGAAAGGGGACAGAGAGATATAGAAAACGAGGGTGACTGAGATAAGGGCCTGCAAGGGTTACGACCTTGGGGAAGGAAGTCGAGTAGGATTAAAAGGCGCGCGCGCGCGCTCGATTCGGCACGATAGACGTCGACGATCGTGGAAAATACTAGCGTCGAAAGGTTGAATTGCGTTTCGGGTGGGAAAAAACTCGCGATTTACCGATCTGCTAGAGGCAGTCGTCGCTTGGACAACGAAATCCCGTTCTAATCAGAATATTCCATCTTAGAGTGCCGTTTCATATTTGGAGTTTTTTCTAACGCTTCAAACCGCCTCAAATTTCTTTTAGTACTTCACTTTGATGCAGTGTAAATGCATGATAATGTACTAGGAAGAATACGTATAAGATATTGATTATTCTCTTCCACATCTTTCTACAGCAAGAACTTGGTGATTAAAATTTTGAAAGGAGATAGGAAGTAACAGAATGGAAAATTTTCTTGTTTTCTATGAAACATATTTTCTACCTCTATTATTAGAGTAGATAGATATTGCGTAATATTACTCATTTTCCTATAAACCAGTTAATTATAGATTTATTAAATATTAATACTACCAATATTGTAGAATTGTGTATGTTATTATATCTCATATAATATAATACGTTGTTATATCACAGCTTAATAATTAAACTACTGAAATATTACAAGTTCGATATGAAATTATGGATTATCAAATTGTATAATATACGCAATGTATCGTATACGATGTAACATGTGCGAATTACTGTGATAACACTTCGCTCCATATTTACTGATATTGATCTTCATACAAACGACCTTCTTAACGAGGAAAAATTCTTTTGAATAATGGCGCATACAGCCTTTTTGATTTCCACTCTTCGAATATCATCTTCCACATATTCCACGAACGTTTTTCTTCTAACACCCACATCGATCCAAATCACCTGATTCCACGATCACGTCATATAGGACTCGCTATTGGTGCATGTTCGCAATTCTAGCGGAAGCAGCGGCGTGACCAAAGTCGCAAAGATAGCACTGGTCTCGTGGAGAGGGAAACGGCAAAGGTCAGAAGTTGCGGGTGGAAAGTTGGTCGTTATCGTCGTAGCTTTTCACGGGGAGGAAATGGGGGCCGATTAAGCCTCGCCATTTTCCAATTAACGCCTTAATTAAATCCTCCCACCGCTGGCGTCGGCGACGGAGTCAGCCGCGCGTCGTCTGCTAGCCGGCGAAAAGAGACGCGCGCTTAAAATTGCTCCGGCGTGGCACGAGGTCGGCGCGACGCAACGTGGCAACCGGTACGCCGCAACCCTCGATTGCGCGCTACGTTTCGCCGGCTGATCCGTAATTGCGTTCTTGCGCGGTGAAATTGCCGACCTCTCGTCTTTCCTTCCTTCGACCTCGTCGACAACCAACGCGACGCTGACAAGCTCTTTCAGACTCGATCGAACGATCATCGCTCGATTACCGTCCCTGCGTTGTTAGGTAATCGATTGTTCATTGTGACGGAATGTTTAATGATCGATCGTTTAATTTTATGATTATATGCGGCAGTCTGTGCGACACGCAGATATTGTAGATGACATAGATGGAAGTTAGATTAGTTATTTTACATGTAAGGAGGCAAGGAAGAATATTCGTGGATTTACGTGGTATTGATTTAGTATCGTTATAAGATTTGCTTAGGTATCATATTGTAATTTAACTTTATACGTTAAAATGTATAAGGGAATAGCAATTACACAGCTTAAAGCTTTAAAAATAAGATTTCCTTTCGAGATGTTGAATTTTAATTATGTAACTGGATAATGTAAAATTTATAACTTTATAAAAAGTAGCCACAATTGATGAATTTGACTTCCTTCGAAAGGATCATGTGCCATGTGATAGGATTTATTGTTAGAATTTTATATGATTCCGTTTAAATGTTCATTGTGTGAAACTATATTCACGGCAGATAATAAGTTAAACAGAAATACAATATAAAATATAGAAAAGCGTGAGAAACATGTAGATATTAAGCATTTCATTGAAAGTTGAATGTTTTTAGTGTCAATGTACAATCGACTCGCTGTCTAACAGAAAAATTCACCAAAAATGTCTTGTTATCGTCTTTGCGTATCTTTTTATAAGACTTGGATCACTGCCGATCGCTTTGTGCATCGTCCAATGTAAATTCTAACAACCGGTTTGGAATATCCAAGCAACTCGGTCAATCACATTCTCATCTCTTTCCATGCAGGATTCTATCATTTATGCTACAATTACAAAAAACTCAACGGTATTTTCAACATTGACTGATGTAACCTGCAATCGTTAACTCGATTACGGCTATCGATCGTATTCACGAAAGAAGTACAGTACAGAGATGGGGAAGAACCATGAATTTCAAATGCACGTTCCGCCGTGTAAGCGTAATCGAAGTATCGGTATACGTTTTTCTCGCTATCGATTCTATGACATGGAAGCCAAGGAGGCGGACATCATCGTCGTCAAATGACACCTCTCGATTCGTTCTCCTCATTCTATACTCCGCTCAGAATCGTTGACTTCCGAGTTATAGCCTTTACCTTCGTGACTGTCGCTTAAACGATTTGCAAACGTTGTGATTTATCGTTGTCCACCAGCGAGGAACCAGGAATAGGTTTGAAAGTCGCTTGAAAACCTACCCGAATGCATCGACGAACAGTTCGATCGAATAATTGTCTTTATAAAACTTTAAGTTAAGCTGGAACCTTACTGAAGCAACGACGAGCAACTTTTTGTTAATGTTCCACGTGTCTTGACAAATTCCTTGGTTGTTACCCGATATTTCTCCATGTTTCTTTACGTTTCAGTTGTCGGTAACAGAAGTTGTTGCTTGTTTGCTATTTACAACGACGAAGATCGAAGAAAAATAAGAAACACAAAGCAACACGTCGCAAGGAAGAAACAGCGTTCGTTTAGCGCGTACAGTTTGTCGATTGTTCCACAATGCATTTTCGTGTGGATGACTTATTGTTAGGAACGAATGTCGCTTTGAAACCGAAACAAAACCCAAATGTACCTCTGATTACATTGTTTCAGCGCGGACAGAATGTTTCTTACGAATCGATGTTTGTTAGTTACCGTTCGAACGACCCAGAAACAACAGGTAACAAAAAGTTCTTCATTGTTACTTGAACGAGGACGCAGCTTTAACAGCTGTGTCTTTCTCCTCGTTGCCAGTTGCCAATGTTTTATCAACGACAGTGGCTCTTTTGCTTCGTTTCCGCGTTTCTAACCTACACTATCGTTTCATTTTTAACCTAACAACGTTCCCTGATGGTACTCGATAATGCACGAAGAGAATCTGCTAACCGGTGACTACCGTGACCACGGTTCTTTATAATGCAAGTACCAATCGCGAGCACGTGGAATGCCAACCGGAATGGATGATCTAGCCGATTGGTTTATTTATCAGCTGGAAAACGATCCCGAATAGATAGCCTGTACAAGAATGAAGAAATATATGCAGCACGTACACCATACTGAACCGATGCACTTTTCGAGATGGAGCTTCTTTCAGACGATTGACCCGTTAGGGAAAAAATACTATCGATGATGATGCCATGATAGGAGGCTGACATTATCGTCGTGGATCAGAGTGAATCGTAATTTTCGAGAGATCAGGATAGGGAATGCATAGGGGATTCTCTTCTCTATTCACTGGAAAATCGATACGCTCGCTCCAGTTGCTGAATTTCACGTTGCTCGATCGTTTTCTCGAAACGCGGGAATGCAGAGGGAACGAGTACAGGATTTTACGACGAAATTGCATTATCGTTAATCCTTGGTTTATTTTAGTTAGAGGCGATAGCCGTTTAATTTGTTTCGAAGTCGTAAAGCACCGTCGTTTGGTCACAGCCTCTGGCGAACAGTTCTATTGCAATATTAGAAAGTTTTATAAACGCGATTAATAAAGAAGATATTTAATAGACGCTTGACCGGATGCTTCTCAGTGTATTTCACACTTGATATTTATCGCTTTGACACACTTCAAGTAATTATTAATTAATACAGCGCAATCGGAAATTAAAATTAGTGCCACGATCGCGAGAAAAAAAAGACGGATACGCCGACATCATCGAAAAGGTCAGGCGAATAAAGATATCGAGCTGTAACCGGTCTGTGCTTGAAATAACACATTCCTGATGACGATCGTCTAACAAAGTGACAAACCAGTTATCCCTCTTACCCTTTTCCCATCGTTAGTTGCCATTCGTCCAACGAAACCGGCCAATTTTCGAGTAATGTCTTAATCAAAAGCCGCCGCCTTCCGAAACACATCCTTCATTTTATACTGATCATGAAATTTGTATCACGTAATAAAATGCAAATGGGATGTGTGTCAGCATTAATGGCGGGCCCACCATAATTCTTGGTAAAATTTACAAGTGTCTTTGGTTCCTTGGAATTCGGTATCTGTACATAAATTTTCAGCTCGAGCTGCGAACGTTTATGACGTATTATGAATAAGTTATGGGAAGTTGCGCTGCATAATGAATCGAGACATATCCGTAGAAACGTGTTATAATATAAGAATGTTACAGGTGCTCAATATTTATTGATCCGATAAACGTGTTAATGAGGCTACGTGTAAAAAAATTAGATCTTTCTGCGCTAAATCCGTTTTTCGTAATATCGTAATGCAAATCAGAAGAATGGACATATTTAAAGTATTACAAATTAACGAAACTGCGCGATCATTTTTATTTACGTATTTGTCTTTTTGTTTCAGGTAAGCCGAGAAATTTGCATTTTGCTTGTATTCAGCCTGATTGAGCCCTGATGCGTACGTGAGTACTAATATTTAGAACTTGAATAATTGTTACGAAATTATCATGAGTGTATTCGCAATCGAGAATACCATATATAATACATCTAACCAAAACCTCATATTTAGAGTAATTGTCAAAATAAATTCTTTTAAAAAACGTGCTCTTTTAAACGCATAAAAATAAGCAGTATATATTCTTCGACTTCAATTTCAGAATCGCAATATAAATGATCTCTTCCATTTTAGTATCAATAACAACCGTATTCTACATAAATTCAGTTGTGCTTATTATACTTCCAAAAGACGTTAGGAGGAGGTATCTAATTTTATTTTGTGATTTCTCAATACTATCCCGACTGGCCAATGTTTCTTAGGAAAGTGAACATCTATTTAAAGATCAACGTTAATCGATTCATCCAATAACTTTATTTAAAAATCAAACAAACAGTGTAAAAATATAGAAAATAATAGAAATAAAATAAAAATCGGAAATTTAACCATTACGTTTAATCTGACATCTAAGCCCAAAAATATGCCACATTATTTTGAAGTATCATGAAAATTCAAGTATTGTACTTTTCTCGGTTAAATTTCTGCTTGAACCATGTAAACGAAGCCTTTGACGGCGCACGAAGAATCAAAGCTAGCACGTAGCCGCGGCGAGAATTTACAGTTCTGGAGAACCGTTCGCGCGAGAAGACGTTCGCCCGTGGCCACATTCGACAATGGTCGTCGAAGTACCGGTCAGACCGGCTCTCGAAGTGCCTGCCGCTTACGGGAGGTCTGGATGCGCGAGCAGGGTACACTAGCTCTCTTGTTCGTCTTTTATTTTCCCCGTCGTTGCCGTCGGGCTGCTCGACTAGCCGCCGCTCTCGCTCTCCACGTGAAAACGAGAGAGAAGAACAAAGAAATCGCCTGCACGACTCTCTTTAAGCCCGGCCCTCCGCGTCGTCAGCAAACCAGCAAAAAAGATCGAATCGACGTGGGATCGAAAGCGGTCGACGAAGCCTGTAAACGTCTAATCGCGGAATTCCTCTCGCAGAGGCAATTCCACCTGGCAGCTCCTGAGAGAGCATTCGATCGCGAAAGTGGGACACCGTGTTCCACTTCTATCGACGCAAAGTGCGGACGGGAAGTGTCGGGATGGACGCGGTCCCTTGAGCGCACCTCGTTCTGGACGCTTTTAAACCCGATGAAGATTTCGCCAAGTGCTAAATTGACCGAGATCGTGGTCCAGTTTTGAACCTAAATTCGATTCGAGCACTTCGTTGATGCGTTTCCTTGTTTCCTGTTTTTGGTTTTGTAACTAACATACACGTTAGTCTGCATTTTCAGACTGCGAGTTTGCATTTTCTTAAGGCATCTGAGTGCAAACTAGTTCTGCCAAATGGTTCTGGGTAGATTGTAGGAGAGTATCGTGGCTTTGGAATTGTTTACATTTCTTAAAATGGTTTCTTCTATGTGTATAAAATTTTGGAAGATGCGAATTTTCAGTCGATAGTTGGAGCAAGTAAAGAATTAAGTCATCGATGGTGTTGGTAGCTTGTTGTGAGAACTTACTGTCTGTGAAACGTTATTTTCTTTATTTATATAAAATAATACTTTCATAAAAAATCGCCCGTTCTAGCTTTATCTACATTTTATCTCTAATATTGTCTTCTATTTATTAATCCCAATTCTTCTTCTTCTTCTTCTTCTTCTTCTTCTTAAAATTCCCAACGCAGCGCTGCATATTAAAGCAGAAGCAGTTATCGAATTATAAAACTTCCATGAATCAGTATTCTACCCGAGTATTCGAAGAATTTCATGAATCAAAATTTTCGCATTATCGATCATTCGCAGGAACTGCATACCGGTTGAAAGTTTCATCACGAATTATCGGAGACGAAAATTTAAAAAAGCTCGCGAGACTCGGCCGTAACCGGTGGCTTAGCGACCGGAAAGACCGGGAAGAACATAAGCGATTATATCCACCTAGTAATCCTCCGTAATCCTTAGCTCCATAAAGCAGGATGCTGGCGCTTGCGCGCCCTGTATACCTCTAATAAACTCCTCGTCAGCCGCTACTGAATATTCCAGTCTGTCCTACATAAGTTGCGGAATATCCTTGTAGTGTTCTGAAAACGCTCCAACCAGGGACTAATTCGTTTTTTCTCTGGGTAACTTAGCTCCGTTTTCTTAGATAAAGACGCGTTTTGACCCAATTTTTCCCATTGTAATATTTACAAATGTTTTCAGTCATTAGAGTAAATTCAAAAAGTATCGTGATATAAGAAAAACGTAAATTAATTTTAATAATTTTCATCCTTTACGAACGTTTATGTGAATTCAAATTTTTGTGACCACGCCTAAGAAAAAATTTGTTTCATCCGTTCAATGTTCCAAAGATTATTTCGATATTTTATATATATATTTTTGTACATTATGTGCACTTTGTACATCTTTGTATCCTTAAATTACTTGCAACTAAGTTTAACACGTTCTAAATAACTGCGAGCCTAAAATGGCAGACGACACAGATAAAGAAGATCAGGAATTTAGCTTCGTGTACCTACTTTACTCGGATTTGAATTACTGCCAAAACGATTACTTTTCTCCAACCAACCACCGTACAAATATACTTTCGACTTTATAAATGAAGCTAGCACACGAATTTTACGATATCTCGGTCACCACTTTGGCAAAAATTTTCCTCGCAATATCGTGGATATCATACGGGATAAATTCTTAAAAGAATTCTTAGTAGAATTATAAAATATATGGTTTAACCTTCTTCGACAAAATCGAACCAGCAATCGACGGTATAATAAAAATCGCCTATCGAATGCTCTGACCGGTCAAGGCCCATGTATTTCACTATCGTTTCGAACCGGAGAGGTGGCCCGGTCGAAGGATTGAGCTTAATCCAGTCGCGTTCGCCGGTAACCGGGATCCACGGGAGAAGATTCAGAGCAACGATGACTTTCAAGAGAAAAGGAGGATTAGCCGTGGATGAGTGGCAAGACTTTCCATTGCCGCCTCGTGCTCGTTTTTCTTCATTCTTTCTCTCCGTGTACACGCGGGATAACCGGTCCGGGAGCGAGAACTATACGACGTGAGTAAAAGGGATGAAAGTGTAGATGGATGCATCAAAAAGAGAAAGAAAGTGGAAGATAAAAGATGGAGGCTAAAAAGATAAAGAGTCGTGAGAGAGATGTGACGGGGCGATAGAGTGTAAAACAGAAATGCTGATGTGATGGAGTGGCAGTATGGCCGAATAGCAGAGTCGGAAAGTGATCTCCTGAGGGAAGAACAGGCGGGAAAGGATAGAGAAACAGAAACGTACCGCATCTTCACGTAGCAGTATACAAGTGTCCGTTTAAGGAAGACCCAGAAAACGCGAAAGATAAGCCAGAAATGTCGTGAATACAGATGGACTGGGCGATAAGTTGACTCGTTTGCTTTACGAACCCTTGCCTACGAACTTGCTTTACGAACCCTACATCTCCTTCGTATCGCCTTGTCACGACGCCCCACGTGTCACTACTTGCTTCGCTTTTGCCTGTCGGCTCTGTTTACTATATTCCTCTTTCGTGAATGCAGAAACAACCTCGTGATAACGCCTGGTCCACTACGTGATAAGAAGGACCGGTCGGTTCCCTCTATTGCCCTACGTGACTCTGGGCAAACCGTTTTTCTGTCCCGATATCCACTTCTTTTTTCATCTACAGTCTATAGACGTAGTTGTAGGCTGCCGGTTTAAGATATTTTTGTTATAGTCCGGTACTCGAATCGAGATGAAAAGAGACACAACTATGGGTTGAAGTAATAAAATGTTGGTGGTATGTGCGAATTTTATTTGTATGCAGTATTAGATATAGATACGTTGGTAAAGTCCAATTGTTGGTAAAGTGAAGAATGGAAAAGAAGAGTATTATTTGATTTTTCGAAAATCAGGCTGTTCTTATATATATTAAAATGCACGATAGAAGAGGACAAATGAATATGATATAATAGATACTGGTATACATCTGCGGTTAAAGATCTCAAGACGGTTATTTCATTTGCTCGAAAATTATACTCTTGATACTTTATATGACAAAGAAAATATCTAATGTGCTAACGCATTAACATTTTTGCTATAAAATCTGTATAATTTGAAATTTACAATCTGCGTCAAAGACAAAGTCTTAAGACTTTCGACTAACAATATACAAAATCTATCCGGAAAATAGTGAGAATGAAATAACATGTCTCTTTGGGTTAAATAGGCGGATAGGTGGACGTTCAAGGTCATTTAGGTGGGAATGTCAGAATATCTTACTTATTAGTTGTGTTGTAACCGCATCCATGCGAGTGTTTTTCTGCATCTTTTTTCTTCAGTTCCTCGTCTCGAATATCACGATAATACACCAAACCATTCATTCGTAGCTATGATAGTGTTGCTGACTAAAAAATCCATTTCAGTCCTTCCATACTTACCCTGCAGTCCTAACCTAGCATCTTGCTACTATTTTTTGTTCTCCAAATTAAAAACTAAATTAAAAGGCACCGTGGAAAGCGTCGAAAAAGCTGTGACGAAGGGTCTAAACAGGATAACATGGGAAGACTTCTTGCTACAAAGAATGACAGATGCGTTGCCTCAGCGATATGCTTTCAAGAGGATAACATAGCTTTGTGGATTTATTCGATAAATATATTTTTATAAAATAATTCTCTTTACTTCCCAGGCAGACCTTGCGTCATATCTTTTATTACCAACAGCTATTAATCAAAGCTATACAACCAGTCGAATAAGAAAAGATATAAAATTTTGGATTTTCTTCTAAAATTATTTAAATCATATCTCTCCAAAAATTTCAATCGACAGTAATAATATATATATTATCTTCTACATAAAGTACAAGATTTTTCAAATCGATTGCGACATTTAAAGATCTTCTCTCGGCGAGTCACACGATTGGCACAGGTTTGCCGCTTCCATAGAAACTGGACATAGGTGGGATTTAAACTGGCGAGTCACGCGATCGACTCGCCGATCGGGATATCTAGAACGCGATAGATCCTGAGACACGAGCCGATGTGTGCCGCGGATCTCGGCTGAATGTGTAAATCTCCTGAATGCGACCTCCGATGGCAGAAGGCGAAACTGATAACCGCGGACCATGCGAGTAAATCAACGGCTATGACGTCGAAAAGGGTTAGCGGCGTGGAATTCCATTTCTCGGGGCGATATCGTCGCGGCGTTTATATCACGCCGGCAGGAGGAACGGCCGAAGTTAATCACGGACTGCTATTCCGGAGCGAAAAGGAACGAGTTGCAGTCGAACAATGCTCGCCCGTCCCTGCGGCAAGATTGAAACTCTCCTAGCTGCGAGTTGTTTCACCGTGAACAGCCAACTGAATGTTTCTCACACGAAATGTTAAAGTAACTTTCTCTTATTCTTGGAGTACATCTTGAATAAGAAATTAGAACTTGAGGGTATTTGAGACAGAATTGAGGTTCTATTCGCTAACATTCGAAATAAGAGAGATTTTTAAATAAGATTGAAGACTTGTACGACTGATGCGTATGATATATAACTATACGTATACATATACATATACATAAATTGTGATATTATAGATCCAAATTTTTAATTTCAACTAAAGTTACTGTTTCTAAAAGGAGAATCTTGTCTATAACGATTTACTTTTTTTATATTTTCTATAACACGAGGGAGCAGATAGAAAATATCTCATGTTGCTTAGATATATGTATTGACATATAGATTTTTGACGTTCAAATATATAGGTAGATAGGATATATAGATTTGAATATATAGCATTAATATTGCACTTTTGTTGCTAATCTCAGAATTTTGTATGTTTTTATATCGCTGCGCTATCTCACGGACGTGAATATTTTTCTTCGTGTATTTTTCTAAGCGAAGTCTTATGCTTGATATTTATCTTATAATACAAGCATTGTGTTCCCGTTTTTAATGAGTTTATTTTGTGTGCGGGATAAGAATTTCATTTTTAACCTAAAACGCTATATGACGCAAACATATTACACAAAAAGATAAATCCAAGGGAGCAAAACTTACATTTTATATAGGAGCGTGGCAAAATATGGTTCAAGATATTGCTGTATAAACTGTGCTCCTGGATTGAAATAATGTTTCGCGGTACATGAAAGCACATTTTTACGATAAGAATTTCCATTTTTTTAATAACGAAAAGTTAAGTTCATGTCAAGTACTTTCAAGTATGAGTAAAAAAGAATTATTGTAGTCTTGATATAATAATTCTATGCAATTTTTCTAGACATTTCTTAAGGCAAATAACATATTTACACGCACAACTCTAGCTTTAATCGCACAAAAATTCTTCTGTCTTCGATTCAAACTACGCAGACTCTTCCGAATATATCTATATCAAAGTCAACGAGTCGTCACAGATATTAGGAATCTTCCCCTCTCGAAACAAAGCGCACACGTTCAGAAAGCTCGCGGCTAATTATGACGAATCGGTCGTCCGTCGACGTGACAGAAAGAAAATGAGCGATCCGAGGAAAAAAAAGGAAAGTCATGGGGGCTCGGTGATGGCTCTACTTGGAAGTCCCGAGATGCGCGGCATAGTGCTCTTCCCGCCGCTTCCAGAGCAAATCTTATTCGAGCAAGATTAATTCCCTTGTTCCTCCTTCCACCGGTCGAATCGCCAGTACGTGCTCGCGCTCGAGAGGACGAAGGGTAACATTGAGAGAAAACGAACAAGGAGAAGAAAACGACGAGGGGAAAGAAAAGAGGAAGAAAAAAGAGAAGAAAAAACAGAGAAAGAAGGGTAGGATCTAAGAAGAGATTGCCTCTTACTAATAATCATTCACAGCCCATTACCACCAATGACTCATCCGTCGCGGAAAGACGCGGAACGTCGAGCGGCGCCCGACTAAATCATCGAACCGTGTTTCCTCTCTCTAACCCTGGGATATATGGACAGTAGCTATGCGAGGGTTGATGGGGAGTTGTAGATGAATTTCCAGGACCGCGAAGAAGACGCTGGCCGCCGATTCGATTCGAATCGAGTCCGGCGCGCATCAAACAATGCTCGCAATTACGGTGCGGCCAGAGCACCGCTGTTCGGTCACCCCGACGCCTGTCGACAATGCCTGGTAAATGTACCGTCTCATTTGCCAATATTGTCCCACTTTTGTGCCTCCGTTGAACGGTGTGCGTGCATGCATGCACGAGTTCGGCCACCGATCGATCCTGACTTTTGTATCCAGACGACAATGGGAGGCTGTGCACGCTCCACCGACCTGGGGAAGAGGCGTGAATATGGATTTACACTGGACAGTTTTTCGGAACGCGAGTCTTAGAAGCAGCAAGGGAGAGTTGGGTGATATCGATCCAATGAAAGATTTTGGAAAGAAACGACGTTGAGACTGGTAGCATTTGGTTTTAAATCGGAGAACGAATCGGAGGGTAGATGATGGAGATTTTTAATGTATAAAGATATTGAAAAATCTTTGTTTTGTATTTACAATACTGCGCGTAATTGGGATTTCACATACGTACACAGTGGCTATACAAATTTGCGCACCATTTTACCTGTTATAATATTTATATTCTAATTGATCAGGTTCAGGTATATCGTATTCAAATTTCGTATCGTTTAGTAGTAGGCTATCATATGAGTACAAAAATTTGACACTATGAAAATGGAATGTAAAATTTGGTAAAAATATGCTCCGATGGAAAGTAAGGGTACGTATATGCAAATGCATTCTGTAGCCACGATACGTGGTATGAATACAAACACTGAATATTTGTTCATATTATCCAAATTGTCCTAAAAGTAGGATAACCTAGAATAAAGAAATTTGTATGAATTTTGAGAACAGGTTAAACTTTCGTGTGGTTTGCCAAAACTGAACCACTGGTACATACGTTGGTTGAGTTTCGGAAATTCAGCATTCGTCGACCGGCAGAACACTCGGTCCGTTCGAAAATTAACGATTCTTGGCTTTAGAAAAGAAAGTTTCCTCATTATACGGAGATCTTTTCTTTATTAATCCGGAAAGTATAACTCCGCTAAACTGAAAGTCCAGTTCGAATCCTGATTTTTCTTGCAATAAGTTTCAGAAAAGCGATCTTCGTCGCGGGAAAGTTTAACAACCTTCGAAAACTTTCGATTCGTCATTTTTTGTTTTCCGTAAATCCGCACGATGATTATCGCGTTATCCAGAACTTAAACTATCCAAACATTCTTTCTCCTTTACGCAGAATACCATTCTCTGAATAACATTTTTATTACGTTTAAAAATTCTACTACTTTTCGTCGAAAGTACTTCACCATCGTTTCGCGAGTTAAACGAACACCGAAACCTTTCCTACTAACCGTCGACAAGTATATTCGAAAACGTCAGTTTTGCAAGATCAAGCGCGACAACTTGCTAAATCACCGTTCGACCGTCTGCTCTTCAAATTGCGCCTAATATTCCTTGGTTGCTTGCTCGCGAGCTTACGATCAAAGACTTCATAAAGACTTAGTAGCTGGCTGCATTCGAAAGGTTCCGCGTTCCTTCCCCATTCAAAATGCTCAGAAACCCCGTAAACTTGCCACGTGGAAAAGAATCAATGAGCTCTTACAGTTACAAAATTACGAAACTTCGGCTCCCATTGAAGGAGGTGGCGTGTGTTCGCGTCTTTCCGTGCTTTTCGTCGAATATTGCTCGCGGGCCCATGCACCGTGTAAATGTAACTCCGGAGACGATAAGATCGAGCATAGTAACGCGTGAACACGTTGCAATATATATTCCCGTTGCGTACTTGCTACAAATAACGAAGAGAGCTGCGTACGTTGATGGCGGCAGACACATACCAAGGGGGAGAAGAGAAATCATAGAAACGTTATCACGCCAGTTCTCCAGCGAACGATGAAATACTCGTCGGTTCCTGTTCGTTCTATCGCTGTACAGTTCCGTGTCGCTTCGTAGTTTCTGTTTCTGCATGTACACGTGTATGTGCGTTATATGGAGGAGATACGTGCACATGCGTCTACAGGATGTTTCTAAAACGGTCTCCTAAACTTTACGGATGCGCTCTCTTCACCTTTAAAGAGAGAATACGCATGTATGCTAGAACACGAGTTTCCTTTTGGTTTCGAGTCGTTGACTGTTGACTTGAAATTTTCTGAGAATGGAGAAGTCTTGTTTTACGAATCGTAAGGGGAAATGTAGACGACACGTATTCTCAGATCGAATAGGTAAAAATATTTATTGTTTTGTTATTTTTATTCCTCTATCCGGAGCTCCTGATCCTAGGTGGCAAATTTCTCTTCATTTCTATGTACATTTCATGTTTCAGTTTTTGCAGAAATATGATTTTTGCCGTCAACTCGGTTAGCATATTCTAAAGTAAGTAATAACATTTTATTTACTTTCCGAGGATAGGTATAACGATAGATATACATTTCCACATTTCCTACATTTTCATGTCAGATGAAAAGATACATACTTTTAAGCTTGTATAGAAGACAAATATCAACAAATGTGAGATGATGAAATTTAAGACGTAAGATTTATACCACTACACTGTTCAAGGATTAATTAATTAAAATCTATTAAATAAAATACCAGCCTAAATCAAGTTGCTCATCCGATCTACACAATGATACAGTCAGAGTTCATCCACCGCGTAACCTGTCCTACAAAAAATATCGATCCAACCGAGAAGAACTGAAAAAATATGCACATCTGAACAATGAAACATTAGGAACAGTATATCTTTGTCAGTGTGCCGGAATCAAGTAGAACGTTGCTCTAAAATTTGGGCGTCCATTTTAGCAGGCAGCCAAGTACACGTAGTACGCGAAGAAGTGGAAGGCTTTTGCCAGCGAGGCTTCACCGTTTACGGTCCATTAATATCACTTTAGTAAGTGGGAGTGTAGTTGGACGAAAGGCAATCCGTTTTCATCCGCTCGTCGTCGTATCCTCGATGGAGAGGATAGGCGGAGACGGCTAGATAGATAGGAAGGAAGGAAGTAAAAGGAAAGAAGTTCGCTTTGCACGAGCAGGAACGTGGCTCTCCGTGAACGGATGCAATAATTAAGGTAGATACTCGCAAAGAACTCGGGCGAGAGAAGAGTGTGCGCCGGACGCGTAAAGATGGAGCACGCCCCCTTAATACCGAGATATAGAAACCATTAATTTACGTCACATTACGCCGCCGGTGTACGATTTCAGTCGTACCACCGTAATAGGGTCTCTGCCAAGCCTGTATATACTCTAATTTGTTCGCAACATCGTTACCGTTATGCTAGTTTCCGCTCCCTTTCCTGATGCGCCTAGAGTTTTGGTAACCCGGATGAAATGCACTTTTTTCGGTCTCCATCCTCTTTGATTTATGACCTACAATTAGAATGAATTTTAGACACGAGGAAAGAAGCTTCTTCTCTTTTCGTGGTTATTCATTTTCATTTTATTTGGAACACTTTGGTATTTGGTTACCTTCATTGGATTATATTAGGTTGTCCGAAAAGTGTCTTTCTTTTACAGACACGTTTTTAACAACGATGTATCTTTAAACAAACATGAAACCTAATCTTTCAAGCGTTGTGATCTTTATTTTGATAGAACAAAATGGATTATACGTAATTCGATAAAATAATATAAAATGGAAAATGTTGTGCATCCATTATTTGCTTATAAAACTTTTCGGACGACCTAATAGATATACCAGAAGAGATATGGTCGAGTTACGCAATTTTTAGAATATTTTATTTTTGTTAGTACTTTAAATTTTGTTAGTATTTTAAATATTGTGATAAAGACTAGCACTTGTATCTATAAAATAGGTATACGATTAAATATCTTAAAATTAAACAGTCATTTAAATATAATTCAAAGTGTCATGGTCACGCACGGTCCAGATACTAATTAGGGATTAAATTTCCTCGACTTTTTGCTTTAACTTGGATAATTTTTACTTGTACTTTTTATTAGATACTACAGTTGTAAATCTAGGAACCATGCGCAATAAGGATTTGGTTCTTTCCTTTTTTTCTATTGATATATCTAATCGTCTTGCATAATACGTATTTATGCAAACAGAGAGGAAATCTACTTTCGCAATTATTATTGAAATATTGGAATACTTCACTAATGACGGTAGATTTAATGAGAGATCAAGGATCAAGGCAGGCAAGTGTAAGCTAGATCTTGATCGCGATACAGCAATTTCTGCTCAAATGTGATGAATGGCTATGCCAAGTCAAAGCTATTAAGCAATTTAATCGCGCCGTTCTTCTTAATGATTATCCGTCTTTCATTGTATTTATAAACTAAAATTAATTTTAAGTAATTCATTAAATCGTTCTTTCAGTATCAGACGTATCTATATCGCTTGTTTTGAGAAGTGTATCGTTGTCAATGAACATTACCTTCAGCATTTATATGTCCGTAAC
Source organism: Bombus affinis (assembly GCF_024516045.1). Taxonomy (NCBI): domain Eukaryota; kingdom Metazoa; phylum Arthropoda; class Insecta; order Hymenoptera; family Apidae; genus Bombus; species Bombus affinis. The sequence continues at coordinate 5,659,000 of NC_066347.1, read as the reverse complement.
AGGAAATTGCCACACAATTTAATCGCTCTTTTAGTACCCAACATCGTCTGAAGTCCATAGAATGTATTTTTATATTTATCTACTAAAAGCTGCCATAAAAAGAAATGTATTCCCGCTTGTAAAAGAGTACAAATGTCTTACCTCAAAAATGTGAGCAGAAGGACAGGACAAAATTTGTTCATTTTACGGTACTATCCCTACAATATTATATAAGTTAAATCTTGAACATGTCTTCCCTAAGTTATATTTTGATCATTTAAAACAAAACAGATATTTAACTTGTTTAACCTATTCAGAATACCCAGCCTATATTTTTCTCTCTAACAAGACCCTTCCAATTTTTTCCAATTATATCGCTTTTATGTAAAATGCATAGGAGATGCTTGGGATATTTTTATTCCCTAAGAATTTGCTACGGCTCTTCTGTATTCATCCTCTGTTCAGGACGCTTAGCTTCTTATCTAAACTCAGGACGATCGCCACGGCGATGATCCGCGGTGAAACGTCGCCGCTCGTTATCTCAAAAGTTAATCACCCATCGCGCGCGATCTGGATAGACACGGATAGACTATTACAGCGAGGAGTTAATGCAAAGTGAAATTAATGGGATCGAGAGCTGGCGTGGTATCGTGCCAAGGAAACCTCGTCGTAATCCGTCAGCTTATTACGGTAGAACGAGTAAAGCGACGTCGCGCGGCGTGCGTATGCAAGTCCTCCTCTTGGACTTTGCACTATCAGTGACACCGGCATAGGACAGCACGCGCCAGTTTTCCTCTAGGAATTCGGCTTTGACGCATTCCTGCGCGAAGAACTACAAATTCCATCAGAACGATCTATCAGAGATTATTCTATGTTTTTTTTTTTCTCTCTCGATATCTTTTCACGAGTTCAATGGGATTGGGGTCTACCTTTGTGCAGCTTAGATACTCATAGAGAGATAGAGATAGTTGATCTAATAAGTGTTCAATGAACAAATGATAGTTAGTAATAGCATAGATGATTCATGGCGAGTATTTCATAGCGATAGATTTATGACGCTATTGTTAATTTGGATTACGCTTTTGTTCATACGGGCACGAAAAGGTACCATTAAATTGCAGGTGTTTGGAAACGAGTTTGTGATCTTGTTATCAAAAATATAAAACTGCAAAATCTCTCGCGCAGTGTCGCTACTACGAAATTGCAACGATTTTACATTGCTCATATGCAGCCAGGCTAATCCTTTGCACCGAGCTTAAGATTGCAAAATAGTACTTCTTTTCTATCGCCTATTTATTTCGCTTTTCAAGGTATATTTTTTTGTTTCCTTTATAAATTCGCGACAAATAAATATTAAATATTTGCAGTAAAAATTTCGCAAATTTCTATGTAAACACGCATGTAAATTTTGTTATCCTTCCCTGTTGGTTGAATATTTTACACGAGCGTAAATCCTCTAAAGTTGAACAGTAGAACAGAAATTTTTAACCAAGGTAAACCTCAGAAAATCGTAATGTCTGAATAACTTTTTAACGCGAACAAAATCATTATAGGTACGCATTTGCGCAGGATTGTAGTTTCTATAACTGGAACGATTCACTTATTCGCTCTTATACATCCCTTACGGCGAGAGCTAAATAATTTCCATATTGCCCGGACATTCAAAATCGTTGTTCGATGTATGTACTTCTCGATGGATGATCCTTGTTATCCGTTCGCCTCCTACTTCAAACTTTTTACTTGGACGTTTATAGATTTTTCGCGGAATTATTCATAAGTCTATTCGCGAGCTCTTCCCGAAGGAAAGACTGTCGATATCGATCAAACTGTACGGAAGTTTGTTGAACAAGAAGTTCATATCCTGGATGATATAAATGATATTTGTTTCGAACATATTCCACCTGATGTATATTTTGTTAGTTAAAACGTTCGTTCTTTTATCAGATATGTAGAAGGAAGATCATTTTCTTACTTATTAGGTGTGCAAATACACTATGTTTCAATTGAGATACTTGGGACAGTTATTTTAAACAAGAATTGTATGTATATGTCGATGCTACAATCGATGAACAATCCAACTGTTGAAGTTTAATTTTAAATTGGTTTGTTATTCAAGACTGAAAAATATGAAGAAGTCACTGAATTTTAGCTTAATCTACATTCTATTCGGAAGTTGTGGGACAGAGATAATAGGCAAGTCTTGTATCAAAGCGAAGGGAAAATATTAAAGACTATTAAAATTTCGCTTCGAAAAAATTGTTCGTATGCTTGTTGAAAATCACGAAATATTTAGTTGTTTCAATCTAAAAACAGAAAAATAGACACTCTGACATGCAATAAATTTTTGCACATACGTTTCCGAAATCCGATTCGTTTGGTGTTTGTAAAATCCAAACCTTGAATTACCAGCGTTCATTATGCAAGAAGAAAAATACCCAACCTCAGCCTAAATAATCGCTTGACAGAAACTTTCGAACGGAATAACAAATAACGTTCATTTCCAGCGTTCAGCTTTGGAATACGTGGAAACAGGAATGTATTACCACGCTCTCTACTAAACATACGCAACAACGGGGCATAAAAATCCCCAAGGGTAGCTCGAACGATCCTTGATTCCTTCGGGTGGGTAAAACGACACTGCGAGGCGTCATTGTGGTAAACAAAGAGGGAGACAGCGACTCGGAATTTTGTCGTCCAGCTAGCGGTCGGTTTTCACGAAGGTGTCCGGCGAGAGTCCATACACGGTGTATCCGATAAACGTGCTATCCATAAAAGTCAATGGCCGGACGTTCTTCTCGCGTTGTTGTCTCTCGCAAATGCCAGATAAATGGCTCTCTAGAGTCTCGACGACACCAACTAATACCCAACTCGTATTCTCCTGCTCTTCGCCTATCCCTAGCGTGTAAAAGCATACGCACGTCTCCATATATACGTATAGGTGTTTGCGTGTTTTAGTGGAAGCAGATAGGTCAGCCGATATCAATATAGGAAACTGGACATCGGGGACCAGAACGGGTCTCGTAAGGCTACGCCTTCTCGACAGCCGTGCTCGCTAATATCGAAGGCGAATGACTTATGAGCAGTGTCCCGTGTTCACCGGGACCTTTTGACCAGCTTCGCGGAACCGAAGCGTCGACAAGGGTTGCACGAGGCCGCTGCACCCCTTGATACCAGTCGAAGGGACCTTCGAAGTTAGGGACGAAACGACTCCAAGTCGCGTGTGACTCGCATACGAATGGAAACAGACACAATGGAAATGTAATTTCATTCGACGGCCGCCTAGGACGCGGGACATATTGAATTCTTCTTTTGACTGGGTGGAGGAACACGCCATGGTGGCTTGTTGTAATCGTTGTTCGCCCTCTCTTCGCGAAGAGAGTGTTTCCTTTCTTGGATGACCCGGAGGGATAGTTTGAATTTTTCCTGCTCATTGGCCTGAGGGGCTTGAAAGAATGGGGTTGTTCGTATCTGTACTAGGTTATACTCGCTGCTTTGTTTGATATCGCGTTAAATATTAATAAATATGAAGCACGCGTCCGTTGCAAACTGCATCGCACCGTGTTCGCTGTAAACTGAATATATCCGTGATAAACCCGCGGGCGAGTTTCCTCTCATACGATCTTTATAGGTCATACGTATATAATGAAATTGGCATGACAGAAGTGTCGTGACTCAGGTTTATTTAGTTTTTTTTTAGGAAAATTGTTTTGATTGTTTATTTGGAAATTTGCCGACAGCTATCGTTGGATAAGTTTTATCGTCGCGCAATATTGTAATATATCCATTTGAAACTGTCTTATGGTTACTACACAAGGGGAAATTAACATCTATTTGAAGTGGCTGAATGAACAATTACCTGCAATTCGATCTATATCTTTTAACATTTTATAACCTTCTATCTATGTACATACTCAAATAATGCAATCCTTGAAATAGTTTTAAGATTTGCAAAGATTCGATTACAAGAATTTTCGAAATCTTATCGTAGCTTTGGTAAATTTCAAACAACGATGATACGGATACGTTGGTAGATACGTGTCGTGCGTAGCTCGAATCGTCAAACTTCTCCCTTCGGGGAAAATGCTTCCATTCTTGACAGAATTGGGGGACGCTTCTACGCAGAATGTAAACTGGTCTCCGGAGGTTTCCGTAGATCGCCTGGTATTCGACAAGATCAACTACCAGTACGTTTCAACTGGCCATAAATCGCCGCAATGGCAAAAAATAGGACTCCTTCGGGGTGTTTGTCACCATGAACTGTTTTTCCTCCGGACATTATTTGGGGAATTCTTTTCTGATAGTTTTGCCCCTTCATGGTACTTTCTCTGAAACGATATCCGCTTACTGTAATGGCTGCTGGAAGTGGTTCTTCTTTTAAAACATTTTGAATTGAAACCTTTGATCTCAGATTAAATAAGTCACGGAGATATTTCGAATCTTTCAGTTTATTCCGTGTCTCTGGGGTTATTGTCTTCTATTTCTTAATTCATTGTTGTTAGAAGATAATGTTGTTACAGAAAAGGAAAGCAAAACATACCTCACAAAGGCGATCCTATCCTTTGATACAGTTTCTTGTATAATGTCGTATTGATTATAACTTTTTTACCGTAATAACAAGGAGAAAGAAAAGGAAAATATTATCCCAGATATTTATCATGACTTTAATTCAATTTTTGTATACAAAAAAAAAAAGGAAATAATTGTTACATAACATTTTAAATCTTCCGCTTACTATATTCACGATCCAAATATCTCCTACAAAAAAAAAAGAAACATAAAACGAAAGCAAAACCACAAAACAAAGAATCATAACAAAATTAACCATTTAAAGGCCAAACAATGGCAGTGATTTGCTCGGAAGCCTCAATGGATCTCGATGTCACATTCACCGGCGCGATTGTCGAGCCGATCGTCGAGCTTCTGTTTGATAACCGAACTCTTCAGGAACGAATTCGCGGCAGTGACTTTGCAAGGAATTTCTGGCAAGCACTTGTGGGTGTCGTAGATCGCGTGGCATTCACCGTCTCCGGTCTGAACGGGGCTATTCTTCCATTGAGAGCCGACTGGGCGTGGAACGAGTCTTGCAGCATCTAAATTACTCGAATTCCAAGAGCCACGGAACGATCAAGCGAGGATCGGTGTTCTCTCGTAGGCGCAGGTTTGCACGCTAGGTGACTTCATGGTATGGCGATCGTCGTTTTCAGAAGGCCGTCTTTGTGGATCCTTCGTGCACTCACGATGAATGCCTGAAAATATCCCAACGGTGTTTGTCAAGGTCTCGAAACGGTGAGTAACAACGGCAATATGGCAAACTCTGTCCCCTTTAGGTCGCGTTGTCGCAGATCGGCCGACGTTCATTTTATTGACCCCATCGGGGTAAGTCGAACCCCTCGGTCTACCGGCATAACTGGCCTCCCTAATGGTTCTTGATTGAAATCTTGCTGATTTCTGACCTTCCTGCACCGCCTCGGACAACGGACGACGTTTATTGATTCGTCATATTTTACCCGCCTCTATTTTCTTTCTTTTTATGCTCGTAAAGTTTGGAAAAACTTGTGTGAAATTTGAGCGAATATTTTGGTAAAGAACATATGGGTATTTCGTTTCTCATCCTTATCGAATATTTAAGTAAGCATTGTTTTATTACGTAACTCATTGGTTGTAACTCAGTGTAGTAGTAATTCAGTACTATACGTACATTTCCTTGATATTATAATTCCTTCTTTTTACCAGTGTAAGTAATTTTATGGGGTATAACAATTTACTTTAATCGGGTTTAATTTTAAACCTATTTTACTATGTACAAATTTTGTCAAATCATTTCGACGAATACTCACAATCAGTAAGAACATAACATGAAAGAATCACAGTATTAAAAGTAACAGTCAAACATGTCTCATGCTCTCACCTTCTCACACACTATCGCATACACATCACTGTCTATACCTTTAAAATCTCCTAACCAATACACGTGCTCAACTATCAACTCAACTCAACTCATCGGGAAGTCGAATTTTTTCAGTGTCAGTCGTCCGCCACGCAAAGGTGACGACCCAAGCGAGTTAGCGTTTTATTCTCGACAGGCTATCGCGACGGGTTCGCGGTGAAAAGTTGGAAAATTTCGGTCCGACAAAGAGACCGCCGATCCCGAAGGTGCTCGCCGGCTCGGAGTTACGCCGTTGAAATTGAACTTCGCCGACCCTTTGGAGCAGCCGTAGTAACTATCGGAAATTGAACACTCATAGCGGCACGCGCTGATGGTGCATGTGCACGCACACACGCGGCGGAAAATGACGAGAACTCCCGGTGGCCACTCGTATATAGCCGGCAGCGACCGGAAACGCAATTCTGCCGCGTCCAGGTCGAATTCACGGCCGATCAGGCCGTTCCGAGAAATCAATAACGCTTTAAATCCTGACGATTAAAATCTTGGCCTATCACGTTGCGCGGCTAGCGCCCATTTCTTTGTTGTGTCGCTCGGATTTCGCTTCGAAGTGAACCAAATACCTTCGATAGCGACACTCAGAAGGGTTATTTAATTGGTTTCCTATCGAATGGAAATGGAAATGGAAGCTGGATGAAATTTATTAAACTCGTGCAGGATCGTTTTATTTAATTTCTATTCCTAGAGAGGAGATTTAATTCAGCTATAGAGGAACGCAAAATTATTTGTTTGCACACCTAGAATATTTTTCTTGCTTTTTGCCTCTGCGAGGAATCGTTTGCTTTGATGCGGCAAATGTTTAGAGAAGCGGTGTTTATATTTGTTCGGGTAGTCGTGTTTGTTCAAAGTATAAGGCATTTGATATCTTTTCCAAACGAGATCACGCGTTTTAATCCCTGTGTTACCGTTTCTACGTTACATTGCTTGCGGAAACTATATTTACGTAAGTAGTATTATTTAAAAAGGAGTAAAAAATTTGGAGAAGCATTTTAACCAATCATTTTTCTAGTATCCTGCGAAGTACTACGACTGTTACACGTTACGTTTCGTCCAAAAATTCGCGTTTTCACTTCAATTCTTCTTGCAGCCATGAAAAAAGGGAAAAAAGAAAGACTTGAAGCCAGGATTTGTAATGTACTCGGCGAAATAAATTCAGATCTGAGAGCTCGCGTGCGACGTACGAGGATAAAACGGTTCCAAGTGAAATTGAAATTCGTTACGTCGACAGAACAAGATATTCGACGTGCCAAAATCTATGAGCGAGCCGACGTGCCAACCGGCGGAGAAACAACTTGTCGAATACTAAAGTAGCCCGAAGTTTTACGCGAGCGATTCGCGGTGTCGGAACGAATGTGCCGGATTGCATCGGTTTCTACCCCGACCAGAAATCGAAATTGCTGGACCGCGAACTTCTGGCTGGGAATGTCGGCCAGCCGCGGGGGATTATTTCCTGCGTTGTCGATTGTTACGTAAATGGAAACTTGCTTGGTAATTATTCCACCATGCAATAATTATCGGAAGCGGCCAAGTTTCAGCGATAGAAGTGGTAATTAATCGTTCCATCGATACTTCTTGCATTTTTGGCTGTTGCGCGTAAGTACCTCGTGACACGTTTTTAACACAAATAACGTGTAATTATAACATGTAGTTCCGAATTTCGCTTTTATTCTCTCCATTTACTTTATAACGTATTTTAGAATTATTGTAGGTCAACTCTGCTTCTGATAGTAGAGTGAAAGCGATAGGAACAGTTTTACCTAATAAACGTGTGTTTGACTTTGATTTATTTCTTTAATAGAGATATTTTAAAAGTGAAGTAGACATTTTTCATCGGTGTTGCACAGTTATGAGTGAAAAGATTATATAATTCTTTTCGAAGATACTTTTCCAAGATGCGCTTTTAGTCGATATTTCGTAAGAATAGCATATGCTATTGTTACGTTAATTTGGAATAAGTGGACGTTACCTGTGATTGATGTAGAGAGAAGCTAGTAATCTGTTAGTTAAACAAGCCACTCGATTGACTGCTTCAGTTTGAACAATGCGAATTACGTTCGTGACCGATCACAAGACCTATTGAATCATACATGGGACATTGTTTTTGTAAGCAGCACTTGAGTTACTGCGCTTAGGGATTGCTCCATTAAAGTAAACTAGTTGCTTCTCTGGAAACATTGTTTGAAGCTATTTTTGTAGATCAGAAGTATGAAGAGGCATATAAATGGCCTAAAGTTAAATCTTTTAACGATGACAATTTTTATAAATAAGGAAGTTTACAGAAAATACTTGACATCCATAGAAATAATATACCAAAATGAACCTATTTCTCACTAAGATTAACTAAACACAAACTTCATTTAGTATTTACTACTATAAAGATCAGATTCCACTAATAAAGTAGATACTCAGCTAACGTACGCCCCATTCTCACGAATCGTTTTCATGTTCCATCCTCAAATTGCGTATATTTCAATTACCTTTTAAGACCAACAAAACTACGCTTATATAGCCTATACTTACTTTGAGCCTTATACCTCTGTTCATGGCACTTTGTTCCGGAAATACATCCAATTATGAGTCCCCATTAACTTAAGCAGGATAAAATAAGTGCAGTATAAATATGATCAAGGAATTTCCAAGGACTTGATTCGATTACCATCAGCTGTATCAGATTCAGATCGGAATTTCTCGGCAGTCGTCCGAATACCGTTAACTCAAGTAAGTAACTCCGCGAGCTATTTGGTTTCATGAACGAGCTCAAAGGATAACGGGAGAGGGGAGGGGGTTGGATGGGTCGATGATCAGCGCAAATGCTCCGGGCAAGGGGCTCGAAATCATCGGTTTCGCGATATGTACGCTCTCCCAGGCGATGCTGGAACCTCGAGGGCCCCGACACAACGCTCGATACGCGCTTATCGTACAGAGACGGATGCTCCATTATGTCCACATGCTCGACATGCCGGCCGCTTCAATTGAATCGTTCGCCAGATTACCCAATGACGCATAATGCCCGCCCGTGCTGGCCTCTACGTCTGTACGTGAAATCGTACACACGTATACAGGCATGCAAACACAACGCCGATTGGGGCACGCGCGCACCCTCTTGCTCACCTCTCTTACCCGATCGTCCTCATTCTCTTCCACCCCTATGCAGTTTCTGCCCCCCATGCACAGCCTTTCACCCGCCACTACCACCATCGTCGTTGCCGAACGGATGCAGGTATGCAGCTTCGCGGACTATTGTGGCCCTCTGAGTAATTCCAGACACGTAAAAGCAATTCTCGGAATCCTCCTCATTGTTATGCAATCACGGCTGCCGGCCAGCGCAAACCGAACGGGATCATAATTTTGTCGAGAAGCCGGTAATGCCGCGGCGGCCGTGCCGCTGACGCGCCAAGTGTCCTGTTTCCTTTGACGCACGTAACGTATGCGACGATACGCGGACTACCACGCGATCAGGGGGTTGCTGCCTTGGCCACGCGACTGCGTACCACCCCGCGGCTCGGCCGCAATCGCTGGAATTCGCATTGGACACCGTCTGCGCCCAACGATCGCTCATACTGATGACAAGTACAGGACCGGTACTCCTCTATGTGAATGGAAGATAGTTCACACTTACTGAGTGTTGGGTCTGAAGTAGCATTGCGGATTATTTTATTCATTTGGGAAAGGATACGAGAAGGGATATTTTCTTTTTTAAGTATTATTAGAATAACATTCGAGGATCTATGTATATATAAGATATTCAGAATCCTGTAATAAATGAACTCACGAAAGTATTTGTCTTTTGAGAATCGAATATTAATAGTACAGTTACGAAAGGAAATTGAGAAATTGGCAAAGGATGAAGTTGATCAGTTTGGGTTCCAAGAGATTTATATAAGAAATTTACAGAGAAGTTCACTGATAATTTTCTGAAGTAAGAGGAGGAAGCGTTTTACTTCAATTCGAAGTTCAATTCTATTGATAACAAAACGTATGGTTGTACGTATCAACTGTATTATTATTGTTATTATGTTAATATAGTAATGATAGGAAGGAGAAGAATCAGTATATTTTACGTTATTCTTTGTCTATTCTTTTATTCATATCTCGATTCCACTATCTTGATCCAGGTTTCATTGAAAGTCAGGAAATGAAAAGTTAAAAATACTAACCACAGTACACCTCAACACGAAACAACACAGCAAGGTATACTTAGGAACGCAACCAGTTTATTACAGCGTAGTTCGAGCATCCAATCTAACTGTTGGCCTAGACTTTGTTCCACGAAGATTTGAGAGTCCACGCTACGAATGTTTCAACCGTGAAAGTTTTCAAATTATAAATCACTCAATTCCAGAGATTAACCGCGTCTAGCGAGGATACTTCCTAAGAGTGGTAATTTATCACGTTTTCGTAGTTGCTCGGACGATGCTCGGGGCATTCGTCAGTTTTCAGCAGCAATTACATGTACCCTGTTATTCGTAGACTCGTTTCCCGAGCAACAGTTATTATGTTCCACAGTTATATAGCACCAGCAGGAACTGTTCTTCGAAGTCGAGCCACGCGCGAGGCATCAAACATAGAGTCGGATCTGGAAAAACTTATCTACGTTTCCTTCAGAAACGATCGCCAGCTTTAAAGCCTCTCGAGATATATCTCGAGTACACGTATATACTTTCTCGAGCCGGCACTCCGATGCTTCTGAAAATTTCGTAGGAGGAAACGAAACATCGACTGCACTCGATGTATCCGTTATCGAGTAGGATAAAAACGGCGGGAAATCAAAGGGGCACGGCTTCCGGTTGCAGGAACGTTTGCGTTCGATCGACGATGAACGTGCTAGCAAAGAGCGGCTGGCACGCGAGTTCCAACCGTATCGAACCAATGAACTCTTCCGTTGAGAAACGATTACACTGATATTTCCTTACTTACCTATGCTCTATGTGGAGGAAATACATATAACATGATCGTAAGTTGAAGTTTCGAATGACGTCACGGATTGACGTAATACGTAGAGTTGCGTATAGCATTTCATATATTTCACGGTACGGTTTTACGTATATCAGCAAATAGAAAATATATATAAAACTCTGTTTTAAGCTGCGTCATATCTAAGGTAACAAACGATAGCGTTTATGCTAAAATTGTTTTTTAATAAAGTAGAAGATTTGTTCTCCAATCAACATACTTCTTATTAAGCTCTAATGAGTATATAATGAAACAGCAATATATATATATATATATCCAACTTACTCTTATTTCTTATTAAACTTTCGCGAATATATGTGATATTATTTTAATATTGATTTACTTGCAAATGAAGCCTTTTTGTAATAGAAGATCTATATCTTATCTATATCAGTCGATATATCTAGTTCATTTATTTCTTATCAAACTCTGGTGAATATATATTTTTGTCAAATCATCCACCTCTTTGAAAATGAAGTTTGTAATAAAACATCAATTTATATAGCCAATTTACTTAACCATGTAAAGTTGTCTCTTTTTGTGTTGCACCATTACTTTAGTATCTATTGTGAACTTAGCTATACTTCACACCATCCGTGACAAGGTCTCAAATCCTGACTGATTTTATAATCACGTTACGCGTTTAATAACGAGGATACGTAGAGATATAGCGGTATCGCGTTGATAACTACAGATAGAAGAGCATATGGCAGGCGTAAGAGACGCGTAGGTAGGCCCTCGCACCGGTTTAAAGGTAACTTTCGACGAAGCACGGCTGCCAGGTTCACACTCTCGGGCCACATTGTTTTGCCGCGGGAAACTTGCGAGCTATTTAACGCCTTGCTTAAACCGCTCCGTTCTGCCGCAAGAACCTGAAACCCGCGTCGTGTATCTTCCACCTCTAGTCGCCCTCTTTCGGCTTGGCCCACGCTCTTGCACTCTCTTAACTACCCCCTCCGTTTAGAAACCCATGAGCCTGTTCCATCGACCAACTTCGAGCCAACTTCGCCTACATATTGTTCCCGCGAACGTGAGAGGAAGTGGCCCACCACGAGCTTCCGGCATTAGGGAAAGGCTCGACATGTTCACCGTTCAAAATTTCAAGAAACAACACCTGATGCAACTCCAAGATTAAATGGTTTCACTTTCGAAATAGATTTGGAAAAACTTTTTTATTGATCTTTCCATTTCCTTTTTCTTCTTCTTTTTTCTTTTTTTTTTTTTTTAATAAGTAACATCGAACGAATGATGATACGTCTACGCTTTCCTTAACATATTCATATGTTAGAGGATTCAGAGCAATTTGTTTATGATACCTTCATTTTTAATAAAAATGTTTATCTAAATCGATACTATCTTTCATACTTATGATATTTAAATGTGGTAATTCGAATAAACTAATTGTAATCAATGTAAATCATATTTCACAACTAGTTTCGAGTATCTCTGAAAGCAAAATTTTCTTTTTAATATAATTTCGATAAAGGTAGCGGAATTAGAATATCGAGCAGATATTTTAACTTTATTATACTTTTGAAACGATGATACTGCAAATATCAGAGGTCACAGTTTCTCGAACGCATTTGATTCTCATATGGAAGCTGAGTTTCCATCAGTCACGGAAATAGGTTCGAGTTTCAAGGTAGGAACGGTATCAATTATTCGTCCTACTTTATTCCCCGTATAGACATGGTTTCCAGAAATAATTTTATCCACGAGTGCATTTCAATTTTCACCCGTGACCCCATTTTCCTGGCGATATTAACTTAACGACAGTAATATGCCCGTGGCCCACACATTAGATGCATCATTGTCACGTGGCGAGGGCGCGGGACAACCTCGAAATTAAACTTTTCCTTTAGAACGAAGTGGGGCGCGATAATGACCGCATACTCGCCTAGGAACACGTAATTGAGTCACAATGACTGTACCATCGGTTACGGTTTATGGCCATTATAGTTGCTCCTAGTGGAATGCGTGATTTTACACTGTCAACTGATTGCACTAATATCGTGTACCAAAAACAACGATCGTGATTAGTAATTTTATTTCATGATGTACGAGTACATCAAATTTCGAGATAAATTTGCTAGAAAAATCTGGAACGAGATAATAATAATTAATATATCTCAAATAGTATAGCTCAGCTGTGAAGATTTTGTAATAGTTCTATTTTTTTGTGTGCAGCCATTAAAAATAAAAGTTGATGTATTTTCACTAAGAGTAAGAAAAATATCTTTTTTGTCTGATAAAAAATTTGTATTTTTGTAAATAAAATATTTTAGCTTTCGGATATTTAATGGAATACAGAGATAACTTGCATATATTGAAACGTTCGAGTATGCTATTATAATACAATTAATTTATGATTGAGATAATTTCTGGTGACCGATCTAAATTCGGTCCTACCCCTTTTGTTAAAAGTATTGACATTTTTGTGTTAATAGGCAAATAGAAACGACAGATGCAAACTGCATTAGGAATATTATATTTGACTGAAAGATACGTATCTTAGTAGGTGTGTCTCGCTCACATGGGAATATTCCAATTTCTTTTTCCAAGAATCATTTTATCTTTCTCAAGATCCTGCATCGTACGAAGAATGAAGTACCCTCGATCAATTTATGGATATCCAAGAATTTCATAATTTCTTTGTAAAAACTTTCACGATATTGCCTGTTATTCGTGTAAGAGGGTCTTCTACCCTTTTCTGCTTTCCTAACATCATAATTATTCGCATAAGAGGATCTTACGATCTTAGTAACGTAAAAATATCATCACGACGTAGTACCACGCCAGAAAAATTTACTTATAATTCTCAATGAGAATTGATTGTAAAATTCATCCAAATAAAAAAAAGAAACCATAACCTAAAAAGATAAAAAAAAGTGTAAATCGTAAGGTTGTAAAATGTGAGACATAGCATATTTGCTGTTTTTAATGTTAACTTTGATTTAGACTTACAAATCATATAGTATAAATTTTTTTAATTAATTGAGATATAAGTACATATGACAATTGAAGAATGCTTTAAACAAATTTCCATTGGTATTTGTACATTAGCTATATTATATTTGTCACATTTTTCAAATTACACATTATGTCAAATTCTCATATCTCATATGCTTACACACTGCGAGATAATTATTTCCAATCGACGTACTCTATATAGAACTAACTTCGTAAATTTGATTTACATGTGAGTCATAGCGTTTGTATTGATCTCTGGAAGACTCTTTTTCATTACTTAGCGTCCATCGAGTCTCGTTCTTGCTTCTCCTGTTGATTTATACGTCGCGTGGACCACGCCCGAGGTGCACAAGCCGCATAATATTTATAAGCGACCATGTGCACCGGCGGCACGGTGCTTCACACACGTCCGCCCGCGTCGTGAGACAATGAGGCCGACATAAAGGAAGTAAAAGCGCGGGAATGCTGCAATTGAGGTGAATGCGTGCCACATGAGATATGCGCGGCTGCGCGAGGCACCAGCCGGAGATATATCGCGAATCCCGCGAACGATATTGTTATAACGAATGGTCCTTTGCGGGCTGCGTTTCGCCGCGATTCATCGTTTGAATTGGAAATCGAAATTAGAGGAATCGAGGATGAAACCGTTGGATTTGTTTCTATAACAGTACTCTGCAGTTGCATAATATTCGGAAAATTGAGAATGAAACAGACAAACTATGAAACGACCGATTGAAATTAACAGTTGCGTGAAAGCAAAAGAGAAGTGAAAAGACTGCGGACACATAAATCGTTAGATATATGGGAATGTCGTATCTGCTTTCTGCTGCATAAATTACTTAAATATAAAAACTGTTAGAAAAGGCACATAGTATCTGACTGAAAAATTATTCCTTTTTTTCTGTGTGATATATTTTATACAATGGCGGTTCTATAAATTTAGTAATTAATTTGACAACGCAGGGAAAATTGCAAGGATATAAAGTAATTTTTTAACTTCCATCAAGACGTTTCGTGGCGAATTATTCAGACAAGATATTAAACGCATGTATGTATTTAAAGATACATTTCTTTGACCTCCTATATAGGAAAGCTTGAAATTGCTTGAAATTGGAAACGCTATTTACGTTTTCGAACTATGTCGCTGGTTTCATCTGAGACATTTTTCAATAGTTTCTCGTTAACGGCATACACGGGCGGTCAGTTATAAAATAATCACGGACGATATTTAAAACGCGCACGGTATGGCGAGTTCCTCGCGCATCAGCGGTCCGTTGAAAATGATATTTAAGCAAAACAAGATTCGAGCCGGCGTAATTGCGGTAAAACAAGGTTTTCGTGTACCGTGATTTCCGGCGATTACCGTTTCGCTTACATCAACGACGAAATTTGAGGGGTCGTAAGATTAACATTTATAACGCAGCGTTTCGCTGCGTGCTTTTTTAATCTTCCTAGCCGTACCCTTTCGATTGAGGCCGATCGGCCGCAATTTTTTCGTCAGTTTCTGCGTTCCACTTTCGTTTCGTTTCGCTTCGTTTCGTTTCGTTTTGTTTCCTGAATACTCTATACACTTGGACGTATACACAACGCAGCGCGCGTATTTTCTCTCTCCGTTTTGTGCTTTCATGGTAACGAGCTATGTATCTGCAACGATAATTAAAAATTTGATGGATCGCGTGATGGTTGTAAAAAGTAATTTGGAGAGATGCAATCAAAACCCTGAATACGGGTCACAGCGGGTATACTCGAAAGGAAAATAGCTGCACGATGACCGTACCAAGCGGCTTCATTACGAACAGATAGATTTTATCGTTTGTTTCACTTTAATGGCGTTTCGCCACGATGAAAACGGAACGAATAAAAACGCGTAGTACATGGTGAACAGTTTGGGATACTCGAACGTTCCAACGATAGCCGTGTCTCTGTTTTACCTTCATCTCGTCCTGTGAATGATTAATCATCGTTTAAATATAGCTTGTCCCTTGCAGGACGTACAAGGGGGTTGATTCCTCGTATAAGAAATAGGTGGTGGCCCGCTTTTCGGCAATTATCCCCTGTCACATGCCTCGAACGATCTTCGAACCATTGATCTTTCCCTCTGTACGTTCTGACAGTGGCAATAACGGTAATGTTCTCGATTCCATTGTGCAGCAACGATTTACAATATTGCGACATCATCGTTGCCCCTTGCCGTGAGAACCGCATAAAACGAAATATAAAACCAGGCTTTAGGTAGGAGTATTCTTACTATCATTGTCTACAAATGTTTTACTGCCGAAACTTTATAGTTAATAAGATAAATTTGGCCGATATTAAAAACGAAATCGTTTCTTTACATATTTACGAACTGGATAGTTTTGTGCGCATATGAAAAATTGAATTAATTTAAAATGTAGCTAGAACCTTAAATAAAATATTATCGTACGGTTATACGAAAAAATTGAAATATCTTTTCTTTTGTTTTAGGTAAGTTTCCCTGTTAAACTCAGAGGCTAGTCTAGCGACGCGTAAAGTGAGTATGTTCGTTTTAGCGAAACCATAAAATATTCAGTGTTACAAAGGCGGGCTTTTTTCGATTGCCGTTTTATCTATTTGCATATGATTTGCTCTTACATTTCTCATTCTTCTGCAATTACACTGGAAGACCAGAAAAGAAAGTAAACGAGAGAAGATGAGGAAAAAGAAGGAAACAGCGAACCCACGTAATTTCACTTTGTCTCGCGCTCATCGAACAATTACACGGAATTGCGCAAAGTGCTCGCATTAAACATTTTAACGAGAATTAATGGGCGGCTGTTGCTTGGCGATCGACCTTCTGCTCTGCAAAATGCAGGAAAAAGTTGAGGTTATTGTCATTATCGGATCAGTTACGTGACGCTTAATCCATTCGTTGTAATTAACGCGTCTAGTACTTAACGCTCGAGTAGAAAATGGTCGGATCTTCCGCGCGAGATGCTGCACGAAAATTAAATTTATTGGATTTTAGTATAGAAGCAAAATCGATGAATAATTTGCTAATTAGAATGCCGTTAAATGTAGTAAATTAATAGAAAATTTTTGCCAAGTTAAACAGCACTATATTTCATCGGAGTAAACATTGTTTCTATCGTATTACAATTTTAACAATTGATTGATCGACCAATTACTTGAACAAGTGTAGCCTCGTTTTACCATTAATTCTGCACTATAATTACGCCTGTTAGTTAATCGAACCGATATAGCTAGTCGAATTACTCGTTCGAAAACAAATGGTCGATTTCCGCTCCCAGAATATTGAAGCTCGATTTGTACAGCTACCACCTGTCGATATTGCATCGTGCGTAATCTTTCTTTTTACGTTCAACTCGTTATAATTTCTGTTATGCTTGAAATCTTATATTCAAACATCGTAGCTTGTATAGGAAGTATAAAATGTTTGAATAATTGAACTATTTTTATGTGCATACTGTATGGATTGCACTATGTGCTAGAAATTGTAAAGCTAGATTGAAACGCGTGTATGATGAACATACGAATCGATACTACTAAACTACTAATTTTCCAGATATGTACGTAATTTGAAACGCAGTTATAGATTATTCCCCAAAATATCGCAAAATTGATTGCTCGAAACGGCTGTAATGCCAATCCGACTCCTTCAGGAAAATTTGATTAAATGAATAATTAAACTATTTTTTAACAACGACAAACTAAAATATCTATTTCCTATGCACAATTTACGCACTTTTCTTCTGGTTGAATTTAAAGTTATTGTAGATAAAAGATTTGTATTTCAAGTAATAGTAACTTAGTTCGCAAGAAATGAAGCTTCGTATTTCATTGAACGAGATAGTGTCTTTGGTAGCGAATCACATAGCGAATTCACGGGTCCCCAATTATAATGCCGCGATGTTGTGTTTTGGAAACAATGGCTACTATAATGACTAACAGGCAGCCTGCAGGTATTCGTACTAAACGGTGCATTTCCGTACATTTACGGAAGCAAATGTAATGCACCCCATTGCCGAAATTGTGCCGGCTGGCATTGCAAGGAATTGTATCGATAACATATGCGTGGAATTTCATGGAAAATAAATAATAATGGACAGAAAATTGTTCTTGAATACGTGTAGCTCCGAATCATACATAAGTGCAAACATCAGCGATATCATTAACGAAATTAATAGAATCTTAAGACAATTTAAATGCAGGTTAGCATATTTTTTATTTTAATACATTTTTCTCTATGTATCTTTCCTTTTCACATAAAATTCCTCCATATAATACACTGTCATTTAAAAAATGAACTACATTTTATAAAAAGTGAATGGAGAACTTTCATTGTTCGTTAATTAACTTGTTCCAACATTAACAAACGAATTTGTTTTAATATTTCCACTTTAACAAATTTGTCGACATTAACAACGATTTTAATTATGAATCCAATTAAAGTTAGTATATCGGGTTTTACATTTATCAGCAAGAGGGGGCAACGAAATTAATGTTTACAACAGTTGTACCGTAAATCGTGAGTATTCTCCGCTCAGTTACCACTACTTTTACAATTTTGCATTGAATTCATTTCTCGAAAATATAAAATTTATGCCGGTGGCCAATCGAAAGTATGCTGTTGTCCCGTGTAATACAATGATTCAAACTGGAAATGCATACTCGTTTATCTTATTCCATTGTTTATTTCGAAAATATAACAGATGAAATCATAGATTAATCTGGCTCAAGCTAAATAAGCTTCGGAGGCTTCCAACGTTCGCAAATGATGACGTAGAAATATTACTGAGAATCATTAGATTATTGGCACCATTTAATGTATAAAACAATCGATGTCATTGTGTACATTTGAGAATAATAAAAATTCAAAATTGGAGAATCCATAATGGAAACATTATTTGTAACGTAAAAAAGTATTGTTTACGATGAAATTGAAAAGTATAATAAAGACAGCAAAGTAATGTAATAAAACATTATATATAATGACAGAAATGAAAATCCATATCGTCTTATTTATTATTTACAATAGAAAATACAAAGTGAGACTGCGTACAAAATTTATTTCTAACCATAACAATCTAAAACTCAAGTAAAAAATTTACAACTCATTTTCTTCGCCTATTACCATTCCACACCAAACTACTTCCTCGCGTCGTTACAGTAACATTCTTGAAAAAAAAACTGTCAGTGGAAACGAGCAAAATTCCATTCAACGCCATTTCATTCGTTGCCCATTTAATAAACCGTATTTATTACGTGACCACGTACAGGCAATGAAATATCGAAAGAGAGAGAGAGAGAGAGAGAGAGAGAGAGAGAGAGAGAGAGAGAGAGAGAGAGAGAGAGAAGGTGGAAGAAAGAAAAGAAAAAAAAAAGCAAGACCAACTCGTATAACGAAGCGCGATATTTCGGAACTAGGTTCCACGGCCGTATACCTATTTGACGTGTCTGCGCGAGAAAGCGGGGGAAAAGATAGAGAGGGTTGAATCCAATTCAACTATGGCATCGACTTGTTTTGGTCATCGAAATCCTTTTTTTCCCCTGCCCTCTCTGCAACGTGTCGCGGCGAAGTCCGACAAAAACGAGCAAGTGTAGCATGTAACGAGCGAGGTACACCTTTCTATTTTTTATTTTTCTTTGTCGCTTTTTCCCTTTTTTTTTCCATCGCTAGCACCCGTCGTTGGAATCCGCAGCGACAAGAGAAATGTCGCGAGCAGAAAAACGCGAGCGCCCGATCGACACGCGTCCTACCGTGAAATCGCTTGTTAACTTTTCTTAGTCGATTGTCGTTTCTTCTTCTTTCGGAGATCTATTCGTGAAGTTCAAGTCTTTACGCGAGAGTAAAACTGTGAAGCTAATAGTTTAACTGAAAGCGTGTTGCGACGAACTGTCGTTCTAATAAATACGTCAGAAGAATCAAATACGTAGGTACAGCCCGATCCACAAGTAGGTATTAGGCTATGACATAGCTTAAAAGATGTCATTAATTTCATTATTATTAATATAATACAGGTAAAATTAAGTAGTCCTTCCCTTATAAAAATTTTATTATAATTTAAGTAAAATTAGATAAAATTGTTATTTGTCTAAGATACTATAATCTCTATCTTAATCTAAGATTTCGAATCAGACAATAATTCACAAAAGTTCCAATAATTTTTTAATAACATTTGAGACTCACTCCATATTTTATTCATTCGGCAGACCAATAGTTCGTCGGAATACGTATCCACTGCTTAATTATATCCTGAAACGAGGATTCCTTTGATGACAGAAGACGCTGAAAATTCGAATACGGTATACAGAGTTGGAGAAAAATGATTACGAGAATTGCGTGGTAGAATGCAGATCATATGGGTGGCGATAGACTTCGAAAGAATGCAGTAGGAAGAATGCAGATCGCGATGGAGACGGTTAGGCTTTGAAAGAATGTTGGCGAAAGAATGCAAATTATGAGGATAGCGACAGGGTTTTAAAAAATGCGGTTGCGAGAGCGTATGGACTACGTGGACAATAGGACACTTGGAAAGAATAGTGTGGGAATTGAAACGTCGATGGGAGTGTCAATAGGATAGTATCTATCGATTGCCAAATTGTGAAGAATACTGTTTACGTAATACTTCTATTGGCAAGATCTGTAGGGATCAATAGAATTCACTGGTTTAGGAGCTTCAGAAAATCGAACACGTTCGCTGTGTGTAATATCGATTTGAATAAAAGATGCAAATTGATAGTCACGAAAGCTTGAGAGAATATTTCGTAATAGTATATGTAAAGAACGTATGTATAGTTTCATAATAAATCTTATAGAAAAAACATATTTAGGACAGTAATAAAGATGCGATATATGGTGAAGGGATTAAAAGATTCCATCGTAATGTAAATTACTAGTTTCGTGAAATTATATGTATAATATAATAATCTTTTATCTGGAATTGTTATATGCATTAATACATTTCTTGTAATTTGTTGGAGACTCGTAAAAAAATGAAACCCGATTATCGTATAAGTTAAGAATACTCGTAGGATTAACGATTTGTCCAGTACATATTTAGACTAATGTCTAAAATCTAAAAGAGGTAAATACGAACAGTACTCGTATCGTTCCGTCAACCGTGTTTTCCAAGAAATACTGTTTTATCAGCTATCTTTTCAAGTATCCTTGAGGAAAGTCTATAGCCTGGCACTAGGAACCAACGGGTTATAAATAGAGAAATGCAGGGAAAAAACAGTTGTTAAGTAACAAAGCGCATTAATTTCATAACTATACTTAAAATCAAGTACTATCTGGATTAACAACTGAAATCTAATATTACCTCGCTTCACACTATACACCTTCGACCAGGGTCCGTTTTAAATATACCCGTACATACATTAATGGCTACACGTCAGTACCTTATCCACTCTTGCAAACGTAGACCATTACTTTACTTATTTTTACACGTTTCCTACACTTCGTAAGTAATTGGTCTATCGATCAACTCTCACATTTATTCACATCAGTATACTACTAAAAATATAAGACAGTTTGTCGAAATAAAGCATTTCTATATTTTAGTTACACTATAATTTGACTTAATGCATTATGTCTTTAAAACTATCCCAAAGATCTGTTTGTTTTATTGACAATTAAGAACAGATAATATTTTCGGAATCCTAGAAGAAATAAAACCCCAGTACAAAAGAGCTACGTTTCAAGCCATCATAATCAACGAGCACAATTATCTTTCCATCATCGTCGGCGAACTATTCGAAAAAATACGTTCCTATTAATTAATAACTAATAAACAGTAAAAACTAATATTGTTCGTAAGCTAAAATAGGTAAATTGTGTGCTGAAGGGGTTAAAATCTAAGCTGAAAACATGTACATTCTAATACATCAAAATTACCAAGCAATTACTACTGGACATAATAAAACTACGAAGCTCGTCTATCGCACTTTTCTTCCATTCTCGGAAAACATGGCCTGGTCACCACCCACGTGTTCCGCTCGCACACGCGAGGTTAACCCACGCGTTCCCTCGATGTTCGCGCGATTCGCAAGTCGATAGCGCGCCCGCGAATCATCACGACTTCTCATCATTCCTTTTCATGCCATTGCAAGCCAACTGGTTTCGATAACTGAATTTGGTTCGTGCGCGCGCACGTGCTATCCTGGAACATCGCTCGAGCGAAATTAACGCGCGCGTTGGCAAATAAGCACGGGGAACACGCGATGCTGCCGGTTGAGCGTCGCGTTGGCCGCTGTTGCGGTGTGCATTACAGATGTAATTAAGATAACTGAGGTGAGGGCAGCTATGCACAATAGCTGATATATGCGCCGATGGATTCGCGCAAGCGGCGGCTAGGCCGGTTACATAATCGTATCCGAGCGGCTATCCGCAGAAATCTTGGCCGTGGACGTCCGTTCCGCGTACCGATTTCCCTTTGATGTCGATTCATGAGTAATGGCTGCTACGATCCGCGTCGCAATTTTTCACCAGGCTTCACTTGCACGCGTGTCACCGGGTATTGTTCCAACCGGCTCGCGTGCGATCAGTTTCCGATTGGTTGATAAAAATCTCGTTACAACCGTACTCGAATTATAGAAAGGTAACTTGACAGGAACACGACACAGATCGTATCTTTATTTCGAACGTTTGAATCCCTTCGCGTGTGCGAATGTGCTTTTGCGAACGCTAATGATGCACTCCTAGGGGAATGGATTCTTGAGGTTGGGTTTGATGCGATTGTTTCGTGATTTCAAGTGTTGAGAATTGTAAACAATATTGTAAGCAACTATAGATGTGCATTATTGATAGCGTCCTTATTTATTTGTACATTTGTATATTTGTTTTTTACGTGCTTACGTTTGGACGATTTTGGTGCTACTAGAAATATGGAAATATGAAACATAAGAAGATGGTACAGTGGCTCGTGAAAGTATTCGAGCTGCTATAATTACGATAGAATCATGACAGTTGTGTTTCATTACAGTGCTAATAAAATTTCGAAATGCATTATATAACATATATAATAATATTCATAAAAGGTTTTTGAAACTGTTCCAACTCTATATGGGAATCAAGATTTTTGTATAATTTCATGCAGCATACATTACGTACTAATTACTAACTTACATTTGGTATATTGATACTTTATCATAAATGAAATATGATCTTTCCTAGTTCTTGACTTACTTAGTTAACTTTTTAGGTCTTTGCGACGTAATAGCTAGTAGTAAAATACATTATGATAAATAACTGCAATGGTAGCTTTCTCAAGCATTATAAAAAAAGTCTATAAAAATGTATCAAAATATAAGGAAGCTCGAAACGATTATACGTATGTATCACGCAATTCGTCAAAATATTCGTCGGCAACGGCGTGCACGAAGCAATTCGCTGCAGCAATTTTCCATAGAAACTAGTCTACATCCATCTCGCACGAGGTATAGAATTTTGCACATTAACCTACTCCTGTTATGTAACTTCCAAAGCATTCACGATAGTTCTGGAAGTATCTGTTAAACGTATTCAGGCAATGTTACCTTTCGAAAATTTATCGAAGAAATATCGAGAAACATTTGTGTTATATCGTATACAAGTATAAAGTAATCGTGTACAAAATATTCTCTGCTCTGTTTCTGTTATAGTTCCATTTCTATTTTTGTTTCTATTTTCAGTAGAAATTTTCTATAGGTTTTTCGAGAAATATCGAACTCGTTTCGTATTAACCGCTGGTGGAACAATGGGCAAAACGTTTCTCGTAAAATAGAATGTTTTTCATTCTATACACAGAGGATATTTGAATTCTGACATCGATCCGTATTGCTTGAATAAGCAGAGGAAATTCTATTTCAATACTTGGCTTGAAGTTGCTTGCTGCCTTTCGCTGTAATTTAACAGTTTCTTATTAAGTTCCTGTCGAATGTAGTTCCGTGGCTGCGAGAAGTTCGAAAATGCGGGACGGCATACATTTTCGAAATATTTAAGCTCATTCAGAGACGGCGTCGCGCGTTCAATTCGAGTTTGTTCAAGTGATTAATGAAGTCGCGGCGAAACGTAAGCCCCGCGAAGCGCGCGCCGAAAGCGTTCAATCAATCTGATTTATGTTTGATCGTGATTAACGCATTCACGGGCCGGACGCGCCGGATTTTTACAGCCGCTCCGACGAATGGACTTCATGAAGCGCGAACAAATACGCTGGCTAACTCGATTTTTGCAAGCGCCATGCGTAGTCTCCTGTTTTCGATTGTAATTTACAAAACTTCGCATTATGAAATTTTACACCGTCCGTTTGAATTTTATGTATTTCGACGCTTATAATTGATAATTAAATATTCACGGTTCAATTAATTCACGGGATTTTGCGCGCTTTCACGTATTTTAATTTTTGGTGCAATTTCATTTTATGCAAGATTTGCTTTATATTCCTTTCAAGTCGTGTAATATCATTTATTAGAAATATTCATTTAAACATTTCTTGTATCCTATTATGATTATGCTGAAACAAGATAAAATCATTTATTTGAAAAACATCTCACATAATTTTTTACATTTCGTCTACTAATTCGCAAGAATAATTCTTTCTTACAAAACTATTTCTTTTATTTCGTAACTTTCAAAAGTATTCTTTGCGTGTTAATTACTACAAGAAAATAGTACCACGGTTCATTATTCATGCACGCCTTATGCACAAAGTATCAAAAGCATTCATCCACTTTCTTCTTCATCACGAGATCTTTCCCCATTACTTTTATTAGCATCATATTTTCTACCACATGTGAACACCTACATTTAGTGTCTATAATCGTATTCGAAAATCGTCGGGCTGCCATGAACACGAGCGTCAATAAAATCACGTCTACTAGGCTTAACGATGAATCACTACGAACATTTTGTTTATCAGTCGATGTACACTCTATACTTTACCTCAGTATAGCCTACGAAACTTTCTTTTTGATTTCTATTTTCTTCCTGATCTCTATCTCCCCGAATTCTATATTTCTTAGATAATTTGATACAGAATTTATATAACTAAAATCTCAATTAGGTATAATTTTGACTCAATTGAGGTTTCGGAAATATTTTATGCTACATGAACATCAGGGAAGTAGAAAGTTCCATAATTATACAGAAATATCTAAGCATACATGATTTTTGTCTTTCGTTTAGAAATGAATGGACGAAGCGTAATTGATTATTTCATAGTTTGCATTAATATAATTTTGCAAGCACACTCGTGATCAATGTGTCGCTTTTTCATCATGAGTACACGTATATTAAACACAATTTTTAATAAAATCTAAAGAATAATCCTTCCTTGTTATTTCTCTAGTATAAATAAATTAAGAACATTTCGTTCGAGAGCGCAGTGACGCAACCAACCGGACAGAATTATGCAATAAGCTACAAATGAGAAAAAAGAAAGAGAGAGAGAACGCTAAAATGAAACAGTATCAGGAGCCTCGTGAAAGTTGTCTTAAAAAATCTCTCATTTCTGTGGACGCGTGGTTCATCAACGATGAAACGAGTCGCAGTTAAAAATTTGATGGGGCAAAGCCACCGTTTCGTTATTTAAATGCAACGATCGATCATTTCCATCTGCTTCCTTTTCTAATTCCGTTTCGCGTATCTATCGAGCGAGTGAATTACCGCTGAAAGGAAGAGTTCGTTGCAGATTAATCAGATATCGGTGCACCGACATGGTTCATTAAGTTTGCGAAGATATCGCAAATTGGATCACCCTTACAAATACCCAGTTCGCGTACCTATCTTGAATATTCCTCGGTGAATTTATTTCGCTATTCGGCGGAATTCAAGAGAGAAGCGTGAAACGGTGGAACATCGCCGCCGCTTGTTTGAAAAGATAACAATATGAACCATAAAATTTCACACGTTGCCATTCCCCTGAATAATAACTTCAAACTGGTTTAAGCACGGTCCCTCGGCTACACACGCATTCACGAAACTGAAATTTTCTGCGCTTTCCTAATTTATCTCTGCAAATATAACCTGCGAAACGTTATATGAAAATTTCAGATTGCAACATTCGAAACGCTGAGTCTATCTAAGGTATTGCTGACGATTCAGGATTCAGTGGGCTTCAGATAGATGACATTGAATTCGTGTGTCCCGATACGATCAATTTCAGATATATTTAACTCGATACAGATCATCTCTGGATCATTCGACTCAATCGACATGAACC
Organism: Bombus affinis; assembly: GCF_024516045.1. Lineage (NCBI taxonomy): Eukaryota > Metazoa > Arthropoda > Insecta > Hymenoptera > Apidae > Bombus > Bombus affinis. The sequence continues at coordinate 5,632,972 of NC_066347.1, read as the reverse complement.
TAGTTCAATTTGTTACTGTTTAAATATTGTCGAGCTTGTAGGATGCAGCATGGACAATTCTGTGTCTTTGACTTCGAATAACTTGGAATCCGTCAACTCTGCGCTGTCTGATTATGTTGATGGAATCTACTGTGAATGTTGTCCGAGGAGATACCATTAAAGACCTCGCAGATCCGATGAACCAGGTGACAATGGGGACCATGAATATTGTAGGCGACTCTTAAGAGCAAATATTGCTGAAATTTTGAAAATTTTTAAGGTTCTTAATCTTAGCAATCTGGAGCCCTCGTGATTATACTGAAACATTGCAGCTTTCAAAAATTGGAATAATCTTAGAATCTATAAGACTTCAGATATCGTATTAACCTTAGGAAGTCTGGGAATCCTAGGGAATTTTAGAAAATTCTAGGGAACCATAAATACAGCTATTATCCATTATACGTTTGAAAAATCAGGATAATCTACACTTTCTTAGAATCTTCGAAAGTTTTTATAACCTTACAACTTTCGAAGACTCTATGTTTTTTGATGACCTTAGAATCTCGGATGACCATTAATTAATACCTTAGATAGTTTTGGAACCTACTCTGGATAACTCTAAAAAGTTCTTTTGACAAATTATATACAATTCCCAAAAACACGTATCGGTACGTAGATTTTATCTTCAGATAAAATGTAAACCTCCATGTTTTGGTTCCTCTCTTACTTCTCTTATGCTCTCAATGGGTACCGCTTCTAGCTAAATAGTCTCATGATCATTTGATAGTAGCGGATCTAATTATACAGGCTAAATCGAGCTTGTCCCATAACCTAGTTTGCGAGATATCTTGGACAGTCGAATCTCTACGCATACAAATGTAGTCCACACCGGAACATGCTCTCGTATCGAATATTTGTATCGTAATGTCGTATTTTATCTTTTCTTTTTCCTTTTTCTTAAATCCACTTTACATTTGAGATTCCTATCTCAACCTTTTTCGTAAAAAAGTTATAAAGTGAAAATTAAAATATCGTCGAATTATAAAAGTTTCGTAGATGGTTATGTATGGGAAAAGTTAGAGAATTTGAATTAAAATTTGAAACTTTATAGTATTCTAGATTATACTCGTTTTTAAAACTGAAATTGCAATACTTCCGTGTTCTCCTCCTAATATCTAACGTTCTTATTCCTCGACTTACACTTAATTTTTTTAAAAGAATTTTTTTAAAAGAATCTTGAATGCTTTAATCGTTCTGTCTACTATTGCAATAATGTAAAGTTTGCAATTTTTCATACTTTTGAAATGATAGATACCAAGACCGCAACACATTCCTAAAATCCTTCATAATTAATTCATTTGCACTTATCGTCTACATTCTAGATGAAATTACTCTGAAACAATATTCTCTAGTTTCTTTTCCATGCACCTGGCCATTGAACTTGTGTCAGCTGCACGAATATGCCAGCAAGCTTTGACTTTCCAGCAATCGAAACGGCTGCAAACGATGCCATCTGCGTAGATGTTGTATCTATAATGAATAAGGGAATATGACGATGGTAGTTAAAGTCGCTGTTTGTCCCTTATAGTCTCTATGTCATGAAAGAACATGTGAGTTGCGCCGATGGCCGAACAGAGTGTCATTATTTTCGCATTTAAGCGTATTATAGCGGGTTCGATACTATCGCAATAGTCGAATAATAGAAAAAGGGTCAAAGAATTTCTTGCAAAAAAACGTGCGCTAACAACACTGGTTAGTTTAACGAGAACGCGAATTCATTGTACGTGTAATTATTAACAGATTATTTGTTTCTATTTTTAGAATTCTCGTGAGAATTTACATGAAGTTTTGATTCAAACTTTACGTTTCTTTAGAGAATATATGTAGCTTTCAATAGTTCAAAAAAGTTAAATTACTAAATAGAACGTACGAATTAAAACGAACAAAATAAGAGAACAGATTTCAAATTTGGATCCACTAATTTTACGTTTTTTTTTTTTTTTTTTTTTTTTAGAGAATATATTGTAGCTTTCAATAATTCAAAAAAGTTAAATTACTAAATAGAACGTACGAATTAAAACGAACAAAATAAGAAAACAGATTTCAAATTTGGATCCACTAACTTTACGTTTTTTTAGAGAATATATTGTAGCTTTCAATAATTCAAAAAAGTTAAATTACTAAATAGAACGTACGAATTAAAACGAACAAAATCAGAAAACAGATATCAAATTTGGATCCACTAACTTTACGTTTTTTTTTTTTAGAGAATATATTGTAGCTTTCAATAATTCAAAAAAGTTAAATTACTAAATAGAACGTACGAATTAAAATGGACAAAATAAGAAAACAGATTTCAAATTTGGATCCACTAAATTGCAATTCAAAATATATTGAATCCAAATGTTCCTATAATTGTAACTATAAAGAGAAACGATGATGGAAAGACCAAAATTATCACGTCTTCGAGGCAAAGAATTGGTTCCTCGAAATTCTTCTCTAATTCCAACCTGCCCTTCCTTGCAATCCACCCTCCGTTTTATCGCAATAAACGAATTTCGATGGCGCTTCCGTTTAATTAGCAATATCATGGGACGATCGCGATGAAATTCGTTCCGTCGGAGGCAATATTATTTTCGTTTAAAGAATCGGACCCGTGAGAGGGTGTCTCGCTAAACAAGGGACAAGTCTACCCCAACGATCAACAGAAAGGGGAGGAAGAGTTTCAGACTGGCTGACGTCGGCTGGCCACTTGAAATGCCTGACTGTCTGAAATCCAAATTATCGATAGCGTGCATAGATTATTCCGCTATTATTATGCTACGTTCCACGTTATCCCGCAGTTCAAACGCGAAAATATCAATTTTTCGAGCGCAACACCGATAATCCATGGTTCGAGACCGTCGTCACTCCATGATTCCGTCACACGCCATTACATTTACCTCGTGCAACACATCGAAAATACTTTTTTTATCTTTCATCTTCTTTGTCCTTCTTTTTTTCTACTTTTTTCTCTTTCTTTTTTCCTTTTTTTCTTCTTTTTTTTTATTTGCGCATTGTTCCCGATAGCACGAACGATAATACCACGCATTGGGACTTCGTTCCAGCAACATCGACGTTAATCTGGAGAGCGCGACAGAGACGAGCGTGAGAGAGACAGGGTGATTTAGAGGGGTAGGTCGGATAGAGGGGTGGGGACGAGACGCGCCGGTTGCGCCGAGGGGATGAAATTCGCATACCTGTACAAATATTTCGTGCATGTGCGTGGAAAATATCGAACCAACTTTCTCTTCGGTCCGTGGCGCGCGATACCTCGAATACCCTGAGCACAGGTTCCCTCCGATATAGACAAGAAGGGGATAAATTCTTTCGCTGGATTTATGCCAGTAATTAGAGAAACGTTATATCCCCTTACCTCGCCCCCCTCCCCCTTCACCTATCCTACCTCGCTATTGGCTGTATTAAATTTACGCCAGAGAAACGAAAGCTATTGTGGAATAAATAAATCCTTACTCGTTAAGCAAGCCTCGAATTGTATTACCTTCAGAAACATTCGACTCGTGTCGTGTGTAGTTTCACTTGGAATTGTTGGATTGTTTTATCGTTATGCGTGCTCTGGCCGAATTTATTTAATATCTGCTTTCTAGATTTTGGAGATAGAAAGGTTTGAAATAGTTTAGAGAATGTATTGTATATCGTGTGTGGAAATTTTGCTGGCAATATTGTGAACTATATTGAAACTAAAATGTTGAAGATCCAGCCTCGACCTGGTTTCGAAACTGCAGTTTCGATGGAAAATCGTAGGAATTCTATGAGTTAAATGTTATGTAATAATACGTGGTCAGTTGTAATTTTCATTATTGTACTTCTAACTTGTAAAAATTCTCAGTATTTTCATGATCGTGAGCAGAACGAGATGTCGTGGGAAAATTGGATCGCTGCAGTTTGATTTCTAAATGTCAAGCTCGTTAGGATAAATGAGTTTCGTGGTCAGTAACATCATTATTATACGTTCTCTTTATCAAAATTTCATTTATTTTTGCAGAGATTACAATTTTTTATACAAATCCTATTAAAAATTATTCTACATTTTTAATTTAGCTCATAAAGGAACAAATAACGAGTGAAATAATAATCATAAAATTTTGATAACAGTATTACATACGAATTTTTCACAATCTGAATGCTTTACTAATGACCATTACTATAAATGCAGAAATCTCGGAAAATACATATATCTGTATTTTTGCACGCTTTTCCAAACATGGTTCATCTCGATGCTTGAGTAAATATGATTTCGCGTCGAAAGCGATAATTTCGATATCTTAAGTGAAGATTCGTCAACAGAATGTCCAAATTCCTAGAGTCGAACTTGTATTGAGACGTGTTGTGGTCACCGGCAGAGTGTGCCATAAAAATCCGCGTTTTCGTCCGCGGAGAATAAATTGGCTCGTATATCAAAGCAAATTAACGCCGGCGTCCGCGCGGACAATTAACGATTTTCTATAGGCCACGAACCCACAGAGAGGCAGAAAGAGAGAGGAAGAGGCGTCGTTCGTTTTCCGGCTATAAATTTCGTCGACCTCGGCTCGGGCATTTTGCACATTCTACAGCTGCCGCCAATTTTATGTCTCGCCTGTTATGCTAGCTCTGTTATGGGCCTACGGTTAACGCTTACCTGTTGGCCGGTCTTATATCTTGATAACGACATGATCATCGAGTCGGCTCGATTTTTGCGTTGTTTTATATCAGACCAGCTACTTCACCGATTTATTTTCTTATTGAGATGTGGTCGATCAAGATAAAAAAATTAAGTAAAGGAGAGGAAAAAAACGGAGAAAAGGAAGAAAAAAAAGAAGACGAGAGAAAAAAGAACAAATTTGGAAGAGGAACGAAAGTATAGACACGCGCGAAGCTTTTTTAGATGAACACATAGAAATTGTTGGTAAAAAATAATCATATGATACATGATAATTAAATCTGTATGTAGCGTATAGATAGAGATTGAAACATGTTCAGGGAGAGATTAATATATGATTATACTATTAAAAGGAGAATATATACAGATTTAATATTATGTCGATCATATGAACATAAACGTGTATCAGTTCTGTATATTTCTCTATAGCTCGTTATGAATAGAATTAAATTTTACGATAGCGTATTTCATTGAAAGCGCTTCAGCAACACGAACAAGACCGGCTTTCATCCAGTTTGTCAGTAAAACGGCTTTAACCCCAGTTTTAAACACTTCCAAAGCTGCAATTTGTACTTTTAGCCGGTGCCAACAATCCTTTCCACTTTTACGACTAATTACAATCGCGTTTCATCGTCTATTTTCAAGCTAAAGAGTAATACTCGAAATGGTAACAGGCAAAGCATAATAGAGGTGCATATTAATTGGCTCTCTCGTCACCTAGTTCCTCTGCTTTCCGGTCTCCCCTCGTAATATCTTGTTATGTAACGCGTACGCCAAGAAACTTCGCCGTGTAATTTTCGACATTCTTGATAGTCCGGATTGAAGTTTAGCGAGACAGTTTCTGACTTTACGGACTATAAAACAAAAACTTACGACTCAGTTACTGTTACGTTACTAGGAGTTTTGAAAATAATTTGTTCTCCTGCTACATTAAACTTTATATCAATCAATAAGATATATATACATAACGTAAGTTCTGCAGTTACTTCGTCTATGAACTAATAAGTAACATAATAATTGTGTCGTAAATAAATGAAACTGTTGAAGTAATTACTTCAAGAAAATCTCTGCACCTTTTCTTTTGTATATCCGTGGCCTGGAGTCCGCTGTTACAAAGAGAACAGAATTTAGTGAAACAAAAAATTCAAAATAAGAAGAGGTCCACATTATTGTGCCTTTGAATATAAATTTTGTTTTGGGTTACGAGATCTAGAAACAAAAAACCTATAAGCAGATTTCTATTGTTGTTTCTTGTAGCCTTCGGCTAGAGCTACACACCAAGGTTAACTTTTTGGTAATGTCCTTTGCTATAAATATATGAACGTGCTCCCTATCTTCTTCCTATTGTATTGTAACAATGTAAGAGTGAGGAACTGGATCAGCATACATTATACCTGTACTTATTTCAAGATATTTTTCTATTACAAATTCATCCACTCGTTCATCTATCATTCAACCTCAACAGAAACTATAATTAAATTCATAGTAATATATCAAGAATTAAAATGCATTACCAGAAATATCGTTGGTTGATCAAATGACATCGTATCTTGAGAAGCGAATTATTGAAAACTTAAAGAACGGTGAAACTTCCAACAAACTACGTATAAACAAGAGTGTAAAACATATAAATTTTAAAACACCAAAGGAGAAAACTTCATAGACAAGACATAAAGAAACTTACACTGGTATCGTCATCGAATCTACAACATTTAACACGAACCACACTTCACTTATTTACTCCAGCTCGCAATTGCACATCACGAAAAACCCTGAATACTCTCGCATCACACTATCTATTAAACCAACGAATCTTCACCCAATAAAATTCTATAATTCTCTCGCAACTATTCCTTTTCAAAATTTTCGCCAATTCGAATTCAAGCCGCGAGTTTTTCACTGGTCGTTTGTATAGGCTCGCGACAGAGATAAATATTTTATGGAGTATCGGTTCTCTTCACCAGCGTAGATCCGTTAACAGCAAAATTCCTGGAACTGCACGTTCGTGAAAGTTTTATTTTAGGTCGCGATTTCGATCGAGTGACAGTTTAACGAACGTGTTTCTGTTAGGTAGGCGCGCTGCTGCTGCCCAACCATAAGTTCGAACAGACGTCACTCCCGTGGGCAATGCATGTTTCATCGGATCGATTTCCAAGTGACGTCATGTAGGTATTAACCGCGGTTTCTTTGAATTATTAAAACCGCCTGCACCCGACGTAACCCCACTGCCTTGCATGCATTCCTTCCTACGTAAGTTCAGTACTTTGACCTGTCGAGGATTACGTAGCACGACCATGTTATATGCTACACCGTTCTCTATCTTATCTCCTCGTCGGCCGAGGAAAAACCATGGCGAGGGATGCAACTATTTTTTTTATGAGGGTTGCGTCGTTGCATCGGCCAGGCACAAGAGATTCATTCGAGATTATGTTTACGATTTTGTGGAAAATTGGTGGAAAAGTTGATTCACAGAGAGAATCGATAAATATCTAGCTGGTTTTGTAGACAGAAAGAATTGCAGAGATTCCTGCTTTTGTATTTTCCTTCTTTTTCGTAGCAGGTATTATAATGTTTTATTCTTATTGTGAGTAGTATTTCATTTTAAGAAGACTCATTTCATAGATAGAACTTTTAGGGAATTGTAGTTCTAGAGGGATATAGAAATTTGTTAGTTTATAATTTCAGAGATTTAATTACTTGAATTGTTTGAAAACTTGTTTTCGCGAAGTTTATAGTCTAAGGGAATATTTGATCGACGTTAACAGTCTTTGTACCGGAATTTTGTTCAGCGTTTGTACAACAATAATGAATAATACAGACAATATGTGAGAAGTTTTCTACGATTTATATATCTTTCTGTGATAGTGTAGAACATAGCCTGAACATCACCGATTCGTTAATATGGAATAGTTAATAAGATGCTTAAAATAAGAACAGCATTTTGTAAGCTCAAATATAGATATCTAGCAAAGTGTAACTTCAATTTGAAATTTTACAAACTAACGAAATATAAATTTGTTATTCGAATATAACATGTAGGTCTAATAAATGAAAAGACTGTATCTTGATACTTGTAAGAAACGATATTTACACGATAGAAGTGGGCAAACTTTTCGCGAGATAACTACAGCATACTTTTACGATTATAGTTCAGAAGGCGATTATACGATGCCTGAAAAGTTGGGAAGAGTGCTTTGGGAAGTTTTTAAATGTAAGTTCACCGTTTCCTTGGGAATCTTAAGCAACTCTTTCGCGTTGCTCTCATATCGTTTCCTCGAATTTAAAAATGTATACAGGGCGCAGTTAAAAAAATTACATAGCCGTGACGCAGTAATAACAATTTTCTAGTATTTTGTTATGCTGTATCTATCCATTTCTCGTATGTAGTATTGGCAAGTTACAAGTGTTAAGCAACAACGATATTCCCAACAATATTTCAGATAATAATTTACTAAATTATTATCAATTGCGTGAGATGGCACATTAATCTATTTTTGACGATGTGCCAAATTGAAAATGTGCCAAGTTGTTGGTAAGCGCCAGATCGCGCGCTTTATAAATGTCTGCTAATGTTAATGAACTATATATATATATATATGTAGAGCAACCAATAATAGATGCTAAGATATTAAATATGTTCAACATTTCAACGATATTGGTCGTTCCAACAGAAAATAGAATAATCATAATTAGTTGTATGATATCGTTATATCGAAAAAAAATTTGTAACAGTAGCAATGGAAATAAAGCGATGAAAGTATAGATAACTTTTCTCGAGAAGAATGAAAGTTTTCATAGATCTATTCCCATAGCGTTGATCAACTTGAAATTGAATTACGTCGAATCTCGTTTTTGCATTTCAAAACCCGCAATTATTGCCCGACGCCTGACCATAATGAGAAGACTAGTATGACGGCTTTGATCTTTATACCTTCGGTAATCTAGTTAAGCGTAAGATCAAAGGGACATTTTTTGCATTTTTTCAATCTCGCGCGTTATCGTATTTGCCGAATATCGCGCGTACTTTGATAATTTAAAGAAATCTCATTTCAGTCTTGACTGTAATTATTAAATTGCTGGTTATCAAGATCCCTGATTTTTCTTAGATCAGAGATTCACAGTTTGATTTGATCAAGAAATTTGGAATTTAATTTATTCTACAAACGCAAAATTTGTTGTGCTACTCTAAATACATCTCTGATTGAAAACATAAAACAGAACAAGACACATGAGAACGAGAGAAGCGCAGTATGTCAGGCGACCATAGTCGGTCGTAGTATGCAGAGATTACTTCATGGCAAGTGACTATAGTCGTTTGTAATAGTTAAAGGGTTAAGACGGAGAATCTTGGAACTAAAGACAGTTTAACCTGGTAACCGGAGTCATTGATCAATCAGAAACTTCTGCAACCACGTTATAGAATATTAATGACGCTAAATCAATTTCAAGTAGTTTGTTAATTCTTGCAAATTTAAATAAAATATAAAATGTATTCCTATGAAATATACAAATCAATAAAACGATTTTAAGTATAAAAATAATAGTAGTATAAAAATATATTAGTCCATTGAACAACCCTTATCGGTTCACGCGTGAAACTATCGAGAGGTGCGGATAATCGTCGCGAAATTCGATTAAGCACTTACTTTGGTGTAGTCTGGACACCAGGTCGTTTATAACGGTGCGAAACGTGGCCAGGCCAGTCGCAGGCGTTAGCTGGTCGCGTACATAACGAGACAACACACAGGTAACAGGTTCCAGAGAATAATTGCGAGTCGTCCAGCTGGGTCCGCTTTTTCGCGTTCAATGTACAATTATCGATCCAATTACGCGAAATAGAACGGTCGATTGTGTCGTTCGTTTAAGTAAGCTTTATTCAATTCCGGCGGTAATTGTGTTTTGACTTTGACGGGCTTTATACCGTGTGCAGTGGAAATGGGAAAGAGGGAACGAAACACAGGAAGAGAGACAGCCACTGTTGATCCGTGACGTGTCAAGCCGGACCGGAAATACAAACCGGAAATATCGGCACCACTTTGGCGCAACGATCGTTGTAAATCCCTCGATATCCGCGTTGTGCTCGCCTTCTGCCGCGTTTGCACGAGCAGAAAAACACTGTTTGCAAGGAACAATGAGGCCTGGATCACAATACTCGGCAAATAGATTGTTTGGAACATATCGGTCTGAACGCGTCGTATTGTCGCGTATTCCTGTTAAAAAGGTACATCGACTGACAAAAGTGTTCGCGGGGCTTTGAGAAACAATAAAAAGAGATCGAGCGAGAGAGGCCAACCAGGGAAACGAGCGTCGCATCGTTCAATCGTTCGACGCGACGCAACCTGCTGAATCAATGTATCCTCTGTTCGTGACGCGTAGGTAGGCTACGTGCATTCCAACTACTGTACCGTTTCTTTCGTTTCGTGCACTTCTTTCATTCCGTAATTGTCCCTGCTTGTAATCAATTAAGCAGTTGATTTTTTAAACGACGGTTCTTGCTGAATGTGTAACATCGATTTCTTTCGATGCAATGTCGTTAACTTGTTTTGCTTTAAATAAGTGATCTTTTTAACATACAAATGGATAGAAAATTCTTACTTAGAACTTCATAGGTTTCGAGCATTGAATGTGCATATATATTCGAAGGGCTTTTAAAGAATTGAAATTTTTGTAAACATTTGTACAAAGATCTTCATGGTCCTATAACGAATTGTGGAATTTTGAAATGATTGCACTTGCATAAATAATAACGAGCTAATAGTGATAAATATTTTTGAGAAATTTGAAAAATATATTGTGTATATCTACTTACAGAGAGCAAGATAATGTAGCAACAATAATAATCGAAGTACGAAAATAAAGACAAACTTGTTATTTTGAGTGACTTGGTCTGGTAGATTGGCATCTTCCCCATTGGGCCACTAGGGACAACTATCATTTGTCTCGCATTACTAATCGTCGTGCACTCGTTTAACGCTTAGAATGACACCCGTCGTAATACACGGACGTTATCTGTAGAGGCAGCAACGTGACAGAGCGATGCCAGTTGGTTATATGGGGTCGTTGATCGATAAGACGATACCAGTTAACTGCGCGAGATACGACACCCTAAGCTTCTATCAAACTCCAAGTAACGCAGCCGTGAGAAGCGTGCACGAAAAGATGCGTTTCTGCGATCATTTCCTTAACAGTTAAATACATAGTTTCCTCGTCGTAATATAGGTTTCTATAAACTGGTCATTTATTTATCGTTTATTCTAACAAAAATGGTCATGAGGTATATAGATTTATCTTCATTTTCTGTTTAATTTGATATTATAAATAAACAGTATTTAAAGTAAAAATATTAATTCGTAATCAAAGAATCAAATGTTTAAGTATTTTGATGTTGCAGTATATTTTATAAATACATTACCATTTAAATTACACAAATGTAGAATTCAAATAGTATATTTAATACATTTCTATACTCAACACGACGTTTTTGAAACGTTCGTATTTCCACAAATTTTATAATTTATCAAAATATCTCTACAAAACTGCACGTAAAATATCTTATTGCAAACCAACGGATTTTTTTCCAAATAAAAACATCCACGATTTAACATGAGCGTAACGTTCAAAAGGGCGTAAATTGGCCGGCTAATCGTACGCGTGTTTACTCAGTTAGGTTCTTTAATTAATCCAATGCTCGAAGCAACGAGTGCCTCGTGACCCACCGTCGTTGGTCCCGCTCTATGCAAATAACCGATATAACGTTTCTAAAGCTGGCATGAGGCTTAGTCGTCGAGTTACGCTCGTTAAAGTCGGTCGAATCCATCAATCTCGAGCCGCGTCTCCTGTCTGCGACGTTTATCCCCGTCGATTCGAAGGGCCACCCTACCGGGTTCAAAGAAAACATATTTTCCAAAGGGCCTCCGGCTAAAAATTAATATTCTTCTGCTGGTATCCTTTCGTTCCCTCGAACGATTCGACGTGCAACGTTCAAATAAGCTGGATCGAGAGAGGCGGAAAGCATTTCCCAAACTGTCAACCAATTAATCTTATTAATTTGTCCCCGCGTTCCAACGATCCCCTCGCGGTCTGCGTGATTTATGAAACGTTTAATTAAAGGTTTCATAAAGACGCTCAACGCCCCGTCTTTGGGTAACGCTCGAACGACCGATCCGTGCTCGTTGATCCGCGTTAATGATCGACTGAGGAGACGAAGCGAACGGTTACAAAGAAAATGAAAGTCTACGAGGTTTTCACGATCGATACACCCTCACACGAATTGAATAATCGCGCGATTATTCGTGGAAGTTACGGCAGGTTACGTGGTAATTAGTTAGGATCGAGGTTTTCACGGCACGTTGGCCTGCTTTCGCCGTAAATAGCGGTAATCGTTTACATAATGCCGTTGTTAATAATCTGTATCGAAAGCGCTTTGTAGAGAGTTCGTCGTGATAATGGCGAAGAGAAATCGACGTATTATGTGCCAGGTAAATCGTCCCCTGCCGTTCTTTTATACTCAGGTCTGAATATTTTTGTGATTTATAAGAATCAATTGTTCATTGTTCGGGTCAATGAAAGAATGAAATATAGTCGATACGGAAATGAAATTTTCATTCGCGTTATTGTTCGCGTTTATGATCGATCATTATGTTTAAATTTTATTTTTAAGAAAGTTTCAGGAATTTCATTCTCAGAAAGTTTTAAAATTCGTTGTTTCAAAGCTACGATTCACGCGAATAGTAATTAGTCGCAGGAAAGAATTCAAAACGGATACATAGATTTCTTAACGCGGTTCATGGACACGAAACTCTTTTATCAGTTATCTTTGATCAAATTAGCTTAACGATCATTTCGAATAGTTTAACACGCAGCGAGCAGAAAGTTCCAGCGTAAATTTTCTAGTGGAAAAGAGAGCCAAAGGTACTAATTAGACGGATCCTAATTATTCGAAGCGGTGTGCAATTGGCGCGTGTGCGATGTTGACAGTTAACGGGAACCTCGATTATCCCGCGTGCAACGCGAACGAAGCTAACGTTACTCTCGTCTCTGTTCAAACGTTCCATAATTACGATGGGTAATTACGTTGTCGATTCTATTGAGCAAACATGGCTTCTAAGGTTGCAAGATGATGTCATTCTTTACCTATCGACGATCAACGATCACTTTAACGTGCGTACGATTGATGCTAGCGGCTCATTGTGAAAGTGAAATTATAAAAGCAACAAATTTGATCAATGTGCGTTTCTCTTTATCCTTTCCTTCCTATTCTTGTAATTATGTTAAACTATAAGATGTTTCTTTTTGTATATGATTATAGTAAGTCTACATTTTCATTTATATTTTTTATAAGAACAATACAAGTTAAAACTAAAAGAAAAGTTTATATCATTTCATAATGAAAATAGTTACTATTTAAACTGTACACGTTAGTTCTGAAATATCTAGAGCGAAGGAGAAAATATATTCTAACGTCAGTCCATCATTCGTCACACGAATGCCTTAACCAATTCGCTTATTCGAGCTGTGAATTGGTCCGTGTCCAAAATTTAATATCCCAATCAGCTGTCACCCGCAGAAAAGAGCGTCAGTCCCTTTTGTCCGAGAATTGTCGAGATTTGACCAACTGACCGAATGGAAGTGCCATTTTCGATCATGACGAGAACCAACTCAATTAAACGTCGTTTTGCTTGGAATGAAATCATTCGGAAGCATCCGTGTCTGTAACAGCAACTTGATATCACGTCTAGTAATTACTTCGTCTAGGGTATCTTCAAAGGTACTTTGAGAACGTCTCTTTGAATCTTTTTCAGTCAACGATGGCTTTTCCATGGCTAGTGAACTAGAAGCACGAATCAGTCGATTACAGCTACGATCTTTTTGCAAAGAAAACCATATTATTACTAACCTCTTGATTTTTCTCCAGGCGTAATAATCGTGCAACATGTTTTTTTATCAGAACAAATGAAATACGACGAGTTTATCATGTATAGAATTAATCCGATTAATCGAATCGCTTATTTTTGTAGATACGAGGAAACGTTTATGTAGATTAATTTTTTGTTTAAGTTTTGTTTAATTATGAAATATTTGTAATTACAAGCTATAAAATTCTCTATTTGAACCGTAAATTCGTTTGGTACTTAATTTTACCTATCATCGTTAGACTGTGAATGAACACGAGAATGTTTGGAATGCGCGTAATATGTAAAAGTATAACAAAATATATGAAGTGAAGTAGTCATTGTAAAATTTAGGGGACGAAACAAATGTACTATATAGGTTCTATTTCTTTAACTATTTCTATAAAAATATATATTTGCATGAAAATCTGCAGTCTGATTATCATGGTTCATAGTTAAAGGTGTAACTTCTAACAGATTCATCGATGGTAATGTTTCTCGCGTTATTAAAAATCAAGACACCGATTAAAAAAATAACTAAGCAGCATTTTGTAAACCACGTAACAATATTCAAGTGGTAAATTACAACCGTCACGAAGAAATTTGCATGTGAATAGTGTCGAATGGATTCGACATTTTCGGACGCGGGGGAAAGAATTTACGCGCGCCATTAGTGTCCCGACGATGGTTAAATGTTTTTGTAAAACTGTCACCGTTCAGTTTTATAGCGGTGATCGTTGCGGAACTTTTACATTTTCGTCCAGGTGATGATTCACTGGTTGAGCTAGGGCCATAATCAAGAACGAATCGTTGCGAAAAATCCTGCGACCGAAATAGGGAAAGGGACAGACACTCGTTTCGTGAACGAGTTTTCAATCCTACGATTCAATTAGCCTTTTTTCAATTTGCATTAATGACACGACACGCGATGCAAGCGAATTGCCTGTATAAATAAAATTTGATTTTTTCCTGTTTGCTTTAAAAAAAGCTTTATAGAACTGGTTCATAAAAGTCCAAGCACTTTATGTTGTTAGGTTCCGCCAAAAAATTGGTGGAATAGTTAAAATGCATAGGGAAAGTTTTAAACGATACTGAGATTGGTAACGCGTATATATATGTACTTGTATTATATATAATCATAGGAAATTACTTTGAAAGAGTTCTGTATATATAACGTTTGAGAATAGTATGTACTAACGAATCAGTAAAAAGTTTAATATAAAAAGAACAGAAATTACTATATAAATTTCTCGCGTAATAAAGATGTCAAATAAATCATTCGTTAGTTCTATTAGTGGCAAGTTAATTTACTTATGAATTGCTTACTTAGCTTACTTTGCTATCATGATAAAAGTAAAGAAAAGTATAAAAGTTCAAATAATTACGATCGATATTATACACGCAGTATTTTCTTATTCTAGAACGTGCAAATCCATCCTAGTTTTAAGCCTGTTCCATCAGAGATTTTCTAAGCTGTTACTATTACCCTTGGCGAACAATCACCCCAACATCGGATTGCGCGTAGAGAACGCGTGAAATGCGCGTACCGTTCGGCTGCATGAGAATACATACTGTGTTGCCGCAGTAGATAAGGTTTACAACACGATAACTGATAGGAAGGTGATAGTGTAGGACGATATATCCTTGCGTGTCGGCCTCCCGATAAAGCTTCTATCGTCTTGCCGCTGCCAGGGCTGCGCTGCAAGCCTTTCGTGACACGTTGCATGATGATCCACGTGAACCGCGACGGTTTATTGCCAGGATCGATCGCCAACATCGAAGATCTACCTTCCCATCAGCGGCAGAACTCCTTTCATTAAAGTTCCGCAGAGAAATTGGGCCACTCGCGCTCGGATAAGACGACGACACCATCGGAAATTCCGAAAACTTCCGCTCGATATATTGGTTTTAAAGTTTCCCGGCTGCGTAGCTGGCGGAGTTATTGCGAGAAGATTAAAAAAGGAGAAAAGAGAGAGCGAAGAACGTGTGCTCGATAACGCGAGTTTTATTACGAAGGGTCGGTGTGATAGAATGCGATGGAAATTGGGTAATTTATGAAATTCTCTTTCACGCTGGAATTCCAAAGGAATTTTGGGTTTTAAGAGTGTAGTGTACCAGCTGCGTTCGTTTTGAATTGCTTTTTTTCCTTTTGTCTTTTTTTCTTTCTTTCGAAGGAGAATCGAAATGACGCTTCGATGAGACTCGTTTCTGTTTGATCTGCGAATATCAATTTATTTATCATACAGGCAAAGAATATAACGTTATCGTTTTTCGGACGGAATTTTTTATTTCATTTTTTTAGCGATAAATGTCTTCAACTATAAATGTACATGAAAGTTTTGTTAGTTTATTTGCTAAAATATAAATGACGATGTAGAAATAAGTAGGTATAAACCATATGAAAAAATATTTTAATATAAATATTGTCAAATCCACTACAAATTATTAAGATCAATTTAATAAACGTTTGTTCCTTCTATCGCGTATTTCTAAAAGGAAAAAAGGAACCATAATGTCGGGAATAGCTGGATGGAGTCCATTCTCAGGGAATTACCCGAAAGCTCCATAAAAATTATTTTCCACCGCGGACAGCTCGTCTTCCAATTTATTCCCATTCGACTCGCTCCCGATACATATTCAAGAATCGATATTCCCCGCCTGCCCCCGAAAAAAATTCTTTTGTGCCAAATATTGGAATTGCTTTTTTCCTCGAAAGCCGCCTTTGTGCTCGCAAGCCACGCGAACCGAAAACGGGATGAAAAGAGCACGTGGATGTCATGCAGGTACACGTAAGCGCCACCCTCCATTCCTGTTCTTTCTTTCTCTTTCACTTTCCCCTTCTCTCCATCCTTTTCTCTTCCTTTTCTTTTTTATTTTAACCTATGAAAATTAGGGCAATGACCGAGATAAGGGCGACACCACGCAACCAACCCCTGTCGGTTTCGACCCTCGTTAACGCGACCCAGTACCGACTCCTGGCATAACCAGGCACAGAAACGCTGAAATCGTACTCCCATTAGTTCCGGAAACCGTGGCAGAACGATATTTGTTGCGGAACATTATTTTAAGCGCACGCGAACATAAATGCAACGACGAGAACTTATTGCAGAGTGAAACCGTGGCAGATATTTTGTGACTAACAAAAGGAAAAAACACAAGGAAGACAAAGCAGGAGGCAATCGTTGATTGCTTTAAAATTGCAGCGTTGACTGGTAATACGCTTCTAATTGGCATGTTTGCGCGCATAAATCGATAAGGAGATTTTCCAGCGAAAAATTCCTGAAACTTCTATGCACCGAAGGTGGCAATTTGTTGCCTGAGAAATGGGTCAAATACGTTGGGCATATAGTTTTCATGACAATGGTTCTTTTTCTTTTTCCTTTTTTTCTATAATTGATAGATTTTTAATGTATTGATATATTTCTTTTTATAATTAAGTTGGAGAATAAGTGAGATTAAGTACTTGATATTTAATGAAGTCGTGAAACCTTAATAATTAAAAATGTGCAACGATGAATATTATGGACTTGGAGAAAGAAATAGAGAAAAAACAGATAAAGCGGTAATTGGTCAAGACCACTTCTTTTTTTTTTTTCTGCATCAGACCGCAGATGTAACCGCGCTTGCATTAGAGCCGATTGCTCGCAAACGTTTTTCTTTTTCCTTCGTCGAAATTTTCTCCGATGCCATTACAAAGACCGTGGGGTTTTTTCGGAACTGGGTCGGATTTATTTAAACCGAATTCCACTGGCCAGTTACGAAGTCGCCAACGGCGTCGAACGTGTCACTGGAACAATCATCGATTTTCCTCCAATCGTACAGGCAAATGTAACAGACTTCGAAAACGCAATCACCGATTCCATTCCCAGTCATTACAAACCAACGCGTATCGAAATTACAAAAAAAGGAGAACACACAGCGGTACGGTTCGCTTCGAAACGAAAATATCGAAAAAGAAAAAAGAAAAAAAAAGAGGGAAGGATCGTATCAAAGAGATCCCCCTGTGTGCGAGTTCTATCGAATCAGCAGAAGGAAAATAAACTTACAATCAAAGAACAACAGCGACTGGTCGCTAACTTCGTTTCGTTAAGAACAAAGACGGAGAGACGGAAAAGCAAAAGAGAAAAGAGGAAAGACGATAAAGACGATACGGCAATCGTTGGGCTAAAGTATCCTTCTCCTCGATAAATGGATCGATACACTCGGCAAACGATAAACTGTAGACACGCGTTTAAATAAAGCGCGGATCCTCTTCATAACGAAGTCTCTACTTTCTCTTCAAGGAGACTCGGCTCTGAGCGGAGACACGCGGCGACCGACATATGGGAGGTGGAGAACAGCTTAGAGGGGGTGAATACACACTCGAGGCGTTACTGGTACCGGGGGATGATGCGTGCTTTCAAGGCTATTTGTTGCGTGCCTCGCCACGTGCTATCTAGATATTCTGTTTGATGGAACGGTTCGGCAAAGACTTTGTGTGTCACTACCGTGACATACCGTGCAACCCGAACCTTTATGCGCACGCACTTGGCCGCGATAATGCGTGTCACGTGCTAGCTAACACCAAATATGGTCCACAGAAACGATTTCAATATCCAATATTTTCCGAACGATATTACGCGACTGCCATTTACAGACTGTCTCCTGGTGGATGTTGGATGCTAACGAATTCCTTGGACGTCGTAATGTTTCGATGGGCTTTTGAAGTTTTATGGGAAATAAAGGGGGAACAATACGTTATAACCTCGCCAGGGATGGAAAAAAGGAGCATCGCACAACGATGAGTTATAGAAGTTTTCCCCGGAAGAAAATTGATGGGTCCCGATGGTAAGTGGTCTTTCGACTTTGACGGCTTTTCGTTCCGAAGGATTCCGATTGCTATCGACCAGTTCTTCTCCTTGTCCAGTATCTGAGGGTAAACTTTGTGAAAGTGAGTTTTCTAATCTTTCGATGTTTCTAAAATTCGCTAAATTTGTTTTGAACAGAGATCAGCCGTTTGTTTCGTTTTTTAAATGATTTTGAAAGCATATTATCTTGGAAGGTTAAATATAGGAAATGTAACTCCACGGTTCAATAAAGTTACACTTGAAAGACATTTAAAGGAACAGCAGAACATCTTTACAAATTGTACAAATTGTTTATGCATTTAATAATATAATTACTTACGTTTACGCAAATTAATGTTTCTACAATATTGATAAAATAATTTCAACTTTATTGTATGCCTATCGATCGTAAGTTAATCATAATAATATTTCTTGGAGCATATTCTGGCAATGAAATATCAGTTTCCCAGTTATCGTTTAATCAACGATACTTACGGAGCTTATTTTAAACAAAGCCAACTAGGGGCCAAAGAGATTACGCGAAACGCAGCTTGAAACGAGAGGAGAAACGTGAAAATATATTATGATGTCGTTCAGATAGCAATGGTGTGCACGCCATTTACCACTCTCGTAGCTATTCTCGAATTCTTCGCGACGCGTTTTCTCTAAGAAAGAGGTTTCAAGAAACCAACAAACCACCACTCGTGACACGGCTTCCTAAGAAAAGCGTTGGAAAGAAGGAAGATCTTCTGCGATTTACTTAAAATGAATTTTCACCCGTTTACCTGAAATTGTATCTCATTTTCCTACCAATTTTCAATTCGTGTTACATATATGTACTAATACCAATTTCTTTTTCGCATGTTATTGATATGGATTAATATTTAAAAAAAAAAACTTACAAACAGGGTCGACTAAAAGAAAAATAATGAATAATAAAATGATTGTAAATTAACAAAGGCGAAAAGAACAATTTCAATCAATTACCTTAATTTAAGATTAGAAACCTTTTTTCTAAATATTTCTAACGACTTTATAAACGTTACATCCATTTCTCAATACGCAGAATGTTCACGTTGTTTCAATTGCAAGCCAGCTTTGATCGTGTTTTATACGAATCCGTGGTAACAGGCAACTAGAAACGAGTAGATTAGCCTGCACGCGCTCGATCACAGAAATTGAACAAAGCCGAGGTAGCCTCTCTGACAAGTAATAACAGTAATACCGACGTAAACTTTCGAAACAAGTCGACCGCCAAGGTATACACGAAATTAATGTTACCGGGGTTATCGCGGACGGAAGACATGGTTGACGACCTTTTCCTCGAGCTCTGAAAGCGTCGCAAGCTCCGTTCACCGATGAAACCCCGAAGCTGTAAGCACGTCGTAAACTGGCCACATTTCGTCGCGACACTTCGCCGCATTATCCCGCCGTTTCTCTTTTTAATTAAAGTTAACGACTCGTTACTCCTTATTCGTTCCCAAGAGGAATCGTTTGCTTTCCAGCGCAAGCTCGTTTTCCTTCGCGTCTATACGAGTTGAATAACAAAAACAAGACCAATATAATCGTTTGATTTAGTGGGTCGATAATGGCCATCGCAAGTTTCCTTCTTGGATAGTATTTTATTAATTCTTGCAATAAAGACGTTACGATGTCTTATTTCGTAATATTAGATCCAGGTGAGAATTTTAAAAGGTCGCTATTTCGTATTTTAGTTGATTTATTTTACGTTGCTTAGTTTAGTACACTTTACTTTTCACAGTTGTTAAGGATATAGAGGGTTTTATAGAATCGTAATTTTTCTGACATAAGATTATTTGTTCGTTATTGAAAGTTGGTAAATTTGAATGCATTAATAGTCTCGCGGAGAATATGATTTATCGACTGTTGACTCAATATGATGATTTGATGTTCATGTGATACGATATCGATAACTCTGAGTCGATGTAAATCAATAGAATGGCTTCCGATGTAATTCAATGCCGATGTCAGACTGGTTGTAGGGCTGGATTATGACGACCCTGTTGTTATGGGAACCAATATAATCGCTAGACTCGTGACACTTGGTATACGGTTCTGTGAGAAAGTCTTATACCATTTATATTACTAATTTCAAAACATATGTTTAATTATTCTTGTCATATTCGTATTAAACTATATTAATATTTTTCTATCGTTTAATAAACCAACGAAATATTTCTGACCGAAATATTGTTCATTGAATAAGAACCGTATTTAACTGAATCTTCATTTTACATTTGATCCCAATTCTTTAAATTAAATATCATTGTATTAAATATTTATATTATTCGTAGCGTTTTGAAAGCAAATTTAAATTAAGTTTAAGGAGTGTAACCATAAAATAAATCATACGACAAGGGGTTCGTCGTATTAAAGTCGTATCAAACCTGTAATTTTTTTCCTTGCCTACGAAGAACAACGACAGTGGTGCGAAATGTACTCACATAAGCTTGTCGACATCGCATTTTTGGTAATTCCGGTGAGCGCGTTAGACCCTCCCATTTATGTGTTCCGAGCAGTCGACGCGGCATTGTCGTGTAACTAATGGAAATTTAAGCCCGTCCTGTGAATCCAGCCTTTACTCCTCACTGGCATGCGTGTCACGTATCACTTTCCACCGAGCCTTCAGCAAACACGCCTGTTTACGATATCGTCGGATGATAACAACCAGTCTTATCTCGCATTGTCGTTCAACACGAATTTGTTGCGCCGATACAATTACTAACTATTCCATTTTTTGTGTGTTTCAGGTGAGTTCGAAATTTATACACGTGCCTGAACCTGATTCTACTGCCTGCGGAAGAAAGTCATGTTGGTAATCGAAGTGCATAATTAAACTCTCGGACGTAATTTGGTATACCAATTATTATTCTTATTTTCTTTCGTATACAGTGGTTAATTTTATCTGAAAATTTTTTAGCTTCAATTTGACACTTTTGATACTACTTCAAATTCTTCAGATTCCAATCAAATTTAGGAAAGGGAAATTATATCAACCCTTCGTGGTCCTGTGCTTTCAATCATCAAAATAAAGAAACATTTGGAGATACGTATGATTCAGAGTAACACTGTACCATGAAATTGGAAATATTGACGATGACCTTTGTTTTAAATCTTTAGACATTTGCTTCGATTACATTATCAATATTCATTCGGTGAAAATTTAATTGCGACGATCTTGCGCGAACTCTAGACGACCACAAAGAATTAATCTGATATGAGCCATATTAATCGGTCCTTAGGATAGCTACAAAAGAAACAGTAGGATTTTTTAAAAATCTTATCGTCATTGATAAACAGTTGGAAAATTTCATTTCCGATCATTTCTTCCCCTCAAATTCTTATTTTCCGTGAGACAGACAAAGATCTCATGAATGCGACATCACAGTTCCTAAAATACGATAATTCGTTCGGACCTGAAACACCAAATAAAAACGAATATCCTCCTATATTGAAAGTCAACTGTAAAACAGTCGAAACAGTTTAAGACGTCTTATCTTCTTTCCATTTCAATAACGCTGTCCTTGTAGTTCCCGTGTGGCAACCGGCTAAATATAAATATACGAACGTCTTCTTCGCAAGACGAGAGGGAAGAAAGAATTGCGGAAAAGTACAGATAGCAGGTGCATTAGTCGAAGTCGTGTGTATGGGTCCCCAGGAGAAATCATAAGGTCTTACCCTTCGGCCGTTGGTAGCGTCGGTACCCGCGAGGGTGAGCGGCCCTAATAAATCCTAATACTAAATCACCCCCTCGTCCGACTCTCTCCTATTACTCATATTTTGTACGCGGTGCGTGGTGCAGACGGGCACGTAGAACGCACACGAAACCAGCTTTGTTTTCGAAATACTAGACGGGTTTACGTTTCATTAAATGTGACGTGACCTTCTCGACCAGCTGGCATTAGATAATTGCCTTACTGGGGGATTCAAGCAGTATCGATTATTTTTTAAATTGAACTGCCAACCTTTAATTAGGGTAATATCCCCGGTTATCCACCCTCGTCTTATAGCGAACGGCGTCTGTAATTTGCCCCCTCTATTCCAGACGCTTTGTGATCTCGTTGCTCTAGCGTTCACTTCCTGGCGTGGAAAGTTTATTCGCCGCTTTATTTCTTGGTGTCTGAGTTTCTGTCTTAGATAGAAAGGAGACATTTTACGTTTATTTTATTTAGAACGAGAATTTGAATTAGGTTTATTATAGGTAGTTTGTTGCATCGGTTTTACGTATAGGGATTGTTATTATTGTACAGTTGATTCGCAAAGAATTGAAAAATAAGGTTGGAAAGTAAGGAGAGTAGCGGCGCATGTTGATCTAGAACATCGATTAATCAAGTTTTCCGCGAGATTTCATCGCGAATAAAGGTGTATTGGAGGATTACATAGCTAGGACTGTAATGAAACGTTTATCTTTCAACCATTGAATGAAAGAAATCCCTGTATTTCAGTACGATGGTTTCGAAAAGAAAAAATGGGTTAATATGTTTCTTTGTTTACAACATTCGAATAACTTTCAAAAATTGCGAAGAGAGATGAAAAATAATCACAGTATTGTAACAACTGTGTATATATATATTGAAATTAAAATTTTCAAACACAATCCTCCGCGTCTACGAACATTACAAATATCACCGTTACAAAAAGTCGTAGCAAAAGTCCATTAAAAAAGAGGAACTGGGAATGCCAGCACCTCGTTACCGAGCAATTTGGCGGATCGTAAACGAACCGGTGCACAGGTCGCTATTCAAAATTTATCTCGCGTCGAGGCAACACGGGGACGGTCATTTGTCCGGAACAGCGGTGCTACGCGATATCAATATCCGTTTTGTCGAATTATGTTCATGCCTGTTCGGCGTCAGCGCAAAATCAGCGGCCGCCTACGTGTAACCGAAATGTAATTACAAACGCCGGCCTGGTAAACACGTGCGTCTGATATCCATACACACGTGCTGGCCGTTCGCACGGCCGCCGGACGTTCGCTCTCTCGCTTATAACCCCAGTTGTATCAGCACGGAAGAACAATAATCGTACACTAGCCGCAAGGATATTATGAACGAGTCACTGCGGCGCTACAAAACAACCAAGTTTTCACCCGTACTTTTGTTTCTCTCAGTACGTGATCGGCGAGTTGACGTGTCTGAAAGTACCGTTTTTACATCGCCTTTGTGTCCTCGTAGCGGCAGCGGATAATTATATACGTAACGCAACGGTTGTCGTGTTTTACGGCATAGAATGGCGACACGACCGTTCCAGGCATTGTCCTTCAGCAACGCGCGTGAAACTACACTTTAAACGCAAGAAACTGGCGAGACTCTTTCAATCCTCCTCTCGTGTCTCGGTTTTGTGGCCCCCCTTTAGTCGAGAGATTACACTCTCGCGTCTTTTTATTGTCTTGATGTGCGTGTTTTATGTATTACTCGCGAGCGCTTGGAATTTAACGTGCGTATTGTCTGTTGCGTTGATAACATTGCAGATTAATTGGATGCGAGTTGGATGCATTCGAAGAGATTCTTTCATAACTTGTTCGTGTAAACTTTGGAAATTCGTGGTTTTTTGTGTCTTTTGGAATTTTTCTATTGGAATAGTAATAGTGATAGGTTGAAACGTGTACTTTGGAGAAGTTTAGATGCTTCTGTGTAACTCGTTGAAGATATATACATGTGGTAAATATAGGATTTAATTTTTACTCTGCCCTAATATGTAGCTATCCACGATTGATCAGGATTGTTCAGTCTCTCGCATATACGATTGAAAACTCGCGTCATCACGAACACTTATTCTCGAAAAATCGATATTCATCAGATATCTATTACATTCTCCGAAAACTCACAAGAACGTCTTAAAATAATGTTCGCGATTAGGATTACCACTTCTACTTCTACTACTACTACTTCTCAAAAATACCTTGCTGTCGCCCGACTCAAAATCGTGAAACGAACAAAGTATCGACGGTCACGTATAATCAACCGGCCATTATCGACATTATATTCCAATCACGGGCACATCATAGACCCGTGATAAATAATTTACGTGATCCTGTAGTGTGTTTCGCGTATCTACTGTCGCACATCGATAACGAGCCAATTAGTGTGTTGTCGCCGCGTAACGATACAACACGTCCCATCGATTGGCGAGTCGCATAATCGTTTAAAAGTTAGCACGCACAAAGTGAAAAGTGTATGTATGTGTGAGAGAGAGAGAGAGAGGGAGCGAAAGTGTTGAATTCGCGGCGGTCGAACTCGCGTTTCTTCTCTCTGTGTGTGCTACGCGGCATGCTGTTCCCGCGCCAACGGGGAATTAATAATTGAACGAGTCTTCTCGTCCAATTATACCGTGGCTGCGTTATTTTATCGTGGCGATCGCGGCATAGGCAGCCGTCAATTAATTTCAGGAAGCACGTTTCGATGCGTCGATCGTCATTTTCTTTCCGTGTTCAATTACCGGCCTGGCAAATGAGATAATTGCACGAGAAGGAAAGGAGGAACCCCCGCTTCCCTGGCTATCTTCTTCATTTTCTTCTTCCTTTTCCTCCTCTTTTTCGTTTTCTCCTTCAATTCTCGTTCGAGGAACTTCCTCTATCCAACGAATATATATCAGAGGCTGATTCGAATTCCTCAGGCCAGTTGGCGTGATTGCAAGCAATTACGCAGTTTCTTACATGGCCCTTTTCCCTCGGACCAATTATTTGCTTTTGTCGAAATTAACCGTAAATTGCAGAGGAACTCACGAATCATACCCACCCTTTTGACAGAGCTTGATCCAACCACCGCGTCGTTCTGGTTCGCGGAATAGCATTATTAGTCGAAGGTATCGCTTTACGCTTTTAGTCAACCGCTCCATGATTATTGTGCTTCTGGTAATGGACCAGCTGGTTATTCGTTACATCTAAGTACGAATCATAAGTAGAACTTACTTCGTACATGCTATACCGGTCATGAATTCTTTATAATTCGTTAATCGTCTTCTGTGAAAACCTAAATCTTTCAAGTATGTCCCGTTGCTTTCAGTACGTGATAAAAGAAAGTGCGAAAGTCTAAGATGTTTGTTCGATTATATATAAGTTTGCACAAACTTCCCTCCGGTACACATTCGCTGTTATTTACACGTACGTTGAGTTGATTCAATTATGTAAATGTTAATTGTTGCATTTTATGATTACGTGCGTATCAACAAAAGGACTTAAAAAGACAAACGAAGCCAGTGACAGAGTTATTGGGAGAAATGTTGTTATTTAAAATAAAGTTACTTGTGATTGATTATATATTCATGAAGGGATAAATAAACCTATAATTTATACGGGTTTTATGTAATTAATTTAGCCTGAAGTAAGCTTAGTTTATTGTATATCGTTTATTTCCTTATACTTCGACCTGTAAAAATTCCCATGACATAAAACATAGATCGAGAATAGACAGGTACGATTTAAACGGCACGCATTGTGCGGTCGAAGATAATCCCAGAAAATATCCCAACGCGTGGAGCAAGTGTTTCGCTACGCAATCGAACACCACAAACAATGCTGTTTGATCATTGGGTTAACGGCGATCTATTAGCGCGAAATTCTGGTTAAGGCAGATAATAACGTCGATGCCGCGAAATTATTATTGATTCGCGTTGTAGACTGGCCTCGCGGCAATAAATTTCCTATTATCCTTGGAAAACGATCAAACTGATCGAAAAATGGAAGTCCAGCGAATTCTATTCCGCAATGAACCATTGATGCAGCGTTTAAAAAGTTGTTTTAATCTTTTAAATAATTATCCTAGTAATTGTAGGTATTGATGAATTCGAATAAAATATCGGATGAATAAATGGGTGCTTATAATATCACCTTTTAAGATATGTAACATTGGAAAACTAAAGCGACGTATCAAAATTATTAAAAATTCTTACGTAAAATAAGCATACGTAGGATGAATTTTTATTCAGAGAACATTAGAGGGAATGTTTTATACAATGGCAATATAAAACCAATGAATAATCGTTACATTGTTTATCCAGCACAGAACTTTGCCGTTGAAACCGCCCGTTCCCTCCTCAATATTTCTAATTACAATTTGTTGCGTTCTCGCAAACATTTCAATATCACCAGTTAAGTAAAAAAGCATCCCAGTATAGCGGGAATATTCCCGTGAAAGTTCGAGCCGGCGATAATTCACGACGGGATAATTCGCGTAGAATGGTGTTATTAATTTATATCCCCTTTTCCACGCATTCCCCAAGGATTCCTCGACGCCAGAAAATAAAACCACCACCCTCCATCCTCCAACGACCAGGTAACCATCGCGCGTTCTCGCCTCGACGCTCGTACGCTCTCGCGACCAAAAAACGCCGTGGAACAGAATTAAACAACAAAACCGAAACACACAAAAAAATGGAGGGGGGGACAAAATATCAGGCGAAAAAAAGAAAGCGAAAGAGGGAGATGGGTGGGAGGGTGGTATGGAAAAAGAGAAAAGGAAGAAAAATCAGAGAAAAAATTCACGCGTACGCAATTTCGCGTTTCGCGCGTATCGGCAGGCAACGTGTGGCCCTGGCTGTGGTGTTCGAGGTGGCGGAACCGGTACCGACGCGGCGGTGGCCTGCTATTTGCATACGTGGCGCGCGGGGGTGGTGGACGAGACGGTTGGAGGCGGCGGAGGAAGGCAGGCTTTAATGCCCATGCATCATGCATATTCAAACCCCCGGCACGGTACAGCTGTACACGGAAGCTAAATCCCAACGCGCGTCTCCGCCGTTGGCCCCTCCAACCCCCCTCAACACCCCTTCACCACTCTATCTTTGTCTCTCTTCCCAAACGAAACCGCTCCTCGTCTACGTTTCTACGCAGCTGTATTCGCGTGTACGTACATAACTGTTCCGGACCGTGTCTCCGCTCTGTCTCTTATTGAAAATCAAAATTCAAGCGAATTAGTTGGATGGAGGCCTTGGGGAGAGAAACGGTCCTCACGGCATCCAGCCCGTCTTCCGCGTCCTCTCGTATTTCCTGAGCTTAGCACCGAGCATCGTGATTTTCCTTTCTATAGATACTAGAACCGTAATAGGGGGATAGAGAAAGAGAGAAATCCTCGAAGGCCTGGATTTCGTATGTTTGCTCGTGGACGAGTGTGTATGTATGTATAAGAGTCAGCTAGGGAGAAGTATAATTGCTCAATCGTAACCTGGCCAGTGCTGTAAGTGGATCCACGGTACCCTCACCTGCGCCCGGGATAATTAAACTTCGCAGACGTGGTGGCGCGCTAGCCCCGCCGACTCTACGATGCGTCAGGAGGAGAGGTTCTGGGAAGTCGCGACTCTCGATCGCGGCTAGACCCAGTCGATGAGAAAGGGTGGCAGAAATCGTTATAAGGGGGATGAGTGGGTCGGATATTCGATATCCTAAGGGTTCGGTAAGCTTTTTCTCTTGTTCTTTGCTGTCGTTCCTTTTTGAGGCGAGTGCGAAGATTGCTGATAGTGATACTTAAATGGATAGAATTAGTTAGATTCTATTTATATGTTAACTGGTATATTTGTTGTTTATTGGAAATTGTGATTTGTTAATTTACTGAAATTAATTGCGAGGAAGTGTGTCAATTAATAATTAAACTGACACGCTTTTACGGTAATTGTACCTCCGTACGTGCGTAAAAAGTGAAACAGGAATATTAATTTCTGTTTTATATCCGATTTTTAATAACATCGCGGCAGAATAATATTCATGCCGTGACACCGTAGGAAATATGGAAATATTCCGCTCACGCATGCATATCATTATCGTTTCTGTAATATTACAGAGATGAAAATCGTTTTATATTAAAATGAACCGATTGGTAATCGTTGCATACGTTTACATTGCAAACATCAGAGGACTTGTCCATTCAATCGGGATGTTACGTAAAACGATCCGATTAATATTACATATCGATGTTAATTTCATTTTAATTCTGCTTCTCATTTAACAGGAAACAGGAGGTTTTATTTTAATTTGCAGAGCTTATCTCGCTTTAAGTAGAATGATGTTTACATGGTCAGACAAATGTTTTTTTTTTATTTTTTACGATTTCCACTCGAAGATGATAAGTTTATTTGATATACATATGTATAACAAGTGTTCATTTAGTGTAAAGTCAAGTGTTTAATTATCTCTCTTGTACGCGTTCACTGGTCTATTTCAAAAAAAATTTTTTTTTCTCTTACTAAACTTCAGTTAACATGCACATTGTTCACGTAATCTGCGTTGAACGCGCTGGTTCGCACGCGTTTTATTCAGTTTCGTCGGTAATGCATCTTTTTCGGTTTAGCTACCGTTTGATCCTCTTTTTCCTGTATGCTATCGACTGTTAGCGTATTGCGCTTCGTATCACAAAAGACTCTAAAATTGAAAGCACATTTTTCATAAACTCCCTGTGACAGGACTATTAAAAAGTACGAATTCACTGAAAATGGTATGCTGGTGTGAAAATAAATTACGATATACTTCTGCTTCTATCATTTCGAAAACTTAGTTTTATCGTTTAGAAATTCTTCGATCACTATTTCAAAGAGAAGTTATTTTGATTAATATCTTACTTTATTTTTTATTTTTTTATGCATCGAATCGTAGTTTGCTTTGTTCGAATCTATTTAATTAATCTGTATCATCGTCGGGAAAAAATAATCGAAAAAGTGAAATACACAAACATCGTTTTAGTCAGAAAATGTTAGTCAATAATCGAGTCGTTGAAAAACTACATTGATCTACTCATAAATTGGAAATTATAGAAATAATAATATTGTAAACACTGTTTTTTTCTTTCTTAAATTTACTTCAGGATTTACCATTACTTATGGCATTCATTTATGACAGATGAATTTATGAAAGTAAATCATTTGTTCCTTCAGAATTGAACATTAATCGAATATTTATGTAATGAAATTAAAAAATTAACAAAAAGTGAAGTTAGCGTGAGAGACGCTCAACTATTATATATGAAAAAACTTATAAACCACCTAGCGCCAAAAGATATTCTATTTTCCATTTTATAATAAGACTTCCAAATAATCCCAACATCTCTAACACGCAACAACATCCGCACGCAGGAAGCCGGTTTTCAAACGGAAGAAACGCAATTTCAGCATCAATTACCTTACTTCCATTTCTCTGTAAGCGTCTCCTTATCCAGAGCCCGAAAATGATCGCTTGAAAACGTATAATGGTTATCCGGCGAGCCAGCTGATCGTGAGGCAATCTCTCTTCACCAGTCGTGGCTTATTTCGCTCGGGTGACGTCGGGGCATCGATGCACGACGGTTGCCGCGAATCGCGTTAGGGAACGATGAATGGGTGCCGGTGCTGTTCACGAAGAGCGGACGCGATTCCGTGTAAAATTGGAAACGAAGCGGTAATAAAAAGTTCCAATTTCCCCGTCGTTTCTCTTACTTCGTTCAGACAGGCCCCATAATGTCTCCATTTCTCTCTTTCTCTGGTCGTGGTTCGCTCCTAGTTCTCTTGGAACAGCTAGTCGAAGGGGGTTGGAATGGGCTGGTGGATGCAGGAACATCGTGGCAACGCCTCGGGGGCTAACGGCGCTGAATAGAGGCAGGAAGAAGGCAGACGAGGGTGCAAAACCCGGCTCGACCCGGGAGAGTAGACAGTTTAGCCAACTTTCAGATTTACACCCTTGCAGTTCGTTCACGGGCCGGCTGCTTCGGCAGACGAGAAAAGGGTGAAGGAGGAACAGAGAAGACTGCTTCGGGGTCGGATGGGACACGCTCGGGATCCTCGGCTTCTTACGCCGTACAATACTCGATTTTCTTGCGCGTGTGTGCGTGCCAGTGTCTACAAGGACCCCCTCGAATCGGCTGCAGCCCAACGATCCATCCGCTTGGGGGAAGTTCCCAACGCGCGCGAACAGGTTGAAAGTTCGATCTCGCCAGTGTGAATGTCGGGACCCGGCTTTTGTGAAAACTATGCCACATTCTCTCGTTCCCTACGATTTAGTGCGTCGATTACTGCGATTAGGATGAAGGCGTAGCGTTCTTCTTAACCCCTTGAATCTCTTATCCCTTTGCTTGGTTTATCGTCGATGGAATTTCGAATCTTCTGTTGTATGTTTTAAGTGAAGTAGTAGATCGATGTCGTGGGATTTATGGAAAATTATGTTTTTATGGATGGTTGTGTTAGAATTCGTTGTGGATGGGTCTGAATAAATTCGCTGCTAGTTTCTTGATGTTAGAATTATGTCTTGTACAAATTAGCTAGGTTATCTGATTCAAGTATCTCGACAGTAAATTTGTGTTCATGGAAATCCAGTGACGGATTTGAACGAGACTTACACAACGTGTTATTAATTAAAATAAGCTAGCTAAATCTAATAGGTCAGTCAACATGGATTAGACAAACATTAGCATTAATCCGTACGTCTCTTCCATTTGCCATTGGATTTTGCTGATGTAATATTAACGATAGACGAGTATTCGTAATATTTTTCGACACTAATCCTCCGTTAAAGCCACAACAAGTACGCATACAAGTTGAACCTTAACATTACTTGCAGGGAATCTGCGATCTAAAGCCGCGCTTTCTTTTTACAATAATCGCCTCTTTTATTAACTCCGCTACAATTTTTTTCGCACGCGGAAGAATCTATCATCCCGCATCGAAAAAGCACGTTAAAGACAGCGGAAAACACGAACACCCGTGTCTAACAATTTTCCGATAATCCGTAAACCGCCACAAAGACGGAAACCACCGCCCGCAGCGTAGAAAAATCCGGGCAGCGTGTCGCGTGTGTACACGTTTCTTGAAGAGAGGGTCTCGTCGGTACACGCGTGTGTAGGTGTTTGAGCGAACTAACCGACCTCCTCCTCGTGCTCTCTCCATTGCCCTCTTCATCCTTAATAAACGACGGAAGTCTAATGTACTTATCACCCTCGCTAAATAAGCCGAGCGCTCTTCGGCGTCAAAGAAATGTAAGCAGCTTATTTATTTCGTCGTTTGATAAATACCGGCAATTAAGCTTAAAGAGCGCGGCCGGAACGCGAAAGGCCTCGCTAGGGCTAGGAGAGACGGGAGGGGATGGCAAAGAAGATGGGAGAACACAGAGCGAGAGAGAAAACTGAAGCAAGATGGAAAAAGGAGGCGAAAAAGGGAGAGAGATAAAGGGAAAGCGTGGATGTTCGCTCAGACATTCAGTGGATTCACGGCTGCTCGATCACGGCAGAGGGCAAAAGACGGAAATGTCAAAGGACAAGCGGAGGATAGTTGCGCGAAAGCGGAAGACCCGCAGCAGCCACGAGGAATGAGAGAGGAACCGAGTCTTTCTCTTCTTATCTACAAGTTCCAATATACCGGCTCGACCCCAGTTTTCCGTTCGCGCGAGGCCCTCGACGCCTCGACGTCGTCTTAATGCAATAAATGATCTCATTTCGGTGATAACTGTCTTGATATATCGCGAGCAGAGAGGGAGAGGCTGATCTTCCAAGTTGCGGCTCACGAAGCAACGTAGGAAAGGGAGGACGGTCAGGAAACGAACCGAACTTCCTTTCCATCGGCTACAAGACTACCGGAGATCATCCCGAGCCGATAGATAAGCTCCTCTACAACCATTCGTTTATCTGTCCACTCACCTATGCATGCTTCTTTATCTCCCTATGCTACATTTGTATAAACCAGTTTACTTGTGGTCTTTTTTTGAGTTACCGGGTTCTCGGAGAATTTGGTTACTATATCTATGTATTAAGTTAGATTTAAGGATTTGATTTGGGTCCCATGATTTCAGCTGTTGAATATCTGAATTGTAAATTTGTTCAATCGATTTGTAACGGGATCTTGGGGACATTGATATTATACGGAGTTGATGTTATACTTCAGATACTTGAGTTTTGGTTTGTAACGATTAGATTTCACAGTTATAAATTTAGGTCACAGCCATAACGCGATGTAATATCGTTTATCTTTATTTGTTAACGCTCATTTCACTTCGTGTTTATACGAATTCAACGATTATAACATTAATGGCATTCACTTTTTTTTACTCCGGCTGTTTTATTAGAAAAAACGTGGAAACACGTTTCTACATTTCCTGTTTGAGTCATGCAACACGATACAAATAGTAAGGTATTTCTATGAGTCATCGTGTAAAGCAATATAATGCGACATCTCATTCCAGAGATTATCGGGATATGTTTAAAATTAATTACTAAGTTACAAAACTAAATTAAAATATGCTATCAAACTATCATGGTATACTTCAAACATTTCAATTCAAACTTACTAGTCTTTGCATACAAATTTGATATGTGGCCTCAAGATAACACATCTTTTAGTCCCCAGTTCAAAAGTATCTATGTATTTCTAAAATAAGCTCATATCTTCAAAACTATACCTATACGATCCAACGTTAATATAAGAATTCCATGCCCAATAGTCTGATGATAGACAAACGCTTGGTTCTATTCCCGACACGTGACGTTTGCGTTCCTGTTCCCTTTTTACGTGAACGTGATGCATACATATTTGTTCGTTGACCCATGATTTATGCTCCAGTTGGGTCGATCTAGGCTTCACCTACTAGATGGACGTGCACGAGCGTAGAATATTCGCGAGTTAGGCAGGTGTCTGCTATTGGATTCTGTGCGCGGAATCCCGAATACGAGCACAGCTTCTCTATTCAACGTCAAACTTGGATCGTGTCGAACACATCCGTTGACTTATTCAAAAAAATTATATCCATTTCTTTCCATTAGAAAATAAAAAAATCCACGATGAAACCTTTTAACCATAGTCGTTATCTCAATTTTTACAAGAGAGTGACAGACATTTCCAATCCCAACCACCGATGACGTTTGAAACGTCGAGACGAAGCCAGGCTTTCTCTCGAAACCGTGAATTTTTATTCGTCCGGGTTCGAATACCATGTACATCCCCATCAGTCTGACCAGCAAGTATCGGGGTAGAAAAGTAGTATATTTTCGGGCGTATTTCACTATAGAAGACAGGTGGAAGAGTTTCTTATCCCTCCGGTCGCGTTGACCTTTACTTGTCTTTGGAGTTTTCGCTGGCGTAAATTGTAGAGGGACTCCCGAGTCGTGGACTCTCTTCTGTTGGAGTTCGATCCAACTGCCGTAGCGACACGTGGAATCTCAATATAATCGAAGCTTCATGTTGATAGCTTGTTGATAACTTGATGATGGTTACAGCAACAGTTATTCTTTATATGGAAATACAGTCGAACTTTATATCGTCTCGTTCGAAATGGAAAATTTAATTGGCACCCGACTGAACGACTACTTGCTGTTTGAACCCATTAATTTAAACCTGAACTTTTATTATATGAACGAAAAGTAATAGTTAATATGAAAAATCGGTTACTTCCTATTATATAAACTATTTGCCTTGCGAATAATTCATATAAAAGAATTTCTATTGTATGTAGGAGAATTTGGAATAAACGAACTTACAAATAAAACTTATTTCGCGCGTACCATCACATTGATCACGATTTCTTTCTTATATATACGGTTCTGCTTTTGTAAACGCTTCTTTTTTTTAAATGCCTAATTCTTTCAAGCCTTTTAATTCTTCGTGCTTACACCCCCCTGGTCAGGAGCTATCGCGATGGAAAAGTAGTAGATTTTCGAGCGTATTTCACCGTCGAAGACAGGTGGTAGAGTTTCTTCCCCTTCCGATGGCGTCGACCTTTACTTCTCATTGGAGTTTTCGCCGACGTTTCCGGGGGAAACAAGCGCTCCGCCGCGGCGAACTTCGTGTCGGAATCAACGGAGCGGTCGAGCCGAGCCGTGCCGGGTTGTATATCAGAAGGAAAACGTGGCTAGGTACACCGGCCAGGGACGAGGTTTAACGGCTCCCTCTAGGGCTGCCAGTTACCACGGTCCGATGCCTACCCTCTCGACCTGTCCGTTCTGGAATAAAGATGGCCGAGGGTTGCAGGAGCATCCGCACCGGGGTTATCCTCATGGGATTGCACAAGGGTACGGGGTGTATACGTGTAGCAGCCGGTCGTGGTATACGAGAACGAACGATGTACGGAGAGGGGGATTTTTTGCTCCACGATGCAACCACGACAGACTTGACGAGATGTAAATTCTACGCACCACGGAAGAAAATACCTAATGTAACGCATACGCTGTCTTTCATAAGTAGATAGAAATGTTGGTCGATTTTGTGCTAGGATATTTGAATTTGATGAATATGTGCAAATTAGTAGTGAATATATGTGACGATGATTGTAATGAGTTGATCATTAGAAGCAATATTTACTGCATTATTTATTTAGTAAAAGATCTAACTATGATATATTTCATGATTTGGGATATGCATTTTTTATTTAAATATCATTATATACGCTTGCATCAACGTCGGAAACTATTTTATCAGTTCAAAGGAACCTTGGTATTCTGATTTGAAAATCGGAATAAAAAGAAATCCGAAGATAAATAGGTTGTTACATGCTAAAGTAGTTCTACAAGTTTTGACAATTTCAAGCGTCAATTTTGAATTACGCATTCAATTTTAGAAATCAATTTAACTGTTCCGTAGTATACTTGTACGTAGCTATGACGATTACTAGGAACAAATTGTAGTTTGACCTACATATCTATAATTCTGTAAGGTACATTTCGTCTAAAATAACTGTTGAACTAAAGAACTAAAATAACTGTAGCGTACATCGACCGAAGTTAAAGCCAAATTGCCTCACGTGCGCGATTGTACTAGTCAATTATGAGATTGGTTCGTATTTAATTTTCGTCGTACGGTCTAGAGTTCGCCGTGATTCTACATTCGTTTGTTCAGATAGTTTGTTGAAATTGATCATATTAGCTGTATGGATAATTCGTTGCCTGGAAGCATGGACTGTAATTCATTAAGCAGATTGTTTGTAGTTTGACGATTACAACGTGTATTCTTATGTAGAGGAACATTCCGTATCGTGATGATCGCGAGTCACGCCGTTAATTCTATTACCATATTCGAAACATAATTATTATTGTTCCGTGAGGTTGCATGCGCGGTTAGTAACCGTGATTAATTTCAGATTTATCGCGGAATTATCGCCCTCTGTCGCGTGTAATCAATCAATCTCCTTTACGATATGCTTCACGACTCTATTGGCCCATGTTACACCTATTCGCTAGTCTTTTCGCGTAAACGATACTATGGTCAAGAAATTCTTCCATCATGTCACAGAAGTTCGTGCAAGAGTTCATTAAAAATCCTCGAATTTAGAATTCAATGTTCGACTTAGAATTCAACGAATGATCTTGTTGCGATATGGCCAAAATTTATATCGTCACGTAGTTTCTGAGTATCACGTAGCATGTATCTATGTATTAGCACTTATATAATATTATAAGGCTACAGAACTTGTTTTGTCTGAATAGTATACCTAAATGTACCAAATTGAATATGACACAAAATTCTGATAAAATAGTACAATAGTTCATATCGATTACATACATAAAATTTTACAATGTAGAAGTTATTCCAATACGAAGAACGATAATTATTTGTTAGCATACAGCAATATAAGTAATAAAAATCGGTCTATAGTGAACCTGTTAATTTTTGATTTTACACAACGCTATATATAATACTTTGTAAACAAAATACTCAAATATATCTTCTAAAAGAATTTCTCTTATCGTCATTGCCAAACGAAAATGTTAATCTACCGCTGCACAGGAAATTTCCTTGGCACCATGTATATCTCGTCCAACGCAATCGATGAAACGTGATTTCAACCGAATTACAGGGCCTACCAGGCATGTTAAAACACGGTGAAATGCGGTAACATGGATGTGAAAAGTTCAGCGCATAAAATGGCCGTGTATTTTCATGATCAAAAATAAGATTTATAGGTCGGATTTGGTCGGTGTTGCTCGCTTGTTGCTAGAACGCGACCCGGGCCGGAATCGGATTTGACCGGGTGATCGATGATCTTTCGACAGGCCATGGCCGATAGGAAATTTCGAGGTCGGTTAGATAACCGGCAATCTTGTGATATATCGGTTAACGATATTAAAAGCCGAAAAGGGCATGCATATTCAGGGCGCCGCTTACGTTTTATCTGATCGACGCTGGCAGGCGCCGCCAGGGAATCTTGACGCCCGACGTAAACCTGCCAGAAGTTGATGGATTGCGATGCCGGCAGAAAGCGGGTTACCCCGAAGAACCTGAACCACCCAACCGGTGTTATACTTCGCTCCGGCGTCGGTCTAATTTGAATTTAATAAGGGGTTAAATTACTGTTTATTCCTTCGAGCTTGTACGCCTTGTATCGCGTTATTTGTAACAGCGGTGAAGATGTTTCATGGGGTTTGAGAGGGGAAACACGACCCCCTGAAATTATATTTTTTTCTGTAGGAAAAAGGATGTTGGTGCATAAAGGATCCATGGAATATTAAATATTCGTGGAATATTAAATTGGAGAGTATAAATTTTAATTTCAAGATGTAGTTGTCTGTGTGGTGGTAAGTGGATTGTAAAGGTGAACCTATGCTGCGAGAAGTTGAATGCTCTTTAAATTCAAGCTACAGCTCATTTTCAAGTAGACTTTAACTCTTGAACCTTTTTGATGTAATTTAATGTAACTTGGAATATCTCTTCAAATTTCAAGTGAAGTTGAGACTCTTTCGACTATTCTTTAGTTTTAAGGGAATTAGTTTCAATTTTGTATTCAGTCATTGTGAGCAGAGCACTGAATTCTTTTTCGGACGTTTTGACATGCTTTTTATATCCTTCGTCTTCTCTGCGTCTACTTCTTTTAACAAGGTGTCAGATATGTTAAGGCAATGCTCCTGCAAATCCATTTCCTTATCAAAATTCACCGTATCTCCATAGATCGTACTTTATCGTACTCTAACTCGTAATTCTTCGTTGGTCGTCAACAATTCATCTTATATCGCTCATCTCAATGTATCTTAGTAAGCAACTAAGTTGACTTGTATGAATACCAATTTCAGTCAACTTGAATTTAGCTAACTGGTCCTATCTGAACGATATTTCACCACACATCATTTATCTACATTTACTGGTACTTTTCTCTAACCAGATTAAACTCACGTTCCCAACCTTTCCTCTATCATCGGTTACACCAATAGCCCTTAATCCGTGCTATCAAACTTTTCGAATCCTCGTCGAGCTCTCAATCGAACGTTTGCAGACATCCATTACGCGTATGAAACCTCCTAAATTTGTTTCTCCGTGGAAGCCTAGTCCGCGGAATCGCAACGAGCAGCGAACGAGAGGTAGGGATCGGTGGTGGAGGCAAATAGACGCACAAACAAACGAACAAAGAGAGCAGCTCGGTCTCTCCTGGCGAAATATTAGGCAGGTCTTCGGTAGAGCCGCATTGTGTTTTGTACTCCGGGAAATAGCGACGTTCCCGGTCGGCCTCGAATCAGCTTGAAATATACGACAGAGGGTGGCCCGTTGCAGCTGCATCCGCAGTTGCAGGCCACAGTCTCTCGCTGGCGAGCGAGTGAACCGACGAACGAACGAGCCTCCTCGTCTCTTCGTCGTTGGACGATGGAGGCTAAAAAGGAAATAAATAGAGAGATAGCAGAAAGGGGCTCGAGCAAAGGACGAACGAACGAACGGGCAGCCGCATACGGTATTATACGGGCATTCGTCGATGCGCCAGCTCGTGTGCTATATCGTGGTTAAATCCCAAACCGTTCCCGTGAATTATTTCCGACATTACGAAAAGTGGGACGGCATACTTTAACCAGCGCGACGCGCCAAGCGCTTCGGCTTCTACTTAATTAATCGTTCCACGGGATTTATCGTTGTCTCCGGTGCCACTAGTCGCCACGATTTCGCGAACCTTTCTGCAAGACGCCATTTATTCAACCGGCTCTCGCCTCCGATTCGTTTGTAGCGATCCTACGTTCAAGCAATTTGCGACTTTTGGATGAATTATACGAAACAATATCGGAGTTAGCCAAATGTTTACCGTGTTTAGGCACACGTGATGTATTCGTGTATGGGTTATTAGAAAAGTTGTTGTACGATGGGTAGACGACGCAAGTGGCTGAGAAGGGACTATTTATGGAAGGTTATAGGCTCCAATTTTGGAGAGTTACTGGGCTTGGTTAAACGGACAGGAAAGGTGTACGAACGAAAGAAGGTATTTTAGAAGTTATTGTCTAGAAATTGTTAGGTGCTTCTTGCTAAATTTTTGGAAGCCGCGTTTTTGCTTAATGTATAGAATATCACTGAAGTTTTAATAGAAGTATTAGGATATTATACAAAAGTGTTATATTAAAAATGTTCTATTTTATTCACACGTTTATTAGAATTTTTCTATTCCGCTAATAGAAGTTTAGAGACAAAATGAAATGTTAAATCTTTTAAACGAAATACAAGGGAAGCTTTAAAACCAAAAAGTAGGATTATTAAAAGACTGAATATTACACGAGCAAAAAGCGTTGTGCTCTAAACTTAACGATGCGATATAAAGATAATGCCATCGTCGAATTAAAACGTTTTACGCTTCAAATATAATAGCATAGATAGTAACACTATCTGTACTTGAAAAAAAAAAAAAAAATGAATAAAGTGCAGAAATTGAAGCAGACTATTTCTCTCTCGAAGGAAAGAAGAGGTAAAACCGACTACATTCGCGTTACGTATTCGCACGGCGAGAGAACTCGGTCCGTGAAGCGGTGCGAAGCGTAGCGAATTTCGACGGAACGCGGCGAACAAAACGGGGCTGAAGCAGAAGAGGATGAGCTTCAAGGGGCAAATCAGCTTTTGTCGTGTACACGACAAGTCTTTTCAACGCGTACCATCTTAATAGAGCGTGCGAGAAACATCCAGTTCAACGAAGACAGAGGGAAGGAGGGGAGGCAGGAGGGAAAATTCCCGTTCACGGATGTCAGAATCCTGATATTATCCCTCATATTACTTTTTTTCCTCTCCCTTCGCGCCTGTAGCTTCGTTTTATGAGCGTATGATGGCTATGTCGACGACACCGTTTCGAATGAAACTGTTCTTGGAGATTCGAGATATTTCTCATACAACGGTCAACACTTCTGCTACTTTTTTCCTTGTGACTTAATAATGTAGCTCTGTTACACAACAAAACGGAAAAGCATCGACAAAATTAAAGATGAAGAAAAAATTAGGTAGTGGGTTTATATTACATAGAATCTTCTTTTTATTAAGATTCTATTCTTTCTTAACTACTGCCACGTGAGTATATTTATTTATTTTTTATGCACCTGTTTAATTATTTACTATAACTATACTTCTCTCTTCTTACTTCTCAAATATTCAAAGTTATTAAATTTTTCTATGAACGTAAGAAAAATTATATATTTATTCTGCTTATTCTTGAAAATTATACTCGGAGCTAGCACATTTATTGACAGGCTCGATTTTCAAATCTTTAGGAACAATAAAAAATTCGCATTTAAAATTTCCCATTATTTCCCTACTTCGTTTGTTATCCGTTTCTACAGGTGTTGCAGCGGATGTGATAAATCTTTCCTATTGATCTCTTCTCACATCTTTGCGATGAACGATAAAGGCTTCTAAACTGCGAAACGATCACACTCCATCTAAATCGTTATATTTATTCAACGGATATTTACTCTTTTATTTCCATTTACAAGCAGCCTGGAAACAGAAGGTATCGCGATAAGAACAACGAAAAAAGAAGAAAAGAGAAAAGAAATGAAAGGGAGCTGATTTACGTTTCCTCGATCTACCGACATGAAACGTGTGCACGTATACGCTCGCTATTC
The DNA here is from genome assembly GCF_024516045.1 of Bombus affinis. Taxonomy (NCBI): domain Eukaryota; kingdom Metazoa; phylum Arthropoda; class Insecta; order Hymenoptera; family Apidae; genus Bombus; species Bombus affinis. Next base: position 5,592,831 of record NC_066347.1, on the reverse strand, counting down.
ATCATACTCTACGGACATTCGTCGTGAAACTAGGCAATTTATGCGTGTTTTGATATTCTCGCTCGCGTTTTATTCTTTTTCTCTACTTTTACGTATTTTTCGTTTCTTTTTCGTCAACTCGCGTCGCGAATATATTAGGCAGGGGCGAGGAAAGCGACGCGAGGCGGAGTCGCGTTACAGATAACATCGCGAGACCAACGAACGAGCGACTGCTATCCTAATAAACTCGTGCTTCTGATCCCATAAAAATGCATTGGATTCTCCAAGTTCGTACACGAGAACACACCCTTCGTGAGTGTTCCTGCTGGAGATAGTGCGCAGGGAAAATGACTGGAAATGGAAGGAAATATTCCTGAACATATAACATATAAATTGGTGTCTGATATGCGTTATAAACAGATTGTGACAGGATGTGTGATGTTATCGATGGATTAATAAGCAGGGAGATTGTCGAGTTCAGATTACAACCGTGAAAAATTTCTTTTGTTGTCGCGTGTAATATGTCCACTATATACATAAATCTATTGAGTACATTGAATATTGTACAGGAATATTGTGCAGATAGATGTACATGACAATTGAATTGAAAGAAACAAAGTCTACGTGAAAATAGAATTCCTCGGTAATTAAATTCTTGTAAACTATATTACGTATAATGATACGCCCTAAAACTATCCTTTTAATCTCGATCGTTATATTTATGGACTTATTAATATCTTCAAAAATGACGAAACTTCCATTAGTATACGAAATATACATAAATATAGGAACAAAGGTAAAAAAAAGAAAAAGGGAACCAAATCCTCACATCTATCCCGAAAATCGGAATAGAGGCTGCCGTAAGTCTTTTGAGAAACCGAATGCAACCGGTGGATTTTTATTTCAATTCGCGGCGCAATATATTATTTGTAAAGCTCCGGCTTGTGAGCACTCGCATACGGGACCACCCTCATCTACCACAAATCCTATCCGTGGAAGCGCAGAACCTTTCGCCAGGGCCAAACGTTTTCTATACGTCTGTAACGACGCGAATAACTTTTATGCATCCACCCTTCGTCGATACTCTACGCCTCTTCTCCCTCTTTCGAGGAGATCCTGCTACCCCTCGCGAGTTCGTTCGTTCCGTCGTTTCGCGATTGGGATTTATTTTCTACGCACTAACGCAGTGATTGGCCAGGCACATCGAGCAACACGATCTAGAGCATTACGTCGTTGCGTACTTTCTCTTTTATTTTGTGTCGTTAAAGGATGGAGGGTGCTCTGTGAGACATTGATGAATTTTAATTTTAAATGCAGAATCTGGTTGTACTGTGAGCTTAGCTTTTATGGAATCAAACAGTTCCTATTAATTAATCCTTTGCCTTATGATTCATTTCTTGGTTATACTTATCGTTAAAACGGTATGATTAATGAAAAAATTATTAAGATACTATAAGTTAGATTTAATGTTTCGCAATCCTATAAATTGGAACGAATTTTTCAATGAAATGAAAGTTTCGAATCAAACGTAGTTCTTGTTTGTAGTTGTAGTTTTGTATAGTTTGTAGTGTATGTAGTGAATCGTGAGTGGATCGTTGTGTAATGCTTTGCTGTTAATCGGTAAAATAGAAAGAAATTACGAAAATTATAATAAACGTTAGCGCCTTAATCCTTACCGTTCCTTTAATTTAGGTGTACCAGCTTCTATCTTCGTTTTTTGGTTCACGTCAATAATTCTACGATAAAGTTGCTTCATTCTTTATTTCCGACCCAGTTAGGAGAGCACGTATAATTCTCAAGCTAATCCAGCTGCTTAATCCGGTCATTGCCTCACAACATTAATGTCTAGAAACTCTATAACTCCGCAATCATTCAAAATCGATTCAGCATTGACGTGATATTCTTTGTTGGAAATCCTTCTTAAACCACCTCCTACCAAAGTATGTATTGACATTTGCATCCAAGTGAATCCGAGTACTAGACAAACAGATAAATCTAATAAAACGCGACATTCTCTGGTAATTTCATGCGTCTGACCGCGTTTGACTCGCGTTGGACAGTCACAATTCTCGTCGAATGGATTTCTGACCGTGGTCTGGAATCGACAGCTTCCAATAGCCGGGCTGATATCCTAGGATAATCAATTCGACCACAGCCAGAGTTCGAGTCGAACGATACGCGATGCAAGATCGCCTTCGCTAGAGAGGCTTGTCCTAATTCGAGCTAGTCGGTCATGTTTAATTCAGACGTAATGCGAATTTCACGTGAATCGTTTCATCGTCAAAGGTCCCGAAGTCAACTCACTTCGTGAGTTTAAAGGCTACGAGATCTTCGAATCGGTATTGGAGGTAATTCGGTTCCGAACTTATCGTTCATGTTTAATTCAACGTTGACCGGGTGCACCTAAGATGGGCGTAGTTTCGCGCAGGAAGCGAGAATAGTTCGACAAAAGGGGTGCAAAAGCGATAAAGAACTGTAAAAAAAAAAAAAAACGGTCGGGGTAGTACAGGTTTGCCGAAAGTATCTGGCGAAGATTTACTTTTATACGTTGGCGATGCATGTAAAATACGTCTTTACATAAAATGTCGTGGAGTTTTTACTCCGCAACTGAAATTGCCGCTCGTAAATTCTGGCATTGCAGTGATATCGACGACGCCCACCTGGACAATCCCGAGCTTTATTCCGGAATAAATCAACGCTATCGTTGCATAACGAAGCAACTGCAACCTTCTTTCCCTTTTCCACTTGGGAAACAATATTCGGACACGATACTCGTGTCTACATGCTACGTGCTTTAGGCTGTGGCAACTAATCGGCTGTGTGAACTGACGTTCACACGAAATCGATATATCAAAGCAATCAAATATAGTAATGTAGGGTTATTTGAGTTACCTAAGGTAAACATCTTCATTTAATCGTGATATTGAACTTGTAGAAATAAAGTAATGTAAATACACTATATAATTATGGTATTTCAATTAACAATATCAATTTTAGCTGAACAAATTTTTTTTCCATAGAAGTTATAATAGAAGTCATATCCTCATAGAAGGATATAGCTGTCAATATAAGTAAACGATATATTCCACTGTTTATCAGATTACTAATAGCGAATGAAATAGTCTGTTCTTAAATGTAAATGTCTCAAAAGCTATTCATAATTGAATTTGACAAATTCTCTTCATTGGCTCCTTATAATATTCCTCTAGATCCGAATAGAACCCTACCCTTACTCTATGTATATATATATTTTTTTATGAGTGTATGCATTGCAGTTTTCGAATGTTTCATTCGTCAGAAATCAGTTGCCGCCAAATCGCATCCACTGTAAAAGCACAGCTTTATTTCGACTCGTTTCCCTTCAATATTTCTTTCAGTCCTTTACAACGAAAAGATGGAGTGCCGCTAAAGAGATGTCCTGATATGAAAGATACGATCGTTTCACAAACGATATGGGATAGTTTAGGATCAGAAGTCGATTATTCGATGGCCGTTTGAACGAGCAGCGAGGCTCGATCTAGCATCTTCAACCGTTGCCACGAACGGTGCGTGTTCTGGACAGGGGATGTCCAGTGTCCCGTGGGACAATCTTGTCGGCAGGCCTTCGCCATTACCTGGCTACATTGTACGTCCACCCAGTGATCCTAGGCACACGATATTGCATCTGATGCGAAATCTGCCAGGCTGATCGCGGTGCCCCGGTACCTCTAGTCTGCATGGTTACCTTCGATAACCTCGTTCGGTCCTCTAACCGGTCGCTTGTTTGCAGCCGGTCTGGAGGAAGAGAGACAAAGGATGAGGTTTGAGGGAGTGGACACGAGACACGTCGACAGCACTAGTGGGATTATAGGGTCGACGGTCATAGAGGTCTTTTGAGTCAGAAGAAGGTCGCAGGATTGAATTATCTGCCATCAGGAGGGGTTTTGACCTCGGCTATCGCGATAGTGGAAAGTCGGAGAAAACCGAGTGGCCACTAATCATATAACCCCGAAATATAAGGAGGAAAACTCTGCTAGGATGAAACTGCCGGATATTGCCAGGAACAAAGAAAACAACCGTCTACCGTGGCCGAACGCTGGCATCCTCTTAAATCATCTCTATAGCCTGTAGCTAGAGTCTCCATAGAGTTTATTGCTAGGAGGCTGCGACGCTTGCCACAGATTTCAACGTTGGTCACGATTGATGTTATACGTTTGATAGGTAAACATATTTTAGTGTCTATTTGTTACAAAAGGGAAAAAAGACAAGAAAAAGGAAATTCGTTTGTTCTTTTCACGATCTTTATTGTTATTTCGAGTTGGAATTGGTTTGTTTCATTAAAGTTAGAAACGGATCGGTCCTACTACTGTCTATGTATCTAATAGTATCTTTGGTAGAGTTGTTTGCTCGAATAGTTCGGTTGAAATATTCGTATTCTTCAATTAAGATGATTTGAACTATTCATATCTTCACTGTACCATTGCAAAAGAAAATACTGAAGAGTTTCCAACACTATTTTCAACAAAAGATACAAGAAACAAAGTCGACTTTCTATTCTGATATAATCGAGATAAAGATTACGAAACATTCAGGTGACCATTTCATATATTGCAATTTAATATTAACTTATTATTTTACCATATTAGAATATATCTCATTAAGAAATACGTATGTGTATATTTTCGTCATTCACATCCACTATCCTTGGTCGTCGGATGCATGCCAGAATGGTCTGCTTTGACATGAATCAAGGATCAAACTCGCTGGGGTCCTGTTCAAGCAACGGGGTCAAAGGGCTGCTCGTCGAAGTGATGGCGTTCGAACGTATCCGCCGCAAACATTCCACAGAACAGGAGGACAGATGTGGTATATTACATCAGCAGTTGGTGGCGGAACCTCTCCGTCGTGACGGTATCCTTTGGGGTATCCGCAGATGTGCCGAAAGCCACACTCCTACGAGAACGCGCGCGCGTTATATATATAGTATATAGGAAACCGCCAGCACGAGCCTGGCTATTCGTGGTTTTGACAAGGTCGGGACAGGCTACCTGTCCTTCCAACCCTGAAATTCTCGGTCAATGATTATTAAGCGTCACATCTTGTGGCAACGACGGAACCGCGAAACGTGCCAAGTTCCTAATTATCAGGAACGTTTTGGTTGGATAATTCATGTCCCGTCTTGTGGAAATTCCCGTGAAAGCCGCTTGCGACTTTCCTCATTGCCTGAGAATCTGGTGGGTAGTCGATTCGAGGAAGAAGGTTATTTTTATGTTACGTTGCTTTGAGAAAGATTCGCGACTCGGTCAAATCTATTTATTTGCTTTCTCAGTTTCCTTTAATGTTATTAGAATATATCACATTGTCCAATTTTCCAAACTTAATACTCTAGGAACTTGTGATTTTTCTCTTATCGTATCAAGCTTTTTGCAAATATAAATTCTTCCTTCTTATTTCTGTTTACATCTTTGTCATTTAATTTTATATTTTACTTTACCTTTCTAGAACATCGCTCCGCGTTATCAACCAAAATACCTAAAACTCCAACGATTAGCAGTATCGTATCTCCGTCTTCTCGTTCCGACATCATCGCTCCACCAGGAATCGGAAGTGGTCGGTTCCGGAATTATTATCACTATTATCATATATATTGACCTTGCCGGCGTAAAGCCGCGTGCGGTGCTAACGCATTTGATTTAGCGCTAATAAATAACCATTATTGTAGAAACTGGAGTGGCGAATGCCGTATGCGGGGCCGGTTGCCAGCTTCCCGAGGGAGAGAAAATAGAATCGACAACGTAGTTTCCATTATTGTGCCTGATAAGGGGATGAGTACGCGGGGGCGGCTCGGTATCACGTCATACGTGTGGATAGGGTTGATTATACGACTATAATAATCCGCTAAAAGAGCAGCAGATGGCTCAGGCCACCCAAGTCGCGAAACTTGTGCATCGTTTTTGCATTCATCTAAAAAAGGCACCACGTGGTGAATGATGGACTAGGAACTTTCTCACAGTTCTCGTGAAACGTGAAAAGGCACGGAGCATGAAGAAAATTGCGTGTAATGATGGTGATTTATATGGTGTTTGATCTTGCGAACTTTCGTGTTTTAGAGCATAATTACTTAGAGTATAAGATGTTTCAGTGACTTTAAAAGAAGATTTTCTATAGAAGTTTAGATTAGATTAGTACTGGTATATGTATTTATAATGTAACTAAAAGCGTGATATTATTTAAGCCTCTCAAAAGCCAAACTGATCGACTATACTTCTTATAAAATCTTTGTTTCACAAATTAAGATCGTAATTAATAGTCAACGCTTTATAAAATAAACAAATCTTTTCATAAATTTACTTGTCATAAAGAGGGAGGGAGAACGAAATGTCTATTATAAAAATATTAGACGAAATAATCCACATTTTACGAGTAATATTCGATAATCACTTATTCTCCATCGCCTAAATTAGTGAAGAATCAAAAACGCGACGCACACCGTCCAAAATCGAAAGCACCATCAGAGGGATCATATTATTCGTCGTCGTAGAATCCAATTGCACGAAAGCCGCAGGCCTCCTATGTATCGATGTTCACTAACGGAATCGCTAATCCCATCTCGAAAACTCCAAGTTTCCCTAGAACTATAATTGTATAGCCGCGGCGTTCAATGAAACTGTTCCGGAGTCAAAGCATTCCTTCGTTTCACCGGTCAGACAGTGTTCTGCAGTCGTACCGACAAAAGGCCACTCTCGCTCTCTCATCTTCCTTCACCCTTGCAGCCTACAGTAACCAAAATACAGCTTAGACAGCAGTAGCACTCACCACCTACTCGTTGTTGCTCGAAGCAACGGCATCGTAACATTATTCAAAACGAAGAGAGGAGGGGGACAGTAATAACAACGCAACGTTGCGTTACCATTCTGCGCATCGTGTAGTCGGCTGGTTAGTGCTTTACGCGGCGAATAACATCGTAACATTGTATATGAATGGCTCTTTCGTAGATTTCGATGATGGGCCCGGTGTAGTACGCATTCCCTCGAAGCCGGGCAACCTGTCCGAGGCTGGCTCTAGCGCCGTCACATTCGTCACAGGCTCGCCACCCTTCTTGCCTGCAAGCCGTGGCTACTACTCCCTGGTCTGCAACGTGTAAACACGCCGGCGTAATAGCGAGCAGCGACCCTGCCGCTCCAACGGCATTGTGTGCGCATACTGATGTTTCATTAGCCGACTGTTCATGCTTCTCCCGGGCCGTCAATCAAGTTCTCCAGCCTGCGGCTGGCTCCTCAGTTTCACCAGACGTCCGTCCCGATCCCGGCCACAGTATCGGCCTGTTAGGATCGCTTTATAAGGGGATTACAATTATCCGATGTTTGATTACCCCTTCCGTGGTTGCAATCTGTTTAGACGCATTTACGTGCAGTAGCTATCGTATATATCTACGTACCCGTGCTCTTCTCTCCTCACTTACTGTATCGCAGGCAGACCGATGGAACGCGCTAGCATTTGCTTCCTTATCGTGGCGATCATTTGTTTCGCGATACCGGATAAAAGGATCGATTAACCGTATCACTGCTGCTACTTGTTCTTCGTTCGATTGATAAAAAGGTAGGTGGAGAGACGACGATCATTGCGATTAGCGATGTGTTCGCGATGTATGTATCCGTTGTTCGATGGATACACTTGACGGCTTAATTGTACTGGAGAAATCGTGAATGTAGACTGCTGCGAGGGGAATATTTTAAGGGGCCGCGTCGAGGAGCGTTTCAGAGATTGGAAAGATTCATTGTTTTGAGGACCTCTCGTTGCGATCATGATTACGTGTACTGTGGTTGATGGTTTTTTTTAGATCTGGAACTACGGTAACTCGGGGCATTATCATTTGAATGGATTTCATCGACTCGTTGAAATGATATGAATATGCGATTGGCTGGTATAAATAATTAGATGGAAATTTGTTTGTTTTTTTTCTTGTGATACGTAATAAGTGTGAGTTAGATTGTTATATGTCATAGTGAATAATTTAGAGATACGAAAGAAATGAGATTGTTATGCTAGAGTGTTAAACACAAGTGACAAGAGATTCCGAGAATATATACGTAGGTATTGTTAGAGATTTGATTACACGGTAATTTCTAATAAAAATGTATATTGTACATTCGTAATCTTTATGAATACGGTATGATTAATAAGAAAGAGAGTCGTCATTAGAGCGGTGCATGAGTCATCAGAGAGTCTTTCAAAAGTCATTACTGAGTCATTGCGGGCTTGTGGCAGAATCGTTAAAAAGCATCTTGCAAACGTATTAACTAAGTACATAACCAAATGGATACTTATTTGTTCTAGCTGTAAATTAAACATACTCTGCATAATTTTTTTTTTTATTCTCCTAACGCAACACTCACATTCCACTTCTTCGCAATAACGTTTATTATTTGTATTCAGAACAGCAAAATTCGCAGGTTTGTAACAACGTATCGTTATCATCAACTGCTGGAGTAGCAAACACTATACCATTTTCAGCCTGTGTAGTATTCTCGCGGTAAAGGTGAAACCATTTCGCCAGGAATTCAGCTTCGTTAGACGTTAACGCGGTTTTATGATACGATCTCGCGTATCGTTTCCTAGAAAGCGTGTATGACATTACGATATTCCATTACACGTGCTGTTTATTGTTAGTCATTCCGCTTCGACCACGCTAATCGCCAACGTAACTTATCGTTTCGATTTCTGGCGCGTTTTGAAATTTAAATAGAGGGAGGTGGAATCGAGAAGCGCGCCAAATGGAAATGCGCGACCGTACCGAAATCAATTTATAAGAGGATCACAATTATCTCCGCGGTCGATCCACCATCCCCCTTTCGAATTTACGCAACGGTTCGGAGTTATGCCGGCGGCGGGCCAGTGATGAACTGCAACGCAAATTCGAACCGCACTGTGGCGATGCCGATGGTCGATTGTTAGCGATGTCGCGCGGCCCGCCCGCAATTGTACACGTTTCATTTCAACGATCCAGATTATGTAAGTTTCGAGGCAATTACGCGTTGGTTATTTTGGTCATGTGAGTTATTCATGTTCGACGTTATGCAGATTTTGTTTCGGGAATAGAAGAGGGGGAAAATTAAATGAGATATGGAGAGATTTTTCTATGTTTCGATATGAATCGCGATGACGATCGATTTGATACGTTTCATATATATTTTTGTGTACAATGGCTCACGAATGTATTTGAATAGTTACCATAGAGAAGTTTTATGTCCATAATACGTGTGTTATATGAGAGATTTTCAACTGTTATTAACACCATAATGAGGTACGATTGTCATGATTATATTGGTCAAATTTGAAACCAATATTACAATGTATATAGAAATTACAAGATATTTATTGCAAATATGCATGTAGTAAAAAGTTAGTATTTATCTGGCATAAATAATGTTTCTTTACAAATATAAAAATCATTTAAAACTTTGCTCTGTAAATGCACTTGAAATCCTGGTTTTCTGTTCAATGATTGTTTGATGTGGACGGATTAAACTTATCCAGTTCCGTTTGATTATCCTTTTGAACTGAAAATCCACTCGTGCCGAATCACGACGATGTCGCGTGCACGAATCTCCGGAATCCCTTTGACGAATCTTTCTCGATGATTCACCACGACACGAACGTCTCAACGTTCTTGTAAACTAACGAGTAATTAAATTAGCTCCGAACACTAGCGTTTTTATGAAGTTAAATTGCAGGGCGTTCGTAAAGGAAACAGTAACTTGACCGTAAGGTTACCTGCCACAGTGAATGCTTATCCAAAGAAACACGTGCAAATTGGTGGGAAAAATATCGCTAGAATAAGATTGTTTGACATAATTTAAAAGACATGTAAGGCTCTACTTTTCAGGGTCATTCAAGATGTAGTAAATATTGTTCTAAGGTCATTTTTTACGCCTTTCACGACCGTTCTAAGATTTTTTTATAGATCAATTTAAAGTTTTACTAGTTTCATTCCGTTATAAAACGTTACGACTTGCGTGAGCACATAAAATTGTATAGTTTTCTATTAAGAATAGAGAACTTCTTTATACACAAAAAGCAGAGACACGAAGAGTATAGCCATACAATGTATATCCATAAGTCTCTATAACGCCACATTACAAGTACGTAATTTCCCAATTAAATGTCATGTTTCATAACCAATCCCAATCAACGGTTCTAACCACATAACAAATCAGCATGCAACGTTACCTAACCACGAGTAATATTAATCTAACCATCGAGTCGATTACGAAGACAATGAGCATTATGAAAAAGGAGAATCAACCTAACATTTAACGCAACCTACTACAAATTCTCGTCAAACTGGAACAGCGTCAAAACCAGCCGAATCCCATGAAGGAACGCGAACACGACAGTCCTTCCACCATCGCGCGGGTAACCTTTGACGCGTAGACGTGGTGTTGATTCGTGCACAGAGAAAACATGAAAAAGAGGGACCGAGGAGAAATAAAAAAAGAACGCAGAGCGACGATGCGTTTCAACGCGAACGAGATTGCTTTGTCAACTGCAGCGTAAGTGACAAGTACGATTGGCCCGCGCGGCGTATTATCCCGCCGATGTTTCATTACACTGTCAATCACCATGTTTGTCCAGAGGCCCTTGCCCGCAAACCGATCGACTCGTTCTCATCAACCGAGCCAAATCGCTTTCGCCGTTCGCTTTATAAAGGGATTACAATCATCCACTGTTTGATTACCTTTCCGGGCGTGTGCGAGTTAGTTAGCCCTGGCCGCGATACATACGCAAGAGAGCGCGATGTCAACAGCGTGTGCCAGCTAGTAGGACGATTCCCGCCGATCTATCCGCGCTCTGGCCACGGCAATCATATCGCGATATGCTTTACAGCGAAAGCTATTAACCGTCGATGGGCCAATTCTGTGACACATTTACACAAACTTCACCAGACCCCTTCCGCAAAGTGCCAATGTAATTTAATAGCACGATGGTTGCGTACGCAATGCCCATTGGGAACGCGGCTACGAGACGCGTGCATCGGTCCAAGAAATAAGGGGAAGAGACAAATGCGTTTCGTATTTGTGATGAAGATTGCAGGATCGTTTGATAATTTTAATGGTATAGGGTACGAGATTATTTATTTGAATATTTGAGGGTCAAGTGGTTTGTAGAATTTGAGTTCATCGATACTTTCTGTTTGCCACAGTGGTACAGTGGTACAGTAAAATGGCTATATATAGTCTGCGTTATATGAAACATTTTGAAATTTTTCGTTAGCACTTTAATGACGTACGTTGGCATGATTATATTAATAAAAGGAACCAGTTTAAAATTGCAGATTGTAAATTGCCTCCCTCTTCTACGATGTTACAGATTCTTGAACTTGGATCTGAACATTATAGATTCTAATAATTATAATTATAGACAAAGTAAAAGGTTAGTGTTATATGTTACTTAACTTACACAATATCGTAAGAGAACAGAAGCTTATATCGATTATACAATGTACAATCTAAGAGAAAGTGTAATCAGACAGAAAATCCTCGTTTACTTTATATTTTTGTCCATCACAATCACAGCTGCAACTATTTCCAATTATCCTCACAAAAGTTATTCAACATGAAACATGTAAAATACCAAACCTGATCTTACACATCATCAATCACTACTGGCGCCTAGAAATTCAACATTTTGACTTATGAACTTACGACTACGTTGTAATTCTTCTACCAATACACCAAACTTATACATGCATAGCACGAGAGAAGTCATAATACATTCACGTTAACTTCTCCTTATTATAGATGACAAGGCAAGCACCTTGGTGCATAGGTTGCAGTAGAAGCGATTGTATTAGTAAGACCGAGGGACCAAGCTGTGCGTATCGTGTCGACGGCTGCCGTAACCTGTAATTTCCCCGAAATCTTTAATTACCATTCTCGCGAGAGTCTCTTCTCCTCTCTCCTCCTCTCTCCTCCTCATGCTCTCTCTTTCTATCTGTGCACAGCCGTCGATCGTTGGAACGTTACGACGCGAACGTTCGAGGGTTCGTAATACGCCGCGCCATCGAAATCCGTCCGGTGCATGTACGTGTAGCCGAATGGAATTTACAATGGGACGATAATTTATGCTCGACGAGAGGCTCGCCCCGACCGACGACGGAACGCTTCGAGAGGGGTCTCGTGACGAGCTTCAGTGGGGGAAAGGAATCGAGAATTTACGACGCGCCGTTGCTCGGGGATACATTCATAAAAACGCCCCGTGATTCCCGTGGCCATTAAAAGCTGCCACACGGTAAACTGCGAATATCTTTGTTGATACCGCGACGATGACTCGACACGAGCTACGTTGCACGCTTTCTGACGAATGATCTGCATTGATGGATAAAAAGAGGTGGAAAGAGAAAAAGAAACGAGCAGAGTCCTCTTGCACGATATTATTTGAGAAATTTTACATTTTCTTATATATTTGCCTAGTAGAAGTGGGGTAATAAAATAAAGAAAATTTTCTAAGTACGTTTTTTAGTTAATAAATTATTTGGATGATATTCGGATTCGGAACTTCGGGATAATTTTTCGCCGTCGATCGTTTTAGATCTCGAGATTGTCTCTTTTTAAGTTCATCTCTTTTACTAATGATTTTTTAAACACTGTTCTAATATTTTCTTCGTCGTTTTTTCATCTTATGAAATTTAGAGAAAACGGAAATATTTATAACGTCATGACTACTGATTGGTTCTTAGTGAATTAAGAATGACAATAAATAGCGATATCAGACTGAATATTTTGCCAATAGCGCGAAAAGAGAATAGAGAATTCGCAGGACATTTCGTCGGGTTTCCTACATCTATCTATCTGATCATCCTCGAAAACAGTGGAGGATACAAAGGAGAGGGGGATGATGCGTGGTCTGCACCCTCGGTCAGCTCCTCGTGGACGTTGGAAAGGGTGAAACAGGGGCTGGTTTGTGCAACGTGTGTGATTACGTTGGCAATTACTCCCACCCTAGACTCGGATATGCCGTTGGCCTCCTTCCACTCTGGCATTCTCTGCGTCGTTCTCGACCGACGGCGGAAGGGTTGTAACTCGTTATTAGCGAGGAACAGAGACGGTAGAGGGGCAGGTGATTACAGCCTCGAAGTAGATTCCCCGGTGATGATAAACGCGGGTCCGCAGATCCGATCGTTGGTTCTGCCCTTTGAGTCTCTCCCTTTCTACCTCGATTTCTCGTACTTTCTCCATCTCAGACTACGTTTCCGTCTACCTCCATCCTTAGCTCGTCTTTCTATTCGAAAGTCGAAAGGAAACATCGGTGTCTTGATTACCGATCTAAAAGCTCGGAGCAAAATAACCTCGAGTTTAACCCTCTTAGCGCGTCCGTTTACCCTCCTAAGAGTTTCTTTCGATGTATCTAGATAAGAACGTAGCGGCCTTGAAGTGAACCATTTCGTCGCGTGTAAGTAGGAGTGTAAATCGTTTTATTGGACCCCGTTGGATATAGAAGCTGCTATTAAGACTGAGGTTAATCGTAAGGTTATATCGCCGAAGGGAGGTTAGATCGTTGCGAGACAGAAGTGATACTGTAGCCTCGGCTTTGCGTAAGCTTTTTTCGCGAAATCTTCGATGTATACGCGGAACGTCCACAGGTTGAAAGAGAACGGGCAGACGTCAGGGGGTTTATCTAGATCCGGCGGCGTCACGCGAAAGTGCTTGCAAACGATGCGGGAATAAATCATCCATAGTTGAAGAATCGTAGTTACCGTCGTCGACGATCGTTTCGCGAGAACAGTGGCTGTCTTTCGACGGTTGCATTCGGAACCGGTTGTCTCGTGCTCGTTACGCACTCGAGGAGCAGTCCGATGAAAGAACTCCGATATACCCAGGCTACGAAAGTTACTGACGAAGGAAATGGAGATCGGTGAAAAGGGAAGGAATGTTGGACGCTGAATGAAACGAACGCACAGAGGAATAGGGAGTTCGAAGACAAGGCAAGGTAAAAAAGAAGATGCCAAGGGTCAATCAGGAAGAAGGGTTCTTAAAGATCAGTCGGAGAAAAAGAGAGATAGAAAGAGTATCTCCCAGAACGGATTCTTTTGTGTATATACGTGTATATATACTATATAACGTTTCGACGAGAATGCTCCGCCATAGAATAGACTTGGAGAGCTCTCTAAAAATGACTGCACCTTTCGCGGTAGCGCACGCAGCGAAGGTATTAGCAGAGTCGATGGTAGCTAGAAGTTCTATAGGTATATACGCGTTACGCCAGATACACCATGATGGAAGCTATACGCGTGGAACGAAAAGATAACGCAATTTATTTCAACCTTTATTCATCCTCTTTTCGCTTTCCCCCTCTGCTGGCTCGTGTGTACCAGCCAACTCTATGTAGCTAAAGACTTTTCACCATTTTCTTTTTTTCTTTCGCCTCCCCTCTCTGTTCCCCCTCTTCATTTATTATTTTTTCTCTTAACCCTCATCTGATGCGCTCACTTCTCGCATCTTCTTCCATTAAAGGTCCACTCTTCGCCATTATTATCGTTGTGGACTTAAATGCATCCACTTTACACGGCTTCGTTGCGATAAAATCTTAAGTTCTCCTTTACCGCTTCACTGGGATTTCCTCAGAGAGAGTTTTCCAAGTAATGTTTTACCTTGTTGTTTTCGAAATCGCGTGGTCCTACCTTTGTGACGAGTAACAGTCGTATGACCGATCGGAATAGGTACAAACACCTAGCTGATGGTTATCGTTCAAAATATTATTCACAGCTTCCTTGCATTTTTGTTTCAGCGACTTAGTCGCTCACTTTGTCTCCAAGAATTAGGGTCATTCTACATACCGTTTCTTCCACGTGCAATTTATCTTTCAAGTTTCTTTGCATTTCATACAGCAGCAAAATTTTTTTATTAATATACAGGTGTTTTATAAATTGTACAGTTAAGCTGTGGACGAGAAACGTATAACTATAATAGGATCACTGTAATGAGATACGACTGATATGATAATATTGACCAAATTTACTGTTTAAATAACTTCGTAATTCTGTGAAATACGTACTTACATTAAATATCCTGTAACTCTTATACAAATTTTCAGATTTGTTTCAAACTTTACCAATACAATCATAATAGTGGCTTCTCATCGTGGTATTAATGAAGTTTCAAAATGTTTCGTGCAACTGCTCATGAAAGATTTCTAAACATGTTTGAATGCTTTCCTGAACAACCTTAGCTTGTAATGCAGTCAAGCGCTCTTTACAAATGATATTCCTTCTTTCTTCTGACTTTTTTCCCTCTGTTATTCGCGAGACTAATAAGATTATGCGCTTCGAACGAAATCCTACTCACGTTGTGTCGCTATTAAGACGAATTTTCCGTGGTTGACGAAAGCTGTTGGCGGAAATTTCATTTGTTGTTCGTAGATGCCGCTAAATCTGTCCGTAGCCGAGCTAAAATCCAACGGCCGACTAATCCAACTCGATCGCGCTTAATCCAAACTCGCACACTTCTCATTTCCGGCTGCCTGGAATTCTGGCGTGTCGCGATGCACGCGATTCATCGTTATGCTCCGTGGTTTTCCAAGAGGGAGCTAAGCCGAGTGGGTGCGATACGATTAACATACCAGAAGTTGCGTCGTTATTTGAATCAACCGTCTGAGTTGCACGACTGTTGAAACTCCGCGTGTACAGAACGCATGCATCAAGCAGCCGGTAATTTGGGTCATCGGGCTGACTGCCTTCTGGAAACATCCCTACGGAACGTGTGTATACGTGTGTGCCTTAGATCCGTTAGTACTAATGTAATGTACATTCCCGATATCTTGCAGTCATAGACCTCCCGTGCGCGTTTCTTCGACGCATATTCCAGTGAAATTGAATTTTCACCGCCTGGCAACCGATCGAAAACACGGATCACGGTTGACGATTGCGCGGTTTCTGTGGCCTCTTGACGATTTAGAACATTATTTGTAATTATCTTATCTGCGAATGATATTCTTTTAGGTTGGTATATTAGATGTCGAGTTTAATGGGATACTAAATGGAATATGTATTAAAAAGGCGTAGGAATAATGATGAAAATAGGGTAGCTATACAAAATATTTATACGTCATTGTATTTATTGTAGCATGTTCATATTGATTGATTAAACGTATAATTATATGGTACGTGGAAGTGTCGTATCATTAGTCGTACTTTCATACCATTACAAAAATTTGATACTATGAAAATTAGATGCAGTACCTGATAGAAAAAGTTTTCTTTAAAAAGGCTTTTTCTGCTAAACGAACAAGTTAATTTATAAAACAGTTGTACACAACGAAGTACGATTGTCTTTTGAGAAAAAATTGGCAGTAAACTTAACTTGCCTTTGTTTCGCCGTACCGTATTCTTATCTCGCCAATTAAATTCACTATAACCTTTGCACGCCAATTTACGAGATCTTCATTCTGTCTTCACTCGACTGTCCTAAACGTACCCGCTTCAACTACGATTGTCCTTTCTCATCAGCGAAATACTCGACATTTGCAGAAAGGTTGTCTAAGAATGAGATACAAACGGCATTCCAGATTGAGTCACGCTAGACTCAACTTTCTACAAGACTCGACGAAAATGTCATGAGCATCTTTACCAGTAGTTTGATGCCGGAGTTCTCCAAGAACGTGTACTTAACGCTTGCTTTAATTCTACATGCCTGACCTCGTTTTCGACACAGTGTTGCATTGTACCCCATAATCACCCTCGCTTATGCACACATCAGCCAATTATTGCAGTAGGGACTATCTCATTACCAATTAAGCCCTTTTCAACTGGGCTGGAACAGGGCCCAATGAATTTTCCATCGAAATTTCGACGTATCGAGGCCTTGGAAATTATAATAGACACGGTGAGTTCATAGTTATTCGTGGGAAACTATCGAGGGACGCGTGTTTACAGCACCGATATTCGTCTGCTAGACGGAACTAAGAACCGCTTTCTTCGCTGAGAAAGTTCGACGTACAATCTACAGACCGAACCTGATCTGAATCTTGCATGGCTACGTCATTAAATTAACGAATCCTTAATATAATTAGAGTTTCACAGGAACAAGTCGAAAGTAGAACGGAACGGAAGAGTGTTTCCTTTGTTCGATCAGCGTGCGACACGCGTTTCTCTTCCGTTCTTTGCTTCTTTTTGGTTCGATCCTGTCATAAGCTTAATGACTTAGGAGAAAAAAGAGAAAGCGAGTCGTGGTGTATTAATAAGAGAATTTTGTAGTTTCGATCGTTGATACAAGAGCGTAGACAGGGCATGAGTAACGAATAATTAGGAATTTATATGGGGATTATAGTAGTGATAATACGATTCTTATATGAATCATACAAAAGTTAAACTAATTAAATTTATTGAGAATAATTATATGATTTTTGAAAAGCATGAATGATGTATTTTGGTATCGTTAATTAAGAATTCTTGAAAAAGTGCATTTAATTCAATATGAGCTTCTACGTAGCTCTCACAAGTGATGGTTCAATTGATCAGAATTTTTTAAACAGTCTAGATTTGGAGAATTGAATCTGTTTAATCACGAATAAGAACATTCTACAAGAATAAAACAAAGAATATATTTCAAGAGCGATATACCAGAGAGAATAGAGTTCCACAAGTCGTTATCTACATTCACCGACTTTTATAATCGCCTTTAAAAACATCTCCATTTCATCAATGTGGTTAGGTACACATCACACAAAGACCATGAACTACACGCTACTTTAATGGAAAGTAGTAGATTACAGGTTCGAGTTGCAGGCGTTCAGCCTCGAACGAGGCGATACCCGCTCGCGAAAAAGGTGTTTGCCATTAATCTCTAAGCGTGACCCGGTGATGTAAGCCTATTACCTTGATTAAAATATCCAATAATCGAATTCATCCGAGTACGATAACGACAGGGTAACCGAACGATAGAAAAACAAAAATGCAACAGAACGAGGAAGACAGAGAGAACGAGGGGATAGATTTGTAAGAGGAAGATAGGTTAACACGGCAGGGTGGTAGGGGGTTGATTAATGAGAAGGGAGTGACGTGGCGGTACGCCGCGCACCAGCCACGCTTCGCCCCATTTCATCTTTTGCTTTCCCCTCCGTTTCGGTTTCGTCCTCTGGTATCTCCCTCTTTCCACCCTGCCAGCTTGTTTTCTCCCTCCTTTCACTTTTCCTCTATTTCCTTTTGTTTTATTCCGCGTCCTATCTCGAAAGGTTTCCGTCTTTTTTCGCTTAACTTCGTGACTCCTTTGTTCAGGGTGGCCCATTCGCCGCCTGCTTCGTGGCGCCTTGTCTGCGTGTAGTTTTTTCTCCTAAGAAGTTTTCTGAGTGTCTAATGTTCATCGAGAAGTATCGATTCGGTGGTAGTTTTATATTCTCATGTTGCAGTTGTGCGTTATCGTTGGCGGATACGAAGGCCATAGGTGAAAATCGTGATAAGTCTCGTCTTTATATTTACAGTATATTTAAATATCTACGTGTATATATTTTCCGTATTGACAAAAAAATCGTCTTGCGCAGAAGACGCAGAAGAATGCTTTCACTTTTTTAGAGTGCCGTAGCAAAAGGGCAAATAAAAATGTGAAACATCAGTCGAATTTTGAACATATAAAAATTTAGTTTGTTCATCACATAGCAAAGTAAAAAAAGAAAGGTGGGAAAGTTCGAGAACGAAAGTGCAACGATGTTTTGCTCTAAATATCTAGCAATAAAGACGCCGGGAAAAATGGACCAGAGTTGTGCACTTAGCGGTTCTTTTTTTTCCCGCGTGTTATGAAACAATGGGCTAGCAAATAATAGCACAGCGGTAAGCTACCATCAAAAGCCAAACACGGAATTGCCTCACCATGTCGACCCTTTCGAACCATAGCCTGCTGCACTGAGTAAAAATGAACCCAGTGACCTCGTATTTTTTAACCAGGTAACGCGTGTCGGTAACAGGCCACATTGTTTAAAGGTAACTTCGAGACGCCGTAATTCCATTCAATGCTACGATTAAAGCGTCGTTATTAGGGTCAACGAGAAACCTGTCATCATAGGAAAAATTGTATAGCCAGCAAAACTAATAACGACGTTTTTTCAACTGTTGAACGTTTCGTTCCCTCTTTTTTCGAACCGTTTCTTTCATCCGTCTTTTGCTTCTTCTAACACTGCAGATTTACACTGTTTCGTGTTCCAAGTCGTAGAATCGGCGTGGCGCCAACTATCGCCATTTTCCCAGATAGGCAAACGAGTCGAAAGTCAACGTGTCATTATCGATACACCTCCGTCCACGCGATTTTCGCAAAACTTGTTTCTCATTCTCGCCCCTGTTCCCATTTCACGAGATCGTTCACGTGCACGATTGCACGTCCTTTCAGCGCTCGCCCTTCGAGTTTTACACGACCGAAGGATACCTCGGAGGCTACTCTTATCTTGATTTATTCCACCAAGGTGTGATCCCTAGGGAAGGCCTCCCTATTTATTTAAAAGACTCTCTCGTAGGTCAACTTGGCCCGGAGAACCCTTAAAAGTAATCGCCAGATCTTTCAATTTCGTTAAATGGCAATGTAGTCTGCACACTTTACTAAATTTGTTTATTTATAGATAAAGGTCACGGGTGAATAACATAATAAAGTTATTATTAAAGTACAGTGTTGAAATATAATATGTCGTTAACCAATTCCACATCCATTCGTTTTTGATATTGAATATGTGTTGTTGGCTTTCTTGAATATACTTTCTTGAATATTTAAAAAAAATATCAGTACTAACGCAGACTAACGTAACAGCTAAGCTAAGCTTACTCGTTTCTCAAACAAAACATCATGGATTTATTACTTATTTTCGAAAGTCTTGGGTTTTCGAATTTGTCAGGTTAATTCCTTCTTTAATTGTTATATTAAAATGCCGGATTTTAGCCATCAAGTGATATAAAAGTCAGGAACTGAACAAAAATGGACTTGTCATGTTCTTCCCGTATGGCCGTCAAACGTCATTTTAGTCAAATTTGAACTTTCAACTGCGAATTTTACGCTGCTTCTACGTTAGGTGGAATTAAACTCTATTTCTCTGTAAGTGCAAGACGCGAGCATTATCTGCTTCTGCATTAATGCTTCTACATTAATTACCGAGAAAATTGCAAACTCCTCAAAGCGAAAAGTAATAAAATTGTTTCAACAAACTTCGGATAGAATCGATATCTCGCCTCTCGATCCGAACGCCGCCATCGCTTCAAGTGCCCCAGACATTCGTAATCAAATAACTTTCCCTCTCATTAGAGACACTCGAACGGTCCCAAACGAGGCAGCCTTGCATTCAGTGCACTCTGCGTTTCTGGGGGAGCGCTTTGTATATCGTCTTTCTCTCGCTATTCTTTCCCTGCTGGCGAAAATGTACCGGTATAAGTCATCAATTAAAACTTTTCAGCGTCTATCGACGAACGTAATTCCGCGATGGTGGTACATACCTGAATCAAAAAAGTCCCTTCGACGTCATAGTTTGGGAGGCAGGGAACATTTTACCCTATAATTTCGACAAATTTAGTTCATTAATTTTATTCTTATTCTGATGCTTAAGATTACTAAAAGTAGAACGGAAATCTGTGCACTGTCATTTTATCATTATAAATTAAAAAAATCTGTTTTCCTAGTACGACACGAATGCAGTATCTTTCTGACAAAATACAATGATCCCTATCAGCTGCTATCTTGTAATATTGGCGGCAGACTTCCGTTTTTAAGCGTAAAAAACGGCTAAATTATTGCAGGCTCTGTTAAGTTTCAAAATATTTACTTCTATACGTACAACATACGATACGCAACTATTCTTCAACTTAACACAGTACGATACAGCTGAGTTCAATTTTCCGGTAAATTCTTGGCTTAAAAATGAGCATGAAACTAACTAATGATTCAAGTTTACTGATACGCCACACAAAAAATGTCCACTTGCTGCCGGACTATCGCTAGATTCCCTGCGAGCACTTGAAACTTCGATACACCTCCTAGTTGAATCGTCGTATGTTTGAGAAGAGTGTATTGTCATGTCGAGGTCGGCCCATCCGTAATCAGCGCGCACGAGTTGGAAACATGTCAATTCCGTGAGGAGGCGTGAACTAGAGATGTCGAGGGTGTACGCATTCACATCTGGCCATAGAACCTACCCTCGATCGTCAACTCTTGATGGACACGGAGGAGGAAGAGAGCGTTTCAGACCGGATAAAGGCTTCTAGAAACGCGTCAGCAGGGTCAGATCCCACGAGCCGAACTATCTCCGATCAAAAAGTGATCTGATGTTCCATTTAAATCGGCTTATATAGCGAATGCGTTTCTGAGATTGTTCATTATTTGGCCAACTTGTTCCATATATTGAGTGTGTGAGTTTTTTTTTTATGTGGGATATACAGGAGTGGTATGTTGAAAGTTGTTGAAGGTTTGATGACGTTGTATGTTGAACAGGGTAATAAGGGAAATTGATCGTTGGATTATTTTAGGCAGTGAATTGATTGATGGGGCTGATGTATGTACATATATGGCGCATTTAATGCAACGTTTATGTAGGTACAATTAGGGCAGGATGTATGAACAGGTTTTAACAGAAGGTTTGATTTAGGATTTCTGCGGTAGGTGTGATTTTCATGGCTCTTTTAAAACGTAGTATATCTTTAAACACTTACTTTGAGTTTTAGTTTGATTGCTTCGGGTTTTAAACTTAACTAGATCTATTAGTGGTAATGCAGTAAATCTTTATTCATAATCCTAAACTTTATTTCAACGTTCCATGGAATATTTCACAAACAATTTGCTACTGGAATATATAAAATACAGATTTGTTCTCTTCATTAAACTTCCAAACCTCCAACTATACTAAACCAATACAAGTTTCTATACAAATTAATCTTAGGTTCACAAAAAATATTTCTTTCGTAACTCGAAGTTTACGTAATAATACGCAATTTATCAGTTGAATTACAATTGAAATTCGAATAATTAAGTTGGAAGTGAATTCGATCAAGATCAGGCGTGAAGTTGCAAGGGAAAATCCACGTTTTCTCGAAGAAACTTTCAATCGACGCCTTCGAAACGGTCCCCGGAATAATTTACACCGATACGATCTCGAACACACGTTGCAGAAGGAAGTGTCGCAGTGCTGTGAACGTTTTGCGAACTGAAATGCGAACGATCGAGATAACCGGAAGGCCCGAAGTTCCCTGTCCCCTTATCTTTTATCGTTCGTTTGCGATCCACTCGATTTCAGTTAATTTGAACTTCGCGCAAACTATCGCGACTCGTCTACCCTCGCCTATCATTTTCACAGAATAGTGCGAGTAAAAGTGAGGAAAATACGAAAGTCGCGCGAGCTCTAGTCTAAAGTAAATTATAAATTGTAAAAGAGAGAGAGAGAGAGGACAGGCCTTAAATAAACAATTTTACGAAGTAACTTCGAAGAAAGCTATACACCGTATCCTTGCTCCGAAAGCAATTCAGAAACGTTCATTTTTATTCAAATGTAAAAAATTGTCCTTGAACATAACAGCACGATGTTCTGCTACTTTACGTGTCAAGATGAATAATGTTCTTGAAATTGGATCAAGTATCGTTTTATTATTTTCAATTTACGATCATATAAACTGTTAATGATTATTTTACAAAGATAGTTTACAATGAAGTTAGATTACTTCTAGAGAAAAGTTTGCTAAATTTATTAATACTATTTATGAATAGTATTATAAGACAATAAGGAATGGAAATTTTATCTTCGTTAAAAATACTGAAAGAATTGCTAATTACCTAATGGAATAAATATTATATTCCATTTACTATATTCTTTTTAGGGTGTATACAGTGAAATACAAAAATGTATGATGGTCTGTATAAAAGAAAAATCGAACGACATCCATTCATGCATCGTGTATACTATACAAGCTCGAATGAAACTCAAGTTTCATACACAGTTTCCTAGTTTTTCATGGATTTTTAAACAAACTATGTTATTTCAAATACATATCGTGTTCTGCGCTCCGTTTTTTAATCTCAAAAATTCTAAATGTTATTCTTACATACGGTTGAATGGGTGCTTTTACATTGACCTGTGTGAGATGTGTGACATCAGACAGACACCTTGCTGAACTCGGGGGATTAAAATAATAATAACGTTGGAAATTGGACACGGCGGTGGCTGTACCCTCGTAATCTTCCGTGGCCATATGCCGGTGCCGGCTGGAACGAAGCCAGGCGAACGTGAAAAAAAAGGAGAACGATCGCATACCTAATCTGACATTGTGAGAGCGGGTTAGGGCGTCTAACTTTATTCAATCGCGGCTACGTTTCGTTATGGTCTCGCATTTCGAAAGAAGACGAATGTGAAGGGTCACGGAATAGGGTCATTCTAGGCGCACGTGTCGCGAAATCCCCTTTTTCCATGATAAGATGACGCTGATAAAGTCACTATCGAGTGAATCCCATAGCATACGCCATGCGTATTATCGCCTACCGTATTAGCATAACCTTAGATTTATTTTCAATTATAGTCTCGTATATTACATTCCATTTTTTTTTTCTTTTAATGCAAGATAGCGGCGAGGGTTATGAATGTGATGGATTTGTTTTTTTAAATATGGATAAATGGAGGTTCTGGTGGGAATGTATGCAGTAATATTATAGTATACTTGCGTATTAAGTAAAGAAAATAATGGCACGCGTTTGGTTTGTACAAACAATTGCAACTAAGGGCAAGAACTTATTTGGTATGTATCATTTTTTTAATATTATATATAATATTAGAATGATCCATCATAATTTTCTACGCAATAGTCTGCTAAATTATTCCTTATTTAGAAACATATTTTAGACAGAACTTATCTTATTTCAAGGAAATAATTTTACGATAGACATTAGTCTCAGCTAAGTAGAAAATAGAACTATAAACCTTCGTTCAACTAGATGTGTAGCTCACTTCAAGTAAAGTTTATTCACCTGTCTTACATCTCTTGATACTATTCGCTTGCGATAAATACATTTACTTTCCGAGATATCGAATACCAGTTTATATACTTAAATGATAAAATTCAGAGATAGTCGAGGAGTGGAGTTGGTCAACTTGGCATCCAAGAAACTCAAATAACACGCCATATCATCGTAGCGTAAATTCAGCGAAAGTATCGATCGCATAGGTGAAACTATTCAATTGCAAGTGAATTCCGCGCATCGAAAAGCCGAACGAGAGAAATTTCCGTCGCTACTGTTCTTACTGCACGTGGCACGCGATCCGTCTGCGTGCCGATAAGGCGTCGCACGTATAAACACGTAAAACTAGACAGAGGATAGAACAACGCGTGCACATGTATGCGACGACTCGGCCGCAAGGGAGGCCAACGTTCGAAACGCCCGTTCACATCGCCATTCGCGTTCCCCGGGAGCTTAACAGGGATCTACCGAGCTTGCGTGAAAGCCTCGATGACGTCCGGGTGAATCGGTTGTTTGCGCTTCTACGTGCGCCCACTTTCAAGGGAGCATTAGTTTCAATTTTTCTCCGCGAGATTTCCGGAGAGGCAACGTAATAAAGCGGAACAACACTGAAATAATAATTTATCGTCGCTCAAGCGTAACTTGCGTTTCGACGGTTACACGATAAAAGGATGATTTTTTGGTATAACTGTGGTGATATGAAAATAGGAATGAAATTGTAGCGAGAAATATTATAGTTTTGTTTAATGTTCTTGGCATCGGACATTTAAAGTTATCGATGAAGATGTTAAAGCGATTTTTGTAATGATGGAAGTGACTGTGAAAGAGTGTCGGATGTTTTCGGTATTCTAGAGAAATTGACTGAAGAAATTATTGGCTGTAATTGCAGATAATGAGCTCGTTCCATTGGAATTAGAATCATCGATCAGCTATAAAAATGCCAGCTAGATTGCATAAACAATCTGCAATAAATTCGCATTACTTTGCAATAATATAGGCTAATTATGGTTCAACAATCGATCGAATTGATTTTCCACGCTTTCAAGAAATAAATCGCCCTCCATTGCCTTCCGCTTGCTGAGATTATTAGCAGAAGTATCGCCCCCGCGATTTTAATATCGCCACGAACTATAGTTCGAGGTCGCGTTAGCGGGGATACGAATCGATTTATTAAATTCGAAGCACTTTCTAGGGAACGTTTATTCCGATACGGTTCGTGGAGAAATGAGGCGTTCCAAAACGTCGTTTAGAGATGGAGGAATGAAACTTATGAAAATTTGTAGCTTCTCGTTCATATAATCCTGATGTTGTACTCCGTCGAATTCAATTTTGTGTGTGATATTGTTCCATGTATTATAATTCCACGTTCCATTTTTACAATATGTATATCATTTGATATCGTATTTTTATATAAATCATATTATTCACACAAATGGTGCGAGTAGATGATTCGAAGCCGAAGTAGTAAAAACAGAATTTGTCAGACAATTCTCAGACAATTTCTCAGACAATTTGTCAGACAATTTCTCGAGTATTTGCTCGAACATGACAAGAGATACATCGTTACATTGTCACTAATAACTATTTTTATTTATATGTCTTTTATATCTTTCGTATTAAGTTTATTTGTAACACAGCATCCGTATGGTATATTAAAAAAAATTTATAAAATCAATGAAAAATTTATACAATCAACAAAAACATAATTTCACCAGAGCAGATTCAATCTCGTTTTCATCACCCGCAATGAAAGCATCCTGAAAACCGTTTCGACCACCAGAATGTACGCGTGTCATGCGCAGCGCCAGATTTTGTAGAGCGAAAATTATAGCCGCGTAAGGAAGAACGTGACCCAGATTCATCTTGCGAAACCGTGGTAACTTCGTTTCGAACGCATGATCGCGTTTCACTCTGTTAACGATATCGATATCCGGCTGTTTCCGCAGCGTTCAGTTTTCCGCGGAATCCACGGAAGATCAATGTATAAGCAAGAGGTTCAACCGAAAGTAGATCAAGCGTTTTTCAACGATCTTTAAACAGTTTCGTTCAGAATAGCGTAACAAATGCATGAAATTTCCGTTTCGTTAACAATACTTGCTTTCGGATCGTTTATTTCTACATTTTGCAACGATTTTAAATGTTCTTGCTTTTATTTTTCATTTGTATTATTAACTCCTTACCTTACGGTATTGAATCATATATTCATAATTGAGGTATGGTTCCGATTAACACTAGAACTACTAATAATTAACACGGAGTCATTTTCACCAAAACCAGTCAAAATGACTGATCTTTAAAAAATACGTAATAATAGAATATTTTTATATTTATTGATTTATTTCTTTCTTACAGAAGCAATTCCATGTTATGTAGTACATTTTTGGTATTCTTAATCCATCTGGGACCATGATCCCTAAACGAGGATTGACACATTTATAAAATTGTAGAATCTGTCATTTTGACTGCTGTGGTATTTCTAGTGTTAGCATCTAGCGATTTAGCAATCGATCCGGAATTTTTCTGATAACTCATCATATTAAATGATACAAAGTAAAAATTTTAAAAACGTGTGGGAAGTTATACAAAATGAGGAAACTGTTATTTTGACTGGTACTTGGTAAGTACCTTAAGTAGCCTTAAGTACCTTTATAAGTAGCCTTAATACAAAATTATTTTGAGTTTGAATACATAAAAAACAAAATAAAATTCATTATATTATTCTTTTAGTTATCGTTGCGGAACTCATTACATCATTGCGGAAAGAAAATATAACATGAAGTAGGAATTTTAAAATAAACTTGTAAAACCACTCAATTTGACTGATGTGGTAGTTCTAGTGTTAAATAAAAGGAAAGTTTAATTTGTACTCTAATTTTTAATTCTTCTCCCATTGGTACGGATTGCGAATTATTTATCTAGCTACATTTCCTTAGTCACAGATGTTTTTCATCTGATTGTGTTCTTTTCATCATTAAACAATTTTTCAAGTTTGAAATGTTTTTAATATACGTGATTTCTCGTTTCATTTTTATGCTACAAAACATTGAATATCTTTCTGTTCAATCTTTCTGAAACAAAAGCAAGATTGACATATAGAAATTGCGAAACGACAGAGTTCAATGCAAATTACGTATTGTATTGAATATTTCCGAATTGCGTCCGACATAGTATTATTGCGATGAATACCTGATTTAAGTAGTTACTAAAGCAATCGTCAGACACGGTTTTAATTATAACAATTGTTTGATCATCAAGATAATTGACAGAGGTACAAACAATCTGAAATTTAGTTGGATAATTTGTACTTCCAAATTGTTGAAAATCGAACGAGGTCGGCATGAAATTCCAGGGTTTTCTCATTTGCAAAGCGACGAGCAAAGACACTAAAATCGTTCGAATTGGAAGCGCGGCCAAGGCTCGTGTAATTAAAGCAGAAAGTACTCGAATCCCTGTGCAATAACAAGTAATGACCAGCCTCTGTTCATAAACTGTGCACGCGTGCAACAGGATGGTACGCTCGTTTTCGACATGTCGAGTATCCGTGTGCGCGTGAACCAAGGGAAAAGTAAAATATGCGCGCGAATTCAGTTCGTCCGACGAGTTCCCTGGGCGATGACGGTCTCTCGTGAGGATCGAGTTCTTTGAAATTGGAGAGAGACGGCGGAAAAAGCTTCGTCCGTGCCTCTCGCGAGTATTGATTGTTCATACTTGGATTTTCTCTGTTCCGTCGGATAGTCAGTCCGCTTCGAGAACAAAGTTTCGAAAGAAATTGAAGCAGGCGAGATCCCAATTTTCCTTCGTCCCCATTTAAAATCGCACCCGTGAATCCTTCTCTTTTTCTTCCTTTTTTTTTTTTTTTTTTTTTTTTTTTTTTGTATCGTTAGCGTTGGAAAAAGGGACGATCGACGAAACAATTTTTTTTCACGGTCCGAGTGACTTTAATAGTTCCGATCTTTCTGACGCGTGAAATCATTCGACTATGAATGCTCTCATATTGGGTTCTTTCGCTTTTTCCTCTTTTTTCTTTAATCGACCGTGCGGGTTAAATTTTTACTCGACCGGATTTTTTCAATATCATTGCGAATTTTTCCTGGAATTATCGAATCCATCATTGAAAAATTTATACGTTTTAATATGATGGAAATATTTGCATTATTTTGGCTACATTCTAACATTTTTGTCTATCGGTTATAGAAGACTTTGAGCATTCTAAAGAAGAAATGGTCGTTTAACTTGTGTTATATTCATAACCGCTTAAATTATAACTTCGTGCAAGCTACAGTGAGTCGTGATACAATATCAACTTTTGATTACCGAAATAAAAAAGATACGTATGTGATGTTTAGGAGTGCATAAAAAATTTAACAATGAAAAGTTTCACTGCCATGTCGTCATAGGCTGTTCTACATATCATTTCCATAGCGTAAGTGAATAAATCTTGAAAAAGAATCGGTCCAACATCATCCTTCATCAAAATCACATAAAAGAACTACCACTTCTACCTGTCTCTAATAAAAATCACCACTGAAACACCATCGAACAATTCACTTAACATCTCTAATGCATTAATCTGTATTCACTCCAAATCTGCTAATGTTAATGACACTCATTGTCAACATCTGGTTGACTAATGGAGAGGAGTGTTCACACTTTGACATGTTCGTCAAGGTAATCAAACGAGACCTACATTTTGAAAATACATGGCTGCCGGTACTCTAACTTGCAATCTGTCTTTCATGGCATACACAAGTTAGTGATCCATTAGACAATTCGTTAGAAGCCTAAGCATCTATCATCAATCGTCTGGTGAACGCGCGTACGTAACGTCGCAGCGAAAGGTCTGGCCGCCTTTAGCGAGTCGAGTAATGATAAAAAATTACATAAGCGGACAGTTCGGGGTCGAAGGGAAGATAGAGTGGCCGCGTTTTAACGATAGCATCTCGTTTGTCGTGATTAACGGAGTCGAGCAGGCTTTTCTTTCGTATCGAGTCTAGCGAACGCGATTACGAGGACTCGCGAGGGCCGACGATGGCAGACGAAAAACAGAAGGAAAGAGAAAACGAAGCGACATCGACTCGGTTAATTGAGAAATACCGCTTAAGCGAATTAACCCACTGCCGGAACCACCGAATTCAAATGGATAGTTTCCGGTCCCGGGCTCGTTTAGCGTTATCTCTCTGCGTTAACAACCCCAGAGGAACGATCTTATCGTTCCGCGATACCTAAAGGCTCTTTTTCGACCACTCGAAGGCAATTTACAGTAAATAATCGCGTCTACGGTGTTTTTAATGGCACACAAGTGTGTAATAAATGGTCTTTGGAAGTCGTTAGTTTTGTTTAAACGAAAGGAGCCTATTGTAAGAGTCTTAAAATTAATATAATTCACTTTCCTCATCGGCTTTATCTCGCGGTTAATCGGATCATCCCTCGACTAAAAATTTCTATGACTAGGAAGTTAATAATTGCTCGATTCATTTGAAATAATATTTATTTTTCTATGTTATAAACTATTGCGATATATTTAATATTTTTAGTTTGATTTGTTGGGTTATTATTTGAAAGATGTTTATACTTATAACGGATGGTAAAATTAATAAAGCTTCGAATTTAAGTTCTAATTGCACGATTATACAGAATTTGACGAATTATATATAACCGTTCTAAACGATCGTGGCAATTTTGGCAAGCAAAGGTTCTTGCAAATATTTGGTAATTAGTGATCTACATTCGGCGGTTAGTGTATTATTTTCTCGATAAATACGCAAACAGCGAAACGTTTGCACGATGTTCCGTTACAGAGATTATTAGTAATTATTTGAACGAGCAGTTTGCAGCTAATATCGAGTCATATTTCCTGTTAATACGTTCGATTCATTGATCGACAGTTGTAAATTATACGAGGAGTTTTCGCAAGAATTTACAATAATTTCTTATACAAAATTATTTTTTTGTATAGTTATTTGTATATAGATAATGAAAATCAGGAAACCTAACAACCTTAGCATCAAATGAACATGAATGGTATCAAATGGGACATAGAAATAGAAACAAAATTCGAATCGTGCTATCTCTTTATTCAAACTGCGCGTAAAATTAAGTCCTCCGCATTCATTGTTCGCAAAAACATTTTTCCTGTTCAATTGAATACAGAGAACTTAAATAAATTTCTTTCCAAGATTCACTACGATTAGCATTGATAATTTTTCTGCATACCGGAATTAATTTACGCTCGAATCTACGAATCACCAAAATGGTGAAAATAATCAATTTCTAATAACTTTCACAGAAATTTTGCAGGTTAGCTTTTACTTACAAGCTATTGATCTTTGAATGATTTTTTATAAAATATATATAAGCAGTTTTAACGTTAATGAAAACATAATGAGAAACAAACCACGTATGCTTATATTCCCAAAATATGTCTTTCAAATCTTCATATGATCAAAATTACGAGATGCCTGGTTTAGAAATAAACAAAGGTTAATTTCAACGCTGATGTACGATCGAACCAGTACCCTCAAGAACTCTGGAACTCAGCGGCACGAATAATCTTGTAGTAGTGGTCGAGGTTCGATAAAGTTGGTGAAAGTTGGCTGACCTCAGCGACTACCGCGAAGATCACCGAGGAAGAAAACGATTTTACGTCTGGTCGAAAATAGAAGCGTTCGAACGAATGTGGAGAACGATGCAGTTATATCAACTGACCGAACGAGCGGCAGGTGCAGACATCATCTTCTATGCACGCGATGCGATACGATTTTATTACGGCAATAAAATCGGAATAATGCGCGCGACGAACGTACTGCTGGTCCTCGCTGACGAGCCGGAAAAACGAACCGTCGTATTTGCGAGGGAATATAAATTTTCAGTCTTCCCCGGGGGGACAATACGGCCCTGGGCCGCCGCGGTTTATCCGCGCCGATCTAACGAACTGCGTGCCGATGTTGCGCTTCGGAAGATACACTGCAAAAACGTTCTAGCGGATCCAGCTTTTCCGAATTTTATTGACGTCGAGTGTTTTGATGGTCTAAGTGTATTTTCTGCGTGTTAGCTTTAGTGCGCTCAAGATTTATAGCGGGCGCGATATATATAGAAATGCCTGTGTTCCTATTGTGATCGATAATTGATAACAGATTTCAAGTTAGAATGGTTAGAACGGATGGAATAATTAGTTTGATGAATCGAAGATCAGTTCATTCTGATATTTTACAAAATAGGTTTACCCCTCGTGTTTCCCAGATTTCATTGATTTTTTAGTGAACACAGTTAGGCTAATTCAAACGAACGTATAGCTAGTAATAATTTGATGAATTTTTGTAATTTTTATTGAGGGATTTTTTGTATTAGTGGATGACGAGAAAATCTCTATATAGTAACATTAATCTTCCTTTTCGTATCGTAGTGTATATCGAAACCTGCTTCGTCTAATTATTAATTGTTCTTAAACGTAGAAAATCTCTTGTACAGAGAAGCAATTAAAGAATTGAGCGAACATGAAAATTACAAGTTTGAGGAAGGATAAAACTATATCAATAATATCGGTACATTATCTTGAAAAATCTCGAACTATCTGCTTGAAGAGTTCAATCTTGGCCATTCATGATTGAAATTCAGGTTATAATCCACGATTAAAAAGCTCGATGAGCCGAGTAGATATACGTAACGATCTATTACACTCGTACAAAAGTACTATTGTTACCGGATCCACCAATGAACATCAATTCGAGTTAGCCTCGTATTAAGCTCGACCGCATCGCTACGCCACTTGGTCGGGAGATAAAGGACGAGAGATCAGGTTTTTGCATTCATTCATGGGCTCGCGGGCAAAGAACTTGTGAAGGGAACGAGAGTCAGCTAGAATCGTTCGGTGCCGGTGTAAACACGAGAAAGATAGAGAGAAAAAAGAGAGACTCGTGTGTCTGTGCAGCGACGCCACACTTGGACCCCTTTCATTCGACGTCAGCCCCTTCTGATACCGCATAAAATATAGTATTGTTCGCGCTCTGTTAGTCTAGAGTGGAGAACGAGTATATTTAGGAAAGGGCGGCTTTCTTTCATATGTTAAGCAGATCAGTGTCGGCCGACGAGATAGAGGGTGAAAAGGGTGTTTGTGAAAGGTATGGGGGATGGTGGC
The DNA here is from genome assembly GCF_024516045.1 of Bombus affinis. Taxonomy (NCBI): domain Eukaryota; kingdom Metazoa; phylum Arthropoda; class Insecta; order Hymenoptera; family Apidae; genus Bombus; species Bombus affinis. Next base: position 5,560,779 of record NC_066347.1, on the reverse strand, counting down.
GAAGAGTATAGCGAGAGGATGGCACGAACGTCCCTTACGACTTTTACCCAAGAGAACTGTGCAGGAGCGCGCGCTCCTAAATGATTGCTGGCTTGACTTAATGTTGTGAAAAATAGCCGCGCACTCCCGCGCATCTTACGGATATTTTTCTTTATAAAAAGGCGAAAGCAAAGTGATGAATCCAATTTTTTAGCATGGTATAATTCGAAGTTTCCCCGCTCAGCGTGACTCGTAGCTGCGATTTCGACGATTTATATTCGTCGCGTATGCTATACGCTTCCTTCACGATCGCTAGATCGTGAAACTTCTTTCGTTTACGAGTTATTCCTCGAGCGTTTCAAAGAGGGATAAATTCGTTTGCCGGTACGTTTTAAGATTCGAGATTAATTCAATACTTTGGTTAAGCACGTTCTAAAAGCCGACTATATTTCAGGTCGTACCATTTTTCTTTGTCGATGGTACAGTGAAATTTTTATCGCGCGATGCTTCCTTGCGTGTGCACGAACCGTACGCTCGTGAATTAATGCTGTCTCGACTTTACGATCAAAGAATATCGGAACCAAGTGTCTCGTAACATTATCTTTTGATGCAGCAAGAAACGAGGTCCTAGTGTAAAGTAGTACGATCTTTGCGTAATCTTAGTAACCTGAATCTCATTAAGAGACCGCGTAATATTAAATACTTGCAATATTTATGAAGTATGTAAAATTGCTTTAATCCAAGTGCTATGGTACCCGAATTTATTGAACTTTAGACTATAAAGTCCAAGCCCTAAACTTCATAATTCTCAAAGTTCAGCACTTTAAAACCTCCTACCTCTACAATCCCAGAACCCTTAAAATCGATTTTACAGAGCTCAGATCCTAGACCTCTGTTAGACTCTAGAGCCTAGGATCCTTGAACCCTAGATTCTAGAATCTGAAAGCTCAAGATTGCGTATACATAACCTTGCTTTGATTCCCCGGAGACTCGATTATGATCGTACTAAAGTAAATCCAAAATGTTCCGTCATATTACCGGTTCGGTAGCTCCACACTCACGCATAAACTGCCATTCATCCTTAATGACCTTAATTGACGTTTTACTCGAGAACATTTGCACGGCCGAGTCCCCGTCTCCGCCAATTGAGGTCCATTTGCTGCTTCGATGTTCACGTCGCCCCCGTTCCGCAATAAAACCGCCACCTAGTCGATGAAACGAGAAATGTCACGTTGTTACGTGTCGTGTAATTCTAACGAGTTTTATGACGGCGATATAAGTCGCCTGTTGGCTTTGCTCGGCTTACTGCGAGATGCGAAATGAAAAGAGAGCAGCAGAAGATAGAGCAACGCGAACGAGGGAACGAGGAGAACAAACGGCAAGCGTTATTATAAAAGTCATAATGAAAATCTAACGATCCGTCAGGCGAGGCGTGCAGCGGCCAGAGAAATGAATTTCCTCGAGGTCCACCCTTCGTTGCTCAGTGTTTAATCTCTTTGTTTACTTTTGCTTGCAGAACACGTGAGGGAATTCAGCTGCGGCATGCTGTATTACAGGACGTTGTACCTGGACAGTAAGAGGGACGCCCTATACGTCGGCGCTATGTAAGTACTGTTTCTTCCCTTCCGTACTAACCCGCAAACCGGCTCCGCGTTCATCGCTTTTTCTCACATAATAAAATGTCGTAGGATGAAAATCCTGTCTCGGTAAAAGTTGCGCTTCATTCGTCGTCAAAGTGCCAGAAGCGGGACCTCGCTGGATAAAATGGAAAGATGGAGGGGGGTGTACGTGTGTGTACGTGCCGCGAAACGGATTTTTATGATTCTCGTGATTAAAATTCTGCACGGAATGCGAGCGCAAGAGGGGATGGAAGCGTGACGATTGATTAAATTTCTCGGTGACGTCGAACATCGTATAATCCATGTTTTGAAATACTCTGTGTATTACAGCGACGCTGATACACGCCGGCTTTCGCCATGATAATTATCGTCGCGCTGATTGCACCGAATTGCTACCCCTCTCGCCGTCGTCCCCTATTTCCACACACCCCTTTCGACCTATCGGCCGTGCAACGTTCAACGACGATCGTTTTTTGTTCAAGGCCTTATATCGACGCGCGTGCGCACTGAATCAGTGTGCAATTTTGCTCGTTATTTATCCCGCATTCGAGATTGAAATGAAAAGTAACGTTCCGTTCGATGGCGTAACTGGGTCACGCGTGAAATGTTTCGTGCGTTCGCCCTGTCTCGACCAAGCTTTCCGTACGTTGCGGAATGATTGACAGAGAGGGTTGGCGAACAGTTGGCTGGCTATTCCGCTTTAGATTATTTCCAGTGGAATCGTGAAGTTTGCTCGTTTAAGGTAGAAAAAAAAGTAAGCTGTTATTGGAGGTGATTAAAAATATCGTCAAGCGAGAGAAGTGTTCGAAACTGTACCTCATTCTGTTTTTATGTTTTTCGTTTTAATAGCACAATAATCGAAATTTTTATTTTTTCTGTAGAACGAGATATTTTGAGAGTTATTTCGAATGAATTCGATTGATAATAAATGTCTAATCAGTCAAGTTGAATTAATAGCAATAAAATTATAATCAATCGAATAAATCCAACTAATCAGCTGTGAAAAATGTCATAAATTTTATAGAATTGGATTTGCAATAACAATAACGATCAATTATATAAAAATATATACGTAGATTATATATTAATATTCATTTAATAAAAGGGAAATTGAGTATAATAATTTAGTTCTCGCCGAGCCGATTGTTTAACTTTCTGTTTCGCTTCGTCGTCATAACATATTCACGCAAGAAGCTTCGCGTTCGTGCACTCCTTTTCGTAATCGGGCCCTTTTCTGCGGTATTTGCACGCACTCTTAGCTCGAGCACTGAAATATATACCCGCGTTTATGTACCGGGTCGTTCCTCTGTACACGAGGGGAATGACTAGGTTTCGTTTGCTAAACGTTTCAATTTGCAGAAAGGTAATTTACTGAGACCTTCGGGGCACGGCGGAAACTCTGGAACGAAAGACGAAAGAGCGGATTAAATTCCTTTGCTACTTTTTAAAGAACATTTCCGATTAATCTTGACATTCAAGTGAATGAAGAAATATCCTCAACGATTACATGTAATCGAGACGTAAAATTGTTTTTGCGGGCGATAGCTCTTAATTGACGAGATTTAATTCAGCGAAAATATACGCCTGGAATATTCATGTTAATATGTACAAATTTGTTGATTACTTTGACTAGATCGTATTACTGAAATAAATAGAGAGAGCAAGGCTTGAAATGTATGTAGTTAGAGCTAGCCTTTTCCACAAATTAGTTGCCTTTCTCAATTTTATGAATTAGTAGAGTTAATTATCTCTATCAAAAATTCTTCTATTCTCTTTATAAAATAAAACACACCTATGTTTCTTTCTAACATGAAATTAACTATGAGTTTTACTGTAAATTTGTTATAAATTATTATTTTCGAATATTCTTGGAATAGTAATGAGACCAAAATTAAAAATATCTTGTTTGAATAAAGTAATAGAAGAGAAATAATAAATCGGTATAGCAATCTTAGTCGTGAGCCAAAATAGCTTTCGTTGTCAACTCGAATACTCTTCGTTGTAGCAAACAAAGCACGAATCTCTTGCACCATCGTCGTATGGTGGTAATACAATATTCTAATGGGGGCTATCTTTTCTCCTTTAGAACGAAGGTCGTCGTTGAGGGAACGGAACAGGGGGTTGCTTCGTCTGGAATGGATAAAGAGATTTTGACAGGGAACACTGCATCATTACTATACGAGTATTATTTCTTGATTCGGTTCCAACCTTTTCTTTCCCCCGCGTTACTATCCTGCCGGCCATTCACTGGCGTTTTCCTTTGTGAGCCTCCCTTCTTAATTTGGTAAATGCCAGCAAAATGCTACACGGCTCTGGTAATGGAGAGGTCACCAGGGCAACGCGTCTCTGAAAGACATAGCCAGATACAAAAACCAGAAGAACGTCTCCTATACGAGCCAAAAATAAGAAGTCATGTAATATATTTATTGCGACAGAAAAATTATGTCGTGCTTTATGTTTTGGCAGATAGATGAAACTGCGTGGTTGTTACATGTGAAGCAAAAAATCAAATTAATAGTAATGTGTTGTTTCTTGATGAAGTTAATATTTAATCAAGTTGATTGAAGCGAATTCTACCACTTTATTTTTGAATATAATTTAGAATTAAATCTAACGTATGTAATCTGCAATTGAGTTTGCAAAGGGTGCTAAAAGATATAGTTTTAAATAAGATCTTATAAGAGTATCTTATAAGAGTAATGGATCAACGTTCAGGAAAAGTGTACTTTTGATTTCAATACCGTAAAGTGTATGCTTGTGTTATGATTTATTTATTTGGCTTACAATAGCTATAGCTAGCGAAGGGTGCATATCGAATAGAATAGATTAAGCAAGAAACTTTTATATACTGTAGGAACATAATATTTCAAAAATCTTTTTATCATTTAACGATACACGTGCATTGTACACAGTAGGTATATAAAAACTCTTTTATGTAAAAGTGAAGAAATATTAAAATGCATTCGTTTTCATAAATAAAAATAAATATAAAAAAAAATATGTTACACGTAGAAGTATAATTACGATATATTCTCGTCATAGTATATTTTTAAGCAAGTTTTTGATCTAGTAGAAATTCAATTTACACCTGCTATTATTTATAATGGTAAATGGATGAAAATCTCATTAGGAATTGCTATCTTATGATTATTAGGACCATTTTACCGGGATCGTATTACATTTTGTTGGGATTACAAATACAAATCGTAATCGTTGTACTAGAACGGATCACAAGGCATTCGCGGGGACGATTTATTTTGCTGATATTTAACATATCTGTCGGTGCTTGTGTGGTCCATTTGCTAAATAGTCGGAATAATGAAGGTTTAATCCTGGCGATGCTCAATAAAGTAGCATTATGTAAATGTAATAGGTAATTCCGGAACAACTGATAGATATTGAATTTCAAAGCGTATCCACGAATAATCTATTAAATTTACTGTCTCGATAAATTCATTTTTACACAAACTGTATATCGATGATTGTTCGATGTTGTTATGCAAAAATTAACATTAAAATTTATGTCGGCTGCGTTTATTTTCCATTTTCAATTTTATTCAGTACAATGTCCCGCGAATTATTATCATCTTTGGCAATGTTAATGAAATTGGGATTAAAAAAGGATAAATTTAAAATTGTTCTTAGTATTATTTGTATTATTCATTCTTTGTGCTAATTCCGTGATCTATTTCTTTCATTATTCCACGAAATTATGTACAAATTGAATATCTCCTTTCATTGTTTTTTATCCTCTTTTTCTAATTTTACTGCATACTAACTACACTTAGATAAAAAAAAAAAAACGTTGCAATATACTATTCAACATCGCTTAAAAATAAGCAATTTAGTGAAACAAGATAACATTCAAATTCTCGTCGAGCTCAGAATCGAATAAACCGAAAGCCCCAGTACAGTTCTCAAGATTTCCAAACGAACGTAACCTTATTACACGCGGCAGCGAACGCGTGACACGCGCGGGGCGCGAAATAATTTCAGTCAAAACGAGAGGACCGAGGATGAGATTCTCTCAAAGGTGGAGGAAACGGGATTACGAACGGGGAGAATAAATCGGATAAAGGCGACGACGAGGTAAGAAATGACAAGCGCGTAAGATCCTTCCTTTTAAAAACGATTCCCTTCGTCCCGGTAACAAGACGGGAGCGCCTGCGCGTACCAAAGCGCATAAGGGGTGAAAAGGTAAAAACGCGACTTACGATAAATTGCATTTTCCAACGAGCAAGAGCGAACAGGAGTTTAACGTTTCCTGTTTTCTGGCTTCGTTCCATGGCCTCGTTTCTAGTTTCCCTTCGACTATCCACCTGCACACGCAGCCACCCCTCCCCGCAATATCGAATTCCGATAAGAATCCTCGCGCAAAAGGAAAACGATTCCGACATTCCTTTTCCAATGATGCGAAACGATTAAGCTCTATGATCCCCGAGAACGCGGCGTTTCAATGATGTGACTCTCGATTTCAGACGGAACATCAGCGTACCACCCTCTCAGCTGCGGGGGCGTAGTTTAATTAAAAGGCTCCGGATAAAACGCAGCGCGTTATTCGCAAATTCGAGTCGATTCCGCGCTTTGTAAAAAGCGAATTGTGCCCGGTTTCCCACTGAGCGATACTGTTAATCGTTCGCGAGCCGGTTAATTGGATTTCCAGATGATATTCTTCGAAAAGGGGATGATCGATGACCTGGTATAAATGATAAATTGCTACGTTGAGATTGGATTCGATACGGTTCCTTTTCTTTTCTTTTTTTTTTTTTTTTTTTTTTTTAATAAGCTATTGTGAAGGTAGAATCGCTACTTTTGTACAGAATTTTTTAAATTTTAAAGGTAGCCGTAGGGCTTCAGGGTGATATTCTTTGTAAAAGGGTAGATCGATGATTTGGTATAAGTGATACATTCTTAACATGAAAATCGTTTTCGTGGTGCTCCCTTTTTATAGAATCCTTATATTTGAGATTGCCTCCAAGTGGAAATCGTAAAATATAGGTCAACATTACTATATTATTGATAAATTTAGAACATGGGTGATTGGAACTTTTGTAATTTCAATATGAACATTATAATTATTAATTGCGTGTATTAAAAGGAAAATGAAATTATTATCAATTATTATAAAAGCGTTTTATGTCTTGTCAATTTTTGTTACCTATGTGAATATACATATTTCGCCTCTTTATCCTATAGAATTAAAATTGGAATCTGTCAAAGAAAATTTATCTTTCAATTAAAAAAATTCAATCAATAAATTTTGTTGTATTGAACGCTAATAACAACTTATAAATATTTGTCTCCTCATCGATCGACACCTTCTTTTTCATAAAAGTACAAGTCCTGTCGTTTCTACAGAAAAATGCTGACGTGTTAATTACCTACTTCCCTCGAATTACGAAATCCAATATTAGTTCGATAATGAGCCACACTGCAATTAGTAACCTCGGTGTTACCGAACGGAAACCTAGTAACAATTAATGTACACGAGTTTCGTCTAACCGTAAACTATTCTGATTAATTTTGCCAATCCTGAAACTTCGACAAAAGCGCGCCGCAAATATCCTTGCATTTGAATTCCTGTAAAAATATGTGACAGGCGAAAAAAGTCACGAGTAAAATAAACAAACGTGTCAAATGTATAACGATTGATTTGAATTATTTATGAACGTCAATCATAACAGAACATTTATGCTCGGTGAAATTACAACTGGTTCTAGCGCTTCAGTTCCATGCGATTCATGCGAAATGAAGAAAAATAACGTGCTGTGGTCAGGTTATTTCATAAAACACAGTATGGTAGCATAATAGATCGCGTCGATGGAATGAAAAATAAAAAAGATAAACGTTTCCGCTCGGAAAAATGGACAAAGGAAAGGTGCGATGGAGTTAAATCGATACCTCAAAACAAATTGCTCGATAATGCCTCGACCTCTTGGCCCGTGATAATAAATTTTTCCTCGCCGCCTAAGAACCACACGCGCTCGTGCATCGTCGATGCCAGCTAGGGTAAACCGTCGAGGAAAAATGCCGGCACAGGTGTGTATGTATATGTTTGTGTGTGTGTAAGTGAAAACAATGAACGAAAAAGCGAGCAAGAGCAGGAAAAATGGAAGAACGAAATAAAGGTCAAAAAAAGGGGGGAAGGAAAAAGAGTAAAAAAAGAGAAAAAGGGGGAGGTGTGTAATCGACGCACGTTTCAGATCGTCGTTGATGGTGATAAGTGGCGAACGATCACACTTTCGCTCCATGCGAATTGCTCGTGTCGCACGGCTCGCGTCCTGCACATGTTCCTAACCGTATCCCATCATGATTCTCTTCGTCCCTCTTCCCCTTATCCTTTATGATCCCTTTTTACCTTGTTGTATCGTCAGCAGAGGATCGATACTACGTACGAGCATCGTTGCTCGTTAATTAGAAAGGTGATACCCATTAATTGTAGTTGGAGAATCGATGGCTGCGTTGCGGTTCGCTTCGCCATTAAGAGACGCTAGTCGAACGCTTGCAATTATCAGACTTCCGGCCGAGTTGCCGAGTCGAGGAAAAAAGAAAGAAGTCGTTCTTTACTCTACGAGAGTAGCGAGGATTAGTATCGCGGTGTCGAACATTGGAATCTCGTCTTCTTGAAATGATGTTGCGATACGGAAGTCTTTGGCGTTCTATAACGACCCTGTTAGTAACCTGTGGAACAGAAACCTTATCTTGCTCTTTCTACGATTTTATGGAACTTATCTGTTACTCTCTTATCTTCTTCTATGTGTCTTTTTTTTTTCTCTCTTTGATTGTATCCTGTAGTTGAGTCGTTATCTTTTGACAAACCATTTTGTTTTTCTTTCATTTGCCTAGATATATTTTACTGGGATAAGTTTTAGGGCTTACTCTTACTTTTTTTTTGCGTATCAATTGGACAGGGGTAAGAATTTGTGATATTGGAAAGCGTTGTCCACGTGATGCGTGAAAAAGGAGTGGAATTATGTGAATGCCTTGCGAGATTGCGCTGTCGAGTATGTGCTTCCATTGTCGATATTGGAGTGCTACGGAAAAATGACATCGATTAGTCCCATCATTCTCGACAATAAACGACTCTCATGTCGAGATTTAGATGTATCGAGTACCGTGTTAATGCACTTCAAGAGGATCACTCTATTTGTAGTACTTTTGAGACTTTCGATGTCCTCTTGTGAATAATCTTCCTATAATCGTTTTATCACACATCCAAGCATTTGCTACTGAATTTTTCTAGCAAGTTATAGGAATTGCTAAAAGTTTTCGTTATTCGCAAGTCAAGTTTAATTTTCATTGAAAACTGAATTGTATACCATGGTATGGAGAATGAAAGGAAGTATGTACGTTTATATGAGTAGACGTTCATAAAAGTTTACACGTGACCGCTTAACTTTGTTTCGCTTGGCTAATTTGAAACTCCTTTGTCGCTCGAATAATGAGATGCATTGCGCTTCGTTCATCGAATGGAGTCCAATTCAGTCCGTGTCACGGTTCGTTCTCTATTCTAATTCAACATACCTCATTGGTCGACCTATGTACGAGCATACAGCGGAACGTCTCTTAATGAAAGTAAAGCCTGGCCACTGGGAAATCGATTTTATGTTACGGGCGAATTGATTTTATTTTTACTACATTTCTATCATTTTGTTGACGATTCTTTTGATATAAAAGTGTATGGAATTGTAGAACACTGATCGTAAATCGTGTATTCAATATTCAATACATCGTAATGAATATTGTATTATAATCAAACAATAGTATTGTATTAATAGTAAATAGTATTGTATACGTACAAAATAATATCAAAAAAACAAATTAAATATTTTGCGCCTGCATTAGAAGAAGGGAAGAAAATGAAAGTTAAAAAAAAAGAAAACTAAAAGTAGGAAACCCATGAACGAATAAGTGTATTTATAAGTTTATGAATTAAATTTATCGATAAGATATTGCTCCAAATATTGGTAGTGTCGATTACGGAATTGTATTGAACCATTTTATGTATCTGGTACTTATATGAAGAACTAAGCAACAAAAGTAAGAATCGACAATGTTCAACGTAACCGCTATCGTTATCATGCATAAAATATAAAAATCTGGTAATCGAAGTATCTAAACGTTAAACGATGTCGCTATATTTTACATAATTAAACGGGCAACGGTGTGGTACGATTCTGGAAACACGGCAAACGCATTTAGCGAATCAATCGAAATCCGACGGATGTGATTAGATTTCACGCATTCGATCAGAATCGAGCGTTCCAGCAATTGAAATGGCCGTAATACAGCCATGGACGTTTGAAATCGATAAGTATCATATAGTGTTAGACATAATCGCATCGACAAACAATTTATTTTTTCCTCTTTTGTCTTTTTACGCTTTTCTGTTGTTCGACTAATAAGCAGCAGCCAAACACTGATCGATGTGTTTTTCGAAAGAAATCGACGCGGAGTAAATTTCGCAATCGAATCTATCGAAAAAGTTTCATCGTTCTGGAATGAAATTTCTCGTTATACGGGATTTGCGTGAGATAAAACTCTTTTGAAGGATTTTACTACGCCATATTTGCTCGATCATCGTGATATTAGTTCATCGCCGTTTAAACGCCGCGATATTAACTTTCGATGAAAGACAGTGGATCGATAACAGATTCTGACAGCATTTTACCTCTTTTATGACAAGTAAAAATTCCTGTGTTATTGTTTTATTCAATATGTATTTGGTACTGGGGATATTAAATCAAATGGTTCGGAAAAAAAAGAGAAAAGTCGTGGAGTAGCGCTGAACCGAGTCGCGCTTGTTTCGTTTTTAATTAACGAATGAAAATTTTGTAGGGTCTTGTTTAAAATCAATCAATTCGGTGTAATTAAAACCGAGGTACAATTTCTTCTTCGTTCCTTTATATCTCATAATTGAAATAGGACACAAAATTTAATGAAGTTTTTATCGTTCGGAGAAAATTTTAAGTAAATAAATCAGTATATTATGTGGTAATATATAACACGAAAATTTTAATCTTCTTTTTTTAGATTAAAAAAAGTGGGTCATGTTATAAAATATGATTATATTAAAAATAATAAAAAAGACATCTGATAGAACAAATCTTTTAATTATTTAAATAATAACACGTTATATTTCGTAAGTTTGTCTCATCTAAAATTTTAGCCTATAGGCAGTAAAAGTTTGTTTAAAATCAGGTCAAACTATATATATATATATGTATTCGTTAAGTGATTCACACCTCGAATTGTTAAACTCGATCTATTATGTTACATCGCAGAGAATACATTATTCTTGCAAAGCTTTCGATGTTAATAACAACGGTACCTCTTTCCTGACGTGCGTTTCGCCATCGAAAATTTAAGGGGGAAGATGGGGACTGGATCTCGACACAGTGGATAATGCATTGCAGGTCGGAGCTGTCTGTCACGTCACGTGCAACACCAAGTCAGACACCGACGCTTTTCTGATTTACTGGCTAGTGAATTTCCAAGTTTGTCGAGTACGTTACATTACTTTGATATGAAACTACTTTGAAATATTTATTTTCATTGTATAATCGCTCGTAATTTCTATTTATTGTGGCAACTCAGAAATGCATCAAACAAGAAGTTATTCAATTATTTTGATACAGATTTGTTTAACAATAATGTCTCGAGTTTTAGGAGAGAATTTATTGCAAATCTAAGAATCGATTAAAAAAAGGAAATTTAAAAATGAAATTTAGTGAATGATAGTACTATTGTTACATTAGATTATCACATTTTTATGATGTAACAAATACATTTACTATTGTTATTACAAAATCGGCACAAGTAACACTTCTATAAAACTAGTTTAAATCGAAGCATCATATCTTGAAATATTTTACAAAGTTTATTAAATATTATAACCATACCGAGGCAATCTTCTTTAACTTTACTATTGATTAAATACCAATAGAAATGACCAAAAATCTATCAGAAAATTGTTTAAATATAACAATAAATTTATAATCAATTTCGACATAAACTACCATACATTCAATTGAAAGAAGGAAAGAATAAAAAAAAAATTCAACTACGAAAGACATCAGACCAGAAACATATATCGTCACGCCTACGATTCTATCAAAATTCTTGCAAGTAACTCGCTCCGTGAGGCAATCGAAAAATTACAGAACGAAAAGCTGAAGGAAAAGGGAAACGTTAGAAATTCTCAACTGGCTCGAAAGAGATCGGATACCACGGTCCAGCATTTCCAAGCTGACTGGGCGGTTTTTTTAAATCGAAAACACGATGACTTTACGCTCGCGTTCCCGCCGCCATCGATCACCCCCGCAAATTGCTTTCGTACAAATTTTTTCCCCCGTTCTTTCCGGTTGTCTCGAGCGACGAGCTTGCACGTACAAGGTCTCGCCCCGCCTTTCCCATTCACCTGTTCACGTCAGCCCTCCAGGAAACTTCTCCAGAAAGCGAGAAGCCGGCGCAGCCGGATTCCAAACTACGGATTTGTTTTTCCACGTCGCTATTTACTTTTTCACGGCAGCGTGCACCGGATGAATGAGCAAGGGAAACCTTCGAAGGGTAAAGCAAACGACTGCCTTTCTCACCCTTACTTCTCTCTTTCGTCTTTTTTCCACCGTTTTATACTATTTTTCTTTTTCTTCGTCTTTCTTCTTCTTTTTTTTTCTGAACCCGCATTCCATCCGACTGCGTGTTTTCTATTGAAGGCCAATGACGAACGGTTATTGGAATAAAGTTATGTGGCGCGCCGGCGCTAATGTTGCGAAACATTTCGAAACTGGGTAAATTCGATTTACCCCAGCCACCAATGCTCGCTGTTCCATGTACCATTTCGCTCGATCCGCCGACACGCACTTTTGTTTTCACCCACGATTCGATCTCGTTGTAGATGTAACGGGAAATCGCGATCATTTTCCGACCGCGTCGTCCTGCGGAGTTTTTGCTAATTAGCGCGTCCGTGGAAACGATTCGGTTTTGTCGACTGGATTTTACGAATAGCACGGTTGAAGTAATCGTGTAGGGTATTTCAGAATCGAGTACGTGTTTGTAGACTTGGACGTATGCATGGTATTTTATTGTAATGATGAAAGTGATGTGCGAAATTGGATGAGGATGAATCTTCTGATTTTCTAAATGAATAAAAATATTCCGTTTTCATGAATTTTTTTGTGCTTCGAGCATATTTAAAGATTTCTTGCTGTAAGACTTTCTAAAAATATTTCAAAGTAATATTGTCTTTCTGTGTAACGATCAAAGATTATTTCTGATATGTAATAATATTCTTAGTAATTGTATTATTTGAAGTCCTTCTCAGGAAATGGAAAAGTTTAATTATCGATGAAAGAAAGTATTTTGGGGTAAGAAATTCATAATAATTCCAATTTGTGATCACTTTATTCGCATAGGATTTACCAGTTTCACCAATTTTACCATCTATCATATATACGAAAGCGGTTCATGCAGTCAAACATGATTACACTCGTAAACAAATATTATACCAGTTTCTATACACGTACGTCTATGTTTCACTTTTAAAGTCAGTAAAATATATCCCAAAGTTCAGTTATCAATATAAAGAAAGTTTCTTACATTATGCAGTATAGCGAGCTGGAAAACTCGAAGGTTTTCATTTTCTAGGTCAGGCAATTAGGAATTTCTTCGTTGTGAATAATTCGCCGAATCCTTATGAAGTTGCCGTGGAAACGAAAATTAAATATGCCTACGAGCTGTATGTAATCGAAGCTCCAGCTTCAATTGTTCCGAATTCCCGGTTTCGGACGATTCCGTGGAACACGTAGCTTTGGCCATACAAACGTTTAGTTTAACGCCATTGGAATTTCTAGAGGGAAAGTAGAGGGTTGTATTCGCTGAATCGAGGGAAAATCTTCCAAAGGAGAAACCCCGTTGCCTTGGTTCTTTATTATTAGATGTATTTTTATGCAGTTATAATAAATTAAAAAATGCAAAGATCCAAAGATCCAAAGAATGTATATAATATACTGAAACGTATAAAATATTAGATTGTCCGAAAAGTGTCTTTCTTTCGCAAACATGTTTTTTACAACAGTGCACCTTCGTACAAATGTGAAACCAAGTCTGTGAAATATTGCGGTGTTTATCTCAACAGAACAAAATGGATCGTACGTAATTCGATAAAATAATATAAAACAAAAAACGTTGTGCGTCTATTATTTTCTCATAAAACGAAAGAGACTTTTTGGACAATCTAATATCTAGAGTGGAGTACTCGCCATAGTTTTTAGATTATACGAAAGAAATCACTGTGTGCAGTGACAGAGAAAAGAAAATTGATAAAATTAGAGATATATAAAGATACTATAATTTTATGAACCTGATCTATATTTAATAAGAGTAACGAATAAATATAATATATACCACAGATTAGACGAGTGTCGTGAATATGATAAAAAGCTTTTGATACAAAAATTACTGAAATTGATAATGTATAAATTTTGAACTTTCATTTATCCGCCACAGTAGCCATTCGCCAGTTCTACAATTCTTTTCATAAAGATATAAAATTGCATGACAATCCGCATCCTCGTTATTGTCTTATGTCGTGTGAGTATATTTTTTGTTTGATAACCTTGGGCCTAGCCGGAGGATCATGCGTCAAAGGAAATCCTAATAAAAAGTAAGCGATAGAACGGAAACGAAGAAAGTTAGGGATCCGTCGAGGAAGAAGATACAGGAGATTGGTAGACATAGGGACGAGGGTTTCCTTCCTTCGATGCTCATAGAAATTCCGTGGTGTTCGCGAGCAGTTCCGCCGTGCCGGGCAGAATGCCGTAAGCAAAGTGCCACACGCCTCCTACACAACCATACATAACCGTGACTAGATAAGGCGAACCTGCAGCCCAGCAGGGGTAATGTATCTCACAGACGTACGGAATGAAAATTTATACCCCGAGCTTTCGGCTATCGCCGCGTTTAATGCGAATTGTTGTTACGCCACCGTTGGCTCATTTTCGTTTTTCTCGTTTGTTACAGGGACAAGGTGTTCAGGCTGAATCTGAGCAACATCAGTCATTCTAATTGCGAGGTGAGTAATTCACAGTCTTTCAACGCATAAAGTGGCTACAAAAAGTATTTGCACGCATATTCTTATTTTCCAACGAACCGTTTTTCTTGTTATACTTTCCCATTGCTTATTCCATATTTTCATTATATACTTTCATTCTCATATTTTTGTAGTCACATTGGAATAATACTACATATACTGTAATTTTCTAATGCTGCGTTCTTTCGTCAGATTTTACATTTCATTTTCATAGTATTTTATAACAATAGATAATAAGGCAAAAAGATACATAATATCTTATATAATAGATTATGAAGTTTGATTCTTGGTTATAAAAAATATCACTCACTCAAATTTTCTTTAAGTATTATGGACCATAGCGCAGAAATATTATCCTCATTTCTAGTTCGAATGGTTTATTACTGGTAGTATAATCGACAACTTCTGGAATTTTATATGATATTAAAGTTTCTGATCATGGTGTCTAATAACTTTTAATGTCAGTTTCAAAAGTTCCACGATGGAAGAAAGTAAGCTTCGAGTGAAAACTTTAAAGTACTCTTAGAGTGGTCAAGAACTATGTATAGCAGCTATGAAAATTGGAGACTCGTATAAAAAATTCTTCTTATAAAAAGAAAATTATATTTTTTGCTAACCAGTAGTACATTTGAATGAAAAGAACTTTATAGCATTATTAACGGAGATTAAATTACTACTATACGCATTGTATCGTAGCTATTTTAATCTTTTATTTTTATATTTATTGTAGCTATATCATCGCCAATAACGAGCACCTAAATGTTATTGCTTAATGTATCGTATATGAAAATGATGAATCTTGTAAAATATAATTAATTATGCACTTCGTGCCTTGACTGGTGCATTTTTCATGATTCACTTCGAATCAATAACTGAACTACAGATTCTTATGCATTTCTGGTTACATTCTAGATATATAAATATATAGAGTATAAGGAAAATAATAAAACTCTTCTAAAAATGACAATATTTGAGGAAGGAAATAAATGTTTCTATTGAGATGTCTATAATTTTGTGTGCTAGACTAGATTGGCCGAGTAGTAGTGACACACGTATGTGAATATGAGTGTGTTGAAGGAAGTATGTGTGTGTGCGGCGTCTCGAAAAAGAGATGAATGTAACTGTTCTGTTGGCAGTCTGGTATGGAAAATGATGAGACAAAGAGAGTGCCGAAACGCGTGCAAATTTATATCGACAAAGATTCTAGAAATCGTTTATTATATAAATCTAAAACTATTTTAATATGAATTCTAAGTGTAACCTTAATGTTCCTTTACTTTTATGTCGGCAATTAAGATCCACAATTCTCAACAGTATTTTTAAGTATTTTTATTATTTCTTCAGCGTTCATAAAAATGTGCATTTGCAAGAAATATTTGCAATCCATTAAGAAAACTAATAGATTAATGAAAAGTAATTTGCACTTAATCACTTCTTAAAATACACATTCGCCTAAAATTCATAGATCGAAACAGCCCGCTACTTTTCAAACAAACAGAATATCAACTTCGTTTTCATAAAACTCCCCTCTGTATGCTCACGATTTTACCCCCCGTTGTTTCTGCCCGATACACGCAGCGATCGCACAGCTGGCAGCGAAACAACAAAAGTAGTAATTTACATTTATAACCTCCGTCCGCCTCGAATTCAAGTTGGCGCAATAAAAATGAATCTATATTCAGGATCTTACGACCGGTGGCAGTCGGCGCATCTTCGCGCGCCATTTTACGAATCGCGTACTATTTAATTCGAGGAAACAACGAACAAACGTAGCAACGTTCAAAAACCGCCTTCTGTTGCAGCATCACGCTTCGATTAGCATCAAACGTCGCGTAACGCTTGACCCCCTCGTGCGCCACGATAAAACTTCGTTCTGCTCGTAAATCCGAAAAACGGTCTTCGTCGTCCCCCATAAAACTGTCAATCATCCCGGCAGAAACGTCGTCTACATCATCGTGACAGCTGACGACTCTACTCGCCTCTAAGCGATCCATTGTAGACGAACGTTGCGTGTCCCGATTTTTCCACGCACTCTTTTCTTCCATTTCGCCTGGATGCACTCGCGCGACTCTGTTCTCGTCGTGTCGCGAACGTCGAACAATCGATGTCGGCTTAATGCACGCAGACTGGAAATGGTGGTCGCTGTGAAATTTCATATTTTGTGGAACCTTTTCTTTTAGAGAGAGATGGAAAATCTTTGCCTTTTTAGTTGGTTTCGTATTATATTCTTGCCGTGATGTTTGGAAAAAATGGGATTTTCGCGTGAGTGAGAGTGGACAATTTTTGTAGTTGAATACGTGTGAATGCGTTAGGTGTTATAATATTCGAATTGCGAATTATCAGAATAAACATGTTTAAATTTAGGTTTATCGTGAATGTAACCCAGAAAATCTTGAAAGGGGATTGTTTCCACTGCATAATTAATTCTTTGGTTACTCTTAAAAAGTTTCGATTTTAGAATCAAGAAAGGCGAATTCTTTAGCCTTTATCTTTTTCCGTGTTTCTTATGTTGTGTCTTTATATATTTTCAGAGTGAAAAAAAATCAACTTTAATGATACATATATCTTTGTAAATCCTCAGAACACGAAGACTCAGTTACAATGACACGTCGACTAGAGTCCAATCAATTTCCGTAGACAAACGCACAAAGATTAATCCATGTATACGTATAAGAGTACTAAGAACTACATTTCATTATCGATACCTTTGATAAAGCGATATTTATCGTTTTATTTTATCATTTAGAAGCTAATTCCAAATCCAGCTACAACAAATTTTCTACGAAACAAAGTACAAATTTCACAATTTCCCAAGACAAAACAAAGAACAGAGAAGCAGACCAGGCGTATTAAGAACACCAGAGAAGCATAATTGCGCCAATGAAACTGCTGCAATCTTCTTTATACGCCGCTTTGAATTGTGTCCACGCTTTCGTTTAGCATCTCGCCGAACCGCACCTGGTTAAATTTTTCCTGCGCCCAGGTGCACTTCTTGTTGAGCGGCGCTGCACTTGGCGCTCGTTTTCCACGGATACCATCGTTGTGGTTCGTTCAGGAAGATTGAATCGGAATTGCTTTGTCGGTACCGACGTCGGTGACGCCGATGTGACCGTGGTCACCTGCAGTCCGATTGTTCGACATTGTCAGAGAAGGAAAATTGCTTTTTAACCTTGTCGAACGATCGCAAGTCTCGAGACGGCCGACCATTTTCCTCTGTGCCGACCACATTGCAACGCTTTTTAAAAAGACCGAAATCCGATCCGTAGGTACCTCGTTCGCGTGTCTTTTTCTTTTCTTTCCGTCCATTACTCGAAACGCCTCCATAGAAATTGCCATTAACCTTCATTCCGTCCTTTCTTTCGTTCTTCTTTAGTTTTGTCCGCTCTTTCGTCTCGCGATCGACTTCAGCCTCGATAACGGACTATCTCGAACGACCAACCGATCTTACTTTCGATTCCTGTTTCGTCGAGAAGGCCAATCTAACGATGGAATTGATTTTTCTAAACGACGTTTCAATCGGATTGTTATGGATATCGGGCAGTTCAATGCTATTGAATTAGCTCTCAGAAAATCATTTTATTTCGTCTTATGTAAGTGTTATTTTATGTGGTATTCTTGGGTCTTTTTTCGTATTGCGCTTTAAATTCTTATCTTTTGTACGTGATATTTCTGACGAGGATTTGATGTTGCATGAATAATTTTCTATACAGAGTGTCACAAAATATCTAGAGGATATTAATAGGCTTGATTCTAGAGATCAAAGCGATGATAAAAGTTGCTTTACAAAAATAACGTTTTGGGCTCAGTCTTCAAGTTACAAATAATTTTATTTTACTCTGCAAGTATACTGGTTAAAGTAAGAAACATAAAATGTGAGCAACATTCTATATGGATTTTAACTGGATTGATACAAGAAAGAAAGATCTATAAATTTGTGAAACGATCGCTATTAAAGATAAACAAATAAGAAACTTATTAATGCTTCATAAAAAATCATAATTAACTTTGTTCATAAAAATACTTTGTCTCAAATTCATTTTTGTTTTCGTTGCGAAATTTTGTTCATCTGTGATATCTTAATTAAAACATGAATATAATATGATTTGACGTTTCTGTGTTCATTATACAACAACCTTTTATACAATTTCCACGAATCCACGGTTATTTTTACACCTTTACATTTTAAAGCCGAGGAATAATAAAATTCCGTACAAAAATTTCCTGACCGACCCATTTTAAAATATGAAAGACTATTTCCCTCGATTGTTCGTGGAGAGTGGAGGAAAAAAAAATGATTTCGGTATGGCGTCATTCTTTGGCGCAATATCGCGCGAACACGGCCGCGATCCTCCAGAGCGTTGCACGAAAAGCGGCGACGACAAAGTGTTAGTGTACAGAGGAACAAGAAGAGCCGCAGTTATTGATGACAAGCGGAGATAACGAGCACGTGGAACGTTATTAAATTTCGAGTGGATTGTAGCCAATAAATTGAAAAGCGCGCGTTACACTCGAACGACGCAAAACACACACGCGGACGCTTCGAATCAATCGCGAGGATCCTCGGATTTGATAAATTTCCTCGCATAACGAGTAGCACAAAGAAACAAGATTAATTGTAATAGAAAAAATAATAATAATAATAATAGATAAAAAAGAAAAGAAAAAGAAATAAGAAAGATAGAAAGGGCTGGTGAAAAGGAGATGGAAGAAGCAGAGGGAGAGACGTAAGAGAAAACAATTTTCGAGGTATCGGACGTACCTCGAAGAGTAGCTTTTCACGTATCTTTACCTTCTACAGTCCATTGAAATCGGCCATTGAATTCCACCGGATTCCCCTGAGGGGCGAAGAGTTTCGACGGGGATGAAGAAAAAGTCTTTCTCGATACTGGTTTCATGGTTGGGCACAAAGAACGGTGAAACGGCGCTCCACCATGAGGGAGGAAACGACAATTCGAAAACGCAATTATTCGGGCAACGTATCGTTGCCGTACCACCTGTCGCGAAACCGAAAACCACCCCAAATAGAGAATCAAAAGAAAAAATATATAAAAGAGGAAAAAGAAACGTTGAAGAGTAAAAGAGATAAAGAGGGGAGAAAGGGGGAAAGAAACTAGAGAACCAACCCCATTCTCGTTGCCTCTATGGCCAGATGTGACGATTGTCACGAAAAAAAATAATTTAAAAGCGGAGAACAACGCGCGCGATCGCTGGACGTATGCCGGAAAAAGGATAAAGCTCGAGTTTCGTTCTTTCGACAGGGACCATGGTCAGCCGCTTACAGATCATGTTTCCAGCGTAGCCTTTTTTCTTTAATTATGATCGTCGCGTCGGTCCGGTTCGCGAATGGTAAATTGAAGCACGTAAAACAGTCGCGTATCGTGTTTCTCACGCCTGTCCCGATAGCTCTTAACGCTAGCGTGCTTTGTGCCGTTTGGCATTCGAACTGGGTGTGAAATTGAAATTTTTCGGAGAATTGACGTGACGATTTGATTGGTAAGAGACAGAGGATGATAAAAGTGGATGAGGAAGAGATATTATTTTACAAGATGATTGTGTTACGATGATATATAGAACGATTCAGGTGTATTTGTATTCTATGTATGGGTTGCTTTAATTTCAAAATGTGGATACAAAGTAGGAAAACTTTCAATTATACTTATAAAAATGTGTGAAATATTTCATTTATATTGATATTGATATAATGATATGATGATATTTAAATTTATTCAGTGTACTTTTTAAGTGTAAATAAATAAATCATTGTTTAATACGATAATATGGAGATATAATGAACATTTGTTAAAGAAATCGGATGTCTTCAACCTTTTTCCACCAAGTTTCATCTCCAATGTTCGATTAAACTTGTATCTTTCTGTTGTACATGACAGTTCGTACTCACGAGAAGTTCATCTTTTATCTTGTCACGTTACGATGCTGTTCTGTGTTTAAAGTTGCTCGACACGAACAGTTACACCGTAACAGTTGCAATAAAATTCCATCGCGAGGCTGACGTTACCGCAGAGTTTAGTTCCATAGAGAATTCCGGGTGACTGTGGTTTCGACTTTGTTCATTGCGGTACTATCATGGCGTGGCCAAACATTAACACGTTCATCGTTTAGCGTCTGGTTTTCAAACGCCACATCATCCATCCATATCGACTTACCTTCAAAATCTTTACGTTTCACTGTCGCTGAAACATATTAATTAACATATAAGATCCTTGTTTCAATCATCAAACATAGACTTATCCCAGTTGAAGTTTAACATTAATGACAGGAGAGGCGTTTTTCATTTTTTGGACTTTGAAGACCGACGGGCACCGTAATTTCAGGTTGCTATCCATTTTTAAAATTACAAGTGAAATATCTGTAACGTACTTTTAAAAAAATATTTCTATAGTTTTGAGTAGACGCATGCATATCTCATAATATTTCTCGTGTGAAAACTAAGGCTCGATCCTAATCCTGCTCGTTGCCAGATACTGCCGCAGCGAAACAAAGTTGAAATAATACAATTGAAATTCTCTTAAATACTCGCGAATAATTGAAACGCTCGACCAATTTCAATTTTCCCATTAATAAATGCCGTATTACCGTTCCCGCGAAGAATCTTCCATCTGCGGTTCCACGAACTTCCGAGGTTCCCCAGTGTCATTACAAAGTTCGGGTCCACGGTGGGACGAACAACACAACTGAGACACCTTGGAACGTGGATTTCCGCGGTGGGACTTTACATACTTGTTACCAGAAAGTAAAATTCGAACGAGAGAGGGTTAAACTCGATCTCGACGTTGCTTAAGGCTCGAAGAGTGGGAGCGTGAAAAATTCGCGAAAGTTAGCCGGCCCGGAGTCGGGCGCAGTTACAATGAAATCCCATTGCGAGGCCGGCGTTGCCACCGCAGAGTTCGATTCCATGGAGAATTAACGGGAATGGGATTTCGATTTTACTCGTGGTAGTGGCGTGGTAACGTGGCCGTAAAACGTTAGCGCAGGCTCAGCCAGGCCACAGAACCGTCCATCCCCCCTGTGACCGAACCCCCGGGGGTGTTTCGCGCTGGCCAAGTAAGGGGACCGTTGCGTTACGTGGTAAACTGTAAAGCGAAAAGAAAAAGGAAAAAAAAAGAAGAGGAAAGGAAGGAAAAGGTAGAAAAGAGTGAGTTAGGGGAGGTAAGAAGACGGACCTAGCGCTTTCTGATGCAATTTCGTGTTTTGCATACATGTATAGCGATTGCGGTCCGGGGGCAGACCGCAGCGGCGGTATATTCTGGTTTAGACGGCTACGGGAAATTGATACGCTCAAAGATACTTCCGTCCTTCTATACCTCGCACTTTCTGTTTGTTCGCGCTCTGATCCATTCGAAATAGGACGGCTTATTATGTTCTTTGCTGTTCGTTGGAAGGTAACAGATAGGTGGGAATGAAAGAATACCTTGTTTTCATTGAGGATATTGATCATTTCTTGAGGATAATGTTTGAGTAGCTCAGATCAGGTAGAAGATTGATATTATCGGTGGTTGATGTAAGTTGTGATTTATGATAATTCACAGATGAAATATAATTTGCGATATCGGATATATTCATGATGATGAAGAATGGAAGCTATGCATATTTAAGTGACTCTGTCCTGGTAAACCAATATTCATTGTATGATATTTATTATAAAAAGTCAACCTTTGTGTAGCATTTATTTGTTGCCAAACTTCTTGAAAGATCTATATCCTCTCAATATGTACAGGGGTTGGACAAAATAATGGAAACATCTCTTATATGTCATATACATATACAGATATGACATATACCAGGTGTTTTATTGTTTTATCTAACCTTATGTCACATTTGTACATGTATGTGACATATAAGAGATGTTTCCATTATTTTGTCCAACCCTAGTATGAGGAAAGAAGATGTATAATATAAGAACTACAAATCATTGTTTTTTTCAAAAATTTAAGAATGAAGAAATTGATAATTTTTATTAAATACAGAATGGATTAGATAATTAAATAATTATTAGGAAGATTACACAATTGAATACGATTACAGGAAACTCATTTTAATGAAATATCCAAGGATCTACATATGTTTAAGAAATCTGACTTAGAAAAGGTATCATTCCGCATTGCTCCAACCTAATAGACAGAGCTCAGTGAGGAAATACAATTTGCAACTTCTCCTCATCGTCAAACGGAATATTAAACACGAAGCGCGGTATGGTGTGGTGTAATCAAAGACACGATCAATCAATCCTAATCCAGGGTCGACGAGAGTCCATTCCGTGAGTAACGCGTATACCAAATTACCTCATTGGCACTGGGTATAGTTCGTTCGCTGTCTATTTCCATAATGAAGCGTTTGAACGCGACAGAATTGGTTCGCGAGAGGGAACGATCGTCGGTTCCATTAATTTCACCGACTTAAATCGAACCAGACCCGTCGACGACGAACGAGGAACAATGAAAATGGAGTCGGAAAACGCGGTCTTAGCCCGTCCATCTCGCGTAACACGGGATCGATTCGATAGTATCGCAGCGTAGTTCCGCGACATGACGCGTCACGCGAACGTGTGCGTTTTTCCCTGGCGCACAGGCCAGACAATGGGCTCCATGCTAATCCGTGTCTGCGTTACAATTTCATAAGGGGGAGAAGAAAAGTTTCGAGGCCGTGCGTCAGTCCTGAGGGAACTACTCCGCGCCCCATACGTTTCACGCAAGTTATAACACGTGGTGCTTACAATGGACGACCGGGGACATACTCGTCGGGGCTCGTGCATCTTGCAGAAGCGTTGGCGCCATACTCGCGAAAACACGTGGAACAAATCATTCGTACCCGGTAATTTTCTTACTTCGCTGTTGCTTCGTGTACTTTTTTTTCCAACGAATTAACAAACTGAACTCTCGGTTGCTCGATGCTATGGAAAAGTATCGATTGTGGTATTAGATTGATACGAGGGATTGACATGAGGTCGTCGCCTGGAAGGTAATCGCACAACTTTTTCTATCTTTCGTTGTTTCTTTAGATTGCGGAATAATGACAGCTCGCGAAGTTGGTGGATAAAGTTATTTCAGTCCTGAGGTTTAGGCTTCTTTATCGATCTATCTTACTATGTTAAATTGTATAGTACATATGTTCTCTGTAATATGGTAGTTGATACGTATGCTGTTGAAATACGTTTAATAGGAGAGTGGTTATTTTTATATTCTAATATCTTTTACTAATTTTTCATCAATATTTTATGAATAATAAGAAACATAAAAATATTACTGTTATTAAGTTAGCACGAGTCTGTACGTCCCTATATCATCGAGTCTAAGGTAAATGTAAATCACTCTTCCAAAATCGCGTATAACATATCTATATATGTCAATTTTACTATTCTTTTCCATGTCCAATCACCGACTAATCAATCGAAAAATCCTTTGAAACTTATCCTCGAACGTTGCTCTCGAAACGGAGAGCCGAGTGGACGCGATGCAGAGGATTCTTCAAAGGAAACCCATGATTTAGAGCCAGACAATCTCAGTATCTTTATCGTCGACTACGGAGACATGCATCGAATGATAAAATCAGCCAGGCCGGATTCTGCATTTTATCCAGTGCTGCTCTTTCAGCGTGAAATGTAAAGTGTTCTATGTAAAGACAAAGAGGAAGAAGAAGCAGAAAAAAATAGGAAGAAGTACATGGTACGAAACGACGAAGAAAGAACGATTGGTTTGCATCGATCGAGATCGATCGACGAGGAAAATCGTCGTGTCCGTTGATTCAAAATACGGAACTCCAAATCGTGTCTGAGTGGTGTACACAGAAACAGGATATAGTAGAGGAAGGAAAGGGGGAAAAGGTTAAAGTTCAAACGAGAGAAGCTCAAGTGGTTTCATCGGGCCGGAGAAAATCGGAATCTATAAAACACCGGTACGTCCAATAAAACAACGTCCAATCCGGGTGAAGATCAGGATTCACGATATCGGCTGATACCACCTACGCGTTTCGAAGCAACCGCATCGCATCAGCCCCGACTGAAACTCCTGGCGCAACAGCGACGACTGCAACTCCGGAAGATTGGACGCTGGGGTGGTTTTACGTTTACATGACGGCAGTAAAGTATTAAGAAGCCCTCCGTGGGATTTACACGGCTGTAAAGCCGCGGATGAGATACCCGTTGCGCCTCTCTCTCAGATTTGCTGATGCTGCGGCTGAGAGAGCTTCCGGTGATGCTAGTCGGCTGGTCGGATTGTATTGGTCCACGTCCGCGAGATTTATGCGCTTTTTATGCCCGTGGAACGCGGTAATAATGAGTTCGGCTGCTTTATTATTTCAACCACGATCACCGTAGCTCTTCTATTTTGATTTGTTAATTTTCGCCTGACAAGCAACCGCTTTGTTCCTCGGGCAGACGTGATTGGAAAAATAATTTCATCTATGGCGTTAGGGAATATGATGAAATTCACAGATGGTATAAATAAATTAATGATAAAACACACAGAGATTTTTGATCGTTGTTCATCTCTGTTGTACAGTGACACTTTCGATGAAAAATATAACGCACATGTCTTTCGTAGGTGCAAGAAATGGATTCTGGAAATTGTATCGCGATATTCATTTACGATAATTCCTCGCACGTTCGTTACATTTTCCCTCTGATTTTATATCGGTATTAAGCTGAAGAGTACACTTGTTCGTTTAATGAAAATCGTGTCTCTGACGAATGTAACGTACCACCGGTACCAGATGTGTTAATCGTGATTTATCTGACGAGTTCACGTGAAATTCAACACAATAGGGTAGCAACCCCTCTATGCAGCGTGTAATTTTAGCGATATTAATTTCTAACGATTTTAATTCTTTGCGTTGTGTAAATATTTTTTTGATAAATAGAGCGAATATTCGAGACTATCGAGAGTATGTCTTGGGTATTGCATTAATCAGGAGGAATTTCCGAAACTGCTTAAATTGTTCTGCACGACGCATAGTGGTCCAGGATGAGATAGGATCGTGATGATGAATAATTACTTGCTTCCAAGTATTTTCAAATCAATGATTATTGTGTTTTATGTATTATATTATTATACACTATGTAATACATGTAATATATATATGTAAATATATGTAAATATACATTTTTTATATAAATATAAATAATTATACACACTTTATATGAACAAACTTATTACTATGTATTATATAATTGAACAGTGTTATATATTATTATATTATATTAATTTTGTTCCGCCAAATCGGTCATTTGAACTACTGTGCGACGTTCTCTGCAGTTTCGAAAGAAACTCCGGCGCCTCGAAGATTCCGAAAAAGAATCATTTTGTCGCCTCAAATTTCGCGGTGACCTAGAAATACAGCAACGTTCAGAAAGAGCAACGACTGGGGAATACGGAGGATGATTAAAAAGTTCTCATTCAGTCTCTCTTATTTTTACTCTACCCTTATTACGATGTGGGACCGAGCGTTATCTCGACGCGAAATTAAGAGATCTTACTCAAGCTACCGCCTACTTCTCATCCTCCTTACTTTTCTTTTCACCGCGCGGTTTCTTCTCAGAAAATATGGAACAAAGATTCTTCGAAATATGGTCAACATTTTTAATTATACGACAAATTAAAAGAAGAATATCCGAAAACAACGATAAAATACACGACGAGAGTACTCTCCCGATATTTCCTTTTTTCTTCTTTTTCCTTTCCTTTTTTTTTATGTATGTATATGTACAAGATGACATAGCTAGATATGAAGGGGTTGGCAGCGAAAGAAAAAGTAGCAAACAATTCTGCCAAGCACTGAAATATAAACGGGCAGGTCCGCTGCTTTCTAGAATGATGGCATTAAATATACATTTCGCGCGCAGGCCACTCTGTATAACTTCGAGACTCCTGCTTTGCCTTCGGAATTTCTATCCCTAACGCCTCGTGTTCACCCTCGTGTTTCTTTCCTCCTTTCCCTTTTCTCGCCTGTCGCGTTTTGGAGCCGACATCCCTCGTCTCGGGGGTGGGAGGGAGGGGGTAGGCACTGGTCGTGTACAAGCTGTAACGCGGAGTTTATTGCAACGATGAATTTAGGATAAGACCCCGACGAAATTTCAGTTTGATGAGGCTCTTCTGCGCCGCCAGCCGCCGCATTCGAGAGACGAACAGCTCTTTCTCTCATTCTTCTTCTCTTTCTCTCTCTCTCTCTCTCTCTCTCTCTCTTTCTCCTTCTTGCTTTTTGCCTTTCTGATGACAATCTCTCGAATACGCGCGAACTAGGGTAAAAAAGGAAAACCCTTTTCTCTCTCGGGTTGACCATAAATTTATGCTTCTACATTTCCATCCCGCTTTCTCGGAAATCTATTAACTCTGCAATGAGATAGTTTATTTTGGAATGGTTGATAAACGTTCGATTAATTTGAATTCGTAACAGAAATGTTCTATCGCGTACGTGAAATTAATTTCTATATTTACCTGGGACATGATTTGTCATTCGGTATGGTTAAGAATTAATTTTGGTCTCCTTAGAAGGTAGATATTGGATCTGTTAGGCTTTAGTATACTTATTGTCACAATTTTCGAGTTAAGCTATGATTATATTAGAATAGCATTGACGAAATATTCATTTTTAATAATTTGGTTTCAATGAGATATTGACATTCTTGAACGCTCTTTAAAGTACAATAAATCGGCGATAGTAAGAACGTAATTCCATTTCTTTAAAAAATGTGGTCATATTGGAATTTCTATAAATAATTCAAAAACTCGATATATCTTTTCCCCGTCTCTGATAGCATATGTATCTTATATATAGATACTTTTTTTAAAGTAACATTAAGTATATTTGAACCAGATATCTCTTATTTTATTTTATTATAGTATAAGTACCCAATTTTTCTTTTTCTTAAGAATTCTATCAGTAGTAAACTTGAAATGTTGAGGAGACATTCAGAATATTACGTTCTACTCTGTAGTATATTCTACTCATAATACATTCTACTTTCTCTACAGTCAGTTTCAGCAATATACGTATGTTCTGCTCGTGTTTTGTATAGATACGCGAGCGATGAATTCGGGAAAAAAGAAATCCTTAAGGATTTCGCGCACCAACTCTCTTTTCCTCTTTTTTACTTGGGTATTTAGACACGGCACGACGCTGTTCTTGGAAACTTGTAAATAAATGTAATGACGGTGGCGCACCGGTGCTCGTAGAGCCGGCGCTAACGCAGTTTTAAATCCGTTCCGCGGATAATCACGACGAAGGCAGCGGCAACCGGGCCGCATCGCGAAGAAGAAAAGACAAACAAAATTTTACGAAAGTTGCGATGAAAAATTCTCACGGTTCTGTTCGCGAAATCCTCCTTATACTAGTTTCTTTCTTTTTCTCCATGCAAACTTGTTTACACTTCTCATTTTCCCGATTTTTCGTTCTCGTTTCACGCCCAAATAAAATTATTCCTTGAGTATGGTCTTTGGTAATCCTAGACTTGGTTAACACCGCGACAACGTAGTTCTTCTTTCCCTTCCCTTTTTTTTTTTTTTTTTATTCTATTTGGAAGCGATAAATCTAAAGAAAACTTTCGCGTTGGTCTTTGTTCCTCGCGTTCATTACACCTCTTCCGTTTTTAATACCGTGTTGTCGTGGAAAAATAAAGAATATATGCGCCGGTACAGAGCCGTGGCGACGTTCGTTTGATCGCGGGCCGAGTTTGTCTTGCCGAAGATTTCCTTCCTCACTTCGTGCGCGACACCGAGAAATCGGGAGTCTAGAAAGTTTCGCCGGGGTCGCCGTTGCAGAGTAGCGGTTGGCGAACCGTCTCGACCAAGCAGGGTAAAAAAGGAAAAGAACCAGATAAGAGGAAGAGAAAACATCGTAGAAGTAGATAAAGAAGGAGGAGCAGGGAGAAGACTGTATACGAGACTGGACAGAATGGTAAGATTTCCGCGAACATCGAGTTTGCGGTGGAGAAACCCTTCCTTCGTCGTCGAACAAACATCGAAATTGTAAACAGTGCAACAGAAAAAGAGAGAGAGAGAGAGAGAGAGAGAGAGAGAGAATTCTTAGCTAGCGTGCTACTTTAGAAGGCTCGCGTTAGATGGTTCTCGACGATGCCGGTAATTGGAGCTTACGAAACGGTTCTATTATCCGAAGAAGTAACTGTCAAGCGTGTCTATCTCTTTCTCGAACCATGCTACACTCACTGCTTAGCCTTATTTCGCGCTTAGTCCACAGAGTTGTTTTATCCAAGTTGCTGTTTCTATTCTCCCTAGCTATTTCATCCAAGTCAAACCAACCCCTCTTTCTCCTCTTGTATTTGTCCTACACTTTGCGCTGCCTTCGCGATTGTATCGCTACTTAGCAGCTTAACTTTTTAATTACCACGGTGACTCTTGTTTATCGTCGCTTTGTTTCTTGTGCTCCTCGCTTTTCACCTCTGCTCTTCCCTTTCCTTATTCCACGTGGTCTGCCGGTTCTCTCAGCAAGTTGCTTGTCGCGTTTTCGAAGACCGACTGAAATACCCCGACACTCGAGCCGCGCTAACGAGCCTCGAATCGGCCGAAAGGCGCGACACGCTGCTGCTATAAGTACAAACAGTACGCGCGAGGAGGCAGGAGGAGAGGCGAGCACAAAACGAGAATACGAAAGGGAGAAGGATCGGCGCATTGCGCGGCGCGAACGAGACTCAAGTACCCTCTCGCGCGAATTTATGGCGAAAGTGTTCAAATAGCCATACAACCCCTGCCTGCAGTGGCACTGGCTGCGTCCTTGTCGCCGTCTCACCCCGCCGTCGTCGTCATTCTCGTTGTCGTGCAAACTGCCTCTGCTACTAAACCGCGAAAACCCGAGAAAAAAAGACGCATACAGCAGCGGCCCGCTTCAGCGCGATCTGAAGCGTGATAATCCGTAATTGTTCCGTGCTTATTGACGGACGAGATTGGGTTTTCTGCGAAATTTATCGTCTCGTCGCCGCTTCGTTCCTCGATATTAATATTCTGTACGTGAATGGAAATATATGGATGAATATAAGAAGACAGCTGTGTTTTCGTAATCTTCGCGTGAAATGATTCTTGGATCGATAAATATTGGTAGAAATGTCTTTTTCTCTTTCGTTTCTGAAACTTTTTAAAAGTTATGCATACCCATTACATTACAGTTGCAGACGTATTTTATTGCACTTGAATACGAAATTCCAACTTTAGAGACAATTGAGTCGTTCGGAACTCACATTAATGAATTCCATAAATTGGAAGATGCAGAAAAATGATGATATTGTTAACATTGTGTTTTTTAATTTACCTTAGAATTTACTATTATTCGTGCCATACAACTTTAACAACTATTCATTGAAATGTTTTCTTGTAACATTATGTCATATGTAGCGAAAGTGAATATACCGAATATTACTCGATAGTAATCCTGTGCAAGAAATCCCTCAATCCAAAGCATCGAGGATTTACGATCGTCTCATTTGATCGTTAAAATCCACGTCACCGATGCAATTCACCTCGAGCATAGTTCCGGATAATTTATCGAGATATATCGCGCGAACGAGTTCGTCATTGGCAAAATCAAGCCTGATAATTTGTTATCTGCGCGTTGTGGACGTTTACCCTCCGCGGACACTAATGTCCTGGAACTTTGGTCGTTAGATGTTTCTTCTACCTCATTGACTTCCTATAATTGGTACGGATGACGCGAAGGATTCACCCGCCTCTCACGTCCCTCGATTGCGAAACTTTGCTCCTGCAAATGCCTGGTGGACACGGGAGATTAGAATCGTGAACAAAGGAATGTGACAAAAATTATAGTTCAAGCGTGAATAGCGATAACTTCGAAGTTGTGTAGTTTGGCTTTGAACATTTAACAAGACGATATTTGTTTTAACAGAAATTCGTATCTAATGGTGTCACTAAATATAAATTTTGGGTAGATTTATTTCTATTAATTTTAATATTTTAATAATTTGTTTTTCAATTTATAAGAGCATTAACTCGTAAAATTGTTACTTTGGAACTCGTTGGTAATTTACACTTATTATTCATAAAGATATAAACAGATTGAATTGATATCAACGTACAAGCTAGCGATTAAAATTAATTATCAAGATTCATATAGAACATGAAACACAATTATGCGGATAATAATTTCTATGATATCACGAATATAAATAAATTACAAAATGTTATAAGTCGATGGCTATTTCTCAAATGATTCGACGATTTCACTCGTACAAATTATTATAATACATCTTCTACAAATATCTCGTTCTAACTTCATATTTGTACGATTTTTACTTTTCAAGAAGCATCGTTTTCTTGATTTTAGTAGAATCGTCAATGCATCCCCATTCTCCCTAACGATGAATCGCATGATCGATGAGAGCGTGACATCGGTATGCATTGGAGTTGACTTTCGAAAATCTCCGGCGGCCTTTTTCACTGCGTAGATAATTTTCACGCCGCCGGTGTAAGAAGTAAATCACAAAAATTGGAATCCACGATATCGGATTGAAATCAATATTGAATGCAGATTGAATCCCGGTTTTTCGCTCCTTTTACCTCCCCATTCACCTCCCATTCTCTTATCCTGTTTCTCCCTTCAATGTGCGCACACGATGTGCGTGTATCCGCCATCCACTCTGTTTCTCCATTTTCAGCTCTTCCTGCTACACTTCCTTTCTGTCTCTATCTTTCGCGTCGGATCGCAGAAGGGCGCGCGAGTTTGACGGTTTCCATTAAGAAAAAGTGACTTACGGTAGTGATCGACAACGAAAGGCACTTTTCGGTCTCATCGCTTCTGATCGCGAAAATTTTATGCGTATGATCACTTATGTACGACGAAGCTCGAGTGTTTAGTTGCAAGGCGAATCGAATACAGGTATTGTCACACTTGGTCTACGACACGGAATTATCTAAATTTCAGTTATAGCACTCATGGTGTCGCTTTCGACGAGTTTTTAGTTCTTCGTGAATTACGTGTTTGAAAGGTTTCGAAAAATTCTATCGAGAAGATAACTTAAGTCTTTGAAAGAAGTTTGAATGTTTATTTCGTTATTAGAAACTAGTGGTGAAGAAGCTGGGAATTAAATATTTTCAATTGTGAGAAATTAATACGAATAATCGAATAACAGAAAAATATTTACATTAGATTGAACTAGATTTTACAACATAGTGTTTTAATAAATGAGACACCAAGTAACCTGAGAGAGAGAGTGGTAGAAATATGATTGTCTATATTTAAGGAATACACATTTCTTTTTCTGAGTATCGTATTCAAATTACAAATTTAATGGTTAATATAGATACATCGCATGGTATAGAGAATTTTCAATTGGCACTAACAATTGAAAAGTGAACGTAAATCTTCCGACTTCATTCCCTGTATTAATAATTTCTTCTCATGGATGGTTATTAGTATATAGCACACGTAGCGACAAGAAACGATTCTATCTTCTAACGGTTCACTACCGTGCGTTACTATTTGATGAGATAAAAAGCGGCGCGGTGGCTCAGCCCGATGAATTTTTAACCACGCCTCCCAGGTACCATTACGGGCCTCGAATTTCGAAGGTTAGGGGGTGTCGATACCCCTGAGAAAACCGTGGGTCTTGGTCGTTTCAATAATTTAGCACGGTAAATTGTACCAGTCGCCGTATAGACTGACGTTCCACTTTCTTTTACTTCCGATCAAAATGTCATTCGTAAAAAGACGACGGGCTCCCTAAATATTTCATTCTACCCTTGACCATAAATGTAGTTCGATTTCACTTTTATGCAATTCTGTTTCGAGTATAAATGAAGTTGTATAGGTGTGGAATGATTTATCAAGCAGAGGGAAAGGGCATTACATTTTCATGGCACGCTATATCCTGCATGAGCGAAATTGAATTTTAGATTTTATTTTCTGCCACTTTTTATCTTTATAGTTTTGTTTCGATCAATGGTAACATGTTTTCTGTTCTCCTTATCACAGAGGAAACGAAATTTCAAAAATATAAATACATGGATATGCGTGTGCTTCTTTAAGTCACGTCTTTATTATATACCTAAACATAATTGCAATTAACACAATATGATGAATATAAATAGTCATTTCTTATGAATCATTTCCTATTTCTTTTAACTTTGTATTGCGTATCACACTCTTTCCCTGACTACCGTAATTAAATCTTTCCAAATTATAGAGAAATCCCAAATCTTCTTCTAGAAATTGCATCGTTACCTTTCTTCGTTACTAATCTTCGAAACTTTGAATCTTCAAAAGACAAGGCTATACCTGAAGTAATAATTTCATTACGACCAATCTCGTGTCCTAAGAGGAAGCCAATCGAGGGATCAAACCTGCGTAGTAAAGGGACCAGCGCTTCTGTTCCGCTAAGATTAATCAAAAAGCGTCGCGCATCTTAAGGATCAACCGCTATCAGAACTTTTAGTTAACGATTCTTGACTCGCTATTGGGCCGAGGAATTCGCAGACGCGCGACATCGCGGCGATGATTAAACCGTCGAAACAAGAGATAGGAAGAGGCGAAGAGAAGGTACGGAACGAAGGAGCAACGAGTTCGTCGTAGTTTAACGACCAGATGACAACCTCTGGGTGTTCTATTCGCGACATCATCGCCTCGCCACGAGCTTAATCAAGCCGGATGCCGAAAGTCTAAAGCCACCCTCTGAGGAGCCTAGCACCGCGCGGAGACCTCTTGAATAGAAGAAGCGCAGACGGCAGAGAACCGTGGCTGATTTGAAGACGTAGAGGCGCAAAGCAAGGGAGTTTTGGTCCGAACTGGGACACGAGCGGTGATTACATGTGGACACTCTGCTTTGGATGTTCGCGCAGAGTCCTCATCTTTGTTACATAATCAGGCCGCCTTTCTTGCACCCGACTGCACCTTTTGGAGATAGTTCTCTTCGCCCCGATCCACACGTCGAAAAGATTCCGTCCTAGTAGTGATTACGTTGCTCGTTTAGAAACGTGACCGATTTTTCCCTGCCTTCACTCAGTGTATGACCTGTTTTTGCGGATTTTAGAGATTTTTATTTAAATTTGGCTGGCGATAAATCGCTCAGGGCGAAAAATATAGGATGACATGTTTCGGAGAATAGATTTGCTGAGGTTTAGGATTTGGATTTGGGTTATTTGCTTGTGAAACTGTTGTTGCTCGAGGGTTAAATGTATGATAAATTATTAATACAATCGAACTCTGTTTATGCGAATTTTATTTATTAACGAAATTTTCTCTCGTGCTTGACTAAATGAATTCTTGCTGTTTGAATCTACTTATCCGATCGTGAATCATTATATCAACAATGAATTACGGCAATTTGAGAGAATTAATGGACCCCCTTTTATATAAATTATTTGTCTCCCGAAAAATTCATATAAACGCCGTTCTAAATAAAATATTCCTATAATAAGTTCTAGTAATAAAATATTTGCTAGTAATTTATACACCGGTGTCATTGAAAATATATTACGAAGTTTAGAAATGTTTCTTCGTTATTTCTTCATTAGTATAGTATTTGTTAGCGTAGTTAATTGTAACGAAACTATGTTGAACTTCCTTTGTTAACGATGAATGATGATATACAATATACATAGAAGAAGATTAAAAGATTTATCGTGTGCATAATATTAAATTCTGAAAGTTTCGATCTATCGAAAACACGGTTACATCGGTTAATTGAAGTAGGAAAATTGTAAAGGAAAATGTTCAATTAAAATACAGAGGAAAGGATGTAAGGTATATATAACACGCGATAACGAATATTATACGGCAGTACTTTAGAAGTATATATTTCGCCGCTAAGAAGATTCTTTGTCTTTGATGGCATGGCTCCGCAAACCAACCTTCAAAAGCCTCGACCTATTTTTCAGCCATACTTTTCGTTGCTTTTGTTTCCTAACGGCTAAATGAGGAAGCGACGGAGTCTAATGAAATGCAAAGATGCTGCAGCCGCATAGAAAGAAGTGAAAAAGCCAAGATGCTTTGAGAAGCATGTTAATACCAAAAGCTACAAGCGCATAAAACTACCAGACAACTTCATTTATTGGAACAATATTTTATTTCGTGCTCGAATAAAATTACAGATATGCGACTAATTACACGGTTCAATGTAAAATTGTTAGGGAATTTAATGTTTAACTTACCCTCTCGGAAGCAAAATCGATCAACTACTTGTTTTTATTAGTTTCTCAATTTCATTATATATATAAATACGTAATTAACAATCAATTTTCAAGATAAGAATGACTTGCTTAAGTTCATTCGTCGGAAGAAAATGATATTAATAATAATAAATTCTAAAAGAAATTTCCTAATAAGAAAGAGAAAATAATATTCTACGTGTTTCTCGATAAAACCCAAACTCCTTCCAGTCAAATATCCAGTCGTCTAATTTCTTCAAACTCGAGATTCAACACCTTTGCAAGTTGTCAGGCAGCATGGCAACATTTCAGCATACGATGCGGCGAGGTTGGAATTCGGTGTCGTCGTCTCAAAATGCAAGCGTCAACGACTTTTCGTCGTCTGTAAGACGACGGACAGACTTCTTCCTCCAGGACTGCTTACTGAGCGTGTAAACGCAGCTTGGGGACGCCCCGTGGCCTCGCACTCGATCCTCGTCGACTTTTCTGCCTGCAGCAAATCCGCGGAAATCCGGCTCCGTCGATGGAGTTTGAGGTCGGAACACATACAACCAACGTGCAGGGAGACGGTAGATATTTCTGTTTAATAGTCAGCGTACCATGGCCGATAATGGAAGTCGAGGCGTTTGCATGCCGCCAGGCACACCGGTGCCGTAAAGTTAATGGCATCGTAGGCAACGCGATAAAATGATGCACCCCGGCCAGCTGACAAAATTATTGCCAGCATCCATACGTGACCTGGTGAGATTGGCAACCTGGTTCAACCTTTAGAGACACATAGAACGTATCCATGTTAGGCTTGAACATGGCTGTGGTTGTGAAACAGTAGGCTTGTGAGAGATAGGATGTTTTTGATTATTATTGAATAATTTTATTGAATTAATTGTGTAGAATATTTGTCACATTTTCAGATTTGGATATTTTGATTTATTTTTAATTAAGTAATCGTAGGAAAATGTTATAAAATATTAACGTTTCGTATTATTTTGAATATTTTGTAATGTTTTGTAGTGTGATATATAGACATTTATATTCTTTCGCGGAGATTGGAATAGATATGTATATTGTCTCTTGTGAAAGCTAAAATTGTCGTATTGTGTCAATGATTAATTAATGGAAGCAATGACAGGATACGATAAGATACGTTATTTTGTATCGAATCACACAGTATAATATTCTTATAGGAATTTCCTCTGACACTATGAGTATGTTTCAGCAAACTGACAATTTCGTTTGTAACTTTTTTAAGTTCCTATTGGCTGGCTCTAAATCTTTTAATTCATAATTAGAAATGTTTTTTTTTTATATAATTATACAATATTTTATATAATTTGTAAATGATTTAAAATATCGAGTATATTCTCATCGTATCAATAAATTTACAATACAAATATTTCTTGTTCACACTTTACAAAGACTATAAAGGAACGTTAAAACAACATTGAAACCTTTGCAGTAACATTTCAAACAGAAAGAAAACATTAATTCTACTATCACATTCTCTTTTCTGATCTAGACAACTATACATTTAAGTCGGACATACCAAGTGGGTAGTAGGTTACTATAGAGGTAACTTGCACCTGTTCTTTCCTTCTCTCTCTCTCTCTCTCTCTCTCTCTCTCTCTCTCTCTCTCTCTCTCTCTCTCTCTCTCTCTCTCTCTCTCTCTCTCTCTCTCTCTGTTTCTCTTACTCTTTCTTAGTCTGAAGTTGTTCACGTCTCTTGGTTCTCCGTCTGCCTGCTCGAGAACTTTCTGCTGCTCTTTAGTGAATTAAGGACTAGAGAACATAGCCTTTAATCAGAAACCGAGCGAGATTAAGGTGCGTTCCCATTTCGCGAGCTCGTTAACGGGTCCCTGGTAATACGAGAGGTTCGTTAGAAAAACGACGTAGAAGGAGGCCTGATATCGGAGTTGTAATCTGAAATTGAACCGTTAGACGAATCGTCGGCCTCGCTTGGTCTCGCGTGGTTCTTTCTTTGCTTACGTGACTTCGAGATCTATGATCGATATTGAACAAACACTGGTTTTTCCTTATCGATTTTACATTCAACCTCTTGTCTCGTTACCTATTTCTGCTTCTCTAAATTATAGCCGTATTGTAACTAATGCAAATTGTATTCACGATAAAATTTCATTTTATTTCTGAATCTCATTTCAGCGTACTGTATCGGAACTTTATTGAACCGAAATTATTTCTGAATGTTCATTTAACATAAGTACTGCATAACGTAATTTTATTTAAGAGCGAAATGTTTATAAAACAAGGGGCTAAAATGATTCAGGTGTAAGTAACGTGTGAAATTATGTGTTCTTTTATTTTCAAAATTAGAAGCTATGTCGGTGTAGTTTATTCAGATATGTTATCGTTAAATAATTTCTTTTTTGTTTAATTGTGAAAAAGAGGCAAGTATAGTTTATGAAACGTTCTGCGGTTATTAAGTTACATTTTCAAGAACTGTGCTACGCATGGGTTATTAATATTAACTAAACGTAATAGCGAGAAAATTTTACGAGTTACATAAACTTTTACGTCGGCCAGCTCACGATGGTAATGGAAAAACGTCGTGAGTTGGTTCCGATATTAGATTCTATGACTCATTTACTATTACTATAGCTCACAAATGAGTGTTCTTAATTAACGACACGTTGTCGACGTGTGAGAGTAGAATTATAATGTTTCACGATTTTGATCTCGCTGGAAAACAGTAGTAAAAACATTTTATGCTTCTGTATCCTGTAACTTTTTCTATAATTATTCCACTCTCACAGAATTATTCACAATATTACTATTTATAAAACATATCGTTTCCGATTAATTATGAAAGATATATTTATTAACTTTTAACATAAAATGATGTACATGAGACGTTATTGTAAAATTCAGCAGCTACTAAATGAATGAATTAGACAAAAGGCAGTGAATTAGATAAAAGGCAATCACAAACAATAATGAATATTACAACAAAAATTAATTAATAGAAATATCAATTAAAACAATCAATTTCTCTCCTTTCAACGAAGAAAGAGCAACGAACTCTACCTATCAACTTAACGCATCTAAGATTAAACTATCGTTTTTTCCATAGCCATCAGTTTTCACAGTCAAAGAGATTTTTCACGCTCGTAGAAAATCGAATGAAACACGAATGAACATAAATGCATAAACAAGTTACAAAGCAGGTCTTTCGATAGATTAATGACTCAACACGAGTTTCTTTCCTCTGAACGAGGAGCATTTGCATTTCGTCGTCGCACCTTTTCCATGTAGCCAATACCATTAACATGTTTCATTTCACTCGACCCTTCGACACGCGTACAAAAAGAGGAAAGAAGAAAAGGAAAAAAGGGAGCGAAGGAGGAACTCGAGCACAGCTTCAGCCACGGTCTTCGTTTCGTTCTTCCTTTCGAAGATACTTTCACCCACACCTCGATCCAGCGCCTTCATTTCCCGGCAGCCTCGCTATTTCTAACGCGGCGTACACCACCGGATAGTAATGATTAGTGTAACGAGAAGATCCTTGGCTGGGTTGCAGTTAAGTGCGGATACCGGGAATGGCTCCGCTTTTAATTACCGGCGAGCCCGGTGTGTACATCGCAGCCTTAATGCACCAGGCTGCTTAACGAGTAATACGTCGTTATCAATGGCCACGCGCAGCTGTACTAGAGCCTGGCATCGTTAAATGATTTTAACGGGCCAACCGGTGGAATTTACACGAGGCAAACGCCTTCCCTTCCGTTTTTCCTCCTTATGATCAACTGGATTGTTTCTACAGCCATACGAACCACATCAAATAGGAGGTGGATATTTTGAGAATTAGAACAGTGCGTGATCGTAATTTTGGTACGTTTAGGAGATGCGAGGTGAATTTAGGGAAATGTGTTAAGGAAGAAAGAAGAAATAACAGGTTAAAGTGAAATTTATGCGAGGCAAACGCCTTCCTTTTCGTTTTCATCACATGTGATCAACTGGATGCTTAGAAAAAGAAGAAGGTGAATATTTTGAAAATTACGACAGTGTGTGAGAGTCACTTTGTGCTCTCAGGTCCTAGATAATCTCTACGTATATCCATTGGGAGATTTTTCTCACAAATTAGAATTTTCTTAGTGCCATGAAGAGAGTAGAATAACAAAATCTGACATAACCAAAGCTATTTACGCACCAAATTGATTTCCCGAGAAAGACGATAAAGGATAGACTCGTATAATATAAATTTTCCTTTAAAAAATGAAATCGTAGTATTTAAATGTATTAGCTTGTTTGAAAAGTTTCCTTCGTTCTATGAGGAAATAATAGACGCACAACGTTTTTTGTTTTATATTATTTTGTCGTATTACGTACGATCCATTTTGTTCTGTTGAGATAAACACCGCGACATTTCATAGACTTGGTTTCACGTTTGTATGAAGGTGCATTGTTGTAAAAAACACGTTTGCGAAAGAAAGACACTTTCCGGACAACCTAATATATCGCTTACTTGAATCGAAGAATTCGTTTACATCTTCTTAATCGTCTACGTCTTCAGAATAATTTTTTCCCTATATCTGCGTTCAGTTTGTAGCAAGTCTGCTTATTAAATAATTGAATCGTTGTATTTTTAAATAAATGTCGATTAATACAAAATGTCGATTCATACAAAGATATGGAAGCAGAGTAATACAATGGAAGGAATCTGAATGAAAACGTGTCATGTCGAAAGTGGGGCGAATTCGACAAAAGCAACAGATAACTAGCTTCAGACAATTGTTAAAATCAATATTAGAATGGCGGTTAAATCGAGTCGAACGTGAAGATGTCAAACAGGAAGATAGTGCAGGATCTATTCAGTTATTACCTAGTTAACCATCGTTTTGCATAGGAAATTCCAAGCGCATATAAGCGACTTCGAGACGAACTAGTTCTCCAGCCACGTGCTTGGTATTTCGAGAATAATTGTGCCGAGCAAGCGAACGTAACGTAGTACGTAAGTAGATTATCTTTATACGCGGCCAGATCTCTGAAAATTACTATCTCGCTAACGTACCTCCTTTAACAAATATTTCGCGAACGTTAAGTTTCCTGAAACGATATAGACTCGCCGTCCTTACTTCCGCCCAATTTTAATGCTTTATCGTATAAATTATATTTTCAGGAAACTCTGCCTTGAAAAGCCTGTAATACAATTTAATTAGAGAGATTCTGTTACAAGATCTTTACATTCTTGAAGAAGAATCTCGTTTGCTTTGTTTCAAGAAATAATAAACACAGTTATACAGTAACGAAAAGAACCGTAGGTTTTAATATCAAATCAAAGTAACACAAAGATCAGAAATCATTTTTAATTTTTCTCTTTTTTAACACTAGAATTATTCCAGAAGAACTCCAGATATTTTATAAAAAATCATCGAAATGTCCAAAAATACATCGATATAAATCTACAAAATTTCTAAGAAACATTACGAATTAGTGCGACTATTCCATTGCATAGTAGCTTCATGCAATGTGAATCACAAAACTTAGCTACAAAATAATCAATGTGTTGCCTAATGTTCCATTAAAAAGAATAGAATCATTGCATTTCAATTTACCCGCAATTTTATAATTATGATACACTGTGTCAAAATAAACGAGTGTCTAGATATTTTCAGAGATCGTTTTAATTTTACTCATCTCATTAATTCAACTTCACAAAATACCAATTAGTAGCCAACCACGGACGAGTCATCTTCGTACAAGTCAATCGTGTTCAAACGTAATTAACATTCTATCGGACGAACACGATCAAAGCCAAAGTAGAGAGTCGCTACTCGTGTTACGATTCTTATCGCGAGTTTCCCATTGCAAGTTAGAATCCTCTGAAACGATACCGATCGAACGTGCATTTCGTTCCATCGGGAAAAATCTCGTTGTCTCGTGAATGAAATTAACTTTGTGGATGGAATTAGAAATCGAAACGATAAAGGCCAAAGGCCAACGACTTATTTCGAGAACAAGACGTGTACACGCAATTCCACGCTCGTTCAAGCGCAATCGTGTAATCACAGAATCGCGAGTGGCGCTCGCGCGCTTCGCTGTTTAGCTATGGCAGGTTTGCAGCTTGATTACGCATTCGTGTGCGTGCGTGTCCACCTGTGCACCCTCTTGTTCCAACGTGCACGTGCGTGATCCGCAGCCTGTCGCGCACGTGTTTGTGCACGATTATATATTCGTACGTACACAGGTAAGCAAGGCTACATATATGTTGGAGGGACGGGTGTTAGTGTTTGAGGACAAGCGTGTTTGTGGACGTACGCATGTGATTACCCGATGTCGCGGATGTACAGCTGCGATCGAACGTTTCCGTGATTGTACGAATGTACTGTACGTTGATCGGTATTGTTGCTTTATGATATACCATATATGGAATTGTAGTTTAATGCTTTGCCATATGAGTCGCATACGACATTTTATTTTAACTAGTTTTTATCACATTGCATACGGGCTCAACGCGCTCCCAGAGTCCGTATATTTTTGATTGGCACAGATCTACCGATGTACTGACTATACTGACTGATTGTTCTTACATGCTTGAAATGTCAACATTCAGTTGTTTTCCTCATCATTTGTCATAAGAATGCACAAGGCTTCATTACC
The DNA here is from genome assembly GCF_024516045.1 of Bombus affinis. Lineage (NCBI taxonomy): Eukaryota > Metazoa > Arthropoda > Insecta > Hymenoptera > Apidae > Bombus > Bombus affinis. Next base: position 5,519,365 of record NC_066347.1, on the reverse strand, counting down.
CAGGTAACATAACAAAAGCATTTGTCTCTGGTTGCCTAAGTCATCGATTCAGTCGAAAAAACATGAGAACGAGATATCTCGTGACCCGGCTACAACGTTCGGCTTGCTAAAAACCGAGATATCTCGTGACCCGTACGCAATGTGTTATCACCATATATTGTATCGTATTGTTAATATGTATCGGTATCGACATATTTTTATTAGATAAAAGAGTATTACTTTTGAAGGCTACATGCGTAATTTAGACGTACTTTGGCAATCGATATGGTGTATCGATAATGACGTATTTTTATTAAATAGAAGAGTGTGTTTGACGTGTTGAAAGGAAAAGGAATCGAATGAAATCAAACATCGAGTCTACTAGTGTGACACGATACTCGCGTAACCTGTTTCTGAAATGTTATTAATGTGCTTTTGATAAGCACCTTTTCTGACAAGTAGAAAAAGGACTTTAATCGAACATGAAAATGCTGTGCGCACGGTATAAATCCTTTGTTTCAATTAATATATTCCACGCGTGTATAATGACAGAAATACCAGTGCTGTCACAAGTGATTGCATGTTCGAGGCGTGTTTAAGAATCGTCCAGTTAACAGCCATGGGTCAAGGAAAACAGAGGCTACTAATTATTTGTAAACGAGGAGTTCTATTTCCATTTTAAGAAACCCATTTTCCACGGGTAGTCATGCAAGAAATAATATATCCGTACAAACAGAGTCCAATTACAAAGGCGTTTACTGAACTGAAAGCAAAAATTCTACGTTAAGAACGTGTAAAAATGTGAGTATCTTTATTTAAAAGAAAAAAAAAAGGAATGTTTAACTTACTTAATTCCCCTGAATATAATAATTCGCAATATAAAAAACTTGCCCATAAATCAAAAGTAAATTTACTTTTTCAAGCACTCGGAATCGACCTCATTTCATTCGTGGAAAGTTCAATAATGAAGTTAACGTAGCAGCTAATGGTTATTCTACCTCAATAAAACTTTCATTTATTATCCAGCTCGTTTGAAACGCTAAGAGATCAAAGGATTTAAAAACATTAATATCGCGAGTTAAAAATTGAAATTAGAAACTTAACCATCGCGTGAAAGAGTTAGCACGCGAGAAACGTTATCCACAGAAACGAAATTGGACGATATCGAGCCAAACAAATTCGGGTAATTTTCTCTTTACAGCGGAGCGTAAAGTTGGTCTTTGCTCGGCCGAAAATTTCCCTTCTGGCGTATTCGGTGTATTCCAAGCGATCGGAATCGTAGCGAATATCGGAGAGGTTCGAATCGAACCGCGTAAATCGTGGTACGCGCCGGGTTTGCTCGAGTCGCGCGATTCGCGAACTTCCAGCGACCAAAAGCTCGTAGAATAGAATTCCTCGCAGGAATTCCATTTTACACGGCCATTGCCGGGAGCCAGACGATTCGATTCGGTTCGAGGCGATTCATTCTACCTTCAGCCCGAACAAATAATTTTCCACGTTCGCCAAAAACCTATCGCGAGATCAAATACCACATATTGTCTCTAACGTATGCGACGTCGCAAAAACGCAATTTATCGTGTACTCCGGAGAACGTGCAATTTTTCTATAAGAGATAATTTTCTCCTTTGGTTACTTTCAATGCATCGCATTAGACACGACATGTTTCGTTTGCTAAAATTATGTATATCGTATCTCATTGTATCTTAGTTTTATTATCGAACTTTTGGATTGTAGATGTAACTAATTAAAAGTTTCGACTTTTGTAAAAATGTTTCTTTCAACGTATTATTGGATTAAAAAGTTTCGAGTGTAACAGAAGTTCTTTTATTTGTATTCATAACTGAAATATCTAGATATTTTCTCGTGCCCTAAATTTCTTTCACTCGATATTTCAACATATTTTTAGCTTCTTTCGTTGTTCGCTCGGACTGATTATGTGCTATATGTAAAATATCTGATATCTGAACAGTATACTCTGAACTGTATTTTATACATAAGTTTAGACATAGTCAAATAAGATAAAAAAAATTGTCCACCTATAATTCCTAACATCTGGAGCTTTCTCATTGCTTTATGTATTTCCGATATGTCAACTGAATAACTTTATACGTATTTACATAGAAAATCGCATGGTGAATTAAACTGTTGAACACACAATAGAATTTTTAGATTTATCTCAAATCAGTAATACGATTAATTCGATTCGATTAATAAAAAGAATACTTGAATCACAAATTTCACGTTTGTTTGCAATGAATAATTGACATTTCATAAAATGGTATATAAATTCATAATATCATAATATCATTTCATCATTTATACATTTCATAAATGTATATAAATAAGATATTTCAATTATTCTAAGATCAGTTGATCTCGCTTTAATTATTGTTTTTTTATTCCCACCAATTAATATTAACTATTATTGTTATCAATATCTATCAATTGTAGATGGTTGTCTGAGACAAGTTCAGAAGCCAAAACGAGATTAAAGAGCTTCATTTCAAGTATATTTATATTTTATATATTCGCAATAATTTGTAAGTGTCGAATTATTTATAAAGAGCAGCATAAAGAATCGGAACTTGCAACACCACAAGGCACGTTTAATTCATCGTGGTTGATGATTAAATCCATCAGTGTGAAACATCCCAAAAATAAAAAAAAAGACATGGCACCATCGAAATCCTAAAAATCAGACGCATGAAAACCAGGCGTGTCGCATAATTTGCCCGTTTCGAGTTCGTCCCCCGTTACTGTCCTCCACATCGTCCGAATAAATATCACGGTGTGGTCGCGTGCGCAAGCAAAAACAATTCTTTCGTTAATTTATTAGCCGTAGATCACTGTCACAGGACGGTGTTTCGGGTTTCTCCCCCCTACGTTCTCCCGGGCTAGGCCAATTTCGAGGATCAACGCGGTTTCTGGCCGTGACATCAGCGGGGAGCGGCACGCGACGTCCGCAGGAGATCGATCGTTAAAGGCAACGCGTTTCGGACGATTGACCGTGCAAACGAACCACTTCCTTTTCCGGATCGTGTCTACGACCTCTGGCACACGAAATGCTCTGGCTGAATGGAAGACGGTGAACGAGGGGTTGCTCCACCAAGGCGTCGAAATCTATGGCCGAAGGGTCTGCAACTCGCGGTTTCCGTTTTTCCGGTTTACCGGAGAAAGACCTTGCGGCTTTACTGTCACAGATCAATTTCAATGAAATTCCTTTTGACGTTTCGTAAAAATGGCTATATTTAGCTTGGTTTAATTCGGACGTTGAATCGTCCAAGTTGTGCGAAGAATGGACGAAGGAATATAGCTGGAAATTCGTGCTGTCGGATATTTTATAAATTTGATGTGAAATGTATGGAAAAACGTATTTGTAGTATTTATGAAGATGGTTACGTTGTTAAAATGAGGGAACAAAAGTGCTTTGAATAATTTTAGTGAAAACAATGCTCATAGTTACTGGTGTACAAAGGATATTTATTTAGTTTAAACGTTCCATTGTTTATAGACAGTTAAAAACGATGTTCGAATCATTAATAATTCCTGCTGTCTTGTTATTTTATAAATATTAATGTAAATATAGTAACAAATGCAACAATATATACAAATTTGTCATATTTCTATGAAAGGAGAGAACAAAAATGGATCCAATAATTTTAACGAAAGCGTAGTTGAATGGAGTACAAAACGTAATTATTTTCGACAAGTTAATCTCTGGACTTTCATATTAATAGAACGTTGCAGAAGAATTATAGAAATAAATCGTGATTTCTCGCTGTTAAATAATACTGTTTAGATTATGTGAATTTCGTGTTTATTATAAATCATTTAATGAATTCCGTTATGCAATTACGGTGAAAAAACAGTTCGGTTTTAGTATATGAATCAATTACAGTTCAAATATTGCTGCTCAATTAATTATATTTTTGTCCGCGGATATAGTAGATATAAATACGACATTTTTTAAGTTTGAATTAATTATTTAGCAGCGTAAGAAACAACAGTTGAAATAATTATAATAATTGGAATAATTTATAGCTTTATATAAATAATATATTTGAAAAGATTATATTTTGCACTTGAATGCACTTGAAATAAACTTTCATAAAAGATTTGTCATTTTCGTCTGATCAGATATCTATTATAGGTTTTTAAAACTTCAAATGATTAAATTGATATTTAGAGTTCTATTTTGCAAAAATTGCTTGTGCTTGAAACAAACGATGCGCTTGAAAAAAAAAAAACAAATTTGATTAGTTTCTTTTCCGATAATAAACTTGGATTTTTCTTACCGGTTTCCTCGACAAATAAATGATCTTATTTCAATGTATAATCTTTAATTTATTGTTTATCGCTTAATTCCACGAAGATCAAGCTGTTATAGACGTAAAGCCCCCAAAATGCTAGGAATAATACAAACTTGATAGTTGAGAAAAATAAAATGCAAAAGAATCGTGATGGAAAATATAGATTCGAATAAAGGTATAAGGAAATACAAATATTGGACATCGTATTTTATTCTTGTATCATATGTATAGACGTCCAATCCTGTTTGATAGCCATTCAAAGTTTCGAGAAATGTTCCCTAAGGAAATATTTCTTTAATATATTACTTTTTCGAAAGTATGTGAATATTTCACTTCTACTTAAAATATGTACGCGTATATATTTTACAATTTTTTGCTGTATACGAAGCTGGCAACACGAGAAATAAATAAAAAGTCCTGATAGTGATTAAGATACGTTTGTGTCTTGTGTTACTATCAAAGAAAGCAATGGCTTGGCTGGATGTATGAATAAGAATAATTTCAAAAAGCTCTGTTTGCTAAAACTTGCTCTTTCTAAACTCGCTAGACTATGTACTTTTCGTCTTTAGGAATACTCATCGTCACAGACATGCGCACACATAAGCATTCACAGACAGTACTTCATCTTTCCAGAGTACACGTAGACTCGTCAAATCTTAGCTTTTGGACATGATACGGTATCTATCAGAAAAAATCTTAAATTATTTTATTTCAAGATTTAATTTCGAAATTCAATGAAAAATTTGAAATGCTGATTCAACGAATATGAATTTCAACAACTTCGTATAACTATCCATAAGTTTGCCGAACTTACAGGCTACAAGCTATAACCTTCGCTAAATAAAATTTGTCAAGATCTAGCTGGAAATATTTACGTACTTTGTTCGTAATTTGTTCGTAATTAAATATGTTCGTACTTTGAGCTTCTTGAATCTCCTAAACTGATCAACTCCATTTTTTATTAATTTCTTCATTTCATTACGTAAGTACACAATCGATATTCGATTCTCGAGAAACTTGACTTACTTCTTACAAGTTTACACATTCAGGAAGATGACACAAATAATGGTAAATTCTAAGCTAAATTTATAAAACAAAGTTGCTAAGATTTTTCTGTACTCCTCAATTTGAGGATTCGATTAACATGGTTCATGAATGATCCATATGATATACCAACAAACATCGATATGAACTAAAAATCATACTAAAACCACGTTGTATCAAAAAACTGGATCGACACGATAAGTAGACATCCATTTGCCGACGACCGCGTAAATAGCAAAAGACGAGCCTCCGGAAGTTCTGTTAGAATCGAGAGTGAAACATCAAAGAGCAGCAGCACTCTCGTCGCGGAATTCGCGAGCAATGACACGTACACCGGACTTGATACGGTGCTCTTTACTTTTTTCAATTCCGTAACTCCGTCTGTTGACCTTATTCCGGGCGACACATTCGTAAGGGAGCTTTGGAAAAGCAAGTGGCGTCCGTCTGCCACGGCGTCGCGATCCGCACAATGACACGAGTGCAGCCTCTTCTTCGCGCTTGCGAACCGTCGAGCACACTCTCGTCACGCCTCTTCACGTTGTGTAAGGTCGACCGTGTCGAGCAGTCGACGGTTGCAAGAATGCCGCTGAGGTGAGGAGTGTTGTATGGGAAAGGATAAAAGACGATGGCTGGCGACGAACGAACGTCAAACGTAAAAATGCGAGTTCCAGTCAAGAAGAGATTCGGCCTCCGAATGGCTGGTAATTATGGCGCTCGTCTTAGAAATACAATTTTCTGGCTTCATGAACCATGTTAATCAAATCCTCAAATTGAGGAGTACAGAAAAATCTTAGCAACTTTGTTTTATAAATTTAGCTTAGAATTTACCATTATTTCGCGACCTTTCGAGGGACGAGTGATTCATCGTGTTGCAGGAAACGATTCATTTTCATGGTGAATCTCTTACCGACCGAGACTTTGTCATCTCTGAAAATGACGCAAGATAGACGTGCAAACGAAGTTCGAAAGCACAGTTGCGCGTAAAAGAAAATTTTAATATCGATACACTGTAAATTTTAATAACTCTTCGTATTAAACATTTTTTTACGATATTATCATTCGTTCTTTGATGTATTTATATTATACTGATTCGTTGCTCTTATTAGGAAAAAATTCATTTTGTAAAATTATAACGTCTTCATATCTCTTATTTTATAAAGTTTCTTGCGTCCGCCTGTATATCGCGTCAAGTGCGCGTTAATCGAATTCACCGAGAGTCTTTTGATGTTTGGGCTTGTTAACGATCGTCCCATTTTTGGCTATCAGTAACTACCTGGCGAGATTTAATCTCGTAATCTCGTAGCTGTACGCTTTTAATCGGTTCATCTGTATTTGCGACTGTTAACAGTATTTAACTGTCAGTATGAAAATTTGTGTAATTTTTTTATTTAAGATTCTGAACAGTCGTACTGAACGAAAGTATTAGGTTGTCCAAAAAGTGTCATTCTTTTATAGACACGTCTTTTACAATAACGCATCATTATACAAACATGAAACCTAATCTGTCGAACGTTGTAATCTTTATCTTGATAGAATAAAATGGATCATACGTAATTCGATAAAATAATATAAATCGAAAAATGCTGTGCATTCATTATTTCCTTATAAAACGGACGAAACTTTTCGGACGACATAATACTCGGAGTTCGGAGACGAATGAGATCAGAGTACATTCGACTAACGATTAAATAAATATGCTGCATATTTGATTTCACGATAAAGTATATAGTAGGATAATAAAATAAATGTGGTACATATCTAATATTATAGTAAGGTATATTACAGAACGATAAAATAACTCATTTGATTTCGTTTCTTTTACAGAGGGACGCGCTTAATCTGGAGCCCAGCAACGTGGCAAATTGTGTGTCCAAAGGGAAATCAGAGGTGAATTACTTCTTTATTTCATTATCGCATTTACCGGTCCGGCTCGCGTCGTTTCTCGATGGAATTTTAATAACAGCGTAATCTAATTAAAGCATCGCTTAAAATAGAAACGCCGGGCTGATGTAATTACGGAAATGTAGAAAAGTAGAGGAAAGACAAATAGCAGGGATAAAATTTCGTAAACAATTGTCCATCGTGAAAGAAAAAGGAACAAATTACAGTTTCTTTAGATTTGCTCGACAAAGGAGAACAAATGAAAAGAAACACGGTTTCTATGGACTTTGATGAACGCGATGATATCCTTTTGTATCAAAGGCAAAAAACGTATCGATAATCCCTGGTGAAACGCGAATTAAGGGTATAATTAAAAGTAGACGAAAAAAAAGAAACGTTCTTTTGGAATTGTCTACGATATTTCAAATAAAAGAACGGTCGCACGCGATATCGTTTATTCGTTCTTTGTGAGAAAAAGTAACTCGAGTTCATTTGAAGGCATCGTAACGCATTGCCTTCGTTATTTCTTGTTGTTCGTCGTTTTACATGTAAAATAAATGGATCGCGTATAAGAGACAAAGAAGAAAGGCAAGCGAAATAGGGAGAAAAGAGTGAAATCCCGTTTAACGGGCCGTGCGTTTCAATTTTATGGCCGCGGAATGTATCTAAACGAAATTTGATATCGAACAGATTCGTTAAAAGCTGTCAACGAGCTGCGCAACTTTTACTGAAACGGAATAATGGAAACAACTTTAGACGAAAAATGTTTCCCCGTTTGCAGCCATTCGTTTTATGGAGTATCGATCGACCGCGTTGACGTTGCTTTAATTGAGAACGGATTCGTTCGTCTGATGACGTTTCCAATTTGGCGGTGATAATGTTTTCATATAGCGATAATTTCCCAACGAGATGGAAGACCTCGGCCCCACTCACGCTAATTGCAGATTTCTCAACGATATTTACGTTTGGACGCGAACATCGTTTCCATTTATTTTATTCCATTTCGTGAGCGTATTGTGTCTGAAAAAGTAATTACCAGAGATGTATATTAGATGCTCCTTTTTCAATGTTTATAACTGTACTTTTAACGCTACGCGTACTCCCGTGATTCTTTCGTTTTAATTCGTAATCTACAATTATCAACATATGGAAAGCGCCAAATTAAAATTTGTACGATTAAAATAATTATAAATATGGATTCTTTACAACAAGATAATAACATGCGAATATAATTTATCATTCGAGAGGTACAAGTGAAGTACATAATAAGTTACATTTTATGGACGAACAGTTTTGAAATCCCATATCCAAAATTCCTGTTACCAATCAGTTTCGTATCAAAACAATTTTTGCATTTAATTTTCCATTCAATTACGTATACGTCTTTGTCAGCTTCTTGAACATTTCAATGTATAACGTTAGATTGACAACTCTTTCCAATCATCAAAAATGAATTTATCATATTCTTTTTCGTTCAGTATTTATTCGAGATAAAAATACAAAATCTTGTCGCTAATAATCCTCGATTTGTTCCTTCTTCATCGCTTCATCTGCCCCCAAGCTGTAACGGGTGACTTTTTAAGGTGCACAATTCGCCGACCGCTTATCGCGGCTTCATTCTGTATTCATCGTGCACGCATCGGCGAGGTGTAAGGTCCACGCAAATACTCTCTACGTGACGACAAAACCAATTTATTTTCCGTGCGCCAATTCGCAGCGAAATACGCGAAGCGACGTGATCGACCATCGGCGGAACCCTTTGCCTCGACCTCGTTCTATATAATTTTCTGAAAAATCCCTGTCCACGCATCGAACTCTTGTCCTCGCCGCGCCGCCGCCTCTTTCCACACCCCGAGCCACGTTTCTTCGCACGTATCCGTCGAAAATTCAATTTTCTTCCCCTTCTTTCACAGCACTTCGACTGCCGGAATCACATAAGGGTGATCCAACCAATGGGGGACGGCAATCGGCTCTACATGTGCGGCACGAACGCTCACTCGCCCAAGGATTGGGTGATTTATGTAAGTATCTGTGTGTTTGTTCTTCATTTCGGCCGTTTGTTTCACCAACCGCATCGTCCAACTCACGGTTTCCGTGTCGAAGGATTTTTTAGTGTTACAAATCCGAATGTATGCCAATGGTAAATACGCGAATGAAATTTTGGGGCTTTTTAACAGCGTGTCGTATTGTATCTTTTTGATCAGAAATTTGTGATTTTCAAGGTTATAGTTTTATACGTAGAATACGTGAACGAAGAATTTTATTATAATTCAAATACGCTGTACTTTTAGTTAGCATGTTCAGAAGGATGATTGTAAGATAATTCGTGTAACTATTAGATTATTACAATGCTCAGCGAAGTTTAAGGAAAATTTGGAGAAAAGCGAAGAATTCTATAGAATTCTCATTTTATCGAATAAAATACATTTTGTTTGTTTTAAATAGGAACAGAACTTAATAAATTCAATGAATGGATAATTAACGATAAGTAGTATATTAGGTAAGATACATAGGCAGAATTTAGTCTCGACGGTGTCTACGTCGATGTTGCTGCTTCGTTACCGTGTAATTTAGGTATCAATTCCTCGAGTGGTATCTGCTACTAACACAGCGCCATTGGCGTTACTGTTACGCAGCAAGGTAAATGAATCGTGCGTTCAAGTACCCGTGTAATGAAGTCAAAGAATATATTGGTCTCGCTTTGTCGAAGATTACGACTCCCGTGCGTGTAATAGAGTTTCCTACAGTAACGTACAGCTTTTTTGTAGGAACGTGTTATTTTAGCCCCAAAATTTCCGTGACTGGTACAGCTATTTTTCTTCGATATGCCATTTATTATCAACCACGTTAATTTTTTGTCTGATAAGGTATCATTATTGATATGTTATATCTATCTGTGACGTTTTATTTCTATGTCATTAATATTTAAAGGAGGGTTGAGAAATTAAGAATCGAAAAATTAAGAACCTTAGATATTAGAATTTTAGGATTTAGAGATTTTTAGTTCTTCGTTTTCTTATTCTAACGTTTGTTATTCTACAAAATTCTTCGCAATTACACGAATGTTAGTATTCAAACAAAATAGAAACGAAAGAAGCTGAACTACCAGCACGATACTATCTTTTTACCTCACTCTTAAGAATTCTACTAAACGCTTTAAAATTTAAACAACACGAAACGCGACAACAACATAAGTGAACATTATCGTTTACCTTTGTGTATCCAATGTGAATATCTGTTGCAGAGCAATCTAACCCATTTGCCTCGCCACGAATTCGTCCCCGGCGTGGGAATGGGCATAGCGAAGTGTCCTTACGATCCTGCGGACAATTCGACGGCGGTGTGGGTGGAAAAGGGCAATCCTGGGGACCTGCCAGCTCTTTATTCCGGAACCAACGCCGAATTCACGAAAGCCGATACCGTAATCTTCCGTACGGATCTGTACAATTTAACCACCGGTCGCAGAGCGTTCAGCTTCAAGAGGACACTGAAGTACGACTCGAAATGGCTGGACAGTAAGTGCCCTTCTGCACAGCAATTTCTTTTACTTCTTCTTCTTCGTCTTCTTCTTAGTCTGAAACGAGGCAATATCCGCGGAAAATTAGTGCTCCACCTTACCGGAACTTTTATACCGACTGGTAGAGCCTAACGAGATGAAATCGTCGTAATAATACTGTAAATTTGAAACCGTGTTATCGGGATAGGGATTTGAAGGTATCGGTTTCTGTGATGAGAGTCAGCTAACAGAGAAGATTTTCTTTTCTATTGAATTTTCGAGTTGGGGAATTATTATCGAGCAAAATTATAGAAATCATTTTTATCGACTTTCTATAATGTCTTTCTTGGCCAAAATACCTAATATTTATTCATTTTTCGAAACATATTGGACTATTTGAAGTTGCTCGTATTTTTTACCTATCAATCCAAATATATGTTGTACAGATTGTCATGAAATGATGATCAAATATTTTACATTGAAAGATGAAATACAAAGATCGTAAAAAAAAGTAAATTCTCTCGGACACTTCTGAATGCTACATAAGATATCGTAGCTAAGAAGGATAATATACTTCATATTAAAATAAAAAATATCTCCTGTATCTTTTCAAAGAATCATGTAACTAATCCAGAACTGGTTCTTTAAGGGATTTAAAAAAAATTTATACCAATTAAGAAAGCTAAAATAAGTCTAATTGAATTCTAATTATTTTCGAGGATAATTTGTTTGAATTTATTATTTCTGCGAGGATAAACTTCGTTGGCCGTCTTCACTATGTTTGCTTTATTGTTAGTAAATATAAAAGAATCGATAGATTTTCATGTATTATATAATGCAACATCGGTTAATAATCTTCTATCACGGAAATAGAGCGGTAAGCTCCTAGAATTCCGGAGCTTAACTAGCTTAACGTGCTTTAATTGATCCTTACTAACTGGTGATTGACAGCTAATTACTGTGACGATAAACGCCGACTGTTAGCTACTTGAAGATTAATTTTGATTGTCTTTCAAAATAATACAGCTTGAACTTTTAAGTATTTGCATCTAATTATTGATTATTATATCTTATTTAAGTTTTATCCTATTGTATGCTGATTTATTTATTTCTTTTTCTAATCCTCCCGTTTTGTTATTGTATATATTTATTAAATTAATAAATTCACCGGTTAATCTACCATATCTCATTGTAACTCATTTTTTACAATATTATATTTTAGAGCATACTTCTCTGTTTTTAATATTTATGCAAAATCTTGTTCTTATCATCTTCTTAACATTCCAAGTTTATAGTATACTTTCTTACCAGACGAAACCGAAATTTCTTGGATAATTTACATAAAGAAATACTCGTAGAAATATTTGATGTAGAAATATTAAACGCTTCAAATTTTCACTATTAAGTATATCATCCCACAAGAGCTAACCTAGTGTAAAGCAAACATAATATTCTCAAGTTTTTCTCCACCCACATGTTTTAATGAAAGATTGCTATCTCTAACGACCTTGCCATGAATCCGGCCAACGGGACTCTATCCAACAGAGAGTATAAAATTGAAAACATCAATTTCTCAGCCATACTGAATATTCATCGATTCCCAGTGTGCTCGCCAGACGCGATAGAAGTCAGCGTTCACCACTTAAGGCGCTTGTTACGGCTCGCACCATCAACAAAGAAACTTTCATTACAATCTGAACGCGGATTTCCCGTCGGAAATATGCGGAATAGCGAAAAGAGAAGAGGAGAAAAAAGACAAGAAAGGAAGAAACTGAAAGAGAAAAATGAGCCCCTCGTTACAGGACGCAAGATCCTTTGAAGCGAAGCCTGAACGTTGCAAGAAACGCGTATAACCTCGCTTAAATAGTTGCGTATAAAGCCGATACCGCGGCGTCTGTTCTCCGAAAAGGGTCGAAGGGACTGACATTTCCGTCTTTTGAGCGTGCTCCACCACGCTTTTCCACGGCAAACTGTGTAAAGAAGGTTGTCGTCGTAGCAAGGGAAAGATATAGAAAGCGGTTCGAAGGGTAACGCGACCAGCTAGTATACAGTCGGGCTTTGGTGCGAGGGTGTCGGTTCTAAAAATCGACAGGGTAATAAAATAACACCCGACCACTGGTTTTTCTTCGACTAAATGTTCGTCGGTGGCAGGCTTTCTCCGAAAGAAGAGAACATTTTCTCGCGTCGATGCCACAGAGAAACTCCCTTTTTACCATCGGCTCTGTATTCCGATCTTTAATCAGTTTTAGCTAGGTCGTTGAATCGGAGAGGGGTGAGAGAGCCGGGATTATTGCGATTCGTTGGATTTTTCGTTACCGAACGAAACACCAGTTGGAATTCGAGAGAGGGGGTTGAAATTGGAAAATGTAGATTAGAACGTGTTCCGGGTATCGGATCGCGGAATGCGGTAATCAGATTCAAACGCGTTCGAACAGCTTTGATTTGTTTGAATTACGTTTGTTTGGTTCGTTTGATTGTGATTACCTTCTGTAATGTCGGCACCGTGGTAATTGCGTAAGTGTGTAATAACGGAGTGATATTAACGATGCTGCTTGTTTGGGAAAATATTGGAAAGGCGCAAAGGTATCCTTTGCAATTTAGAGGATACTCGATATTGTTAGGCAATGATTTTAATATATTCCTTGGATGGACGTGTTATTTTAAAATTCGCATTCAGCACCTCTAATTTGCAATTACAAGCTTAAAATATACGTTATAAGATTGAGCACACTTCTTTATGTTCTGTTATATTCCATACGTTCTACCATCGAAGAATCTTACAAACAATTTTACATTAAACAAACAGGAACAATAGTTTGACACAATTAAAACAAAAATGCGTACACAATGCGATGCTCCGATAAATTTGAGTTATTTAGAAAGATTCTTATAAGCAATAAATTGGGTAAATCGATATCCATGTAATTATCGGTAACCAACGAAATTATACAAGTATTTGGAAAAAGACTGAAAGTATAATTTCAAAGTTCTTTGTAACAAATCCAAGAACTAGAAATTCATTAGAATTATCCCGCTTGCTGAGCTATTAATCAAGCTGTGTACACGCAGAATCCTCGAACGTAACGAACGAATCCTCATTTCTTCTTTCTCGTCTATAAGCGAAAACGCATGCTCGAAAGTAAAAGTTCGTCGCGTGAAAACAGCGACGAACCACCGTGCCTCCGTGTTCGCGAAGAATAGTCCTTTGAAGAAGAATAGTCACGTAGACAGTGGCGAAACAATTTCATTCGCGCCGCGTGCCGCGAACGTATTTCTTACAGACATAGTTGGAACCGAATCATAAATCTCAGGCAAAGTTATCAATTAATTTCAACTTCGTCCCGTGTATCTTGTCTACGATAATTTTGTGGCGGTGAACTGCGGCGAGTTTCGCGTTTGCCACGCGAAGTAATAGCATCTCGGACCGGTAGTTTGCCTTATATTTCTCATTAGGGTGTCGTTCTCATGCGAAGCGCGCTGGTAACGTTCGACCTTGTTTTACCCCTTCGTTTCTCCGACTGTTGGATTTCCAAAGGGTCGCGAGAAACGAAAGGAGTAACACAAAGTGAAGGAGAACGACGACGTCGACCCCACTTTGTATCTTCCTAGCCCTTCTCGTCCCCTCTTAGCATCAGCTACTAGCGGGATGCATGATTAGCCGTTTGTTTCGTCGTTTAATTTGAAGGCGGTACCCTTTCACCTTTCCTCTCGTCCCTCATGCTCTTTTGCCCTCGCTTTCAAGGCCAGCACTGTTACCATCAAGAGCCATTTCCCCGCATCGAGTTTGTCTATTAACAGAGGCGTTGATTAAATGCAGGAGAGAGACCCGAGAGACGGATAGGTTCACGTGCTCCGCTGTTTGTACGCTCCTCTGTTTCCAACCTCTCTTCCTCTCTCTCTCTTTCTCTTTCTGATCCTCTCACCCCTTCGATTCTCGAGCGTCTCGTTCGTGCGTACGCGGTAAAGTATGTGGAATGAAGATCGATGCGATTTGCGGGTGCGAGCAGGGGTGGATAAAGGATCGCGCGTTCTGTGAACGGAAGCACTGGAACACACCGGGTGGCTGAAGTAAAAAGAGCGGTGGCTGGCTGGGATAGAGCTTAACGAGTCCTGAATAATCGACCGACCACTTTCACGGATCCTTGCCCGTGTCAAACGACGATCCGATGCTTCTCGGTCATTTGTTTCCTTCTACGGGACGCTGTCGTGCCCGCAACGCTACCAAGAATGCCGAGTTCTTGGTCGCGTTCATTTGTGTGTTTCTAACGAAACTGAACGTACGGGAGAAGAACAGTGGCCGTGGATTTATTAATCTCTCGCATACAATGATTATGATTTAATTAAATGAAAATGGTTCGCGCGACATTTTATATTATATTATGAATTTTCGTTGATCGACCATCGTGCTTTCGTTCGTTTATTATTCTATTTAGAGTAACGATTACGTTGAGTGGTTAGTAATTACATTGATTTATAAAAATTCATTTGGAAACAAAACGAAATAGGTTGAATAATACGAATTTGCCGGGGAACAAGTAGTTTATATGTATAATTAGAGCTGACGTAACAGGAGTTCTCGTCACTATCTACGATTTTCCGTTTATATAATAGGAATTCATGTGCAGATGAGTGAATTCAACCACTGAGAGTTCACTTAATCAGATGCTAATTATAATTTTGTACAAATAAATGGAATTCCGCTTACATTTTTAACACTAGAACCACCACACCAATCAAATTGACTGATTTTACAATTTTATTTTAAAATTCCTACTTCATGTTATATTTTTTCCCGCAATAATGTAATCACTTTCGTAACGATAACTAAAAGAATAATATAATGAGTTTTATTTTGTTTTTTATGTATTCAAACTGAAAATAATTTTGTATCAAGGCTATTTATACCAATACCAGTCGAAATAACTAGTGCTTGTCAAAGTGTAAAAGGGTCCTGCAGTCTGTTTATCGAACCCCAATTAACCAGTTTCCTCGTTTTGTACAACTTCCCAAACGTTTTTTAAATTTTTACTACGTATCATTCAATATCATGATATCAGTTATCAGGAAAATTCCGGATCAATCGCTAGATGTCGAATTCGGATTAATCACTAGCAATACCACATCAGTCAAAATGACTGGTTCTACAATTTTACAAATGTGTCAATCCTCGTTTTACGGATGATAGTCCTAGATGGATTAATAATACCAAAAATATACTACATAACATGAAATTCCTTCTGTAAAAAAGTAATAAATCAATAAATATAAAAATATTCTATTATTATGTATTTTTTAAAGACCAGTCATTTTGGCTGGTTTTAGTAAAAATAGCTTCGTGTTTAACCATTGGTAGTTCTAGTGTTAAGGAATAATAGAATATTTATGCAATCTGTTCTTTTCTAGCCGAGTGGCACAATTTATAAATTGATTCGATACTACTTCCTACCTTGCTAATATCTCGTTCAAATGAAATTCGAATCTAAAGTAAATGTATTTAAATGCTCAATAGAGTTAACAGGTTATTGCTCGCGTCAGGCAATGGTTGACGTATTCTACTTAAGATACACGTATGATTTGCATAATCTATCCTTACTCTTTCTTCAATCCATTTGCTCATGTCTGTTTCTGTTTCTTCTACGCAACACAACATTAGAAATCGGTCCTAAACATTGCATTGAATTACTCTGGCGAAACTGCGTTTATCGTCGGTCAAATCTGTCAAACTAATACAAACTTCCTCGAAACTTGGCTCCGAGCGTGAAGAAGGGCCACAAAGGTTACGGGAAAAGACTGACGCGAATTTGGAAGCTCCACGGAAACATCGTCGCGGGTTAGGGTTCGGTAGGAAGAGAAGAGCAAGTTCGCGAATATTAACCGGCCGCGAGTAATTTGGCGTATTTATTAACGAGATGCCGTCTCTAATGGGTAGCATGGACGCGGCCGAGCCGCGGAAAATAGAATTTCATATTTGGCCGCGTGAGAGATGACGTCTCTCCGCGCTACTTGTAAACTTTATGAAACTAGCCCCAAGGGTGATTTCATTATTCCTCTCGCGGCGCGAAATCGAGAGTGCCGTGGCTAGAGCGTTTTCCGCGTCTGCTCTTCTACAATACCGTTTCACCTCGACGAGAGGAGTCCAATCAAAACTCGTCGGTCCCGCCGTGTTTCTCTCGAATCGAGACATTTCCTTTTTCCTGTCCCAGCCGCCGTGTTTCTCCTCGTCTCTACTATCTCCCTCTCTTCTTTTATCTTGTCGCGTTTCCCATCTCGTCCCTCCTCTCTCTCCGACTTCCGTGCCTCAATATATCAAACTTCCAGCGGCGAAGCGTCAGACAATCGATTTAATCGGTGAACTGTGAAAGAGATTGCGGCCTCTCCGCTCCGTATGCCATCGCATAATGTAAAATCGACAGAGAGACAGAGAGAGAGAGAGAGAGAGAGAGAGAGAGAGAGAGAGAGAGAGAGAGCCTTCAGTGCTGGCGCGCGGTACGATTTAAACGCGGCGGAAAAAAATTCGATTTCCGTCTGTACGCCGCTCGTGGCATCGGCCGGCATCGATGTTTTTCCACGACGTTCCACGGTAAACTACTCGCCGATATCGCGTGAAATCGCTTCGGTTGGTGAACGGGCAATTAGGGAGGCGTGACTCGAATACACGGCTAATTGATCGAGGAATAAAATTCGACGCGTGGGCGAACGACGCCGGTTCGTTCGGGATTCCCCTAGATATTTTTCGGTAAATTTACGAGATCGTCGCTGATATTTTGCGAGGGATGCTCTTTTTTTGAGGGGAGGGGGCGACCATCGTGGATGAAATGGATGACGAGAATTCCGGCGATTGTAAGATACTAACTGATGTACATATGTACTTGTTTTATTATCGTTGTGATATTGATTTATGGAGCTTATAGTAGGAAAAGTTAACAGTTATTTATTTATTTTTATTCTCATATTTATTTGTGTTTGCTACAAGGAAAAATATTATAAATGCATTTTTAATGGATTTATACAATGGATTGTGTGACTTTTATATCATTTGGTGGCTAAGAAGAAATATCCCGAGCTTGTTTAAAATAGATGACAAATCTACGACGTTTTGCAAGTAATAAATAATACTAGTTTAGTCTTTACGTTAGTTTATTAATATTTTTCAGATATACGGGGAAAGTGGCGAAAACGAATATTTCGTACGAAAATCAAATGAAAAAATAATCTTGACGCGGAATTGCTTTATAACATACTGAATTTTGAAATTGCTTTTTTATGCGAAACAAAAAATATCACTTATCATGTTCATTTATCGTGGTCTTCGTATGGAACTTCACAGTTTACATAAGAAAATCTTGTTTTCGTTAGCTAGGGAAATCCGTAAAATTATCGATGCTCGAACTATAGTAACGAGCGTACCGTTAAACGGTTTTACGATTGTAGATCGTAAAAACGATAAGTGGATGCTCGTTAAGCATGCGTTCAAGTTGGTCGCTTCATCTTGGTGCTAAATGAAAACTAGAAAAGTCGTTCCTCCTTCGAGTGTAAAACTTAGCTCACCGCGTCGTAACTCCAGCTCCTCGGACGTTTGTTTTATAGTTTTTCTCATTGTTCCGCCTGTTCCTTGAATTTCGAAGTTTTTCGAGAGCTTTCACGATCGTTTCCTCACTCGTAACCCTTCCGCGTAATTTCTTGTGGTTGAACTTTTGTTTCTCTAACGAGCGCCCGTGGCGATATCCTCTAATGGAACATCAACGTGAATCGTCCAATATGTTATGTTAAGTAAAATATCGACGCTACCAAAGTTAACTTTTGTGATCGCAATTGAAAGCTAAATTACCTCGAATATCGGAAGATTTCTTAGGATTACGATCATTGTATATTTAGAACGTAATAAAATAATGGTCGACTTTTATTTTTAATTTACAGTTACGCTTAATATTCAGTGTTGTTATCATTCTATAGT
This sequence comes from Bombus affinis, assembly GCF_024516045.1. NCBI lineage: Eukaryota > Metazoa > Arthropoda > Insecta > Hymenoptera > Apidae > Bombus > Bombus affinis. The sequence goes on along the minus strand of NC_066347.1, from coordinate 5,500,701 downwards.
TTTAATAATTTTATGTCTATATTATAAAAAATTGTGTCATATAACACCGCGAATTCCAATTGCAATTGTAAATTATACGAAATTGATATTTTTAAGTAACTTCACGTAATTTCTACAAACGCGAGAAATGTTTCAGTTGCATGACTGCAGTGTTAATTTTTAACAGAACCAAAAGAATGCCGACCATCGTAGGAGATTTGCATCCTAATTTGCTCGACGGTGTTTAAAGAGCAAATCGTTCGGCGGAAATCTTCGAGTGGAATTTCATCAACAATAGAATCCTAGCGCGCCTGGTAGTCTCCGTCGAAATTACTGTTTCTCTGGATCTGACACGAAATTCCACTTCATTTTTACGCTCTGCTTGGTATTTCCATAAATTTCACCACGACTGGGAACCGACGTTCGACTCGTATTAGATTTGTCAAGAAATACTTATTGAACGTTAAACATAATTCTGCGATTCCGCTTTAATATACGGAATAGTGGCATCGCAAACTGATTTTAGTCTATTATTTTATACATTTTACATTTATGGAAAATTTTATTTCTCAAGTAAAAGCTCTATTGTAAAAGTGAAAATTTGAAATAGGAGATAATAAACATTTCTGTAAGATTAAAGACTTCTTAGAATTCAATTTTGCAACCTCGTTTCTTCAGCGCAATATCGAACTTTGTCAAACTTTTGCCAGAATCTGCGGAAAACCGAGTTTTCTTGATCGAATAACTGTTATTCTTTGTGACTGTTTCAGAACCTAATTTCGTGGGATCTTACGACATCGGCAGCCACGTATTCTTCTTCTTTCGCGAGACGGCGGTGGAATACATAAATTGCGGCAAGAGTGTGTATTCCCGTGTGGCGAGAGTTTGCAAAAGGGACACCGGCGGCAAAAATATCTTGTCGCAAAACTGGTCGACTTATTTGAAAGCCAGGCTGAATTGTTCGATACCTGGTGAATTTCCATTTTACTTCAACGAGATACGTAAGTTTTTATGCAACATCATTATTCGAGCTTATCTAATTAACCAAGTAAAAGGGTACTTTCATAACCATTTTTCAAACTGGAAATTTTTTCGAACGTATCTTTAGATATACATACTTACACACACACACACACATATTACTTGCTTAAATTTTTATATCTATTTTTCGCGTCCTATGTATTTTAAAATTTATAATTTTCATATGCATTGAAAAATCCCTATATTATTCGTGTTTTAAAGTTTAATTTTTTGAACGTGATGTTTCAAAATTCAGAATAATATAATTATTTAAGAGGTTCGGAAGAATAAAATTTTTAATTTGAGGTCGAATTATCGATAAATTTTAGTAATAAAATCGGCGTGTAAATTGAAATAAGTGATATGTATTCACAAATTATTAGAAACTCGTGATAAGATCCTCTACATAAATATGAATTGTATAATATATAGCTTTCTGAGCTTACCTTATTTTTGGAAAAAATATATTATTTATCCACCGAATCTTGCACTTGATGTCTAATAAGACTTGTTTAATTTATCAGGAAATTAATGGTTGCTTGTATTTTGTATATTTGCAGAGAGCATCTACAAAGTGCCCGGCGATGACACCCACTTTTACGGTACTTTTACCACGTCGACGAACGGATTGATGGGTTCGGCGATTTGCTCGTTCCATATCGACGCGATTCAAGAGGCGTTCCGTGGAAAATTCAAAGAACAGGCGACGAGCAGCAGCGCTTGGCTTCCGGTGCTTTCCAACAAAGTTCCTGAACCGCGACCTGGTCAATGTGTGAACGACACTGAATCGTTCCCGGACACGGTGCTGAACTTCATTCGATCTCATCCCTTGATGGACTCGGCCATATCGCACGAGAACGAAAAACCCGTCTTTTATAAACGCGACGTGATGCTCACACGGTTGGTCGTGGATAAACTACGAATCGATTTCGTTGGACTCGATTTGGATTATACGGTCTACTATGCAGGATCCAGTGAGTATTAATTTCATACGTTAAAGGATTATACATTTCGTCGATTTGCTATGATTATATGTTCTGTTCAACGATTAATTGATTTTCATTTCGAAATTGATGAATCTTATCTGGTTTGTAATTAATATTTTCTTATATTTCTTTATATTTGCTGTATTTATGCTTCCTATATATTACTCCAATATATTACTTATTATTATAATAATTTGAATAAATATTGTACTATGTACTATATACTTTAGACTCAATACTTTACGATTTTAGACAAGATATTAATAAAAATACAATAGAACTTTATTTCTTCTATCAAACCGTTAATAACTGTCAACTTTATTTTGCGAGTATAAAATTAATTTATCATTATTCTAAACAAAATATCTAAAGATTTATGAACCCCAGAATATATATCGAAGCTGTTTTTCCAGTTGTAGTATTTTTGTTTATAGCGACTTGCTGCAGTAGTTTCATAACTTACATTTTTCATCGTGTCAGGATTAAACTTTAAATCGGGAAATTGTGATAAGAAATTTAATTCGGGACTCGTAGCTAGGTTGGAGCGCGTTTTGCGCTGATATCCGTTGGCCGATTTGTCGTCGAGAAACTCGGCAAGATAATCATGAGCGAACTTCAAAGTTCTTGCAGTTGACTCGTACAATCTGCTATCGCAATCGCAGTTCTCGTCTCACAGTCAACTGTCTAGTGTCTATTAGCGCTAAAAACTAATATAATCAGAAGTCTCCTGTACATTTGCAAACTGTACAAGAAACAAGTTACAAAAACACGACATAAGTCCGTGACTAATTACACGTTGTAACTTCTATTATCGATTAATATCAGGATCTTCTAATTGCATGAACGAAACAAATTACTTTCTATCATCGCGGTATGTATCAAGAATAGAAAAAAATCTGTAGAGAAGGAAGCGCTTCTTTCAACAAGATTGGAGTTCAGAAAGGTGCAAGAGTCTTGTCAGTAATTTAATTCCAGGTGAAACAGTTACTTCAGAATATTTAACATGTTTCGCGCTGTACGAAGATTAACTTTTAATGGAACTTTATGGAAATATAGCAGTTACACCTAATTCTTAACATTTTGATCTTCTTTGAAATCCTGAGCCAGGCCAAAATGAGTCTTTGATGAAATCGATTGGAAAAAAATATCTCTTTGCCTCTTGAAATCATTGCCTTTGATACTTTTTACGTTATCGATGGTATTTGCGATATAAAACGCATTAATTATAGAAAAGTAACATTTGTGTATTTCAATCTTCTGCACTTTAATCTTCTTTTGTATTTTGCTGTCGACTGTTATGAATTACCTACGTGATAGAAAGTCTGTAACATAAAAATTTGTTAATCGACAAAGATAATGTTTTCACGATAAATTTCTGCTATAAATTTAATAGAACGTTGTCTGTATTAATTGTGTTTGTGAACGCGTTATTCTCGTTTGTTACAGGTGACGGACGTGTACACAAAGTTGTTCAATGGATAGATAATAATGGCGATTCGCAATCTATTCTGTTGGATGTTTTTGACGTGACGCCAGGCGAACCGATTCAGGCGATGGAAATCTCGAAGGAGCATAAGGCTCTTTACGTCGCTTCCGACCATCGAATAAAACAGATCGACCTGGTGATGTGCACCCGTAGATACGACAATTGTCTCCGCTGCGTTCACGATCCTTACTGCGGCTGGGACAAGGACACGAACACGTGCAAACCTTACGAACCTGGGTGAGTGTATTGCTTTATCGTTATTCGAAGTTCCAAAAATGACATTGAATCCAATGCGATTAGATCTAACGATGTAATGTAATTGGAAAGAGAATTCGAGTTTGGAATCCAATAAAAATTTATTGTTATACCCTTTAAGAATTATATCCAGAAATGGAATTAGAGATATTATCTTATATTATACTTAATACTTAGGTTTTGATATATTTTGTAATGACAGTCAAGATTTTTGCAAGTATTCTACGTTAACCTTGTTGCGTTCTTTCCGGCATCTTCGATCCATTCTACATTTTTCAATATTGGAAAATATCTCAAGTTTGAGCAAAACATGAAAGAATTGTTATGTATACGCGTTCCTGTTTCGACTTTATATTGAAGATTTTCTTAACAGATCAGAAGTGTTCTTAAGGAGAATTAATCAGACGATTAATGTTATTATCAATATTTCAGAGTTCTCAACATTGTATTGACAATATATATCGATCGTCTAAATAGTTGCAGCTTCTTTAGTTGTAAAGATAAGAGTAAGGTTAAAAATAAAAATCAAAGATTACAACAGCTTTATCACCTTTGTCGGTATATTTATACAAAAATGTGGAGTTTATATTTTATCATATTTATTACAAAAAATGCGATTCAAATTAGAACGTCGATTTTTTGAACGCATAATAATTTAAAAAACACAATATGACTGTGCATGAAAAATATATGAAATGGTAGAAATAAGACGTTGACAGAATACTTTGTGCAAATATTATTATTTTATAAATGCTGACTGTTATATTTGACGAGTTTATTATCCTACAAATTTATTATATTTTATACCGAGAGGTAGTTACAGCGTAGGTAACAAATGGTACGAGGATAATACGTGGAAGAAAAAAATGTAGTTCGATTAAGTACTTTTCTAAAGTTAAACATTATCATGTTTTCAATGTTCAACATTTCACAGTGAACTTTCATGCACAGAATGACCTAGTTAAGTTGGTCCAGTTTAATAAATTCGAACGAACATTGCCCCGACTCCACTGTTTTCCTTCCTGAAATTTCCATAACCCGCTTAAATCCTTTTGAACACAATCCGTTCCATCTATCCGATCGGTTATATATTTAAAGATATATACATTTGTTATAACATATAATGCAAAGTTTTGTTTTATCTCCGTTCATAATGGATGATACTCGACTCATATTAATAGGAAATTATTTTTCTCCCTAATAACAACGAATTAAATATATTTCACGAATGTTTTAAAATTTGTGAGAAATACTGTTAAAAAGAACTGTTAAGCGTGTATCGAAGAAAGTGGAACGAAAAACAGATATAATACGAAAGGGAATAAATCCCTATCTTTTCGGAAAACTACTTTACAGAAAAATTATTGAAATCCTCAAAGATCTAAACTCGATCTATAAAATTTCTATAAAATTTATGAATTGATTATTTCGAGTATTTTGATAGTCTTAATGTTAATGTATATAATATATAATATATATGTAATAAAACAGTAGGAGGATTGTATAGTATATACATTGGATAGAAACAAATAAAGCGATCATTTAGGAACAGCTCATAAGCTTTGGAGTCCAAGAAAATAATTTTTACAATTTTTCTTTGTCCGTTTCTTTGTCTGCCTGTACTCGTATCACGTAAAAACTATTGAGCGGATTTTGGTGGACTTTTTCCTGTTGTATCGCTTACTGCCCGAGAGGGGAAAAATAGAATATATTTTATCTCAATTCGTTTTGTAGAAGCTAAGAAGTAACCTAACATCTGAATCGTATGCGCTCCCATGTTTGGTAGAGATCAAGCAACGATGTTTATTGTTTACGTGTTTGTTCTGAAATGGAGCTTTTTTATAATTTAATATCTTTTACTAGCCTATCTATATAAAAAATATTTCATTCATAGAAATTCATCTGTTTATAGACTGTTCCGGATATTAGTAGCCCACGCGAACAAAGTTGCAAATGCTAATAAATAATAAAGTTTCACAACAGAAACATGAATAATACGAAACATTATGCTTATGATCGTATTTTTATTGTTTTACAGGCTTCTCCAGGACGTGTCAAACAGTACGGCAGACGTTTGCGACAGTAGCGTGGGTAAACGGAAGCTCGTAGTCACCTGGGGCCAGTCGGTGCATCTCGGTTGCTTCGTGAAGATGCCGGAAGTGCTGGCGAATCAGGAAGTCAGGTGGTACCACTACAGCAAGGAGAAAGGCAGGTATCAGATAGCCTACAAGTACGGTGCTGGGGGGGACAAGTTCATCGAGACGTCCGAGAAGGGCCTGGTGATCGTTGGCGTGAACGAGCAAGACGCCGGAAGATACGATTGTTGGCTCGGTGGTTCGCTCCTCTGCTCGTACAACATCACAGTGGACGCACACAGATGCTCTGCGCCAGCCAAGTCAAACGACTATCAGAAGATATACTCGGATTGGTGTCACGAATTCGAGAAGTACAAGTCGGCCATGAAGAGTTGGGAAAGGAAGCAAGCGGTAAGTCGACATGCTTTGATCCCACGAATATATTTTTGTTGATGCTTGCGATCGAACCTGGAAACCTTTGATGAAATATGAATGAAAATATTCTTTTTGTAACCTTCTATGATCCTGTCGGCAAGAATCTTTCTATTTCTGTACTTTTATTCGTGGTTTTAATAATTTTGTATTCTTTGCTTGTCGAGAAATCAATGTCATTAATTCGTTTCGTTTATGAGTCCGAAACCTGGAAACCTTTGATGAAATATGAATGAAAATATTCTTTTTGTAATCTTCTATGATCCTGTCGGCAAGAATCTTTCTATTTCTGTACTTTTATTCGTGGTTTTAATAATTTTGTATTCTTTGCTTGTCGAGAAATCAATGTCATTAATTCGTTTCGTTTGTGAGTGTGATTGCTTATATATACAGCTGGTGACAAATCTGAAAAGTTTTATAAAGGAGACGCGTGGTTTGCAAGAAGAAATCGTTTGATATAACGCTGGCAAATATGTAATCTAACTCTGAATGCGAAGTTCCTTAGAAAATTGAATTCATCCTTGAAAAAACAAAAGCTTCGTAGCAAGCTGTTTACTTTTCACGCGAGAATTCTTTTCCTTTACTGCACATGGTTACGATCTAAAGAGCTTTGTATAATGCAATACAAATTGAAGATAAAAACTACCAAAGATCTTTTATACGTATGCCCATTCTATCGAAAAGGAAATATGATATTCGTCAGAGGTTTCCCTTCCCTTTTTGCATAAATGCGAAGATAAACGCTATAGAGTGTAATTTGATGTAATTGAAATAAATGCGATTGTAATTTGAAATAAGAAAAGTAAACTGGCAAAATTACTTATGTTATAGAATAGTCGTCCTATGAATTACGTACAATGTGTCACCATTGCAAATATTTTTCACAGAAAGTGAGCTATGGGAAAGCTATTAGAACTATAGTTACGCAAGACAACTTTCTTCGAAATACCATTGTGTTTTTAAATGCATTGTTACGCTTTCGATCTCACAATCAAGAATATATAAAGATATACTTCAAATTATAAACAAACTGATTGCCCCAATCGATATAAAATTTAAAAATTGTAAAAACTCTTTGCACTACAAAAGTCTATGACTAAGATATGCTACAATTTCTTATTCATCAATTTATTAATATCATTATTTGCACAATAGAATCCAAATAATAGATTTTTTGATCCAATCGTATAATTCGTTTTTATTTATATTGGAAAAAACGTAAATATATTCACCTCTCAATTATTATGTAACGTTCAACTTATCGTTTGCTTGAGGATCCCCACCATTTTCTCTGTTGTAGCAATGCGCATCGAGGCAAAACGACAGCAATCAAAATTTACACACGAACGAGGTGTACGGCACCCCCTTAGTCTGATGGAGCCGATCATTGGAGCCCTCGTCGAGCCGAGATCCCGACATACTGCCACGCGCGAGCGTCTTGCCGAAGAATCGCGGTCCATCCACGATCAGTTGGACGAGGCTCACTCTCCTTCTGACCGGTTACACCACTGCCTTTGTCCTTCTTGCTGCCGACGATCTTTCGTCCAAGTGAAAGCCACGAAACGCGTCCGTATCAAAAGAACCGGCAAATCGAATGTCCGAAACACGAGCATCATGTTCACCGCGACATCCATCCTCGATCGGTTGGACGAGCCTCACTCACCTTCTGACCGGTTACACCACTGTCTTTGTCTTTCTTGCCGCTGACGATTTTTCGTCTAAGTGAAAGCCACGAAAATACATCTGCAGCAAATACCCGGCAAGTCAAACGTCCGAAGTACAAGTACATTTTCATCACATTCACAGTAACGTTCGTCTTCGATCGTTCGAACGAGCCTCGTTCTGATTGGCCTCATCACCCGCCCGGAACGTGTCTCTCGCTTAACTCTCAAGTTTCTGCGAGATAAATAAAAAGATAATATCCCCACGAAACAGAAATATTCATATGAAAGAGAGAAATATTCACAGAAATATCGATATTTCGAGGTTACTTGTAACCAATCGGTGTAACGAGGCTGTCCGCAACGCGCAGTGTTCATCGCACGATCGCTCGTCATTTTTACATTAATCATAGTATCATTTACATTCTATATTGCCATAATGCCATAATGCGCGTGTACGGTGGAGCACTGTCAAGGATCCGGTTTCGTTTTCAATGGACAACCCTCTCCACGAATACTTTTCATTAACCCCGTGTATAAATAAATGACACGCGACGCAGTCAAGAAGAACGCGATTCCAGGGTCGTCTCGAGAGAAAGTGCGCCTTAAACGCGAACGACGATAGGAATAACTCGGCCGGTAGGGCAACAATAATACACGTGGACTGCGCACGCTGATACACACACGGTTCCTAAGCTTTCTCACGCCGTGGAACGGTTCCTCGAGCGAGGAAGATACAAGGTCAGGGAAGGGTCATTAGAAGAGATCGTCGAGATTGATCGTCCGTGGTGGCGGAGGTTGATCGGTGATCACGAAAACGCGGCTCGAATCGAGGCGTCCGTCCGCGAAGTAACGCGTTTAGAAACCGGAAATCAATCCTCCTGTTTCCTTAGATCTGTGATACGAACGAGACGAGACGAGAGAGAGAGAGAGAGAGAGAGAAAGAGAGAGAGAGAGAGGTTGGTCGCTCTATCGAGAATTGGGAGGTTACAGGAGCAAACAACCGAGAGTAAAAGGCGACGACGAGATCGAAAAGAGAAGAGAGAAAATAAATACCATAAGGTCGAGCTTCAGTGTAGTTTTAACGAGTCAAAGATAACGAGTCAGGATCGACACAATCTTGTATGTAAGTTGTATATCAATTTGCTAATGAAGAAAGTGAAATTAAGAGAGAATGGATAAGAATGGAACGCGTCCAGGGAGAGAACGCGACATAACGTCGATGCGTTTTCAAACGTCACGCAAAGTTACACATGAGATTATTAATCGGCTACCACGTAGGTGGCGCGCGCGCGATCACCTCAACTTATTATTAGCTTGTTAACTTTTTCATATCAACAGTTTTCGCGACGTGCACCGCCGCCTTTGTCTTCGACTCGCACGATTCCTTTCATCACCCTTACTCGACGAAACAATCGTTTTCAACTTGTTTTCACCTTTTTTTTTTATAGCGTAGATGCATCGATCGATCGATGCGATTCTGTTCCTCGTCCCATAGATTATAGTTATAGCATTGTAGTTTTTGGGTTCTTTTGTCGCGACTTTATTGAAATGTCTTTGAAATCAACATTTCTCGAGTTTTGTCAGTATTCAGATATAATATCTTGGAGACAATGAGAAAGGAAAGTTAGTTACTCAGTTTTATGAATGTGACAATTGTTGAATTCTAAACGTACAGAAAGAAATTGTATCGATTAACTGGATTTAAGTATTCTTCCAATAATTTCATGAATCACGAACTCGTGTATTTAAATTTTAATCAAAAATCTTTAATGTCGGATTTAGAATTCGATATTTAGGAAAAAGCTAGAAAGCCAGACTAAGGAAAATTCGATGACAATCTAATTAGCCTAATTTATTAACATTTATAAATATAAGTGTTTCGAATTGTGTTAAGATTTTAATCGATCGTTCTCTTTTCCTTCGTATGATTCTAAATTACCAAAATGCTAACCAAGACAATTCCATCCATATCGCTATAATCGAGCCCGTATTCACAGCCATCCTAATCACTCAACGATATCATTGTTACCATAATCATTCACGAGAACTCTAAAGGTGCTACGTAGGTGCGTCTGACGCGTATTGGAGATCGGTAATAAGGCCTGCCATCCTCATATTCACTATGCGCTCTTCAAACCTATACAAACACACACACACAAAAGACAAACACATACTTGTATACTTGGATAGTAATACACGCAGATTTATCACACGAATCTATCTGCATCCAACTTCTACGTTTACTCGAATTTCCTCGAGTATTTATCTTTTTGGATGCCAAAGATTCAAACAGATTCTCGTATATATCTCCGAGCCTAGGAGTAGAATAATTCCGTTTTTGCTCGACGATTTTCGCCAGATTGAATCGGGTCTCGATCGAGCTTAAATCGTTCAGCAAATCGACGTAAATCGCGGGTCAATCGGACAGACGATCGGTTCGAGACAGTTTCGAAATCCACGCGCTCGTGAACACGGATGTCTCGTTTCGAGCAGCAAGCAGCTTCGACAGCAAGACAAATGTCGGCGAGCAATACATTCTCTTGTTCGTTTTCCGTTCGCTCGATCGCGTCGTTCGATTAAGTAACATTGATCGACGATTTACCGGTCTTGTTCTAATATTTCCATGTATGTCCGTGGCGAAGCGCGTTTAGGTTTCCCGCTGTTCGATTAAACGTATAAAGTCGTTTCTCTTCCGGTCCGGGAACGTCCGTATGTAAATAGGATCGTCATAGTGCATGGTATTTTTATAAAAATTCTCTTCGGAACGATACAATCGTAGACGCGAAGAATAATAGCGTTCTCTGTTCTCCGCAAGTTTTCCTTTCATCTCTACTAGTTCTTATTTCGTACGATTTCTCCGCGATAATTTAATATTTTAATCCTTTATAGTATATTACACGTAGTATTAGTTTATCGTATAATATTTTAAACGTAGATACTCGGATCGTCGGAAGTAATCGAGAACTTGAAATGGTAAACGATGTGAGCATCAAAAATGAAAATGTTCCGGTATGAATAAGAGATGTTAGCTTAAAATTCAGACCTACCACTTATTAACTAATAAAATTATCGAATTTTTATTCAGATAATTCTAGTCCTTCTAACTAAATTAAATTATTCCAGAACCTTAACGCCATATCAAGCATGGAATTCACATCTTTTTTTTACGGTTAAAGAAAAATCATTCTCTATTTTTCTGAAATTTACCATTTATTTGCCATCTTTACCATTTTAACCGTTTAAACTCTTTGATACAAACTTCTCGACGATCACAACTGCTTCTACCGACGGAGATGGATGCTTACCGGTGCTGTATTAAACAATTCGTGGAACGGTCGCTGTTTCCTGAAGACCCAGTTCGCCATCGCTAGTATACATACGTAGGCTATAAAATATAGACCGTAGCGAGGTGGTGACACCTCTCGTTTCGTGTGTGTGTGTGTGTGTGTGTGTGTGTGTGTGTGTGTGTGTGTGTGTGTGTGTGTGTGTGTGTGTGTGTGTGTGTGTGTGTGTGTGTGTGTGTGTGTGTGTGTGTGTGTGTGTGTGTGTGTGTGTGTGTGTGTGTGTGTGTGTGTGTGTGTGTGTGTGTGTGTGTGTGTGTGTGTGTGTGTGTGTGTGTGTGTGTGTGTGTGTGTGTGTGTGTGTGTGTGTGTGTGTGTGTGTGTGTGTGTGTGTGTGAGAGAGAGAGAGAGAGAGCGCGCGCGTATGCACGGACCGGAGTTCCCTCAGAGACGAAGGACGACGATCGAAATGCTGCAAAATGAGATACGGTGAACGATAAATGAAATAATAAGTATAATAATGTAGACAAGCGAAAAAGAGGAAGAAGAAGAAAAATGGGTGAAGAAAAAGAATAAAAAAAGAAAAAACACCGATGTATCGGTGATAGTTTCGCTCTTGCCCTTAAGTTTGTACATAAACGTTCGTATTGTTGAGAGGTTCACGTCGCGACCGTTCGTGACCCGCGCGCCATTTTCTCCTCGCCGTATGTGAAGTTTTAACTTCAACCGGAAGTTACGAGGACCGCGGGCCAATCGGAGGTAGACTCGACGCGCGTGAACCGTTAGTTATTCTTGTACAGAGGTTTGGAACGCCGTGCTCGACGATTTTCTGTTCTGTATCTATCGCGTCGACGGCATACAAAGGTACACTGTCAGATATAGTATGAGAAAACGAATGTATGCGTGATATAGTGTGAACGAGTGCTTGATAAGCACGATAAGAAAGAGAGAGAATGAAGAGATATAAATGTATATGAAGAAGGGGGAGAAAAGATGGTAGAAGTGTAAGGTTAATACAATAATCGGTAATTTAATCTTCAAATATGTACTTATTATGAGCTTGAAACAGGTATTGAATAGTATTATGTCGTAAGGATTTAATTTTCGAGCAAATAAGATGATGAACGGAGAAATACCTTAGAGTGCGTCCTATTAACGCGGATCGTGAGTTCAAGAGTTGCCTTCGAGACGATCGGAGAAAAGGAATTTTTCTCTTCGGGTTCGTCTACTTGTAATTCTCGAGGATCATTCACGGAAACGTTTCGCGTCGACTCTAGAGTGAAACTGACTGGCAATGAGAATATTTCAGCTATACTTAGAATATTCCAAAGTAATCGACGCGATGTGTGAGTGGATGGCGAGGGCTAACGAGAATCTAAATGACGAATAACGAAGACAGAATGAAAGGGAGACTGTATCAAGACGCGTGTGTGTCGTGACGAAGCGATACGCAAAGAATAATAGTAACTTACCTATATCGTACCTCTATGAAAAGCTATTTAAAAAGAGAAAAAGAGGGGAAATAACAAAAGACGAATAACAGAGGAGAGCAGTAAAAGAGCATAAGAGAGTAGTTAGAGAGCTCGATATTAGAGAAAGCGGAACTGAAAACAGGACAAAGGCACAGAGGATTACTAAGGTACACAATAATCTTGAACCACGAGTCTCTCGTGTACGCGTCGACGGCCAGCGAGGAAGAAAAGCGGGCGCGATCGATAAAACGATCGAGCGATGAAACGCCAATTTAAACGATCCGTTGCCGCGAATGATCCTAGTTCGAGCCCTCGACGAGTGCACATTCAGACTCCGTAGAACGAGTCGGCGTGATCACGGAAAGCAATCTAAGATGAACTTAACGTTGTTAGATATATTATTTGTAATATTATCGGAGTACTGTATATTGCGTAGACACGATCGTGGTGGCTGGATCGCGATGGAAGCAGATGGAGGTAGAAGGAGTATACTGACCGGAGATAGAAGAGCTCATTTTCTTCTGGGAATCGAGATTGTCGTTTTCGTAAATTGATCGATCGGATGATTGTAAGAATAAGAAGATACGGTTCGGTTATTTAACGTGTGAATCAACGGTTTCGAAGTGAAAATGGCTTGGGGACCATCGCGAACTCCGATCGATCTGATCCAGTGGCGACAATCGTGTCAGCAAAGATAGGTTATAGCTCGATTTAGTGTACGCTGTACGAAAAGACGTCTCCGTGACGACAGTTACTCGAGATACATGAAAGCGAGAGTGAGAAAATGCAAGAGAGAAAGAATGATGGAAGAATGCGAATGCCCTAAATGAAACACTTAACTACGATGACTTATTACTACGATATAAGGAGGAGAGTAGGGTAGGCGGTAACGACTAATTCAAATATATCATTAGGACTAGCCGACGACTGTCTTAGGTTCTCTAGATTTCTGTACGGATCGGTTTTTATTTTCTGGTGAACGTGGGGTGGGAGGGTGATCTACCGAACTGACATTTTTTTTAATGTGCTTCATTCATCGCCTCTCTGCAAACATTTTGTAAGCGAATTTATCATACATGACCACGCTCATGAACCTTTTCTTTTTATTCCTAATTTCACACACCATCCGATATCCCATTTTTTTATATTTTGCGCGTCATTGATTGTCTTCTCGTAACGTTTCGGTTTGACATCGTTTCGACGACAATCTCCACCGATTGCGACAGAGAAATTCTGCGAAAGAAAGAACGAGAGTAAGAGAGAATGCTGCGTGAGATTCATCATTTCGCCACTGTGTAACTTGTTTCTCATCATCATCATCATCGTTATTATTTTTACCGTCCTTGCCATTCGATTTTATTTCCTCCCTATTTTTATCCTCTTTCGTTCTGTAACTTTTCTACCGTTTGTACGAGTTTCTTTTCTTTTTATTTTTTTGTATAGCGCTCGTCCCTCTCGACTACAGCGATCAAGGGTAGAAAATAGAGTCGGACCAAAGTACATCGTGAATCCGAGAATCTCTTTTATTTTACGAGCGAAGAAATTTATTTTAGATCAAAAGAGGCGTGGCCTGCGTCTCGGCTCGTTTCGAAAGTTCCTTCGCTTTCTACCGAATAGTCATTCGAGTTCGTGCGTTAATACCCGTTCGAAACATTCTGTTCGAATGGCAATGGTGCATGTAACGCAATTAAGGCTATTATTCGGTTTTCTTCCCTATTGGAGAAAAACGGACGTTGCACGCGTTTTCTCTGCTATCGATTAAATTTTCTACTGTTTGCGCGTTGGTTGGTACGAACTGACGCGTATATCGCGACAATTTCGTGTACGAACGAGCTCCGAGAAATTTGGACGCTTTACTCTTTTATATATTAACTAGACATATTATTTATATATTAATATTATTTTATATACTTTCGATATATATTCGATAGTGACTGTCAATTTTTATCATTTAATTAGCATAAGATAAAATATCGCTGGGGTAGTTTGTTAGTTTTTTAATTTTTTCGATATTTTCTTTGGATTCACGCTGCACTTGCGCCACCAATGGAAAATTCACACGTATCTACGCGTTCGCGCGATTGTCATCATTAAACACACGACTGTAGACACTTCTTTTAGTTCGAACAACTTCGTACGGTAAGAGACCCTTTAGATATTCACCTAATACTTAAACCTAAACATCCAATCGCTATTTTTATCAAAAAAAAAACATGTTAAAAATCTTTAATAGTTATCCATTGTTCACTATTGCTATAATAAAGTTTTGCTTTAATAAACGATGGATTCGTATGTGCTATTTATTCACGTATACCCTTATGAGAAGTCCATTGTCTTTTGCATAATAAATGACGCGTACAGAATCTTGGATTGTCCGGATGTTCTGTTTTCTTTCGTTACGAGACGTGACACGCATATGGGATTTTATGGTAAGTATATTTTATTCTTTATTACTCCTAAAAGTCTTTCGATAGTATAAATGCTTATTAAAAGTTAAATAAATCCATTTACAATTTTCCGAATTAATATTATATACATTTACGAAACTTGGAAGGTTTTTACATTCAAATGGTTTATATTTCTTACCTTTGCATCAGTGAGAGTTGTTCGAAAAATACCATTGAAAATTCGTATCCAAATCAGTAGCATTTTATATGCATGATAATAAAAGTAAATAAAAAATACCTACTTAAATATTACAATTTCTTACCTCGTGCTGCCAATTGCATAAATGAGATTATGTTCAGCAAAAGTATACTCTTTAATATACCCTCTAATAATAAAATAGAAGCATTTCAAAAGCACTTCAAAAAATAAAACATACGACTTCCGTTTCCATATACCGTATATCATAAGAGGACAAATAAAGGCAACGATTCGAAATCTGGGATCATCTAAACGTGGTAAATTGATCGAAGACAGGGATCCGTTTCAAGGCAACAAGGAATACTACAGTCTTTTTTAGACTGAAAAGAATACCGCGTCCAACTACCGCGAACAAATTTAGATCAAAATCCGTGGCGATGATTCAGTTACATTTAATAAAGTTAGCAATAAGAGAAAACCAGCCGGCGCAACGCGGTCAAAACTTACGTTTCAACCGCGTCTGTTCGACCATTGCCCGATCAATAGAGCAACCTGAACTTCAAGCTATCCCCTGAGTTTGAATAATTACGTGCAACTACTAACTCTCTACAAGGGAGTTATACACCCTGTCTATACGCTTTCTACCCTCTCACTCATTGAACTGACGTCGTCACGGCTGACTTCTACGCTCGTAGTCCGCGACGTCATCGACATTTGGTTTTGTTTCCCCTGTGACGTCATCCTGGGAACCTTTGAGACAGAGTCGCGTCATCTATCGATCATTCAACTTTCCCGATGAAAGTTTACCGCGTGAACGATCGCACGTTTTACAGCACGAGAACGCGTGCATCTCCGTCATGATAAAAAGGTCGTGAGAATGCGCATCTGATAGCTCTTTACCGAGGAGATTAAATATAGAGCGGTTGTTTGAAGAGGACAATGCCGATCGACTCGGTGATAGAGGCAAGCAAAAAGTGCGCCGGCTTGATCAGGCTTCAAAAGTGAAGTTTTTGTTGGTCTGCTGTTAGCAGGAATGTTTGCGCGTGATTCGTGATCGGAGATGTTTTGATTAATGGCAGCTGTCCTGTTGAAGTTTTAGAAGGTTTTAAGTACTAGGTAGCTGTTTTGGAACAGGAAGAACAGAAGGTATAATATTTGCTGTATTTCTGGGAACTTTCGAAGCTCCTTTGTCATTTTAATTCTTAGAGGATGGTTAAATTCGGCCGAAGAACCGAATTCAAGATACGTAAGTAATTCAGCAATATGATAAAATGGTTCATGAAATGATCCGATGTTCAGGGTTAATGTTGTATTTAATTAGATTATAATGTATTTTTTTAAAGATCACTTAACAAATAAATAAATGAAATTCATAACTACCGCTGTAATTATTACCAAGCACATTATGTATATTCTGCCATTGAACGTAACTTATCGAGTACACTAGAATAGAATAACGAAGAAGACCTTAAAGAAATTTTCATTATATTCGATATTTAAATTTTTCCACACAGAGAACGTGTATAAAAATTCCAACAAAGCTCAATGTAACTGAAACGCAATTCTGCCACATTGGTCCATCAAAATAACGACGCAGTGGATCATGTGAAAAAAAATATCGATTTTCGCGTTATCATTATCGACGAAATTAACACTCGAATGTTCACAGGCCGTCAGTCGAGGATATTCATTAACTTAAATAATTGAGCGAAGCGCGCTGTCAATTTTTATCAACCATCGACACTTTCACACCGGATTGGTTTCAATTGATCGAAGCGTTTAAACGTTAATGACGAGAGTTTCACTCAAACATGGCCGGCTGACGTTCGATCTTTTCAATGCTTCGATTGATTATTTATTTCATTAAATCAAATGACATTCATTTACCGAACCCATCAAGATATTTGAAACAAAATTTTCAAGAGACGTCTAAAAAATATTTTATTCGAAAATCGTGAAAGGAAAAAAATATGTCGATAAACTGCTGGATAAAAGTAAAGTGATTTTGCTTAACGATATCAGCGAAAAAACGACGCAGGATAGAGTTAGATTTCGTTCAATTTTCGTCTTTTTATGACAATTCATTACGAGGATACTGTATTCGCGCTTTCATCGAGCCCATTACCGGCGATGAGATTTCTGAAACTGTTACCGAACGTATTTAGAAACGGTTTAGACGCGATATGTTGACGATAATCTGAACGTGGACGAAACTGTGCTGCGCAATTGGCAGCAAAGCGTTGCGTTTATGACCGTCTTTATTGCCTTTCGGCGGCATCGCTATACATTTGTGAACATTTTAGCCGTTGAGGAAGCGCGAAACTGACGATGAAATCACCGGCGACGGTTCAAGTTTTTGTGAATGCGCGTCGACTCGTTTCAACCAGATATCCTGCTGCACAATATCATCGTATTTAGCGTTTGGAATGATAAGCTGTGATACGTAGTTTCGACACGAGAAAACGTATGAAATTAAGTGTGATTGATAATGATTTATGAATAACGAAAAGAAGCTAAAAAAGAATGATGAAAAAAATGATGAAAAAAATTGGATTTTAGTTTTATCGAAATATTATGCTATACTGTTGCTTTTTAGATAAAATGTTTCATCTATCATTTCGAAACATTCGAGAAAAATTTTATTATATTTTTGTATGTATATTATAACCAACTTTGTATTTTCTCATTCAATATAAAACGTCGAATTATTATTTTTCAACGTTTTGCATAATATTACTTTACTTCAAAGGTAGAAACATGGAAATGTTTAACTATTTTAATATATTTTGAAAAATGAAAAAATAGTTACGTACAATAAAATATATTTTTGCGCTTTAAATAATCGAGTTCCCTTTCCGATCATCAGAAAGCCAGTGCACTTTAAGTAGGTGACTTGTTAATTATTATATCGTAACTGTACCTCTTGAATTTCTGTTTTTACGATCCAATGCACGTTATTAAAATAAATGTTAAATCAGTCGCCGATCGGATTAACTAGAGCGAGTGATTCGATAAATCGATAAAAATATATGTCAAAGGCAGCCGCGCCAGTAGCTGCGAGAATGAAAAATTCGTCGTGTACACGTGATAAAAAAAACAGAGTAACGTAACTCACGAATGAGCGGGAGCTATTTTTTCTCGGTGAAAATTGCTCGATGGCGCGATCACGGTCTGGACCCATCAGCGTTGATCACAAGTTCGTTCATAGAACAAAAGAATTATATTGTAGTCTTTCACATAAAGTCAAGGTAAATTACACGAGAAAAGAAACAATTTATTAGACAAGTCATTCGATTAACGGATGCTAGTTTTTCTCTGTACACATGTACATCGATTAGGTCTTCAAAAAAAAAGTACCATTAGTATAAATTCATCGGATAAATTTACATTTGATTAGTTAAATAACACTTTAAAATCTTAGTAGAATAAAATTTCTTACTAATCACTGAAATCTTCTTTGCTATGACGATAAATATGACAATAAAAATTCCATTTTATCTATCAAAATATGTGAGAAAACCTAAGGTTCATTCCATTAAGTTTCATATAATAAGATATGTGTAAGACAAACGGTTCACCGTGGAAACGCGTGCATACGCGTTTCAAAGAGGGACGATCAATTTTGTGAGATACATATTTGGAAACCACGAGCACCGCTTAAGCTGGCTTTAGCGTATGACGTATGCTACGAGTCGTTCCGCTCGATGAGAATCGCAAAATCTTATGGGGGTTGGTTAATCTATAAAATATTGCGGACATATCCTTACTTACGCGCTTTGCCGCGTGGAAAAGCGTACATACGCCGTAAAAAGGGTTTATTCTGTTGGAAAGCACTTATACACGTATGGCGTATATTTTTTCAGAATGATGTTTAGTCTCGCTTGTATGGGAGTTTTTCAATCGTTCAAAATGTCCAAACAACTATTCTACGAGAGTGCTACTTTTCGATACCCAGTTATTCATTGTTTCAAGTTTGAATAATTATATTTATATTTTGGTTACCTTTGGATTAATTTTACGGTGTTACGTAAATTTAAATATTGATGAATAATTAAATTTTATATAAGCTAAAATTCAGGTTTTTTATAAAGAAAGTAAATTTTGCGTAGATTATGAACGCAATAAATACAGAAAATCTCATATAGATCCACTGGTGATTAATATATTTAAAATAGTAGTAGTAATTAACATAGCGTATATCTGAATCGTCTGATGCATATTTACTTTCATATCAGTTGCATAATGCCACATTCATCTCGTTCTCCATTGTTTTTTCCTCCGTTGTTCTTTTTCTCGAAGCTTTCTTGTGATTACATTGTTCCAAAATAAAAAATTGCTTTTTGTTAAACGCTTATTGTTGTTACTCATTGTTAGACACACATGCAACCAAACGTATTAAGAAACAGAATAGAATTCACAATAAAGTAGACAGCATTCTTCTTACCATCTCAATCGTAAATTCATTCTTTTAGTTTCTTTCATATAACAGATTCATTTATAAAACAATACTGATATCCTACTAATAACATGAATGCATTCTATTGAAAACTACTTTATTAATTGACGTTAGAATTACTTAAAAGAAACAGAGGTACGCGTAGAACGAATTAATAAAGTAAATTCTCATCTCGCAAGAAAAATGCAGCTAATTCAACAAATGAATCACTACTGCTGATTGGCTTTCAATTACGAACCAACGCTGACTAGAACAGACTTCATCCAACGTCCTGGTCATTCGGTTATCCTGTTCATTGACGCAGCGATTCTTTATTCCAACGTTTTTCTTCTGCCTGCAGCCTCAATTTCCTATTTATTAGTAAATCGTCCATCCTGGCATTTATCTTTCAATTCCGGTTTCGGAAATATAATTCACTCGTTTAAAGCTGCGCTTGGCGTTGAAGATGGCCTTTATCCGAGAGGCTTTCAGAGCTCGACGATAACAGCCTGCCGCGGAGTGGGCCCGAGGAAAACAATGAAAATAAGGATACGTCCGACGAGTGTGTCCCGTTAATTAAATTTCCGTTTCCTGCTTGTCCGGCTTCTCATCTTTCCCATCCTTCCATATTTCTTCCTTTTTTCCCTCGTTTTCAACCGCACGTACTTACCGCCCATTTCATTTATCCTGTTTCTCCGAATTCTTCTCTTCGATTTTCTTCCTACATCTCTGCTTTTTTTCTCTCCGTTTATTTCAGCCGTTTGAAAACTCAGGTTTTCCGATGTCGTCTCGTGACATCGTTGGAAATAGCGAAGCTTAGATAAAGCTTGCGATAAGGTCTATAGAATTGTTTGGTCAATCGATACTGTTTCATCTTTTTCTGAGATGTGTCGGGATGAAACATGATTCCTTGGACCTAGGAGTTGTAGAATGTAGAAAGTATTCAAGCGATAGCTTTAGTTTTCAGGAAATCAGGATTTATGTTCAAACATACATGCATTGGTACTTTACGAATGTTGTTCCAGTATATTCTGTGTTACACTAAAAGTCTTCATCACGTAAATCAGACTTATTGAACAAATGTTCTATCATTTCTACTTATTAATAGAGAAGTTGATATTAGAACTGTTAAATTTCTAATGTTGATTATTTTAATCCCGACAATAACTCACACGTATTATTTAAAATTCAACAAATACAATTTTTTGATAGTAAAATTGTCTTTGACAGTTTCTCTTATCATTCATACATATACCCAAAATTCCTATAAAACCAACTAAAGATTTAAAAGAAAGATCATGCAATTTTTCTCAATTCCAAATAGCTATACACGAAATATTCTTCCAACAAATATCTCTATATGTAACATTTTTCATCCAAAAAGGTCAAATAGCTGCAGATAAAAAGTTATACCTTCGTTCCATTTTGTGTCCCGTTAATTTTTATAGCGCCACACGTCGATCGACGAGGATGCCTATCGCGCGTCTTCTTGTATTCTCTGCGTGGCGGGAGGAATTTATAATACCGCTCTCGAGCGGCTTGGATCGGGGCGTTAAAGTTAACGGCTTCCAATATCCGACGTATAGGGCTATACAGCACTCAACAGCCTGATAATGCTTTACTTGCATTATGGAAAACAGTTCGTTAAAACCGTATTATCCGCTCCGTCGAGCGACGACGCTGGTCAGAGGCTCAGCTGTGTGCCAGAAGTCTCTAGGATCCAATACATCGCTATATATTGTTATACGCGGTTTAGGTTAGGTTTCTCAAAAATTTCGAATGTTCTTCAATAGATAATTAGACGATTAAACATTAATCAATGAAGAAGGATGAAATTTGTATAGATGAGAATTACAGGAGAAAAATTAGAGGATTTTTTAAATATTCTAAAAATATTAATGAATATTAACATTGAAAGTAGTGGCAATTAAAATACAAAACTGGTACTAAAGAAATTAGAATAAAAGACATAAGAGAAAATGTATACTATAAGAGGGACATGTATTTAAACAATATAATCTATAAAAAATTCGAATTCTCAGAAATGTATCATTTTAAATTTATGTAACTTCTACATAAACTTACGAATCGATCAATTTGACTGTTCAATGTTAAGTAATTTGATTCAGATTTTAGCAAACCGATTGATAAATTGGTAAATTGATTTGTTAAACACAGCATTAAGAATAAATTATATTTGATGATTAACATCAGTGCCATTACTTTCGAACGTGACGAATAAATATTCAACTGTTAACGAACCGTCAAGCGTACTAAAAGAGCCATTTAGACGAAATATTTTAAGCATAAATGACTGTTGATGACTTTACTTGCGGATTAATTTCGACGTACACGTACATCCATGTAGAGGATGTATAAATTTCGGCTAATGGAACCACGGTACTATGAATTTCTGGAAAGTGACGGATAACAACGATAAGTGCTTCGCTTGAACTTGCTGGTATCAATGTGGGGAATACACTGTTAAGGAAATTGAGTATCATCAATCTAGTAAACGATAAATTCCCTTATTAGTTTTTAGAGAACGACTTGTCGCAAATAAGTATAGTCAATCAAAAGAATATAATATGTACGTATAAATGAACTTCTCAAATAACATTCATGTATCTCGTGTAAAATGGTTTGAGCGAAGAATATTTCAGTAAAATCGTTTCTTGACGTAGAAAATATCAAGTAGAACTACTTTACTGACATTAAAATGTATGAAGAAAATAATTTACGAAGTATCTAAGTCTACTTTTACAAGTTTACATTATTTTTTAATTATTTCCAAGGATTTCTTCTACGATCGAATTAATAATAGAAGAGAAATTTTACGACCTTTCACCACTAGTAACATTTGCAAATAATTTTTACAAGTCTCCCCATCGTCATATTGCATGAACACGAAATCATGATCGATTAATAATTTTCTGGACAATTCGTCTTAATTGTTACATCTTATATAAAAACAGAAAGTATCCTCAAACTTAAAATATGAGTATATGTACATACATTATTAATTTTCTATATTTCCTTGTTAAAGAAGAAGGCTCGAATTAATTATCGAAATATCATTAACAGAACAATGAAGAATTCAATGGACCTTACACGTGCTTATTGCCTCGCATTTATCATATACAAATCTTTCTACCATCCCATGTCGTCGAAACGCGACAGATGGAAGCATGTACAAAACTGGATGGTGAATCGTCGTGCGAACATATCTCACCCCAATCCGAGAAGACAGCGAATTCGAGCCGGCATTGTTCCAGCGCTCTGCCTTATCACCGTTCTCCAATTCCCTTTGGAAGTGTCCCCTACATCTCCAAGGAGCCTCCGTGCAATTCTCAAGGCTTCGACCGGAGCCAACTCGATCCTCGGCCGTGTCGTGTATCCACGCCCACCGGCTGCACCGAGTCGATGGCCATTGTACTTTAAACAAAGCGGCCGGCGTGAATTGTACGGGATTTAATGAAAGAAGATCGGCCCACCCTTTCTATCCGTCCAGTAGAATGGCAGCCACTCTCGACTGTCTTTAACCGGCGCCGATTTCTGAATTATTGAGAACACTCCTGGTGAAACCGGCCGCGCCTGGTCCCGTGGAATTTGTTAAACGAACTGTGAACCGACGTCGGAGAATTTTTCATACCGGAAGGCCGGACGAATTCGTCTGGCTGCTCTCACGAATCGTTTCTCGTTCATTGTCATCGATTTTATTCGAAGGTCGCACCAAGTTAATGGAATAGATAGCTTGTGAAATTTTTCCTGATTTTCGCGGGGAAATACGTGTAGAAACGTAAGAAGATGATCACGTTCGGAGTGTCAATGAATGGAGCTAATGGGTTTCGTTGTTCTTTAAGCGCACAATTGAAAAGCTTTTGGAAATAGGGTAAAGTAATTTAGAATCGAAATAAACTATTTATGCCTACATATTTCAGATAGAGTATTTATAAATTCATATTTTTGGGAGAAAATAATAAGCTCTATAAGAATGATTACAAGCATATCCTACTAAAAAATGATTATCGTCGACTCGACTATGTTTGCTGTTACACTTGATCCTTCGCACTTCTCTGTTCAAAACCGAACGAATCTTTGGACAGATTCTTTTCTTTTGTCGCTCCTCGATATCCTCACTGTACACGCGTTCGTTAGGCGTCCGCGGCCGTTGCCGCGTACGCATTCTTCCGAATATTCGGCGGAACGACCGTAGGAATATCGATGGTACATTAGGCATGTCGGCCTTACGCTTTGATGACATTATGCTTTGTGTCGCGAAGCCGCTGAAAAGTTCTGTCGTCGAATGTTGCTACAAATATAACGAAGATTAAAATCCAATCATCAACAAGTACCCATCCCTTCAAGATTAAGAATGCCCCGACAATCGTTCAATAAACAGCAATATATTCTATCTCCACGTTCCACAGATTCCTCCACCTCAGCGTGCCTCATAGCCTTAAGAAAACAAGCCTTATCACGCTTATTTAAACTTTCTTCCAAGCTTATTACACTACCCCAAATTCCTCAGGACTCCCCATCGTGAGTTGTTCCAGTCTCGGTCATCAAACTTCGAAATGCCGCGTCGTGCAGAGGGTGCTCGTATCGAGGCGAGTCCAAAACGAGGCACGAAAATCCGTCGGAAGTTTCTCGTTGGCCCGAGAATCGTCACGAGACTGGCAGTTTCGCGGACGGAAGCGGAAAAAGGTGCGGGTAACTTAAACAGAACCGCCACTACAATGTAATTACCCCGGGGGTGAACTTTTTACTTTGCTCGCGGATAACTGCACGGTCTCTCAGCGCTGCATCCCGGCGAAGTTTACGGGAGGACGTTCCTCTCGACGTGTCCGCGACGATGGCGTGTCCGTCGAAAATTCCTCGGGAACCTCTCCGGTGAGAAAGTATTCCCGGGGAAAAGTTGCCGACGCGTTCAACCTTCTCCTGTACTATCCAGCGCTTAGTTTCACGCGCCGAGGAAAAACCTCGTTCCGTGACGAAAGTTTGCGTACGCTCTTCCTCTCTTTTTCTCTTTCTCGTGTTCTCGTTGAGAGACAAAGAGCTCTCTGCACGGCGATTTGCTACGCCTCGTAGCGAAAATACTCCGAGCCGAAGAGTGGGAATGAAGAGGGTGGCTTAACGACGGACCGCCAGGGATAAGAGAGAAACGAGTTGAACTTTTTGACGACTGGCAGCAGCGAGCGACGAGATAAACGTCGCCCTTTTACGAGTGCCGTCAGTGACAGTAGATAGTGGCCGGCACGGGTCAGCCGGGCCGACATTCGCGTAACGACTTGTTTTGTCAGGCGCCACCTCGAGAGGCACAAATCACTCACGCGACAACACGAAGTAGCGGAGGGTACAGGGAAGCGATCGAACGACTTTATCGCGGAAATCGTTGCGATGGTCGTTCGAAGAGTTTTCCGTGAAAGAGTGACACCTATTAGGAAGATCGAAAAAATGTTTGGTTTGGAAAGAAGTGGAGGGAAGTTTTGGTATCGATGGTGAGGAGACGTAGGGTGAGATTATTTCGGAAGTTGTGGGAAGGGTGTACGAAATGAGAAATTTTTGAGGTTTCGATATTTGCCTTGAATGTAGGTTTTCGATTGGAGTAAGATGCAATGTAGTAAAATATAAATTGTAAACGATGATATATTTAATGACATAGTATTACGTTTATTTATTTAATTTTGTGATTACTATATGGACAATTACCAATGACATTATGGAAAAGAAAATTTCTTCTATTTATTTAAGTGAATAACAATGAGTTAATTGTAAGAATATGTAGTTTATAATTTAATTCTTATTTAATAATTAATGTGAATCGTGGTTGTTCAAGTTGATCTGCACAAAATTGTAATAATTGTGCATAATTTTCATTTAATTTTACAAAACTAGAGTTTCATCTAGTTTTTCGTAGAATTTATTTAGAAATGTTGTAATAAATAAATTGAAAGTATACGGCTTATGAATTATTAATTAACGTGATGAGATAGAGTTGCGTTATGTACGTCACTCATCCATGGAATTAAACGAACAACCGACTTTTCCATAGTGTCCACCGTAGGATGGTAATGGTGTCGATTATATTTGGAGATATATAGGAAATTGAAAGCTAATTGCGTCGAGAATTAAAGGCACCCACGTAGCTCGTTACAACGTAATATCACGTATGCATCGTGGGTGCCAAGGGATCAATAAAACCATTTAAAGCCGATTTCGCATTTAGCGAATAAACGAACTTTGGTTACCGGCGGTTAAAGTGAAATAATAATACCAGGGCTGCTCACATGTTGATGGAGATTATTAAATTTCGTCCGAAAAGATGGATGACATGCAATTATGTCGCATGTTCGCATAAAACCTATAGTCTCGATGGAATTTGATTTAATGATAATTCTTCTTAAATTTAATCGTTTTAAATCCACTTAATAACAAATCACATCGTGATTCAATCTCTTATTATTGTGTATAATAGATTGGAAATAGCTAAATACTTCATTTTTGAGCGGATACGAGATTGATGATCTTTATTTGGTTGGAAATATTGAAGTAGATTCAAATATTTTGTATATTATCTGTTTATTTACTTGTAATACCAAAGAAACCGAGCCTAATATCGCGAAATAAAGCAAGGTTTTATACTATATGAGGCACTTCTAATTGTTAACGCGTGTTAAAAGGATATAAGGTACATTTTCCTTTTCTTAAATATTTCGTTAATATATCCCTAAAAGATTTTATTTGCACGTTTTAGCATGAATGCTCTTATACTATATGTATATCAAAATCTTTTCAAATCTTGCCTTATGAACTTCAATATATTTACATTTTGAAATTAACAATCGCATTTTATCCTTGTTACAACTTCTCTATATTTCCAGCAACAACACGCCATTTTAACACACTCAACGTATCGACACGTTTTCCTTTTGTTAAACGTTTCATGTCCGGCCACGAAAAACGAATGATTTCCCCTGGAGGAAATTTCGCCAGGTTAGCGTGCATAAAGAGTTAATCGACCGAGTTGGTGGAAATTTCTGGAGCGGCCGCGGTTCCAAGCGAAAGAAAGAAAACAGATCGGAGCAGGAAGCGGACAGGAACCGGATACCGCGGCGGAGCGACGAAGTTTCGGGCTTTCGCAGCCTTCCACGCGGAAACGTTCTCTGATCTATCGCTACTTTAAACCAAAGGGGAAAGCTGTGGCGATCTCGTGGAACGCGTTGCTTCTAAACGAGGGGAAATCGAACTTTTCCAATTGATTCGACTTAAACTGACGAAGGGAACCGCCGTCGATAGAAATCGCCCGGTTTGTGCGCCGACTATCTCTGCCTTTTTCTCCGACTTGTCCTTCTCTGCTCCATTCCACCATTGCTCTTATGACTGCAAGTTGCACCCCTTGCTTTTCCTTTTCCAGTTTTATCGCCTTGACTTCACTTCGACCCCACCCAGACGACTTTACCATCGAATATCGCGAGAACTTTATCGAACCGACGTTCTCGCAGCGTGCAAAGCTACCAGATTTGTTTTCACTTTCACGCTGGTACATTTCGTGTTTGAAATTCGCTGGTTACTGTAGAGACCATTGATCATCGTGGAGTTTAGTGAGAGGTTTGAGGCTTTCATGGCGAAGATTGGACGAACTATTAATTGAGATTTCTGAACTTTGATCGATTGTTCTTATATTTCAATGTTTTGTTAGGAGCACAGCTGGCTCCGAACAACGCAGTAGTACATTGTGCAATTTTGAGGTATAAAAGTCCTTTATGTACGTACAATGACTCCTTTATCCGAATTGAAGAGTCAGTTTTGTGGTACTCTACAATTCTTGTACATCTATTCTCATAGATCATCTTATAACGTTTAGTACGTTTGTCAACATTCGACAATTTTTATCTAAAGATCCATCGACTATTTGGTATATTCTGGGATTGAATTTTGTAACTCGACACATCTTCCTCATATTCTGAACTATTTCTTAGCTCTTCTCTACGCTTGCAACGAAGATCCATAGCTATATTTCGAGCCATTTTCAAGTTCAATTTCTATACTCGACGATAAAAACCTGAGAAAGATTTGCTTTTTTCAAGGCGAACCAACTTCGCGACTCTAAAGAAGAGAAATTAAACTCCGCGTATGTGAGATGATGGCGCGCCGTGGTACCACGTTCATTCCGCGATTTTCAGTGTTCCGCGCGCATGTAGTTTCATTGTTTTTCAAAGTCTTCCCGAGGATCTGCAGGAACTTTGGTAGGGTGTGAGTTGAACAAGTCTCCGCGGAGACAATACCGGAAGGAAAACTAATTTTGTCTCGGTGGACGAAAGACGAGAGGCAGAAGGAAATAGGAGCGATCCTATTCGAAAGAAAGGTTCGTAACGTGATTTCAAGAGACAAAACCGCGGGGCTATGATGCGCGATAACGTAGCACGTGCTCTACCGCCTAGAGAGATTGTCAGGCCAATAATGCATTTCTCGTGGAAAAATCCAGCAAAGAGTACGTTCAGTCCAGAGATTTAGTCATTTAAAATGCATAGAGTTCATAACTTATTCCCAGACGACTGCCGCCGTCCCGCGCTAGCTATTGCAACCTTGGCGCACCTCCCTTTCGTTCCTACGGAAAACCTCACAGGCAATGTGTTTTCATGCTCGACACTCTTACGTTGTTTCACCGGGGAAACGATTTCCCTTTTGACATTTTACATTGTCAGGTCGCATCACTGCGATGATGGAACGCGATATCAAATTTACAGCATCGAATTCTGGAAATGAAAAGTTGAGGACGCTCACCACTTTTCATTGTGCATCGATTTTATATCGAATCATTGCGATTTATCACTTTCATCGTAATGGATCTTTTCTTTGACTCATAAAGTTCATCTTTACGTTCTTTGATGCTTTCGTTTCAGGGCGATGGGAGATTTGTAAAATTGGATACGAGTATACAAGCAATGTTACAAATATATTGTGAATGTTTAGGCATTTATGGTTTAGAGATACAAAAATATACGGGATGCATAGAATGCACATAATTACGCAAAAATGTATGAAATATCAAAGATGTAGTTATTTAGCGGATGAAAGAGGAAAGAGAGAAAAATTAATTTGCATAAAAATCCATAGTCTGGTAAGAAATTTTTGGTTATCTAAATTTAGCTAAATGTAAGATACGAAAATTGTAATAGAAAAATGAAACAATTTTCTCGTGAGTCATCTAAATGAAAATTATATCTTCCCTTTTGATTCAACTACCTGAAAATTACTTCATTAGTCTCTACGAGATTGCAGTGACAAACTAACACGAGAAAAAAACGTTTCCTTTCTATATCTGAATGACGTTAAGCGTTTTTCACTCGATCATACCTGTCTCTCACCGCCGCACCGCGCCAAAGAAATTCTCTAACGCAATTACGCGCAACGAATAACAGCATTTTCCAGCAACATTCCATCGAATTAATGTTCGCGACGCGCACAAAGGAACAATTTTAACGGGTTAAAAGCGATCCAGAGTTGTCTTCGTTAACCGTTCCTCGACGCGATAAAACGCCAATATCGATCGATAACACGTGCCGTTAATAATCGAAATCGCTCTTAAGTGACTCCTCTAAAAGTCCATGTCTCTGTTTTGCTCTTTTTACTACACCCTTTTATATCTTTTCTCTTTTTTTAGTTACTTAATTCTCATATTATGACGCAATATTGGAAATCCTGCTCATTTCAATGTCTATAGACACAAAGCAAACAAGTTTAAACAGTTTACTTCGAAATACATGTATTAACTTAATGGGTCTTAGAGTAAGGACAAGTAATGATGTTTTAATTTAACAAGCAATACTCAATACAACGAACTGATTACAATATCGTCGTACGTCTTATTATCATACTCGGCTCTCAACTTCCCGATTCATACTCTTCGGCTCCTCCACTCACACTCTCCGGATGCTGCACTCACTCTTTCTGATTTCTCAACTAACACTGTGCACGACTTCTCCATTAACTCTGTCTCTAGCATCCCTTTGTCTTTTTTCGCCCCGCCACGCATGTGTTCCGCAAACACCCGTGGCCAGGGTCACGTAGGCCTTTTCTACGAAACTATTCACTTGAAAGGACCGACGACACATTGATGGACCCGACGACGCCTCGGCTCTCGCGACATTGTTTATGGTTCGACCGACATCTTAGGCCTTTTTGTCCACGATACTACATGCATATAAAATACTTTATTACAAATTACAAATTATTTTACGATAGTTCATTATCTTATATTTCATTATTTCAACCCTTTCAGAATTGAGTATTTTAGGAATAAATTTTTTTCTAATAATTTCATAAATATCAAATGGTGCATTAATATTTAATATCAACTTTATTATAATGTTAATAACAAAGTGCTACAAATAGTAATATATTAGATTCACAATATTATGTCAATATCATATCTGTGTGTAACATCTAAAGATTCATTTTCTCTAATTTTCAATTTATTAAGCTGATCAATATGGTTTCTGAACGGTTCAATTAACATACCGAAATAGTTATTAAACCACGGAATTAATTACCAGGAAGCATTAGTACCCGTAAACGATCAATTTCCTCATCCAATAGAATAAATACCTAAAAACCGCCACCTGTATAAATGCTAATGTGAATTGAGGAAAATTGTGAAATTTTTTTCTGGTCAAAAGATAAGATAAAGGATTTAAGAGGGACGAAAGTCCACAGCCAAGGGTTTAACGAGCACGAGCCAGCGACAAATGCGAATTTCCTTTATTGTAACGCGCAAGTAAAACGCGAGAAACTGTGCAACACTGGTTAAAAGCGGTGAGGCGAGCGAAAGCTGACGCGAGAATGCAAGTGAATTATTGCACGGCGTCGAGATTTTATATTTCTCTTGGCTTCCGCTGCGCGACTCACCTTTCGCGCCTCCGCATAATGGTTTAATTGGACTCCAACACACGCGTCTAACAATTAACCGCACACATAGGAAGCCGCCCTCCCTTGAACGCGCCACCGCCGCGGCTAAATGTCACCATAAAGCCGAATTATATTCGGATTAAGCTCGGTAAAAATATATTTCCCCCTTGACGCCGGCCACGCGTTACGCCTGACAGATTCTCGGCTCCTTGCTCACGTGAATATTATCGTCGATACGCGTTTCTAACCAAATTCGTCTCTTTTACTGCACGCTGCTAATGGAATTGTCTGTTTTTGCTGTTTAAGTCGACGCAGCTGACTACTACTGAGAGTTGTTTCGTTCGTTCCTTTAAAAAGTTTCGTCTCCGCTTTTGTTTAAGTTAGTTTAGGGGGAAATTACCGAGGAATTTGTTATCTTCTGCATTTTGGTAATTGTGTTGTGAATTTTGATTTAGGAAGTCGTTAATATGTTATCGTGTCGTGATACGAAGTATTGTTTTTTATGATAGGATAAAGAATGTTTTTTAATTGTCAATTGTCTATCTTGATTTCTGTTCCGTATTTTTACAGGAAAGAAAAATTAAAATTAAACAAACTAGGCTAAATCTAAATTGTTAATTCAGATTAAGAATTGATATAGATTTTTTATAGTCTCCAATTCTGGTATTTCTGTATTGTTAATGATTTGGTGTATTTGAACTTAATTTAATTATATAAAAAAATGGTACTTTACACGTTTGTACCTTAAATCTATTCGATGCTGTGAATTCACTATACGTATATGTAAAATTATACATGCATTATCACATTATGAATGCATACTTTATAATAATGTATATGAAATTTGATGCAATCAGGTTTACAAATGTACATGTAATTTATCATTTCGTCCTGTTTCTTTGTATTCAAAAATGTTAGAAAAGTAAGGAAAAATAACTGCTAAATGTTGTAGCGCAGATATTATGTTACAGATGTTACTTTAAGGATGTAGAATGGAGAAAAGAAGGAAAACGACTCCTCTTCAGTTTTCATTGCACATTAGAATACGGTTAGTAACCTTATGCTTTACAAAGTGGAGAAAATATAGTTTTATCCGTTAAAGGGGATGAAAGGATCTAAAGAGGTACCGTCAAGAAATTAGTTTTCTTATGGAAATAAGAAACTTTTCAACTTGCTCTATTCACGGCATACTTTCCCTTCAGAAAGATAGTTAACGTTATATGGATTTTATACACAAACCTTCAAGTAAAACTGACTATATTGTAGTAACGAATAAAAGTGAATCTATAGGTTTCTGAAAACATGTCGGAAAACTAATAAAATTTTTCTAATTTCTAAAAATATTTTTCAGCTTGAGATTTGAAAAATATCTTTATCCCTTTAAAATAAATGCAATTATCTGCATATGTACGTGAAATAAATGAAAAGCTGATCTAATGCTTGGAAGAAATAGTTTTTGTAAATGCACCGGTAATAATTACAGACGCAAGCGAAATATTACCAACCTGCTGAGCTTGTTCGTGCTGGAGCAGCGGTATCAAGAAATTACTGGAACGTGAAATTAAATTATTTGAGTTATTTCGCACGTAACACGCTTACATTGCCGCAGGAACAAAATTAAGATATGAAGTTTCAGTCGTTCCCTGCAGCAAGTTATGTATATATTATTATTATCTAAACGTAGCGGGTCTTCAATGTTAAATGCTTAGAATTGACCAAGCTACATGGTACGAATAAAATATATCATTCAAAGATAGCGGTGAAGTTGTAAATTTTACAAAAATCTAGAATTAGAAAATTCGCAAAAATTACATTTAAATTGTTTCATCTCCTACATTCGCATTCTGGTAACATGTAACGCATACAAGTATAATATTTATTATTATATTATTTATTAGCATAACAAATTCTCACACCTATCTAACACCGATATTTTCTATCATTGCTGAATTATCAATTTAAAATATTCGGCCAAGCAGTTTTTTCTATATCACAAGATCTCAGCGGCTATAAAAATTTATCGATGCTAATGAGACGAATCCGTGACGAGAAGATGAAGTTTGTCCTGCGAAGTTGCCTTTCGTCATTGAAATTGCATTCGTCCTTACCCCTTTCACGGGTTCTTTGAGTTGCACATTAAATATTGATGAACTCGAACCGACCGAGTGTTCTGAGAGCTTGGGAGGGGGGGAGGGGGGACGCTTAATAGAGCCACTTTCCGAGGATTTCTCCACATTTTCATGCTTACTGCTTCTTCAGTCACATTGGTAAGGATATCCAGCAGGGGGATAACGTCTTAGGGCGAACACCAGTTTCCAGCAACAGCTTCAGCAATGATTTAATAATGTGTAGAGCATTAGTCGAGTAACGTAAGCGGGGATAATCCTTTTAACCAGTTGTCTAGCAATCCCTTTAACCCTTAAACCTGGGCGACAACTAATTCCACTAGATATTGTGGGGTAACAGGGACTTATATAAAGGGCCATTAGTGTCGAGCGTCATACGTAACGTGCATATGTTAAGAGGATACGTACACTTCCGTTCAAAAGCTTCATTCAAACGTCTTTCATTTTTAATAAAACAACATAATATTTGATGTAAATTATAAATTTTAAATTACATGCAGTTTTTAATAAAATGTTTAATATTTCATATTAGCTACTTTCTCCGTCGTATAAGGTATCAAATTAAACGATATTCCATGTATTATATGTAGCACCCATTTACTTTTATTTAATTCTTTTTTAGCTTTGAAGCAAATATAATAACTATCCTACAATTTTTGAGCGGTGTGCATATGTATATGCTGTGTATATATGTGCGTATCAAATAGCAAACGTAAATTTTTCGAAGATCCAAATGCATGCAGCTTCTTTAATTAAAGAAACTCCCACTTGTACCACTTTTCCTTTGAATTCCTCTGTTAAAAGAGAAAAGAAATATTTTTAGAAGTATTTCGCTGTACATTGACATATGAGAATAAAAGAATAAGGAAGCTCACATTTGGAACATCCCAAAATGCAATCCCGCTTTTTTTTTAACACACCTTACACGACCTTCAGAAACAATATTTTTAATTTGAATATTTCGTAAATTTTATTTGGCAATAAGTTGCCACGAGGAACTAAAATTCGAAATTACTGAGGCTGAGGCGGGATTATATTTCTAAGGTATTAATAAAATTCCTGGTGCCTTATTCTTGCACTAATTACGAGAATCCCAAGTAAACTTCCGGCATTTTCGCGTTTCTGTCCCTGGTAAGTAGATATGCCGAGCTATGAAATTCGACGGAACTCACCACCTAGAGGGGCGGACTTATTACAAGACTTTCAAGTTTACTACCGAAAGGGATGGACCAGTGCGTCGACCAATTTTGGACTCCTTTGCTTTCGCATGGGAATACGTCTTTCCCCTCCAGGACCGTCGGTCGGCCTCTTAATGGTAATTGGTCCGTATTTCTAACGAGTCTCAGGAGAACCTGCGTGACATTGATTTAAATAATCCATAGGGTTGAATGGATGCTTTAATTAGGCGGGTTCGTGCGACGTTGCTGCTTCGTGCCCTTTTCTAAATTCTTTGTCCAAATACGCGGCTTCGAAAACGGTCCCGATTCTCTTGAGTATTATTCCTGCAAACATTTTATTGTATCGTGTGTAATGAATATTCATGTTACCTTCTGCGTGCGTTAATAACCCTCGAAATTGGTCACCCTTTAGGTCGCTTCATGTTTCGGACGGTTCAGATCGAAGATAATTTATTTTACACTAATTTGTCATTTATTGGTTGATTTTAAAGAACATAGGAAAGTAGATTCGTGTTTCATTATTACAGGATATTAGCGTGTATTATAATACACTATGATATGTGTAATACAAAAATTAAAGAAAGTGGATATTGTCATTAATAACGTGTCATTAACGTTTTAATCTTTAAAGCGTTTGAGTCAATTGTTAAGAAGATTTTGTTATAAAAAGTCACAAAAAAACTGTACAGAAAAATCATTTCCTTTTATGTAACATAGCCAACAAACTAGACAAATAGCTACGCTTTAAGTCACAAATATCAATTTATTATTCAAACAGACAACTCGTGTAAGAAATCAATGAATTTCAATAAAATGTACTAAATCGCCATGTTGAAAAGGCATTGATATCAACACGCAATATTAAAAATCGTAAGTGGGTACACATGAATTATCGGAATGTGTGTAAGGTGAACAGAAATCCGGATTGGACTGTGAAAAGAGCAAACTGTCCAGTTTACCCAGTAAACAGTTGCCCTTAGCATAAGTCAACGGTTTGGAGCTGTACCTACGACACGACTGAAATCCGCTTAACAAACTTATCTATCGTTCTCTGCTGTATGAGAATATTTAATTGCGAGTCTAATAATCCCGCAACACGTTTACGCGTGTGTCCTACTTGAGAATTTTCCAATGTTATATACATTTAATCATAATTAATTCAAACACT
Organism: Bombus affinis; assembly: GCF_024516045.1. NCBI lineage: Eukaryota > Metazoa > Arthropoda > Insecta > Hymenoptera > Apidae > Bombus > Bombus affinis. The sequence goes on along the minus strand of NC_066347.1, from coordinate 5,465,647 downwards.
TCGATATACGATTATCACGATGATTGTCTATTATCTAGATGAAAATCTACTTGCTGGTATCTTGAAATTAATTTATTTTTTATGTTCGTTTAGTGAAAATAAAAATGTGATTTAACCGAAAATTAATTCGTCTTTATTAAGATTTAATTTCTTATCAACTAAGAAACTACGAAAACAGATTAAATAATAATAATAGATTATGAAATTTCAATACATCTACGAATTTCAAATTTCTCTAATGAATAGATTATAAGGAAAAGCAATTACTGATAATTACAATTTTATCATGCTTGTAATTCAGTATGTAAATTGCGTAATATCAAACGGTTTAATTAATTGATTAAATATCAATTTTTCAGACACTCGGTTATAAAAGCAATTAATGTTAATAATAATACATCCTTGGTAGGATTGGTGAAACACAAATTTGTCGACGGTGTTTCGCGTTACATAGCATACAGCCGCGCTGGACGAATTTTAAACTAGTTCCCGCGACGCATAATTCATTTCTCATCTGATAAATGTAATTACGCTCGACAACGTATCGTTAGTTGCTTTAAAATCATAAAAGTTATTTTATAGTTCCACGTGACGTTAATACATGACCGCTTGTAACCTGAGTCGTTTATTTAATTATCATCCCGCTTTTAATTAGCTACAATTATTATTAGAAGATAGCGCGTTCAACAGGAACGATAATTCTTGATGTCTTTATGATATACCTTCAGCGCTTCGGTTTTAATTGCAGCTTTACCTTGCTTTCATTTCCTTGCACAAAGGATAAATTGATATTACGAACCTGGTAAAAAGATCTTGTTCCCTTGCTGTGTTATCGTGTGTGGTATAATAAACGGCGGAACTATAAAGGGAAAAACAGTAAACGTAATAAAGTCTGATGAAATGTAATAACACATGGATATCTATATAAATCATGGCTTTTAAACAACTTATCAAAAAATTAAGTTTTTATATATTTTATAAATGTCCAACAGCACAAGAATTATTGCTAAAGTGTTAAATTGTTCCAGCACACTGGAAATATTATTATATTCGGTGCTATATTTATAATCACTATTAACTTTCGTATGATATAGAAATGAATCGAGAAAGTTACATAAATTTCATTAAATTTAATCTTGTCAGATTTTAATAAGCTAAAATTTGTACACGAAGACACGTAATATTTTTAATAAAATATGGTTTTTATCCAATTTCCTACTTTATTTCTTTATGCTTGCCATCAGATTTCACTTGAAAACATAAATTTTTATTTACAAAGGTAATTCATATACAACATTCGCTCCTCCATTAACCATTAACGCCAGTCCGCACCCATTTCTCTTCTTTCATTCAAGTACGCTCGACATTGTCAAGGAAGGTCTGTTGCTTGAAATCTGTCTACTTGCGGTCGGTTCGTGCTGCAAACGGCGTTTTCTGTACTTACCCCATGGACTCTTCGTCCTCGGAGAAAAGTAATTTCCCAAACGGTGGCAGAAATTGAAGGAACAAGATGATTCCCTTTTTTCTCGTGAACCGTGTTAAATTGTAAAGTTTGCACAGTGACACATATTTCGTCTGGAAAACCGCGAAGAGGCTTTTCCTCGTAGTTTTTCGATCTTACTTTTACATTTCTATATTTGCGTTGATGGCGTAGACATTTGATGCCATACTTTCACGAGCAACGTTGTTTTCCTTATTCTTACAGCGATGTTAGTTTTATTCTTCACGTTAGGCGAGGAATTTTATGCTTTGGTGAACAAAACTTTAGTTTCTATTCTTAAGAAAGTGAAATAGTCTTAAAATGGTCAGCCGTTAAAATATTTTTCATCGGCAGTGACTTTTCTTTATCTCGGAGACGTTTTGACTCGTTATCAACAATTTTTGTAACTTTTTCAAGCTTTCCAAATTTTTATTACTAAATTTGTGGTACCGGTTTTTACACGCAGTATGTTTTTCGGTACAGAGAAGATCTAACTGCTGTAATAGCCTCAGTGGCTCTTACTCAGCTAAAACACGAACACATCTCCAAAAAGGAAACGCTTTAAGGCAACAAAATACTGTAATTTGAAGTAATGCCATAGTTTGTAAAACTGAACACATAGGTTTTTTATATACCACGACTTTAATATCGTTGGTAAAAATGAAACCAAAAAAAGAATATGATATTATATGACAGACGCAGTATTACATCGCTATTTTTGGTACACGAGAAAACTGTGTCAGCGACTACAATTTTTAATTCACAAAGGGGCATGCTACTCCACTGTCGAGAACTTTTAAAAAGTAAAACACGGTGATATTGCGTATTGACAACAATTTTCAATTCCCATAAAAATGTATGCCATTGGCTATAATTTTTAATTCACGAGAAGACGCAAGTAGATCATTGGTTACTATTTTTACATAGAAATATGTAACTAGATTATCGACTACAATTCTCAACTCACGAAAAATCGTCGCGTTATGTCATTGATGATGAAAATGTTAAGACAACGCCGTCCTAACCACAGAGAACGGAAGCGAACCTTTACCAGCATATTATAACGCAATCATCGCGATGTGTGCCGGGTTTACGAGCTCGTAAACCGATACGAGCCTTGATATAAGAATGTTATAGTTCGCTATTCATAAATTTGCCAACTAGCCAATGTGGCCTCGATGCAACGGCGTGTTCGCGATTTATTAGCCGGATAATCGAAAGTTGTCGCGTGAGCACGCGGTCTCGAGCCACGGGTTTCTACACAGGCGACGAGTTCATGCATACGCTGTACAGGGATTTACGTGCCCGAGATACCGAGCTGCCTGTTCAATTTTACTGCATTCCGAACGATTGTGTTCGATGGTTTACAATAATATGGTTGTTCCGATGCGAGGGATTGCATCGTGATACGGTTACACCCGTATCGAATCAAACGAGTTCGCATCTACGATATTTGTTTCGAGGGTTGTTTCTTGTTTTGCCAACGTAATCGTATTGCTATGGAAGAATAATTTGTCTAAACAAACTTAGGTTATTGTTATTGAATGTAACACATTAATTCTAGTAAATTAGTGAGAACGTATTATAGGATCTTATATTACAATTAGTTTATTTAGAATAAATAGATTAAACAGATGTTGATGGAACAGGAAACGATGATTATTTAACGTGAACTAAATACAATAACGTACAATAATTAAGACAACTAGATAATTAATTAGCAACTCTCGTCACCGCGGATTGAACGCTCTCTCTCACGCGGACTACACCCTCTCGACAACGCCAGCAACGCTTTCTGACTTCTTAACTAACACTCACTGGCTTCCCCACTGACACTGACTGTTAATTCGTCTATGTCCGTTAGCACCCCTTTGTCTTTTATCTTAGCCCCATCACGCACGTGTTCATCGACGATACATTGATGGGCCTCTCGGCACTTCGGCTTTCTCGCGACATTGTTTATAGTTCGCCCAATATCTTTTAGATTTTCAGTCCACGATACTACAATATAATTAGTAATCGTACATATGATATACATGTATGTGTAAATAACTAATATTGACGAAAGGTGAAAGACAATTTATAATACAGCCTGTTCTTTAGATCATGATAATTCTAACTTGTGAAATGAATTCTGAAATCAGAAATCAGTCCAATTTGTTATGAAATCAAATCGTCTAAGAAAGATATATAGTAATTTAATAGAAATAAATGTAACTAACGTTAAACATGTCGAAATACACAGAAACCGATCATATTATCAAAGTATAATTTTCCTCCACGTTCCCTTATCCTTCTCCCCTGAATTTTATCCGCATTTTCGACAACGCAATAACTTGAGCCACCACGAGGGCGTAATTGCCACGCAGCAAACGGAAGTGCTGAATATAGAAAAGGATAGAAGGAACAGTTGCTCAGCAGGCAAGAAACTTCCCAACCCTGGTCCCGTATATCTGGTGAGTAGGTATATTTCGGAATTTTTAATCTCGCAAAATTTTACACCGGCATAAGGAACGCGTGTAATCCTCCTTCTCACCGTGCCAGCTGTATTTAGATGCGAAATACGCATGTACTACCGCGCCGAACGCCATTGTACGTTTATTAAACGCGTACCCCAGACCAGCTTCCGGAAATATATGAGGCGATTCATTCTTATTTCTTGGTAGCGTGATTCCAACAAAAGCGTGAAAACGCGTTATAAACCACTTCCACGAAGAGTCATCCGATTGTTGGCGCCTTGAAAGTGTCTTATCTAAGAACTGATATAAATTTAGCCAATTTTTATGATCAGTGAATAGCCTGAAATTCTACTATTAATCTTAAAAGTAAGAAAATGTTTTTTTAAATCTCCAACGTGGCTGTACCTATGAATAAGAAAGAACACATAAACCAAATCTGTCACTCAAAACCTTGCAACTTTACAACAATGTTGTATTCAACGTTTGATTTAAAAGTTATACAGGTTATTCAAAGTTGCTGTGCGTGCATATAATTTCATCATTAAATGTCATGTTACGATTGTAGACACGATAAAAACAGTCAAACAAGTCTTTCCAAAAGACATCAGTACCTACTTTTGCACGTTGACGTAATGCATCAAGTACACCGAACGCACGAAACTTTCATATATTAGGTTGTCCGAAAGGTTTCTTTCGTTTTATAAGGAAATAACAAACGCACAATGTTTTTTGTTTTATATTAGTTTATTAAATTATGCACGAACATAATAATAGAAATATAACGAAATGGATCATACCTAATTCAATAAAATAATATAAAACAGAAATTGTTGTTCATTTATTATCACCTTATGAAACGAAAGAAATTTTTCGGACAACCTAATAATATTATTAAGATTTCGGGAAAAAGATTTGCACTGCCCACCATGTACTCCTCGGAACCCATACAATATTCATTGTTTCTGAACATTTATTTTCACATTTTACTATATTCATTACTCGTAAACATTTGTTTGAAAATTTGGCCTATTTCATATCTAAATGCAATTATAATTTCACGTGAAGTTCAAAAAGAATAAACAAGCAATCTGCTAATTTGACGTAATTAACAGGCCTTTCTTTGTCACCAAACAATCAAAGCCTAGAATGCGGACAAAGTGTGGAGCGCGAAAGGAACAGCGCAATTTGCAACAAAACTGCGTTGACTAACGTCGGCGAAGGGAAAAGCAAAGTCTCGTGGGAAAACGTACCGGCGCGTCGCACCTGCGTAGACAGTTATTCACCGCGAAACAGTGACAGTTCGATTTTTTTCGGCTGTGGCATTTTTTCTTTCTTTTTTTTTTTTTGTACGACGCGGTGGACGCAACTACCGATGATTGATTCCAATCAATGACGTTGCCGGTGTATTTTACAGAAAAGGGAATCGGGCGTGCGAGGGCTCGAAATAGCTGCAGGGACTCTTGCAACAGTATCGTCGATCCATTACACGGTTTAACGTTAGCGTTAAGTGCAGGCGGCTATACATACAGGTGTCAGAGCATCGTAGGTAATAGTGCTCCGTCCTAGAGTGCTGTAGGTGTTTCGTATACCAATGGAAACCGATTACCGTGAACCCGTCGACGATCCCCGAGATTACCTTTGATACTGGAAAACGAAAAATCAAAATCAAAAGCGTCATAAAGGAATATTCCTGTTACGATTTAAATTTTGCATTTTTCTATGTATTCTTGGCAGACGGTAAATATTTAAACATCTCAGAAAGGAAAATTAAAGAGTCTTTGAGCGTTGAGTTTCTAAAGTGTTGGGTACATTTAAATTATTACATATAAATTATTAGGTAGTTAGATATGAATTGAAACAGAAAATTCAAGGTAATCCGTGGTGAGAGCGGAATCCAGTAATGTATGTAAATCAAGATTTTATTGTACGATTTTTACAAGTATCATCCTTTTAGTTTTACAGTTAAAAGAACATAATAAATTTTGGAAAATAATAGGTATAGAATATATTATCATAGAAAACAACAGTACACTGACTTACATGGCTATATCATACTCAGCCAACCAATCGTCAAACATCAAAGAATCTTGAATTCATTTTAGTAATTCATTGCAATAACAAAAAGAAGGAGGCAGATAAGTTCAAAGAATGAACGCATGTAAAATTGATCAAACCTCTTACAAAAGCGACTCTAACGACGAGAACGTCGTGTTTTCCACTTAGCGGGACACCTTGTAATAACGTGGATATAACTTTCGGGGAAATAGAGCAGCCAGCAAACAGAGTCGAATTTGCAAGCAAACAAGATTTTCATAAACAAAGTAAAAGTGCACGATGAAGAAGCTTAGCGTGGATTGAGTTCGGTTACAAATTGCAATGGCTGAACGAACCGTGACACGATGCCCCGCCGATTAACTACACAATCGAGCAGCCGCAACGAAAAAGCTCTATTATTGGATTTCGTTTAACCTTACGAATATCCCCATAAATATTTATCGAAACGCCTTCGTGAAAGTCAGTCGATTTCATTGAACCGTGTCCCGGCAAGCCTCTTTCGTGAAACATTCCGGCTCCTGTTCTCACCGCTCGCCTCTCGCCCTCTGAATCGTATCCACTCGGGAAAAACTTTATTTCTGAAAGTAGAAAACTTGTCGTCGGATCGATTTACACCGTAAACGATGATCAGCTCTCTCCCCCGCGGAAAAATGTAAATGTTCTGGAATCGACGATCGCGTTTACCACTACGTTAAACTTCTTCGATGTAATTCGGATCCATAGCAAACAAAATGCGAACGAATAATGAAATTCGGATTTTTCTCGTTTCATTTGTGGAAATGAAAACAAATAAAGTTTGCCAACAATTGGTTTCACTTATTTTTCAAATTACAAATCGCTTTTCATTCCGACTCTTTTTTTGTTGTTGGCTTGTAAATAATTGAAAATCAAATCGATACGATTCAATCGTTTATTAATTGAGAAATAATATGTACATCATACGTTTTAAGTTTCATAAAAATTGTTTAATGTAGGACAGTTCTCATATGATCGTTTTAGCCTTGGAAAATTGGATTTTGCTAGATATATACATAAATGTCGAGAAGTTTGGGCTTTATGTTTTAACCTGATTTCAAAATTCCTTTTGATATGTAATTTTAATATGTAATAAACACATTAATTCGCATTACGAATGGAAAGAGGAGGGGTTTCATAGCTTTGGTATTAAAATTTGGATTAGTTTTGTTCAGATGAAACGAGCAGACAAAAGAGTTATTTATATAATCAGAAATGAAATTGGAATTAAAACTGTATCTGTGAGATTAGTTCTCGAATGTATATTGACCAATATTTAACCAACATTTTATCAACTCATTTACCTAGTTCTACTTTTACTCCAATATCCTTCACTCTCCCGCAAAGATCTAACAATAACGTTGTTACCTAATTACTACATAATTGAACATAAATTTTAAACTTTCACCAAAGTCAAGCTTCAACATCCATTGTTTCTATGAAATTCGTTGTTTCTCGCGCGTGTCGTATAGTATTTTACAAAACGCGAACGGACAATTGAATGAAGAGAAGTAAACGAGGACGAACAATAAACTAAAAAGAGAGATACGCTCCGGTGCAAACAGTCAATGAGCTTCATAATTCCGCGACATTATATTATGGTTTCCTCTTGGCTGGTTCGCATTCACGCGGTGCATTGCCGTCAACGTTCCAGCAAAGTGTTGACGGTCGACGTAATTAAACAAAAGCTTAATTTACAGAGAGACCGGCGAAGGTGATACGAAATGTTCGGTTCGCCCCTCTGGAATCCTTTATTCGCGCCCTTCCGTCAGTTTATTAATGCGCATTGCGAGCATGCCAACGCGGCCAAAAATTTTCCGTGCAATTAAACCGATTTGTATTTTCGGAAGTGGCGGCATCGCTGATAGCTCGCCCCGACGCGGTAAATCACCTTCCTGTCACGCTTTTTTTTCCGCGAATGCAGAATTACTGGGATTGCGCGAATAAATTGTAATATAAATTTTTCGTTTTTGTTGAAAGTGATAATACAACAATGGCGATAAAACATCGTGGTTGGCTTGTCTCTGTTTTCACTACACGCCGACAGAAGCATGCTGGAATGGACGCTAACGAGGGGCTAAGTCCTTTCATTGAGAATTATTTTAGTATCTATAATTTTGAAGAATCAGAATCATTCTTTTCATCGGTTTAATCAAATAACCTTTTCCATAAAACGATTGAATGGTCTGATCTATGCAAATCTATGCAAGAAGTATCATGTTTAAAAAAGTATAAAAAAGATGTAGCTGTAGAATGCATACTGTGCGTTGTACTCGTGAAAACATATGCTACTGAAAGTATAATTTATTCTCTTTAAAGTATTCCCTTGTTTCCTCCAACGTACTTTCTAATGGAAGTTAGAAAAAAATAGAAACACCAGTTGCGGAGGAAGCTTTGCATAATTTTTACGAAAATGAAAGATCTCTTAATTTAGAATTGGAAATAGAAGAATATTTATAATATTACAGAAATAGAAATGGAAAGTATGTTACTATTACGATGATTAATTTTTGATAACTAATGTCTCAATTGGAAATCGTCCTGAAACAATTCGCAATCTGGGCTCGAATTATAAAGTTGTATAATTGGAAATGAAATGGAACATAAGAGACGCGACACACGTTCAAAATTACTGCTCGTGCTTGGCTAGGTTGCACGCGATTGTTCAAAACTTTTCTCCGGGTTATTCACCCTCTGTGTCTGTGGCTCTCTAAAGGAAGAAATAATTGTGTACCTGGAAGACTGTTTCTTTTTCATTGGTTAACTGCGGCAAAAAATTGCCTGTAACAATATTCGCGATAATATCGGGCGATGCGAAAAGTTCAGCGAGTAATTGACGTCAGCGCAACCAAGAGCTCGCATTGCATGTGACCGTTTGCTGTGTTTGCTCGCCGATTATTCCTCCATTTGTTTAAAAATTCTATCGGGCTTTTTCCCCACTGTTCAAAGCAATTGTGTAATCACGTTTTTAGCTTATTTTCTATGAATTAATATTTTTCTGCTACGTGCACTGGTCAGGTTATAACAGATGAATTACAGGTTAACATTTTAATTGGTTATTTCATTTAACTGTACTATGTAAAAATATACCTCCTGAAATGTATGAACTAGGTTCAAATATTTTATTAGACGTTTTCATTGTTTGATTTATTAAAACAATTTTTATTTACGAAAATTAGATTATTCAAAGAAATTAGATAAAGTGGCCATATAATTTTATAGTATATTCTAAAGTATATACAAGAATTATATTAATTCAATTCTTTTACTTTTTTAAGTGGAATTAATAGTAGTTATTATTTGTTTAGTTCTTAATTTAATTCTTTAATTAATTTAACTTCTAAATGTTTAAATAAGATTTAAATAAGGACTTTTATCGTTACAGTAATATTAATTTAAGCAATGAGCAACAAAGATATTTCGAATATTGCGACACTCGAAAGGCATTTCCAGGATTACATTACAGGATATAGGGCAATTTACAATTTGTCCGACATATTTAATGAATTATTCTATCTTAGAACACGCGTATTTTAACGAACCTTATTTATACGATTATCTATAGGGGTAAACTGGTTCGTGGTGGCTTGCAACGTTGCATAATCTAAGGAAACACGAATTGGCAGTAGGTTTACGAGCCAAGATTGTATGATTACAGCAACACTTGACCCACTATCGACTCGTTAAACTTCCGTCAACGTATACTCTTGGAAATATTCCAGAAACTTTTGTAATAAGACATTCCCATAATCGGAATAAAATTACACACGCAGCCCATTAATTAACATTTATCCTTCAATTCTTGCGACTCTTACGTGTCTCAAAATCAAAACTGCATGTTTCTTTTATGCTTTATTCTTCGTCAATCAAGAGAGAAACGTGAACGAATCTAATTTTGCAGAACGTAAATTAAACGAAACAAAAGATTCGAGTTTTCCAATAAAACGAGAAACGATCCATGCTATCGATTTCTCTGAAGAATCGTATTCATTAATCCTCAAATATCTCGAGAAGACAATTGTATTATGTGTGTGTGTAACCAAAAATAAAATTACACAGAAACGTAGAATGTGAGCAAATTGTATCGTTTTTGTTGGTTCACTCCAGAAAGAAATTTGTTTATAACAGTATTGGGAATAGCAGATGACGCGAAAAGTTTTGCGAGCAACTGATATCAGAAGAATCAACATAAACGTGACTAATGTGATTAAAAATTGAAAGTTCCAAGGCAAAAGATAGATGACCCGTCCTGTCGATCTCGCTTAAAACAGTGAACGTTATCCTCAGAAACACAGCGAAGAGGTAAGTGTACCGATCGTATGAATTTTGTATTCTCCAGATAAATTAGGTCATCCGCGCATGATAACTGAATTTTCTGGTTAAAAGGCAATCATCTTTGCCACACTTGCGCCTCTATTAGCCACGTCGCTCTCGAATAATTTTCGGGAAATTGCTCGTATAATGGAATATTCGCTCGATCGTCACTCTGTTAGTTACATTATAACGACACGGAAAAATGTAGAATTAGCTGATGCGTCCGGCCGGTAATTGCTTCGTCTATCGTTGCCCTGCGTGTCAGCCCGTGGACGTCGCTTTAGGTCGTAATAATTTCACCGTCGAAATTTTTCGTCGCCGTGGGAAAAAAGTGGAGCTTGTCGCCAGGATGACATCGCCGGAGGAGGCGTCGCCTCGATTTCGCTCCACGAAATTTACGCGAAACTCCGCTTTTTTCTTTCTCTCGCTCTCGTTGCTCGTCTACCGGGTTTGTCGACTGAACTTGTGCATCTAAATTGATGTTCGCTCGAATTTGTCTACAGTTTTTTGATTAATGAATGTTCTAGACTGAGTCGTTTGGTCCTATACTGTACCGAAAAGTGCAATCCACTTTGACGGTATTATTGGTTTTTTGCAGGATTTCTGTTAGATATATTTCATAGCGAAGTTAACTGACGAACGTTGAGTTCACTTTCGGTGAACTCGTGTTTTTTGAGAATTTTACGATAAAAATTATTAGATTTGTATATGAGATGTATATATAAGATATTGTATATAAGTACGTGTATATAAGGTATTGTATATAAGTACGTGTAATTTGGTATGGGTGTATTTTAATGCAGATAGTTTGAAATGAAATTTCAAAGTAAAAGATTAATGGCTCTTCAACAGTAAATTCAGAGTTTCTGCCGTGTCTTTTCTTTCCGTTGTGGTTTCTTTTACTAAACTTCTTCTATTTCGTATTATTGTTTCGTAAGGACATTCATTGTAATATTTTCTACATGAAATCACGTATTAGGTTGTCCGAAAAGTGTCTTTCTTTCGCAAACGTGTTTCTTACAACAGTGCACCTTCGTATAAACGTGAAACCAAGTCTGTGAAATGTTTATCTCAAGAGAACAAAATGGATCATACGTAATTCGACAAAACAATATAAAACAAAAAACGTGCGTCTATTATTTCCTCATAAAACGAAAGAAACTTTTCGGACAACCTAATAATATATCGTGAAAGATGATTAACCATTGATTAACATTTGATGTGCTTTGATGAGAAACAGGATTACCACTTATGCACTATTAAAATAATTAAATCAAATAGCCAACCTAGAAAAAATACATAGATTTCAATCACGTAATAGAATTAAAGAAAATCGTCATTTGAAAAATACATAGACGAGTCAAGATACTAAATATTTCATTAACGTTTCATCCTCCTATAACTGGTTTCAATAAACCAATACATATCCTCACGTGCCACACGCTTCAACAATTCAGCCTAATCACATCCAAATTCCAAGCAAAACCCCTCTTAAATCAAAACAGAAGGAAAACCATAAAATCGCTCCATACTCTATCGATTTCCCATCCCCTTCTAAGAAAAGATATACAACCTCATATTCGAATTCCTTCCGCGCTAAAGCGCGCTACGCGCCACGACGTGCAAGCCAGGTGCAAGAATCGTGCGCGCTTTCGTGTCCGGTGTTCTAAACGAGAATAAAACGAACTTCAGAAACGACACGACGTGGTGCTTATCGAGGGAACGCATTCTCCCGGCCATTTACAAGCGCACACACGTTCGAACACGGGCGTGCCATGCCACGGCGAATGCGTTTATCGACGTTGGCCCGTGCGGCCTGGAAACAGGATCACGGCTCTCTCGAGGCGTAGGTATTCATACGGACGAGCGGCACACGGCTGATCTACCGGGATTCGTAGTGACAATAATAGAGGGAAATCGATGCTGTCGTGCGAGCCGCATGCGCCCGCCGCGCGACTAATAATGCGTAATAATGCATCGCTACATATGTACGAATATTATCCGCCGTGTATAACCGGCCGTGTAGCCGGTGTTGATGATGATGATGATGATGATAGGGCCATACCGCCACCTCGGATACCTGTACCAGCTTCTGCCCTCGATCATGTTGTTACCGTTTCCAGATTAGCGTAATTATCGGCGTATCGATCAGTCGACGTAAACGAGGATTTAGATTTAGATTTTCCTGCGGAGATCTGCACGGGGTGGCGCCGACAGAACGTACGAGAGCGTTTTACTTGTTTCGCAGGAAATTATGGTTGAAACCAGATAGGCCAGATAGAATGGTCAGGGAGGAGATCGTTGGATTAATTTGAAGTTCAACGAGCCTATCGATATTCCGCTCAACGAAATCGCGATGGTTTTGAGTAATTCAATGCCCCGCAAAGGGTGAACGCGTAATCTTGTTTAAAGGATTGTATCATACGATGAAAAATCGTCCGGGGTTGTGTGATTTAGGGTAATCGTGTTTGTTAGGAGTTTTAGATTGTATGAATTAATTTGATTCGAATTATAGCGTAGACGTGAATGGTGTTAATTAAAATTTGCCTTCTGAGCGAAAGTAATTGAAATTGATCGCCTCGCGTTGATTTTTCTCCCCTGTTTGTGAGTTCCTTTCAACGAATTGGAAATTAATAATTGATAATAGTACAACTTTCTATTTTGACATTTTTTAGATAGTTTAGTCGTCTATGCGTATACAATTATATAATTGTAAGAAAGAAATTAATTTATTCTTAATATTCTTTTCAGAAAAATAATTTAAGTATAAAATATTTCATTTCAAACATTTATTCCTTTTATTCGGAAAATGATCGGTTACTACAAGTACCCTGTTTGGGACTAATTCATCGAACATTTTCGATGCCGCCAGTGCCGCGGATGATCCCTCGAACGATCGGCGTTCCAACAAAGTTGAGTGGCAGTAGCGCCCTTCGTGCATACATATTTGTCGAGAGTTTCCGATATGCACATATTTGGGAGGAAAATCGATCGTGGCTGTAGCGAAGAAGCGGCAGTTAAAAACGTAGAAGGACGAGGCTGTTGCTTTGACGCGCTTTTCCATTACAGCTACATACTTTTCATCGCAAATTGTTCAAGCATCGTTTAATTATTATTATCGGCTTCTTCAAATGTAACTAATGTATCATACGACAAATACGAAGCACCAAAAATACGACTAATATAATTCCCGGTACAAAAGCATGCAGTTTAATTTTTTATTTCATATCTAATTATCTTGGAAATTAATATAAATTACTTACTATAAAATAAAATAAAAAATGTGATCTACAAAATTATTCTATAACGATATATACAGAATGTCCTTAAAACATCTCATTAGCATTTCTAAATTATTTGAGAAATCACGATTCTTCATTTTTTTAATTTTTTCTTCAAATTTCGAAAATTTTCGTAAATGAAAGATCGAAATTCATCGAGCAATCGGCAGACAGAAGCCGAAGGGCGTACACGCTAATTCCAGAATAGTTTGCAAAGAAGCCATGCGGATTTCTCGGTGAGCCGATGTCACATCACGGTTTAGGTAGCAGAATGAGATTACGAACAGTTAACGATATTCCGTACGGACGGTAGGTAGGACCGAACTAATCTAATAACCGCGGAGATCGTAGTGGATGTGCCTCCTACTTCCCTCGTGGCAGCTTGTAGTTGAAGGCCTGATCGTACCTGCTTTCCTGACGATCTCGAATGAACTGACCCGGTAAACCTGGCGTCGCTTCGCTTTTCCACAATTAACGCTCGGTATCCGCACGAAGGACTCGTCCCTCGCGATGGACCGCAGTCCTAAAACAACGAAACTGACGCGTGCCTCGACTACCAGATCGCTCAACTGCCGTATTGACTTGGGTTCACGATCTCAGACCACCGATGTATCGTGATTTTAGAATCAGTACGCGGAGAGTTTGAAAGTGGACCGGAACCCAAGTTTTGTATTTAAATTTAGTTTCGCGTTCCACTGTTGTGTTTTAGTAGAATAGCAATGCGGTGTTCTTTTTATGAATAATTTGGTGAAATTGTGAGACGGAGAGGACGTAAAAGAGAACAATGTAATATAATTAAACGATAACATCATCAAGAATATTTTTGCTATGGAAAGTTTCGAGGGTTATAAAGTGAAAAGAGTAGAAAACAGTATTCGATCCTGTTTTATGAGAATTATTTTTCTTGATGGTAAGTTTGATTAAGAAATATCTAGGAATTTGTATCAATGATTGAAAAGTTTGGATAGTAAGCCTATGAAGTTTTGAATAGGAACGATCAAACACAGAAACCTGGTGAATCTTCCAACGCTTCCTGAATTCCTATCGTCAGCGAAGCACTCGTGAGATATAAAATTTGATGGGTCAGCACCACTGTCCACAACGTTGTTTCACGCTAACGAACGTTTATGTACACGCGTGACGCGCGGGAAAAAATATTTGCGAACGAACACACTTGCAAATGCAAAAGAATAACACATTCCAATAAATACACACTGTCACACTGGTTCAACTTTCCAACTCGGTATTTCAAAAGTGTAAAAAGACATTATTTAAAAAATTCGAAAGTAAAAAGATTTATCTGTGAACTCGAAGGTTTTTGTCATGTATGAAAATGAAATTTTGATGTATTTGCCTTAATGAAATTTTATAATATTATCAATCGTCGTGTTCGTGTAAGTATCTAAAAAACAAACTGTAATAACGATTTTAATTTCTCGCAAATGAAATACTAAAATCTATGAGAGATTAATCGTTATTTATCATTAACAAAATATCATTTTTTCAACGTTAAATGGCTCATTATATTCAAATAGAATCCTCTCTTAAATGGAAAGTTACCTATGCAAAATCGAAAATATTTTATATTTTCAATTTACACTTGCAAACAGTTAAACGTAACAGACAGAAAGTAAAAAGTATCGCGATAGTTAAATCGTATAATAAAATCTAGTGCTGAATAGCTCTCAACCCTCAGTGGCTTTTGACCAGACGACAGGGACGGAAAAATAAAAGTGAAGTAGTACGGTCGGTAACTAGTCAGACACGATTGGAAATAGCCATAGTTTCCCGTTTCAAGATCGCACGTCACACGCAACTGCAGCCGGGTGTCCAGAACAAAAGGGCTTCAGACGGTTGTTTGTTACGCGGGTTCACGCAAAATTGCGCGCCCAGTTAACTTCGGACCTAGTCGAAAGTTATCCTAGATTGTGCTCTGGTCCCGTGGCTCGATAAGTTAATCTCCTCTGTCTGCTCCTCCGTGTGCTCGTGACACCGGCCTTTGATTTATTAGAACGTCGATCAGTGTCGTCCGATGGCCCGGTATCGAATTTCGAATGCGTCTGTTTGCCTGTCGCTCCTTTTACGAAGCTTTTGTAGAATGACGTGACAACCTCGACGCCGGGCGAAGGAAAATATTAGCCTGGACAAAGATTGCCTCTCTATATTGATTGCCATAGGACACAGCGCGACGCGTCGAATATGGACGTTGGAAAACTGAGAATCAGTTTGTTGATTTCTTTGCTTCGATCGGCTATCACAGAGAAGATGATCGTTTTTGGTCCTTCGACAGTTTAATAAAGCCATAAAGAACAGTGCAGAATGTACGGCTTAGAGAAGACACCATGTGTTTCTCATATCAGGTATGAAAAGATAGCGTTGGTTCTTTAGGGATCGAGGATCACGAAGAGAAATAACGTATAATACTTGCACAAACGTGACATTATTAAGAGACATAAATCGATATAGAACATTGTTTTATCGAAATATAAAAGATTTGTTGGGGGCTTCATAAAAACACGCAATATAAATCAGAGATATTAACAAAGTTGTTATTATTTAAAAACAAGTTTAACTAGTGTAAATACCTCAAGTTCATCAAAATTTCATAAATTTGGAAAATTTAAAGGGAAGAAGAAATAGTAATGAAACATGATATTAAGTAAACCCCTGGAATTTCCATTTAAAAATTTCCCCTACAAGACTGAAGAACGGAAATCAATAATGTAAACTGACTGAAAACAATTAAAAATATGTTATGTACGAATCTTACATATAATGAGATGTTACATATATGAAAATTAAAGACGCTATAATGTTAATTATAATCAAGACAATGGAAACTGATTCACGATACAAGATTTGATTACAAAAGAGAGAATACGGGACGATCAATCGATACTATCGAGTCGTCAACAATTTTCGTGATTGAAATTAGCCACGTTAAAGCTGTTACGCCACAAAGAAATCTGCGGGCGAAACGCAATTCAAATTTCAATCACTAGCGGTACCCGGACCATGGAGATAATGTTCACGAGGGTGTGCACGCGTGTGTTAATAAGAGTATCAAATAATGCGCTTGTCCAAAAATCACTTTGGAAACCGCGCGCGCGATAAATGAACACCCGTGTATTCGAATCGATATAAATCACGCACTCTACCGAGGCGCTGGTAATTAATATTCAGTGATTATCGGTAATCGAGTTCTTCCGGAGTAATTGAACGAGATTGAAATCATTCTACACGGAGAAGTTCATTAACATCACCGTAAATCATCAAATCGCCCACATGCAATCGTAGTATTTAATTATTATATTTAAATATTTGGAAAATATCGATAACCGATTCTCGAGATCGAAATAAAAATACAACGAAGTATTATTAAGGTACTTGAGTAATACTGTTGAGAAGTATTCGGACACTTGCTTATTTTTGACGAAATGTATTTTAATTGCTAAATTGCGTTTTCATAATCATCATAGTTATAAATATTATATACTAATTTATCTACTAGGTATCTTACTTTTTCTCATAAAACAATTTAATTTCCTTTTTTTATAAGATGACATTTAAAAAATAATCGTGTCAAGCGTTCAACGTATAACGTAGAGGAAAAATACAAAAAGATTGATAAAAGAAAGTTCTATTTCAAATTACACGCGACGCTACTATAAATACATTCTTTACAACAAATATACTTATCAATTCTCTATAAAAAAAATACATTTCCAAATTTTCACCAAATTTTCTGTGTCTCTGAAGCATAATGCAACGGTTTGAAATTTCGATAAAACGATTCTACGCGCCAGATTCACCTGCGTGTGTATCGATCTCGTTTCTCTGATTATCATTTAAACACGGTCGACGCGATGTACCCGAATGTACTCAGGGATCCTCTCGAATACCTGGAACTTCTTCGATCCATCTTCGTTCCATGAATATCTGCGATCTAAACGATCGTAGCGTAGTTAAGCGGACGGACGAGACGTATAATCGCATGGTGCAACCGGGTTTCCATGGGAATCCACGAAACAGGGCGGCCACGATAGGCTGCCGGAAAACTCATCAGGTATGCAGATATCAATAAAGGGGGATTCTAGACTAGGCCATAGCATCCGACGCCGTGCAGGATTCGATCGGCTCGTTCTGAGCAATTCGCGGCATGCTTCCAGTCGAGCAATACCAGCAGCATCGAAACCGTAAGGGTTGGCGCTATGCCGACCCCTTCGTTTAAGGGGGCAATAACATACCGTGCGCCACCCCCGAGGCACTACGAATAATGGAGCCTCTCGACTATCCATGATTAACGCGGCAATAACGATTATTTATAGGCCTAAAACAATGTTTCACGGTGTCCACCCCATAGCTGGACGGCCGGTCTCGTCCGTTTCTCCCGTGGTTTCTCTACGGTTTGAATCAGCAGTTAGTACTTTCTCCCCCTGCTCCCTTCTGTATTTGTAACTCTGTGCCACGCGACAGGTGCGGATTTATGCAAAAATCTCCGAATGTCTCCGTGGGGTGCCACTACGCGCCTAATTAATCGCAACCAGCGGCAAACCATGCTCGTGTCCACCGTCTCGTATTATCGCCTGGCTACTGATTGGAAAACTCGACGGATTTAGCACCTGCGAAATTGGGGCTTTTATGAAACTCGCGCACAACGAGTCTACCCTTCCCCATAGTCTGTCTCTGTTTTACCTATTTCGAAGAGATATCGGTCTGGAAATGGTATTTCAGAGGGTAGGATTGGTCATCACGATGGACGTGATATTGGGGTAATTTACGGTACGTATTCGCGAGATTGGGTAGGTAGGGGTTAAGAGGGACTAACGTGAAATTTATGCAATTTTTGTCTCGATCGAAGATACACGTGCCATCTGATGTTACGATATTTTCTTTTGTTTTAGATGCCATTAGATATATTCACCTGTGACCCGTGAAAGATCAAAAATGGGTATGTGTAATTATCGTTAAATGGAAAACTTCCTAATATTCTGTGTATTTCTATCGTTCCTTCTATAATATAATAAGTATTAAATGCCAGGTAGAACTTGAAATTACTACACATTCCATAGGATCCAGCAATGTAGAAAAATTAATTAAAATATCAACCAAACTGATGATGAATTTATTTGCAGGATTAATTTCAAATCGATAGTGAAATTCACTGAAAATTTCCTATGAATTCTACTGAAAAGTAATTCTGAACTTTCGAATCTTTTATATCATGCATATACTTCATTAGTAAAACAATTGTTCTACTACCAATTTATATTTATTCAAACGCGCAGAGCCACACATGCACGTATCCGCAAGGAAACAGTTCACGTGTCGAAAATCCGTGCGCGATGTCCCGGTTAATCCCAAACTTTTGATTACTTTCCCGTGGAATCCTTTCCAAAACCGGCGGATAGCTAGTCACTACGATTGATCCTTTCGACCGTATAACGAACTAGGAGGAAGTCCAATTTGAAATTTCTCTGGCTGGGTTCAATCAGCTTAACGAAAGAACGTCGCGGCAGGAGAAGAGCATGAGGAGGGGAAAAAAGGAGTCAGAGATCAGATATTTTTCATCCTGTTTACCACTGTGTGTGGGTGAGAGAAGGGATACTTTCTACGACGTCATTGTTTGTACGGGTCAGCGGAAGCATAATAATAACCAGTGGTGGGGGGATAGAATAAAAGAACAGAGAGTTTGGTCCAAGAAAACATATCCATTCCAGAGGGATAGAAGACGGCTGAGGGAAACGTGGAGGAAACAAACTAAATATTACCAGTCAGAGGGGAAGAAACTAGAGGGAAAGACAAATAAAGAAGACAGAGAAACTCGAGAAAGTGGCGAATAGGTTGGATCGAAGAAGGAGAAGAAATAAGGTAACTTCTTTCTTTTCGTTCGTTCAGATTAGTCATGTTACTTCAGCTGAAGTCGCTCGAATTTACTTTCAAGTTCATATACATATTACTGTAGTTAAATTATCTTGAAGTTGTTCAAATTCAAATAATCTAATTTAAAGTATG
Source organism: Bombus affinis (assembly GCF_024516045.1). Lineage (NCBI taxonomy): Eukaryota > Metazoa > Arthropoda > Insecta > Hymenoptera > Apidae > Bombus > Bombus affinis. The sequence goes on along the minus strand of NC_066347.1, from coordinate 5,446,028 downwards.
AATTAAAAATGGATACTTAAAATGGTATTTATGATTTAATGTCTAGAGTTGTATATTGGAAAAAGTGAAGAAGGGAAAATATAAAACTCACCTCGGAATGTTTATCGAAAAGTTTGAAGTTTACTAATCGATTGTTCACGAATATTAAGAATATTATATTATCCAAAAATTAGTGTGCCTTTCAAGAAATAGTTAAAAAAGTTCCAACTTTATTTACAACTTGAAAGGATATTTCGAGTCAAAGATACCAGATTCACATTAATGAAACGTTTCGAATGCATTCGACCAACTTGCAGTGAAATGACTTCACTTCGATTCAAATAAATAACATTAGCTTCCACGAAGAAGTTTCAAACCGCTTAAATTGCTCCATTCAAATTGTTCGAAGTCAAGTAACTTGACTAATCCGAACAAAGTTTTATACGAATGGTTCGATGATTTTCGACATTTTGCTCTCGATAATTCGGCATCGAAATTCCATTGCTTTGCTCGGTTACTTTGGGCCACGCTCGTCCGGGATGAATATTATTTGCGATAAGAATTTTTCGTATTTCGGGGAGGAATGGTCAGGGTCGAGCGGTCATTTCTATGCGGACGTCGGAGCTCGCTGGTGCGTGTTGGTTCAGCCGTAACCGGCAAGCAATTTTCTAAAGAATCCGTAGAATTCGATGCATACCTATGGGCTCCCGAACGGATGAATAAATTAGACATACGTCGCTGACGTTATATCATCGCTGATACATCCGAATGGATTGGATTCAGTACGGAATTCGTTATCGTCCACGATGTTACTGATACGGTTGTTAACGGCACGCTTAAGGTCTTGTGTTTCCTTATAAAAGTGGAAACGCAAACGCATGCTCTGAACGTATAACTATAAGGAAGAAACAGTAACGTTGAATGAAAATGATATTAACTGTAATGTATTGTAGACTGTAATGAAAATTTTATGTACTTATTGTACTGTTTTCATATAGTTTGAAGAGTATTATAATAGAAGAGACTTGTAGTCAAAGAATTTTTAATTAATTAAATCAATATATTAAGAGGTATTTTGTTACATATTAAATATTCTAATTATTAAATCAAATTATTCCTCCACAACTTTTATACATAACTTTATAAAACATATCATAGAAGTATTTGTGTTAGTATTGAAGCAATCTGATAGAAGTTCAAACGAAAACATTATAAATAATAGTATATTTGCAAATAATTAATTCTGACAATAAGTGGTTGGATTTTTATTTGTCGCAATACAACTACATATATTGAAAACAAGATTACCATCATCCACTCATATCACTTGATATAATTGATATTCTTCCAACATTCGTACGCGATCCTTTATGTTTCATATTTTACAGTGAATTTTTATTGAATCTCTACATTATTGCTGCAAAGTGTAGAATTATACGCACGATTACAGGTAGCTGAAACGAAAGATCCAGCATACATTACGTAGGAGATTCGAAGGAAAGTCATAATGGGGCTCAGGCCATGAAAGCTGTTAGGGTTGACAAATACGATACAATACTACTGCATCTCCTCTCTCTCTCTCTCCCCCTCTGTGTTCTACGTCTACGTGTACTAAGCTGGCCGATCGTAACAGTGAATGATTGACAGTGTGGAGATGGGAAATAGAGAACAGAAATAGCAAACCGTATCAATCAGACATGGGAACTTAGCCATCGACGTGGGTATAGCAGCTCTCAGGTTCAATGAATTATTTACAACGCTTACACGTTTCTACGTAAAGGAGCATGGTAAATTGAAATGGAAGCTTCTTCGTACATTTATCGTTTAGCTATGAATTTAATCAAGACTGATCATTATCATTCGCGAAACATTTCCATTATGATATTTTATTAGTAAAATTTTGAAGATGCACAAATATTGTTTCTCTAATAAGTATAATGTAGTATCACCACTCTCTAATATAATAGATTAACAATTATATAAATTAACACATACGACTATATTCAACAAGTTTTCTCGTCTTTCACTTATATTTTCTTCTTCTGCCCATTTCCTGTTTTTTTTTTTTTTCATTTTACATAACCACGATATATCCCCACCAATAATTCGACGATCTATGGAGTTCCAATAGTCAGGCAAGTTTTGAATCTATTGTCTAATCTACTACGTGTACACTATGAAACGTGATTTATGTCGTACATTCCAATTGTCCTGTGCATTATTTCAGGCCGTGGAACAACGTTCGCTCGAAGATGAATTAAAAGTTTTCACGTCGACAACGGGTGGCCCGTGAAGTAAATGCACGAAAGGCAAGCACGGCTGCAAACAGAGCGGCATCGACAAACGAATGTAAACGAGACAGAGTGCGATAATTCATGCAACGAGAGTTTGATACTTGTTTACGTGTGTTTGTCTTTGCTTCTCGATGTTGTTGGTGCAACTGCCGCGGTGTTCTTTCCCAAGTATGCGCGTGTCTATTAAGGTGTTCGTTTCTGTACCTCTTTCTTTCTAATACTGTCTTTTAATGCAAATTACCTTTTATTAATTATTTGATTTTTGATACAACTAGTTAAATATCTTTTCCAATTACAGTCATAATTCTTATACCTGATATTATAAAAATTTATGATTGTATAATCTAGGCAAATTCAAGAGCAGATTTATTTATTATAAATCACCATAAATCTCTCAGAATTTTCTATATCATATTAAATATAAAAACTATTCTCAAGAATTCATTCTTCTCATATGATATCCTCAATGAATAATGATATAATGATAAATACAATTTTTGCACAGAAATGAAAATAGGTAATTTTTTATTGCATCGCTGATATTTGATCCATAAATATAAATACAACATAAAATATTATCATATTTATAAACTAAATTAAAGGTAGAAAATTATTCAGTCGTGTGAATAATAACGGGTATTTCATAAACAGATGAATGAAACGTAATTCGCTGGTTACGCCAAAATTTCCCCTGCTCATTCAACGTCCAATCGCTACGATGTCACGTTTAGCAAATCACTCGGATGTTAATTCGTTTTTACAGCGGACAACGAGGCCGGGAATAGGACAGCGGGGAAATCGATAAAACCAATAAACTCTGGCAATAACGTGCTAATATCCTGAAGACCATTCTCGCCTACGGCATTTCTCCACCCCTTTACTGCCTCGTAAAGTGTAAACGATGTCCGAATGCCTTTGTAATTGCTTCTCTATGACTTGCTCTTGTCAGCGGACTCGGTCGTGAAATAATATCTATAAGTAGTTCAGTGTAGTGTAGCGAAAACTAACCATGTACATGTATTACAGTCGTAAATATAGTATTATAAAATAAAGAATGCTATTTGACGTAATATCTCGAAAACCTTTAACGTTTGATTTGAGATTTTTATTGAAATATTCATTGAAGTTACGAAAGATTTACTAAAAAAGGTTAGAATATTAAATGCAATAATTTGCTTCAAAAATTCGAATTTATTGTTAGTGAATTTTTATTTAATCTAAGGACCAACGAAAGATAATTGTATATTGTCACAATCATCCGTCACAATGAAGTACGAATATGTGTTTAATTAAAGAACAACGTATAGTAAATAATAAGATTATCTGATTGTTAAGAAGTTATACATTGTATGATTATGAAGTACAAAGTCGAAGATTTAACTTTATTACATATAATATTAGATAATTTAATATACCATGGGAAAATATCGAAGTAATATTTTGTGAATCCACAAAATTGTTCTCATCTTTTAAATTCATAATTTGGTAATGCAGAAAATTTCACGATCGAAAATTTATACAAAATCCAAAGCGACAGATAATATATCCCAATTGAAGCTAATTTATAATAAACATTCATATTTTAATCGATTCGCAGCGTCGTTCAAATAATTCAGCTACCTTTCAGTTCATTCGAAATCACGAATAATTGCCATTAATTACTAATACAATTATTCTATAACATACAGTGAACGTGTTGTCGCAACGAATTCAATCAATCTTTTTACCTAAACATATTGCGATGACCGTTCAATATAATTAACATTTGAAATCTAAATTAAACGCAATACATCCTTTCATTTTTATCGAACGTAAAAACTACAATAACAAAATAAGCAACGTCGTGATAAATTATTTGTACGTGTTCATTAGATTATTTTCAAGAAAAAGAGTAATCCTGGAAATATCGGCGGATCAACCGTTAATCTGACATGAAAAATCTCACTCCAAATAATCGCGTATTTTCGACTAAAACACTAACGACGTCATTTACTAAGGCACTAGCTGATTGAGTGGCTTTTCCAGGGAAAGTTCAAATATTAACGTTCATGAAAATACTAATTGACAGATTTATCGATAACCGAAGAAACCAATACCAAAATTTACTGAATACAAATCGAGAACACTCTCGAATTAGTGGTATCTGTTAGCTCATACTCTTTTTCAACTATTTCATATCAAAACGCTTCCTTTAACCGCAAAATGACATACGAGGCAGATAACTAACAAAAATTCTAATCACATTTTTCTGCCTATGGTCTTAGATTACATACTAGACATATTTAGCTTCCAATCCATTTTCTCACAAACAAGCAAAATATACGGAATCTTATTTTTGAAGAATTTCTAACAATAAAATCCTAAATTCTAATGGGGCAGAATCGTCAAATTATTTTGATATCATTATTTCGAAACAAATCGTTTTAAATAAGAATCAGAAAATTCATTTGAAAATTTATATAGTTGACACGGACGTCAGAAAGAAAGGCAAACAACCAGTTCGATTTAGGGTGCGAGGAAGACTACATAGTTTCACGACCTGTCGTGTTACGACTGCCGTCGATCCCGAGAATTAGGGAATTAAATCGAGCCACTACGCCCACCTTCTACGCCCCCTTGCACCTGACGTATTTCAAATACGGGCATTGGATAGGAGGGTCGGACGTCTGACGGCAAGTTCACGAATACATAGATGCTCGAGTCGCTCGACGCTGGAGGCGCGTAGTTACTTGCCGGCTCGACGGCATTATTGACAGGAGAAGGCCAAGTGTGTAACTTTGTTGGGTTGAGACTAAGGAGAAGCAACCTTGTGCGTCGAAACCGCTATGGGGCTCACCGAATTCCCGCATACCGATAGAAAATAATTATTGTGTACATGGAACTATTAAGATGACGTTTATCAGTCGAGGATCATAAACGTTTCGTACGTTAAATTGATTTTCAGTGTTTCTAGTCTGTGATTAGTAAAGTGGGATCTGTTAAATTTCAGCAATTGAAGGGGTTGTTACAATAAGGTAGCGAATTCACTTTTCAGTAGAGTAAACCAATCATGTTTGAGTAAGCGAACAAAAACTAAATCAGAGACAATTTAAATCAAATCTGCTTGAAACGTATTATAAATTAATATTTGTATTAGTAAAGTTTGACATTTTTGAATATGAAACCTATATTTCTCTTTTTCTTTCGATAAGTACAATTTAGACATTGAATTTGCCTTCTTATTGCTGTAAAATCCTTTTTTTCCTCATTCAATTTTCACCTTCAAGGCATCCTCGCCATGAAGTGTTTTGATATCTGTCAACCAACGAAGTTTCGAACTTCTAGCTTTTAACCGTAGGTTTCCACTTTGATCTAAACATAAGAAATTAATTAATTATTTAATAGAAAATATCTTTTTAATTTGATTTTAATGAATTTTAATTAACTTTTAATAAATTCACTTAATTTTAATATAATCACTTATAAGAAATAAATTATTACAAACTATTGAGTAATAATACAGTGATATAGCAGTAAAATATAGTTTACGATGATAAATAAGTAGAATAAGACTTTAATGCAAACATATAGAGATTTACAGGATCGTTACAAATTATATAGCATCGAAGAAGGTTACAATTACAATATTCCTAAAAACGGCAGTAACATTCATAGTATATTTGATAACATATTTGATTGTACGAACTATTACGTCATAAGAAGGGATGCTAAGTTCCCTGGGAGTTCGAGTATTAAATCTTACGTTCAAGGGATTATTGGTATCGAAATCAACGATACTGGAATCACCGGTATCCGATATAGTTTCATAACCATCGAGTTCTATAATGTATAGATCGTTAGTTCCGTTTCCGGTTATTCCAATAGACTCATGTTCCGTGAATACGAGAATCCTCTACAATGATCTTTGAGGCTAGCAGGTTGTGACCACGAACATTAAAGTGCCAAGTGTTGTTTCTAACGATCCCAAACGTGTCGGTATCGATACCAATATCTTTGCCAATAGGTGTCGCCCGAAATGGGTTTGAGAAGCACCGTGGAAATTGTGCCATTTGATAAAGCAATGATGCACAGATTGAACCATTTGTGGAACATGCTAGACTACGACGAAAATTTGAATCGATCAACTCTATTTTTTTTTTTCTTTTTTTTTATCAATTTCGTTAGACAAGTACGACTTGGTTCTATAAATTTCTTCATCGCAGAATGACAAAAATAATGGTAAACTCTAAGAGTTTAAAAAAGACGTTTTTCTATAAAACGTTATCATTTTTCTGTATGTTTTGCAACGTATGGTGTTGGTCAATGTCGTTTTATTATCATTCGTATCATGTGTAGTAGATCGAAGTTTTGAGAATAGCATTAGAAGCATAAAAAAAGGAATATTATAAATATCAGAATCATATTGGGAGGATTAGAAGATAATCCGATTACAATATTCATTTCAAATGTCCCACGCAGTGAGACGACAAAATTATTTATCCATATAATTCTCATGGCACTTAAATGTAGATGATCCAAATAATTGGAAATAGGGCAAACAATTTCGTTCACGATATTCCACTGAAAGTACATTGGAGGAAACGCAATTATAAATTAATAAAATAGGATAGTTTGCCATTTATTGTAACAATTATGCAGACTCGTAAATAGGTGGAAATGCTTGGATATCACGTTATTGTGGTCGAATCGTTCCGATTTCGGTGCATTGCGCTCCCACAGGACATCGATTCCCGTTACAAAATCCCTTGCAGCAGTCGAAGGGTTGAAGGGTGGGGAGGTCAGACAGGGTGGACATCCATTGCATCGATCTGGGTCTGCTCGTGCCACCGCAAAGAGCAACAGTTGGTTTTTATATAGACTAATATTCGGCGAGCGTGACAGGGGACGATTTCAAGTTGGAATTGCTCCCTCGTAACGGCATCGTTGCGTCTCGTGCTACTTCTATTTTCCGCGTCGTCTTTCGGAACTTTCTCTTTTCTTCATTTCAAAGCCGACGCGACGTCAGCCGCGTTTCATTGTTTTCGATCGTCGCGTACCGATGAAACGAAACGTTTCTATTTGAACGTCTGAAGCTTGAGCGCAAGGGTTTATTTAAGCGTACATGTTTAACAAAATTGATTGAATTTATTGCCCTTCTTTTATTTTATTTTAATCGATTCTTTATTCTTGCATTCACCATTGCTATTTTAATTTTTGGAAGGTAATTGGTTTACTTTAAACATTTGAACAATTCTAACGTTTAATTAAAATTTTGTATAAAAAGAGAATTGATTTTAACAGTTTATCGATTACCAGGGCGTATACTTTCACGAATTAATCGACGTAAATTTTCTAAGGGTTCGAATCCAACGAACAGAGAATACGTTGATCGTATTTCTAGTACTTCGCTAAGGAAATCCGACGTAATCTCTGTTGAACTAGTTTAAACTAATCCGTAATATATGGTATTTAATGTAATTACCAATTGTGCCAGCCGTACCTCAAATATCATTAATTAATCTTACCGGTGCGTTTACATTCGCCATACGTTTGCTCGTGTCCCACTTAATGTAACTTACGTTAGAAATCGCGACATTTCCTACGGCAAGATTCTCTACAAGATTACGTTACCATCTCTTCATCGAGGCAACGTTGCTAACGGCGTTTCTTCAAAAGCAATGATTCGAACGAGATTTATTAGAAACATTGTTATAGGATTATTACTGCTAATAGTTATCAAAAATGCGGGCTCAGTTAATAAGAGAAATAGACATATAAAACCTTTCTTCGTCATACTTTATTACATTGTGGAATTATAATCTATTTATTATCATCTACGACACTAAATGTAAGATACACAATCTGGTAATTTGTTCACTCGGCTTTAAATTTATTACTTCGTGAAATTATAACTTATTTAATTTAAATTATAAATTTACTCGTACGTTCTTGTTCTTAAATTGTTATATGTTGAAACCCAAATATATAGCAATTAATCGAAAATTGATGGCAAGATATTCGAAGTGTCATTTTAGACATCAATACCGTCAACAACTTTTTTAACAGTATTAGTATTTCTTCATTGTTTCACGAACATACTTTAAGATTAATAATCTTGATAAATAATAACTTCCCAGTGACATTAATAATATTAACATATCGTGTCATAAAACTACGTGTAATTGCAACGCATACTACATTAATCCATTGTCACAGGCCTGCACACCCTACATAAATAATATCCTTCAAGTGCACAAATCTGTCCGCATGGCAATCTTATTCTTACAATAAATTAATCCTTATCAATGCGAGTATTCGCGCGATCTTCCATAATAAAACCGATACTACGCCTGTATATTTCTACTACCTTTCTGCCTGAATAAAAGATAACCATCGGTAAATCGCACGGTGTAATGAATATTCCTCTGTGCATTTATAACACCTTAGGAATTCCATATTAATACATTATAAATAAGCGAGAGACGGGACGAAGTATCGTAAGGGGGATGAAGTACGTAGGGGAATAATCTGCGTGATCGTATTTAAACTAGTGACTCGAGCACGCAATGCCACGTGTACCAGGATAATTTTCTTGCGTCTACGGGGCGCAGACTATCCGGATTACAGACCAATTTCATATTAATTTCCGGCCGCGGACCAAGACGAGTACACGAGGCTTAGCGCCTGCCCTCGACTCGGTATTTGTTAATGTTATCGCGAAATTGTCTACAGTTCTGAGATCTGCACGGGTATCGATGTTGTTTTATTACGATATTGTATTCGGGGGCGGTAATCCATTCTTTTTCATTAATCTTTTATCAAGTGATGCCTCGATGACTGGTTTGCCTCAAAAGAGCGACAGTTTTTTTGGCGTGGCATCCACCAATTGCCAGACAGGTGGGAAAAATGTATAGCTAGCGATGGGCAATACTTCGAATAAAATATTTTTAATCATTTTCATACAATAAACGTGTATTTTCTATACAAAAATTCCGGTTTCATATTTACATACCTGGTATATTCACACATCTTTATGTATAATAGAAAGATACGTTAAGGTGTGTTAAGTCTGTGAGAATTAACTGCTGAATCATGATCACTGACATATCTTGCATTATTCTGTGTTTAGCTGTGTTGTACTTTAATTTTGGAATTACTTTCAATATTTTCAACTACAATTTCATTTCCATATGAAAATTGCTTTACAATCTTTTCATCGTACCAGACGTAATCTAATAAAACTTCTATCACAATAATTCTTTGGCTTAAAAATAGAAACAGACGTATGTACTATGACAAAGTCACCTTTGACAGATATTTTTTAGTATAACCGATATTGCCTTGTACCGAAAGAAATGTACAATAATATTGTCTTACCATACGTATCGATATCCGAAAATGGATCACAACTCAGACAGCGATTTACATTCCTTGAAAATTCATTGTGAAACCGCTTTTCCATTTGTAAGAGAGAATTCTATGGGACACAGAGGAAGAATAGATCGTTCGGTCAAATTCTGGCGGACCTTTGATGATGCATCAGAGGTTCAACGAGACAAAATCAATTCGCATGGCAGCATGCTTCTTCATTTCTTGAATTCCGTGCCTCACGTCGCGTCGTGCGGTTACCTTCGAATTCTATACGTTCTCGTGGATATTTCACCTGGCACGTTCGAAAGGGCATCGAACCGTTTCGTCGTAAATTTCTTTCGAAATTTGTACGATCGCCCTGAAATATCGGAGCTAGCGCATACTTTATTAGATTTGGAAAATTTTCCCCGGTGATTTTACATAAAGTATTTATAGACAGGATCTCCTCCTTTCATGATTTGAAATTACATCTTTTTCGATTTATGGAGCGTCATCGAGAATTCTATGAATTGTTAATATTTGTACTTTTCATTCGATTGATTCGTTCCAAAGATTGTTTAATAGGTAAATCAAATGGGTTTCGGCTTGAACGTTTGAAAATATATATGAAAATCGATTGGAAAATACTTAGACGAATTAAATAATATAATTGAACAATCAATACTTTGGGACAAGCGAACTGTTATATTATTACTGTGAGGTTAAATTACGAATTTTTAATAGCATTCCGACAATCGAAATTGACAGACGTCGAGTGGAAAATAGTGAAGGAAGCATGTAAAATTTCCATGAACTGAGGCACATGTGTTGAAATAATATTATTCGTCAGAATATTTGTGATTAAATATCTGAAAATGCAAGCAATGAAGATAAGGTAAATGTCTCCGCGATTTTCATTATTATATCAAGAAATTCGATACCTCGACTCGATAAGGAAGTACAAATTTATCTTTTATTATTGAATATACGAAATCTATATGACAATATCGTCTGCTACGTGTCTAATCCACTGGGAAAGCACCGTGTCGTCATTTAATCCTCGCGATCCCACTCATAATCAGAAACCAAACATAGATGTACAAAAGAAAGATCATATCTATTGACTTGTGAGAGATAAATAATGAAGATAGAATATCATGCCAAATTAATATATCCAGGGTTATACAAATTTGAATATCTCTATCGAATGTTAAACTGTGAATATTTGATTTTCTCTATTGGAAATTACTATAAAGTACTATAAATATATACACATATCAAATTTACGAGTTACTAATTTCAAATAAATGAAATATTCTATGTTATACATATATTCTTAAATATATTTTTTAGTTTTGAATATTTGTAATTTATCCTTTTTTTTTCTTGATATATATCATTAATTTTCTTGTATTGAATCTACATATTTATTTGTTTAGGAATTGAAAATAGAACATGTATACTATACTGAATTAGACCATAATAGAGCGTGAAATTGAATTTATCGAATGAAATGAATTTATTTCTATAGCAAATTTCCAGAGCACTCTAAATCGTGAAAAGAGTAGATACGACTTTAAATTTACTTTCTGACCGGGTAATGTTTGTGTTATCGACCTTTTGCAACGTGATGAATGCAAACGAAAGACCTAAATGACGGCGAAAAATAACACCTCCCAGGAACAACGTAATTTCAGATGTAGACAGATGTTCGTTATTCCATTCTCTTCTTCCTCAGGTGAACGGCTCGTGTTATTTCTGGTGCCTGCTTGAAATCGAACAAAATGATTACTTTGCTCGATACCTTTTTCCATTCGCGATTCCTCCAATATTTCACACGTTAGCTACGAATTCTAATTAAATATTATCACTTGTGCAAAATGTATTTCAAATGTATTTATCAATGTAATTTTTGTTGAAATTACAATCTTTCCTTAACAAGAGAAAAATACTATAAAAAGAACATGTTAATATAACATTCTTGTATTTAAGTTAAGTAAATCAGGTAACTTCATCGTTCATTCTACAGACATACATCGCGACTTAAAAAATTATTACATCAAGTTCCTCCTTTGTTTCATTCAAATATCTCAGAAAGATATTCCGTAGATACAAGCACAAGTTTTAAGTAGTTCTTGTCTAAGAACCAGCTCAACATGCATTCTTAAAACCGGATAAAAAGTAGAGATTATTTTAAGTAATTCCACTTCCTCTGTTCTTCCAGAGGAAGAATAAAAGCCGTGCATTTAAGTGATCATAAAATAGTAGACAAATTTTTGCTGAACTTCCAATATCTGTAGGTTAAGTCCCACATTTTTACTATAATAATGCTAACAGCTATAATAATAAATTTCAGTAAAAAATATCCTATATTTAATTAGAGTATTAATTTAGAATATTAATAAAATCTTTGTTTACAAAAAATATTACTTTCCAAGAACTGAATTACTTATTACATGTAAACGTCAATATCTAAATACTATAGTATTAAATAAAATATAAAAATTACGATATTTAACATAAATTAATACCAAATATTATAATCAAGTATTTCAAAAACAAACATCGAACATTAAATAAAGTTTATTTGCATCCAAATACATCTGTCTGAATCTCCTTGCACGCGGAGATCAACGTGCTCGAAGAAGCATATACCGATTCAAATCACACAGCGTGGTGGCGCGAATCGAGCCGAGTGTTTATCAGGTCGGAAATCACACGGGAAGGAAGATGATTTATCGTCGTCCAAGATACATTCACCGATACGTCGTAGCAACCGAGACGGATGACGTTTCGCGAGACTGACGATGATTTAAATATCTTCGTGGCATTGGAGGGGAGTCGGGAATCTACCCCTAAAATGAACGTGCCTGCTTCGTTTCTTCTTTTTCGTTCCATCGCATCATGAAAGAATAAGATTTCCCCGCTCATGGCCGCCCTGTCAGTCAACTGCCGCCTCTTCCAACCCTCTTGCTCGTTTAAAGGGATATTATCTGCGGGACACGCCGCTCCCAATACCGCATTGTGACGATGAATCATTGAAACCTTCATTCTCGTGTACCGTATCCGAGGGCTCGTTTAAAAAATTCAGAGGGCTACGGTGACGTTAATTAAGGCGCGACCGAATCAGGGTTCTTCGAGCGAACCGAGGAGCTGCGTTCCACGCAGCCGAAATTCAAGCTATTGTGACGCCACGGGCGGTGGTAAAAAATTGTCCGACATTAATCAGTCGTATGTAAGTGCAGAAAAGTGTATTACTGTTCAAAAGTACCCGGAACATGGTTACTTTTGAGAAGATGTATTTTAATTGCCGAAAGGGGACAACCTAATTACATGAGAGGATTTTACTTTATCCTTTATAGTCGTCACAGCTACACTAATAGTATTTGAACATTTCCAAATCGTTGGAGATACAAAAAATATTCTTGAGATGAAATTCTAGTAATCTGATTTTGCCTTCTGATCTTTCCTCATCAAAGAATCATGTACAATTAATAAAAATTGATAAAAACGTTAGGGAATATTATCTGATATAAGTAAAAGGACAATAATTGAAGATGAATGGAAATTGATCCGACGTAGACATTTGAGTCAAGTGATTTTAAATGTGCCTGCTCATTGTCGGGATCTTGAAACGTTTGAAATACATATTTACGTAGCCACTTTCTGAAGACTTAAAAATTTAATAGAAAAAGTTTTTAAACGATTTTTAAACGATAAATGTACGTAGTAACATATACAATGAATAATAAATATATTATTACTGTGCCTTTAACATGTAATTTAAATTGATTAATTATTGATTCACCATTGCTCAAATTGGAATGTTAGTGCTACGGATTGAACAGAGTGTCCGGATACTTACAAATATAAAGTCTACATGAATACTTTCTGAGTATTTTTGAATCTAGGTGATTGCAGGAATCTGGGACGACTAGATTAAGTGGGTTTTGTAATTTCGTTTCGTGCGGATTGAAGGATGGGAGTGGTTTCCACCGTGGATTTTGTTTCTTTTATTTACCCGCTGCGCTTCGCTGTTTGTTTGCAGGATTTTATTTCGTGCTATTGATACTCTTGGGAGGTAGGTATTTATGAAATACGGAAAAGTAGGTTGGAAAACAGCGATATCGATTCGTTGTACCCGATTGTGCGAATTGTTCGGATTAAAAATCTCTCCGTTTCGTCGGATTTCTGATGTTTTTTTTTAATAGGAGCATCAATGCATTAATATCGAGTTATTATTTATTCGTTACGAAGGATTTAATAAATGAAAACCACAAGGGAAAACTTCGTAAATTACATCTTCTTTTTTCAGGAGTAATTTTTAATTTCAATACGCTACCTGTATTAACAAACCAGCTCATTTATTTCATTTTTGCGATTAAACGGATCTATCCGTATCACCTACAAAATTTAACTATTTACGGAACTTCATACATTTATAAATAAAGCTTAAGTTTCTAGATCTAACAGGTTGCCCCACTTTCGAAATATGTCATATTGAGGTATTCGCTTTTAAAGCGATAGCAATGTATTTGTGGTGCATCTAATTGTGTTTGAGTACAGAATAATCGATTGATATAAAAGTTATTTGAAAATAATCTTCTACATCTTTCCTACCATTTAAATGTATTACGATCGATTATGATGTCCTTATTAACTTTAAAATTCTATATTCTTCGCTTATCTCCGTGCTGTTCTTTCTTATTCCTATTTTCCAACAATCTCATATTAAAGGATCAAAGATAATAATAAGTTTGAATCAGTTTCATGCGAATGTTACTAATATAGTTAGTTTCAATTCGAACCACTACTATTCTTAATCGACAATGTCGAACATCGCACGAAAATTGTAAAGGAGGTTAGATAACCCCTAAAAATGTAGAACAAACCACAAAAAGCATTGTATGTCACGTCTATTCTGTACCTCGCCTGTGACGTTGTTAAGAACATCGATACCAGCAATCGATCCAAGGGAAGGCGAGAGTTGATTTTTAGCGTGGCACAGGGGCGTCAAGAGTTTTTCTCCATTAACGTGGCAGCCGACCCTTTTGATTCCCAAGGGGACCAGTGCCGTGCAAAGGTCACTCATATGCAGCACGCTCATAGATCATGGTTAGTCGGACCCCTGGTTGCCTGGTGGTTAGCCATAAGACTTTACCTTAGCATCCTCAATTATCCACGGGACGGTTCGTTTCCCCAAGGAGCTCCAGCATTGTCGGTTCCCCGCAGAACTTTCCCTTATAATTAAATCATTAATTAGACACTGACTTTTCTCTGTTTTTCAACGGGAACGCGATCGGCTGCCTCGTCGATGATCATTAGTCTGATTAGTGCCGTGAAACATTAATCGACCAAGCTTCCTTGCTTTTTCATCTTCGTAAATTTATAGAATGAAGAAGCATTAAGAATATTTAAGGTATTTCGGCTATACTATATCGTTTGAGGATGATTAAGTTCTTTGTATTAATCTATGATCTAGAATCTAGGAGATATGAAGAGGAAGATACGAAGAGCGTTGAAATATCAAAGATTGTTTAGCGGTACTTTTTCGCCGTATTGAAAAAGGGAGATCGACATATTTTCGTTAAAGGTATTAGGTTGTACGAAAAATTCCTTTCGTTTCATAAGGTGATAATAGATAAACAACAATTTCTGTTTTATATTATTTTATTGAATTATGTATGATCCATTTCGTTCTATTTCTATTATTATATTCGTGTATAATTCAATAAACTAATATAAAACAAAAAACATTGTGCGTTTATTATTTCCTTATAAAATGAAAGAAACTTTCCGGACAACCTAATATATGAATGAGGAGATTGAATAATATATTATAGCATACGAGAATCTAACAATAAGAAGATATTCGTTTAGTGTATTAGTTTTAGTGTATTATTTTTGTAGTCTAACAATACTCCTGCTAACATTTAATATTTTCACGAGGATAGAATAAAATGAAAAGAGTACGATCAAATGGAAGAGAAAATATTTTAAATATACGCAATTGTGAATCGAAATTCACGTATAATTATAATCAATACGTGATTAAGAGGGCTAGATATAATTATTGAAATTTAAACTTCTGATCTTCTACATTTGCGACACGTTAAATAATAAAAATGCGCAGAAACATTTAAGGGGCGTGACATTTTATCTCGTTTATTAAACGCCGATTCATTTGTCGCTTTTTACGCAACCAATTTGTGCTTCCATGCTGCGTATCGACAGTTCCTTTGAACGCAGAATGTTTTATTTTCATCTCGTTCGTTTTCACGTGCCGTTTTGATAATGTCATGTATGATTTTGTTTCGACGAGAGGCATTTACGTTAAGCGATTTCACTGGCACTCGCGTCGCGAAAAACGGTTTTTAATCGAAAACATTCTTATGACTCTTTTACATATAAAAAAATAGAAAAAATAGAAAATAACTTATTACGAAATAATTATGAATTGTTATCAGATATTTTACAAATTGATAATTCTAAAATTAATTTCACAAGTGCATGTTTATTTTCATTTTAAATACACGTTTTTGCACTCGTGCTTTTCGATATCAATATCAAATGTATATCTGAATAGTACAATCCAAATTTTTATCTACTTTCAAATACTGTGCACAACTTTCAGGGTTTCAAATTTTCCCTCCATCCTCAACTGAATTCCTACAATAACGTTAATACGCTGTCTAAAACTTGTTCGATGGTGTTTCTTTGTTTCCGCACGGTATTTGTAGCGCAGCGAGGACAATTCGATTAATTCATCCCGAACTAACTATTCCTCAATTTTCCTCGCCGCCTGTACGTACGTACATTCGTATACGTGGTTGGCAATTAAGCGTCAACGATACGGTTTCCGATTGTATTAACTTCGAAATTGGGTCACAGCGTTCGTTATCAAAAGGATTATCAGTTAATTTATATTGCACTGTAACCGCGGGCGTAATTCCGGGAATCTCTCTTCCATCTCCTTTGTCTCAGCTTGTGTAATTTGTGCATCGTTTCATGCGTTTCATCTGCTCCATTTCTTTCTTCCTGTTCTTCCCTTTTCGTTTCTAGCCGTGTTACCATGTTCTCCCTCTTTCTTTGTTGCACGCGTATCCGTGATATGAAACGCTGACTTATGAAAAAGAAAAAACAAAAGGAAGAAGAAGAAAAGAAAAAAGAAGAAAAAAACACGATCGAATAGTCGCATACATATACATCTGGAAGGGATTAATTTGTGAAAGATACCACCGAGCTCTAAATCGAATGGGCGCGACCGAATCTGTTCCTACCTCGTTTCACTTCTCTGTTTCTTTTCTCTGTGTTCCCATCTCTGTCCCGCTTTACCCAGATAGCTCTTTTTCCCTTCGCCGTGGCAAAGGCAAACGCGTATGCATCTGGGTTATCCAGCTGCAGGCGAAAAACGCATTCATCGATGGGATTTATTTTTCCGGCGGCTATACAGCCGCCTCCATATCCCAGGAACGTGCCATGTTTTGCTGGCAAATAATGACCATCGTCGATGAAAACGCGGATCCCGCGTGCTCGTAACTTTCGCGATCGACGGCTTCTGCTTTCGAGACGCGGAGAGAAAACTACTCGCTCGATCATCAAGCTCGCGAGTAATCGCCACAGGATCCGCACGATTCTTCCTTTGGTCCCATATAATTTACGATACACGTTCTATTTCTATAACTTGCAGAATATTTTTTGAAAAAAATGTATAACTGTTGAATGAATTTACCAATGAAATTGACAAACTTTGGGAAATTCATTATTATTGAATGTCTGGTATGTCTGACATTTGTGGCATAATAAATTTTATCAGTACGATTTTTAAAAAAGTAATTAATAAGCGAATTTGATATAGGAGAAAATGAACGATGTTGACGTTGATATTATTGTAAATTCAACAAAATATTGGTCAAATACAATAAGAGTATAATACGTATCATTTCATGCTTCATTAAAATTTAGTTTCTATTGGAATTTCAAATGTAATATTAAAATGTAAATTTAAATGACAACGTAGAATCGACAGTGAAATTACAACTGTTAGGAAGTTATACGGTTTTACTTTGGTAAAGAAAAGTGGCATGTATATTAAAAATGAATATTATGCTATTTCAGTTTGTGACACTCAATTATCCGATAAATCTACTTTCTTGCTGAAGTTTTTATGCCTGTAACTATACGTCTGACTTACAAGTTAATTATTCCAGATAATGATATTTTAAATATCTCTTGGCGATATCAGATTGTTATCTCTACGATCAGCCTGCCGAAACTTCAGGTTGATGATGTACAAATGAGAAAGAAACGTCATCTCGTTGTCATTGTTTATTGTAGAAGAGAAAATTACTTTTTGGTAGTTTAATCGCTATCTTCAGCTGAACGTAGTCCATTTATTTCGCAATTCTATTTTACGTAATTGAATTACATTTGCCAATTAAAAGAGAAATTAACTTTCAAAAAGTTCCTGTCAGTTCTATTTTCCAAACGTTATCAAATTTTCATTTAAAAACTCATGTAGGCTATTAATTAAAATAAGATGTTCGCAAGTAGAAAACAATATTTAATTAAAGATAAAGAATATATAAAATGACCTAATAATTTCGTAATAATAAATATCACAAGCAATAAATTAATGACACAATAAACCTTTAAAAGCAGAGATCGAAAACCTGTAAAAATGAAAAATCGATTATTCCTCTGGAGTTCTACTTTTCGCGTCGCTATCGCGTCACTGTCACGAAAACGACTAGGATTTCCATTACATAATGTCAGCCCTTGATCCGACAAAAAATTCTCCTTTTAATTTTCCCATTTAAACCATATTTCCCGAGATTTCCGGTATCTTCCACAGAGAAATTCGACTCGATTCCCCCGATGGAATATTAATTCTTGACATCGCATCCCGACGACGAGTAACCATCGTGATTGCTCTTCGATAAGTTACGTTCACCTGTCAGCTTACGTTCGTTATCGTACTGTCATTCGTGCACGAACTCGAAACCACCAACTGTTCTCTATTTTATTCATAAACTGTTCACCAGTCCACGGTGAACGAACTTGAACGAATCGATGGATCGATCGACGGATACACGACGAGGAGAGAGGCCCCGGCGTCTTATCGGCGAAACGGAATCGAACGTTAGCCGGAGGGCGAGCTTCGAGTCAAATTACGAAAGTTTTAATTGGTGAAGCAATTAATTTTCCCGTAAATTAATTAAAATAATATCGGCCTCCTTTGGCGAAGTAGTTGCCGCTTCGTGGACCGGTTGCTCTCCTTTCGCCACGCGAAGACGCACTTCCTTTTCTCCCCGTTTCTTCCTCTTTTTTTCTTTTCATTTAATTTTGCGGTCGAATCCCGGACTCGTTATTGCTTTCGTGGAAATATCTGGGACGGATGATGAGGCGTTTTGTAACTCTTTTCATAATTTCCTTTCACATTCGTCGTTTCGACCAAAAGAATTTTGTTCATTTTGTTTCTTTTTTCCCCACTGGTTCCTTTGAGCTTTTAGCAACTAATTTAGAACGTGAAATGTAAATGTAAATTTGAATATGTGGATTTTTATAGAAAATGTGGATCCTTTTAAGACCGAAATAATTTGAATGGAGATGATCATTTTATTTGCTATAATAATTTCAAAATGCAAATGAGTCGAGAATTTTTGTATCTTTCATTTGACTGTTATCATATGTATGTTTTCATAAATATGTTTAACATTTATTGTTCGATTAGTATATTCAATATTTAATATAGAAGATGCAAGAACCATTGAGTTACATTTAAATACGTTCTCTTTCCTGTGATAGTAAATCAAGAAACGGGTAATCTTTAAATATTATAATTTCCGAACTCTTAATGGGAATGAGAACAATAATTCATGGAAATTTCATTTGTTTCAACAGTCTGAGATCAATAGATGAAATTTTTAATAAAATTCTCACTTTTAATTCCTCTACATTTGAAATGCGTTCGCTGATCGATTACAGATGTAGAATCTTGTCTAACGAGTGAAATTTTTATCTGACACTTGAAACATCAAAATAAAATTTCTTTATTCGTATTTAATTTTCTTTTCATCATTGCGATGTAGTACCTACTTACCTTTTACCGTTTCTTTAAACATTTCAGGTGTTGATACTTAAGAATTAATTCGCAAGAAGCTCATATCGTTATAGGGAAAAAAATCGACAAGAAATTAGGAGGTCAGAGTCGTCGTGAAGTATACGGATGCTTAAATGAGACTTAATTAGAGAATTCGAAGCGAAGAAGTACTTTTTCTACAGTAAAAGAGGATATGGTTCTTGTATCGCAACGAAATGCGAGTACCGACTAAAAGCACGTCGTATCGCAGTTTAATTGGAGCGGAATTAACGTTCACGACGACTAAACGTAAGTGAAGGAAACACAGACGCAAGCGAATCGTCTTTAGGTTTTTGTTTCTGGCTATCTATTCTGTTATTTCGGCATTATGTTCAATGTAATCGCATTGTCATTGCCAAGTTACTTTCAGAAGATATATATATCTGTTCAGGCGTAAATCATAGTCCGAAAGTATACTATAAATATACTGTATAGAACGTATTTATGTGTAAAATAAATTATTTAATCATTTAATCAATTAATCATTAATATGTTCTTAATTATCAAAGAAAATTGACAAACAGTCGTCTAGTACTAAAAAATAATTGATGATAAATGCTAGAATAAATACAGATATCTTTCGTGGTGCAATTGTATTTTATTAAAAAAGACCTTTTAAATTTTCTATAAATGTAATAAAATCCACAAATCTAATCATCACTCTAGCAGTACCAATAACGACAGCATACGAACAACTGTAGTTCTATTCGATGACAGCGATCCGAATCGACGTGGCAAACGAAAACGAATGGCCGGAGAGGGATGTTAGAAATCCATTTTGCTGGGGATCAGAATAATCTAGGCCGAGAGATTTAAATAATAATGTAACTCGATCCCGTGCCGACGGTTTTCCCGCGTCACGGCTTTCCGTCTCGCTTCGCTGTCCTTCCTCCACGTCGGGACAAAGCAAATTTGCGAGATTGCGTTCCGACGAACACAGGGATGCGCGGCCTCGAAATAGCTGGGTAAGGGTAGTCGCGGGATTAGAGCGTAGCTGTCTCTACAAGCGAGAAAAGCGAACGAGGAAGAGAAAGAGAATGTGAGATAGAAGACGAAGGAGTAAGAGACTCGAAACACTCGAAGAAGACGGAACAAGGAAGAACGAAGATGCTGGTAAAGAGGCAAGTTCCATTCGCGGGCCACGCGACGGATGGGTCGAAGTTTTAAATGACTTTGGTATTAAAACTTTGATGGCATTTGTCAGTTTCCCGGGGCTCCGCGAATTGTTTCGCAACTCTTAAGCCATTTTAAAGCGCCATTATTGACTGGTCGTTTCCTAGCGGCTCTGCTCCGTCCTGTCCTGCTCGTTTCGCAATCGAAAGTCCGCTTCCGCCTCCAGTGTCCTTCTTTCGCGCCTGTTAAATTAATACGAGCTGCTTACGGCCTTCGTCGATGGCCTGCCGTGTTATCGGATCACGTTAAATAGCGGCGATGATTGACAAATTTGGAAACATTGGTTTCAAGCTTCGACAGCGTGGAAGAATTTGGTTTTTAAGTTTCCGATGTGTTTTACAGTTTGTTTGTGTTGGGAGACTGTACTGTGTCGCTCAGAAGTCACACTGATTAATTTCATATTCAGTGTCGAGTTTGGTATACTTGAATGAATTTATACTAGAACAGATCGTGACAAATTTTTTACTATCACTCGTTATAAGATAAGACTTAGTCGGTAACTTTGGAAGGAACTTGACTAAAAGCAGCTACGAGCCAGGTTTTATACATGTATCGAGACTATGTACACATGTATCGATCGAACGTTGTTACTTTTCTTAGTAAAAGAGAGGGAAGGATTTAATTTGAACTCCTTAGGAAATATTTACCTAATCCAAAAATAATCTAGGAAGTAAGACTACTTAATATTCATATTGTACAAATATTAATAGTAAAATTAAATACGTGTTTCAGACTTTTATTTTTTCATTATTCATCTTTTTCAATATAACTACCTAACAAATATAACATAGAATTATTAGTAATTACTGACATACATTGTCATATTATTTTACTATGCATGAATCCACTTTATAGTTTCAAATAAGCATCAGGAAACTAATTTTCACAAATGATCATAACACCCCTCCTATTTTATTTTGTAATTGTTAAACATCTTTATATCGGATAATATATTGTAATAAATGATAAAACAGAGTAGAACAATAGACATAAAAGCGACGATTCAAGTGGCACCATTTAGCTATTCTCGTGCGTTCTCTGCACCCAAGGGACATGTTCCTTTCAGCCATCATTGCACTTACACCTGGAAACTATGTCTGCCAGCGTCCGTGACATTCGAGATGGCAATCCTCCCGAGTAGTCCCTCGGTTCGAATCAACGTGGGGTTGCTAGGAAAACCTTCTTCTTGGGCTTCAAACGGCAACGAGAAAGCGCATTAGCGATAATTGCCGGGTTATGTCAACTTTTTGTTGCACTCTTATTCTGTTTCGGATGCAGCAACTGGTAGGCGAAATAATTGAACGCGACATTAAAAATGCACCCTGTTCCTTCGTTCTTGCTGCAATTTCTCCGGTAAGTAATGGGAAATACGGATACTATTTTACTAACTTTCACGGTAAATTGGAATTAGAAATGAATTTGTTCTATGAATATTTCTTTAGAAGATTGAAATATCATAAGTATGAAACGTTTTATGATTATTGTATATTGTTAACTACAAGACATTCGTTTATGGACATCTTATATTTATTAAGATTTTTATTTTCGAAAATATTAGAGAATTGTTATAGTACTGAATCGAAAGACAGAAAATCGAACCAATAATTGAACTCGATATCGATTTACATACATACATATTTCAGGGGACTTAATTGATATATCAACATAGAAATAAACATTCTAAAGAATATATCATAAGATGAAAATAACCGGAAAGCATTCTTAAGTGAAATTTAAGAAAACTAGGAAGAGCGATTCAAATGTTCTTATTATTATTATTTCGGGACCTTGAGTGGGTATAAAATTAAAATTCTAACTAAAAATTTCTAATCGAAGCTTTAAGATAAATTTGATGTGATTTCTTAATGTAAAGAAAGGGAACGATTACATCGAACTGACTAGGTAGCCTTTCCTCGTCAGCAGAAATAAACACTCTGTCGTCGCCTAAAATTACATTCACCTTTGACCTCCGTGAACTATAAGCAGTCCAGATATGTATATATATGCTATATTGATCTGATATATCAAATACTACCTTGTTCCAGTATTTAATTTAAAGGAATGAACGACGACAATTATCATCTAAATAGGAATCGACCAGTTCAACCAAAATGTTTTATTAAAATACTAAAATTTAAAAAATCATATTTCAGTGGCTATTGACAAATATTTCCTTACCCTTTCTTACATAACATATTTATTATCTGATACGTATACGAAATATTTATATTTTAAGACAGAAAGAAAACACCTTGAAGTTGCAGTGATGAACGAACAGACAATAATTATCGGGTGACAAACAAACACAATGCGCGCGATTAAGGGAAAGCTAACGACGATAGCGGGACGAAAAAGCGGAATGGCAAAAAGTCGACGAAAGGTACAATGAGAAGGAAACGAAGACGCGGAGTGTAAAAGGGGCGAAGGATTAATTCCAAAGATTTACAGCGCGGCTCAACCATTATCGCGTTTCGTCGGCTGGATAAGAGTTTGCCCTCCGGGCTTTTAATTCCCCCGCAGACGCCGCACCTTAGTCTCTCGCTTTTCTTCTTTTTCTTTTTTTTTTTTCAACACTTGCCATAGCCTTAACCCCTTAACCGCCTTAATGCGCCCGGCTACGCGTCGCTTCCGCCCTGGTGTGTCTGACACTTAATTAGAACCGTTGTACATGAAAACGGAGCTGCTGCTCGAAGTGCGTTCCCGTGAGGGAAACCTACAGAATTCTGTCAGCCAACCGCGAGAAAATCCATCTACGTAACGGTCTACGAATACCTTTTCGCCAACCATTTGCGGCGAACCATGAGGAAGATTGACGTTCGATCCTTCCATACGAATCGAACAATCGTGAAATGTCTGTTTGATAAAACATTGAAAAACGGAGCCGGCAGGATTGTCATTGTGGGACAAAGAGCGTCAACGATGTTTCTATTCTTTTGTTGGAATTCTTTCTGTCGTGTGAAATACTATCGCGAAGAAATAAGCATTTTGTAGAGAAAGAGATGTTACTCTTGCTATGTTGATTCATATTCGTTTGACAGTTAAAAATTTCATGTGCAATTATCATGAATAGTGAGTTATAGTTTATTAAAAGGATTGGGCACAAATGAGAGCGAATATACTATGGTAATGGTACAATAGATTATTCCCTCCTGATATTCTGAGAATTAATACACTTTACAATTATTTATGATATATCCATTTGTGTCCAAGAAAAGTTTTCTTTAATTTTTTCTACTCCAATTCAGCCAGTAGATTTCTACGAGAAACTTAATTTCTTTCTCCTGGGACTTTGTCTGTTACAATTTTCGATTAGAATCTGTTTATGGTATCACATTTATTTCTTAGAATATTTAATTCCTTTCTCTTGTTGACTCGTACTTTGTCTTTTATAATCTTCGCTTAAAATATGTTTGTGATGTTATCAGGTGATTTATTTCTTAGAATTTAAAATAGTAAGAATATTTCACTTGGACGACATATTCGTGCGAAAAAATAGTGAGATTGAGATTAAACTTTTGAATTTTATGTTCTTCCAGTTTAATATATTTTAACGTGCACAGATATTGAAACACGAGGCCTTCTTACATGTTATAAACCAT
The DNA here is from genome assembly GCF_024516045.1 of Bombus affinis. Lineage (NCBI taxonomy): Eukaryota > Metazoa > Arthropoda > Insecta > Hymenoptera > Apidae > Bombus > Bombus affinis. The sequence continues at coordinate 5,421,513 of NC_066347.1, read as the reverse complement.
AAAATCCGTGAGGACGTTCCAGCGCTTCCGCAGTTCACGGAAAAAGTCATAACACCAAGAATATGGTAATATAACTTGAATCAAAAGGCGAGAGATAAAAAGGCTCGAACACGAAATCACTTAAACTTCAATAGCGAGACGTGCCAATGAAATTCTGAAACCACGCTAGATCTGAGGTGAGGGCCAATTTTACGAGCTATACTGACAAAACTTGCAGACAATTTTAAGTCTACATTCTTTTCAAGCCCAGACGACTTTATTACACCAGCAGCTTCTCCTTTTAACCGTAGCTGAACGTATGTCTGCCAAAGAATCATATTGATTCATTTGGAAGAAATCCGTAATTCGCTTCGAAAAAATTCCTGGCAGAAAATGAAAATTTCTTTCGTTCATGGTCCAAGAAGATGTTTATAAGAGCGAAAGCTTCTACTTCTATTTCGGACAGAGTCGAATAATATGACGAATTATCTGTTAAACCACATTCGAGGAAATTTTAAGATTCTGGTCGTAGATGTGCTGTCCTATTACGATAATCCTAAATCGCACATTACTCATAGTAAACTATATAGTAAAAGGAATCACGAACTTCAACTTGACTAAGTACTAAGAAAATATAGGTCACAATTAATTAAAAATACTTAGAAAATTAATTATGTCGATCAATATTCTCAACTTTTAGAATAATAAAATAAAAATTCAAAGTTTCAGAATAGCAGTACTTAAAACATAATCTGACATTACAGAGAAATACTTGAGAATCTAGGCATTATCGATGTTTCAATTCTCATGGCCGATATAAATAGGTAGATATAAATTTCCTGGCACGTTTCGTTTCCATTCAGGCTGCCCGTTCCTCTTCCTCCTGTTTCTCTTCCTCCATGATTCTCCCCTTTATCCACAAAACGATGTGGATCTCCCTAACACCGACAACATGGTCGGAGTTTAGTTTGACAGGTAGTCTAGTGAGCTGACATAAAGCTCACCACCAAACACAGCCAGGCAACCGGTCCGCGGCTGCGAAACACTGTCTGCGAACTGTGGCCGACTTCGCACCGGGCACACACAGAATTTGAATAATCCCGATTCAAAATTACGTCACGTACGACGAAATTGCGATGATTAGGGAACTTGAGAATTTCCAGAGAATTCATCGTCGAGTTTGCATTTTGCTGGACTCGCGCCGCGATGTACGGGTCGGGTCGGCTGGAAATCCAGCTAATCAATGACGATCACGAAGCATCCTCGAATTTAAAAAACTTCATGTCGAATTATATGCCACTGCTTTGTCCTATATTTTGAAGTTCCCGCTTCTTTGTTCGTTTTTGCAGGATCTTCAATTTTCTTGTTTTTTTTTCTGTGAAAGAATTGTGTCGTCATTAATTATAATGAAATCCCGATTTCTTTCTAATATTTGTGTCTTTATGTTCTTTTGTTTCAAAATGTTATGCTGACTATAATAAATATTCCTATAGCATTGTATTTATTCATCAGATCGAGGTATGTGTATATTAAATTTTTTATAATTTGGTAATATTTTCACAAGACTACAACAAATTTGTTGCTATAAAGACAAAGTGTAGATACTAATAAAAAAAATGCCCCATTGGAAAATAATGGTATGATCCAATACTTTTTGTAGCCGCTATAAACCAACGTCAATCACGAAGCACTCTTGAAGTCCTTTGTAGAAAACTTCGCGCGAAATTACGCTACTTCTTTGTCCTCAATTTCAAAAGATCGTTCCTTCGACAATTTTTGCCGGATTTTTTCTTCTCTTTTTTTTTTTTAGCAAATTGCGTCCCATTAACTACAAAAAGTTCCAGTTTTTTTCTCGTATCCGTCGCTTCGTGTTATCCTTTTGTTTCGAAATATTTCGAGCTCGTAGTTTATGTGAATACACGGGCGCGTGTATTGTAATTATTTTGAAACTGGGTTGAATACCACTGCCACGAAATAATTTCTATAAGCGTATGCTTAGCTCTCGTGCATTCCGCGTTCATTTGCCCAAAAATGATTCCCTAATTGAAGAAATGTTGCCAGTGAAATTTTTACTAGTTCGCCAGGGCGACACGAGTGCGAAGTTACGTTTACGAGTTGCTGGAACTTCGTGATACACCCGACAACGTATCGCGCGTTCTAAAAGATAAATATAGTGCGAGAGTTGGGTTGAGCTAGTAAACTTTGTTCAACTACGATTAAAACGCAACTGTATTTCCCTATTGTTAAAAAATTTCTGCAACTTCAGACAAATATAACAGAATCATTATTAATATGCACAGTCTTAATCTTATGTTAAAAAAATAAATAATTTTAAAACAATTTTAAAACAAAATAAAAGTCTTTTTATCTGTCGAGACAAAAGTGAGATTTAGATATTCGAGAACCGTAATACGGTTAATTAACGATAATAAATTATATATCTATCGTAGAAACTGTACACTTTTCACATATATAATTATTAGACCGCGGAGTTTTGTGCAAAAGTTTTGTGCAATTTATGCAAAATTTTGAAGGTACAGAAATGCATAGAATGCATATAGTATGCAAAAATACATAAAATATCCAAAGTAGAGCACACGTTATATTGTTTAGTAGCTGAAATAAATCTCCACCTAAATTGTATTTTTTCCTTTTTTGCTTGTATTGATAAAAGCACAGATTTGCATAGAAATCTTAATGATTATTTTCTGGTATCGTTTCTTCCTAAATTTCACAAGTCATAATCGCTCGGGTCTTAAAAATTTAATGTCGCAGGTTATCAGTTATTTTTCTGATTGAAAGGGCGTCTTCTCGACTGGTTTACTGTAATAAAAACTCCATACGAGTCTCCGTTTCCTCCGGATGGAACGAGAAAAGATGCAAAGCAACAACGTTCGTGCCAACGTCAGACGATTTCGACGATTTCACGGACTGGTGCTTTCATAGATTTTGTCCGTGCGTAGACGAACGAATACAAACAGTCCTGGTCATGGACTCTCTCGCTTTCTTTATCTATTCGTACGTATCTGTCACGGAGGGAGGATCAGATTGATGGTAGATATCAATTTTACGTCTAACGTTATTGCTATACTGTTTGCGTTCACTCGCATACATCAAGGTATAAATCGCGGATCCTCTATGAGGAGTTTTCCTCTTGCTGGAGACGCTTTCACGTTGCCCTCTGCAAACTATCCAACCGAGTGATTTGTATCCTCGAATATCAATCAACGAACTTCACTGTTCGTAACTTCTTTCTCGAAATCCTCGAATAATTCCTGACTGGTTTGATCTCACGGACGAACCTCCTAACTGTTACATTTCTTTTGCAGCTATGCACGTTTACGTTAGGAAATTTTACACTGGAGATAAAGAAAATTTATATTAAACTAAATACATTCTCCTGGTCCATTCTAAATTTTTCTTGTACTAAAAAAAGTTCTGAACGACCAATGAAGTCTGTATTTATTTTTGATTAGATCAAAGTTCAGCTTTTGAAGCTCGTTTTAGAATTATCTCTCCAAAATGTTGACAAAGAAATCAGAACGTGTTCAAACTGGGAGCGTGTCTTATTGCTTCGAACGCTTCATCGATGTTAATTTCTGACACGAAAGTCTCCTATACAGATTTTATGTCGTAGACGCTTAAATTACACATTCTAGATTGATCAAATCTATCTAATCGTAAAGACAGGTGAAAAAGGTATGATTAATTTAATATTATTATAAACTATCGTTAATATAAGAAGATAATTACTAATTATTTTCGATTTCATTAAACATACGTGTACGTAGAATCTACTAGAATTAGAAATGCAAACCAATCTACAAATCAAACAGTATCCATAATTTAAACTCTCCATCTCTCGCAAAACGTCTCTCACCTATAATCCCTCAAATTCAAAGGGAATGATTTCAGCACTCTCAGAGTTTTCATCGACCAATACAATCTTGCACGGCGCAGCTTAATGTTAAAAGAACATTTCCGTCTGCTCTAAAATCGAAAAGTTTGCAAGCACACGGAAACGGTTTCTCCTGCGTAATAGAAACTTCATTTCGTCTCTGTATCCCAGTAGATCAAATTTACGATCCGTAGAATTTGACCTGTCGTTTCGCGATCTACTTAAAGAGAAACCTTTCGCCGTATCTACAACCGGATGAAAAGAAACCGTACAGCGATCGTCGGTTTCATTTCCTTCCACCTTCTCTCACGATCTTTTTTCCTCTTCGCTCGGCCATAAATGCCCCGCTATTAACGTCGATTTGTAGCCTCTTAAACGCGGCGAATTTATCGAAAATCTGGCCGCGTGTCCTTCCGCTCTTTAATCGATCAGTCTCGTCGATCAATTACGTTTCCTGCCATTTACTGGTGACCGTAGAAACCCACGGAAATCGAGAATCGTGGTTCGCTTTCGAAGGCTCGCCGTTTAAGCTGCTGCACGTGTATCACTTTCCTCGTGACTCGATTCAAACCGTGACGAGACTCGCGAGTGGGTTTCACCACAAGGTAAATACAAGCCACGCAATTCGTTCCGTCGACGAATATCAGCACGTTTACGGTTGCCATCGCGAGTTAAAGCGTCCTTATACTCTGTGCAACCACCTGAGGCCGTAGCCCATCTATATACATTCTTTATTTGCAAAGCGATGCAAGCTGTGCACAGGCTGAAAGAGAAATTCCTGCTATATTCGTCCATGGATAGCAAAAGGAAGTGTACTTCGTGGTTGGAAAATTGACGAAGGAACGCAGCTTTCATTGGTTTAGAACGTAAAAGGATCACTTTCACGATTATAAAAACAGGACAGAGATACATATTTTTGTTACTGGTGGAAATTATCATATCTTAAAATCAACCATCTGCATCTACAGACTGGATGAGAAACATTATCTCTACACAACCTTCCAATTATATTAGGTTGTCCGAAAAGTTTCTTTCGTTTTATAAGGAAATAATAGATGCACAATGTTTTCTGTTTTATATTAGTTTATTGAATTATGCACGAATATAATAATAGAAATAGAAAGAAATGGATCATACGTAATTCAATAAAATAATATAAAACAGAAATTGTTGTTCATCTATTATCACCTTATGAAACGAAAGAAACTTTCCGGACAACCTAATATATTATATGACAGGTTAGTAGGAAGAGGACTGACTTAGTCGAGTAATCTTTTCATCCACCTGTCACTGAATTGATAAATGAGTGACTGTACATTTTATTGATGAATGGAAACTATTCTCTAGCATAAAGCAGATGGGCTCTACAAGTGTGGTGAAAAATATGCGAGTAATCTATTCATGAAGTTCTTTTTATCTGGTCACGACTTTGTGATGTATGCTTGTGCATATAGACATCTGTGGTAAATTATTAATACCAATCAATAGTGTATAATTGAATGACCGGCGCGGCTGACGATCTACAAATCATAAGGATTTATTACATGTGACGTATAAAGGAACTATGACAAGAATTTATTATATTTAACTTACTAATTAAGTTTCGATTTATTTAGTGGCCAGTTGCGAAGATGTACCACGAATCTTCACATATCTTCGTACACAGTGTCTCTATCTTTCACAGGATTTTTCTCTGTTTCAACACCAGATACGATTTCCATTATGTTGCTCGAATAGACCACCGCGCTGAAGTTCTGAGATTTTGGAAACTTTTCACATCCAGGGACGAATATAATCCTTGCAAAATATATAGAGAACACTAACTTTTGGAGTTGCACTCGGCAGATAACATGTAAACGTGTTGCTTCACCTGCATACTAAAATGAAAGTTCACAAACGAGAATAAAACGAGAGAGTATGAAACAAGTCTGTAGATCAAAAATACCATCTCGATACCGGAAGATAATTCAAAGAGGTAGAGCAATTGGACTGCTTTGAAGATACAAATTTTCATTTAGTATTCTACCGTTTCGACCGATTAAATTTTGTCTCGTACAAATGTACAAAGAATTGCCATTTTCACCAGAAAGCCTCTGAAAACCACAATCAATTATAAAATTCATTGATTCGAAAATCGCTTTTGATATTAAGAAGTAATTCACCTGTACTTTCGATTGTACTTTATTCCATTAACTTTATTACTCGATAATACTTTATCGCCTTTTCTCATTAATTCAAAGTTAAACCTGGTAAATTTTTAGATTCCGATTTCTCGTCTGTAATTAGCAAACATTTTGTTGCTGCTTTAAATATTACTTAGATGATTTGAATAATGCCATTTTAAATGACATATGTAACAAGATTTCATTCTTTCGTACGTTCTTCAAGCTTAAAAAATTTATTAACGATAAAACTCCAACACTATTGAAACTCCAAAATAATCCAAAGAACGCAGTGGAAATTAGGACAATTAAGATAATTGTAAATTATCATAAATTAAGACAATTCTAACAAAAGGCATAGCTGTACCAATCCTCTAGAGTCCATGTATAATCTCGTATCTTATAGTCGGCTGTAATCGCAGCCAACAACTCCACATCGAACAATCTGTTCTAAAAAGAAAAGTCACCGAACTAATACACTCCAAAGTCTCGACTTGCTACCCCATCGAATGCAACGAAGTAGTGCCTCGCCAGCATTGGCGTAGCTTCCAGGTAAGTACCGTGCCAGCAACTTATCGTAGGGTCGGAGGAAACGTAGTCTAGGGACACGTTGGGGTACAGGAGGGACGCTGAGCCTGGCTGCCGGGACGGTATAACTTCGAACTTGGTTATGGAGTTGGTTGAATTATGTGTCACGTAGCTAGTCGCGCGCGAACGCGCCAACCCCAAATAGGCTGGGGAACCCTCTTGGATGTTGTACTGCCTCGCGAACGTGTGTGTCACGCTCGATACAGGCAGCTGTGAACGATATTACGTGTATGTATATACATCCAAGTAAATTATTGTATGCGTAACGTTTACATCGGCAACTTGTGAGTACATGTACCTTGCAAATTCATCCTTCGTCCTATTTACACGCTAGCTTACTCGCGAATCAATCAACGGTTGATTGGAAACCCTGCAGATTTATAATGGTAAACGTTTGCCGCAAAACATTTCTATTTTCAACTAGCCTATGCCCGCGACTTAGTTCGCCTGGACTATTGATATACGGAACAATTTCTCAGCAGATGAATATTTATGAATGAAATACCTACATATCCTTTATACCAACAGTTGGATAATTCTCCGTAGTAAAAACTATTTAATTATAAACAGGTTCAATTTCAGAACAAACAACTTTCATTCGTTATTGCTTACGAATAAAAAGCATTCGTTGCTTGATCTCTACCGAACATGTGTGCGCTTACAACTCGGATGCCAGGTTATTTCTTAGTTTCTACAAAACGGATAGAAATGAAACATACTCTGTTTTCTTTCCTGAACATTAAGCTATACAACGGAGAAAATCCCATCAAAATCAGTAATTTTTCGTGATACGAGTACAAACAGATAAGCAAACGGACAGATAAAAGTATCAAAAATTAGTTGTTTGGACTTCCAAGTTTATGAGCTGTTATGAGAAATGGATGACTGCTTTAGTTTTCTTCATTATTTATTAATTTAGAGCTTTTTATTTGATATTTTATTGGCATGTGTCGTGTCAAATAAAGTTATTGAGCTTTTCTGTATACTTGTAGAGGTTATAGAATATTTGGCAGATGAAACTTCTTTTGGGGTAAGATTTCTCTTAGACTTTAGTATACGAATTTCTGAACATTCTAATGTTATCACTTTTCATTTTGCAACCTGGAATTATCATATCATATCACATACAAATACTTCGATAAAACCTATTTATTATATTTATTGCATCTTAAAAATGTATAAATACAGTAGCGTTTCTTTTATCTTATGACAAGAATAAAAAGATTTGTCTTAAAAGAGAACGAAAAGCGTAAAAAAGAAAAGACGTATAATGAATACAAGATTCTGTTCATCCTATAATAAGAACAATATTAAAACATCACAATTTATCTCATAAGCAAAGAACAAAAAAATGAAAGAAAGGAAAGACGTACAAGTAGATTGACACTTCTTTTACAATAAGAACGAAAATACAAAATCAAAATTCCTCTCTCACAAAAGAAAAAAAGAATAGAAAATATAAAAAAGGAAAATTATTCGATTGATCAACTATCCGTTTACCTACCCCGAGCCCGTGATACGTCCAAGTCGCGTCTTTGTGAAGGCAAAGTCGCACTCGATACAGAATGTAGTCCTGTTTGCGAGGCAAAGCGGCTGGTAAAGTTTCGAGCCAACTTCTCTCCCGCAGTATTATACGAGAATTGATAATGCCGAAGTTGTTAATGCATTCTCGGATCACTGCGCCATTTATGGACCGTAGGAGGACGGACCAGTGTTCCCAACCCCTTCTTTCCTCCCTCGTTGAAACGTCTCCTTTCGCGTGCACCGCTCGACCGAAATTCGAGGCGCGAACCGAGCCACGGCCAGTGATTAATTCGTTTGGAAAGTTCGCAAAGGCGACGACACTCTGTCTCTCGACCAGTATTCAAACGTGTTTACGTGCATGATACTGACAGAGAGAAAAGTGGTGACTGTTGAACAATCGTGGGCGAAACACTAAACTGAGAATGTCCATGCATTTATAGGAAACATAAATGTAATTTTCAAATATTGAAATTTAAATAAATGTACAAAATACATATAATATATATTTTTATATAAAATATGAAAAATAAAGTATTTATTTACAATATTTGAAGGGTGAAATAAATCTTCATATAAATTCTATTTCTTTAGTCGTGCTCACAAGGATATGAATCTGCATAAACATCCGGAATTTGCTCGTGAATGATGGATGGTTTAGTAGACGCTGTTTTAAATGTCAGAAAATATCTGATTTTTACTGACAATTCATAATAGAAATGTGCGTTTTCAATGACGTTTGTTCTATTGTTGCGAAACGTGTGTATTAAATAAAAGGATTTTTATTCCACAAACTCGAAAGCAACGATAATTTTGTCTATATACTTCGTTCATTTTGTTTAGCGAGTTTTTGAACTCCTCCAATGAGCTTACCGCGAAAGAAAATCGCTGGCGATTCGGAGAATCGCTGAGATCTCGCAATCTTCCTTCTAATTCTATACTTCTCGTTTCCAGGCAAGCATCGTGGTACGAAGTTGAACGAAAATTGCAAGATAAGATATTTCCAAGCTATCTACAAATTTTCACGGGATCAAAATTGAAAATGTAAAGAGTATCAAGGATTTAAATTCAGAAAGAAAATCTGACGAGCACAAAAATAACGTGTAATAATACATTATCCATCCATTTTTATATGTATATAACCATTCAACATCGAACAATGAACACGCTTTCAACGAAACAAGCTATTTTCTGAGGTTTAATATTTTCTACTTATACAGATTTTCAATTTTTTTACGCTAATGTAAACCTCGATATGCTGCTGCAATGTGTACGTTAAATTCTTGTTTTTGCTTTTTTCTTCTATCAGACCGTGGTTTTGCTAATTAAAAAAATGTTATGAACATGCATGCAGTCGACAATTTTCCAATAGGTACAGTCGTATACGTATTTATATAGTACTTTGTTCCCTATGATGTCGCGTTCATACAGCACAGCTGGAATTTACGTACATAGGTAAAACGAGTATGCAGCCCACCAGCGTGCACTTTTATTATTAACGAAATAGACGGATCCGTTGATGGATCTGCCCGATGATATTATTGGTTGTTGCGTTCATTTTTTTCTCTTTTTTACATTTTTTTAAAGGGGATCGTGGCATCGTGTAACATTTAGAGACCGTAAAAACATCGATGCTGTATCAATTTGCTAATTAATAAAGCAAAAAAACCAACAGCACATGGGAAAGCGCCTGTACCAATTATCACAACCACACTAACGTCAAATGTTACACGAATTTTAGTACTTCGATTCTCTTTGTACGAATTCGTTTTATTGAATCAGAATTCTTTGACCCAACGCTGGCAAGCACTGTTTGTTATCCATATGCCCCGGAGATTTAAAAATGTGAAAGTAGCAAACGAAGTAATGGATATTAATAAATGGATATTAATGCATACGAAGAAAAATTTAATACTGATCAAAGATTTTCTACGATTCTATATTACTTTGATAATTTTCAGTATTTCATCCATAGTTTCTATAATTGTTGTACAATTAACTATACAATTAATTTATTGTATATCGTGAGTGCGTAACACAACTTACTCTAATCGTTTAATTATTATATAATTATAATGTAATAATTACTACATCATTTTCCTAAATTCGATAAACCATTCTCCGTAAATCCAACGACTTATTTCCAAAAATACACGATCAGGACAAGTGGAGAAACGTAAAGGGTTAAAATTATAACCAATCACATTTCATGACTCCCTTCAAAACAGGACCACTATTCAGTGGTATAATTTCTCCAAATGCAATAACCATTTTCCATAAAACCATCGACTTAGTTCCAGCAATATATTATGAGAAAAATTAAAACAAATGTAAAGTATAGCAGCGAATTACTGAATTCGAAGGAACAAATGGGGAAGAGGCGAGTGAAGTAGTCTGAGCGAGTTTGTCCCGCTTGATCGTTCGCGCTTCACTGCTCTTCAATGCCTGCCATCGCCACGTCCTAATTATTCTGGTAATTATTCTAGCCATTATCGTGCCGACAGAGGATCGATAAGAGCGGTCTCGGGATCGTTTATGAGATAAAGTTGGGAGAGAATGTGCCTTACGAAGTCACCCTGCCGCTCCTGCCTTAGCTTTCATCGCCCATCGATAATCTTCGATGGTGGTTGCGATGCGCATCGTTGCCACGGTTAAAGCCGACCACGGATTTTCGCGTGACGCTGGCTACACGCTCTAACGAGAATCCAATAATCCTCAATTCCCCGGGATGATGTACGCCAAATAGAAGTTTATTCGAAAGGCGCGGCTCGGCCACGATGGACACGAAGATCCACGGATAAATACGTAGCTCGCGTTTAACTAACACGCGTTCTGACGCGCCATCAAACTTCGTTGAGTTCGAGGTAACCCTTTTCTGCTTGCGGTTTGCAGTCAGATTTCTGAGGCGTTCATGGACCATGCAGATCCATGGTGACTGAGCGTTATGATAGCGGGATTCACGCCCAATTTGATTTGTAACGTACCTCCGAGCACTGTTTAATGTAACGAGTTGTTCGGTACATGGATGTGGAGTTCATGTGGCGTGTTAATGTTTCAGATTAAATGCATTTGATAATCAGATTTTAGCGAAGAGTAGTGGATGTAGATTCTGGTCTGTTTCGGTGATGAATTTCGGAGGGAATTTTGGACTAAGTGTTGTAATAATATTATAAATAATTTGTCAGCTAATACAAGCTTTCAAATTTTGAATACCATCCAATACCAAATGATTGAACTGCATTAAATGATATCGTAAATCTGATCGAAACAAAAGATTATACTTGGTATTAATGCTGCAAATACCGTGTGCTTTAGCCTGATTTGAACAAAAATTTAGTGTTGTAGACGGTTGAAAGATGTTTGATTTATATCGATAAGTTATATCGATAGTGCATTAAAGGAATTTTGATAGAATTATTTAAGTCTCATTCGATAACCAATTATTCGAAAATACTGTTTACTACTGCGATAATTTAAAGAAAAGTGTTCGGGTATATCGATTAAGAGCTTTGGATAGCAGCAAAATTTCAACCTTAACTTCTTTGAAATTTTACAAGAAACAGAGCTACCGCCGTTTCACAAAAATCCTCGTAGGAAATTAATTTTACCCAAGCTACTTTGTACATAGAAAATGGTTAATTTAAGAGAAGAGTTAGTCTCCTTCATCCTGTACACCTTGGTTTAACGGGTCCTTTAATCGACATTTCACGAACAACAAAAAGCCTCCGATACCTCAGATAATTTCACAGCTCTCGGCTACGTGAAAGTAAACCTTTCCTCGGATGCGATACGAGCACATACAGGCCAACGAAAAAAGACCAGAATATACGAAACGTTCTACAGTTAACACCAGAAAACGATTCTTTCCTGCGGCATCGTAGAAAACACTATTTGCTCCTGTGAACGCAGCCGATGGAAAATAAAGATACAAAAAGTAAAAGACGAAAAAATAAAGCACGAGGAAGAAAAACGAAAATAAACAGAAACAACGAATGGAATCGATAACCGCAATAAAGAACCGTGAAGCAAACTACGAACTCACCGGCCAAATTACTCGATTTGTGCCCTAACGATAACGCTACGAATCCAACAAATTATCTAGCCCTCTTTTGTCGAAAATAAATCGACGAGTTGCCGAACTCGCATTTCTTCCCCGTTGCGGCGCGTCGTAATTACTTATTAGCCACTAAGAAGGTCTCTGACTCGCACTTTTCTCAAACCCTTTTTTTCCCCCTTGATTTTTCCCTTTTTTCTCTCGTTTCTTTTTTTCTTCCTTTTTTCACGTCGACGCGGAGCAGCCAATGCCAGAGGGTCGACGAATTTCAACGATTTATTCCATATTATGTAAATGACGGACCAACGAGGAGGAGAGGGGAAAAAGAAGGAAACGAGAGAGCGAGGGGAGACAGCGAAGGCGGAAAGGGTGATCCGAGAATCAACGAACGAGCCGGTGTGGACCAGAGCCGCAGCTTCTTTCATCTTCGGATATTAATTTCACGGTGGAAGAAGGGAGAAGGAGACGGCCGATTCGAAGAGAGAAGAAACCAGGGAACAGAAAGAACGCGGTAATCCAATTTACCAATGTCTCTCTCGAGCTAGAGCTTTGTCTGGATACCTCGACCGATCTTTCTTCCGTGTCTCTGTCCTCCAACAACGCGAGAACCACTTCTTCCATAGGATGTCCCGTCCTCTCCCGATGCCGCCAACCTTCGTACTTGAAAATTCAAAAAGGCACGACCACGACTAGACCGATGCGTCGCGACGTTTCTTCGCCGTGTCTCAAGTATCACGTTGATACTAGCTACTTATTAGGCTTGCGTTGCCGCTGCGACTTTTGGTAACTGTATGAGATGGCATCAAGAAATTTAGATACATCAAATCTTTTTATTTTTATTTTCATCGTGAAGGAATTGTCTTTAAGACCTACGTTGACTACCCAAGCATTTTTTAGTCATCTCGGTAAGAGCTCTTTAATTCTTACATCCGTTTTAATCGCCCTATTTATAGGATTATGCAATTTTCGTTAAAGATCGGAAGGAGCGACGTTAGAATTATTAAGAGTTCTTAATATCGTATTAGTATCATCAGTGTCCTTAGTATTATCTGGAAAATAATCGTAAAAAAGAATCATCTACGCGAAGGAAATCTAATCTTCTTGAGCACAAAAATGTTAAAAAGCAGGTTTTTAATAGTAAGGGATACAAATAAATAATAATTTAGTATAAACTCTTAAAACTCAACTCGATATTGTTTCATAGAATAATAAAAAAAGATTTTTATCATCGCTAAATAGTCGAGTTATATTAATAACTGTCCACTTCTATCCGATCTGTTGAAAAAAAGTCCACTGTTTTTAGTTACACTATTCTTCCATCCAATCGACGATACTTGGATCTATAGACCGAACAAGTTTCCTTCTTTCCAAACTTATTCTAATTTCATCGTATGCGCGGGATATTTGCCGTAAAACTGAGCGGCTTTTTCCCAAGCATCCAGGAGATATCGCAGCGAATCGCCGAAAACTTTCAACCGATGGTAAACATCAGCAGAGATGGCGGGTTGGCTCCCTTCGTTGGAAATACCATTACGTTCCCGAGCTTCATCCCCATCGTGCCCCGTTTCTTCGTCACACCCGTCCCATACAATTCTTCGTCTTCGTCGGACGAGAAGCCGTGGGTTATATTACAAGCCATAGTGGTAACCCTAGCCAGCATGCACTTAGACCCGACCGGTATCCCTCTTGCTCCTTAAATGCCTCAGGATCCCTTTAGGAAAGTATTCCTGATGGCATTACTTCTCACTGGACTTCGAAAAACCAGCCCTCCGGTTTCTACGTAAGCTCAGATACGTCTAACGTAAGTAGATTTCGTGCGTTTGCCGTGAAATACCACGAACGCGGCGCGATTCGATTAGTCAACGAAGAAGTTGCGTGTCCTAATGCTCACTGTCTCTAGAGTCGCTGTCAGAAACGATATTTCCTTCAGCCGCTAAAGGGATTCTCTTGTACGAGGCTACAAGGTACAGGATAGAGCTCAGATGCGATAGGGCAAAGAGGAAATTGGCTGTAAGGTATAAAAGAATTTAAGAAAATCGTATGAGTGTAATCGTAAATGTATATAGATGTCTTTATAATAATACAGAAGTAACTATTACTTTTTGATACTTCTCTTGTTGCTTTGACACTTTGACAGTAATGACAGTAAAAATCATCTTTCTGCGAAACAGATCCAATAAATTTAGAACGGAGTGCGAATACGATAAGAAGAGGGGGAAATTATTTGTGAGAAGTTTCAACTCGTGTACTGAAGTTGAAACTTGAAAGTTCTTTTCTTCTTCTAAAAACAGTAGAATGTAAAAAGACTCTGGACACCCGTACAACGCCTCTCGTTAAAGATTGGCGGGTTCGTTTTAGGTTTGATACGTTCCTTTTCCTCGCCGTTCTTTGAGGACTGAGAAGAACATAATTTCGAGCCACGTTTTATTTCAACGACGAAGTGTTTGTCGTTGAGCGCTCCAGGTTGGCCTTCCTCAATAAAATAGAAAGCGTTTGTGGCGTGGATACCGTGGATAATAAGATGAACATTGAAATACGCATGGCCTGCGAGATGAACCGGCGGCCTTCAAAGGGTTACTCAACGCTCGGGATTGTATCTCGCCGGCGTGGAAACCGTAATTACCTTCAAATGACGCCGTTAAGCGCAAACATTTAATCCGGACGAACGCAATGAAAGGCATTAAAACAAATCCACTTCCGGGTAATGTAGAAATTTCAGTGAAATAGATGGCCGTTCGAGAATCTGATTGCAATTTTACCTCAGCTACTTTAACTTGCGTCGTACATCAAAAAGATAGGAAAATGGGGGAAAAAAGGGAAATTAATGAAGACGATCGAAATACGTAATATGACCAGTTTGCAAATATTGGGAATAATTAACGTATACCAGGTCCATGATTCGGTGTTTCGTTTACTATTTTATTATTTATTATAGATTAGATTTTCGATACATAATGTTACTCTGATAGAAAATTACGAGTTCAACGGCAAATTTCAAAAGTTGATAATTAAGATATTTAATTAATTAAATACCTAAGTTAATAGAAAGGTAATACATGTGCATAGGTAAATAATGGTTAACAATAAACACAGAACGAGTAATTCAAAGCTTTTAGAGAGGGTTGTTATATTTAGGTCAAAAAGATAATGAAATGGTTAAGAGGGACTCAGTGCAACCTCATCTCGGTTTGAGTTTGTTCTTCAAATAAATATCTCGCTACGAAAGTTCACTTTCTCTATGTCGTTCATTTTTTTTCTTTATCATGCTGGCGACTATAATAATACCATTACGAAGATTCCATGCACTACCTTTTTGTTTCGTTTTATCACTTCGCTTCTTCTTTTCTTCGCTTTTACCCCTTTGTCTCGACCAATTCACAATCTTCCTTCCATTTTCTCTTGTTTTCTTTCTGGACCTTCGATAGCCGCAACTTGCACCATTAACGTGTAAACCATAAAGTGCGGTCTCTGTGTTTCGTAACTGTCGGAAAAATCCGTCGTTTCAGCGCGTGATAACCCGTTGCTCGAATTCGACGATAAGTTTCGTCGTCGTTCGGTACCAATTTTCCCTTGCGAACCAACCGACACTGACCCGCTTCCAACGAAACGAACCACGTATCTAGTTGCAAGGCACAAATAACGGAAGTAAATGTCAGCAGGAACGACGAGGATGTTTCTCGTGTTTTATAAATGGTAATTGCGCTGAACACTCGCTTGAAACGATCGAAAGATTGCTACTTACGAGAAAATTGTCGTGGTATCTTCTTCGTTGCAGCAACAGTTACTGTAACGACTGGGAGAAATTTATAAAGATTGTTACTAGGTTCGATTTATTTAATGTCTTTTAATTAGATCGAAGTTTCGAAGTGCTGAAATTAAATTCTCACTTAACCCCTTGCTACGTGATTTTAAGATATACTCAGATTCTATGAAGATAATTTTAGACTAGAATTGGTAGTAAGTTTACATTAATTTTACCTTCATTTTCGATTCTCAGATTGAGAACTCTTAAATACAGGTTTTGTAGAATATTTCTATACTATGTCGTTTAACAAGGTGTTACAATGATTAACTAACTCCTATTTATGTAGATACTAGAGAAAACGAAGTATTGTGAAAATTTCTTTTGGGAATATAATTTACGATAATCAACGTCCTCATATTCGCCATACATTAATTGATTTACTATTAAGTGATTAGCCGTGACATCAAATTAATTGCAGCAGCTTCTATGAAGTTATCGAGGATTTCTTATATTTTATTTTTAATTCTTATCGAGGAGATTTTATTTAATATGGGAATTTTCCAAAAATGTTTAGCAAAATCTTTATACGTGTATACGGCTAATTGATATACAAGTGGAAGTAGTACACTTTCAGCAATATCCGATTAACCTTTGAAACAGTTTCTTAGAAACTTGCGCCGTATCGTTTAGATCGTGGCACGACCTCGTTCGTCAGCTAAATTCCTGCGCGCTGCGACTTGTGAATAAAGGATACAGAAAGAAGGAATTATATTTCCATAAATGCTCGTCTGGGACGCGTAAAAGATATAATTTCACGGGGGAATTCCAAGTTGTTGGATTAATAAAAAAAACACCAGCTTTATCTGAATACCTCCCTTAATCTATCGTAGTATTATTATTTCAGTTTATAAATAAACATATAAATTTACCGGTTGATATCTTTAGCCTGAAATTTCATTATATTAATTTGTTGTTTCGAATGTAATTCCAAAAACGTAAGTTACGATCACTTATCCAGAAATTCACACAATTTTAAATTTCACATAATACTCTAAATTAAATACCAAAGTTTTTATTTAAACGATCAATAATTACCAAAGTAAAGTATGGATTGCCAAGAATACAATGCATCAAAAAGAAAAGAGCAACACGATGATGGAACGCTATTTCGCTGGAAGGAGGAGAGAAGCTTTTCCGTAGTTTACCCAGCGTTTCTCGCGAGCATTCCGCACTTTGTGCTTTAGCGTTTGTTCCGTTAAATTGCTTTAAACGCTATCGCGGCGCTCCAATGGAGCAAACGACCTGCCACGGTGTTAACCTTTCGTTGGTCAGGCTATAACCTTTATCTGGTGACAAAATCGGTAATAATCTCGACCAATGAGTACCACCTCGGGCGACTCGTATTTCGAGAATTTCGGCCAGGGAATTTCGTTCGCAAAGTTATCTGAATATTTACGAGATGTTTGTTCGGATCAGACTTGCAGCATTCGTTGTAAATAAATGTAAGTGTATACATAGGTGTGTGTGTGTATATATACGAGTTATTTGTTTGAGTAAAAAATTTCAACGATAGCAAAGGGCTGGGGTTGTCGGGTACCGTTATCGTCCTCGGGTAAACGGTTCTTCTTTCTATTGCAATTGTACAGAAAACGAATGTCTCCTGCAGTGGTACATACTGTAAATATCAGTTTGCCTTGACTGAGCACCAAGTCGTTACAGACGATTTACGATCCATTCTGGAAGCCAAACTGTCCTGACGCAACATAAGCATTAATGTTCGGAGGACGATTACTCGATGTGCTACTAGGTCACTGTTATTTCTTGAACCGAGAAGATAAAACTAGCTAAGTCCTTTTTGGATGAAATAATATCTTATAAATAGATTGTAAGAGATAAAACAGAAAACTGAGCTTTTCTCATACAAAATACATTTCTTTTTAAATATAAGTAGACCGAGTTATTATTTACACGTGTAACAAGTATTAGATTGTCCGAAAAGCTTCTTACGTTTTATAAGAAAATAATAGATGCACAATGTTTTTTGTTTTATATTAGTTTATTGAATTATGCACGAACATAATAATAGAAATATAACGAAATGGATCATACCTAATTCAATAAAATAATATAAAACAGAAATTGTTGTTCATCTATTATCACCTTATGAAACGAAAGAAACTTTTCGGACAACCTAATACCTGTTTTTCGTAGGAGAAAATGTTTTTTTTTCTTTGTTGTTGTTGAAAAGTTTAAGATCTAGTAAGTTTTCGGGATATTGCTTCGGGATTTGTTAATTCTAATTTCGAATAATTTTATATTGATAAATTTGCAGCAGTGAAATTATGAAGATTGATCGAACATGCATAATTTATCAAGGATAATGATGTTAGAAGATTAAGAAACATAGTATACTCGCGGAAACCTACGTCTGACATATTATACAGCTTGATTCCTGTGTTACGCATGCAGATGTATGCTGTGGCTCAGAAGATACAGATCGCATTTAATGTTCATAATTTCTTAAATAAAACAAATTAAAAGATAATGTGCTTGTATCCTGGTTCATTATTTCTTATTTCTGGTAGGTTTAATAATTGTTTGCTTTCTCCTGCACAATAATGTGTATCTTTTATCCCTATGAGCGAAAATATTTTATTACTCTTTTGTACAACTGCTATTACGCTGTTTCTTAGATTATGGAATCTTTCAATTTGAAATTATTTTATTTCCGCTCAGCAATACTCTTGGGAACATATGCCCGACAGCGACCCAAAGAAAGAGTTCCTTTCTAGAAACACGTGGAAGAAAAAGAAGAAACAGAATCAATGAAAGAGGAAGAAGATAATGTCAGAAGTTAAAATAAAAATACAAAACTGTGCAAGCAGAACCAAGATAAGCGGAAAAAGATTTGCAAGCAAACGAAAGAAAGAAAATAAAAAAGGAAAGGAGGACAGTGAAATAAAAATAGGATCTTCCAACCTGCGCCAACGCGTGTCTTCGATTTCTTCCAGCTATTGGTAGTCCTGAAGGTGTAACGTAGGTATATAAAAGTTGGTTTACGATCGAATCACGCGGCCAAACCGACGCGACCCAAAATCGATGAGAACTCGTAAAAGTGCATCGATTCCTTCGTCGGCGAGCATCGGTAGGAAGAAGGCAAATGAAGGCTTAGAGAAGAAAGGGGGTTTACGTCTAGAAAGATTGATTCCAAGATGTGGGGAAGTGGTGCTTGTCATTTGCTCGTTCGGCTTAACGAAATGCGTCCCGTCGTATCTACCCACTGCATACCAAGAAAACAGTGACCGAGCTTACCAATGCGGATTCCAAGCTTTCAGACGTAAAATTTTCTAAAACCAATTTTTGCGACCTTTGATGAAATGGATTTGATGGAATATTCCAAGGAATTTTCAAGATACCTACATTTGATATCTAACTTGCCACAGATAAATTTTTATAAAGTTATGAATAAGAAGATGGGAGATTCTTTCAAGATATCTATATTGTAGAGATTTATTTAAATTTATTATTTCAGAGATACTTTTAATATATCTATATTTCACATCTAGGTTATAATAAAACATGTTAGGTAACGTTATGAACAGAGAAACAAGAGATTAATTTTTTACAAAATTATACATCGGTGACCTATATTATAAAGAAATTGTCACAAATATATATATATACCTCTTCTATGGCTCATGATTGACTAAAATCGATGTGGACTATGAATAACGTACCTGTTCTCTATAATATAATTGGTTCCTACGTATCCTAAATAACATTCTAGCTTCTAACCGACACATTCAAAACGTTTCCCATTATACATCAGATGTTCCTATATCCCAGATTCCCTTTTTCTTATGAGTACAGTCATTCTCACCAACAGCCACTTTCGTTCTTCGAACGACATCACCGCATATACCCACAAAACCTACCAAACATCAGCGAGACGTAGTGTCACTTGTACCATTATAAGCTGAACAAGCCACGTAACAGGGGCGCGTTAATACGCCCGGCTTCCAAAATCTGCTCGCCAAAATCCTGCGAGACAAAAATGAATCTCGTTATCCTCAACACGAACATTCTCCGTTTTCGAACAATAGAACCAAGTCGATCGTCCTGGAATCTGTAGATAAAAAAGACAATTGACTACTGGAAAGAATACAATGTGGTCCTACAGAAGTGCTATCGCATTTGATCTCTCATGAATGCGAGAATAAAAGCGTAGGAATAAACAGGAGTACGTAATTTTGTGAAATAAGGGTAACGAAGAACGAGCTCTCTTCTTGTTTCGTCGGAGTTATACGCGTCCCCGATGGTCGTACGCTAAAAAACATACGCGAGCCAGGCGTAGTCGTAAAAAGAAAAGGTTATGCCTGGTTTTACACCGGACCATAAGTGAAATGTGCATCCGGCGGCGAAGCTCTCCCGTTACGTATATGACAGGCCAACTTTCGGATGAACTCGGGCGCGCGGATTTACACGTCCGCGAAATCACTACCTCCGTTCAGCAAGCGTGGAACCGAGTTACCGGTCGCTCATTGTGTGTACGTTACGTCTTTAGCCTAGTTCGCGAACAGATGCACGCTGTCGTAATCCCTTCGTTGGTTTATCACAAAATTTCCGAATTACGCGGTCGCGTACACACGCGATGTACAGGATTCAACAACGCGGCGCGGAGACGCGATGAAATTTACGCGGTTCCCGCGACGGTGAAACTTCATAAAACGAAGATATTTCGTGTTTGTAACAGTTACTTTTCGTTACGTATTGTGTCTAGCGGAGGCAGCTGGTTGATGGAGGGTCGATTTCTTAATTTTTATTGAGAAAGTAAAATTTGTCTTTAATTATATTTAATATATGTAGTTGATTAGTTCGGTACTGGAAGAGTAGAAATATGTTATTTTATGACATTAATAAGTTAGACTTTAAGGTAAACATACAGGTGATAGGAATTAATATATTATATGTACAAACGTTAGATAATTATAAGACATTAAATCTAGAAAATGTACGAGGAAGTGCAATCACGAAAGTCAATAATACGACAAAATTGCAAGGAAATCTAGATCTAAAACTTAGAACAATATAGTAAAGTCTCGTTTATATTAATCAAACTACTTGCGGCTGAAGAAAACGAGGAATAATTTGATGACCGAAGAGAAAGATAGAAATTTAAAAAAATATTTCAAGGCAGGCATATCACTAGTAGAAGACCACTAGTAAGGTCTCAAGTTGTTTAAATTCAGATAAAAGAATCATACAGAAAACAATACGCGTCTCTGTGCATATTCTGTATCGTCAAACATAACAAAATTCATCGGACCATGGCAATAAACGGGGCCATTCCATACCCATAGGCTCTCTCCAAGTGCAATCGTCATAACGACGACACGACATAGCAACTCTCTCATCACTTAGAAATCTATGTCATCAAAGAGAACGGGTTAATCTCCTTTACGTGGTTCGGATGAAAATTCATGAACTAAGTAGCAGGAACTTGGAGCAGGTTTCTTCGAACGTAGAACCGAAACGTATTTCGGAGAGTGCACGGTAAATATCTGCGGGACCCTTTTAGTTCGGCAAACGCGTGTTAACAGAGAAACCACGCGAGATAGAAAGAGAGAGAAGGAAAGAAAGAGAACACCGTTAGATATAATCGAGAGGGGCTTCCGATGGTCGAGACCGATGCGACGACGGCTGGGGACAGGATAGCGTTTTCTCTAGCTGAAAGTCGCTTTACTTCATAATCGCCCAGTTACACGGGGAATTACCATCGTCGTGGGGCTTGCGACGTCGAGTACTGTGAACGTGTCTTTAATCCAAGGAGACTCGCCTCCGCTTCGTGGAGGGGGTTTGTGGATAAAAGGGGCGAAGGTACGCAGAGAAGGGGATGACAGAAAGAGAGAAAGAGAGAGAGAGAGAGAGAGAGAGACGCAGAACGAGAGGATAGGCAAGTTGTGGCAACGTAACAGCCGGCAACCTTTCCTTCCTTCGACGTGCTCTCTCCGCATTAAATATGCATGCCTGACTTGACTGCGTCCTGCGGGAAATGGAGATTTTATTACTCCGGTACAACCTAATGTCTCGTGCAACTTTGAATTACCGTTGTAGGACGAGGCTACGCAGACGCTTAAGCGCTTCATAAACGTTATTACTAACGTAGGACAACGAGAACTGTGTGCTTTCCACAATCATACGTTTTGATAAAGGTGAGAGGAATTGCTTGTGCAAGGTGACTAAGTAGTCTTATTAGCAGTGTTGACGCTTTGTGCCGGTTTAGCAGCTGTCCTGAAAGAAAATCTTGGACTACTGCGATTATTCATAAGTTCGTGACAAATTATTTTTAGGAAGGTTGTATTTTAATTAAACGAAGAGATTCTATTCTGCGATAAGAAAGTGAGTGAGCATGCATCTACATTCATATACATTTACTGCAGAACGATTTTATTAAATATGCTAGTTAATCTCGAGTATTTGTGGACTCTCGCTCGCTTTGAACGCGGGCGGATTATTTTAAAATTCCTGATCTACGCACAAAGATAATTATTGATATCGTAATTATCATCAAATGATTCACGAAACTAGCAAAATTTCTCGTTGAACATGCGAATTTCCTTCATTGCTGAATATGCTGGAGAAGAGGGGATGTTTTCCTCCCTACTATCCTGGGATAAAAATGGAAGCCTGTACTTCTGTATGAAATGACTAATAGGTTTACCGATACTGTCATAAAACAGAGCAAAGAGGGGAGGAAAGCCATTTTGATTAAAATCTGCTGGTGGCACTTGCCGACAAGACTTCCTAACAGATCAGTGACTTCGATGTCAGAAGAATGAAAATCCAGACGAGACAGGCAAATATTTTCCAAAATTCTATTTCTGATAAGGAGCGTAGAACGATGATAATGAAAGTTTAGAACGTTTCATATGACGCACATAATATATTCATAAAAGTTATCCATAAGTGCTCGTATAGTTTCGTGAACCTGTATAACCTAGAATTATAGGGGCGTTTGAATAAAATTGGCGATAGAGGAACGCGATAGCCCTCATTATTCGATGGAATACGTTAATATATGGTTGGTCACACGTGTCGGTTGTCCGTGATTGTACATGAACAATAGAGTTCGGCGTAGTGCAAACAGCCGGTGTGTTATTATGAGTTAGAAGTGTATAAAACTGGCGACAATGACACCGATGATAGCGATGACGCGTTCATTATCCGTGATTCGACCGGATTGTGCGGCTCTATCGGCGGGCCTCAGTTGATAAATGCGGTAAAGAGATAGAGTTAATTCGGTGTTATCGAAATGCAATTTATGCGCACGCGATTCGGCCACGGAACGCGGGAGGACGCGCGAGAACGCGATATCATTTAACGTCAACGTTCACCGTGGTCAGCGTTGTATGTATCTCTTTTAGATCATCCGTATCGTTGATTCTTCAGTCGACCAGCCACCGAACCACCAGCTCCAATTAATTGATTTATGAAATCTTCCACCGCGATCGAGTGTTACTCGATGGAATGTGAACTGGCGAGATAAGCGAGGTTATACGAGGGAAACAATGCTATTGTTTGCCCACGGATACGCTAATATCTCTTCATGAAACCTAGTTTATTGTACGTTGATGTATAGTTAGAACTTTTAATGAAAGTTTCTACATGAGTTTCCCAAATTTGCAATTTTAATAGAACAGTAAAATTAATGCATAGTTTAATAGAATATAATAATTGAGCCCCTCACAAGTCAAATTGATCAACATACACAAGTACGTGATATAATATACAAATGACGTACTTTCATAAATTTATTCATTTTGAGGGAATGACATAAATAACAGTGAATTCTGAAATTAAAACTTAAAAAACAGTGTTTGTAACATCGTCACATTTGTATTACATATTTTTCAATTAATGGGGTTTATTTAATATAGCTTCTGAACGGCTCAATTAATATACTATATGTCCAACGAATATGTATGTCTTCTTTCCGAATCGTCAATGTTTCTCCTTTTTTAGCAAAGAATGCTCAAAAGACACTGATATAAAAAATATTCTTATAAAATAATATTCCAGTTTGTTATCTATGATATCCTCATTGAAAAAAGATCTAATCACGAATCTCAAAATGAAACTCAATTTTTGCGATACTCCTTTCTATTAGCTGTGTGAACCGATTTATATGCATTCAGCGTATCAAAAAAAAAAAAAAAAAAAAAAAAAAAAAAAAAAAAAAAAAAAAAAAAAAAAAAAAAAAAGGGGGGGAATCCCGTACATAATAACCTATTTCATAGAATTATAAAATGATCCAATAAATTATTTCGTCCTTATCAATGTTTACTTGTACCTTTTCATACGTGACTTGAATGCTTACTCGCACGTTACTTGCACCTTTCCTTCGTACGTTCTCCCCGGAAAAACGACTACTCCAAGAAATCCTACAAACCAACCAGCATACCAATCGTGTAACAGATACTCCATCTCCCGCGAAATGAGCCAGTAAAAGCATGCCAAGGGTTTTTCGAGCGTGGAGGACGTTCTCCGGACAGGCAGTCGAGAGCAACAGCAAGGAGCTTCCTTTCACGGTATTCTATTACTCGACTTCAGCTTTGGTGTAAAATCTTAAAACCGTCCCAGAGTCTCGTGTTCTGCCATTCGTTCATAAGGTCTCGTTAGGAAAGAAGCCCGAAGATAATAACGACGCGACATAACTAAGGCTATCCACGAGTAACAACGTCTCGCATTTGGAACCAGAACGTGAGTGGATTTCGATGGCCCTTCGCGTTCTATTCTGCCTTGTCAGTGAATGGATGAACGGTGGTGTGCGTCATCACTCATTCATCGAATGAAAAAACAAGGACGCCTCGCGGCTGGATATTTCAGGCGGCTCGTGTTCAGAACAGCGAGGAAAGGAAACGAAGGTAGTCTCCCATGGGATGCGGTAACGTCGACCTTTGCGTGAACCCTCGCCAAGGTAGCCCTTGTTTCCCTATAAAAGTGAACTACCGTTGCGTGCAATGGCCATGGTTATGCTTGAAATGATAGCGAAAGGAAGGCCACTCTGTCATCCGGTGCACGAATAACAAAATTTGACTACGTACGTGGAAGGGAGACTGTGGTCGCATAATAGGTCACGATATAAAGAAAGGCACTAAATCAAATAAATATTTCTGACCTCGCATAGTGGAAGTTCCTTTCTATTTCAGGGTTTTGAATATACACCAGTTCAGGATAGTATTCGAATATTTAACATAGAAAAGTTTTACGTCCATACTGTATGTGTTATATAAAACATTCTGGAATTACAATCATATTGTCACGATCATATTGGCAAAACTTAAGATCGATCTGTTGAAAATGACAACGTAAGTTCGCGCTCGCCATCCATATGCAGATCCGCTAGTTACAATAAATAATAACTAGAAGATAGTTACTATTTAGTTAGTTCGTTTTTATCCCTAGTCCATGTAAGAAAGTGCAATAAAGGTTTTTCAGTGACAACACAATCTGAAAACGTATATAATAGTTACAAGATATATACTGCGGACACATATTCGTAAAAAATTAAATATCGTGCCACTGAATATTTAGATTTATGAATACAATAAATAATTGACAATTTAAATACACTCGTCGTTTCTGCGAAATATATCTGCACTAAATATTTATGAACACTTTCAAATTTATTGTAAACCTTACGAAATAAGATACGATAATCGAGTCTTATTACAATGCTAATCAAGTTCTAAAATGTTTCGTACAGCATACATAACATATTCATAAAAATACAACTATTCAAATACTTTCACAAGTCTGTCTATAGATACGTAAATAACGAAAAATCGTCGATGCTGGGCCAACATTTTCGACCGATCTTTTGTTTGCCTGTTCAGTTTCGTTCGTCCGATATCGACTGATGTTTGTTTAATTAGTTTCCTTTATATTGGCACGGAGTATTGGAACGTGAAGCAAATTGCCAGATTGGCCGTCCGTTTTGTTACTTTTTCGATATCAGGTTAATCGTATACCAACGTACACGTTAGTTTATGCGCGAGCACGTTTTTAATAAAACATTAAGAACACAGCGTACACACCGGCTCTCCGTAATGACACATTAATAGCGTATCAATCGTTTGTTCCCTGGATCGTTCGAAACTTATTCTCATCGAGACGGATTTTAATTAGTGCGGTGACATTTTACCAAGTATCGTATGGTGATTTCGGATAAAATTCCTTTTTACCATGAGACGATATGCATATACAAAGTCGAGGGGGATCCATGGGCACGATCTCTGCTTGTCGCAGTCGCGGTAATAAAAACGCACGCGTCGCGCGTGCTCTTGCGCGATACGCACGAAGGACAGGGCCACCGTTCTCGTTAAATATTTTACGCTCGATTTTACGAACCTTCGGCGGTACTGTTTCTCCTTTTTTTTATGAACGGTCACTGTATATCTCGCACGAGAGACATGAAAGTGGCTGTCACGACAACAAACGTGAAAAAGAGGTTCGCGCTGCATTGCGCGACAGCGAAAAACCTTCGGTTTCGTGATCATTCAAGAATTTGTGGAACGTTCGCTAAATTGTGAGTATGTATACCACACGTGGCTTTTTGTTGGGTATATCTATATTATTGAACAATGTATCTTCTAATTAGTTTAATGTTTAACAAATATTAGTCAAATAGCAGTAACAGTTTGCGTTAAATTGATTCACTTTAGCTGATTCTATGTAGAATATTAATGTGATATATTACATTGTAAATTAAATTAGTAATACGCAGGCTTGGTGATATTAATTGCTTCTAAATTGATTTTTATAGCATTTATTAAACCTAGCCATAAATATTTGAATATTTGTTAGTGTAAATGTATAATATATAATTGCAATAATTTTACTAAATAAAACTCTTCAATTTAATTGAGGCTCTGATATTGTCAGATAACCATAAACAGTTACCAGATATCAAAGTAAAAATAGATAAAAGAGGAATAATCGAGGATGGATAAGAATAGATGCTCCGTATATACTTGGGTTCAATAATCTCAAGCATCCAAATACTGAAATGTCAGTCATCACGTATGAATAAAAAGAAAGTTTTATAAAGCGGTGTGGAAATCTTTCTTATTTTAATTTTAATTTAATAAAATCAGGCTTGATCCTGCATGGCAAAAAGGGAAAAACTAACAGTAGTTATTTTATAATAAATAAATAAATTCAAGACAACAAAATGCAACAAAAATATAGATCTTTTGATAAAATTGTATCTGATGTAGATGTAAATACTTATAAACGATAGTATATATGATTCAATCAGTTGATTAACTTAGTTTCAAATTTTTCGAAGTTCAATTAACGGGAAGA
Source organism: Bombus affinis (assembly GCF_024516045.1). Taxonomy (NCBI): domain Eukaryota; kingdom Metazoa; phylum Arthropoda; class Insecta; order Hymenoptera; family Apidae; genus Bombus; species Bombus affinis. The sequence goes on along the minus strand of NC_066347.1, from coordinate 5,394,199 downwards.
ATAACAGACACGCACTTTACGTCTATTCTAATCTATCGTACCCAAACTTCCACTTTTATGCCGTAAAAGTTTTCCCCTCTGTTATCTGCTTAAACTAGCATGCAAAAGCTAATACGACTCTGTCAAAACGGAAAAAAGGGGATGAATCAGCCGGAACAGTTCGTCGAGAAAACAGTTCTAATTGACTATCTCTGATCGAGAGTTCCGCCACCCTATTTTCTTCTACCCTCGACTAAATCAAATGTCCTGGTGACGGGTGTGTTGCGTCGAATCACCACAGGGAATATCGTTTAACGTTTGTTTACCCGTAAATCGGGCGAGCAGATGTACAGGCAAATGCGACTCCGAACTTTTTAGGAATCCTCGTCGCGAAAACGACGAATACGATGATAATTATAAATTTGATTTAAGCAAAACATTTGACAAAAAATTGTTCGTTACACTCGGAATACCAACAATGTAAAAGTGCGCTCTTTCAAATTTTTATTCAAAATTATTATACTATCTTATCAAAGAAATAATCATGTAACTGAAAGTTCAACATCACTTTGATAGATTCTAGACAAATAGATTGGAAACCTATTTCGTTTTGAAATTTCTTAAAATGAGATAAGAGAATAAATCTAACGCGACATGCTTCATATCATATTTTACTGCATTTCTTCTGATAATTTTATATAATTCACCCAATATATCGCGATATTATGCAACTAATTCGAAGAAACAGTTCAAACTTAGTCTAGCCAATAGTACTGACAAAATGCAGCTCATTATACAGCAAGAAATTCTCTAAACTCTCGAATTGAACAGAAGAAACTAAACTCAAGGAACAATAACTAATTAATTTTCAAAATCAGTGCTACATATTATATCGTCATGCGTGTGCATTATAGAAGTATACCCTCATCAGCCTCGTTTTTAAATCGTTCGCGGCGCAATATAGAAACTTGCAGACACGCGGGAAGTAGAAACGGGTCGTGTGCCTCCGTTGTACGATCGTTTTTCCGAAGGCGAGACGATGCAATTGCTCGAAGGGATCTCACGCTAGGATACGTAGCGCGTCGTGGATACGTCGGTTCGTAGTTGTGCCGGTATTCCTTGTTCGAACTCGTTTGTACGGGACGGGGACACCGTTTCGTAAATGTCTTCTCGTATAACGGCTTCTTATTGCCCCACGTACGATGCCGACACGACTCTCTGTCCCGTTTTCAACCGAGTACGTCCTTCGATCGCAACCAACCTTCGGTTCTTCGCTTCGCTCTGAAACCTGGCACGGTATTCGATGTAGCTTCACCATCCTCTTCCTTTCTTCATTCTTTTAACCGTGGTTCTTGCATTTTTAGCGATTCCAACTACCAGAAACGCCGCATTCGCTTCGAAATTCCGGCTTTTTGAACTGACTCTCTTTACTATAGTACTTCGTGCTCAGTCTCATTCCACTTCTCATCTCTCTTTGGCTCACACATTTTCTTGCTTGTTTGCTTCCCACTAAAAATTCTTTTCTCTTTAATTCACACTTTTTCTTGCCTGTTTGCTTGCCTCTTTCCAGTAAATCTCTTCCGTTTGTTCCTGCTTTTGATCCTCTCAAATCGTACTTCATTCCACTCTGATGTAACTTCGCATCCTACAGCACTCTGAAATGCTCGTATTCACTTTCTGGTCTTCTTATTTTAGTCTAGTTATACTGATTACGAGAAATTTAAAGTAGTCTACGTTTTTCCGATGCTCGAATATTTTTGATACGTTTGAAATTTTTTACGACTGATATAACTTTGAAAATGAAAGAACTTCGTACGTTTTAAATCATATTTAATTTCAACTGCGTTGAACCGTGTCTACGTTTATTCCTCTCGAAGGAAAAATAAAAATGTCAATTTTTAATTAAATCACTGATCGGGTCAATTTTAATGTCTAACATCAACTTTTACTACCCTAAAGATAAATACGTATTAAATCTTATTAAATTCATCCGTTTTAACTTCTTCCTTTCTGCTTCGTTCTCGCTCGCCTTCATCACACTTTTCCACGTTGATCTCCTTCTTGAAATTCCCTTTTACACTTTCTTTTCCATATTCCATCCTCCATGGGGAAGACAAACGCGTCGCGAGTTCGCTGTAGCTTCTGGCTTTAATATCTCGGCTGGATGGAGTCGTGATTCTCGCGACTGACTGTCGAAGTTCTCACGCGACGAAAAATGGAAATATACCGTCGTAGTTGAGCTGTTCGAGAGGCTTACGCTTGCGGAATAAGTCGAAGTGATTTGGGATCGATAGGACGACGCGTTATAGAGTATACTGAATATTATTCGCGCGTGAAGGCTTCTGCTCGCGTAGTGCATTTTCGACGCGTCACCATGTGAAAATGGACCAAAAACTAGATCTGCCGTTGTGAGAGTATTAGGCGTAAAATATATTTTATTCTGTGCCTTCTGTACGCGTCCGAACCCTCGCGGTTATGAGCGCAAGAAATGAGTTGCAAGTCAAACAGATAAAGTACGAAATGGACTGTATGAATTTACTGAATGCGTGAGTATCAAGAGACTGTCCCTTCTAGATATATCAACTGTTATATCGTGTCTGACGGTCACATCACGACCCTTGAACTTTGACAAACGGAAATGAGCCGTATTCGACGAATGACTGTTCGTATGTAACTACTCTGTCGTATCTGACGGTTGGACCACGACCGTTGATATTCGTAAGGCAGAGCAAAATCGTGCGTTACGACTGACGACTGTTGGTATCTAACCCTGAATCTGTCTCGTCATGCCCGGCAGTCGTATCACCACCTGACATTTTGTTTACGTAAGACGGAAGACAACGAATGACGAGGAGTGAGTCTTCGTATCTGCCCCGCTGTTGTTCGTTCAAGATGGGTGTGAAGGTTAAAAGTAAAAAGTTTGTTTCTCTTACCGAGTGGTTCATGACACTGTTGGCCCTAAAAAATTTTTCGACCCTAGACCCGTTTCAATGGTTTCAAAAGCTTTCTGTAAAAAGGATTATTTCAGGTGCAACCATGTTAATGTATGCTATATCATTTGTACAACGAGATTTAATGGAAATGTTTATTATCATCATCGTTATTCCTACTTTATCCAATTAGATCAACTACAATTAAAAAAAATACTTTAATTAAAAAGTAAACGCAATATTTTTGTTGTTTTCGATGTTATTTTTTCCCCCTTTTGTACAATACAATAGCCATCGTAATTTCTATGATACGTTACCCCCGTTCCGTGGATGACGTTTAGTCGTTTTAACCAGTGTTTCCCATCCGTAAATTTTTGAATACACGCGAACATATTTAGAGAAGTATTTTATTTGTAATCGTCACGCGACGCGGAAAAGCTATCGATTTTGACCGTGGTGTACAGATTTATCGCCATTATGTATTTAAATTAAAGTAACAGTTCCCTTATTTGTATATTGTTAATTTAGGATTGAAAATATTAATGCCATCACGATTTTAAAATCTGTGCCACATGAATTCCAATTTTACATGTTGCTCATACACGTGTAATCCATTATCGCAATTAGAGTCAGCTAAATGGAACTTTTTCCCATGCGAAACAACTAATTAAGCATTGTTGCCAATGCAATCTACCTCGAGATCCTAATTTTTCGAACATATTTCAAATTCTCGAAATTATAAAATATTGGACTGTTGCAAAAAATATTGCATTTTTTAATACATAGCATTGCAATTAATATAAAGAATATTTAGAATTCTCTTCTCTAGATAATTAAAAATTTATTAGCAACAAAGTGACTAAAGGTTCGCAATATTTGCTTCGACACGTATCTACCAAGTTCTAGTATCTGTAAATATTATACGGTATATTTTAATATTTTCCAATTTACTAGGCATCGTATCTGAGATTAAAAGTTGATTCCTACAATCATGTAATACGATCGACATAACAACCCGTACAATTCTCTCTATCTAATCCAAATAAGAAGAAACATTTATAGTGCTCGTCAAGATGACAAATATTACATACACCTATAAAACATTCACACAGTCTCGCCTTTATTACCTCATCAAAGATACGATAAGCATCAAAGGTTCAAACGCGTAGCAAACAGATAAAACCTAGGGAAAGAATAAAACCAGGAAATAAAAGGTCGAAAAAAAAGACTAACGAACGATAATCACGAGAGAACGGAGTCAATTCAAACACGCGACTCATCAGCTATACTATTAAACACACCGCGCTGTTATCTTTACATGTGTCGATGAACGCTTGCGCGCGCGTTTAACCTAACACCGTTCCGAGTTAATACGTTCCGCGTTAATTTATACACCTCTTAAACAGTGGCGTGCTCTCGGACGAACAATATCGATTGCTGTCCGGGCACAATCGTTCGCAAACATAAAGCTTCGAATTTGTAGAAGCATTTAGTGCGAAGCACATTACACTAATGAGCGACGAATTATGTACATTGCCGCAAATGTATTGCCGTGCTTGCACATCACGGCCGCGATGCGTCGTTACGTCTGGTAACAATTTCGGACGCGGAAGTATTAATCGTGTCGCGTAAACACGCTCGGCACTGTATAATTTACTGGTTCGCGCGCGCCCGGTTAACGCGATCTTATGCAAGCGAAATTTGTATGGTTGAGCGGATGAACGTAATGTCACGTTATTAATTCCTTGACACGCTCCCGTATTTCCGTGTCCATCTTTCTCTCCCAATTTTACTCAATCTGTTCACCCAATTCGCGTGTACGAGACTTGTTAGTTACTCTTGTTCCGTGACACGAGATCAAATAGGATAAATAAATTAGAATGGTAATTGGACAATCTCATGAAAACATAGGTACGCTATCGTTCCAAATATTAGGATCTATTTAAAAAGTTTAACAAATTTTACTTCCTTATGTATTTTAAGACCGGAATGATGCAAACGAAGTGGCGGAGTTATAATGAAATAACTAGGTGATAGAAGTAGTGAAAAAAGTGTTCAATTTATATGGAATATTTTCAGGTGCCGCAATATTTATAGCTAACAGTGTATGTATGTCAGGTACGTCTAGAAAGTAATGAGACGGATTCCGGTCAATGTGGCGGTGATGTTTGAGACGTAATATTTTTACTCTACCTTCAGCAGATCGATTCAGCTAACACGAGCGATTTTGCAGCGAATTTTAGAAAAATGTGTTTTAGTGGCACGTTGGGGAAATGGAATGGCGACATATCGAGCAGTGTCCTACACTGCACATTCTGTAAATGAATCTTTGGTCAACGAAAGTATTCTTGTGATTCTATAGCTTTCACGCGTCTTAGGCTTGAATCTATATGAACTTTTTCTTTTCTCCAAAATCAGAAGCCATTTTAAGGAACATCATTATGAAACTGTGGGCAACGTCCAAAACATCGTAACTGACCAACTGAAAGTAGTTTCGGTAGAAGAATTCAAGCAATGTTTCCAGAAGTGAGAGAACCCCATCCGGAGATATGTAACTTCTCAAGGAAACTATTTTGAAGCGGACGATATATATTTTTGGTTAAATGACATATAAATACTTTTGCAGGATCAGTCTCGTTGCTTTTTAGACACATTGTACGTATATAGAATAACATGCGTTCAGTGTTAGAGTTTGATTCAATAGACACACTGGTGCTGTTACAAACATAGAATCATTGCTTTTAGGATATTTCAGGTAATAAGCACATTTTGTGATTACGTTGCTATACGTTCGATGGAACTTCACGACCGTCTGATCACGTTCTTCAAATTTAGATATGCGATAGTAAGACAACTGATGTCTCAGTATGCTAAATAGAAACCTTTCACTTCGTGGAATATTAACAATCATGAAATCGAAAAAAAAAAAAAAAAAAAACGAAAGAGTTACTTTGCAATGAAAAAGTTGAAGATAAGCCAGCCATAATCTTATAACCCAATATTGATTACGTCAGCCTTATAGAACCATGTCTGGCTGATCTCTGAAACTTCAAAGTATTATCTTATCGTCGAGGTATCTCTAAATTTCAAACCCAAAATCGTTGATCCTCTGTTTCATATTTTCAAAACCGAAAATCCCTACCTTTATGAATCCAAACTAAAAGTATGTGTATCAAACTATCATGATACTACGAAACCTCGAGAGTCGCAAAAATCCGTCCTTCAGAAGTAACTGGTTTAAACCACCCTTTAGAGTTCTCATCGAAGATTGCCACGGAAAACCTTTAGATTCGCGTCACAAAGCTGTTAAAGAAGAAACTGTAGAAACTGCAAGGGAAGGAAACGTTTTGAAATAGAGGGTTAGGTGACACGTTAAAGGCAGGATAGAGAGAAGAAAAGGGATAGTCGATTTCGTGGGACATGTTGTTCGCGAAAACGGCGTGGCAGGAGAATGGAAGCGAAGGGAAGGGAAAGACACATTGGTGGGTGCTCGGGTTTTAGTTGACAGTGTCAGCGTTTTTTAACATACTGCCATTTCGGCGTTTCATCTATCGTGTGTGCGATACCGTGTGCGTGCAGGACCAGGAAATTCATGGAAAATGGAGAGCGTCGCGATACCACGATTCAAATCAGTCATAATTTTCGTATCAGTGTAACGCGCGTAACACGTAATCGTCGACGCTATCTGCTAATTTATAATTTTTACCATGCAAATAACAATATTCCGTGTTGAATGAATATCGCCTACATCTCGTTAAAGTGGCTCACATTTATGTTTTCCTCTATTGCGTTTTGTATAAATAATTTATTGCATGCGAAAGTATCGTGCAACTGAAGTATTCACAACGTTCGTTATTAGAAAGCTATGTGTTGATCGTGGAAGAAAGTGATTTTTACGAGGTGATTTTCTTTGAGAATGAGATTATCTTTCATTTGACAAAGCAACGTTTACACTCACGATTACGCTGCTATGGATGTAAAAGTAGCACGGATATTAATCTCATATCACTACTTTCTCCTTGTACACTGTTATACGTACGAATTTATATTCTCGGATACTTGGAATATACTTGGTCGATTTATCGTCAAAAATAGGAAAATATATTTCACTACCCACACGGACCGTCGATTTTTATTGCTTCTAGATATTGCCGGTACGACTCGTTCGAGATTGTCATACGTTTATCCACGATCTTACGCGCGAAAGCATACAACGACGTATGTTGTCGCGCGAATGTAAAGGATTCTCGCGGAACACATCCGAATTCCGTTGCTGTCTGCACGCACCGCTCAGCGATATTGCGATATGTATTCCAATAAAATATTGAGACAGGTAGCCAGTGGCGGAGGCACAGCGCCTGGCAATAATATATTGAATATTCCCCCGTTGGATTCTGCGGAATATAAAAACGAGGCACAAAATAACCGTTATGCCTGTTTTGAATATTAATATCCGACGTGTGTAAAAATTCACGCATACACAGTCGCAGACACACGTCGTGTCGCACGCCAATATACGGAACACCATGCACATGCAGATTTGTGACGCGTGCTGGCAAGAGTCGACCGATTTCTCCAGAAAGCTTAGAATCGCAGAGAATATTTGATGGCCTCTCTGATTTCAATTCATAGCTGACAGTTTCGATATAGATACATTGAATTTATTACTGTTTTTTTTTCTCTTTTTTTTTTTGTTATTTCAGTATATAAGTAGTTATTTGCCATTTGACATTTAGTACATGATATAATTTTTAAGATCAATGATTAAGACATTTCTTCCTAAAAGTTTAATTGTGCATTATTAATATAATATTGGTATATCATGAAAAGAATTTAATATCGTTGTACAAAACATATTAACGTAGTACTAATAGAGCATGATCTTAGCGAGTATAGGTTGTCAGTGTTAATTTTTTTATTAAATATTTCAAACCATTTTGAAAGAAAATTCGCTTTGCAGAATTGTGGAACATTGTTGTATATACTTCGGGTATTGATATTTTCGAAAGAATTTTCTGAATTTCGTTGGTTGTAATTGTTACTTTTATCTTCCATTGTTAAAATAATGGACTCTCTTTATCGTTATAAAGAGCAATCACCTGTATGCATCTGGTTTTGGCACTCTATTATGGAAATTAATTACATAATCGATAAACGTTTCAGTATATCGTGCAGCACATATGTTCGGAATTATTATATTGTTATTATAAAAGAATCGAGAGCAGCGCGTTACCAAAATATTTAAAGCGTAACCGGTAACCAGAAATTGTTCATGCATGTTTATTTATGCACTCGATAATATATTAATTTGTCATAATCGTAAGTGAACGACAAAATTTATTACTCTTTCCTAAGTGCTTGGTGCTATTCGATAAGTTAAAGTGCAAATTCAGCGATCATTAATTTGTCAACGAAGCAGAATATGCATGCAACTATTCCAATCTACTCCAAATACAAATGCAAATACAACTTTTTTACAGGCACAATTTTTACATTTTTCTCAGAAATTCATTTATTCATTTGTCCAATATATTGTTCAACGGATTTCTTTTTGCAAGTTATGATTTTGCACGATGTAATTACACGCTGTCATATTGCACCTCGACATAAAAGTATCTCCAAAATTTTCTCGGAAACACAATTTTTGCATTTTCCTCGCATTTTTTTATCTGTCCAATATTTCATCCAATGAAATTCTTTTTGCAAGTCACAATTTTCGTCAGTAGTACACCCCTTCGTTTTTATAATACAGACTGTAGATTTACGTACGAAACTTATGGAATCGCACCCATTTCCACGGATAATTAGCAAACATTCGAGTTCTTCATTAGAGGCACGAACGCTTCTATGATCGACGTATATGAGAGATCCAAAGTTATGTAAGATCCGTCACGCGCCATTCATTAATACCGTATTTTCCTATGTGGTCGCAGTACCTGCGCATACATGATCAAGGTAAGTGGCATCAACGGCCGGAAGTAATGGACGATGGTAGAAATTCCCAAAGGATGACGTAACGTGTACACAATCATCCCTTACACACACGGCTGATTAGCGGCTTATTAAAATTGAAAAAGAAACTACTAATTATTACTGTTACGACCGGTATCAACAGCTGAATCTGTTGGGCGTAAACTGGTGGCCGGCACGCAGCGCACGATAACGTAATAAAGATGGCATACTTCAGATAGAAAACGTAGTAAACTAGGGAAGCACGCTCAACGGTGGACCGAAAATAACCATATTTCTCTCGTCATTACCCCGCTATAATGCGGCATATCGTTTGAACGACCGAACGATAGCCGCAGTATTATAAACGTTTATTAGCTCGAAATTATCTAACTGGGTAGAGCAGAGCGGAGGAGAACTAAGTACGAACAATTACTCAAATTTTCGGCTGCACGTTTAACCAAAAATTATGGTCTTTAACGCGAGCTTGTTTTGTAGACGTATAATTGATACGATAATTAACTCGCGATTACGTAGTATTTATTTTCCTCTCGACTAAAATAAACTAACTACCTAAACTGTTAAGAGGCTACTATTCAATAGTTTAATTATGTATATACAATTATTTGTCTTCTATTAATTAAAGGATAAATGGTACCGTTTGACAGAAATGTAAAGCAAGGAAGAAGGTTTGTAAAGATTAAAGGAAACGTGTATAAGCTGGCGCGGAAGTGGAGAGATTTCTTGATCCAATATAATCCAGAAACGCAAAAAGAAGCCCAGGTGTGTTCGAAATAAAAACGAGAGAAAAAAGAAGGAAGAATTCTCGTGTACATTTCGATTCGTGTTCCGGAATCTTAAAAACAGCTGGTACTTGCGCCCTTCTGCAATTAGTCGCAGTTAACCTGCTTCGGGAAAATCTTCGCCTCGGCTAAGTAGGTTAACCAATCTGAATAAAACGAGCGTTAGATGCGGATCCACGGCGATCAGAAAAAGGTAGCTTGCTGAACGGATTAAAGGCTGTAGGTCGGGTTTTCCCGGGCGAACGACCTTCTTCCATTGTTTTGCAATTCCTTGAATATTCATACGAGGAAGGCGTCTCGCTGCTTTCTTATTCCATGATGGATGAGATCGGGAAAGCAGAACGAAGCCAAAGAGACCTACTTCTTGGATGGACAAAGGCGCCATCCATCACGTTTCCTGGTCAGCCGAACATTATCTTCCTCGCCCTTAATTCTCATCCGATACGTGATCCTTGTTGCGAGCGACGCTCGCATGCAAATCCACGTAAATTAAGGATGAAAAGTGATTTATTCGGGAAGTAATTTCCGCGCTCCGATGATTTCACGAATTAACCCACTTTAGACTTTTTCGAAAAAGAGGGTTAACTGCGACTAATTGCACGCACGTCGTTCTTAAAGATTCCGAACACGAAACGAGAACACTTTAATGTCTTTTCTTTTTCATTTTTTTTCTTTTTTTTTTTTTTAGTGCAATGCACATATTTCTTATATGGTTGGATTATCTTTCATCGAAAAAGAAATGTCGTAAAATGCAAAAGACTTCGGAAGACATGTAAGAAAAATTAGAAAATTATTCTGTAATTTTTTAATAAGTACACCGTTATAGCGTAATTTCGGAGAAAATTCAAGTCGAGCGATTAATTTCATTAAATGTGGATATTTACATTATTGATAGAATGGTTAATATATATATTGTGTTATCATCATCGTATGTTCAATCATCGATCAATAATATGTTAAGTGAATCCGTTACAAGTAAAAATTACGTTTTGGCGATTCAATGTGCTAAATGAATTTTAAGCACCGATGAAATCTACATATATTATATGTCAATGCATGCTCCGCAGGTCGAGTTTGATAATATGTAGATTTGTACGGATGTTCGGAGAATCTCTAGGTGTATTCGCGAAACATTTAATTCTTCTTTGTTATAGTAAATTAAAATCCGCTTTATTTCACATTATCATTCATACTTTTACTTCATTTCATATTGTGAAACTTAAATGTTAAACATGTTGTATTAATAATTTTCTGATAAACCAGAAGTTAACTTAAATGAGCCTCTTAGGAGTGAAATTGGTAACATTTTATAAAGTTCTCAAATTCACGAACCTAATACATAATTAGAAAACAAAACGACTTATTTTCCTGAATTAATTTATCGCAAGATATCAAAAATTAGAAATTCTAATCGAATTTTAGAAAATTTTCACTTTTATCTGCATTTCAATTTATGGAGTTGATCATTGCTGCTTCTTAGAGATTCGAATAAACCTTACGGTTACTCGTGCGAGAGTATGTAGCATTTATGGGTATAATTACAAATAAAATTTCTTTCAGGCAACGATAGAAATTGCCCCTTCCGACATAAATTTATGGTAATTCACGTACAGTCGTATATTCACCCAGCTATTACAGTTCCATCGATAAAACTGATTTTTTGAATTGCTGCATCGTGCGGCTCGAGCAAAGAAGAAGGCAGAAAATCGAGCGAATCGTAAGAAGCAAACCGCTCGGTGTTCACGGGATCACGCACGCGATTATTCGCAACAACGACGACGTCGACGTTAACCGATCGGGGTGACTGGGGTGTTCATAAGTACGGCAATCTTGGCCTGGTAATTTTGTGCAAATAGTAATATCGTGCAGACCAACTGGCTGTGAAAGGTTGCTGCTACTGCTGCTGTTGCTCGCAACCGCCGCTTTCGAGCGCGCCGCGTTTCCTTTTCCCCCAGAAGTGGCCTACGTTGGATTCGCGTGTCAGCCTATCGTTTCCATTATGCCCACCTTTGCCGCTATAGTCAGATAAAACCAATTATAACCTATCCACCCTCGTCGACATCAAGCCAAACGTTGTCAGCGGCCCCGAGCCGTGTGGCTCACTGCAGAGACGATTTTACTTGCAAACCAGACATTTCACCCTCGTAAATATCTGGCCGCTAGCTTACGTGGCGCGGTCGATCATCCTCCTTTTCGCCAATTTCAGAAATCACTTTGACCACAGACGAAAACCACCACATGGTCTACCCGTTTTCCATCCCTCCGTATTCTTGTTTAACCGAAATTAAGGGCAATTTAGTAAACTTCTTTCTGATTTATTAAAGGGTGTATATGATAAGTGTGTGGTGATTTATTATACGTGTTGGTTTATTAAAGAGACGAGTGATAAAATTGTAATAGTCAGTCTATATTAAAATCACTCTAAATACAAGTATAGAGATAGCGTATGCCGGTCGTAATCGTCGGTCGCTCAATGCCACTCTTCAACTCTACGCTCGCTATTCAACTGCCTACGACTCGCTACAATGATTGTCCTAGAGAGCATGTTCGTCTGTTTGTATCGGCCGGTGATATTGTAAAAAGTTCAAATGTAACTCCGGTTGACGATTACAAAGAACGGCGATAATGTTTTGTCCGGAGTTCGTTTACCTTTGAACCTAGCAAACCAAAACAACGTTGGCACTCCAAGGCACAATATGAGTCTCTCCCGATTCGAATCTTCCATTGACTCATGTGCCGCTATAAATGTTTGGTTAGACGAAGAGTGAGTACGATAATTTGATAGAAACTGTAAAAAGAAATGTATTTGGGAGAACGTTTTTCGAAAGATATTTCTAAATTTAGGAACACTATACTTTAACTTTTATACTACAACTGAGAAGCTACCCGACAAGAAAGATCTACAGTGCCTAAAAATGTAGGTGCCGAGTGTATCTCCTAATTGAATAGTTGAGTTATGAGATTATTATGTATTTTGTAAATATATGAAACGGACAAAGTTTTTCAATAGCCAGTACAATTATCAATTCAAATGTAACTAAAATTATGAAACTAGCATTAAAAACTTTCATTGTAACTAAATCGATCTATCATTTTGTCTCCTTTTTTCCCAGTAAACTCTTCAATTATACTTGAATTTACTGTGACTACAAAAAGATGATGCATTTTACTGAGTAAAATGAAAAGAGAAGAGTTGCACAGGAAAATTGACTAACTATAAGCAAATAGCAGCAAGAGTATATCTGTCTTTGTACTTTTCTATTACTCCATGAAACTTCTTTACCGATTTTGTTTCAAAAATCCACGCAAAACACGCAAACCAATTTATGTAAATCCGAGAGAAAGACGAGAAAATTATGGGGCAACTTCAAAATTTCACGAAGTCCGTTCGAACGTAACATAGCATAGAAAGATACGAAGAAAGATGGAGAAGCTCGAAATGGTCGTAAAATCTATGCGATCGATAAATCTATAGGCCGCGTGTCGAGCGTACGCGATTTTTCAACAAAAGGACGCATTTGATACACATAAGTAGAAACGTGGCTGGCTGTCGTACGAAGAAACACGACTTTCGAACACGGAATTCCATTCCTGGCCGAGCTGCATTGATCGTGGCGTATAAACGTTTCTGGGAAAAACGACGTGCCGTGTCGGCTAGAATTAAGTAACCACGTGTCGTTTCGTATCGCGGGTCTATGAAACTACGCATGGCCGCGTGTCGTCACGAGAAAAGGCAGTATCAGCCGCGGCAGAAATTATAATGCGTGTTCAGTCGACGAAAAACAAGTCGGCGCCGTTCTGCGTCGCGACAACGATGAAAATGTTCCCCGCATTCTCTCACGGAAACGTCGATTCCCATTCCTGTTGTTATATCGATTCAATTTTTAATACGTCTGCTTCGCCACGCTAAAAGCACATACGTTTACCTTTAAACCGATATAGCATCGTGGATGAACTTTTAAGCGCTACTGTTAAATTACGAGTGATTACAACAATTTAGATCTAGATCAGATGTGGATTGGATTGCACATCTTTACGGTATTTAACACCTGTTCTATTCTTCTATATCGTTAATTCTTTTTCATACTGCTTGAAGGAATAGTAATAAAAAATATTCAACAAATTTTTGCAATTGCTTTCTGTAATTACAATATGTATTCGATGAAAGTAAATAAGAACTAAACAACAATTTTTAAAAAGAAACTATCTATACATATTATCTGCCGCGTTATCGTAACGTTAACTTTTAGGGATTAATAGAGTTTTGAAGCTCTTAAGCAAAAACTAAAATGTTTACTAATTTTCCATTATTTTCTCTGTATGCACAATGCATTTATTCCACTACAGTTTTCGTCGTAAATCGTAACGCTAACGATTTAAATTATTCACTACATTTGAAATATATAATCTTTTAAAAGGAAAACGATACGATCAATACAATTTTATCGTATTACAATACGCTTGATCGTGAAAAGCTTCGGAAATTGATAGTAATCGGTCGAATTGCCACATGGTCCTCGGTATATACCGCTGTCACAGTGATTTCCGCGTTTGTATGTCGGTATTACGGTTCGAATAAAAGGAATGGACAAATTGTCCACTGTAATAACTGTCGCTCGAAGTTACGTCTCAGCTGCACAAGGGGAGATGATAAAAATGGTAGACATCGACAGCGAACGAATATACAGTAGAGATGGGTCGACACTCAGCGTCGAAGACGAGCAACAGAAGCAAAAAGGAAGTCGAAGATCGTAGGTTATATAGCCGCCATCCTCGGTGCCTTGGCTAATCCACTTGTCTTCCCGGCAAACTCAGACTAGCCTGAACTGACCTATCACGTCAGACGGGAAGCTTGCTTTCCGTCAGATTGCATTACACGGCTAAACTTTCATTAGCCTCGTCCAGCAAGCGACAGCTTAACCTTTCCCTGCCGTTTCTACCTTCTGTCTAGTCGTAACTGATAATTCACTCAACATCGCGACATCCCATGGGCTCATACTTCAAGGGCGTCTGCTCTCCCTTTCTTCCGTCTCTTTCATTCCGAGAGAAGAACCTTGAAAAGTTTCAAGGGAACGTCGACTGAGAATTCAACGAAAGTTAGGTACAAGTTTTAGTAAAGAACATTGTATGCAGCGCTTTTGTTCGTCGAGGGCATGCGTTTGGGAATGGGTGGAAGTAGACAGTAAATGTTAGTGATGAATTGGCCAACTTCTTCACAGCACCGCAATTTCGGATGAAAAGTGTTTTATACAGTAACTCGCGAGAGCACTTGAATATTTATCATAGACAATTTCTATGTCTACATTGTAAGTGTTATGTAGAACATTTTGAAAATTTCATTGGTATTATCACGAGACTGTCATGATTGTATTGATAAAATTCGAAATTAATCTGAAAATATACATGTAGTATCGTGGACAAAAGGTCTAAGATATCGGTCGAACCATAAACAATGTCGCGAGAGCCGAGGCGTCGTCGGGTCCATCAATGTGTCGTCGGTCCTTCAAGTGAATAGTTTCGTAGAAAAGGCCTACGTGACCCTGGCCACGGGCTTTCGCGGAACACATGCGTGTTGGGGTTAAGAAAAGACAAAGGGATGTTAGCCCAGGGGGTATGAGTTAGTTGGAAAATCGTACAGTGTGAGTTGAGAAGTTAGAGAGAGTGAATGCAGAAACCGGAGAGTGTGAGTGGAGGAGCCGGAGAGTGTGAATCGGGAAGTTGAGAGCCGGGTATGATAATAAGACGTACGACAATATTGTAATCAGCTCGTTGTATTGAATATTACTTGTTAAACCAAAACATCATTACTTGTCCTTACTCTAAAGACCACTTAAGTTACTACATACATACAGAAGTTATACGATATTTACTGTTAAAAAATTGACGTATAGTACGAATAGCTGTCTGAAACTTATAATAGACGTGGATTTAGTAAAGTAATAATATTTTTTCCATCTCTGCGAAATATATACTTGTAATAAATATTTTCTCTCTATATATATACTTTCAGATTTGTTTCAAACTTTGCCAATATAATCGTGATAGTCAAGTCTCGTAACAGTGCTAATGAAATTTCAGAATGTTTTATGTAACACACATAATGTATATCCATCACATGTGTCCTACAGGTGTTCGAATAATTTCGTGAGCTTGTGTATTTATTAGGTTGTCCGAAAAGTTTCTTTCGTTTCATAAGAAGATAATAGATGAACAACAATTTCTGTTTTATGTTATTTTATTGAATTAGGTATGATCCATTTCGTTATATTTCTATTATTATGTTCGTGCATAATTCAATAAACTAATATAAAACAAAAAACATTGTGCGTCCATTATTTCCTTATAAAACGAAAGAAACTTTTTGGACAACCTAATATATCGCATGTCGTATAATCTTCCAATGTGTGCGAAAAATTATAACAATTATAATAACTTTGCTTTAATAATCGCACTTGTAGATACTAGTTGGAGCATAGATATCGTAATTGCTGTGAGCATCTAGTATAACTGGCTTTGACAGCTAGCTTTGATAGCTCTGATTTGATAGATACTTATGCAGTTCCATTGACAACGACGAAATCAATGAAATAACAAACTAGACTTGAACAATTTTATTGAAAATATCATTCTACCGGAAACAATTTACTCTAACTGGATGTGTGACGAACGTCAATTTGAAAAAAAAGAGAAAACAAAAAAAAAAGATAGAGAATTGAACAAAATCGATTATTCTAAATAAAATGTTTGATAAACGATGCAATAGGATTGCGTTCGCAATCGTAGCAAACCTTTTTTTTCACTAACGACTTGCCCATTTCGTTTTTCGTTAACGACTATGTTACTAAATGTTACAAACTCTCTGTAATCTCTGTAATCTACTAGTTCGTTGTATCACAGAATGGGCAAATATTTACCGTGCATGAAACAGAAACAACTACATATGAAAATCTACGATTGATTGAAGTGACTTGATCAACAGACGAGTCAATGTTTGCTCTTTCGTTCGACTTGGTCAGCCGCGCGTGACATTTTTCGCGCGCATTACACTGTAATACGTATATCGATTTCCGATGTTTAATGAATGTGGGCACAATCGAATTGTCTAGATAATGATGTCTATCAGTGGTTAATGTCGATATAACAGAATAGCTGAAATTTTCCTGGGGATGAACTATTTGATAACTTTTAATTTCGATCAAAACTATTATCTACGTCGCAATGAAAAAATTGTTCTTTTGTTCCATAAATTTCTGAATAATATAAAAAGATAATTGACCTTTTCATTCGAAACCAGTGAAGAATCGACGTTATGTTTTTTTTAATTAAATTAATCGGTTATTGTTGTTAGAAAGTATAATCTGCTGCATTTCTGTCATTTACTCTACTGGAACGAAATGATAACGAACAAATAATCGTGTTTCGCTTAAAGCTCGAGTTCGATCAGATAACGTCAGCCATAATTTTCTTAGTTGCGCTGTGCTTTCATACGCAATTAATTTCCTAGGTAAGCTACATATGTGCGGCATAGTTTTGAAATATGCTTTCACAGGAAGAATTGAAACGCGTTTATTTTACGGATTACTATCTCGTATTGATTTTCAAGCACTTGCGGCGTTTGTGTACGAATACGAATAATACGCGCTTTTAATTGTTTATTTCGCTATTCATATATTAAGTTAAATTCTAGCGACTCTTTTATTTTTTGTCTCAGTTATCATTACGCATGATGGCTTCGTATGACGGCAAAATCGAGCTGGTTAATTCCCAAAGACAAATTGTTTACAACTGTTTTCGTAACATTCGATTATTCTCTGCGCTCCACCGAATGGGCTGGCTGTATAAAATCCACGCTTAAAGTCAGCGACTTTTATTTTAATTCTAACAATGTGCTTGAAATTGACAATTTTTTAACCGTATGTCGGAAGTTTGTTTCACATGAAATTTGGAGTTTTTAGCACTTGACAGAGCGGAATATGAATCACAGTTTTATCGTTTATTACTATTCAGTTGCCTCTTAACCGAAATTTAGTGGAATTAAAAATTAATGCAACTCGTATGAATGACTGCTATCATCATTAGACAAATTATAGTCGAAATCAATTTTATCTAGAATTCAAATTTAAAATACATATATCGCTATCAATTAATTTCCAAAAATCATATTTCAAAAAGAATTGGATAGCGTCGTGTAAAATGCTGCGAAAAATCGCACAGTAAAATTGTATCACGATCATCCTTCTGCAAGAATGATACGCCTACATAAAGTGAAAATCAAACGTAATTATCTGGAAGGTGCCAAATTCGTTCAAAAACTCTGACATATATGTTGAACAAATTGAAAATTGATTGAAAAGATATAAAGTACGTAGCAATGATTATAAGAACTAATAATAAAAGACACAAGTATTTCAATATTATAGGAGCTGCATTTTTGTAAAGTTATACTCACTTTGGACATTCAGTGTATTTACGACAACATTAATTCCCAATATAATTTCAAAATCGATTTTCTCAAAAGGCAAAACCTTATTTAAGCTTAATCTCTTTATTCTTCATTTTCAATTTATCCTCCCGATGATTGTGAGGCACCAGTATATGATATATTCCACTACTATCGCGTGGTAAAGGTTGTTAACGACAGTTCACGTCCGTCTTGCCAGCAGAGAACGATCGCGGACAAAAGAAGCGTCCGCCGGTCGCGTAGCAATTGCAGCTTCCCTCTTGGGAATTGCATCTGAATATCCAGTGCGTACTCAGCCGGTTGATTTGTTCTGCAACCCTCCGGGTAATCGAATGAGGCGTCGCCCAATCTTCGCTCGTACATGTACGAGCGTGTGTCCCGATCCCGGTTCGGCCTACGAACGGTTCTATGCCGTTTAAAACGGCGCGGCCGAGTGGCTATTTCGCGAGGGTTCGCGAATTTACGCGCGCGTAGACGAACGCACGACGCGTACGTGTGCGAGCGTACAATACAAACCCGGAGGATCCCTAACGAATTCCTCGAGCAGGGGCTCCATGATATCCCTCCCTATGAAATTCTCCTCTCATTCTCCGCTATTGATTTTCCCCGCCGACGATTTAATTGAACCCTCCCTCTCGCCTCTTTAATTAGAAAATTAAATCACGAAAGAACGTTGTCACTATGAAAACAGTTGTACCTAGTGTTGTCCTTTGCGATCTCTCTAGTAATGGGATAGTGCCCCTCGGATCATAACATTTGTGTGGTACGTTATGATATGTAAAGGGGGAATTATGAAACCGAAATTAATATCGAGTAGTTATCGATGATGTTTATGCGTTTGTAAGAGACTTATAGGAGCTGGAAATGCACATAATATAGGAAATTATGGAAAGTATCTGAAGTGTAATATGTTATTGTACGAAGATTATACGACAAATTACTATTATTTTCAGTTATATTCAATAACAAAAAATAATAGCAAAAATTCGTATAATAAAGTTCATACTGTGTCTAGTTGTGATTGGCGTATCATATTTGAATTCGGGAACGCGATGATTATATTATAAATGTACCAAATAGCTTTCAAGTTTTCTATGTCTATTGATATTGGTATTTTATTAATAAACGTATTCGTCATATCCATTCGTACTTAATAAACGAATGGATATGAATCACAATGTGATAATCTACCAATGATATCGATTTTTTATCCGGAAGGATCGTTCTAGTTTTAATAACTGAAATGGATAATCAGATGTCTGCAATCCTTCAAATAATTAGCAGCTGGTATTAGAAGCCACTCTATTATCATTTATTCAGGATGCAATCGAGATCTAAAATAATTTTCGATTAAATTTTTATTCCTTCATCTTCGATATTAAATTGCTAAATTTCGTTGAAAATTGTACAATAATATAATATTATATTTTTGTCGTTATCTAACTCTTCAACAACAAATTCAATTTTATAGAATTTGAGTTGAACGATTGCATTAAAATTGAAAATATAGAAATACTTTTTCTATACCAGGGAAAGAAATATTAAGCGAGCAACGAAAAGGAAATACTCGAAATAGAAGCGTACGAGCTCTTTCGTAGTAAATCGAGATGAAAACTCGGGGGTGGAGGTATCGGTTCGAGTCGAAACGCTCTGGGACGCTTTTTTCTCTTTTTCCGCCAGTTTCCCCTTCTTTTGCTCTCCTATCGGTGATCCTGGAGTTGTAAGGGGCAGAATATCTTCGATAATCGACACAAAGCCGACCGATCAGCTTCTGCTACGGTTCGTCGACGTTCGAAAGGGAAAACTGGGCCAACGTCTAAAAGGCTGGCCATTTTCCACTTTGTTCGGTGGATGTATTTCGAGATGTATTTCCGGTTACATCGATATTTCGCGGCTAACATACAAATTAAATTGTTACTCGTCCGACAAAGACACAGACCAACTTAATCGACAACTCGTAACTTTCTTATAAAATTCATTGGAAATGTTATGTAATACAAATAAAAATTGATATTGAAAATTATGATGGAACGTGATATTTGTTTATGGATGTAAGTAAACGAAATAAAATCTATGAATAAAAGTGAACCGAATATTTTGTAATTCCATTAGCGAATACGATGGGAGATATTTTTGTAATTTTTAAAATCGTTATATTCGTCTTATTGTGCATAAATCTGTTTTTAAGTCAGATTTCAATTTACGCTCCATATAAAATATATTATAGAAAAAATGAATATTATATAGTAACGTATTTTATATAAATTTTTCATATGCCGATTTTATGCAGACCTGAAGGTACAATATCCAATCCTCGTTGATATTTGAATATTTTCCTTTGCCCCTCGCTTCCTTTCTTTTTTATATAAATATACCCTCGATATTCGCCGATTATCATTTTATGCGTATAACATAATCGATGTTTCCTTTCTTAGACCCTCTGCAAACCTTTCTTGCGACATATAACGCTTTCTTTCGATATTACCGAGTATGTCTCTGCACTGTGTTCTTTCCATGGAAAAATATCGACACATCTGTCCAATAAGTATCCAGCACATCTGTTGTAACGTTTCTATTTATTGAACGTATTATATTATATATGACCGATAGCTTTATGATTTTCGCTTAAATCGTTTTTTCTATATCAATATACTCTTTATCTTACGTATTTTGAAGATTCTATTAATACCAATATAAACCTCTCCATTTCCACTCTTATATCGTTCCTTACATTTGTATGATTTTAGTATAATAAGATTGCAAGTATTAATATAAATTTATATTTTTATGATCTTTTATTCATAATTTAAAAAACATTATCATAACATTTGCATTATCTACTAATATCATAAAGAGTACTAGATTTTTGATACCTTATGTGTATACTATATGGATATTCTTTTTAGTATATTATATGCATGTATTCTGTGAAATTTTTCACCTTTAAATAAATATATAAACAGTTAAATAACGCAGTTCGTTAAATAACTATCGTTGCCGCCAAAAATCGGTGAAATCGGAAAAGTATCTAACCGAAGAAAGCAGTCAAAAAGACGACAGTATCACCACCCTTGCCGTAAATCCACGGGGGGCAGCAAATGAGTTTAATTTTAGTTGTATTTCAATGAAAAGGGCAATTCTCCGGTGGCTGTGCATCCATCATGGAGAATAACGTGAGCCGGCCGGTGGGATTAGCATGGATATGACTGAATTATACAGAGACTATGCGCCAGACTGCGTGTACCATACGCCACTCTCTCATTCGTTCTCTACCCCTCTCGCGCTGTCTTTCTGACTCTCGCGCTTCTGCCTCTCCGGAGAGCCGTCATTTCAAACTGGCTGTATGATGTTTAATATACCGGTAATGCGGTAAGCTTTAGGAGGTATACGAGGAAATAGTGTCGACTGCCTGGACCCTTCGTGATTGAATTTATCCATCCCGTAAGCAAAACTTCCGTATTATGAAAATAATTATACCGACTTCTCGGGTTTCCTAATTTATTTTCTTTTGTGTCTATGATTCTTGGTTGTAACTTGCTTTTGAGATTATAACGAAGAGAAGTAACGTGAACGTAAGAAATGAGACAATAATTATAATTACAGTTTAATCAAACAATAAAGTTTAATGAGTTTATACAACTGATAAAAATATATAATAAATTAATAAATATAATAAAAATTGAATGTAGTGTCGTCTGCATAATTTAATTTCTGCATATTTAATAAAAAATTATTTTTGATAAGTAATGTCTACTTCTTTATAAATGTAATAACTTTAATATACACACGTTGATACGTATCTACAATAGCATGCATGATACATATTTAGCATGCAGAGAACTAAGATCTCTTCCAGAAATACGATATCTGTAATATGTAGTCAGTATCAAACATTTCTTAAAAATACATGTGGCAACTATTATTTGCTTTTATTAGTTAATAAATTATAATAAATATATGCAGACTGTGAAATTTGCATGCAGTGCAGAAAATCTGATCGCACTTCCTTCAAAGTTAATATTATCTGTATTACCGTCTAAATTTACCAGTATACACGAAAGACAAATACAATTTTCAACAGTAGTACCAGCATTATGCATGAGTTTAATAGCAGCTTGCACGCTACATTACTGTACTTATCAATTATTAAATTACAGTACCTTTACTTAGATCTAAGCGTACTTGTGATCGCTAGTGAAATTAATTATTTTATATATAGCCCGTATCTGTCGTTAATTCAGAATTTACCGTAAGATGAAATGATACATAAATAGCGATAACGTTGATTTTTACGAAAGCACGACTTAAGATTAATATATTGACATGAACTTTTGAAAAAATTATAGTCAGAATCCAGTTAGGAAATTCTATACACATTGGTGTTGTTCAATATCTTTACAAGCAATTATACATCCTAATATATATATACATATAGGAATTTCACCAACCAGATTAAACAATATTATTCCACTAGGTCTAAAAATAGAAAAAGTCGTGGATAAATGTTGTGCATGCTTTAACAGGCTCTATGGCACGATTTTACATGTAATCAAACTTTTTATATAAATTTATTTCTCGGGCAAACACGTATAAGGGGAACAAGCTAACGTTATCGAAAATTCAGTATGTTGATTTTAGGCACCTGCTAACGAGCAATTTTCGATACGCCGGTCTACTTTGTTGAATTTCAATAACATCCTAATTACATCAAATATAAATCTGATTTACCAAAATTGGATGTGAAATTGGTTAAATATTTGTTAAAAAAGCTATTTCACGATCATTCATTTTTATCATCCCTTTGCTTACCCACGATGACCAATCCATAAACGTAAATCACTCTAGTTACAAAACTACCCAAATCAACTGCTCGTTCCAGGAAACGAGAGCAGGCTGCTCGATGGCACGTTTCTCTCGTCCTTGAGAAATCTCATTGGTCCGTAGATCTTTTTCGGCGCGAAAGAAACCGTGCTACTTCGAAAAACTTCTCGTCGGCTTTCTCATCCCTCCGCGGACGAAAAGTTGGCCGGTCAGGTCAAGAGGATTCTACATCGGTGAATGGAAAGGCTGGGGGTGGTTTGCTGTTCGTAGTAGTGCTTGTACTCAACTAACAAAGAGAAAGAGAAAGAGAGAAAGAGAGAGAGAGAGAAGCAGAGTAGGTGGCAGTAGGAAAGGTGGCCTTTGGATATGGGGTGAGGCTTATCCCTTATCGTAAAGCGAGTTTAGACGTAGACGGGCCGAAGCCGGCTCTGTATTTCCCCGGAGCTCCGCAAAGTCCGTATAGGAAATCAAGTTAAATTTGTTGAGCCGATAAGGGCAGTAGGTAGAGGTTACCAAGGTATGGGATGATGGAGAAGGAGGGGTTAGGTGATGGAGGGGACCAACGACGGGGCTGGAATCGAGCTCGATAACGGGCGAAAGCTGTCTTTATGTACCACTACACTCTCGCATAGGTGCAAGCTATTTCTCTCTTACCCTCTTACTCTCTTTCCTTCTGTGTATATGTATGTGTGTTAACATTTCGGCCTTTGGATCGTGTTCATGGGAGAGCGGGTACGTGTGAACTGCCGCAGGAAATCCCGATCGGGCGTGGAAAGCTCGATCTACGAACATCGATTGATTCCTCGTGAATTCTATCCCCAGTACCCGGTGGCTGTGCTAGCCCGGAAAGCGATCGGGCACCGAGAGACGGACGACTTTGCTCGTGGAAAGGCAGCACGGGCCGGGAATTAGCTGTACGCCCGTTGACGTGCAAAGCCCGTTCCCGATGTCGATTTCGACCGTAAAATCCAGTCGGCGACGTGTGCCGTGTCACGATTACCAGTCTGCTCTGGCCACCGCACACCGCGTTGCCCTGGCGTGTTGATAATTCCTGCTGATCGTCGCATTATTTATGAACCTCGATACCGTTCGTTGACCGCCTGTCGATCCAGATCGACTTTTATGCAAAATCGTGCGGCACGATTTCGTTTCGTACAGGTTAGAGCCGTGTAAGTCGGGAATAACGTTGTTGCGAGCAAACTTGAACGAAACGGAGCGAGCGAATGCACTTTATCCATGCAAATCGACTCGTTTATCGGTTTCGTCAAGGACTTTGTTACTTGCAATTTATTGATGTTATTAATTTTTTAAGTTTAGATTTTTTGTAGATTTAAAATATATACTGTATCACGAAATGTGATGTATTAGGTCGTCCGAAAAGTTTCTTTCGTGTTATAAGGAAATAATGG
Source organism: Bombus affinis (assembly GCF_024516045.1). Classification (NCBI taxonomy): domain Eukaryota; kingdom Metazoa; phylum Arthropoda; class Insecta; order Hymenoptera; family Apidae; genus Bombus; species Bombus affinis. The sequence continues at coordinate 5,369,847 of NC_066347.1, read as the reverse complement.
ATGCACAACATTTTCCGTTTTATATTATTTTATCGCATTACGTATGATCCATTTTGTTTTATCAAAATAAAGATCACAACGTTCGACAGATTAGGTTTCATATTTGTATAAAGATGCATCGTTGTTAAAGACGTGTCTGTAAAAGAAAGACACTTTTCGGACAACCTAATACATTTGTTGTATATTGTCGTATACAAAAAAATCGATGGTTTATTTCCAGTTTGTCTAACGAAATTGTGTTATCTTTACTTTTGATAAAGTAGCGAAAGCATTTATCATAATGAGGATGTTCTCACGTTTCCTGTCATGTTATTTCTTTTGGCGAGAACGAATGGAAATTTGATGGGAACGTTGGTCATTCCACTGATTTATTCAGCTTTACCCATACGCGAATATACCATTGTTGATTACTGTCGTTAGTGATCGAGTTAATGGCTCGAGAATAAATTGATAATTAGACGCGTACGTTGTTCACAGGCTATCGATGTACATAATTTATCACAGAAAATTAGGCTGCTAATGGAATCGCTTAGTGCCGCGTTAGAACCAGAAACTATGTACTACCTAATAAGTCATTGTACGGTTCATTGTATACTGTCGTAACATCGAGTTATCGAGTCCTAGATGCAGATGAATAAATAAGCACGTAGTAGAACTTTTATTTGCTTCTATCTTTAACAATTTTCCAGAAATATTTTGCAGATAAGGATTAATCAATCGATTGAAAACATTTTATGAAAGTTTGAATGATTTTAATGCAACTTTGATACTTGTTGAAAGTATGTCTTCTGAATACCTGCTGAATTTACATGTTAGAAAATAATGATACCAAATGAAACGATATAGTCTACATCGTTTTATGAATTTAAAACTTTTACGTAAATGTAGGAACAAAAATTGAAACCATATTGATAAACAACATGTTCCTTGTAATAATCAGTTTATTATTACAGATGACTAATATATTCTCTGATTCTATTAAAAATCACATCCGCAGAGGGTAAAAGAAAAATTGCAGTTGTCCATAATTCTTTGTTATCGAATACAGTCGCCTTAATCACAACAGAACGGAAGTCGTAAATTGAGCTTGTTCATTCATAGAGTGGCCCACTTTTCCGGGGCTACCATTGAAAATTATCATCGTCTGGGAATACTTGTAGCCAGTTAATTAAAAAACGTGGTACAGGAGGCGGCGCAGCGTGGCCCGTTGTCATTGAAATGTTGCCAAAAATTTTATTTCCGGCGAGCCACGCCGCCGGCCACGTTTCCGTCGAGCAAACATTGGAAGCCAGCGCATCCGTTCGCCCTCTCCTCTCTAGTTTTCGAATTTTGCATTGAAACGCAATTACCCCGTCGCGCAAAATATCTACATTTCAATTCTGTTACACTCGGTCGCCGGTTTTCCTTGGGAAAATTGTTCGCCGTTATGCTTCGCGAGAACGTTCCCCGTGCCGAGATATTTTCCAAATTTCGTTAACCAATAGTCGCGCAACGATGTGGAACATTCTGTTTGATTACCTAAATTGTTGTTTGCAGCCTTGATTCGTGTTGATTCGTGCCGAAGAATGGAGTTAATTAGGTAGTTAGTATAATAAAATAACGCAACCGCCTCTATAATACATAGATACGGTATTGTTACGATCGTCGAATCAATGGAAAATTTTAGTGGAGTAATAGTTGAATTTTGAGTTCCGAAAATCCTAAATATATAGACTTTCGTAAATATAAAATATGGAACTGTTTTCATATTGAGTACGATTTACAAATTCAGTTCATATTGGTAATTACTTTCTTATATTAATTTAGCTGTTATATTACTGATTTAATTTTGATATGACCTTTTAGATGAAAATATCTCACATTTGTGAAAAATGTTTAAAAATCGTCGTTAATATACATTAGAAATTATATGTCAAAGACATTCTTAAAATATAAAAGGGACTTTTCGTTTATTGAAAAGAGAACAAGATCGAAAACATTGCAACAGGGTTAAAACCAGTGTACAGCGTGTGATCTAAATCCATTTCTTTCGTCTCCTAATTCATGAAAGGAGCAACAAGTTTTACAAACATACTTCGTTACAGGAAAAGATATAAATATTAATTTTCATCTAACAAGTAAAAGGAAGACATAGGTATTCGTCATACCAGATGATATACCAGTTCGACTTTCAACTTTCTGAAAGCTGTATATAAAAAGACATTCATTAATCAACGTGGTGGAAGTGATCAAGTCATCAATTAAAATCGCAAAAATTTTGTCCAAAATGCTTCATCAATGCTTCATAGTCAGCCAAGAACGTTCGTAACCGTTCGACACAAGACATTAAGCTAATGGTTATTCCCACTCGAATTTTCCCTGCGTTCTGGGTAATAGGATCGAACGAGGGGCATCGAGACTGCACATAAAGCGCAACCCTCGACCGCAGCAGTCGGATACACGGTCCGAAGAAAAATGTGCGGATGGACGTACCAGTAGCCGCGCCTAAGATCGTTGCCGCATGCGGCTAGCGGCCAGAAAAAATAGGGGCGAAGGAGAGAGACAGCCAGAATGCCGTTGAAATAGAGGGAAGCATCCCGAAAAAACGAGCCGTTCGTTTACAGGATATTTAGCCAACTTTAATTAGCATAATGAACTATCGTCCAAAGTGTGATTACTATTTCAGCTACCCTCGCTGCGGGGGTGGATGAGGTCGCGTAATCCACAGTCATTGGAAGAAGGGGTTACGGTGTTACATGCCAGGTAATCGTCGAAAGACCCGAAGAATTCACAGCATACCAGTCCACGCGTAACGAACTGTCTCTTCCGACGAACAATTTTATTATTAGTTTCAGAGTATGCAGGGTGTTCACGTAAAATTTGCGTCGTGAACCAGAGGTAGCCAGAGGTTACCGCGATTCCGTCATTTCTGGTTGGCTCGATTAATTTTTAATTAATTAGCCGCACATCCTCGCGCGATCTCCCACTACCTCGCAACGCGGCCTCACTGATAATTACGTTTGAAATTCTGTTCGACGAGTCTCGTTACAGAGAGCACTTTGTTCGTTTCGCGGTCTCAGCTGGGGAAGTTGCGTATTAAATTTTCAGGTATTAATTGGCCAGTAACGCATCAGGAAAAAGGCAGCTTGGCTGCTATGAATTGCGCGTTCGTTGGAAACGAATTCGTATTCTATGAAGGAATTTACCTGTGAATTCGTAGCTTTTGTGGCAAATAATATTAGAATTGAAAGAATGTAGATGGCCAACTCTTTTAGCTAATTCAATAAAGAATCGGCTTATTTTTTCAGATTTCCTTAATATTTTACGAATACTTATTTTTATTCGTCTACTTTAACTTCCTCCTCGCAAATACCATCATATATGACAACTCGAAGTTACCACATAACCCAGGAAAGATTTTTGACAATTACCAAATACAGTCTAATGTAATTCAAGAAACAATACACGACGTCCGAAAAACACAGCGAACGAGGATTGCACCGAGGACAGCACCTTCCATTTTCCTCGCTCTGCTGTATAAAAAGGAGTCCACAACAGTTGAGGTCGTGGATGTTTCAACAATGCAAATAGAGTCGTTCGTTTAGTGGCCTATAACAAAAGAGCGAGTCCGCTGAAAACAAAGAGGAAACACTGGCAATGAAACCGGGACTCGGCAGGATACAAACGCGGTAGTCGTGCTCGTTCCATCTTCCCTCGTGGAACCGGCGTCGTTGCTGCACGCGCAGTCACCATTTCCCTGCCGCAAAGGTAAGCTGCGTTACTACTGGCTGTCTCCGCGAAGTTACTGCCGCGATCTGTTGCTCTATGGGCCGTGAAGCTCGAAACGCGGCAATAACGTAACCTTCTTACCAATCCAGTTGTTTCTCCGCCATCGTCGTCCATACAAGAATCACGGACTTGGTCGATGGCGTGCACGTAAATCTGGCAGAGCGGTTTTACTAACGGCGATGCTGTCGATGGCGGGCGCTGCTTGTGTTCTGTAGTAGTAGCAACGAGCAACAGCGGTTACGAAGCTGGTTGCAACGATTACCCTCCCCATTTGAGAAAGGGCCCCGTCTGGTTAGTTTTGGTTCTTCTCTTCGGGTAGTTTAATTGCTAAATTGGCCTTGCTAGATTCAGTGGACTGGCTGTACCACGCGCCTCGCCACCGATTCCATTCAAACCCCTTCTTCGTCCTCCAATTCAGACGATGTACACGTTCAGAATGCTGACGATACTATAGTCGTAGAACCTCGATCAATGGCACACCATGACCAAACTGTGGAAGAAAGGGCACCTGATCCTTCACAGACTTTTTAAAGCAGCAAGATTTACCAAAGATATTCGATAGAGACGTTCGTCTTCTGGCTACGTCTCCTCGAGACGAGCGAGACTGCGGCTGGGAAATTAGCGTGAAATTGTGTTCCAGCTAATGCGAGTTTCATTCGGCAAGAGGATTAAATTCCAACGCATAGCCGAGTTACCGCGTTTTATTGCACGTCCCCGGTGGTCTGGTACCCGGATAAATGAAAATTCGCGCTCAGTTGCGAATTGGCAGCCGAGAGAATATACATCGCGAGACGCGGTGTTGATTTAACGCGGTCTGAGTGAATATGTGGTAAGACTGTGTTGCCGATGACTTTACATCGTACAACGATGATGCATTGTATGTGCATATAAATTGTTTCACTGCTTCTCTTATAGTAGTTCTAAATTACGGAAAATTTTGTCGTACTCGGTAGCTGAAGACGCTATTAGCTAATTGAAGACACAGATAGCTGAAGTTCATATTATATATATTTGTGAAATTTTCTTTTTTCACATGCTGCGTTCATAGATTACTTGATATTACGAATAGACGGATCGATGTGGCATATGTACGATAAAAATGTTTTATCAACGTTCCAATATACCAAACGCTATAAGAGGCACGCTGAACAGTCTATATTGTGACCATAAAGAGAAGATAAGGGGCTTCCTATTTTATTATCTCGGACGTATTCGTTATGGGTAATACACAAAATCCTGGAATAATAGGAACGAGATCCTAGAGCTCGCTACACATGAGATTTGTGTCTTCTTCAACCGCCGAATAACGACGATTTTCGGTTCCCATTTTACCATGGAATTTCCTTCGTTCGCGAACTGTCTGGCCGATAACGTCTGATTTTTCGAACAGAACACGTACCGTCGTTCGTTTCACGATATTCTTGGAAGCCTTCCGCGTTCGCCTACAATGTACTTTTAAATGGAACGTTCTGTTCAAAACCCAGCGAGAAAAATCTTAACAATTCATACGGTATAGCTTAACGTTTTAATGTAACGAGGTAAGGTAACGTGAAGTTTTTAGCTAAAAGTATATAACATCGAAATATGAAACTTACAGATCCATTAAAAAGTCTTCAACCGGATAATCAAGAGTTTCACTAAGGATACTTTCCTCAATTAATGGTTAATTAATGGTTAAACTGCAACGTGTAGAAACCACTTTTGCTAATTAAACGTTTCATTCCACCAAATCCTCCTTGTCGCGATTACAATTTTCGTAGAGTGCTTCTGGTGGTTGCGTAAACTCGAGATTCGAGAACGACATTAATTCTCATATTTTCATCTTAGCTGCAATTTAATTCAAGTACCTCCGCCACCACGTGTTGCTCGCGTCCGGCTTGCAGCGGCTGTATTGCCTTTATTAGAATCCCGCTGAGCTGCCACTTCTAAATGTTTCCCTTGTTCCATGATTACGCCACGTTGATAGCGTTTTAAGAGAAGGGCGCTACGACGAGGTGTTATATACTCCCGAGATTATTTTATTAATTAAATGCGCCGACGATAAAATGTACTCTCCAAGGTAGAGGATAATGATGGATTTTTTTAGCATGGTTAGGGTACATTTTCCTTTTTACTCCATTTATATTTAGACCGAAAGGAAGATTATTTCACAAAAATAAAACACAGCAAAATATTACAGGTATGATAATAGAGGAAACGTGTGATTGCATTTTGTAAGAACATATAAATGGTATAAAACGCAATAATCTTTTGTTCTTACGCATTTGCAAATATTTTACTCTATTGAGAATGCAATAATTATCAGTTTCGATGCACAACAGGGACTCGACGAATTATAAGGAAGGGAAATCAATTCCCTTTGTTCCAACGGAATTTTTTCATTTCTTTCTCGAACAAAGCGAATTCTGATAGGGGATACGGGTAGGCTTTCTACGTGGCTCAGTCGTGCGGCATAATTTTCAATTACAATAGATTATATCGCGTTGAATTTAAACTGGGATCGGAATCACAGGACGTTGGTTCTTGTTTTGACAGTATCGTTGCGACGAAACCGTCGCTTCTCGCATACTGATATTAAAATCGGGTAACGACAGTTATCCTGATATAATTAAAATACAAACAACTCGTATCTTATAAATATGTTAAAATAAACCTGCATCAAGTTTGCGAACATTTGATAAAAAGAAAAAAAAACGAAAGAACATAAACGAACTAAAAGATCGTTCGCTAAACACCAATTTCCACACTAAATTATATAATCACATTCTCTGAAACTCTTTACGATACTATAACTCCCGTTTCATAATTTTATCTCAATTATTCCCTGTTCCTTATCAATTACGTACGCTTTTACGATCGGGAAGGGGATGCAATTTTTTGCATGGTCAGCATAGCTCGTCGGCGACCAAGATCGTGACCAGGCTATAAACGGTCGGTTTGCGTAAACGCACAAAAATCGTCGAAACTGCATGCCGGCCGGTTACACGCGGAATATTAATTAAGCTGGTCGGGTAAAAGCCGCGTGTTGAGCAGCGGTGACGCTCATAACGCCCGTTGTACGCGTTGAATCTCCATTACGAACGGTCGCACGTTTCCCGCGTCCGTTTTGAATTACGAGCGGAAAGTATGGAGCGATCGTAAAGCTCGTCTCTGTGGCAGCTACGAGGGAACGCGTTTAAAAGGTCGAGACCCGGCCTGACGACGCTGTCCTACGCACGCGAGGACAATGTTAATAAGCGAACGATGAATTATTGCCACGGAATTCTAACGACATCTATAAGTTTCTGGTTTCGTAGGGCCAAAATTTGGACGTTTTCGATGTTTAGATGCTATAGCGAAAGGAGCCTTGGTTAACGTTTCAAAGGCGACGTTGATCGTTTAAGTTAACCCGGTAAAATTTCGCTCATGAATTTCTTGGAAGGTCAGTTTCATCTTTCTTGGAAAGTTCTTTTACACATTTGAATTTAAAATTCATTGTGAACAGGTAGCAGGGACTTCAAGAAGCATTCTTGAGCTTTTTTAATCTTTTGGAAATATTGAACAGCAAACAATATAAAACGAGTCAGTTTGCCTATGGAAAGTGTCAAAATAGTATGTTTGCGCAGGAAGGGGTGATATATATTTTCTTTGCTTTGTTATTTATTGGTTTTGCAACAAAAATTCCAAACTTTCTCATAGGTCGTGATTGATCCGGAAGAATCAATCGATAGAAATAAAATTATTATTGAGGAACCATCCAAGATATAGGACTCGGAACTGTCTACATATTCGTAACTACAAGGACGATAAACTAAAGTAACAAGAAACGTGATGAGAATTCCTCGCTAATATTTTTATATGTCTATCTACATAACATTATACTAATCTACATAACTTATAATAATAAATACTTACTTGTATCACAATAAAATACATAGGAAGATTCTTTTTTTATATTGATAGCAGGGAAACAGGGAAACATTTCGATGAAAATAGAGGTAAAGTAAAGGAAATTATATCACTCCAAAATGCAGTAAATGATGGCTATAATTTAATCATACGTAAATTTGGTTAATTTATTAGTGCAATTATTAGTAGATATTATAGGGATGAGGTCCTTTTTTAGAATAACATTTAAAAAATCAAATCTCCCAGAGTATTTCGGGCAATTTCTAATTACTGGATATTAAGTATTTACACCATTAAGGTAGATTAAGAAGCCAAACAATTTTAGGATCCAGATTAAACGGAATTGTTATTTAATTAAATTTTAACATGAAGTTATGAAGCTTAATGGTCGTAAAAAGTGCTCCGTACCATCGGTAAAATAGAAATATCGTAAAACCTTTGACGCGTTAAATATGTCTGATTAAACGTTGTTCCGTTGTTAATTACCTCGTTAATTACAATACTGACCTATTTAGTGAATAAAATTAATTGCCGTTCCAATAAGTACTTCGCAGGCAATATTCAAGAAGTGAAAACTTATACAATGTGTACATACTGTAACATTTTAAATTGTAAAATTCTCTCCAAGCCAATTGAGAATGAAACTAAGTGTATTTATACAAGATATAACGCTACTGAATCATGCTACCAATATATGATCTGTTGTAATGTAATATATATTATCTAATAATAAAATATTTTATCCTGATATCAAACTAAATCTATGAATGTAACTTTAAATCGGAAAATTTCGAAATATATCAAACACGAAGCAAGTAAATACTATACTCGTTTAAATTCAAACTCAACGAAGAATAAATTCTGGCGACATTCACGGGCAACGTCATTGTCAATCTCGTTAACTTTCATCGTTTCGAAACCTTTTAATGCAACCGGCTGCTTTTTCCCTCGATTTCGAAATTCGTATTTAATTCACCTCTGCGTGATACGCGCGCAATATTAATTTTCCACTCGCGGGCGGTCTTAATTTTGGATTCAACGGGGATGTACGAACGTCAGAAGTGGAATCAGGAGACGGTTAGACACACCACCTTCAGCGGATACCCCAGGCAGCGTGATAATGTCATGCTAAGATCAATTTTGTATTCCGAGCGTCACTTCGCAGACTCAAGTTAAGTACGAGCTTTTCGAAATTCCTCCCATTAACGACGAAGCTTCCTGCTTCTGTCTACATTTACGAGTGCTCTTACGCGTTTATTTACCCTCCCAATTGTTTTATTCGGCTTCAACGTTCTCCTTTTTGTCGCGAGGCGGTATTTTTAAATCGATACATTAGGCTTCGCAGCTCATATATTTCTTTCCCCATTTGGGTTATTTAGATTTTAACATTGGTGGAATTCGTAAATAAACTTTTATATTCCTATACGAATAAGATGTAGAGATAGACTCGAAAGCATAAATATTCCCTTATTTTTCTATATGTCCATTTCTTTTGTTTTTTATTATCGTATTTAGATTTTTATATGGGTAATGTTCAAAACAAATCTTTTCATTTTTATATGGATAGAGTGTATTAAATCCTGCGGTTTTTGGATAAACAGTAATAGTAGTATTGGAAAATGAATCGTCAACACGTCAAACAGAAGTTATGTTAAGTTAATAAGAAGCAGTGGTGCGTCTAAATATTCGCGATTCCTGATTTTCTAGGTAACACCTGACTTACCTGTAAATTAGATACGGGTCAGATCACTGGGTTAAACCTACGCCGATATCTGGCTTAACTAGCCGGAATTGGTGCATTTGCATTAGGTCGAATTTGTGGTATTGGTTACGGTTTGGCTAAAAGTAAGCCCAAATTATACGTACTAATTTGCTGGCTCGTGTTACGTACGATCGTGTCGTGGTAAATTTATACGTGTTATGCGCAACGTTTATCGTACTTAACGTCGGTAAGTGGCTTTCGCAATGAGAAGCATCAGATTTTCGATTTATCCATCTCCAAATAACAGTCGGAAACACGTTTACAATCGATCGCTGATAAACAACTAGACTTTATCACTTAACGCGTACAAATCATACATGAATACCTTCACGATTCACCATGGCTTCAAATGCAAACCACTGATTCCTCTTTGTTAAAGATAATTAACGTTCTGTTCTAATTCGTCATTTACAGCTTCTACATTTAATTATATCCGTAATCATTCGTGACTAATCGGTTAATTAAATTGTATTCATTTAATAAATTCGAATAATGTAGCCAACTGTATCATCGCGACCTATAGCAGTTTCTGAAATATATATATATATATGTATAGGTGTACACGTTTGACAGAGAAACATTTAATATACTTTGCGGAACAGAGACTTGCTGCTGTTTCTCCCGACGCGAGTGTCCCAGGTCGCTTCAGTCGTGTTTCTTAGGCAACGACTATGTACATGTTCTCGTTACATTCGAATAGAAGTTAACACGAAATTCCCTGACGGCGTATGCGTCGCAACAACGCTACTTCCGGTGGTACAGAACAATAAGGGCTACACAAGGACGACGAAGAATATGTAAATTGGAACCGGAATGAAGAATAGGAAAAAGATGAAAGTGAGTGAATGTCAAAGGAAATATGATGTACAGGTGCAAAGGAAACGATCGGGAAAGCGGGGAAGATAGCCAAAGAAGCTTCAGAAATCGAGAAAGAAGCAAGAGAGGAGTGAAAGATAAATGTGGAAAGATAATGGAAATAGAAAGATGAAAGTAAAGATAAAATGTAAGTGGAAGATTACACAGAAATGAAAGGATACAAAAGATAGAAGGAATGAAAAGGGAGATGAGTTAAAGCAGTAAAGAAATGGGAGAAAAATTACTATTCTTTCAAGTGAATAAAGGTGATCCTATCTTGTTCCATTCGCCAATAATCCAACTAGTTAACAGTTGTTGGAACAGGAAAATAAATTAAACGGTGAAGTGATCTGCGTGTAGCTAGCGAATACAAAAAAAAGGACAACGGTATCCAGAAACAGCAAGAGCACAGGAATTAACTAACAGACGAAGTGAAATAAACACAAAAAAGAACATCGAGCTGAAAGACAAAGTTTTCCAAGGGAAGAAATCAGAAAATCATCGTACAAATGAAAACGAGAGTGAAACGAAGAGGGGGAAAGGGGAGAAGTCACAACGAATCCTGGAAACTTCGAACTGGCTTTGGCAGTTTAAAAGTTGCACGAAGGCGTCGCGTTGCGTCTCAACGCCGGGAAACCTTATCATGGCACGTACACTCGCTCCTTGGCCAACGTCTTGCTACGATATTATTTCCGGTAAATTCCAGGCCGGAAACTGCAGCTTCTCAGCGAATCGGCGACGAAGAAGGCGTAAGCCTGGCTGCTTGTTTGAAAAGATTTCGATTCGTCGCCATCGGGAATGCGGAGGGAAATCGTGGTGCGACGAAGAGAAACGGAGCCGCAGAAAGGTAAAAAGGAAGGGACGACGGTAGCAGAAGGTGAGGGATTCGAGTTCGAAAATTGGCTTCCAGTTTTCCAGGGCAACTTCAAACACAGATATCATCGGATCTCGCTATTTCTTGGATGGAACACAACATTTCCTGTTTCAGAGTTGGTGAATCTCTGATGCTTCTTCTTTCTCCCTGGGGCTCTTTCATCTAGATCAGATTGATTCCTTTTAAATTTACGTGAGACGCTGTCACGAATCTTGCTCGAGCTACATAAACGTTCGAAATAAACGTTTCTCTTACCCTATCGAGCCAATGAAATTAATCGATAAATTTTTGGTTTGAAATTTAATTAATGCGTTGTTATGCAAAAATTTCATTTTTACACATCGCCTCGATATTTGAGGAAAAAGAATGAACAGCAAGTGCAATGATATTAAAAATACGTTGAAGAATTAAAAACGAGATTAATGTTTATTTCCACGGCAAACATTTTGCGCTTCGTTTTTTGTCACGAACTCCTCTCATTAGCATGCGAAATAAACGCGAACATCCTCGCTACGTGCAAAACATTAATTAAATACGAAGCAGGAGAAAAAAAAATATATAACAGACTGGCAGGAACAAACTTTTTGCCAAACGAATGGCCCGTTAATAGCCCGATTCAACGTTTATCCGGGGTACTCGTCCGAAGAACAATGTATTATTTAAATATCGCATCGTGGAAAAAACATACGAGTCAAATGGCGAGCCATCGTTACCCGCTGAATTATTCATTAATTATAACGGGATTACTTCTTGAATCTTCACATGCGTATAAAAACCTGCGCGTTACATTACAGTAAAAAAGCACTCGTTTAATTGTAGAAGTTGCCGGTGTTCGCGAGGAAAACGAAACAAAACACACACAAAAAAAAAAGAATGAATGGGCCAACGCACGGTCGCCACTTCACTAGCAACAATTCATATTAATAAACAAACTTCCCGGCCATGTAACGTGTTTTTACGCCAGCCCGTAAAAATAAAACTTAATACGCGACGGCTCGTACCTTTCATCTGCCCCTCGCTTCTTTTCCTCTCCCCCCTCTTCTCCATTTTCCGCTTTTAATCAACCCTTAAGATCACCCGTAGGAAATTAAAATTGTTTATAATTGATAATTAGCTCCGGTTAGGAAAAAAACCCGGCGTGGCTAATAGTCCGCTAGGTACTGTTTCTCTGTTTAATCAAGCGTTTTACGATGTGCTTAAGCAAACTTTTCGTTAACATCGGTGAACTTATGATCGATGCTGAGCATTAAGCCGTATTTCGTTGCGTCGTTGTATAGTTAATATCAAGGACGTTGAGAGAAGTTCCTTGAGAACTTTCAGAATGGAAATTGCCATTGTTACCATCGGAGAGAAGTATAAACGAAGTCTGGCGTACCGTTTGAAAGTTGTATGAGTTCGTCGCCGTCGTTCAACTGTCATAATTTCGAGTACATTTGATTTTAATTTTAATCTCGTCCAAACGTAAAACACTTAGGACGGATTAAAACTTGTCCCCTCGTTCAAATTCTGCCGCGAAGTAGGAAAATAGTTTCGCAGAAATCGACAATTGTTTGCGGTTATTTTGCGAATCGGCTTCTTAGTTAAGAGAACAGCCAAGTTGCAGGAAGTTTCGTCGAGTTCTCTTCCGCTTTTGCGTGAAAATTTAGCTCCGCTCAAATTTTCCTTTGATGTTGTTGCGGCGACTGGTTCTTTGATCAGTAGGATTCTTCGAAACTGTTAGGTTCTTAGATGCTTAAGAACAATGGGTTATTTCGCTTCGGTTGCTCAAAAATTATTGAAAAATGATTAAAAAATGATAAGTAATTATTGTGGAAAAAAGAAAAGTTGGTAATACAAGTTATTAATAAACTAAGAAATAGAAATAAATATTCAATCTTCTTGATAAAGAAGAGAGAATATTTAGAAAAATATTTTGATATATATATAAACTCGTAAGTGCTTAGCAAACTCCTGAGCGTAGTTTGTACATCATTCCTTTTTGGAAACTCGCTGTACACTAATGATACCAGTTGATCTCCTATTTCATTATCCGTAATGGTTCTTGATTATTATAATTTTCTAAATAACAATAATTTTTCTCCTACTTCACGAAACGGAATCACCTGAACGCGAATTTCTGGTTTAATAATCGTATATGGCCAAAAAATAAGGTTGTAGGAATTTCCCCGAAATCAGAAGCTGCAAATCTTCGAAAACTTCATGGATTTTGCTAAAAGTATCGTGTTCACAGACGATTCAAGAAGAGAGAGAATGGCATTTCAGCGCCGTTTCGACGCTAAAAGAGAAACGGAGCGTTCTCGCGTTCGCCAGCGTCGAATTGCAAGCGGTTACCTCTCGTCTTCCGTCGAACGAGTGACAAGAGGCAAACAGAAAATGGCGTCGAACGGCGAACGAGAACGCGCGAGGTAGAGATTCGAAAAAGTATTCGCAAGGAGCACGTTGCTCGCATACCATGTGTACCTATACAACGTACTCTTCTTCCTTGTAAAATATCGCAAGCGCAGCTTTCCGAAACTGGAGCCTGTGTTAAGAATCTGCCTAAGTATTTCGTGTCCGGACCAAGTATCGCACATGATACGGACTTCGGCACGGGAACTGAAGATATCGTAGAAAACTCGTGCTCTTGTACGTTTTCAGATATCTTGAATGGGATCCATCGACGTTTCGTCGAAAATTGATAACGTAAGTCGATAATAAATTGTGAAAATTGTATTGATTATACGTATATATTATCACATCATAATTATAGCTAATTAGAATTACACTGTTAATTGTAGGTTTAGCATGATTATTATTCGTCGTATAAATTTAAATACAAGCACATAACAGGGTAATATAATCTATTTAATCTATCTAATATAATCTATCTTATAATACAGAAAAACACTGAAAAAGTATTGACTTACGATGATTAATTTTCTATACTATCGTGAGGATCTTTTTACTACCTAAATTGCCTTTTTCTCCATTACTTATTATGCATTTGATAAGAGTAAAAATATTAAATTAAAAGCAAACACAAACCGAGATATATATGTGAATATAGTTTGTGCAACTCGACATTCGTTCTCCAAGAATTCTGTCATTCAAAAACTATAGATAATACACATCAAAAGACAGCACGTAACATACTGAATTTCTCGTGACGTAATATAAAAACCTGCAACCCTACATTTCAGTAACCACCACGTATTCCACGTAACCACGATGTAAATTATAAAATACAACAGCCTTTCCTTGAAATTCACTAATTGTAACAGTAAATACAAAAGTATGCTCATACACCAAACAACTCACAATATTTGGCGCGTCCTATTAGCGGTAACGGAGTTTGCGTGAAACTTTCAAAGTTAACCACACGCACAAGGAGGGCAGCTGCTAGCTTGGTGTCAGTCTGGTGACTGAGCCAAGTGCTGATAGTCTGACATCGCTGTTAGTCGAGGGGCGAAGACAGAGAAGGGTTACAGGTTTGGTTTAACGGAGTTATTTAGACATGGTGTTGTTCTGGCTCGCGTAGTATGTGGGCCGCCGCCGGCTTATTGGCGCGGGTAAGCCTCATGAAACATGAGTACCCACTGGAATGGCACAGCTATCTCCTTTATGGAGATGGAAGCTTATGCATGAATCGTAAGGACAGTGAGATCCTTCTGTTCCTTGGGCAGCAGCTTGTCTATGACACGGTGGAGTATGCTTCATGCTTTTAAGTAACAGTCCGTCAAGTAAGGCGCGCATCCTCGTAACCTTCGATGCGTTCATTATGAAGTTGAAGGGTGGGAGAAAGAAGAAAACTGAAGAGAACAAGCACTTCGGCAAGCATAACCCTGTCTGGTAGTAAAATTTCGGCGTGTAAGGGTACACTGTCGTTCTACGCTCAGTTTACGAACGTTCGGTGAGAAAGTTTTGGATTCACCTCGTCACCGCGAGGGCCAAACGACTGTTATAAACTCGGCGAAGTTTCGCGTGGGGGAGAATGCAGAGTAACTCTTCTCACGGTACGCTGCACAAATTTTTCAATGACATCGAGGATGTGTGACAACTATGCTAAACCAGCGGTCGATGGTTCGTCACAAAGTAGTAGTAGGTATGAAAGGTTATTGGTGGATGGTGTCGGTAGCAAAATTCCTATGCCAAGTACAACGTCTAGTTATCTTGGAACGAATAGCGCTATTTTTATTAAAAAGGTATGTTTTCTTCTAGAAATTACAGTAAATATTGGTTGCTGTAGAATAAAATTTATACGGTTAATTTAATATACTCCCAAACGTAGATACACATCAATTTCCTGTTTTCCATAGAATATTCTATAACGTACCATACAGTATTCTCTATCTCCCCTTCACACGAGAGTATTTTCATATTTTATATCAGTTAGCAGAACAGAGTTCGATCCGAAGGACAATAAAATTCGTCCAGGAACGATAAATCTGAACGATAACCCCCGCAAGGGAGCAGGAAGTCGCATACACTTTACATAATTGCGATCGCGCCTCGAATAAATCGTTTTCGAAACGATCCCGCGCGCTTTTGTACTCCTGGTTCGCCACAGGGAACAAGGAATATTCGATTGGTAGGATGTCCCTGAGCAAACGAAGTACCATCGCGTCCAGCCCTGGGAAGAGGTGAATTTCGTAAATTGAACTTACGTCTGGATCCGTTTAATATGCATTAAAGCGCTTCACTCGCTTAATCGCCTCGAATTCCCACGACGTTTCATAATTAAGCGGAAATCGGACGCGGCCTGGATCAGTTCGCGATATTAAATTCAATTATTATCAATTCTCGTAAATAATCGAGCTCGAAATCGAAGGAGCTGAGGCCTCGTTCAGTCTCCTTCAATTTATTCGACGCGATCGGATCATGAGAAGTTTCCATTAAAAGGGAGGCGCAACTTTTTCACGATCCACGACAGCTGGGTGTCGCCGAGTGGAAGATTTGCGACAGCCTAGCGGCGCAATAACGAAGAACGCCCCGGCTAGAAAGTAATATGTAAGAGGAAATAAGCTCTCGCTGTACGTTCCGCGATATCTGATGCGACCATCTCGAGACCCCGAGGGATCGTTGAAAACTTAACTCTTTCTTTCTCTGCCTAAGCCAGCCGCGAAGCTGCGCACAGCCTGGGATCTAGCTGTGATATTTATACGACTTTTCGCTTAATTGCCCTCGCTTGGAAAGAAGTTGCTGGCGTAATTAACGCTATCGTTCGCGGGAAATCGTCGCGTCTTCCTCTGTTACCTATGTATACGTAATATACTTTGGTGCTGGTGAAATCCGTCCCAGCCGTTTGATTTATTTTATCTGCAGATTAATCGGTAACAAAAAAGCTTGAATTTTCGGGATCTTAGATGGAGAAGTTCGTGTAATATTTTTTAATTTCCACTGTTCTCCTTATATTTACATACTTGAGGTAGATATTATTATACGTGTTGGTTTATTAAAGAGACGAGCGATAAAATTGTAATAGTCAGTGTATATTGAAATCACTTTAAATACAAGTACAGAGATAGTGCATGCCGGTCGTAATCGTCGATCGCTCAATGCTACTGTTCAACTCTACGCTCGCTATAATGATTCGTCCTAGAGAGCACGTTTATTTATTTGTATCGACCGGTGGTATTGTAAAAAGTTCAAATGTAACTCCGGTTGACAGTGTTTTGTCCGGAGTTCATTTAACCTAGCAAACCAAAACAACGTTGGAAGTCCAATGCACAACAATATGAGTCTCTCCCGATTCGAATTTTCCGTTGACTACACACTACTATATTTCGATAGATATTATTAAGGTATAGATAGTGATTAGATATTTAACTTTAATATTCAGTATATTGAAATTTTATTAATATTTATACATTTCACTGTTCGTAAATAATACAAAAAAGCTATCTCTGAAGAATACATGAGAAGATCAGTAGGGTTAAAAGAAGCTATAGTGATTTTGTTTCTTTATATCAGCTTATGATTCTCATAAGGCAAGGGGAATACTTATGAAAGAAGAAAACGAGATTTTTTTATGATCCCTCCAAGTACGTAATATAGAAGACGCGAAATGGTTGAAGGTGTGCTTTAAATCAATTATACGATCGAATATTAAAATGTCACGAGCTTTGGATTAAATATTGTTCGATCGTTCACGAACATTGTTATATCGGTAAAATGTAATCCATGCAGGATTTCAGAGGGATCTGGCTGATGGAAAAGGGACGTCGAGAAGACATAACACTGTTTCAGCTACGTAAAAATAAGCCATTACAAACACGTGTCCTTGTCGATTAGCATAATGGCCGGACTTTTTGTACTTGCAACGATCCTCTTGCAAAAAATGTTAATACAGCGCGCTGTCGCGAGCAGATTTAGAACTAGGGACCCAGATGCTGTGCATGTGCTTACCGGAAGTCATTACACTTCTTCAGGGTGCCGTTCAAGAAGATCCACCTCTCTGCTCTGACAAACTTGGTTATCCAGAGTGAATCGATAAATTTATAGACCACTTCGTTTTTTTATCGTCGCGTTCTCTGCAGGATAAGGGGACTTATCGTGCTCGTATTAAAATAATATCGTCTTAAATTCTGTAACTCCTAATTCTTAATCTATTTGCAGATATTATAACATAACAAGTATTCAATGATTCTTATTTAATTTATAATATTATAGTATACGTTAGACCTTGCTATAGGGTGTCGAGACTGGTCCACTAATCGGGAGAGCGAGACCACCAGTGCAGTGGTGCTTGATGTAATTAATACGATTTTAACCTCATATCTACAACGTAACACTCAAACTTCAAATCTCAGATTCTAGACCTCGCACTTCGCAATCCAGTAACCAGATCTCACATCGTATAATTGAAATCCCAAATCGCAGGTCTTAGGTCTCAGACCATATACTTCAAGTTTTAGATGCAAATCTAAGTACCCTAATTTAAAATCTTAGATCTTAAAATCCAGACCCATGTTTAGTTTTCGAGTTCCTCCATCTGCGTATGATTAGTCCTATGATTTTGTTAGAAACGTGCGCTATTCCACAACATTCACAAGAACGAAATTTATTACGTTTACGAGTTCACATTATGGTACTGTGTTTGCAGATGTTCTAGAAGACAATCTAATACGTAATTAACCAGGACGCGGGAATGTCGCGGCAACAAACGCAACAAAATCCGTAAAAGCAATTTCTGAAGCTGCTCGAGTCAACGGGCTGTCTGTACTAAGGGAGACGCGCAAGAACATTGTGCCGCACCTTGTACGACGGACAAAGAAGGAAGCCTCTTAACTGACACGACGGCAGAGCTAATTAAGCGCACGTAACGTTTTGCAAGGCGATTAAACCGGCAAGAGGAATTCCGTTCTTATCTCGCCAGGTTTCCTCGAGGCGGCTTCAACCACCAACCCTTGCCATCCCATTCTTCCTCACACCATCGTCGCTTCTTCGTTCGTTCGCGAAATTATATCACGAATCTCGGCGTATCGTTATTTGTTTATAATTAGCGCCCGACTGACGTCGTTCGAGGATAAAATGGAGGCCATGGAACGCGTACGAGCCCCTTCAGATTTGGCTGGTATAACGTTTAAACCGTAGAATGGC
The DNA here is from genome assembly GCF_024516045.1 of Bombus affinis. Lineage (NCBI taxonomy): Eukaryota > Metazoa > Arthropoda > Insecta > Hymenoptera > Apidae > Bombus > Bombus affinis. The sequence continues at coordinate 5,351,122 of NC_066347.1, read as the reverse complement.
AGTGGTCTGTGTGACATCATTAACAACTTTCTGGCATTGTTTTCCGTGCGGCCGACAAACTGGGCTAATTGCTTCAACTTCTGACCCGTTTCAGTTAGAACGCTGTAACTAGCTGCTTCTCCCGAGCGGAGACGATTGTCCTCGGCCGTTGCGAATGCCACTCTCGCGCAGGCTTGCATAAAATTCATCCCCTCAGGGCGACGAGCACCACTACGCGACCGACGCCGCTTGCAATCGTCGCGGCTTATTAACCCGACGATAATTAGCCGTAATCGCGGGGACGTGAACTACCCGTTTCTCTTCGTGGCCTCCTCCTACCGCCGCGTCGTGGACTCGCGCGTCAGAGGTCATTGCTTATTTCTTTAAAAGCTCGTCTGAACGGTTATACTCGCGTGACGGTGATGTTAATCGATAGTTAGACGGATTAGAATTGGAGAAAACACAACTTTGACGATAGATAGTGATAGATACTGTCAAAGATAATATCTACGGTGACTTATAAAGTTAATAAAACATTTTCTCACTATGAGCATGCTTATAGTAATTTATAGTAATGATAAAATGATTGATTAGAAGATATATAGATTAAAGATAGAAAAAGATTATAGATTAAACGATATATCGCTTTTACTTTAAAAAAGTGTAACGAAAGATAAAAGCGTAACTTGATCAAATATGAGAGTTTCTCATTTTCAAGTATCTCTGCCTTTTGGTGCGAAAGGGTAGGTTTGAAATTATAGAAAGTTGTCGAAATTCTTACAGTTTCTTAGAAAAAGTTTAACATTCCCTAATTATATGGGAGAGGAATAAAGAATCACGAGTCTACGAGGATTTTATTTTAGAAGAATATCAATTAAAAGATGCTATGTAAAAACGGAAGAGTTTCTAGCATCAATAAGGTAACTGTAAGAAAAATTTAAATCGAAAGTGTTCTTCATGCGAGGAGTCCATTTTTGGATTGTTCTCTTTGAAAAGAAAGGAAGTTAATCTCTTTAAAATCGAACAAAGTAGTAGCGAAGGCATTTGTAAAAGTCGGATAATTACGCAAATGAAAAATTTCCCCAGCTACTTGTTCGTTTTCAGTAACAAAGCAAGTTCGATTAGCTTCGTGACGCTGATCGTTTCATCAAGTTACGCCGCAGTTTTTACAAAGTATAATTAAGAACAATTGATTCGCTATCGTTCACAAAACTTCTTGTTTACATCGTTGGCCAATTTGCAGAACTATAAGAAATATTGTGTAAAATCGTCTCGATGCAAGGAAAAAGAATAATACTGCAAATCAACCGTTGTCAGTCGCGCCAATTATTTGTTCGTGAAAGTTGCTTAAGTATCTGTTCCTTGCTCTTTCAAACATAATTCACGTATTTTACAAAAGACAATCGCGAAAAAAATGAAAGAGCAAACAGCGACAAAAAAGAACACTGGTTCTTGTCCTTTAAATCGGATCAATTGTTAACGAGCTATCTTGAAGAAAGATTTGTTAAGTCGAGTCTTTTCTTTTACTTATAAATAAGACTAAGGAGACGAAGGATTTTAAGAACTTGCATACAGGAGTATTTCGTTTTTCTGACTCGATTTCGTTTCGTTAAATTGTCTTTCTTGAAACCGAAAAAAAGATTCTTTAAAAGCAGTCTAATTTATCTTAAGAAAACAATTGTTCAGTAAAATTGGTAAGAGAATATTTAATTACAAATTTTTATCTAAAATTATATCAGAAAAATATTCATATTTAAATTTCTGTAATTATACTTTGAGATTCTAACGAATATCTCGTACTATTTGTTGCGTTATTCTTTCAATTTTTTACTTTTTTTTATTTTATACATGAAGTTTAATTTCTTCATACATTTTACAATTAGACTCTTATAAATATTAGACTTGTATATGTCGGAGATGAAAGAACACCGGAACCTTCCCTTTGGAACTTTGGGAAGATCCCTTAGTACTGTAATCCAGATTTCATCATAGCCGTACTAAGAAACTGTTGTTTTTCGATCCGACTGTACTTATTCGAGATTTATGATAGTGAGCTCGGGCTCGAGGCGACAACCAGTCGCCGAACGTAGTCGCGGTCAAGGGATAAACGTTTTGTCTAACAAAGGCATGAAGTAATTCTATAGCACTCCTTAAAAGAGATACTTGCGACGGGGCACGACGGTAAACGTTTCAATGGTTTCTGCCCCGTAGCTCGCCACACGCAGATTTTGTCCTTCGGGTAAAATGATTGCCAGATATCAACGCATCTTCACAGTATATGTTTAGCTGGCCGAGGACCCGTTACGAATAATCAAGTTGCAGATATACAAAGTCCTTCAAATAGACAAATAGTCCGTGTCCCAACTACGGGAAGATAAGAGAAATCTATCCTTCCACGAACGATGCTTCCCGCTAGCAACTTTTCCCGAGGACAGCTAACATCCTTCTCTAACCACCAACATGGAAATTGATCAATTAACAGTAACGTCAATTTCCCTCACCCTTCGAACGAAGACTTTCCTCTGCGAAACCGATGATCTCGTGCCCTTAGGCACACCCATCATAGTTTTCTTCGACAGCGTCATCGTGACGGAGAGACACTCTCTTGTACGATCTCATCAACGATTGAACTGTCATCCTTATACGTAGTGATTGCTCCTTGCATTAACATTGAGTACAACTTAGACGCTACAGAAGAGTAGAGTTCGTCATCCCGTTGACCGCGGATTCGTTATTGAGCCTAGGATCATTGTCTTTAGCTTCTCGAGTATCTAATTATCGCGATTACTTGTCAAATTCTATCATAGTCATATTTGCACTAGTAAATATCTTCTCTATTGCATAATGATCACGTCTAATGCCAATAGGGATTCGTTTCACGCCCTTAACCCTAACTCTAATCTTAACGCAAACCCGACATATATATTATATATTAGACTTAGATTACTGTATTCGTTCTTACATACCATATTTATTATAAAATCTGTCGCGTAATATTTCGCTAACAAAATATTTTATAAATTAAATTCATCAGTTTTCACTCTTTCATTATACTTTCATGCGCGTTATGCAAAATTTTTCGCTCTAACGATATTTACTTTACAGTAGATTTACGTATATCGACCAAACGAGTTCTTTCTATGAATTTGCATATAGAAACGGTAGAGAATGTTAATGCATACGCGTTCATCACATGGTTGAATTTACAAATCCACGGATTAGTTTCACGATCGTGATGTAACGATGCAGTCGCATATACGATACGCTCTCCTATTTCATCGGAGGAAATATGGTATTTCAGAGATGCGTTTTTCACCATAATAACAAATTTCATCGTTAAGCACCGTTTTAATTTGAACTGAAAATTATGATTGCCCAACCCTTCGGTATTTATGCAAAGAGCGAATCAGATGGCACTCGACTGTTTGAAATCGCCGCGACTTTTTGCTGCGTATCACCCTTTTTCCACCTGCATATAAACGATAATCGATAGAAGAATAATTAACGAACAAAGTAGCCGAACGTTTTTCATTTGCAGTAATTTTAGATTTTGTCGAGTTATCGTTACGAGATACGTCGGGGAAATTCAATTTTATACCTATTTCCCTTTCTGATTTTAATTATACGCAATATCCTCGTTTACCTGTCTCGAATGCAATTTTTAATGGCTTCCATCTCTACGTTTTAATACTTGTCGACGTATTTGTACTAAAATACATACGTACAATCAGCAAAATTTCAGAACATATACAAATATTTTTATGAATTGAAATTGAAATACCTACGCTATCAAGTTCAGCTAAACATACCTAATTTATCGTTTATCAAGATTTAAATATTTAATGGCCAGTAAATGCTTTCCATCGATGATATACTTGACGTTTATAAAAAGTAAGCGAGGAATACTTTCCAATAATCATTGCTTTCCCGTAACGATATCTTTCCTACTCGATCTAAATTCTAAAATTCTACAAAGTTTGCTGGCTGGTACTTTAAATGAATCTACTGCTCGATCTTTATTTTGCAACGATGCAAGAAATAGAAAAAACGGGAACAAAGAAGAAACGAAAGAAAAGAACGATCACGAAAGTTTTATCCCAAAGTGGAACAGTATTCCAATGGCCTGACCGCAAAGGATACCGCATTTAAGTTAATTTGGCATAGTTTATGTTACAGGCCCAGAAAGAAGTGAAATTTTACAATGACCATCGTAAGTTGTTTGTCCGGTGGAGGAGTCTCGGCTATTTTTATTCAAGAGATGTACCACTGCTTCTCCTGCGGTTTCTTAATTAGCATGTTTAAGTTACTCCTCGGTAAAATTTATGTTCAGCGTCGAAGCACAACGAAATATCAAGTACGTCGTATGGAAAAATGAAACTCGCGAACGAATTTCATTAGCAACAGCAAATTTGTAGTTACTGCTCCTATCTCATGCAAATCTACTGTCAGCATTGAAATTTTTATTTTATAATCCTTGAATTTTATTTTATAAGATATCTCAGAAGCATAAAATTGGAATAAGATGATTCTTTTAAATCTTGCAAGAGTAAATTGCTATATCTACTTTATATCCTTACATACGTATAAATTTTTCATATCTACCTGGAATTATTCTTATAAATTCTAAAACTCCGATATCAGAAATAAAAGCAAACATTCTAAATTCATTTTCAGCTAAAGAACCATAATTTTCGTAAGGTATCTCTTATTAAAATAACTTATTTTTTATTCTAATGTTGCTACTGTTTAATATTGTTCTATCCAATCAATGTACTGGATATCGGTAAAAACTGATCGTCTATTTAATTTTCTGCCGCGATACACGTTGGCTTTGACGAGCCACACTGTGATTGTGAAATATTCGTAACAATATAACATTATTGCTAGGCAACAAATGTATATATAATTTTAAATTTTTACAAACATAAATATAAAAATAAATTCTACAAGTCATAAGACAAAATACCAACACTCTTATCAAAAGAGCATTTCTTGGTAGCACCCATCGAACGGGAGCCGTATTAAATTTTAAATCACTGCGCACTGGAAAAAACTTCGCATCGACCACCAAAAAAGGATTATGAAAAATATCATGGAAAAAGGAATAAAGGGAAGACGAGAGAGAAACGCAAAATTATTCAGTGGAAAGCGCGCAGAGGACGCGCGACAGAGTCCCGCTGAGAGTGTATCCGCGTGGCACGTAAACGGTGAGAGGACGTGAACGCCGCGGGCACCTCATTTACGCACATTTTGCATCCACTCAAGTTTCGTTTGAGCGTTGGAGATTACATAGAATATTATTTCGTCGGTGAAGTGGCTGGCACGTCGCGCGCGAGATGGTGAGGTGTGCGTGGGACGCCCTACGCTCTGGGTCGACTTTAGTCCGCTTTGATACACATGGCGGTCGAGAGTAGACCAGAGAGCACTTCGTTCGACGGTTTGAGCCTCGATCTATACAAACACTAGCGTTTCATGTACCATCGCGTCGATTCGGTGTACAATATTCTACCTGTGAACACTATCCACGAATTTGCAATACGTTTGACAAGTATATCTTTCAGAGCAGAAGAGAAGGAAGAGAAAATGCTGCCATTACAATATCAATCTACTTTGTCGTCTTTTGTCTTTCCTCTTTCCTATTTCTTGGACCATACATATTTTCTTTCCTCTTGTGCACTTTAAATGTACTTTCATGATGTGTTTTGGATTTACAATCATATTTATGGTTGTCCTTTGATACTGATTCTTGTAATTTCTCTCATTGCATTGTTTTTTCTGTAGGTAGATGTTCTTTATTTTTTCGTTTTGCTGTAGAGACAATCTCGTAATATGCGCGTTTATTCAAACGATATGGATGAAGGTGGAAAGAATTTCTTGGTACTTTGTATATTTCCACATCTGTTTTTTTAAATGTTTTTACATCTATGATATGTGTATATCTTCTTTATCTTTATTTGATCTATTTTTACTGTTAATTATCCGTTCTTCTGCCATCTGTTTTTAAAGATGTAACTTTTTACTTCTTTATCGTATTACTGCAGTTCACTCGCAAACAATAATGTAACTCTATATAAATTCATAAGCTCTCCAAGCACTTTCTTGCTTCCCTTTTTTGCTGATTCTCTTTTTTTCGTTTCTTTAATCTCGCTTTATATAAGTACTTTACCTTGTACCTCCGTTCCTTTTTTTCCCACCTTATCTTCTATCCACCTTCTTTCTAGTTATGATTTTTCTCACATACTCTTCACCCTTCCCATCCGTTGCCTCCTCTTTTCAACGTTTCCTCCTTAGCTGTATGTCTCGCGAATTTAATTAACTCAGTCTGAGCTTCATTGAGCCGCGTTAAGTCACATCCTTCGCGTAATCTTTGTATTATACCATTCAAAACGTATTTCTCTGCCGTGCTTGCATGGCGATAAGCCTCATGGAACAAGACTTGTACAAGAAAGTTACGCTTCCGAGAAGTGTCTCGCTGTTTCTGGGACGAAATGTCCCACGCTGCTTTTATCCGACGAGCTAAGTGCCTCGAAAAGGAAAGAATATCAGTAAGTGATGTACCTGATGCACGTTTGCAAACTTCACATGTTGTTTATGCTTGCCTCTTCTAAACAACTTACCAAAGTTTGTATTCCACCTTACATGCGCACTACATCCACCGTAATCTCGTCATAAAATATTAATTTCTTTAAAGCATTTGATAATACGCGGAGCGTCGTATGTAACATTTTTGGGCTGATATTTTTTTTTCTTAATATTTCAATTAAATGTTTAAACTTCAAGCAGGATTAAATTCTGGCAAATCAGATTATAGAAAATTAGAGATTTAGATTAGAAATAGCTTTGTTTGGAAATAGGAAGTTAATTGTATTTAAGTAAACGAGTTTCTAGAGAGTTTGAAGGAAACTTTGAGCCTTATTTGACTATATATCATCGCGTGTTAGTGTGTGCAATTATTGGGATTAGTTTAATCTGAGACTGTCATAACGAAGTCAGAACTTTGTTTGGCGAATATATTCGCGTTAGAAAGCAAAATATTAGTGAAGTTACGACTTTGCAACGAGATAAAGCGAAATAACTTTCATCAAACATCAAGATCCTTATTATTTCTATATCACTAAACTAAGAATGTCTCAGAGAATTAAGTTGAACTTGTGTAGTCAGATAACATATTAAAACCATAATATATTAATCATAGAAAACATTTTTCTATATATTATGTACGTTGTAATATAAAATATATAGAAATTTCATCAAATAATGAGACACGGTCATCGTAATTACATTGATCAAATTTAAAACCAATATGGAAATACATATAAAAGTTACAAGAAATTTACTGCGGATATATTTAATAAAAAAATTAACAGCTGTCTTAAGCGTTAAAGATGGCTTCACTGAATGTTAATACGAATATGACGATTAGGCCTCATTGCAGTGTCAATGAAAATTCAAAATGATTTATACGACATACATAATATATTAGGTCATCCCATAAGTTCGTTCCGTTATTCGAGCGGTTATATATGTTAAGATTGTTTACATACCTTTCAGTTTCATGAAAAAATGTAATCCCCCTCTCGTTGTACAACTTCTTCCCATTTTTCAAGTGCATTGGTCCCTTATCGCCGTATGTTCATAAATCGACACATGAAGTGTATACACAAAAGTCGGCACGAACTTATGGGATGACCTAATATTTGTAAAATATTTCTAATAGATCGTCCGAAAAGTTTCTTTCGTTTTATAAGGAAATAATGGATGCACGACATTTTCCGTTTTATATTATTTTATCGAATTACGTATCATCCATTTTATTCGATCAAGATAAAGATTACAACGTTCGACAGATTAGGTTTCGTGTTTGTATAAAAATGCATTGTTGTAAAAGACGCGTCTGTAAAAGAAAGACACATTTCGGACAACCTAATATAAAGATTTAAATACGTTTGCATAGCCACTGTATATAAATATTAGCAGCGAGCGTTTTAAAGAGCAGTTAACTTGGAAGAGAATTTACAAGTTTGAAAATCGTGATTAGTGGACAACATTCTGCGTCTGATGGTCGGTTATTATTCGGTGAGATCAAGCAGGTCGCGACAGTAAAAATTTCCAATTTAAATTCACGCCGACGCGTTTAAAAATTATTAAGACAGCGAGGATGTCTGCGCCGACAGGTAGTTTGCATTCGTGGCCGACTATAAAGATTTCACGTAGCTTCAACGAGTCGGTAATAGAGTCCGTAAGCAAGTCTCGCCAGGTACTTGAAAGTTTTTCCTTCTCCTCTCAAAGGTGGAGGTGAAAGTTCCTCAAATCCAGAGCATCCTCAAGTCTCAGGAGTACAGCCGTAACATGTTGCAGACGCATCAACCAAAAAGTGAGAAGAAAGGAACTATGAATATCTTCGGACGAGTAAAATAATGTATGATTGAGGGATAACCACGTAACTTGAAAATATTCCCTTATGTATTAACATAAACATCTCAATGGCATAAACATTAATAATATGAGGCTTGTAATTGTAGATACAAAATGTTTGAATTTTTAATTGAATACATGTATCTTTACATAGACTATCTGAATGAAATTTAATGAAATGGCTTTTGAAATTTAGTATGAATATTCGATTATTAATATATTATTCATCATTCGCGAGTATTTTATTACTCTTATACTATAATACATTCTATAATATGACGCAGTTAAGTACCTGAACTTTTCTTGAATAAAGTTGACTTCAATAAAAGAAGAATCATATGGATGTCGCACAATATACTAATTTGAAAAAGAAGAAAACAGAAATTGGTAAAGCGCTGAAACGTACTGTATGTTGAACGCTATATTCTTAAAGAAACCGTAGAAAGGATTTCAACTGGGTGAAACCTGCGCGATCAAGCAATATTATCGTTGCTTAAATATAGTAAATCGTTTAACAAGTTCTCTTGCTCCGGGAATCTTTTCCTGGGTTTCGCGAGAACTTCGTTTAAACTCCTTCAATTATCTCCGAGTTGTTTACATTTCGCTAAACATTATCCAGGTCAGAGGCTCCTCGGAATAACGCTATAATAACGCGGTCCAAGAAGCTCATTTTTCACAATCCGACGGACTGGGTTAGCTCGGTCACGTTGGTTCGCACCAACGTGTTTGTAAAACTAATTGAAAAATTCCTTTGCACCCTGTCAGGAACGAAAATAAAAGCTCTGGCCGTGATAAACGAGAAGGAAGAAACCCGTGGACCGGCCAGGGAAAAAAATGTTCATCGGGCTTAAACCGACTTCGGTTCCCAACCAGGAATTAGTCAACGTTTTTCAAGTTTTGATGGACAACAACGATGGAACGCGAGGGGTTTTCCTGTGTTTCAAATTTCCAACCTCCTCGAGGACCCTCTTCGCGTCGAATGGGAGCACGAGTTCGAATCCGTCAAAGAGAAGAGCATTAATGTTTCGTCCCTTCAACGCTTAATTTCGTAGCCGCGTCACGTTCGTTGTTGGCTCCGTAAGTGTCACCATCGATAACGAAACAGGACCGATCGTCGTTGTGTATATCCGTGGTTTTATTGGCTTTCGACGAGGGATCGACGAGAAATTGAAAGTGAAATGAAAAGCCACGGTTGAGTATCGTTGGCTACAGGTCGTAAATTCGCTTGACATTTGCAGTGGTTGATATGAAGGATAGTGATTGGTTACTTTTGTGACAAATTAATGGAACGAAGTCATGTTGGTGTAAGGCGCAAGTTATATAGAACTTCTATACAATGTTGGTTATTACGTAGCAGAAAATGTTACGCAGCGTAACAGAAAATGGAATTATATAGTTTTCAATTGTGTTGGATACAATAACGAGTTTTACAACGTGTGGATTGGTTGCTGCGATTTTTGAGTGGATTATTGAAAAGGGGATTTTGTTATTGTAGTTGAAAGCGCATGATACGATCATTTATTTATTTCATTTTGAAGATTTAGAATTCAGAATTTCTATTAGATGAATTTTCGATATTGGCGCTTGGAGAAAGAATATAATTCATCATCTACAGTAATATCTGAAAGATTAATTCCGTTCAAATACGAGTAAATTAATTTTCGAACGTGCTATTGAACATTTTTTTCAATTGTGAGATAACGTTATTATCATATACTTATATCATATAGTTGTTATTATCATAACTACCTTTATCTTTTACTATTACAATATGCATTTCTCGTGATAAGGGGAGTAAGAGAAAAAGTAAATAATCAATAATAAATAATGAAATTAAAAACATCAATTAACATTGTAAATAAATAAATTTCCTCTTCCTCTTTGCGACACGTAGAACGTTTGTAAATTTATTTCAAACGCTTAACATGTAATTCCAAATGAAATCTACCGTAATTATACCGCACGTATCTACGATGTGCTCCTTTAAATTGGTGGAAATGATCTCTCGCGGTATGTAATGGAACTGGGTGTATTCCGTCTCGAATAAATAACGCGCTGTCTAAAGGCAGAAACCACAACGAGGGAATTACGAAAAACGGAAATGAATGGTAAAGCAAGCGGGCAGACTTGAAGGAAGCGAAAGATCGATGAGATCTCTCCAAAGGGAGAAGCACAGTTACCCAACTCTCGTATCTCAAGTGGATGCCTTTTCTGAAAGACTCGCTGGAATATATTGCGAGTTCTGGATGCTCGTTATACATCCTGGTGAAATTAGAAGAAAGAGATAGCCTTGGATTTAAAGAATATTTCTTTCGCATATATAACTTGACCAAGATTCATTGTACAACGAAAGGAAAACGAGGCACCTGAGTAAGATACTACATAAAAATTCAGACTTTAAATGTAAATAATACAATAAGAATTTAATTGTATAATAAACCGATTGATTAATTGTTGTTTTAATTTCTATTGCTATTGCATTTATTAAAATACGATGAAAATATTTAAGTAGAACAATTGTTAATACGTTTTATGGAAAAGAATAATTCAATTAACCTATCCTTTTTCAATCATCTCACAGAATTTATCGTAATTAAAGCTATGAAAATTCCTTTCAAATACTGGTATCGACTCATAGTTCCTCCCGATATTTCACCAGATATTTAAATCTGACAAAGTAATGGATACTTCATTTAATGGAATATTAGTGAAAGATGTTCTGCCTTTCACATCATGTGCAAATGGCATTGAGAAAATGCTTTAAGTGTTTTATCGTGAAGACGAAAATACGACATTACGATTTCCAATATCCATATCTCGATAACGTAATAAATCATGTCACACGCGTCGTAAAAACATCTCTATTCTTCAAACATCTCTTCCAAAAGTGAATCAAACGACTGCAGGTTCGAATTGGCTAACGATAAATATATTATTAAAAAGATACAAACGACCATATATAAGTATTATATATACGTGATTTCAACCTCACGTTAAGGTTCAGAAGAAAATTACCGTTTAATCACGAGAAAGAGGCATCTAGCCCACTAATTACGACAAAAACGTGAATGTTCCACGGAACCATCGGCGCGAACCGTCTGAAGAAGCGTATGCGAATAATTTTCACGAAATTCCCGCCGGTGCTGGTATCGCATTAACCATGCTGTTACCGTTTAACGATACTGCCAAAGTAATAGGATCCCACTCAAAATCCGTTCTTTCACCAAGGCATTGCACACGTTACACGTCAAGCTACTCTCGCGATCGTTTTACAAGGGCCGCCAGGAATTTCGCGAAAGGACTCCATCTCGCCCCGGGATTAACCGGTGCACATTCTAAAAGTAAATGTAACGATGGCAGGTCGTTCATTGATTTTGTTTTAAGCATCTCGGAAATTCCGTGAATTTTCCTCGCTCGATTTACCAGTCGTTTAGTAAGGAATAATATAATAAGGAATAATAATAATTATAATATTTTATTGATTGACATGGTATTCGAATTAATGTTACCAAGTGCGTAATTCGTAATTAAGTTTATGGTAACTGGTGAAAATTTTGTGGATTTTTAAAGATATGAATAGACTGCGGATTTTCATACGTTTACGTGAAATTTAAATGTGTGACAATGAATAGGATATATATACATATAATATTGTGACGCTCGAGTATAAAACCGATGAACATAGAACCCGGTATTACACCGAGAATAAACATCGACAAGATATTGTTTTTGGTCGACGAAACGACGCCTGCGGCATTATTCTTTTATTTACGCTGGTATTTATGAGAATGATCTAAATTAAGGAACTAAAGACAATGAATTTATCAGTTATTCTGTGTTTGCATACATTTATATTACAATGATGTAAAACCAGTTTTGTAAGGTAGTAAAAATTTAGTCGCTTAATAGTAGTGTCGTTAAACAGAATGCAATTTATGTTAAACGCAAAACGTTAAATATGTCGAAACAAAAAATGTATGACTAGACCACTTTCATGATTACCAGCATATTTCGGACCTTACCGCATGGTTGGATTTATCGATCTTCAAAAGTTCTGGATGCTTCTACCGTGAGACCGAAAAGGCTCATCTCCAATGAACCAACATCGAGCAACTTTTTATCGCAACTTGTTATTGCATATTCAAAAACATTTCCAATAAACGATTTACATTATAAAATATTTCCATACTGAAACAACATTCGACAATTGAGACAACAACAAAAATTTACTCGATACTACTTTAACAAAGATGAGGCTAAAGAGTAACCTAACCGATACCTAAGCGCGAAATGGGAAAAAGAACCAGGACTTCCTATAGAAAATAATGTAGCCTACCTTGTCTGTATCCTCCGTTATCGACATGATTCTCCAAATATCCTCACCAGGCATTGCTTTCTGGCACAAACTCACATACAAAATGGCGCACACGAAACCGAAATGCATAAAGAATCACGTATAAGTATATAGATCGTAGAAACTTTGTACGATGGGTAAGGCCAATAAACTACGCAATATATTCATACAACAACAATTCGTTTACAGCATCAAAACAAAGAGGTTAATTGATATCGCGAAGCACGCGTATTACGTTCAACTGAAATAAGAAACGAGTCCCCCCGTCTGCTACGTGTGAAGAAATCTCCCCACCACTCGCCGTAACCCTCCATCTGCCGTGCTATCGATTATCGGTATTTAATCGCGAACTCCGTCGAAAGTGAGATCGATGCTCTCTTAACACCCAACGCGCATCTGAGCCGCGCAGCCAGGCTTTCAGCGGTTTCAATCAAATTCCTATAGTTACGATACTTTCCTTTTCTGTCGTAATGTCAGAATATAAGAAAATATACAAAGTATTCAAAGTAAATTACTCGTTATAATATCTAAATCGAGAGGCAAATTACTTTTTATATAATAATGTCAAATAGTAATAATGGAAAAATAGTAATAAAGAGTGTTTAATTTCGAATGCATAAATGACAATGAAAGAAATGTGTATATCTTTTTACAATATTTAATAATGAGTTAAATTTTTAATTAGAACATCAAAAAATTACGAAACATAAATTAATATCCATTTCGAATATATTATTATAAGTATTAATAGCATTGAATAATACGGAATAAAATTGTTCGATTTTTCTCCAACGAACATTTTTTAAATTTATATAAGTTTTATATCAATGGTTTTATTACAAAGCATGATTTTATCATTATTTTTTACTATATCGTATAGCTCAGGAATAATTTTCATAACATTGGATATTCGCAAAGCGTCTACATATATATCTGTGAAATTTTGTTCCAACGTGAAATTTAATTTAACATTAAAGGAAACTTTGACTTCAATAAATTGTTTAAACATGAAAATGCGGCAAAAGGTATGGAATATCTTTTCTATATTAAATATTGATACCTTCTTTGCAATATATATGAGATTTAATGAAAGAAACATAAAGAATTGAATCGACAAGTTGCTTTATGTAATAACGCTTGAGACATGATCAAACAGCGCAGTGTTCCGGCAAAACCACTTCAAAGGGTTTCCTTGCAATCCTATTGAGTTTGAAGCGTTAAAGCAAAAACTTTTCAATTTGTGCTCGAAGTCTTAAGTGTTTTTAATTAAAGAGATTTGACTACGTAAAAGTCGACGGAATCCTTTTGAAAAAATCTCCGATACACGCTGCTAAACTTGTATTAGATTTTTCTTGGTTTATATTCCATTTAAAATTTTATTTCCTATAAATTTTTCTCCAACGTTTTTCATATATTTATATATGTTACTAAGAAGAATTTTAAACGACCATATTGCATCTTCAAGTAAGATTTAAGTAGCAGTCTTCTTACTCTCAGAGATATCCGGATTAACATAAAATTCTCAAAAATCCTCATCTAATCACCCCGACTATACAATTACCTTGATCTGATGTTACCGTGTACATATATCTAAAGCACAGATCTGCTTCGTACAGAAATGTATCTTCTTTTCTTCACTCTTTCACTTCTTTTTTATTTTTTTCCTTATTAGAGCGTCTCGATATCAATAAATATATGATACTTATTACTTCTAGAATACAGATTTTTATGCATTTATTGGAAATTTAAAGATACAAAAATGCACACAATATGCATAAATATACATATAAGATGTCCAAAATATGGTAGCTGTTAATGAATATTTAAATGATTAACGAATGAAATAAATCTTCACTTAGATTTTTATATATCTAGATCCTCAATCTTTACTTGTATTCATAAAGATATGAATTTGCATAAATATCCGCAGTGTAGTTACATATATGCATACATATATATGTTACATATATAGTTACATATATGTGTAGTTATATATATACGTGTATATATATATTAAAATACTATTTGCACTAAAATCAAATAAGATATTTTTAACAATTTCGTGTATATGCATTGTGCTAGCTGTGTTATTGATAGAATTGTATCGAGTACGAGAGTATATCGATGTTTAATCCTTTCGTGTCAGGAAATTCAAAGTAAGTGACTTTACAGGAGCTACTTCTGCAGCAGCACCGAAACCAATTATCCTTCTGCATTGGGGCTTTGAGCCTTGGCAAGGGTATACGGCAGGGCCTCTCGAATCACCTTGTCAATCATTTGCCAATTAATCTTGGGAAATTATTGCTTGGATTGATTCACCTACCTAACGCACCTGACAACTAGATCAAGTGTGCAAAGTGCACTTGCGTCTGACTTCGAGTAGACCGGAGACTGACTCATTGATTTCTCGAAACGGAGCGGCGACATGCACTTGGTAGCACGTACCAATTTCGTGCAATATCTGCACGTGAGCTGACATATAGATTTTCCAACATTTTGTACGCTTTCGTTGAGATAGTTACTATAAAATCGTTGAAAGCTTTACATATTCTATTCCTTTAGAATATTTCATAAATTTTACAATAAATATTATATTTATATTAATCATCGTCTTTGTTACTCAACAAAATTAAGAAATTAATATTTCAGTTGCCTTGTAACTATTTGATAACATAGAAATGAAGCGTATTTTATTGATTAGTAAAGGTTTAGAACCGGAAATTAAATTCTAAATAGGTTAATATCATTAATATCATGTATAAGTAGAAGGAAATCTGAAATTCTATATGGAATATAATAAATTTGACTATATGTCACTTTGATACACGGTACCAAAATTTTCAACAAGAAATTTATCAGTTCTAACTCTTCTATAGTTAAAATAGGAAAAATTTATCACAAAGATAGCTGACTACCTTCCAAACAAGTCCCTTGAATAGCCACATGAAACTAACTATTAATCTTCTCTCACTAGATACTGTTCAATTGTATAGGTCTGACAAAGCAGCGTCCTATT
Organism: Bombus affinis; assembly: GCF_024516045.1. NCBI lineage: Eukaryota > Metazoa > Arthropoda > Insecta > Hymenoptera > Apidae > Bombus > Bombus affinis. The sequence goes on along the minus strand of NC_066347.1, from coordinate 5,335,358 downwards.
CTACTCGTCTCGCCAGACACGATTCTATTCTACTTGTTCGATCAAAATACTTTCCAATTCCGTCTTCCTGACCATGCACTCTTTTGTACTTCCACATTACATTATTTCCATTACAGCGGATAAAACTCAAGTTGAAATTAAAATTTAAAATTAATCGTATTTCCAAGCGCGAAATATAATATTACTATCGTAAAATAAAATATTACATTGTTGCCCAGTCGTACAATAACATGGTTCAAATAATTATAGAATCCATGTTTATTTAATTTGTTGCCAAAATACAATGAATAAAGGATGTTCTGCAGTTATGCTAATAATAAACGTTCCATGTTCTTTGTAACTATTACCATTATTAAACTAACCAGAATGAAAGGCAAAGGTTTTTGCTTCGTCGGTTATTTTCATGTAAATTTATTAAAAAGACAACCAACTAAAATATCGCTGTACCGTGACATTCTGCAGCAAATTAGATTACTACTCACTCATCAATTCTCCTTTCTTTCCAGCGGCTGCGTTATCCGAAGAATTAATAAAGGCTAGATGGAAGAGAAGAGGGTGGGCGTAGAAGAGGAAAAGAGGGAGAGAGCATTGATGAAGCGCCACGCGATAAGGAGGAAGACAGAGCATGAACAAGTACCACTCTCGATTCCGTATTTACATAAAATAATCTATAGCGTTCAGGATGTGGTGAGAAATTACATCGTGCCTTCAGCAAGCCCGAGTACTTGTGCCGAGAGGAAGTATTTATTATAGACAATCGATTTTCGAACTCTACAAACATCGAACGTTAAGTGAAATTTAAACGCTAAAGAACAATTTGTATCTTCTTGTGGAATTCTATCCTCTAGCAGGATCATGTTTCTATTGAATTATTTAATATCGATGACTGATTAAATGGAAGAATGTTTTTCTTCAGGAGAAAGATACAATGTAATGGAAATGTAAAAAATGATTTGAAAGAAAGTGAAATAATTGGGAAATATAGAGTGTTCTTTAAAGTAAGTGAAAATTATCCTATCAATATTTTTCTAAATTTATCCGGAAATAAATACATGCCCTTGTTTTGAAGTCGATTGTGTAGTACAGGATACCATATATCGTGACGTGTAGAATTTCTGTCTCTTTTATGGAGCTGTCAAATTTGCATCGAAATAGAAAATGGAAACATATATCATTTATAGAGAAACTGGGGCAAAAATTCTATTTCAGACATTCATCATTATTTTGATCTAGTTTTTACGAAATTTTGCGGAACGTTTTATTTATTCTATTAGTGAATACTGCATGTTCTAAAATTATTCTATTATGTTTTCAAATTGTTTGGTATAATCTGTGTTTTATATGCATTAACGATGTACGATGTTCTAATTTTGCTACAGATATAGAGAAATTTTCCAAAAACCAATACGACAAGATAAATATGTCTACCCTTCTAAAATTGACTTTTTTATCAAATTTAATAATCACTGATATACTTTGAATATTATTTTTATAATTTTCTTCTATTGTTATTAAATTCAATTACTATTTCATCTGAATATTTTATCTTTAGAAATAAAAGAAATTTTCTGAGAACAGCTAGATACTAAAAGAACATGTGCAATATAAAGTCAATTTCTTACTTTCAAATGGGAATCTTTTTCATGTGTTTTTCAACAGAAGATTTATGAAACTGTACAGTCAAATCACCTAACTTAAATTAAGATTGCAATATCGTCCACTAAATTTCTCGAAAACGAGTCAAAATGCATCGTCTACCTGATCGGACCGCTTTGAACAGCTCTTTGAAAAAGATAGCCTGACTGCTACATTATCCTTCTCCACTTTCACATCGTTTCACATGCGTTAGGTAGAACATTCCTTTGTATTAAAATAAAAATCCGAAACAAAGAGATTCCTCGTATAATAAAGCCTTCGGATTAGTTTTTCACTATCTTTGCTTTTCAGTTCGACTAAAAAAGGTAAAAAACGAATTCATTAACGTTCGTTCAGCGAAAACTCGGTCATAATTATAACATTTAACAATAAAATTCACTTAGAAATTAAAACTACTTAATGGAATGATAATACGTAAGAGTAGCTTAGGGAGTAATAAACATAAAATATGCGTATAGTACGAAGTACATTTTATGCCCCAGCCCCCGAGAATTAATTCGCGCTCTATTTTCGGCGAAAAAAAGCATCTCAGATTTATTTGACTCGAAATCCTCGCAATAGCCGTTAACCACGTAGAACCTGAACTATCTGAGATCGTTAGAATCGCTCCAAAGCCCTGGTCATTTCGTCAAACGGCTAACTTTGCGGTCGAGAAAGCAATTTCTTACTGCCGATCATATATCTCAAATCAGTTTTACGAGTGTGGTGTTCACGAAACAGGGGTTAGGGGGCTGAAAGGGGCAAGGAAAGATGTGGAAGAATGTTCAGAGTCTGTAGTATCGATGCGTTGGAAGTGGAAATATAAGAGGAAAAACAGTATTAAAGCCGGAGGTCACGTCATTTTGTGTTATTAAATTTATATAGATGGCACAGAGCTCTGATCCCCACGACGTAGATTTGTCAGAAGGCATGGCAAAGGGGGTGGAATGGGGTTGAAGAGCGGCGACCCCGCAGGCCTTGCGGGAATTCAATATTGCACTTCCCCGTGTCCATCGTAGCGTGCTGTTCCTCCTCAACCCTCTTGGGAAACCGACGCAACCGGTAAATGTTTGTGAATCTAATGCAACCGTTCTCAGATTTGATGGTACGGAGAGAAAATGTGACGCCATTCAGCCTAGCTGACAGATGATACGTTGAAAAACGGTCGGATTACGGGACTCACCAATGGAGAATGACGGGAAAGAAGGGAAATCATATATTGAGGTTAATAAAAGGGAAATATGAAATAGACGATCAGCAAAGACGTGACTCTTTAATGCGATTTTACTTTGAGGAAAAAATGAAATAACGCGTGAAAACCATTATTAGAATAAATGATTACTTGTACTTCGTTTAGTTTTATTTGGATCTTGAAAAGGTTAATTATTTTTTAAGATGTTAGAATTTGTTTCACGTTTGCTTGTTTGCTTTTTTGGTTTATTCTTTTCTTACATGTAATATTAAACATTTAATCGAGTAAAACGAAACATTACGCTGTACTTTTTGAAATTAAATAAATTCATGTCGTCCAAGCGTTCTCTCTAGACTCGCAAATAGATACATTTTTAATACTTTATACAATAAATGAAACAGGTACATTAAATATAAAATGGATATCTTGTGTCTTTTGTCACGTGGAAGATATCTACGATAACATGTATTGGCATGTATATATACATATACTTAGAACATTTAACTGAATTTTCATTTGGATGCTAAAAAATACCGTTTAATTAATTAATCCTCGTGTTTCGATAAATCCAATTCCGTCCATTTGGGTAAGAACGCGGAATATGGAATTAATAAAATCAGAGTCGTCGAATGAATATGGTTCATTTTTCATTTATCAAAATATAAATTTGCTTTGTGAAAACCCTATGTTCGACGGAATATATCTCCTGCTTCAAACTGAAACATCGTTTTCATTATTTCAATAACGTCAGATCTCGACTCTCAACCTGTTAACCTTTCTGGCCCTTCCCGATTGGATTTTCCATTCCGTGTACACAAAAGACGGGGGAAATTCGAGTTTCCAAGAATTCGATCGGCGACGTGGCGGGGTCTGAAACAAGAGAGTGGGTGAACACGATTAGCGGAGAATCCGATCAGAGGATCAACGTCGTCCTTTTACGGCCGTGAAGGGATATCGGAACCGGCTATTTCCTTTTTTTCTTCTTTCTTCCTTTTTTTCAAAAACGAACCACCTGATATTCCAGTCGTGTACACAAGCCGTATGTTTACCTCGCGGTAATAGGCGGCAGAGCGTGCTTTGGTTTCTTAATTTTTCACTTCCCCTCTTCGATAGATCAAGTAGAAGTTGGAGTACGCGACTCCACGAATCAGGAAAGAAAGTAAATAAAAAAGTTCGGTTAAAAGACTAAAACTTTCCTTAGTTGGCAAGAAATCAATGATTTGGAGCGGCAGTTTTAAAAGAAAAAAGGTATCGAATTTCGCTATTCTCGTTTTTTCAAAATAGAAAAAAAGATTTATGATCTCATAAGAGAGAATCCCCGATAACTTTCAATCTTATCTTATTGCTTATCTATTTTAATATGTAAATAATGTTGGAACAAGGACATTTTGTAAATCGTCCATTAAATAATAAAGATACAGTGACTACATAAAAAAGGTATTTACACTTGTTCTTACTTTCCAATGAAGCATCTTTTTAATCAGATCCTATATTTCATTTGCGTAGTATCAAATTTCTGTAGTCACATGAAGATATTACCGTACGATACGAAATTCAATATATCATTATTTTAATATTAGATGTAATTAATTGTTATGCAGATTCTATAATAAGTAGAATGGTGTGCACATACATTTTTTAGCCACAATATATGTATTTTTATTAAATACAAGAAAGAGATGTAATAGCTAGAACGACTTAAAGGATACATCATTTATAAGTGATGTAGTAAATATATTGTGGAACTTTTATAAACATTTATGGTCGTTTGTATCGACATCCGGAGGATAAAGGATGAAAGTTAAGAAAAAGTCGAAGGCGGGGTGGGTTAGTAAAAAGAAGGCGAAGAATAGGAAAAATAACGATAGAGCGCAAGTAGAAACACGAGAGCAAACGAAGACACTCACAGCATGTGAAACAGTTGCTCAAAGCGTAGCGGAACTCTTCTATTTTTCTTTGCCCTCCTTTCCACCCTTACTTTAATGATGAGGCTGACCCACCCTCGTTCCCTACGATCCGTGGTGCAAATGTAACCCACGTGGCATACGTGCCAGTTTTTTGTGGTACCAGATGAGAACCACCTTGTAAATGAAATGGACTACCAGCCACTGTCGATGAAACTTCACCGCCTCATATATTTCTCTTGCTCTAGGATATAGAAAAATTATATTTGTACATATATCTAACAAGGAAGAAAAAACCCAAAGAGTTCAACCCCTTTTATACAAATCGTTCGAAATAAATTGAAAACCTTGCGTGCCTGAACAATTTCGCGTTTAATTTCATTTTTCGGGGTATTTATTTAAATTGTATTAATTCGCACACATTTTTCATATATTTAATGAAACAATTTTCCAATGTTTCCTCGCTGAATTATGTTGGAAAATATGCCTGGAACGTTTTCGTATATTAAGTGAGTAATTTTATTTGCTTTTACGATAATTGGTTTTTTAACAACTTCACATTGTTGCGTTCCACCCTTGAATGCTTGCATGCATGTATGTAACGTAGGAACATAGATAAAATATAAATTTTTACCTTCGACTGTGAAGGGTTAATATTTATTCGATTAATACAAAACTATAGATACTTAGATATTTAAAAGATACTATAGATGTTTAAATGTATATTGTTCAAGCAAGCTAATTTATAAGCTGTGATATATACACTCATTTTCTTGAAGTACCTCGTCTCAATCCTGCTGCATTGTCTGAATGATTTTCGACACAATTATATCTTACTATCGTCTTCTTTTATTTGAAGAAAAATGAAGTAATTGTTAATTGTATTGCGTTGATTTTTCATTTCAATATTTTGTTAGTGATCTTGTGAAAATATTGAACGTCTTTTGTCGTTAGATCGAAACTGTGTTCCAGTCATAAAAATTAAAATTACAATTATTTTTTAAATTCATTCAATCTTTGGAGGCGTGCAAATATGAAACAAGCAACTCTCGTCTAAAGAACTTACTCGTTCGCTGTCTTCTCCGTAGCAAATACAAAAATTAAAAATTGAATTACCTAATATTTTAAAAACAAAATAACTCTATACCACCAAGATCGCGAAAACCATGTATAACACGTACCAGCATAATATTAATCGACACTGAACTCGACCTTTTCCAAGAACTTCTGTCGTTCATCTTCGTGGACTACCATTCTCCAGAGAAAGTCCTTTAAATTCGCGTATCACAGGCGACATCTCGATACCATCTTTCATCCTGCTTCCGGCCAGTTCCGTTCATCGCTCAGTCATGAAGCTCACTTTCATTCAAAGTTAAATACTCGGCGTAGAACTTCCATTCCCGGCATGGATCCCCACCTTTAATGATTGATACCGACTCACACCCGCCTCGAATGTATAAATAACTAATTAGCTCGGTGACACGGACAAGGGGAGGGCGCTGGGGATGCATAATTTAAACGTCCATTACTGTACACGCCATAGTTCTTCCTTAATACGCACGAGGAACCGTGCACTTTAATTTGTCTCGTGGGAATTCGAGTTGTTTCCAATCTTCCTTGTGCAACCAACCAACGTCCTTGACTTAGCCCTATCTGGTAGAACTGACGTGGTTTATTAAACGTGTTGGTTGGTTTATTAGAGAGATGAGTGATAAAATTGTAATAGTTAGTGTATATTAAAATCACTTTAAATACAAGTACAGAGATAGTGTATTCCGGTCGTAATCGTCGCTCGCTCAATGTCACTGTTCAAATCTATTCTCGCTATTCGACTGTTTATGACTCGCTACAATGATTGTCCTATAGAGCATGTTCGTCTGTTTGTATCGACCGGTGGTATTACAAAAAGTTCAAATGTAACTCCGGTTGACGATTATAAATAACGGCGATAATGTTTTGTACGGAGTTCGTTTACCTTTGAACCTAGCAAACCAAAACAACGTTGGCACTCCGAGGCACAATATGAGTCTCTCCCGATTCGAATCTTCCATTGATCGCTACAGAACTACGAGACAAAGAAAATGTCTGATTGGGCTTCCTAATATTACGAACAATTGAACAAAGAAATAATCGGAATCGAAGACATTTAAGAGATAAATTAATTCTACTGAAAGCGATTAAGTTTCTTGGATCTTTTCGATAAACGAAATATACAGTATTTGAAATTTCTTTTGATACATCATGAATTTCCTTTTTTGTTCAGCTTTTGTTGGAAAAGGAGAGAATATAGGAATAGAAAGATTTATATTAATAGATTTTTGTCAGTGATATTATAAATGATTTTATTTCTTTATACTCTTAATTTGTATTTTAAGTGTAATTTGATATGTCTTATGCAGTAGAATGAAATAATGGTGCAACACTAGAGATAATAATTGATAATCGCCACTTCAATATCCTAATACATACATACATGTACAAAATATGCAGCAATAATATTAAATCTTTAATCGATCTCAATTATAACTAATAGTGACGTAGCTGACATTTGTTGTTGTATTTTTAATGACCTATGTTGCATAACAATTAGCTCCCTAAATTAATTGTGAAAAATAGTTTAAACTACATAATTCTTTATTTCCATCTCAACTATAATATTATACTACTAAGAAAATTCAGCCAGAACAATCTAACTCTGATTTCAAGGGTTGTGATAGAAAATCAAGAAAATAATATTTAACCGTTGAGTCCTAGAGTTTACTTTTTTTTCTTGTCAGCATTATGTATTTGATAAATAATCTTCTTGTAAGCTTATCAATAATTTTTCCCGAAAAATCAATTTAAGTAGTGCCACTTTTAAAATAGACGTGTGATATCAAAAAAGGAAAGTACCCAAAAAAGGATGGAAAAAGTCCTCTGGTTAAATAAAACTGGAAGTGCGAAGGGTTAATTAACGAGGAGCCATTAAGGGAAGTAAAACACGAAACGAAAGGAAAGTGTGTTTTCAATAACGAAAATGAAAGCAAACGCGAAGCAGGTCGCCTTCCTTCTAGTCGAAACTTATGGACGACACCCAATATTGAGATTGCTAGCGAGCAGAATGTCGCGCGACGTGTACGGACGACCACCATAGAGGCAATGGTATCAAAACGAAAACAGAAGAATAGGGAGAGGAGGGATGAGAGGAATGGGAGAACGATCGGTCCTCTCTCTCGATCAACGTGGAAACAGGTTGACAGATTGGAAACAGGCCGAGACTTTTATGGCAGCTGTTTCCCGAGCGGTCATAAATCCTTTATCTAGATTGTTTATCGCTCAACGGGAGAGAGAATTTCTCATTTGCGTTAAAATTGTCCCTAGGAATCGCGTGTAGGGTGTCGTTGTTTACGATCCTTCTCCTACGTCCATTGTTGTCGATCTTAGAAACAATTTTAACGAAGAAATTACGATTGAATAAGAGTGAGTGTAAATTTGCTTTTGGGATTTCGATATGTTTTGTCTTCTTGTTCTAATTTACTCTTTTTCTTATTGTTCTCTGTGTGTTTGTTATTTTATAGTTAAAATCAAACGCTGAATGCTTTATAGCACTACGACTATTTCTAAAAAATTTGTTAATAAAACAACTGAAAGTTAATGTTAATAAAACAACTGATATTTTCTGATGTCTATTCATGGTGTTTGTAAAGATTTTTCTATGCTTTTTAAATCTTTTATATCTTCTGTATGTTATAACGTATACGTATTTATTTAATCTTTCATATTTCTTAATTGTATTTTCAGCGTGTCAAGTTTTCAATCTTTTGGTAAAAGTAATTGAATTGATTTTTTAATTCAGTCATATGATCTTCAGAAATTATTACGATTTGTTGTAGAATCCTGTTAATCTTCTATATTACGAATTAAAATGGAATTAATTTCAATTCGTAATAATCACAAAAAATTTTTCTTTCCAGTTTTCATTAAACACGAGCCTGTTTTATTTTGACGATTTTATTGAATTATATAAATCAGAAATCATTGTAAGAACAAACGGAGGTAAAGGATTGTTGCGTTCAATTGAATGCGATCGTACCCATATGTATTCGATGTGACTATCCATATCAGGGAAATGTTCAATTTTATGGGTCATTTCTCGAGGCTTCGTGTCGTTGAAACTGGGATAAACCGAATCTGGTGAGAAAATTGTGACAATGAAAAGTTGGGCCCTTGACGACGACGTCTATCGTCATTCTGCCGCGAAATTAAGGAAGGCGTTTCGACTCGATCAATTAAACAGAACGTCGAGAGGACGGGAAAATAATAAAGCGGAGCCTTTATGGGAAATGGAAAATCGCCCGCTGAATAATGGGTATTTCGATTCAATTTGCATTTAATTGCTCCATTGATATTGATACGCTGTATGTCAGGAACCATTTCGAACTATGAGCGTCTGAAAAACGAAATTGATTACATTAATTTTTTAATTGCATTACATAAAAATATGAAACTTTTTAAATTACTTAAAGAAATTTGAGGTTTAATAGATTCGCAAGTCGTATCTTGTTGAAGTAAAATAATAGAATAATGTAACATCTCATTATACGAATTTTTAAAATTAAAAAATAGCCAATTTCTATTACAAGCTACCTAGTCGATCTAGGATCAATCGATAAACCTTATAACATTTACCCTTCGTTCATTCACGACCAACTAGTGTCTCTAGTTTTCATTCCTATCAATTCTTACTTTCTCTTTTGCTACTCTGCTCCCATGATAACTTTCCGAACTATATACGAAATTACAGAAAATATTCTTGCAATATTACATACACACAATTCGTAATTGAATTGAATTACCAAAATGTAGGCGCGGATACAAAATTACCATAGCAACAGCGATAGATCCCAGGCGTCTCCACGGTCCACCAAACAGATCGAGGCAATTATCCGTAACAAAGCAACGAATATCCTACTAATAGGATTAATACACCGTATTAGCCCCGACAGAGTGGTATCTAGAGGCGTCGAAACATTTCGCAGACATTCGTAAAGCTCCACCGAACCGTGGCAATAACGAAGTAACGTTCGACTCTTTGCAGTTGTCGAATTTCATCAAGCTGGCCGCGATTTGGTTGCGTGTAGGCGATGTGTTTCGCGCCCGTGTTTCCCTACTCACCTGCACAAGCGCGACGCGGACGTTTCGGTGCAAACGCCGTGTATTATCCAAATTGCATTATCGTCCGCTGTTTGCACGGTTATATCGTCACAGTCGGATGTATTTGCCGTGGAGCACTTTGCCCGTGCGTAGCCAGTCAAATGGCTTAATTGCTTTGTCCACGCAATTACGAAATTGCTTACAATTTACAATCAGCCTGTCTAGTGCATGGCGCGCTACTCTCTTCGGGCCGCGTTGATCAATTTTATGAATGACTGGCCCCGTACGGCCAGTACGGCCAGTTTGTATAAAAAGATCCATTCGCTGGTTTTAATCGATGATACTTATGCACGTTCGAAGTGATGAAGTGGTGGATTTTCATTTTGCATAAAGGAACATGGGTTTGAATTAGAGGGAGATATAGGATTGTGCGATGACTATCTTGTGCTTAAATTGAATATCTCAGAAGCCATATTTATCGACTACATAAAGTGGAAAACGTAAGGAAAAGGATGATACTACAGACAATAATTAAAAAATTAAATATAATAAAAAGAATTTTTTAACATTTTCTTTAGAATTCAATGTCATCTCGGTAAAGGAACTTATTGAATTACCTAAGTCATTCGTTTCTCTAGAATTGAACGATAAAATTAAACTAATTACAAGGGGTTCGTTTATTAAAATACCTATTTTTTTATTTTCTATAGTCTTCATTTTATAATTATTTCATTATAATTCCGTTGTTTCATTTACATTTTTGTATCTTATAGCGCAAGGTATTGGATAAAGTAAGCCATTTAATTGATCAATTTACGTCTACCTAACGTTACTCTATCATTTTTACCAAACATTTAACATATTTAAAGGCACATTTCACAAATGGCACATCCATGAAATAAGATGTAGCAACCGTCATGAGGAACGAGTTATTTTCATAATAACTAGATTATTCTTTCGTACAGACGTCTTTAATAAAATGTCAGCATCAGGGATGCTTACGTCAACCTGGACGTTCAGATATCATCGTTTGATCTTTAATAAAAGAAGCAGTAGTTGTTGTTTGTCCACAAATAACTGGCACCGTTACGATGACGCCGGCAGTTTTGCTCAGTGACTTTCATCCATGCAAACACTAACTCGCTCGCTTCCAGCTGCCGGAAATTTTCATAAAATTCCGCCTGTTTTTTGTCTCATTTTTTTTTGTTTTGTTTTCTCTATCTTCTCTGCCCCCCCCCTCTCTTTTTGTCTACGTCTCCTCCGCTCCTGCGGTTTTAATAAATAGCTACGCTAGGCTCCGTCGCTCATTTTTTTAATCTGCGCGCAGCGTACGCGTCCCGCATTGCTCGTATTTCACAAATATCGAATCGCTTACGGGTCGTAAAACGTTCCCCGAAATTCCGGCCCGTTTAAAACAACCGCCAGGCCAGGCGACCGTATTTTAGTAAATTTATTTTTGCGTACGGCCGGTTGACAGGCTGAGTTTAACCCTGTCGTTGTCGTCAGCAACTCGCCGGACGAGCCGCGGTCACGTAGTCTAAGGCCGAGCTTTTTTTCCGCGGTACGCTGAAATTAATGTTTCGTCAGGCCTGCGGCGACGTTTCGCGTGCGCTGGAACATAAACGATTCCCAGATACGCGAATCGAGAACGTTTTGATTCAATATAGTCCAGAGCACAGATTTTTTTCAACGTTCAAGTCTTTTAATTGCGAATTTGAAATTGCTTGAACTACCCCATTTTTAGAACGCAGTTCGGTTTTGTCGAGCCAGTGAAACTGCATGTTTCTATTTGTTGCCTATTTTCGTAGAGTATGTGTACAGTCTCATTTGAAATTTTTTGGATAGTTGCTGGGTTTAATAGAACTCTTATATTCGATGTGAATTGCCATATTTATATTTTTTTTTACTAAAGTTGTTGATCTGTGAGCATCGAGCACTTTGTTCAACTAATACAAAGTGTTAAATAAATTAATAACCCTTCGTATTTTTTAATGATTTCCTAATTTTTTCCAAATTTGAATTAGGTAAGCATCAAGTATGCCAAAGTTTGCCAGTTAAATTTTTCATTTCATATTCCAAAAACGACATAAAAATGAATTTTGAGTAATATTGACTATGAGACATAACAAGCGAAAGAAGATAAACGCTAGTATATAATTATACGATATTACTTATATAGTTATACAAATTGTAATGATACATATTTGTGTACGTTAATTATAGAACTAAAAGTTAATTCAGAATACGGCCTTCATTAATTTCTTTATATCGATCAATTTGCATTTTGAAATTATTTAGAAATAATCCAAAATGTCATCGACAGAAATCAAATTAACAAGCAACCCGACATTGCCCCATTCCAACAGTATGGAACAAAAATTTCGAACACAATTTGCGATGATCGAGTTTCGCGCTTTAATAGTAATAATTGACCGTCGGGATAGAGTTTTAATTTCAGTTCGCTAACCAGGCGAAACCGGCTGTTTCGCTCGGAACTGTAAACAGTACGGTTCATCACACAAAAGTAGCCATTCAGCGAAAATTCATTTATGTTCGAGATTCGCGATCGATCAAGTGTTAATCGACTAGATAAAACGTACACGCGTGTGTGGAAAGTGGAACCAACACGGTTGCAACGTTCGATCATCGATGATAAAAGAGCGTTCATGGCTTAGATAGCAACGCCATCGATTTTTTCGCGGTAGATAACAACTATTCTATATAATTGCACAGTGACCAGGATAATTTAATAGCGTCGCTGGCTACGTTGAATGTATTTAACAATCAACCAGAGGACTCGAACGTTCCCTCGCTTTCGGCTATTTTTGATGCGCGAGACTCGATAATAAAATTATAACGGATGATCCTGAAACGACTGCAGTGTTTTTTCGTAAAATCCAATAAAGCGCCTATCGAACTGACACAGGGAAGGAGAAAAAATGTCGGCCAGTCTGGTTTTCGAGAGCCTCTTTCCATCGCGGCCGCTCCCGCTTCCTGCTTTGCTTCCTGTTCGCGCGGCCCTTTTCGAAAACTACGCCCGTACTGTGAATTCTCATTGTTTGCCCAACATCGGGGCTGTCACGAAAAATATCCATCGCCAAAATATCGAGCCTTTTGACTATCCACCAGTGTATCGACGATGACGAATGAAGTCGCGGGAATTGGCGAAACGATTCGTGAACGAGTTTTGTTGACCGATCTTTTGTCAAGACAACGTGTTGCCAAGCGATTATTCTCAGTAAAATTTTTCACATTTCCCATTTTGTATAGAAAATGTTTTCCTCTCTTTGTTAGCTAAGAAGATATAAGGAAGAATGATTTAGGCTAGGTGACGGATTTGTTTATGAAAAGCAAAGGTTTTAATTCCCAAAGGTTCTGAAACTAAGTTTCGCTATCGGACAGTGATTGATACAGTAATTGATAAAGATTGAGCGTTTCTAGTTCTAATTCTGACCACGATCGATAAATGGCCTAGTTTCTAAACATGGTGGGCAACGATTAATTCGTTCCTCGTTAAATTTCTGTTGAATTACTATTGACCTAACTACATATTTTGTATTATGAATTCTGAACAGTAGGTAAATCATAGATTCTACTTGTTGATCCCTGTATAATTTGGAAATCACGGGAAAAACATGACAAGTACACTTTTGTTGATTTTCTGGTTTTAATGTTAGAAGTTAAAAGGAGGATTTCAATGTGACGTAATTGAGAATGAAACCAATCGGTTCAATCGAAAGATTTCAAAATAGCTGATAGGTTGGCGAAGTTTTATGGAGGCCAAAGATATAATTATTGAGCCAAACCACATTTTAATATTATCACGATATGAGACAATATTTTTAACATTTTGAAGTATATGAAAGAACACAATAAAAAGCCAATTTTTGTATTGATATGTACTGAATTTTAAAACTGTTTCTCTATAAAAAAATAAAAAATTAGACTTGCCATGTTCTTCCCCTATATTCTTCATTCACTAAGTATCTATCAACAATGCAATTACTGAATGCATTCCTCCTCCATCCTTGTTTTCTCGCGCAAAGTAAGTATACACATTAGCCATAATTAGCAACCGATTCAGAAAAGGCAAATTTCTCCAACAGAATCGAATCACTGAAATTAGCTTGAGTCGTTTCTCTTCGAACGAACAGAGGGAACTCAGTCAGCCATAAGATTCTCGATATATTATTAAGAATCGAACGGTATAGGGCGGTTGATTCATCGTGTTCGAGAGTAATCCGAAGGAATCGGCCCATTACGTGTCGGCTCGTAAAGCATACGACAGCGAAAGAAAAGAAAATAAAACGTGATCAAGGAGAAACGGAGCCCTATGAAAACCGAGGAGACGCAATAACACGCGAAGGATCATCGATCGAGCGAAAGTCAACGATATTCCGTGCGCAAGGACGAGAATGCTCGCGTAGCGTTGTCTCGTATCGAAACGATATGGCGCGCCACGCTGGAATTCCTAAACGCAGTCCAATAAAAACTTTTCCAATTGACTTCCCTTGGCTTAATTCACCCAAGTCGAAGGTAAGTAGCGAGCTGGGTTATACGACCGCTCTGTGAACGAGGAAGGTTATTCGTCGAGCATCTGCAACATTGATGGGGATGGATAAGGGTAAAAGTACGAAGGGTGGTTGACTGGTGAGTATCGTTGCCCTAAAGCAGAAGATCAATGAGAATTTTTTCCAGATTGGAGGCTGTGATTCTTAAATAGTTTGACTTTCTTTAAGTGTTACAAGTCGTTCTCGTTGGTTTAATAATTGCAGGCTTGATAACCGCGGGCTAATCGCAGTGTTTCGAATTAATATTACAGAGAGTGTTGTCTAACTGTAGAGGGTAATACAGTGCCCACATACAATTTTAGGATGATTCAACTTTTATAACTGCTGCCTGTATTATTTATTTTTCATTTTCTATTACGATAGTTGCATAATGTATTTACACATCATTTAACTTATTATGTGGGGTATTAAATTATTTATATTAGATGTATTAAATTTTGTATTATTTACTACAGTTTTCATACGGCTACAAAAAATTGATGTTATGAAAATGTTCCGCCGCGCAACACATCTGCACGGCATCCCGCGCGGCTTGATAGCCAACGGTCTACGTGCCGTCCTGCGAACCTTCCATAGGCCCAAGAATCCACCATTAAGTTGAAATTCTAACTGCATTGTTCGCACATATGGTTTAAGTCAATCTGTTTGCCAGAAAAGACTTTCTAATTCTAGAAGTTGTCTCTTAAAAATTACGGAGAAAGCGGGTAGTGGTCTAACGCAAAATGGAAATGCCTAACGGAAAAGCCGGGTTTTCCTAAAAAACAAAGACATCAAACTAGCAACAGTAGTAGGAGGTTCCGTCCCCTCTCATCACTCATCAACATCTATTAACCAATTACTTTACGAACGAAAAGTGTGAGCAACGAATCCGTTTTCTTCACCCAAAAAACCACACCCACACGAGCTTTCCTCCGCAATTGCACGAGAGCAAAGAGTCAGTCTATTCCAATCAATCAGTCAGTCGTTCAAGTCATTCAGTCAAGTCAGACGGTCGATATCAAGCAGTCTATTCATTTGGTCATTCAGTTGATTCTGTTGATTCGATTCAGTCAAAATCGGATCTGATCAATCGTTACGTCTACTGCGACACGAGAGCCTTCATGTATCAGATTGGCAGTCAGAATCTGAACAAGATCAAGGCAATCCTCATACTCAGCGACGTTACTAGTGTGTGTGATTATACGAAGTTATTGGAAAATATATAAGTTATAACACTGTTAATCACGGAGTTATATCATTTCAACCACCCCTATTGTCTTAACGGAAATCAGGGGATCGATCTACTCGCGGCGTCGATTATTATAATCGTAACGGGAATTTACCACTCCCGTTGACGTGTTTTCTCGCGATTGCGTCTCCCCGCGATTGGTCGAATTTACAGAAAATGAAATGTAGAATGTGATTAAAAAATCGGAAGAAAAATAAAATTGTTTCTTGTTTCTTACTGAAGACTAAAATATCAGGGACAGTGACGAATGCTTTAATTACAACCCTGGGATGGGACACTTTATTCTTTCGAAACTTTACCTATTTAACAAAAGAGAAGAAACTTTTAATAGAAACTATATGCTGTCATACTAATTTTAATTTGATGCTTCAAACAAACCAACAAAGGAACATAACATCTCAGCGTGTTTTAACTTAATATAATAACTCGTCAATTTTTGTATTCATATTTCTTTGCTACATTCTTCTATAATTTTATTCTTTAATTATACAAAGTAATTTAAAACATTAGTTCTTAAATATTAAATATTCATTTTAAATCTTGAATATTATTTCTATTTATAGAAAAATTGATTCATTAACAGTATAATATTATAAAACGATATAATTTTTACAGAAAAGTTTAAACACGCAAGTGATTTCGTGGAGTTTTCCGCAACATGGCGGATTCCACGCAGGTATTTCCGAGTTAATAGCAATTACAGAATGAAATATAGCTACTAGAAAGCGACAAGCCTTGCCCTCTTGTAAAAGCGACTCTGCGCCTAGCAATACTAAATGAATCATTTGATTGGAAAATAGCATCTGTTTCTGATTTTTAGAAGAGCGAAGTTATTGAAATCACGCTGTTCTTTGAGTAAGCTGAACAAACGATTTCTCTCGCAGTAATGTCGTTTAGCTCGGATGAGACGTTCAATTAAAACGCACCTCCTTCGACTCATTTCCCATGCATGCAGCGTACAGTTTTTAAAACGAAACCTATCAATGTCCTGCCTTTGAAATACAAATCATGTACTGTGTTTAAAGGTACATTCTCCTTTAATGGAGTAACAATGTGCATAATGTGAATATGTACATATGTGTTATGTTGCGTATAAAAAATGTCAGATTGGTCACTTTCTGCTTGAGTAAAAATTTGTATGGCCGAGAAGTACGTGAAGGTACATATATAACATGAAATTATTTCTCCAAACATTTATCTTCTTTTTTTTTTTTTAATCGAAATCTGGAACTGTTCGGATTTAAAGTTTCGTATGCTTCCCACTTGCCATAAAGTAAATCGATTTTAAATACAAAGCGAATTCCGATTCGCGATGACGTGAATACAAATTTCAGATCTCGAACTCTAAAGATTTACAATGTTAAACGTCTCACAGTTTCTATTTCCATCTCTATACATAGGGCGAGTCACGTAACTCGTCGTATCTCTTTCTTGGTTGAAGTTAGAAGAAAATGTTAAAGAAAGAAGATGGATGGTTCAAGCAGGACCACATTTTCGTGACTACATTTATTTCCTAAGTGCAAAGATGCATAAATATTTTATTCTATTTTTTAAAGTGTAAGGCATACAGTCTTTTGCATAGATCGAATCATCTCGTTCTAAGAAGAGAAAGAAGCTCTGTTCCACCCTATACATTGTATATTGCATGCTACAAACGACCTTTAGTGCTCCATCCCTTTTACAAAATTATGCACTTTCAACTTCCTGCATGAATCGTCTTCGAAAGAAATTCTCTTCCCTGCTTCGTAGATAAGAAGATAAATCCCGTTCGATTCCACGTATTATTCGTAACTTTCTCATCGATTCGATGATTGATGAAGAAAAAAATATAATGGTACAAAGTCTCAAAAAAGAAAATAGTTTCTGCGCTGTACTTCGATTTACCTCGAGAAGCAAGGATCCCTTTGTTGGATAATTCGTAACGAAAGGGTTTGTACGAGAGTAAGAGAGACAGCGACCGGATATCAGCGCAGTTCCGTGAAGTTTCGATAAGTCGGTCTCGAAGCGTTTACTTCCTGGTGAGCACGACTGCCTCGGATAGGATAGAAGACTGGAGAAAGTCTAGACTTTGAAAGATCAAAAGGCATCGGCGGCCTGGAAGTAACACGGTCCTGGTGTCTGGCTTCTCAGTAGGAGAGCTTCCAGAGAGTACCCTCCTTTTCGCTTCTTCATTCTCCCTCCGTCGTCCTTTTTGCCAGGTCTTCCTCTTCTTCTCCGCTTGTTCCTGTCTTAGTTCCTATTTCAATCGCCCTGCCCTCTTTGTCGAGCCTATTTGCCTCTTTCCTCTTTCTCTCTTTTCCTCTCTACGCCATCGTGCGCCGTCTTTATAGGTTATGCAATCGTCCTTAAACGCTTTACAATACCCAGCAGTTTGATATCGAATCCTGGGATCATCGTAGAAATTGTGGTATTACCTCGCGACCGATGTTCTCGTTGTAAAATGTAATGCGCGAAATGGACACGGTTAAATGAACCGGGCAACAACCGGTGCCGTGGGAATCCATGTAATTGACTGGATTATAGTACGAAAGAGGAGGATCCTGTTTTTGGTTGACCGATTACAGGACACGGTTTGTAAATTCTTTGAAATGCTGCTATTGATTTCGACATAAATAGGTACTCGTGCGATAGTTAAATGGTTATCACTATGTTTGGCACTAACGTCGGTTGATTTTAGAAAATAACGAATATATTCTATTTTTTTCTTTTTTTGATACGTAATTATGATAGATGTATTTCAAATAATATCTAATTTAAATCATGTTAATTGTATTATACGAAAATAATGATCGGGACTTATTTAATATATTCCGCAATTTTTATATCAATTTCTTGATCGGTTTAAAAGTTTGTCTCATAGGTTACAATGTCCAACATATCCAAATTACGCTAGAACAAAGAAGAATGCAATATAATATGCTGATCGATCGTATGTATAATTCATATAACCGATTAATGTAATTTTGAGTTTTATCATATTTTCATTATTTTCTCCATCAAATTGCGAATATTCAACTATAACACTTAGAATCTTTAAAGCTACAGTCTCGGATATTATACAAATTTTCCGCGATAAATGATTACAGAATCAAATATCGCAATTTTCTACTTTTCCTTGGAAGATACTGATGTAAAGGTGATAAAATAGTTCGTTAAATGATAGGACAAGGTTTAGGGATTTTTATAAAGCGGATTATTCAGTAAAAAGCAACATCTTTACGCCGTGCTTCTTCATCATTCATTATCCTTTGCTCAGCTCTTTTTTCCATCTATTTCTTCTTCATTCTTAAAGATTTTGCGCGGGATCAAAGCACGCGATGGGAAATTTGATGCGATTATAAGTTCGAAGGTAAGAAACGAGGGAGCTAATTGCATCTTTTTCCGAAGGAGCAAAGGATAAGCTTCTCTTTCCTTTGGAATCGGGGAGCAAACTAAACGGTCGACCTCGTTCTCGTGGCGTGCTCGAATCGGGATTCTATTAACCCATTTCCCTGAAATCGTGCGTCAACTCTACAAAAACGAACTTTAACGACGTTTTTACATCCTCCACCCCGGCGACACGATTGCACATCACAGAGAGATCTTTGTTCCAAACAGTTACAACCCCTGAAATTACTTCTCGCGCCACATTGAAAGAATAAAAGTTTCAATCGTCTCTTTGCGCCAGACGTGGATGAAGTAATACTCGACTTCAAACTCGACGTCGCAAATAAAGTTCATCTACATTACACAACCAATATGCTGCAATATAACAATATGCTATACGTTTCTGCTTAATTAATTTTAAATTAAACATCTATCGATTTATTTTTACTTCTGTGTGCGATGAATTTAATACTTTTATATTGCAAACGTAGCTTCGAGAATTATATTAGTACGGATTTTTGTTTCTACCGAACAAAACGTTCATTCTTTGCGAAGCGTACAATATTATTTATCTTTGATATTTATTTCTCCATCGAGTAGTTTTTATATCAAATTAGCTTTTTATATATAAAAAATTAATAGCGAATTATCTAGCTTTAGCAATTAAAAATGAGCATAAAAGAGATTGATTAAAAGTAGGATTCCTTTCACGTGTATTCATTTTAATTGACAATAAACTAAAGATTAAAAGTACTAAAAGAATAAAACTGATGTTCATGATTTTTTTTTTTTAGTTTTGAAGTTTCAACAATGGAACTAATTCCAAGGGCCACTTAAGAGATCCACTTTTTTTATTCACGCCATTACAATAATCAACGCAAATATGTATCTCTGTTAGACTACACAATGGCCTTCAATTTATTTTATATTTTGAGCATAGACATTTATTTAAGAGTTAAGTACCTATACAAGGTGTGGATCCTACATAAATTACATTTTAATGTAACAACGCTGTTCAGTCGTTAAAACGAGAAACTAGAATATCTGTCCTACCGAGCAGAATAAATGTTACAACAACAAATGACAGTAGCCAAAATGTGCATAGAATTCGTTTACACGAGCCAGCTGACACTAATGATGCTGCGTTTACGAAACACGGGGATGCCTTGTTTTTCGCCCATTCCGCTTAAAATGTACAATTGTTTCGTTGTTATTATTATCATTATCGCGATGTCTATTTAATTTCACTGCTTCTATTTCGCTTGTAACGATTAAATAGACATCGAACGGTCGCGTGCCAATTTATGGCACGACTGTATCGCGAAGCACTTTGCTGATTACACGCATCGATGCTCGCATAAATGTCCAAATAAAATTCAACGCCATCGATTCTCCGTGATAATTCCATAAAACGCGGAAACGTGATCATCGAGCCGTTTCATCGGCCGTAAAAGAATCGCATCGCAGCGAGTGATTTCGTCGCTGCAATCTTTCGCTTTATGCGAACGCTTGGAAATTCAGGTTTCGTTAGTGAATGTTTGTTCCGCCGAGTTGATGTTTATTCGATCGAGTTGAAATTGAATGTCGTGTACAATTTTCACGACGGTTGTAAGTTAATTAATGAAGATTTTCCTTTTGGGGCAGTTGTTAAATGTTATTGAAGCTCTGTTCGGTATGAATTTTGCGTTACAATTATTCGTTTATAAAGAATTTAAATCTTGAAACAATTGGAAAGTTAAATTTTATATCGATAGTACTTTGAGAGTTGAATGTTAATAATAATTTTAGTCGAGTTCTAAGCTTTTCTTATTAACTGTAGAATTAAAACCTAAAACTTGCAGCAAGAAATGAACATGAGAAAAGTTGCAAAATTGTATTGGTATGGATCTATAAAATTTCTCTGAAAAATTATAAACTAGTTATTTTAACTACACCGGTAATTCTAACGTTAAATGCTTCTCATATCATAAATTCAAATTGTATAAATTTTATATATTCTCGTACTTAATCTTACGAATCTCATTATTTTCAGGAACTTCATTAACGCAGAAAAGGCCCATCCAAAGGAGAGTTCCTATTATCCGACTATATTGACTTTTAGATAATCGTCGGCGGTCCTCGTCAGAGAGTACCATCAAAAATACAAGATTCGTTTGCATAACGAAGCAATTGAAGAAAGTAAATTCCAATTTCCCAAGAAAATGATATCCCTTGCGTGAATTGTTCTATCATAGAACAAGTAGTTTAAAATTGCAGCCACTCCATGTAAACCAGAACAACGAGCATAAACGTTGCAACGGGAGATAGGAACTGAGCGTTTCGCACGGAACACGGGTTATTTCAGACTAGTTCGCAAGAACGAAAGTTCATAGTGCAAGAGTTATAATTGCAAATAATGAAATATTTCGTTGAAGTTGTATCTGTGTGTCTTCGTGCATTCACATACACAAGAAAAAGGGAGCGTAGTGCTGGCGACGAGGAGAAACTTATTCTCGTCGTTCAAACTTTCTCGTCTCTAATTACCAAAACAGCCGCGTTCGTTTTGGATCTAATTCGCGGATGATAACTTGCTTGACGCGAATTAAAAGCAGAGACACAAGGAAAATGCGTTGACGCACACCTGAGCTCTTTTCGTTCGTTGGTTCTTTCGTGCACCAATTATCTAGTGAATATCGAAACGATGAGGTAGACAGCGAGATAGGAAAGACAGGGATGAACGAGTACGTTTCCACTGGTTCGATAAAAAGACGCTTTCAATATATCCAGCAAAAGGAATTACAAAAATTCGGATATTAGTTCGGTGCAGATCGATCGTAATCGTGTGTGAGAAACCGTCAGTCCATGGGAACACGATGGAGCAAGATGGGGAACGCGATGGAAAGGAAAAAGCTGCAGGGGTGGCGTAAGCGAGGGTACAGAGGCTCGACTTCTCCTTTGAGATCGTGCCAAAGAACGTTCCATATGAAAATAAACCAAATAAATCGCGTGTTTCAGACGTTCACGTAATAGGAAACGAAATAGGATGTCGATAGATCGAGCTGTTTTTAGTTGTTCTTTCCTTCATCCATCCCCCTCGATCAAACTGTTCACCCTTCTTTCTCTCAACGTTCGTCATCCCTTTCGTTTTCTCTCCTTTTTTCTTCTTTTTTATTTTCCTATGTATGTATGTTTCAATGGAATGTTTCGCGTGTTACCATTTCTCCTTCCCCTTCTTTTCGTCTTCGTCGTCGTCGTCGTGGAGGTCGTTGTGTGCACATTTTGCGTTCCTCCAGCGAAAGAACGAAACTCGCAGTTTCCTCTGATGTACGCGCGTCTTGTTCGACTGGCTGTCGAAGAAAAAGCCAGGTGCGCACCTTTTCCGGAAAGAAATATCCAATCTTCCCCTGTCGGTCAAAGTGCGCCGCAAAAAGGGCCGAAGAATGAAGCGAGGCGTAGCTGCGTTGATGTACGCTGCCAGGCTATCGGAAACGTCTTTACATCAATATCAGATCGACGTTAAGAAGCTTCTAACGCGACCTCCTCCATTGAAAAACTGTGAAAATACCGCAGAGCATTTCCAACGCTTAATTCGTAGATCGAACAGACAATAAATGTTATCTTCGAGTTTCGAGATAATAATTACATGGTATTCTTAATCGAACGAGATTATTGGTTGATTTTAATTTATTAGTATAATGTTCGGAAATGTACTAATTAAAAGTTACCAATTCTATAGTCTACAATTGTATAAAAAATTAAATTTTAAATATTCTTAGATATTCGTAGTTATAAATTTGACCTAAATTCTTTATAGAGAATCCAACGTTTTTCTTTCTCCTTCTTCTTCGTATTACACGAATGAAAACCGTTCGACCATTAATCCTGCATATTCCCTTCGCGAAACACCAGGCTGGTGTACTATTTTCTCGTCGGGTCGGCGTTTCTGCCGAGGTCGTGGCTGGCAGAGGTCGCAATAAAATTGCATGCCCTACTCGCGCAGAGGTCTAAGAAATCGCTCATGTGTCACTGGTGGACGTGTTCCTTGATACCAGCAGATGCTTTTCGGTAGGATTTACAGGGCAACGGTACGTGAAGCGCAAGTACCTCGGGTACCAAGCCGGAAAAGCCTTTGCCGGATACGGGTTCACAGCCGAGACAGACCGTTCGTGGCGCTGTATTTGGTGGTAGGGGGGCAACAGGCAACGATAAAACCAGCACCAGAGGCGTATTGGGCGGGATGTTTTTAAAACTTACTCCTCTGCTCGTCGGCACACCCACACCATTAGGAAGCAGGTTCTGAATCTTCTCCTTCCTTCATTCCTTCTTTTTCTTCTCTCCTTGCCTCTTCTTGTTTACCATCTTTCTTCCGAAGCCGCGCCGCGTTCTACACCTCGCGTTTCCTCGCGAGAGGGCCCCGCAAAAGTCTGAGCACTACGTCTTTCGGCCTCACCCTGACAAGAATACACGTTACGCTTGAACAACTAGCTCTTTCTTCCTTCCCATCTCCCCGACCAACCCTCTATCCCAACCCCTCGCCATTCCCTGTTTCTTTTGCTCGTTCACCGAGGCTTGCTTTCAATGCACAACGCTCAAGATACACCAAGGTTCCAGACGAACACTCCCGCCCCCTTGTCTTCGAGATTTCGGCCCCGAGTTCGGATTTAAATATCTGAAAACGGGAAAGACGGCCTTTCCCGCTGCCTTTAGTCAAGTCTATCCCCTTTCCTTTTTTCACTTTCTCCTTGCCTCCGCTGCTATCGTTTGTTCGCTCAGGTGCACCACGATCGAGAAGCTCTATCCGTCTGTCTTTCTTTCCTCTCCTTCTGGAGCGCGAGCGTCAATTTCCCATCGGACGAGTTGGAAACCTTCACGGTCTTACCGTTAAAAGCCTGGCTCCTTCGCGCTCCACTTTTCCGACCGATTTCTTTTCGTCTTTCATTCCCCTCATTTCCGCTGGAACACCTCGCGCCGTTTACTCGACCATGCTCCCCGTGTGTACACGATGAGCCACACGAGGGAGCAAAATTCCAGGAGTCGTTAGGATGAGGTTCAACGAGATTCAACAAAATACGAGGTGTAATTAAGGAATGGAGATGGTAAACGAGGTAAATGATGCATGCAAATTTTATGATATCGTAGAAGAATCTTACTAGAACGAATATAATCAATCAGCATTAATTTAAGAAGATAATGTGATGTTTGAAAGTGTTGATGGAGGCAAAATTAATAATAAAAACACAGTGTCCACAAAAAATATTTGAAAATATTATTAGCTTTGAAATCAAGCATTCATTTATCGAGTTTTATGTTGTTTCATTGTCATAATATGAAATTTTTTATCTTTGTAATTTATATGGTAGTATTACTAAATAATACGAAATTTAATATATTTGATTAAGTTAGAGATATATCGCTATGATTCTCTGTCCCACAATCATCGTTATACGTACATAAAATAATTTTTAATTGTCGACGCATATGGAATTCAAAGTAAAATACAAAAATTTTAATCGGCTTGGAACGCTGAAAATACCGAGGAAGAATCCAAGTTATTCGATCGAGTAATATTCTGATTATTTTTTAATCGGTCGTTTTTGTAATTTTATTCGACCAACATTTCAATGAACGAACATTAACTTCCCAATCTACATACCTTCCTTCTTTTTTCCCTTTATTGTACTATATTTTTCATAAACCTGAGTTTTAATCAAAACATTTATTAAATTGTTCGGACACCGGTGGAAACATGCAAAATTCGTTAATACTGATGAGCCGGCGAGATAAAAAACGGAACAGCGATCGAAATGGTAGGAAATATTTCGATGGCGCGTACTATACGATCATTGAAATAAACATTGCATAAATGACGCGAAACCGTACGACGGCCGTGAGCACTGCGGGTTATAAAACACTGAACATTCGAAAATTTATAATTTCGCACGTCAGCGTGTCGCGGCACGAAACCACAGACAGAAAAACAGAGGTAAAAAGCGACAGAGAGAAAGAGAGAAAGAAGTACGTCGGGGTAAAAGAGAGGCAGAAAATAATTTTGAGTCGTTGAAACGAAAAAAGAGCTGTTAATTAAGCCAGATCTCAATGAACATGTATTTACCCTGAGCAAACTATATCCCGTATCAATATTAACTTTAAATATTCCATTTTCTCACAAACATAAATATATAGCTGGTTGCAAAATCGTTCGCGTCTCGAACATGAAAAGACCAGTGCCATTTTGAATTTTTCGCAGCGTCGGTTCGCCCGAGGAAGATTTGCCGTTTTAATATAATTTATCCTATTAATTTTATACACGTGCGGACTGTGTCAGTATTCCCAGGAAATATATTTTAACTACGAAAAAGCTAATTTGTGAACGTTAATATATCATTATTATTAGCGTGTGTAGAAAGAAACGCGCCCTCACCGTTTTGTAACGCTTTTCCTTTGCTTTACGCCGTAAACGTAAATAATAATTATTCTAATGGGAATAAACCGTACCTGAAAGGATTGCAACGCTCTTTCGGTATTATTTTCCACGGGATTTCTAGTTTTTAATTCATTTCATTCCATTCGATTCTACGTTTGCGGATATGACGTGTGTTCAAGGTAAACACATATTGGCCAGTGTATGAATAACGCTTGAATATCGTACGAAAAGCAAAGTTTCGTGACTGGAACAAATAATTAAAGTATTATAAAAAGAAAATTTGATCTCGAGGTATTCAAATCACGAAAGATTCTTGAGATAATTTTATACAATTTCACATTTATCGTAAATATAATGAATAGGCTAAATTAATCTAAAATACGATGATCTAAAACTTGTAAGATATTTCAAAAAGTTTTTCCGCATGAAGAGTGAAACATTAACACGACTATTCCTGTTGTTCCCCATAATCGTATTTCCTGTTACAAATGCTTCACGAATGGCCTTTAACAGTAAGAGAAATTTCCGACAAAATGATTGCTAATTAATATTCCCGTTGGCTAAACAACATTCTCAGAAACCAATCGATGCTACTTTCTCTCGGTCGAATCTCGTTAACAATCCCATTAAGAGCGACGTCTCTCGACTGCACGATCATTCTGGCATTCCCCGAATTATATACACGATCGTTAATAGGATCGACGACACGATAATAATAGCGAAACCCTCGCACTCGCGCGATAATACCAATCTCGGTCTCGAGTTCGACGATTTGAGGTGGTTAGAAAACGAAGAACGACGGGGGATGGACTCTCATTTTTTGGACGAGCGTCTTTAATTAAGATCTTCCGTCGAAATTTCCCCGGCGTATTCGGTTTCTGGGGTTCGAACGAAAGCGGCCGCAATTCTCGATAAACCGTGCTGAAAAGAAACTCGTTAAAAGCAATCCAGCAGCGATCGAATCGATCGTTTTGCGCCGTTCGTCTGCACGCGGCTAGAAAGCCCGCGGAAGAATGAGACGAAAGTAAGAGGGTGGTACGAGGAAGAAAAAAGAAACAGGGTAGATTAAAGGAGGACGCTTTTCAAGAAGATAGAAACAGAGGGGATAAGCAAGAAACAGAATATTTGTATTCTGTGTGTGGTTATAGGACGAGTGATCCTTGCTTCAGATAGAACAGGATACAATTATTTGAGACAAATAATTAACGATAAGAAGTTTGTCCTGCAATTCGTCCAATTTAATTGTGAACAATTTTTATGAACATTTGGAAACAGCCTATTTAACTTGTTTTCAGTGGTATGATAAATGTATCCGATAAGTATTTACATCGACAGCTTGACAACGTTAATTTTTTTTTTTTTTAGGACATTATGAGGAGGTTTGACGAATTAATATTAATATTGTCAGTTTTAATGATCATAATTCGATAGCTTGTGCACATTATTTATGCTTTATTCGTAGAAGTTACGTCATCGTTTATTTTATCACATTGTTTTTCATCATATCTCTTCGCTGATTCAAACAACTCTACCGTAAGATTATTGGAATTATTTTCTCGTTTTTCATATTTTTTTTGGTGAAAGTAAAGTACACGGTACTTTCTATTTCAAATGCTATCTCATAATATACATATAACAAGCTCAATTATTCCATGCAAAGTTCAAGACTGAATCCCAAGATGTTGAAGCTCGTGTGACTCTAATACCTCTACCTTATACTATCTTGAAGGTTAACCATTTGCCAGGACAGTCGGGCGAATGATTTAATTAAAAAGCTTGAACGTAATGTACGGAGACATTCTTTGTCTCGATTCACAATTTTCGAGACGTCGAAATCGGCCGACGAAAAAAAAGGGAAAGAAAAAAGAAAGAAAGAACAGAGTGTCCGTCTGGTTGGAGACGATTTCTGTGATCGTCTCGAGTTAGGTAAGAAATGGGCCAACGAGCGTGAAAGGAAACGGAAGAAAATTAACGAAAAACAGAAGGACGGCGAGGAGCAAAGTACCGAGAGCAGAAACGAAATCAGACATCGGGAAGGACGCGGAAAGTTGGGCAGAAATCAGGATGAAAAGAGGAAGGGACAAGTAGTGCGGATCGCGCGCCAGATAGCAGACGTAGAAAGTGAACGTGGCTGGCAGGACGCAAAGGGTAGATAATTAGACAAGAAACACAGACTCGTCCCCTTTCTCTCTCGTCACCTAGAGTTTCTTCCAGCCATTCCGACTTTCTCTTTTCGCTCGAGCCCGTATCCTCCTTAATTAAATATAAGCGCCGGCTTACCTCTGCTTCTCAAACCTTACCGCCTGAGCCCGTCATTTCATCCCCGTTTCTCCACCATTCTCTTCCTACTTCTTCTTCTTCTTTCCTCTTCCTTTCTGTCTTTCTCTCCTGTTCCCAAAAGTACACCGTTAAGCCAACGTTTCTCGTTCGCGAGGTACTCTCGCATACGCGTATGTACTTTCAGCTGTTTGCACAAATTCAGCCCGTGTGCATGAACATGGTCCCGTACACCTCTGCAAACGCGTATACGCGCGCAACGAAGGGTAACACTTAGGGAGGCGTAGAGTACACGCGTGCACATACACGTGCGAGTACATACGTGTACATACGTATGTATGTATATATATACGTATGTGAGATATACACAACGCGGTTCTATCGCCACGCAATTATGAGAGGAACCGAGCACGTTTGCGTAGGTCACACGTGGGACAGAGAGGTTCACCCGCCCTTCTCTCTCGCCTGGGCGACTAATACGCGAGACTGATGCGATGCTTGGCGATACGGCCGTGGGACAAGGAAGGGTTATAATCGTTTTAAACGATCGCGCCAGGCCTGATTAAGGATCGTCGATCCTCTTAGCGGTGCCGCCGATGGTGCGACCCGCGGGCTTACGGTGTTTAGGCGAAATTCCCAAGCCCTACGCTATTTAGTTTGTTTTATTATAAGATGTTTCCAGCCACGACACTGAGGTTCCTGAAAGCACGGTAATAAAGTATGATTTAAGAATTTTATTACCGCGTTTGCTTTACGAAGAATATGGGGAAATCATTGGATTTATTATGTTCAAAGAAGGCGATTTATCGTGTCATCTTGATTTGTATGTATACTCTTCCAGTCTTCTACAGATTTTATAAAATAATTGATTTTGTTAAAATTGTTTGTTTTAAAATCTTTATCACAGAATCATACGATTAATGTAACATTTATTTAGTATGCATATTATCCATTTGTACGTTACACCTCTTAAATGTGTGCTGGTGTGTGTTTTCCAATATATGAAAAACGTATTGATCCCGTACACAGATTGGTAAATATACAATAAGTATATAATGAATATATTATTGTAAAACGAAAAGATGTAAATTTACATTCGGATGTTTATAATGTTTTTTTATTACTTGTAATAACAAACCTTCTATCATTAAAAGGACTTGTAGTGGCGATGCATTTCCCCACACATGTCCCTTAGATTTTTAAATAAAAATGTAAGCTTATCTAGTTAAATTTCTGAAATTATCATACTTAGAATCTTT
This sequence comes from Bombus affinis, assembly GCF_024516045.1. Taxonomy (NCBI): domain Eukaryota; kingdom Metazoa; phylum Arthropoda; class Insecta; order Hymenoptera; family Apidae; genus Bombus; species Bombus affinis. The sequence continues at coordinate 5,306,390 of NC_066347.1, read as the reverse complement.
ATTATTCAGTATCATACTTGGACTCACAGACAAGATATCGAAGCATATAATTACGATTTATTGCGCTTCGTAATATCGTCAAATTTTGTAGTTGACTCGGTAGTTACTAATATCTTATACCTACGAGGTGAAAATTTATACTCTTGACTATTACGGCTGATGTTATTTATCTTGAAATTATTGTGAAATGTACTATTGCTATAATTATCTTCAGATAATCTAGAATGAAACCTATTAGATATATTCTTATTCTCTGCGATATTATTCTGCATCTTAAGGTTTAGAGTGTAACCGTTGTTTGATTTACGACCGAAATTAATTGTATTATTCACAAACTTATTAGCAAATGCATTATCACTAGATGTCGTACGTTCTCTATTCCAATTTAAAGTATAAGGCCATCTTTTCTCAAACGAAGATTCATTTTTGTTTTCTTTACTGTGAAGAGGGTGGAAACGGCCTGCTGCTCCGAATCCTGGGAAGTCATTTCTTGTTTCCTGTAGTTGATGCTCCTCTTCCTGTCGACTCAACTTTTCTAAAATAAAATACGATAATTTCATAAAATTAGTCGCTTCTATTTCCGCTCATTCTTAAAAGCAGAAGTTACCAAAATAATTTCTGGATTACCTGTCGACGTCAGAGGTTCCAGAAAACTTTCAATAGATCTCCTGTTACTGTTCAAAGAATCAAATATCCTTCTTAATATTCTCTGATAAGCAGTCCTGTTCCGACCAGCTGCGTTCAAAATATTCGATACCGCAGAGTTCATCAAACTCGTATTCGTCGATCCGTCAGCAGGCACTACGTGTACCAAGTGTTTCTGTCCCATCTGATCAGTACCCAGAATCAACTTTGGTATCGATTGCTTCACCTTGCTCCCATTTTCCCTCGATCTGACATCCTTCGAAGATCCACTCACATTTTCCTTTAATGCAACATCCTTCGAGGATTCGCTCAAATTTTCCTTCGATTCAACATCCTTCGAAGATCCGTTCAAATTTTCTTTCTCCCTAGTAACCTTCAACTCTGGACGTTGTCTTTTGACATTTCTCAAATCATTCCTCTTCTCGCCATTTATTTCTGCGTCATCCTTTTTCGGCATCGCGCTTGTGCTCTCCAAAGTCTCTTCAACATCACTTTCATTACGTTTCTTAGAAACAATATCGTCAGTCGAGTTTCCAACAATACGTTTCTGAGGCAACGAATTCTTGTCTACGTACGACCAAAAGTTTCCAGGTTTCCTCTGACCGGAAAAATCGTTTTCAACGGCGATGTAAGCAGTGCCGTCGCTATGATAGCTATGCTTTTCGTTCATGTAGATATCCTGCTCGCCTTCTGACGTCACGTAGACGTACGTTTGCGGCCACAGGCTCCTCGTGTGGTAGCTACCGTCTACCTGCGGTAAGATCGTCAGCTGAAGATCGTGTCTTGCGGCGCCGTGTGAAGAGGTTCTCTTGATTCTCCGCAGCACCCACTTGACCGTAGGGTGCGTGTGGTCGATACACACGCCGCATTCGACGCATCCTTGTTGACAGAACAGCCAGAGGCCACTCGGTAGTTGGTAAACGTCGCCACGCGACAACACGACGTTGGCCGCGTCGTTCGAGACGATGGGAAACGGGCCGCCGTAAAATGGCGCCTCCAACAGACGTCTGTACAGCTGGTGATTTCCTGATGGCGGTGGCGAGATCGTCTTGAACACGAACTCTCGGAGAATATGCTCCCAGTAGGATGGCGTGTTAAATGATTGACTTGATGCAGAGGCGTGACGCTTTCCGGAATGATGTTTCGACTGCTCTGGATTTTGTTTTGACGGTGTCTGAATGGCCGCGAAGATTAGCGAGAGCTGTGCGAAAAATTATAGATATTAAGGATAGTTGATTCGTAGATGATAAATTCTCGAAGATATGCAACTTTGATAGAGCAAATATCTAGTTTGAGGTTTGGATGGAATATGTAGAAGAATTGGATATCTTTTGCACGAGGTATTTAGCAGAAAGGAATATTTTTTCCATGTGATTGTGTTTGCAAGCGTCATTTTTCGGAACAGAAATATTTGCAGGGATCGAGTATTTTTCATAAAGTGTTTGGGAAAGTTGGATATTTTATTGGAATGTAGTATTCGCGCAGAATTAATATTTTTATACTACATTTTGTATTTATAAGAATTATTTTTTGAGAATGCAGTTTTTGGGAAGATTCAGTACTTTTTTTAAGGAAAAGTACTTGAGAGAATTGGATGTATCTCAGAGATGAAATAATTGGAAAAACTGCGAAACTTCGTGGTTTGTAAGTTTCGGAATACTACGGAAGTTTCGTATAAATAGGAAAAAGAATCGCACGTGGTTAGCAGAAAATGTAAAGTAGAACGAATAATGATAAAATTGATAAAGAAGTAAGAATTTATAGGAAGAACTCAGAGTACTTCAAATATAACGGCTATCGTTAATCAAAAAGAGTGAAACCTAATATCCTTGTAGTTGAAATGTTCGCAATATCATTCCCAGAAAGAGTATTTCACACAAGAAAAATATCAATTGAATTATTGATTTTTACTCACCATCACCATTGAGACAAGGTTCCACTTTGTCGGATTCATGTTTCCCTCCCTCTAATCACGCTGACACTGGAAACGGAGCAAAAAGTGTAAAGTTAAAGAGAATTCATGATGCACAAGGGTCTGTGTAACGTGTCCAGCACCTGGTGAACGACTGAATCATACAGAAATCATGACCAGTTCCTGATATTGAACATATGTTGGAGATTCTACTATGGATACCGAGCTACTGTCTAAGAAAACCGAGATTATCTTCGGTTAAACATTCGATCCGCTGATCGAACAATATTATTCAAACATACCGGTCAGGTCAGATTTATCGCGTGTAACTTACGGATACGATGTGTCGAATATATTTAAAAGATTATATTTGTCAAAGACTATACTCGTCAAACAGTCGACATTATTTTATTCGATGATATAAATATAAATGTAAAATAAATCAATTCCTTCTTAATGATAGAGGCAATAAGTTCTTCTGAATGTAAAAATGAATATTTATTGTTTACGAGTGTTTAGTTCAAAATACAAATGATATATTTGCGAAAGAATGAAATAAAAGAGGAGAAAGGATATCAAGGAAGGTCACTTATTCTTCTGAAAAATCAAACTTTTATTACTTTACTACCGAACGTGATATTGTTTTCGTCTTATTAATATCTCGATGAATTGTTCTCGTTCCACATAAATTTTCATTTTCAATTATTTTATACAATAAATATAAATTTAGTAGCTTGAAAAGAACGACATAATAGAGATTATAATGCTTGTTATAGCCATGATATAAACTTCGATTAATGTCGAAAGTTCTCGAAAGTTCCATAGAACAGCATACTACCGATAAAACAGAATTAATCGTTTTCCGTATCGGCGATATAAATAGTGGCGATCGATGCACGCGTTGACCATATCGGATAGGTATTGCAAACGATCGACAATGTCATACGGTATGTCAGGTAAAATATGTACGTCGCGAACTAATCTGCGTTTTGATCGTGAATTTGTTTCTATTCCGCGATAGGGAACCACCTGTCACGTACGGTCAGATAAACGGTTTTACTATGCAAAGAATGGAACACGATGAATTATTGTTTCATTAATACGACACGCTGGTAACGCAACACATGACAGAAGTTATTGTGAACAGACGCGTTAATATTAAAAGCGAATGGTTGTTGCATTTTTCACGGTGACAAACGTTTCTTTGTTTTGGCTTTCTAGCACACCAGGCGTTCCACTTTTTCGATGATGAATCGTATGGCCGGTACTTCAGGAAATTTTTAATACGAGAATAAATATTCTATGTATGTAATCGATATTATAAGAAATACCAGAAAATAAAGTAACTAAAAGTCAAAGGAACTTTTTATTGTTTAATCTTAACGACTAAATCTTATGAAATATTTATTCGTCGTTGTTGGTGTAACAAATTTTATGAAGTATTTTGAGAATTCTACCTAATCTAAAGAATGTTATCTAATATAGGAAACTGTTTATAAACCGTAGCTTAAAATTTCTTTAATTTTTATTAAAATTTATTTTGTCGACGTTTCAGGCTAGAGTTTCAATTAAGGGGGATTTTATAGTGGTTGCAAATTTTCGAATTTAAAATAAGAGGTGGAAATTTCGATTATAAGAGGGCGATACTTGTCGATAATACCCGTGGCGCTATCTTTAGTTCGTTTACGGAAGCTAAGGGTTGAAAGTATAAAGTCTCGAATATCTGTGATTTAACAAAGGTAAATGTGTCTACGTTAGTGTTTTATACGTTACGCAAATTTATAAATTCGATATAATTATTAACATTACTATACTAAATAGTTTAAGATAAGATACGCATTTTTATTCCGCAGTTCAAAGATTTGCATTTTTCTTTACCATTTCAGTATCCCTTCGATCGTTACCGATTCATCATCAAATTATGTCACAGTTGCAAACGAAAGTAATTTCGGTGAAAGTAATGCGAAATAAATTTCCAACTCTTTTTCTAGATTGATTGAGGAATGGATTTAAAGAAAAAAATGAAAGAATTTGATGAAAAGGAAATAAAAAAGAAGAGTAAAAATAGAGGGTTCTTAATATCTATCTTTGTCAAATTTCAGAGTTGCAACAGTGAATTGACGTCTATTTAATTACAACTATTTAATTACAATTCGTATCTCATCTGTGTTCATGATATTACGGTCGAATAAAAGAATATCGATGACTTGCCAAAATGATATGTCCGCCTGACATTCAAGATACAGAATTGCAAGAAAGGTTACCGTAAAATCAGAAGTTCTTATTATTATGTTTTTTTTTAAATAAACACTTTGGAAAATTGTTGAAGTGAAGGAGAATGTCGGCAAAAGTCGCGAAATCGCTTACGTCACCTTCTGCCGCTAAGGAAGTGGACAGTCTGCAGGTTTCTTTACCGCAAATGTTGGATCTTGCATTGGGAACTCCGGAAGTAAGAAGAATTTATCTTCGATCTTTCACACAAATAGAAAATGATAATCCATGAAATACGTCGTTTTACGTTCGCGTCTAGGTAGGAGCGGTAAATTTAAATATCCTCCACAACTTCCTTCATATTTTACTGCATCGGATAAATTTAGGATCGACCAAGGTTGAGTATCGTGGTGACGATGCTAATCGAATCAAGGTAAAATACTGTGTGTATTGTATATGATGGTTTTGCTTAATTTTTGGAAAATATAATAAAGCTATAAATAGTGAAATTGAATAAAATGCAACAAAAGATTAAATAATATGTATTTATAGACGATGGTAAGTTCCCTAAAAGCAGGTCCCTCGCTTTACCTTCAAGAGTACAATATTATCGATGATTCCAGTGACGTGAAGCAACGAGTTCGTAGTACCGACGCTATAAGTGTAAAAGTGGATGTAGTCAGTGATGGTAAGAAGATATTCTGATAATTGTAAGCGATGCACTAGTTTTGATATTGTTATTTTTATATTAAATTAATGAAACAATTGTACATGCTTTCGTTATCGTAATAATTTCATACTTTTCGTTATAAAATCCGAGGCGAGGGAAAGACCTGCGAGCGTTCCAGTTACAAAACGCGAAAAGTTTGAAAGCGAGCTAGGTATCTATCTAAGAAAATAATGTTTTATAACAAAATAATATTTCTATAATACACGCAAAATAAGATAGATATTAGAAGAACGTGGTTATATCAGTGAAACCCCAAGCAAATCTGCACAAGAATGCAAGGAAGAGAATATTAAAAAATTACCAAATTCAATTCAGTATTTTAAGGTTATTTAAAAAATTCAGCTATTGTGAATTAATGCTAATAACGAATTACGTAGCCAAAGATGGAGCATCCCAACGCGCGGTAGATTTAAAAGAGACAACAGGTGTCAGAAAACAAGTTGGTCCTGGGAAAGAAGGCAAATGCGAAACTGTTATCTTTGTAGAACCGATTGTTGATGGTGCAACCCCTACAGCTTTAGGTTTCAAACGGCTCGAAAAAAATGTAAGAAAAATTTATCTTCTACTTACCATATCACTCCATATGTTTGGTGTAAATATTAGGTGTAAAATTATACGATAACATTCTAATTAAAATATTTGTATAGGTTAACGAACTTCAACAACGGTTTCAAGCATTGGAAGAGTTAGCAACGACTCCAGAGCTTATCGAACGACTGAAAGGTAAAATCACCGATCCTCTGACCGACGTTTGGCAAATTATCAGCATTACCAAAAGATTGGACGCCAGTGAACAAGGTATTGATAAGGTATAACTTGATTCCTTTAATTGTTATTTAATCTGACAATGTGGAAACTTATCGATATCTCAGTTGTCTATTATTTAGCCGTAAATTACTGCGTGCATACTCGTAATTTAATAGTATTTAGAAACACATAAAAGACACAAAGCAGAGATGTCATAAACAATGCAATAATGATTAATAATTTGTATTTTGGTAATATAGATCTTTCAATTTAAATAAAACTATTTAGTTCTATATATATATATATATATATATATTATATATATTATAATCTACTTAACTTTCGATGTAACTGTAAAACTACAGAAAATACTCTGCTTCCAGTTGACAAAAATGGTACAAGATGTGATGAAGGGTGACACAACACTCGCAACGGAAGACACGTCGAAGCTCGAAGAAAGACTAGTGAATTTAGAAAACGCTTTAAACAATTTGGATCACGTCGTTCAGAATTTACAATTAATCTCTGACGATAGAGAGGTTGAGGCGATAAAAAACCCTGTAGTTGCTGGAACGACCGGGGAAGAAGAGGAAGAAGCTCAGCTTGTACAGGAAGAAAAGCAGCCCGTTAGACGAATTACATTAAGCGAAATTCTAGGCGAAATAGACATAAGAAAAATGCACCAGGACGTGGGTAACTTGCAAATGGAAGTTAGCCAAATGAAAAATCAACTGAAAGATTTGAACGAAAAGATTGACAAAACAAAAACTGGTAATGAATCATAAGTATTGTAATTAAATAATTAGTTATAGGGAATCGATGAATCTTATCAATACTTACTATTTCTTATATTTTAACTGTCTCTGTTGAAGTATTCTTTGATATATTTACAGTCATATTCTTTAATAATTTCTTACCTATTTTTATTTTTAATCTAAACTTGGCTTAATTTAAGCCTAAGATCGAAAATTTGCAATCATTACACTATCCAAAGTGCACTATGATTGTTGAAATTTCTGTGATATTCTAATCTATGTTTATTAACTTACTTTACAATTACATTCGATATGTGAAAAGAAGAGAAAATATTTTTAAGAATTTAAGGAACATTTCTTTTAAAACATTCTGAGAATGAAAGAATTATTAGAATGATCAATTTAATTAAGGTATCTAAAAAAACTTATTCTGCAATTATTAGCAGTAATAAATGGAACAAAAACTTGATAAATATTAGATCTAATACATGAACGTCCACTAATATTGAATCATTGAAAGTCATCATTTTCAGTTTCCAATAAAATTCCACCTTACAAGCTTTTAATAATCGATATTTGATATTTAAAGTTATATATCAATTAATTTCTCAGAGATAAATTATCGATTTTTATACACGTCCATGTAGAACTGACCAAAGAGATAGAAGCAAAACAACTGACTACGCAAAGGGACAGAAATCCGGTCGAAAGAACACAGAAGGAGGAAACAGAGGAAACGATGAAGGAAATAACAACACCACGTAAAGACACACCTCCAGAACCACGCACTCAGGTTGAAGATCCGAAGGAAATGATAGATTCAGAAGAATTGAAAGACATGAAAAAACGAATTTCAAAATTAGAAAAGGACGTGATTACCATATCTGATAAAGTGGACAAAGTACAAGTGTCTGGTGTTGCAGGCGCCACTAATATCGACAATTTAGTCTCTAAATATAACGAGGTTCAAGCTGAAATGGAGAAATTGAATCAAACCGCGGATCGTCTGATCGATGATCGTGAAACTCGCGAAATGCATCTTAATGTTAGTATATTATTCATTGTATTTATATTCATCGTTACATTCATTCTATATCGTTCAATATATAATTAATCTCCCTCTTTATCTGATTCAGTTAATATTTCTTCTCCTTGTTGTTTTATTATTTTCCCATTTCGTCATTCTATGCACATATTGTTCTACTCCTCATTTAGGCGCTATTAGAACAAGTGGAACTTTTGAAAACCATTAAAGCCGATAGAGAAGATCTCGAAGAAGCTCTTGCCGATAAAGCTGATGCTCAGGCGATACATAGAAAGGTCTGCACATGTATATTTACCAAAAAATCAGACGAAAATAAATAGCAATCTTTCTGTGGTATTTATTCCTCAGGTTTCTTACGATCAATTCGATGCAGCTTGCGATGATCTCGCACACGGCCTCGAAGACGCGATCAATAAATTGGGACAGCAAGAAGAGATTTGGCAACAAGCTCTGGATGAAGTGCAAAAGGAGATCGAGGGAAAAGTTGATAAAATGGAAATTTCTCCGCTGAAGGATTTCGTGAATCATCGACTGAAATCTCTTCAAGATAAATTGAAGAGGGTGGCGGAAGCGAGACAAGATATCGAAGCTGCCGGAACCAAAAAGATGCTTAGGTAAAGTTACAGCAATCCTTCAACATTATATGTATATTTATATTATTCTAAATTTTGTATCTCAAGTAATTGAGTTCATCGCGCAATATCCAATGATAATTAGATAGACACTCGATGAAATTTTGTGTGTGTTATTAGGGACGTTCAATGCATATCCTGCGACAAGGATGTGGTCATGAGAATGGATCCTCCCCATAAATTTAAAGTTGAAACATTACCATGCACCACAAGCATGAAGCCGTATCTGACCTATGAATTGGATCAGGTTAGAAAACAACACAGAAGGTTACCTCATAGTAGAAATATGATTCAATTTGAAGCAGCCATGCAGGAAGAGGCAAAGAAGCAGAAGAGCGCAAGAGCGGACACGCTTGTAAAGACTCCTAGGTACGTAATTAATATTGAAATGTACATCTTGTTTTTAAAGATTCAGAACAACATATTCGCTTTGGAATTCTAAGCAAATTTAAAAGAAATGTTTAAATATAAAAAATTATACTTTTTAATCTCAGTACCGCTAAACGAGTTAAATTATCCTTTTTGTTAATTTATAAATTGTCTTCGATTTTTGCTAAGTTAATAACGTCGGGAGAATAAATGCAATGATTCACTATTATTAGATATTGACATGTTAACCAAGTCAGTTTTTTTTATTAGAAACTTACATAATTATAAACTTGAGGATTAGTAGGGACAAACTAATTTCTATTGGATCGATCTTAATCCTTGTAAGTAATTACTTATTTTCAATAAAAATAACACAAAGGATAAAAGGATGAAGAATCCATAAACTTAAAAATTACATTTAAGTAATTGGAAATTCAAATGACGAATTAATATATTCTGTTCGATTAACGAGTTGAGCTTAGAAATTTTTTAAATAAATGAACTTTATTTATCTTATTAAATAATTATATGTTTCTAGCTAAAAAAGGACTAATTTTATTCGAGACATATGTTTAAATATTAGAGATCATCTGTGCAATCGATACTGCGGTGGAAGTCACACGATTACCACTCCTCAGCAAAGAGTAATGCGAGTGGGCCATTTCCTCACTGAGTGGGGACCGGAAATAATTCAGCTGACGGAAGGGATGATAAAGGGAACGGACGGTAAGATGTATAAAGGCCGGCGAATGCCAGATAAAATCGATGTTTGCGGACCTGCATACTGCGACGAGCGTGGCGACGAACTTCGATCATCGGTAATTATTCGTTCTTTCCACGTATTTTTCAGCTTCGAAATTAACAAAGGTAATTGTATTTCAGGATAGACAATCGATAACTACTACACCATCCTTGCGAAAGCCTGACAAGCAAAGTTCCACTGTTTCAAGTACGTTAAACATGAACCAAATTTTTCTTGCTCTTTGCAATTACCTAAATACATATCATTTAATTATACAAAAATAATGTTTGGAATTTTCTATGCTTCTATCTAAGATTCAGGGTATAATTTCCTATTGTTTATTTTTATTTTTATTTCATTATGAATTTTTGTAATAACGAGACAAACCAAAAATTGAAGCGTACAATTTACATTACAAAATCGCACGTCTGAAAGATTATATTACTTTGACTATTTTATAGAAACTTATTAGTACAATTTTAACAGGAAGACGATCGTCGAGGAGACAATCTCGAGAAATAACTAAGGAAGTAATAGAAGAGGTAAATAAGTCGAAAAAGTTAAAAACAGAATTGAAATGGTACGTAAATTGTTTATGTTCTATTCGTAGTTCGCAGAGACACCGAGAACAGAGACAGAAGATCAATCTGATAGATCTGCCAGTGCACCGATGGATACAGTTGAACCTACAGAACATGTTATTCAATACATAGAAGAAGAGGAACTGGGAGAACAAGACTAAATGAGATTCTAATTATTCACTGTAAAGTATTCTAAATATTTTTATGAAGTGCTTGTTCTAAGGTCTTGTATCTAGTTCAGTGAATGATATAATACAATATATTACATACATAGAAATATTATAAAATTAATCTAAAATTCATAATATTTATTTGCAATTTGTTATTATATTTTTATCTACATTATTGAGAATATAAGTTTATTTTGATATCATCTTATTAAAATTACATTACTAAGGATACTTAAGATTAATTGAGGATCGACAGGACAAAGAAAAACGAGGAACGTTATTTTATTAAATGTTTTATTATTAAGAGGGAATTTCGGAGTACACAAGACTATCTAGTGAAGTCGATTTGGAACATCGGTGGTTTGTCATGCTAAAACAAAAATACCGAATCGCACCACGCATCGCGGCGACCACACTAGATCGCTGTTTCGTTTATTGCACATCACACCGTTCGAATACCGTTTACATTAAGAGTGTACACAGCGCTCGAATCGTGTCTATATAATATCGGATTTTGTTTCCTGTTTCCCTTTTCCATTACTTCCGATCTGACATTCGATTGCACCTTCTATAAACGACTATGCGCTAGTGTTTTCTGGTAATAGTAATAGAATATTTATGTATACGTATAATGATGTATACATTGGAGCTAAATGCTACTTCATATAAATTTCAAGGTACAGGAAGTATCTACAAGTTATTATCTACCACATAATTTTTACGACTGCCTGTTCTTACGTCACATTTTTTTTTGTTTTGTTCATTTTGGTGAATGGCGTTTTACTCTACGTTTCTCTAATACCTAACAATAATAAGATTACCATGGATACTCACTATGATCTTACTATTAAATCAACGGTATACACGGAACCATGACAGTAAGATCATTGACTTATAACGACACAATGCAATAAATAGAACGCCAAATAAATATATACGTACAGATAGATTATACTTTTTTCCCATAATCATCCGTTAAGGGCGGGGGACAATATAATGTTCTTAAATATTAACATGGATATGCATTATCGATTACAGTTAATAATACTGGCAGCTTAAAGTACAACGTGTATGCATTACGCTCAACCTAATCAAAAGGATACGGTAGAGAGTGCCAAATACAACGTTGATGAAGTGTCAACTTAACGTGAATAATTCTAAATAAATACGCTATGACTAGTATCACGTTCATGCGTGATTTCCACTGAAATCATAGGAATAGAACGTATCCATCTACAGCCAAACAATATCTACTGAAATTAGTTGAAACTCTACCGACTAAAATCTTTTTATGGCACTTGCCTACGTGTGATGTGGATTCTACGTTTCTTCTAAACGATGACAAATACGTAAAATATTTGGTTACATGCCATTTGGATTAGCCAAATGACCAACAGAAAACTCGCTCACAACCGTTTGCGAATCGAATCCTTACTTCGAAATAATTATTGTAACACCACGGACGTCTCTTCGTGTCGCGCCTAATTACGCATCGTTGCTGATTACCCAATTACAATAGCGACTTAATTAGTTACCATTATCGTTAATCGTTATTACTATTACGCTATCATTATCCATTATCAATAGTATTATTATCGTTATTATAATCGTACGTACGAGAATATTGCACACAGCGACCAACAGACATGGATAAAGGGAACTAAGTAACAGATCACAGGTGAAACTAGGCTATCTCTGTAACAAATTCATATCACATGAAAAAATATGTATCGGTTGCCTTCTCTCACAAAAATCTCCCAAAAATAAGAGACTGTCGGACGGATGACTCGAGTGACGAGCCATCGATTGTTCGGACTGGCTGACCTCGATCATCTTTATTCGCTTCCATCTTTCTCGTCTTCTCTTTTTCACCATACCCTCCTCTATCGGTCAACCCGGACGAAAAAATATTATCATTATCATTATGTTTCACGTCCATTCTCTTCTTCCTTTCTCGGTTTCGATTCGCAGTACATCAACGTAAAGTAACTGCCGATCAATTTACTTATTGTTCCTTATCAACGATAATGTGAGTAACTAAACCCTGACTAAATGATTACACGATTAGCAGTAAACTTTGGCAATTGAACCGCGGCCAGTTTGCGCCACACACGTTAATCGCGTTCGTTTATTTTGTCCTTCCTCTTGCTCCTTCTTCGCACAAACGAAAACGCGACTTAACTCGTTTCTTTGGCTTCCAGCTGCTTCGTAGAGGCCGACGTTGACCAACTACGCGTGTATCTAAATCTAAGTACGTATTACCTCATGCCTCTCTAGATTATCAGCTTGTAGTACGACGATTCTGATCCCATCGATAGTTTCTTACACGAAACTCGTGGCTTCGCAAGCCACAAGCGCAAGGAACAACCATTTTCTAAAGCTCTTACGGTGCTTCCTCGAACTCTGTCTCATTTCTGCCACAGTACGACGATCCACCATTTTAGACCATTAAGATTCTCTACTTCGTCGATATCTTATACATAGTACATGCCACACGCGCTCTTTACACATTGAAATCCTTCTGAAAATCCAGAGTTTTCCTCCTTATAATCTCTCACGAGTCCTTCTCTGCGTTACGCAACCATTTATAAAAGCCGCTTCATCGATCAATCGAGTGAAAGGAATTGATCCATCTCGTGAAAATAAATTACACATATACGTACACACCTCTAACGAAGAGGTAGATTTGCGCGATGCTGTTTGGGGAAGACGAGACATTACACAGATATTGTAAAACATTCGCCATACACCTATTCCATCCGATTCTTCAACGTTCGTTTTCATATAAAAACGCTTTTCCTTTTTAATGTTCGTTACGAAACAACGAAAGCTCGTCGCCAGGTTTGGAATAATATCGTCGAAGCGACGCAATTAATATCTTAGGTCAAGATTAATCCTTTTGTCACGGGTAATAAAGCTACCGAACGATGCGGAAACAAACGTCGACGCGATCGTTAAGGGATTACGTAAACGAATAGGAATAACTTCAAGGTCGCTCATTAAATCTACGGAAACTTTTCACTGATTATAAACTTTGTACTGTGTTATTCCCGTGAATGGTTTCATCTATAACAAGTCGCTATTATTTCATTTCCTCCCTCGATTCACCTCGGAAGCTCGGAAAAAATTGATCAGCCTCAAATTGCGAAAAAGCGAATCGCGGGACTAGAATGGAAATCTTCAGTGGAAGTACCAAGTGCCGTTATATGTGACTCTAGATTTTCCCGTAGATTATCGTTCTCCATGCACAACGTTCATCTTTCATTCGCTCCTCTCTTCTTTCTTATAAATAACTTTCGGAGTACTGTTCAGGTTTTGTGAGTATTCTTTGAAGGTAAAAGGGATATCAAAAATTGTTGGGGAGCGCCTTAAACGGCGCTACGATAGATGCGCTACAAAAGCTGAGCTATGACTGGATGCAGAAGACACATGTGCTCGGCACCGCGTATCGGAAGACGGTTCACGCTAAAATGACGAACCATTTCCGGTATGCTGTCGAATGGTTTACTGAACTGGCCCAGGATGTACGCGTTCAGCTCCTCGTTCTTCTGGATACGCATATGCATGAAACCACGGGCACTTCTGTAATTGTAAATATGTAGTTAAACGTTTAGATTTATTATAACGATAAATAAGCAAATAATGCGTGCATTCAATATTGAATTCAATGCAATTTTCGTTAAATTGAAAGACAGGATAGCTATTATATTTAAAAGAGCGATCTTTAAAATGATATTTACATTTTATGAGATTTCTTTCAATTCTTTGATGTGTTAGAATTTTTAATGTACGAAAAGTAAACTAAACTAGCGTATGAACTGAAAAGACTACGAAGAAGATAGTTTTGTTTTAATTGTATACTACACAGACTTCAACATTTTTTAATATTATTGTAAAGTATACAAAGTATACTGAGATAAAGAAGATAGTAATAATATCTATTCTTTTTATTACAAGAAATTTACTTTCTCGTTTATCAAGGAAACTACTTGTTGGAAGAAACGAAACTTTTCCTGAAAAAATAAAATACCGACTGTGATACATCAACCTGATGTAACCTATATAACTTACTTTAACGATAAAGAGTAATCTTGTTTGGTGGATTCGCTGTTCCTCACCAAGTAACTTCCTTCTCTAAGAAGTCGTAGGACAGCTTCTGCCTCAATTCTCGTAATGGATCCATGGTACCATCTGTGAAAAGGAAGAAAAGAAATTTATATTAAACTATGAGAAACCAGAGATATGATGTTTAGGGTCCAGGAACTTGTATGAAATACATATATACAAGACACTAAAAGACAACTATATTTCTGCAGTAAATTATTTTTGCAGTATATTTCAACTAAATTTTTAGCATCTTTTCATCAAATTTTCACCGATTTATTTCACATATACTCTCTCAGATCTGCAATAAAATATTCATCTCGTTACCTCGTAAAAATACTTTTAACATACAAACTCTGCGTAAATTATCACTCTGCGATAAAATTCCTCAAGAAGCACCTATGTTGTGAATGTTCATGAAAATAATATGCAGACACGGTGGCGACATAGCAGCGTACGTACGAGCCAAGAAATTCAAAATCAAGGACGTACCCTTGTCTCTCCAAAGGAAGATCCACATCAACCAGATCGGCGGATCCGCGGGCGGTGTTAATATCCAATGGCAATCCAAGGCTCAGACCGCCAGGTTTTCTCGGTGCAGGCTGACCAGCGTTTCCACCGCTGCTCGTCCCACTCCCACCATCCAGATTCAGTGTCATCTTCGGACGCGCCATACCGCCGCCTGAAATGAGTCACGCGACAGTTAGACGCCGTGAGATTCCCCGGGGTAAACATCGATTATATACGTATACGAGGCGGTAGATGACACGAGGAAACCTCCCTGTTCGCAGATTTTATGGCATCCCTTCCCGTAATTGGAACAAATCGAACTCAGGTTCCGTTAAAATTCACGGTGACAGCAATCGAACTCCCTAGTCGATGTACAATGTCTATGTGTATACGTTTACATTCGAGGTATGACGATCATGAGAATGAAAGATCATGGAAATTGAAGGAAGGCTTTGTGCAAACACGTTTATATTTGGACGTTGACGGGGAGGAGACAGTTTGACGGTGGATGACGTGCACCGGTTTTTCTGTAGTTTATGACGTTCGAGCTAGATCGTGATATTTGAGATACTTGGTCGTGTTTAAGGTCCTACGTTATTTAATTTTTGGGTTTACCTTTGACCTCGTGGATGATACAATTTGGATGATATAAAATATGATATTTCACTGCAAGTTATATAGTGGTATATCTACATATGTTTGATAAATTGTTTGAATTTAATTTTTCAATTTTCTTTAAACTGATAGATTTGAGATACTCGATGATGTTCAAGGCCCTATGTTATTTCATTTTTAGGTTCGTTCGTGGCTAAAAGATGTAATATTTCACTATGAATTTCTGATATGATGTTTGATCAATGGTCTGGAGTTTTGATTCGTAAACATTAATATTCAAGGTTGTATCACGATTTTCCCGTATAATAACGTTGAATATTTTAATACACGATATTTATGAAATATAATGATATAGGAAGCTGACAAAGAGCATCGAAAATAGTACAAAATATAAGAAGAATTTAGTTTATAAAAACGAGTGAATTAATAGAGTGTCAAGAAATCTTCAAAACGAACATTATTAATTAAGTTTCATTGCTGAATGGACGCTCGATCAACTTCTCGAGAGGATGTAGTCGTGTCATCAATAACCGTGCTCTCGCAGCAAAGAGTCGATAATTTCTGACGAGAAATACTTCCTTCGTGTAGTGGAACAATCGACCGTGACTTTGGATGTTGCTTTGTCAAGGTATGATAATGGAACGTCTCTTACTCTTGGATGAGCAGAATCTCCTCTCTTTTAGCACAAACAATTGATCGAAATTCCTTCCTGCAATTTTTCTCTGTTCTCTCCTCTTCTAAGGAAGATCTCCATTGACTTGTTGGAAAGTTTTCACCCGACTATCACTTAAGATTTCCGTGCAAATTACGGGCCTTGTTTCCTGGTAAACAATGTGGCCTCAGATATAGAAGACAAGCTACTTCTATTTTCCTCGTTGTAAACGCATGGCGCAGACACGATTCAAGTCGTGAGGTATTACGCTTATTAAAGGTTCCACGACCTTCGACCAAGCTTGAAATTAGCCGGGAAGAGAAATTGCTATTCCTTTGGGGCAGGATGAGTATACGAATAAACAGACGCTTATCGAGTGATATCAAAGTGTGGTTCTTGGGTTAGCTTTAAATTAGTTTAATTATGTTTGACTTGTCAAATAGAGGAGAAGCATTTCGTACCATTCAAAGATAATGATTTAAGAAATTATTCCCTTTGAAACGTTTTAAGCATAAGAGAATTACTTAAATAATAAATTTAATTTAGATTGGTTAAAGGAAGGGGTAAATAGATTTATTATGTCGTCCGAAAAGTGTCTTTCTTTTACAGACACGTCTTTTACAACGACGCATTTTTATACAAACATGAAACCTAATCTAACGAACGTTGTAATCTTTATCTTAATAGAACAAAATGGATCATACGTAATTCGATAAAATAATATAAACCGAAAAGTATTGTGCATCCATTATTTCCTTATAAAACGAAAGAAGCTTTTCCGACGACCTAATAAAATATACGCGTAGATAAATAAACAATAAATATAAGAAATCATTTGATGCGATAATCGTAAAATAATAAACATTTCTAAAAACTACTAGAAATATTTTATACCTTCGAAACATCGACAAAAACCCATGAGACTTTTAACAACCCCAAATCCATGGCAATTATCATAAATTACTCTTAATAAAAGCAACCCCCCTACGATATTGATCAGAACGAGGAATCGTAGTAGCCTCCATAGCGACGAAAAAACATGGCTCCCCGCTCATCAAGAATTTATAAATTTCGCTAAGTAAATTCTTCCGGGGTCTGCCATCGAGCGTAAGCGTCAATGTTATTACAGGCTCGTGAAAGTTCGGAGATGATAATCGATGGGAGGGTCGGCGCTGTTCAAGAAAGTGGCTGCGCGGCCGCGAGGTAATTTCATTTGTTGGGTACAATCTCTTAGTGGTCGACTTTTCGAAGGTTGCATGATTCAGGTACGACAGGATTGCTGTGACAGGTGTAGCACCAGGTTAGCCCAGCCCGAGGCTAACGCGTCTCGACCGTTTCGAACGACCGCTTTATACATTATGGATGAGCTCGTACTTTGGAATTTAAGACCATTGAATTCTGTCAGACATTACGCGATAAAGCTTTTAGGTGTCAGTTTCTTGATTCTTTTGATAGCGATTTTTTACATTGTCTGTTAGCGTTTTTCTAACGTCACAATGAGCTATATAACGTTTGTCACTCTGCTGACGTAATAGCGTGATATATACGTGTAACACCTGTTGTATAATGAGAAAACTTTATATGGTAATAATGAGAGCGAATTATGTTAATGGCGAGGTTCAAAGTTGTTAGTCAATTACGTAATACTGGAACTCGCGTTTATGTAAGTTTGTTGCATTTCATATCGAGAAATAGTCCAGTAATAGATTGCTATGAAGTAGATTGTAGAGACACAGGTTCTAACTTAGAGCGATGCTTCTTAAATTCGATTAATCGTTTGAATAATTAACAATTAAATAGTTTACTAAAATCGAATGACCGATTTATTGCGGTTGTTTGGAAAGCTTCAAATTGGCACGAGTCATTAATTTCAGCTACATCTCGAATAATAGATGGAACATCAAAAATAGAATTATAAAAGTCACGACATAGAATAAGAAATAAAATACTTTTAAGAATTTAAAAAATGCGACGTAATTTATTAAAGATTGTAAAAAGATTTCACATCTTCAAAGAACCGTTTCTACGTATCCGATTGACAGGTACGAAATTCGAAAGCTATAGAACTTGGTACGACTGAATTATTCATTCAACATAAATCGCTTTCGTACACGCAACATCGAAGGAAACTCTCGAAAGGCCGAATCCACGCGCTCTTCCTAGTCATCTGACACGGCGTGCGTTTCAAGCATAGTTAAACATTAACGAACAGAAAGCAGCCGTCTACTACTCTCCGAGATTGGCCGTATCTGTATTATTAAATTTAATCCGGTTGTTCGGACAACTCGATTTATTTACCCGAATTCCTCGTTTTCCACCCTTTTCCGCTATCCAATCTAAAGCAGTTTCATTTTCTTTATTAGAACCTGACACACATGTTCTAGACACTATTCTTTTGTATATGCGTATCAATAATGTAGCAATCATTTAACAGTCACTTTGCTGGCTTTGAAGATATTTTCATTACTCGATTTTAATAACAATTTTCTTATAAATAGTACTTTATAATTTTTCAGGTAGGAAATTCTTTTTGAAATTGACAAATGAAGAATAATTGATCAATTATAGAATTTGCAGAAAATTTACATAATATTCACTACTCTCTGTGTAAAACACAAAACCAGTAACTCGTATCATACTCGTAAATTTCAAACGAAGGCATAACAAGACGAAACAAACGCTATAATTGCAGATGGCCCATTTCCAACAATCCACCGCATCCGAATTTATCCGCAGTCCAGTGACATTTAACGATTCAACCAAAGGAACGAACGCTACCAAAATTCTACTTTCAACACGAACTCGTGTTCTCTCAAGATCGATCGCCATTCTTTTATCGCTATTCCATTTATCTATGCCTACTAGAGGACAACAGATAATTCATATAATAGTATAATATTTTACCTGTGATTCTCCCTTCAAATTATAGAATTTGAGTGAAGTAAATTCAATCGGTAATTTATTTAATCGTGCATTAAATAAAGTGTGGATGGTGCGATTATACGGGTTGGTGTATATAGTGACGAGATGAGTTGATACTTGGTGTAGTCAAATATATTTAAAACTATTTGTAATATAGAGTTCGTCGTCATTTGCTAAGTGTTGCTCGTTATGCGCATACACGGTAATGAGTACGTTCGCTCGATGATAATTTAAGATTGCTCGATACTTACTCGCTATAAGAACGCTCGGTAAAGATTCACTGATAACTGATTCGTGATTGACTATTGATTAACTTATAGATAACTGACTCCTCCAAAAACTGACTATAAGAATGCTCGATACTGACTAACTGATTGTCTTAACGATCGCATTTGTTTATTTCCACTGGTCGGGGAAATACCGGAAAGTTTAAATCCAGCTTCGGTTGACGATTGCTTGTAGCGGTGATATTGTTTTGCCCGGAGTTGATTTATCGTTATGTTTTGTACGTCAAGACAGTGTCAATGCCCCGAGGCAAAACAACAACATGAATCGTCCTCTGATTCATGTGCTGTTACAAAAGTTTCGTATGAATTCTTATTTCTATTGTCTGCAAACGATGAAAACGTAAAAATGCACAGCATTGCTGGCAGAATAGCAACAGATAGTAGTTATGGTAGATAACAGCTAGGTACATTAAAGCAATAAGATTACAATGCGATGCAAGGAAATACAATTTAAAAATACAACTCAATAATCAAGATTCAAAAACTTCCTACTCAGACTTACTACTTTATAATATTTTTCAATAATTTCGGTTAAACTACAACTTTGAAACATATTTTTAATGCTTGAAATTGAATCATTTGCTATAAACGAGCGCCTGAAATCTTAAATTCCATAATTTTATTTTAATAAATAAAGACGGGACAAATAGTTCGCTCGCGTGTACGCTTTCGTGCGCATTTTCCTCAGGAAATTCTCCTCTTGACACCTGTACACTTATTTTCTCGTTTCCTCCGCAGACTGTTTTAATATCCGTCTCAGACAGAGATACGTCTCAATCAATTTCTTCGCGATGCTTCTCCATCCAGGCAAGCCCCGTCCCTTGGGAAATGCGAAGAGAGTCGCGAGTACGTTTCGCGAGAGCTAAGAAGACGCCCTCGGTATGCGAATAACTGTCTCTGCGTTATTTGTATACGCGGATGTGGCGCGAGCTGACGATATGGAACAAGCGACTTTGGAAACTTGTTATCGCGGGGATGAAGTTGTTGAGTTTCACGCGGGAACGGCAGATACCGGTAACTTTTTCCATGAACACTTCCTGGGTATTTCCATCTCTGGGTATGAGGAACCGTGGGGAACTACTTTGTTTTAATAACCAAGAATGGTACTGTATAACAAGTAGAAAGATATATAGGATGTTTTTGGAATAATTTTATAACTTGTATTTTTGTAGTTTGTTGCTTCAACAAATTATAATACATTATTTGCTTACGTCACGATCTCAAAGAAGTAAATATATAAGGTACCATTTTATCCTATACCATAACTAATATTCTACTGTTAAATCATATCTTACTATCAATTCATCTTCTATAAAACATAAATAAACTTATTTTAACAAACATTTCTGAATCTGTTCTAATTATCCTTAAAACTGATAAAACTTAACCTATGATCTTATCAGAGACGCTAATAAACTATTATAGCAATTGATACAACTGCAAAGGATCAATTATAAAAAGAAGATAACTCCAATTATAAAACACTTAGAATCATTCTTTTCATATTCCACTTCACTTCACGGAACAGTCTATCAATAAAATGTCTAAAATAAAGAAACCAGAATATTCTTGTTGTATCGTCTGGAAGTATCAAGAGTTTCCTACAACGAAGACATCGTCTGGGAGAGTTGTACTAAAAAAGGAAGAGACCATCAGTGGTAGAAACTTAGGGAAAGTCAGACGTTGAAGTCTCGAGGGAAATTCCTCGTCACGGAGGAATCACCGGAAATCTCGCCGTGTCCTATTCGGATGGTATATATCACCAGCGGCCGGAAGTGGAGGAAACTTTTAATTCCCCGTGAAAATCAGGACGTAGGGCTAACGTGTCACGCGGAAAATCGAAGCTTCTCATCGTGGCGACTGTGAACAATCAAATATACTCACATGGACGATTCGTATTTATTGTGGCAACAAGAAGATAAGGGTGGAATTCTTCGTGTAGATTTACGAGGACGAAGAATTTGCCACGGCGGTGCGTCACACGACTGCCTGGAAGGATCGCCGGCGATTCCACCAAGTCTCGGTGCGCCATTAAAACAGAAGTGTGTCTGAATGTCGTCGCGCGACGTGGGAAAAAGGGGTAGGTCTTTTGCCGTAGAAGTGAGAAATTGTTACAATTTCATCAGCCACGATGGAACGGAAAGATGCTTTTACTGCAGGAAGTGGAAGAAGATGTAAATGGTGCGTTAAAACTTTGTTGCGTTTATATTGTTTGGATTATGGACTTTAAGTATTACGTGTAAACTATATTGGAATATTAGTGAATTATTTTTCTTTTTTATAATTCGAGTGTTATTTGTGTAACGTTACTTGAGGACTGTAATTTTATGGTGAATATGTGAATATTTTTTCCAGCACAATGCAGCACCATAGAATGTACCGAAACCATTACGATAACTATTATGATAATATTAGAATTTTGCTCGAAAGAATTATTATACACATCTATTATTACGTGAAAGATGATTAATGAAACTTTGCATTTCAAGTTTTCTGGGAATATTCTAGGAAATAATTTAACACTGATATTGGATCGTTCGACTAAAATGGTATTTTTACCTTAGTGTCATGTAAACGTCAAATAAAAAGATATTCGCTCATCAAACGGAAGAGAAGAACGGAAAGTTTCGCGAAGTCGTGCTTCGTGAAAATATTTCATGAGTCAGTCGCGCTCTAGAAAAGTCTCCCCCAATGGAAGAAATCGAAGATTCAAGCAGATGTTGGAAAGCTTCACGCAAGACTTGTGATCGAAAATTGCGCTTCACGGTACGGTGAGAATGTTCACCCTAAAAGCAGAGACACGAGAAACTTGTTACATCGTTAAATGGAAGAAATTTGTTTTCCTCTTCTCTCTTCGAAAATCACTTTAAATCTGTTATTTAAATAATCATGAAATTTTTATGCAATTGTAGTATAAAGACTAATTCCGCATTTGGTTTAATATTAAACAGATAATAAAATAAATATTTAACCTAAGAGTTTCGTTATATTTCTTCGGTTATAGGTAGTATATGTTGCTTTAACTACTATTCGATTTTATAAAGTCCCATGGCAATGCTTGAGAGTACGTATACCAACAGCCATGTACCCTGGGGTAAGTCCTCTGCTAACAGAATGCACGATACTATTATTTGCTTCAGTCATTAAGCGGTTCTTAGATGCTTCAACTTCGTATAAAGGAGTAGCATAGCATTCACGTTTCATGGTTAGAAAATTCTCGTCGATGAAATTTTCGAAATATCATTCATTCATTTATAGCAATAAAATTCCGTTTGTAAATGTATCATGCTATTACATGAACATCCTCAACTAGTGAAATATATCAAATTGGAAAAGAAATTTAATAAAAAGATCAACGAGGATTCTCAATTAAAAATAAGGTTGAAAAACACACAAAATTGTTACCAAGAAGTTCGATATATGATGGATTGCAACGTCCAAAAAGTGTTACAGAGAATAAAAGAGCTATGAACCAAGCAGTGACCACAGAAATGGATATTGTGACAGAAGTTCAGGAAGCAAGAACCCCGAAACATCGTTCGGTTGCCAAATGCGAATCGCTGCGATCCAAGTTTGAAAGAAATTCTCTAAAAAAACAAAACGAAAAAACTTACACAGTTATTTATCATCCTACAGTACCATCAATCTTTTTATTTTTCAATCTCGCTCTGAAATTCATACAATCGCAATTTTACTGTCACTTTGATCAATAATCTCCGTACATATCCCTGGAAACATGACGAGTCACTGTGAGATCGCAAGTTCGGCCACGTTTCGCGGCTCTTAAGATTCGGAATCTTTTCAACGGTACGCCGGCTTCTCCCCTAACGATAGGAAAGCTCGCGATGTGTCGAAACGTCCGAACAACAGATGCGGGATACCAACGCGGGGATAGACCTTAAGATCTTCGCCAACAGATGTTGCAGTTACACAACCCCTCCTTCTACGATCTCCCCAGCCAAGCTAGCTGCCCTTATCGATGCGGTAACAAACACTTCGAACCTGCTTCGAATGCTTGATACGGCTCGATCCTCATGAAATATGAACTACCGTACGCACATACGACGTTCTCGTCGATGTATCGTGCAATTTGCTCGAGGATCACCGGTTCACTCGTGTTGTAACGCGTATCGATACGCACGATCAACGTCAATTACTTGGTAAATAGTAATTTATTACTTCCATTTCTGTGGACGCGTAGGTCTATTAGGATTAGGTCTAGATACGTTACTATGATAGTCATAGTTTCCAAAATTTCAATTTTGAATTATAGTGAATATAGTTCTAAGATTAATTTACTATTTTAAGTAGTTCGTTATTTTCAATTTTTTGGAATATAAAATATGAAATTTTACGTATACATATTTAAGAAAACAGCAGAATTTTCTAACTTCTTAGTGAATTAACTTTTCAAGCCAAAATACTAGAGAATAAACTGAACGTTTATTAACTTCGTTCAGCTCTATTGTTGCATTCTCTTTCTTTACTCTACCATTTCAATTTTATCTCCTACTTTTCACAAAGTACCTAAACATTCCACCGCTAAGCGTCGATTTGGGTCAAAAGTTCGCTGATAAACCCAACCGTTTCACCACTCGCTATCCGCCTCGCCTTTTCGTTCTCCCAACCTGTTAACATTTCCATCTCGACTTGTTCAAAAATCTGTCTTTTGATTCTGTTAGAAATCTGATGCTCTCAAAGCTGGATCACCTCCTGGTTCTCGCAGCGTGTCATAACTATTTATAATGAAGCTGCAGGTCGCAGGAGGCTGTATAGACATAGCTCTAAATTAATGGCGTATCTTCGCGATGTAGTTTCTCGCTAAACTCAAAAAACACCCGTACGAATTAATTGCACGAGCAAGGTACCAACGACGAACTGTGATTAAAAAAGAAAAAAAAATGAAAGAAATAATACAGAAGAAAATGAACGAGAGGGAGGAAAATGACACGTAAGGCCGATTATCCACCACGCGTTCACAAAATTTTTGCTCCTACAGATAATATACAAAATATTTATTCAAACACATGGAAGCTTTTAAATAAATAAAAAAAGAAAAAATGTGACTTGAATCGACAAATGATTTTCGAGATACAAAGTTTTCAGAAAGTATAGAATAAAATAAGAAAGAATATTAACAATAAATTATAGCATGCACTTATAATTACCCAGTAAGTATATTGAAGCATATTAAATTTCCTACCATTTAGCAGTAGTTTCACAAAAATTGGTACTACAAGAATGAAATATATAGAATCCAGTAAAATGTTGTTTCGTTGTAAAGTAAAGGTACGTACAGCCTTGTATGTACTATTTTCTATAGATCAATCAATCAACCAATATTCACTAACACATTGCAAACATTGATTTCACAAAGATACTCGGCAAATATTCCAACGAAACTATTCACAACCAGTGACAAATTTTTAAATGATTATTCCGTTCCGATATTTGGCTTGGAGGTTTGGTAAAAATGCAAATGTAAAAGGGCGGTGGTAAAAGGAAAACTAAGTTAGAGGCAGACAAATTAACGCGGAAAAAGCATTAACTGAGCCGAATGTAAGGATCTATGCCACTTAGAGATTTCGTCGACCGTGACAATTAGCGAGCAATGTTAAACCGCTGGTTAAAATCCAGTCGTCGTCGAACGTCTAGGAATTAGAGCCCTAGGCGGACATTCGTGCTGTGTTGGCCTGTTACCAAACGTTTTCACGACAGTCGAATATACGTACGAGCATGAAAGTACGGCGTGCAATTGGCGTCGAGCGAGGTAAACTGTACGTGACTGGTTTCCCTGACCAGACAGACGAAAATTGTATTTTTCTGCCAGTGGGAATATGTCACCGGGAACGGAATGTAGTTAGAGAGATCCGGTGAAATTTGGTTCGACGAATTTCATTCGAGCCCGCGACACCGTTACTTGGTAAACTCTCCCCGCGCGGAAATATCGCCGACTCAACGCGTTTTTCGTTGTTTCGTCGCAATTTAACGCCGCTGTCATTCCAACTGCTCGAATCACCCCGGAATAAAATTGCCGTACCGTAAACAATTGTAAACGGTTGACAATGGGGTGTGACATGTTTGCATGCGGATGAAATAACGAAAATTCCTGGCAACGGGATGGTCGCTGTGATTTTCAAGCCGAGTTCGTAAACATGCGATGATTCAACGCGATCGAGATAAAGTTAATCCGAATGTTTATTGAAAAATCCATTGGCATATTCAAATACGATTAAATCTCAACAACTAAAGATATTTTGAAACGATATGTCAATTGTTTTTATTTCTTATTTATTTATTTGGTGTAGACTGTTTAGGATCATTATTATTATATTATTATTTGAAATTTCTTCAAATTCTAATTGGAACTTAAGCGTTTTTAAGGAAGCGAAGTCATATTCTGTGATTTCCATATCGCATAATCATTTGTATTAATTATTTATCAAGCAGTCGACATTGCGAAATCGTTCGAGACATTTTGGACGACTACCAAAATGTAACTGTTTGATAAGGGAATTGCCAGAAAACATCAGTAAACTACGCGAACCGAATTTCATTGGACGTAAAATGCATTTCTTCGATAAAATCGTAAAATAGCAATAGATATTTGAGCACAATCGTTACCATGCGTTTCATTGCCTAGAAAACTATATGCGCCAGTTTCATTTACATATAGAATCATATTTAAAATATCGGTTCTCTTCGTTCCTTGCCAAAACTTGAAACACTGATACAGTTCAAAAAAATATTGGAAAGGTAAATTCGACAGTGAATAAATCAGTGGAAAAAAACTGGATCGTTAAGAAAAAACCAAACGAAAACAACGACACGGTATTCCAAAAACTACGTTCGTTTCAATAAAAATCGATATGTTTGTTTTTAATGCGCCGTTGGCGTTCGTGCCAAATGAATTTCAGGTTCTGATATCTTTTTTATCTTAAGTTGTTAGAAAAAAATTATTTGAAGAACAAATTTTTCAGAAAAGTTATTTGATAACAGATGTAATTACATTGTCTTCGTAATGACCTTGTGAACGTGCATGTGACGATCAGTTACACGAAATAAAAACAAAAAGTAAAACAAATGTTTCATCTACGTCATTTGGACAACAAAGCGATTGTCTTTACACAGAATCGATTTGAAAACGGATACAGGAGGACCATGTTTCGTGGAAAATGTAAAAAAGTTGCTTTCAATCCTGGTTTCCGTGGACCTGGAAGTCGATCCCTTTGAAAGTCTTTCAAATTAGATCCGTGTTTGTTCTCAAACTAGAACGCGTGGAAAAATAGAACATAAAGAAACAGTGTCCGCGCGAGAAAGTGTAATTACTTTGCTCGCCTGCATATACCGCATAAAGCCACATGATGTGACGTTAATTACGAATTTAATATCAGAAAGCGAAATGACAAGAGAAATTATTACGGACATTGTGGTTTTACAAATAGACGAATGACAAGGAAAAAAATTGAAAGAAAGAGAACACAAATTTAAAACGCAAGAAAGAAAAGGAAAAGAAATTGAAGCTCGAATGAGTAAAATGAGTACTAAGTTAATACTAAACGAAATCTTGCAAGTACACATTGTTAATATCTTCATTTCAACCTCTTACGATTCTCAAATGTTTACATTTCAATCTCGCTGCTGTCTCTAGAACCAAAAAGACTCGAACATCTTTTCCAAAATATTTAAACTTGAATTTGAAATGAGAAATCATGCATACTAATAAAATTCTTTTTTTCTCAAACCTGAAAGCGTTTTTTAACGCCAGAAAAATACCATCGAAAAGAAAGAACGCAACACGGTTAGTTTCGTTATCACAACTAAAATCTGAATTGACAATGATACAACGTATGGATCGTTTTACAGAGAAACAAACAACGAAAGGTGTATCAGTGCTACAGTGCTTCTAGTGGAAATAGAAAGGAAATCGATAGCTCCCTTACCTAGCGATTCTTGGGGGTGAATGTCACGCAGACACAAAAGAAACGGGGTTGAGAAGCGGGAGTAATTCAAATACGAGTAGCAAAAGTCTTCTTCCCCTTTACTTTAGCTGCTGAATTTTTTCTCGTGTACCTAGCCAAGCGAAAGAAGGGAGATACCGACTACCGTGCTTTTTTCTCTTTCATCTCCACCATCTTATTCCCTTTTCGCCCTATTAACGACCACCGCCGTTGTAGCTATCCGTTAAATGGTCCAGACGCGAGGATAGATCGACCTTCGCAGAGATTGCGAATATCAATTTTCTCGGCTCATCGATGCTGCAGTCATGAATTGCACAGTTCCACCTACATCGAGATTTACAATGTCGTAACAGTTATCTACGATCGTAATACTTGCAGAATAACGCGATACCGTAATATAAACTTCACTCTTTCGTACGGAGACGTATTTATAGATTCGATTAACGTCTAGAAGGATGGAAAATGATCTTATCTTGATAGTAATGTTATAGGAAATTTTTAGTGCATGGTGCGGAAAAGACGTTCAATTACAATACAAGTGATTAAGATGAGAAATAAATTGTATGAGAGAACATAGACCTCTTTAATAGATTAAACTTTGTTAATCAATTCTTTGGTGGACAAGAGGACTAGTTACTTAAATATCAAGGAAAAGAAACTGTGACCAAAAGTTTGTTCCTCTTTTTCTAAAGATGCACGAAAAATTATTCTATTGAGCGATAGTTGAATATCTATACTACGTAACATGATAAATTTATAATTACAGTTCTTCAAAAATTCCCGCACTTCTGCAAAAGTATTGGATAAGGCATATCAAAATGTTATCATACCATTCATTAATAAGAGATTTGAGGGTCTGATTAAAGATGAAGTTATAAATACGGCCCCTACAATGACGATTTAATAACATCGCGGGATAACTGAAAGATTTATCTTCACCTTTAAATTTCAATTAAGAAAGATAAAAAATGATATTCAATTTTAAAAAATGTTTAATAATGCAGACGTTTATTTTATAAAAGTTTCATAAATCAAGCGAGGTATGATGAAATTATATCGGATAAGAAAAATGAGCGCAAGCAAGAAAATATCCCTTTCGACAACTTGGCATCCTAATTATTTCGCCCGCTGCATAATTCGGATGCTCCATCTATTCAGTTATGCGAAACGGTTGAATTCACGAGGATGTAAGGCTAGATTCCAGATACGGAAACAGATATTAAGTTACGTAAGCTAGCGAGTTTTCCGTTTAATTCAGACCTCGTTTCGACGTTCAAGAGCTGAACTTGACTTTCCGCTTCTTCGACATAATGAGACGCTGTGAGCTATGTATATAAAGCATACTATCTTTCTATACACTCTATTAGAGGAATCGGTACGTCACTTAATAAATTTAAGTTCCTAATTTGAGAATTCGCTAAGCCCAATGAACATTAGTTTCCTAATTCGTAAGTTCATGAAACCCAAATTATGACATATCATTTCACTTTAATCTATACGTTTGCAAAATGACAACAAATTTTCTAAGAATTGGTATTAAAGTAAAACAATACAGTAAACTTTAATATATTTTAATTTGTCTTTCACCTATAATAATTATCAAGTATCGAACGTAAATTAAACAAAGAATGTTTCCGTGTTTATTACACAAACGAAGCAGCAGAGAAATAAAATAAAGACAATGGAATTATAATTAAGGGAGCAAAATGAAATATTGATTCAACTTCAGGAATGTATTACAAATTAACTATTCATCACCTTTATTTTCATATATTCAAAGTATATTTCGAATAGGAAACCTGAACTCGCTAAAACTGTCTCATAAAATCAATGCCTGACATAAGAAAGAAACCCACATAATAATTAAGTATTTACAACACATAATTATCAAATATAGCACATAATTATCAAAACTAATAGCTAGAACCGAAATTATTGAAAAAACTGTTCAAAATCCAGCATTCCAAGCACCTTTCATTACATCGCACTATCACGAATCATCCAAAGGAATCATCGAAAAGCGACTGGTTAAAACGACTGGTAGACGACGCTCGTTCATCCATTGGCAAGCTATTTTTAGCGAGTGAAAAAGTACATCTTTGACAGGAGTCGCATAACGAAAGGGTCGCCATTGACGTTTAGAAAAGTCGACGCGGGGGAAGCAGTACGCTCTCGTCGCAAGTAGGGCGTAATATTTCCGATATTTCCAATATGCTCTTGGTATCGCCCCGATGACAGCACGCCTCCGCACAACGTGAACCTACGACAATACGAAACACACGTGCCGCGCGCGTTTGCGCTTCCGTCCATGCAAAGATGAACACCGGCACGAATACAACACGTGCACAGAGGTACATGAGGACAAAGATATTGCGGTTCGTAGTTCGAGCCCCGGTCTATATTCGCGTCACTGGTCTCACGCGCATTGCGGACACGCGCTGCAACCTCGGACGTTTTGTTCGCAAGCACAATGCGGAACCGTGTTTCTTCCGGGTTAGTCGCCCGTCGCCGCGGATGAAACGCCAAAGGAGAAAGCGAAAGGGAACAAAACGACCGGTGAATCGAAAACCGTCCTTTCGGAAAATACCCGCGTTTAATACCCTCCAGGGATAAACCCTTTTCAACGGTTTAATAGACCATGCAACGATCATGTTTTTTAATTTCACTCTGCAATTAACGTTCACTGCTATCGATGCATACGTCGTTCCAATGAAATTGTGTAACAGCGAGAAACACTGCCGAAGCATTACGTCATATTTACCAGCAGTGGATCCATCAGGCAGCTTGTATCGAATTCCGTTTAGTTGGACGGGCAAGAAAATAATAAAATTACGTCTTTCCGTTTTCTGTCACGAACGACGCTGATGCATTCTTACACTTTATTTTGCATAATTGGTAATTATCGTTGCGCGCTTTATTCGCGTCAATGCTAATGCTTCTACCGTTTACTGTACGAATATATGTAGTAGGTGTGTGAATTTTGGTAAAATTTAGCGGAATATGTTCTCATCGGAATCGTACAACTACGTATTTGAAATTATATAGTAAAATGGTATTCTCTACACCAATCAAGTAATCATTAATTAAATTAATTAAATTGATCTGGTTAAACTGAGATTTGTTATGCTCATTAAAAATATACCGAATATACCTATCTAAAATATTTTTCATTTCTCAGTTTTCATGCTCGTTAAATGAAAAACGCGCTGGAACGTAGTATTTGTAGCAGAAAATACGTATAATCCTTCCCAACTGTATCGAAACGCTCACAAAACCACTCGCACGATCTCGCCTACACAAAAACCGTCTCCACGCGAGCTGTTCGTTACTGTGCATCGTTTAAAAGGTTCCGTGCTGGATCGATTTTTGGTTACTTTTCGTTCAGGCCGATTAGTTTTTTAGTTTTGCTTCTGATTGTTTTGTGTATAACTTACAATTTTTTAAATAGTACAAACGATATAATTCTCAAGAAGAAGATTCATTGTTTGAGATGTATTAGACATCAAACCATTACATTTAATTTTTAAGCAATTGCACACGCCCTACGCGGCACGAAACGTGTTAACGCGTTGTTGCCTTTCAATTACCTCATAGAAATGACGTGATAATTCCGCGATGGTTATTGGCGTCGGCGGAAGAGCGACGCCGTTGATCGAAGGCCAATTAAAGCGACGCTGCGCTGTTAAAGCGAATCTAACATATCGGCAACAGTAAAAAACAAGGAAGATAAAATTGGAATCACATTCCCCGATATTAATTTTTCTCTCGTCACTGTGATCCCGTTCGTTAATTCTTTAAGAAATTGCTATTTCTTGCGCGATCGACGATTCATCGAAAAGAGATTAATAAAATCAGTAGAGAAATAGAAGGATGAAAAACAAATACACCGATCGATCATCCGTGCTTAAAGTTGCTCTGCCGGGCACGATAAGTAATTGTCGGCACTCCGAAAAAAGCGCGGAGATTTTCGGGAATCTGTTCTCGATCGCATGCGAAAACACTTCCCCTTTCCCTCTTCAAAATGTAATTTACGGCTACGAGCCGACCGACATCCATCAAACCGAGGAAAAAATAGCTTCTCGATCCCGACGCAGCTGACTCCGATCATAAAAATCGAGAATTCGAGGATCGGTGTACAACCGAGCCACAATATCCTCGGACGTGGCAATACATAAAATGATTGAATAAATTTAGTCACGGTTGGGGGTTGTTGTTGATGTTACGAAATGTTACAGTTATGTGTTTTTGATGCTAAAGATGATAAAGATAGGTTTCACAAAAATGTCAAATTTTATTAACGTTCGTAGAAGCCTATGTTTGTTCATGTCTCTGAAAATTTATATTTCCCTGAAGCTTATAAAAGTTTTGTTTAAGTTTAAGTTCTACTCTGACGATGCTTGTAATATAACATTTAAATATGATGTAGAACTCTTAAGATACATTTTTTAAGAAATAAGGATTCATAATTAATAGAATCTAAAAAAAGAAAAAAAAATAGATATGAGAATTTTGTTGCATACTATTTCTATCTATTCTATAATCATATTTTGGGGATATAAGTAGCTGAATTTACTGGACTAATTTTAAAATCTATTTAAACTTTAACTGACTAGATCTGCAACTTACAAAGCAACATTTTGCTTGCGTTCTTTCGGTTACTTCGCCCTACATAATCACCTAAATTTTACATTATTCTTGTCTTCTTTGCAACCCTTTCATTCCACAATAAAACTTCCAAACAAAAACCAAAATACATTAAAACGGAGGAAATTCATCATCGTCACAATTTCCCCCTTTTTTACTCTAACTATTCTCCCAACCATTAATTTTCCAGCAGTCAATACTTTCAAAAGAATCGATTTAGCGAGCTCTCGTCCATTTATGGACACTCGTTCACCGTTAAAAATAATCCTTTCACATTTTTACGTTCACCCTCGTCCCTTCGTGAATCACAGCACCCTAGGATACACCGATGCAATACTAGTATAGCGCTATTTACCACTGTGCGATCGCTACGTAGCGCAGATTTTGCCTGCAGGCAACGCGACGCCAACTCGAAGCTCTCGTGTTAGAGCTTTCGCAATTTCGAAGCTGGGAGGATAGCTGCCAGATGAAACTCCCATCAGAACGTAACTTAGGGAGCTCATGAGTACGACGTTGGTTGGAAAACAGGGGGCCGGAAGCTTAATCAGCTGACTAATTCCGAACGCCCGCTGATGTAGACCGCAAATCGCGACCAAATTCAAGTATTAAGGCCGATCGGTGATCGATGACGCATAAATCTACGATCTGGCAAATCCCTGGCTCTGCCAGTTTTTTTCCATCGGTGTCTTTATAAGAGCATTAAGGTATCGAATGATTAGGCTTCTGGGTCGCGCATGTCAGTCCTGTGATTGGTTGATAGCTTCTGTCTAGTTTCTAACGTATTACAAGTTGTTTAACATTAATTTTACTTCGAGTAAACAAAACCGTACTTTTTTAATATTTTTGAGAGACATGTAGTTCTTTTTATAATTTACACAAAAATTATTTTCATCTTCGTTGTAATTAATTCGTAAATACCTCTGTTCAAGTCAGTTTCATTTTTCTTAATTTAATATTCCTTATGCACTGCCTGATTGCTTCCGAAATATTACAACAATAAATTAATTCGGTAATTCCTTAGCTTTTAGTTATTCCGAAGCTTCTAGAATTTTTTCCTATCTAAATTTCAGCAAAAAGTTTCCTTTTTTCTCCACTATCCTTTCAAGCTTCGATATTTGTTTGTTTATTTTTTATCAAGTTTAGAAAATTCTTTATGAAATTTCTTGTTACCGAAGATGCTAATCAATGAACAAGATTCAGGTACAAATTAGTATAATAGATTCACGTACACCGTGTTATGTATGCGTCGCCTAGTGTTTCAGTAATCTATGTTTATACAGCAACGACCAGTGCATAACTGATTCGTCGTGACTAAGCAAATCGAGTTAAGCCTAGCCAGATTTACCTTTCTGTGACAAGTAGTCTGTACAATTTCACAATCTACCAAAGAGAAACTTGAGTCCTTCGCGGGAGAAACCCGGAACGTTGTATCGTTGCACGACTTTACGGATAACGCAAAGTTTTCGAGAGAAATACGCGCGAGACGACGTTAATTAAAGCTTTCGAACTTTCCTCACGCGCAGAAGAACGCTCCTTAAAGCAATGCTCTGGTTACGGGAGTAGGTTAACACGAGCGGCAAAATTCAACAAAAGGTTCAAGGATTAGAATTTCAATGAACCTGTATTTTCTCTATTGTTTTCTAGGTTCGGTATTTTAATTCTTATTTCAATGCAATGGAGTGGTGGAGAACACAGTTGGAAATATATTATACAGTATAATGTGATATGTGACACTTATACTGAAATTGGAAATTGAAAACTAGGCCAAAGTGCAACATATATAGAATAAGGAATTCCTGTACTAGCCTTTCTTTTTAAGAAAATTGACTTTAAGTGTTTGGTGTTTAGTGAATGTGTATTTAACTGGGTTTCAGTTTAACAAATTTTAGTTGTGGGTTAGTGTTTCTAACGTACATTTGCATTTATTGTATCGGATAATGCAGAACGGCCAATGAAGCAAAATAATTACGGAGGATACATTTTATTACTTTGGGAATTGTTGAAAATATTTTTTTGCGTAGTTTATGCTTAATTTATCAAACTGAGTTTACTATAAAATAATAATATATATATATATATTATGTATAAATATTCTGTTTCATAGTTTGGACTTCGTTTCTCAATACGATAAGCACAACTATAATTATAAATATTAATTTCCAGCGAAATCTCAAGCTAATTTGACATTGTAAGTAGAATATAAACGTATATATTGGACAAACGTTCGATATTAATTTTCTCGGAAACGGAGCTTCACATGAAAAAATTGTATTCTATGTTTTTGACATAATTTCAATTTCATATAGTGTCACCCACTTGATGCTTATACTACCATTCGCAGGACACCCTATACATGTATTAAGGAATATGTGTTGGTAACGTTAAATATTTAGTCTCTGAGAGGGATGCAGGCGCTAAGTGAAGCTTAACGATATTAGCCGCTGTCTGGAAGGTTCATAACGATCAGCATCAAATTACGGTGTCCCCTAGCGTTGATAAGTACTTAGTTTACCTCGAGATGCCGAAAGTACGGTTTTTATCGTTTTAATGGCTAGGCGCTCGATTAAAGAAGGGAGAATCCATTTACAACATTGCGCACTGAACTTTCAGGCTTCATTTTCTTGATAATTATTTTAACGTCAGAGTCATTTCTACAAGAAAGCTGTGATAAAAATTAATTAGACACGTCTTTAAATCCGGCAATTTACTTTATCTACGGATCTTTCGAGTATCGCGAATACTAGCCTATACAAGTATTGAGGAATCAAATTCGAAGTATGACTACATAGTAAAACTATAACACAATAAATTACGCGAGTTTCATGTAGAATTCAGAAAATTACTGTAAAATTAAATTATTCACAATTATTCTTAACAAACGTTTGTTGATACATTGGACAAATTAGAAACTCTTTGATAAATAAGAAAATCGATTTTTAATCGGTATTCTCTAAGATATAATACAGTATATCAACTTTAAGAAGAAGTTACAACTATGATCAACTTGCGCGACAAAGCCAAATAAGACAACGTATGTTATTCAATAATGATTCCTCGATTTTAGATACAATTACTAACCATATAAAAAAAACCCTATCTGATACCCACCTTATTTCCTAGTACCATGATCTCATTTCCATTCGACATTCAAAAAGTCACTCCGTATCAAAGAGCTTCACCTACCAAACTCTATAAACCTGTACAACCGAATAAGACCAGGGGTATAGACTTACCAAACAACGCAGACGGCTCGACGTCGCGCATAGAAAGACTGGAGGAGGCCTGTGATCCGCTGGATTCCGTGCTCTGCATGCATCTTAGCCTTCTTCTCAGTTTTGGCATGTCAAACGGCAAGTCCCTCAAATCCACGCTGGTCGCGCTGCCAGACGTGGTGGCGTCCTGTTGCATAAGCAATCGCCTCCTTCGCAGTTTTGGCATGTCGAAAGGCAGATCGGATAGCTCAGGCTCGTTGTCCACGAGATTGATGTTATCCAGCTGCGGTTTCAACAAGTGGAACCCGAATGGTTTGCACTTGATCCCGGCTCGCGACTCGATCGAGATGCCACTGTCCGATCCTTGGATCTCCGCATCGCCCGACGACGAGGATTGCAGGGCCAAGTTAATCAGATTCTTGTTTTGCGGTGTGCGTCTCTTCTTGAAAGACGTGTCCATCGGTGAGGTCACGGAGTTTGTGTTTGTATTTCCTGTGTTTGTGTTCGTGTTATTCGATGCGGTTACGTTATTCTCCGTGGTCACGTTCTCTTCAGGCGAGGCTTTCTGGGAGTTGTTGTTACGATTGTTGTCGGAAGTCTCGGAGGCAGGCTCTTGGGACGATTTGTCAGAGATAGGAGACAGTATGTGTAGTTTGTTCGCGTGGTGGGTTAAAAAACCGGTCATAGAAGGTTGCTGATGATGATGGTAGCAATTGGTGCTGCCACTGTCAGAGCTGTGAGAGCTTAGACTGGTACTATGACGACTCTCAGAACTACTAGTGGATCTGTTACCCTCGCTAGTGCTACTTCGAAGCGATTCCATGCTACCTCCACTGCTACTGGTAGCCATACTCTCTGTACTCGAGTATCCCGCCCTGCGTCTACTGGTCCGTAATTTGAATTCCAACAAGCCGACATCCCTACGAGGCCGTAATAGATCACTCTCGGCCTCGTGAGGCCTACCTTTGAACTCCATGATCGGCTTGCTCTCGCGAATCAAACTGCGCGGTCGTTGCCTCTCCTCTCGCGGCCTCCCCTTGAACTCTAGTATCAGTTCCTGGTCGAAACGTCGTCCCTGAGACGATTCTACGTTGTCTTGAGCAAAACTCTTCGGTCTACTTTTAATCTCGAGAATACTACCCTCGCTACTTTGAGGCGAGTCTTTCGCTCTCAACAGAGATTTTACGGGCAATCTTAGATCCTTGAGACGTGGATGGTCAGGTTGACAGGGTAGGTTCGGTGTGCTGCGTATGTTTAACAACAAGTGATCACGGTTGCCATGAAATTTGGCAGGCAACGGTGCCGTGGATGGAGGTGACGGAGTATAACCTCGGGCCGGTAGTCTCGGTGAACCGGTTTTCTCGTCGCTTGAATTGATCTGGAGGGATTCGATGTCTTGGGACAGAGTAGAAATATTGTCTGGTTGCTGCTGTTGCTGTTGCTGCTGCTGCTGCTGAAGACGGCTCGGAATCGGTTTTGGGCGGAGAAGTACAACTTTGCGTCGATCTTTGCTGCTGTGGGACTGACCAGCGTATGGGACTTGCTGTTGTTGCTGTTGTTGTTGCTTCGACGTGTCTGTCGATGAACTCGTTCTGCTTACTGGTATCGCGCTGCTGCTTCTGATCTGCATTATCAAACAACAATCAATAATTATCATAAGTATATTCATCGTGAAAGTGAATGAATAGGAACTGATCGGAGAATTAATATTTCATTGTGAGTCTCTTAAGTATATCAGAAGTTAGTTTATACAATGCGAAGGTATAACTACGTTTTCGTATAATGAGCGAATTATACGGTTCGACTGCAATTAAAGTTCAATTAGTGCTAGATAGGGGAAGATTCATAGTTCGTGTTCCGAAATCCCGTAACATTTTGAGATATATTGGACTTTAATTGCTTTTCATTAAAGACCAGCGGCCCCGTGTTTCCCTAATATCAGAGAACAGGCAAACTCGGGAAATAAATCGCAAACGCAGATGTTCCCGTAAAAATTATAATTCTGGAATCTCCTTCCGTAAAACGACGAAACAAAGCATCAATATCGTAAAGAAACAGGAAAATGTGTGAAAAAATATGGACATATTAATATTATATTATTTACTATGACAAATAGAAGAAATATTTATCGAATACGTAAATAAAGAAATAAATTTAATAAAAGTACCCTAACATCGTAAGAAAAATAAAACATAATCGAATGCTATCGTAGATGATAAAAGATAAGAACATTGATACGTACCTGTGAATGCAACACAGGATGATTGGTAACCCGATCGAGGTCATCGAGATCATCGTCAGAGCGATTGACCTTGCAATCAAAGGCCGTCTCGTAGAGGTGACGTTGCCTAGCCATCTCTTCCTCGTCTTCCTCCACCTCCACGTCCTCCTCCTCCTCTTCCTCACCCTCGTCCTCTCCCTCCACGTCGTCCTCGTCCTCGACGAGTATCGGTTGCGGGTCTATCCTCCGTGTACGACGTAGCTTGCGCACTTGATGCCGCGTTAGTTGCGGCTGCCGTTGATCTAGCTCATCCTCCTCTTCTTCAGCTGATGCGACGCAAGTACAAACCGTGGTTGGTAGGTCGTGGCTTAACAATCTATGAGGAGGCATGAGGGTGTGATCCCATTCGGTGATGATGCACGACGAGAGGATCTCGTTTCTGGCTGGGACAGCATGCTCGCTCCCCGACGTGGGGCTCACTAGATCCTGACTTTGATAATGCTGTTGTGGCTGCAATGGATGTTGTTGCTGTAGCTGCTGTTGTTGATAATGTTGCTGCTGTGGCTGCTGCTGCTGCTGCTGCTGTTGTTGTTGTTGCTGAGATGAATAGGAACCCCCATCACCCGCCACCGAGTTTCTCTTCGGTATACCGGGTGTTCGTGAACGTTCACCCGGTACGTCAAGACTAACGCTTTTTCTGTACCTGTTTGGCTGTGACTTGCTTATTTGATCCGGTACCTTGAACAAATCGCCGTAGTAATAGGGTGATGGATGGCGGACCGGCTGATTAGATTCGGTGGGTGATTGATCCGTGAGATGCACCAGGGCTACGCAGTCCACCACAGCCCCGTCGACCGAGCTTAGCTCTTTTTCTCTGTCTACTGACAGAGCACGAGTCGAGGAAGATGCGTACAGACTGTTCTTGCGTTTTCTGATATCCACTCGGCGACCATCTTCGTCATCCTCGCAGGAAGAGCCTGAAGCAGATGGATCTGGAACGAATACCATATAGAATCTTCATGAGCATCGTCTACTGTACGTGATACATAAAGGCGAATATAGTCTTTATATTTACATATGTATCTTCGTATAAGCTTCAGAGTCCTATTAATCTTTCCTTGGCACGACTAGCGTCTCATAAAAAATATTATGGTAGATGGGCATCAAGATAGAGGAGATAGCAAAGTTCGTGGTAGGAATACACAAGAAGGTATACTCCAACGGATCGTATACCTTTGGTAAAATGAAACCGACGTGAAATTTTCATAATCGTTCTGTTATACGAGCATCGGCTACTCTAAGATGTTGAAGGTGGAGAATAGAGATGCTTATGGGGAGACGAAATTGCCGTGAAATGGCAGGCTGGTCTTTTTAAAAATCACTTGTTTGCCCCGCGAGATATTACCGTAATGGTTTTTGGCCGGCTGACACGGGGTTCTACCTTCTTTCTATCCTCTTTCTTCGTACACTTTCACTCGTTTCAACGTCGTTCCGGGATCGTCTGGTACCCCGAGTTTACGATCGTGTCACAAGCATGCTTAGGTAAACGGAAATCGGCTCGGCGGATCGCAGGAGATGGGAAATTACATGGACACCCGGTACATTAGCCAAGCAACGTGCACACGCAGTATAGACGAAAGGACTGGAGATAATGGGAGCATTATGCTCGGCCGGAGGGCTTTACCGAAATCCTTCCTTGCTCCTCCTTGGCTAGGGTGGTAAGTGCAAGAGGCACACCATAAACCACGCCAAAAGCTGTTTCTGACAGGAACCGCCTTCCCAAATTTCGCGAGAAAGTTTCCCGATAGAAGCAAAAAATTATTATCGGGATCTCTGTCCGATCTCCGATGCCACTGTCTCGTTAAATCGCTCAGGAGCTTTAACAGGATGTGAATATTTCGTGAGGCCAAATTAAGAAAATTGGAGAATATCATGGAAATTCGATCACTTATCTTCTGCTTTGTACTTTTACTTGGTAAAAAATAGTGTAATACGTATGGTATTATATGTATTTTATTCTACTGAACAAACAAAATGGATGATACATAATTCAATAAAATAATATAAAAAAAAAATATTGTGCATCTATTATTTCCTTATAAAACGAAAGAAACTTTTGGAAGAACCTTATTACGCTTCTGTAAATATCCTTATAAGATTAAAAAGTATTGTGAATATTGAATTAAACATATTCTTACCGCATATGACAAAATTAGGACGATAAAATAATGTTTTCACAGACATTCTTTCTTGCGAGCAATACCAAGAATGTGAATTAACATACTATACATATTTGACGTAATAGTGTTCAATTTATAACTTCAATATAGAAAATATGAGGGAAATGTCTGATTAATAACATGTTATATCTACTTCTACTGACGATTACAAGTAATAGAATAATCATTCTAATGATATTTTTCTAAGTAATAATATTCAATATATAGCTTTGATATAGGCAGTAGGAAAATGTCTGACTAATAACGCATTATATCACTACTGACAGCTAGTAATAGAATAATTCTTTCAAAGATATTTTTTCAAATACTACCTATATCGCAACTCGCATCTTCTTAAAGTAAAAATGTTTGACTAACGACATGTTATATCACTGGCGAAGTCTAATATCTAGAAGCAAGACAATAATATTGAAATATATGAGTAATGAATAGTAATGAAATATATCCATAATATCTTCCATTTTTAATTTTTCTGTTCTAAATCAAATTCT
Organism: Bombus affinis; assembly: GCF_024516045.1. Lineage (NCBI taxonomy): Eukaryota > Metazoa > Arthropoda > Insecta > Hymenoptera > Apidae > Bombus > Bombus affinis. The sequence goes on along the minus strand of NC_066347.1, from coordinate 5,265,992 downwards.
AAAAAGAAGAGACTTTATACAAACGTACTCTGAAACGACCACGGTGATTTACGTATGATTCATGATTCCAATAAGAAAGAAACGAGTAAATGTTAATATGCGGGATTCTTTAGAGGAAAAAACGTATGAATTTACGTTGAATACGGCGAATCAACTTATTACCTATTTTCGGGCAGTTTCATTATCACGAGGTCCGTGGAACTTCGTTCTCTCCATTCGAATATAAAAGGCCGCGCCCAAACGATGAAACGAGAAATGAGAAATTAATTCCTGAACAATGAATCCGGAAAATTATTATATAACACGCGCACGAAATTACAGACACGGTCCCGTACAATTCCTTTTCATTTTTCTTTCCGATTGTATAACTTGTCCTACTCTCGCCACAATGAACTGCGAAGCATACAAGAATTCAATCGAACCATTCATTTCGCGGAAAGAACAAAGCATTCCTTTATAGAATTAAATTGAGAAAATTTGAAGTAGAAACTGGGAAAACGAACAGATAAAGAAGTAGAAACAAGACTCTATTATATCATTTTCTAATTAACTAATGTACCACTTTCTATTTAAACTATTGAATTTTTTATTATAACATATAGGTACATTTTATTAATACTGAAACTACAAGAATGACCAGTTTTGTAATTTTGTATAGAAATTTTTGAAGATTTCAATGATCTTTTTGTAAATTAGTGCGGATAAGGGCTACCCTTTTAAATTAAGGTTTTATGATACTATAGTAATAAGTAGTTTTGTTATTAAATAAAAATATTTTTGATAAAAAAATATGATATACAAATATTTAAAATAAAGTACAAATTAGAATATAGGATATAAAATATCAATTATACAATTCAGTCATGTAATTGTGCGTATGTATTTATGTAAAATTTAATTCAAAATATTGAAAGATACGAAGTAGTTCGTAAGTGAAAAAATACACCTTGCGACCGTTCGATATGTATGGCGAATTGATGCATTGTTGAAATGGCACACGTCCAAAACATCCATCATGTTTCCATGTCAACGACGTTAACGTTGGTGATGCATGCACGATGTACAAAAAAATACGATATCGCTCTTGGATTTTCGCGATGTCGTAAGAAACGTTGCTCGTGAAATATTGACATTTAGAAACTTGTATAAGAAAAGGATAACCACCAAACTGAAGATTTCTTTGTAAATAAAATAAATTCTGAACTTTCTCCTTCTTATATAAATTATATATGTGTTTATATATATTTCTTTTTTTTTTTGTAAAATAAACTTTATCAGAAAAGTAGTTTCTAAGAGAAAGTTACAATTGTTTTATTAATTCTTCAAAATATTATGCACTTATTGTCAAAAACAAATATAAACTTCGTTCTTAACATCGCATCAAATAGTCCACTAACAATTTTACAAGAGATACCAACACGAATTGACAAGGTTTGTCACGAATTTCACAGAACAAGACCTGAAAGGACAATGGAATTTTTTTAATATCCGTCAAACACGCGTTTCTCCAATGCAAACTAATAAATGCGATGAATATTGAAACAGACGTGAATTCTTCATATCAGAAGAAAATTGCCTATAAAACATTTTACCAGTCGACCAACTTTTTTAACGGAGCAACGATACGAACAAAAAACGCAATATCGACGCACTGACTACAGTTAGCGCAATATGCTTGAAAAATTATATTTGAGCAATACGATAGCGCTTTATAGGAAGGGGTTAGACGACAGTTGTGAACGAAAATGAAAGGTGGCATGAATATGCATAGGCAGATGGTTCGTCCGGTCGTTTTACACAAGACACCGGATCAAATCTGGAGAGAAATAAACGTATTAAGGAAACCGCTTGCTCGTGCTGGTTGATTGCTTCCTAAACGAGAAATCGATATCCGTGGGGGTGTATCAAGCTAGAAGAAGGAAATTAAATGCGGACTCGCGATGTTTCCATCAAGGAAACTTCTGCCAACGATTGAGCTACAAATTAAACGCTAATGTAATTGTTTCGCAAGTAACGATTAGGGTTTTATGAAAGCTTTGTTCATTAAGAAATGAATGAAGATGAAGTTGCGATGTAATACTGTAATCAGATATGTATTTTGATGAGGTTAAATTGTATACAGAACAAATCACTTGAGATATTGTGAAGGTTAATAGAGCAGGTAAATAAAAGAACGAGGTCCCGTTTCTATACGTATACCACAATCATTATTTACTTTGATTTTATAGACATCGATAATTGCAATTAACATTTACTGAGGAATAATGAAAATCATTGTTATTTACCCGCATAGCAGCCTACGGCGTATGAGTCATTGACATAAACTACTTAGTGTTCTGTACGCTTGAATCGTTGATCCGAACTACTTAATATTAAACCTATTGGATTATACGTCTTAAATCATATTACGAGTCAAAATCAATATAATAGACTCGTCTATAATTAGCTACCTACCTTTGAGAAATTTAATAAAACAATTTCATTATTAACAAAAAGAAAATTCACTGGCTAAGAAATATCAAATACATAGTTCAACCTTTTTCCTCGACACCCCTATTACACTGTACTATTAAAATTTAAATCACGGTCATTCCAACCCATTCACCAAAAACTTGACTAAAGATTGACGCACAAAGTTAACGCTACAAAAATTAAAATCATTTTCTATCCAAATGAAACAAATTAAATTTCAGAAATATCCATTCCAAAGACACATATTAAGAGATTCGTTTGAAGTCGCTCAAAGCGTGATTAGCTGTGCCGCACGTGCACTGTTTTCAATCATCCCCTCCATTGGATCAGCCGGTAAGCCGCCCCGCTTGGTTCGACGAAGGACACGCACACGACACATACAAGCATACACATGCCAGGTTGGCGTAGGGCCAAATTGCACCAATATTGATTACCGATCGATAATCAGATTTGCGAGTTATCCGCAGGGTGCAGGAAGGGATGCTGCAGGGGAAAGTACGAGTCGTTGAATGACCAAATGAGTTATGAAGTAAACGAGCTACCATCAAGCTCGTCCAAACGACTGATATACGTATATCGCGCGAATCGGTGGAAACGTGAGGACACTCGACTAGAACCTGTAGATAACGCGGCGCGTGAGTCAGTGAGCGGTTGTTTGAGTGCTTAGCGAGTGATGTATCGCGCACGAGAACACCGAGTGCGTAAACACGTGAGAAGCTAAGGTGCTCGTATTACAGGGTGAGTTATTGAATAGAGTCGCAAGGGTAAATCGGCGACGTCGATGGATATATTTGTAGATGGTTAGAATGTTTGATGCTGTTAAATGTATTAGGTTGGTTCATGTGAAATTAATTATGATAGCAAATGATATCTCTTATATTGTATACGTCAATAAATAAATTGATGAATAAACACGTCGTAAATAATAATTGATATACTAACGTGAAATCGTAAAAGCTTAGTAACAAAGAATTGATCAAAGTGAAATCATGCAGCATACTATAAATATATAATTGCATTCTATAATATAAGCAACCAGTCATAATGAAGTATTTAATTAGCGTTTATTAGAGTATTTGTATAATTGTGTCGTAGTATTTATTTGTATGATTGTATTGTAATATTTATGGTAGCTATTAGAATGCAACAAATTAGAACACGTATTGTAATATTTTCACATATTTATTACCACAGATTTATTAATACCATTTGTCATTATAAATCAAATAAGTCTCTAATTCCTACGCCTTTATTCATAAAAAAACATAAAGTTCCATGAACACATTGTAGTTTAACGACTGTAGATTAATTATAACGACACTGTGCTCCGACAATCGAGTTAATCAACTTAATCAACTTGGCACAATCTCCGCTATCTACAAGCTTACACGTAACAAGTACTATCAGAAATACAAGCCAGATACCCACACCTCGAGGAAAGGCGTCGTACGCGCGAAACAGTGAATGCACACGGGTACACAGAGTTACGTAATATGGGTGGCAAAGCAGAATTCACGCGAACAAATCGATAACACCGCCGAGAAAGCGTTGGTGAATGAATCAACGCAATAGTTGCGCGCTAGAATGAACTGGATATGAATACACGTTGCCTGCGACGGAGTAAACGTTCGAAGGGGCGCGTGACGTAGAAATAGACTGCACGCGCATACATTTAGGGTTCGCTATGCACTCGAAGGGTGTACAGTCTACCCCTAATGAATCTATTAGTGCCGGCGAGCGACGACCCCTGGCTGGCAATCGCCACAGATAACGCGATGCACTGTTACGCGTCGCGTGCATGCTATGTTTACACGTACTGTCAGATAAGTCGACGAAATATTCACCGAATTATTCCCCAGAACTGATATTAACCCTTTTGATAACTACAGACGATATTAAGCCTTTTATTATTATAATCGTTCATCACTAAGGGATATATTTTACAGAATTGTGCAGATTGTTGTATAGAAGATAGCGACTAAAAAATAATTTAAGAAGATAATAATTAACAATATAATACTTTAATGTTAAAAAGGAAATAATGTATAGTATTTAGTATTTAGTATATTATAAAAATTTATATCAATTTGTCACAAGAAAAGCTTGATATGCTTTCTCAGTAGTTTCACTATTTACATGTATTAGGAAGATCCGGAGGTTAATTTTTTTATCATAGATAAAAGAATGCAAATATCTTTGTAGTCTCTGTATGTTCTTAATCTAACAGGTATAATATTTTTTATACTATAATTGCATACAATCATTTATTGTATTTATTATCAGTAAATACGGTATTACTATACAATGCATGGTTTTATGCAGAGACGACCGCGATAAAAAAGTTAAGCGAACAGGGACCAGAGTAAATGGATGGAACACGTAGTTTCAGCGTAGGAGGAGGCTGCAGCTAGAACGAATCGATTAAACTCGACGGATAATGATGTTAGAGCTTCCAATTTCTGACGAGCCAGTGTCAAGGCCATCAGAGATTAATATACTTTGTACTTGTTTCAGGATGGCGTATCGGAATTTGTGCAACGATTGCCCGTTTAGAATTGTGCAGTAAGCGATTAAGCTGATTGCTAGTGCAGATTGTGTACTGCACAACTGTTTGTTTTGTACAGCTTAACGAACTTGTACCAGTGAATGTTAATTGCTTAGATAATGATTTGTTAGGATATAGCATGCCATAGCTAGTACAGAGTGAATTACTTAGTATCTGGTAACCTGTTAAACACTTCCACTGAGTCCTGTATTTAAGTTGCCTGATACAAGAATTATTCGTTTTAAGAGGAAAATATTGTTATAACGTAATTTACTACGATGTTTATAAAATTATGGTATTTAATTATTATGTTATTATAGTTACAAGTTCTTGAACTTATTAATTGGAAAACATGAGTTAATTCATCACTCTGATTGCCAATTACCTGGACATAATAATTTTTCAATTTAGAGTTTCATTACCTTTTGATGTCGCCTTTCTTAGGAATAAATTATATCATATTAACATTTGTACGATTGTAGATATTTTCTGCTTAAAATTGTTCATTATTTCTCGATTTTGTAATATATAAGACAGGTTGCAGAGATATAATTCACTCACGAATACCGCGATGAGAGTACATCATTCAATAGTACTCAAAGATATAATTGTACCTATCAAAGGATTTGCCTTTTAAACCAAACATCATCTGCCCTTCATATTCACAAGTATTACAAACTATCGAACACACGAAAATATATATTGTAATATAACTTTCTATAACTATTGTAATATACTCGTATCACGAACATGTTGAGTTAGATTCTTATAAAGGGAAAAGTATTTAAATCCGTACCTCACGATGAATACCAAGTAACCCTCTCTGTGTTTAAGAAAAATGTTACTATCTTAAGTTATATAGCAAAAATATACACACCTATCTCCTTTCCTCCGCTAACGGTGTCAATTTAAATTCTTATAAGGGAGAAATGTTTAAGATCATAGCTTAGAACGTCTGCTATCATCAACACGTTTACGAAGCATTTTTCTCAGAAAATAACGTTTGAACGGGAGGCGTACAGAACAATAATCCCGGAATAAAATGTCCGGGATTTCATAAGTCCTATAAAAACCTCCGAATTGTCACTTATACAATCTTCCTTTTCCCAATGCGATTCGACGGGGACGAACGCAATGACGAGAGAAATTCCGGTGAAAGCTTTATAAAAGAGCAAGTCTCATCACCCTCGGAGCCACTTCACTCTGCTTTTTATTAGATATTGTCCTCGTAACATAACCGGGGTTGAGCTTCGTTTCTATGGAATATGTGGGTCGTAGGACTGTATCGTCGGGAAAAGAAAAAAAAAGAGAGGGGGAAGAAGAGAATACGGTACTACAAGGAGAAACCTTAAACGAAATCACCTTCGTGTTCGTGATCCTTAGGGTTTCTTAGGTGGCAGCTAAAGATTACTCGGCCAGCAACGCGATGGAACGAAAGCCAATCTCGGTTATTGGTTCCGGTATAGCAGAATTCATGGTTACTGCCACGGAATTAGACGAATCTCGCGGCCGAAATGTGTCAGCCGTGTTAAGGGTCATCGAACGATCGGGTTAACTTATCCGACCGATCTAATAGGTCTCAATACGTGGGGCTTCCACGATACGGCACCGTTCCTTCTTCTAATCGTTCGTTTCACTCTTCCTATTGCTGATATATGTACCTGCTTATTTTTATATTTATGCTTACGATTAGAAAGATTTATGATTATATTAATCATAAATCTTAATATCAATTCTTTAGTAGGTTTAAATATCGAAACCGAGGGAGCAAGGTAACTTTATTTTATGAAATTTCATGTTTCTTTTGGATATAGAAAATTGACGAAGAACACACACTATGGATATTTCAAGAAGATTCAAGCAGCAAGTAAGTAACTCAGATTTTATGACAAAGCTTTTCTGGAAAAAAAGAAGGAGAATTATTTATTTGGCAAGGGAAAATTGTATACGATATTAAATCTATGAAATCTGTTCCATATGCAGGAATGAAATAAATGATTCGATTTACGTCGAAACTGAAATATATATTATGAGAAAAAGGGAAGGAAAACTGGAAAATAAACCTATTACAAGTATCCAGTTTCAATTACATTCTCTTGTAAGTATTTCATTCATACAAAAACTCACCCTTCCGAAAATGTATAATGCTAATAAGCATGGAAGAAACGCAATTAAAAGTTTCTTTCGATACGAATAACATCGATCCTATCAAGGTTTCTTTGAAGGCTCGAATTATAGGCCCCTTTAATACTCGTTCCCTTAAAGCCGAAAGTAGCTACTAACGAGTCAAGGTTACGAAGGACAAATACGAAGGTCAGCGCAAAGAAAAAATGAATTAAGCTGCGAGGTAAGAGATTTACTTTGAAAGCAAATCCACCCGTGTGACGTACGTAAAGAACACAAGCCTACGCTGGCAAATATCTCATTACGAGATGATTGAAATATTCCCTGATTACAGAGACGTCGTGATACTTCGCCCGTGACAGCTCTGTGACCATCTTTTTCAATCGCCCCCTCAATCTGAAGTAATGTACTTTATAACGCGACGCTGAAAATATGTACATCATATTTTATATTCTATTGAATTATGGTTGATTTCTATTACATTTTAAATAAACTGCTAGATTTTAAGAAAATTAATATAAAATTCTTGGTGTTATATACGTACCCCTTTTCAATGTAATATTGCTTATTGCATTATAATAGTTTCAAAGGTGGAAAATATTAAGTCATTAATAGAGGAACATACCCATGATAATAAAATTTGACTGTGAGTAAAAATTTTATATAAATATATTACGCATAAATACATTTCCTTTCCCTTCGTCCAACTTCAATAATAAGATATATAAAACACGATCGAACTACAACTTGATTCAACAAAACTAAACTAACAAGACAATGAAATAGATAGTAGAAATTAAATTCAGAATAATGCTTCTTCATTCACACTGTTTACTCTATTTCATCATCTTGGTTGTCTCGTGACGTTAGCATGGCTTATCAAGTTGAAGCATCCTAAAAGATGTAACGAAAGATCGCGAGACGGTGACAGTCGGTAAATTTGAAAAGGTGCAACAAAAAAGAGCAACGCCTTTGAACGTTTTGAGTGGCAATTACTCGGCCTGTCCTCAAATTACTTACTCCAGTAATTTCATTCTGTCGTCGGCCTTTCTTACAGCCTCGCCTGTCATCCCCCATCCGGCTTATCCTTCAGTGACTCACGCGGCCGGAAATTATCTTAAAATGCCATCCCCGGCCGCGCTCCTCAAAAGAGAAACATCTTACGCAGTTTTCAGTCGAGAACACGTCAATACGGAGAGGAAAGGAACGACGTCGAAAAGTTCGCGCGGAAGGAAGAGATTTCTTTTTTGTAAGAAACAGACCAACTTCTACCCTTTGTGCTTGTCCCTCGATTTCGTACGACGAATTCCAAGGAAACAGGTACGCGTAGAACGCGCTTGAAAGAAACGTTCCTCGCGTTCGAGTTGAAAAATACACGCAATACGTGTCCGGATGTTTGACTATGAGATGTTGAAAAAGTTGTCCGTTAAAAGTTGTCCGACTTATCGTTACTTGAACGTTACGCTTTGAGTTTCTTAAGGAGCTTTCGGTTTTAAAACAAAGAATGTTTTTATTATTTTACGATATTTTGAGATAGTGCTTCTATTATTCTTTTCTTAGCTGTTGTACGTTTAACAATATGTCAGAGCAGAAAATTTTGTTTAATTAAATATACTTCTTGTAAACTGGATGAAACAACGTAACCGAAATGCAAGTAATAAAACATGAAATCGTCTTAATTACAGTTTTCGAAATAAAAATTCAGAAATATAACAAATTATTAGATACAATATCCCTAAATACGAATATTCATAAGGAATGAATATAATTTAATCAAAATTAATTAAGTAGTTGTATACAAATTTCTGAATCAAACTAAATTATTTGAAGTAATAATGTTTAAAACGAAAGATAAATGACAAAATCAATATATTTTATGATAATATTAATATTAATATTTTTTATAACATTGAGAGCTTTAAATTTAGAAATATTTAAACCTCTTCGCTTTACACTCGGGTGGAGGAATCAAATAGCAAACTCTACAAATGACAACTTATCGATAATCCTACTACCTCTTTAGTTATACAGTCAAACAGAATCCCTTGCCGGAACAAGTAACGATATCTTCAGCCTCAACAACTTTGCGATAAGCTTTCGACAGATTTCCACCGACAAATGCCTCATCGTTGCATGAGCGAGCACTGTATGCCACGATAGCCAAGTTTAATCCTCGAATTTCCACGAGCCATCCTCCCTTTCCTCTTCACGGGGGAAAACGTATCGAGAACTGGCTACGCGGAGAACTTTCCCTGCTGGGCTCCCAAATGTCCAAATCCAATATCGCGGCTATACGCTGCGGCTAAATTGAACGCTCGATCTAATTTAACTCGATCCAAACAGCCATATCGGTTGCACGAGTCTTTCTGTTTCGACACCTGAGGATTCTATGGAAAAAATAAAAAGGCGTTCGCATCGTAAAGTTCATTATAGATCGTCCCCAAAAATCATTTCAATCTATTCACGAAGATAGACTAGTAAGCATGAAAAAAGAGGGAAGATAGTTTGAAGCTTCTCAGACCACCTTGATCGAGATAAACTATTTTGATGCCAGTTTCTCATTTTTATTTTTAGTTTTAGTATTTAGCCTGAAGCATTATTTAGCTCCATGTGGCATGCAAAGCAAAATATTGAATAAATTAAAATTTGTCAACATTTTTTAGTAAATGAAATGAATACATATTTTAATATTTATTAGTAGGCCACGGATTTTCATGAGTTAGTGGAAAATTTAAAGATACAAAAATTACGCAAAATGCATATAATATACAGAATTATATATAATACTCGTTAAAATTTATAAAATAGGTAAAACGAATTTCTATTTATGTTCTACATATTTCGTTGATTGTGCCCAGGAAAATATAAGTCTACATAAAAATCCACGAATTACTCATTACGGCTTATAATTACTGTCAGTGTTTCTGATTTATAGTCAAACCTATATGTGAAGAATATCTGACTCTCTACTTCGAATATATATACATATATACAGCATAGAAAAGAGAGAGAGAGAGAGAGAAGATGAAAAAGTTGATAGGCTGTAGCGGTGTTTAGTTCGATTGATTCTAGCAGAAATAAAATCAATGTTTGACCCGTTGCGAAAGGGTTTTTGCGACAGACGAGCAGGGAGGTGTTCGCAGAGGGTGTCGAAGCTGTCGCTGGCAGTGATAGCAGCATACTCGGATTACCCACTTCCCCGTCGGTAGACATTGCTCAATTGAAATCTACATCGGTGGCCACACATGAGCACGATCGTTTGCGGCCGATGGGGGTCGACTCGTTAAGGGCGTGAGTCTGATCAGTTGCGTTCTGGTTCTGGGTTAACCTGCAAACTGATTCCAAGCAACTCTGTTTCTGATTTTCTTCGATTCTCCCTTTGTTCTCTTTCTGTCAGTTTGGTCAATCCTACGCATGGTTTACTTTCGTTTTGCAATTTAATCTTACACCGACGGGTGTACACGCTTGCCAAATTCGATTGCTGTGTTGATTCAGTGTGAACGAGACGAAGCTTGTCGTGGGTGTACGGAACGTGGGTTGCTCGATATTGGTACAGTTGATGGAGTAACAGCTAAATGTAATGTTCCAAGTTCTGTTAAGTAAAATGTTTTATTGAGCAATATGTTTGGTATATTTTTAGAACGAATGAACTTGTTATGCTTGTTAAGATAAAAGATATACGTTGGTTGTATTGTACTGTGTTATGAAATGTAGAAATGATCTCAAATTACAAAAATTTCTCTTTTGTTTGAAATAATTATGAATTTTCGTTATATTATCGAATATAAGTATAGAATTTACGATGTACTATGAGATAATGTTTCTGAAACATTCTTCAGTACATGTAGGTTCTATTATCTTTTATTTATAAACTACCGTATTACATAGTACTGATCGTATAAATTCAATTTATAAAAATCAATTCATCTGAATTTATCAAAAAACAATTAATGAAATACAAATTTAACAATTACAACTCAATAACGAAGCTTACGTTATGCATCTCTATATAAACTTTATTGCATATGATGATATTAAATCTTTCATGAAAGTTTGTGAAATTTCAAATTCAATTAACGTGATCCTGCTGTGTAATTTATACACTAACATAATATACTAATACAATGAACTATTAAACGTATCATATACCTTTAACTTCTAAACCTATGAAATTAAATTATCAAACAATCTTCCAACCTTACCCTATTCAGTCGTGCAATCGTTCTTTCTCTGCTTCATCTATTTCCTATTACATTTTTATGCAATAAACATAAAAAAAAACACATTGACAAGTGTCAATCCTTCACGGTAAATCCAACTTAGAAAGAATGCAATAAACCAATGTTGTACTAAATTGCAACACTTTCTTTCCACTTCTATCACAAACAAGTAGAAACAATCTTAGAAAGCAGACAATGTGTTGTCCCCAAGTTTCTTATCTAGAAAATCGCTTTCGCCGGAAAGTTTGCACGTGGAGATAGGCGATCTCCGAGGATCAGAAATGTTTCTTGCCGACCGGCTGAAACATCTGACACGGAGATTAGGCTAAGCGTTCGCGAAATTATCTCGCAACGATATGCAAATCGCGGCATAAATGCTAATTGTAATTGCCCATGAAATGAATTCAGGGACCCTTCGAAGGCAGGCTCTCGTAGGGACGCGACGTCCTCATTGCCAACCTTTGGCTCGATGCCTCCTCGTTTAGCACCGTTAAAATGGCGCGGGTTTGTTTGAAAATTTTCTTTTCGCCTCGTTCCAAGGTAACTCGCCAAAGGGAAATGTCGTTTCGCCGCGCGATAAAACGGGGACAAAGCTTTGCTCGCGATTAACAAAAGTGTAAGCCAACAAAGAATACGCGTACTCACGTTGTTACATAGAGAACCATGGAGAAAATTTAATGCAGTTTAATATTTAATAAAAAAAGTTAGTTGGTAAGTATATTTAATAATAAAAAAGAAAATTTAATAAAAGAAAAAAGAAAGAAAGTTCGTTATCGTACACATTGGAAGATTATTATCTCGTTCGTTTGATGATAGTAAATCAAATTTCGAATAGTTTAGAGTATTTAGTATTATCCTATTATCATCCAAAAGGGTAGGATAATACTAAATTGTTTGGAAAATTTGTAGAGTTTTTAATGATTAGTATATCTTGTTCGAGTCTTTAAACATATCTCTGCAGTTCATTTTACTTCTTCTTCAAATATTTCCTTTTTTGGAATATTTTTTTATGAAAACGTTAGATCCTGTATTTTGATAAAAATACAGATGAAATTGGATGTTAGTTTGTTCATTCAGCAGGAGTTTATCACATTATCTCATTACGGTTTACTTTGAGCTTTGAAATTTTCTTTCGTATGATAAGAAAGTATATACTTCAGAAGTCTGTGAAAAGTACTTAATTTCAGGAAACTACATTGTCAAAGAAGGCAAATTCATCGAACAAATAAGTTGTCCAATAAATAATAAAAAGGTTACAAAGAGAAGTACTGCGCATATTTCGTTATATAAATTTTCTCAACAATATCTTCCTAAAAGAATGAAATATCTTCTAAAATTTAACGTCCATACCACGAAATGTTTAATCCAATTTCTATTTTAAATCGTTCATCGATATAAAGTGGTTAAAGTGGTAAAGATATTCAAAGGAGACAGATTCTCTTCGGCTGTCGATCATAAAAACGTGGTTCTTCATTCGTCGATTCGAATGAATCGAAAGAAATTTCATCCATTTTCTTTCCTCTGATTTTCAACGAGCTTCGATATAGCTTCGTGGGACGTAATCTGAAAATAACGCGTACAAAGAGACGGTCACCATGGAGAATATTAAACCATGGATGAATTCAGAGAGCTCGATTTTATGGTACGTGAAACGAAATGATAGGGTTACGATGTTGATTCGTTCGACAATGGCTACCGCGAATGCTAATAGCGACCGTGGAGTGACGCTTCGTTAATATATCAGAATGGGATTCGATAATGGAATTGCAAACGCGTAAAATTGCTGTCTTTTATTTTGTTGCGGTTGCAGTCGACGGGATAGCGTGACGTGAGGTTACAAAGGAAATCGCAGACCGAGCATCGAAATAAAAGTAGCGTTTTATTGAATTTTAGACCATCGCTTTTGATAAACCTTGATTCACATTATAGATGTTGATTGCAACTAAAGTTATTTATAGCTTATTGATATATCAATGTATATCGTTATACTTTATTGATAAATCTTAGGTACTTATTTAATATACGCTCTGTTTTGTTTGTAATTAAGCCAATTATGTCTGTAAGAATTCATACCGATCAACTCCATGAATTACAATGCATAAAATAATGACAATTACAAACACTACTTTTTTAAATTTTTCCTTTGAATCTACAATTACTTACGCTACCTCCGTATGGTAGATAAATTTATGAAAATCAGATTTCTTTTTTGAAATATCAAATACTGAGTATGTAAGTTGCGCTGTATAAGCTGTTCAAAGTATAACTTAGCAAGAAATGGAGATTTTATAAAATTTGTAATAAATGTAATTAATACATGGATATACTATGAGAGATGTTTTAAGGAAGCATACGAGTCATAAAATATAATTTACATTAGTTTCATTTCATTTATACGGATGTACAAAATACATTAACAAACCGACTACCTTACTGGTTTTATTATCCAGATTTCCTACTGTTCTCTCATATTTTTCCATCATACATGTGATTAATAATGCTTATTTCATAATTTTTATAAAACGTTCTTCGAGAATTATTTCGAATTTATGAACACGCAGCTTACTATTTCCAGATGATTCATTTTTACACTTAAAATTAATAATTATTAAAATATAATTCTATATTTTTTCGTCATTATCCTAATTGTGCAATATATCTAGGTATACATATATCAAAGACCATAATTCTACTGTTAAATACAATAACCTAAATATATTCTAAAATACCAAAAGAAAGATTTCTCCCTATCACTAACTTTAAACATCCAACTGATGCCAACACAAATCTGTGTTTTTTACCTTCTTCACGAAAATCCACGACCACTCGAATATTCAAAACGACACGACGATCAACGATAACTTCCTGTCACTGACTGTGAGACACGCGAATTTAACTGGCGAAATTGCCGACGGATTAAGATCCGCCGCGTACTCGTGTGTCCGGCGACGACGAGTCGAGGAACCATGCCGTTGACAGTTTGTAAATGATCTAGTTTACCGGCGAGAAAACGGGAGAAAGCCGAGGCACTGAAAGACGAAAGCACCGCTCTCGAATGTGGAGCAGAAAGGAAAGCGGTGCTAGACGTGAGGTGAGAGGGGCACGAGGAAAGACGGAAATTCGGGATACGGAGAAAATGGAAAGCGGAGTAAAGGGTGGAACGCTCTCCTGTTAACTATTCATCTTCGCGGCAATCCAACAAACTTTCCACCCTTCCATCGCACTTTCCTTCTCAGCTTCGAATACTAAAACTGTCGCACGGCAAATCGCGCCGTCGTAAACATAACTCGCGACCGAGCTGTTTGCACCCCATGAAACGTTCCACCACGATGCAACGCTTCGTTCTATCGGGTTTAATGTCTCGTTGAGATATAGTTATCCGAGGAATAATAGGAAATAATAACGAGAGGATGAGACATGTAGCGTGCGTATGAAATGTGGCGAAGGAAGCGTGAATGTGGATAAATACGCAGGATGTACGTAATATGCGAAATAATGGAATATCACTGTGGGACGAAATAAATTTACATGTAGATTTCATTTATTTATTCGTATTCATGAAAACTGATTTGCATAAACATCTGTATTTTAGTGATCACCACTGTATTATATTCTGTATTGATTTCGAGGTTTGATAGTGAAACTTGTTGCTTTTCATACATAGCAGTAAAACGACAGCTAATTGAAATACGTAGTGTTGAGGTTTTGAATAGTCTCGAATGAATTTATGACTGAAACAGGCAATTTCCCAGACAATTTTTAAACGTTATTATACTTTCATTTCTATTTTCATTAAATTATATTTTATAAAACTTAAATTAAGCAAGTAACTTCTAGTGTAAAAACTACCTCCAAAAAGCTCTATAATTACTTCTAACAATACCCGGAATAATTACTATGAAAATCTTTGAAATTTTGTTGGAACTCTGCTAAAAAATACAAATTATTTCAAAAAGATATTATTACGTAACGACAGAAAATTCTCCAACAAATGAACAAGCGCAGCTTTTCCCAGAATATCTCTACGTTGTTTATCTCGACTCTTTCCATACATTTTTTCCAAAACAATGTTACGTTATTTACAAGCTAAACAGAAAATTCTACAACCCTTCTAACTCGTTACTTCCACGGTGGAAACATTCTCCATCGCCCTCGTACGCTTGAAACTGAACCTTACCCCCGGTACGATAATTACTTTTCTGTCTCGATTATTTAATATGCGCGCGTATAGACAGCTGAGACAATAGACAGCATTTAGCTAGCGTTTGATGTGAATCAAGCAGCCCCCTGTCGCACTAGCAACGGATGAACGGACAAACGGACGGACGGACCGACGGACGGCTTGTCATTTGCATACGATGAACCCGTAGTAGCGTTAACTGCTCGGGGACGCGGAACGAGCTACAAGTCACCTGGTACCGGTAATTGAAACGAGGGTAGCTCCAACCGAGGGTCGATCCAAGAGACAATCAGTATAGGAGAAAGTTCTTTCATCGGTCGAGTAATGACGTAGCCGGTACTTTCATCTGGATAGGGAACGAAAGCGCTGATTAACGTCGCTAAAATTTCCAGCTGTTCGTTTTACACGATTACTTTCGTGGTTTTGTTTCGTTTTAGACGACACCGATGAGAATATTGTTAATTTAATATGTTCTCTATCGTGGTTAAGAAATTTCAAAAATTAATGATGAAATGTATGGCATGGTATATAAAAAAAATTGACGAAAATTTGGAAAATGCATGCATAAGAAACGTAAGTGGACGTTGTCCATTCTATGAAGTACTCTGGTCTATGCGAGTATACGTATAAATATTTAGAATTTTTCGTTTTCAACGATTCAATCTAAAAATATTGGATACTGAACTGAAGGAGCAAATGTTACGTAATATCTTCTTAATAATGCGTATGTGACAATAGAAAACGGTTCGTGTAACTTTCTACGCGTTTCATCGAAGATTGAAGGGTCCTTTTCTGGAAGCATGGAGCGCGAGAAAGTTTTGAAAAGTGGTCCTTCAAGTCTCGCTTGAATTCATCCTACTGCGATGATTTCGAGTACTTTCGAAAGATCGAAATCCACCAAAAAGTCGCTTAGACTTGAATTTCGCACGTCAGCTGTAACATGTTAGATCAATGTTTCATGTTATTATCGAAGCTTCAAACTTCCTACATATAAATGTAATTGTTAGTATAAAACTATACATTGTATAATATAAAATCCAGAATAAAGAATTTCTTCGAGGGATCAATCTTACCTACTCAACCAATCAACTCTCAAAGTCCACTTACAGCTCCATAAAACCTGGACGAAAAAAAAGAACTAAAAAGTTTATTCAAGCCAGCCCATATTCTACTTACAAGAGGAATAATTCTTCCTAAGAAGTACGAAGGGAAATACTAATAAAACAGGTCCGGGCTGTCGCCCCAGGCTTAACAAGAAATCTCCGCGATCCTCCCTACGCAATCCACGCACCTCCGATTCCTTTCTACTTCATTAGGTTTAATCGGCTGATTTTTAATTACTTGGGACGCCTGGGCCACTCGAGAAGAAGGCAAGAAAAATCCGCATGTCAAGGGGCCTTGTCGAAACGGTTAATAAGTTTGTGAAAAGGGTAAAAGGACAGAGGGGGGCAAGCTTGTACTCACGGAGAGGAGAACCCCTTGAAACTTTACAGACTGCTACCAGTGGAACGAGGGCAGACCGGATGAGCAAGGACTGCAGGGAGAGTTTAATTAAATATCACACGACATATTATGGGACGAGGTCGGTGTCGTTGGCAAGTAACGTCAGCAGCACAACGAAAAGTTCGAACGAACCGAAACGGACGCGTTCTAATGTCGGACCGGATGGTCCTGCCGGAAGTAGGCAGAGAAATCAGCGACCAGACGTTGCTCTGTATCCCTTTTTCTGTAAATTGATCCAGCTCTGCGAACGTTCCATGGGGTTGGCCCAGCAGACGTAATTTCGTCGAATTTTACCCTTCGCTATCCTTATTCCCTCCCTAACGACGCTGTAACTAGAGATTCGAATCGCATGGACGTAGAAGAATTCCTGTTATTATTATGCATACCAAAAATCTTAATTTCATAACAATTCTGTCGTATGGCCAATTGTGTGAAGATAAACATGGTTTTTTGTAACTGGGTTGAGCTGATTTGTGGATGAAGGAGGATCTTGATTGGTGGAGGGTTGTCCAGGGAAGATCCTTTAGTTGAATGAAAGTATCTATTTTAATCGTTTATATCGTATTCCATCTAAACCATCGCTTATTCAACCCTTTGTAACATTTTATCGATTCAAAAAACAATAGAGTACAAGAATTTGTAAACGAAAGTTTCCAAAAATTATTTCAATCCCCACAACGACATTTAACTTTAACTTACGTCGGGAGAATATAAAAGCATTTAAATAAAAATTTCTAAAGGTTCTTTCGATTCCTACAATCATGGCGACTTAACCATTAATCGACAGCTTACGAATTCTAACCTCGGTTTAAACCATTATTGACTCAACCTTTTGGTAACGTTTTACTTATCCAAAAACGACGGGAACACGATCCGTTTCGTCGCCAAATACACCCTCCCTGGCCGACTCACCGAGCGATTAGTTTCCACCGATCATCCATTATGTATAACGCCGCAAACGGAAACGGTCTGACCTCGAGAGCAAACATCGTTCTCTGCGATTAGAATGCCCGTCGTATCTGGGCAAGAAGTCGTATCAAAGAGGCGTGTTCGTTGCCTACTGGCCGACGTGCTACTGCCAGGATGGCAAACGTTTACTCCTGGTAAGTTTACTCAGGTCTTTTCGCCGAACTTGATCCCCGCCACGTTCGTGCAAATTAAAACCCCATGAATATGGTAAGAATGCAAATCTGAGCCGGCGTGTTTACCCAGGATCTGTGTTAACGCGACAATCTGCATAGGCGAGCGTTAAAATGGGACGTAACATAGGGAAATGTTGGATTTGCCCTGTCTCTCTGTATGTTCGGTTCGGTTACATTCTCCATGCGAGATAACTACGGGGGTTAATTACAAACCGGAACTTCGGACATTCCAGTGCCACGATGCTTTGGACCCTTGTTACCCTGAAACGGGTTAACGACTGGCTAAAGTTTATGAGGCGGTCCCCTTGTGAGATCATTACAAATCGAGGGTAATTGACGTTGATGGGAACGAATTAAACGAACGTATTGATACATCGTTGTGGCGAAGGAATTTTTTCCCTATATCAAAATCTGAGTTTGTAACGATGGAATGATGATATGGTAGATTCAGGATCGGTCAGTAAATCGTTAAAAAACATTTATAATAACACACATGAGATGTAGAGAAAAGTAGTGGAGAATCATATTATATTTATATCAATAAGTATCATATTGTTGTAATGACTGATGAAAAGAATAAAATTCGGGACGAAATGAATTAAATAAATTGAGAATGTCATAAAGAAGGTTCAGATTATGTAATCAAATTTAGTTTCTTTTTCAAAAAATGTGATAACTTGTCAACGAGTGTTACATATTTCTCCACTGCCTACTTCTCCTTTGATTCTTAGACAAATAACTTACTATTTCCTTAACTGAAATACAGAAATGTACTACAATGCCACACGTGACTAAAAATTGTCCAGAATATTAGAATAACCAACTTGTATAATTAAATTACTAAATACAGCGTAATCATTTCCAAATATAATGTTAATATTATTATTCGACATAAATAGCAAAAATCATATCTGTCAAATGACGTTTCACTTGTGCTTGGTATTGGTGGAAATCTTTCTCGCGGCGATATGTTCGACAAGAAACGCGTCCCCTCGCATTTCGAAAACGTTCGATTAATCCGCGGGCTTTCCCGTCCAACCTGTGTGCACCGTTCAATTATCGAGGGGCTCTTCCGCCTCTCTTACTCTGCGTTAACTGAGTTGTTGCCTCGATAATTCGTACATCGGAGTATCGGCCGTATCGCCAGGGGTTCGCCGCATTAATTTGCGGCTTGGTGCGGGAATTTCTGTTAACTCTATAATCCGAAACTTACAGCCTCTCGATCGGATACTTCAGCGTTGCGCCGACTCAATTTTAACCTCATCGATAGAAATCGGAATTGAAAAAGTATCGCACATAGTGGTAACGATTTTAAATATCTACAGGAGAAGGGATCCGTTAATAAATCATCGATTCTGTATATTTAAATGCCCATGGCTATGCGATAAAACATTAATTATCGGAATATTAATTCTTTCGATTTCCTTGTCATCGGATATTTGTTTATTTGAACGTGTTACAATTGTGTATGAAATCTCATTCGTACATTCCGTGTTTTATATGGAAATTTTATGTGATAGTCGATAACGAATGTGTTTTTATTCATTTATGAATTTATATGAAATTGGAATTTTAAAAAGGCTTTGAACTTAACAATCTTGACGCATTTTTCAATCGAGTTATATTAGGTAAAATTCAATAAATTTATGAATTTTAATGTTGGACATACGAACGAATAAGTTAGTCAATTATTTCTGTTCCAGTTTATTTTAAGTTTGGTTGTAATATAGGAAATCTCTAAATCGAAAAGATGAAAAAAAAAAGGAAAGGTGCATGAGCGTAAAGAATTCCATGGATTACAGAGAAAACTCGATAATCAAGATTATAAAGTTCATGCTTTTATGTGAGGTATGTAGCAAATCAATTCTCTTAATCCTTTTTTCAAGAGTCAGAACAACTTCTACTTTATCTGAAACAATCTCATCTCTTATTCTACTTTATATCCTCCATCGTTTGTAAATTATCATTGAAATCTTAATCCGAACAGACAATTACGAATTACTCACCTGTATTTAATTTTTAATACAATAAAAAATCTTTGGCAAAATAGTATTACACCTTTTCTATAAATAACGAGAATATTTTTACAAATGGATGGAGTTTTTAAGATTATCCTTCTGCGTCAAGAATTGGAACCATGGACGTGATTTATACGATTGCATCCAAATGGATATCTGAAATAGATTTCGTCCAAATCCGGATTTTACCTCGAAGCCAGATTGACGTTTGAATTATCGTGCTACTTTTTGAACGTTCTCCTACGTACCTTTTATACTACTAACAATTTTAAAACTGTATTGACGTTAAAAGCAAGTTTTACTGCGTTAAATCGAAGTTTAGAGTTTAATAAAAGTATGTATTTAAATCCGATATTCTATGGTTCCATTTCATCCACAGCCTGTTCGGTATAATGTTTTTTATAATAAAACAATCAACGAAAACGCTTCATATTTTCTCGTGTTAAGTTAGTTACTAACTTAATTTACTAATTGAACTACTATGAACTACTATTGAAATACTATGCGCAGTTAACTTTCAATTCAAATCTATTAAATATTACTTTACAACATAATCAATACAAATCCCAATCATACTGTATTCAACTAATTTTAAATTAACAAATATTATTTAACAGATAACGATTTTTTGCGTTTATAGATCATAAATGATTTTACACGTTTACTGCAACATAGAACGAAACCATCGAATTCTTCGTCATAAATCAAACTCTTTTGGTCCCAAATCATCGCGCAATAATCTTTGTGTCGCAACATGTCCTAGCATCTGCATTATTACGCGATCACGCGTTTGGCGAGAAAACATCCTACATTTGGAAGGAAAAAACGCGACGAGAAGCTTGGCAGAAAGTTGGCTGGAGTATATAGAACCAATCGATAAGCGGACAACCGAAAACACGCGCTGGTTATCATCCAGACGCCAGGCTAAATTTCTGATTTACGAGCAACATTTAAAGTTTATTTATTTTAACGCTGTTATGTCTCATTTGTTAACTGATCAACGCGTTTAATCCAACGACTAATTAGATCGTGTCAAGGATTTATGCGTCGTTGCTTTTTCCCACATTTTAGGATTTCCACGCATTTATCGCGGTTTATCATTGGTCTGCCTGTTCGTGTATCACCCCAGTCTCCGTACTGAATCTGGTAATATCGACGCAAATATTGGTTTTGCAAATATGGAGAGTGGAGTGGTATTTAAAGGTTCCCAGTTTG
The DNA here is from genome assembly GCF_024516045.1 of Bombus affinis. NCBI lineage: Eukaryota > Metazoa > Arthropoda > Insecta > Hymenoptera > Apidae > Bombus > Bombus affinis. The sequence goes on along the minus strand of NC_066347.1, from coordinate 5,244,573 downwards.
ATGCTTTTTTGAGGAGTGTGTATGCAATGATTGAAAATTTAAAGAGCTTCATTTAGAAACAGACCAGATAATTAATTGGTAAAATTTATAACGAAGTTGGAGAAAATGTGGAGAATCTTCCGTGGTTTTGCCTTGTGATGTTCTCATAACGTAATTTTTAGTTTGTTAACTGGATTCTGCTTTAACTTGCAACTTCTACAAATTACATAATTAAAATACAACATACAAATCAGTTTCAGTTGGGTTAATTTTACATCTTGTAGTGAAGCGACACGTAACAAAATAGAGAATCCCTAAATAAAGAGTTAATTCGTTTACTCTTGAAAAGACAAATTAATTCAGCTTCCTTAGTTAATAAGTCTTATGATTTAAATTATTGAAAAAAATTCTTCTCGAGAAGTCTGCCTTTTTATTTTTCTTCTAGCGAAGTTAAGTTTGTCACGTAACCAATGTAACCAACTAAATTTTTCATAGTCAGAGTACTTTATACACCTTTTGCTTTCTTGCTTCGAAAACTAAAACTCCCAGGATTCAGCAACTTATCGTTTGAAACTTACAAAGCCATACGCTTATCAAGACTTTACATCTAATCACTCGATCCAACCTACTTTTACATCTCCAAAACCTCGGGTACAAGTGTCCGCCTTGGGCTCTTGTATTTTAGAATATGTAAGACAAGCATACGTGATGTTATCTGAGCCACGTAAATCCTCTTAAGAACTTTCAGTATTAGTCCTTCAAACTTATTATACATTCTTATACATTATATATTGTGCATGTATCTTAACTAACTACTGTTGAAAAATGTTACGAAATCAGTTTTAAACCAACATAGTCTACTCTAACTTATTTTAGGTCGTTTTATAAACAACGTGTTTTCCGCAGTTCTTTCATTATCTTTTCTCTTTAGAGATTTTCCTATTATTTTACTTTTGTTATATTTATAAAATCTCAATAACTTGGAATTTGATTATTTAGTAAAAATTTCCAGAAACCTCGAAAATTATTTTTCACGTGTCTTTAAATTTGAAGTTTGCAGAGAAACCGAATATGATAGTTTAATATTAATATTTTCATGAATTTCTTCAATTCACATTTCTAGAAATGGACTTTCAGTTACCATTCTTTTTTTATTATTTTCATCTTCTTGATATTTACACCTATTGCAAACTAAATAATTAGGAAAATAGACATCTAAAAGTACAAAAAACAAAAATGCATGAAAAGTTGATAACGAAAGAAACACGAAACATCCGAAACGCTCTAATAATTTCAATCTACTGTTCATGAAAAATTATTGCTCCTTTTATTTCTCATTCCTAGCCTTAATAGAATTGAAACGAGTAATAAAGAATCCTAAGCTAGGTCTTTTAGTAGCCTTTTGCGGCGAGATACGCGTTGGCAAGGTGGTAAACTTCTGTCACATCGCAACCACAAGTATAACACGAAAGTTATGCACCACTTACCCGTATAAGGTCGACAATAGTTGCGATTTACTTTGCTGTAGATCGTTGGCAGGGACGTCTCAGCTCCTGGCTCGACGTATGCCTTGTTCTTGCTATCCCTGGGGTCGCTGTATTGTTCCACAACTTCGACTTCCGCCTGAAAACAAAGCAGAAAATCGTTTCCTTCCGTTACAATCTCTAACCACCTACACATATACATAAATCATCGACTGAAAGTCTCGATTTTGGAATAGTTTTGAAATTCTGAAAGAAAGTAAATTAGCCTTGAAATTAAACAGAGAGAAAAATTGGCAGCTAAACACAGAAGAACAAATTATACAATTTCTTCAGATCGCTAGATTTTCTGTAACACGTAGAAATTTTCGGGAGAAATACTTTTAGATAAATTTAAGATTCCTGAAAAGAAAGAAAATTTAAACGAGCATTGGAATTAAATAGAGAGGAAACTAGAGTGGTTGAACGCGGAAGAAAAAGTTTCTCTCTGAATCGCTCATGTTAATTGTCACGCTCTAAAATTCACCGGAAACGTGGAAACTTTTACTCGATAAATGGAGTACTTTCGGTCAATGAGCAAAAAATTCGTCGAGTGCATAACTCACACGCACTGTAACGCGTTGAGAAAGTTTGGAAATGTGATGTACTGTGAGTCAAAAAATTATTGGCACAGATGTACACTTAAAAAGAAAATGATAAAGTAATAAAAGAAGCGAGGAAAAAGAAAAGTAATAATATATTCAATACTCTAGACTCTTAATAAAAATTTCAATTGATATTTTTCTTGCCAAAAACTACTTCCTTAAAAATAATTACATCTTTTTTTATAATATTAAAGATTAATTCACACTTTCATACACTTCTACCACTTCTACGCTATCACTTTCACATCATTTCTTTTCCACCAAGAAACGATAACTTCCCTTCTAATTTATAGTTGCAAAATCAGTCGTTTATTAGATACATTCAAGAAACTAATTTTAGGCAATTTTGTAGAGGCAAAGAAATTATTTAAGCGGTGCAATTATAACAGCACCGTGACTCCTCTTTATGAAACCTGTTCAACGATTCTCTACCGTATTCCGGGAACGTTCAAGGCGTTCTATTAATTCACCAGAATGTTAAGTATCCTTTATTAAGCAAGGAGATTAGACGCAATTTCAGACGACTGGTTGCACGATATCTCCGGAGGAACGATAGAAATACGAAACAAAACGCGGCACCAGTTGTTTCCTCTCGAAATAATGATCATTTAAGAGGAGGAGACGGCTAAAAATATTTATCCTCCCTGGTTGGCCAACGCATTACCGCAATTGGCTGCGTTCAGGGCTGGGAATTGCGCTGAACTAACGTGTCGCGTGCTTAGTCGAAGAAACTCCAGCAATAACCCCTTGCTTATGGTATCTCCCAAAGGGTCGACGCTGGACGTTGTTAGCCAGCCAACCGGCTAGCTCGCTGCCAAATTGGTATTGTTACCGACCTAATAATTTGTATCGCTCAACTTGACGTTCTTTGTTTCGCTGTAGCGAGAATCTCATTTCCTCGATAAGTTTCCTTCCTCGAATCACAGCTTCTTCAGTTGTTTACGAAAAGATTCCCTGTGGAAGATATGCGATACTTTTCTGACTGTCCTCTTATTTTGGGTAATGGGAGAGTGTCTTAATACGTGTATTTTATTTTTTCTTGCGTTTCTCAAGTTCGCGCGTCGTATTTTTTTTTTTTTTTTTTTTTTAGTGGAATTGTTGAGCTGATATTCCGATTCACAAAGTTGAGAAAGTTTTTGCTATATTAAAGTGAACGAAGTAACAGTCGTAAAAGATTGCAAAGTGGAAGAAATGGCGAAAGTATATGAACACCAGAACGGCGGAATGCCCATGTATAAAAGGAATTAGCAATGTGAATTATTAACTAAACAAATATAGTATCACATGTGAACACAATTTGCACTAACACAATTTAATTACTTCACTACACGATAAAATATATGTACTACCGTCCCTGATTATTCGACCAATTTCAAAAATTAATTCACGTTGCTTGAATAATTTCAATTTAAGGCATGTACGATCTCAAATCAGTAATTGAATCAAAACAATGTTCCTTGTTGTAATAAAGAGTCGTATTAAGTTTCAAAAATATATCATAAGTATATAACTAAATCAAGGGATAAATCAAGACAGACAGTTATCAACATCTGACGACGTCAGACAAACAATAGCGAACTTTCACTTCCCAAAACCATACCAAATCCCCCTATTTTCACAAACTCTCGAAGCCAAACGATATCTATACAACTCCACTTTCATTCGCCTTGACCTTATCCGTCTCATTTCGCCGATTTCAAACAACGTGCACGTTATTAAACCAACGAGACAGTTGTACAATAGGGGGTTTTTCCATTTACCCTCCGCCAAATCCAAAGAAAACCTTTACATTCATCTCGAAGGACTCGCGTCCCGCTAACTTTCGATTTTAATAATAATAACGATAATAAAAGCAATAACGATGGCCTCGGGTCCTGGAGCTCGCAGACCAAACGCAACAGGGAGAAGCAGGAGGGAACGAAGAAGGAGAAGGAGGGGGGAGGAGGAGGAGAAGGAAGAAAGCTGGACTCCTCGAAAGAGGCGTCTGATCAATGGTGATGGAAACTTCTCCCTTCCCTGTTCTCCCACCGAGAAAGGAGGTTGTATCACGAATCAAGAAGTCGACTGGTGGAAGAGGCAAAGAAACGAAGAGAGACGAATTGAAATGACGGCAGACGGAGGCTAGCGCCTGTTACGGTACAAGGCGAATGAGAAGAAGACGGGCAAGACAAGTAGCCTTAAATTGAAAGAGGCCAAAATTGGAATTCTCCTGCCAAACTTGAACGTCGTGCCCCCGGGGTCTGTTTCGAAGCCGATTGCCCCTCGTGCCTGACGCCAACCTCCCACCTCCAGTCTGTTCGATGCTGGTTCACATTGAAACAGATAAATTCGTGGATGTTTATACGGAAATTACGAGGGCGATTTCCGCGGGCGAAAGAAACGGGATGCCGATGCAGGAAGCGAGCCGATCGACTGTTGCAAATTCGATCATCTCTCCGAATGAATCGCTATCAAGCTTGGGGTCTGTTGCACACGAGCAGTGTAGATAATATCGTTAAGAATTTTTAGCGATTGCTAATAATTTGATAAATTTATAGTCTTAATGATGTAGGGTATGTGAGAAAGATGGACATACTACGAGTTAAATTTTATTAAAAACGTCATCAATGTTGAATGTTTACGATTAAGACAAAAATGATATAATTATCAAACAAAATTATGCCACCTAATAGGAATAATGTCATAATTCAAAATAAGCCTTTTTTAAATAGTACATAATATTATATGTGAACAGTATTTTATCAGAGAATCCAGAAATGGTTAGTTAAATAGCCAAAAAAAAGAGTTTGTTTAATTTTATTTTTAGACAGCTGAGCGCTTAAAAATTTTTCTTCGTTATGTCACTCTTCTTCCATATCATCGGTATCATCGGTATGCGGGATGCATCAGTATCAAGGGTCGATCGTATTGGCTGATGTGTTAGGATATAGGAGAAAAGGGACAGATTTTGAGCGACGATGTGGGACAGTTCGAAATATGTTTGAGTAATATGATCGATGAGACGAGGGTTGGACTGAAATGTGTAGCGATGTATGCTGTTTTGTGGTTGAATAAGAATCAGGATAAAATCGATATCTAATGCATTTACTACATGACAGGGTCCATATGACGCAAGTTCGGAAACAAAATTGACGTACAAAATGATGAAGATGGGTTTGTACTTTGTACAAGTACATCGGAAAGTTCCTTGACATTTTTCCTGCTTTAGTAATATTTTACTAAAATTAAGACAATACATCATAAACCCTACAAAATTTATTATATTTTGACGTATTCATACCGACCAACAAATAAAATCCTTTATGTGTATGTTTTACAAAATACGATATACATATGTACAGGAATTTCATTCAATTATCCGATAATGAGACTCAAACGAGATAAGAAATATCGATGAGATTTAACGAAGTTCCTTTTTTGCAATTTTGCACTTCACCAGAGAACGCTTGAATAGCGAAGAAACGAGGAAACCACTGCAAAAATTAGCGTTACATCTAAGTAATTAGCATGACTTCCGAGAGTATATCAAGGCGAAAAAAAAGTTGCTCGATTATCGGACTTGGGATGAATATCGAAATTTCCAGTGGGTGATTATGAAGCAACGATTACAGGAATCAAGATTGATGAGCTAACTTTAGCGAACGTCGCATTATACATCAGTGAAAATTTTCATCGTTCAGCGTTAGTACATTAAAGCTATTAAGTACTTTGAAAGCAAATATATTTATACCGCTTAAGACAAATAAAATAATCTCATAAATAAGCAAATTATAAGTAACAAATAAAATAATCTCGTAAATGATCATAATTAGATGTTTATGTAAATTTATATTTTTTATGACACCACAATTTAAAAAATTGAAATTTTGTTTATCCATTAAATATTATAACGAACTCCGCACTTTTGATATAACAAACCCTGTTAGCTTATATAAATAGTTTTCAACCAAAAATACATCATCGACCTCATAGCATATGGACATTAGATCCGCACATGAATTTTAAACATCATTATTTGGGATGGCATTAGGCCGCAGTTAGCAGGAGCAACTACATTAATACTCTGCCGATAATCCCGTCGGTTTATCGGACTTTAATCCGATTATATGGCCACCGTATTATAATTGACCACGATTATTAGCTCGCCTATAAGCTGGCTACTTTATTGTGTGCGTGACATTTGGTACGTTATACTATTTCGTACTGCATTACTATAATGCACGAAACCACAAAAAATCTGCTATATGTATAGGTCTTTGAATGTGCAGATTTAGGAAAATAAATGAAGTTCACGTAATACAATAATTTATTGCTGAGTCGTGTTCAAAGAAAATTGAGGAATCGATAGGATGGTTCTTGGACGTCGGTGAAATGTATTTCATCGAGCTGAATTAGAAATAAAGTGTCGTTCATAACCTTGAGAAATTCCGTGATCTTGCATAATGTGCGAATTTCGCTGTCGAAAGAACTTACTTTGCGAAGTTGACAGACTATTTTGGGACACGTCTGATACGTTCTTTAAAATAAAAAGCTATGTAGCAATATCGTGAGTTTCGTTCGATATTAAAATTTAAAAACCAAAGATATTTCGGACGAGGTAATATCGTAAATGAAATTAAGTATCTTTAAATAAAATGTCTTTGAGATTCAAAATTCACTTTCAATTTATGATAAATGTACAATAGATATTTCTAAACAAATAGAGGCATCGAACTTTATAAGAATTAAATACGAAAAGAATTTTATAAGAATTAAATATGTCGAAAACATCAATTTTACAAAACTTCGATAGATAATAAATATTGTATACGTCAATTAAAGCGGTCTTATAATCTCAATGCTACGAGGGTGGTTAGACTGCCATAAATAACAGTACCACTAACGAGAGGCGAGGACAACGAGAGTGTTTATTACCTCGGAAAAAAAATGTATGGCGACACAGGTCCTACCTATAACATCTAATACTACTTCAGGGAAGCAAAATCGATATATCCTCAAACAACTAAAACCAATCCGTTTTTATACACAGATAAATCACGACAAAAAGTAACCACGATAAATTATCGTGAGATTAAATTTCAAATTACATAAAAGTACACATTATTGCAAGTATTTAACAGTCACAGCGTATGAAACTATAAAAGCCAACGAATATCCCAAATATAACACAAAGCAGGATAGCGCATGAGAAAAGCATAACAAAACCATTTCTATTAATTTTTTCATTTTTATCAACTCAGCTTCACAAATATAAGTTTCAAGAAAATAGATAATAAATCTATGAAATTTTATAACCATCAATCAAGTAAAGAAACATTTTCGTTATGTTCTGTAGAATGCATACAAATACATATGCACATATTATAAAGATATTAAAAACACATATGTATATGTTTAATTCCAGACTCAATTAAAAAATTTGCCAGTGGTTTCGTATTGCGTGGTATATTATATAAATATATATTGTATGTTTCATCGTATAACGAATAAAGATAGAATTATGCAAGAGAAACAAAACCGTGACAGTATAAAACCTTCTTCTAAGTATAAAATATCTTTACGTGATAAATATTTATATACAAATATATAAACATAAAAGCATAGAAAATCCCTATACATGTCAGGAACGTCGACTTCAAGATCATTTAGAACGTTTCCAAAGCAGACGACCCTTCACCCGCCGGTTAAACATTGTCTGAAACCTTGAAGCAACGGTGTTTAGGAAACCATAAATCCCCGTTTCACTTTCAGCAGCGCGCGACCGCGAAATTTCCATCGCGAAGTAGGCGTTCCTGCACGCGCTTCGCCCGCTCCAACTTTCTCGCGGCGAGGCTCTTTGTTAGAGTGATAAATGCGACCTACAGCCGTGCCCGACCTCACGCATAAAATAAAGCGCTAAAGTATTAAGTAGGGCTTACGAGCGAGAGTCGTAACGATTCACCCTCTTGAATCAAGTGGCACCCGTTCCTCTCTTTGTCGCCCTTTCCTCCACCCTTCACGATCCCGCCCCACTTTGTCGCTACTGTTGCGACGAGCACTTTCGTCAAGGGACGGTACTACACCGGTGACAATGAGACGAACGAAACTTTGTTCAACACAGTCAGGTGTACCGACCTTCTCGATCTTTCTTTCCACTCTGTCTTGCTCCTCTTTTTCTTCTTCCTATTTACGACTTTTCTCTCGCGACGACCATAACCTCACGTCGCGACGCCTTTATGTTGCAACGTTCGCGAAGCTAGTTAGCAATTTGTTGATGATCGGGATGAGGTGACTGATGATGTGACTTTATTGCGTTCGATAGCGATGTCGGTTTGGTTCTCTTCTTTTCATCTGTTTCTCTTTCACTGCGCTTTGGTCTCCGCACTTTTCCCTGTTTTTCTTTTGCAGGGACGCTGGTCGGTAGATCTTTTTTTATTGTGGAAAAACACCGCTTGATTTATCGAAATTTGTATCGTATTTTTCGTATTGCGGTTTTGGTGAGGTTTCTAAGTTCATATTTTTACTTCACAATAAATCGAATGATAATAATGCCAATAATAATAATGATAATAGTGTGAATGATAATAATACGACCAAGAACTAGACCAAAAAAATAAGAATAAAATTATGGAATAGTCGAACTATCCAATCAAAAATTCGCCCAATAACCTCGAACAACCCAATCATAACCCAAATATAGCATACGTGCCACATCAGTATACGACTAACAACCGACCAAAGAATTGCAATAAAATCATATAACAATGATACCAACCAACCACGAATTCTCCGGATGACCTCGTACACTCAATCATATCTCGAACACCGCGTATTTCTACTATACATTTCACATAACCAGCACGAACTATTCCGTACGAAGACTTTCATTTACAGTTTTACGCGCGCCAGGTCCAATTCAGTGTAGAAACTTGCTTGCCAGGACAAAGTAAACCGAGATTCCGGAGCACGTACAGACGTGGGTGAATGGGCGAAATGTGACGTTTCGACCGCATTTTCGAGGACACCAGGAAGCACAGTCAAGGTGAGCTGTATATTTCGACTGCAAAGGCGTTTAGACGTTGCGCTTCGGGCGATCCTGAGCACCAAAGCTGAGTGCTGGAACAATTATAAGCACCGCCGGAAGTCACCGTGCCTCCTCCACCCTTTTCATCCCGTTTCGCCCTACTCTCGCGTTTCCCTTTCGTCCTTCCGTTCGTTCGCGCTCTGTCAGCCAGCGAAACCGGTCTTCTTCCACCCCTTCTACGGCTGCCAGTCCACCCTCTAACACCATCGTGCCCAGCGGGTATTTTGTCACCATCGTAATTATATTTCTCCCTTCAACCGATTCTTCGGCTGCCACGAGAAAATATCAATACTGCCGGTTACTCGTCGGACGTATCCTGAATCGATGCTGGAGATCGTGGTTGGATTCGTCACGATTCAATTAAAAGCGAAGGATTTTCGTTAAGCGTAGAAAATGAGACGTTTAATTTCGGTTTATGTTAGGATGCCCTCAAAATGCCCTGTCAGGATGCCTCAGGATGCCCTGTCGATATATATTGTCAGTATTTCAAGGTTCTCAACTAAAAGGATAAAGACGTATTTACGATACGATACTGTCCATATTTATTGACAAGCCGCATTTTCGTTCAGAACCTTGACATACAATACTATTGATTGCCTGGAGGTACAAGATTTGTGTCCGAAAGTTATTTGGAAGTTTTAATGTTTGTGTTCGAAGATGATTTCTTCGTTAAAAGATTATTGAGCTTTTCAGGACGGATCTTTTTTTGGGCATTTCGAAAAATTTGTCTTTATTAATTATTAATGTTGGATATGTATGTCTTTTGGTGCTTTTGTAAGGCAGATTTAATGTATTAAAAATTTCTCACCAATTTGATCGAAGACAAGCATAAATAATGCGTGGTTAGTTAATAATTTGTAAAGTACAGTGTTGTGTTGTTTTTATTAAATGCTGTCTACAGATTTGAGAGATGCTCGACAAATTTTGATGTAGGTTCAATTGTATATGACAAACTGAAGATAATAATTCTTCGTTTGAACCTTTTTTCATTCGATAAAGTTACAATGCCCTCGCGTATCTCCGTGATTCCGAGCAAGCAAATCAAAATTGATATTCTCTTCCGCTGACAACGAGCCATGATTAAACCAGACGATGAGCGAACTGTTATGATACAGTAACACGATTACCGAACAATGCACGTTTATTGAACCAACAGAATTTGAATAAAGTCTGATCGGATAGGTACCGATGCATCGTTGTACGATTATCTGAACCCTTTAGCAAGTAAAATACTGATATTTCCATGTTATTATTGCTCTCATGGAACAAAACTTCCCGATGAAATTTCGCGAACTGTATGATGAAAAATATATGAAATTTAATTACTGGACTGTGGATTTACGTAAATACATAAAAATCCACAGTGTATTAATTGCAATTTAAAGTTCATAAAAATCTTACGTTTTCGATAGTAGGACTTGGTAGTGCCCACTGAACCGTGGATGTTGCACCTGCAGCACTCGCAGGGCGTCTCTTATTCACGAAATCGACTGGTAGACTGTAATCGTCGCACAGGGAGACCTGAAAACAAAAATAGGGTAAGATACGATGGCCGCAGATGAAAGAAAATATGATAAGTCACGTCCTCCGATTTTTATAAAAGATTATATTAAAACTTAATATATTATCAACCGATTGATTCTGTATCAAAATTATCTTTTCATTCCATTTTAGAATTAATTATATAACTGCAGCAATCCCTTCATTTCTATCGCTATAAAATAACGTACCATTTTATCAAAAAATTCCATAACAAAGAAAATATTTACTTATTTGTGCGTAGCCTAAACAAGCACGTGACAGGGTTATTACGCCTAAAATCAATTAGTCACGCCATTGTACTTAACCGAGTACACAGTCCCAGCCGTGGACGAAACTCTAACGCGAGCGGAATAAAAATATTGCCGGGTCGGTCATTAAGGGAACATTTCCGAATTAATTCGGATAATCGTCCGGTCGTCGTTCCACGCACGCAGGAAGTCCCTCGTTCGCAATAATTTCCCGCTATGCAGGGAGAAAGGACAAAAAAAGAGGAGGAAAGAGAAAAAAAAGTAACCCGGGCAGTGCGTTAATCCTCAGCAACGTTGGAGGCAACGCTGCTGCCTCTCCCAAGGTACCTACGTAGATACGACTCAGTTGGCAAAAATCTCCGATGGAGAGAGCGGAAAAACAAAAATCGCGAGAATAAAGAATGGCTGAACAGACGGATAAAGACTGAAACTTGGGTAGGATAGAGGAGGTGGTGAATATAGGGGGGTGGTTGGCAGTGGTATAGTGCTGAGTAGCGCGAGGATTCCTGCCACTCGACAAATCGCAGGGTAAGCACCCTGTCCCCCTCAACTGCCGGCCCTAAGTCCCAATCGTCGAGGACCGGACCAGCTCATCAGCGATATTTACTGTCTGCCTGGAGAATCGATCTATTGATGGTCGCATCTACTGTGCACCCTCGGTGCCACCCTTGTCTTCTCACCCCCTCTCGTCCGAGCGACAGCGGTGGCCGCAGTCAGAGAGCAGAGCCACACGGACCACCACCTACGTCTGTGCATGCATATAAATCGAGACAATCGCGGATCCCCGGGGGCGGCTTATCGCGCTGGAGTTGAGCCGCGGTGGGGTGGCCGAAGCGAGCGCCCCAGGGAGACCGGGCCACCCACCCAACCTATCGAGCTTCTAGACAGAGAGTGACGGGATGAGAGGATAGCGCGTGAGGGTCAGAGAAGGGGTTTGCTTCAGAGCAGGGACCCTACATGCAAATGGTGCACATTTATCGTAAGCAAAGAGCGCCGTATGAATATGTGAAGTGGGAAACGAAACAAAACAGAAAAAAGACGAGCAGCAGACTGTGTGTGTGTGTGTGTGTGTGTGTGTGTATGTGTGAAAGAGAGCCGTAAGATCGGTTGGATTGAACGAAAACGGAAATGACAGGAACAAGTTGATCGCCAGGCGGTCTGGTGACGTATATAGAATTGGAAGGGTGAAGAAGGCACGAAAAGTTGAGAGGCGTTTAACGACCGACGCTGTCGATGCGAATAATTCGTGTCGGGAGAGTGTAAGCTTCGAGTTGTTCTTAAGTGTCTTTTTGTTTCGTTTTTCTTCGTGAGACTCGGTTTGAGTTTCCGAGAAGTTTGAGCATTAGGTAGAAGTTTGTGACGCTAGACATGTTTATTTAGGACGTTTAGGTATGATACTTTATCAGACTAGAGATACTGTCCTAGTTGGAATCAAGAAAGTATTGAAAATTATCGTTGAAATAATTTTATGTTTAAATGAAGTAATAATAAAGTATAGAGAAATTAAGATTGAAATATATTTAAAGAGCGAATAGATAGTCTATAATCTAGACTCTGAAGATATTTAGAAGCGATTGACTTCTAAGAATTATGCCATAAAAATTCGAAAATTAACATCAATACATGAATATATTAGTCTAAATCATCAAACTGTGCTGCACATACAATCTTGCTAACATTAATTCATTAAATTCCTACGTAATATTAAATTGTAACATAAATTTGTTCTGTTTTTATATATATTCTATAAACGAAACGATAGTTCTAACCTAATAGTTCTAATGCCTGAATCCTAATTGCTAATAGTTCTAGCTTGCAAAAATAATTACTCACAAATAACATTGTACTTTCAAAGAATAGTATAGTTGATTCAACAGGACATACTGTGTGTCGAAGACACCATATACATCTTTTCAAAGAGCATAGTGTTTCGTAAACTTGACCGGCTTCGGGGTTAGTTATCAACCCCCATATAAGAGGACAAATACTTCCCTTTCTGCAAGTAGGAGGAAGCCAAATGCGAACTAGGCCGACTGGCCATCGTACTAGTATGGCCAATGGAATCTGTAGAAACCGCCAAATAGCCCGCAGCTAAAGGGTAACATTTCACCGTTTCAAATTATAGCTGTCTGGGGAGCAGCGTCGCAAAATACATCGTATCATCCTTCCTTGCAATATTCGCCAGGGAAGAGTTTACTTTCCACGAGATGTTGGATTCTATTTTCGTATTTATTTCCTTCGTATATCCAACGTTCAACTTTAAGTCCCTCTTATCGTTCCGACTTCTATCTTGATTTCTTCCTCTATTTTCGTTCGTTATACCTTCTAATCGCTTTATAAGAGGAAATTACAACCGGATTTTCTTGTGAGACACATTACGGTCAATGTAAATAAGATACAAAGTAGGATCATTATATAGTATAGTAGGGATATAGTAAGGATTAGAATAATTAAGAAATGTACTATATTACATTTTATGAAGCTTTAAGAATATTTATTTTTATTATAATTATCTTCATTAATTTGTTTAATCTTCTTCAAATAACGATATTCTCACTATATTCATTTCTGCATAACTTAATGCAATTTTATTATTCGCATGATGAAACCATAGTTTTCATCAAGCGTATTACCAACAATAAATCACTGTTCGTTGGATGTTTGAGTCTCGTTTAAAAGAATCTTTTCACGCCGTTGGCGCCTTCGAAAATGATTTGCTCGCTCGTAAATCTTCAGAGCGGCATGAATTTCACGGTGGCTCGTGTCCGAGTTAGAAAGAACGGTGAATTCTCTCGAGCGCCGACATTTATGAAGTGCCCGCGTTACTCAACGCTTTTTTCACGAAATAATAGGAGCTTCTTCATTAGAAATTATCCGAGTGCAACACATCAGAGGAAAAAAAAGGTTGCGCAAACAAGAGCTCCCGAACAAAAGAGATTACTGCTGTCGTTTCAGTAACATTCCGGCTAAAAAACCGCGATACATTTAACTTTTGAAATCTCTACTTTTATAGTACTCCACCTTCTAAATTTAATCGCGCAACGCTCAGCTTTTAATTTTTCAAAATGTGTTTTTTTATATTGTCTAGAATATGGGTAATATCTGACCGTGCATTAATAAAACATTCAAATTACTCGCAATTTTGATCTTACGAAAAATACAAGAGAAATATATTCCTTTTTCGATGATTACTCATATTTCATCGTTTTATAAAATATAAGATATTTATAATTAAAGAAAACACATTGACATTCCCTTAGGATCTGAAAGTAACAATACCCATGAGTAGTCTAGGGATGAAAGATGATGAAGAACCGAAACATACGCAAGTAAAACATTTCATCCTATAAGTATCATAACGAGAACTTCACTTTGGAAATTTTGCATATCTTTACACATTATATACATTTATGTGCATAAGCGCATAGAAATCTGTAGTCCGTCCATAACTGCGATACCATCACTTTGTCAAGAAAAGTACGCTCACCCCAAAGTATAACCGCTTCTCAAAGTGAAAAAAATAAACAAATTACCAAACAAGTTACCTCGCTTTATGATCCATTCAATACTGAACAAAAAGCAAAGAGGAGAAGAGGGAAAATCGGCAAGTGCCCCTCTTCATAGTTCCACTCCCTTCGACATCGAGGCAATATACGAGTGTTAATTCCGTTCATCGAGTCGCGGAGAGAAGAAAAAAAGGCGGGCGCGCGTGCTAGGGTGAAATCGGGATCCCCTTCGAAGCCTTTTCGTTTCGGACCCTCGCCTCGTGGCGATTTTCGTCGAAGGAGACGCAGGCGAGGAGACGCGGCGGTTCCTCGGCGATGGCATTCCGCGGAGCCGAGATTAAGCGGGAATATTTAGCAAATGTTTCGCATAAATCAAAGCGGCGCAATATATTCGGAGTTCGGAGAGAGGCTATGTAAATTCATGGTAATATCGCCTGGCCACCCCGCCGAGACCGAAGAGTTTCGATTCGCGGCGACGGAAGGGGAGCTTGGGCGAACAGCGAGTTAAACGAACGGGAACCAGGCGGAGAGGATTCGATAGAGATGTAAGTACGCGTTCGCTAGCTGAATAATATGGAACAATGGAGACAAGTAGGTTTCAGAAGATTGAAACTCCAAAAGGAAAACAGGGAAATGGATTAAGGTAAGATCGGGACAACGAAGGTATTATAAATCAATGTTACGGAGAATCTGAAAAAATGAAAAAAGGGGAAAATAAAGGGAATCAAAATTAAAGAAGAAAAGAAGAGAATAGACTGAAATGCATTAGTGAAGGCAAAATTGTGTTCGTAAAGTAGAAAGTGTTTGTAAGCTGAATATCATGACACGATTGAAGAAACTCTAGAAATGGAGGAATTCCAAGGTACAAAAGATTAAAGGAAAAGACAAGGGAATAGATTTAGAGTCTAATGAACGAAGTGGACAATTTTAGACAGGATTCGAAAAAAATGTATATAAGACTATGCCGGGTGAATGTTATGGAATAACTGAAAAAATCTGAAGGACAAACAAATTTTCGGAGTACTAAAAATTGAAGAAGAAGACAAGAAAATAAATTGACGATAGAAGTACGAGATTAATAAAAGGAAAATTTTTAGACGGTTTTAGATATATATAGAACGTTAGAAAGTTGGAGCAAAAGAGAAAGGAGAAGAATGGCGATAGAGAGAAAGAGCATGGTCCAAAGAGGGTAGCGAGCGCGTATTTCATGAACCCCTAAAGCAGCCCTAAGCATTGCTGCAACCGCCACAATCCCATTCATTCTCTTTATGGGCTCCCAAGTATTCGGGAGCGGGCTTGAATAAATCGGAAATTTGCCCCCGGGAAGCACCTCCCCTCCCGCGATTTGCCTATGACTTTCGAACTGGTCATTCGCATTACCATCCCTGCTATACGCAAGTCTTCGTATGACTTATCGTTTTGTATATCGTGTATGTGTGATAATTTCGTTTGAATCGGTGGTAGTAAATTAACTGTTACAACTGTTCCAATTTTCGCGGCACATTCGATGCAACATTATCACTGTTTGTTTATTACATTTCTGAATCATTTATGGATAGAGATATCATCGAGATTAACCGAAGAGATTACGCTGGAAATTTTTGTTAATTGAAATCAGACAAGAAAGAGGAAAAGATAGGATACATGGAAGGAAACAAAGAAAGAAAAGAATTTCTTTCACCCTTCAAATATTACGAGTACTTCATTCTGGATATTTTGTAAATTTTTGAACAGCATATGTATAAAAATTCGCACAGTCCATTAGTAATTAATGAAACCAATTTCGACCAGTTACATCGGTTATTCACAAAATCAGGATCTAATTATAACATCAACAATAAATTGTAGAATTTTTTAAAATCTCGTTATAATATATTAAAAATAAAGAACATAACTGAACATAAGATTTATGAAACATATCTTCAACGACACATACTAAACGACAGTACGTGAGGCCATTAAAATTACGCGAACGTCAAACATAGTTTGCGCCGCGTTGTTGCAGTGACTGGCATAATTAATATTTCAACGTATATCACGCGGAACAATCCAGTAATACGTGAGTTTCGTAAAACTATGATAAAGCAGCGGAAGGGATGATTCCATTCCTCTGTCTAACTATGCAGGGAACGTGTTCCATGAGACGATGAAACGCTCAAAGCTATTTACCGAGCGAAATGTAGCGCTAGACGGAAGCTATAAAACACAGTGCTAAACGCTTCATTCTTTACGTGAAGCACAACTTTGTTTCTCCACTATGCTTTTTTAATTTACGCCCCGAAACGAACAAACACATTTCTAGCATGATGCTTTTAAAACGCCATATCACAACGAGGTTTCAAATTCAATTTTGTACCAACATATCGCGCATGGATTTCGATAGCGACACGTCCTAAACAATCATTTCAATGAAGACGAGGAACTATCTAGAACTTTACAGAAAAATTATTTACATACTAAGTGCATAATATACCGATAAAAAATAGATTACAGAAAATAATGGTTAAATATTACTTTTGTAATTTTCTATCCTTTGCCCTTTGGCAGTTTCGATTTTAATACAGAATACAGCTATTTCTAATACGGGATTGATTTATTCTAAATTGTAAAATGCATATGGGATATCACTGTCGAAATATTTTCAAAATAAGAAAAAAATTATTGTAATGGTGTCTTAGTATGTTTGAACAAGGGCAAGTTTAGGAACAGTCGAATCACGCAAACAGATCGATCACGATGACACAATTAACCCCTAACTTGGAAGGGTTGAAACTTGAATAGCTAAGGGTCTGACGCTGATGCCTGCTCAGAATCCCTAAACGCTCGTTAGTAAACTGTAAATTTAGCAGCTCATGGGCTAATTTGCATTTGAATTGAACTACGTAACCTGTGCGGTGAAAAGAATTCGCCACGTGATCAGAACCTTAACTTCTTTTCCACGGGTATGCTGATTTCAATATTTTCTGCTAATAATTCGTTTGGTAATTTTACCTGTCTGAAATTAAATTTTTATTTATATTCCGTAATGTACAATTATATATGAAAATAGCCTTGAAAGATGAAAAATCAATCTGAAATCCCATTCGGAAGAAATCAAACTGACACGTCGAATTGAAAATTTCATTGTGAAAAGATCAATTTCTATTGTAAGATGTGGCTAAAATTCTAACTGCAGATTATCCAATGGAATCCAAAATTTCATAAGAGGAACATCATCATCAACCAATTTATCTTCTCTTCTCTACTTTTACCATCAATTACCACGATACCAAGAAACAATTCCACTTTTTCCTCACGATGGTACTTCCTACGGAATCCTGTCACAAGCAAAGGAAGAAATAGGGACTGGTCAGAAAGAATGAAGTTAATCGTGATCGATGACGAATGAAAGGTCCCGAATTCGAAATCTTTTCGAAGCGAAGATGTTCATCTTGTACACGCAGATATATCGCCCTCGAGCTGGTACAAGGTAAACGCGTTAAAGTTTTACGAGGAGAAAGGCCAGCTGCCAGACACGAGACCAAACTTACCCTAAGAGCTATTCAACATCGTTTTCCACGCGAAACCATGACCACCCCTTGGATAGGTTCGATGCTTTGCGAGCAGACTTTGAATCGAGAGCCTCGTCCACTCGTTTTTCTTTGTTCGTTACGTTATATTAGTTGGTCCCGTGGGTACCGTTTCGCGACGACTAAAGAGTTGAAAGATTATCTCGATCGTTTCGTCCTGACAATAGAGATAAAGTTACACGTTTTGAAGCAAATGAAATAGGAGAAAGTAGAAAAATAATAAATATTGGAGAAATACGAAAATACAAAAGATGTATTATGAGTAAATGAATTTATAGTTTATGAGTTTATAGTTTACAGTACATAGTAGTACAATATATAGCATATAGTATATAGTATATATTATAGTTTATAGTTTGTGAGTTTGAAGTTTATACATGTTTTGGTCATTTGGTTCTTCATTGATGTAATAAATTTGGCAATACAGATTCAAAATTATTGACTATTGACTCAGTCACTATTATTGACTCAGGACAGGATAGATGTGACATTAAATAGGACTTCGTGTCTCACGTTCTAAAATGCCAATCTTGAAAAAAATCAGTGTTTCTCATCCCCTCAAAAATTTGTAACGAGGCAACGAACATAATTAGTCCGTTTGTAGGCACTCTGTTTATTCAAACAAAAGATAGAGAAATAAGATTTCGGTGGTGTATTTGCTGTTTTCCTTTGGTCTTTCATTTGGGTTTCTAATTCTCTCGTTAATCTTTTGCTCTTTTCATTGAACGTAATTTGCCTGTTTGGGTTATTAATAAATTGTGTTATAAGTTTTTAGATTACCTATGCCTAATAATATATAATTAATAATTAGTTTGAGAATACAGAAATGGAAATAGAGAAGATTAAAAATTCACATTTTTATGTTTCAAATATATAAAATTTTATTTGAAACTAATTTAATTGTTATCGTACAGTGATTTACTATTCCGATGGTGTATAATGTACACGTGCAATGTACGTAATGCGACTACAGTAATTTATTATTTTGATAGTATACAATGCTCTTTGAAGTATCGTAGAAGTATAGAATTCTACTTCTTCGTTGCATTTATAGGATATCCTTTTCTACATTTTATTAATAATTTCATAAAAGAAATTAGTTGTAAGTCAGTACTATACCGAATCGATAACGTTACACGTGACACAAAAATGGCAAGGAGTCAAGTGACCTCCTCTGCTCCAAAACACGAAAAAGCATCACATGTCGGATCTATTCTGTACCTCTTCTCTGATGCTATTACATATCCCAACCATCATTTCTAAAAATAAAAATTTCTTGTATTGATAGATAAGTATGGCACCTACACAGCATTGTATTTACTCTCATTCTGTTATATCTTTTACAATCAAATATATCTCAAGCATATTAAAGACGATAGTCTTTAAAAAGAAACTAAGAAAGATACACTTCCATAATCCATCTTTCTTTTATTCCAAATTTCTACTGTTCCTTTTCCCAGTATCCAACAAGACTCCATCAAAGAGAAATACAAACAGATGTCAAATCAGAGTTAATCGAGATGGAACGAGTCAATCCAGGATCGTACGGAACAAATACCATGGAACGAAGAAAAAAAGGGGGCGAAAGAAAAAAGCAAAAAAAAAAAGAAAGAAAAGGAAAAAAAGATCGAAGCTAAGAATTCTGTGATTTCACGAATTGGAGGACGAGTCTGGTACTCCCTTAGTCTTCATTTAAACGGATCCGCGTGTCCCTCGGTCCTTTGGTCCTTCCAATCGGACAGAAATGTGCCACCGAAGGACCACAGACCTTTTTGTCGCGTCTACGACCCCCTTGTAGGGTCACGAAGGGTCGTGGCTCTTCAAAGAGAGAGCGAAACTCGTCTCAAAGTCGGCGAAGAGAGACTCTACCTCCTGTAGAACGAGTGGAAACGGGTCTATGCAATAAGAAGCTGGACTAGGGGTTGTCACAACGGTCTCTAATCGGCCGGTATCTTTAGACTCAGGCCGTCTTTCTTGCTTCCCGCCGATCTCCGTCTCTTTCAACGCCGTCTTCTACTCTGAACTTCTCCCGACAAAGGTTCTTTAACGAGTCCTTCTACCCTCACTGAGATGAAAGAACGCTCGTGAATATTGCGTCTCTATTTAATCACACGCAATTTCGTCCATTGTATTATAGTAAACAGGTTTACGGGATATATCCAGCGTGTTTCTTGAAATTTTGAAGTTCTGCTGGATCGTACGAGTTTTATTTGTAATTTGTAGAACTTCCTGAAGTTATGATTCAATGTCATATAATGAGACGAAGCTTAGAACACATTCTTCGAACTGAGGATGGAAATAATACAAAAGTTCGTATTACAGAATTGCAAAAGAAGTACATAAAACAAAAGTTCTTAAATTGTTTAAATTCGACGGTACTGACCTGTATTATACCCTGAAGATTATATTACCATGAAAGAAGGTGCATTAGAAAATGGTAAAAATATTCTGCATTGTTTAAAAAATTTGTAAAAATATACAAACAGAAATTTTATAAAACACAAATCTAATGTACCATCAATCTACGTCACGAAATCACATTCACCAATATAATTCATTTATGAATTACCTTTACATCTTAATGTACAATTCATGAATTTCTTTTTCTTTTTATGCCACACGTAACTTTTTTGTCCTTTGAGAGGCAAACTTTGGACGAAGTCAGCCGGACCAAGTCGTCCTCAACTAACGCTATGTTTTCGAAGGGATGAAGAACCATTCAGACGTCGAAGGACACGATGCTCAATTATACGAACGCTAGAACTACCTTGGTCCCTAAGATCTTGAGAAACTTCGACCAAGTGATCCCCGAGCGTTGCGTGTCATCCATAGAAGAGTGTCTTCATCGTGTGGACTTCAACTCCAGGTGGACGAATTATGGAGGATTGTTAAAGTTCGCAGCGAAGTGCGGGGCAACGGTTAAGCGTCTCGGAAGTAGAAAATCCTCCCTCGAAAACGCCCCTTCAGGTAAAAGTTGAAACGATCCTTCAAATGAAATACACGAATTCTCCACGATGAATGCGTAGGACGAGTATGGAGATTACTCTCCATCCCTCACTGGGGGAAATAATTAACTTTTTTCCAGCGGCAAGAACGTTGTAGGAATATGAATTTTTTTGGCGAACTTCCGTTTGCTTAGATTAAAGGGGAGCGATGTAACTACCGATTACATGAAAATTTCAGCGTTGTAAAAGCAAGCTAAGCTTAAATTGAAACAATGTATTCATATCGTTAGCTTGTTAGGAAAGCGACTCGTCTGGGAAATAGACGATTTTGAGATATTTGCAAAGATTAACTCCGAGAACTTTCATATTTCTAAATTAAACAAGATTGAATGCCTGGTAATGTCATTATAACGATGTAACGATGTAATTCACTAAAATGTCATTTCTAGGCTACAACTTAAATGATTAAAGCAGAAGTGTTGATGGAGTAGAAAGTAGCACCTATTTTGGATGCACTCGCGATATTCTTACAGCGCCAAAATTACCCTTAAACGGAGGTAATCTTATTAAGAACTTAAAATATACCTAAACTCTGTTCAAAAGTATCTTCCAAAAATAAGATGTGGTTCAAAAAAAAAAAAAAATAAGACTGTACTTCACGACCCAATTTCTTCTCTTTTCCCAAAGAATCATGACGTTGTCCGAAATACACCTCTTGACCTTTTCAACCTCCTCCGCTATCTTGTTTCACATCGATGCACCTACAATCCACGATCAATTCTGTTAACCGTGCACCTCCAATCACAGCCCACGATCGATCGTGTTAACAATGTCCTCGACGCTCCTCTTAATTGTCGCCCGATCTTTAACGTAAACACCAAACATCCCTTAACAGAAATAAAACTGATTTCTCCCACCGTTAGATCTTCGTCTCGTTATTATCGTGATTTTGGCGAAACTTCGATTTCCTCGGATAAAGAGATGGTTTCCGTTGAGCTCCGTTTAACAAGAAACAAGGGTGAACGATGTACCCAGAGTATCTCTAAGACGACTTAGGAACAGCACTCTTACGGGACGAAGACGACAGGAAGCGTCGATGTGTTTCTCGAAAACTCAGTGTTCGACGTACGAGAGGAAAACGGGGGAGAGGTTTAGGAGGATGGCCCGAAGGAGGAACTTCTAAAATCAATTAGCAGCCCCTTAGGCAATGGGGTTCCGTTCCCGCGACTGTGGAAGGACCCTTTCCATCATAGAATAAGGGGTGATAAGGAGGGGTCGACGTTTATCCCAATAGAGAGACCGGCGGAACAATCACGCCGTTTCTATGAGTATCTACACGCGCAGTTGAAGGGTGAGAATGCTTGTGTGTCGGTGGAGGTGGATCAACGTGTTGGTGTTGGTGAGCGCGGGTACCTGCAGGGGTTGCAACGACACGGTTCAACCCTTCCGCGTGACTAGCAGCGTCCCGTTGCTGCGGGCTGCTGAGATTATCGTGAGACGACTCAGCCATCGAAGGTAATGGACGCTTTCAATCACTATGGTTAAACGCATCCGTATATGATCACCTTAGGAAATGCACCACTGTGAATCTTTTCCTCAGACTTTTTCATTGAGGTTAACGTTTTTCGTATTATAATATGTGCTATGGTAGGTTTGCTATATATGCGTAATTGTTAAATAATTAAGAAAATCGTAATATATTTCGAATTGGTGTAGTTTCGTCGGTTTCGTATTCAGCTGTTCACGAATACTTCCTTACGTATGGAGCAACTACGTTTATAATTGTAATGCATTAACAGAGAAGATACTACGCGTTAAGAATTTATTACACTATTTATGAAAGTTATAGAAAGAAAGATAATACTTTTGAAAGCTAATATTATACCGTATATTATTTGTTACCAGTACATCATCATCTATGCAAGGAACAAACAATACCACCAATCTGCTGAAGATCTACTTAAGGACGTCGTAGCATCTCAAGCAACTGGTACCTCAAAGAATCCAGAACGGTAAGATGAAGCTGTTTCATGCTGGAAAGAATGAAATATCTCGTTTGTCCGGCGAGCTTTCGAGATTTAGACAGCGAGAAATGGCGCGTAAGTGGGCGAAACATCGGTAAGGAAGAAGTGGCGTAGGCAGCAGGCAATAGCCACTACGACCTCGGTTTTAACGACGCAATCAAGCAGATCGTAGGAAAAGGAACGATACTTAAAGAGCCAGACACGAGGCCAGGGTGATAACAAGACACGGGACCTTGAGGGCATCTCGACTGGGCGGAACCACTCGGTGAACTTGCTGCGAAAAAAAAGTAGAAGGAGTTCGCTTGCCAGTCGTAATCACCGGCACTGCAACAATGCAGCCCCTAGGGCTCCAGTTCTTTCCACGTTCTCCACCTCCTCCCCACTCCTCTCCCTTTTTTCCCTTCGCGACACTCGGCTGCCTGTCGTTTCGCTGTCTTCTTCGCTGTCGCGGCCAACAGAGACTCACCGACGTTCATTCTCTTTCTGATAGCGTCTATAGTCGCCAGAGACAACCGAACGAACCGTACAATAAGCTTCCGGTTTATTAAAATCCGTCCCCTACTCGCAACTCCTGCCAGCCGTTCGTCCCGATCAGCTGTGAACCAGTCGGATATTCGCGTGCTCGACAGCGGCCTTTCAGGACGCGCCAACCGCGATCAGTGGACGACGAGGAAAGGCTCGCACAACACGGAACTCAATGCAAAATCGTGGACGAAGTTTGGAATATTTCGAGAGGGACTTTAGGTAATGGTGGAGCGTTCTCGATTGTGGAGTTGGTGATTGACAGTTGATTTTAACTATGGAGTCTACACATCAGAGTATTTGCCTTGTATATGAAGAAAGAGAGAAAAAAAGGAAGATATGTTTCACATCCTTAGCGTCAAATTTTCATAGGAATATGAACAGTAGTAAATCATTAGAAGTTCAATTGATCAGTTAGTGAATATTATAATACATACATCAGCGTGCAACTATTTCTTGTAGCCGTTGTATATTGACAATTTGCGATGTAAATCGAATAAGAAATAAAAAATTTCGGTTTAGACGACAATACTTTTGGTCTGAAATGTGTTCCATTCCATTCATCACGTTACATTACATTTTCTCGAATAAAAATATTATATTCATCCTCCATCGAATACATATCTAAATAACCTTTCTGACGAATCCATTAAAGGGACCAAAACTGGTAATCACCCCACTCATTTCCCTCTTTATCCTCCTCCATCTTCACTCTTTCATACAGCTTTTTACACGAACTCGTTCACCGTCTATCCTCTATCCCCAACGTAAGCGCGTAAGGTATTAACGATAAACCTGTCCTTTCTCCGGTACACGCGAGCGAACAGCAAAAATCCGCGAGAAAGGACAAGCTCTCTTACCTTCGTCGCCCTTCTCGGTCACGACAGACCTCGCAACGCTAAATCGTCCATTAACGCGCACTGAACCCTTGAAAATATCCTTCGGCGAAGAAACAAAGAGCCTAGGGGACAAGAGAGGGGGGTAATAGGGGTGAGAAAGAGAAGGAAGAGAGGGAAGGAGCCGGAAAAAAGGAGGGTAGCCCGCGATCCGACTACCGGCAAGATATTACGTAAGGGTGGGTCTTGCGAGGGCTGGAAACGCAGTACCTTTGTCGCCACTTAAAAGGGTCGTTCCCCAAACGTCGCCGACTTCTGCGAAGTCGTGCGAGACGCAGGTGGCCCGCTCGCGTTATCGTTCGTTCGCAGTTCGTCGAACACGCTTTCAACCCTTCTCTCTTTCTCGACGTGCCGTGTGGAATCTGCTTTAGGCGGAAACACGCAAAATTGGGCCCAAGGAAGCCAAACGTCGTTAATAACTCGCGGTACATTTAATGCCGGTTCCGACGAGTAATGTTACGTGACGCAGGAGATGATGAAAAGGGTGCCGCGCGATTGCTAATTACCGACAACTAAGAGAGAAAGAGAGAGAGAGAGATGGTAGGGATTCAAGAATCGTCTGGTCGAACGTTGCTGCCGGTTTTGCACCAGATTATGAATGGCCCAATGAGAGAGTAAAGGGAACAAATGTACGGGGAATTTGAATTGGGACGGTGTTTAATGGAGGAGTTGCGACCAGAGTGGAGGAAATGGTGCAGTGTAACGTGATTAGATTGATGGGTTAAATATATGATGGACAGAAGAGGGTAATATAGCAATATGGTCTGTTTGTACGAGGGAAAGGATATAAGCTCATGGAAGTATTCATTCGGACATTTGTAAACAGCATTTACAAATTTTATGAATATTACCTCTCTCATTTCTCTTGGAATCTAAATATTGCGATATTATTTGCATATACCGATAGTCACAAAATCATACACATATGCAATATAAATTTATGCTTCTCGTTCCTCTACAATGTGATTCTTATTTACTTAATGATCAGAAAATTGTAATTGAAATAACCCAAAACCTAAACAGACTAATCTCCTCATCTGTTAATCATCCCTCACGTAGAAGAAATTATTCGAAATGAATGCACTTATACAAGGAAAGATACTAACGTTATATAAAGAAATCCAACAAAAGAATAAAATAATAAAACATTGTTCACTGCCTTACAAATTAAGCATTTATAAATACCGGAGAATTCATTTTCGCGTCGGCCTGCAAGCGGAAGTATTCAAGAGGGCGAAATTAATCTCGTTATTCTGAAACAAACGAGATGCTCTCAGGCAAACGGGGGCGTCCATTTTTCCAAAGTAATTATACATTTCAGCCGCGAGATTATTACCAGGCAGAAACGGTGCCATGCATCAACCGACATTAGTCTTGAGTCACCGTCGACTTATTCGACGCCATTACCGTCATTGTACCCGTTTAGCCCGCGATTGATAGCGAAATGGAACCGCGGACGCGAACAATGCATCGCAATTTTGAACCGAGTTCTTCCACGTTCTCATCCTGCAACCAGATGAGAAGACATGGACAAGAGAGAGATGATAGAAAGAGTCGGGAAAGAGGGAAATCGATCCCCTCGAATGCCGGATGTACCGTAAATCCTGACGTTACATCATTAATGCGGCTGGCTCGTTAATTAATTCACCAACGTTGCGGCTCTCTCTACGTGGCAACGGAAGAGGGTGGTTAAAGAGCCTGGACGATTTGCTTGCCGTAGAAACACGCGTGTATTTACGTCGATACGATCTAATTACCAGAATGACACGTCCAGAATTCCACATTGGATTTACCGAAAAATCATTCGACATGCGCTGCCACTCGCAATACGTGCATCGAGGGGAGTTCGAAAGCAGCACGATTCAATTTTCGATACGTCTCACCGATACTTTCCTGTCCACATCGATTCCATGACTCGAGACTAGGCGAGACCTGGCAACTAACACCAAGCGCTCTAGAATTCAATCGAGGGAATAAAATAAACCTCCAGGCATTCGAGCTTCGCGGCTTTCGTCGAGTTGCTCGAGTTGCATTTTAGCGCGGTTACGTAACGTGCGTGTTTTCTTTAAAAAAATGGCAAGTTGAAGCAATTTATGATTCGTATGAGATGCTATGAAATTTAAGAGGATTTTTAATAAATGTTTTATATACAGAAGACGTGTGTCTATCTTTAACGAAATTTTAGCATCTGATTCAATGCCCCCAAACGTAATCGTGACTTAAACGTGAATTTCTATTATATAAATCATAGGTAGTGGAAAGAATCACTGAATTTCTGTTATATGAACCGTTTATCTCTAAATAAGTTGCTATAAACGGAAGTCTACTATATCCTGTATGTTAATAACGATGTGTTTTCAACCCTTTCAAAAGGATAGGGCTGACTATCGAAAGCGATAACAATTATTTTTAATAACGGGAGGATAAATATCAAAGGCAATTAAAAATTAAATGAACTTTGTTTCTCACAATTAAGCGATTCAAATATCTAACGATAATTCGTAACGTGAAGTCACGGAGTTATCGTAAGTCATAGGGTAGATCGTTGGGGAAATGCGCGAGAGAGATCAGAGATAGCACGCAAACCCGCGTTGTGTTATCCTAAAGATTAAGGAACAGCGTTCTTAGAAGATCAGGCCACAAAGGGGGAAAAATGAGAGTACCTTTTAGCGAGGGAACTTTGAGAAATTAATCAAACAAATAATTTAGACATCCTTTATATTTAATATCGTATTTAATACTTGTGATAAATATTTAAACAATACTAAAATAACATGATCAGATTATACTAACAAAATATTCTTTGTTTCTACGTATTTTATCATGAAACCTAATAAAACAGTAATTTTAAAAGTACATAAAGTCGAACATAATGTAATGTCACTTTTAATACTGTGTACATACATGTACCATTGCATAACGAAATAGATCGATTATGGCAAACAAATGGAGACATTATTTCTGAAGCTCGCACGCATAGGACCAAAAAATGTTCACAAATCCGTAGGGATTACGGTGATATTTTCTATCCAGTCTGCTGTACAGGACCAATTTGGGATCGGTAAGTATGACGAATGGTCGCGGCCAACGTGAAGTTCGAGGCTACGAAATTACGGGGCTTTCATAAGGATTACGTGCAAACGAGTGGTATTTTTAAAGCTCCGGATAGAGAAAATGTTCGAAGCAGCTGCAGGTGACGCGTCACCGTCTCCCCCATGGAAAGATCTTTCTCGCTTTCGTCGCATTTCATTTCATTTTAAAACCATAAATATCATTCTTATCGTTTATTTACTTTTATACCGCAAAATTGTTGTTAGAAAATTAGGAATTAACACCAAATCTCATGACACATTAAATTTATATTAATTACAAAAAATACGTGTACCTAAGATATTAGGAATTTGTAGATGCTCTTAATTGTTTACCAATTTCACATTCGAATCGAAACATTTTGTTTATAATGTACTTGCTAAATTTATATCGATCATTACACATGTATCTTCTTTTATTTCTCCGTTTTTGTTTCCAATTTCCTCATACTTAAACGATCATCCAACCGATAATTCCACGATTACATGTTTATGGAAAACACTGGTACAGTCGCCATCCCGCTACAGGAAACTGAACAAACACCCACAGTAGCCAACCACGAATCCACTAAACCATAACCAATCAAATTATAATGCAAAATATATTTGCCTCTTCGACCATAAACCTACATTCGCTTAATTCTTCACCACACATCGACAGAATCTACCAAATCGACCTCCATCCCCCGTTTCTCAAAATTAATCAACGTGTACGTCGATGCTAATGGACCCGCCAAACTCGTCCTCTTTTGACTCGTTAACTTCCATACACGCACGTCGCGGATACAGAGATCGCGTTATAACAACCAAGCGAGATGAGAAGAGAAGAGCGAGAGAACGGAGCGCATACGAGTCTCCCTGATGAAACGGAATCTCATCAAAATGGACGTGGATGCGTCGGGCATTGATTTCCACGTCCCCAGACTTCACTTGCTTCAGCTACGCTTGGCATCAAGCTTGTTACCGGGGCTTTTCCAGGATCGGCGCGTATCACGCTCGCATACGTGCATAATTAACGAGACGTGCCACGCGGCACGAACGAATTTTGACGTACAAATCCGCAGCGACACGGATCAGGCTAACGACGATACGCGCGTACCCTCCCAGCCCTGCAACTTTTCGAAACGCTACCGCAACATGAACTGCCTAACACCGGCACTGCGGCCAACCGCACTGCCATCGGTTTTCGACGGTTCCCTCTTTAACGGGAACCCTAGGTGACCGGCTCCTGGTCCTTCCTTCTACGTGTATACGCGTTGTTTCCATTCGATTACGAGCCCCTCCGACGCTTATCTACCCGCAGAATCCACCTACTCGCGTGGTTTAATCTCCACGCAGACTGCATATGCTGCAATAATTCTGCTTTCATGGATGAATGTTGCGTAGAATACGGGTTGGTAGATGTTGGATAGAACTTAGATACGCGTATGCATGTCTGTGTTATGTACCTGCAGGGCGTGTGACCTGAGTGATTTAGTTAGGAATAGTATATAACTGAAGATCGAAATAATGTCGATGATAGGGTATATGGCTAACTGATGAAGGAAGACTTGGGAATGCATGTGAAGATTTGGGATGAATGATGCCACATGAAAATTTGGGATGTACAAAGGTCACAAATCACATTTCCAATCTTTCTGTATTTGGTTCAATGTAACTAATACTAAATCGAAACTGTCGTTTCATTCGATCGAAAGAATAAAGTTCTAGTGCGAATATTTTTCTTGAGATAATCGATACCAAGAATGCGCTTGCTAAAGAGAAATTACTCGAAATTACAAGAAGTAACGTAAGAGGAACTGTAATTCTTATGAATAACATTACTTATCGTTGATTATTTCATACGATATTCAGATAGTCTTTCAATCATTGACGTTGATCATGTCCAAGCATAAAGACGACTATATCATAAGACTCGTTGCCAATGAATTTTTCACTGAATTATTATGAGCTAGCGAACGAGGCTGCTCGCAGATTAAACCGTGCAAAGCCGATTTCGATGAAAGGCACCTTCCTCTTATGCTAGTACGGCAGCCTGTTTTCGTAAAGGGGCGTAGAATACCCTGTGCCGTGAGTTTTATGGCGGTGGATAGGCGAGACCTCGAACGAGAGGGTACTAACCTTCACCGGATAATAATTGGAGTACGTAAATTACGCGTAAATCGTCGGATTCATAGAGATCGTAACGACGAAACGATGTTCTAATGAATATGGGAAATGGGTGGCTGAACTGTTTACACGGGACAGGTTACCGCTGCTTCAAGCGACAGACAGATACGCGTGAAAGCGAAATTTTAATAATGGGCGAAGGTTTTATGTGAGAACGAGTTCCGACTATGTTTCGAAGTGTGCTTTTCTTATGGAATTTTTAATGACTTTAATATTATTGTAATGTCTTATAAATTGTCAGAATCTATTGTTGTTTCTAATTATTTCTTAAACCTTTACCCTTGTGCTTTCAAATGTTAATTTTATGTAATTAAACAATAAATGACTAATGAGAAACATAGACGAAGAAGATTTACATACATTTTGCAGAAAGGATATAAAAAGAAAGTACTTGCAAAAAATGAGGTACTTCGAAAGAAATATGATTTAATGCAGTTACTTTTATACCGGGATATGATTTATGACGATAGCAATGGTAATGCGCAAGAATGATAATACAAGAAGTGGAAGAAAAAAGTGCACGTGCACGTTCCACATGCATATGTAAAGGCAATATTATTCTCGTTTAAGATGAAATATAAGATCCAAAAGATAGAATGTACATAAAGCTACACCTTTGTGAAGAAATCGAGTACACTTTACACACATCATATTTATAAAAATCCTAAGAATAAAACATCATACATTAAGGAAGAATTCGAAATTCTTTTCTTAATTCTAAAAACACCCTAACCAAGAAATTCAAGTGAAATTAAAAGAAATTAATATTTAGATGAAATTTTAAATAAGAAGTTTAAGAGAAGCTGAAAGAAATTAATAACCTGGCCCGAAAATCAACCGATGAAAAATAGATTATCCCGTTTCCCCTATTTGGGAGAATAAAGATGTCTGCATAATACCACCAGCTCGCTCTCCTCTAACCACTGTCAGGCAAGATAAAATACGCAACCGGCCAGCAAAATAAATCATTACAGGGGAGCTTGCGAGGCGCGATGACTTCGAACTTTACAAAGCAGCCTGGCCAGGATCCAACATTCATCTCGCTAAATTTATTTATCCGACAGGGCTATTTGTTACGTGTGGCGTGCCAATATCGGTTGCCTTGCAGGTTCATTAGTTCGAGATTCTCGACGAGTTCAGCCATCGACTTGGATGTTCGCGACGAAGAAACGACAGAGTCTGATCACCAGAAAGTTCCAGTTGAAAATGTAAATAGCGTATTGTCGAGAGTTCCCCTCGCGACCAAGCTATTGTCCACGCTGGAAGGAAGTAACGTGGTAGTCGAACCTGGGGAAAAGTTTAATCGTTCTACCATGACGTGACGTCAGAGATAAGGAAAACTGAAAATGGTAGTCTCCGCAAACGGTCGCTGTTTGTTTCGTGCATACAACTACGACAATTCAGTTGGATATGTATACATGTATAGGTATGTCGCTTTGTGTATCGTCGAATATTCAACTCTCATGATATTGCTTTTGCGTTTGACCTTTCTGTTTGAGAACGCTTTCTTCCCGTCTGTTGCCTCCGTGTTTATTGAAAAGTCATGTTATGAGAGGTACCTTAGTATAAGCCAAAAGGACAGTAAAAGGTATGTTTAAGTGTGTACGACTTTGTTTGAAGCTAGCCTTTGCAAGATATTATTGTTTGCAAATGTAAATCTCTATGGAGGACTTGGTTTAAATATGTGGAAGCGAGTGAGAGATGTAAAATAGAAAAAAATGTGTAGAAACAGCGGTTGTATTAATAGGAAAATACTTCATTGGATATCAGAGGATAATGGATAAGGAGAGCTAAAGAAATAATAGACAAATCTTGTCTGCATATTTTTTCAATTTACTTCAATTTTTATTTTATTTGTAATGAATTAGAAAGGATAGGAGAGAAATGGATGAAAATACGAACTTCAGGTACAATAAGGAAGAATTTAAGACAAAAGATAAGGAAGAAGTAATAGCGGAAACTTGATCGAAACAGAATTACAAACGACATGTATAAAGGTATAGCAAAGAGAACATGACCATTTAAAGCTTCCAGAAGAAAATACGAAAAGGAAAGAAAACACGTATATAAGAGGCACGTTACATGTGGTAGAGCAATGAAAAAAAAAGAAATTTTCCTATCATTTGAACTCTTACTCCAATATTTTCCATTCGCAATTAAATCAAGACTTCTCAACTTTACGTTTTCAAACATTTTTCAACCTACATCATTCTTCACCCAACCTCTTCACGTAACTCCAATTCCCTATTAAACAAACTCTTTGCTTGTTCCGACTTTCAGAAAATTCTCGTCAAAATTTCAAATTCTTCAACGAACCCTCTGGAAATTAACTGCCCAAGATTAAGACCAAGTTAGATATAACAAAGTTTAAGGAATAAAATCTGCAAGAGCGCCCAGGTCTCCTTTTAGTCGACTGCTCCATCTAACTCGTTAGTATCGAAAAGTCAGGGTATGAGGATCTAGTAGATACGTACCGATCAAACTCTACCCCTGGATTCGCGTCCCTACGGGTATGTCCTGCGGGTTTGCGGCGCCGTGGCAAGGATAATCGCATGCTGGGCGATAACGACGTTATCGACCCGGCGATTCGAAAGCCACGACACAGGGTCGACGGTAACAATTAAGCGGTCCGATCAGCCGATCTTCGCGGATACTGGCCAGGGTTGCTCGGGTTCTCTAAGCGCGAGAACCGTCGCAAAACGGATCGTAACGGGTCCGCGAATATCCCGTAGACGGTGTACGGGCCAATGTCGGCTTCGTTTCGTACCTACGGACACTTAATTAATTCAGTTTGCGCCGGACTACCCGTTTGTAATGCAGGATAGGGGCGCCTAAGAACCCCGAGGCAGTAATTGATTCAAATGCTTCGAGGGTATTACGGTTGCGGAAGACGGTGTGCCTGGATCTCAATATCGCCAGTTTGTCGACCGAAACCACCACCGTGTTAAGTGTGACTATCTTGTAACCTATGCGTTCTGTTTATGCTTTGGCGTGATTCAGATTCCATATGAATTATGAACGTTCCGATGATTATATCAAAGTAATCAAATATATATATGAAAAGTGTGATAGGTGGTAGTATCTTTTTTTGGTAGAGGAAAGTAATTTGAAAATTCAAAATAATGTCGACCAGTCTCATTTAAATAAAATTCTCTTTCTATTTGAGGCTAGGATTAAACACGTTTCCCATAAATATTTCGAAAATAGTAATTATCTCTTAGGTTTACCATAACTTAGCTTTTTTCTTTTTATAAAACTCCATTTATTCTTATAATACATGTAATATCATCTATCTTCTCCTAATTTGATCGTACCAAAAAATTAATCAATATGCTTTTGCATTCCTGATCAATATCAATAAGCCAGAATTCGGACCATAATAACTGGTTCGAAGGGAGGCACGAGATATCGTCAAGATAGGAAATTCGCATCAGAAGGGTCGCTACAAAGGGTTGAATCGTAACGCGCGTCCTGTAATACCACATGATACATGAATTTAATTAAGCAATTATTCAGGACAGTCTGTCACATTAATCACCATTTACATCTTCTTCTTCTCTCTGATTTGTCTCATCCGTAATCTCTCCCAACGTTTCCCTTCGTCTTTCCACGACTTCATTGTACCGTAAAATTTCCACGACTACGCGAGGTATTCGTAAAAGTTCCGCACTTCAAACAACCCACCGACAACGCTCAGAGATGTTCATCCTAACAACGACTCTTTTCATCGTGGAATTCCTTTATACCCCGGCCAACGGGGTGGAAATGGTTTTGCAATTGTACGTAGTAGTTTCCATGTAGCTATTTTATTTATCTCGTTAATAGCTGTGTGATGAAAGAAATGCTGTGTTAGAAATTACCTTTTTTTTTTTTTAATTTCAATTTAAAAGATTAAAGATGAAGAAGACTCATGAAATTTAATAAATTTAATTTTCTGCAAGTTATTTATTTCTTTATTTACTGAGAATGGAAAACTTTGTTAAAAACGAGAAGCTCGTTCTGTATCTAATTTCCCAAGTACATTTTCCATCTTCTTATAACCTTATTCAATTGTGCTTCTCTAATTATTCGCAAAAGCGTAGAGATCTCTCACTTCTAAGTAATGTACGACATTCGTCAAATTTCATCATTCTCACACTCACTGCTGTTTCAATTCTCACAATTGCCTTGTCTCCACAACAACGAGTTACTCTGCTGAGCGTCATCAACATCTTTGTTCTAGCTTCCGTGACGCTTTCGTGAGAAAACGTAAAGAGAGGGAAAGGAAGGAGAAGAGAAAAGAGGGGAGGGATGGAAAAGGGTGATTCCAAGGGAAAGGCCGTGCTCAGTCCAAGAGAACTAATTTCATAGTTTTAAGGGCCACTGGAATTGAGCCGGTTCGGGTCATCGCTAATTGGGTGCTGTACTGGCTAGATTGCGGTCACCTTGTTAGAAACCTCGACGACTTCGCTGTGAAAATATATCTTCCTAGCGGAGAACGAATCTTCTCTTGTTTCAGCACGTGTATCACATTTCTGGCGTATGTATATTTGAAAAGAGACGTTTAAGTATCACGACATTTGATAAACCAACTCGCTATCAGGCAATGCTTGACTTGACCAAAGTTAATGTTCCAACGTGAACACATTGTTTCGATTCGATTCACGAGAAGGGACAATAGTACACTGACAACATTTATAGTTATATTCCTTTCTTTCTCTAGCTAAGATAGCTACGTAATTTGTAATAAAATGTAAATAAATTAAAACTGTAATAAAAGTATACAAAGCTACAGAAAGCGCTGGTAGAAATTTAGATTCAATATTTCCAACTTGAAAATTTAGAATCCCAAAAATGTTAAGTTTGAAACTCGAAATCTGAAGTTTGATATTATCAAAAATCATCTTAGGATTGAAGTGCCTTCAAATATAAAATTAGTTGGAATTTCACAGTACACAACATTCGTATAATACGATACCCGATAACAGTAGCCAATTTCATTTAGATTCTCCCAAAGAAACGTATTATATATATGTACAAATACCGATAAACTCACCGCGCCTATAAAGCTCTCATTTTACGAGCGCAGTCGCTCGTTCAGCAAACATTTCGGTTTCCCTTAATTTAAGACCGTTCGACGAATGAAAACAAATTGGCGAGAATAGGAAAACGTTTCCAGTTGATTGCTGGAAATATCCGGGAAGCCACGAAAGGGATTCCTGCGAGGTACAAAGAGCATGCGGCTAAGGGAATAACCAGGGGACTTCTGAAAACGGTGATCACGTTTTTTTAATTAAACCGAAAGTTAGACCCCCGTAGAGAGGAATCCCCCCGGACAATCGAGACGGCCGGTTTAATCACGACGTAATAATGACGGCAAATAAATTAAACTGGACCGTAACGCTGTCCGCTCGAACAGCCCCTCGAAGAAAGATCGCGTGCCGGAAACAAAAGACCGACAGAACGATTCAATAAACTTCGACGACACGGGGATTCCACGAACGCTGAGATTAAGTTTACCAGTATCTGAAGATTTGACGAGCATTCCAGTGAGAATCTCAAGTAATTCTTTATTTAGAAATTTGGCAGTTTCGCGATTTACTTTTCGAAATATCGTTTTCACGACTTTAATCATTTATTTTTAAATAACTGATTTCATTTATAATTTTTAAAATCACTGGGAAAATAGAAATTCTTGTGATTCAATCATTAAACCGCGAATTCAATGATTCAGAGATTGTACAAGGCGATTAATATTATAACCAAATATCAACAATCATTTTAACTGTCTATGATAAGCACGATATGAAAGTATTTAACATTAATAATTAAAAATAATTAATGGTTAAAAATATTTTTAACAATTACACAAGTCAAATGGTGAGATCGTGGGAATATCGTTAAATGATTTAATCTCTTCACTATCATTGTCAGAAATACCACAATAGTATCTACTATTAATCTTAGCCACATTTATATCTGTTTACGGTCTTCTGCCGAGTTAGATAAACACTTATCGAGACCGGATTGCCGATAACCCAACGTTCATAGTCGATGGTTGGGGTTTACCGCGTACCCCTCATAAATCCGCATTATCGTTGGTAAACAGTTATTCGAGCGGAAATAAATGTGGTTTGTGCATTTCTGTGTATACAATGAGACTGAAGATCTTGCAGAATCATCTCACAAACAGAGATTAAAGGCTTAACTTAAGTTTGAATGCTTGAATTATGAATATCGATTTCTTGCGAAAGTTATTGCTTTTATCCAACTAATCTGTCACTGAAATTACGCTAACTGACCTTCCAATTTATCTGATAAAATTCCACGCTTGAATAAAATTTAACTGTCTTGTCAAGTTGTGTTGAAGTGGAAGTCATTAATCTATAATTATAACAAGACTTTTTTATTGTACAAAACATATGTCTACTGTAAGTATGATCGAAATTTCCAATAATTATTACCATCGACAAAAATAATAATTCTTTTACAATTTATTTGTTGGACCCAAATGATCTTTCCATAATAACATTACCAGATAAAATATGAATTATTCAATGATAATGCACACATCCCGCTCCAGAGTCATAAAGTTTCAAATACATAGTACTATCAGCAGAAATAAATAATAATTTCTTTCCAGTTTATATTTTCGATTAAAGTGTTTTTTATAAACCATCACTAAATAAAATATTAATATATTCGATCATACTGCAAATATCCCATAGACAATTCACATCATCATCCTATGCAAACAACAAACCGTACCACGCTCAGAATCGTCCATCACCTCCATTTATACTTCCTGTACCTATACGCGCACACACTCGCCATTTCAATTGCATTCGCCGATTCCCCAACGCCCAGTTTCCAGCAGTGAATTAAATTCCATCAGTGCAAACAGCTCGATTTCGCGCCGCAATTCTCAAGAAGTCGCGCGGCCGAAACAGAGAGAAGACAAATCTGCTTTGCAGAGACACGTGTACATAAATAGGAGGGTCGGTAAACAGTTCGGTCACGGGTATTTAAGCACGAGCACGCGTTTACAGACTGCACGCCGATATATGTTTGTATGCGTTCAACGTCGACAAACCCCCCATGAGCAATACGTTGTAGATAACGAACTGAAATCCCGTCAGAATCCGCGTTTACGGTTTCAATATACTCGAAACAGTCCGTGTGGAGACATAGCCGCGTGTGAATCCCTTCGAGCCGAATTGAAAATGTTCCATGCTCGTGATATACTTCCGATGCTGATTTGCACGATGTGTTTGATATCCTATTGTGCGTCCTGCTCACCGGATATTGGACAGCCGCTGGACTTGAGTCAGGTAGTGCCGTGTTTGCATCGATTCGATGTTGATTTAAGTAGAAAATAATATGTTGTTGAGACGTTGAGGTGAACAGTGTGATAGAGAAGCCAGAGTGTTTTCGAATTGATATATCGTATAACGAAAAAAGAAGGTACAATGTGGAAAAATAGGTTGGAAGTGTGGAGCAACATGTTTCTATATGAAGCTTTATTTTCAAATAAATTGATGTTAAAAATTCGTTAAGTGTTGATTGTACTTTTTTATAATTAGAGTAATTTTTGTTGCATTTATCTAATTTACATCTACTTCGTTATTCATTCTTTAATATGTAACGTTAAAAGTTTAATGTATTCACCTGAAATAATAATGCAGACACCTTGTACTAACATGTAAAAGTATACGTGTTTGTCGATTTTCAATATCGATTTATTTGAAAATAAAGCTTATATCTGAAACTTGTATCTCATTGCTGTATATGAA
This sequence comes from Bombus affinis, assembly GCF_024516045.1. NCBI lineage: Eukaryota > Metazoa > Arthropoda > Insecta > Hymenoptera > Apidae > Bombus > Bombus affinis. Next base: position 5,207,124 of record NC_066347.1, on the reverse strand, counting down.
AAAATATCATCCTCCATTTTCAACATACTTTTCCATGTAGGTTTACCTTCGTTCATGTTCCACCACAAATTTAAGGATACCTTGTACAATGAAATTATAAAATTGATAAAGCATTAACAATTCTTTAATGTTAATTACTGCAAGACAAAAAATTCACGTTTTATTCGTTTTATTGTTACAATTGAAAATAAAAATCGCAAGCAGATTTGTAGTTTGCATAAATAAAACAATATCTAATATTGCAATCATACGAGATTTATCAAGATTTTATATTTTATTCTCATCAAGATTTGGCTATTATTTTCACAATTCGTTCACACGCTCTAGAAATCTCCATTTAACGCAAGTAAAGGAAACCTGCACCAACATATCACAAACTGCTAATTATTAAACATCTGCACGATAAATATCAAAACCACAAACATAGTGACTTCTGCAATATCGATCGCATTGTATGATTATACGATCCTTCGATTATTTTAAATAACATGTTTGCGAACGTACATATAAACGAAACAGGCTCGTGTTCGCATAATCGTATCCATAAGACCCGTTCATTTGAAACTTGACAAATGATACCGAGTTATGTTTCGTATGATAACCATGAACACGACACATCTATGTCGACACCCGTAAATTCGGAAACGTTAGTTCAATGGATCGTGAGCTTGCACTCAATGCAGCCGATATTTGTCAATATTGGATCATTACGCATAATCGTACGCATTAATTTCCAGACCTGTATGCATATTGCATACGCACGAATCTAATTCGAATTTACGCGTGGCAAACGGATCCAAGATAAAATAAAATGTTCCTGTAAAAGAAATAGAAACACGGCCAAACGATAATTGTTGATAAACGAATTGTCAAGAGATTATAGGCTGAGAGAGAAAAAATGTGGAATTTCTATGTTAGTTTGCAGGAGAATGGTATTTCGCTGCTGGCACGCCGGTAAATGTAAGCCTAAGTAAATGCGGACGGTTCCTGGTCAGACAGACGTCGCCCAACACGTTTACGGTGAAATTTACTGCGCTCAGTTACAAGAACGATATTCCTACCGTTTTTAACATCGATGGAAATGTCAATGGGAATGATATCGTTGCAACTTGGCAGCTTCAAGGATCGAAAAAGAGATTAGGTAAATATTTTATTTAGTAATGGAATTATTCAGTATAAAATTTGTACGAATGGAATGGAAATGAAAAAATATTTGATGAAAGAAAAAACAAAATCCTTCCAGTCCTCAAAATACACTATTATGATTTTATAAAATTTCAATGAAAGATTATAAAATATTCGTAAACTTTCTATAACTTTTCATGCTAATTAGTCGTGACAATTCTAATGTTAAGCATTATCCGATGAAAGATAAAATAATCGATTATAAATTTTCCAACTTTTTATAATTCTAATGATAAGCTTCCTCTTTGATGAAAAGTAAATAAATTAATTCTAAATGCTCCGACTTTAAAATGTTAAAGAACCCTGAAGTTTAAAATAACCGTACCTTGATCTTTCGCGAGCTTACTCAAAGTGTTCTATACTCGAGCAAACGAGTGGGATAAACTTTAAAGAAAATATTTTCCATAAAGACAGCCTAGACCTCTGCGAACCTTGACACGTGAATCGATAAAACTAATATTTTCAATGGCGTGTTATCGGAATGTCGTCGCTAAACAAGTTGGTAGGCGTTCGATCTGTTAATAGCTTCATAACCCATAACACTAACCTGTTTGATCCTTTATATTCTTTTTTTTTTCCTTTTTGTCTCGGAGAAGAAAGCAAATAACTTTACTCTCTGTTTATGGTTCGATAATCAGGCTGGCGTTAAATTTGTTAAAAATTTTCAAAATTTTCTATTCCCAGGGCCTTTTCGTCACGTAATAGCCTTCGTAAAATACGATACGGTTCTTGGGATGCTGGTCTGTTACGAGTCGACGCATCACCAGGGATACAAGTTCGTCATGATTTGGTCCCGGGAGAGAAGCCTGCCTTTGCCGATCTTGAAGGAACTCAGGTCCAAAATGGGAGCATACATTAATCAAGACAGAATTCGGATGGTAGATCACGGAGACTGTTAAACAAACCGTAAATTTGCACGCAACACTGCGTCTCAATAAACTTAGTGCGTTGATAATTTAATTTTCTTACTAATCGACTGATATTTCGTGCAAGGGATTGGACTATCTTCACGTTGATAGCATTAAGAAGTCAATTGTAATGACATCCAAGGTCAACCGAAATTAACAAAAGACATTCGATCGTGTGTAAACCAATAGTACGAATAATAGAATAATTCTTGTTACTATACTACTAGAGATACTTGTTTATAAGAATCGAATCGTATAGAATAGCAACTAATACAAATAAGAATAATAATTTTAGATTTGTAATTGCACGATATAAATTTACAGACAGCACTCCCGGAGAATGAATGATTCAAGAAGGGTGACGCAGAATTTACTCGTTGAGCTCATGAAATATTCGGGTAACAACCAACTGAGCCAAGAGTATCAACACCTGCGGTCGAAATGGTATCTTGAAATACTTGGCTATACCATTGCGGCTGGAGTTTCAGCCATGACGCGAATCACCAATAAAACTGTCATAAACGATGTATTCCGTTGGGAAATAAGATACTGCGTTGAATATTTCGTAATCGAATAACGATATAGCGCACGTCATATAAATTCTAGAATATAAACAGATTAAATAAAAAAAAAAATTTTTTTTAATTAGAGGAAAATAATATTCCGAACTTTTTACTATTAATAAATTCATATAGAATTTTAGAGGTAACGTTTAAAAATTATACTATATTTCCCTATTATGTACAAACTGTAATCTATGACTTTTTTATTCGAACAGTAACATCATTAGTGTCCAATAACAACATATAAATCGACGGCAAATAATCTTCTGTTGGAAGAAATTATTATCTAAATTAGTCATATTAACCTCATTTATATTTACATCTTCTCATATTTCTTATACATTCTGTAACGAATCACTCGTTTCCCCTGCTGCTTTAAACAAATATTTCAAGGGGGTGTTCCCTCAATTTACAAACATTTCATAAAAAGAAAAAACCTATTAATCATCAAAAATTCACTCTAAAATAATTAACAAAGTTTTTCGAACCCGTAAACGGAAGGAATAGACAAATAACATCCTGCAATTTACACGAACGATAGAGCTACGCATTTGCACGGTAACTTTGAAATATACCGCCGTGTTACGTGCATTTTGGTCAGTCCGTTAATTGAACATGATTAGAACTATCGCTGGAACTACCGTTCGCTGTAGCCACGAAAATGGGCATGGAAACATGGTGTAAAATATCGAACGCTTGGAATGCGCTAGTAAACTCGAAGATCGAGTATTTCGCTATGTTTAATACTACAGCCCGCGAACAGCTCGAATTGTTCAACTATTTTCCAACTTTCCCTCTCTACCTCAGTCCCTGTTCTCTTCTATTCCGCTTCTCTCTGTCCCTCTTTGATGCCATTTCAAAGCGACCTGCAGATTTTCAGCACAAAACCCGGCTATAAATCCCGCGTATCACAATGACCGTGTCCGTAATAAATATTGCAGGCCAAACACCTAATGGGGAACGCCATTTCGGCGCGGACTTCGATGATATTGTTTATGGAGACTACGTACGGGAACGCGATATAATGGAAATTCCGGCGTCCGGCCGACTATTTATGGGACACCGTCATGTGCTACCCATTGCCGTATAACGACGAGTCCCTACTGCTTTCTCATGGTATATAGGCCACGTGACCATCCCACAGGGACAACTACTGCACGCTCTTCTCTCTTCCCTTTCTGCTTTCTGTTTCTTCCTCTCTTGCTTTATACCGTTTTTTTCCTGCCTTTTGATGTCACCCTTGGTTTCGTAAAATGATTATGAATGAGTGTGGCTTCGACTGTTTGATGCGTATTTCTGATAAACTAGTTTTGCATTTGCGTAATTAGTATTTAGATGGGATATTCTAAACACGTTCTGTATATTATAGACATGTGTAGCGTAATCAAGGGTTTTTAAAGTAAGGTCGAGTATAATATTCGAGGTAGATCCTACTTGATGAGTTATTGCTAGTTTCATTACTGTAGCCAAGCTGTGAACGTTTGTGCAAATTGTTGCATGGAAATGGAACCTAAGTAGAGATTTGTTTCATTCTTTAAATATTATATTGGATATTTTTCATATTCTTGCGGAATATACGTATTCTGAGCGCCCTTTCATATTTAAATTTCTCAAAAATATACAAATATCTTTTCCAGCGAATAGTAATATCTATGTATAAGGTTTCTTTTAAATTCAGGCAATATTTTGCTATTACAACTTCCAAGAATTATTTGACGACTGATTCCTTTGGAGATTAATTTGGAGATTCGTGTAATTGTAAAACCAATTCAGAAGACCACACGGTATCGGAATATGAACAAACATATTCAGAAACAAAGTTCAACCAGTTTCAACCATATTAAACTCAACACGTTTCTTTAGACAAAGCAACAGTTTCTTGCCCCGTTTGCAATTAAGTCGATTCTGAAGCTTGTATGTAAATTATTCGATGTGACGTCATTGAATCATGCACTATACTATTAATGGTATGTTACCCCATATGGTGTAGATAACCGCATTTATATACGCTATAGAGATATATGTATATATAGGCCACGTGACCGCACCACAGGGACACCCATTAAACCGACCCCACGGATCATGATGTCCCATGAACATCACTTGAGGGATTCCAGATTGTCTCGTGCACAAAAGAGACACAGGTGACGGCGATCGGGGTTTTTAAGGAGCGTTACTGTCCTTTAACTGTTTGGATATATTGTTAAATTATTCACTATCTCGATTAATTTTATCAATTAATTTTACACGAATCTCCAAATTCGTTGTAATAGCAAAATATTGCCTGAATTTAAAAGAAACCTTATACATAGATATTACTATTCGCTGGAAAAGATATTTGTATTGTTTTTGAGAAAAAGTATCATTTAAATGAATTAGCAGACATATCGTTTTTAATTTAAAACAACAGCATTATTTTCAGAGAAAAATGCTTTTATAAAAACACAAAAGAAAGAAAATTATTCTTTTATAATTCTCCTAATTTTAATTATAAAACTTGATAACACGGAGTGTGTTATAATTTTATTGAAGCTTCACACGTTCACTTCCATATTTAACAGTGAAACAAACGACAAAGGATGACTAAACGTGTCGAGGTCAGGTCGAAACACGCCAAAAACATTTTCCACTTGGTCGCAATGTTATTTCCAAGAGTCATAAACAGCGCAAAAGCTTTTTCGCGCACTTAAAAGAACTTCATTCACTTTGTTACCACTGTATAAGATGACCGAGTACCTCGATTTAATAATAATATTTATCATTTCAGTTATTACTACAGAGAATACAAATTTAGCTTTTGTAATCTGTTCTTTGTTTTCTTCAATTAACTAATTAGCATTTATTAGTTTTCATGAGGACTTATTAATTCGTATTAGTCCTGACCTTAAAAATCATTGATGAAACTATGGTGATTCTAAGTAGATCTGGTATCGTCAAAAATAAGCAAGATAATATAAACATTTCTGACAATCTGAAATCTGACAATCTTTTGCTTGAAATATTTTGGGAAGAGAAGGAGAGAGAATAAAATTTGTTCATTTGGTTCAGACTTCATTTGAGAAAAAATCAAACGTAAAAATTCTTCGAGCACAATGCGCTTGTTAACTAACTTCCAAGTGAACTCGTCAACTGTGACAATCAACGGGTTATCGACTACAATTTCAAACTTGATATTTTCCAAACCGAGGTGTGAAATAAAAAAAAAAACGTCTAGAATACTTTTTAATTGATTCTACTACTCTCTGAGATATCATTCTGAGTCGTAGAACATTACAGAAAATTAATAAACATATCTGGTTACGATACACGTTAAATATCTACATTACAAATTTCCACCAATGTCATGTAAAATTGCTTTCACAAGATACACGATACGTACGGAACGATACAAAGGCATTTAATTATAAATCGTTTCTCGAATGTCAAAGGTAGCCTACCTGAACGTGCCACAAATACTTGCGCTCCGTACACGAGATAAATTGGACTTCCTGTGAGGATATTGGGATATCGGGTAATTAAATTTTACACGTTGTAACATAAAGCATGCCCGTGTCGTTTCCCCACGAATGCATCGAATATTACGTAAAAGATATCGGTGTTTTTTTCAATGTAATTTTAATTACATTATCGTTCTTTCATCGACGACGTTCGACGTCTATCTTGGATCGAAAAACCATAGATAAAACGAATGAAAAGAATGTCTGGGCAGAGGCGGAGGTTACATTAATTTGCAAGAGAGCACCGAATTTTCTCGAGCGTTCTTTCTTTCAAAGACAGCCACCCTCTTTAGCGTACGCCGATAATCTTGTCAAAGAAAGGAGACTCTCGAATACAACAGATTTATACCGTATACATGCTTCGTCTTGTACATGATACATAAGGTTATATGTACCATTTACCAGCCCTTCGAAGGGCTCCATGAGTCGGCGATGCTCGAATCTTGGAAGGCTTTCGCGGATTAGCGACCAATTGCCGTTTTCTCCTCTTATTTCCGAGAAAGGTCCAGATTAATTCTCCCCAAGCTTGCTCGGGAATTGGCGTAGATGATATTAAGCTATTTTTACTTTTCGTGTCTGGTTAAATAAAGATAGTGCGACGTACAGAAATTTTCTTTTATAGTGATACTATCATAGTTGAGAAATTAGTATGATATTCACTAGAGATTAGTGGTTATGGTATTTAGTAGCCAGAAATATTAATAGAATATTCAATTGTTAATGCCGAAGTATTGTTTTGAATTCGAACAAGAAACCGCAATTTCCAACGTTTAATTTGCTATTTTGTTTCCTTCTCGTTGCAATTAAAATATACATGTCTCGTACAGAAGCCAATAGCAGTTACATTTTCGATTTATTTTTGCGTACAGAATGCTGGATCGTATCACCTATTTCGTAACACTCTACATATGTATATGAATATGCTCCTCTAAATATTAGAGTCACAGACATCACAAAATGTTAGTAAATTCATTTTAACACATTGAGGAAGACGCAAATTCACGTCTTACATACTTCGTGCGGTATCTTATAAAAATGTTAACTACTATTTAAAAAAGTAGTAAAAAAAAAAGGCAATGGATGCTACAAACAAAATGTTATGAATTTAATTTTACATTGCATACTTGAATAATATAAAATCGATATCAATATATTCGATATAATATTGGTCGCTCGGGAAGTTCGTTCCGATTTTTAAGGAATTTAATAAAATAATAAATCTTGCTTAATAGTTCTGCTTCGGGGAAATTGTCTTCAAGCATATCACGCTAAAAAAACGTTACTAAATGTGTTAGTTACTAAACGTTACTAAACGCTAAAAAAATGTTACTAAATATTTACTTTAAATGTGCTTATTGATTTTTAACAAAATATTACACTCGTTAAATGCTGTTCGGAAAGTTCCTTCCAATTTTTAACTCTCTGGTCGACATAAAAAATCATATTGAAAAGTTCTTCGCCGAAAAACCTGAGAGATTCTGCAACGATGGAATATTCAAATTGCATGAATGACGATGAAAGATTATGGAACAAAATGGCACCTATATAATTCGAGAAATGTATATCGAATCGAAATGCAAATCGGATCGAACTTTCCGAGCGATCTTTTGAATCTTTTCAATCGCTTCAAAAATACACGGGAATTCAGGCATATGCTTGTCGGAGCATACCGTCCGCAATGTATTAACCGTGTTTTCACATTAAAGATTTTCCCAATATAAGCTAACCAATTCCATTAAATTTAATCGAATCCTAAATCATACGCTCTCGTACTAAAATTAAAATATTGTTGGAAAATGGAGTCAATCAATTTGTATTCTAAGCGAATATATTATTAATGGCATTAACCGTGATACCTTAAATTAAATATTAAATAAAAACTAACAAACTCGTGCACTTGGATAATATCCTCTATAGGTCCAATTACCGTGTTCGCTCAATAAGATTCTACACGACTTTTAAGAACGATAGGGCCAATTTAGCTGGATTTTTTCGCTAAGTCTCTAAGCTTGTATGCCGAACATCATTAACGTCGTGATTTTAGGATTCTATTTTCACGATCGAAGGGTGATATAGAAGCGTGTACAGCGAAGATAAGGGTGTGCCCACCAATGACGAAATATCGTTTACTGCAGTTCTCTCCATCGCGTCCCTTGCCCGACTTCCCATGGGATTACAGTCCCCTAAGCTACATTTACATATACAGCCAGAGTGCTACTCCAACTACCAGTCGGTAAAAGGAAAGAATTCAATAAAAGGCGGGCGTCGGCCAGTTGTTTCAAGCTTCTAAACTCAACTGTCTAAGATCATGGAACTTGGGCCAAGATCGTGGGAGAAACTTAAACTTGCACATTTTGGAACAAGCTCCTTTGAAACAGAGTCTTTGATTATTTCTTTTTTTCTTATTTCTCCTTTTCATTTTCACCTGATTAAGGTATTAGTGTCTCTGAATCTTAAATTTCAATGAATAATAGACATTTACTTAATTATTCAGTTATTTATACGTTAGTGCTTATTAGATTAATATCATTAAATTAATTATTATTTGATTAGTAAAGTTGTAAAAAATACGAAAATAATGATTTGACAATGACGAACATATTTTTAACAGAAAATTTGTTGGAAATTTGGGAATTTCATCTGTACGCGTGTACAGATTAAATTTTAATCTCTAATTACGTTAGACATAATACAATTTAAGTTCACAGTACCGTATTCGATGGCTTGGCCGGGTCTCTCTCCTACCACACTGTGAAAAGGTTAAGCGTGTTTTTTATTTTTGTTATACTTCCTCGTCTAGTTACTGTAAACTTAAATTAAGTCATGTAGAATTCAATGTAAAGTTCAGCCACTCTTTGTTAATTTACAAACATTCATTTCTAATCCTATACAATCACAAAAATTATTATGTAAAGAAGACTATGAATGCCTATCGTAACTGTCATGTTAGTAGAAACACGAGCGACTAATAGGAAGAAGCGTTCGTCGCGTTGGATCGAAGGCCGTTCATTTCACTAGCGACAGTTTTCTGATTAAAATTTCGTTCCCCTTCTCATTTTTCTCAAATAATGTACGGTTATCGACTGGTGGCAGACGAACGGAGCGACACCAAAAGAAAACAATAAAAATCCATCGAGCGGGGCTCACAGATGATACGTCGATACCTCGAAACCGTATTAGGTTCTGTCAGAGACCAATTTTAGTTCGTCAGGACGGCCGGTTGATTTTAATTTGACTGTCAAAGCTTCCCAGCTCGAACATCTTCCCTTCCGCTTGACAAACGAGAAAATAGAACAACTGTCTTATTGCAAGTGGGACGAAGAAATCGTAAAACTTGTTCGTTATGGAGCACACGAAATTTCAACGTGTGTAAACTTTAGTCGTGAATGTAGCACACGAAAACAATGGAAGAGTAACATTTATGTCACTTGACCTCATTCTTTTATCGCAGCTGTGATTAGAATTTTACAAAAAGATGTGGAAAGAAATGGTGCATTAAAAGCAACCACGAAATATAATCGATATATAAATGAATTATCAGTAAAGTTATACGATTAGATGAGATGTAGTATTTTGCAAATTTGTATTTTTATGAATATATCATAGCTACAGAAATAGAACCTAAATAGATAAGACGTTGTTTTATATTCTAAATACTATAAAGAGTATTATAATTGTGGGTGTTGTATATTTTTCTTTGTGTGTGTGTGTGTGTGTGTGTGTGTGTGTGTGTATAAAATTGTACCAAAAATCATTGAAATATCGTAAATAACGTAAATGAAACGAAAATTCAATCTTGATGCTACCTATGGTATCAAAACATCGTATACACAGGCAAGCTTAAAAGCATCGAATCTTCGTTCAAGTTAAAAGCCATCGAAGGAATAATTTAAGCGAGTGAGGGATTATTCTTGGAAGGTACATCGTTGCTCTCCCAAATCTGTAGGATCATAACAAATGGCTGGAAGCACCCTAATGGAAATAAAGAAGGAGAAGGTGTCGGTGTTGGTGCCCAAGCAACGATTCGTGGTGAAAAAAAGAGGAGAAAACAAGCAGGTATAAAAAGAAAGATCGAGAAACAGTGAATACAAGATAAAGGAGGAAAACGAAATAACAAATGAGAAAATAGGAAAAATAAAACTGAACCCGAAAAGGGGAAAAGGTGGAATAAGTAAACGAGGGATAGTGCGAAGAAAAATAGCGTTAAGAGGGTGCCAATACGTATACTACAGTACTACTACCGAAAACTTGCCCTAAATAAATATCCCTTACTTTTTTCTCTGATACATCTTATCTGTGACAAATGGCAGGTTTAGAGTGCACGTTAGAAGTTAATGGGAAACAATTTTGGTTCGCGTGTCGACGAATTACCGATTGCATTATACTGAAGATCACATGAGGAAAATATAATGAGTCATATTTTTCATATTTCACAGATGAATAGTTTTAAAATTGAATATGTCGTCAATCAATTTTACATTATCAATTTTTCTCCTTTTTGTTTGATTTTAATATTAGATATATGTGTATCTTTAAAGAGTGCTTTACGAATATTCACTTGTTCCAAAACTCCTATAATCGTGAAAGTGAAAAAAATCGTGTAACTCAATTCCACGGAAGATTCGAATAAATCAGTTACATTAGACGAAAACACGATATAATTATATAGAATCACGTACAACAGTTTTGTAAATTGTATAGGAATACAATTAACAATCTGGTCACATAAAAATCGACCTTCGATTCTCCACATATCTACGGAACATCCACTTTCGCTTAGATACGTTTTGTCACATTCAACAGCCTGCCTACCAATCGTACGCCTACACCAGATAATCTTGACGTCTCGCGAACGCTTTCTAAACTACAACATATATACTGCAGCGACATATTTATGCACAATCCAGTGAAACAACTCCGAACCACCGTATCACTCGAATAATCCACCAGCAGCTTATCGGCTCAACGTTAGCCTCCGCGTGTTTTAAAGCACCGAACGTTACCTGCCACCATCGTGTGTCTGCAGAAACATAGACGTGAGTAAAGCGTTCGCTTAAGCTTAACTTATCAGTCGCGGCACGCAAGCATTCGTGACCGTGCCTCATGCAAATTCGTCCGTGTACAGCGACGCCCATCGGCAAAGAAAAAAAGAAGGGAAAAAGAAAAGAAAGACGAAAAATGGCCTATCGTTCGGATAAAGCTACCCTCGGAATCGAAACCTGCTCTTTTCTCTCCTTTTTTTTGGGGAGGAAGGGAGGGGTTGTATGGGGACGAGATCGCGCTAAGCCGCGAAATAAAATCCATCTCACGAGCGAGCTCGTGTTCTCTTAGGGGGACTCTTCAAACGGAAGAACGTAAGAAGATTCTATCTTCGAACGAGCGTCTTGAGATCTCGTTCTATGGACTGTAACGAACTGGACAAAGTACATTGATTCGCGTCTGAGCCGCTCGGATGAGAAACCTTCAGACGTTTTAGAATTCTCGAGACGCAGCTGATAACCTATATCTTGGCGTGTTCGATTGCTTGGATTGGGATGTTGCAGGGTTTATTGATTTAATGTTGTTTCTCGATTAGAGTTATTGATTGATACATCATCGTCTTTGGAATAGCGTTACGATGTTCTTATGGTAATTTTTGTAATTCTTGATTAAGCAAAATTATTTTTAATTTGTATTTGTAGATGTTGAATTATGCATTGTTTCGATCTTTCGAATTAGTATAGCGTAAAATATGCTCTTGTTAATGAAGCGTATATTTAAAGATAGAATATAAAATTAAATAGAAGCATGTATTATTAAGCCTTACGTGACTCAACCCTTCGCGTCACGCGCACGTTTCACAAAAGATAGGAACAGCAAAAGAACCAAGGAGGAAATGACGTTGGATTATATATTGTATGTTCTTTGCTTTCAAGTATATTAAATATATTTAAATTAAATATAGATTGTATGTTTTTACTAAATATTCAACTTTTATTCAATGCAACTTTTAAATATATTAAATATATCACTTAATTCAATTCTTTACTTCTTTTCATTGATGCCAATAAAACAATGCCAATAATTGTTATTCATCTCTTGCTAAGTTTCCTCTCCATGTATTAATTAAACAATATTTTTTATTTCATCGACCCCACTCAAGATTAAAAGGGGTGATGTCAAAATGGGGGAAAATCGGCTTGTACGGAACGTATGCATCAAAGATAAAAGCTACTATCTGATAGAGACTTCCACAGCATGAAATATAAAAAAGTGGTGAAATACTGGCCATTTTGACGGAATAAACATTTGGAAGAAAAACGAGTTATACGAATGATCTCGTTGCCAAGAGATCACTGGGTAAATCTAAACGACATCAGGATACAAATTGAAAGCATTTTATGCCTTCTGTTGAGTGACTGTAACGAATGCCGCGTCTTTCCGAACATTCTCTTCCTGGCCAGCTGGACAGCTCGAATTGGCCGATTTTTCAGAAAGTCTATTTACCTTCTATCCGTAACTTCGATCGGTCGCACTCGACCCTCGGTGATCCCATCCGTACGACAGGAAGGGTGGAATTTAATAAAAATGTCCACGATAAACGGGCAAAATCGAAAGCCTATAAAAATAACAAAGCAATCCCTCTTTACCTTCTTTCGAAAAAACGAAACAATGTCTCCTTATCTTCTTTAAAAAGGACAAAATTGTAAGTCTTAGTCTAATTTATTGATATCATAAGATTTTTTGTATGTTTTGATTAGCCATAAAAACTCTTTTATTCGGTTGAGCAATAAAATCCATTCATTTTTTTTTCTTAATATTAAAATATGAAATTCTGTTGCACTTATTAATACTTTATTATAAAATATTTGTCGAGTTAATTATTTCACTTTTCCCACTGTTAACGTCGTGCAAGGCATGTTAAGAGTGGAACTAAAAGAGCTTGGTTGAAAATCGCTTAAAACATCGACGTTAACCATTCCGGAATTTCCGCAATCCACTAATCCAGCCTCATACGCTGTAAAGCCGAGTATTAAAAATATTTCATGTACCGTACTTTAACCCGGCCGGAAGAACAGGCTTTTGCACGTATACCACGGTATAAAAGCAGCCCACACTTTTCCCTCTCTTTTCTCACTTTTGCGTTGCAGAACATGTAAACAGGAATATAAACCGTAAAATGTAATAAAATTATTCAGAGTTCCTTCGACTGTTCAAACACGATACAGACCTTTATACGAGATTCGATGATTTTATTTGCTTTTAAATTAATACTGGGAATTATTTCTTCATTGATTTTATTGACGATATAAAGCTATAAGCTGATTCCCGAATATCGATATAACAATATATTAATAAGATACGGTAGTGGAGTGAGAAGCAACTAAATTAAAATTCTAAAAATATATCTTATAGATTTTAACATTTTTCAAACGAAACTTCTAAATTACACGGGTTTAAAATAATTCATAAAATTATATTTTCAGATTTATATTTACTAAAAATGTGTTTTTGATCATTGAACCGAATTTATTGCGAGCCATAACTCAGCGTGCTTGAGAGAACGCGATCACTCGAAGACATTTTTAATTCGCACTGCCGCTGGCGTGCCTTTTGTTCCAGTATTTAGTTCCGGCCAGTTTGTGAGCATCCGTGGAACGGCGAACCCCTCGTGCATTCAGCCCCTAAACCACCCTTGAACCGTCCGTGAGCCAGACACCGTCCATGTGGCCGCACACTACTCTACTGGGTATATCAAAAATCAGTCGGCTCGAATCGAATCGTTACTCGTATTTTCAATCCAACAATTTCGATCTTCTAAAACTTTCACGCGATTTCAAGTAAATTGTTTTTTCGCTACGATCGGAAAATTTCGACGAAAAAATCTCTGAAAGTATTCTTTCATCAAAATCGAAGATAATTTAATTTTTTTTTTTTTTAGAAGTAATTGCTAAATTTTTCGCACGAATTAAAGGAATATTTGAAGACATTCGAGTTAAAAGATTTTATCGTTAAATTTTCGAACTGTCTAGAACAGAATTTCTTGTCGAGAAATATCAAAATACCGTATTATGTGATTCATATTCCGTGAGCATTCGAGTCGCGTGACAAACTGGTTTAAGACGCTCCCTGCATGTGTTTGCACAGATAAGGACAGAAAACAAAATCACAGAAGCACGTACGCGGTTAGTCGGATTAAAGATTAAGGGATTCGAGGAAAACGAGAAAACTAAGAAAAATCGTGTTAATGGTATTAAGCAGAATCCTCGCGAATGTCTATTATCGTTGAACTTCGTTTTTATTTCTAATCTTCTTAATCAGAAACTGAATAATCAAGGGAAATAACCAATTATGATAAAAAAAAAATACGCATATTTATAAAAGAAGCCAAAATACCGATACTATTTAAACTTAGCCTAATTAGAATATAAATGTTACACTTTGTTGAACACAAATATCACAGTATTCAATCTTAAGATGATACTTAAAGAAAAAAAAGTAAACGTATTTGGCATTGAACAAAATTTATAATCAAACATACATATCATAATAATCCACCACTCGAAAGAAAAATGCTCTTTCCATCCTGACGTCATGTCCTACCCAGCACGAACGTAATCATCCTCTCACAGCATCCTTCCTAAAAACACGATGGTTTCATGGCATCAATACCAGTCAACGGATCCAGCGTTCGAGACACGTCTGTCTCCGTCGAAACAATCGTGGCCACGTCTGTTCCGCGAAAAGAACAAAAAACCATGACCTAGGATGCGGCCGTCAGGCTGGCTAGTCATTGAAGCGGCGGTGGTGGAAGAGGATGGAGGGAGCGAAAAAAAGAGGTAAAAACGCTAAGAAACCGGAGAAGCGGGAGAACAATCGACACGACGACGTCGTCTACACGGCGCGAGCACGAAAGGGGTGAGAGACAAAATCCCCGAGAGCATATCCCGACGGGGATAAAACCACGCGACGTTGGGACATAATTGGCCGTAGAATTAGCAAAGGGGTTTCGTTGTTCCCCGTCTTGTGTGCGGTGGACCACCGAGAGGACCTGACTGAAAGTCAGACCTTGTCGTTTCGTGGGCGACATCCACGCACAACCCTGAGAAGCACGGAAATTTCGAAAACGAGGAGAATAGAAATGGACACGCAACCACCCTTTCGCTTCTCTAAATGGTTTAGCAAATTACGCCAAGCCTGAGATTGGATTTGACTCTGGTGGCTTTGCAGACGAGATCGACCAGTAACCTGTTCACGTGCTGAACGAAGGACATTGGCCAAAAGAGGGAAAAAAGGAAAAGAGTTTTCGACTTTCGAGCTCAGCCAATTTGCCAAAATGTCCTGTTCTTTTCCTAACTGTCGACTAGGTAGAGGGAAACAAGCGCGGTGATCGAAAGTCACGAGTTGTGAGCGACGTGAGGATGAAGGGTTCGTTTGGTCGCACCTTTTTCGCTGGTATTTAATTAAATGTCTGTATCGTCTCTTTTCTGTTTGGTTTAGGCAGTCACCGTAATTATTGTACCTGCGTGTTGATTATATATCTTACATAGAATGAGACGTATCATTTTATAGTCGCTAGATACCCTTATTCTCCCTTTTTGTAGACACTGCTTGTTGTAGAGTATTTTTATATTGTGTAATGAAGATAATAAATATTAATTTTGCGCAGGAACTATTTTTGTTTTAATATAATGCACACATTTCGACCGATGTGTGTGTGTAAAATAGAATAGAATGTTTTAACAGCAAATTAAGCTTTAGAAAGCATTTAAAAAAATTACACTTGTACGTAGTATTCTATAATTTTTAAAGACACGATGAAGTACTTTGTGTTGACCGTTTTGCGTGAAATAATTCTACAAAAAGGAGGTATATGAAAACTAAAAAATTCTAAAAATCCTAAAAATCGTGAAATATATAAAAATGCATAAAAGTTATAATCAAAGAGACAGACGTTCTACTAAACTCGTGGGATTCATGACAGATCGGTTTGTCATCCACGAGATGCGATACAGGGAGAATGGTTTCGCTACAAATATCCTTAAATTGCGTGCAAATATCTCCTGTATCGGATCTTCAGGTGGATTTTCGTACAAGGGTGGTTATCCACGGGGGGTAAAACGAAATAGAAACGGTGAAAATATCGAAGGGTCCCGACTACTCTGATAGCTTTCGATTTCTCGCGTGTAAACATCATTCCCTGCTGAGCCTTCTCGTTTCGCGTTATCATATATAAAAGCTATATATCTTGGGGGTTGTTAATAATCAAACTGTGCTTCATAACGATAAATATTTAAGTATCATATAGACAGAGATTTTTCCAAACTCTATATTGTACGATCGATTTTATCTCCTTTAATAATTTCATTTTTTCACAATTTTTATTTCGCAAGTTTCATATCATTTGTAGGAAATTCTTTACAATATTCAATACATAAACCAAATCTCTCTCCAAATTTTAATTTTTCTCTTCATAAAAATGTGAATTACTATACATGCTCGTAATGCATTCATCTGATAAAAATGTAAAGGAATATTTTGTTTCAGAATTGCCAGATAGAAATCCAAAGTGACTACTGACGTTTTAATATTATACGTAACATACAAATAGACTGACATACAAACTGAACGTAAGAATTACACCCAAATGCATCAACGTTCCTCTTTCATCTCTGCTATCAAAAACTGCTTCGCACTGTTTGTATGTGACCTGTAACGTAACCCTTCATTCTCTCGCGTCAGACAATAGATAACCGAAACAAAAAACGGATGCTCGATCAAACGAAAGCGTATGTAAATACGTGGATTTATCATATGAAGACCGTATCTCACGACTGTGCACCCGAAACGATACGAGAAAGTCTCTCGTTGAAATAAACAATCGCGCAATGATTCACGAGTCGGATTTTTCGAACAAAAGGTTCGACAAAGACGAACCCTTTCGTTCGCCAAATACCTCCGACCGACCGAATAAACACAAAGCCATACAGACGAAATAAAATAAGAAGAGAAACTAAATAAAAGATTCCGGTTGTTCTACGCTCCGACGACTACCAGATACGCTTCCTTCGTTATTGGCTAAGTGAGAATAGAAGAAAATGTTTTTACGAGAGTCACGAAAATCTCATAAAAAGCGACGCGAACAAACCGCACGATAATTATTACCAAGCTGCAGGCAGCTTAATGAAATAACTTGGTAACCTCGCTGTGTACCGTGCTGCGGCGTATCGAGCCGAAGCCGAGTCTCTGTCATCGCTCTCTCTGTTTGACCAAACACAGGAATCAACTCCCACCTCCCAGTGCCACCCTAAACCGCGTTCCACGATACCGAGAGGGTGCCTCTTCCATACAGACGACAGGAGGACCGCTAATGAATCCACCCCCTCCCCACGCCTCGCCAAACCTTTTCTACCCGTGTTTCCAAGCACACAAAGCAAATTTCGAAACGTAACTTTGATAAAAATGCAAAAATCCATCGATGGATCCAATTTTATTAGCCTGTTTTTATAATATGTATGAATACGTAGGATAAAATGGAAATTGATGCTCTGCTTGATTTGGACCACGTATGCTGCTGATACGGGGTCAGTTTGCGTGTAATTTCATGTAATAACGGGCATGGGTGAAGTACACAGTTGTTACTGCCAGAGTAATGGAGCATAGGTATCTAATATGTAACTAGCAGAGTTACGTCGGTTCTGTTTCAATGAATAACAAGGTACACTATTGCTAATTGAAAGTTTTGTTGTTTAGTCACTCTTCTATTGCTTCGTTACCGTAGTCATTGCCCTTAATGAGATGTTGCGGACTGGGAATAGAAACTACGATGATTCAGACTGATTCAAATGCACGATATCGTCGATTATTTAAATATTTCTTTTAAGTATTAATCTGTTAAGTTTGAGGAGATTACGAAACGATAGTTCAGCGAAGATATTGCCTATTCATTGTTTACTCTTAGTACTATTAGGTTGTCCGAAAAGTTTCCCTCGTTTTATGAGGAAATAATAGACGCACAACATTTTTTGTTTTATATTATTTTGTCGAATTACGTACGATCCATTTTGTTTTGTTGAGATAAACACCGTGACATTTCACAGCCTTGGTTTCACGTTTGTATGGTTGTGCATTGTTGTAAAAAACACGTTTGCGAAAGAAAGACTCTTTCTGAACAACCTAATATGTCTGTCATTAAGAAGTTTTTTAAGTTTAAGGAAATTATAAAGATTTTTGTTGATGCATTTGAGCTTCCGTTTAAATTTTATGTTACAGTGTTTCTCAAAGAATTAGGAATTAAATTCTATACATTTGCACATTTTATTCTCATAGCATCAAACTTTTGTGGCCATATGAAAGTACTATTAAATAATATCATCTTTAATATAACTATATTTGGATCTAATTAATTATTATGCAAATGATATAATCAAAACAGTATGCCAGTATTTTTTCTAGCCACTACAGCTATCAAAGACCATGTTTGTGCTTTTGACCCTCCAAAGAATACCACCGACAACACGTCTGTACCGTAACTCTTCCGCTGCAGCACCCTTTGCTGCTATCCCAGTCTTCCTTTTCGTATTCATGGAAACTCCCCGCAACACGTATCTCCGTAGTTAAGCAAGACTAAGTCTTTCCCGAAAGGACAGGTCGACACCGTCGTCGACGCTTTTTCAGCGTTTTTTTCTTTTTCCTTTTTTTTTTTTCTCCAGGAAAAGCAAACAACGGTAAGGGCGAGGGACGCGCGAGAACGCAAACGTTCTGTTCGCTGGCGGTTGTCAGGTGTCTGCGGAGGACCACGACCGCCCCGTTACTGCACGACCACAGATTCCCGACGGTCGTCACCCTCCCGCTGGCATCTCTCTCTATGCACCCTTCGCAGTCCGCTCCAAACGGCAATCATTTGCATATCTGGCGATCGAACGTATGCGCGTTCCGCGAAGGGCGACCAAATTCTATTATCGAATCCTGGTATGCGTTCTGGACAGGGGATGGCCGGACCAATTTGAGAAAAAAAAAAAAGAATAAGAAAAATAGGAATGCCGAGGATGAAAGGCGTTCCCGGCGCGTATGGGACCATTACGACCCAAGAATTTGCCTGGAGGTCGCAGAGGTTGCTATGGTTTGAATAGGGTGTACTTGTTTCTCGGCTAAGTGGAATGCTTTTTGAAGGGACAGTTTATTGTTTTAGGTTTCTGATGGTTGAACGTGAGGATGTTTTTGGTACGTATTTGGTATTTAGGTCGCACGAAATGGTCACAGGGAGAAACTTTGAATTTTTTGTAATATTCAGACAGACTGTTGCGGGTGCGGTATTAGACTATCTAATAATTATGAAATGTTTTGTATTTTGTAACTCCATGAAGAATCTTAATATTGTTAAACGTTAATATATTAAGAAATTTTTGAAGTATTTGAATGGCATTCTAGATTTCTGTTTTGGTGATTAGACATAATGCCAAACGTCGACTACATGCATATTGACAATGTATATGTAGTGATAATAACTGTAATAATGCTATATATATATATTTACAATGAATGCGTATTGATGATAATTATTCATTGATGCCTATTTATAAAAAATGATTAAAGTATGCGAAATGAAAATCATAAACGATCATGAACGAACAGTAAATGAAGTTCCTAATTTTAGAAGATTAAAAGTATGTAAAGTACTGGCAGAGCGATTTTTCAACATAAAGAAACAATAAAAATGCGTATCACTCGCGCGATGAGAAAACAAACGACTTACAAAGATGAATCTCAGATTCTGAATACCAGATAGGGAAGTGAGCCGGTTTCAAAGGACCCGTAATTGCATTCAAATATTACCCTCGACTTCTAAGTAACAAGTTACCCGCTGTCTAACGTAATTAAAACTTTCTCCTCTTCTCACGAAGATCCTGACCGTCTCACGAAGTGCGATCTACTACGCCGCATAATTAAAAATAAATTATCTCGTAACAAATGGTGCTAAAAAAATATTATAACTTTATGGGATGGCAGAAATTGAAGCGAAAAATGTATGAAAAACTTAACTTCGATAAATCAACTTTTCTGATCTAACAACTCCCATGATATTGGTTTTTCATGGCATTAATCAACGTTTATACAAAATATTCTCTGCGATAATATCAATCTAAAACCTTCAGTGCCGCAGACACTCATTAAGACATTAATCTCAGAAACGCTGAAATATTGAACGAAACACCGAAATCTGATTTGGAAAAAATTCATGCAGAGAACTTGTGATTCGTCGTGTGCATTCAGAACTTAGTATGAACTTTGCCCGTTCCTACCAACACAGACCAGCGGCATTTAGGCTGCGAGAGAAGAACGAGAAACTGTTCACGAACTGTCAAAATCCGTTCAAGTTTCCACAAAAGACCAGGAGCTATGCGTCTGGAAACGCATCTACGCACACACGTCACCATAGTGTTGGCGACACGGGGATAAAACTTCCTTCCGGCGGAATGTCGTTCGAGGACTACAAAAATATGCTTTCCATTTCGTCGTCGAAACGTTTGACGGAAATGCACGCTGGGGACCCTCGGGTAAACAAAAGCGGACCGAATTTGCGTATCTCTGTTTCCCAGCTCGAGTTGCAATAGGAAACAAAAGAAAATGTAGGGGCCGGGGGAAATTGCGGAGAAAATTTTAAAGATAATAACCGTAGTTTCTTGTGGAATTTCAAGTTTTAGAACGAAGAGCGTAAGATATAAATAAATAAATAAATAGAAAAGTTACTTAGCTGTAAATGTGGAAAAACAATAGGGACGTCGTATTATGAATCTTCGGTATTTTTAATTTTGGCTATTAAACTTTCAATTTAATGATGAATATTTAAAGATATACCGCACGAAGAAATTTGAAGAAAGACTCGTCTGATGTTCGAGTTACTGATAAGATTCAATTAAATAATAGTTCTTGAATATAAATCTTCAACAGGGAAGTTAATTCCATTAACTACCTATATTAGTTTCTGAAAACTACATAAAATGTATCTTCCCCTAATAATCGCATTAAAACAAGTTTATTTTACAATAATAACATATTTATTTATCATAAAGAAATTTTCTTCCCTGACCCTCTGCCACGATATTTCCCACTCCTATAAATCACGTCACTCGATGTAATCACACTTTAACTGCAAAATCCAAACTGAACACGAGACTCGTAAGACCTAGACTCTATAACCAGCAGCAACAAAAAAGAAAAAAAGACACCAAAGCTCAGACCATTTCACTCGCGTATCACAACCTATTCACTCGACTTTACATTCCTATCTCCATCCGTTCAAAAAAATTGTTATCATTTCGCGAATTAAATAGACCACTCTCTACCTTAATCTCTTGTTCGATCAAAAGCACGGTTCCACGATGGTCGCGTTATCCGTGCAGATAAGCTAGCAAGAATCGTGAAACTAGCAAGAACGTCGAGTTTGCAAGAAGCAAGTAGTATACTGGGCTGCGGAATTAAACGCGACCTCGAAGTGCGCCGCGGTATTCATCCAATCCTGGAAAAGTCCTATGGGGTCCTTTGTTTCTCAGCAGAAAAGGATCGAAACGAGGATGCCGCCGACCCCTGCAGCCCTCCTCGTCGCAGACGTGGTGCTTACTTTCGCTCCTAGGATTGCTGCAGCCAGGCCCTAATGAGGAAATACACTTTCGCTACGACGTGACAAAAGGGCCGGCACGCATAGTGTCAGCAACGTCAGCAGCGAGTCAGGTTCATTCCTCAAATGAGAATTCCCATCCCCCTGCGAGCTCGTACTCGCGAAAAGACCTCGGTTCGAGCACGCACACGTGAAAGGGAACTTGAACCCGATACCGGATTCGAGAATTCGTTTCGGGATTCCCCTTGAAAACAACGCCATCATTTATTTGGGGTGTAGCCCGACTCTTTCTATATGGCACGATTCTTCGTGTATTTGTTGGCCCGTGGTTTTTTATCATTGGATTCAAAACTGGAATATTTTTCTTTTCTTTTTTTCTCTTTTTTTTTTTCGACGGAGTGAAAAAGGATTTGGTAATTCTGAGAGTAGATGAATGGTAATTGTTTTAGTATTAGTTTGGTTTAATAATGGGATTAGTGCGGCTTAATAATGGGTGCAGATAAATGGAGGAATATTTGTTGCTGTTTCTCTTCTTTGTAGATATGGTTCGCCATAGTTATAACTTTCTCTTGTAGGTAATTATAATTATTCCAAAAGAATTCTTTCGTTCCACATATACGTATATTTAATTGATTCCTTTTATGCGTGTAATGTACTGTCTAATTTTGAGATTAAATTGCGCCGGGAATGCCAGATACAGTATAAATGATTCGCATAAAATAAGACGTAATAAAAGGTAATAAAAATTTCTCTTCCGAATTTTCTACAAATATTACAACTTTATATGTGTAGTACTATGTATTCAGAATAATTTCGTTAATACAGAATGCATATTTCCTTTGAAATTAAAATGAAAGAATTTAGAATTTTTTTAAAGCAGCTTAGCCATGGAAGTACACACGCTGTTTAAATCAAGTAATTTCATCTGCATATCACATTTTAGATGCCATTATTATAATAAAAAAGATATTTTTCTAATTTCATGCTCGAATATTTTCCTTTCTGTATCATTAAAAGGGAACATTTCCACAGAAGCTTCTCGTTTACATTAACAACAGAAAACAACCTGTCCCCTTTATTCTCGTATGAAATTAAATATGGCATCCAAACAGTCCACTCTTTCATGTACAGTTCGTACGTAACAATCCAATAACAATAAGGTTGTATAATATTATTACACTATACCATCGTATCGTAACGGTGAAAAACAGCTCGGCATTTGCACTTCTATGGTACGCCGTGTGCCTTAAAGTTCTCTCGCGATGGAACGCGACGTTATTCGAGTCGGCCGTCTAGAAAGCTTCTTTTTATCATTAGTATGAAGCCTCGACTCAGAGACTCGAACGATGAAACGTAAGTGGCTTTCCTTCCTGGAAATGTAAACGGCTTCTTATAAATGGCTGAGCAAAATCTCTCAGACCGGTATACAATTTGCTTTTCTAAGAAATTATTTCTCACAAGAGTAGAGAAAATGGAGAACGAGGAACAAGAAATGAAAATATTTCTACCTAACGCAACAAATCATCCTCATCTCATTCGAATCAATAGCTAATCGTATTTCATATTCTCCTCCAATTATTACACTACGTCTATTACCCTATCATCGGTAAAGTTTTGCATTGTTATATTACCAAGACTTGCATTATATAATTACCATGGTCCTTTGAAAACACACGAGAAAAATTTCTGATCTGCGTCGAATCTAAACCTGAAGCTACTCACCCTCAAAAATTATGACGATTCGTACGAAGAATTCGTGATTATTTCAATTTAAAAGCATACTAGGGAGCATCGTCAAAGAACCCACAACGAAGGGAGTTTCTTTTCTTTCGTCCTCCTCCTTCGTGCGAACTGCATAAAGGCAGACATCGCACGAAAACGGTAGATAGGCATTACGAAATAAAGAAAAGGGAAGGCGAGGAGAAAGACATAATGTAAATTGGGAGGGTGACGGACGAAAGGGTCTCGTAAGACGGGCTTCTCCTCTTGCTTTCCTCTTTTTCTACCCTCTGGATGTCTTCGCAGCAGCCAAGCTGTTCTCTCATCTCTCGCGACCTCCGGCTCTCTGCTTTCTGCGTGAATGAAAGTCCTGGCCGAAATGAATCGTCCTCCGCGAATGTCCTTTCTTCAGGCAACACGGATTCCTCTTTTTCTCGGTCTCGCGTTTTTTTCAACGACCATTGTGTCTCGTCTGACCAGACAACAGCTTGCTGTTCTTCCGATATTATACGCGTGACGGATGTATCCGCTTATTTATTAGAGTTCTATCCACATTCTTCACGTTCTCCACTTGCGAAAATTAAATGGAAACGTCGAGGAATGAAAATGGTCGATGGTCGTACCAGTCTGATAAACTGTCGTTTGTAATTGTCATTTGTTTAAATTGTTTGTCTTGGGCCTCTTGTTTAACCGTTATTATCTATTAGAATGAATTATTCGTGACTCGAATATAGGTATAGATGGAAGGTTGAAATATGAGATAGCTCGAAAAATTCAAAAGCTAAAAAGGATTTAACTAATACGAATTCCTTCAAAAAGCTTCAAACAGCTTTTACAAACTTATAGAATATTTTGTTTCTTGTCCATGTTTTTGGAACGAGTTTCGTAATGATCACGGTAAATGATAACGTTCATGGACCAAAATAGCTTTCTGAAATTTTAATGCCAAAGAGCTTGACATTGATGCTTATCTCATATTAGGTTGTCCCAAAAGTTTCTTTCGTTTTATTAGGGAATGATAGGTGTACAACATTTTTTGTTTTATATTATTCTGTTTTATTGGAACAAAATGGATCGTACCTAACTCAATAAAATAATATCAAGCAAAAAATGTTGCGCATCTATTATTTCCTTACAAAATGAAAGAACTTAATACAATTTCATCAATATTCTCTACCTTTTGTGGTTTCATCGAATGGATAAATAAGCAGCTTAAATAATAACAAAACTTCTATTTGTGGAGGTATATTGCAAGAAGTATCGTTCCAATTAAACTTGTATCATAACTTGTTCTATCATCTCAACATATCAAAGAAGACAGCAAACCCGAAATAACCTCCTTCGTTTCTGTTCGCGTTACAAGACGATATTATGTCAGAGAGTTCTTCTTTTTTTTTTATCTTTTACGGACATACTATCGCAGAGAGGGGAGAAACGTGCGTTATGACGATCGTTCAACGGAACGTTCGACACGATTTCATCGTCTCTTCACGGCTCGAGGATCCAGGGAGGTTTTCTTGAGCGAACATGAAGTGGATCTTGGACACGACATGTGGCCATATAAGGAGTCCTCGTCCACGAAACTCTTTCTTTTCAAGCTCGACTTCTCTCCTTCGCGAACAATTGCCTTGTCTCTTTTATACCGGCGAGAATTGGATTACGCGAGAAAGAAAAGTTGCTTGTACAATGGACCAAAGTAGTGAAATGAAAGGAACGTTGTAGAGAGTTCGTGCTTTGGAAACTTTCCTAAATCTGCTGTTTTTCTAATTTTTCTCAATTTTATGTCTTATATTATTGATTAAAATATGAATGGCTCGCTTGGTGACACGATAAATGATCATATTCGAATAGGTCAACCGTCCAGTTTTATTTGCGTACATGATAGCAGGAAATTCTAATGTAATTCTCTTTTTATAGTATGTACGTAATATTGTACGCTATCGATTAAACGAAATTAGACTTTGATGCTACTGTGTACTTTAAAGATTGCCTTAAGTTCTAGTACACTTTTTTACGGTTCAACTTTTCTTTCTCTTGCGAGATACGTATTGAGATATTAATAATTATGTTAATGCGCATATTGGAAGAAAATGTCAAAGTATAACATATAAAGCGTGACTCTATATTGACGTCAGGTATTTTTAAGGATATTTCAGTAAAGAAAAATTTAGAGTAGAATTCTTGGATCTTCGCACATCATGAAAAGTATAGAAAGAATAATCCCTACAATTTTCTCTACTTTCATTCATTTCCATTTGCAATATTCGACATTTCCTTCGTATTATTCCTATCCTTTCGTTTCGATTCAATTTCGACTACGTCTAAAACACTGTGTCACGCGGAATTATCTTGAAAACGTACGGGAAACGAAACAAAGAACCGTTTCGTGGGAGAGTTTGGAGTTTGGATTCACTGGGCGAAATTAGCAGAGAAGCTCGCTATAGCGTGTAATTAAAAGATTAAAAGGATAAGTGCTTTCGTATGCTCCTTCAGTCCCTCGTCTAGAGCCGGCACGATTATCAATGAGCGCTGACCCTTGCACTTGCCACTCGAATTTCGAGATTATCGATCATCTGGAAAGTTTTCGCGGCAGCTTCTTTGTCGTCGGAATAATTAACCGCGCGCTATATTAGGTAAGAGCCCGAACGAGATTGATGCGTTGAAAGGTTTCGCAGGAATCGTTTCCATGGGAATAATTGAGGGCTCGGCCGAGGGTGAACGGAAACGGCTCGGCGCTACTAGGGAGATTTAAAACACTTTCTTAGGGACCAAGCCTCTGTATCTGGCCGCCACTATTCCCAAAGGCTTTGCGAGATTGGATCACGTCGGTGTCACATACTCAACAACCAATGTCGGCCAACTATCGATTTATTACGGTCTAGAACTGTTGCATCGATGACTGCGCAAAATAGAATGGGTTACTTACTCAGGAATTTGGAATTGTCAAAGGGTTATCGTTGATTTCCACTTTGATTTTCGCTTACCTGTGAACAAGAAAAGAGATTTTTGTTAAATTATTGAACGACGAAGTTGGACAGAATTAGAAACTAAATAGAATAAGTTTCGTGTTCGTGGAAATGATTTGTGTGTATTGCACAGTTTGTAATGTAACGACGAAACTATTTTTAGTAATATGGAGTTACAGAATCGTAGGATAATTTCTAAATGTAATACACAATAGACCTTTTATAATAAGGGTATCGAAAATATTCAACATTTCAATAATTAATAAGTCAATCGCAAAGTATATACGTCTATGTTATGAATACGTTTTCAAATCTGTTACAAGATAATGTCATTTAAAATGTAATATGTGATAATAAGAGTTTGAAGAAAATCATGTTCTAATAAAGATATTCTTTTTCAGTCAAGAACGTGGATACATTTTGCAATATATTCCTCGAGCTAACCAAAATTCTTATGATTCACCGTTGTTAATATTTAATTCATCATTTGCCAATATTTAATAACAAAAATCAGAATTTAGTTTAAGAAAACATTTTATGAAACCCAGAGGTTCTTGAACTGATAAATTTCAAATCTCAAGAACCGATGCCACGTCCATAATACATGTGGTCACGTACGCCACGATCGCAGAAACGCGTTGTGCCACCATAAAAGTTTTACGACAGAGAAATCGGTATACTACCTATAGAAGGAGAACGGAGAGAATTTCAAAGTGGAATCGCGTAGGTAAAACTAG
Organism: Bombus affinis; assembly: GCF_024516045.1. Lineage (NCBI taxonomy): Eukaryota > Metazoa > Arthropoda > Insecta > Hymenoptera > Apidae > Bombus > Bombus affinis. The sequence goes on along the minus strand of NC_066347.1, from coordinate 5,179,951 downwards.
AAACCGGTTGAAACCCTTTAGTGTCCTGCCGTAATAATAGATACGTGTAGTCCATTTCATGGGCGGAATGTCGAGAACAGCTTGAGGAACAAATCGACCCCTATGGACTCACTTGTTTAGAACCCCTTTAGCATTCGCCGCGGACACCCCTTTGTTCACTGATACACAAAATTTGTCAGTGACTCTGTCGCAGAATTTAGCAATTGCACTGACCGATCTCTAGGTTCGAGCAAATAATGATTCAGTTACAGCAACAGATTTTATAATTTGTTACTCGTATTATTCAATAGTACACAATTAAAATAATTTCTAACTGGGATTATACAGATGCTCGTTCTAATTATTAGGTTCTAAACTATTATTTAGTATATAACTTAGTATAAGTTAGTCAACCTGTTATTATATATTCTAAAAATTATAGAAACTGAAACACAGTTTTTATAAATATTTATAATCATCAATTATATCTTATAATTTATCCCACAAACTGAAAACGATACTAAAAATCTGGCATATATTCAACGCGCATCCCTAATATTACAAACGTTCCAAATAAACGTAACTAAGCAAAGCAAACTTGCCATTCAATTATTCCCCTGTCCCAATTTAACTATTTTTTCTCAAACAACCTTGTCATCTTTCTTTACTTTAACAATCAATTACATATACGCTTAAATCAATTTCTCTATACACACATACACACATACAGACGTAGAGCACAGGTTATTTAAAGAACCTAACCCCCAGAAGGAATCGCATCAATGAACAGTTCAGAGTTCATTCTGAACGTAAAACCTCTCGGAAGACGTTTAGAGTCCCCATCCAAACGTGGATACTGCCTCGAAAATCCCACAAGCGATTTTGTTTGTTCTCACGAGGGATTCGAGTCCTCGCTCAGGGATGACTCATGCTCTTCCTGTCTGTTTTTAACCCGCCGTGGCGTCGTGGGCATCCGGGGCGTCGCGAGGGGCTAGAGTTTAATCTAACAACCCCTGGCTCGCTTTGCATGGCCAGGGACGAGCCTGGCCTCCCGTAGAGAGAGAGAGAGCTGGCCGCAAGGGGTGCTTCACCCTGGCTACCAGCCCCAAAGTCGAACTGCCGCGATAACCTCGCACCAACTTCTGCTATGAATAACGTTTGTCATGAATTATCATTACACGACACGAATCAACGTGCCTTACGTCGATGCCCCGGGGTTTCAAATCTCAGGAGATCGCGAGATGTTGATAAGGGATGAAAAAATGTAACACGTGCGGTGTGAAACGGGGGAAGGAGTGTTTGCTACTGTGAAAGGAAGGAATCGACATTACGTGCCTGTTTTCTAATAGTGAACAAGATTTGTCTCTGCCCTTCCAGAGAAAGAGAGCAAAAGTTAATTTTCGTGAAATGAATTTCTCCGTAGAAACGACAAAAATAATTGTTAAGTGGCATGGTGTCTTAACAAAATCATTTGTCAGATTTAGATTTCAACAGCTAAAAGATGGCAACTAAAAAAGGCAACTTTTGTTCATTTTTTAAAGTCACGGATAGCGAAACAAAATTTCGTTCCACCCTTGGAGGGATGGTTTATTTGCAGCAAAGAAATTAGTAATAATGAAACGTATTCGGTGGTAATACGATTTACGATGCACCATGAAGCGAAATATTGGGCGGATTGAACGAGTTTATACCGTGAATTAACTTAATCAGATTAGTTAGCAGCTTTGATTTTAAAAGGGTTAGAATTAAGAAGCTGATCCGTGATAATCAAAGAAACAAAGAGAGGAAAGGGAAGATGGCAAATGCTTGATTTAATTTTGGGCAATTTAGTAGGGAAAAGCGAGTATTGTAGGAAGTGGATTGTGAGGCGACGAGTATTTTGTGCAGTAATTGTTCGACATACTTTTGTGAATTTTTTTTTTTGTATATATATATTGTATATGTATTTTTTATGCGCACAAGGAATGAGTATGAAAGTCACAATGACAGAGAAAACAATTTTACAATTGTTTTGAACAGTGTACGTTTCAGAAAAATGAATTGAATAACAATGACTACAATGTAGATGTTTCTGTAAATTCATATCTTTATGAACATAATTAACTAAACTGACTATATAAAGATTTGTTTTTCACCTGTAGATACTATAACGAATTCTCTTTTTTATTTTAGAAATTTCGCAAATTTTTGAATATTTCGTAAATTTGTACCCTCCATAGATGAATAAACATTCGCAGTCTAGTAATAACATCTACGGCAATATTAATAGACATTTCAATATAATTTGAATATTATTCCAATGTTAATTAAGTAACGTAACAACCGATGGTAATCCTTAATTTAGGATCAAGCATAATAGAACATTCAGTGATGCAGAATCCACTACAGGTCTTTGACAATCGTATCACGCAAGGATTTGCATTTCGGATTTGTGTATAATATACATTATCCTTCGTATTCTATCGATTCAAATCTAATCTCGTTCAGCTGCTGGGTTTCGCTATTGAGAATCAGCTATGTGAATATTAGATGGGCTTTCGGATAAGATAGATTTCTCGGTAAGTAATAAGATATGCTATATACTAATCGTATTCATGAATATATCTGTATCACTTGCAACAAATTTTATCAATAGAATATCATTTGTTAAATATCACAATTGATTTTTAACTATTTTAATAATTTTCTACAATTTTATTCAAATTTTTAATCTTTTAATATTGCAGCTATTAAAATGAACATTTCAAATTATTGGCTTTCACAATCACTGAATGCACGTAGACGCTTTTACCGAAACTCAATGTTGACTTTTATCGTGACCGAAATATCATTTGATATGTCTACCTATTTTCATCGACCACTTTAATTTTGCTTATCTATATACATATACTCGTTATGGGTCAAGTAAACTGTAATATTAAGTATTAATTTATATCGACAAACTGATATTATATACCTATACTTTCTCTTAAAAATCTCAAGACTATACAAATTTTAAATTTTAATCCTCTCTCTTTCAAAGATACATTTGTTTCGATTCAAAAAATGTAATTCCCCTCAACATTCTTTTTGAAAAGACAAACTAAGAATCATTCTTCGTAACGAGAAATGAAACTCGCAAAATATGACTGCAAACAAGTGAATCCAAATTTCCGAACCTAACTACCGAACATAACACAGCAAACTAACGTCCCAAACAGTTACAAAGCGTACCAGTTTGGCGCGACATTTCCGGCGCGATTCAACGCGGAACGTTTCCGTACGTAAGTTTACGTTGATCCAGCGCATAATAAAGCCGAAGCTCCTTATTTGTCGCGCGTAGATTTCGTCCTCGGCCGTTTCACCATCTGATCTGATCTCGATTTCAGTCACGATGCCAGCGAGATTCCAACAGACTGGGCGTGACGTCATATCCGGAACTCAAGATCCTCGCGTTAGAAGATTCCGTTCGCGTGTCTCCGCTCGGCGAACCTCTATTTGCATGTGCGCCATCGGTTCCAAAGAGGTTTCAACCTTCTCTCTCTCTCTCTCTCTCTCTCTCTCACACACACTTTCTCTAAGGTATTCCAACCGCTTCGCATTGATTTCGTATCGCGTTCAGCTGTAGAATTTTAAAACTTGAAGGGCGTCCGTGCGCGTATCCACGCGAGACCATAGATCGACCAGTAGCAAAGAATCGAAAAGTATCGAGTATCAGAGGGAACGACGGTGCTCGCGATCGGTAAAACGAGCCACGAACAACTTCCTACTTGGAAAACCATCCCTTGACTTCGGGACGGTATCGTGTGTCGATTTCACGAATAAACGAGGTTGCAAATGGGGTGCGTTGTGCCGGATACGAAAAGGTTACTAGATCGATCTGTCTTACATGATATCTGGATATTATTCAAATAAATCGTAGTTCTTGTTTGTATTCTTAGCTAGCGGTGTAAGGTGAAATCATTGAGTGAGTAGAAGCGTAGGTTAGGATAGGTGAAAGTTGTTTGCGTTTAGATATACACATACGACTTACTAACACAAATTAAAATGCTTTATTAAGTGGTCGTATTTTGGATGAGTTTCGAGAAGAACTAACATGGTGTTCTCCTAAAAGCGTATATATAATGTGCAGCTTATTAAGGAAATTTGAAACATATGATTAGGTATTCGCATTTTGGACAACTTCTTTGCGAATTTATGTACGATGTTTCCCTAGAACCAGCGCGTGTTTTAATGAAATTTTGTTGCCATAACTGCAACGAAGAGCTTTTTCATCGTTTTTGTAATATCGTAAATGATACGAAATTTAATATACTCGGACCTAATTAATTAATATGCGCCGAAATCTTTTGTAGTTATGTACCTTATAAATTTTCGAACCACATCGCGTCAACGATCAGAAAATTAAATTTCTATTTCTAACATTCTCGATCATCAAACCCTTAACGATCTACCAAAATCTCTTCTGAAGTCTCACGCTGACTCTCGTTTCTTAGCAATCGTATCGATTATCCGATAGATTAGATCTACATCACAGCGTCCGTGGTGTCCTTCTTCAAGCTCAGAAGGAAAACCGGGTGCTCTCTGCGATTGCGATTTCCGAATACCTGACGTCCCTCTGCCCTTGCATCAAACGTACTACACCAAGTGCATAGGAATGTGTTCGTTTACCTCGGAACCGCATCGCGGCATACTGTTTCAATTATGAACTAATTACCACTGTCACATGTGTGCGTACGCGTTCTGCTACGTGTGCACGAGCTGTGCAATTTGCCACGAACGTGGCAACATCTGCGTATGGTGCTTCGTCCGTAGCTCCGATCGTTGTTTCAACCGGCGCGTCGTTAACAGCACCGTGCCATGTGGCATTACACATGTTCGCGAGGGGTGAGCGGTTTTGGGGTGGTCCAGGTCCAACCCAGAGTGTGATGCACCCTTCTGGCTTGCAACATTGCGCTGTCTCAAGGATCATCGTTAATTAGGGGCTCAAAAATCGTAACGCCGTTGGTTCACTGCTATTTTTCATGGAACAGGGTTCTAGGGTTCTGGGTTTATGTTAGGTTGTCCGAAAAGTTTATTTCATTTTATTTTATTTTTTTTTTATTTGGAAGAATTTTACAATCAATTCTCATTGAGAATTATAAGTAATTATTATTCTGGCGTGGTACTATGTCATGTTTAATAAGTGTTTATCGTGTGTTTGATTCTAGTTGAATCTAATGTTTAAATCTAAAGGGTAATGTCTTTTTAGCCTGCGGATCTGATATGTCGTGTCAAGTAATTGAGTAATTAGTGGGTTTTGATGGTTGTTACTCTTATGTTATATCTATTACTGAATTTATTTCATTTTATGAGGAAATAATGGACGCACAACGTTTTTTGTTTTATATTATTTTGTCGAATTACGTACGATCCATTTTATTCTGTTGAGATAAACGCCGCGACATTTCACAGACTTTATTTCACATTTTTACGAAGGTGCACTGCTGTAAAAAACACGTTTGCGAAAGAAGCACACTTTCCGGACAACCTAATAATTATTAAACCGCCGATGCTTATGTATTTATGGGAAATTTGAAGGTGTACAAACGTACAACGTAAAGTATTCGTTATAAAGTTTGGTAGGTGAAAGCAATCTTTGATTAGATTCCACCTCTTTTTCATTGTATTCATAAAATATGAAATTGAAAAATAAACATTCGCGGTCTAATTAATTGTAAAGAGCATAGGTATATATTTTTCAACACATGAAACTGTGATGCGGCAGAAAATGAAATTCTAAGTTAATCGAGCGTGAGATTAGAGTAAAACTTTTGAGAAATTACTTTGGAAAATTAATTAAAACTTGAGATAGATGATTAAATCTACGTTCTTCTAATCTTGGTTTTCGTCGCTACGATTTTCAGCCCGCCAAAGTTATTGAACACGCGGCAGACGTTTGTGTGTCTCCCAGCGTGTCTCGTGATTATGCTTCGATAATTTGCACCCCGACGTTTGCGGCCACGGCATCTGGAAAATGAAATTCTCGCGAGTCAACCGACTGGCAAGTCGAGAAGCTTATGCCAGACGTACCGTATATCCTACGCTGGTCTTAATTAGCCCGTGACTCGCGTATAGCGGGATGCTGAGATCGTGATCACTGCGCAACGATGTCGTAAAACGCTTTTAAACGTTCCCTCGCTTGGAACGAGGCACAGGTATAAATTCGAGGGACAAAATTATTTTCTGCCTCGTAAACATCTGACGCCAGTCGTTCGCGGATGCACCACGAGATGATGTGCATGGTTACGCCTTTTAGTTGCTCGTTTCGGAGATCCCTCTTCGCGTGGAGACGCCTCGGGAGATCAACGAGTTTCTTGTGAGAGCGTACTTGGAGATTCGTTCGATATACAGAGAATCACGTAGGCGGAAGGAGTGGCACGTTTTGTTTGATTGTTGCATTTCTTTCTGTGAGTAGAACGTAGTAAATTCTCAAGGCAATTGTGAAGTAGTCTTGTAGAATCGTAACTTTGATATGAGGCGATGGGTTTTAACATACCTGTTAGAAGATGAAGCAGAAACAGATAGGGAGCAAGAAATGTACACTTTCTTGTGAAACGTATCAATGACTTTGAAAAATAAAAAGTGTTGAGGTTGACTGGTAGAAGAACGAGTGGATGAATTTGTAATAAAAAATATATTAAAATAAATAAAGGTATAAGTGTAAGTATAATGTATAAATGTAGGTTTATGCTGATCCAGATTCTTACTCTCATAGTGTTACAATACAATAGAAAAATAGGGAACACGTTCATATATTTATAGTAAAAGGACATTGCCAAAAAAGTTAACCTTATATCTTTAACTAAAGGTTACAAGAAACATAAATAGAAATCTATTAGTTTCTTTGTTTCTAGAGCTTGTATAATGTATATTCAAGGGTACCTTTCCTTATTTAGAATATTTTTGTTTCACTAAATTCTATTTTCTGCCCAATAGCGATCTCCAGGTCACGGATATACAAAAATAAAGATGTAGAGTTTCCTTGAAGTAGTTACTTCAACAAAAAGAATAAATATTGTGAATAGTATATACATTTTTTAACTAGTAGAAGTGCTGGCTCGTAAATTGAGAGTCTGTTAAAAGTTAAAAGTGTTCTGCCTGCTTCAAGTCTTTTGCGTTATATTTTTACACGGGAAAAAAAGAAAATCTTTAAAATATGTATAAATAACGATAACTGCAATTTGGACAATTTGGACTGTGAGTACGTCTTCGCATAGACTAATCACGTGATCGTTATAGTTCGAAAGAAAATTCAATTTTAACATTCGACAAGAACTTTAGAAGCAATAATTTTTAAATTGTTTAAAGAACAAGAACTTTTAAATTTTCATCAATTTAGAAATTTCATACACTTTCACGAATAAACAAATTGATATTTCTAAAATATTTTATCCGTCGAATTCTTATATTCTTATGTAGTATATGCCAATATGTATAGAACATGTAGCCGCAGTGGTTTTTGTCGCTCCTATGTCAGGTTGTTGAGAGTGAAATTTGTCATAGCCTAGTTTTGCCCCTCGTCTACTGACATACTCGATTTCCATGTAAAAATTGAGAAGCGGGGGCGTTCCCCATGTGCAGACTCTCGACACATTTGTAACAACCTTTTCGCTACTCCGATCCCATTGGAATTCTTCTTTCAAAGAAAAAGAAATGCTTCATCACTTCATTCTCCTTTGCTGTTATTACATCCATTTTAGTGTAAAATAATATAATTTACTTTGTTTCAATGAAAATATTATTTCATGTTTTCAAACATACTAGTTTACGATATGAATTAAACGTTTGATATTTTTGACAAACGAAATTTTTAATTACTGTTTGCTGACACGTGACTGCACAGTGCACGATGTGCGGGACTTTGACAAATAGACAATTGTACGGCACATCTATTGTAGTCACGATGTCACTAGAATTGCTAGACACCTTCAAAAATTCATAAACCTTTTTCTGGACGCAGCAGAATATTTTCTCATTATATTTCTCACGTTTAAAGTTCAACAAGAACATAGAAATAATTAAACAGAATACATGAAGATAAGACAATCGAAAAAATAACGAGTTCTTCGTGGTTTTCGGACAAAGAATGGTTTAAAATTTTAATCTTCGAAATATCGAACTTCCAATCGAATTCAGCTAGAAAATAAATCATCTTTCGTTTGCTATATTATTTTTTAAGATTTTATAAACTGTTTGAAGATTTTACAAATATTTATCTATTATGTAATTTAAGATTTCTATTTGTGTATATTACTTCATAAAAATATGTTTTAAATAATCAGATCATTGAAACAAAATTTCCATTAGATCTGAGCTATACAAAGAGCAAAGAATAGGAGCACGATGAAATTATCTTGAATTCTACAGAAAATGTACAAAAACATCTATAAAACATTTTGAAGCATAACAAAGCCCAAACGAAAAATTCTTTCAGTATTTACGTAAGTTGAAACAGTAACATAAGAAGAAAGCACACGTTAAAAGATTTCATACAAAAGCTTCGGGAATTACGAGGATATTAAAATAACATGTAGCAAAAAGTCAACGAGCATTGCAACGTAAACTTGCGGAGGCATGGCAGTGGTATGGTATCGCTGTGGAAAATTTCATTATTCTCTGGCTGATGGAAAAAGTTTCCCGTCTCTCAGCGACTTTTCTCGATCGATACACAGATGGAACACCGATAAACGCGCAGATGAACCGATGCGTGCATTAATCGTCGAGAGCGGAAACTCGTTGAGAAAGAAACAGGATTTTTACAGACGTATTTGTAAAAATAGACGAGATCTCTTCGTACCGTCGTGAATACCTGCTCAACTTTTTACCAAGTTTATGGCATAATTATTTTCCTACATTTATTTACAAATATTTTACGTGCAATCTCAATCCAGAAAAATACTGATTTTGGATATTAAATTGCAAAACAATTGCAAATGAAAAGGTTCTTCAATTTTTTTGTGTGTGAATGTTTGAATTGTATATAATCTCTGAACTTTAAAATATTGTAGGGAGTAAAAATTTTGGTGAAAATATTTTACCAGAATTAAAAATCTCAGAATGTTTCATATAACGCATACCAACAAATATTCGAATACTTTTATAAGCTTATGTATACCGAATAATCAATTGGAATTCGCATATATATGTATTTTATCGTTATTACAATAACATCGAGTATTCTATATAAATCTTCGATAAGATTAAAATAATCTGAAATTAATCACGTGCCAGGGTTCTTGCGTTACATTCAGTTTTACTAATTACACAAAGCATCGGAATTAAATTCGGGTGTGACTCGATGGACGTAATTGTAACAGCGATGAAAGTATATTTTATTATTGGATAGGGATACCTCGATAAAGTAATTGGGATATACAAACGAAGCACCGATAATTTCATATCAATTGTTCGATGTTACTATAGATGTGTACGCGATTCATCCGTGTATTCTATCGTCGCACGTTTCTCTACAAAGAAACAGTTTGAAAAGTAATTAAACTGTGGCGTAATTAACGTTTACGTAAACAATGAATATATCGAAAAGAAATTTCGATCTGGCAAGTCACCCTTTTCTTAACCTCCAATTTATATGCATCGCGCTTTACCTCAAGCTTTTTCACGACCCTCTCGAACGGATAATCAGCGAGTTCGTTCGAGCAAATTTGCTCGCCGAGGCTCAACGTAAGTAAACACTTCGAGAAGCTCCGTTAAATCCTCAGAATACACTTGGGAAGGGTGAAAGAGATGGATGATTTCCTCCTCGGGACGAAAGCTGTCCTTGCTAGGTCTGCAGCTGTTGACCACGGCCAGTTGCGTAGTGTCACGCGATTAAGATTCATATGACTGACCCACGATCCCTCGAGCTCGCTATTTCTATTCCAAGGTGCACTTAGAGCATTTAAGCTTTCCTTATTCTTTAGACACACTCGTGCCTCGAACGAAAGGAACCGTTTCAAATTGAAATAAATTATGTTTTTGAATTTCAAGACACCAGAGAGCAAAATATTTGAATATTTAAGTATACGAGAGCTTAATCATTTTTTGTCAGACTTATACACGCAAGGTTTTGATTAATTCGAAAACAACTGAAATAAAGAACATGCTAAAATCATCAATATATATATATATATATATATTTAACGGTATTTATATCTTTGCGTCTTTTTAAATAAAATAGTTTATATCATTGGAAAAAAGAAATTAACTTTAAATTAATGCGTTAGTGGACTCATCGAGTTTATATATGTATGAGACACAAGAGAAAATTCGATGCATTAATTTAAAGTTAATTTCTTTTTTTCAATGATATAAACTATTTTATTTAAAAAATGTATAGATATAAATACCGTTAAACGTTGTAAAACGGATATATAAATTGCATATAATAGTTTTTGCTAGTACTGTATATCACTTTCAGATAATAATATATAAAGTTCATAAGAGTTTCATCGCATATATAATGAACCTAATATTATACACAATCTTCCCACAATGGCGAATTAATTTGAACGCATGAGGCACTCGACACACGATAATAAATCGGCAGGGTGCGAGAAGCTGGAAAGTTTTTCGCTAAAGTGTTTCAGAACGATTGACCATTGGGTTTGCGTCACGTGCGCAAGATTCATGAGATCGAGAGAAAAGCACGTTAAATCTATTGTCTGGAACTCCTGGCTAGACTACGTTCGTCTTACAGTCCCCTTACCGTAGATCTCGTTGCCTACTTGTCCCTGCTTTACGATCGTTTACGCTTCTACTCGACTCCGACGAATCACCCCTCACTTCAATTAAGCATACTGGTCAATTGGAAAATAGCTCTTGGGATATATGCCAGTCACTTTGCGTATGCATGGCCACCCCATTGAGAAAGAACGAAAGGAGGGTTCCAGTTCGAATGACGGAGGACGTATGTTTATGATGTTGCTTAATTAGAGTGGGGAGCACAGTTGTTGGGGTAATACGGTAAATGTCGGGCAACGCTTTATGTCGTTCATTTGCATAATTTCCAAGATGTTTACAAACTTTCTTAATTAGAATCGAACAATAATACCGGAGGAACTATCTGTTATTTACGTATGTATCAATCTGGAGTTTATCATCGATCTGATAATTTTTTATTTTTCATGCAATGTCAAAGGAACAATCTGTTATTTACGTATGTATCAATCTGGAGTTTATCATCGGTCTAATAACTTTTTATTTTTCATGCAACATATTATTCAATCATAAAATAAATCGACGAATAATTGCAACGTTGAAAATTAGAATTATTAATTAAGAACTTATACTTCCGTGGAATAGTTTAACTAATATTCCAGATAGCAACTTTCACCATTCAATCTGATTTAAAGTAGTTTCAGTTTGAATGCAGTCAGACAAAAATCAATTGCTCTTACAGTGTCTGCTTGGATACTTAATCGATCTATGCTAACATCGACCAAATGGTTGGGCAAACCAGTACACCAAAAGAATGGAGAACAGAAGGAATAGAAAGTAAAAAAAGAAAGAAGAAAAGATCCGGCAAACGTTAAAGAAAAATGCACGTTTCTTCTCAGTGGCAAAGAAACAAATACCCAAGCGTTGTTCAAGATTCAGCTCATTGCGATGCGACTCAGGCTCCGCGTTATGATAATAAGGAGGTGGGAGCTACGACATTAGCAAGATTGATAACGGATTGTTACGGAAAGTGCTTGGTTGCGTGATGGATGTTCCGACTTACGGAAAAACTTCGCTTTCCTAAGAATCGCTGCGATTTCTGTTTCGAATTGGTGTTTCCATTTGTACGGAAAACGAAACTCCAGCGAAAGCTGGTGCCATTTACAAAATTACTATGCCATTTATCAAAACAGAAAATTACTGCGAATGAATGCGTATTTAAGAACGTATGCTGTAGATATTTCTGTTTTAATATCAAACATTAAAATACGCAACTATAATATAATATAATAGGCTCTATAATAGGATAATAAGCGATTAAAACTCCTTGAAATCTCATTACAACCTTAAACATACTATTCTCTTTATGACAAAAATTTTATACTACAACCGCTCTACGTTACATTTCATTTTCGTCGAAAGTTACATATCTGACTTGTAAATGCAAAACTGGCTCGCGAGATATTTCCCGCTTGAAAACGACAACGAGAACAGTTTACGACATTCGCAGATAACCGAAGATATGAAACTTGGCAAATTGTCAAAGTTCTGCGTAGAGTAGGACGTCGATTTTTAAACTGGGAGGTAAACTTCTATTAAGGAACGATTTATATGGTTCAGTAGGTTGGTTCAATAAGTTATTCGCTATCTAAACGACTCGGCGAATAATCAGCAAATAAAGGAATTATTTAGATGCACGAGCAAACAACAGGAAAGTATAATACCCACGTACAAGCAGAACGAACATCCCAAATGATAAAAAAGACTGACTGCGTGTCCACGCGACAATTACACGTACAACAATTTCACTGAGCAATCAAGGGTCATTAAATTAACGCCGCCCTAGTGTGATCCGTGTGAATGTGCCTTAATTACAGAAACACGAGCAACCAGCTTGCCCAGAACTGCGCTCCATTCTACGAACGAATGACAATGAACGGTTAATTCGTCGTAAAATCACTTTATTATATCGAAACGAAGGGGTAATCTCTTGTAGACAAAGAAGGATGAGAACTTCGTGAAGTAGAGCGTAAAAATTGAGTCTAAAATTAGTATGTCTAAAATTAGTAGCAATTATATCTACATTTATAATTAAACACATTCTCTGTGATTTTTCGATATTATTATTTCTATAGAGCAAAGACAATTACTTTCGATATGTTTTATCTTTCTATTACAGGTTTACGTTACTTCAATGGCCTGGTAACTAAATGTTATCTTTTCTCTTGAAAATAAACGTTCTGCTTGCTTCAAAGTTTATCTATACTGTAGCAAGTATACTACAGGACATTATCTTTTCAACTGGGGAAATATATTTTGTTTGCTCTCAAATTTATATATACTATGGTATACATAGTACAGGATTGTATCTTTTTTTAGGTTTATGTTATGATATTTTAGGGCGAAATTAAAAAATCTAACAATGGGAAGAAATTGCTGATGAACAAGAAATGCCAACAAGTATTGTAAGAAAAATACAGTTAGAAAAACTAAAGTCTACCGTTAACGTCCAACGTGATATTTTCATCAATTTCTTTATCTCAAAATCACGTTAAATCCTTTAGCTATTCTTCACCAATATGAATATTTTACTATAATTCTTGTTATAATGCACATATAAAGCATTTACAATCATATTAAACACCCTGTCAACTTAATTTCCGAAGGAAAAATGAAATATCTCAAATATCTCATTAAAATATCTCAATTAACACCTGTCCCACTTTACGTTTCGGTAAAATAACTGATATGTCGAAACGTCGAAAGATCCATCCGACGAAGATAGCAAAAAAAGAAAAATCACAATGCCTACGTCCGCCTAATCGAGAAAGCCCAGAAAGCCCAACCAGAGAACGTTCGTTTGAAAAGCTGGAAAATGAAGGCTCGATGAGCATTGAGACAGAAGGGGCGAGCGAAAACGACAGCTAGTAGATACCGAAAAAAATCCACGCGTTCACGTTCATTCACACTCGGAGAGCAAAAAAGAGCGAAAGAAAGAAAAAGAGAGAGAGAGTTAGAGGAGCTTTCGTTGACTAATAAAAAATAAAAGCTGTCCCTGACACGCGTGTCGATAATGCGAGAGCGTAGCCAGAGCTTTCGTGCGTTAGTCCGAGCAAACATGAAAAAACGACACGACAGAGGAAAACGGGTATTAATCGCGAACGCAATCAATGTCAGTGATCGCTTTAATCTTCTCGCATTTTCCACGTGACACCCTATATATGTATGTACGTACAGCTTGTGTTCAATATTTATGCTATCAGATCGTACGTGTACCACGTCGGGAATTGATTAAAAAAATCTGTACACACTAATGTTTGGTGCAATACTCTGACAGATATCAGTGTATTACGTTGATTGCGATTACACGGCTAATGAATAGCGTGGATGAAGGTGAACGAAAATACGGGATAAATGCAGTTGAGCTAATGACAGAGAATTGCAAAATATGGTTAAATATTTACGTTTATCCGTGCATATGTGGTTAATATGAATTATTGAGAAATTTAAAGTTAAATATAAATTTTGTAATAAATTATCAAATAACGCGAGTAAGCTATGATTTGAGACACGAAATAATTATAATATTTAAATAAATAATTATAAAACATTTGCACATTCAGTTGTGTCCACAAATATATACACACATAGTAGAAAATTATTCAACGTATCAAAATTCACAAAACACAAAAATAAATAATTTTCCTTATATCGCATTAATCCTATCAATCATACTAACAGTAACAGAATCGTTTTGCATTTTAAGTGTTTTAAAACGGAAGATATTAGTAACGCGAATGGATGGGAAAAAGTTGGCGATTGAAACGTTCATGATTGACATTCGAACAACCATCGTCGATTCTCGTGGAACAACAAAGAACACATACACCATGGTGTAAATGTAGCGTGTAATTAAAAAATCGATCTGTCGCGTACAGGACCGCGTACAAATGACGGTCTGGCAGCCGTCATCGGTTCGCCTATTCCCCTATGGAACTAGACAGTCAAAGCGCAAGTAGAAACAGACTAGAGAGATGATCGAACTCGAAATCGACATCTGGTGATCGTTTTAATCTGCCTTTGTCACCATGTCTTCTCTGTTTCTCCTATATAGCGCATGCAAACGCCATTCACGAATGTCAAAACTTTCGAGAACGTGCTCGATTAGTTGATAACGAGCGTTGACGTAACGAAGGACGAGAGTTGAAAGTTGAACGAGCCGATTACAAATCACGATGAATGACGCTGCCCCTTTCCGATACCTCGTCTCGACGCGAGATTCGAGGGATTCAACTCGTATCGAACGTACGAATCGCCCAAGTTATCTGAACGTCGAGAAAGCTGGCGTAAAAAAGAGAAAAAAAATTGGTTCGGTGGTTCGAGGGTTGAAAAATATGCCAGAAATCTCGTAACGACGCGACATGGCTGACGAGTAACCAGCGTCGCTTCTACACGCTGGAACAGACACTAAAGTAGGTCAATTAAAGTTAAAGATTTCAACGCTCTCGACCAACCAACTTCTTTAACTACCAGGGATCAGTGAGAGTTCTCGTTTTACGTAATCGGGAAATTTGTTATATCTATATGTAGACACTTTCTTACACCAATGAGAATGAATTTATGTCGAGTAAATTAGGTAAATGAATTTAACAGAAGAGAGCTGGATTTTCAAGCGTCGCACTGTTTCTTTTATTTCACTAATCTACCGATGCACGTTTGTTATATTAATGGGTAATCAAACATTTTTACGTATTCCGACGAATTTATGAATTAAGATATAATAATCTTGTACTATCCTGACGGTTTTTTAAATTTTAATGATTGTAAATTTCTCATAATAATTGCCAGGGACTCTGGTAAAATTGTATACGTTAATATGCAGAAGGCTCAAAACGGCTTTCGTTTTTTTAATAAGAAATCAAAATAAAATAATAGAAAGATGATTATTATAACATATATTCACCTTGATACCATACAATCTCAAACAATAATTTAAGTAATAACTTAATAGAATATAATTTAAGTAACGTAAGTCGCTCTTACATATTGCTTTCCGATAATTTTATAATATAATATATTGGCAAAAGCTTGCTTATATCGAGTAGTGTCGATCGATAAGTAAAAGCGATGCGAATTTTAATATGGTAATGGGAGAGGCGTGTTCGATACTTGAATGATTATTCGTACGATACGAGGAAGCAATCAATGTCTCTTCAACGACCAAATGTCTGTCAGATATACATAACGTATTACGAAATTCTGACATCTTTAATGCGCATCCAATGTGGATGTTCGCGCTACGTTACGATCTGTATTCATCAGGCTAACGTATTACATTGGCTCAAGTTAATGACAGTCGTAATCTATGTTTGAGTAACTCCATTAGCTGCATCCTCACGCTTTGCACAAATCCCTTCGCTGTTTAATGATTGATTAACTGCTTAAAGGGTACGTCGGTATCCATTTATCTCAGGGTGTTGCTAATTATAATGTTCATTTCAAGTATGAAAATCGAAAGTGTAATATTTAGCAAAGTGATTAAATTCTCAATGAGTTTAATAAAATTCTGGTGAAAATTTTGTTTCAAGGCTATACGCGTGTAAAACATGCATTTATTATCCAATGAAAGTAAATATTTGAGATGTAAGAAGACATATGATAGGTAAAAGGAGAGGAATACATATTTTAAAAACGTTTGTGAAAGTATAAAATTTGTTGAAAGAATTCCGTAGGAATCATTTTACGAAGCATTTAATAAAATCGATTTTATGAAAATATGTTAGATTCATTTAATCATTCTTTTTATATGATCTTTTATCTTCTATATTATCCCTATAATTTTAACTAACAATTTTAAACTAATACGTGTATATATTAAACGTCTTTGAAGTGTACATTTTTTCCTTGTACAAAGAGTCTCCCTAATGCTTTTTATAAATTGGATTAACTACTCAAAGCTGCTGCACCTAAAATCCTAAAATACTTTCTACATAATTTCTCAACACCTAACGAGTTCAAACCCTTTATGATAACTATATCTTCCTAGTTTAATTATCTTCAACAACGGTATGAAAAATTATCTTGTATAAAAAAGACATACAAAGTCCAATTATCCAAAGTTATATACAGATTCATATTTTTCTAAACACAACTATTCGCTCGTTAAACGTCAAAGCAATTATTTCATTTTAAATATTTTAAACTGTATATTCTTTTCACTGTTATATATCTAAGCTTTCCATAAATGTATAAACGTTCATAGAGTAATTACAAGCTGGTTGCACTTCATAATACAGACTAAGAATGATCAAAATGTTTATAAGAATATTGATGCATAGGAAAATTCTCCCCCCAAAACAGCCTCTTTTTATTTCAATCGTCTACTTGCCAACGCGAATGTGGCACGTAATCAAACAACCGGGATGTGAACGCCATATGGCGCGAGGCAACATATTGAAAGCCGTCATCGTACGATCATTACACTTCTGCATGAAAGCAAAGCCCAACGCCAGTCAACCAACGTCATGCAATGTAGCCACGCGAGATGCAAGGGTGGCGCTAGAACCGCGTGGAATCGATGGAAATCCGACGAATGGTGGCTGGTTGCTCGAGGCAATGCGGACGACAGACGTTCCCGCGATTACTTTCTTCTCTGCGATACCTACGGATTTCCGCTCTATACCTCGCGGACGTGTCTAGCAACCCAAGCGAACAGAAACCAGACTAATGTCTCCTATTAGTATTTTCTATCGTATTGACGTTTTATTTCCAATCAAATTTTAGAATGTTGTTATTTACTTTCGATATATAGAAATTGTTGAAGAATTACAATTAGGTTGCGTTTAAGGAGAATTTAAAGATGCAAAAGTGAATTAAACGACATACATATGTATAAAATATCCAAAGTATAATATCATGTTGTTATAGGTTCCATCCCTGAAGTTGTATTTATACAAATAAGGATTTGCATAAATATCTGCAGTATAGTTATAATCTATAACAATACATGTTAAAGGACTTCGAGTTGATTTGAAATTATATCCTTAATGTTTAACGATGATGCTTATCATTGATGAAAATATAAGAATCAACTGTACTTCAAAATTGATCAATTCTCCAATAGATTGGAGTCTTTGAAAATTGTGAATTTACATATTCATCCTAAGAATTGTCTAGAATGTAACGATCTGCATTTATCAAGAATGAAAAAATTGCACTTGGTTTAATTTCAAGAGAAACCGCTCACAGTTCAGCGCCATCGATCCTCTTAGGATTACTCAAAGACCGTGTGACCTTGAACAACACGTGCTTGAACCAGAAGGCCAGTCGTAGATTACCTCTAAGCCATGGCAGTTGGAACCGAATGAGACTGAAAATGAGACAAGTTGAAGAACTCATTGCACGTCACTGGTATTTCAATTTGTTCTAAAAATGAGGAAAAGTTTTAATGCTTTATCGTTTTCTTTTTTTTATCGAATAGATATTTTATCGAATAGAAATTTCTGTGATTACTCGAAATTACTATTACACAATATGAAATTTAATATACTCAGACTTAATAAATTAGTATGGCAATACTATGATACATAAAATAGTACGCAGCTACTATACGCACGTAATGTAGCTTCCAATGATCCCTTTCATTATATCACTCGTATTTCACCAAACTTTCAAAGGAAATATTTCCTTTCCTCGACAGCTCGCCAACCATTTTCCCTATTTACACTTCCATTACGTACATTTTTTAAGGAGTAAACGCCTTTCATATTCTAAGCCTTCCCCGATTTCCTTTCAAACCAAGTTTCGCCTATGCTCTCCTGGTTCCCCGTCTGGAAACCCGCAAGGTTAGAACGACGAACGCCATGGCGGTTTCTCAAGTATCAAGAGAAACCTACGAGGCCGTGCGAATCGGTGAAATCCGTCACCGGGAGCCCGGATCGTTTCTCTCGCTCGCATCAAGTATTCTCGACCTAAACGCGCAACCGAGTGCTTTGCAACGCGAAAACGTAGAAGGAACAGAACAGGCAAGTTTTTTTTAAGGTTCCTGATCCGTAAAAAAGCAGCGATTAAACGATTTGTAAGTACAGCCTGCTGCGTGCTACGTTTTCCTTCCTTCCTAACTTTCTTCCTCTTTCAAAAGATTTGCCATCTTGTCCTTTCTTTTTCCCTAGCCTTGAGCTGCCCCTTATACTCGTGTCTACACCGCCTTCGGCGACATCAGGTTTATTCCCTTGACGAGACCTCTAGGTATCGTGAATTACTGTTACTCCTCGGTGGACGTAAACACGCCCCATAAAGCCGACGCGACGTCTCCAAACGTACCAGAGAAACGTTGTACCATGCTTTCGGATATGCAAATAGCGACACAGTGTCTCGTTGGGTGCTCGAACGCATTGCTCGTTTATGCGCTCGTAGTTCTTAATTGAGCAATTCAGTTAAATGATTACGGAATTAACTACCAGCGAGTAGGATGAGCGTAGTCGTTTTGTTTTAAAGTAGTAAGAAGTTTGTTAATGAATGAGGAGTTAAAGTTGGGCTGAGCGAAGGTGGATAAATACAAATGTACAGATGTTCCTTTCTTTTGTAATAATTATATATTGCAGTTGTTAGGAGAATTTAGAGAGGAACATTTTCTGTAACGAATATCGAATTTTGACATTTCATCATATCATACAACAAGTAACTTAACAAGAGGCAAAATAATTAAATCACCAGATAAATGAATATAATTTAAAATGAAATTCTCAGATCAATTTTTTTATTTCATTCCTATCCTTTTGTCTCTCACTTTACTAATTACATATTAGACACATTATCTAAAACAGACTTATTGTACTCCAATTATTCCGCGGATTTCCAATCAGTTTAAAAACTCCAGAGATCTCCATACATTAAACATTCGACAAAAACATTATCATATTGCTGCTTCGTCGCAAAATCTATTCATCCCATCTTCCCTAACCACATGCAAACTTAATCTTCTGGTTGCTGCAAATTGCATACGATATCCATATCATTATTCCATTCCCAAGCTTCAAGCAGCACGCAGACGAAAAGAAAGCACCTGGCGGGGCTACGAAAAACCATGAAGCCCCAGGCACACCACATCGCAGGTGTAATATTACTTTAATTAAAACTTTCCAAGCGAACATCTACGATTACGCGATCCGAGATAAAAAAAAAAAAAAATCCGTGGAACGGCAAGTTCCTCGACCGTGAAACTTTCTGGAACGTTAGATCGTTCAGATAAGTTGTGGCTGGGCCATCAATTTCACTGCCTTACGTTCGTGGTATCGCGTATGCGCACAGTCGACTCTTCCAAAGGAGGGTAAAAGTGTTTGCGATGCGTTTTCCGTTTCGTAGATCATGTTCTACGAGCGAGTACACGCGAACGTGTAACGCGAAACGAGCTGTGGCGAAGCTGCTTTTAAGGAACCGAAGGATATTAACACTTTCCCAGTGGCCATTTACGAATCGAAGTGGTTAGTTAACTGCGCTTTTTGAAATTTTTCAGACAGTCTTAAAGCACTTAACCCTAATTTTTGAAATGTCTACAATTATCGAAATTTTAGCGTCAAAACACTTTCACCGATGCTTATCTTATATAATTCATTAAATTCGTTCTATTTCATGTTTTGCTAAGTTAACCAATTTGACAAATGAGTGACTCAAGTTAACATTTGGGAAATTACAAAAAGAAAGTGGAGTTAACTACTTTTACTGATGGATACGCAGCTTTCTTTGTGTAAAGACTTCCTATTTCCTCTGCGAATTTCCGTTGTCCTTTTTAAATTTGTGTCTCTTAAACGTTATCGCACACTTCCATTTCTCTCAACGTTTCGCAAACATCCTGTTTCATTTTGCAATAATTTCTATGCTACTTGTACAGTGTTATAATCGCTGGCAGACAAAACCGCGCGAAAGAGGGACAAAGAATGGAGTATAAAGAAGGATGGAAGGTCAAAAGACGAAGTACAAACGTGGAGAGACGTGTACAAAGTATAAAAGGAGAAAGAGAGAAAGGGAGAATAAAATTACAATTTTACGGGACAAGTACGGTCGGCTGGATGTCGCGCACGCGTTTGCGTTTCATTAGGAAAAACGACGATGAGAGATGGAATGCGACGACGTAACAGCCATGTCAGGTATACGTTTACGCGCGCGTAAATCCGTGTCCAGAGAGAACATCGCGCTCAGACGATGCGAAATATGTTCGCTGGTAATTACACTGGTTGGGAACAGAGGAAAGAAATGGCCGCAAACTTGATTATAATCCGCGAGAGTGAAAGGGGTCTTTTCTTTCATATCGGTGAATATTCATATTTTTGTGCTGACATTGTTAATATTGACCACACCACGGTTGAGACTTTTATTGGAATACGCGATACTGTGGCAGAGAGCAAACTTTTGACACTACTAGAATGAAAAAGTTATTTCGCTGATCTTCCTATTCAAAGCATATTACACGCGTATAGAATGTTGAACAAATGAAGTACAGACTTTAAAATATAACAACTATCGATGTATATTTGATATTGAATAAAGAATAATAGATGTTTCTAGTTGATTTATAGATACGGCTATGATGAATGGAAATCAAAATAGAAAATAGATGAGTGGGCTGGAGCGGATGCAAGATTGTCAAACAATCGATTCAAACTGTTTCCAAATGAAAAAGGACCGAATTACATGGTACGTTAAGAATGTCCTGCTGGAACATCAATCTGGATCATGGGCGCCCCTATAAGAATTCGATCTAACACCCTCGTACCTATTTTATGCAATTGCGTTCGGTTGACGTTATGACTCATTCTAGTGTCCGCGAAAATCAATAATTCATTCTATAGCAGTTTGTTCTATCATCGTATAGATGTAGATAAAAATGTCAAGAATAATACAGAGAAATACTTTCAAATAATTATTTTACATATCTCGTTGTATAAATATGAAATAAATACAGTACAGATATACATTAAGAAATCTTTTAAAAAGAGGAAAGAAAATTATAAGCAATTACGTGATATATTTTTTTATTAAACGTTCTACTAATTAAATACGTGAAATAAACGAAATATCAGCGGAAATTCGATAGCGAATCGATGGCAAAATTGATTTAATCCTAAATTAATGCCAATGATACGAATTTATCGATATCTGACCATACACCGACCGTATCTACTGGAGAAACATTTTCCATCATCGACGTTTTGCGCAACATTTTTTTCCCCATTTACATGCGAATCGCCGCATTAAAGATGCATAATCAATCCCCCTTATGAATCTTTAATCTCTACATGAATATAAATCATCATAGCATTATTTGCGGGTAATAGGTGAAAAGTTTCTTAATAGATTTCATCTTTCGAGCAATCATATGCGACGAATTCGAGATTGAAGGAATAGGAACACGATAACAAATTGTTTACCGTGTCACGTTAAATTCGATGATATTGCGTGGATGATGTATTATGGGAAATGTCATGTTACACTATCTATCGTAAATAGAGCATGTTAATTTCTGATCTTAACCACACTTGATCGAATTCTGCTCATATAGATTGCGCGATCGTTCACGCGCTATTTAATCAACTAGACAAACTAATGTCCACGTTTATGTTTCGTATAGCGTTTACCTAGAAACTGAGTTTACATGTTTATTACAAATTATGTATAAGATAATATCAAGGACGTAGCAATTTTTTCCCTGTCAAAATTTATACATTCATTCAAATCAATTTCAACAGTTTCCGATAATTCGACATAAACGTATGAAAATCAAGAATTTTTTAATTCATTCTCAATCTTTATTGGTATATTTACATACATAAAGTACATTCACGCTTATCATCGTATCAATGTACAATAAATTTCTAGCAAAATTTCAATATGAATCTAAATCACATTAAATCCACTTAAATGTAATTTTAAAGATACACTCGTGCCAAGAACAGAAGTTTCAACAATTCATTAACTCCCAACAATCTCAGTACACGTAGAAACAATCAATTCGGAGTAGCTGGAAGCAATTGTTACTCATCGCTTTCCAGTAACCAATCTAACCACATCAAAAGAAGGGCCGTTCAAACGCAATCCCATCGATCGTGCCTTTTCCAAGAGCAATACGCTAAAAGCGTTTCGACGCGAACCTCTACGTCTATCGATTAATTAATCAAATCACGGTAATTCTGTAAACTTTTCTATCACGAATGCTACTTCAAACTGTTGCAATCATACCAACGATGACGCAACTCTCACCGGAGCCGACTCTTATCAAAAATTACGCTCTGCTCTCGTTGAAAGTATATAACTGAAGAATTCATATTCTATATCGTAATCCCGATGTTAATCTTTAATTCATTATCTTTTATAGCTTTAGCTAAATCTTGCGAATGACTTTACAAAATGTTTCCTTACATTCTCGATCGTTATCTTACACTAGCACATAATTTTGGTAAATCGATCGTTTCTCTGATAATATGAACCAATCATTACAAAATCAGCAGATGTTCTAACATCTATTAGAAGATTTTACACGAGCGTATACCTCCCTATAATACCAAGAAACGTTCTTTCCCGTTCTCTTTCTAAGATATTTCAAAGATATTTCACGATGTTGGAGATGATGCGCAACAATCTATCGAGCTGAGATTGGAATCTTTCCAACTCGAACTTCCTTCGACGCTCTCCTACCGAGATTTGACGAATCTTCGAAGCTTCCTTGGAACAGTCCGCAATGCGGGACAAGCACTGGGACGAGTGGGAAAATCCAAGGGGAGCACAAAGACGATAATGCTGATAACCGGCCGATGAAGAAAAACCTACTCGTGGCGCCTAGTTGTTTGCGTTGCTGATTGCCCAACACGCCTTCGCTCTCTCGTCTCTTCTTTTCCTCGCTTCCTTTTTTCATCCTGTCTCCCTCTCGATTCTGATCGAATCGACCGTGCTAACGATACATGGATGACGCTTAACGCGTGGTTTTCTCTCATCTGTCCTATTCCACGGTTTCGACCCCATTAATGGCGTAATTATTTCCTGAAACGTGTGTATCCTCGATCCGACCAGAGAAACCGTTTCAGATAAATTCTCGATTTAACGAACGTTTAATATCGATAAAAGACTGTTATGTCAACGATTATCGTGGATTGTGTATACGTAAGTATTTTCTTCGATTATACGAAACGTTCCCTCGTGGATTTTTCATTCGAGGTATACGGCCAGTGTACTTATTACATTGAGTCTAACAGTGAGTGGAGATCAGAATAGAAGAGAGGAAATTTTCTGAATATTAATGAAACCTACGCTGCTATTCGGAAATTATGAGATACTGGCCAATCTTAAACGTGGACTTCAATAAGGTAGATCAGTAATAAAGTCTTCAAAATATAATATTACAATTTAGCTTCCTTCGTAATACTGCCGATTAATAAGAATTAATTCCAATCGTCCATTTATATCTATTCTAAGTTTATAATAAGAATATTGAAACTTTATTGTAAATCGTTATGAATGATTAGAATATCAGTATCATCTTGTTGTATCAATTTACGCTTGGTAAAATTGCGTTCAGAGTGTTACAGAAAATATAAATTTAACTGTCGGGAGTGTTTAATAAATATTCAAGGAATGCAAGACTAATTATTTTTCCGTGGGAGACAAATCAAGAGAAGGACTACATCCAGGAAAGAGAATTACTGAAGATGATCCGTGAGAAGCAGCAAGAAAAATAGCGTTTCAAATGAAAATCAACCACTCTACTATTATTCGTCGTTTGGTTGGAATAGAAGAAATAAAGAGAGTAGATAAATGGATTTCGCATGAGTGGAACGATATACGACAGCACGGACGAATTTAAGTAGATACAGCCATCAAAGCTAATTCAAAAAAATGGATAGGATGCAGTTTAGAAACGACTCGAACAATAAAACTAAACATGCTGATTATCGCCTGTTAGGTTAACACATTACGACACATTTTATCGAATTTTTAGATATGTACTTCCTTCTAACACTTTTATATATCACAATACACTCCCATATTCCACATACATATGACCAAAAATTTCTTCGAAAAAAGATTCGAAAAATCATAATCTTGAATATTTGAGAATTTGAAGATTCGAACCCATAAAAACAGAAGTTTCTAATTAATAGATCTTTACATGGTATATCCATAATATAATATTCTATTTTTTTTTATTCGATAAATAACAATTCCCGCCATATCGTCCGAAGATCATCCATAAAGAAGTTAACATTAAGGAGCCACAGGCAAAGTCGATTAGAATTTCGGTAAAGATAAAGATTCGCCTGTTTGTTTAACACAAAAGACAAGCCGTGCATGCTATTATAATGTCTACGTCCTTTTAATACCTTACCTATAGAAAAGCTATTGTCTTTGAACAATGTATTTACGTTCTTCTATCAGAAAGTTTCAAGAGCTTGGCCGCTCAAAAGTTTGACGGCAAACGAAATTAAAGAGAAAAAGACCAGGAGCGAGGAGTGGGTGGCGTGCAAAGGGAAGACGTGTAAAGGTTCGTGGGGGGAGACGGATATACCGAAACTGGTATTCTTGAAATGCAAAGGGCCCACTACACTCTCAAGGGTGAGCCTCTCGTCGAAAATATTCTTCTGATATTTTCGTACGTAACTTTTTTCATATAGTCCCCTCGCATTCTTATATTTTCATATCGGAAATGAAAAATAATCTTAAACGATAAATAACTCCCGAAATTATGAAAGATTCGTTCGATCTTAGAACACGACGAGCAGTTAACGGGATTTTTCTGTGTTTTAAAAAATTAATCTCTTTGATTTATATTTATTTAGTATGTGGATTATATTGTTTTAGATATCGTCCATATCATGGATTACTTTATGACGATAAGGGCAATATGTTTGATGCTCTTCTAGTTTAAAAAATGGCAAATTTAAGGAATGAATTTAAGCAAAGCCAAAAGAAGATTACGTATAGTACGTAACAATATTTCCACCAAGTATTAAAATTCCATAATGAGTATTACAATCCAGCGTCAGTTTTAGCCAAAATTTCCATTTGGATATTTCCAATACTTAACATGAAATTTCTACAAAAACTCTGCTTTATTTAATATTTATCGCTGTTTAATCCCAAAATAGGAATTATTAAAATTAAAATCTCATGAAACAATCTTATTGTAAACTATAAACCATTCGAAGCTGTCTCCTTTAACACGATCCCACACTATCGTATCTCATAAAATAATAGCATCGTAGACTAAAATATGAACACATGTGCGACTGTTTCTTCGATACAGCTAAACACCGATATTACATCCCTAACTGAAATAGTAGATAACCGTAGAAATAAACAGCAGAAAACGACAGACACGCATCCCTTTTATAGTATCTATATCGTTTTGTATCTCGTAAGTTTTCTCTGGTGTAACTTGTTCGAACGGATAGTTCCAAAACACAGGGGACCTATTCGAGACCAGGCTTGAGCCTCTCACCAGCCACGTTCCAAACGACGAAACGCGTATATTCCTCCGCGCGTTTTTCTTCCACTGTTACTCACCCTCGTGGTCGCGTGATGCCATAAACATGGCCTGCTCTAAGCGGCGGCCGGTGAACCTACGCTATTCCCACTGTGAATTCCCGGTATCCAAAGCCGCCAAAACACAACGTTCACCGCGACCAAGCATATATTATTAACGCGTATACCGGCTTAACTTCGCGTACCAACGGTTACTTTATGCGGGTTAACTCGGCGATTACCAACTGTTTACACGCATCGTGAGATAGCCAAGCTTCGAGATATCGTTTGATCAACTATTAAAGAGGGTTGTAGAAGTTATGTGGGTACGTGGATAGTTCTAGAAGTACGTGCGAATTTTGAAAAATTTGTTGGGCAAGAATTATTAAGAAGTTGATATTTCTTAATGAAGTTAAATTAATCGTAGAAATTTGCTGACCTGCGTGTTTTGGTTAATTTCTGTGACGATGGTAGAAAAGGTGTAATATTGTCCATACAGTAACTACAAAAGGAACTGGCATGCTTGGTACTGTATTTATTGTACTTATTTACTTGTACGTACTTTATCATAGCACTAACTAATTAGCTTCAAAATTTGTATCCTCTGGTAATACTATCATATGGCTGTAAAAATTTGATACTATGAGAATGAAATGTAGAACTTGGTAAAAAACATTTTATTGGAAAATAAGGGCATGTGTTAATATTTGTATGGCTATTGTAGGTACTACGTACCTACGATATTATGAATTAATAGATTGATAATTATATAAATAAATAATCTGTTAAACGCCTTATTTAAAGTGTTCTATTTAACATTTTAGTTTCTAACATGTATATGTTTAACAAATGTTTGAAGCCCTCTATGCTTTTTATTTTTTATGTAAAGTTACACAGGCAAAGAAAATATGTTTGTTTTTGCTGTATAAATTATTTCATGCGTCTCTTCAACGTTCGTAACACAAATACGTTAGTTGTCGATATTCACAGGAGGAACTATATAGACGGTAGGAAATGCGGATAAACGTAAACGAATAGATTCTCGATCGACGTGTTCTTATTGGAATAATTTTTATCGAAGGTCCCAGTGGAGTACCAGCGCTCGTTCTCGTTCGTTTCACAGACATTCTGCATCACTGACTCAACAACCAAACGATACATGTGTATTATTCCGAATAAACAAGTTTATGCGACTCGTTAATTATAGGAAATACAGAGGTTCAACGATATCGAAACTGTGCTGAGATAAAATATCCTGTTACGTGAATAAACAAGATTCTTTGGTATTAATGTAAAAAGAATTTATATGAATAATACAGAACAGAAATTTCACACGGAGAGAATTTAACACAAATCGAGAAATTTCTATCATTGTCATTGAAACGATGCGACAAAATAATGTTCAATGTACAAATTATAATCCATGTAATATAATCGAACCGAAAAGAGACGAAAGTATATAAAAAATAAAAATGGTGTTATCCATCAATGTGGTCGTAATTTTTTGATCGTCATAATTTTAGAGGAAGATCAAGTAAGAATTTGCGACAAAAGCTCTTACACGACATTCTTAACTTCAGCGAAAAAAAATAAACACATATTTTAACGTCCCCTACGTAGGAACACAGACAGCAGGCGTTCCAGCATCATAAAGGAAACATTTATTTCGAAGAAAACAACAACGGAGGGTCCAAATTTATGATTCGTAGCCTAAAGGTGCGATGATCTCCTCCTACCTTTATAGCAAA
The DNA here is from genome assembly GCF_024516045.1 of Bombus affinis. Lineage (NCBI taxonomy): Eukaryota > Metazoa > Arthropoda > Insecta > Hymenoptera > Apidae > Bombus > Bombus affinis. The sequence continues at coordinate 5,152,037 of NC_066347.1, read as the reverse complement.
ATCAACGATTAAACTTTCGACAGAGGATACTTTATTACTCGATAAAAACATAAAACTTTATGTTTACGACGTTAAGAATAAGAAAGTATCAGTGTAAGACGAAGAATAGTTTCACGAACGATTCCAAGATATCGCGTTTGTGAAATGTACTCGATGGATTTCCACAGAAGTCCGGACAGTCATCGTAGACAACGCATTCCTCTAAAGACATTATTAATCTCATAAAAAGTAACGGTATGCCATCCAATCTTGCAGCACGGTGCAGTTTCTTAATGCTCGAAAGAAACGGATTGATAGAAACGGTCTCTGTAACGAAATGCTTCATGGAATCGTTTAACGAATGAAATTGCGGTTATTTCTTCTGACTTACTAAATGAATTCGTCCGCGAAATCCAATTTACTACCACTTGTTTATCTAATCGTATTATGAGAGCGCGAAAGAAATCAATTTTAAAATGGGAGCATTTAGTTCGTTTGTTGTAGCTAACTTAAATTCTATAGACTCCTCGGCACGATCGATAAAGAAGGAAATGGAGAACGTAAAAGTTAAAATTTCACGGAATGCGGAAGTTGCTTCAAAGTAACTGGCACAACCTGAAATCGTAAATAATATTATAGAGGCCAATTTAGTTGAGAGACGCGAATAGTTAAAAATGAAAAGAACTTATTTGCTGCAATTTTAACGAAAAGGAATATCAAAGAAGCACTCTTTGAAGATCTTAGTTTCTATAAAAAGTAAATTCAATTCCAACCAATAATCTTGTATTATATTATTATATATCTAATTGTATTTGTTTCCCATATTCCCTAATGTACTATAACGTGTTATCCAATTTCTAAATATTTTCCTAATCTACTAATTTCTCATTATTTGAATCTTTTAACACGCTAGCTTCCTATTGAACAAATTTTCTAATTCGAACTTTCTATTAAACTAATTTCCTATTATGGAAATTTCCAAATTCCAACGCTTTATCATGCTACGTAATTCGTCATTGAATTAATAAATATTAATAAATATCTATTGATATCCTAATTTTTCAATATTTAAATCTATTCTAAAAAAAACTAACTAATACGAATGTCTATATTTCCAATTATCTACATTGCCAAATATTCCAATTTCCCAACATACAAATTTCTTCCCAAACTTTCGAGATATTCTATTCTCCTATAATACACTAATTCTTTACGATTCAAATGTCTGAATACATCGATTCCTCGTTATCCAAATCTTTCAATATCATAATCTAAAGTTTCACACTACAAACACAGATAACCTGCAGAACTTAAAAAAGGACTTTAAACTATTCCGCACAACTCCTCCAAATGTACTGCATTTAAAATTCAATTGTTGAGTTATGCGGAAACAATTCCAGCGATATAGAAATTTCTAATTCAACGCAACAAGAGCGAACAATGTTCGCGCGCACCTTTTCAATGGAGGCATCGAGCGTTATCAGTTCTTACAAGCGAAACTTTGCCCGTTCATCGACTTCATTGCCAATGAAGAAAGTTTTGCGGAAATAGGATCGTTTCGAGGGATTCGAGGTACATATGTATCATCCAGCGATACGTGTGGTCACCAAATATATATGTACATGGAAACATAGCATAACCGCGATAGTTGAATCGCTATTGAGAAACGATATATAACATGGTTGAAAGTGCTGCCTTAAGGTCATCGATATGAAAGAGAATATCGGAACATGGAAAATCATGAAATCGTCGAAATGCTCGATCTTCAGTACTTGGATCGGTACTTCAGGAAATAAATATGAATAACATATAAAATTTTGAGTAAAGTGTTGAAATTACAATGGCTACCAAAAGAGTTGTGAAATATGTTTTATCGAGCACAGAGTTCCTTTAAGATTAATTTAAAGATAATAAATAAAATTTTAAAATAATAATTAATAATTTAATAATTAATTTTGAATAATTAGGAAGATTAGATTTAATATATAAGTTGATTGAAATTTTGTAATAATCTGTGCGAACAGACTATGCCGATTACTGCACTATTCGTATTATTGAAGATTACTTGGTTTTCTTTTAACCCCATGCTTCGAGATTTGTAGAATAAAAGTAAATTTTGAATTAATTGAAAAATTTATTAACCAGCTTTCATTACAATATCACATGTTCTACATGTTTACCATTATAATCACAACCAGACATGAAGGTTTAACAGTGACAATAACAGTGAGTACTTCGATTAATTGTAATAAATAACCAATTATATACGTAATATTTGGAAATATGCATGAAATTATAGAATTTTGGGTATTCAATGATTTACAAAACGATAACTTGTAAACGATATTTAGAACTAAAAAATACAACACAAATTAAGGAAAGACATAGGCAAAGAACAAAAGCACGCGTTGGACCTTCTTCCTATCGCGGATTCACGCACGTTTCGATTTTTAGCGACCGATAAGAGAGCTTAAGGGAGAACGGGAGAAGCGGTGCGTCGTTAACGAGAGACAGAAGTGTCCTCGTGAGATTTTAGGCCGCGTTAATGAGAGGAAAGTACGGTAAATAGAAACGACCACACTCCAATCGGAGGGACCGAGATTTTTCGTCGGAAACTTGCTCGGAGAACGCGACAATCCGATTTTTCATGTCATTAAAATCTCCCTGACAATGAAATAAATGTTTTTTCTCCTGTTTAAAATGTTTAAATACATAAATATCATTTCCATGAAACAAACGAATATGTCAGTCTGAATCTTATAAAATATTTTTTATAACTTAAATGTGATCGAGTGTGTGTTTGGAACAACATAAAGTTTGGTCTTAAAGTGGATGACATGATATCCAACGTCTACTTCATCATTTTTAAATACATCTGAAGTTAGTGTAGGTGACAATATATTATCTCATATCGTCTATGGATGTTTAACTTTATGTTAAGAAAACTAAAAGTTTCGAGAACATATAAAATTTATGAAATTCCATAATTTAATATTAACATTTAAAAATTTGCTAATATGCTTTGTAAATACTATTAAAAACTATTATTTTTTGCTAAAAATGAGCAATATGAGTCTAAACATTACTAAATTCCAGATTAAAATGCGAAGCAAAAATTTGATGAAAAAAAAGTACCGTGAAACTGCCGTCTGACTAATGACGCACTATACTACTTACAAGAGCATGTGATAACTAACAGCAACTCACAAATACCTTAATCAAAACGATATTGACCCAATAGCAAAAACTAAAAGCAACGCAACATGGTAGTTGTAGGGAAGAAGAGTTATTAAACATCATAAAACATTGTGACCTATCGTTAAAATGATGTATATATTCAATAACACGTTACAGAAAACAATAATAACACGAGTGAAGAAATTACCGCAGCGCGAGCAAAAACCTGACCTACCACGTGAATTCCACCGAAACAATACCCCCGATACAAATCTACCCGGGAAACATTCATAACAACGCCGTCCATTGCACCCGAACCAGGCATAACACAACTATACAGAATGTAATGCAACAGTCACAGTCGCTCGTTGAAAACCCGCTATAAAGAAACTGGTGTCACGAGTCGGGCAAGTGATTCACGACAAGCAAGTAGCCCACGTGTTCCTACAACCTCCAACATTCTCGAAACATATGTCACAAACCATAATATCATCGTACACAAAAATCAGCTTTTTATATCAACCAATCTAATTTTTCCTAACCTAAGTTCTATTCTACTTACTTTCCCGCTTCAATCATTGCGTAACAAAGACGCATATATACATTCTATTTTCTTCTGTTACACTTGCCCGCCAGTTCATTACGGAAATATCTATATTTCTAGAAGAAGAGAAAAAAGAAGCGATTCCTAACCTCAGTCAGTAATCGAGCGCGAGATTTATAGCGGTATACGAGAACAGCGTAGCGATGACAGCAGCCCATGAGCACGTAAACGTATGTTTACACTCACACTGTCGCGCGAGACCGGAGAAGATGTATGTGAAGCAGGTCGTGTGTACGTGTGAGTGGCGAAACGTCGCGGGGTTGTTAGCTCGTGGACGATTATCGCGATTCATCTAGAGAAATGGACTCACCTTTTCGCGCGGAGGACGGGACCGGAAGGCAGGAAGAGGCTGGTACACGGCTGGAGCCGGTCCACGGTCGCACACAGTGTGGACGATCTCGAGCACAGGTGTAAAATCTCCGAAGACGCGGCTATGCCGCTCGAGTGATCGGTGTGAACTGCAGAAAAGCCCGCAGATGATATCAGAGACTTAGGGGAGACTGCATGACATCATCACCGGCCAATCGCGGCAAGGCCGGTGCTGCGCATGCGCTTCGCACCTCCGCGCCGGGGCTGTTGCGATATATCGCAATCGATTGCTCAACTTCGCGCCCCCGATCGACGCGACATCTCGCGGAAAATGATTGAAGGGTGCGTTTGAAACGACGCGGGAGAATGGGAATGATGAATGAGTTTAAGGAAAGAAATAAGGTGAAGAATGAACGTAGAAAACGATGTAAATAGACATTGTAAAAGTTCGATGTTAGATTAATTGCGTTGATGAGTTGATTACTGGAAGATATTTGTTTAGCAATATCGAGTTGTGGAATTGATTGAAACAATAATAAAAAGTATTATATAAAATCTTTAAAAAAAAATTCTACTTGAATGTAAGTTAAGAAAAAAAAAAGGTTTATATAAATGTATATGCATTAGCTACAAAAGAAATTAATTCAGAGTAATGAAGCCTTAATATAATTTAATTTTAATTTCATTCAATTGTTTAGTAAAATAATTAAAAAGATGAAACTTGATACTAATGCAACTAAATTTATTAATATAATCTAGAGATATCTGTTCAGTAGATATTTGCCTAGCACAATTATTTTACGTCAGTTTATCCGGGTTAATTTAACATGAAAATTAATTGTCGGGTTATATGTATAACTCACCATGACCGCCGATGGTATTAGTTGACTACACAGACAATGGTTTCAAGACTATGCATTTTCGCAGAATTACTACCCCGGTGAACATACATCAATGTGTCACTGTACGAAAGCAAATCGCTAGTACACACTACATGCTATCGACGTGTATAAACAGACTAACTTGTCAATACGTCTAAAATTCCAGTAAAAACGTAAAACGTTAGAAAAGTAAAGCGTTAGAAACGTAGAACATTAGAACACCAGTTTACTGTAACCATATAACAATTTAATCTAATTATACGCCCTAAAGCTTCGTTCAGGTTAGTCTTGAATTTAAACAACTTGAAGCCATTTAACCAGTGTGAATTTCCAATTTAGGTGACCTGAAATACTCTTTCAAAATCCTACACTCGTTCTTACTAATCGAGTAATCACGATTAAGCTTGATGCGTTACTTAAACAAGCAATTTGAATTTGTAACAGGCCCATTTTCATAGATTCAAAAAGAAGAGTCATATAATATTATTAACAAATATGGAATCAAACGGAATACATAATCGACACATATTGTAAATAAGGTTAACAGCTGAATTAGATTCATGAACGTGGGCGTTCAAAAGCAGGTATCTCGTTATACGCCAATAACGCGAAATACCAGGTATCGAATCAGAAAATGTCTACGCACGAAATTGGATGGGTTGTCGTTCCACTAGGTGGACAAAGTTAATTGCTGCGAATAGCAATTTCTCGTGTGAAACGCGTTTGACGCAACTAGCCTTTCGCGTTGGTCGTTGCCCTGCGAGAGACTCGCGACATGAATATTTTCTCGCGATAAACCCCGTAAGGAAGATACGGCGCGCGCGTTTTATGAAAAAGCAATTTTTGGCCCGCGCTAATGATACTTTCAGAAACCGAACTGGCGAACCTTAACTCCTTAAACGGTCAGCGACTTTCCCCTAAACGTTTCAGCACTGAGACATGACATTTAAAACATACATAGTTATGCGGTATTTTAGAAGACTTGTAACTTATGCAATTTATGTAATTATACCAAAATGTTTCAGCGATTTTCAAATTGTTATGACTACGGAATTAAAGATGTTAGTAAATTCTAAACTTAGAAAATGAAGAGAAATATCATTAGAGAAATGAACGATATCTATACGTCAAATGAGGTACTCAGTTAATAAACATGAATTAAATAGTAAATGTTAATTATTCTTAGAGGTAACGATAACAGCTTCTTAAAGAGCCTATTAAAGCCTGAAATAAAGTACATATGCAAATTTGATTTGAAAGAAATTATTCATAAATATACACGTCCCACAAAATATCTACAACAATATTTGCAACAATTTCACCAATAGATTTCATGCATAAATGAATGAAAACAAATACCCACTAGCAAACAGTTAAGAAAAATGAAAAGAACACTGAAATTAACCGCTAAAAAGGAAAAAGTGAAAGAAAAAACGTAGGATACAAAACGTGATACACGTAGCCAGGATAACGAATCGCAGGATACCAGAGTATTCTTGTTGTTTACAAAATGCACAATGGTACAGAATGTTGGCGAGTTTCGCATTCGCGGTGATACACGGGGTCAACAGTTTCGTCCCTCCCAAATTACCACCGCTCGACCTGGAAAGACGGAAACTTTCCCAGAGAATTACCGTCTTTCCACACGGTTCCTTTCTCCTCTTTCTATGCCCGTGGTTCAGAAGCACTCGACACGCTTTTTCAACGGCAATTTCACCTTGCCTTTACAAAAGAGCCTTTTGTATTCAGGTACATGATAATGTTGTCTCCCATGCAAACGTTGTTTGCACCTGTATCTGTTCCACCTGTACGTGTACCAATTTTTTCTTAAGCGCATGTGGTGACATTCCGAGCATGTGACGAACGTTCGATGGAGAAGAATGTTGCGTTACGCGTACATTTTCTGCGAATAATTTTGCATGTTTTGACGCTATCGTAAGCGGGAAAGAAGCTTACGCGACGTCTGCGAAGATAACATTTAACACGAGGTCAACGACATGGCCAAGTATTTCTATCGAGTGTTCTATCGTTTTCTATCGAATTTAACTTTTCATGTTTATCCTGTGGAAGGATCTCCCATGTATTAATATTATTCATTATCAATTTCTTCGGATATTACATTAATTTGTGATAGTAGTTGTGATTGTGATAATAATAAGAAGATGATAATGTGAAGAAGAAGTGAAGGATAATAATATATGCTATCAACATAACAAACTGATTTAAAAACAGCAGGTCTTCCTTAATAACAGCTACATGTTTCAAAATTTTATAATTATATATTCGTTTGTCCTATGCTCCATAATGGGCTTAATATTTAATTTTTATATTAAATTTTCTATGTAAAAGAAACATACAATGTCATACAAAGAAATATACAAAAGAAACGTACAAGTTCACGATAAATTATTTGCCAAATATCGAAGCTACGGTGGCATTGACAGTTTCGGAAAGAAAGAGAAAAAAAGAGTCAGCGTATCGTGACGAAAAGGGAAACTATGCGTGGTTCCATGCATATTTCTTCCAATACGGGTGACAAAGGGGAACAGGACGTGCTCGTCCCATGCGTTCCTTCGATCTTGACGATCCCCCGTCGTGGAATAAAATCCTGTACAATCCCGATATTCCCTGGATCGGTTTGCGTTTCGCGACTTTGTCTTTGAAAGCAAACGACAGGCCCACCTACTTCGCGTATTTATGAAACAGCAAAAGCGTGCATGCACGCGTACACATGTTCCAAGTTTGTTCCCTTCGAAGCGTTCATGGAAAAATGGTATGAGGAATGGTCGAATTATGCGACATATTGCAGGACCCACACTCTCTTCTGCCGCCCACATGCTCGCGCACCGGAAAAGCTTTTCCATCGACGACGGGGGAATTGTTTCGACTATGAACGACGTACATCGCGTCTCCTCTCTCTCTCTCTTTCTCTGTCTCTTTGTTTTTTCTTCTCCATACAAAGGAGACGGAAGAATCACCGCGTTGCCGGATATTAGCGTAATTATGCGTTTCGGGGTGGTTATATGCGAATGAGAAAACTCTAGTACGAAGGGTACCATGATTTCAATATGAAAAATATTGTAATAATAGTGTGTTTAAATAAAACACGAAAGTCTACTTTAAATGATACCTGAATGTAATGATTTTTGATGACCTAGTCCTGCATACGATTTACCTTTTGATTGTACAATTTCGAATCTAATATAATGTACTCAAGTAACTGTATATTTAAGAAGAATTAAATGTAAGTGAACAAATGTATATTTAAATGTGTGTTGAAAAAGTACTATTGAAAATAATAATTGTACTACTAATATTAATGATTAATATTACTAAATCTTTAACAGGTAACAAGTATATTATAACTTACGAATGTGAGAAAATGTAATTAATAATATAGATACGATAAATGATGCCGAATATTTTAATATGTTTCAAAGACTAAGTTTCAAAATATATTGCTTACGATGGGCGAAAGATGATAATATTGTTTTCAATCTTCGTATTTCATGCATATTCATTTTCGTGTGCAGAATTTACCAAGAACATTCTTTATCAAGATTCTATTCTATTCTACTTAATCTCCGTAAGATTGATGTTGCACAAATTTTACACTTGAAGGTGCGCGCGATGGAAATCTTATTTCCGTCGTCTCACCATTGAACAAAATGGAACTGCTCAGCTGGAGTGAAAGCAAACGCGATAACTGATTCTCCTTTACAATAAAAAAGGTTGGGAGGGAAAGATCGATTACGCCCAATAAGGAGAGCCCGAGAATACGTACGAATCAATCACCGAGGTAGTTGGCGGATTAAGCTTTACAATGCTCTCGTATCGCTTGTATCGATCAGCAAAAAACGACTGTACGACAAACCTGTTTCAACAAGCAATTTTAGATAAATAAACTTAGGTGTCAATATGCAATATCTAATTTTTACGATAATGTGATCACGGTAATAAAATATTTCTATACATACAAATCATTTCGCCAAGGTATCAATAAAGTTGAACAACGTTATTGTATTATTCATTTATTGAAAATCCTATTATTTGAACAACTTTGCTAGAATAAAGTATACTTAATTGGTACTTTTAGTAATATGCAAGAAATACAGTATGATTACCAATTTTTGCATAGTTTAACGATTTTGATACTGACTCGATTAATATGCTTACGGTGCAAAATCAAGCCTAATCTCATATTCAAAATCTCTTAAGACGGTCACGTTCGATGTTATCTTTGCGACTATAATCGATACAAGAACTCTGTAGCTACGTATTATATCTTAGTCATGAGGTTTGATTCTTGCTTAACTCTATGCTTGTATCTCGTACTTTAATTAAAAAAGAGTTAAACGCAGAAAATTTTTTCCACGCTAAAGAGGAATAAAAATCACAAACTTCCGCTTGAAACATTTTTGCGATTCTGCGAAGCTTCTCCCTGGCAATTCCATCCCAATCCACTACGGAACTTTCAGGCTGTACATTTTTACCGATCCAAAGCAAGAATTATTCGAAAAAGTATAACTTAAAAAAGAAAAAAGTACATTTTCCCCTTTTCGGTCTTATTCTCTTAATCCAATTTAAAACAAAATCAACATTAGTACATTATTTTAAATACTATGTATTTTTGCATTTTTGTATCTTCTATAAAAAATGCACAAAAAGCTGCACTCTATCGTTTAGCGTTAATCAAAATTAATCAATATTTATTAATAATTTTGCTCATAAATAATAAATTAACACAAGAAAGTAATGAAAAGAAATATATATGTATATGTTCATATTTATTAACAATTTTATTTGCAAATGCTAAATTAAGCCGAAAAAGTAATAAAATACAGAAAGGCAAGTACTAAGCGCGAATAAATTGACGTTCTTCCGATAGCCTCGGTATCGAAACGCAATCACAAGCTTATTTCGTTAACTTGCCTCTGTAGTTCCGTGCCTTCACGCCATCTCTTTCTTCCTCTAACCGTTCTGTGCCGAACTCAATGAACGAAAAAGGAGTAGCATCTCATTAAGCTGTTTTGTGGGTTGGCTGAATGCAGCTGCGCACACCTTTCTTTCATTGACCCATTAAAACTGCAGAGAGGGACAATGACTGGTAAATAAGTCCTGGCGAATTATTGTGGCGAGGTGTGACGTGTACACGAATAAAGAGGTCGAACTCGCTGCCGGCTAAGCGATTTAGATAAAAGCTTCTGAAATATCGAGAACGTAATATCAGTATTCGTTTCCCACTGTTTGAGAAGTACGATATGTCACGATCGCGAGATGTATCGGAAGCTATCTCGTGACGGCTTGAAATAACGCGAAGAAAAAACCAAGAGAACCGAGGGAAGTTGCGTGATTCAGTTTAGAAGAAATTGCACGAGTTTCGGGATAGGTATTCTTAATAACATTGTATTGTTACTAGATGTAATATATTTATTCTGTGACAAATAAAGCGGTTGATAAGATGAGGCATATTGAGAAATTGAGTCGATTAAAAATGTAGGAAAATACATGTCTTATCTAATTGAAATTACAAGAAAGATATTTATGTGAATTGCTTGTTTAATATTTGAGTCACGTATAATGACGATACAACGTACTATTATTTGTTATTAGAGTATTATGGGAGAGAATTATAATACGTGTCATGTTTGCTGTATACAGAACGATTCAGTGTATTTCACGAAACAATCACACAATATTATTGTTTGGCGCAATTATATTCTACTACAAATTTATTTGGCAACGTTATAAAATACGTTGCATTAAATAACCATAAAGACATATATTGCAGAATAAATATGAAACACTATCGATATACAAATTTAAAGCATTGTCTTTATCAAATAAATCTTCTATCTTTCCAACAATTAGTACAATACGAAATACGAAGAATTCAAATGAATGATCACCACAACTGATCGAAACAGTGCTTGAAAATCATATAAATCATCGCAACTTCTATTGCATTCAAAATTCAACCCCAAATGATATCAACGAAATACGTATTCACAAAGCTTCTCCGATCGAACACATACAAATTTTCGCGTCTTTACTACAAACAGTTTCATGTCTGTATCATTAGGATTCCGTAATTTTCGTTCGTCCCAAACGAACAACTTTAGTCGAAGCGTTGTCGTAAAACTTTAAAACGGCGACGAAGACCACGCTACCCATGGAAACGCTGAATATTAAATTCAATTTGTTTCCTCGTAGACATCGCGCAACGCCGAGAAGTGACGCGTGTTTCCATCTCACGGATTTACATAAGTGACTTATGGTCAGTGGGTGTTACACCCTCATCGAGGGATGGTCTGCTCGGATATCTTTGATGTGACGTTCGTATAGGGATTCAAATGAGGGATGGTCGTTATGAGGCTGGGTATAGAATATCATACGCGTGTACTCGTATTTGGTTTCGTGACACGCGTGCATTGCAGACGAATACTTTCGTTACAGGCACGAATTACTAGAAAGGAATTTAAGAGCACGTAAAGATTGCTTTATTGTTTTAGAGATACATTTGATGATTACAGAGATAGATTTTCGTGGAAAGTGATAGTGACTATGATTGTTATTGATATTGCGTCGATAATTTTGAACATTTCTGTAAATTTACACGTATCAATGTATGTTCTGATTCTATGATTTCCATATGAATCGTTAATATTGTTTTATAATAAGAATAATCGTACTATAATCATCATAATGTTTGACTACAATTATCTTTGTGCTGTTTATTCGCCTGTTTACTAGTATTCAATTTTTGAGATTTGTAAGTGGTTTTAATTTTATCAACTAAAACAAGCGATTTTACAAAGACAAATTAATTTTCAAAACCAAGTAAACATTTTTGTTGCATTAAAATGAAACTACTTGATAAAACGTTAGAACATACAAACAATAGGAAACACAGTGAAACTATAATAGATGTGCATGACAGCTAATTGAAAGCCGAGGTGTGATATTTTTCCATATTGATTCTTCATCCTAAACAAATATCGTTATCAATAACTATATTATCGATATGATAATAAAATATTCTTAAAATGGCCATAAAACGGTACTGAATAAAATTAAAATATCTACGATATCCATAATTGATAGATAGAAACATTACATTGCACCATCTGAGACCAAAATAACAGTCACATTTTGAACCGATATCTACAATTATTATCATACCGTTGCGAAACACAAATTAAAAACAGGATTAAAATAAATAAGAAAAGCTACGTATGAAACGTTATGACGAATATGCGTTTATCGTTTATCGAAAAATGCATTTATCTCGACTTACTTTAATTCGACTATAGCTATCATAATATCAAATTAATGATAAAAACCGAAATGACATATTAAATAAAGTACGAACCATTGCGATATCGAAATTAAAAATCGGAGTGAACAAATTTCTTCCTCTATCTCTTTGTCATGAAATAATAAACAAATCATCCCCTCAAAAAGGAATATTCAACAAACGTAACCTAAGTGTCCAATCTATGATTCGTCGAAATATTCGAAGCAACAGGGACGCGCACCAAGAACGCGACCCATGAAACATAATCCGAGATTTCACGGGAAGATTATCAACGATGACCATCAGAGGGTGAACTAAAATGGAAGCAGCATAACGAGGCTGTCCCGCTATAGAAGGGTGACGCTGCGCATCGGCCAGTTACGATTTTTCATCCATAATTAACTGTCACCATGGACCGGTCAAGTAATCAAAATGGAAACAGAAATCCGTCACACGTTACGATCTTCGTCGTGCAACACAGCGACGCCGGTATCTGATACCGATCTAAAAATCTCACGCCCATGTAAACTTTGCAATTAATTCCATCTATCCTCTGAAACATAAAAACGCCAACGAGAAAGAACAAAATATTCGACAAAAATTTGTCCAACTCTCTCAACTTTTCTTTTATTTCTTTCTCCTCCCTTTTATTTTATTCCTTTTTCTTCTCCTCTGTTTTTCCACTGCTATTTCTCGCGAGAACGTGGCAACGATAATAAATGCCTCGGTTACCTTTCGTTTCGACGACTCGCGCATAACAACGAGAACAACGACGATTCCCCCTTAGCCGATTTCATTTTCTACCGCGCGCGGAAATCATTCGGTTTTGGCGGCGCGCGTTACGTTCTCGCGTCTCGCTGCGCCGTGAAAACGGCTCCCTACCAAACGAAGCAGCGGGCTTTATCAGATAAAGTCGCGCTATCGGTCTTGGCAAATAAGGGAACGCTGACAGTTGGACGATGACACACAGTGCCGGTTGTCACAGAGGCGTACGTGCCGCGACAGCTATTTTTTTCCTCTCTTTCCTTTCGCCCCGCGCGCCCGTAATTTCAGTTTCGCCCAACGCTGCTCGCAAGGACGAGAACAACCTGTCGAGTGAGTAAATTCACCACGATCGATTTTAATATACACGTGTGTGTGTGTATGAACGTACGTGTAAAGATGATGTACGTGAGCGTCGTTATAGCGTGAATGAATAAGTGTTGGTCATATGCTATGTGGAAGATAAGAAATTGGACAGATGGCAACATTTCTGTGAATTTTTTATGCCGATCTGTCGTGTTGGATTTTATTAAATTATTTGCGTTGGATTTGGGAGTTTAAAGATAATACTGTCCTATCCACAGATTCTGTTTACTAGATTCAAACAATAATAAATGGTTACGAATTGTTTAAGTTATAGAGGAAATAAAGGTACACTGTTATTTAAGGTTCCAATTAACGTTCTAACAAATGTTCAATTAGGAATTAAACAGCATTTCGTGTTTCAATGGAATAAGATAAGATAGGAAAAGTCTGAGCTATATTCTTGCGTCACGAGGCCAATGAGTTGATTCCGTAGCGACGGTTAAAGATAGCCGGTTAGATAATCAATCAACTGATAAAAAATTGCGCGTGTTTAATGCGAGAACAACACCTGTTTTTCATCGTTCTTGATAGATTTAACACTTTGATTGCCACGCCGAAATCATACGTTTCGCTCAGGACCCCACAGGAGTATTTTTATTATTCAAAGCATATAATGGCAAAGTAATAATAAATTGATGATGTAAGACAACATTCTTCCCCAATGGACCATTTATCTTATTGGCGATCACGGGTGACCACCGTGGCGTCTTGGTAACAGTTGATAGCGATACAAGGCTTCGTTTATTTCAACAAACCATTCGCATTCGTTATTTCGTCGTAAGCAAAACGTGCAGAATATATTGTTGAAGCGTGTAGACGATATTAGTAAATAGTAAGGTACGTGCACACTTCTAACTTCAATTATCTGATTATAAAGCAGCATTTACGATTATTTTCTAGGCTGTGTTTATAATAATGTTCATAGATTACCCCTGAAAGATATGGATATAAACACAGTGCACAGTTAGTTGCAAGATTTGTTCTCATTTTTTTTTTTTTTATTGATGTTCTAATAAAAATGTTTTATTGTTCAATAAGGCACTTTTTATTTCAAAGTATCTTTTATTTACCAGTTATATTCAAAATCCCCTAATTGTCAATTTTCATACGATTTTTACAATTGTAAGAAGTTCAAACGCTCCGGTTACTAATGACCACCGTAGCATCACAGAAGAAACCGTGGCCGGTCATATATGACCAACGTGGCAGTCAAAGTGTTAACCTCAGTATGCAAAATTCATGTGTAGCGCAATTATACTACGTTTAAAGACATCCGCGATAAATATTCTAATAAATAAATTGGAAAGCGATGATGTTATAAACACTGTTCTTTAAATTTATCTTCGGCTTTACAACTCTTAGGCTTTACTCTTGCCATTTTCTTGCAATGTATCAACTCGTGGAAGCACGTCATTCGTTTCTTCGACATTCAATATCATTCGTGTACTTATGAAATGAAATTAAAAAATTACCAAAAAGTAAATAAACTAAATAATCAATTATTTCCATCAGATCATGAGTAGCCTGTACCCGAATCTGTACGAGAGGTTCAAAAGCGAGGGTGTCTGCCCGATCTGCCTGATGGAAATGGAACTAACGCCCAGATACGCTTGCGCCAATCAACATACAATGTGTTATCGTTGCAAACCTTATTACTACGACTGTCCCACTTGTCAATGGCCGTTACACAAGGAAATGCCATCACGAACGTCTTCGTCGTTATCGTCAGCCAGAGATTTTCAGCCTCACCCACTTCCACGCAGGTTCCATCAATATCATCCTAGCGCTCCAAAACCGGACGAGTTTCAAGAACATGAGAGAAGCTATTACCCATCACCGCCACTTCAAGATCAAGAACTAAATGAATGTGCGTACGCTCATCTAGGTTGCTGGGTGAAAGTACCGATGAATTTGGTGGACCTACACGAGTCTCGGTAAAGAACGTTGCAATTTTTAATAAAGTAATTTTTAATACAAGCGAAACATAACACGAATATAATTGAAAAATAATTTCGAAAGAAAACCACGAAATTCTGTTGTAGATGAAATATTTGCATTGACCGATCAACATATTCATCGATTTAAATTCAAAGTTTAAATTGAAATTGAAAGAAGACATAGAAATAAGAAAATAAGACATTCGCAGAAAATACGTGTATTTTAGAATTCTGTAAATAATTTTTGTATCACTTTCCCATATTGATATAGAATATGATACTTATAAATACGCTAGTGAACAAACTTATTATTCAATCCAAAAGAAATGATTGTGTGTTTACATCGTTAAAGAAAGAGAGAGAAAGAGAGAGAGCGAAAGTGTTCACATTGTTTTTTTAAAAATTTCAGATGTCAATTCCGTCCTCACTTAGAGGAGGAACACCTTCCCACAGACGTAGCCCATAAACACGACGATTTGATCGAGTGCACCTATCGAGCGGTGGGTTGTAATGTGAAAACGTCACCCTGGAGGATTTCGATTCACGAGAACCATTGCATCTACAAGGATCGTTTCAACGAGCAGAACATTAGCGATTCCATGGAACGAGCGACCATCTCGAGTGACGATTATGAAGATCCTGAAGAATTAGTTGAATGCAAATACAGAAGATATGGCTGCATGGTGAACATGCCTAGAAGACGAAAGCAGTTACATCAAGCGAAATGTAACTATCAGAAATATGATACCGGTGATGACGATACTTCGTCAGAAGGAGAGTACGATCCTGACGAACAAGTTTCTTGCGGATGGGCCGAGTATGGATGTAAAGTGAGGCCTAAACGTAGTCGTTTGGAAAGGCACCAAGAGAAATGCAATTACAAAATGGAAGAGTGTGCTTACAAGTATAACGGATGCACCGCCAAGTTTCAACCAGCTAGAAAATACGCTCACGAAAGAAACTGCGAATTTAATTATCTTTCGTAGATCAAGTATTTTATAAAGAAAATAGATACAAGATTATTTCTTATTGGTCGGATCTTTTAATAAACGTTTTTTGAACTCTTCATTTAATCGTATAAAATATTGTTTAAAAATATTTATTATTTGAGAAATATTTTAAAAGAATTACAAGTAAATTCGCATATTATATTAGTATTTTAATGATAATTGAAAGGTTTGCGCCGTGCGTTTCATAATAAATGACGAAACGTTCTTAATCTCCCCAATATATCACGAGAAGACGTACAAGCATTCAAACCAACGTCGTTAGTACTTCCAAGTATCGATTCGTATCTAGCTATACATTGTTCCAGAAGACAGTTCAAGCACATTGAATACCACACTATTAATTACGTTACCATCGATTAGGTTAGCTTAGAGGAAGAGTGTTTCATCTAAGCGAAACGAATTCGAATTCTAAAATCAAACTCCATTCGTTAGAGAAGTAGGATTTAGAAGATATATTAAAAAATACAGTAGATACCCTGTAAAATTTTGGTTTCCTATCTATTTTATAATAATATATTTATCAATAACACTGTGAAACTACTTCAAGATTCAAATATCTTGTTATACTTCAAAAAAGAAACTACAAAGCATACAATTAAATTAAACAATACGTACGCCACCCTGTGCACTTTTACTATTCCAATTACGAGTTTAATGCCAGTTAACAGGTGTCCTCCTTTTAAACGGCACATCGATTCGGTTTTCCAATGAACGAACTAAATCCAAACTTAATTACATTCGCAATCTGCAATATCATCAACTAGAACATGCGCATTTCTACGTCTGCCACGATGCATTTGCAAGAAAATTTATAAACCCTTCAACTCATGATTTCCAATAACTGGACATATTATTCGAACATTATAATAAAAATGTATTTCTCTTCTAGAAGCGAGACAAATACAACGAATGCAAATTTATGCAAGTTATCATTTTCTTCTTTTTTTTCTGAATACGACTAAAGAACGGAAATAACACAATTTTTAATTTGAGAAAAATGTGAGAGAACAGTTTGTCAAATTACTATATTTTTATGAATACGATTAAAGAATGGAAACGACGGAATTTTTAATCTCAGAAAACTATGTAAAGATTTCGTCAAATCGTTATATTTTTATGAATATAATTAAAGAAAGGAAATGACAAAATTTTCGACTAGAGAAAGAGGCGAGTAAAGATTTTGTCACTAATACGGCTCATTCTCTTCATTGATTCTCTCTATCTCTCTTGTCCGCCCTCTTTCCATCCACCCTGGATCGTTGCAATCTCGTTGTATCATGAACACGATAGTGAAACTTACACTGCCATTCGAGGGATGATCCGGGGCATGATCGCCTGGAATGAGGGAATGATGGGTATGCCTGGGACATCGAACACCTGGAAGCTAATGATGTACAGCTTTCCTAGCCGCTAACTATCGCACTGTTTCGTGGCATTGCAACGCCAACACGAACGTTTATGGCGATCATTTATAAAACCACCGAAAAACCTTGAGAAACGAACTGTCTAGAACGTGACTATACTCTCGCGTCAACGGGAAATATTTTCCACGTTCTATGCTCAGGTATTAAGATAATAAATCGCGTCGAACGCATTTATAACCGTATCTTGCTGTACAAGTTAACAGGTTGGTTGCTGCACGTGTCAGTGAAGGAAAATTGAATCTTCAAATAGGATTTTTTACGATGATGATAAGTTTGCGGAATAAAGGTGATTAAGGATGTACTTTTGTAGTGTACGTCTAAGTTTGTTCTTCTTTAGGTAAGGCGGATTGTTTGGAGAATTAATTGCTTTTTTTAGAGATAAGTTTGAAGAAAGGAAGTTAGTTCGATGAATTATATGCATATTTATGGCAAGAAAATTATACCAATTTCTGTATTTCTTTTTAGATTATTTCATTCTAATTACCTCAATGAAAGTATAAATCAACGTTAATAAAAGATTTCTCGAATTCCGTTATTCATTTCGATTATAAAATTTTACGAATTAAATCTTTATTGAATTTTGGCAATGTGAAACTTTCAATTTTTTGCTGAACTTTACAATATTTAAGATATCGAATATTTTGCCAAGTATCTGATAATTTATTATTACATTTTCTTTTTCTCTTCGCCTATAAAAAAGATATGCATGTCTAAAATATCAGGATAAAAGTGGATTCAGAGGGAAAAAGATCTGACGATTGACTGCATGAAAATCTCCAAAGAATCCAAAGATCCGAGTATATAGCTTTTTAGATACTACATAAATATTGAACGGGCCAGAAAATGGTAAGCTCTTGTCCGTTCACAGTTCACAGAAGCTGTCACCAGCCTGGCCAGAACTTTAACGATCAACGCTGACCCGGCCGATGGACAAAAGGGAATAGAAGCTGTTTTACATAGTAAAGACCAAGAAAGACTACCATCACCGCGACCCAGCCGAATTCTTAAAGAAGATATTCACTTCTGAAGTAAGAAGAGGTTATTTCGCGAAATGCGAACGAGGCGTTCCAGTTCCTTTTTCTTTCCCACGTTATTTTCATCTTACTACAGAAAATATGTACGTGAAATATTGGAAACTTTTATATCAGATTGAAATAACTAATGAAATGTTACAGCGATGTCTTATTTATGTAAAAATATTTTACAAATGGATAATAAACGAGGAAAATATACAATAGAAATACAATGGAATATTTTATTACTTCTTCAACATTTATCCTAAGTAAATATTATTATTCTATATCAAGAAAAGCAGAAGGTACCTGATCAAAAGGTAGCAGTTTCCTTTCAATTTCAATTAAAATGAACACTAGACTTCTACGTTCGAATGAACGTGATGTGTAATATTGAAAATCAGTCTCTGTTTGTGAAACGCTTCTGGCCAATATTGATATTTATAACTTTATTGCAAGTATACATAAAAGAGAATTCAAAGACGAGGAAATCAGTAACCGTATTCAAATGTCTAAAACGAAAGTGGATATAAGCTGTGTACGCTCTGCTCGGTAGCTGGTAGGAAGGAAAAGGGTGGTGAAGGGGTGCGAGAAAATTACACCCCTGGGGAACAGATCTGACGACGAGTGACACGAAGGGTCACGGTGAGCGAGAAGTCAGCCGACTTTAATTAAGACACAGGTGTCTTTTACTTATAGTTACACTGAGTTCCTCCAAGGGAATCATAGGAAATATGTTTATTATGGATGGAAAAATACACACTAGCCTAAACTTCAGGTAAACCCTTACTGTTCCTTTAGACCATATTTAATTAATGATTTTGAAGAATCACTCATCGTCATAATAATTTTTATTCTAAATACAAAAGTAATTTGCAACTTTATTATGATAGTATTCATTAAGCTTTCCTCAGCAATTTTTTACATCAAATTAAACGACAACATAATTTTGCAAGATCAACATGCTTGCCACGGATCAATTTATTGTAGAATAAATAATTAGTATCGTTTAAATAATAAATAGTTTCGTCTAAAAAAGCAAAAATCATTTTTAAATCTCAGAAACGCTTTCATATAGACTCCTATCCTCCTATTTGAATTTGTGTCCATCATAATTATCCTATCTCATGTTACGTATTACTATCCTTCTCAGAATAAAATTTTAATTTTATTTAAAACATTATTGCGTAAAAATATCAAAATCACGATCGAAATTTAAATTTCGAAAATATTCCATATTGAATTGAAAGGAATGTCTGTTTTGCGCCAAAAAATTCTAACACTGTCTTGCCTAAAGCGAATTTAATGACGGACCGGGATTTTTCGCCGAAAATCCACGTATGTCTCAGCCAAGATATAGACTGGCGCCTGACCCAAGAATCACCTTAATGCATGTATTCATACGATAAGCTAGTAGCTTCAAATCAGACGCATAGGTAGAATAAGTGTTATAAGGATTTCAACAAGGGCGAACACTTCTTGACAAAGCAAGCGACTCGTCGGATATCTTCCAGTTATTTCCCTTAAATACTGTCCAAACAGTCAAATCCTTGCTGCAAAAGCACGATATCCTTCTATGAGTATCTGTCGCTGTTGGAACCCCTTATGAAAACCGTATCAAGGGATTCTTCCTTCGAGTAGATGTCGACGATATTGACTTTTTATCATGTCAACGTATATCAAGAGGAATTTGGTAATACAGTGGAAATTACGAATTTTTACAATGGGGAGAAATTTAACATTTGAGGGTTTTAGGCAATGATAATTCAATAGCGCGTAATTGTGTATAATAATATTTAACACTGTATATATTAGGTTGTCCGAAAAGTTTCTTTCGTTTTATGAGGAAATAATAAACGTACAACGTTTTTGTTTAATATTATTTTGTTGAATTACGTACGATATGTTGAGATAAACACCGCGACATTTCGCAGACTTGGTTTCGCGTTTATATGAAGGTGCACTGTTATAAAAGATACGTTTGCGAAAGAAAGACACTTTTCGGACAACTTAATAGTTTAATTAGTTTACGATAAATTCAAGTGTGAAAAGAATATATACAATATATGTACAAAATTTGAAAAACCTTCAAAGTAGAATGCTAACTATGATACTTAATAGATAAAACAAATTTATATATATTAGATCCATTTCTCTCGTTCCGTCCATAAAAATATGAAACTGTACAAAATCCGCAGTTCATCAATAAATAATGTGTACAACTTCTTGTACAAAACTTTGCAACTTTAAATAAAAAGCCTAAAAATGTATTACTTCACTAGCAAATAACCTTACAAATAATAATTTCCTTCATTTGTAAGTACAAGGTATCGATTAAGGTACTTCCAGTTATGTATAATATTTCACTTTCCCTTGCTACGACCGTTTTAAATGGCCCCAGGTAAAGGCGATCTAAAGCCACTTAAGAATCTCAATTTATGACACTCTCCACACGCTAATTTCCTGCACCTATATACATTGAGAGATCCAAGGCCTTCGTGTACTGTAACAATTGATATTAATAACCATTTCGTTCTCAGCGTGAATTACCTGTCTATTTCGTAATACCATTCACCCATACATCTGTATCCTCCTACACGATCTCGTTGGCGATATTATCGTTATCTATGTACCGCAACCACCCGTTGATCATCGTGCGTTGATCACGAAAAGCTGGAGCAAGTCTATAAACTGTACGGTGTTCGGAACGGGGCTCATATGCTGGCCACAAGTTCCAGACCATAATATTCTCACATAAATACATCTCGCCTAAGTAAAACGGAGCGAAGCTTCAGGTCAGTGGCGAACACCTTGCACGAAGCACGCACGCGAACTCAATAATTCACTATGAAGTTGCTCTCGACGCCGCGAAGGGGAAAGGCAGTCGTATCTCAATTTTGTCAGGATATAACTATCAGCGTTTCGGTAACGAGAAAATCCACGCCAATCCTATGGAAGGGCCTTGGTGATTGGATACCGAAACATCTGATTCCCTGGGCACGTACGCGATTATCGTTCATCGATAGATCGTAACTACAGTCGAGTTTTCTACGGATCAAGATTTATGTCGAACAGATATCCGCTCGCGAGAGTGCATGACGAACGAAGAGTATGACCAGGATGATCGTCAAGTGATTGTAGAGTTTGCAGAGTTAGTTTCCGCTGAAGATTCTCTTTTTAAAATGAAACGATGGATAAAGCGTGGAGAGTTACGGGCAGCGTTGATCGATTAATGCGTAGGAGGAGGAGATGTTTATTGTTAGAAATAAAGGTTGATTTAATTTATTGATGAAATTAATCGTTAATTAGTAATTGTAAGTATTGTTCTTTAGGATTATCAATTGATGATTAAAGATATTAGATATTAAATTTGTATAATATGTACATTATGAATTAAAATAAAGCATATTTATGGGATCTTTTTATTTCTCACCGTGTAACTGTAATTATTAGTTCCGTGGTTTTCTCTCCGGTCGATACGCGATATTCAGATGAAAATGTTGCAAGGATTTCGTAAAAAAGGTGCGAATGCTTTTATATGTAGATGAAACGTCGAAGGTAGGAAATGGAATTTTTAGAGAATATAGGAAATGGAATTTTTTAATAGAATACATCTTCCTAGGAAAATCGATGAATAAAAAATTTGTAAAAAGAATGTACTGATTTACAGTATACAAATCCCTGATACAAAGCCACGAACTATATCATATTATTTCCACCTCGCCTCCTCTTTAATCTAAATTCTCTGATAATCGTAATACAAACAATTTTCTGGACGCCTTATATCAAATTCCTTCAACTTATGATCGACAAGCGAGGTGAGATTAACTTTATACTACGTCAAAACGCGTGTCGATGTAATCTAATTTAGCTGGTCGCAGGATTGGTTTGTTTGTAGTAAACCCAACACGATGTTTCAAAAGGTTTTCCAGCAATTACGTTAACAACTCCAATACTTGTTTCCGCGCACGTTCCTGACAAACGACTTCTGCGTTCGAGGTTTATAAAGAGGGAAAGTTTCTCGGTGCGGGATTACAATTTTTAATATAACTCTTTGCATGAAAAAAAAATGGCAAGCGAGAAGGAATTGGAGAAACGAGATGCAAAGAGGCGTAAGAAAATACTATCCAAAAATATTTTGCCAAACTTATTATTCGACGATCAGTGAGAAGAGACATCGTTAAGACAATTAGTTACTGATTTACAAAACCATCCGCTGAAATTATTGCTTGAGGAAAATATTGTTTAAGGAACAACTACGTATACTGAGCATGCTAAAAGAAAAACTGTAACAGATGCATTGTCTAACTACGAAGAATAACGATATCGCTCAAACAATTAGTAACAAAGTAATATAAAGTATTTTTATTTAAACGTTGATTCGTATCGTATGGACTATATGAAAAATCATAGACAATAAGAATAATCAGTGAACTCGTTCAATTTTACAACCGACACTTCCAGTTACTTGAAAATGTAAAGTACATCGTACACGGAATATCTCAGATAGTAGAAATCTAATCAATGAACTTTTAATTGATTATATACCTTCATTTGGTATTTCCCTTTTCCGAACCCTTTCTTCGTGTCGACAGAAATATTGCACAAACAAGAACGACATTTACATACCAAGACGAGAACGAAGGGTGACGAAGGAACAAGAAGAAAGAGAAGCAACAGTAGCGACAGTAGGAAGAAACGAATTTAATGAAACGCAAGAAACCCGAATAAAAGTGTATTTGTAATGCAAATACGCGTTGGACCAGTCCCGGAGGGCCGAAAAATGAAAAGCCGATGAAACAGCCGGCTACGAAATCGACCGTCCCATCACTCTCGCTTAATCCGATTTCAAATTCTTCGACGTCTCCGAATCACGTCTCCGAGACGCTTTCCGCTTTCTGCAATCTCGCCTAAAAAATCCTGATTTCTTTCTTTTAATTACCTCGGGGACCCGGCTGATCGTCAAACCGAGTACACGCCTGGAATCCTTATTAAACGAAATCCGAATTCTCAGTAGTATCAGAATCGTATCTTGCCTTGCTAACCTGATTAACGTTTTACACTATGCAGAATTTCATAGTTTAAATTCCCCTCATTAACGTATTTGATATTGTTAAGATATAGAGAGGATTTGGAAAAACAAATAGTTTAAATTTAATTACAAATTATTCAGCTTTACATATACGTTATTCTCTGAAGAACTCGATAACCTACTCGCTCGGTTGTTTGTTTGCTTCTGATGATTCTAATCACTTCTAACGGCTTTTAATAACTTCTAACCGCTTTTAGCCGCTTTTGTCTCAACTGAGACCTGCACGTCCTTCAACGCTTACATACACTTTCACACGTACAGTATAAATGTATCATCTATTTAACAAATATATTAAGTACGTTTAATTTATTGAGGAAACACCTTCTATTTGAAAATAATTAAATAAAATAATATTTTGTCAATATATTGAACTATGATAATACGGAAAATTGAGACGTTAGTTACTTCTACGATCTGTTTCACGTATCCGATTGTGAATCACTGATTTTCTTATAAGCATTATTTTGCTAATTAAATCAGACACAAAATTCATTTATGTAGTACTTTCACAAGATGGGCAATCAGCGTGCAATAGAATTATGCTTAAAGATATAATTCATATGCTAATTCAGAAAAGAGGTAGTCAAAGAAAGTGATTGAAAGGAATAAAGAATTTCTATGAATGTGTTCATAAAGTTCCCACTCGACCGGTCTTCTACTTAGAAATACTCATTTCATTTCAAGTAGGTACTTATATCTGTCTCACCTTGCTTCGAGTCTACTTGCATACAGTAGAATTTCTCTCTTGCACCACTGTTCCAAGCTACTTTCAAACTACTTATACTCGTCTATTAATAACGTTTCTCAGCCACCAACATTTATAAGCAACCTCCTCCTCACGCAAATCCAAAAAAGACGTTCGTGTTCCTTAAGTCTGGTCGATGGAAGCGGGAAAGAGCCGACGTATAAATATTATCGAAGCTTCAGCTGGGTGGATGTTAACGCGGAGAGAGAAACGAAAGAGTATACGACGAGTGTCGAGAATCGAAGGAATCATTATTTACCGAGAGAGCTGGCTATTGTCCTCTTCGACGGATGCATTGTCGAATTAAGGGCTTTTGTGACAGCGAATAGTGGAAGCGCACAATACTTTCGCTTCTCTTTCGCTCTCATCATCTTTCTCCTCTATCCTGTTTTCGTCCATCGTACACAGATTTCCCTCTCTTTTTCACCCCTTTCCCTCCCTTTTCCATCGTACATCTCCCTCCGCGCGAATCGCTTTGACAGTTACCTCGCAAATGAAAGCACTTTTCCGCCGAATAGACAAAATAAATCGAGTCCCTCATACAATGTCGATGATTTCGTAACAATGCGCGTCTGCTCGGCGTCCGACCTACGCACGAATAAATAGGCAACCCCATCCACGAAATGTCCCTATCGTCAGACGATAAAACAGCGTTCATTGTGTTCTTTTATCGGGTATAAAAATGTAAGGCCTAAGAGTGATCTTTATCAGGCTAGAATCATCAAACGTTGTCGAGTTTCGTTCTTGGTTATTTGTTCGTTGAATTTTTAATTGACGTTTATAAGATTGATGAATCACGCATGTGCTTCAAGAGTAACATAATTTTTGAATCTTTTAGGAGCGGAAATTTTTTAGAAGAATTAATTATAAACTACAGAATGTAAAAATAGTAGACTCTAGGAAACAATGGTCAAATATTATTTTTATAATTTGCTGTTAATTTTTATAATTTTCAAATCACTGATCAAATTTAAGAAAATTCAATTGTAAGGAAACAAACAGTTCTAATGAAAGAAATGGCTAATAATTTATATTTTGTTAAAGTAGCAGGTAATTTTAAAATTAAACTTTAAGTATTAAAATCTAATTCTGTGGTCAAAGCTTGAATCGTGTGATATTCATGGTAACGTGGTAACGTTTATTATTTAAAGTATGTACATTGTAAGAACAAGCGTTCGTGTTAATAAACGGGAAAAATGTCGAAACGTACATGCAAGAGGAAAACGGCGATAACAAAAAGCCGGGGGCGTGTGTTCTTCCAATGATTTATCGATGGTAATTAAAGAGCCGAACGTCACCACCGGCTGCGTGTAGATGACCAATGGCCGGTGCGTGAGCCACGTATTAATAGTACCTTTTAACATCCACCGCGAACCTTGCTTCAACAGCCATTTCCGTCGTTAAATAAATACGCCATCGAGTCACGTGTACACGCGATTTTGCTTATAACTTGATGCAAATTTCTCGCTGATACCAGTACGCGCAGTAATTATCCATAATAATAAAAAATTCACATTGAACATATTGCAACCATAGATTTCGAATTAATATTCTCTCGTTTCAAGTCTATCGAACGCCTTCTGGTTCACTTTCGAATGCAAATTATCGCACACGACCACCGTAATGAACAGAAAAGTGTATTTCATAGGATTCAAAGTTTCATGAATAAACATTAAAATATTAGAAGAGCGAAAGAATCGCAAAGGAATCCAATATGATTTCAAAATTCAAAAAGTTCTCAAGACCTGGACAAAGTCTTAGTCGCGTTTGTATGTGACGGAGTACTTGTAAGATGATACTGAGAACCGGTCCAGATACATTTTCATTGTACCACCTTTAAATATCTTCGTCACAATACTCGTCACTCGAGATTTCGAGACCTCCTCGATAACATCAAACTTTAAACCTTACACTTGCCCCACTATTTCCTATTATTATTCGCTATCTTTCACCTGCCCTATTTAGAATAACCCCCTAAACAATCTGCCTCCCTATAACCTGCGAATCTTCCCCAAAATCAACTTCGCATCCAATCATCCACTAAATCTTCCCTTACAGACACCAATTTTGACATGTTCGTCTGCAATCTCTATCCATACCTTACTAATCGTGTTTGACTTCTACCAAACACGATCTTATCTATAGTAATGTCGGGCCAATGCCTTTTCATCGCGACGCATTAGTCGCCGAGACTTTGACGAACCAATTAAATAAATGGTCTTAAATTGTACAGCCGATGGTAGGGTAGCGTCGCGTCGTGGCGCCTTTATCCACGGCGCCTCCGCGTTTCTTCCATTAAGGATCACCCCTGTACGTACCCCTTCGCATTGGAAAGCAGAACCAGGGCCACTCTCAGCCCTCTTGCTCGTCCTCTTTCGACGCTTCGCCCGTCGTTGTCATCGGTGGCGTTACTGGAATTACATTGGATCCACAAAGGGTTGAGGAAAGACTTTCATCAATGCATACAACGCGTCCATTGTTCTTCCGCGTAAGATTGATCCCTGCTGGTTTTCTGAACGTACCCCATGGAAACACAAGACGAGATACGTCTTTGAAATTGAAGGCTGTTCTTATTACTATGGTGCTGTATATATAGGTAACAAGCTGCGTAAATTATTTATACTGAAAAAGGGTGTAACGTACCAGCGTGACAAAGGATCATTGTTTCGCAATGTGACCAAGTATGATATGTACGTTACATGATTTCTATGAATTTACGGTGTACCATATTGGTTGGAAGATCAAATATGCATAACCATTTAACGAATTTATTTTAAGTTGTCCTACATTTCAAGCTTTCGTCATTGCACGGAAAATATGAAACGAGGGCAAGAAATAACGTCGAGAGACCTGTTGGAAAAAGTTTCTTGAGCACCCTCTAACGTTAAAATGATATTGATAAGGAAAGATATTTAAAACGATGAGGAATAAAAACGTATCTCGAAACAGTGCACAATTTGACGAACGATTGTGATCGCTAAAAAAGTCGTAAAAAAGTAATAGAGTTGCAAGTAAGTAGCTCGTAACATGAAAGCATAGTTACTTGCAAACCCGAATATCATATACCTTCATACGTACCTATTTGTATTTAGAACACTACGACTAATACACGAATCATCAAGGTACTATAATCCAAGTTTAAAAATGTTCATCTGAAGAACCGAAATTTCAAATTAAAATAAAAATTCACTTGAATATAACTTGAATATAATTATTCGTAATGCATTAATCACAGTGTGTCACAAATGTTACTCGACGTTACAAGGCATTTAATCTGTTACAAACCATCACATAAAAAACATCACAGATAGCCGGAATTCCTTTGAAGAGTCGGCCTTAAAATTATTTCATGAGGTGAAATATACGTTCGGCGGGGAACCGTAACTCTTTTTGATCGAGTGGCCTCGGCCAGTATGCCATGGCTACGAGAAGGCAAGAGATACCGCGGTGAATTGTAATAATGCACCTGCAGTATCAACAGGCCTTATACAACACAGACCCTCTTCTTGCACAGATGGATTTGAGTATACTATCTGAAGGAGGACGTATGAAAGCTCGGGATGCGAAATACGAAGCGAAAGTACACGAGGAGGAACGAAGAGCACAGGAGGAACAGCCGGTTCCTATTTAGTGCTTCTACGTCGACTATGTCAACGTTATTATACCGCAGATTCCCAAGGGAGTGAGGGTGCAAGCCGGCAACCCGGAGCGAGGGGGTGTGACCACGACGAATACGTCGCAAAAGTGGTTTTTTAAAATATGGATAAAGTGTAACACGCTTGCACTGCTGAAAGGTGGGGTAGCCGCGCTTTGAGCCCGCCTCTAAATTATAGCAACACCTTGTCAACCGAGAACAAGGACGTTCCAAATGGCTGTACCACGCGGAGAACATAGATTAATGGTTTCGATAGCCGGCATAAGGAATAAACAGTTATCGCGTCAGTTATTCTCTGTGAAATTTTTCTATTAAAAAAAATCGAATTTGGTTTGTTCGTTATGTAACCGGTGGTTGTTGGAAACTTTGTGATCTGTAGCGAAACAGGTGGATATTAAAGTATGAAGTAATTTGATCTTTGATCTTGAATATGGAGAATTACGGTATTAAAATATTTTATTTGTTTATCATAGAGTTTATTCACTTCACAAAAATTTCTGCTAAACAATTCAAAGACTGTTCTTCTAAATGAAACTTAATGAAACAGTTATAATTTTAGAATAATATAAATATACAATATTTTGATCCATTTTTAATTCTTTTAATTCTGTTCGATCGCTGTATACATACCTGAAGATTCTTATACAAAAATTTCTTTTTAATTTGATTTTACGACAAGGAACTAATTAAGTATCCAGGTATGAGGTACCCATTCAGGTACCCATTTCCAAGTATGAGACTTGAAAAAAATAAGGGAAGGAAGGCTCAGATATTAAATATTCCAGAGCATGCAAATGCTGACTTTCCTCGCAAGACTTCTGAAAGAATACGGTGCACGCAACGAGTGTATTATCTGTGACTAATGCACATATCTCCAGCCATCTGAGAATCTCTCAATAATGCATCGTGAAGTTTCGTACAGACGGCTAGAAGTATGCACGGCCTTCCTTAATAACTGATGAGGCGTAACGACATCAAAACAGAGAGACACGAGAAACCTCCGCCTCGAGAGACTCATTCTTCTTGCCCTTGCAATCGTGAATGAAGGAAGAGATCTTCCAGGTAGAATATTCGGGATAACCACAGCAATAACCGTTTCGACCCTCTACAGAGTGTGAGATTGAAGCTTCTTTTATTCTTGAACGTACACGAACCACCGAGTTCACTTGTGCGGGTTCAAGAATTTAATGAAATTTTTTTCTCAAAGTCTCACCTGTTACTTTTCTCATAAGCATTGTTATATTGAGAAAGGAAAATTCATGAACATAATGTCAATTGAAAACTATATAATGCAGTTTAGTGAAATAAAACGTATAAGCAGGGAGAAGAGATTTCGAATAAACATCTGCAAGTACGAAAAATCGTTGCAGAGAACTTAACGAAGAAGGAAATTAATCAATTGATTATATTAATAATCAAGAAGAAATTCTATTAATGAAATTACGTTATTTCTTCGAGTATCCATAGACTCTACTATGTTGTATTACTATATGTAAATTTGCAAATCAACATATTTTTAAATAGATTGATCAGAACCTCTATACCTTCAATTACGCTCTCTTCTAGTTCTCGATTCACTTAATCTTCTAAATGTTTCTAATATATTTCTCTTAAACCATTTGCAATAAAAGAAACTCCATCGATATCAATACGTATTTATCGAAATATAAATTGAACTTATCCATGATATGTTTAGCCATAGTGAAGATGAACAGAAAATAGAAGACACTGTAGCTGTATACTTATCTCAATACCCAGCACAAATGTCTGACCACAACCATACTCAAATCACTTACAGGCAGAGCAAACCACGGAAGTAGTTTAATAGCGAATTATCGTGAATGTAGGATAAATGATCGTTTACGATAGAAGGACGTACATTATCGGAGACCAAATACGCGTCTTTATCCGCCTCTTCGTTCAAAGAGGAAAACATTTACATTTTCGTACGAGCAGGAGGGTTGACGAGCATGCTCGTTAAAAATCGCCGGGTCTTTTACGACTCCGACCCTCGAATGGTATTAAGAAATGAAGCATAAAAATACGCTTAACGCTAAAATTAAGGATTTATACGAAAGAAATCAAAATGACAGATATACCGGCGGTGGAAAGTTTAAAATCATTTCTCTAAGTGTACTTACACCGAATCACCTAATAACTTTATTATTTATTCAAAATTAATGCTACAAATATTAGTAATTAATTTCATTTATTTTGAGAAGTTTTCGAAAATGACGAAATTCCAATCTAACTTTTTTTTACGAAATTTTTACGAAACACGCAGTAATTCTAAATCTCTTGACAAATTTTATCCGTATATTTTACATTAGAAAATCATTCGAATTGCCAAAAATACGCCGTTGTAAATCGACAAATATTTTACAAAAAATTCCGTATTTATCAATTTGTCTATTCTACTATTAACGTTGTTTAGTATTAACAACGATAGAAAATAAGCAAATTTAAAGCCCCGCGAGACGCAAGTATTCTTTGTCATTAGAGGAGGAAACAGACGAGCATTAATTTTATATAACGTCGCTTTCTCTCGCGACAAAAGACGAAATATTTACAAAGTATTGTCCACAGTCGTTGGTTTACGGAATCGGGTCTCGGACTGTACAAGTCGCGAAGGAAGGAAACGGGAGCGGAATTTTTCCTCGGTAGCTGGAGAAAATAAATAACATCCTCTCAGAAGGGTGGTCGAGAGGTAAAGAGGAACTGTTGCCTGGAAATATATCAAACCGTTCCTTCGGGTGTTCGTCTCGCCGTGTCAGAGTATGTTTTATGTGGTCCGCCAGCTCACTGAAACAATAATTCAGCTCGATTTCACGTTTTACTCTACCGTTCTTGGTACGCCTCCTTTTTTGGCACCAGTCAACTTCGTTTACACTTTCTCGAAGAAATTTGTAGAATTTGTCGGTACAATTCGTGTGGTTGTTGATATATCACCATGTGATGCGGCAGATAGTAAATTTCCAGTGGTGTACGTATGAAGATCACACGAGAAAATATGATGAATTATATTTTTCGTTGTTTATAGGAGAGCAATTTTAAGATATCGATTCAAATACTGGCAATAAATTATTTTTGAACTTTTCGAAAATATCAATCGTCAGGTCATCTAATTTTATTCTCCGTGTCAATTCTCCTTTTCACTTAAGTCATATTGAAATATTTTCTTTCAAACACGAAGTGACATCGATAGTTTTCACGCACACACGATACAAAATATAGATTATAAATAGAACTTGCGAGATACAAAAGCGATATCTTTGAAGTTCTATAATCAATAGAAGAATACTAAAATAGCAGATAATACAAACTCCCTTTCACAGATGTATTTCTATTTTCAATTTCCAAATAAAGATCCATATTATCGAAATCTAGTATCTGCTCAGATTCAAACCTATAGAATTATCCACGCAAATTAGAAATCTCAGCTGTCACGAATAACCGAAATAAATATTCCTCCGTGACCAAAAGAACTCTCCAGTTACCGGAAATTCCAATAAGTCTCGCAGATTCCCAGAATATTCACCGCTTTATCCACCATTGTTCCACGGTAATCATTTCGCCTTTCATCCGCGGGCAATTGAAGTTGAATTTTTACGGAATCTTCTCGATGGATTTCCCTTTAATGCTAGTTTCCCCGCGCTCCGCTTTTCTATACAGGGTGTCACAAAATATGTCCAAAAATATCATCCAAGACATATCTTTCAAGTTATTTCTATCTCATTCATAATTCATGAATCGAAACAAGCTCTAACACACAGGACATACATAGAATTTCAGCTGTTCAATCAGAACATGACATTTTTGCGATATCTAGAGCCGATCCTGTAAATGAATCAGAACCAGAAACCCAACTGAACAACTCTATCTTTTTTGTCAATATCTTTTTTATCAATTTCGCTATCCAAGTACACGGCTGCTTTTCAATTCTTAAAAAGGCAAAGGTTCCTGTTCACAAGTTCATTTCTCCTAAAGAGATAACAAAAATAATAGTAAATTCCAAGGCAAATAAAGGATAAATTTTCTAATGTCATTCTTTTTTTCACTTTCCAAGATTGGAACTAACTGATATAACTTCTGAATAGCTTACATATACCTCACATATTTTCTGACACAGCCTGTATCAAGCCTGTTCCTGTACCATTCTCAGGATACGTACAACCGATTCTGGCACATCCACCACCTCGTTCCCCTTGAAAGGGATCCTTCTTCGTTTCCTGAACGGAATTGAGGTTTCGCCGGTGAATGGACCGCAGCCTATACGTAAATTGCATTGTCGCAATGCTGGGTTCCTAACTGGGAACAGCTACGAAGGGCTGACCGGCCAATTAGCTTCTGTAGGCCCCTCGATAGAATTGCACAGCAACTTGACTCGACGATCCACGCGCAGTTAGGGCTACTGCCTTGGCAAGTACCACTCCAAGACCAGAACCGACCAGACTCAATCTAACCGTTCTCGCTCGAATATCGAATCGTTCTCTCGTAACTGCAGGGAGAGGAGATGGAGTAGAGAACCGGAACACGCGGGACGTCGTGTCCGTCGTCCCTTTGCGGCCGTTCACAATCCAATTTCCGCGCGGAGAACTTTCCGCTTTCTCTTCTCCGCGATTCACACGCCATGCCATTCTTTTGACTCGCGTGAACGTCAATTTCACGGCCAACGAATGGATAAATTTTTTGCGGAGGAAACTGGTGGAAATGATTAGATAACGCGATGTCCTTGGGAGAGAAAGGAAACGATCGATCAGCCATGGCTTTGGTAGACCTTTTGTATAAAAGTATCGGCTTCTTTGGAAAATTTCTAGCGTTTCTAATAATAGATTGATTATTACGTCTTATCGTACATTTGGATGGCTTTGAAGAGGATTATATATTACGTTACGTTGCCATACTTTACTGAGTCCCTGTATACGTAAATATGAAAAGAGAAACGATTATAAGAAAATTCGCTGATTTAAAATTACATAAAATGATATATCTTATATGGATACAAATATTTATCGCAGAAATAGAATTCGGAACATTGAGACAATGAAATTGGACAACGTGGATAATGCTGCTAATTAGACAAATTACTAAATTCGAATAAATATTGCTTCTAGTTGAACATTAAAAGTTTTGGAAGAAAATCAATAATTTTCATATGTTCTATATTTCTTTATATTTTTAATAATCAGTCTTAAGATATGTGTGTATAATGCCACAAGTTCCGATATAAAGTTATTCAATATATAAATACAAAATATGTATAAATATGTATTTAGCACATTCGAAACGTTAACTTAAAAAGAAAAAGTGGGCAAAGTGTATAAACAATAGTTTACACTATTATTTACATATTATTACTTTATACTAAATATAGTGCAGCGTCCTCTTTAAAAAGGTTCCAGCATTGACTTTGCTCTTTGGATACAGAAACTGCAAGTTACGTACGTCTAAGACACAGACGAAAACCTTATTTGTAGTATTATCAACTGGGATACGAGTTTCTCTGTCAGAAAAGAAATCACAGTCCAAGCGCATAATTGAATCTCTGACCATAATTAGTAAATAGTTAATCTATTATGAACCTATCATTTTATGGAATTTTGTGTCTCACGGCCTGAAATACCGACTTTGAGAAAAATTGGAATTATCGTTATGCCATTTATGATTTAAAGTGACTTTATTTTAAACGCATTCAATTTTAATTTCCAACCAAACAACTTTCGTCGCAGTATTTAATTTTGATCCCATTTAGTAGCAGTGTTATAACGTTTTATTTTAAATCGATAAACCACAGACACGAGCTGCAGAATGTACGTAACACAAAATGCATTGTAATAAACAAAGATGCATTCTGTGTCAGGTCTATGCTCTATGGTTCCTCGTCTAATTTATTTTATGTCTGGTTTATTGTCTATGTTAACGTTTCCTTTACTGTTAATGTTTCCTTACAGTCGATAAAGATACGGGCTTTTGACTGTCCATGAGTGGATAAGACAGAACACCGGCCGATAAAACAGCAAAAAACATCATTGAGCTTACGCAAGCTCTACAGTTTTATCGACAGTGAAACCAACTTGACCGACTCTTTAAACGCAAGGCAAGAGCTTTCCTCGATACCTACGAAAGAATAAAAGCAAATGTCGAATTAAGAATCCGAACGGTGGAAATTAAAGGAAGACCTGTTATAGCATGAAAAGATTGCCTTTTAAGTAACAAGATAATTTAATAATGGAAACTTAAAATTACGGAAAGAAGATGAAAGCTCAATACTGTGACTTTTAGGTGATAGATAACATCAAATTCAATTAAGATCAATTAAGATTAAATTAAACTTGCGAATGACACTTTCAGACTAGGATAAGCATATTTTTTCTTTCTGATATTGCCATAAAACGTTCGAAAAAGTGCTCCTTTATTTAATAATAAATTATATTTTCTATTTGTAAAAAATAATCATTAGACGCAATTTACCTATAATTTTTCTTATCAAACGAAAACGACAGAATAAGAATAAAAATTAAGATAAGAATATAGATATATGTTTTATTTCATATATTGTAATCCTTTTATTCCAAAAATATTGAATATTGTAAAAAAGACTTCAGTCAAATTATTGGAATTAATTACGTGTAATTTTTAAAAGCCATTCATTTTGTACAATTTTTTCATTTCAACGGAACAAATTTTAACGAAGACGTCCGATGAAATATGTGTTTAATCAAGAATGAAATCAGGTTAAAAAATGGATTTTAATTAAGCGGTATCGAGTAATCGTAATACCGTTGAGCCATTTGAACAATTCTTATATTTCAGCTTCCATTATTTCTCGTTCACGAAATTTCATTGGATTTCAATCGTAAAGAAACCAATTTTATCCCGATTAATAGCAGATTAAATATACATATAGTATAATAGATAAATTAGACGAGTCAAAAATATTAATTCAGTAATAATAATTTCAAAATGAGACTTCAAATAAATCTTCTTAATAAGTGTTCTTTAATATCAGTGATCAGAGTCAGTGTATACAGCGTCCAAAGTTTAATATCTACTGAAACTTTGAACATCCATAAGACCAATCGAAATGAGAAGAAAAGTTTATATTATATTTGTTATCCCTTCGTTCTCTTCTTCGTTTTTGAAGAAATTTAAACGTCATCCATGTAAGTCAAATTGTGTTATACAGTTTTACAGCGTAAAACATTCGAATTTTTCAGCTCAAAGAGCTACTTCGTATTTCTATTTACTTTTTACATCTCTTGCTGAAAAACGATTATTAGAATATTGTCTAAGACAGTTCGTATATATCAGGAGAATCAATCTTTGCAGAAGAGATGAGTTGCTTAAACGATTCACCATCTCCGAATTGGATTATGTTGCATCTACTCGTGGGAAGGAAACGATCCGATGGTGAATTTCCGACGTTTCGTTTCCGCCTTTCCCCGACGTTTAGTCATAGAATATACTGGTACTAGCCATTGCGACCTAGTTACTATACTGTAATATTGGATCTCACAGACCATCATTATAACCACTTCGAAATGCTGTATCTGTTATGGTAATACGCTTGCAACCTCGCCATTTGAAATTCTGATTCACTATTGCGATCGTAAAATCGATTAAATCTCATAAACACTGAGATATATAACAAACCAGCATCGTTAATTTTATGAAAGATAATTTGTGACATTTTCTCTGATTTTGGGTTGGCAAGTAAGTAATTGCGAATTTTGTCAATACCACATAATAACAAACTCCGCAATCACCTAGTTGCCAACCCAATATCAAAGGAAATGTCACAAATTATGTTTCATTAAATAATTGAAAATTTACTCAGTCTATTGGGTTGACAACTAAGTGATTGCGGATTTTGTCAATACCACCTAATGACAAAATTTTGTAATAGACTAATAAAATCCGCAGTCACTTAGTTGTCAACCCAATGGACCGAGTAAATTCTCAATTATTCGTTATTCTCATTATGCAATGTAAGAAATTTCATGCGTCGATGAAACTTCTACATACAAGAATAGAGTCAGGATCCTGAATAGAGTCGGTATTACTACAGCAATTTTCTGAAACCTAACGAGTAATTTGTTTTTTTCAATTACTGCGGTACAGTATGATTGAAGAAATCTGATATATCATTGGTAAAGCCATACAAATATCAAAGAGTAGATATAGTTAATCAATATTTTATATAAAATTTATAGAACATAACGCACGATCGTTTCAATGCACTAGAATCTTTAATTGTTAGAGGATCGAGTAATGGAACGGTCGATTATCGAAGCATCGATTAATACAAAATTTGGCAATAGTCTCGTGTATAAAAAGTAGGAAAACAAGAATAGTAACTGAAAGAAACTTTCAAATTTTTATTAAAAAATGTTTATTCCTGTTTACTATCACCATTTACAAAATGGCTAAAATAAATGAGTGCTTGTCATATATATATATTCACATATTCATTCACATTTTTACGAATATAATTAAAAAGATGAAACATAGGTAGAAGATTGCCTTATCTAAATATCATAAAGACATCTACACTTTGATTCATTTTTGCGTATTATGTCCAATCTATTCATGATGCATTGATAAACGACACGCATCGTGACTAATCCGTATAATCAATGTTCCACTTGCATATTTTCTTCGGTACAACTTTCAAAGATGGACAAACGTAACGAATCGGCATTCCTATACAAAGCCTTTGAAACGCCACGTGCAGTTGATCTGTGACATTTGTTTTAGCAGAACGAGGAAAGTTTCGATTGGCCTCGTTCAATATAGCCGAACAAATTTCAGTCAAGTTGCAATGGCAGCAATGCAATGTAGATGTGAACGAGCTTCTCGAATCGTGGCGTCTGGGCGTGAATGAACTTCTCATGCGTTGGGTGTGAAAGACAAGTGTTTGGAATAGCGTGGAAGAGATCGAGTGGCTGTTTGGGGTTTAGCTTCGGTTTCAAGTGAAACACGTTCCTCAATGAATCCTAGGAATGTATATAAGTATAGTTTTAAACGCAAAAGGATTCACTGAATCCATTCCACTGTACAGCGAGTTGAGGGCACTCTGGCATCGAAGATCGAACGGATTGATAAGTTACTGACGAAGAACATACAGGAAAAATGTGGCAACATACGTAGACTAAAATTATTGATGTTTCAAAAATATTAGTCGTTATTATAAGAGTTCAGAATCGGGAGTGGATTAATTAGAATAAAATTCGAAGTTCGTGAAAAATATTCTGTGGAAACAAATTGACATAAAGCGTCCTGGTTATGCTTCAAAACGATTTAAATTACTTTGAGATATATTTATATATCAGGTATTTTTGCGAAAAGGAAAATGTGTGTCGGATTGATATTATAGTTTTAACTTTCTCGATCGGTGCTATATTCGAAATTACAATCCATGAAGAATAACACTGAATTTATACAAAGAACGACCGAATCAGGACGAACCGATAAATTTCACAGGTTAAACTATTTTGAAGACAATAAAGCTTCCGATTGTACGTCGAGGCAATTATTGTATTACCACGTACTACAATGTTTGAAGTATGCGCTATATCTCGATGTGCGGAGAGAGAAATGTGGATTTCAAATAATCGAAAAAGCCAAGCATTTTGTTAAAATTTGAAAAATATATCGAGATTTTCATCATATATGTCATTTCTGGTCCGTCGTTCTGGTGAGCTTTTATAAAATGAAATAACATGATTTTAATGGGAAACAAACATTGTTATAAAATACAATGGAGGATACAATATTGAGGTACAGCGTCAATGTTAATTTATACTCTATATCTAAAATTCGTAAACAAATCATCGTTTCGTGTACATTGTTTACCACGAGTGCTATTCTTTTAGCAATCGTACTATGTGAAAGATCATTGATTTTCTATAACATTTATCCATGACGAAATACACAACACGTTCTATCCCAGTCGAAAACGTAATAAATTTCCACGTTTATCATTCGAACAATAAACCATGCATTAATACGTGTCATTCTATAAATCCATGTATAAGTCAGAAACGTTAATATCATTAAATTGTATTTGAGAATAATATTTAACAAAACTCATGGAAATGAACTAAAACGCCCATACATAACCATAATGGCATACAAATAAATGCATTCGCCTGAAAAGTTGTAAAATCTATCGGATGAGCAGTAGATACTAAACCATTTTTGATAGAATAGTTTTAGTTAGGCTTCAGTTCGACTACTTAATTTTAATTTAGTTTCTACTTCATAATTTATCACGTAAAACATAGAATATAAATAAAACTTAACGAATCCTTCTATGGATTACTTACACGACTCAACAATAATCAAGGTTTGAATTACATTTTAATAAAATTTAAAAAAAAGGAACTATTTTTGTTAAGTATTCCTAATACCAAAATAGAATAGTTCATGCTAAAGATAAAAATTCACTCCAGCTTATGCTCATCCTCTGTAAACTAGGTGTTATTCACGACATATTGAAACTATACAGGATAGAACACATAACAGGAATTCCGATAACTTCGTAAATGATGATTTTAGCGAAAGTTCGTTCAAATAAATATTATATGGTTCGATAGGGACCATATAGTGCAGCATTTCCATTTTATACATACAGTTTTCAAAATATTTAACAGCGTAGTTTTTCTCATACAGAAATCAAATTATACGTCCCAAAAAAATTTTAGAAAGTGCATAAGTATACAAGGACTTCTTTTTCACTATAATATTTCTTGACTCTAATTAGACATCCTTTAACTTGATCCAATATTATATTGTTATTCTCTATTTTTATTATGGGAAAGATGAATTAACATTAAGAAAATGAAAATGATATTTACAGATAGTACGAAAAATCGAATAGTCCATTTTCCTTATCGGGCCATGCGTTCATAAGAGCTAATTTTTGTTAAAATTGTATTATTTACAAAATTATCAAGGTAGCCGCAGTTTTATACCGTATTCTACATTTCATCCCCAATCTCTGCAAAAATATCTGTTTTATCGTACAGATATTGAATCCATGTGCACGAACGTGAATTTGTTTCGAACACAATTCTGTGCAAAACCTTTTTTTGATCATACAATTCCGTGTATGGAAACCGTATACAATAGAGTACATACGGAAACACATTATTTATTACCAAGACAACTAACAAAATTTTGGGATAAATATCATGTTCCTCGTCCAGAATAAACCATTCACAGATATTCGACAAGTTTTCATTGAACATGTCGGGTACAATAAACGATACATTCGCGAACGAAAAATCATGTGAAGCATCATCGATGCTATCAGTGATTCCAGAATGAGAATTGGTAACACAATGGCTTAAAAAAGGAGACAGATTTGTGAATTCAGGGGACATCGATTAAAGGAAATCTTAACTCAAGGGCTATACACTATACACCCTTCAACCATTAAACTGGAGAACATCAAAAGAGCAATCTAGCGACGAACGAGTCGATAGTAGGCGCTCGTTTTCTCTAACAATCCATTCGCTGATTATCCCCTTTTAATTACCTTTGATCATGTTCACGATGAATCGTTTTATTCTTTATTCCTTCAATTTTGTGCAAACTTCCTTATTTATTTCTCAATTATTTTCTCAACTTAGCAACCGTTCTATTCTCGCTTTAGTTTTAGTTGCGATATATGCCGCTCGATTTTTTAAATTAATTTTCACTTCGCCGAGTTTCTCGTGGAAACTAATTAACCCTTTGCACTTTGGAGCTTTTTACGACTAGATCGGACAGAGTAGCTCCAGCACATTTTTATGGTAAAACTTTTCGATACCAAAGGATTCTTTTGGAAAATTCCATTTCGAAATGAAAACGTTATAAATGCATGCGAAACTATTTGTAGTAGCTTTCTTTCCTTTTTTTTTATATCTTTATCAATAAAGACAGTACCACACATAATATTCACGTGATTAATGTGTTTTTGAAATCAAGGAGTTTATTTCAAAAACAAGAAGGTTACACAGTGGCAAACGAAAGAACGTAAAAACAACGGTGTAATTTTACGAAAATAAATTATAAGTGAAACGAAAATGAACAAATACGATACTGCAGAATATGTACGCAGATATAATACGAGAATCGTATATAACATTATAAAAATTACTAATAGCGATACACATATGTCTCAACTCTAAATTGTCTTTTATGCGCTACTATAAATGGTTGTAAATTTATTTATACCATAACCTTTTCCCTTTTTATATTTTTAGCGGCAAGAAGGATATAACGAACAATCTTTACATTGTCAATGTCGTTCTAGCTGCGTCAGTGAAGTATAAAGGATTAAATAATCGATACGAAAAATTATCGGGTATTCGCGAACTGAATAAAGTGACGTAACGCAAGGGCTCGCTGTGATAAAAGATTTATCGATTCGCGACAAATCGGATAGCTGGATTCGAGAAACAGCAGTAAACACGAAAGCTTTGTGATTAGTTGGCTGTATATTTCACTGTGGAATGCGATCGCTTTCGTCCAACGAACGAGAATCTATCGCGTGGACATATTGGATTGAGCGGAGGATCTGAAGCTCGTTTCCTATCGGTAGGTAATCTACGTACAAACGTGGGGCGCACGTTTCTGTACTAGCGTATTTCGATCGTCGAGAAA
Source organism: Bombus affinis (assembly GCF_024516045.1). Taxonomy (NCBI): domain Eukaryota; kingdom Metazoa; phylum Arthropoda; class Insecta; order Hymenoptera; family Apidae; genus Bombus; species Bombus affinis. The sequence continues at coordinate 5,111,135 of NC_066347.1, read as the reverse complement.
GAGAAAGAGAACGAAAAGAGGTGGACACGGTGTGCAGACTGTGTTAAAGCGTTAAGCCATTCCGAAGTTCGTCTAATGATCACAAAGAATCTCGCCGGGAGTTACGAATTTAAATCGTTTAAAACGGATAAAAGAGTGACCATTTGCTTGAAGTAACTCCTACTTTGAAGATATTACGGTTGTAAAAATGACAAACTCTGAGAGATTCTGCGGAATTAAATGCGGGATACTTTACTACGTAAATCGTAATACTTGTTCGTTTTTCATCTCTGAAATGATATACTCGTTAATACGTTTAATTAAAATCTATGGATAACTTGATTAATTATGGATACTAATAATTGATATAAAATATTCTGTTATTTAATCCAGCAGAATTTCAAACCTTCGTTCATTCAGATTCGTGAAATTCGTTTAAATTTCACTGTATATGAAACCACTGATACGGTTGCGTTAACATTCCCTGTTTGCTCAACACTTACATACGTTTGACCTTGTTTCTGAATCGTACCTGTTTAGTATTCACATTATTTCTGCCCTGAACTTTGCATCTTCTTTCCTCTTGTAAACATATTCAAAGAGGTTAGAAACACCCTAAAGCAATATGAAAAAAAAAACATAAGGATCTATAACAGGATAACCTATACATAATTTTTTATAATTATGTGTAGATATCAAATTAATAATAGCAAAAGCACAAACAATTCCGAGGCAACATCTTACTGTGTATGTTTACGGTGGTATGCTTACTTTTCGTTGCTTCCATCGTTGTAACCATTAACGAGACATTATTATCAACATCACTGACACTAAAGAACTCGAAGCCTTGCACACTTTTCATGTCACAACTTCGCGATAAGTATTAAAGAAACTTTCAGTTTATAATGAATTTCAGCTGCTTGTAACAAAGTTGGTCATGTCAATAACAAAACTTTGCAAGTTCGCGATGTATATACGATTTTCGTTCGAATAATAATAGTCTCGATAATAACGTTTCACGTTGAGTGTTTCGTCTAGACGTTGAAAATGAGGAGAAATATTTGCAATCTAAACAGAAAAAAAGCCTGGCGCTTACACGAACTGCGGGGATGGAACTCGCGGCGAATGGAAATCGTGTTGCCGGTGCAATTAGTTCCGTATTGTATCGCACTCTGACTTGGCGGAGCCATGAAAGGGCGGGCAATTTGAACAAGATTCGCGCAGCTCAAGTCAGTGTCAAAGCTTTACGGACGTGTTACACGGACGAATTCGCTCGCGTTTTTTCACGTCTTCCATATGCGCAGTTGAATCTGCGTGTTGGGAATTTGTAGAACGTCGCCTCATTGAATTGTTTTCTAAATAGCGTATTGTAAAAATCTTAATACATAAAAGCTAAAAAATATTTACGTGAGAGAAATATGTAATTTTAGTTATTGAGTTTAGGATAAATAAACTCCTTGATGTAATATTTTTATAAATTTAGATTTCTATGTAATTATAAAACATAAATTTATATTGGTCTTTAGTCAATATATACAGTTAAACAATGCTGTATTCATGTTACAGTCGTCACAAAAGAACTTAATATTCATAATTTAGAATTAACCATAGTCTTTTCATTAAAAATTTAACAGACAAAATCTATCTACATTTTAATATTAAAGACTAATAATCCTATTTGAAAGTTTTGCTCAAAAAGTATTTAAAATATTTATTAAAATATACTACTATACTGTACTACTATACCATTTCTATAAATAACTATTTGTTAAAATATATGCCAGTATATGCTCCGAACGATCATGTCAAGCATCTCGTCTTTTGATATAATGTACCAAGGAGCGAGAAAATTGTTGGCGTATTAAAGGGTGTGCAACCCTTAAATATCACTGGCGGATATAGTGTCTCTCTGCTTCTTCTACCGAGTACGCTCGTACAAGATTCAATCATGCAGAATGCCTGTCAAGATCTCGTTACCTTTTTCGTAGACGAAACGAATTTTCTCGTTTTTCATTGAAAAACCAGGAAACTCGAAAAGAACGAACGCTGGTTCGCTGATTTAGGAACTGCGAAACTATCAAAAATTGAAAACGATTTCCTCGCGAACTTTGGCAAACGTTTCCACTTCTCCTTTGATCAGAATCCGAACTCTCGCTACTAAACATATCAGCTTCAGTTGGCTGAAAGGATGCAAGTATAACATCGCATGAATATGGTCTTATATTATATCATAGTACAATTTCGATATAGAGTATCATAGTATATTTTATATCCTTATACAGAGTGCGGAAAAATAAGAATAACATATGGAATACAATTTCTTCATTTAAGCTTTAGTTTTGGAGAAAATCGAATTTGAAAATTGATCAAGTGTACTAAGCCTTAAATGAAAAAATTTTATTGCGTATTTTATTCCTGTTTTTTCATAAAGAATCACCTCGTGCTCGCTTGTACATGTTATTCGGCCTGTATATACTAATATAAATTTAAAATATACGAATATGTGTTTAATTAAAAATTTATATGAATTATACGGTATATATAAAATTTGAGTGTGTGTATGTATCTAAATAATTAAAACTAAGCTTTTGCATTAAAAGAATTATGTCGGTATATATACACTATATGTATTTTTATTATAGAATTTATATATTGTCTTTTCTGTTGCCTTTTTGTTGCTTATTATTCGTTAGAATTTTTATTTATTATTAGTTGATTGTTGTAATATGAATGACTAATATAATATTTAATACATAGTGGAAAGCCATCTATGGTTTCGTTTCACGTTTACACTATGATGTGAACTATTAATAATTCACTAACAGATTCCCATGAACCCATAAAGAACTCTTATAAATACAAAATTAACCTAGAAATGAAACTGCTAGAACGTGAAATTTCAAAAGCAAGATGTAGTTCGCGGTTGTCGCAGAAATATCCAACTTTATTAGAATATACGCGAAGAAACAGCGGAAATGCAACTTAAATCAAATAAATTTAAGTCATTTTTCAAACAGCACATAGCGTAGCTTATTCTCTTGTGCGTTCATGATACTGATAACGATAAACATAAAATTATTATAACCTGTATTTGTTTCATAAAAAGCTTCGTATAAAGCTCGAGACGTTTTATCGATTATCCCGAGTACATTTAATTACATTTTCAATTGTGTCAATTATGAGATAAAAAGATCGCTTCATTTTAATATATTCAAATTTCTCATAAAACGAACAATAATTTAGAAGAAAATTTAATGATCACATCTAAAATTACTCTAAAGCGAACGACTATTCACTACCAATTACCCACTAGTCCAATTCTTTCAACAACAGAACTACCCAATAACAAATAAAAGCCAGAAATACTAAATAAAACGAGCATCGACTGAAAGAAAACGCGCAGCGGTACACTAATAATTTTCGCAAGACAAAGCACAGCGTGTGGTTCGCTTCGAATTCCTTTAATTACACGGCTGTCATGCGTCCAACGGGAGAAAGTCAGCAACAAAGTACTATGGCTCTGCAACGATGCCACGATAACCGAAGCTTTTTATGAAATTTTCGAGAACTGTCGTGTCCACTGTACCACGAAACAAACGTCCGTGAAATACGTTAAATTCGCGAGCCTACTCGTTCGTTACCATATATCCGGAATGCAAATTTGAAAAATCCTCTTTGCGATAATGAAAACAGTGCACAACCACTATGTGCTATTAAGCTCGTGCACACGCATGAATACATTCGTACATAGCGTATAGCGGTGGTTAAATTGTCTTTGACCGGTCGTTTCGTCCGCCACTATTCGTTTACCCTGGCTAACAAAGCGGCGTGAGTCAAAGTGTTAAAAGACCAACGAAGACTTGAGATCCGCAATTTGAAGCACTCGACCGCGGTGTTCCGAGGAGAAACTACCGCGGATGCCTCCGAGAGCAATCTCGTTGCACGGTTTACTGAAAACACAGCCACCACTGGCGATATGGGAGACAACAAAGAACTCCTCTTCGAAAGTACCTACTTCAGACCGCGAGATTTTATTTCGGTATTTTCTACTATGGGGAGGATGACAAACAACAGGAGAAGGAGGAGGAAAATTTCCGAGAATCAGATAGGTTCGTTTTCTTTCAAAATTTGTTATTTAAAATAGTCGACTAACAATTGACCAACTGGCTATCTTTTTTGATTTGATAATCAACACTGATATATTTATAGAAATGAGACGATTAGGACAGAATAATATAGGATCAGATAGAAAGAAGCGAAGAATTAAACGACCTGTCTTTTCCATTTACTTCGATAAATGTATCGGGTATATATGCAACGAATTTGGTAATTTGTGGAAATTACTATATATAAAGTAAAACGAACTTTAATATGCAAATTCTATTAATTAGCAAATATCTGGACCTACTTACTTTCCCATTAAATTGAATTAAACAGATGCGTTGAATTTATATTCTATTTCACGACCAACTCGCGTATTCGTCGTTCAATAAAATATTCTATGAATTTTTGTATTTAGGACACGCATACGCACACGTGCACGCACGACGTGTCACATATGTGAAATGCGGATTTTATAAAACGTAGTTTAATAAAAATCTAGTAAAACGAGTATTAAAGTATTTAATTAAATCATAGCCAAGAAGAGTTATTCACTTGAAAATATTTTAATAGTCAGGGAAATTCTCATCTGAAGTTCCCTGATCGTTTTTCGCAGGAATTGTCAGTAGAGATTTTTGAAACATATTTTTTACGAGTTTTGACCATACGATCCGTATCAAAAAATCTCTATCATTCCATCGTCGATTGAATAGCGTTGCTGGTTGAGTCGTAAAAATTTCACCTGGCAACATCATCATCTAACTTTAACATTACTTTCTACTATTTTGTACTATTTTATTCGCGTTTAATATTCATCGAAGACAAACGCATCTAATATTCACCGTTGCCCATTATATCGCGTAATATCATCTTTATCATGGTTAATATCGCGCAAGGATTCCAGCAGACACTCAAGAACAATCAGAACTTCTGAGCTCATTGTCGCTTAATTATCTGTCACAACCTATTAGCACCTCTCGCAGAAACTACAAAGTACACACATAACGCGAAACACACAAAAGAATCTTCGTGCAGCCAGTCAGAGCAGGGAAGAGTGTCTCTCATCCTCCCCCTCGTTCCCCCTTTTCTCTGTCTCGTAATTCGCTTGTACACTTTTGTCAAGAGCGCTCATTCTTCTCGGGCAACCGTCGAGAGTTGACTCTGTCTGGCTTATCCTACAACTGGAATATTAATGAATATGTCGCTACACAGCCGAAGGAAGGAGTTGCCCCTTTCAAACACAACAATAACAGCACCGTTTAAGAAACTCCAGCAACGCGAGCCTGCAATTGAATGAGTACACGCATCTGCAAATAGACGCAGATAGGAAATGTCGTATTCTCCGACGCAGAAATTTGTTCTGATTAGTCAAATTACTTGGCTATTTTACCCATTGACACATTCGTAATGAAGCATGAGAAAAATTCATCAAAGTATTAATATTTACCTTTTATAAGAAATCAAAAATATACGTTTTTTTCTATCCGTTAATAGAAGCGCGAGAAATATTATTTTTTAAGTGGTTCATTCTGAATGTTTCGTTATTTTATCAGAGTAATCAAGAGTTTACATTTTAACGAGAAGTCACATTAATCGATGTCCTATCTGAAATGATCACATTACAACAAAGAATGGGATACAAGTATTTCGAATAACTTTAAATAAATAATACAGAGATAACGATGAAAGTCACACTAAGTTAGAAAAAAATCTTGGTTGAAGGAGCTACTATCAGTGAGAATGAAAGCGGGGAATAATGTTACGTCATCTAGCCACCCTTGCCTTTCACGCGAAGAAAGAGTTGGAAGAATCTGAAAATCTCAGACTTAAAAGAATATTCCAACCCCAGTAAAATAAATAAGTTCGCGTTGTTATTGTGATATCAATCGATTTTGATCCAGATAATTTGATTAATGGAAATAAACCTAGAAACTTCAAAGTTCCAAACTAAGTGCATAGAATATTGCGAAATTCCTATCGATAGGAATTTCGAGTTCTTGTAAAATTGCTTTCGGGGAGAAGGGCGGATGTTTTCGTAAATTTGATGATAATTGTTGCGGGTTTTCCCAGAGTTCAAAGCTCGAGGTACGTCGTTGTGTAAAGGCCACGATTTCACGGTAATATTGCGGGCTACGTGGGATCATTGATAGGGTCAGGACACGGGGTCGTCGATCGCAGGTGAATCCTGTGCCAGCGGTTCTCAAAGCGGGTCCTTGCCGTGCTCCGATCGATCGGCCTTCTACCAACACGAATAAACATTTCCCCCACGTTGTCTGTTAGGAATTCGCGATAATGGGAGACAGCTTCCCCGGAACAAGCTATCATGGTCACGTTTAGTGACCCTAAGACGATTTCCACGCGAGTACCGTGCCTTCGGCGCGTCTTCCAATACATTTTCCTGATTTCATTGTTACAAATTTCGTGAATCTTTGATTAGACCATTTTATGTGAACTAACATTCTTGTAATATCTAAATCGAGATTAATTTTCTTTTTAATAAGAATAAATAGTGTACTCTTTCGTACCCATATTTTACAAATTATGTATTTTCATAAATTAAAAGATAAATTGTGGAGTAGCTAATTGTACGATTATAAATATATTATACTTGAATGCAATAATTATATATTATTCGTTGAGCTGACGAATGAAGAATGATTCATTCCCGATGTACGTAATTCTGTGCAAAATTCTTAGACCATTTTTCGAAAGGAAAATGTTTCATTCTTTCGTTACTCGCTTTAATTTTCCTTATTTCCACTATTTCTATTGAGACTACTTTATCCGAGTAAAAGTTCCTTTACTTGTTACATAATCTATTGATCTAAGCTTTCAGTTCAAATAATGTAAGATTTTTATACAGCAGTTATATTAGATTTAAAAGCCCAAAACTTAATGACTTAAAAAAACACGATAATGATTATAAATACATGGACACGTTTTCGTTCGTCGTTATAGCTATTAATCTCACGAATATGCATGTTTTCCATATAATCAAAATGTCACGTCGGATATATGCGAGCGAAAACACGCAGTCCGCGAATTTCGAGGAATTTTTGTACATTTCGACGGCTCGCTCTCTCGCGAAAGGGGAGAAGTGACAATTTATAACCAAAAGTAGAGCTGTAATTTCGCGAAATATAAATTCCACTTTCGTGAATGAAATAATGACGCGACGTGTATTATCCGTTCAGCGACAGACAAAAGGAGAAAGTCCAGGGAATTAAGAACGGAGGTTGGAAAAACGGAGTGGCATGTTAGCTGATTCAATCTTCCGATCGGAATTTCGAGGAGAACGTGAGACGAAAGATTAAAGCCGGTGAGACGAAAACTACTCTGCGTGGAATTAGAATGAGAGAAAAAGTATGTAATACGTCGGGACAGCGGACAGACCACGATTACCATTTTTCCAATATTCATCTCTACCTTCAATTATTTGTACGTCAAGTTTAAACAGACCTTTCTTCGTGATAAAATATAAATCACGAAACGTATATCTCCTTCTGTATTTCCCCCTGCTTTTAGATTTCTCTTTATAAAACGGTATTAAAAGAAGATGCAATTTAAAGAATTAAGAATCTTTCTCAAACAAAGTTATATCAGAAGGTATTTAAAACTTGAGATTTTCTTCGTACGTATAATTCGATTATATATTTAAAGTATATTAAAACAAATACTAAGAAGGACTTATACGGAAAAGATATGAAGATATTTTCATAGTATCATATAACATCATATAGCAATATCAAAATATTTAAACTTCCTTTCGTAACATATCCACAATACGTAACAACAATTATTATTTGATAGATTATTCACGTAAAAAGATCGAGTTCGAAGAAAATAGAAATATTTATCAAAGCGTACATTAATCTTTTTAGACGAACACACTATCACCTGTATCGAAAATACTATTCGTTATATATATTAACTAGTATTATTAATTAAAATTAAATACATACATTAACATGATATTAACTCGTAAATTAATTAATAGATTTACCCAATAAAAAGACATCGTGAAAAACATATTCAAAGGTACGGACCATGAAAATAAGTAGGTTTTGTTAACTAATTAAATGAGAAATTCTCTTAAAACTGGAAAGAAAAAATTTCACCGACAGCTTTTGAATCCTATAATACTCGAGTTTTTAAATGCGCATCATTATGGATAATAGTTAAGGAGAGGAAAGAAGCGAAAAAGCAGCTGGAATTCACTTGTCTGACGCTCGACCACATTGAAATATCTCATTTAGTCGAGCAATAGAAGGACGCGATAAGGGAGATTTAGCCGCGCGGAATGTATAGGTTTAATGACTTCACGAACTGACGCTAACTTATGTTATAGGGATGGGGATAATTGATGTAAAGTTCCCTAACTTCGTGATGCACTTCCGGTTACGCTCTACGTAAGAGCTGGAGAACTGTCCATTCTTGCTAACTCAAACGAATGATCTACAAATTCTTTGGCTTTTTTGTTATTTCACCATTTCTATTCCCGTTTGTACTTTCTTAAATTGAGAAACTTTTAGAATGCACATGATACGAGATTTTATAACAAAAGAAATATTTTATTTCATGGCATAGTGCATCGTAAAATTACATAAAAAAAAGAGAAAAGGAGAGAGAAGGAAATTAAGAACAAATTTTCAAAATGTTGTCGTTCTGTTACAACAATTATAATTATTTATAATATCATAATTCTCTTCCTTAATATAATTGTGAATCAGCTACAGGGCAAAAATTTTATTAAGTAATATCGTTCTGTCAGATTCAACATGCACACCAATCGATAAAACAACATTTTCTTTCAGCGAGTAATCTAAAGCTTTAACTCGATACGATACGTCTGTATCAGTTTCGGTCTTCTTCGTCGATTGGAAACGAGACAAGAAACGAAGAAAAAATTCGCATAGCCGTGATGCGTTTTATCTATCAATCTTTCAAAAGCGAGACATCAAACAGCGAAAAATGCGAAATCAATAACTCGTGCGACAGTATACATAAGCATCCAGTTCACGTGAGATATCAAGCTGTCACTGGCGCGTGATGAAGGAACAGAGCAACTCCACGGATTCGTGTTCCAGAGGTAGACAAATGGAATCGTTCTATTGCGAAAGCCGATGTCCCTCACGCGCCTGTGTGTCACTTCACGTTTCATTCACGCCAATGTAAAATGTTTTCCTTTACAATTAAAACGTTTTTCGCGTTTTTCAGAACACGACTGATCGGTACCGTGTCGACATATCCGTTTCTCGTATTTTGTGCGAGCTAAACGTTTGATTGGATGGAAAAGAAATGTTTCCATTCGTGATATTTTTTATTTGAACACTGATAACCAATTAATTCAATAATGTTGTAATTAGAAGTATACATAAAAGAAATTCGCATGCTACTTGAATAAACTTGTTAGCCAATTTTAACTGGATTATTTAACATAATCAACCGCAAAGTATTATGAAAATTATTCTCAATCTTCTAAGTACAGATACATTTTCATAAGTCGTTCTTCTGAAATGAAAAAATAAGAATAAACATACTTCACGATATTTTTGCTTCGTCGTCTGTTTACGACAGGTATTCAGAAAAGTTAAAAATGAATATAAATAAAATACGAATAAAATTATAAGTCAGAAACAGTAGAATTTTCCGCGGATAGATTAAAAGCTAAGAACGTGCTTTGTTTTAAAACGACAGAAAGAATGTGCCCCTCAATTATAAAAGATTCGTAATTATTCGATGAATTTCGTTATCCAGACTACAAAATAAATTTGGAGAATCTACTATTTCTATAATTTCAGCTAATACGAAAGATAAACTGCCAATATAGCAAAGATAAATTTTACTTTGTTCTTCGCTATTTTCTTCTTACTGTCTTTTAATTAAATTTCTCTGTATATCACAAATGTTTTCGTAAAATCTGAAATAAACGAAAACTGGATTTTCAAGAAAGATTGATGCCAACCCTTCTCGACGGTTATGTGCGTAACGCCGAATCGCCCTAAGCGTTTGAAATCGTTCAACCGTCATCGAACTCCGCAGACCTCGACATTGCCCGTCCGATTTCGATCGAGCGAATGGCACACGCAATTTTACAGCGTTTCACGATTCTATTTCACCTGCTTTATTCACTCTTTATCGCAATTTCGCTAGAAATCGACGTTTCGAAGCTACCACGATAAATGTTCCTCGACGAGTTTTCTGTGTCTCTTGGCGTAACCCGTGGTATTTAAATCAATGTCAATTTACTGTTACCTAATTCCTTCCTTTGAATTCTTTTCTTTCATATTCCCTCTATGAAAACCGAATTGTGCAAACGAAAATTTTGATCACAGAGGAAACAGAGACGATAAGTCACATTTTTTGTTTTTCATAGGAGAGTGAAAAAAGAAAAATATGATAGGTATATAAAAGTACATTCTTTTGATTTTCTGATTTAAACGTCAAGGGAATTTTAATATGAAAGAAAAGTTATAGGAAAATTCTTAGCTTTAAAATGATACGTATATAATGATACATCAATTAAGCTGTAAATAATTATGGCACAAACAAATGTTAGAAAATTGATACGATTAAATTGTATAAAATTATACGAAAACAGACACTGATGAAATGAACGAGATGCCAAATTTACAAAAATATTGTTCTTCGTTTCAATATGACACAATCAAAATGATCCATTATAAACTCATTCAGCACATTCGAAACATTAAACGCGAAGCCTAACAAGCGATATTTTTTTCCTGTGATCTTCAATTGCCTTATTACACACGCGTCGATGTCTATGTTCTCACGTCGTTTCCCCCCTTTCGCACAATCAAATGGCGTAATCGGTGATATAATAATTTTCCGACGAAGCACGTAATCGATTAAACGAAGCCGAGGGTGTCGCACTTGCGCCAATAATTTATTTCCTCCCTTCATTTTTTAACGACTGCAAGCCTCGAGGAAAAATGAAGGAAAAAGGCAAAGAAACGTGCTCCGACGTAAAAACTTCTACCTCGTAAAGAAACGTTTAAGAAGTTTACCTCGATATCTTCGTATTGCTAATAACCTCATGTATAAATTTAAAGGAAACATTACGATTGATTGATATTGGACATTTCATTATCAATTTCGATAAAAGACTGAGAATTTATTGTCAAACGTTACTTCGTTACTTTATTAAATCTGATGAATTTTATCATATGCATTTAAATTATTATTTCAATGGTGCTGCAGGATTACTGTTAATTTCCTCACAGCTGAAAATCCAATAATGCTCGACGTATCATTCCTGAGTTCACGCTCTAGCAATTTGGTGCGTCTGAAAGATGATTACGGCTGTACGATTGGATTTATATATTACAATGCACGAGATCTGCATATTCACTAAACTAGAATTAATAAAAGCGATTAAAATATATGCAACGATGTTTTATCATATTGGATATAAATTATTTTCAATTCTCCTTTAACAATTTTTATATAAAATTAACACAGAAGTAAAATATTATTTTAATAAAATCGTTACCTCTCTATGTTAATATGGACTTTATGTTTCGTTCCTTTCCTCAATTCTCTTCGTACGAATTGGCAAAGAACATTGATAAACATTCTGACTGTAAATACGTTCGAAGCTCTCACACCTAATTTCTACTCTACTGAAAAAACAATTTTAACAGATTGCAAATTACATAGTTGGTTTTGTTAAAATTGTTTCAGCATTCTAACGCTGTACTCGGTACATCATGTCTGAGTTGGGTTCGAGTTAAACTTTCGTAATCCGTACTCTTCCGTAAAAGTGTTTCGACGCTTCGCGAATATCGTAGCTAGTTTCACGAAGGATTTGAGAACACGTTAATACTCTTTGTCAAGGCTGCACGTCTGAGTTAGATTTCAGTAAAACTTTGCCAGATATGTTTCAATACCTCGTGAACGCTGCAAGTCATTTCATCGAGAATTTGAGAATACGGTAACTTGTATCTTAGAACCTTATACGTTAATACGTTAACGCTAGAATAACCTGACAATTTGACAAGTTAAAAATTTGTTATTCCTGCTAAAAATATGTACGCATTTTCAACAAACTTAATATCGCAGCTGGGCAAATTATTGTCGCTTCTATGCAGGTGGAAATATGATATTTATTCTCGTCATTTCATTTCAATCCTGTTAGCAATTTTCGCTTTGAATATGTTCGCAACTATGGAAATTGAAATTCCCAAACAAAATTTATTTGGTATAAAAGAAGGATAATATTGCGACAGCTCTTTTGTAGAATGAAATGATTACATAAATCCAGTAATTTTTATTTTAAAAAATGCTGTTCTACTTCCAAGCCTTTAGAGAAAAATTAGGTCAGTAGCTCCAATGTTAGGTACTTTCTCTTCTATATGAACTTCTGGAAAAATGGTTTCTGATAAAACACTACACAATTTTAACGTTTCAGAAAAGTAATATCTATGCAAACTGCGTAACGTGAAAGAAAGATTTAAATACGTAGAAAGTAGAAATAAGTTCTAAATTAGAATTTAAATTTCCATATCCTCTGTACCAATCTCTTCAAACGTTATCAATGGAGCATAAAATTCCCGGCGAAACTAGATGAGAAGCGTCGAGATACTTTTTCAGAAGACACGATTTAGTTGGAGACACGTATCTGCTAAGCAATTCAGCCATGAAAACTCAAAAATCGACAATAAGCGTTTCTTCTTCGTTTCAATAGAAGAGAAAAGCGATTGCTATACAGTAGTCCTGTTTTACTGCCTCTTCCTGCCTTTTCTTTTCTACATACGTGCGATTTAACACGTCTCTCGATTACAAAGAAAGAAAAAGATTTTATACACGGAAATCTGTCTTGCGTCACAGATATTTTTTCGGGTGCCATTATGCTCTGTGATGAAGATTACGCGATTCGAAAATTGTAAAACCAACAGGTGTTGTTATTTATCAATACAATATATACATACGTTATATTATACGTTATAATATATATATATTGTTATTATTATATGTATTATATAACATTATAATCTATATTTATATCATATTATTGTTATTATTATACTACGTTTATGTGTTATCTATATCGCTTATCTAACATTGTCTAACTTCTATTGAAAGAATCATTCTTACGAATAATGACATATCTATTGTGATGATATGCTGATATATCTAATGATTATTGTAAATTTATCTAATCTTTAAAATCAGTATACATATATATAAATGGAAGGCATAGTTGAGTAACATTGTTGAGAGGACAAGATGGCGAAATTCAGTATTCTTTTGCTTTTACCTTTGATCGCTTTGACAAATGGTAAATATAGTCGTACAATATCTTCCATAGTTTATACTTACTACTATACTTTAATGTTTTATAAATAATTTCACTATCCTTTTTTTAGAATTGTACAGAATTCTCTATTATTCTTTTCAATAATTATAATCCTTTTGTAAGTTCACGAAGTTATATTTATAACCGTGGAATTTTATAATATTTTATTTTCCAATAGGATGATATAATTTTATGCTAATTATTACTGTTATTACCACAGCTGGACCCACGCCAAGAATCATAAACGGAAAGGTAGCGAAACCAGGTGAAATTCCTTACCAGGTATTTTCGAAATATTTCTGTTTTTCCTATGAGATATGTTTCACGAAATTATTCAAGACAGAAGAAAATCTGTAAAATGATTTCAATTGTAATCAGGTGTCGCTGCAAGTAGCAAAAATTATGTTTCATTTCTGTGGCGGATCTATTCTCAACGAACGTTACGTTATAACTGCTGCTCATTGCGTCACAGCGTAAGAAAGAAAAAACAAATTTATTTCTCTTTTCAACTCGATCGATATCGACGGATTATCATAAATAAATCAACTATTTGTTGTTACTTAATCTCCTAGTAAACCACGAAATCTTCATACGGGTAAATAATAAAGAATACTCTGTTAAAATACAATTTCACTACAGGCTACCGGTGGAATTGGTGGTAGTTGTTGCTGGCGTAGTTGATCTACAAATGCCAACTTCGAAACATGAGATCGAGACCGCTTATGTTCATGAAAATTATAATGCCAGAGATGCCTATGCGAACGACATTGCTCTAATCAAGGCATGTAATTTTATTATGACATACACATATGTGAAAATTCTTTAAACTCCAAATAAGTGCAGACATTCGAGTTACGATTAAATTAATTAGAAAGAATTTCGTACAGGTGAAAGAACCTTTCGTGAAGTCTACTTTAGTATCTTTCGTGCCCATGCCCTCCCCCGGAGAAATCGCCAAAACTAACGATCCAGCTATAGTTTCTGGATTTGGTACACTCACGGTAATTTCGATCGATATGACAATGAATTTTATTAACGGTAACTGCGATATTTATAATTTTTAACTATAATTTATAGTATGAAGGAGAAATGACAAAGCTTTTGCACTGGGTGGATATCAAAATAGCTGACCAAAATTACTGCAACCGAATGTATAAGAACGTTATCCACAACACACAGCTCTGTGCGTACGATAATACCACTGTGAAAGGACATTGCGATGTAAATATTCCGACTATCGATTTAATAACTAATCTTCTAATTACATATTCTTGTACATTTAGACTGCGTGTGTTCATGCATTTACAGTGAGTTTAAAATTGCAAAAATCCATAGAATGCACATAATATACAAAGATACATAAAATTGGAAGAAAGTGTCGTATTTTACATAAGTAAATTTCTCCTTAAATTCTATTTCTCTAATTAAAGAAATACAAATGTCCATGAACATTCGCAGTCTAATTACTCTATTTATAATGAAAGAAAAATTGAACGTGTTCTTTTAGGGTGATTCCGGTGGTCCTTTAACGGTGAATGGAAAACTTCATGGAATCGTCTCTTGGTCAAAGAATTGCGCGAATGTCGTATATCCATCGGTCTACACGCGAGTCAGCTCGTATCTTAATTGGATAAATGAACACGCGGTATAATAGATTCGCAACTTTTTAAACAACGCACGATATTGCGATCGGTCAATTCATACTCTCCCTTTAGTTAGATCGTTTTTGGACGAAAATGTTCCGTTCGGAACACGTTAAAAGATTACGCGGAATCCTTGTCAGTATAAATTATAGCACGAACGTAAAGAAGACTATTCTTGAGTTGAAATGTTAATTTTTTAAAGAAGAACGATAGACAGCACTGTCTTCGATTCTCATTTATTCGCACTCAATAGCCTGAGACGTGTTATAAACTCGGAATTTCCGAACGGTTATTGGAAAATACATGTAATAGCGCAAGTTGCCGAAGTCTATGACCTGGAGGAATACCGCGACCTTTCCGAAAAGGTGAATACCCGCGTAAGTTCAGATAACGCTGTACCCGTATCAGGAGAAGACACATCATTGGCGTATGGAAGGGTGCGAGTGATATTCAGATCAAAGATCAACTATCGCTTAGCAAGTATCAACTCGCAATTCAGTTACAGATACTCAAACCCTTGTAAAATTGTTAAGGCTTACCTGTATCAGATATACAATATATTCGTTTTAAATGTATGCACGTGATTATTACTGTACGAGTACATATGCAGGTAATTATTAATCTAAAATAGTATAGTATCAGAAATACGAAAAAATGTTTCAGTTGGAAGTCGTTTGATCTCGTGGGGTAAACTCAATAAGATATTTCTGTAGGATCTTTACTACAATTAGTTTATTTACAATAAATGGATTAAAGAGATGTTAAACTGCTGGTTATACAGGAAACAATGGTTGTTTAACGCGAACTAATCATAATAACGTATTATAATTAAAATAACTAGATAGTTAATTTGCAACTCTCGTCACCAACGCTCGATCCAACGCTCTCTCTCACGCGGACCACACTCTCGCAACAACGCTAGTGTCACGACTGGTACACTTCAAAACCGATGGGCTGATGACGGAGATAAAGATGTGGCGCCACTTGGCGACAATGTACATTGCCGAAGCGAACTGCCTAATGAGCCACCGATATCCCAACGATCCTTCCGCCGAATGTTCGATAAGAATGCCTGCGTGGCAACGGTCGCGGACGCCTAACAAACGCGTAGATAGTGGGGACATTGAGGGGTGACAAAGGAGAAAGAATCGAATCCGATCCAAAGTCGAGTTGTAAGAACTTCAGTCTTGGCAAGTCACGACAGGAGTTCGGAAGTAAATTGTCATTAGTGTACACAAGGTGTTAGCAAATAAATTCTCTCTTTTTTTATTTTCATCTTTGATTTCTTTTTTATTTTACATGACACTAGCAACACTATCTCTCTGACTTCTCGATTCACACCCTCTGGCTTCTCGATTAATACTCTGGCTTTTCAACTGACACTGATTGTTAATTCGACTTTGTCTCTTAGCATCCCTTTGTCTTTTGTCTCAGCCTCACCACGTACGTGTTCCGCAACCGCTCGTGGCCAGGGTCATGCAAGCCTTTTTCGCGAAACTATTCGATTGAAGGACTGACGATACATTGTCGAGCCTGTCGATACTTCGGCTTTCTCACGACATTGTTTATAGTTCGCCCGATATCTCTTAGGTTTTTCGTCCGCGATGCTACAGTTCGATATTTTTTTATATTCTTATTTGAAGAGATGTAATTTTTTAAAATAAAACCATGCAGTTTTTATATGCGACTCGATGCCTTTTTCTGATTCTTTATTGAAGGACAAGTAAAGAAAACGTAATGTTTTTATGTTTATATTTTTCCTCGTCTTTCATACGATAAATTTTGCAAGATTGATGTTAAAATATCTTTTTGGCTAATCATTTCTCGACCCAACTAGCTTAATAGTTTATAGTAATAATTTTTGTAGAGAATTAAAAAATGCATCAAGTGGTGTATGAAAGAATGTATGGTTTCGTTTTAAAAAGTTATGTTGGGATTGCAATTTCTTTAAATAAGAATGTAAGAAAAGATCGAAATATCTTATTAAGTTTCCCCCATGAAGTCAAACGACTTCCGACTGAAATATTTTTTTGTATTTTTGATACATACAGACAAAATCACGTACATATATTTCAAACGGACACACTGCGTGTATATTAAACTATTCGTCTGTTATCAACTTACGAGTAGGTTCGATATTCGATAACGACAATGTAATATTCACTCGTGGTCAATTTTGCGTGTTCGCGTTCATTCAACGTTAAAAATCACTTTGCTTATGAATCTAAACGAAGTGCAAAAATTTGGTAGATTTTTTGACTCATGTGATAAGCTATTTATAGTTTATGAATATTGAGATTTCCTAGCGAATTTAAGTTTTAAAGGAATAAAAACCCATAGGGAAGGGTCAAATAAAAAGATCAAAAGAAAGATCGCTTAAAAATATAGAAATTTCGATTCTCCTGCAAGAAAACAATTTCGGAAATAGGATTCTCATTTTTATTTGGGAACTACCATTGAAAAAGCACTATGGCCGATTGGAATCGTAGACAAACTGAACTAGTCGATTGTATTTCGGTGGAAAACCGAAACGCGAGCCAGTGCAAACCAGCGAAATGGTGCAATGTAGTCATCCAACCGAAAATCACTATTCGAAGACATTCAAGCAAATATTCGTATACAATGGTTCAGTTCGGAGATTAACGAATTTCAAAGATACCTTCAATCTGCCATTTGTCTATCAAACATATTCATACGTTATTTATATTATCCAAAAGAAAAAATTGATTTGACAACAATTTTGTATAAATATAGATATAATGATAAATGTTAAAATACTACAATAAAAGTACGAAACGAATTATTTGATTTATTTGTTTGCTTTCGATATGATATAGAATCGAGTATTAACGTGAAGGGTAGATAGACCGGACAGGAATTCTTTTATCTTCAATATCATTAGATATCACGCTACTGAAATTCTTTTCTTATGGAGTAATTTATAGAAAGAAGTTTATTAGTCATCAGAAATTAACATAACGGATTCATTAAGATCTCGTTACTTCTTGAATTTTCGTGTCTCAATCTCACTTTCGTTTCAATAAACAGAAAAGCTTTCGGTGTTTTGAAAAAAATCTTGATGCATAAAATTGTTAGGTTTAAACGAAGATTTTCCCTATGAATGACAACTATGCGAGTAATTTGAATAAGTAGAGTCTAAATTAAAAATACAATCTGAGAAGCTCCCTCGAGAGAAATACGTGTAACCCTTTCGATCTATAACCCTTTAAAAGTTCATTCACTTCTGCGGAGAAGGTACACGGATTGAACGATTCACAGACATTGAATGCTTTCAAGCCGCATGATGAGAATTCGACAAAAATGCTGTTCAATCTTCCATAAGGGAATATATTTATTTTCTTAAGAGGAAACTCGTTAAATCTCTCTCGCAAAATATAATTGAAATCCATCATAAATTTTATCCGAATTCCTATAAATTAAAGCTGTAATTATGTGAATACAACTGCGTTTATAAATTGTATAATTGCTGTACACTTTTAGATTAAGTGATTACTCAATGTTCATATTTGAATAAAGATAGAGTAACAATGTTAAATGTATAAATTAACTCTTTGGATTATCGAGAAAACTTCAAATCTTATCTAATGATATATATATATATTTTATATATATATATATATATATATAATACATCGGTTAAATTTTCACGTTATTTCATAATCAGATTTCATAATTAAATTTATTTCATATTTCATTCTACGTTGATTATGAAATAACGTGAACATTTAATCAGTGTATTTTTTTTAAACCGCCAAACGACTAAGAATTTGCAGTAATTATTAAAAACAAGTAAGATTAAAAGCAATGGTAACCGTAAGATATTAGGTTGTCCAAAAAGTTTCTTTCGTTTTATGACACAACATTTTTAGTTTTATATTATTTTGTCGAATTACGTACGATCTACCTTGTTCTGTTGAGACAAACACCGCGGACTTTCACAGACTTGATTTCACGTTTGTATAAAGGTGCACTGTTGTAAAAAAGAAAAAGAAGGAAAGACACTTTTCGGACAACCTAATACTTGGCAATACATTTCATATTGTATCCATAAATCATCACAAAATGTGTTGCTTATATTTATAAATAAATACAAGTGACAAGGAGCGGCATTTAACGTTTTGGATTATAACAAGTTCATGTTAAAAGCAAACTGTCGTTTGCGCGGAACGCCTGTGATTTTATAACTCTGCTGTTTCAGTACATTCGTAAAAATATACATAATAGTTGAAGGTACACTGTTTTTATACTTTACGATAGTTCAAAGACTGTAGTAAAATTGTATACAATTCTCGTACGCATTTACGAACCTTTATTCTAGAAGAAAGTACCTTGAAGTATACTTTTCATCACCGACGATGTCGTCGGTAACTTCAGCCAAGTAAAAAGGAGTCTAAAAACACATTTAAATTTGACATTGTTATAAGTTCCTGATGAACATTAAGAAAAGTTAAAATCGAAAATTTATAGTAAAATTATCATGTTCATAATGATACACGTATAACGCATATTTATTAAATTAAAAATCAGAAAAGCCATGAAATCATATGAAGGAAAGCTTCGTGGCAACATCAAAGCGGATGAAACGTGTATTCTCGTTTTATAACGACGTTAAAACGCGTTAAAAGAGGAAATTATCGAGTTCCGTGACGTTTCACCAAACTCTTTTATAACTAATAAGTACGTTAAACTAATTTTACGATATTACTGGATATTGCATTCGCTGGAAATATAATAAACGTAATCTGCCTCTTTATTAAACGAAGTAACATAAATGAGTGATTTAACATAACTTTATATTAAGAAGTAAAACAGAGTATATATTAGCTTTATGAACAACAACATATTGTTAAAATTAAATGTTAAGAAAGACAAGTTAAAATTAAATCGAAATCTACTTAGAATAGTTAGTGAGCAAAACAAATGCCTGCTGAGATTTCATTATTTTAGTAACGTTCATAAAAACGTTAATTCGGGTAAACATCCGCGGTCTGACACGATAAATTCGAATTAAGGAGACAAAACCAAGAAAAAACGAAAGCTACACGTAACGTTCGAAACTTCATCGCGAACGCTATGAGTTACAAACTTCCTCTATATACTAATTAAGAAAGTTCGCTGGCAAAGTAACGAATCGGGGGATCATTTGTTTGCCAAGGAAAAAAAACAAGCTATAGAACGGCTCGGTGCAACAGGCAACTGACCGGACTGGCTTTTTCCAATGTTTTCCTCGTATAAATTCAAGCAGTTTGTACTTAACGCAATGGTGATCTTAAAATAAACAATCTCGTGATTTCTTACAGTTCAAGGTTCGTTTCGTAAATCCTCCGCCGCGACAATATCCTCGAGAGAGTCATGCGTAATTGTTAAGTCACAGTACACATGAGAAACTTACTCGTCCGTATTTATAAGGCCGGTTCAACTTCAATTACATTACCCGCAAGGAACTTATTTCCGCGTGTTTATTCGGCAACACGCGGATCTCTAACCGCGCTGGGAGGCTGTAACTTTCAATTCACCTCGAGCTTAACACGTTCCGCGCCCGGAGAAAAATAAGCGTTTTAGCGAGACTTTAAATTCGAGAGAAGGGATTACATTATAATATTTAACGCAGAGAAACAACATTTGCTCCGTATTTCCGTGCTACGCTGAAATTTTAAATCCATCTCCACGATGCTCGAATAATTACGGTAAAGGGAGTATTTTTGTGCTCGTCAAATGGAAATTTTACATCTATAAAGTGCCGTTTAATAATCGTCCAAAAATTGTTTGAGATCGAAATAGTGGAAACCTGAGCGAATAGTAAAGTTTTCGCTTTCCTTTACGTAATTTAGTCAAGTTTTCGCGAGTTTTTCGTTAGGAATAATACTACAAGTATTATGTAAATTACAAAACATATTGCGTAACGTCGATGTTTAATCTGAATATTCTTGTGAGATTAGTAATTATAATTAACCGTAATTACAATATCGTCACAAACCGTTATTGTAATTTTTTTAACTATTTTACTGCAAGTATTATGTAAATTACAAGACATATTGCGTAACGTCGATGTTTAATCTGAATATTCTTGTGAGATTAGTAATTATAATTAACCGTAATTACAATATCGTCACAAACCGTTAACTTTTATACATCATGATAGTATACAGACCAAATATCGAATTGCATGAACATTTTAGTATTTTCCTAATTAACAATAATACATGGGGATAATACATGTACATGCAACATATATTGATTCGTAATTGTTAATTGTACAAACATATTGTGTATTGTATCATAGTCGATAATGATATAATGGATAATAATCCCTACATCAATTAGGGATGTTATGTAATAAACACTTTACAAAGATAGCATTGGTACTGAAGAGTTTATTCGATACTGGGAAACCGTGTTTCTTTCATTCGAAACGTCTTTAATCATCAATCGATCTGAAGCTTTTCATCCGGGCTCGAGTTTCAGAACATTCGCAATGAAAAAGGCACACACCTCTTTATCGTGAGATTCCCGAAGCTTTCGAGACCTTCAATACGTGAAAGTATATGAGGTTCCGAGGGGTTTCAAGCTCACCAATGTATGATGGTTCTCTGTTGACTTACAAGAACCATTCCCGCGTATATAAATGCCAAAGGATTTTTCATTTTCCTCTCTTCATGTCGTCACGACCAAATAAAATATTTATCTCAATTACTTTCTTTAAAACATTTGTCATTAAAAATACTTATTACAATATTTCTTGTAATTCTACACTCTATATTCATCAGACATATAACAGAAAATCTACATAAACCAAGCATGATAATTTCCCTTGACAATTTTTTAAATTATGAAGTATATTCTAGTAGTTAAAAATGAGATTGCAACATAGTAGAATCGATATTATTAGGGATGATCTATATCGTGTCTGATCGTCGGATAAAATAATCTTTAATGTAACAAAATATATATAACAACCTTTGTTATAGCTGCTTTTCAGAACTAACTCTCGTTAAGTGAATTGCAGCTTTTTATGTTGCTGTTGGCGAGATAGTTATTTTAGAACATCAATGTCATGTTCATATATCGACATAATTCAGTCTGGTGATCGCTAAAAAAGGAGAATATTGATTTTTTTATTCAGTAAACAATATTCAGCTTAATGAGGATATGTTGTTTATTACATCAACCTATCCCGGAAATATTTTGCCCGAAAAGCGACCTAAGTTATGTGAACCCTAACTTTAGGATTTTCTTTCTATGATATAATTAGAAATAATAGACAAAGTTATTTTATAATATGATAAATGTTTCGTTTAAAAAAAAATTGAATCTCTTAAGAATACTGAAAACTGAAGATAACCAGAGATTTAAAAAAATAATTATAAATGAAGTAGCAAAACTTTACTATAACAACGTTTAAATAAGAAATCTTTTTGCGTTAAGTAAAACAAACATAAAAGTTATCAAGTTAAGAGATTCTTATCTTTGTTCAAGGACTTCCAGTATTTATGACAAACAAGAAAACCTTCCCGAGGAAAAAATCTTTGTACGGGCGTCAGCATCTGCAACAACTTAGAAGCTGTTGGACCTACGCCAACATCAGGGACGATGCACTTTCGCATCTGTCCCAGCATATCGATCGGTTGGTCATTCCATCAGTGAACTCTCCAAGGTAATGCTAATGGTCTATTACTCTCAACTATTTCGTTCCACCTGTGTTTTCATACTTATCATATGTGTATTCTAGATATTGTTCTTCTCGTAGATAAATTTCATTAGTAGTTAGGATACCATGAAAAAATGAACTCAAAACTTCGTCAACTATAAAGTAATCTCTAACCAATATATTAGGTTGTATGATAAATTCATTGAGGATTTTTTTTTTTAACAGAGTACATCTAGTACTTTTACTTTTATATAAAACCTACCTACATATAATCAGAGAGTAAGTTATAAACGTAAATCTCTCGTTCAAGAGTTTAAACAGATGAGTCTCCACTTGCTTCTAACAATTTTTGAATAAAATGAATAAGAAACGAACTTATTACTCAACTCGATACGTAAATCCGAAAGTCAATCCTTTCGACGAACAACATAAAAATTCGCTTTCACATTCGCAAAAAAGAAATTTGCTGTATCCTCCTTCCATCTCAATCTACAAAAGGTCAACGTGTGGGAAACAAATCGCCGACATTTTTCAAGAGCATTCCTTTCGTGTACCACTCGTAGTCGTAAATTTATCACGTTATTTATTGCTGATAAGTAGATTAAAGTCTTTAGATATTCTCGCAAGAAGATATCTAGAAAATTGGAATCAAGTGATTGAGAAGGCTACTCTATTGGTCCTCCTACTCCTATCTATTTTTCGCCGAAGATTCGATTTAGATGTTGTCTCGCGCTAATCGACAAATGTAGTCGATCTTCGTCATGGTGAAACAACATGTCTAATTGTAAATTTCTCAAACTAAATAATCATAATTAAAATCACACGATGAGAATAAATTAAAGGTATATGCAATCATAATTCGATCGCAATAAAATTTAACGTTAATTTTGCCAAAAGTATCTACATTCCTTAGTCAATCTTGAAAAAAGAGAAAACTGTAATAAATAAATTAATCATTAGATTTAAAATAAAAGATGTTATAATAATTAGAAAAGAAGAACTCGAAGAAGTAAATTTTAAAGGAAAAACATATAGTCGAGTCACAGGGACGAAAAAATTTAGACGCGAGAAATCGAAAGGGCCAGATATAGCTAAGGCAATTTCTGTAATACGCGAGTGTAATGGATTGGATTGAATTCGAGCGATAGGATGACAAATCGTAAAGGACAGTTCAGGGAGAGTATTTGCGGCAGAATTGGCCATGATCCAGGTACTTTGAAATCCTCATACGTGCTGATAATGGCGTGGTCGCCGTTTCTCTTATGCTACAATCCAACCAATGAATTGTCGGTGAACCTTCCTATTCCTTCTCTGCTATTTCGTGAATCATCTAGCAAGAATGTTGTTCCCGTAAATAAAAGTTGAACAAGATCAACGTGCTATCGTTACCATCGATATTTTTACGTTACAGCACCAAGAATTATTCTCGGTATGTATGCGACGTATATACTAAAAAGCTATGCTTTGTTAGAGATTGATTTATACCTACCATTTTTCTTTCTTTTCTTCTTTTTTTTTTGTACAGTATATTTTACGAAGTGAATTTAGGTATTTATTTTATTGAGACATAAAACTGCACCTTGATTATTTTACTTCTAACAATTAGCTCCCTGCTTCTTTCCGTGTAAACGTGGCTTTTACTGGCCCTTTCACATTCACTAAATGAATCTTCCCTTTTTTCCTTTCTTTCTTCGCTGGAATTCTCTCCGCGGAGAAACTGCTCGATACACAGTTCAAACGACGTATAAGAAGACAAAAGAGATAGAGAGAATTTAATATAATGAAAGTCTTGTCGACTTGTTGTATCAGTTGACAAATAATAATTTTTTTATTAAGAAATATTTCTGATAGGCGAATTTACCTAAACTATAACTGGATACTGTAAATGTATTTTCGGGTCGAAGAGAACTAAACACAATTTATTTATAACGTGCTAGAATTTTCAATATATCTAATACACAATAGATAACGCATAAATAATGTATAGTTCGAACAACGAGCTTATTTCTTGTATAATTAATTTGAAACTTAAGTCATAAAAATTAACCTCAAGATGTGAAATCACTATCACTCATGCTTAAAAATTCTTTGTATTTACCTGTTAATTAACTTTAATATTTAATCGGATTAAGATACATTGTCTCGAATTAGCGAAAATAAGGAATCAGAGTAAAACGGCGGAGTTTTCTTTACGATGTCGCTTTTTTCCTCTTCCATCTTGTAAAACACTTCGTTGAAAGTTTAAGCGATATACGGCAAAGTATGAGATACAAAACATCTTTCGCCACTTTTGGATACGTCGTACGGAGCTTTCATAAGTCCAGAAAATAGCTTCAGGCCTTGTAAAGTTTCGCAGGATACCGCGGGCTATCTAAAGGCACGAGCGTTGTGCAACACGAGCCAAGCATCAACGTTGATCCGCTGCGAAAGTCTAAGTTTAAAGTATGCAGCCAGATGCTTGTAATTTCTGTGGCGTTATTCGTTTGTGCTTGTGCTGTACATATTTTTCGTGGTACTTTCTGTTTAACGAAGATTCTAATGACCGACTAAGAGAAAAATTGTTGTTTCTTTCGCTCTACATCGTCAAGTATACAGGGTGTTACGAGAGAAAGATATCTACAACATTGTGAATAAAAGATATCTGATCAACGTGAATCCTAGACTCGATCTTTTCAATTTTATTTAATAGACAAAATTCGTAGAAATTAAAAACTTAATTACCGTAGTAATTTAAACGTATTTATTTAAGACGTTATAGTTAAGTGCGATAACATTGTTTAAAATAATATAAAATCTCAAGGTTCTCTTCATAGATAGGATAATCAAAGCTAGTTGGTTAATTAGGAATAATAGATTATTTATGTAAGACAGAAATTAGAAAGAGAAACTTTTCTTTTAAATAAAAATATCCTTTTCGAAGATCTCGATGATCATAAGAAAATCTTGGCATTTCAGCGGGTACTGCGAAGTATTTACGAAACTTCCCGCTCTGCTGCTGTTAGAATGCTACGTAAACTTCGACGAAGTCAAAATAACTTTTGAGATATATTTTCCAGATTTCTTACCGGCGACTCGAACGAAAGTTATACATCCGCCTCGAATGATCCTTTCATAACTATTTCTAACAGGAAAACTCGGAATGATCGTCAATTTGTGCTTGACTATCAAACTTTGTCAATGTACACGAGATGCAGCTCAAAAATAGAATTCTTGTAATATTTATGAAAATAAATGACAAAACCAACAGGGCTTTCTATAAATTTCAGACATAATTTATTTCTTAGAATTACGTTTGCCAGGTGTAATACCTAACAAAATACAATAATGAACATAGTAATTATCATACATAATAATTATTATAATAGAAGATAACGACGTATTTAACGTGTTTTTCAAAATAGAAAGAAATGAAAAGTCTATGTCAGATAGACTCGTGAAGTATTATACAGAAATATGCAAATTTACATTATACATGGCGTGAAGAATAATTCGATTAAAAACACCACAAAATTACCGTGATTGGATGTGAGTGGAAAACTAAAGGATGTTGTCAAATAGCGAAGCGTGACGTAAGGCTAATTAGAATCAAAGAAACCAATATAGATAACAGTAAAATTAATACAAGCAATTCTGAGTACGCAGGAAGCAAAGCAAGCGACCGCCAATATATCGACGTCCATATGTTCCACAAAGTCCAGTGAAGCCGATACGACAACGTCGGATTTACTACTAGTAACACACGATAGTTCAGATCTGTTGAATGCGACACATAGAATTTCAAAGGTACACAAACACACGCAAGCATAGAAACCTTCGTATCAATACATACACATACCACAGAATCGTCAATAGTAATACAGAAAGTTTTGAACACATAGAATTACCATCGTAACTGATCTAATGCCACAGCATAGTATATTTCTACGCGTGTATTTGACATGATAATTTAGATGTAGCATGATCCTATTACGATAATTAGAACTCTAGTTCTAAAAAGGGCGCAGAAACTTTGAAAATTATAAGGATCTAAAAGACAACGTATTTTACAAATCTCGAGAAGCTATCAATATATCAACATTGCGAATGTATATGCGTTTACAGGGAATTTAAAAGTACAAAATCCGCTAAATTGCAAATAATTTGCAATAATATAGAAAGTGCAATAGATGTAATTTTTCAGTCAGGTAAATTTTTCACTTTGTACTCTAGAAGCGGTATTTTTTTTTATTTTAACTAATATTATATAACTAATATCATATAATATTTATTTATTGTATTGTATTCTTTTACTTACTACATACTTATACCAAATATTATTTTAAATTCTTTTAACGTATTCGTTTGTTATACTGTATCTATTCGCATCCCATTTCTTCGGCTATATCCATGAAGATATAAATTTGCATAAAAATTCGCAGTCTAGTTGATAAGTAGAATCATCACTAACATCGTATACCTACTATCTATACCAACTTCGATCGGTGCAGCACCATCCTCATCGAATTGAGTGGATCTGATGCCCTCTTCATCAAATCGAGTCGTTCTGGTACCGTTTTCATCAAGTCGAATCGTTCTGGTACCGTTTTCATCGAGCCGAGTCGATTTGGTACCATTGTCATCGAGTTGAATTGATTTGGTATCGACTGCATTAAGTCGAATCGGTTTGGTAACATCTTTATGGAGATAAATCGGTATGATGCCGATTCCATTGAGTTGAATCAGTTTCATCGTAATACGTTCTTTGATACGTTTGTGTCTGTTTTGTTCTGTTTGTATTCACTGTGATTTATTTGAGAGCAGTCGATGCCGTGTAAATACCTAGTTAGTCGTTGCAAATATCGTTATATGTATATACAAATGATGCGAATTTACGAAGCTGACAGAATATTCTATTTTAAAGTGACAAGTCAAACTACCGCTAAATTTTTCAGCAGTGGCATGAAAATTTTATGCGCAACGTTTATTACAAATGGCTATTATAGATTCTCGCGCGAGTTGTGTTCAACAAGCATGATATTGTTTCATGCTTTGGACCAGCTATAAAAATATCCTGTCGTATGAAGCCTATAATTTTCTGTGACACAAAAAAAATATTTAGTTCGTACCTACGTATATTTAGCTCTCACATGATCGTGCTCTGATTTATGAAACGTGTTCTCCAACGAACGAAATATTTTGCTTCTGTTGTAGAACAAATTGATAAATAGAATGAAATAAATATCTCCATACGTAAGAGAAGATTTTTAACATTTGTATTCCTCTTATTATGATTATTTACAACTGTATTAAATATACTTTTATTCCTTTCTTCTATGTGTCACAAATAAAAATGTGAAAAAATGTAATATGCCGTTACACCAACTGTTAATACAAAATATATCGATTTATCCTATTGCGTACAACGTAGAAACACATTTTATACAAAAAGTATTTATTACCATATAATATAGGCTGATGTAAAACAGAGTAGCTTTGAACGTGTTACTATCAGTAAAAACCCAGTACTAACATCGCTAAGTATGTAGTTACTCTTCATACAGATTTTCACATCAATTTGCATAATTTTCCTTTTCCTCGAAGCACCTTAGAATTCTCTATGAAAGCCTCAAGCTTCTTATATAGTAAATTATAAAATACGATGAATTCATTCATTTTTGTATTCAGTATGTCACATATTCAACATGCAACGCAATGCCTACGCCTTGAAACAAAATTCATCAAACAGAATTCATGTATTACACTGCAAGTTACCACGAACAACGTTCTTCAGAATTAACAACAATTTAATCAAATTATTATTTTCGCCGTTCTCCGGAAGTAAAATTACACGTCGCGTTAATTCCTTTCTATTTTCGCGGAATTGCATTTTATACACTCGGCTGATAGAGAACCGAATAGCCGAGGATTGGATACACGACATCATCAATCGTCCTTTGATTTTACCTTTGTGTTTACTCGAGCCGGCTGAAAACCATCGTTACAGAGATATCCGCAACGCTCTGTACAAACGGTTAACCACTTTCGAATATACATCAGTGACAGCTCTTTTGACAAAGCTTCGATACACCTACCCCACTTTTCTCTATGTATTTATCGTTCTATGTACAGGAAAATTGAATCTGTAATGACATCGCCACTTCGGATTTGTTTCACTGGTTTGCACATCGCGCGGTATAAGCGGCCAAAATAGAAGTTCCTATCGAATACCTGCCAATCGAATATTCATTAAACGCGACAAATAATGAAAGATAATAGAAAATACGACGTTAACTCTCGTTCACACATGAGAAAAAGAAATTACGCGTATAATCGCTACTTAATCTTTCTCAAATTTCCAGTTTGTAGATTATGTTTCTATCTAATCTATTACACGTATATATTGCATTGTATATGAGAGGCATAACTGGAAGAAACGATAAGTTAGATTTCTCGATTTTTAAAGAATCAACTTCAAAATTCAATGTGCTATCGATCAATTGCCTATCGAAAGAAGGATAAGTTAATCGATGATTATAAAAGTTTTGTCTATTATATCTCTTAACTATGTCAGATTCTGAAATCAAAGTATGAGACTCATATATAACAAATGAAATTTCGATAAGAACAATTATCATAGATTGTAACGAACACGTACAATAGGACTAACGATAAGTATAATAATAGCTATTATTGCACATGTGAAAGTCTATTTTCACAGTGCAAATTGAGTAACTGGAGTTCGACTTTGATGAAACTAATTTCCATTTAGAGAAGTATCAAAGAGACGAAGGCAAATGTTATTTACATCCACAAAGCATTCCTAACGAGGCAAAATATAGCTATTTTCGTACGTGTCTGTATAGAAGAAACAGACGTTGAAAATTTCCATCGTTTAACAGATAAGTACTATGGAGCTTCCTTCCATCGTTTATATTCTACGATAACGAATGCAGACAAATAGCGAGAAATAACAGCTTAACAGTATCTCGTGCATGATGATCGTTTTATCAATCTAAACTCGTTGCCGTTTGCCATCGTAATTAATGCATGCATTTATTCTACTTCTCTTGTCCTCCGTTCTGAATTTGAATAATCAATAAAGGTATCCGAATCGTAACAGATGTTTGCTCCCAAGAATGACGAGAATATCGTAAGAATGTAAAAGCGGATACGAGAATTCAGCCGAGTTCGATGATCCGTATAATTACATCAATTTCATTAATTCGGCTAATCGTCACCTGTAATCGTAGCTATGCATTGATTATTAGACACTTGATACAGCTATATGTATTTCAAATAATTACGAAACCATTTCTGGGTTCCAAAAATATGGGTGTAATAGCAAACTATGCATTGACTAGAGATAGTTGATACAAGAATAGTTTAAATAATTTGGAATTTATCTCTAGGTTACAAAAATATTCATTATCAGAATTATACAGAGTTCATCTAACTGTAAAAAGTCGAATATCTCTTTTTTATTGCAATTGCAGAAGAAGAATATTAGAGGGAAGAGACGAATGGTTCAAAGAGGAGTACGTTTTCAGAAGCATATTTTTTTCACACGTGCAGCGACGTATCTGTATTTTTCCGATGGACTGTTCATCTTTTTTTTTGTTAAATAAAATAACTTCCTTTTCCGTACGTAAAAAATAATTAGGTTAAAATGGCGGAAAAAATAGAGTCCTCTTTGGATCATTTCTTTTTCTTTTGACATTTATTTCCAACTACGATAGTAAAAGAGATATAAATGGTTCCAACAGTATGAGTCATTCCACCTTTAGAATAATTAATAATCCACCGCAGTAATTGGACATTAATAGATACAATTTAGGGAATTGATTGGTTACTTAAATAACCTCTTACATCGAGTCAGAGGAAGCTCATAATAAATGAATTTATTCCTAGAAAGATATTAAATACGTTAATGCTAGATCTCCTAAATATGCTGGTTCAATCTCCAATATCAACTTTCGTATATTAGGGCGAAATTCATACATTGCGCATTAGTCAGTTAAAAATACGTCTTCCTGTATCGCCACCTAATTGCAGATTATAAAATTCTTGCATGTCAATTTAAGATTGCTCTCTAGAAAGAAATTGTTC
This sequence comes from Bombus affinis, assembly GCF_024516045.1. Lineage (NCBI taxonomy): Eukaryota > Metazoa > Arthropoda > Insecta > Hymenoptera > Apidae > Bombus > Bombus affinis. The sequence goes on along the minus strand of NC_066347.1, from coordinate 5,080,339 downwards.
TAATTGAAAAAGACAGCGCCTATTAAAAACCAGTGGTTAAACGCCAACGTGAAAAAGGTTTACGTGATTCACGTGCCAGACGAATTGTGTAAAATAATACGACTACAAAATGTCTGTAGTCCATCCATGGACAAAAATGTTCAATACCCAGTTTCATCAAATATAACATATCCAACCAATTCGTGACATTCGGTAAAAGAACAGAAAGGATCCTGTATCCTACGTGAATTATCGACCCGTAAAGAATGTAAGACGTATATCTACGTGAAATGGCCGTAGATTGTGGTCTCGACGTTAATATCGCAAGAAGATTAATTTCGATATCTTCGTTAACTTTATATATATATATTTCAGTTCCAAGTCTCGATAAAGGATTTTCGGTAAGTTGGATGTTACTCGCGTACAGGCGCCACCAAATTTACCCAATTTAATTGGAATCGTTATCTCGCGGCCAGAGAAATGAACAATTTCTTCGATTCGATATCTAAGAAACTACCAAACGCCTCGATTGAAATTCTTCCAGCTGCATATCCGTTTGCTGCATTAAGCTCAAAAATAAACGAAGCCGTAATACGATCAATCTAAATGCAATTATGGCCCCACCGACGCTAGATTTAGGAAGGATAATGCCACTGAGTTGAAAAAGGATAGCAGGTCAGGTAGTGCTGTAAGGATCAATACGCCATCCTCTCTCGAGGGAGAACTTCACGTGTTGCTCCTGTTTCCGGTGCCACCTGGCGCACTAGAAAGGATCAATGTGCATTCTCCGCAACTACTCTTAATTACCGATCAACGCGGCCATTATAAGAAGAATAATAACAGGCATTTACAAGCTTATACAGTGGTTCTCCAAAGTACTTAAACGCTCGTCGCAGGAAATTTTCACGAGCAATATATTATATGTTATATATGAATTATTGTAAAAATTCATCAACACCGTAATGAAAGTCGACTATCGTGATGATGATATTCGTAAAGTTTGAAAGAAATCTGGAAAGTATATAGAAACTATAAGATGGTTAGCGCAAGTATACATTCCGCAGATATTACAACATTTTTTAAACAGTCGATTATTCGTTATATTAATAGTCCATGGTATTCGGTAAGACCGCCTTTGACTAGTATTACATGTTTGAAGTGAACATCTAAGCACGAGGCAATTTATACTAATCTTTTACTAAATATATAATACATGTTTGCAATAAATATCTTGTAACTTCTATATACATATTTAAATTAGTTTTAAGTTTTATCAACCACGATAGTCGGTCTCACACTACTGCCAGTGAAATATCAAGATGTTCCTATAAATGTCCGAATAATCAAATACTTAAGCTACCCTATTTCGTGTACACGTTTTAAAAAACTAATTTATTTGCTTACAACTGGCAGGTAGAAAATGGAGAAATTAGGTGGGAATTACGTTCATTTGTAAAACTTGGTGTGTCTACGCGACAAGAAAGGAACTTAGAGGGCTTACTTCTGAGGAACCACGTCCTCTTGAAATGACACTTTTCCTCCCGGTTTTCATGAAAATCCAAGCCTTCCTCCTAAGGAAAGAAAACTCCACTTTCGAATAATTCACACGAACACTCTCCGCTGGAGAGTCCTCGTTTTCTCGGATAACCTTTGAATCGTTCATTCCGTCTGCGCTTTTGTAGAAATCGATATTTTAAGAGCGGATACTTCGAATAATTCAGAGGCTACAGTGAAAGGCGGAAAAGAAAAGAAAAGGTGAAGACAGAGAGAGAGAGAGAGAGAGAGAGAGAGAGAGAGAGAGAGAGGTATTGGATCCACAGAAGAAATAATAACGAATGGTGTAATTAGACTTCTAACAAGACACTGGTTATAAGATCGAACAAAGATAAAATATAAATCCAGAAATATTATATTTATAATTATGCCTTCTACGATATAGTTACGATACTTCGGCTTTAAAGTAGATTTATCTTGTATCTAAGTTTTCTTCTGAGAACTGAGTGTAAAACAATAGAGCTCATCGCGATAGAAATTCAATGAAGAAAGGAAATGAATGCGATATAAGAGCACACTTATCGACACGTCACATACATATCATATTGTTCTCGTTATCATTGACATATCATGATAATTTAGGCTACTGAATTGCGCAGTGTAATCTATCCGAAAGATAAAACTAACCGATCCGTACATTGAAAATATATTCGTATCATCCAGTGTATATTATTTATTTTCACTAAAATACGAAATCTCGTTTAGTCAACAAATCACGAAGAAAGTCATCTATAGGTTCTTTGTGTCTCCTTTATCCATGAATCTGATATATACAATTACCTTTTTATTTTTTAGGTTTCTTTTAATAAATAAGTAATATCACTCCACAATTTCTTTGAAATACAAAGAAATTACAATGAATCAGTTCTATCGATTTGCTGGATAATGTTGCGTATGTCAGCGTGTCTATCGTAATTTGATACTGATTTCAATCTCGCCGATTAAAAGCTAAATATTGCATGTTATCCTGTCATTGCACACAATACAACTAATAACAAAAATATATACATATATAGTACACATATAGAATTAGTCAGAGATAATTAACGAAAATATGCACGTACATAAATACACGTTTGTTCAAGTCGTATGAAAATGTTAAAGCAATCTGCATTTTCAAGATACGTAACTTAACGTACGAACATATTTTGTTTTTCATATTTTTTGTAATTCGCGTTCGCTACTCCGAAATATTACAATTTTTAGATGTATCTAGATAATACACGAAAATGATTAAACAATTTCAAAACATACATCGAATAAATATTTTTATACTTTTTATCACATACTGACGCAATCAAAATCAACGTATAAATCTATGTTCCAAAGGAACGTTATTCAAAATATATTAATCTTTTATTAAGATTAATGAATTTTATATTAATCTTGCATAAATCACTTCTTTAAAAGGTTTTCGTTTATCGCGTCGGTATTTACGCATCAAATACCTGTCAAACAGGATTAATAACTCACGGGAAATCCAATGATACACATCACGAACTATATTGCAACTAAAAAATGAGAAATCCGTGTTTCGAAATTACATACTTTTGCAAAATATATGTCACAGATATATTGAATTCCGTGATAGATTCATTCATTTATCGCCATTGTACGCATTTCAAAAAATGTTATAAAAATTGTATTTCAACGTTTTTATGAAAGATACACATTTATAAAAGGAATTTGTAGAGAAATTATTCTTTTACTAGATACACGTTACATGAAAGTAATAATACTTAACGTGTTCTTCTAAGATAGCATGCATCAATTTATTTAATTGTCTTTGAATATCTTATGACGTTGCACATTTTTTCAAGTATCTTTTTATCTGTACAAAACTTTACAATTTTTTAATTACTAGACTTGATTGCATGATTCAATCATATTACTCACGTTTATTAGTCACGAAGTTGATAATTTTACATACACACACATATACGTCGTGATAAAAAAATAAACAAAATCGTAAATTATAAACAATTACGAACTATAATTATTAGTCTCAACTGTCATTGGCAACATGAAATCTCAGAAGTCTACACCATGCGAGTTATCGCTAAACGTCAACATTATCAGAAAATAATTAATCATAGCAATCTGGATCAATCACGAAATCCATATATTGATACAACAGAAATCACCAATTTATCTAATCTTGAATCGAAGACGAATCGACGTTACATATTTTTAAAATACCACGTCGGAGTATATAAACTAATAGCTTGCATGAAATTTCATCTCAGTTTGCGAAAACCGAGCTGGTTAGAAACATGTTGGTGACAACGTTGACCCTTTTTACTCTTTTCGCCCTCTCCAATGGTGAGTAGTTGCTACTTTCACGCGTTTCGTTTCGTTAAAAAGATACATTTATTATAAAACTCTCTATTTGATAGAACATTAAGGTTTCGCGCTAAACGACACCAGAATTATATATACTACGATATTTTTCATAAAAACTGAAATTCGTATCTCAAATAACAATATTACAATATTTTACTTCGGGATATTTCAAACATTTCGTTTTACTTTGCTACAAAATTAACTTAATTCCTCTGTTAATCTCTTAATCTCGTGAAAATTTCAAAATCATGTAATTAGAACGTTCACTAAACGTTTCGGTTGAGAATTAATCCACGAGATTTGAAACGTATGAAGAAAATTAAAGAATTGTTTCTATCGCGACAGCATGTTCATTAGCGGCAATTTCCGTCATTAAATGTAGCTAATAAGCAGAGCAATCAGTGTCGACTGCATAATGAGCAGCGTTCCATCCACGATCACTAGATACTAATTATTGTGTACCACTATTATTTACATAGGTGGATTGGTGCCGAAATACGATCCAAGGATCGTAAATGGGGAGAACGTTAAAGAAGGAGAAATCCCATATCAAGTAAGTTATTTCAATAACGAAATATCGTTGCCTGTTAATTAAGACAAGAAAAGATTGAATCGAGAGAAAAAATCAATTTCTTAGAGAACCTAACAACCCTCTATCGAATCAATTCGTTCTTCTTCCTGTCATTTATCCTACTTCTTGAATATTGTTCAATTATCAGGATATTTCTTTTTATCCCTAGGTATCACTTCAAAACAAAGAATCTTCGTTCCACTTTTGCGGCGGCTCCGTTCTTAATGAAAATTACGTCATCACTGCAGCTCACTGTACCGTCCAGTAAGCATTCGAAAAATTTTAGTTTCGAACGTTAAATTTTCACGAGTAATTACGAAGCATATACGCAAATGACAATATCAGTTAATTCGAAAAAACCATCGATGAATTCATAATGGTTTGACAATTTACAAGAAAATTCCTTACACAAGTGCGAATCTTATGCATCGTCATTATATGGAAAAAGTTGAAATATAAGTTAATCGTTATTGATTTTCTCACCTACGTAATTAACGCTATCAATATTTTTTGAATATCCAAAGAAGTGATAAGCAAAAAGATAATTTCGATATGGAGTCGGCTAACGACATATTCAATTTTAAAACTGCTCTTTGACGAAACGGCAACAAGAATTTTCCATTTGTGGCCTTCAAATAAAAAAACTCATCTTCTTTTTTTTCGAAGGAAATCACCAAAAGAAATCAAGGTTGTAGCAGGCACGATTAATCTCGCAAAAGGAGGTTCCGAACACTTGGTTGAGAAAATCATCATTCACGAAAACTATGCTGCTTCAGATTCTTGGAAAAACGATATTTCATTGATCAAGGTATGCTCTCAAGCACTGATTTTCCTAAGTTAATAGTATCAAGCGGTACAGATATTCTTATTTCGTTATGGTTTATTTGTTACAGGTCAAGACACCATTCATAAAATCGAAGGTACTTTCTTTCGTTCCCCTTCCATCGCCAGATGATGTTATTAAGGCTAATGATGTGGCAACAGTTTCTGGATGGGGTAGACTTTGGGTAAGTTCTCCATCTTCTTGAAAAAAGTATTTTTAATATTTGATAAATACATTTAAATAGCTTTGAATGTCTTAAAATTTCTATCACGTTCTGTATAGTTGAAATATTAATTAACTGCAAATAACTTTGTATCATGTCTCATACTTATGTATTACAAATGTGCAACTGCAGCAAGGTGGTCCTACGACTGTTTTCCTGCAACGCGTAAACATCTTGATTGCTGATCAAGAATACTGTAGAGTGATGTACAGCAAACAACATCAAAACGTCTACGACTCGCATCTTTGTGCATACGACCCAAGTGCTCAAAAGGGATCATGCCACGTAAGTTACACATGGATTAAAATTATATTACATAACGATTATTTTATTTACGATTATAAATTGGCTTATTTAATCTCACATAGTTGCATTTATTCCGCTTTGTTTATCTTCTCGCGGAAACGACATAGACGATCTTTCTACGTGATTTCATTCGTATTGTATTTCCATAGAATACCCTTTTACACTGACTGACACTTTCGGTGTAATTAATTGTATGAATAATTTCAATCGTTCTTTGTAACGCTTCGTAAATTGTAATTTGTAATTATGATTGCGTGAAATCAACGTAAATTGTCTTTATTCAGGATTTCGCAGCAATTAACGGGGTTTCATGGTTTCGCTAAGATTGTTCTTGAAAACTTGATTCTTTCTTTTCTCATAGGGTGACTCTGGTGGCCCCTTGACCATCAAGGGAAAACTCGTTGGTCTCGTTTCTTGGGCAATGGGCTGTGCCCTCACTGACTACCCAACTGTCTACACCCGTGTGACGTCTCATCTTAATTGGATAGAAACACACGCTGTGTAAAGCCAGCAAGTGAAACGTGAACTGGAAGTCGAAGTAAAACACACAAGCACGAAATTCGAATATCTCTTTCCATACAGGCCAAGGTATCTTAACGTTTTAAGAACTGAAAATATTGTAACCTGCATTTAATACCGTATTTTGTACATTTAATTTTTAAATAAAATAAATCGTTTATTTGATGAATTAATATAAATTCTTTAAACCATACTTCTATAAATATTCATCTACGTATGTTTGTCCTAACAATCTTTTATTTTGCAATGTACATAAAAATATTAAATAACGTATTGGTATATTAAATATTTAAAGGGCAAAATTTCTTTTTCCGTTCCAATGTGTATAATAAAATGAAATAAAATTATCTATAATACAAAAACAAAAAATACATAATCTACTCGGTAAATAAACACACAATTAATCGTTTATTCGTATACATACTGGATTTTATCTGATATCGCGGTTATTAATAGGAATTCTTCGAACATTCGAATTTCTTGTAAAAAATAATTAAAGAAGATATGAATGAAATATCAATTATCTAATATTCTATCAGAGAAATTATGAAAGGAATTGGTGCTTCAAAAGTAACATGTATCGATGATTAAACTAGTTAGATTAATCTCAACTGAGAGCGAATGACAGATAACTATACTGACCTTAACTACAGTAAATACGGCTAACACATGGCTAATATACCGTAATCACGAATATCGCGCTAATCGAAACCTTCAAGTATCCATATTATCATGATATGATAGAATCTATCTTAATTTTCGTCCAAATTATTATATGACTATTTTTATTTATAATACAATAATAATAGAATCTCTGTTCCATTTCTCTTCTACAATAATAAATGAATCAAATTAAATTAATATTTAATAAAATTATCAATTGTTCTATAGCGAACGAACATACAGTAGCGGACAAAAGTTTAAGACGATGATTTGCAAACCGGATGACAAACTTCTTATACGCATATTGTTCTTCTATTCGGTTTGTCTCTTTGGAATAACATACCTGTATGTTTGAGCTTCGTAACCTCACACTGTCAGTTGGTAAATACAAACAATGTAGGAATTACAACAGTTAGTTACCGCTTGGCACTTGTAAACAGTGGACATTAGTTTAAGACGATCTGTGTAAAACGTATGAGTATAGTTTTTGAACATTTTTGATTCTGGAATGTTAGAATCATTGTTTAGTTTACTTTTTATTACTTAACACGTTCGTCGTCACGTCAGACATATCTATGTAACGGGTATACTTCTGTGGGTGCCCGTCACCAAAGTATGGGTGACGCTCTTCTTGCTCGAGTTAATTAAATATAGGATATTGTATATAGGATATATAACATGAAAATAAACACGTTATACCATACTTTTTATTAATTTATATTCTGGATAATATATTACATTATTCTATATCGCATGGTATTTGTTGAAACATTCCAAACACATTTGGAGTGATTTTGGACACTTCGAACAATAGTTATAGACTCCTTTATCAATACTCTCCTCACTTTTAAATATATTTTCACACTGTTTATAGAACATTTTGAGGATAAAAAAATCACTGATGTACGTCTCACAAGCATGCTTTTCGACTAAATGAAAGATCTGAGATATCTGCCATGAGATCCCTCGGAATACTCTAGCTGGAAAGCTTATCGCTTTTTCCATTTCAGAACTAAATAATATTTTTTTGCAATGAATCGAAAGCGATAAACAATGAATTCCCGCTTGACGCTCTATTTACATTCTGTGTACCGACGGTCGGATTTGGACTCCGCAGGAAACTTAGCCGAATCACGCTGGGCGACGAACATGTTAAAATTCATTTAGATAGGAACAGACTATGGGTAAATCAAAGAATTTGCTTGAAAACGAAAGGGGACAAATCGTAAGGCTGCGAAAGCAAAGTAAAACCTTCAATTAAATAGCAAATATAGTGAACAGGTCAGAAAAGGCTTGTAAGCAAGCTTGGTATACATTTTTAAAGGCAGGTATGTATTGCGATCAACCGAAAAACGGAAGACCACGGAAAACAACGCCGAAAATCGATCGTGGGATTCATCGATTGAGCGAAAAGGATCGTTTTCGTAGTGCAAATAATATTGCTGCGGAGATAAACTATAAAAAGATACACAAATTAATGCTAGAACTGTTAGGAGAAGATTAGAAGTCTTTAACTTAAGAGGACGAAAACCCCAAGAGAAACTATGGCTGAGTTCTAGGAATCGAAAAAGACGACTTGCATTTGCTAAAGCTCATAAGCATTGGACAAGTGATGATTGGCAAAAGGTATTGTTTTCAGGCAAATCGAAATTCAATCGCGTCTCTTCTGACGGGATACGGTATGTTAGATATTGAATTGGCGAAAGTTTGAAAACACAGTGCGTTTTAAAAACTCTTAAACATGATGGTAGAAACGTTATGGTGCGGGCGTATTTTTCTCGAGGCAGCCCTGGTCCGATATGTCGTATTAATGGAACTATGGACCGTTTTCAATACATGGACATACTCAAGAACACAATGTTGCTTTTTGCACGCAACAATATGAGTGATGATTTTATTTTTCAAAATGATAATGATCCGAAGCACACGGCTCGGATTGCGAAACAGTTTTTTGAAAAAGAAAATATTACCGTGCTGCCGTGGCCGTCGCAATCACCAGACATTAATCCAATCGAGAATTTGTGGAGCATCGTAAAAAAGACAGTACACGGTTATAAACCAAAAAATTTAAATGAATTTTACTCTATAATTGAAACAGCTTCAAGTAATATTACGGTAGATCAATGTAAAAAATTAATAGATTTTACGCCAAGAAGATGTACCGAAGTGATAAGAAATAACATATATTGAATAAAATACTGAATTTAAACAAAAATTGTGTATATTTTCTTACCCAAAATTAATATTTTTTCTGTAGTCTTAAACTTTTAACCGACGAAATATACAGATTTCGTTCCTTTTTTATAACTTAGCTACTGAGCAAAATATCAAAATGAAATTTTTTTTGTAAGTGTACAAACAAATGTCTAATTAGTTAATACCAAAAGTAGAATACTGTATTTATATTTTTTACAGAAAGTAAATCAATTATTTATTTCTTTCATTTCGTCTTAAACTTTTGTCTGCTACTGTACAAATTTATTTAAGAAACGTATTTTACTGATGTAATAGTGATCACTAAGTTTATTTGCTCCTTAAAATAGATTTGAAAGATTTTTTATTTGCTACGAAATTTTTTATCTATCCCGCATTTGAGCGAAATACACACTTTTCGGCGGTTACTGTTATTTATCAGCGAAAAGATGTACTTACTGATAATAATGTCACTGAAACTTATATATATTGAAAGGAGATATAACATATCGAAATGTTAATTAAAGATCGATTTATCAATTATTGATTATGTTTTTAAACTGGGTTTCACACATCACAATGGGTATATAAGGACAAACCAACCGATGATAGCGTATTCAATCATATTTCCCTGTATCGTTAAGAAACATGAATCCGGTGATACTTGGACTGGTACTTATATCTACAGCGTTAGCAAGTTCTAATGGTAAGTGGTAATACCAATAAGTCTTAATTGATATTTATAGATTTAAACCTCAACTAACTCGACTCAACTAACTACATTACGAAACCATTATTAGCCGATATATCAACTCACGACTTGGATCCTAGAATCGTGAATGGTGAGGATGCAGGCCCAAACGAATTTCTATACCAGGTACCGAAACTTATTCTTCACGCAAGAAAACCGAAAACTCAATCATCAAACAAACGAAATTGAATCGTATCGCGTTATTCGAATAAACTTCTTGTCAGATGAAAATTGAAACATTAAAGATCAGATAGACTAGACAAACGATAAAAAACTACGTTATAGAAAAATACTGTTTCTACCTTTATTATTATTCGTTTCTGTTATTCGAAGGCTTCGCTTCAAATGAACGGCCGTCATTTCTGCGGTGGATCGGTGCTTAACAAGTATTACGTTCTCACCGCTGCTCACTGCGTCTTTGAGTAAGTTTCGTAATTTCCTATCAAGTGGCATCTTCGAATATTGTAACATGATCAGCATTATAAGCCCTATAATACTGTTAACAGTGAACAACCTAACGAAGTCAAAGTTATCACCGGAACCAAGAACTTAAGCGGCTCTCCAACATTCGTGCATCAAGCTGTGAAGTTTATTGTTCACGCTAAATACGACTCTTCCAATAACTGGATCAACGACATAGCCTTGATCAAGGTATCTAAACATCAAATGACCAAATTTATAATAAAAGAAACAAGTATATGAAAAAATATAGAACACCTATAAATATTCATATAGAAATTTGCATTCATAAACTTATTGTTGGAAAGCACATTGCAATTCTATCTTGAAATCTTTTATTTCTTTGGCATTAGTCCACGATAGTTTTAATATTGATATAAAGAATTAATATAATTAATGTAATTTTTCGAACGTCGAATATATCGGAGAAATAATATTTGACGAGGAGATAAAATTTTAAATCATTGGTTATCGTTCCTCATTTTATAACCTAAGGTGCCTTATTTTTCTAGGTAAATAAGCCATTCGAGATCGGACCACAACTAAACTTCGTTCCTTTACCGCAAGCAAATCAAAATATTCCAGATAACTCACGCGCTATTGTATCGGGATGGGGTAGGATCAGAGTAAGTATTAATTTGTGTTAAATAAAACGCGTGAACAATAGCTCAAATATTGTTGCGAGTTACTCTAACTGACATAGCGTCACGATTTTACTCAAATATTCTATCGTACAGCAATATGGACCAATCTCGACAACATTGAAAAAAGCAACCATCTACATTACCAATCAGAATACTTGCAGGAATGTCTATAGAAAAATATATGACACGCAAATTTGCGCCAATGATCCCAAGACTGTGAAAGGAGCATGCAACGTAATTAATATTTTCTATTCTAATATTTAAAAAAATTCGTATTCAGTCGTTCGAAGACTACAAGGGAAGAACATGATAAATCACGTTTCTTATTCTTTGCACGAAAGCAATTTTAAGATTCACTGTGTCATCGATCAACATCATATTATCAAAATTGTTTGCATTTGCTTTTTGGATCTAAATATGTGTTCTTGTTAATTCTTTCAAAATTATTTAAATATTGGTTGCCATGATGTTACAACATCAAAGATATTAACATATTACTTGTCTTAATAATTACATACATTTTTAGCTTCCATAGAATATCACCAATTTATTAACTGTTTTTAAAAGACTTACATCTTTGAACCTAACAGAATATCTTCATTTTCAATTATGTCATATAGAAATTCTCTTGTTTAATCACAAAGCGGCATTAAAATCAGAAAGTCATCGTGTTCTTCTTCTGGTCTTCACATTTTATTCGTCATCTTTATGTTATAATTCATGACAATTACGACAATTAATTATACTTTCATAGGGTGACTCTGGTGGCCCTCTTACGGTTAGCGGAAAGATTGTCGGGATCGTATCATGGTCACAGGGATGTGGTCTTTCTAATTACCCCACTGTGTACACTCGCGTTCCTTCTTACATAGATTGGATTCAAGCAAACGCAGTTTAAAATAGAAAAAGATGAAAACTGTGCGACATAACACAAAGTTTACCGCTAATTGTTAATAGAGATGTATTGATAGCAGAACATTACTCACTATTCATTTGTCTTTATTATCAATTTATATTTTTAACCAATTATTCTATATAACGTGTTAAAGAGAAGAATAAAAGGATATAGTTCATCATAGGATAACATTTAAATCGCAACAGTATCTATAACAATGGATAATTAATTTTATGTATAAATTATAATAAAAGAACGCTATAAATTACCACACATTCTTGGTTATTGATATTCCATTTCAGCTCACAGCTCCAATTCGTATATGTCGAATAACAAAAGATATTCGAAATTTTCGCGAAATTTTTATTGACGGATGTTTTACGAACGTATCACTTACATTTGAGTTACGCTCAAACGTTCACTGTTCAGCATTTGCAACGACGTTTTGTTACAACACACGAACAAAACTTTCAAAACAAGCTAACTTTAATGCATGCTAAAAACGCTACACAGACAGTAGCAGGTATACTAAGCCCATTGAACTCAACGTGGATAATCCCAGATGCGAAATATGTAGCACTATTTAATTAGATTGCACACAATACAGACACTAGCAGGACCTAGTTCTACAGTATATAGACAATAATAGGCTTATCTGACATCATACAAAATAATACGAATCATTCAAATTCGATATAGATAATTCTAAACTCAACTGACTCAATGGTACCAAATCGAGCGGACAATTTTACTATTTTTTTTTTTTTTTTTTTTAACACTTTGACTGTGACTGCCACACCGAAATCACATGTTTCGCTCAGGACGCCACGGGAGTATTTTTATTATTCAAAGCATATAATGGCAAAATAATAATAAATTGATGATGTAAGACAACATTCTTCCCCAATGGACCGTTTATTTTATTGGTGATCACGGGTGACCATCGTGGCGCCTTGGTGACAATCAATAACGACATATTATAACAAGGCTTCGTTTATTTCAACAAACCATTCGCAATCGTTATTTCGTCGTAAGCAAAACGTGCAGAATATATTGTCGAAACGTGTAGAAGATATTAGTAATCAGTATTTATTCATTCTATATACAATAGTAAGATACGTGCACACTTCTAACTTCAATTATATGATTATAAAGCATCATTTACAATTATTTTCTAAGCTGTGTTTATAATAATATTCGTAGATCACCCCTCAAAGATATGGATGCAAACACAGTGTACCGTTAGATGCAAGATTTGTTCTTATTTTTTTTATTGATGTTCTAGTAAAAATGTTTAACTGTTCAATTGGGGCACTTTTTATTTCAAAGTATCTTCTATTTATCGGTTATATTCAAAATACCTTAACTGTCAATTTTCATACAATTTTTACAATTTTACAATTATATATTACAACATTTACAATTGTAATCACCAATGATCACCGTGGCGTCACAGGAGAAACCGTGGCCAGTCATATATGACCAACGTGGCAGTCAACGTGTTAATAGTCGCTTGAAAATATGCAAATGCATCTGAGTGACCATAAATTCAAATAACGCTATTAATCATTGAACAGTTTCGTTATCGAGAGATTTTCTTCCACTTTAAAGGAGATTAAAGAAAATCCACTTAATGTAGATTCATTGTCATCAATTCACACATCAATCGTAGCACAGATCTAATCTGAGACCTGATAACACAATATATAGAAATATCGTAGACCTTGAAGATTCACAAAATCTAACAAGAATCCACATAATCTGTAAAATTCTTGAAAACTTAACGTTGTTACCTCGTCTCGATTGAACTTACGTTTCCATGAACAAATCTATGTTGTTCGATTTTGAATAAAACAGCCGGTGGCATGCATTGATTTATCCATAAAATGGACGAAAAACGTATTAAGATCCGAAGGAGAGCTAATCCGTGTTGTTCGTGTGACATTGATAGTTGTTGTTAATAACTTCGTTTGATTTATGGCAGAGATTCATAGTTGTACTCATAACATTGGCGATAGATAGATACACGAGGTGACTGGTTTCTTGTGACACGAACGCGATCGCGCGAATAATCCGAACGTATTACGAGCACGTGAATTATGGCGTTATTGGATTTCACCGGCCTTGCATAAACACAAATGCGGAATCAGAATGCAATCGATGTTAGCTCAGCTGTCAATTTGATGAAAACATTTGGACACTGGACACGACTGTGATTGTAACGATGTATAAACTTAAAAATCATTGAATTGTTAATTACAGTTGATCAACGATAAATTGAAAGTAAGGGGAGTACAATATTATAAATATAGCTAACAATCTGAAAAGTCATTATAAATGTTAAATTGTAAAGGTTTGCACGCTGGAAAATTAACTTTCCTCTTGTAACTTTGCAACTCTCCTTTCTTCTGTAACAAATATTCCATTAAAACAAATTATTTTCATCTTGATCGTTCAATTTTAGGATCAAAAATAAAAAAAAATTCATTCAATCATTCTTTAATGACGTTATATATTGTATCGTGACTATCATGACAGGATCGTATAACGCGAAACTGCTCGAGGCTAGTTGCAGTAATGACTACCTGTGAAAAGGGAAAACTCATCTGCGAAACGAATTCGCCTCCTTTGCCTCTTTCGTTTACTCGGGGGTTCATTTTGGTGGCAAGGGTCAATAGATATTTGAACGAGGGAAACTTCTCGGTTTTCGTGATGTGCAATTGTATCTTACGTTGATATTCCATTGCGAAAGTGGTTTCGTATCGTTCCATCAACGTACATAAATATGTACATCCATACGTGTATATAAAAATTAATGAAAAATAAACGGAACACAAAGCAAAAATACAAATTCATAAATTCACGCGTATACCTGCACGTTTACGTAGTTGCATTCGAGTCATTGATTTAAATTTAAAGTAGAATTTATCGAGTGATCTGCGCTCCCTGGAAATTTTTCGATATATCAACCGATGGTGTTTAAATAAAGCGAATAACTGACAAGGAAAATTTTTCTTTCTCGTTAAAATCAATGTTTGGAAATATCCTGTTCGTGACGTTTATTAACGCACGAAAGATTACGAACAAACGACTTATTCAATCGAATATTACCGTTCGAATTCTGATTTTGATTTTGCGTTGAATATCCATGAGACAGGCAGTAAAACACGAAATAACGGGTCACTTAATACGGCGAAATCAATAACACCATGACGTTCATACGATGGTCTCATTTCCAATGCTACTTGTACGAATCGATGAATACATATGTTTCGTTCGAGTTTTAGGAAATTGAGAGAAAATCTAAACGAACTTGTAATGATTAATTTCACGGGATATTAAATGTCGAAAAATTTCTTGGACGACGACTAATTTTCAGAAAAAAAAATTTCCACGTTGAACATCGAACAAAGTTGAGGATCAAGAGAACACGATCTAACTTCCTTTGAAATTTCTTTACTTCCAAGCCGTTTAACGACTCTTAATAGGTTCGAAATAAGTTTGACAATGAATATAAATTTGCGAATATTTCGTTCGTAATTTGATTCTTAGGGGACAGGATTCCGTTCATGACGACGTCAAAGCGTTTCTTCTCTTCTTTTCTTTTCAATTTAGTTCTTAAACAGCAGAAAAGTTTCCTCAAAGCTTTCATTTAGGAAAAGAAACTAACTTCATTGTACATATATCGCAAGCTACCATGGTGCGCGACGCATTTCCATAAGTATCGTAAAATTTTCATTCATAATAGAAACCGGTGTACAGCGGCGGTGAAAAATGTTCGCGTGTCGAGAGAAGGAAAGCTGAGAGGAATATCATTGTATAAAGAAAAATTCCCACGAGAAATTCTATTGCGAGTAACGCAATGACTTCATGACACAAGCATGGCATGATGACAGACTTTCATAAATCTTTGTATTTTGGAGACACAACAAAAATTGAGGAACAATGGCACAAAAGACGCGCGAAAATAAACCTTTTCTTTGGGTACATAAAGAAATCTTTTGAACAAGAAACTCCTCTCTTTTCTATACGAAACGTTAACAAAAAAGATAAATGTGAAAATCATTAAACATTAATCAATTAATCTGTAACGACGTTTATGCTATCGAATGTACCATGAATGTATCGAATGTGATAAAAATAAAGACAAAGTATAAGAGAACGTAAATTATTTTGTTACTAAAAGGGGAAAACGGTTCTCCTCTCGCGTAAATATAATACTTGATTAAAAGCAGGACACGAGCACAGTGTTTGTTGTAAAAAGCACAAAGGATAGACCAAAGGAAAACCATAAAATGAAATTTGGGAATAGAATGTATAATAAGGCCGGCTCTTTGAGACACGGTCGAAAGGATTGCAACGTTGACAACTTCCGGGAAGTGGCTTACGAAATTTTGCGGCCACATTAAACATTGGTGTTTGATGGTGGACGCTTTAATCTCACAAACGAAATAATCGAGTCAGGCGTTATGAAGAAGGAACATCGTTCCTCTTGCAAATGGATCCTTTTGTACAACCACGAAATAGCTCTCAAGCTTTGAGACGTTTATTTTATGATGAATTTTTATGATACAATGTAAATTATGTAAATTCAGTAGGAAATTAATTATGAGAACCAGGATATCTAAATATTTCTATCGGGGTTGAAAAAAATGTCCGAAGCTGATATTTTTGTTTGACTTTTTTTTACAAGCTTATTTATTTAAAAAGTCATCTATGTTTTCTTAAATAGTATTATACAGCTATTTTTAAGTTTCATTTAATCTCGTAGCGTCATGGCCGATGTCAAGGTGATTTTAAAACAAGCGTTTAACCTATGCTTTTAGCTCATGATTAAGAAATCTGGATTTGATTAATCAGTATTACATACCAATCATCATTCAAATGAAATACTAACCCACGTTAATGCTTCCATTATCATAACTACGAGTAGAATTGTTTTCTTCGTTCTTCCAATACGATAACTGCATATGCATTTTATTCCTATTTAGTTTATGTAAATATTAAAAATGACTCTTAAATTAGGGCTTCAATCAATCTAAAGTTTCTTTCGACATTAGTTCAAGCTCAATATTTTTTAATACACCGTGAATACGAGAAGAAAAGATCTAACAGCGCGATCTGAGAAGCAAGTTTTATATAAAAAGGTAAATATGTACAATTGGTACATTCGCAAACATCTGTGAGAAAATGTGTCGTCGGAGTATCAAAGAGTATGGAAACATAATAATTCGCAGGTTGCGCATACGCAAGGGAATATCGTGGCAACCAAAGCATTTACAAACGTTGCAAGCGACAAAGAATGCAATTACAATAACTTAAAAAATGTATATGCAGCAAGGTGTATTGATTATTCTTGAAGATTCTAGTCGACGATGTACGTCCAATCGCATTTACATTACTAATGAAATTTCATTCCTGTTTTCTATTCTTACACGTGGCAATACGGAAGATTTCGTTGGCGTGGTGTTTCGCGTTTCGTTGAACATATTCTCAAACTACTTATTTAACACATAGAAAGTTGCTTGGTGCCGAGAAAAGAAAGGAACACGACGGTAATTGGCTGAAACTGGGCCAGTTCCCAAGGAATCGATTTCCTTGTGAAAATGAAGAAATCTCTCTTCCACTTTTCATTATCTCCAACTCAAATTCAACCACCTTCTTTTAGTCGATTTTCCAACCAACGTAGGGATTAATCAAACAGATCAAACTGTATGAAATATTCAGACGTTGATACTCTCTTTTACTTGATCTATCGCGTAATCGTTCTACAAATTTATTTTCGCCTATCTTCAAAATGAAGAGAATAAGGAAGAGCGCGGTAAGTCATATTTTTCATTTCTCAGTACATTGCCAAATGATCCCACGTTATAAAAAAATATATATTTATCCTCTCTCTTTGTAACTTATAACATTAATATGTCTTAGAAGTTATACGTTTAACTTCTACGAAACTTCGTCGACTTATTTTTCGACCTAACGAATTATTTCACTTGTAGCTACTTTATTTATTATGTCAATCGTAAAGTAACATTAAAATGGAAAGATTAACAAAGATAGGAGAATTCTAATTCAGTGATAAGGTTTCGTGAGTAAACGAGAAATATACATTTTAAATAAAAGAATTTTATGAAAATCTTGTCAGTATAATATTATGTAATTCGCGTAATTATTTTGCAATTATGATATTTAATATATATATATATATAAATTTCAATTTTTAAATTAGATATCAAATAATTAACAGCGTCGGATTCCTTTCGTGTTAATTACTTGCCTCATTAAACGTCATTTTTCAACGCGAAACACAATTCACGTGTGCGCTTCGTTATCGTGACGTAGCATTGTACGAAATTCATTAAGTTCTTCCTTGCACGCAGTAATTAATTAAGATAGGGCATCCATGTCGTTAGTTGAACTGGCAGAAAGCACCTTGCCACGCCATGGCCCTAGCGTGAAAATAATCTAGTTACAATATTGCGATGAAATTACTGTCGTTGTTTGGCAAATAAATTAAAGTGGCATCATTTGTTTTCAGTGAAACAGGTTTCACCTCCCCCCCCCCCCCGGTCACCCTTTCAAAGAAAAATCGTTCGATCAGCTTGTACGTCGATTAATTGCAGATCCGATTGCAATAATCCATCATGCACTCCGTAACCATTTATTCTTTATACAACTGCACGATACGATAAAATTAAAACGAATTTTAATTTACAATAAAATTACAAAACCAATTATGAGACAATCATAAAACAAACAGTATAGCAAAAGGAAATTAAAAAGAATATTATACCTGTTGAGAATATTGCAAAGAAGGGAGAATGTTACGAAAATATTACAAATCTGAACACAGATATGTATTCTTTGTATATATAACTCTTTGTGAAATAAAAGAAATTTTTCGACGGCAATGCACGCACAAACTTTCAAGAAAATGTTTGTAAGCGGTTTTTTCCAAAGTGCAAAAGAAACTAATATTCGCTGCACAGTGTCGGTTAAAGCGTACGCTTTTACACAACTTAATTGCCGGGAAATCTCGTTGTCAAACTACGAGAGCAGAACTTCAACACAAAGGATTGCTCCAATTGGAGCTTGTCTCCAAAAGAAAAGAATACAATTACATTACAACGAACTTGAAAGGGGGAAATAAAAAGACGCACGGCTCTTCTCCTCGCGACGACGAAACCAGAACACTGACTCTTAGACGTGATTCTTAGGCGTTCCAATAAAATCAATACGAAATCTTCAATGTACCATAAAATCGTATTACGTTTTCGTTAAATCGTCCATTAGTAATAATTATAAGTAAAATATATTAGGTTGTCCGAAAAGTGTCTTTCTTTTACAGACACGTCTTTTATAACAACGCATCTTTATACAAACATGAAACCTAATCTGTCGAACGTGGTGATCTTTATTTTGATAGAACAAAATGGATCATATGTAATTCGATAAAATAATATAAAACGGAAAATGTTGTGCATCCATTATTTCCGTATAAGACGAAAGAAACTTTCCGGACGACCTAATATTTATTCGAATATGTTTAGATATCAAATAACTAAATTGATTTCTGGAAGTTAAAATAAGGAAAGATTATTAAGAATTTACTTAAGAACTTTTCAATTATTTAAACATTGTTCTTGCTTTCCATTACCAGAGAAAATAATTCACGCATCCATTATAAATGAGACATTCTATATATTAAGAGAAAAATCAAGAAACGAATATCGATTGTATTAAATTTCTATAATTAATTTCGCTAATATGCGCGCATATATAATAATTATAATAAAGCTGTGGGAGTTATTCGAATCTCTACACAGGGAGGAATAAATTTGAACAGCATTATAGCATTATATTTAGTATGAACACGTGGCGTGAGATGCATAAGAGACGCATTCTCTCAGCCACGGCTCATAAACCGTATCCGCGTTGCTGTACCAAAAATAATTAGGTTTATGAAACGAGCAAACGCGTAGGCTACAATTTATTATAGCCGATTTCTTTAGCTTCATTCTTTTCTTTTCACCCGGCATTCTTTCATTATAATATTAAATTGGAAGGACTCGCTCAGTCGTGAAACTGAATTCTTAAATAGAACAAAACGATTCAAAACGGTTCAAAGTATACACATTAACAGAGTTTGTCCGTACGAGTGAAATTTTTAGGAAATCGATATTAAATTTATACAAACTATTTCTATCAATGTCATAAGCTTATAAAGATACAAAAATGCAAATAATCAACTAGTACGAAAGTAATGCTTTTGATGTATTAACGATTATTTCTGATGTATAATTAATTTTCCTACGATAATATAATAATAACAGATATAGCATTTCATTATGCCAGCTTCTCAGTAATTCATTCCAGATATAAATTACGACGAATTATTGAAAACAACAAACAAACAAAGAACTATCATACGGTATATTGCATTTTCTTGATTGCACTGTGCATTTCAAACCGAGCATTATATTCGCTGCTAAAAAAGAGAAATTTCACATCGAAATTTTTATATAGAAACATAGAATTAATCGATAAATGTCTTTGATTTAACCGTTTCAAAAGTTTTGTCTGTAGAATCAATGGAGATTCTCTTTTTCCTCCGACACCATTGCAGTTGAATGGTTCGTTTCAGAATCTTGATGCACTTTCTGCAACGAAAAGTTAGATGGTATTTAAAAAGAGCACTTTGCCACCCAGAAATAAAGGGTACACGAATAATTATTCGATATTATTAACAGAGTGAACAGAGACCGCATCGTCTCGTTAAACGTGCTTCATATTCAAGTAGTCATTCACAAGGCATAAAAATTTTATTGTGAGTGTATTAACGCACACAAACGGCAGTTACCAGTAAACTGAAATTGGTTGCAAAGCTTCAACGATATATATGTAGTACATACAGACGGAAGAGTGCCATCCGCACCGGCGACGAGTACAAGTTTAATGCAAATGCTCGGCAAAGAAAGACGCGTTTTCTCTGTGCTTTATAAGATGAGTAACCGATTAATTCAAACGCGAATCTTTTCATCTCATAGAAGTCAGAATGAAATACGTAATAAGATACTTTCTAAAATAAATAAGAGATCTATGTATTTTGTACATAAATAAGTACTTCAATACTTAACTCATTCGCTTTGGTGAATCACTTGGAAAATAATTTTTTTACGGTGAAGACTTTCTGCATTTTTTGCGCCAAATATGAGAAATACGTTCTTTTTACTTTTCCTATATCAACGATTGCTTTAGTATTAATAATAATATCAACAATATCAAATTTCTAGTACTATCTTTGTCAATTTATCTGAATTTTTCTCGTACTAAATTTTCAAACGATTAAACACGATGTTTCAAAATATTATGCTATTAAATTTAAGTTAAGTCTGTAAAAGCATCTTCTATGAAAATAACAGAGTCGAGCAGAGATTCAGGTGACAATCCTTAAGCCTATAACGTGATATCGACTTTGCCAATAGCCGTTATAAAGGCAGCGTTCAGGTAGAACATACATTCCAACCACAGAAAACAGTGAAAACGAGGTAGGTACATATAATACATGAAAAAACAAAGATTCTCCAATAACCGTATAATCCGTCCTGTCACTTTTTTCCCATTCTCTACTTTCGCGAACGCCAATCGTGTTACCATACTTTATACTCCATAGTTGTTAAGCAATTTTTCAAACTTGAATACCTTCATCCGTGAAAAAGGGTGTTTTAATTTCTTTATGTCGAACGTTCCACATATAGTAATATTTATTTTTAAATAAAAATTCCTTCTATGTACATGATCCGTTGCAATGCAACTATCAAGTGATTCTCTACGTGACCTTTTGAAAAATGAATGATAGATATTTTTGAAAAAGTTAAAACAATAGATTTTTAAATAGTTGAAAATAATATTTATACGGTCTTAATTAAAAATTACTTCGTTTAACTATCCTTCATTTAAGTGGTACTAAATGTCGGACTAAATTCGGTTATACTACTGCAGCAGTTCCAGGTAAACATAAATCAAGATCTAATATGAACTCTACTAAATAACAGCATATACATAAATAAGTACTAATAGGATAGAAACTTTCCCTTTAAATTATTATTTTTAACACCTTAATTAGTTGCTTCAAATATATTTCAATGCATCGCACTATTGGTTTTGGATTCTAATTCTCAATAGAAACGAACGTATTAAAGTATTTCATATCTCAATGTGAGCAAGAAGGTACGTTACAAAAGCGTTCGATTCTGTTCGTTATTCAATATCGAATATGACGTCGCAAAAGTTTTCCGCCCACGTAACCGTGTAACCTGCATCCATCTCTTGCAGGAAATTTCGGCATCGTGGTATCACCACGCCGTGAAATCTATTTAAGAAACCTTCCTCCCGCTGGGTGGATATCATAAAAGCGACATGCTTCAACTGTTTCGTATTCACGAACTTGGTGTAACTCCATCTTGCTTCAATTTAAATTCTCTTTTCAGAGATAGAATCCCTAGAAGCGTCTTATCCGATATATAGCGTCGCAGGTGCAATCTTCATCGTATTCGCCTGAGGACACGTTTTGTACAGTAAAAGCAAAATAGTTTCTTTAATGTAGAATACTTTCGTCCGGTCGAACTCTTGAAACTGCTGACGAAAGAATTTTTATAGACGAAAATCCGATTTAAGCAACGGCGTGACAGAACTTGTATCTCGATATTCGATTTGATTAATATGGAGAAGCAATTTTTCAATAATATGTAATATATGTAGTATGCAATGTATAATGACGTATACACCTGTTGATAAGTATTAAGATACAATCATTATGAATTTATTAAAACTTTAAAGAATTATTCAATATTACCCGTATAATAGTAATCTCATTAATTTAATATGATAAAATGCCATTTTCTTTCCTTATATATATCCGATTATTCTATAAACGTATAATTAGCCAATATATAATTACTGCAATTTACTACGTTAATGCGATTCTTGCAAACAACTTCAATGAATAAGTACTATGTTGGATCGTAATTTTCCACGAATGAAAAGCTCTGATCAATTAATCGCTTTTTCGATAGTATATCCTAATAGTAACCTACTTTTAACTTAATACTTAACTTTTAATTTAATACTAGTGAATCTTAATACTTACAAAGAAACGTATATATATAATAATTCTGATAGATTTTCTGTGTCCTATTTTCCTTATTATATACGAATAGAACGCAGTAATACGCGAATAAAAAATCGTATACTACCATTGGCAGCGAAGCGTATACCGCGAGGACTCGTCTATACGCTAAGTGAAATACCATAGCAAACCCTGCTGCATTCAAAGCGCTCAAACTTAAAGCTGTTCCCAAAGTAGAACTCGTTGTCGCTCTACTGCCTTCTACAGAGCTCTCATACAAGTGAACTGGTCCGGGTTTTCATTTAATAAAGCTACTTCGGTTAACAAAGATTTCAGCTGTTTGGCCTGGTATCACGATTCGCAAACGTACGATGCAGCTTCAATACGATACTTCTAAATTGGCTCGTTAAACTTTAACGATAATTAACGTGAATGTATTTGAAACATTCGTTCGGCCTTGTAATGAATATTGAAGATTCGAAATAAACTATCGCATATTATAGAATTTTTTGATTAATGCGTGATTGTTTTAACGATTTAATCAACACGAAGTTAAAAGTTCGATATGAACAAAAGCATAGACATGTACCGTGATACTATAATAGCTCGTGTTCCGTGAATAACAATGGATATCTATTATGCGCATTCAAACAACTTCATTTCAATTCCACGTATCTGGAAACAAAAAAATTTACGCTATTGCGTTCATTATAAATGCAAGAAAGCATTTCCGCGTAGAAGAATAAAACATACGAATAATTGGGGTGAATTAACGTCACTCCCTCTCGTTTAAAAAATACTTCAAACCGTAGCAACCATTTAAAATAATAGTTTCGTTATGCATATCCAAGCGCATTCTGAGAAAGCACGAAACTTGCTCCACGTCTTTTCTCCGATATAACGTCTAAATAAAATGAAATAATACTTCAGACTTCTATTATCAAAAGAAGTCACACAGAGAAATATCTGTGATTCTATTATCACGAACATTAAATTAATTCGAAAAAAGATCGATATTCTAACTATTATCTAACAATAACCATAACGTCGTCATCCTAAGAACGCCAACGTGGGTCATTTAAATTTCATATCCCACCAACTAATTCATGCAGCATGTGAAAATTTACAAACTCATTAACGCTAGAACTAACTGTAAACGTGTATCTACGTAAATATACGAAAATTATAATAATTAACGCTGTACGATAAAAATAATCAATGATATGTTTATCTCTCTAAAAAATAACATTGATTTCTTCATAAATATAATTTTATTCACCCTTGATTACCTTATCAAACTACACGAACAACGTTACTTTTTAAACAAATCTTATTACCACACAGGAATGAAAATATTTTCCCTTCGTTTACTTATTTATTGCTATAAAATAAACATTCTTCGCTCATGATAAAGCTGACTTATAATTTCCGTCTGTCAAGGATTAACTCCGAAACGATTGAAATAAAATTTGGTATCTTACTCGTACCTCAAAGGTATATATTTGATACATTAGTTCTAGACTTAAAGGAATCGTAAAGCAGACTCACCTGTTTTCGCAGCGGAGTCGCGCACTCGTCCTTGCTCCTCTCGAACCGCTCAAACTTGAAGCTGTTGCTTCTGTAGAGTTCGTTGTCGCTTTGCTGCCTCCTGCAGAGCCGTCGCGTGAGTGCACGCGGTCTGCAGGGCGCACATTCGGTGGCGAGACCCCAATGCAGGTGCAGCATCGCGAGTTCCGCGGTACACCTGGCCATGGCGCAACCGGCGCGCCTCACGCGGCACTTAACACGCTTTATCCGTCCCTCGTGCTGTGGCTTATGGCTGCACGGTTGCGTGCCACTTCCACTGCAATCGCACGTGCGACGCGACCGGCGTTGCCTGACCGTGTGCGAGCATGGCTTTGCCTCCTCACTGCACTCGCACTCGCCGCCGCCTGTGTGAGTGCAGTTTATTCTTTCGGCGCACTCGCACGGCTGCTGCTGCTGTTGCTGTTGCTGCTGTTGGTTTGGCTGACTCGCTTGAGAAAAAGTGGGTGAAGAGGGTTGAACTGGCAGTCGATGCCGCGTACCACCGTTTCCTGCTGAGTGTCGACAAGGTCGTTCTGGACAGTCGCATCTGTGCAACATGCAACGAATGTGATATCGGATTAGACAAGAGTATCTTACGCTGGAAGAGGTTGGAATTGATGGAGGCGATGTTTATGCATTTAAAGCGTTAAAATATACAGAATGGACACGATATGCAAAAATGTATATCGGGTAATCAAGAAAGTTCTGCCGCTTCTCGTATAATGGGGAAGACCGATGCAAAAATATGGAAAAATATGGTTTTTTGGTACTAAAATAGTTACTTTTATTTTTGAACTTTTTTTGCTCTTAAAAAAGATGATTTATATATATTATTAAATCATTTTACATGCTTGTTCTTGGCCTGTTTTGCGAGGTAATTAAGAACGTTTTGTTGTCCTTATATACGCTGTTGTTGAAGGATTTTAGAAAGTTTACAAAGGACATTGATTTCGAGAAAAGATACAATTAATCTTTGGAGATTCTGAGATACGAAGATACCAATGAAGCTTTTAAAAAAAAATCAATATCCTGAGTAATTACCATTTAGTAAAATAGATTGCTAACTATAAACGGTGAAACTTGGATCTTGTGAATTTCTCGCGACTATGTGAAGCGACAAAGCTCTAATATTAGAGAACAGCGTACCATCTTCAAGGACATTAAATCCTGATATCAGCAATATTCTGGTACACCGTCAGAACAGGTTAAAGAAGTATAACTTCCAATAGAAATGCTCTTATGGTATGCTGTCTAAACTATTAAAATAGAATTTTATGAAAGCTCTAACTCCAAACAAGACTAATACACAGATCGCATCTATGAATGTGAAAATTACTTGTATTAAATTAAAAACTCTTTCATCGTCTTTCTCATCTCATCGTACTTCAATACGGAAACGTAGTTATTATACAATTCGGTTATTTACGATCAAAATCAAATTCTATGAATCAAATTCCACCTCCATAGAATGGAGGTAAGTGCCATTGACACCGTGACCTATATATTGATCTTTATACGACCATACGCATGAACGTGGCGCCATTTATTATTACTGAACTGTACGATCAGCATTCCTACAGATTTCTTTGAATGTAACTGACTTTAATTTTTCTTACTCGACTTTGACTAAATTCTACCGACGTTTCGGCTAATTTTACACCGTTCGAATCAAATTGTACCAAGATATATTATA
Organism: Bombus affinis; assembly: GCF_024516045.1. NCBI lineage: Eukaryota > Metazoa > Arthropoda > Insecta > Hymenoptera > Apidae > Bombus > Bombus affinis. The sequence continues at coordinate 5,054,029 of NC_066347.1, read as the reverse complement.
TCCTGCTGAATCCTGTTGGCTTTTAATGCTTTCTGTCATGTCCAGTCGATTCATACTAGCCTAGATAAGTCCTACCAAATGCTATTGGCTTTGCCTGTAATCACAGCTATGCTCTGCCAGATCCTGATGATATCTATTGCGACGTAGACATTTGATCGAGTGTTATCTGCTTCTAGTCGAATTTAAGGTCGTCTTCCTGTGTTCGATACAACTTTTGCTATAAAGATATAAATAAATATAAATATAAATATCCTTCGCTTAAACAGAAACAGTATTTGTTCGTATATGATTTGTTTTGATAAATTAAATAATGTGAGAAACGAAGAAAATAATGGAATAAGTTTGTTAACTTGCTTCTCGTTTCTCTGACATTCGAGAAAAGTTAGAAATATCGTGTTAAATGAATAAAGTTATTGTTAATTGGATAGAGTTAGTAGATCTGGATAAAGCAGTTCGCACAACGTTGATAAATCTTACATTGGAAACTATGAAACTACATTTGTACCTCATTACAACTTGCTTAATTACATGCCCGTGGCGATGCTGAAAACTATGTACGTACATGTTTAAACGATTTTCAGAAGGAGATTGTATTTATCCAGTTTATATTTGTATCTTATATTTTATTGTTATAATACTTGGTTGTATTGGAAGTTATTATTACGTTGATAGTCCTTACAATAGAAATGTATTATTATTAATTTGTTAAAAGACAATGAAATTCATCAAACTAAAATATATGAAATTTCTCTTCAAATGGTTTACGAGTAATTTTGAGAAACAAAGGGAAAAAAGAAATTGTGAAGGATAATCCGCAAACAATATAATAGCTTGTTATCTTTCATTTTTAGGATCATAATAAACTAAAATGACACGCTGAAACGTGCATTATTTAAAGACCATGCATAAGCAAAATTATTCAGAGCGATATATAAAAAAATTAAATCACAATTAAACCTAATGTTCTTTTTGAAATTTTAAACTTCAAACGTCACAAACGATTTATTAACAATTTACAAACGATATTCTGATAAATTGGTGTTAAGTGTCTCTTACTAAAGACTTCCTCGTATAAACCAGAAGTTAAATTAATAAAATATTTACCTTGAAAACTAATTAAAAGATACGATGGAAGCTATACAAAGTTACGTTCGTAAGACCAATGTTGATTGGTTTCAATATAAAACGTATTACTAAAACTTTATTGCTAAAATGTTTCAATCATATTTGACATTGACAAAAGCAAAGCAAATTTTAAATCATTAATACATTTCACTTTCTTGGCTCATAAAAAGGCACGCTTTTGCCCATCGATTTTTCACTTTAAAGGTTCTAACACGGAAATAAGAATACCTATGTAATTACTATTTCGAATATCATGAAACGTAATTCGCATCTTGATAACTATGCTATAAAATAAACATTGTCGACATCAACTATGTTTCCATACAATCATATTACGAAGAATCAAAAAAATAAAAGTAAATATTATGAATACGGACATGTACATTTAGACGTAGCACAGTGACAGTGTTTATTTTACGAAATAAAATATTCATATCTTAATAATTTATTCGTTTTAATTTGCGAATAAATGTGCATTCTATTTTCCAATGCTAGACACAAATATTAGTTATTAATTATAGGCAGATAGCATATATGTACTTCAATTATCGTTATAATATTACTCTAATAAATGTTATTATTAATCTATATGATGTATTTAATATATCAAAAATTCTATTACTATCCAATAAAATTATCTTGTATCTGTTTTTTAGCAAAAAGTTTCTGACAAAAGTTCCTTCTAATATAACATTACCGATCCTGTTTCGAAATAAATAGAGAAATATGAGATTGAAACTATTATGCACTTCTTGAACAACCTGTAGAATACGAACCTACAATGCAATAAGGTACGGTTTATGTATTTCTTCCTCGAAGCAGTCATTCGATCAGTCCATAACCTTACATTTATTTGGTATAATAAAATCACACGATGGTGATTCGACTCGTCAAACCTCTCCCCCTCTACTTTACTACGATGCATCGCGGAATCTCCTTGCTAACCTTTCCATTGTTAACCTTACCACAGTCTTCGAATTTTTGTATTCTAATTTCACCTTCGTTTCAATTTTATGTGTTAAGAAAATATTTTAAGAAGAACTTCAGCCTAACAATAGAATTGGAACGAAAAATTATATATATCAAATAACCATTCCTTCGTATTTTCATCAAACTTAAGAAACATTTTACAACAAGATAACACGATTCGATTGCGAACTACTCAAAGAAAATAGGATTAAGTAGACACATTACCCTGACTCTACAAAAGGATGCCAACTTCACTATATTCGCGCCGCAATGAGCCTCGTTTACGGCTTCGCAAATACGATCAGCACACGTTTACTTTGACCTTCGTCCCTTGCACCCCTTTAATTCATAATGCTCCGCAACGTGTACACAGCATACACTGTCGCGCCAAACATTGAACGGTAACGGAAAAAGAAGGAACGACAAATATCGAAGGTTATCGATAAAAATAGGCAATGACAGATGTTTATTTACCTTCGAATACGTCGAACAGCCGATGTACGTGGTACATGCGGACAAGGTTGCGATTCCGGTGGACAGTCACAGTTGCCAACCGCGGGTCGGGTACGACGAACTCTAATCAGTACCGGATGTACCGGACATGGCTGCACTTGACAACCACAGACGATCGTTTGCGGTCCACCGCGAGATTTTCGACCGCCTCCTCGTTTCGCGCGTTGGTCCACGTGCAGCTGACAAGGCTGCACAGGGCAACCACAGCGAGCTGTGGCACTGCGACGCCCGGCACCTTGTACACGTCTCCACACCCGCTCCATTCAACGACCGGCGTGCGACTAATAAATGCACGCCCCACACCACTCGACATTCTCGATTCGCTTCGGCTGTATTCGGCCAACTTCGACTCGCAACGTCACCCCCATTTTTCCCTAACCCTCACCATCAGGCATCGAGTCCTGACTCCTAGCGATGCGCGAGCATCGAACCTCCCCCTACACGTTATATTTCTTCGACGAACACGTGGAATAAATTCAGCGTGTATAACATGTAATATCTTTTTTTCAAAGTGTAAAGTGCAATGTTTCTTAACTGGTTTGAAGATAATTTTGGCTTATTTCGCGGACTGCTCGGTAAGATATTTTGTTTTTTGTATAAGAACATTTTTGTGTTATTTTGAAGTGTTAATCATGAAATAAATTGGTTGTGACGTATGTGGGATAAATAGATTTATATTAATTGTATTTATGGGCAAATTGAATGGAAATATAAAGATACGTTTTTGAATATTTCGAGTTCTTTCGGTTAATTTCGGTAAGATTCGATGTTCTATTGTTACTAGATAGTCAAATGCAATGAGTAGAATGATACCAATATTTGCAAAAGTATTGCATGTTGTAAATTAGTAAATATTGGTTAATATATGTTTTTAAAGTAATTATAATAAGAAAGATAATACAAAATATGGTAGAATTAATTTATTAGTACTAATTTTAATGTAAAAATAAATTATTTTGATAAAAGTAATTCTATTACATATGTATATATAACAAATTAATAATAATACCAAATACGTATATATTACAATACATTTCTTAGCTATTAACGGTTTATACCCTTATAAATATTTATTTAAAGATTGATAACAAAGTATGTTACATCGGCGATACATCAACCGGATCTTGTAGTACTTAACAAAGAAGCAGCAAATATTTGTTGCAAGATTCGAGGTATATCCTTGAGATCCATACAGACAAACGCACGTCCCGAGGCTATCTTCTTGGTTAAACTTAAAATTAAAAATATACATTTTTATCTGTATTTGTTTAAAAAGTATTCCAACATTTTACGAATATCAAACAATATACTTACTAAAAAGCTTGATCGCCTAAAGAACCAATAAATATAGCAAATGCATTAACATCTGAATTCGATGTAAGAATTTTTGTAAATAGCTCGGGACGAATACCATAACGTTCAAAATTGGCGTCCGACAGCACAACAACGATACATTCATCGGCGTCTTCTTTAGCTAGATTCGCGATCGCATGTTGAGTCGCCTCTAAAGTATTATCGCCAGACATGCAAAATTGTGAGTGTGCATGCATCGTCTAAAAAAAATGATATCGTTCGTAATACCGCACCCCACGTTTAATTGGAACAATGTTTTTTAACTACTATTACCTTTATTACTTCCAATCTACGCTTATTATTAGCCGGCGGTTGAGTATGCTTTACAAAAACAATATTATAGTCATCACCGGAATGGCCAACGATATCGTACTGAAACTTCCCTTCGTACCCACTAAACGCCTCCATTACCATAACACAAGCTTCCATTTCTCTATCAAGACGTCCATCATAGCCATTAAACCTATACATGCTACCAGAAACGTCCACTACTAATTTTAAACGCTTCGGTTTTGTCGGAGGAGTGCCGAGCTCAGGTTCTTTCTCCGCCCTTCTTCGGTAAATTGTTCTTTCCCCTGTTAATCCTTCGATTAATTTAGTATCGTCTAGCTCGCCGGAAGTTTGGTGCCTGCACCATTGACGTTCTTTACTTTTTGCCTGTAGACTATCTGTAAAACGTAATTGAAGCATTTTAACTTTATTAAAATAAAATAAATATTTCGTAGTTATAAATTATCTTTTCCAAGCATAAATATTTAATTCGAATGGCGCATTAAAGTTTATCAGATGTCTGATATATCTTTAATTAGTCTAGAAATCTATACTGATATAGCAATATTCGGATATATTAACCTATTATAGTTCTTAACGCTTTAACTTGCTTCTGAACAGCGTCACTGAATTGGGAATAAAGATTATGATCATATTCGCTCATATTAATTTCTCTTAGTCGCTGCTGAAACGCTTTAAGACCCATTTCTCTCGCTGCCTTTTTAATATGTTCCGGTACCGCGTTCTTTTCTTCGTCGCTAAGTTGATGCACCGTATGGCCAGCATCTAAGCGATAAGGTCCACCTTTTCCACCAAGACCAGCTGTGTCCCTTCCTGAAATTTTCATTGTATGTTTTATATTGCATCATCCTTTGTTGTGTTTAGTACATCACACACCATACCTCCGGTTCCTCCTGCCCATGTATTGCCTCCAACGTGCGGTTCGTTTTTGTCATCGATTTTACCATGTTTTGGACCACTAACATCCAAGCCAGAATACCTTTCTTTCGTCATTTGCAAATTTTCATTACCGTCTTCCAACATTCTTCGCCAAGCTCCAAGTGATTTTTCAATATTCGCTAGAGACACCTCCCAAAGGCGAACGCAACCACCTGCATCTACCGTTACAAGATCCTGATTTGATTTAAGAGCAATATACAAGTTATGCTTGTTTGGATACAAAAATTGAGTCATATTCGATACGGTGGATAGTCTAAGGATATAAATAATACGGTTAATAAGTACATATTTAATAATTATTGGACATTAAATTTAATCACATATACTTACTCTGGTACGGGTATATATCGTAGCTTCTGATTTACGATATCAACAATTTCTATATAACCAACGACCCCTAAATTTGCTCCAGTGTTTGGAAGAATATCATTAGGAACTTCACGAGCTGTAACCGTTCTAATAATTTGCCCATTATCCATAAAAACAGGGGGCGCGGAGCTTCTGCTCTGTTTTGGTCTTGGCCAAGTATGTAGTTCGTTAAAACTATCTAGATCAGGAAATCCAACAGCGATAGTGGCATAGGTATTGTTAGATACTAGCAATCTATTTGGAGAATCTATTTTCTGTTTCAGTGCTGCACTAAGTAGATTGCTGTTCAAGTTGCTGTCAGAGCAACTGAGAAATAAATCATTTTCAAAATTATTTTTGCTAGATTCTTCTACTTGTTGTAAAATATTTGGACACGGTGACGATTCTACAGATTTCTTGAGAATATATTTGTTTTGATTTCTACCTTGAATCAACCACCTTTTTTCTGATGGAAGTAAAATTGATTCTATTTCAAACGGTAAATTCACTATGTAGAAACACATGCGATTTAAATCGACCACTTCAATCTTGTTAGAATTATAGACATAGAAAACGATTTGATTATGGGATTTTATCAAATCCGTCTTCATTTTTCGATGAAAACTTGTATTTCTCAAGGCATTTGATATTTTATCCGATGCCATATCGAAGAAAGATAATATTTCTACCTTCTGAACGAATCCTTCGCCTAAATTCACTATTAAAAGAACATTGCTCTGAAAACAAACATTTTATACAATACGCTATAATAAAAAGAAATTCATTTGATATAAAGATTACTTACTGTTTCTTCGTAAACTAAAACGTTTTGATTTTTATCACTTGCCATAGTGAATCGAAGTCTATTGCTTCTTTCAGAATTTATTAATCCATGTAACGTAGTTTCCTGAACTTTATCTGATTCTTGAATCATGCTAAAGATCTTTAATGGATTCGTAGTAAGGACATTAATTACATCATCCTTTCCATCGGCTTTTGTACCTTTAATAACTGACAGACCTGCGACTACGGCGGTGTCACTAATTGGAATGGTCCAATAACTTTGTAATTCAGTAAATAAAGCTGATCTGGCTTCAACGCGATCTAAAGATAAAATCTTTTGACTTAAACTTATCGGTGGTTTTAACTTAATATATTTTTCCTGCACGCGTAGCACGTCCTGCTTATTAGAAAAATTCCAGGTAGCACTAATTTTGCTTTCCGGCAAAGATATTCTGCAAAGGAAAAGGAAAAAGAAATATTAAACGTTGTATTCTTTCTATGTTTTATTCTTGTTCTAAATACGTGTATATTATTCAAAAATAAAAATACATGTTAAACGTATAACTTTCATTTGCCCGAGGTAAAAGCTATTCTAACGGAATTCTTTTTATTAAATATCTTACTCTTTCGCTAACGCAATATTAGTAGAACTTGTTCCAATGGGAATCCCATGTTCGTGTAATACAGATACTAAAGTATCAAAAGTTTCCTCGCTATATCGATCGAAATCGAATACATTTCGCACCACCTTAGATAAAGGTTCTTGTGGGAATTTCTGAAAAAGTAAGTAAAAAAATTCGCCAATGAACGAAACATCACGGATTGAATAAAGCTTTGGATCGAGGTTCATATAAATAATAAACAATGATAAAAGCTCACCTCTAAATGCTTTACAATATTAACAACTTCCCGAGTCGAATATGGATACGAAACTAATCCTTGATCAGCCATATTTCGCAATTTTCCAAAAGCTTTTACCAATTTAAATATTATTTGCTCGTCTACATTCGGACCGTAACGTTTCAAAAGTTGAATTTCATTTTCAACGCTTGGATTATCGACCGTATGCGTACTGAATAGATCACCCAATGCTCCAAAGAAATCATTTCCCAAGAATGGAAAACCGGGTCTGTTTGCTAATATTATCATCTTAAAATCTGGATGAAGCAGTATTTTATTCGAATTTTCTTCGTCGGAACTTAGAGAAGATACTATACGTCTTCCATCTGATAATATCATTTCACCAGATTCGACTAAAGTCTGGAACCAGAAAGATCATAGAAAATGAAATTGTACGCATCAAATCTTAATCTTAAGACTTTGAGAAAACTTATGGTGGCATTAAAGTTCCGTAATCTTACTGGCTAAAGTTTCATAATTCAGGACGATATTTGGTTCAGCTATAAAGTGTGCGGGCAATAAAAAAATGTACTATTTCTTAGTCTCCAAAATATTAAATATAGAAATTGAAAGATTAAATTTAAACATCGTTACAGAGATCGTCTAAATTAAATTATTCGGAAACTATAAACCAGATTCATTAGCTGTACACGTCTCTTTTATGTGGGCTACTAATTTCTATGATAACATATCCGATATAACTTAGTTTGCACGTACATACCTTTAAAATACACGTAACATGGGTTGGAGCTTTGTCCGCTTCATCAACGACGAGCACGTGTCCTAATTTAACAGCTTGCACGAGTGGCGAGTCTTCGTACACAACTTTTCCATCCCTAACCATTGGTTGAAGAGTCAAAGTTTGAACAGTAGTGTCCCTGTGTAGTTGTATATATTCACGCGGCCTATTTAGAAGTTGTAACAATCGATCGACGATTTTATTTTTGCCGACACCCTGGTTTCCAACTAGCAACAGATTCTGTCCTAAACTAAAGTCTTGCAGTAGATTCTCCAATAGTGCAACGTGCTGCGGCACGTCGTAAAATAAAACATCAGGTACTTTTGTCAAAGCTGTCGTGTTGTATCGTTCGGTAACCGTATTACCAATTTTTACGGTATTCCCATTAATTTGACACTTGATATTCTGGTCCACCGTATTTTTCGTTGCAACGATACCTACGCTATTGCAGCAATCGTCCAGTGCTTGTTTCGCTATCGCTGGTAAGAAACGAGCCAGACAAGAGCGTTGCACTGCGCTATAAGCATCGTCAGTTTGGAACTTGTGCATCCTTTCTGCTATCCTCAGAAGCTGTCTCGTACTGAGAAAGCTAGCTAAGGACTGTAAAGTTGGATCGCTGGAGGATCGCAGTACGTGTGCCAATTCCAAAATGTTTAATAACGCCGTGGAAGGTTCCCCGTACTAAAAACAACACATGTCATCATTTGGTATACATGGAAACGTCTCTGTCAAATGTTAAAAGGAACGAACAAAAATGATAAAAAATACCTTTGATCGAACGATATGAAGCTCCTCCGACTTGGTGAGCGGCCTCATCTCGTGGAAAAGGAACAAACTGAGCAGCTCTGAATTCAACCATTGCCTCGAAGACGTGTTAAGCATCGGTGATTCTGCTAAAGCTATAATTCGAAACGATGGATGAATACGCAGCACACCTGATTCTTGCAGTTCTGCGTCAGATTTATTGTACTTCTCCTTTATCTCGTCGTAACGATCTGCTCTGATGAGTCTTTTGCCGTCGTGCAGCTGTAACTCTCGATCGTGAACCAATCTAAAAATGAATAAAACGAATAAAAGGACATTTGGAGAGCTTAAAATGTTTAAAGACAATGTACCTATGTACAATAGCTAGAGTGCTAGGATCGATTCTGTTAATTCCATCCAGTATAGCCAATTTTCCATGCAAAGCTGCATCGACTAGCGGCGAATTTTTCCAAACCGTATCACCATTGGACAATGTTGTCCGTTGTTGTATCAAGTCTCTAGATGTCATATCCTAAGAAGATATTTCAATTGTTTCAAATAAATTATATGTTTATTTAAAATTAATTTAGAGATGTGTACGAATATGTGACACTTGCCTGATACAATACGACAGGCTCGATTTCGTACCCCAATAAATTAGCTAACGTTTGTACAGTTATTGATTTCCCACATCCTTTTGGACCGATCAAACAAATATCAGAAACAACATGCGATTCTAACAAACTTATCAATAAATTATTCTGATAACTCGTTTCTACGTATTTACTTTCTTGTGCTTTTTCATTAATCTTTTTCGTGCCACAAGGAACCTATTTAAAACATACGATTGAAGTATGATGTGCAAATTTATAAATTCTTCTTTCTTAATAAGTCTACTCACGTTCAACCCTATTTCCCCTGAAGGATGCTTTATACTGACACTCATTGAATTGTCTTCTTCATTTTTCCTATCTACGTTTACATATTTTGAAATCATAACGTCGTGCATCGTTGGTTTCGGTATATTAAAAGTTTCGAGGATACTTTCGACGGACAATTGGCCCTCCTTTGCCAAAAATAGCTTATACGGATAACATCTGTAAAATATATCGTACACCGACAGGTATGGACACTTATCCTGCGGTTTACACACAAATTAGCAAATAATAGATTAAGTAAATCGAAATTCAGAATAAAGAAGAATTTAGGATAAACAATTTACCAGTATAATAGCAACCGATGTCAAATTATCGAGAGGAAAATCCGGAAGACCTAAGGACACAGCCTCTTGTGTAACGAAAGCGTGCGAGCACGATAATAATTGCTTTAATTTCACAGTATCAGTGTGCGTAACTAGATTTTTTAATGTGTTCAATTGCTCCTAAAAATTGCAAAAATGTTCAAATAAATTTCTCGAAAATTTCCCTAAATACTATTTTAGCTTGATATTTTGATAAATTTTTTTCTTTTACATGATGTAAGAAAATTTGTTTAGACTTTTTCTTGCGTGTCAATCGTACACAATGAGTGTACGAAGCATGCTGTTTACGATGACTTTAACTCTCAAGCAGAAGTTAATAATTCACGCTGCTTCGAATACCTCATAGTGAGCAAAGTTATGGTTACACTACTTCCGCGAGGTATTCGCATTATTTCCATTTGCCAGAGAACCGCATATCCTGCATAATTGTGAACAAGTCCGCGTACGGAATGTTACACCACAATTTGTTTGAAACAGTCCACGCGAGTGATTAGCACCAAGAGAGCTTTCCAGTGCGCGCCAAGTACGATAATAACTACCACTCGGCACGAAACTCTCTAGATAGCTTACAGATTTCTATCGGAAAGTTTCAATTGGACTACATTCTCAGACCTATCGGCGCGATTATCGCGGTTTCCGGGAAAATACGATTGCTTTAACAATCCCCGGAATAGATCTGGCGAAAAAAGCTGAAACTACCTTGATATCAATTCAACTTCCATCAAACCTTTCTTATATCCCTATTTTCGTTAAGAACAGAAAGAAACAGCTCTTGAAAGATTTCATTGTTGCTACTGTATTAATACTTAAAAAGTTTAGAGGATTTTAATTTTCAAAAATTTAGGAAGTACATACATGATAGATTACACGATTGTTTTTTTCATTAATTAATATTTTGATTAATGTTTTATTATTATATTTTATTTTATTAATATTTTATTATATTTAATTAATATTTTATTAATATTATATTTTAATATTTATATTTCATTGATTAATATTTTGTATTAATTATCAATACCTTAAGATTTTGATATGTCAGAAACAACCATATAAACTTCCGTATATCGTATATTTTTGTATTGTTATTAAAAACATTTACAAGTACCATAGAAACGTTATGATCGTAGAATGACTGTCTTATAGATTGTTTCTACTTGTTCGTAAGGACATTAAAAGCAAATTCTCGTGATATTACGTTGTATTAATTAGCGATTATTGTATTAATTTTCGTAAAATTGTAATAAATGATATCACGAAAATGTTCCTTTAGTGGGGGCAAATAGAAATAATTTACATTAAGCAGCCATTCTATAGTCATAAAGAATCATTTCTATGGTACTTGTAAACGTACGTAGAAAAAGCAATTACTTTCTTAGAAACGGAAAAGTTGGATATGTTTCGAACGAATCGTTACCGAGTATGCGTTCATTACAAGGTTCTTTTTGTCTCTTTCAATTAAAACTTAAAGTTTCTATTAATGAACATAGATCACGATTGCATGTTAAATTGCATTATTACTTGGCGTTTGATGTCACTTCCAATAACTCATGAAACGAATGCAATTTAAAGGAACTGCTGCAGTGTTGAATAACTGCAAACTTTTTTACAAAAGTTATATTCTGAGATAAGATCGACACTGTTCATTCCTTTGTAAATAACGATACATGTCTCTGATGTAAGTGACAAACTTTCGGAAACTTCTTAAAATACTCTGACCGATTATGACATCAATGTCTTGTTCGAAACTGCAATCACGCGATTATAGCCTCCAATAAATCATTGAGGTTCAATGCAGAGTTCATAAATCATGTACTATTACACAATAATCGGCAGTTCTCTATCTTAACTATGTAAAATATTTGTGGAGGATTAGTCGTGACTCATGTGCCGCTACATATTCGACCCTTACAAAAATGTCACAATTATGCAATATAAACCATACCATACCATGATTTATTGTTCAATTATTCCCAATAATTTTCATCATTCTTTTTAAACTAAATCTTTAAGACTACATCGCAAATATAGGAGGTTTAAGAAAGAATCCTATAAATTCGTTTATGTAAATTCATAAATGGAGCATTAAGAATAAAATTAAATACATATGTAACTCGTTAAGACTAAGTATATATGTAATTCCAGCAAAGTAATTCGCTGTTAAAAAGAGACATGAGCATAGAATATTCAGTGCACAACTGATTTCATTATGTTACCTGAGTTTGATTTGGAAAAAATAAATTTCTCCACTTCTGTATGATTGATACAGTTTCTTGGAAGAAATTAATACTATAAAGTCACATTTTAAAAAAGTAGTGTTTTGCTCTCAACTTTTGAAATAATAATACCAACTTTCAACTAAGTACCAGGTACCAAAACTACTTTCAACCTACGCTATACGGATATGTTTTAAAGCAAAACAGATCTTCTACGTGTAAACTTATTGGTTCGTAAATAGCACTGCATGATGCGAAATTTTAGAAGGTACTATTGGAAGCTTTGTCGTCTCGTCACGAAGAAACGCCCTAAGGTAGTTAAATACCCCTTAATTATATTTGACTTTTTATGTGACCCTTGCCACGAATATTATTTACTTTTTCCAATTTGCAAACGATACTAAACGACGCTAAAGCGTGTAAGGTTCTTTGGTCGCGATGTCTCGTGCCGGCACCATTTCCAACTGCTCCTTCACGCGCAGGATAATGGGTGTCGAATTGACTCTCGATAAAACCGGATTTATTCTGACGCTGCGACGTATTGAATTTCAGTAGGAAGTCGCGAACAGGGATGAAACAGGGATGATACATGGCGATGCACAAGTATTAACGAATAAAGGCTCGCTACACAAATAGGGAAACACATTTCCGCGAATAATCGAGCTAACGTGTAGAAATTAATTATCGTTGAGCATATCGCATGCAATTGATATAACAAAATAATGCATTATAATCGAATAAACAAAAGTAATACGAGTGTTTATAAAAGAATTAAAAATAATTCAGTTACATGCTGTTAGTAAGTATACGTATGAATAATGGATAATTACCTTTAGATGATGTAAGTACTTGTATTAAACATGTTGGGATTTTTAATAAAATTCTATCACTAGAAACAGTATATTATATCATTTATGATAAATGTTTTAATAGTTGATTAATCTATATAGATTTATAAGATTCCTGTTAGAGATAGTCTTGCAGCAAAAGATGATATTAGTTTTAAAAAACATTATGTTATGGAGATCTGATGTAAATTAAACAGTTGCTAATATGCATGTAATGATATGACTGATTAAATACTGTTTTTAGTCATCTACCAATGATTCTTGCGAGGACGTGTGAAACTCTTTGCAAACGAGACTCGGTATCACTACGTGCAACTTTAATCGGCTAGGAGGACACCATATCGCCGATGATGCTTTTTCTTTCATTTCATTTTTCGATTCATCTCCGTCAGACTTTGGAAACGTTTTTGCGCTATTTAACTTTTCGTTCAATTCTTGAAACTGTTCCCTCGTATTCTTTATCTTGGGCAAGCGACTTTGCGTCATTTTATTTTCTTCCTTTCTAAGGCGTTCTGAATTACGCTCTCTAGGTAATTTGTTGTTTCTCATCGTTATTCGTTCTCTATCTTCGAAAGGATCACGTTTCAAACGGGGAAGTCTCCTCTTGGTAGCACTCCATTTTTGTTCCTCCTCGTCAGATGACCTTTCCGCAAAGTGGTCTTCCAAATCGCTCTTGAAATTTTGCGTTTTCCCAGACAAATCCAACCACTGGAGGACCCTTTCAAATAATGGATTCCAAAAAGTATCGGATGTCCCCTCCGTTTGTCTACATTCTGTTATATTCAGTTTAAAATCTGGCTCTGACTCTGATGTTCTTCTTTCACAAATATCACTTTTAAGAATTTCTTTGTCGATGAAAAATACTGGGTCTTCTTTCATTGCTTTATGACAGCGATACTTCTTTTTAAATTTTCTATTATTACTTAGGATAGATTCTAAGATACTAGTATCGGACGTACTAGTCGAAATTCTGGAACAAGGAGGTGCGGATAGTTTGCGATATATCTGAGAAGTTTCTTTGGCTTCTGAAAGACCGTTGCTAACTACCATCTGCAAGTTTGTGAAACAATTGTTCAGTCGATCCAGCCTCGATTCCAACTGTTGATACTCCGTTGAGTAACTTTTATTCCTTGATATACGTGAACGTCGACGTGATTTGGAATGGATCAATGGATCATCGGGTGATAAGATCGCGTGTCGAATGCCGTCCACCCAGATAGTACGGACGGATATTGGTCTTTCTGATGACGACCATATTGCTGGCATTGTTCAATTATAATTTACTTATTAATTTAACAATAATATACAAGAAAGAAACACATCGGAAATTTCAAATTATTTTTTAAAATGTAATTAATACGTATAGTATTAACACGAGCAATTTGCATTAAATGATGTAACGTTTCTCTTTTACAAATATTTTCTAGTTTGCCATATTTCTTATTCTTAAAATTTTTAGATACAAAAAGACGTTTTGTATTATCTTGTTTCTCAAGCATATATCTTGATTATTGATAATTCTTCTTATATTAACAACGCGTGTTGAACTTGTGATTCGACCGAATTCCGACGTATTGACTCCCAGTTAAACAGGAGGACAAACAAGGTTCCACTGCTCTCGCGACACGCGATCTAAACTACGATGACTGTGACCATAGCGCAACTACGAACAGTTTATATAGGAAGGAAACCGGCTCCGGAAGGGATGGCCGACTGGAGGGGTTTGTGCGACCTCCGCACCCCATACCTAACGATACGACGCTACATAAATCAAGTAAAACTTTAGTAAATTACACGCGCCACGATCTTCTCTGAGCCGCGCCAGTAATTACTGAGCGTTGTCACATAAAACCTATAACTCACGAACTTCTAAATCCCTATATTGTTAATAAGTACTATAACTAAATGTATACTCAGAAAGAGTTGCGTTGTATAATTTTATAATTTTATATATATATATATATATATATATATATATATATATATATATATATATATATATATATATATTATTTTCACTGAACTTATTGAATAAATTATTTAATGTAAAAATTCTGCACAATATATTGCATAATGCACGTATTATGTTTTTTTGATGAGGTGAACAGTAATTTTACATTATAATTTAATCGTAAAATTCTTTTTATATCATTTTTAATATTAGTAAAATTATTTTAAGTGAAATTATGTAGGATACCTGATTTATTAATTAAACATACTCACTTCAAAACTGGGAGGTGGAATATGTCTGGCTTGAAACCTAGATCTAAGAGGAGGATCAAGTGGATGGCCAGGATATCTTGGTGCTGGCATACCCAGTGCAATAACTCTAAAGTCTTCGCTAACTCTAACTAGTCTCCAATTATCTAATTCCTCCTGGCTGTATGTCTAAAAAAAAGTACACATTTACTAAATCCATTAATCAATAGTAACAAATCAATGCACATATACAGATATTAATACCTTGAGTAACTTATCATAACGTGTTGCAGGGACAAGAAATCTCCCATCCTCTAAATGCATTTCACGGTTTTCCAATAAATTATTCAGAACAGGAAGAACATTTCTTTCAGCTTTCTCTACACCTTCAATAATAAGAATCCTTCCATTTGTTGCAGCCCTTACAGCACTTTGATCATGATAATAAGCAGTGCCACTTCTTATTTCTCTCCGCTGTTTTAGATCTGCTTCTGTTGTATCCCTTGAAAGTGCTATAAATTCTACTTCACGGTCTGTGAATTCAAGAAAAGCAAGAGCTAATTTTCTACGTCTAGTCCCTGGACCTCCAATTAAAAAAATATCTTGAGATAAAACATCTTTTTGAAGCATCCATTTTAAATGCCTTAATGTAGATGCATCCTCATTTTGAGTAGATAGATTTAACACTGTTTGCATAAAAATCACTGTTATAATGCTTTCCTTCAGGAACAAAATAAATAATGTAAGGAAAATACTTATTTAACTTACAGTATTTTCTAGGCACATACTCAGGCTTTTTTGGTGCTTTCACTGTTTTTGAAACTTGGCCAATACTAACAATCATATTATTATCTAAAGTTAAAATGAAATAATTAAACTACAGTGATATCGCCATATCACAAGTAATTGATCTATTTTAATTTATGATACCTGATTTGCAACGTGCAAATAATAAAAGGTTAGAACGAAATACATTAGATCTCGTTAAAACTTTATGATTAGTTGACATGCGATGAAAATGACATAAAACGTATAACATTGTTTTATTTTAATTTATTTCACATTACAGTTTAAAAAGAATTATAGAAAAGATATTCTTTTTCGTAAAAATATATACGTATACTTATAACGATATATATACATATGTATATAGATTATTATGATTGTATAATGAACTGATTACCGTGACCAAAGTTTGATACAAGTTAATACAAAAATGAACACAATAAAATACTTCATAATACTATTTTTCTCAATATTTTTATATTATAATATATATTTCAAATAAACAAGAAATCTAAATGTCTTCATATAATACTTTTGTAAGGTTACATGATATAAATTCATACCGGTTTATATTACACAAAAAAGGAATTTGACAATAGCCTAATTGACTGGAAAATTGTACTTTTGCTCGAGGAGAATTGTACTTAGAACACATGTTATAATTTGAATATTTATTATTTATTTCATAACTGAGTATTGTGTAAGTCATGAAGTAACGTATTATTGATTTAATATATTTGTAGATATATAATAAATAAGAAATGTAAGAAACAAAGAAATGTTTATATATTATGATATACCGTTTTTATTATTACACTGAGGAGTGTTACAATAATTCTAAAGACTATATTGAAATTAACATATATATGTTACAGTTGCCTAATGTTTTAGCTCGACAAATTAGCTGTATACAAAACAAACAGTATTGCTGTAATTTATGATTTCCAAAATATCTAAATATAAATAAACTTTGTACTTGATAATAAACACTTCCAAGCAGTGAATTTCAAATAAAAGTGCTTATAAAATATTTGTGTCAAATAATTAAAGTATTACATTATGTTTCATTTCCTATTTCATTAAATTTATATCATCCGTTTACCTTCAAATTAGTGTTTCTCTTAAGTGTCATTGTTCTGTATAGCAAATCATAGCATTAAGTACTTTATGCACAATATAAAATGTAAATAAATTACTCTTAAATTAATATCTATACAGTATATCAAGCGTTACAAAGATTTACATTTCAATTCCTACATGTTATTCATTTAATACTATTTAGGTAATAAACTGGAAATGTAAACCCATTTCAGAAAAACAGCACCCTAATAATAAAGCAAATCTCGTGATAAGCCATAAAATTATATGTTTAGTTACCTGTATTACTTGACATTTTCCAGTAACGCTTTATAACAACTTGTATAATCAAAATCTTTTATGCATTTTACAAGAAAAAATATTACCTATTCACCATCAAATTTGTGTTTGACGACATTGAATTTAAATGACCAGAAATATGCAATTAATAAATAATTTCAACACACACACACACATATATATATAAAAAATATATAATATGATTAAATAAAATATATTTATTATTTTTAGACTTTCGAACAAAAAACAAAATTTGTCGGCTTTGTCATTATTAACTAAATATTTTAATGAAACTATGATTATCCTTATAGGTAATCACCCACAATTCGGTTTTTTTTTTATCCTATTCTATTTCAGAAGCAACCTATTCAATTCTCATTAAAATATGCAAATTAGGAATGCCATTATGTCATTGCATATTAAGTTACACATAGGAATCAAGAGAATAAAATATCTCTTATACATTACACTTAATAAAATATTTTTCTTCTGTCCAATTTTAAATATTCCTCTAAAAAAAGGGAAATAAATTTTAAATGAAAATATAACTATAAATACAAAAAGCTAAATATTAATGTTCATTTAATATCAGAAAATTTAAGAAATTACCTCTACAAAGTCATCTGTTCTCCTAACATTGGCAGGATAATAATCAACAATTAAAGGGCGTGGTCTTTGACCAATACCAGATGGTTGTTGTAATCCACATGTCTGTTCTTCATTTGTAATTACACTTACTAAAGTGCTCACTACCTTTTCGTCAAGTTGCGACATTGCTTTATTCGGCGTTTTCATACGTCTCAAGAACAACGCATTCCATTTCTGTCTTAAATGTAAAAAGAATCTAGCAGTTTCTGGATCGAGTTTAAATACTACCCAATCGTCGAGTTTAAAAATCGTTCCTTCATTACTTTCATCAACTTCAGAATCTGATTCACTCTCTGGTACGGCTATAAATAAAAAATCATGACATTAAAATATATTAATAAAATGTACTATATTAAGTAGTCAGATACCACATACACTCAGCTTCATAAATTACGTCTACGGACAATCTTGATGGTCCACAGAACAAAGCTACTGTTATTGGATTGATCAAAGTAACCATTTTAACATGACAAAATCGTCCTGTACGACTCATTTCTTCATAAAGTAACCAATCACAGGGCAAAGCTTCTACATTAGCTGCATATGTTTGAGTGGATGTCATCCTTGGTGATTTTGGACAATCTCTTAAAGTTGATGATGGATGAAAAAATACTTTCACTTCTTTCCTACAAAATTAACAATCAAAAATGTAAATAAATACTATATTATATAAAAATATAATACTGAAAAAATTAAAGAAGCAACGTACTGTGTTCTTAGTTGCAAATGCTCTCTGTCTAGCCTTATTAGGTTCGGATATAAACCAGCAGTCAGAGCTGCTTTCACTACGGCCCAATTTTCAGAATTAGAATTCAAGTCTCTAATGTCTCCTGGCCCTCTTGCTCTAACAAATCCAGATGCACGAAGCTGACCAAGCAGTTGTGTACGCATTCCAACTATCATCTCCATTACAGCAGCCGAAATAAAATTTTGTTCGCAAAATGTGCGTTCTTTGCCACTTGCACGTGCATTCTGCCACCCTTGGAAAGCACGTAAAACTGCCATATGATCGGAATATGTATTAGTCGCAAATCTCTTACGAGCCGCAGTTGCAGCTCTCTTTTGTGATGGTTGCAGGGGTAATACGAAGGGATCTCTGAAAATCGTTTTTCAAAATAATATTGAGTTATTTAACATATACTTAAAAGTCTAAATCCTTACTTACTTATATGCTAAACTACATACAATAGTCAAGACAGGATCTAAGCATTTTAAAACCACAGCATACAATAACATTTTTCCAAGTCTTGGTTCAACTGGTAAATCAAGCAAATGACTTCCTAATTCAGTGAGATCTTCCCATGGATCTAATGCGTCGATAGTCTTCAATAATTGAACTGCATTTCTTGTTATTACATTAGAGGGTGGTTCCAATGCTCGATCTAAAAATTCTGCGATAGGTGTATTTCCTGGAGCTAAATGTTTTGTGTACAAACACAGTTCTTGTAGTGGTGATCTTAAGATTTCTGGAGTTTGATAAGGCTCCATGTTACTATATCGAACCGAAGAAAATAGCCTATAACAAATCCCTTTTCTACATCTCCCTGCTCTACCTTTACGTTGTTTTGCACAAGCTTGGGAAATCCAATTGGATCTAAGTGTACACACTCCCGATAATGCATCGAACGATTTTTCTTTAACTTTTCCTGGATCAATAACATATACAACATCATCAACTGTGATACTTGTTTCAGCGATATTTGTTGAAAGAATAATTTTCCGAGATCCCGCGGGACTTGGCTTAAATACTTTTTTTTGATCACATGTTTGCATATTTGAATGAAGTACATACAAATTATAGCGTAAACCCTTATTCATTTCCTTTTCTTCATTATTTATCTTTTCTCTCATAGTTACGATATCATCATATCCTGGTAAAAATATTAAAAGAGAACCAGGAGGCATCTTTAAGTGGATGTGCAAAATTAATTGTAAGAGGAGATCATAATTGATTTTATCATCATTAAATGTATGTTGATATACATCTAATAAAAATTTATCTTCTTCCGAAAGTGAAACATCTTTAACATGTACTTTTGTTTCATCCTGTAGTGTACAATCATAAGTTTTCATATATGCTTCTATTAACTCGGCACATTCAGCTTGATTCATATTCTTTGCCCAATCTAATGCAGTCCATTCATTGGCTGCTCGTAGGTTTAAATTTGCACCTAAATTTAAAAGCTGTTCTGTGGTATTTATACATCCTTTTCCTGCGGCAATCATAAGCGGAGTTACGAATGTCGCGGAATGTTGATAATCTACCGAAACATTTTCGGAAAGTATGAAATATAAAAGTTGTGCAAATTTATCTTCGCCTCCGCATAACCATGCTTCAGAAATACTTTTATCCATTTCTTCGGCTAGCCACGGTTCTAATTTTATTTTTTCAGGAACTGGCTCATTCTGTTGTGCTAAAATTGGAGCAGGCAATATACATCTTTCATTCATAGTATTTGATCCTGATTGTTGAGGTTTATATTGAGTCCAAGTTTCTAACATTTTATGTTGATCTTTTTTATCCATAAACTCTTTTCTCTCTGAAAGCATTTCTTTCGTCATATAACCCGTCATTTTTAGAACATCTTCTAGAAAATACGTATCGACATCATATGATCTTCCCAAGACATTTACAACTGCACATTTGTTAAAATATTTAACAAAAATGTTAACATCCAATGTGGCGCTCATAAGCACAAGTTTAAGAGATTTATGCTTTTGTATTGCATCTTTTAATGCTATTAAAAGAAAATCGCAAAACCTATCGCGTTCGTGAACTTCATCCATGATAACATGTGTGACAGTACTTAAAGCAGAATCTCCTGCCATAAGAGTTCTAAGGAGAACACCATTTGTACAGTATGTTAAAAGAGTTTTTGGGGCAACTCTACTTTCAAGCCTTATTTGATAACCGAACGTTTGACCAATTTTTTCATCTCTTTCAAATGCTACTCTTTCAGCCACTGAAACAGCTGACAATCTCCTTGGTTGAGTGCAAATAATTCTACAAGGTTGTTGCCTTTGTTGGCAATGTTCTAGAATAAATTGAGGAACTTGGGTAGTTTTACCACTACCTGTTTCCCCTCCTATTATGACTACCTGATTCGTATTTAATGCATCAAGGATATCTTCCCGAAAGCTAAATATTGGGAGTGCTTTACGATAATTTAATACATCAAAATTAGTTTTCAATTGTGGTATTTGAGGCACGCTGTTATTTAATCGACCCATTGCTTTTGTATTTGTATTTACTGAAACTAAAAGTTATAGATTACAAGCTCAATTTCACGATATAATTACATATACTTTGGATATATATATCAGAGTACCATCTGTATTAGGAGGCCGTTCTCGTTCAATCGGTGGTAACAAATCCTGACATTCTTTATGGTTTAGTGGAAAAGCCTGTAATAAATTATATATACTTTGTCTTGATGCTTTTTGTAATTTTATTACAGCATCAGCTTGAACTATTGTTGATCCTTCTCTTTTGTACACAGTTAAAAAGCGATTTGTACCTTTACTGTTAAAGGAAAATTTATATTTATTTATATTCATTACCTATTACATTGAAATTGAAATATTTGAATTATTTTTAACTCACCCTCTACTTTTAGATTTTAATCCAAGTTCATGTGCTAATTTATGAATATAGGCTCTTTCTTCCGCAGTATACGAAGATGGAAATTCTAATTCTTTTTGATCATGAGTTTCCAATAATTTTTTAAGCGTTAAATTTACTGCAATTCTAGTATCCTCCCCAATAAGAGGGGCTTTCTTACTGCGGTTTCTGCGTGGCATTATATATATCTAATAAATATTTCTGAAATATAAAATAACCAATAAATATTTTAAATCAAATCTTTTTCAATCTCCTCTTAAAATATATTGAGCAGAATCAAATTTTGTTTTATTTTAAAATGTAGTTAATTCCATAAAATTTTGAAAGAGTAAACAGTATGATAACAGTCATATGATAACGACCTTGATAAAAGCAGACAAAAATATAAATAAAATAAAATAATTATAAAATTGATGTATATAATTGCATATAAACGAAGTTAGATGTGTATAATTTGATGAACTTTTTATATAAACTCACATAATTTCGATAATTCCGTTAATGTACATGAATTGTATTTAAATCCAATATGTACTTGATAAACTAATACTAATAAATACTACAACAATTTGTAAAAGTTATGTTTCATAAAAGTACATCATATTTAAGTAATGACCTTAAGTAAGTAATGACAGCGAATAATATTTACGTTCTTTTTAATTATGAACTCCCTCTACACGAGCCTAGAAAATTATTTAGAACAGTTTGTATCGATATAAACCGTATTCTACTAGATTCACGGTCGGGTCATGTTTCTATGTTACCAATCTGAACGAAATATCAACAAAGTTAACGTAGTTCAACAACAGAGCGCGTTTTGATCGTTTTTCACGAGAGATCCGCAAACAGTGAAAGCAGGCACACGGTTAAATGCTGTTCCAGTAAACAATATGGCCGGTTTAGTTTGGTGCGCGGGTTATGTCGTCTCTATCATATTTTCCGAGTGTTTATTGTGCTTTATCAAGGATTAGTTGTTTTCGGTAAGTACATATTTTATAACGAACATATACTCTTACGTAGAGAAGTCGAATGATTAAGATTTACGACGAAAGGTTTTGGTACCTGATGATTGACGATCACAAGTGTGCCTTTCCGTCAATTACTGTCTGTGTTTAAAGATATCGGTGAAATCTTACAAAGATTTTCGACTCACTTCTAAAGAATTTATACACGTGTTTGTGTATCGTATATACTTTTAGATGTTGAAAACACTTCAACGACAGATAAATTATACATTTTAAAAAATTTCAACACGGATAAGAATGACGGTTGAGATTTTAAATCCTGCGATGCAAAACGATATCATCGAACTTTTCTTTCACCTTCGTATGGCTGTCGTATTAAACAGGCCAACCTATTGTGGATCTGTTACGTTATCTGTAAACTTGGCCAAAGTTCCAGTTTTCTATTGGCACTTTTCCTATAAGGTTTGCGATAACGATTAAACTTCCTGACAACGTAAGCGAAGCAACAGGTTTTTTGCTGAGAATCTGCCGATGACCTCCCATTTTAGTACTCACCAGCAGACTTAAACAACTCAGATCTAATCATTTTACACATATCTTGTTATCTTTTTGCACATTTGACAAATTATATATTTAAAAAGTATATATATATATATGTAATAGAAAAATAATTACTTCTCGAAGTATTTAATCGTAGTGAATCTCTAAATGTTAAACGAGTAATTGAACTTGTACCATATTTCATATTGATATACAATTATTTTAAAATGTTTCGTTATATATAATAATATGTATTCTGAATAGATACTTTGAATGCAGTTATTACTCGTTAATGATGAAACGATATATTTTTTAGGATACACTGAGAGGATATGAATTTTTCAGTATTTAATATCTTCAATATGAAATTTAAATTAATTCAAAATGAAACTTAAATATGATTTGAAATTACATTGGATTGTAAATATAATTCTTCTGACGCGTATATTTAATGGCTTACTTATTTAAAATGCGATTATGTAGGAGATAGCACATGTTTTTATTACGAGAATATTATTATCTGAATCTTAAATATACGTTTACTTAAATATTTAATATCGAACTAACGTCTATAAAAATTTATGTAGTCTAGATCTCGAATGAATTATCATTGATATGTCATCGAGTATGTATATTAATTATGAAATCAGAATATGAAAATGTATTTAAAAGTACAGTAATACAATAACACATTTACATAAATAATAAAGAATATATCAAATTAAGTGTAAATATTCTGTACGCGCATGCGTACAGCATGTAGCCATGATCAAGACCCAAATTTAAGGTTCGTTGCAAAACACGCCGAATAAACCGTGTAAGATATTAACGCGAATGTCGACATCACGTGCATTACGAACAAATAAAAACGATAATCATAAGATTATCAGATTCATGTAATATCAAGTATCAATTTATTTATGCTCGATGCAATCGCTACGTCTCATAACTTTTATAATGTACAAAATTACACGTGTAATTGAAATTTATGCAATTACTTAACGATCATAAATGGAAGGAAATTGTATAAAGCATTGCAAAATAGATTTGTATTCCTACAGATTACGTTCATCATGCACATGTTACACGAATGTTTACGATTCAAGATCTATATACATCGAAATAGCGCGATCAACGCGAAACGCATCGAAACCATGGTCAATTTAATATCAGAGCTACCAGAGTCAAAATGACGAACCGATACGTAGTTTTTTCGCAGCAAAAAGAGATAGAGATTTCCATAGAGATTTGAATGATTTTTCCTTTCCTTTTTTTAAAATAAATTGACGCGAGCTTATTTTTCTCTTTGACACCTTTCGTGACAGTTCTGGCGTTAATTTCGGTTACCAGCCGTTTACCTTCTTTGTTGGTTTCGCGAGAACCGAAATCTATCCCATTGCGTCAGTGTTCTTATTTCGGACGTTGCTGAAAGTCCGTGACTTGGTACATTGTTTTTCTCGGCGAGACGGATGTTTAATTCATTCAAAAATTGCCAGAGGCAAGAATTGGCACGGGGCGAGAAAGAAAGAGAAAGAAAGAGAAAGAGGATACCGAGAAGCGAAGTATAAGAAGAAAGGAAAACAATGTAAACGGTACAAGAAAAGAGAAGAGAGAGATATAGTTGACGTTCGAATTTTTTTAGGGAAAGTCCCGCGTCGTTCGTCGCTTGGGACTGAAACGCCACATTCGTTGTCGTTCATTCAGGAATTACGTAAGTTAACATCGCATCTGCTCGTTGCGCTTGTCTACTAGTTAATGCCTGGGCAAACGCTAAAGATTCCCACTGATTGGGGCCTGAAAAGGTGGCGCGGCAAAGTGCTCCGCCGTCCAACAACCGTGGTCCGTTAAATAAACGTCAGATCAAACAAACTGATAAATACGCGAACGGGCGATCTAATTGGGCCACACGTGCGAGTATACGCCTAATTTGCCACCTAAACGCCCATTCACTAGGGCCTTAAGACACTTGCAAATCAAAATAAAATCATTATGTAGTTATGCGCGACGTTTCGTGACGCATCGTCTATGGTGGTCGTATCTCATTGCAATTTAATAGTCCGCTGATCGATAAAGAAGGGAATGATGAATATGTATATAGATTTCTTTCTTTGTCTAATCGATCCTATTTGTAATCGAATAGGAACTAATTTGAATTGTATCTCGATCAACGGATAATTCGACGGAAAGTCTGTCTGTGTTTTTGTCCGCTCCCCTCCCTCCTCCCGTCTAATTGCCACGAAATTAGCTGTTTCAAAGACTTAATTAACCTTGCTCCTTCACTTAGGCTTGCTTAATTAAAAGTTAATTTTTATATGTGCCCTTTCAAATCGGCAAATGAAATGTTTGATGATAGCTTCATATTTGGAATTTATTTGGAACGTTTTAGATATCGTAATCCGCAATCTGATTATTAGTATTAAACGAAGAACATGGTAAAGAGAGTAATGTTCACTTAAGTCAGAATCATTTAATAATTCATGAACGGTGCACTAATACCGTACACGAACTCCGTTGGTAATACAAAACTATTTTGAATTTACAAGTGATCGTTCGTCGTACTGTACAATGGAACACAGATCACGTCGAAATTCTTCTCATCGAATATGCTTAATTTTATTTAACATTCTCATAGCATCGGGATGCAAATGCGCAAATCTAGAGTCTAGACGTTTATCGTTGCACTCGAATCCGAAGCTTTCGTGAATTCTCAAGCTTTCGCCTACACCTGAAAATCACCCCGCCCTGATCTACTATCTACGAAAGACAGAAATTTAATCAGATTATTCGATTAAGAGAACGCATTCTTAATTCTCTCGACCACAAAGTTTAGTCTTGTTCTTTTATTGGAGATTTGTTATTACATTGCTGATACAAGGGCTTCTGACTATAAGAATCTTTCACCTTCCATAAGTAAAACCATTTTCCATAGGTAACGTTTTTGCTCTTCTATAGCCTTTAACACGTTGGTCATCCAGGGTGATTCGGCTAAGTTTCCTACTGGGCCCAAATCCGACCGCCGGTACGCAGGACGTAAATAGAGCGACAAGCGGGAATCCACTGTTTATCACCTTCGATTCATTATAAAGAAAAGATTATTTAGTTCTGAAATGGAGAAAGCGATAAGCTTTCCAGTTAGAGCATACTTGTGAGATCTACATCAGTGATTTTTTCATCCCCAAAATGTTCAGTAAACAGCGTGAAAATATATTTGAAAGTGAGGAGAGTAGTGATGACGGAGTCTACAACTATTGTTCGAAGTGCCCAAAATCACCCCAAATGTGTTTGGAATGTTTTAACAAATACCATGCGATATAACATAATGTAATATTTTATTCAGAATATAAATTAATAAAAAGTATGGTATAACGTGTTTATAATATTTTCATGTTGTATATCCTATATATAATATCCTATATTTAATTAACTCGAACAAGAAGATCGTCACCTGTACTTGGGTGACGACCCCCATGGAAGTATACCCGTCACATAGATGTGGGTGACGTGACGAGCAACGTGTTAACCATAAGCTTTCGTAAACATTCCCTGATGGTTATCAATATCTCTGCTACGTTATATATATAATTATTTGTAAAGTCAAATGTTTGAAACTTCTCTTCTTTAACAGAAATAAACATTTGGAGTGCCAGCGTGAGATTTCTATGCGAAGCGCGAGGGTTACGTAATTTTCTCGATGCATTTCGTTCCTCATTGTTTTTCTAATGTTACCGCTTGTTATTTAAAGTATAGGTATGTTGTTGTTAAAGGTACGACTACGAAGTTTCTTTAATCATTGACAATTAATGTTACGGAGTACTTAAAATGTTATATTCAGATACGAGTGGACGATGTCAGTGAAGAATTGATAGCGGACATTCGTAATTTAGGAAAACGACGATTCTGTATGGAATTCAGCCATTCTCGTTCGCTTGAAGAACTCACGAGTTGATCCTTTCTCCTATAAAGTTCGCGTCGCTCGACCTTGGATTCAGAAACGTCACATGCGTTTTCACTTGTTTGAACCTACATACGTTGTCGCGTTATGTAAATTTCTTCATGTTTCTAGATACTTTATAGTACCTACAGCTATTACTTTGGTATTTTTCCTAAATTATCCGCCAATTTAATCTCACGATGTTTGTCTATTGTTATTAACAGCCGATATCAAGAATCTTTGATCATTGTGATCGCTCGTTTTAAAACAGTATATGATTTCTTAAATTCTGATGAATTTGTGTCCGGCTTTTTTAAATCGATAAAAATACTTTTGATATACCTTGAACTAATAATAATTTCTGGTCTCTGAAATAATAATAAAGTCGATGTAATATGTAATTCATCCGTGCAATAGCACGAGATCTACAGATATGTGCACACGTATAAAATATTTTTACGCGACTGGATAGTAAGCGCGTGATAAAATATTATCGAAATATGGAGTAAGCAAACATTTCGTTAGAAAATTTTCACTATAATTTATGTTTGATTTTATGTATAATTCGTGCATTAATAGCTGCGTATTCGTGTTTATGTCTGCAAGTATCCTTATAATCTTTTTTACTCGATAGCTTAAAACTTGTCGCTTGTCGATTCGTAAATGTTATTAGTCAGTAAACTATCGTTGATGAGGATCGACGAAACGATATATTATACGTTCTGAAATAATAATTATGTTTAAGTAATTAATAATATCTTTCCTTTGAATAATTTACGATACAAATCAAAGAGGCTAATATACGATAAAGAAAAAAAGCAAAAAAGGAAAGGATTACATTGTATTTCAACGTTTTATACATGCAGTAATTATTGGCTCACTTTTTACCGGATCTCGATCCTACGGTAATGATAGTACGTTGCGTTAACGATCGCATGGTAACCTCAGGTCACACACATCGATCCTCCTACGCGAAGCTTGTAAATAATGGAGACATACACGTGACTTATTCACAGAACATACCGATGGACTCTTCACAGTCGATTTATGCGGTCTGTCGGCAATTTCTAGCGACGAAGTCGACTCATCTTCGAGTTTCAACGGTGTTCGAGTTTGTCTATCTTTTATCTATCTTACTGTGCGCTCATTGACTATGAATTTTGCATACAATCCTATCATTATGTCATAGTTTGGTTACTTGTTCTGGAACGATTCCGTCGTTCTATATATACAGACACATGAAAGTATTCCAACACTTATAGACGCCTTTTATGAATATATTATGTGTGCTATACGAGACATTTTGAAATTTACCATTTTTATGAGATTCTAGAGACTAGACTAGGTTTGGATTAAATTACAGGATATTCGGTGCAATTATACGTTATGATATAAGTTTAATTGGAACGATACTTCTTGCAATATACCTCTACAAATAAAAGTTTCGTTATGATTTAAGCTGCTTATTTGTCAAATCGATGAACTGCACAAAGCAAAAGGTAGAGAATATTGATGAAATTGTATTAACTTGTCCTAAAAGTTTCTTTCGTTTTAGAAGCAGATAATAGATGCGCAACATTTTTTCTTTTATACTATTTTATTGAATTATCATTCTGTTCCATTGTAACAAAATGGATTGTACGTAATTATCATTTTGTTTTATCAGAACAAAATGGATCATACATGATTCAATAAAATAATACAAAACAAAAAATGTCGCGCGTCTATTATTTTCTTATGAAACGAGATTAACGTAGATCACGGAAATACCTAGATAGTTAATTACCCATCATATTATTATGTAAACCTATATAATAAACATCCTATATAATAAACATCCTATATAATATATAATATATATGCGATATAATATAGAGATCAGAATTATAATGATCTTTATGTAGATAGATGTATTTATTTACAGTGATTGAAACAGAGAACTACGACTGTTTAATTAGAGCTATTTCTCGATGTAGTAATGTGATACAACTGAATCAACTGAATTTGTACAACTACACAACTTACAACTTATAACCAACTCCAACTCACAGCAACTCGATAATTTATGAGTAACGATTAACCTGCTGCTTACTTGTAACTGTAAATAGTTGCAACTTAGTCTTAACTGACCAAAACGTCCTTTTATGCATCTTATTGTCCTAAAGAGCCACGGGCATATGGCTCATCGAGATTTCCCATTCTTCCTGAATCGTCAGCATTTTCATTCTTTTCTGTCTGTAGTTCATCGGAATTTTCTCAATGGTCTTTCCACGATACTACAATAATATTCTACGTAACTATTAGGTCATCCCATAAGTTCGTGCCGTTTTTCGAGCGGTTATATATGTTAAGATTGTTTACATACCTTTCAATTTCATGAAAAAATGTAATCCCCCTCTCGTTGTACAACTTCTTCCCATTTCTCATTACTCCGTCTCGATAAAAGTTCTCTTGTTTTTCTTTAAAATATGAAATGTATACACAAAGGTCGGCACGAACTTATGGGATGACCTAATATATTTGAGTCTTACCATGTATCTAATGTAGCAATTCAAGTTGTATACTAATTTTTTGCTAAATATATGTTTGCAATAAACATCTCGTCATTTCTATATACATTTTTAGGCTGGTTTCATGTTTGACGAATATGATCGTGACATTCGTGTATCATCGCAGTGCTAGTGAAATTCCAAAATGTTTTCTATAACATACACAGTATGGACGTAGAAACTTTCTATGGTAAATGTTGAAATACTTTCGTGACCCAGTGTATACTAGTTTCATGAATGAACAAAGGCTTTTAGCGAACGTTTAAACTATGAATACTTGTTACCAAGATATCGGAAGACTTGACTTTTTGCTAACAAATGTGACTTGTATTCTTTCAAGGAATTCTTATTATTCTGTAAATTATGTATTGTCACGAACGTTTCGCGTTGAAATGAAGGAAGATCAGTCGAAGTCAGTCGTTTCTCGGTACTACGTGTTAACGAATAATTTTTACGCGAAATTC
This sequence comes from Bombus affinis, assembly GCF_024516045.1. NCBI lineage: Eukaryota > Metazoa > Arthropoda > Insecta > Hymenoptera > Apidae > Bombus > Bombus affinis. Next base: position 5,023,919 of record NC_066347.1, on the reverse strand, counting down.
TATTTTAATATTAAAAAATTTTACATAAGAACCCGATAGATATTTTGATAAAAGTATCTTTTCTTTTCTTAAATTTCGTAATTTTTAATTCGTACGATGTTCTCCGATTTAAGGTGAGATTAGAGTGAAAAATGCACGGCCAGCCAAAGTTTTGGATGGACGTGACGAATGTGTTCGCGGAATGTAGTTTGCCTGGATTGAATGAAAGACAATCAGTGGCAGGAAGATATGCAAATTGAGGTAAGGCAACTTGTCATTACTTTCTCTAAAAGTTTATATGCGTAATACATATGTAGGTACTCGTGATGGAATATTTCGAGGCAAAACAACTCACCTACGAGATTATTTAACGCGGAACATACGTAAAACGATATTTGTTTGATAACTAAATAACAGGAAATTAATATGATATTTGAAACTTATCACAGGGATATATATTTCGTTAACATTCCCGCTTAATTTATGTTCATATAGAAATTCCATAGTATTTACTTCGTATCGATAGTAATTCCACGCCAATATTTATACAAGATTAACGAGCTATTAAGCTTTGCTAAAGATTGACAATTACGGCAAACTGCGGAGGAATTGATCAATCGCGATGTAATTCCTGTGGAGAACCAGTAATTCAGGTTTAAAATGATATTGCTGTGATTACGCGACTATTCGCGTTGCAAAATTATTTACTGCTAGTGACTTTTCTAATCGAGATCGTCTTTTAGTTAGAATAGTTTTCAGCAATAGTTATATGAAAATATCGTGCGTGTGATCTATCCACCAATCACTAAAGGGAATTTCTCGTTGATATTGTCGCGTTTTTATTTTCTACGCGCAAATAGACAAAAATTAGGATCTTGTGATCTATACGAGTAGTTCAGGAGTAAATGCACATTTTAAGTAATTAGTAGGCAATGTTGGAGTTGAATCGAAGGAGAAAGTGCTACACCATGACCCCGCCTAATGAAATCGGGTTGTGGCTATTTTTCAACTCTCTTATCGAATGAATGAAACAAAAAAAGATGGGAGCAGGAAGGAAAATAGATTAAAAGCGTCGATGTAACGAGTGTGAAGTCATTGGTAATTGGAATGCAGATAAACTGGTAGCTTATCCGCATATTTGCACATATAATCAGGCTGATTACACGTGATTCATTCTTTCGCCGGGTGTTTAATTTTTTTGACTGTATACACTGTACTTGAACACATAATGAACCGAAAAATAAATATTTTTGATTTTAACGCAGTAATATCTCGTTATATTCAATACAATTAATATCTGTTCACAAAACATTTGAAATATTTACATAAATAATATTAAACTAAAGACGACAAATCTTTCGTTCGTCGTGACATTATTAGACATATTGTTATTATATATTATTATATGTTATATAGTGATACGTATATTGTATATTATATTTCATTGTATATCGTTAGCAATCATTTTCAGTAAATCGATATTCATTTGTTATATTATTAATAAATATTCAGAGATAATTTATAGTGATTTATACAATACTGCCTTTTGAAGTCACTGTAAAAGTTTCCGCACAACTTTTTCAATTATTGTATTAACAAGGCATCGTTGACTGGCGTAGGTTTATTCAGTTTCTTATGATTAACTGACGACTAGCCTTGACCATCGTCAAAAGGCCAACCAAAGAAGAAACGTTATGTCCCTCACAGTTAACTCCCTACATTTTTCATTCGGCCACCGATACATATTGGCATGAAATGTTAACTTATATTTTCACCTTGAAATGTTTTACATAGCCTAATAATTATCGTTGTTTCCATATTAAATCAAGCGGTCGGCTTCCCATTGTATACCGATTTGTTACGTAATGGCCAATTACGCAACCAGCATATTTCAATTTTTGACAGGTTACCATTATGCACTGTGAAAGAGTAATTACTCTTTGTTATTTAAATGGCTCTATTTCATTGTGAGACACTTGGCGTATTCTCCTTTGTGTATAGTTAAGTATGAGAAACTTGATATCGATACACGAGATTCTTGTTCATTAGAATTTTATCGAAGGTGTATTTTTCCAAAATTGAATATCTTCTCGAAGAAACTTGCAAACAATCGAAGGAACAACTAATCCATTCGATCGATATACTTTCCTGTAAGCCTGTATTACAATGTAACCATCTGACCTATAAACCATAACTTTCAACTTACGAGGAACCTTATACTTCACATGCCGCTGAACTTGTTAAGAACAATTACCTACACGCACACAGTTTTAGCGATGGAAATGTTACATTAATCACCTTCAAATAGAAGTCAAGTACTAAAGTAAAATATATGGCTTTCTTCAATACTTTTACGAAGCCGTATCAAGAAACACCAAACGCGAACTGTGCTTGATGAATTTGTTGCGATTTTTATTTTTATGATACGATATGGAGGTTGTATCTTTCACTGATAGTTTAAACGAATTAAACATTATTTGCGGCAAAAAGAGATTTCGAACGCGTCTTTCGAATTTTTATATTCTCATCTCGTATTCATTTCAATAAAAGACGCCTATAATAAAAGGAATCTTTGATATAAAATTAAATCGTGAAATCATCGACGACGGTTCTTTTATACTACGTAACCAAGAACGTTTTGTAGTTTCCTTTTTATGATGGAAGAGAACTGCGTACAAAAATATAGAAAAATATCATTTTATTTGCCATAATCGTTTGCCAAACTGTTTACTAAAATTATCCCGATGAATGCTTTTTCTACATTTTTTCCGTTTTTCTCTTCTTTTATAAAAAACGATACAACTTTCTCGATTATACAATATTTTCCTCAAGCGTAAGAAATTCTTTATCGACAGAAAATCCCACGAATTATCTAAATGTAGCTGGAAAATGACTGAAAGCGCGTGATGTGATTAATTGCGAACCAACTGAATGGTCGTATTTCATCTGCTGATCTAATGAATATTTAAGTTTAAATAAAACGTTTCGTAACGAGTGTACAAAGGGCAAAACAAGAGTCACTTCTTGAGCAAATACGACGATTTGATTGGATGTAGTACGCGACGATAACGTTTAAGAAATAGCAGGAACAAGACGCAATTGACAATATGATTTCCATTTGACACGATCGAATTGCTTGCGAGTAATTTCCTCGGCCGTGAGAATCATAGGACGAAATGGAGGAAGAGAGAAGCACGTTTTATGGTTTAAAGTTTATGCAATTTTAATAGGGTACCGATAGATACCGATCCGTTGAAACATTTAATGTCCGCTGTTCATTGGAATCGGAACTTTACAGGTGCGACGCAATCATGACATAAAGCAAGGTTGAATAGAATAACGAGACATTGTGACGTCCATTTGGACGGCATATAGGACGAGCATAAACGCCTACAAGGACGTTCGTAAAACAAAAATATGAAAATTACCAGTGATCCTATTATTCGACGATTTTCATATGTAACTTTGTTACGAGTTCGATTTTCCATGTAATTTTTTTTCATCTATAAATAATTCATTATCAAAGCGTTGAATCATCAATCGGTTTGGCATAGACGATCGCAATGCTTCGGGTTACATCTAAATACTAATATTCAGCTATGTTATGAAATGAATTCTCTACGTGTTATACGTCGAGTCAAATGTCCTAAACACGGCAGTATTTGTTGAATCTTAATCGACTGGTATGGTTGAGTCATATGTTGTAATCAATATAGTTTGAATTAGATGTATTTCCGTATTAGATGACTTTGGAGTATTTAACTGCATAAAGTACAAATTTTCTGTCGTGATTAAATAGCGAAAATAATTAAATTGTTTTATAATAACAAATGACGTAAGGATAATCCTGTCGAGTGTTAGATTATAATTCTTGATAAAGAAAATATTTTTCACTTTTTCATTCTCCTATTTGTTTTTGTTTTGTTTTTTTTTCTTCACAACCATTCTTCATGAAGAATTCGCGAAACTCAAATATATATTTACCATTTGAATTTCTTCTTACAGTCGAAACAATAAACGTTTCCGAGAAACGTTTTTGGTAAAATGAAATCAAGTTTATTTGATACGGTTGTTTGTTCGGTTACGCGTATTGTGTGCGCTCTGTAACTAAGTGAAACGTTAGGTATCGCTATTTGTAAACCTTCGAGATAGTGCAACGAGAATTGATTCGAGGGAACGAGTTGACAGTGTTTAATTCTCGCTTCTCTCGTTGCATCTCGTCAAATCGGTTGAACGTCCGACCCTCTTGTTGCCCTCTGTTGGCGGCAAACCAGACACGTTTCGCGCCTTTCTGTAAAATGTTTAAAAATAATAACGGAGGAGCCAGGAAATAAAAACTCAAAATTACTTGAATTCCACGAATATTCCCGGCTTTTTCCAGATATTTGTTCCGTTGCCATTATTTTGGATATTTGCTATTTGGTATTTGATGTTTTTTTTTTTTTCTTATGATTTATTTGTAAAATTTTTGAATAGAAGAGATAAATATAAAGATGAAGATAGATAGTCATGATACGTTATAGCTACGTATAAGAAAATTACAGAAAGCAACAATGAATAAAGTATCTCTCTTATTAAATCATGTTTAATGCTTTGAAGATAAAAATACTTCCTTCTCTTGTAATATCAACTTCCTACGCCTCTTTCTGCCCTTTCGAACATTATCACACTCGAACTACTCCTGAAATGTCATAATTTTAAACACCAAAATCACAGAGCTGGTATAAATAACTTCCACGGAATATCGTCGTATCATTAACGCCCTGACGAAACATTTAAAATCGTAATCGACAGAGAAATAAGCAGAAGAAGGTCAAGATAAAATGACGATTTTAAAAAAGGAAAGGAGAGGGGAAAAAGGAAGAACGGGTTTGCGGTTTGACGTAAAACTTGCTGATCTACATCACTCGCAGGCCTGCAAGGAAGTGGCGCGATACTATTATTCTTCTCGGGTTATTTTTACGCTTTCGGATCCAGGAAAATGTATACCTAGCGAGGATCGATCAGGTTCACTTCCTCCTTTTCCATTAACCTACCAACGCCTCCGTGAAAATCGACAGGGAAAACAACGATGTTTAACCGTGCCACGTTCTATGGAACGACAGATTCAAATCCATTAAATTACAAAACACGTCTATCGATAAACTGTTTATGATAATGAGGATCAATGCAAAAGTTATTAGTAATGATCGGTTCTCTCTGTCGTATGTTGGTTTTTTCCTCTTTCTTTTACCAGTTTTCTCTAACACTTGCAACACAACATACTGCTCCGCATTCCTCATAGTTTGTTTATAGAAAATCAACTGACATCGTTCGCCCGACTAATTAATTAATAAACTATATTTGCCATGATTTACATGAGATAGCTGCTCTCGAATACAGACAGAGCATTGCATAATCGCGCGGCTATGTCGTTTCTACGACACTATTTCCTCACCTTATCCCGTTACTTTTCGGTGCTTGCGTACTAACGATCAGAAGCCACGAGCTAGATTATATCATTGTAACTCGTGTATCAAACGTGTGTTGTTTCGAATCGTACGTGAGTAGCGATAAGACGTCGATAATCGAGACTTTGATTCACAGTTGCATATATAGGTAAACGTACGTATACTCGAGAGAATACATCCGGTTGTTATTTATGCACTTCGGTATTCTGTATGGCTGCTGTGATACCGAAATGCAAGATGTGAATGATTTACTGTCTCCAACTTTTGCAGACAGACTTTTCTCTTGAAAATGGATATAATAAACTGCGTGTATTTGTGCAGTTGTAGGAGATTTAAAAACGCAGAAATACGCGGAATGAATATAGTGTTGAGAAATCTTAACTAGGTGGTAGATAGATCAATCAGGTTGCAACTGATCGGTTGATATTGCGAACCGTGAACGCTATTAACGCTCAAGATGCAGAGTAATGTTATGTTTAGTTGATTTATTTGCACTGTTGTATTACAAGAAGAGTATGATTGTGTAGTGAAGATTGTTTGAAGATTGGTTTAAGATCCCTGAAGAAGCCTCGCCTGGCCCTTATATATACTAGCTCTCCGTCCTGGGATTTTCCTTCTCATAATGGTTTTATGGGGTGAGAATCTATTCCTTTCATTCTTCTCCGGTGTTGCTGAATGATACTAGATATTTACTTTAGAGCGGCCCCATCGATCGCTTAGGGTGTTAGTTAGCCTCTTGATATGATCCGCATCGTAAAGTTTACAACTTGGGAGGAGGAACTTCGAACTTTTTTAAAAAGGGCAGATGTGCTGCCCAAGTCATGAACTAAAAGTCACCCGAAATCCTGAACATATAGTATGTAAGATTTTCAAAGTAGAAGCTATAATATTTATGGATTTGTTTAATCCGGATGTCGTTGATCTGATAGATACGTGTAAAATTGAATTCTAAATAATTTTAAGTGAATAATTGTTCGTTCTTTATGTTTAAGTGTGATCTATATATATCGTAAATACATCTGATTGTGTTTTATATTGTTAGTACAAATGTATAGATTTTAGTACAATTAAAGACCTTTTATATATATTTATATAGTCCTTTTGCAAAAGTAAGCGCTGCAGCGTAAATTTCAAGTTATTGTATCTCCTATACTTACAGGAATTTTTACTTCGCGCTTTTTTACTGCGACTTCTGCAGTTAATTCTATTCAGAAAAATATCAGATTGCATAAATATTTACAGTCCAGTAATGACATAGCAGTACTAGTAGTGAAACATTAGATATGAAAATGGATGGGTTAAATGGGATATTGGTGTTATCGAATGTTATTAAGGAAATTCATTCCTTGTGTTATTACTACTAATAGTTATTAAATAGTTACTAAACAGGCTGAATATGCTCATTTCAAAACAATATTTCATACAAACCAATTCAATATGTAATTCTTAATGCTCGTGTATTTACTCGAAATTATATTCGTGTGAACAGTGGACATTGAACAACTGTATTTATAGAAAGAAACAGCTGAAATAATCGTATTTATATTACAGATCTTATTAAACACAAATTAGTAATCAGTGATTAGAAAAAGTATAATAGACAGGTATATAAATCATGCTTCAACCGAAGCCGATTGAAGTTTAGCTACCAATTAGCTCTCCTTAAAGCACTAAGACGTTACATAAGATCGATCCACCGATTTCTTGCTAGATAAGAAATAAAATTCTTCCTGTAAGTACTCACGTAGGCATGTTGTCCGACCAGCAACCTTCTGCCAGCAGAAGGTTGATTGTACATGTTTCCGTTACTCTATCTTTATTGAACATTTGGTAAAGTTTATACAAATTAATCTACTTAAAGCAATAAATTTTAAAGGAACAGATTTTTGTACAGATTTCTTACTTCCATGAAAAATAAAATTGGACCAAACGACTTATTTTTTTTATTTTTTTATTTTTATTTTTTTTTTTTGAGAAATTAGAAGAGTTAGTTTACTAAGTAACGTGTAGAAATTCATCTCATTCTCAATAATTTTTATTACATCAAAGATTATTTAATTAAATTACATCAAGATAGAAAACATATTGCTACATACAAACATTCTTCAATCATCAGTAATAACAAGAGTAAATAATCAACAGGAGTTTAAATTACGTTTGAAACTAAGTTAAACATGTAGGATAACATTTTTTTATAAGATACTTTATTTTCGAGAAAAATACATTTGAAGATGTATCATACGTACACGTGTACACACTGGACCGGTTTGTTAATGTGCTTAAACGTTATTTCTTTACAAATGAGACCTTCGACAGAAAAACATTAGTTTATATTTTTTATTTATTTCCGTATGTATAATAAGCTCCTGCTGATTGTGTTACCATATCTGATCTATACTTAGCCAAGTTAAAGTCTACTTGACAAATTTTCAATCTCGACGAAGGGAAAAAATTTGATTCTATATTTTCGACGTATTTTTTCACGTAGAATCATCCCTGCCCGATTCTACTACGATTACCGCTCCACCCTGTGTTGGGATATTATTTCATTACTTAACGTAATATTCGTGTTTGTTCGATTTTTATTTCGAACAGGAATTACTATTGCGATGTATGTAAAATATGCCTGGATTGCATTGTATCGTTTCGATGAATGCTGACAAAGCGAATAAAGGTAAGCAGACCCAAGTCGCTTCGCATTTTGATATTAACAAGATATTTCATTAGAACTTTCTTATCTGGCAAATGTATTCGTAGAAAGGAAGAAACCCGATAAATAAAAAAAAATCGCTGATTTGTTATCAACCCGTAGATATAGAGTTTCTAATAAAGCAATTCGTCGTCGCTTTTATTCCATAATAATACGGTTATCGAACATATCTACGCTCTCTACATTTGCACTTTGACGACCATTAAAGTTTATTGGCTGCCCTTTCGAGCATTTACATTTTGTTAAATATTTACGCGTACGCTGCAGGTGAAAAATGAAACTTTGTTACAACATTGAAGGATCTGCTATTGCTGCATGCTCGTAGAGCGCAGTCGTAGTATCTATATGGATTATAAATTTTGAATGATGGTAATTATAATTAGACTGCAGATTTCTATGCAAATTCATATTTTTGCATAAAAATATGGAAACTCCGTAGCCGAAGCTCAAAATTGTTTTGCCTTTCGAATATCATAGCAATATCATTATACTTCGGATATTTTATACACTTTCTCGTATCATGTGCATTCGAGCACTAATTTTGCACTTCTTAATTTTCTATGCTTAAATGCGTAAAAATGTTATAAACCCATAAAAAGAAACTTCTTTTTAGATACGTATTTTTCCTGCGAAATTGATTGGAAATTAATTATTTATATCAAGTGCAAATTAATTTTATCACAATATAGTAAATTATAAATTGTTAAAACAATTATTTCAAATAACGTTAAAATTATTTCAAATAAAAAATACTCACTTTGAGAATTTTATCTTAGTTGCGCCTATATTTGATGGAAAATGGATTATAAACTTACGATTGTATGATTACAAATTTGATTCGACTCGAATGCAGACTATCTTGATATATTTTGATAAATTGAATATAAATTAATGTTATGCGGTTACGTTATCATTATCGCCAGGTTGGAATACATTATGTCGCATATTTCGTGTCGATTGAAAGTAAGAATAGCCTTTCTAGCTGGTTGGAAATATCGATCAATTAAGAGAGAATGTTGCCTACAATTTTATGACACGTAGACGTGTATGGAACGACTTCTAAATATTTAATTTGTAAATAACATTATGTACGTTAATTTTGATAACACGTGTGATATATTGTCTCTGAATGACTTTAACATCTTCAACAGTATAATAAATGTAAATTCGTGGTCGCAATTCAAAGTTCCTTAGAATCGTGTACGATCCAAAGTTATACGTTTCGCGTTAACTAAATTTTTTCCTGATAGACTAATTGTAAGAGAGTTTCTTTCATATCTTTGTGCTCATCTTGTAATTTTTACCAAATACGAACATATTCAAGGTAAAACGTTTTCCTATCTATTAAAAGTTTCACTGAAATTCGTTAATGAACTTTTTATTGTAATAAATTATAATATACTTATTAACGAAATTTATTTGGTGCTCTGATATGAAGAGCTTTTAATTACTGTTCACTGAAGAGCTTCTTACTACTCAAATGGTTAAAAATACTATTATCGAATAGCAATATTTTCGCGACTAGATGATAACCGTTAAAAATGTCTATCAGAGGTATTATGTACATTTGTTTCGCATCGTCATATGCTGTTGCACTTATAAAATCGTTGAATGTACAATACTTTTAGGAATTCTTATCGTTCTATTCTCCTTTCGGGGTCGACTTATCTTATCGGTAAGCGTCGTACTTTCAACGATTCTTCGTAAATATCACGGAGAATCTCTACCTGACGTAAAAAATACGCTCTATTGTTTACGTATAAAATTGGATGACTTCGATCGTGAACAGATTTTATCTGATTACGTAAATTCAGTTCGTTTCTTCTTATGTAATTAATTCGTAATGCAATAATAATTAAATCATTCGACAATCGGCAATTAAAAATTCTCGGCCGTTTGATAAACAATCATAGGATGCACATACTCCGTAATTTGAAAAATGACGCGTATCTATTGTTTCTGGGTAAGTTGGAGGGATTATGTATCGTTCTGATATCACGTAACGCTCCATTTTCACATTCTTAGCGTAACATTCCTTAATTTAGACACATACATTTAACTGTCGAGCAATTATTATATCACTATTATGCATTGCACTAGAGTCGTACTAATTATACTATTTCATACTGATCTCATATAGCGATCTTTTGCAGATACTGTTATACGATAGAACTTAATATTACTTAGTAAAACTTGACGTATTTTGCAAGTAATCAGTAGCGTGTACTAATAAATTGTTTTACACAACAGTAAAAAATTTTGGTAATAAAGTAAATGGAACTTTCCATGTAACACATATTTTACAAACTGAAAGTCATCGTTGCGAGTCAGCAATAAAGTAATAAACCTTCAATATTTACTCGCTGTTTAATGTTAGCTACAATTGGATTGATAATAACTAAAAAAACTTATATTTCTTTATCGTAAGTCTTTCTTCAGAAAGCTTTTCAATTGTAAAAGAGAAGATTTACAACTTGCCAATTCACCAATGTTATTAATTGGTAAATTATCATGTAAGATGGCTTTAATTTTTTACCTTTTAATCGAAGTTATGCTGTGTAGACTCTTATGAAACGGCGGCTAAATATTTTATGATAAAGAAGAACAAGGATAGCACAAAGAAATTAATGAAGCTTCGGTTTTTTCACTTTTTAAATTAACAAAGATGAAAATTATATTTTTTAATGACCGTATAACATGCTGACCAATGGCCATCGTGCGCGCGACTCTGCTTTTATTTTACAATCTGACGTTGGCGAATCGAATAAAACCTTATGACGTCATGTTGATTTTCTTATCAGCCTCTTGCGGTATCCCATAACAGATTGCAGTGGGAAAATCCTGAGTGGGAGTTCTACGCCGCTATATTTACACTAGAATATGATATCGCTTCCCCTCGAAATATTTCGATTCCATGAATTTCTTTCCTGGTCGAACGCGATACGGATCGCTTTATTTGCGAGGCAGATTCGTCGTTAATACAAGAATTTACGGGCTCGGGAACGACAATCGCGCGATAGGTAAATGATCGGCGGAAAATAAGAGGATTTACGGTGGCGCGAGATTTAAAAGCTTTGCGTGCGTAGTCCGGTCTGTTTCCCAATGACGCCCCGCGTTCTTTAATTTCGTGCAGTAGTAAACGTCCATTCAAATCAGGCAACCATGCGCTCGTTTCGTACTTTACGCGTATCATTAATCTCTTACGTTCGGGTTGATTGAAAAAACATCTACGTACGTCTATCTGGCGAATGCCATATAGAGGATAAGTAACTTTAACTTGTGAAGAGAAATTAATTTAAATATATTGTTTTTCTTTGTAGAATTCTATAGCTAAAACTGATTAATTGTACACTTCTATAACGTTGTAATAAATATAATGCTATAACGTTTTTATTATATTACATTATATTATGGTATACAGTACGCTATGTGCTAGAACGAATTGGTTCTTGAATCACGTTCGTTATAGCATCTGTTCGTTTTAGCTTACATTAAAACATATATATTTAGAAGTAACTCGTTCCAGATCCATAGTTTAAAGCAAGGTACAACGGTTTGAATAATCGTAAAACGTAATATAAATTAAAAAATAAGTGATGAGAGCGATATGAAACTTATTTATTTAATTGAAATCATAAATTGACGAGGCAAATATGTTTGTTAGCCTTCTTCAACAATCGATATCGTTCCGTAAACAAACCGCCGTACCTTTTGACTGTGACATTCGATTATTCGTTCGTCCTGGACCGCGTTAGTTTGTACTGTTATTCACGAATTTTTACGCTACTTAGTTGTCTTCTATCTACCGAACGAGAGAAAGAGAGATTCAAACAAATTCGTGTCGTCAGTCAATGTTTATTCTTTACCATAATAATCGTCGGAGTGGCCGATATTTTTTCGCGTTTGTTATAACATTCTGATTTTACTTATAAAAATTATTCGTTGTCTCGGTGTAATTAATCAATTATCTCAGATTAACGTAGTGGAAATCGTTTAACTAAATTGGAAAGCTGAGATTATGTGGTGGAGTAAGTTAAAAATTTGGGGATATGAGTTGGTTTGTGACTTCTAATCCTTAGAAGAAATATTTGTTTAATCCGATGGTAAATCAATTTACCATATGATCCTGTGTCGTAGCATGTTTTTTTAAGCTCAAAAGATACACTAAATTTTGTTGTAACAATAAAACAGCATCGTATGAAAAATGGCAGTGGACTGATTTACGCCACTATAGTTTCCAGTTTGTCGACGTATAATAATAACTGGTGTGCGCTATTTAATAATTTGGTATTACTAATGCTCGTAATGGAAATCTTCTTTGAAAACCCGTTAATTCTATTTAGTAATTCCAGTGAGCAGAGATTTCTGGGAAACTAGGTGCATTTTTCTGCCTTTCTTATCGTCACGACGATAATCTTTTACGACTGTAGGTCTAATAGAGAAACACGGGATGAGGTCACGCTTAGATCGAATAAACAGGGGCTAAGTTAAATGGAACAGTATCTATGATTGCCTGCCGCACCCTTTTCTATCTCCGGCCCTACCCTTTTGGTCACCATAGGGGGCTGCTCCGGTTACAACGATACTCAGTTACGTCTTCGATATTGTCACTCAACGACTCAACCCTTCTCATAGTTTTATATCGAATTAGACTCGATTCTTCATAGAAACGATTCTTTTACTCGATGTTGACAGGACGCTCATTTATTAAATTAAGAAATCTAGATAATTTATTTAAAATTGTTACGTATATCATTCAGATTCTTGTCGATTGTTCAAGAAAGTGTATTAGATAAATAAATCTCAATTTTAGGATTAACTGGAGAAAATACGATAAAGGAGTAATTTTCTATAAATACAATTATTTTGTTAAATTTGTGGAAATTGAATTCGTTATTAAATTAGAAATATAACTACATATTAGCTGGCGATAAATATATCAAGAAGATTATTAGAAAAAATTCTAATTTATCCAATTAAGTCTAAAAATTAGAATTAAAATAGAGTTAAGTCATCTCATGGAGTTTATCACTTATGTGTCTGTACTTATGTGAAAATGGTTGTAGAAACAGCCAGATGAAAACTTATAGACGAAGATATAGTCTAATTTGATAATAATTTTTTTCTTCTTTATATTCACACACTGTTTACGAGACAGGACGATCAGCAGTTTACAAACATACTTCTTAAAGAGCATCTCTTACACGTAATCTAAAAATTGACCTCTGTAGAATAATGTAGTAATCGTCAAAATCATTTCCTACTTCTACTACTCGTTATTACTAAAATAAATCTGTTACGCTAGTTCGCGGAAAATCTACTTCACGGAAGAGTCTCTCGATATGCCGAAAAGTTCCACAATCGTGTAAAAACATTATTCGACGATGAATTAAATTTTAAATCAAACTAATCAACTCGAAAAGTTATATTATTTATTACAAGATAATAAGATATTATGCAAATACCAATCGTACACTGTAAAGTGTAAACGAACAAAATTTCTCACAGTATTTTCCGCTTTCTCCAAAATCCGTTCGTAACCAGATCTCTCCTATATCTCTGCAATACCAAGGTTGCTATCAATAAAGCAACAAACGCGAATTGAAACGCAGCAGCTCATCGAAAACAAGCATTCAGCTGGAACCGGAACCTAGTCGTCTCTAACACCGCAAACTATCCCACTCAGGAACACAATGTCCGTTTCAATAAGGTAGCCGGTATTACTCCATAAACCGTGCAATAGCTACGTTTCAGCTATCTCGTACCAATTTCCATCACCGTCAAATACGTTCGAGCGTACAGGAACGAAAGTAATCGCTGTTTACAGGCGAATAGCCGCGAATATCGGCCAGATTCGTTCGTTTCTTGATCGACGGCCTTAAAACGAGCAATCATCGTTCGACGTAACGTCGTTCGTTTAGTAGGACGTTGTTTTCGATGAGATTTCGACGAGATTAGTCAGACCGTTTGGCGTATCGTCGATCGGTTGATCTCATTCGATACCGTGCCGTTTCATCGACAATCCTCCAACAATTAGCAAGAAAATTAAGGGACAATTTACCGGTGAATCGCGTCGTTAGAGGAGCGTCCGCTTCCATTGGCTCATCGATGATTACGTCGTCTCTCACGTGCACGGTGTCACAGAGAGACAGTGTCATTTCGCAAGGCCACGCTGTATATTACGAACGTCTAAAAGGGGTAGAGACAGGCCGTCAATTATGCACGCTTGCCCAATGGGTACGTATCTAGGCTTGCTACCGATTTTATTAACCGCTTCACGATACGGAACGTGTTATCGTGTAAAAGTGACATAAACAGAGACGCCAGAAACCCGTCAACCGTTGATACCTTTGGAACACGTTTGCACCGTTTTTCGCAGGATCATCCAATTGTAAAGGTTCTGTGTATCGTGAACAAGTATTTGGGTACTTCGAAATTATTGCGAGGACGATGGTTGACTAAAGGAGTAGAACAATTGGCATAGAAACTTTTAACGTGTGTGTTGTGCGAGTTATGTAAAATATTTTGAAATTTTCTTGGTATTACGATGAGACACGACCGCCACGATTATACCTTGATAAAATTTCGAATTGATCGGAAGTTACACGACATTTATTGCGGACATATACTTGGTAAAATATTAGAATATAACACGAATAACCATCTTAACCATATAATGAATTTGAAAGACGATACGCAGTAGGGTAGGTAGACTGATTTAAAGAATGTCTAGAAGAGGATCTTGAGAGCCGATTCATTATCCTTGTGCGGAGTATTCTGGGATTATGCAAATGTTTTCAACAGACAGCATGTACAATGATTTGCGAAAACGATCGTTCCTCAGATTATAGTTATTCGTAATTACCGTTGTACTTGGTGCTACGTTTGTACTACAGGATATTACCAAGTATGCGAACTATAATTGGCGCTTTTGCAACTAGTAATTACTTCTGTTTTCTATAATTGGAAATTCGTCGAAGGATAATTGAAATTTGCAGGATGAACTTGAACGAAAATTAGTCGGATGTGATTATTATATTCAAGACTAACGTTGTCTCGTAATATGCAACAAGCTTGATCATTAATTGTGCAAAATTCAAGATTGAATTTGGAGACGTTCCAGTTTAATCATCCTATCTTAATATTACACTTTGTTTTTTTAAGTCACATCGCATGTTTCCTCATATTTTACCTAACCTTGCTGTCTTACTTTATTCCACGTTCCAAGACATACATACGTATTGCGGTAGCATTATCATATCTCCCAAGGATTTTGATCGCAAAGTAACAATTCCAAGCTTAAGCGAACAGCTCCGTCGTTGCTACGCGAAGAGACAACGGTTTCTAAAATATTAGGTTGGATCTGAACAGGTTTAGGTGTGTCATGCGTTCGTTCTTTCAAATCTACTTAATTTCAAATATTTTCTTTTTACCAAAAATGACGTGATTTAATTAAGGAAAGCTTGAAAGTTTGAAATCTTGGTTCGTGAAAAAAAAGAAACAACATGAATCGCTATAGATTTTATGTTTTTCATGTAATTTAATTTGTTTCGTGCACGAAAAACACGGTTCGATGGAAATGCGCGATTCCTTTGACTAAATTCGGCATATTTAAGCTTAATAACGAAATACGGATTAAAAAGGTTTCTTGTATCTAATATGTACAATCGTAACGATTTTTGAGAATTGCATTTATTTGACGTACTCGGGAAAGCAAGACATTTACAGATTAATAATAAGTCGATATTTTTACACTTTGGATATTTCTAAGCAATTTATAATTATCCTCGGTTGCTAATTTAAGTTCAGAAATGTATAATTAAATTTAAAATCAATTCTGTATCAAGTATCTGATAATAATATGTAGTATTTCCGATATCTCATTATAATAATCAATATTCAAGAATTCTAATATATGCACGTATGTACGTGTATGTGTTACAAAGTATTTTGGGTATTTAACATCGCGTCGCGTCGGATATCTTTGAACCATCTTAAAATTTATCAAATCTCCAGGATATTTTGAATATTAAAAACCTTTACTGATATTTTAATGTCGCGAGGTATTTTTCTCATTTCTAACCTGACCCTGAAAAAAATTTCCCCGAAATGTTTAGAATATCTTTTCTTATATCGATCCGATTTGAAGGAAAATTCTCGACTCGACAAATTTTCAGTGTGGTTTTAAGAAAACTTGACAAAATGTAGAAATTCTCCAAAAAATTCCTTATGCGTTACCTTATGCGCTACCAGATAATCGTATTCATATG
Source organism: Bombus affinis (assembly GCF_024516045.1). NCBI lineage: Eukaryota > Metazoa > Arthropoda > Insecta > Hymenoptera > Apidae > Bombus > Bombus affinis. The sequence goes on along the minus strand of NC_066347.1, from coordinate 5,007,510 downwards.
CATATAACGATAGAACATTAGCTGAATATATCTGCTCCAATGAGTAATTAAATTGAAAGCGAAAACGTTTACGCACAATTGGAAGAAACAACGGGGCATTCTCGATTCTCGGGGAATACGATTTCACGGAAGCGATAGAGTTAATTAATTTTCAGCCTAACTCGGCTCATATATACGCTTCTCGACGAATCGTGCGAATAATCATCGATCGCAAAATGAAATATATTTCATCATACGCTTACGCTTCTGAAAATATTACGTATAAAAAGAGTAATGAGAAATTTAAATGAAAGAACAGAAGGAAGATAGAAATTGAAAGAGCGGAAGGTAAAGATAGAATTGCAAGCCAAGGATTTTGCCAACCTGGACCATTTCTTAGCCGTCAGGCTGAAAATAAAGAATATTATTATCATTACGTATAAAAAGAGCGTGCCAAGCAGTTGAACCCTTTCGCAAGCTTTATCATATAAGTGAAATATAGTAGCAAAAGGGTTAAGTATTCTTCACATATTTCGATAAGAAATATTTACCTATAAATCTTCGGCAAACAATCTTGTTTTTTATCATCAGTCTACCGCGATCTTTTTCCACTGATACGGTCGCACGCTACATAATCGAACACTGTCTAACTGGTGATTTTTAGATTTAAATATTCTTTGGTTATTTTAAATTTTGCAATTTTTTTTTAACCTCTTGTCGGATAATTCCGCAAAATAGAAAAATATGATTTATATGTTATATGTAACATGTGTACATTATTTTGCTTAAGAACATGAAACTATTTTTCTATTATTATCTGTCTCCTTTAGTATTTATCAAGTTAGCTTAAGTAAATGCAGTAATAATTGCTTCCCTGTCTACATTAACGATCTGAAACGTATTATTCCTTTCTAACGTGTTCTACGATTAAAATACGATCAGCTCATTGATCAGCTTTGAAAAGCAGAGAGAAAAGCGATGGTGTTGCAAACATTGTTTTTTAAATTCACCGTAGAATTTCTCACTATTTATATAATCTTCTTACAACAAAATGAACTTGTTAAAATTACTTATTTCTTGAGAACTAAGCGTCGAATCGCGTACCTATGTAATCAAAGTAAACAAACGATAAAAGAAATGTAGTTGATCAGTTTCGCTACTGAGAACCTCAAATGTTGCTCAGTTTTCCAACACTTTCTATACAATCAAGTCCGTAAAATTGGCTAAATTGCCAAACAGCATTTGACAATTATGTTCTCCGCGAGCATATCGTGTTTCAAAGAAGATACACGAAATTTCTGCAATATTTCATCGTGTCAGAAAATTGTTTTAATAATAGCTGCCGAATCGTGTCGCTTGAGAAAGAAGTCCAATAAAGTGTCATCCATATTTTCGTCGTCTGATTGAATGAAATAATTTTACGTTGACAGACGAACAAAATAGAATCGTGTCGTCGAGCGATGATGTATTATTGGGTTTGGCGTGTCCACGCCTGACGTAAGCTCGAGCGTAAAGTCAGAAGTGAGGGCCACGCCGACGATGGCACGTTTCGTCGAACTTTTCATTAGTTCGTCACGCGATCTTCCTGGCCCTTCAGTTATTCGTAAATATTACTTTTAATATTGACTACTACGACACTAGTTCTGGCTTTTCAATGTACGTATAATTGTAAAAAGCCCGGAATGTTGAAAACTACGCTTGAATAGGTTGATGGTAGTTTGGAGAATGAAAAATTAATTTGAGATACTTCGATGAACTTGATAGCAGGTGCAATTTGTTTAATTAATATCGATGAAAAATTTAATAATTGGGATAAGACTAAATTAATCCGCACTGCTGTTAGTATGGTTAGTAATTTAAAATTCAATTCATGGTTTAGTATTTACCTAAAACAAATTCATTAGCAAATAGCGCTTCTTCGTAAAACACATATTTTATTTTAAAATCTAATCAGCGAGGTATTAATTATCGTGCTGTTAATTACTGTCTTATTTAACACGATTCGATACTCGAGAACGTCTAGATAAGAAAGATAAAATTACATAGCGACGAAGATATTTCTTTTCATAAATTTTGCCTTAAACGTGAAACAATTGTTTGCCACCAAATTCCTATGTAAATTCACATTGACGCGATTATATATATATATATATATATATATATATATATATATAATCGCGTACTATATGTATAATATGTATATATATGTATAATCGCTTATTTATGTAATAATTCGTCTAATCATTCTTGGCTGGTAGTCATTTACGTTTCTTGTCGCTCTTTTTTTTCTGCAATATTCTTTTCGTGATTTACGACAAGAAAATCTTCTGTGAAAACACACGTGTTGGACAGATAACCAACGTTAGCCCTATTTAGCTCATTCGTGCTTAAATCGTGCAATATTGTTGCTAATTATTGATACGCGCAACTCTTAATATTGTAAGAATTAGAACAGTTAAGAAAAATTAGTTGAACCTGAAAATTCGTTATACCTTTAAAATGAATTATTTACAATTTGCAATATTTAGCGCGTTTGAAACTTGTTAATATCGCGTGGAGAATATATTTCGTATCGTTTCGTAAAAATATGTGTAATATATTTCAAGTATATAAAATATACTTGTAGGAAAAAATTGATACCTCCTGCGATGTAACATTTATTTAAACCTTAGGTGTAAAGTAATTTTTATAGTAATTTTTATGTAATTTAGAATAATGAATTCAATAATCAATTAATAAAATTTTGTAAAATATTTCATCTCCGTATACACGTTGTACAGTTGAATATCTTTTACTCTTTGGCGTTCGATGTAAAATTAAAAAAAAGAAAAAGAAAACTGTGGACATTGAACGCGTGAATGATCTATCGTAGATCAATCTATGCGGTAATTGCTTCACATACTTTATAAGTACGTGTTCAACTGATTAATAGAAAAGAAAATAAAACAGGTTCTTTCGCATCGTGAATTTTAATATGATATCATTCGATAAACACAGTGATTCTTTTTCAGAAATGCATGAATGAATTTTGCGCAGATTTTTGTGCAGACTTTGTGGTATTTGTGGTCCAAGACGGACATAAGGTCGACCGAAAGTATCGATTGGTCACGGATAAGACGAAGACAGAAATGTTTAAAAAATTTTGTGCGTTTAACGCGAATCAAAAATTGTTGATAAATGTTTAATATCGTGATATTAATTTGATAATATGATAATAGTTTACGTTGAATCACTTAAGATGACAAAGTCGGAAAACTGACGCAATATTCATAATTTCTAGGAACTCGTTTAACGTCGGTTTAGTCCCATCGTCACAGTGTGATGTGACATTTCTTATTTCCTCTCCTCGTTGCGCGTCGTCACATGATGCACGGTTATTACATTCGACGATAAGAAATTTTCACAGGCGAATATTTATTGACACATGACATATCCCAACAATTTAGGACAATAGTACTCGAAAATGTCGTAACGTGGCATTTCTAAAATGTCAGTGCCGCTATTAACAGCCTTGTTCAGAAATGGTCTCGCGAGCATTGCGAACCATTGTTATCTATTTAGAAGGTGTTTCGAGCTTGATGCGTGTCCTAATTTCCACTATTTGTAGTACAAATACATATATCTTTGAGAAGAATGTACAGTAGTTCACTGGAGTATTCGAACACTTATAAAATTCTTTCGTAGATACGTATATCATGTTTGTGATACGAAACATCTTGAAATTTCATTAGCGTAGTAACGAAACCTTTATCATCATAATTATAGAACGTTATCAGCGTAATTGTGGCAGTTATGTTCCATTACTACGTAGTAAATTTATATTTACAGACCTTAATTTTTAAAAAGGTAATTTAAAAAATGCAACCTAGGTAGACGATTGTGTTTGGGACGATTATGTTTTATTTACAAAATAATATAATATAATATTTTTGCGTATTACATGTGTATATTCTGTGCAATTTTCCACCTTTAGATTTTCCACAAATGCATAAAAATCGTAGTGCTAATGAAATTTCAAAATGTTTTAGATGACACACATAGTATATACGTGAAAGTTCTCTATTAATATTCGAATACTTTTGTCAACTATTGTGTATATTTGAGTCGAAAGAAGAAATATTCATTTCTTCGTGTAGAAAATTTCTGTCCATTTCAATAAAAATGTAACAAAAACTGATAAATGGTAATTTCATAGTTTTATGAATATCGATCGTAAACATTGATTGTTGAGTTGTTAGAGGACATTCGCAGAATACAATCTACTTAACATAATGCGCGATATGTACGAGAATAACACAAGTTCTTCGCGGAAGCACATCCTCATTAGGTCGGTGACTGAGCTCGACTGAAAGTAGCTGCGATTACGCTTTTGGAGTCCCATGGAGAACGTAATCGAAATACTTTTGTTCTTGGATTATCGAGGTCACGCGTGATTACTCATTCTCATACCTTTCTTTCACGCGAAGTTATTTTGAAGTCAGATTAGTAACTAATCGATGACACGAGTTAATGTCATTTATTAGCATTTCGTTTGTTCCGTGATTTTAATTACGAAGTTAATTTTAATACAGGAAATTTATTCCGGCCTTTTATGCAATTATTATTTTTTCTGTTATTGAAGTTAGTTGAAATTGCGTTAGAAGATCTCTAAAAGTATATACTCGGTTTTTAAATCTTCCAAAGTAATCGAACCTTACGCCGACTATATAGTTACTTGCATGATCTTTAAACTTAGTATAGGCTAAGACCAAACGTAATATTCTTTCAAGAAGCTTGTTTATGTTTATGTATACGTTTTATTTGAACATAAAATGGTATTAACACACTATAAAATATTATACCATTGTGTATTGTACCATTATACAGGTACATTCTACATAAATAAAAAATATGAAAAAAGATTCATATTCGATTAAAAATCTGTTTTTATTGGAAATAAAAAATATATTCAGATATACGACACTACGATCATATGTTATGTTAATACGATAATTCACATCATATCGGTGAAACATGGGAAACATCTGCGAGTCCTTCAACGTGAAACGAAACACTGTCCACATCGAGAAGAGAAGCAATACTCAACTAAACGAGCAAAAGATGAGAATAATTAAATTATAATTAAATGAGAATAATTAAATAATTAAATTAATGAGAATAATAAAATAAATATTTAAATATTGAGTTTAGTAACTCAACATATAAAATTCATTTATTTTTAAAGAACAAATTAAAAGAAAGAGATCTTGAATTATTACTAAAAGTTTGCACTTTCTATTTCTTTCTCGAAAAAAAGAGAAAGAGAAATAATAAGAAACAGGATGAGAATCATATACGACATATTTATATAATCGCGCGATGTTTTCGATGTAACAAATAATATTTTCTCGATAAACGAGAAAGAGAAAGAAAAATAAAAGCTCTGATTAAAAACGTTGCGTGTCGTTTGAACTTTCGTGTTTTCCTGTGGGTAGACCGGCGTCGTGGTATCCCCACCTACAGAAGCTTTTTCCTCGATCGAGGCGCGCACCGATGGGGAAATGCCGCTTCGCCGTTTTGCTCGTCAGTCGAGAATGGCGTAAGCTTCCGACCGGACGGCCTTTCCGATCGGTATACACGCTAGAACGTTTCTCATTCTTCGTGATCCACGAGACGCCGGAGGATCGGTATCGCGAAACGTGAGTTTACATCCTCGAGTTGTTCTTCTACGATCATTTCCTTCGTTTTCTTTCACTTTTTCATCGACGAATGAAAGTTGCCAGTTAAACGTGCTCGATTTTACCAAGTGCCTCTCTTTGTTACATTCCGTCAAGTTACACGCGGCTGATCAAATACAAAAGCACTTACTTGTTAAATAAAAAACAGAAATAGCATGATCGTCACAAAGTGGAAGATTCGTACAGTGACATAGAGTGTCTGTTATTTTAACTCTGCGATCACTTCAGTTTCCAAAGCTGAAACTTTTGCGAATTCGCGGGAACGCCGACGAATCTCGTGGCCAAGTTTGATAATTATCAGTGACAGCAACGAGTGTGAAATTGCTGGAAAATAACTCGTTTCTATCTGCAAAGATTGGAAGAAATAGATAAACCGAGTGATCGTGGTCGATCGGTTAAAATTGAACGCAAGGTCGGCCGTGTTCCTCGAAAGTTATTTTTTTAAACGGTCGTCGAACTTGTGTATTTCTCAGCTTCTTCGATCGTTTTCGTTCGAAGGAATAACGTCGATAAAAATCGAGATTCCCCACGGTTGAAGAAGATTGAAAAGATCGTTGATGGAATTGGTTCAGTTTTCGAGCAACGTAGTTTCGAAAGTCGTGATTTCGTTACCGCTCGACTCCTTGAATCTACCTAGGGGAAGGTGGTCGATCGCTACGAAGGATTTCTCGCAACCTTGACCCACTGGGATCAATTCGTTGTTACGATTATAAAACACGTTGGACAAACTATGCTTCGGATCGAAGCCTTATAGATATTTTTCGCCGATGAGAAAATATGGTTTTTTTTATCTGAACGGTGAACAGTTCAGCAACATTTTTAAAGTGTTCCCTCGACGAACAATGTTTCCGTGCTGGTTGGACACGATTTTCGTGGTTGCCGAGGTATAAGTTTGGAACTGAAAATTTATGTACGTTTTTGGTTTTATGGTGACAAAAGGTGAGAACGTCAGAACGTGTGATTTCTACTATGCGAAGACATGAATTCTGGTGCTCTTCAAGGTATTCTTTATTTCATGTTATATGCTGATAATTATTGGTTAGTTGTTATCTATAATTTTAATTCACATGCTACTTTCGTGCTTCGATCTGAATTATTTGAAGTCCGAGCTGCGCTTACATATGATTGGTTCAGAAGCCACATTGATCAGCTCCATAAATTGAAACATAACATAAAAAATAACGACATGGCGCTACGGACACTGTCTCTTCAGTTTGCCTTAAAATTTCCCATTATTTGTGTCATCTTATGACAAATGGATATACGAAAGCGTCGTTTGTTTCTTGAGACCTAAATGTTCATTGTACATATGTAACGAAGAAATTAATAAAAAGTGGAGTTGATTGATTTGACTTGCGAGAGGTTCCTATTTCTATCGAATTCAATCTTATCATGAAAAAATATGATTCGCACAATATCGAGTGCATCTCGCAACGTGGAATCACAAAAAACTAAATATCCAATTAATTAAATTATGTGTATTTAATTATTATTTTTTTTCGATCGAGTAATCTATTTTAATGTCCCAGAGTCCCCTTTAATTTGTCTCGCCACTGAATAAATTCCCGGTGACATTCGCGAATCATCGCGTACGATAATCTCAACAATTTGTCAGGATCAATATCTCTGACGGGGTGGAGAGGCACTAAAAAAGAGTTCATTGTAACACGCGATCGATGAGAGAAACGTTAACACATCGCACTCCTCGGCCGGTCTCGTGTTAAGCGACATGGCCGATTAAATGCTGGACATTTATTTTCATTGCTCTTGTACCGTAATCGTGAATAATAATTCACCGAAATAAGTAGCGATCCACGGTATATCACCAATTAAACTAAATACGATCAAGTTCGAATAAAATAGATTAAACTGTGTATACAAGAAGAAAATGCGTTAACTGTATAAACAAAATGTGTATGAGCAATTATGGAACATTTTAATTTACAATTCTTTAAGTATTTACCTTGCGCATGGTTTTTTAAGGCAACACGTGGTTACTGATGTTTATAACGAAATTTGAGAAAAATTTAAAGATAACGTACAATGATTTCAGCGTTCTATAAAATTGTACGGGACGTTCGAAAATAGATGGGTATAATTTAGAGGATCTGTATATCGTGTGATGTATTGTATAATGTAACGTATTTTTATGGTGGCTCTTCATCATTTATTGGCGAGTAGTATAATAATCTTTCCGGATTTTTATAAATAATCCTCTGTCGACCTCGTTTCGAGTAAACAATGGAACTACAAATTTTTCGAATAATCGAATAAAAGAAGAACGTGAAAAGATTGAGAAGAAAAAAGCGATGTAGCCAGAACGATCGTGGATCACTGTTGAAAAATACGATAAATTCGAGTAAAAGTAGACAGTGTATAGATACGGTTGGCAATCGGCCAATCGTGATATCATGAATGTATGCATCGTGCGTACTGGCTGTGTTTTCCAAATGAGCTTCCGTCATACGGAGGGAATACTTTTGTTTCGCGATGAAACTGGTAAAACATTTGCTGCTAAGGCGAGCGTATTTTCGTTTTATACCACTTCAGTCTTGATTTTAATCTAACTTTTCGTTTAATTATTTCTTCGCTTACAATTCGTATATCGTAAGCGTATATCAAAGATACAAATGTGCATGGAATACATATAATATGCAAAAATATATAAAATATCCCAAGTAAAGCGTTCTTCACAATATTTTATAAATAAAACAATTTTCTAGATTCTATTTTTTTTTAATCCTACTATTCTCATTTCATCACCTATTTTTCGCCTTTGTATCTTTTCGAATGTCTTCTTTTCAAATTCTGAAATATCGTTAATGGAAACATCTTTATTCGTGAAAGGTGTGAAGTGAGTTTGCCACAAAAGTAATAAAGTCAAATTTAAATATATATCGAAATGTAGATCTCATTTTCCTTCATATTAATCATACATATATATTCACATATATAGCCAATGAGAACAGCTAAGCCAGTTACAATACATTCGTAAGAATACGCGAATTTGCGTAAATATCTGTAGTCTACTTATAAGAAACGAAAGAAAGATCAAATTACCAGACATTTTCCAATTACGTGATTAATCACGGAAACTATAAATAGACCTACATCGAGCTCTCCATCCAACGCACTGTTATTTTTTTTTCTCATTTCAAACGAAGCGCGTTGATCGTATCAAGTCGCAATATTAAAATATCATTTCATTAGAGGAGAAGTTTAGAATGATTATTCATCCATCATGTAGAAGGAAGTGAGTCACCTAGCTATCGAGACATTTTCTGAAATGTTTTCTCCGTTGGCCATTCTTCGTTGTTTCTGTATACTCGTTAAGTTGCTTCTTTCATTATCTCTACTTCCCCTTCGTCTCAAACCCCCAATCCTCTAGAAACGTTTCTGTTTCCAACCCTCTGGAAACGTCTTGTATGGCATAGCAAAATATACTCTACTCGTTGGTTGTTCCTTCTTGTTCAACTCTGCTGCCTCTCGTTTTTTTGGGAACAGCGCGTGAAAAAGATCGGAGTACAAAAGCGAGAAGTCGCGAACCGCGTCGAGATCAATTTCAGACCATTCGTCTCCGAACCAGAAATTATTTCTGACCCGATAGTTGCAAAATCGGACAATATCAACTCGGGATCATGGTCGTTCTAGGCATATTAGTCATTTATACCAGCGCTTGAAGATGTTACGATCAATTGTACGTGCTGAATTGCTAGAACACGTGTCTGATTCGTCAGATACACATTGTTGTTTTATTGGTTTTATGGTCTGGTCGCCGCAAATTCTTCTAGTTGCCACTTCTTGTGCAAGTTTCAATTTTTTTATGGACTCTGTGTTAAACGAAATCGTATTCAAGAAATAGAATCATAAAATTATACATGTTTCTTAGCTCTTGATTCCGACGAAAGAATAGAAGAATGTTGGTCTTCTGGTTTGATAGAGTTATGATTTATTTTAACGAAAAGCTTATATGTAAGTTTGTGAGAACAAAATTATAATAATGTTTATAATATCCGGGGCACGACTTACAACTGCACAGAAACAGTTAAATGATTAATGATTACCTGTCGTTATTCTAACTAAAACTTATGTTATCTACGGCGAACTCCAATTAGCGATCCTCGTAATCCTGTAACTATAACGTAATTATTCTGAAATAATTATACCGTGGTATGTAAATATTGAAAATGCGTTGGTTCTTGCTATTTCAAGAGTATGAACTTTCGAACTCATTTCTTAAAAATACTACCAATAAGGTGTTAACGAGAAATCTATTTTTTTCTATAGATATATGCTTAACTTTTGTACATTTATTTCAATAGTGTTAAAATATGATTTCAGTGAATCTTTTTTATGTGACCATGTACAAGTCTCTAAAATTAGAGGTAAAACGTGGAGTGTCGATTCAGCTGTATGCACGCGTCAGCAAACAGGTGGTGGATTCGTTCCTGTGTACGATCGCGTATTTCATACAATTTTTTTAAACAAGTAAAAAGTTTGAAAGTATATAATTGTAATATTCTTACTTATTTATTTCTTTTTTTTTATCAAATAGTAAGTCATTTTTTTTAGTAATAATTGAGCTTGATTTTCGAATTTCGCTAAATACTTTCGCTGTATGATAAATACAATGGAAGGTATCAGCCTTTACAAATTTTTGTATATTTTACAATTTTATATTTTATTGAAGGATAGATTTTTCGAATTTTACTACTTTTATCTTACTGTATCAGTATAATTGGAACTAGTGGTATTAAATTTTGTTTGAAATTTTATCAGATCGCAATTTTAGGAAGATAGTTTTGGAAATCACTTTTTAAAAATTTATTTAATGACGAGAATTTTCAATCTTATGGAGAGGGTGTGGCATTGAAATATCGTACAAAAATATCGTCATGCGTTTAAGAGATACAGCAACTTTGATCTATGCAGTGAAAATTTCTATAGCAATGAAAAATTTTATTTGGAAAAACGTAATTCATAATTATCGCATATCGTCAAACAAAATAGAAAAATTGATGACGAAGTACCACTTTGATATGTAGTGAATGAAAAATTATTAGTTTCATAGACCAAATTAATAAGTTTAGATCTAAACAGTACAAATAGATACATAGTCATTATTTATAATAATAAAGATATGTTGTAATGTAGATAATATAATTGTTCTTTGTTAAATCACTAATGGGAAGCGAATATGCGATATGTATTATGGTAATGACTAAATATAAGATAAGCATTGTGACCAAAATAAACGAAAGAAACGATTCTGTAATCTGTAACATTATCTATTTATTTAATGAATGAAACAAATCTCTACTCGAATTTCATATTTTAGTTTTTAGTTCACGAAAATATGAACCCTATATGCTATATACACATCCTATAAAGCATCGTATAAATGGTAAAAAAATTCATCACAAACAATATTAGTACCTTTAAAATATAGCAGTTTCTCACGTATCAATTCTAAACGTATCAACATGTACGAGGCTATCTAAAAGATGTTTGCGTAGAACGTCACGTTCGAAACCTCTCGACGAAAAATAAGATACAAAATCTCGCACGATATCTGTAAAATTTAAGTTAGCAAGATAACGCAATCGCAAGAATAAGAATACAAAACGCTACAGGAAAACTCGAAACGATATACATAACACGTAGTCTTCAAAGAAAAACTGCTACTGGCATGACGATACGTTTTGCGAAGGGTGAAAGGTAAATTGTTTGAACTTGCGGAGAACGTGGTGGCTGACATGAAGAAGATACAAATTATTGGTCACCTTTTTGAAACGATAAACGATGACTGAGCGTTTACCGAGCGTTAAACGTTATCTCGACTGTTTTACAACCCAAAGTGTTTCGCGTTATGATATTTGCAGCGACGTGAGATACCTTTGCTCCTTATCGTCATCAAACATTTGCAGTGGCGATGTGCCTTACAGAAATAATACAATTCTTTTTTCCCCCTTCTTATTTGTTTTAGCGACTCGTGTTCGACAAACACCGTGGTTATTCGACTACGATGACGGGAAATTTGAAATTCTTGTGTTTCGTTTTATGGCTTGTGTTAGCCTGGCTATGATTGATAATGTATGAGCAGTGATGGATTATGTGCGTCAACCGAGGAACGTGTATACATATAGTAATTGGTAGATACGATTAATTTTTGTCAATAGCGAAGTTAATTTAGGATTGATAAAATTCTTTTAAATTAGTTGTTTAATGGGTTATTCCTTTTCTGCGATCTTCGTAGTTACGAATCGAAAACGATTGAATGGAATATCGGATAAGAATATCGGAAACATTAAAAACCCATGTTCATAAATGCTTTTACACATAAAATATTCGTTGTATGGATTCCAATTATATGGTCATATATATGCATGTACTTATGTACGGAACAGAAAAGGAGAAAATGCAATTAATTATGAAAAAACCAAACTTTATTATAATTTATAATTCTTACATACGGTCTTGAACTCGATCTCACAAAAAGTTATATTTCTCTTGTTTCTGTGGAATGAATTAGAATGTATAAACAGATCGCTACAATAATATAGACTATCGTCTACACGTGTATTTCGCTTTGCTAAATATACTTCACTACCCGAGTACTCGCGTACTAAAAATTGCACGAACTAAAATACTGACACATTAATACCCGTGCGTTTAAAATACACGTGACACAAAGAACTCTATTTGTTCCAGCTTTTCCTTATCACTTGCCTTTATTATACGATTATTAATTGAGTAAAACTATTATTAAAAAATTATTATGAAGTTGACGTCGAATGCTTTTTTTTCTTTTCTTCCCTTCGCATTTTAACGATTGGAACAGGGACGCTGCGCTGTGTCGATTTAAAACAAGAGAGCACTGAAACAGAACTAAATTGATTTCTTTGAGCAAGCGCGAGCTGAAACAACATCGTATATGGTACTGTTGTGTATCTAAATTAACCCCTTGACGACCTCTGTATCTCATATGGACAGTGCATTTTTCAAGTATATATCGTCTGCATATGCGACTTTTTTATTTGTTCTACTCTCGGTGTAATCTATCGTATGATTTAATTTATCTTTATTGTGACATTACGTTCTTGATCTTCACTGGTCAATATAATCGTTTCTTTGATTACTATTAATGTCGTCATTGTTTATACATAAATCATTTAATATAAATTTCACTTGAAATTTTTCATTGTCACAGATTACATTCGTCGGAGATTAACGTTGCGTTTGATTCCCTGATTAAAGTATCATACACATACATACGCGAGCTTTGACATGTATGTATATATCGTTGAAAGATGCATTACGATACAAAGAAAAATGTTAGTCTTCTCTGTGTTCAATATCTACGAAATTCAATCCTTTTCTAAGAATATATTTTCTTTAAAGTTCTTCTTGATTTTCTATAGCTACTCCTAATTATAAATCATAGGCCAGTTTGATTAGAAAACATAAATTAGGAATTACGTAGTTGTTATTACTGGATGGACTTGTCGTTCAAATAATTAACACAATTTTCATCGTGCATTGACTATGATATCTTAAATTTCAATTATCGCAGTAACTAGCCCATCGATATTTTGCGTCGTCATAATAAATATGAACGGTAGCGTAATGATAACGATAACTGATAAGCATTATAAATTTGTCTAAGAATAATCTCAATTTTTTAGCCTCGTGCAAATGTTCACTGGTTTCTATGTGTTTAAAATAATTCTACATCGAACTATTACGACTGTATGCTTATGCATGGTATAAAAAGGTGTACGTATTATTATACTCCAGTACTTTTTAGTATTACAAATTAAGTCTGTCTGCATCGAACGATTAATCTAAAATTGCTAATTCCTTTGTTCGCTCATCTGTATATTGTTAATCTCGTTATCGTGTCGATTTCATCGTCCTTCCCATTTATTCCACTAAATTATATCGGTGTTCGTGGAAATCGTTGACAAATTGGCACACTCTATGATTATGTTTTAGCCACGACCCTATTAAAAACCTATTGATTTTTCGTTATTTCTGTGAAATACGTCAATTCGTACGCGATTTCAAACGTTTGACCACCCAAAGAAAGAGCGTCAGTATTGATCCAATTCCATAATTTCTTACGACTGCTACTAATAATACGTGGCCACCTTACAGTCCTGCAAACTTATTATTTGTTTTCATACGACCAGATTTAAATAATGCAAAGTTGCATACTTCGTACTTAACTTCGAAGGTATACGTAACTTCTTCAGAACTTGACGACGTCTGATTGAAATAACTTTTACGGATTTCCTTTCGTGTCTTCTTTTTTATTGTTAACTCGTAACTCTTGTTATTTCATATTTGAAAAAATTGATACTGGTTATTTAATCTTTTATTTATTTACTTTCTACGCTATTTTATAAACATAATGTTTGTTTAATAACTTCTTGTTAACGCCTAGATACATATTTCAGATATTCTTTTTTCAATGCACAACTGCAAAGCGAAGTCAATGAAACTGTAGGAATTTTCATCTTTGTCGTAATTTGAAGTTGTACTTATGGCGATGTATAACTTAATAACCACAAATGTATGTGCAACTTGCAGTGTTATCTTTTGAAATGATGAAATTCAGTTAGTTAGTTTGCCGAGCACTAAGTTAATATTCATAAGTATACCTTTGAAAATTGCAGTTAAGAGAAATATAAAGTTGAAAGTCGTAGAAGAGTAAATTCCTCGTGTTTAGAGTGTTACTCGGCCACGCTAAAATCTGTTGCAACGCTCGCAAAGCCTCAAGTTGCAGATTACATTCCGCACACAGCGTATACGGCGTTAACTCAATTAACATCCCAGGGAGGATAAAGCATACGTTAAACTCTCATTCATGCCGATAGCTAAAACCTTCGAACGTCATCGCAAACAACCTGTGACACGAACATCAAACAAATCCCCGAAATAGCGTACAGACTCGATGTTTTCTCAAAGAGAGCTTCCCTCCACTACCTTTCTAAGCTAATTATTCGATTTCGAACTATTTTCAAAATTAGAGATAAAATTTCAAACAAAAGATTGATGCCCGTAACATGAAAAGCGTTAATGATGTTAATAACACTAAGCTTTTTTTTATTATGTCGCACAATCGTGTAAAATAGAGTAAAGACGAAAGTTATAATGTCGTAGGTTGTAGGCTAATGACTATAAGTATAAAGAGCGGAATCTATCGATTATAAAATAGACGCTATTATATGACATCTATATTTCTTTATTATTTGTTCAGTATATTTTATATCTTTTATATTTATATATCTCATACTTGTCATATTTCTATGATACGTATGACTCGTATTATTATCTCAAAAGATGGTATAATACAAAATTACACAAATAGATTTATCTAAAAATTATAATCACACAATTATTAACTTATCAAGATCTCAATTTTTGTTCAGTTTCATATCGAGATAGTACGTGCTGTTAGTAATCGAAACTATTAATGTTTCAATTACGAAATACGAAGCTTTATTTGCAGTTTCTATAACGTGTAATAAAAGCATGTATGAAAGCGGCAAAAAATATTCATTTAAGTAACTTTTGAAACAAGTTGTAGTTGATAAATATCTACACCCTTTGAAAGCTTGAACTCCCTACAGTTCCCTTTCACATTAGTTCTACAATAAAGGACGAGTTGCACGGGTAATTTCATCCTTCTAATGGCTCGCTATAAATAACTACGTAAAAAGTATTTTTAAACAGCGAAGGAAGGATAAAAATAGGAAGAAAAGCATGAGGTTTTCGTGCGAATATTTGCCGAGCATTGTAGAATTTCGGAAATAGGCCGACAAAGGCTACAGTTAAAGGTCGATTAACGCCGCTTTCAGTCGATAGGGTTGTGATTGTTGCGTGTTTGTGAGCCCGTAGGATTGCCCCTACAGTACCGTTTTATCGGGGTCACAAATACAGTGGGAATGAAAAATGCTCGTCAATGAAGAACTCTCCATGTAGGTCGACGGTCAGTGTCGCTAGTAGCATGATTTCGCTCTTGTTAATAGCGATAGGTGCGATCCGCTAACGTTACACTTCTGTCACCGTTACAATGTAAAGCTTTTAATATCGAAATCGTCATCCCTTAAACCGATGTTCCGAGCGACCGACGCAGCGCCTCAAGAAGAGTAATCTTGGTCACATTGTTTCGTAGAACCAGAGCTTTGTAATTTTTTGTACAGGAACGGTGATCCTGAAGATATTCTGATCTAGAAGAACAGGGGTAGGTGACATCTATTATTCGTAAAAGTGACTCACAGTGTACGTACAATAAAATTTGTATTTAGTATGGCATATAGGTGTAGCTTTTGAAGCTATTCTGGTATTTTCGTTTTCTATAATTTTCTTTAGTCTATTAAAAATAACTAAGACCTTATATTATATGTAATCGTGTCGTTTTTATGATAAAAATGAGACAAATTATATTTAATAGAACTTTGTACGAAAGTTAGTACGAAAGTGCTCTGGCACTTCACTGGCTAATTTTTGCTGGACCTTTCACCTTCGAAAGACAGAGTTTAGAAATATTTTTTTTGTGCCTTTTATACTCCATATAGCCATAACATTCTGAAAATATGATCTAAGTGTATTATAAAGGGCATATTAAAAAGTCGATGATTCTATAACGATAAAACTAGTTCTACATATTTGTAACTACATATTAGTTAGAGTCTAACAGTTGGTTGATTTATCAAACTTCATTTTATGAGCCATTCTGTTACTTGTACGATGTTATACGTACATATACTGTTTATAGCGTTTCCTTTTAAATCAAAATGTGCCCAAAGATTACTGTAATTCGGTTGCTGATCGTACCATTCAACGCGTTGATTCCAATCAACTGGTGTTTCGATGAATCACTGGTAAAGGTAACCTATGATATTTACGGAAGGTGGAATGATTTTCAAGCGGGCGAGCAGAGCACGCGTTGTTCGGTTCGATATCGGGTGAAACCACCAGGCGAAACGGAAATGGAACTATGAAGAATTTAACACTGTCGGAACTCCCTGCTGTTGAATATTATCGCATCATTTTTTCATATACCTTTGAAACTTCCCTCAAGTGCAAATAATGTTTAATTAATATCCTTGAATTATTGACGAATCGTCGATTTGAGTCAAGTTACTCAATTTTTATTTATATTATATTTATACTCTAATTTTATGTAATAAATGTCATTCATGACACGTCTCACGTAAAATATAAAATACTAAATTGCTAAAATCAAATATTTATTATAAATTAAGTAATCTAACTTTAGTCTGAATTGCGTTGTAATTTGTATTATATCTAACAAAGACCATCAATGGCATTTATCACGTGAAACGTAAAATAAAACATATCAAAATTAAATATTTCAAATTAAGCGATCTAATTCAAATTTAAATTAAATTGTGTCGTTATCCTTTATGATTCAGCTACGACCATGTACTTTAAAGAAAAAGAAACGTTAGGTATTATTCAAGAGAAAATGATAATGTGAAGTTGTTATAGTAGGCGTGTTTCATCGTGATTTCTAATAAACTTATAACGTGAAAAAAGTTCCCTGCTTTATTAATGCAACTCTTCGTTATGTACGAACACGTCAGATATGAAAAACTTTACTGTTTGAATCCAAGGATACATGCATACGGAATAAGATCGCGGACGTCGCGACTTTGCTTCGATTGACCGCTAAGCTCGTTGGTTCTTATGGATCAGCTGTGTGTAGTTCTGACCCATTGCCCTTCGGATTTCATATCCCACTTGCTGCACGAATTGCGTGGTTGCTTAAAAATGTACTGGCGATGATGAAAGTGATACAAGTTATAGATTCTTCGTACCAAGTACTTTACTTAGTTTACCTAACTCTTGTTCACGTCGCTATTTTGCTTTCCTCTTGCTATAGTGTAAAATGATGAAACAGAATAAAGTGCGATTCAATAATTCTTAATTCTGCACTTACAGTCAAGCTGTACTTTTCGGGACAGGTACAGTTTCTCATTAAAATAAAATTTATTATATTGATAAAATTATAGAATTCAACCATTGAGATGAATTAAAATTATTCATGGAAACAGGAAGTGACCTCACCGTAAATATAAAATATATCAATGGAGTATTTCTGGGTGATATTTAGTTGAATAGTGTTATAGGACAAAGATTCCGTGATAAGAGAATACCACTTTGAATCGATTTATTCAAACATTTTCAATGCCACATTTAATAACAGGGAAAATACTACAATAACTGTACAGGTGGTGCACAACAATATTATCTGATTGCAAATTGGTTTCGTTTGTCCAAAGCAAATTGATTATTCAAGGACCATCATGATTTGTTATGTATCATACTTGATCGTTGCATACGTATGTCTATTTTGTCATGATGTTTCTTCTAAAAATAAATACACAAATCTTTTTATCTATATTTTCTCTCATGAAACACGCTCATAATGCTGAATGAAAATGTTTCATTTAGAATTTTTTCATTTCTCAAGATACATCAAAATATTTGAGGTTCTCTATGTAATTTATCTTTTATGTATACTTGTTACAAAATATATAATGACTAAATATCTTAAGTCGAACGAAGAAAAGCAAAGACAACTCGGAAAAATAATGAAACTTCATTTTTTTCGCATATTTATCTACAACGATAGACACTAAATTTGAACTAGGAAGGGCAGAAAACTGTTTCACTCAAATATACGCATTTAAAGATGCATTAAAATTGAAAAGTGAAAATGAAAAGCATTACCACCAGAATAGTTTATATATAAAAATAACAATTTTGTATTTTACGCATGTCTTATACATAACTTATCGAAGTTTGATTTCTAATTAAAGGTTTGTCATGTTCTGTTACAGCGTGTGCTCGCAAAGCTCAGTGTGGGAGGGGGTAAGTGAAACTTGGCGACGAGCAGGGAAGGTGTTCTCGGACACCAAAAGCTGGGGCACCCTGACGAGGAGGTCCTGGAGGAGGAGGTGGGTCGTAGGAGAGAGGAAAGAAAGGAGGTGACCATTCACCCCACATGGACGCCACCCCCAAAGGACCCCCCGTACCCCCCACACCGGATATCCTGTCACCATTATTTAGCCGCAGAATATCCGACCTGAACGTAAGGGCACCGTTCTTTGCCCTGCATTGTCCTCAACGTTCTCGTCGAATATCGAGACATCCGACACTTGATGCTTGTCGTACGAAGGAAACGGCCGCCTACGCGTCATCTTTATCTTATACGTGCCTCAATTTCTCTCGTCTTTTTCGCCGTAAATTGAAACAATTGCCGATTCTCTATCTCCACGTTGTCGATAATAATAATCAACTTCTTGGAACACGGAAGTCGAACATCCGGAGTAACGGTATAACGATATTAATTGCAATATCGGGAAGATACACTGGTTCCTGGTGTCCATTGGCGAGGATCACTGTCGATTCGCGAACGACAGCTCCAGCTGCGAGAAACAACGTAACAGCGCACGTAACAATATCACAATTGTCAAACGGGAGCAGCAGGTCATTTTTTACCCTCGTTTTTACACCACGGCGGACGTGCCGTAAGTTTGATGCATTTTTTACAAAATCAGTCGCCAAGCGTCTTCGAGCTGAGGAAGTACTTTTAACAGGCGTCACATCTCGCGCGAAACATATCTACAGACTCCGTCCAAAAGCGCCTAACTCCGAGCTGCAGCCTAACAGACCACACAAACAATGTCGCGCAGCGCTGCCACGCGTCCTATGCAAGGTGAGTGATTATTAAATTGATTAACATACAGGTAACTTCATAAATGGAAAACTCACGTAATTCGTGATACTTGTTGATGCAATTTTATTGTAATTAGCCTGTGTATATTCGCTCGATGATTCTCATTGTAAACAGTAGTCTGATGCAAATGTACAGTACTGTGTAAAAGTCTTAAATCATCTAAAAAAGGAAATGTTTATATAAATGTATATAAAGATAGTTGGTGTTATTCTAAATTTATTGTTACTATTCAAGAAGTGTTTTATCCAAGAATTAATAATTGATACTTTATCTGATCTTTCTTGTATAATCTTTCAATACATTATTGCGTTCTTTTTCCCTTTCTTCATATAACTTACTTTTTAAGTAGAGGCCTGAGAGAAAGTAGTCTCAAAAATTTGTAAGAGGATATCTAAAGATCTATATATAACAATATGTAGAAATATTTTCGAAAATATTATTACAGTAAGGTATGCTATAACGAACAACTTTCATGACTAACGTCAGAATCCTATAATGTAGAAAAATGCTACAACGAGCACAAAGAAATATCGGTTGCTCCGGCGAGATTTTTACTCCGCGTTCGTTACGATCGTAAAGAGTAAACACTAACTGATGATACGAGTATGTTCGAATCTCTCTTTCTCTCGTTCAGTAATATCTATCACGTAGAAGACAACTAAGTAACGTAATAAATCGTGAATAATACTATAAACTAACGTGGTCCAGGATGAACGAGTAATGATCAATTTATAATTCCCATTAAATAAATAAATTTCATATTGTTTTTATCACTTATTTTTTAGTTTATATTACATTTTACGATTGTTCAAACAGTTGTACTGGTGATAATCTTGTTTTTAACTGTGGGCCTGGGACGAGTTACTTCTAAATATATACATATGTTTCGATGTATGTTGCAACGAACAGATGCTATAACGAACGTAGTTCGAGGACCAATTCCGTTCGTTCTAGTGTAGCTTACTGTAGTTACCATTATAAGATCATTAAGATAGGTGATCTAAGGCTTTTGCATAGTGCCATCTGAATCTAATCTTTGATTAATGAGAAAAGTATCTCCTTGTCCAACTGTTGAAACGATACAGTGTATGTTATTATTGTTACATTTGTCATAATAGCGTTTCACGGACGTTTAAAGTTTATCGAATGATTGATAACTCCCTCTACGAACCGCATCCGATATCTAGTTCACATTACAACAAGTAAAAACATTATTACATGTTACACAACTTCCGCTATGTGTTTCGCCCTGAAACTTCCAACATTGATTCAAAAGATTTAACTGTTCTGGCAATCGCTAACGTAGCAATCCTCTTTACCCCCAAGCGGTGGATGTTTCCCGACAACAACGAACGCGGTGGTTGTTGCCTTGAAATGTTCACGGCACCACCGGCGAGGTGACTTGTGGCGCCGTCAAGGGACGACGCCTTGAAGTCTCTCGACGATCATCGAACAATACCTCGTTCGACGACTCGGGTCTTCGTTGTACTGTTCGAAGTGCAAAGCACGCCGTCGTGCAACGGCACCCTCGTGCAGTGCATGAGAGACGTGAGATGTATACGCGGTTATACGACGTGTAACTTTCGATTCCTGTATTCCGCGATATGGTAATCTGTAAATAGTAGCATATAATTCGAGTCGAAGAGGTGTCAGAGATAATGGTTATGGTGACGATAGTGCTGACAGTGGCAAAAAACATAGAACACCGGCGGTGCTCGATGTGTTCGACAATCATCGAAACGATAGATGGTGCCCACCCAACACGCACCGATTGATCGGTTTATTCTAGAAATCGTAAAAAGAGTATATCAGTGCCGTGTCGCATCTCGATCTATTCGTTGCTGTCATCGTCGACATTGTGCGACATTCTAGTGTGGAATTCTATATGGTTGGTTCCTTCCGATGTATTTCGAAAGAAGCATCATCATTGAACTATTGATTACCGTGGCAAACATTTCAAACGTTTTTCCCGTGCGCGAATCAAAGTGAATAATTTTCTTGGCGAAATTTCACGTTAAACGGCCTCGATATGTTCTCTCATCAACGGCGATCGTTATAACGACGTCGCCCTCGTCGACGCGGGCGCTTCGACCGCCTGTACCCTTGCACTGACTGCGAAAACAACGAGGTAACCTGATTCCCTTAGAAAGAAAACGAAGGTCATATACTGCCGTAGAAAATGATCGTAACGTTTATTAACGTCGAACTGGGAAATTAGGAAACGTTTATCTCGCATCGTGTTTCAGCTATAGATTATGTAGTATAAAATCAACGAAACAACCAGGAATCGATACGATCGATTTGACGATTTTCCTATCAGATGTAGTGCCGGTAATCGATCAAGATAATCAACGAATACAAGTCATCTGATAAATACATGATAAATACATTTAGGCGAATATATATGTCGTTGAAACGTTGCTCTGCAGACGTTTAAGTGGCTACAGTGTATCACCTACCTAGTCGTTAGGATTGTCAAGCTCGTTGATAGATATAATTTTTTGTCTACATACATATATGTCATTGTTTCCCACGTATATAACGTGTATGCGTTAATAGAAACTACCTTTTTCCATAGACGACGATTATTCGCCCGGAATAGTTGTCCGTTCATCGTCTATAGCCGTGCATTTAGAATATGGTCTGACGCGCGTTATTAAATTCTTTTCAAATCAGGTTAGTTGTCCATCTATTTTAGCATTTTATTGATGGTGTAATACAAAAGAAATGAAATGGGCGTAACAGACACAGAATCGCTCGAGCACCTTTGACGCCAGTGACGGCGCCCATTTAGCAATTTCCTAAGCAAATGTAAAGCTACCCGTAAATGACTTGCTTGTGATTGGTGTCGATGATTGTGGATGATATTGTTACCTCCTTATTATACTCCGCAACGTGTTGAAACTATGACCTCAATAAAAATGTCGGGAATATTAAACCTCTCTTCTTTCAAATATTTAATAGTTGACATTAAAAATGTATTTTTGATACATTCTATTTGTATAGAGCATTGTTAAAAAAAATTGCTCTCTTTTATAATTTACCTGATAATTTTTAGATTTCCCGGGTCTCCAATAAAATATTATTTGTGTGTATTACTTAATATATAAGAAAGGATTGGAAAGTAACCTATTTTAAGGTCTGATCTTATCGTTAAATATTACAAATTCTATTAGATAATTGCCACATTTTCATTTTAATAAATAGCTTATATTTCGAATTAATTTCTACAGATTTTAAAATCGATGAGTTTTTAGATGTAATCTGGCGATATAATATTTATAAATATAAACAATAGATGTTTGGTAATCTTCCTGTTTAATGCAATGAAGCATTTTCTTAATCATTTAGCAATCGTTTCCCTGCGCGAATTTCAAGAAATTGAGTCATTACGAAGTATTTAGCCTCAGGAAGTCGACATAGTTATCGTAGTCTGGAAATATCAAAATGGAACGTCACGAGCATTAGACCGACCGCGTACAATAAATATTTCGCACACTATTATTAATTTACCTTATCCATTTCCATAAATGAATAGTTGCACAATAATAAACAAACTAGCATGAATAATGCCAACTGCTACACGCTACTACAGCTATATATATATAAAGAGATGAGAAAAGATCATCTCAACATTCGAGTATACAACTTGAAACAACAATACTAAAAATACTAGAAATTGATATAACCAATTATCCCAAACGTATTATTCGATGAAACTTGTTATGCTATTAAAAAAATATTTTATTTCACGATTTCTCATTTTATCTCTCTTTTTTTATGAATTCTCTAGTTGATTACTATTTTGACAATTGTATAACTTAAAATAAATTTCATCAATTAATTTCACATTTTTGTGAAATTCAGATAGACATCTGTTTCACCCCATAGATATTATAACAAGTACTTTGTATATTTTGTGTCCATATTTGCATATTATATAGGTTCCTTACATTTTTACATCTTTAAATTCCCCTTAAATGCATAAACATCTGGAGTCTAGTTACAAATCATAAAAGAAAATCGTTTTAAATCAAGCTATTTAAGATTATTTATACAAGATATAATTTTGAAGGATTGCGTACTCATTCGTACTTCTATGTCTTCTTCTTGTCATTTTGTAGATACTTGAAAACTCGCTAAACTCGTTATATATCGCGACACCGTCTATGACAGCGTGCGTACTAAATTCCGTTAAAATTCCTCGCCAACGGAGGAAACGCATGGTGTAACAACGCCTTCCATTTGTCATTGGAATTGCGACCCTTTTTGTTTTCCGTCGCCTACCTCTTTGAGACTTTCCAAATACAACGCAAATGTCTGTACTTTTCCATTCTCATTAACATTTGCCCTTCCTTTCTTCTACAAAAAAAAAAAAAAAAAAAAAAAAAGAGTAAGGGAACCTCTTTTACTCCTCTTTTTGATGATGTATATAAGAAAGAAAAAAGAAACGAAGAACGAAATCGTTATATTTAGCTACCACAAAGATGCAATTAAACAGATATGTATTTCTCATTGATGTCGATAACTCGAACTAGCTGAATCAGTGCCAACTATTGGATTTAAGACCGGCAGCTTCCAAAGTAAAAAGTTTGCGAATGATATTTGCCGTTTCTCGTTAATGAGTTTTAGCGCTGTTATCTTATGTGTTGCATGAAGTGTGGATTATATAACAATCGTATAGACTGGAAAAGTCTTATATTGCAAAGGCACGATCGAACCGGTAAATAAGACACGTTATTGATTTCTCGTAATGGAAAGAGCGAGAGGATAAATTGAATTTTTGTTCCTTTTTTTCTGTTTATATTTGTATGTGGAAATTTGTTCCATTATTTATTTTTTTTTTTCTTACTTCTCTCACTTCATTCTTAATGTAATAGGTTTACGCGTGGCGTCGACACGATTTCTCATTTTTCAAGAACCAATTTACAATCTGCCGAGAGCCTTCTCGAACTCCGGGTTTATTTCTGAAGTGAAATAACGTAATAGAAGAAGGGCGTGGAAACGAGATCTCTTCTAGCTTTTCCATTATCATTGAGACGGCGAGAGGCTGTATTTTCAAGCAAATTTCAAGTGAACCCTGCTAAAACGAATCATAAAGAATCTCGTTGCAAGTTTCAGCCGTGTTGCGGTAGTTCGTTGCAGGGTTAACTTTAGAGATTCGAGTTTAGAAATTTCAACAATTTTCGTTTTGTGGATCATTCATTTTCAATTCATCGTTAACTTATAATATACTTTTTATTACATTTATATGCTAACTACGTGTTATACCATCGCGTCGCTTATTAAATTAAAACTATAACACTTTGCTTATACAACGATAATAATAGATCAGAGGGTTTTAAAAATGTTTTGCCTTGTCGTACCACGCAACAAGTAAAAGAACGAAAAAAAAAAAAGGATTATTCATCTCGTGCTGTTTTGTGTGCCTAGAAAAAAAAGAGTAACGATAAAAGTCCGTGAAACGATCAATTTGCTTTGAGCGATGAACTTCCGTCACGTATGCGCCCGTTTTTGTAATCAACAATATTTACGATTGCAACATGGGTGTGTATTTTAATTTCATATGGACGAAAATATCGAGCGTATCCGGTATTAGAAGAGAATTTCGAGGACAATCAATGATTATTCGTATAAAGAGATGACGCAGCATAAAATCACATTAAGAAATCTTATAATTGATCCGGCTGAAAGCCTTCGAAAGATACCAAGAGGCGATTGAATACGAGCTCTACCGTCTATACCCTATACAATACCGCTTAAAGTATTTGGACAATTTGCTTTTCTTCCACAGGATATAATTTAATCAAGAAATTGGGGATAGAAAGTTTACAATGATTCTGTTCTTTATTCTTATCTGTTCTATAATAGAATATTATAACGCGATAAGATATTTATATATTTTCTAAAATAATCCAAGCTAGTGGAACTATATTTTGTTATCACAAAAGATAGTTTAATTTTCTGAGCTCTAAGTTAAATAAAGAAGATTCTTTTAGACTGGCAGACTACCACGTTATTTCAAACAATGATATATGAAATGGTCGGTATGGACGAATTGTATATTTAATTATAAATTGAAAATATATACTACTGTTATTTTTAGTAGATAATTTAAATCTATAGTCTATTGACTTTACAAGAAAGCACATAATAGATATTGCTTCTAGAGTTTAACCCGTAATTAATTTGCAAAAACAAATCTACCAAAGCGTTCAGATACTTATGAACGTTAGTGTACTGTGCGCGCGTACTTCCGATTTATCGTTCGGTAAAGTTAGTAGCATCGGCCGCACACTCCAAAATAGTTTCATGGTGCGTCCATACAGTCTAGTCGTCGCGTATTTACAATGACAGAAACATCAGACTGTGTTCGTACGGTAAAACCAATTTCCGCGAAAACGACAACAGAATTGCCACCGATTGAGAGCCACTGGCATCTTACGTAAGAGCCATTATCGTAGCTCTCGCGTCTTAGGAGATCGGCTAGCGGAGCGGTTTTGCTCTTCTTCGTCATGGATTCCCTGGAAATCTCGAGCCGTACTATAGATCAAGACACATCGTGGCGAACCGCTAATACTTTAAGGAGGTACACACACCGGATATTTTTATTCGTAGACGCCCAAAGCGGCTTCGTCGAACACGTTGACATCATTCGTGTATACGGAATCAAGGACAAGCGAAGAAAACATCGCTGTTAAAAAGGATTCGCGCTGGTCGCGTGCTCCTTCTATCAACGGGGGGCATTGTTAAATTGAATCTTCTTCCCTAGCCCCCTCTATCTTCTTCAACAAGGGGAATCTTATTTATCAAACGAAAAATACACACGCGTTTCGTTATTTATTGTAGTATACTCGTAGCTCTATGCCTTTTATGCCATTGTGACGACTACGTAATTCAGATGTACACGTAATCGTATGAGACAGAAATTCATTCTCTGTAACATACGAGTCTATCTCGATGTACTTTATTCATAGAAATAGTATTATTATCTTAGTAACAATATTATTGGTTGGTTTGAATTTGCTTTTGTAATTAGGTTTCTTAAAAAAATGTTTTATTGTGGGACTTTAGAAGTTTTAAAATAAATTCGTATATTTTTAATTAGTCTTGAGCAGATACCTATATCATTTAAATTCTGTGTATTGTAATATTGTCGCAGCGTTACAAAATTCCAGGAATAGGTTGGCCATGTTCTTATTTAGGCATACATCGGAAAACAATGTTCCGCTGAAGTTTCTTAATTAATGTCGATCTCTGAAATTCCCCGATAATAAATTAAATATCGATCCTATGCAACTGAACAGCGTTCCCACATGTCATGCAACAAGTATAAAATTTATACGTAACCGCATATAAGCAACGTAACGCTTTTGTATATGTACAGTATCTGCATTCCCATTCATTTTACATATAACGTTAACGATTTAATCGAGAAATAACCTCTACAGATGATTGCAATGCTTGTTCCCTGATAATTAATCAAATTCCATGTTAGAGGGTTACGTTAGATACATTCAACATCGTATGAAGTGGAAGCGATAATTCTACTTTGACTTAAATTTGCCAAGAATCTTTCGTAATAGACAACGGAAAACATTGCTTGACTTTTATTTTTCAGTTTATTTTTAAACACGAATGAAAGTAACATCGTTAAGCGGAGGTCAATGTGTTCATAACATACGTGTTTTTTAAACAAAAATAGCTTGATATTTCTGGCCGATGTTTCTCTGCGATGTTTCATGCCTCAGACAATCGGATGATTCAATTTTAGCGTTAACATTTCGAAATCGTTTCCTAATTTCCACGCAATATTTCGACGCAGTAATGACACTTTACGAACGTGTAACGGTAAACGAATCCTTATATATGCACGCAGGATCAGGTGACAGGATGATTTCTTTACAGAAACCCCCTTCAACCACGTAGGAAGTCCGCGCCATCACTAGCAGATATCGAAAATTACGCCTTGTTACGATAGATCTTCTTTCAACGACCTCAAATGGTTCCAGTCTTCGTTACGAAAACATTGTATTGATATTGTCACGTGACACTATCGCTACGCATTTGTTGTTCCTTCGGTAGAAGAATCATCGTAGAGGAAACAACGTGAAATTACGCTACGACGATTTCTTGTGAACTAACCAACGACGTTGGCCAAATCAAAACTGAAAAACACGTGCGATAAAATCATCGGATTGTCGGTGATACTTCATTAAGTGGTTATTCACGAAAAATAGTGAGATCCTCGTAACACAAAATAGTACATGTTACTATTAGAAAAAAGATGCCGGTTAAAAGACACAACCATCGGATGATTAGTAGAAACGTGAACGTAAACAGGCATCGTGATTCAACGAAAACAGAGTTAACAGGCTAATGCCGTCCTGCACCTGCAATGATTCGCGAGGACGAAGAAGAGGAGGGACCCAGGTGGAAATATGTAAGAGGCGAGGCGGACATCGTCTCGTCGGCACGGCTAAAGTGCCACGAGGAAGAAGAGGTTGGCCTTATACAAGGTTTATAGTTTGCGTAGGATAGACGATGAGCGTCGAGGTTGACACGCTGGAACTCGAGGTCTTCGAGGTGAGTCCTCCAATCCTCTCGAGGACACGACGAACGGAAGTCGCGCGGTGGCTTCGGCAAAAACGCAAAGACTTGCCTGAAGTCACGTTTAATTACGTAGCCGATAGCGCGAGGTCGCTAGTAGAGCATATTTTAGTTCTTGGTAATGCAATGACACGATTACTGTCTTACAATAATTTATAAAAATATACGACTATCGTATGTCATATTTTTTTCGCTAAAATTCGAATATGTATTTGTTTGTATCAATTGAATATCAAGAATAGATCATTCGAGTATAACGAGGTAAATTAATTTTCTATGAACATGATAATATGCTTTCGAGTTGTATCATGAACTTTGTTCCGTTTTTATTATCGCGTATATAATTTTTGAAAATTAAATACATGTCGTTATCAAGCGATCAACGAGTGGAAATTTAATTTTTGAGGAGTACTTGAGGCTTTAGCCTTCTTGGTCGTTAAAAACTTGTATGTTTTTGTATACCTTCATTGGATTTCCGTTCGGTGGCTGTCGTGTGCCGTTTGACGATCAGTGCACTTCTTACGTGGTTCCCTGAGTGTATTAGAATACTCCCTAAATTAGGAAAATGATCTTCGTGCCTTTCTAGAAAGAAATATGCTTTTTACATCTCATAACGTCATCTTTTAATCTGTATAAAATTGTTCGTTTCATCTAGTTCTCTGAAATCTTGTTGTGTACTATAAGTTTGATTGGAACTTGAAATGTAAGCTCTGCATAGTATCTCTATGTTATTTCGTATGCACTAGTGTTTACGTATCTCGATATGAAAGTCCCATAAATTTCCGTCGTCTTACCGATGTTTGTGTACTTAACGCATAACGCGACGGCATATTCACCTCGTTTACCATTCTCAGATGAAACGTACAGAGAAAAGAAAACAAAGTAGCTTGTAAGTTTAAGCAAATTTTGCAATGACAAGTGAAAAAAGGAAATATACGATGGCGCCGCGTTTTGTGACTTTTAAAATTACTCTGCGTCTAGTGAGTTTATGATCCTACTGACTGCATTAAAGAGATTTTATTGACATACACATATTGAAAACATTTTACAATTAGAATATATGCTACAAACTCTGAAAATATTAATATGATATTCGTTATTAATAACCAAACCCAGAACATCTGTCATAGGTAAAACTAGGAGATAGATGTACGTGCGAATAAGCCAATTGCCTTGGGGTTATATCATATATTAACCTGCAATCGCTATATGAACTGTTTCAATTAAGTGCCATCCCGTAAATAGATATATATCTAGAGTCTGGTTTTTCTTTAGTTCATACATATATAGGGTGATCCCTCTCGGAATCGGGTCGCTTCGTTATTCTCCTTGCTATTAGTTGTAAAAGTTATAAAAATTTATAATTTGTAATAAGTTATAAAAATTTAAGTGTAAAAACATTCAATGGTTCTTATTAAATGATTATTTATGGAAATATTATGGAAATTGTATCGTAATTTTTAAACCAAATTAATACCGCACTTTTATATGCGGTAGTAATTTTCTTTTAAATAGTTTCGTTGAATATCTTATGCAAATATTTTAGTATCAAGCAAATTATATTTTAAAGAAATGAATTGTAACATATATTGAAATAATATTTCGTGATATGAGCACAAGAAATAATTGGAGGTTATATTTGTAACAAATTACACAACTTACGTATACAGTAGTAATTGAACAATTTATTTTCTAGTCTTTAAACGTAAACGAGAAAATAATCACCGATACGATAGTCAAATTTGTTTCACGCAGTCATAATAAGTTAAATAATAAATACATATATGCCATCATGACCATGCGCGCTAACCAAGCAATGATCAACGTTCAAGGTAATCGTTGAAATCCGATTAACGAAAGTACAAATTGTTGCATCAATGGAATCCTTACGTGAATTCATTCTTTAAATTATCCTTCAAATTTAAGAATAGATAAAATAAAAAATAGAACTACATTATCAAATCAAATCAATTATAAACCAATTATAAAATCATATCGTGAAAATAAAAAATAATGGAAAATAGTAATTTACATAAAATGTAATTTATTCTACGTATATATATACTATATATATGGTATATGAAGTATGAAAGGAAGTAGAGAGTAAGGTGAGCATTAGGTCAATCGGTAAGATGCCAGTTTCAGTAAAGCGGAGGTCCCCAGTTCGAATCCTCCTTCAATGGAAATCTTGAAATAAATTCTTCGTACGGTTTTTCCACTATTTCTTACCGACTTTCCACGCAAGTCTAATCTTGTTGTACGTAATATGAATGTTACGTGCAGCATTAACCAACTTGCAAGAATAAAGAAGTGGTGAGGTATTTATGAGCCAATTTGTGGAGAATTTCTTCAGAGTGGTCAAGCAAACTTCACACAAACGTTTTTTTTTTCGATATCATAGATTGGTCATATAAATCGATCAAGATATTTGTCATAATTCTGAATCGACGCTAAATTTGTTTCTAAAATTATAATGGCTTTATAAGAAATTAACATTCGCTTCTATATCTCATCAAGGATTTTATACTCGATTTATATATATGCATCTATATCAATGAAAATAACAAAAAATAATGATATGTAGTTTTGTACCGTTGAAAACAATTAAAGAATAATTCATTTAAGTAAGATTTACATAATTCCATCATTTATATGATTTTACAAATTAAAGTGAAAATATTATTATTCCAATAAATGTACATATTCGCTGAGTTAAACAGACTAGCAATTTTTTTGATGTGCAATTTAGAACGATATAAATTCTATACAAGTATACACTTTAATAAAAAGAAAAAATGGTAACATCTTCAAACGAGAACTGTTCCCTGAATTTATGAGAGACTTGGTAAACGATTCCGGTTGATCTTTAATCTTACCATTAATTATCATCAAAGAAATAAGTCTTAATTACATACAGACAGACCTTAATCTTAATTAATATTATCATAAATTTTCTTCGAGTCCTTAAAAAGTTTCTGCTCGCGGTATTTATAGTATTCATACAAATTACAGTATTTACAGCGCAAAACGTAAAATCTAAGGGAAAAAAATGAAAGAAAGAATGGAGCAAATTCTTGGAAATCCCTTTCATAGTTATGATGTCAGAGAACAAAATTCAATCATATAAATTGACTGGAAACAAAGAATTAGACCTTAATGGTGTTAACCAAGCTGTGATTCTTGAGCTTTTGTATTTCCATCTTGCTTCCAATCTTACTTTCGCAATAATAATTTTAGCAAAGGCAAAAGATTTATAATGTTTTAAGAAGACATTCAACATAAAATTGTGGCGACAAATCGTGTACTCCAACAATAAGTTTTTCATATTTTCTTCACGCCTGAAATATCGTACAACGTTAAAAAAATGTTCAGTCGACTTGTAAATAACCGAAGCAACATAGTTAGTGAAATTAAGAAACACGAGGGATATATGAAATACTTTATCCTAATGGAGTGTAATAATCCTCGATAAATGGCGTTAAGCACGGTAACTCGAACGGATCTGCGTAACACAATAAAGATCCGTTATAGCCACTCAACTTTACGGTCATCTGCATATCGCGGCTTTATTGCAGACGCCGGAAAAGTCTGTCGACTTGTATCATACGCTGTCCATGACACATTTTCGCACGCGACAAGTCATTCTACTATCCTGCACTTTTAACAGTTTTCAAATGCGACGCTTTCTGGAGCATCGACGACGATATTTAATCATTTTTCTATACCCTTCTCACCAATAACGTACTTATAAGCATATATAATAGAGACCGGTCAGAGGCGTCTACCACGGAAAATGGAAACCAATCGATAACTTCTTACATGTAGAATTCACATGCTCTTTGTAGATTGTTTTTGCTCGATAAAGCGTTCATCATTCTGTGATCGATTGTACGATAACAGAATCGCATTAGAAAATCCATTTCTCAAGAGAATGTCAATGTTTTGGCAGAATTTTGAAGATTTAAGTAAGAGTATTATTTTGCACTATTTAATTGCAGATCTTTTTTGATCTTTCGTTAATATTAGTCGAATAATATATAAAATAAAAACCTCGAACTTTTTCGCTCTTAAATTATTTAACAGGCAAGAAAATTTGTTTTTCTTTTTTTTTCAACTTTTGTACTTGTCACACGAGAAATACAAGCGATTTCTACAAACATTGTTACATTTAGAAACGTATCATTCAAAGCGTAAATGTAAGGGATTTGCCATCGCGATCACTCTATGATTAAATAGTCTAACATGATTATTTCACATTATTCTTCAAAGTTCAGTAAAAGTTTTAATTTCTTTCAATTAATCAACTTAACCCTCCATCTCTTACATGCATGTCTTTTCAATCGTACATATGTATAAACTTTTGTGTCTCATCTTCCCAAGGAATGACTATAGAATTTGTTGGAGTATTCGCGGTGCAACAATGCGAATATAAGTCGATCTTTTAGCTTGTTCCGAGTCGAAAAAACAAATTTAAAGAGACGCGTTTAGGGAACTCTCTTTCCACTCAGTATTCTGGCTCTTTTCTCCCTTCGACGAAATAGATCTTCCCGGTAACCTGTGCATCGTTAGCTTGTTTTCCTTTCTCCTTGAGGCTGTGCAAACAGCGAGGGAAAATAGAAATCACGACCATTAATGATTCACCGTGAATGCCGTTCGATTACTCTTGTTTAAATCTATTTAAATCCCTATCGTACATATTCTCTTTCGTAGCAATTCCCAACTCTTTCGGATCGGAGAATAGAACTTTTGGAACAAGCTATAGGTACGTGGGGAATTGCGATTCTTCTAATCTCTCCAAGATATAAACTGGTTTAAGACCGAACGATGAATATTCACGATCTATAATTATACCTTCTGCGTTCTTGCACAACCGTTTCCCCGTTTTACTGATCGAATATGACAACTCAGTTTCCGAATGAATTAAAATGGATGGTTATTTTAATGAGTATTTTCTTTCCATATAATGTTTCTTCTTTTTATAGCAGAAAGATGTTTTTAGAGAAAACTTACTTATTTAGAAAAGTAGAGTTGAAACGAGATATTTAACAATGATGAAAGAATTATAAATTAGAGATTAAATCTTTCAAGTAGTCTAATAGCGTTATTTTTCTTTCCTTAAAGCTAAGGATTTTTTTTATGAACTACAAATGCCTAAGCTAAGGCCAGCTTTTCGCCGTTTTTAGAATAGTTTATTTGTTAACATTCGATCTGAAGTAGCAATAGGAGCATAAAATATACTTCTTAAAATAAGATAAATTAAACAGATCCATTCATAGCAAACATACCTAGTCTACTTCGTATCAAACTTACATTTAAATGTTCGAACGCGATCACATTACCTATATATATAACCATTAAGAGGGTGAAAGATTTTATATCAAACTAAATTTAGGTTGCTGAATCAAACATGTTCGCACGTTATCTGAATATGTAACCGTTAAGGATGATCAAAGAATGTACACTAAACTTACATGTAAGTTTTTAAATTAGATAGAACCGTAAAAAAAAGGAGAACAAAATTAAAAAAAAAAAAAATGAAAAAATCGAAAATAAAAAAAGAAGTGGGAAAATCTGAAATGAGCACATAGGGAGCCACGAGGAAGGTACGTTGGTCGTGTTAAACGGCGTGTCCTCGACCAATCGTTACCCGTTTCCATCGCGAAGCCTGTAACGCAATGTTGTCGTGTGATAACCAAGGTGAAGGACTGCGACGAGGCGGACAAAGTCTCGGTAGCGTGCACTGCGACAAAATCAGACGCGGAAGATAGCCGGAAAGGATCGACGACTGCCGCGTCAGTGTGCAATGATGACGAGAATTCTGGTACCCGACGAAAAAAGAAGAAACGTCGAAAAACTAGGAAAAAACTGCAGCTGCAACAATTGCAGTTGGAATCTACCGACAGCCAAGTGCATTCGGTGGTGAATCTGCCGTCGTCTTCCGACGAAGTCGAGGCGGTTGGCGAATGTTCGAAAAGAGACTCATCCAGCAGCTTAGGTGGCACGAGCAGGCATAACACCCTAAGGGAATCTTTGCTCACCGTGCTAGGCAAGCTGGTGATCTGGAAAGGCACTAGGTACCGTTCGTCTACCGCTGCGTCTTCTTCACCCTCCGCACCGCCAAATTCACCGCCCGCGACCGAGTGCATAGGACGTAGCACTTCCTTTTTTTCCAGCGGTGAGTTAATTACTCACGAATTTTCATTATGTAACTTTGCCAACAGTTTTCTTTAATACGAGCGTGTCCGGGCTATAATTGATTGGATCAGCGTTTTCGAAGTTTTATTCAAGAATGAAATGGCCTTGTTACTTGATTATAAATTAAGATTGCTTTAAGGTTGAAATGAGAAACGAAGGAAACGGTATTAGATTCGCTGTTCCCTTTCTGAGCTTCCTTTCTCCTATAGCTACGACTTGTGAAGGGAAAGAGCTGCGTAAGAGGCGCCACCTGTGAACAGCATTCCACTAAATTCCACGATAAAGATTGTTTATACGAGCTGATTTCACGAGAACCGAGAAATGTCTTTGAATTCTTTTGACGATCCAATTTTGAACTTGAATTTCTGATAGTTTTGCTATCGATCGGTGTTTTATGCTCCTTTCATTCCAGTGTGTCTTTCTGGAAAATAATTTCGAAGTATTTTATAACACTTCTTATCGAGAAGTTCAGAAAATGTATAGAGGAAAAGATAAGAATTATTACCTCAAGTATGTGCAAAATTACGAAAATTTTGGAAAAAGAAGAAAGCTTTCGAATGAAGGAATCTTTACGATTTTGATGATGTAATAGCTCCTTTCAAATTCTGCTTCTTTTTTTTTAAATCATTTTTATTATTGAAGGTTTAGATAACAATATTTATTGCCTTATCCCAAATATCATGCAATTCAATAATGTAAATTGAAAAAACAAATGCGAAATGTAGAACGGCTTTCTACTATACGAAATTCTGTTTTCGAGCAAATCGATGCTGAAGATTCATTCAAGTACGCGTGCACTTAAGCGTGACCTCACCGATACCTCGGTCTAATGGACATCGCTCTGCACTACTTATATCGCCGTTCGTGTTTACGATATTAAACAATAATAAAATTAAACAATGAAATAAAATTGCTCTTCTTCGACACTGTTCTTCTTTTTATTAATATAAAAATTATCGAAAATAACTTTTTTCTCTTCTCGACATAATCACGTTCCATGTATTACGCTTTTATAATGATACCCGATAAATTTACAATACTTGCAATTTGCATACTAAATTGCAATTTTTCGTTCAGAAATAAAATTTCGTATGAAAAATTAACACTCTATACTTTCTCTGCAATCTTTTTATGTAGCATTTTCTAGTTGTAATATACTAGCTTATTCTTATTAGGAATATTCAAAATACAGCTACAAAGTAGCAGAGGACTAAGATCTTTATCTTTTTGTGGATCAAATGCCCGTATTGCGTAATTGGTAGAACGAGGTTATTATTGTGACTGCAGCAAAACGTTGAGTAGAATAATAAATACATTCTACGTATATCTTATTCGTTATTAGAGGAATGTAAGAAAGTTGCAAACGTACAATTTCTGTATTATTACATTTCCTATATTAAATTTGACTCAACTCATATTATTGAGTTTTTGCCAACATTATAATTAAATTACTACAGAAAATCTGAATTGTAAAAATTGTTTAAATGTTAACAGTACTATCGAATATTTATTATTCTATTATTGGAACAAGGTCATTTCAACTCCATAAAGGACAGAACAGGTCATATATATATATATATATATATAATGATTTACATGTAGTATCTATGATGACGAAACTATTTTCTAAAAATGACACAATACGATTTGTCTCCAAAAGTTCTTTATAGTTTTATTTTAAATATACAAGATTCTCTATATATAATTTGAAATAGAAATTAGTGTTTTACATGAAACATCTCATAACACTTACGAAATATTAACGTTTAATTAGAAATAATATTGAATATTTGCGTTCAATATTTCCTGCTAAGAGTTTGCAGTAAAATTAATAATCAGACCGCATGGGTAACGAAACGAAAAAACGACATTTATACATTTTAGCATACATTTGGATAGAACTGTTACAATAATGTACGAATGTCAAGGAAAAACTTTAGCACATTACTCAACTTGGTGATTCCTACGTAATCTTGTAATTCATTCTGTTTCCAAAATGCAATCCGCAATACCTGGTGCTCTTGGCCACCTCTCGTATATGTATTATGCGACGAATGAGTTCACTTTAATCGATTCAACGGTGTGTATATTTAATTTTAATTTCGGGTGTATATCCAGTTTCTATTTTGCTAAACACTTATTTTTTTTTAAATAACTATACACCATAGTTAAAATTGAGATCATTATCGTAATGCAAAAGGAAACTTCACAGACCATACCGTTTAAAATGAGAATCATTGAATTTCTTTGTGCGAACAACTACGTATAATTTGATGATCTTATAATTATCGCAATCCAATATCATGTCTGTTTCTTTTTCTTTTTCAGAAACGGAGAGGAGAATTCGCGCCAATAATCGCGAGTTCAACTCACAGTTTAATTATGCGGTAAGATCGAAATACGGTCCCGTAATTCCTTTTTTCCATGCAATAATTGAAGCTCGAGAAAACAGTACCGATAATGACGAGACTCGTTTCATTTTTGTTTTTCTTTTTCATCTTTCTTGCAGAACAACTACATCAAGACGTCCAAGTATTCGGTTCTGACGTTCCTACCGTTAAATTTGTTCGAGCAATTTCAGCGGCTCGCTAACTTTTACTTCCTATGCCTGCTGGTGCTTCAGATGATCCCCGCTATCTCCTCCTTGACCCCCATCACCACAGCCATACCCCTTATAGGGGTGCTCATGCTCACTGCCGTCAAAGATGCCTACGACGATTTTGTAAGTCGATCAAAACTGCGAAATTATTTTTCTAGGTAACCAATAAATAAAGTATATTTCTAATACTGCTGCTCTCCTTGAGTCTATATAATCCAAAATTGATGTTATATTCTAATAGATAATCTTCGTGTATTCCATGTTTTTTTTCTACATAAGATACCTCAAGAGATACAAACGTGAAGAAACAGCGAGAAGAACAGTAGAGTTAAGATTATACAGTGGCTAGAAAAATTATTTACACTCTATTGTATTTACTATAGCAGCAGTTAGCTATTAATTAATTAGATTTAAGTATATTAAATTTTGTATCATTTAGCAGTACCTTCGTACGATTATAAAAATTTGATACTATGAAAATGAAATGTATGGAACCTAATGAGAAGACGTAATTAAACGCATTTCGTTTCTTTAGCAACGGCACAGCAGTGACTCGCAAGTGAACAATCGAAAATCTCAAACGTTGCGAGGTACAAGTCTTCGTGAAGAGAAATGGTCGCAAGTGCAAGTAGGCGATGTAATTAGAATGGAAAACGATCAATTTGTCGCAGCCGACGTGCTTCTTTTATCTACTAGTGAGCCAAATGGTCTTTGTTATATCGAAACCGCAGAATTAGATGGGTTAGTATCTTTTTATTGAAATCGTGATACAGTATTTTTGCTTAGAGACAGGGAAGAGTAAGAATGGAAAAATGCTAATACATTTGGTCATTTTAGGGAGACGAATTTGAAGTGTCGGCAATGTTTACCTGAAACTGCCGAAATGATGGATAATCATGAATTGATTGGTCAATTTGACGGAGAAATTGTTTGCGAAACTCCTAATAATTTGTTGAATAAATTTGATGGTACTCTTACGTGGAAAGGACGAAAGTAAGTAATCGTTCCCGTTAGTTCTATTACATTTAACATGATATAAAGACACATATGTTAAAACTGTTTTATGTGTAATTAAATAATTAAATAAAATCTGTAATACATTACAGATACCCATTGGACAACGACAAAATTATATTACGAGGTTGCGTGCTCCGAAACACGCAATGGTGCTATGGCGTGGTCATCTTTGCAGGCAAGGATACCAAATTAATGCAAAACTCAGGGAAGACCAAATTTAAGAGGACTTCTATAGATAGGCTGCTGAATCTTCTCATCATCGGGATAGTGTTCTTCTTACTTTCTATGTGTTTGTTCTGTATGATCGGCTGTGGTATTTGGGAAAGTCTTGTAGGCCGTTATTTTCAAGTGTATCTACCCTGGGACTCATTGGTGCCTAACGAGCCTATGGCAGGTGCCACAGTGATCGCTCTGCTTGTGTTCTTTTCTTATGCTATCGTATTGAACACAGTGGTGCCAATCAGTTTATACGTGAGTGTCGAAGTTATCAGATTCGTTCAGTCGTTTTTGATTAACTGGGATGAAGAGATGTACTATGCACCTACGAACACACACGCTAAAGCAAGGACTACTACATTAAACGAGGAGTTGGGACAAATAGAATATATATTTTCCGATAAAACCGGAACATTAACACAGAATATCATGACTTTTAACAAGTGTTCTGTGGCAGGAAAATGTTATGGGGACATTATCGACGATGTTACCGGGGAAGTCGTCGATGTAAGTGAGGTGAGTCTGTTTATCTCTTTATCCATAATCAGACTCGTTGCGGATGATGGGGTACGTTATTACTAGCTTGTTGTATAAAGAAATCGGTCGTCTTTTTCACTAGCTTTAATGATTTTGTAAAAATGTAACGTTTTACTTTTAAGTTCAATATTTTTATTATCGTTGCAATGAGACTCAGTGTGATTTATATTTTTCAATACTTCAGTGTTGTTTGAGTTCCTCCGTTATGTACATGTCTTATATCAAGAAATATAGATAATTTATTGATTTGGAATGGCAAGTTTGTTTCTTAAAAAAGATACTTGCTTAATTACAGACTCTTTGTTATATTTTCGAATCACAAATTATTATATTTAATAAACTTAATCATCTAGCATTGATATATCCACACATCGGTTTCATTCATTTCATATTTGTTATCAAGAAAGAATGCAATTGTTTATAAGGCGAAGATATAATGTATTGACATGGTGCCCGAGATTTCATTAAAATGAACATTTTTATTTATTTTACTTAATAGTATAACTATGTTAAGTGAATAAATATCAAATAAAAGTTGTTAATTCTGTAATTTCTTCTTGGTAACAAAATGCAAACAATAGAATCATTTCACAGTTTGGCCATATTTTGCATAAGTTTTCATGTACATCACTTAGCATGTGTGTGCTGCATGTAGACGAACAAAGCTGCCCAAACACCTACGATGCGATGGAAAAATGGACAAGAATTTGTTCAAGTTTATACACCTATAAGTGGTCCAAACGTACGTCTACTGGAACAGGTGGATAGGATATCCAATATAATTGGAGAGCCAGGCCCAATTGGCAGTCCGATGGTTCCACATAAACTTTCTGTACGCATGACAATAATTAACACATCTCTTCTACAAACGGAGAAAATTTTATGCATTATTCAGCTTATTTTTTCCTGTTGTTATCCTATCTGTATGCTATGGTAGCTAGAAATGTTGTAAAAGAATTACTAAACGTACAAAATTTAACAAATGCTTTGGCTTTGCAAGTATGTAGCAATTACTAACTGTTGCTTTCCAATTGTTGTCTATATTTTCTAATACATTAGATGCATGCGTAGTACCCTACTTTCCTTTACAAATAAATTCAATTGCTCTTAAAGTGCTTAAATGTTGAACATTAATTTTCACAATGCTTTAAAGGAATTATAAAATTATAATATCTCATATGTGTCTGCCAACTTGACCGAATCTATTTATATGGAGGCAAGGTATTTATTTTAATTTCTAACATTTCCTTTTCCACATACTTACTATCTTTTGTGTGTCATACTAACACATTGTAGCGCACAAAAAATCGTTTCTAAATGTAATTTAATATACGTTTACAGACATTCCCAGCATTGGATTTCTCCTTCAACAAGGATTATGAACCGGAATTCAAGTTCTATGATTCTGCGTTACTCGATGCTGTAAGAGGGAATAACGAAGATGTTCATAGTTTCTTTCGATTGTTGGCACTTTGTCATACTGTTATGCCGGAAGAAAAAAACGGCAAGCTAGAATATCAAGCACAGTCACCAGATGAGGCTGCCCTTGTATCTGCCGCTAGAAACTTTGGTTTTGTATTCAAAGAGAGATCTCCAAATAGTATAACAATTGAAGTTATGGGAAAACGTGAAATATACGAGCTACTTTGCATTTTGGACTTTAATAATGTTAGGAAAAGAATGTCTGTAATTTTGAGGAAGGACGGACATCTTAGGCTATATTGCAAAGGAGCGGACAATGTTATTTATGAACGATTAAAAAAAGGCAGTGAGGATATCACGTCAAAAACATTGGAACATCTTAATAAATTTGCGGGTGAGGGCTTACGAACATTGTGCCTTTCGGTCAGAGATCTAGATGAACAATTTTTCAATGATTGGAAGCAACGTCATCAAGAAGCTGCCATGAGTCAAGAAAATAGGGATGATAAATTGGATGCGATTTATGAAGAAATAGAAAAGGATATGACATTATTAGGCGCTACTGCCATTGAAGATAAGTTGCAAGATGGAGTACCTCAAGCTATTGCTAATTTAGCTCTGGCTGGTATTAAAATCTGGGTATTAACTGGTGACAAACAAGGTATTGTCTTAAAATCATTATCTTAAAGCTGTACACACCATAAATAAATATTAATGTTGTTTTATATTTTTATACAGAAACAGCTATCAATATTGGCTATTCCTGCCAGTTGCTGACAGATGATCTTACAGATGTTTTTATAGTAGACTCCACTACTTATGACGGTGTCGAAAATCAGTTATCGCGATACTTGGAAACTATCAAAACAACTTCTGGTCATCAAAATCGGCCAACTCTCTCCGTTGTCACATTCAGGTGGGACAAGGAAAGGTCAGGCACATGAAAGAGACGGAGTACCAATCATTAACCTTTTCCATATCTCAATCTGACTAATTAACGCATTTATTTTAAAAGTTTCTCTTTCATATTGAATGTGGCATCATGTTCTGTGTAATGCTTTCTTCGTCTGGTTATGCCTAAAAATTTATAAATATTTCAGATCTAGATTTTCTGTCTTCAATATTAAGTTCAAATAATAAGATTCGATATAAAAAATCATTGATCACGAATTATGCATTCTCAATAATATTGCTATTATAAGTACCAATTGCTATAATAAGTACCAATTAGTTTAAATATTCTTTAGCATGCAATATGATATTCCAAAAGTATTGATAAGTTAAACTGCACCAATACATGTCAATTCAATTTATCATATATGCAACAATATAAATTTTATTATATTTAAATTGATTTAAGTTTCAATTATACAGTTAAATTATATATTTGCATGCAAATTTTAAGATATTCATATATATATACAGATGTTAAGGTTCTGTATACTATCAATTACTTTCTTTCTCAAGCTTTCTTTTTATTATAGAAAAATATTGAGAATCTATTTATCTCGTGCTTGTCGATCATTCTATTTATGATGTAGACATTTGAGTATAGTAGAGTTAGGTATCAGTTTTTTTCTCAAATACTCCAATTTTTGTTTTGTACTTCTCAATATCCTATAATTATGTATTAACATTAATTAGTCGAAATGAATAATGATAATTATCATGTGCTTGAAACTCACTCCTTCTCTTTCTGTATGCTTAAAATTAATCTTAGTAATAATGATAATAATAACAACAACAACACCAAAAGTATGTTGCTTATGTCACGTTATTATATCAGTAGTTCATGATACAGTGCACTGTGTGTATTGTTTATGATTAATACGCATAATTTTTATATTCAATGAAACAAATTAAATTTCTTCCTTTTTTTTTCTTTTTTTTCTCAGCAAGTAATTGTATATTATATTTTACCATTGGTTGAGTTTAAAAGTCTGATAACTTCGGGAAAAAATGAAACTTGATTCTAAGAAAGCACTGTTAATGTAAATCATATTTTATTCTAAAGTCATCTTGTTTCATTTAAACTTTATATTTTTTATATATAGCAGCGATACTGAATACAATCCTAGCAGAGATGAACAAGATGAGCATGAGATGGAACAAGCAACAGGATTCGCGGTGGTTATTAATGGGCATTCCTTAGTTCATGCATTACATCCGCAACTTGAGCAACTTTTCCTCGATGTATCAAGCCAATGTATGTATATTTATTTAGAAAAATTCTCGTATATTTATTACAAAAAATTATTTATATTTACATTATATATAATTATAACATTGTACATTCTAAATTCTTAGGTAAAGCTGTGATATGTTGTCGCGTAACTCCTTTACAAAAAGCAATGGTAGTCGAATTAATAAAGAAAAATAAAAATGCTGTGACTCTGGCAATTGGTGATGGAGCAAACGATGTTTCAATGATAAAAACAGCTCATATAGGTGTTGGCATCAGTGGGCAAGAAGGATTACAAGCTGTACTAGCATCCGACTATTCCATAGGACAGTTTAGATTTTTGGAAAGATTACTTCTCGTTCATGGGAGATGGTCATACTACAGAATGAGCAAATTTCTTAGATATTTTTTTTATAAGAATTTTGCGTTTACATTATGTCACATCTGGTTTGCCTTTTTCTGTGGATTTAGCGCACAGGTATAAATTTATTTTATTCATAATCTCATCTATATCTACTATGTATTTTATAATTCTAAAATGATGAAACTAAGGCGAATGTGATTCGCAAAATTCCTTTGTTGAGCAACTAGTTCCAAAGTCGAGTATTGGGAAATTGAACAAATTTTTAATTTATTCTGATTTTCAAACATTTATAAAATGGAAATTTGGTTGAAGGATAAGTTTTTGATACATTCTTACAAATGTTTATTTCTTTGCAGACTGTATTTGATCCTATGTATATTTCTGTCTACAACCTCTTTTATACGTCATTACCCGTAATGGCAGTCGGTATATTTGATCAAGATGTTAATGATAAAAATAGTTTAATGTACCCAAAACTTTATGCACCCGGATTACAAAATTTACTTTTTAATAAAAAGGAATTTTGCTGGAGTGCTATACATGGATTTTTTGCTAGCTGTGTATTATTTTTAGTTCCATATGGTAAGTGTAAATAATATATGCACCCTTTTGCTATGTTTTGAAATTAAAACATTTCAATTAAGATTATGATTGAATATATTTTTAGGAACGTATAAGGATGGAGTATCACCAAAGGGCTATGTACTTTCTGATCATATGTTACTAGGAAGTGTTGTAGCTACTATATTAGTCATAGTCGTGACTGTCCAAATAGCCCTTGATACATCATATTGGACAATTGTTAATCATATTATGGTTTGGGGCTCGCTCATTTGGTATTTTATTTTAGATTATTTCTATAACTTTGTCATAGGTGGTAGTTATGTTGGCAGTCTTACAATGGTATGTTATTTGTATTAAATATTTGTTGTATTAAATATTTTAATAATAATAATATATTAATACTTGGGTACATAATTTTAGGCAATGTCGGAAGCGACATTTTGGTTCACGGCAGTCATTTCGTGTATCATATTAGTAATACCTGTACTGTCATGGAGATTCTTCTTCATAGATGTAAGACCAACATTGTCTGACAGAGTTAGACTTAAGCAGAGATTGGCACAACTTCGCTCTCGCCAAAGTCAAGATATACTTCGTACACCATCTACAAGACGAACACGACGATCTCTTCGTTCAGGATACGCTTTCGCGCATCAAGAAGGTTTTGGCAAACTCATTACATCTGGCAAAATTATGCGAAAATTACCGAATGGTGCAGATTTTAAGTTCGCCATGCCGTTTACGAACAATACCAGTAAACAAGTCAGTGTTGCCACTACGTCACCAAAGGACAATGCATCCAAAAATTCGCACACATTGGATACTATTAATCTATAATTTGGACATT
Organism: Bombus affinis; assembly: GCF_024516045.1. Taxonomy (NCBI): domain Eukaryota; kingdom Metazoa; phylum Arthropoda; class Insecta; order Hymenoptera; family Apidae; genus Bombus; species Bombus affinis. The sequence goes on along the minus strand of NC_066347.1, from coordinate 4,963,487 downwards.
ATATTGTAAGTCTTTTTACCATCTATTAAATTTCGGATGAATGATTTGTGAAGCCGTAGCAACATTAATATAAACAAAAATTAACATTCTTTTGCAAATTAATTTTTTATTTCAACACCAATCGAATTTTCTAAATACTATATTAGATCATGATGTTTCATTATATTTACATTATGTTCTTGTTACATGTAAGACACAAAAATTATATGTACTTGTATGCATTGCAATAACTAAAAAATATCTGCTAGCTTATTAGATTCAATCTTTCTGTATCAATGCTTCAAAAATTTAAGTAATCGAATTTCATATGACAATAAAGCATTAATTGTTTGCATAAGAAAGTTTACATACTAGTATCTACTAAAAAATACTATTTCTTTTTTCACCAGAAGCTATTGTTAGTTAAAGATTATTTTAATACAATGCATTTTTTATATGATCAATAATTATTCTAGACTCTTAAGAAAAATTTTATACTGTTGATAGATTAATTATATTTTTAAATATATATTTGTTAGTTTTACTACTTATATATTTTTTTATATATGTATATAGTTCCTCAACAGCAGAACTTTAGAATGATTTTTCTTAAATCAAAATGAAATTAAGTAGCAAATAGTTTATAAATCTGATCATTTTTGTACGTGTAAAAATTATATTTTAAATAAGTTACTTCAATCTGATACATGAGATTTATGTTATAAAGAGTCTAGAATAAAAAGGATCTCAAATTCAAAGAATTCTTCGAGCCATTGACAATGACTTCTGAAAAATTCTCAAATAGTACACATGAAGAAAAATGCACAGGTTGATTTATGATTATGCATTTTTTGCTTATTATGTGAAAAAAGGAAAAGGAATCAAATTTCTTGAAAGCCATTGTATGATAGGAACTGCTATTATCTACTTGCTGTCTATATTAATTGTTTAGCCATTCATTGAAATTAATCAATTTACTATTATTTGCTAACTTGTTACTGTGAATAGAAATGTTAATTTAATAAAGTCATGATAATGACAAATCAACATCATCCAGCACGTTTATATTTGAAATATTTTTAAAGATATACTTCAAAATCTAACGTAATCACAAGAATGTAGAATTCTTGTAAAACTGGAGATGTTCTTCTAAACATAAACAAAATATTTTTTATTTAAAAATTAACATCAAAATACAACGCAATAATAAGATAAATTATGATTTGTATGATCATGACACTCCCTGTGTACATACGTGTAAAGGTGTCAAAGTCATGTAATATCCCTACTTGTATTATATACTGTCCTAGTATGAACATAAAACATGTTTACACAATACATGTAATATGTTAAGGATTATAGTTATGATAATAATTGCCTTTATAAAATATGAATACACAAGAAACAATTAAAATTACTATATCATAACAGTGACTGTAAATATTTTAAAAAGAGATATATATATTTATATATATATAGTATATATATTATTTATATATATATATTATAGATATATATTATATATATATTATATATATATTATATTAAATGTTAAGTATACATTTTTTAAAAGAAAGTAATATATAGGTAGATCAATTTAAAAAAAAATATGAAAATAGTAGCTATATTATATTATACTATCGCGGATAATGTTTGCCTTGGACTGACTACTGAATATATATATATGATATAATAAAGTAAAAAACAGTAGTAGCAATGAAATATGTATTTCTACTTTTAATATTAATATGAATTCTAGGGAGATATAGTCTGTATTGGGAAAGTGTGTTCCACAAAGAATTTTTTTATTTAAACAGATAAATAGGAATTTATTGCTTTCGAACATTGTGCCTAATCAAGAAGCTACACAGAGTGTTTCACATTGCAATGATATTTTGTTCATTTACGTTTATGTAAGACGGCGTATGTTATATGTGTAACTAGATTCTTCTCTTTATGAATTATATGTTAATAGTACCAAATTATTTAATTACTGTCTTTGTATAAATTCCACTTGTATCGTATTACGTACCGATCCAAAGTTATTAATTGAGAGAAAGAAAACGTTTAATTCAAGAGACTGTTGCGTTTCTATCTTCTGCTTTTAGGAGTAAACATAACATATATATGTAACGCAGGAATGTCATAAAACGGGAAAGTAAAAAGTTTCAATGAATTGATATATCTTAATGTCAAGAACTCAATACGTAACTTTAAATGTAACAAGTATCCTTCACTATAACGATATTTCCGTTTACTTTGAAATTGAAAGTTATGTGTTTTTAAAGCGATAAGTATCAATCATGATGTGAAGTATTGATTACGTTTTTTTATAATTAATGTCAGACTTTCAATAATACGAATGGACTGAAAAATAATTTTACGAATATTTATAAAGCAAAATTGTGAAATCATCTTCAATATTGAAAACAAAATGATCTTATTAAATAACGCAGTAAACTGTTTGTGTTAGGGAAATTATGAATATGTTCTTCTTTATACCCAAGGAAAGATCATAGTTACCTAGAAAATGCACCGCCTATATTTTTTGTCGAAACTCATTTATATGTATGTACATTTATTTTGTAATACTTTGTGCTAAGTAGTATTTGGAGATGTGATATTATTATTACGGACAGTTATATTGTAATGTATGTATTACTTATTTTAAATCCCTAAATGGGTATAATTTCATTTTCATTTGCAAAAAACATCCTTGTCCTAAAATCTGTGAATACTGAGATTTTTAAATAATATGAAATAACATTGTGATTTAAAAAATATATTATTTTTATATTAAGAAAATTTTATATACTATGTTCTACATACATTTAAATGCTGCTGCTATAAAATGTATACATTACTTTCGTCTACTTTTAATTTAACGTATTGGAAAATTTATTAAACTTAAAAAAAATATATATATTAATATTATTTAAAAATCCTGGTATACATTGACTTAATGTATAAAAGTAAGAAATTAAGGAAAATAAGCATTATAAAGTAGTCATAACATGTTGTTGGTTGCATAAGTTGTTATATATGTTACTTTAAATACTGAATCAAATGTCTAGAAACAAAGTGCAAGAGCAAATTGTCTGCTGCATGTGCTCTATAGACTGCGCATCGATTACTGCTTAAAACTATTTGCTTAGGACATAGTATAATTTAAAGAAGAAAGCAATTGTACTTGTATCATGTACAATTGTTTAATCTTCATTACATTTCATGTCCGATAAATAATCTTTTACTACAGTTTTTCAAGTACGTGTTCGTGGGATGCTAACACAAGACAATAATATATTTAACAACAGTAATTAAAGAGATATAAAAATATTACATATAATCAATAATATCTTTATTCCCTTTGGATGTTTATTAGTTTAAATTAATTATATATATATTATTTCTATTTGTTTAATAATGGAAGGAATTTTATTATTTCATTTGATATTTTGATACTATGTCCTATGTACTATTTCTAATATATTCTACTTTTATGTATGAAACAATGCATCCTATATAAAATTTAAGCCCTACTGAAATGAAGAAAGTTATACACGCACGTTATATGTGTAGGGCCATGCAGGAGGGCATATGAAAAGAAACTAATGATATCGAATACAATGTTCCTTACAAAATGCACGCAGGATAGAAAATTAGTATGTATGTGTCTATCACATTATTATACGACATTGAAAGCGGTGGTGACTTTAAATGAATTAACTTATCGAACAAAATATTGATCAATCAATTGAAATTCATTTTTCTGCAATCTTTAGAATTGTTGCGCTCAAACATATATTCAGTTACATGTTAACGGTTCGTCACAAATAATAAGGGATAGTTTTAATTTTGTATTTTCGACAAATGTATTAATACAAGGACGATTTACTTTTTGTAAATCGTGTTAAACAGTGTTTTCTGTTTTTATACTATATCTGTATAATATCAATTTTGTAAATTTAAACATTGCTTTAAGTATATACATCATGTACAGCAAACTCTCATTGTTAAGTGTATTATTTTTTATGTGTAAATAACTCGCATAAGAGGAGAAATTTGTGTTGTAAAAAATGAGTCATATCTAAGATCTAAAAACTATCTCTGTAAAAGTTTTGTTTCTTTTCCATGAAATTGTATTAATACTATTTCTTCTTTTATTTACTTTCAAAAATATCCTTGCGTTTTTATGTTATGATCTAAATTGAAAATGACAATGATAACAATTTCCATGCTTTTTCACTACCTTGAGTTTGGCAAATAATGGTATATACTCCTAAAAAAAAATATTATGTTTGTTATGCATTACAAAAAGTGTTACATAGTTATTACTTATAGTTCAGTCTGAATAAGAGGGACCACAGTACCATATGTTAGAATGAATTTATTATTTGCATATTCTAAGATGTTTTAAAAGATTACTTACCTTTGAAGACATCAATATTTAATTTGAAGCACTTGTAAATCTTCTTGATGTTTCCGAAAAAATATAATACGTTTAAACTCAATTGAAAAATCCGGGTTTAATTTTATCATTTATGTAGAATATATCGCAGATGTATGCTAACAGGTGGTAATCCTCTAACACATCTTAAAATGATCACGTTTTATTTATATAGAATTCCCAGCTTTTCACCTCTATATCAGAATCTAACAAAATATATAAAACAAATATTAAATGTTGCTTCAGTATTTAAATGCACACGTCGTCTTAATTTATGCTTTTAATGTAACTATGTGTACAATACAAGAAATTTTGTTATAGCTTTATGTAATATATTAAAATATGAAATTTATTTTATTCTTGTAACATAATTTTAATGTGAAACACTTTTTCATCAATTTCAGAGGTAGCCAACTCATGTTAATATGTGCATTAATATAAGATATGTACAATTTGTATCTTTACAAAATATTATGTTTTTTGTTACCCATCAGTATTGAATAGATTTATGTATGTGTGTAATAGATACATGTATATTGAAATCATGCACGGATATTAGAAGCTGATTGAGAAGATGCAATCAGTCGTGAGCGGTACTCGTAAAAAACTACTTGCATGCTCATCACAGATGGACAATGCAAAATCATCAGATTTAGCAAAAATGATAAATGTGTCCTTTTTGTCCACAAAGCGGATATATTAAAGGAACATTATTTATACTTTATACTTTTCTTGAGAAAGGAAATAGTGGAACATCGTCAAATAGAGACAAGAGCGAGTAAATGAGAATCTGGTAATGTTTGTACTTATTGCGAAAGATGAATAATTAATCTCGCTACAGGGAAAGCTGCGAAATGCGATTACAGTTTTAATAATTTGTTATCAACGATTCACCTCTTTATGCTATCGAAATTTAATATTTCACAAGTTACAAAATTGTTCACGTATCAAACATTTCTTACTAGTTTTTAAGTTAATAAAAAGTAATGCAGCATAATGTTGTATTTTTCAAATATGTATTATTATTTCAGCCTATAACATTCCCATCCTGTTTTAATTTTGTATACATATAGGCCACATTTATTTCAAGGATATATAATGTTAATAACGTACAAAATAGATGTTTATTTGATTTTAGTTATATACATAATAATTTTGTAAAAATATATTATTAAATTGCATATCATATATTACCGCAGTAATTCATTGTAGCTGTTTAATATTATATTTCATGTTTTGAATTTACTTGTATATTATGCATTTGTACAAATTAAATCAGTCTCTATCTCCTTGCTTCATTCTATTGCATATTATATTGATTATTTATTGTAAAATTAGTAAGGAAACAATAACAATGAATTGTTTTTGTAACAATTTACAATTAAATCTAATTGCATTTATGGTTAAAACTGTAATCTTTTTGCAAGGGAAGCACCATCCATCGATTCCAGTAGTTTTCTCTTTAAACTGGGCTTTTCTTCTGGCTGACGTTTTACAGATGTAGGAAGCGGTAATCTAGGTCCAGGAGTTGGTGCAGGCTTGTTGCTGAAGTATGGCATTTGAAGAGCTTGATCACATGTACATCTTTCCAAAGGATTTACATTTAATAGACTAGCAATTAAATCTAGGAGATCATCACCAGCAGCAGTAAATATATGTTTTAGTGGTGTACCAGGAAAAGGTTTGAATTGGATAAAATCTGGTAATTCTGTCATTCCTGGCCATGTTTCTTCAGTGGGTGTGCCTAATGTCTGAAAATGATGTATGTAAATATATGAAAATAATTGCAATTAAGAACATTTTTAGGTTACAATAAAGAGGATATACCTGAAATATTCTAGTAAGCTGATCCAGATCAGATTCGCCAGGTAAAAATGGTACACGTAATAACAGTTCTGCTAATATACAACCAACTGCCCACATATCAATTCCAGTACCATATAATCTCGCACCGTACAACAATTCAGGTGACCTATACCATCTTGTTACTACCTGATGGGTGTTTATTCGATTAGGTGAACCAAAAAATTTGGCCAAACCAAAATCACCAATTTTCAAAACACCTTCAGAGTTAACCAGTAAATTATTTGGTTTCAAATCTCTGTGCAGTATCCAATTATAATGTAAATAATCCAATCCTTGCAAAGTTTGGATCATATATGCTTTAATGTTTGCAGCTGTTAATACTATATTACTATCCTTTATTATTATCTCTAAATCTGTATCCATAAAGTCAAATACTAAGGAGACATTTGACTTGTGACCAAAAACATCTAAAATATCAATAACATGATATGAATGTTGACTACATAATATAAATTCTTGCAACGTATGTATACATTTATATACCTAATAAACCTATCACATTATCGTGTTTTAATTCTTGCAATAATTTAATTTCTCGTAATGCAGTTCTATTTATACCATCCCTAGCCTCTGCGCGACTTCCAACTTTAATCTGAAATTGTCATAAATGACACTTCAAGAACATTTGATCAGCGTATAAAATCATTGTGAAATAACAAACCTTTTTCACAGCAACAATTTTGGACGTTTCAATATCTTTGGCTTTATAGACAGTAGCGAACTGAAATAAAATTCATAAATATATTTACGACATTAATAACGAAGTTTATAATCTTTAACTAACCTGTCCTTCTCCTAAGAAATCAATTTTCTCATATCTTCGCAATTTTTCTGTCATATTTACTAAATATAATAATACTTTTATTTTTTTCAAAAATAAATTATTTAAAAATATTTTACATAATAAATCTATCTTGTATCATTCATGAGCGTACTTCGTTCAATGTGCTTCAAAATGAAACGTATATGAAAACCTTGTGTCGTGTCCTCGTGCCATCGTGTCGCTGTATTCGCCAATTTGCACATGTTTGAACATATCCTGGTATTTAACTGAAATATGTAATATAATTTTGGGATATTCTAATTGATATAGAAATAATAATTCTATATAGAAATTAATAATATTTAATCTTTACTAATACTTTAAAAGACCTTTCTTTTTTAACAAATTATTTTGAAACAGGATATGAAAAATTTTAAATATTTCTTTTTGTTTTATGCCAAAAGAAATAGATAATCTATTATTAATGACTATCGTTTATATATCGTTTATATATGTTTTTACATTTTTTGTCCTCCTATGTATTCAAATAATTGTATATGATAAAACACTAACATACATTTAACACTTAAAAGTTATCATCAAATAACGTCAATGCTATGATAAGCGAAATTTCACCCCAACATAACCTTTTACTTTAGTACTCAATAAAATCACACAAATGCAACTGAATTTCTTATTATTATCCAATATTAGATATTGTTCGCAATTATAGATAACATTGCAATGATATTAATACGCTACTATTAGAACAAAATTCTTATGGAGTAAAATTTTGTCCTTGATGCTCTTCAAGGATACATTATTATTAAAAAACCGTATAGGATAAATTTAGAAATGTTAAATATTAAAATTTTATATGTAGTAAATATACTTATTGTTAAGAAACTAGTATTACCATCGGCGCTGCATTGTAATCAAACTTTTTAATAGTCGGTATAATATGAGATAAAAAAAAAACACTGATAAAGGAGAAATGTAATAATTGTCATGCAAGATCATTCGACTGTTACATAGTGGAAAGGAACGATATAACCATTTACGATAGTAAAGCAGGGATAGTCGCGCTATCATAATTAAACTTTCTAAATTTAACGACGTTCTTGGGACATCTTCCTTTAAGTTTACACATTTAATGAATGTGTTCTTTCTATATCACATTGCCAAATGTTAAACATCAAGACATAAGAGATGTTATTGCGAAAATATTATCAGACTTTTTAGCGGAGACAGACATTCAAATTACGAAATGAATAGTTTGAAGAAAATAAACGAAGTAAACATAACAGTATAGAAACTGCGTTGAAATCATCATGAAAATAAACCAAAACATTTGTTCATTCATTAATGAATGTATTCATAATCAGACTGCTGACGTTCATGCATTTATGAGAAACTGAAATATGCAAAAATCTACAGCGAAATATTAAATATATATTTATTTATTTATTAGGATATTTAGGTTCCATATATTTAACTGTATTTATAAAAATATACATAAATATGCGTAAACATCCATAGTTTAATTACAATATACGTGTAACCTGTATTGATCTTTATGCTTGACGTCGTTAATATAGCTACTTGCCAAATAACAAATAGGATTATGTTATTCGATTATTGCAATGAAATGATATAATTCAATATTCATTACTAATATACATAATTAGTTTTTATGTATATTTTATTCAGAAAAAAGTATGTAATCGTGATTTGTGATCTATATTAAATATAAAATTGTACAAGTGAAAAAATGGAAGGTGTTTACTTTTTATTGGCAAATTTTTTATTTTTTATTTATTATTTATTATGCTATGAACAAGTATAATAAATAATTACAATAATTGATATATCCTTAATTTAATTCCATTAGTTACTCGTGCAAATGACAATCATACTGATACAATAATAATATAGGAATCTTTTTTTGTAATTGGGTCAAGCCGGATTACAGCTAACAAACAAAGATTTCATTAAAACTAAATAATTTGTAATGATTCATCACATAATGTATGTGTATGTGGTATATGATATGTTTCAGAAGTGAAGACATTTCAAAAATTTCAAGACATTATAATTATGGAACTTAATCATGTCAAGTTTCTGCATAGAGCAAAAAAGTAAACACTTTTCCTTGTAGTCTTCTACTTTCATATCAGTTTCAAACGATGAAACACGACATATACAGTCTAACCAATATTTCACGTATAATCAAATACACATACATGTATCTAAGCGATAATCGGTACGTTTTCCCCACGAAAGAGTGCAAAAAGTGTTTCTCGAATAACGAAGTCGTAGTAGGAATTACGAAATTGAGAAGAGTTTGGAAAGGCTATTTATAAGAGATAGGGGTGAGCAACTTTCGAAACTATCCACGTTCGAGCAACTGTCGTATTAATTAAACAAATGAATATAGCTGCCGGGCTTATCGAACATCAAAGACGAGAAATCGCGAGTAGGATGAATGGTAGTCCACTGCTAAGCCGGCTACAGTAGTAATCCAGTGCAACGGCGAGCGGTATCGCGCGGAGAGACATGTCATCCGTCAAAATTCTCGTCCTTTTAGTGGTCGTTCTGTCAGGTAAACGAAGTCACGTGGATCTTTTCGTTAACGTCTACTAAAGATCGACTATTAAAGTGAACCGAACGTTCTTCTTGTTGTATATACATTTCAATCTATTTGGAATTTATCTTCATTGTGACCTTACCGAATTTTATTCAAGCTTTATGATAATCGACTTTAGTTTATGATCTTTTTAAGGTTAAGATGAGTGTGCGACTGTTTGAATAATGTACTTCTATATTTCGTTTTCAACAAATTTTGTTTCCTCGTGGTTCTAGCGTTCGCGCATTCACAAAACACACTGTTCAACGATGTGCAATCGGTCATCAAGTCCATGTTCAAGACCACCCGTGATCCCGCTATGTTCAATCTGTACACCAGGTATGTAGAACATATAGTATTTTTGTTTGGCGATTTAAAGGAAGTTTATATGTTATGACTGAAGTTAGCTAGGCGAACATAGTTATCCACGAGGGTATAACTCCTAGTCGTCAAAAGGAAAGAAGTTTGTTCAGTGTTAATATTCTTTAATGCCTGTTATGTCATATACAATGTTAATATGCTTTATTTCTCCTATTTTATTTACTTTATTAGTTCTTATATAATATCTCTCCACTGTCTCGAACAAACCTATTACAGCGATTTTTTTCTTTTTTGATATTTTCTCATTCTTTCCTTAAACATAATACATATTAACTTTTTCACTATAGTTTCCTCAGAATTGAAAGTTTTCTTGACATACAGTATGAAGACAGCTTTTACAAATCCTAACTAGGCACTGCGGGTACTTAAACTAATTAATTGTGGTTTAACACATATAAATGGAAATAAAAATGATTGTACATTAGAAATATTTGTACATTTTTAATATATGATTATTCGATATTTAAGGACGTATACGCTCTCCATAGCGAAACGGTTAAAGACTAATGATGTCTCATAATATGCAACTTCTGCATAAAGTTCAAGATTTAATTTTAAGATATTTTGGGAAAGAGAAGAGACGGAGCAAGGGCGAACGTGATACGTTAAAGAAAATCCGCGCTTCTCCTTGGCAACGCGCGGTTCGTGCTGCGAATTTTTCGTCCGTGCAGAGGCGAGCTTTATCGTTCGTCGTTCGTAAACGATGCATCAATTTTTTAACGATACATGCAATCAGCAAGCCGGCAAATTCTATTCTCAGCGCTGACGCTCCACTGACTATCATCGATGCGTGAATATCGTGGACGCGCCTCCTTTTCTTATTCTTTTTGCACTGCTTTGCCTTTTCTTGTTGATCGACTCGATCTAAAACCGGGAAGGAAAATTGAGGCGCCACTCGCGATGGCGGCGCCTCGAGAATTCCTCGTTCCGATTCTCGGAGATCGTTTCATAAAAACCACTCGAATCATTAACTCCATGACAAACAAAGCGTTTTATTGAAACAAAAATCGCAAATCAACGTAAGAAAGGTATTTTGACACTACGAATCTGGGATAGACTATGATTAAATTACATGCGAAATTATAATAACTTTTTTAGGAAGCACTGATGCTTTTTTGCTTACTGATAGATTAAATCATTTTATGTATGCTATGGTACAACAAGAATCACAAAGATTTCGTTACAGACGAGGAAGAATATCGGAAAAAGATGTAAGAGAATTTCGAAAAACATATAACATCAGTGGATTTATGTAATATTAAAAGGTTAGGAGAAATTATTAATAAAAGAGCATTAAGTCAGAAATATTTGGTATTATTAGCGGTTTCAATTTTTGTAGGATAATTTGTAGAATAATAATAATAAATAGAATAATAATTTGTAGAATGTAATTGTAAAATAATTTAATTCTAAAATAATAAAAGAGCTTTCCTTTTGCGAAGAGAAAATCCGTTTGGCGAGGAGCAGCTGTTTCTAAACAACACCGAGGTTCTTTACGCATCTCACTTCAATGAAAGTCGACCAACGAAATTCATTATTCACGGATTTAGTGACACCGGAAACGAAGCCTGGGTACGAGGTTTGATAGATGGTACGTAAACACGAGCCTTTCTCGATAATTAGCAGACAGACAATTTTTTGTCTCATAATATCGAATCATACCTACTCGTGGTACGAATTATAATTTCGATTTAATGAAACTTTGTATTCGTAATAAAGTTAGCATCGCTTTAAAACGAAGCGAAGTAGAGGCCGAGAAAACGAGAATGAAAGAGGAAGAAGGAAAAGCGAGTTCTAAGGAATTTCTAGAAATGTCGATGGTGCCGAGGCAGTGAAATTTAATTACAATCAGGGTCAATCCGTTTCGGTAAACACGGAATCGACGTCGTCAGGTTCAAGGGTCAGCACGATAACAAGTTAATTGATCACTTAACAAGTTTTTGCTCTCTCGCGTTAAGTTCCTGACGTAACTGTGAGAAATTTCGATTTAGAACTTTTTCAAAATCTCCTTAACAAATGTGTATTACCTTTTTGCCTTCTTTGTCCTTGCACGGTATATTTTGTAGTCAGAAATTGTCGCAAAACAATTTTATATTCTTCAATTATTCCAGATACGCCTAAATTTCTTCTGCGTTACTTCGCAAAATAATTTTATTCTATCATTTTAGTCCATCATTATCCCAACCATCGAAACGAAAGAAATCATAACATAAAATAATCATACTCCTGAAAGTATCACAAGCACGTCAACAATTAACTGCTTAGTAGGTATTTTGGCTTTCATGTGAATTATATTTGCATAACACTTGCAATTCTGCAATGATTGCTAATATTTGTTTTATTTAAAACATTTGTTATAGTAATCCTAGATAACATATTTTAATTTGGATTAAATTCTATATATATGGATTATTTATTTATTGAAAATATATTTTATTACCTTGTGAAATATTTTTTACTTCTTTAAGTAAATACTATCAATTCACAGAGTTTTAGACTCTTTTTTTGCAACACCCTATATGTAGTTGCACGCTTCTTGACATTGAACTTGCGTCAGACTTAATCCAATGTCACGGTTTCAACGTTTTGACGATTTTTAATATATCATCTCTAATATCATTGACTCTAGTCGAACAAAGTTATATACGATTGTGCGTGAATGATTACAGCGTATCTACTTCATGAAGATGTAAATGTGATAGTAGTTGGATGGGGAGTTTTGGCGGCCGACGTTTATCCAGTAGCGGCAAACAACACACGGAAAGTGGGCGAGTTTCTTGGAGATTTTTTAGAATTTTTGAATCGCGAGTCGAATCTTGAATACAAGGATGTTCACATCAGTGGTCATAGCTTGGGCTCACACGTGGCAGGATACGCTGGAGCTTACTTGGATGGACGTATTGGCAGAATAACAGGTATATTTCGATTAAGATGCATTCATTGTTAATTTAGAGTTTGTTAACCCTCTATAACTCCCAAATTAAGTTTAAGAAAAATATCGTTTAATAAAATATGTCGTCAAATATTTTCTAAGGAATTGCCACAGTTTTTTTTATAGTTGAAATATAATTGAAGGTATTTTATAGTTGAAGATTTTTAACATACATGTTTACATTTTAACATATATATTTTTAATATGTATATTTATTTTAATATAGCTACATCGTCATATACAATAAAAATAAATTGCCATATTTTATTGAAAATATTTTTTATGTAGCGAAGGGTTGCTGATGACTTGAAAAGATTGGACAACACTGCTCTATAGTGTCGTTTAATTTAAAAGTTATATAGTCATATCCACGAATCTATATTTTTTAAATTACATTTTGCTTCTTTATTATTGTACTATTGTATTTTATTACTATATCATTATGTTTATATTAAATAATTTATTTACAATAGTTTATTTATAACAAAATTTCACAGTTGTAAAGAGCTAAATTTATCGCACATTTGTGTTATCTATTTTTATTTTTAATATGATGTGATGTGATTCAAAGGCCTAGATCCAGCTAGTCCGTTGTTTGAAACAGTCTTCGGAATTGTCGATCCAGAATACAGATTAGATCCAACCGATGCCCAATTCGTGGACGTAATTCATACGAGCGGTCCTGCCTTTGGATTTTTGGCTCCACTTGGCCACGCTGATTTTTATCCTAACAATGGGAAGTTTCCACAACCTGGTTGCTCGTTTCTACCAACTACAAGTAAACATCTTTTTTGTTTCATTAAGCTTCCAACAAAATTACTTATGAAACAGTGTATCTGACAAACTTTAATTAGAATTTAACAATCGTCGAACGTTTGTCAGCTTACTGCAGCCATTCGCGAGCTCATCAGTACATGACAGAGAGTATAGGCAGCACGGCTGGTTTTAAAGCAAGAACCTGTGAAAATTGGGAGAAATACATAGAGGGACGTTGCGATTACAATCCGATTGTTCTGATGGGGGAATACGCGTCCACGTCGTAAGATATTTAATTTTTTTTGATTTTGTGTCATATAAAAATTGAAGAGCTCATAATAAAAACGGTCCTCGTTTATGTTTGTCTTTTTCGAAAAAAATAGAAGAATATTTTAACATCTTTAATTTCTGTTCAATATTGTTTGTTTCATTTCTATTCCTTTTAACGAAATATTTATCATATTACACAATCGTTATAAATGTGTCAGTAATTATATCACAAAGAAACTATATTTAAATAAATGATAAAGTTCTGGAATGTTGATAAAGATTACTTTGATAAAATTGAATTGAACATTATTATGCATTCAATTACCAAACTTAATTTCGTCTTAATCGTTTTAGGTTGCGAGGAAAATTTTACTTAACAACGAACGACGTACCTCCGTTCGCAATAGAATGAGCGAGAATGGACATTTGGAACAACTCTACATGATGATGGTCCTGTATTTGCGGCATCAAAATGATCTGTACTAGTCATTTACAAGTTACTTTATTTATGCAGCGTGCGCAATTTTATTCGAATTCTACATTTTTCTTCTTTTTTTTTTTTTAATTAATCGGACGAACGAGATCGAAATCGGTGCTGAACCGGTATCATTTCATGTCGTACAACAAAAGTACAAATTATATTAATTAAAATGACACGTGTTAATGACACTTTCTCTCGTTCGCGTACTTTTGCAGAATGAAATAGAAATAAACGTTGTATTGGTTACTTTGAAATTTGTGTACTTTGTCATTCACATTATAGCAAATATTATTACAATATTCAGAAACAATAGACGGATCATGAAATGAAGGTTTACGAAGAAATATGGAGCTGTTGTATTAATAATATAAGGTAGTTGTGATTAATAAATGCAGAAATACAATATTAACGAGATAATAGAATATTCATGAACAATATCAGCGCAAGACCGACCAAATGTTGTACTGAAAACGTTCCTTCGGAAGATAATTCTGTACGATGAATCGAGTGTATTTTTCGTTGCTTTTAATAGTGCAATTAATTGCTACTTTGTGCGCTAATGAAAACAATCTCATCCGTGATTACTTTGCATTCAGAAAAGTGGAAAGAATCGTTGGATTCTCTTGCGACAACATGGAAAGTGCGTAGCAAAAGGTTTTCTATAAAACTTTTTTTTAATTTAACACACAGGATCTTATCTTTATTTCGTTAAAAACAGATAATTTTAAACTCGCAAAAACCCTCAACAATATGTACACCACGTATATTCCAATATTGAACTCTACGGATAAATCGCGATTAGACGTGAAAAAAGTCTTAAGAGCGGAGTACAATTGGTTGGGCGTTTTTTTGGATTCTCGATGCGATCGTAAGAGACACACTAACGTCCTTGTGGAAGTAAGTAATTTATATTCGGAATTTTCTCTTATTTCCATAAATGTCTGAAATGTTAATATCATTATATTACTGTCCTAAATCTATTCTTTATCTTTTCCTTTTCTTTTTAAGTATACCTAGTTATTTAAGAATTGTTATACATAAAAATAATTTACATATTCATAAGAATTCAAAGGTTTAATTGCATTAAATTGTTCTAAGAAAGGGGAATTATTGTACCGCTAAAGTCTTAATCTCACATGTATTGAACCATTTTCTATTTTTGTCCTAATCTCACAAGTATCAAACATTAAAATAAAGTGCATAATATCTATTGCACATAGGCAACTAAATATTCTATGTACGACGAAATGCACAAATGGTTAATTTTGGGTTCGAACCTGAGCCATGTATTGGAAATACTAAACGATGACGCGTTCACTATCTCTACCGATGTTATAATTGCTGTGCCATCAGCGAACAGTTATATTTTGTACGATGTGTATAATCCTTGCAAAGATCGAGGAGGGTCGATGAATGTAACGCGCTTTGGAACGTGGAGCAATAAAACTGGATTAAACGTTACCTTAAATGAATCGAAATTCGAAAGAAGATCGAATTTGCACGGGATGAAACTCAAAGTTGGGGTCGTTGTAAGTTGTGCCAGTTCTTTCTATGATCATTATCTGATTAATATAATTAATGAAATTAGAATTTTATATATGGTACACTTCGACAGATAGAATAGACATTAAAGTAATCTATAGACTAAGAAATTTACAGATCGGTTTTAAACCAGAAAACATGACTTTTCACGAGATGATGCTACAATATAGCATGAAGTCAAAATATGGGCGATCGAAATTTCTCTACGTATTGTTACAACATTTGTCTGACATCTTCAATTTCACGTAAAAATTATATTAAATTCGATAAATTTATAAATTTTATTAGCAGCTTCCGTTCAACTGCATGTGTTCTATGCACTTAATCTGTGATTCTTTTTAAACAAAAGAATTTTTATTCATTCGTTGGTCTCTACTTTGCAGTATGGAGATTGTGCAAATAAGTGCGCGAAGAAGATTCGACAATTCCGGACCTGTTTTCGCGGCTTTCAAAGAGAAACTCATAGATCTCTCGGCAAGTCCAGTAGCGATGAGGATCGGCAGATTAGATAACGGAGACATAATCGGACCGGTCTGGCCAATACGGTATATTACTACTTGCTTCTTCATACTTCTTCATACCGTTTCCTATGTCTTGTATCTTATATGCATTCATAATATTCTTAGAAATAGTATTTCAATGAACATGAATAATCATCTAAGGTACAAGAATTCCTGTTGTTCTTCTTTGTTTCTTTTTTTTTTGTAATTTCATCGTATCCTAATTTCACTATTCTAATTCTCTCTTCCAAATTCGGATTAATTATATCTCATTGTCGTAGGTCGTGTTTTATGTTCCGCACGATTTCATCGACGAAAATTAAACCAGGACAATTTCTGAAACCCCTGTCTGTGAAAGTATGGTATGTGATACTGGCCATGATAGGAATCGTGACAACAATTCTAGTTATCTTACTAAGATTAGAAGGCGTGCAAACTCCTACAGAGATTTATGGCCTCTCTGTTTTGCTCACAATAGGAGCTTTGTCCCAACAAGGTATATCAAGAAAGAATTAATCGAACAAGGTTTTTGGATTTCTTTGACACGATATTTTTTCATTCAGGTTCTGCGTTCGTTCCAACACGTTGCGCAAGTCGTATAGCATTCCTACAAATCTTGTTCGTCGGTTTATTAATTTTGAATTATTATTCGGCGAGTGTCGTATCGAATCGTTTGAAAAACAGAGGCGAGAAGATGAATGATTCTTTGATTAGTTTGGCAAAGAGCAATATGAAACTTGCGGTGCAGCCTACGTCGTATATTCGTTCCTTTTTTCGGGTAATATCTCTTATGCAGCTACATATTTAACAACAAAATATTTCGAAATAAAATAAAATAAATAAAATAATCTTTTAATAATTCCTAAATAAATAAAGATGCTGTTAAATCAGTTTAAGAAACATTTTCATGAACATAATTTTGGAATAAAATGTAACTCTACTATAATACTACAAATAATATATACATATAATAGAACAAATTTTTTATTGAAAAAGACTTGGTATTTAACAAATTTTCTTCAATTTTAAAATTTTTATGCAATAGGTGCCAGACAAAGAAGTAAGATATTTTTACGACAATCGGTGGTCGAAAATACCAGAGTCGGATAGATATTTATCACTAGAAGAAGGACTTAATCGCGTGGCGGAGGGTCATTTAGCCTATCACACGATGATCGATTCAGCTTATCCGTACATCGAACAGTCGTTCACTCGTCGAAGTATCTGCGAACTTACGGAGGTTCATCTGTTGCGTGCTGTCCTCGCATTTTATGCGAGGCATCACAGCCCTTTTACTGAACTGATGAAAGTAGGGTACGAAAGTCAATATACATGTAAATGTAGATCGACCTATTGGAGGTATTTCGAAACGATTCGAAAGCATCAATCGAGAGGACATGAAATTAATTAGAAAGTCGAGAAGACCCGAGTATTTAAAAATCAATTGAAATTACATTTCATGCATAATTTCTGTAACAAATTTAAAACTCGAACGAAGATCGAATGAAACATCTTTTGAAGATCCGTATGTTACTTTTTTTAGCTTGATTAAAATTCAAAACGTTGGCATTCAGAAACGCGAATTGAAGCGATGGGCGGCTAGAAAACCATTTTGCCCGATCAACCTACTTATCGCTGAACCTCTATCGATTCACGAAGCTGTACCGATTTTCGTGTTCTTGTGTATCTCACTGGTTCTATCGATTCTCATTTGCATCGTTGAGAATATCGTCTTCTGTCTTTTCCCAGCACGGTAAATTACAAATTTCATTTAAGAGAAATATACGAAATGTATACTATATACATATTATTTTCTGTTCACCCGAAAAGTTCTCAATTTTTGTACAATTAGTGACATTAATTAATTAGTTAATATTATTCTACCTATGTAGGACAGTATAAAAACTATTCAAAATAATCTTTTTTAGACCTCCAAGTTTCATGATGGAAAAGAAACGCTTGATCGACTGGACTTCGCTTCTGCTATATTTACGAAACGTGAATCAGTCTCTGAGAAACTTTTTTAGTAAATGGAGCCCTTTTCAAAATCCCTAAAGTTTATCCATCGCCACGATATAATTGCCATAAGCGCGAATTTGCAGATTAGTCGCTAGAACAACTACGAAAGATTCTCTACCAATTATTGTAGATAGCACATACGGTATTTTATTACATTTAATTATTAGACTTTGTCAAACATATAAAACCATAATCACGCGTAGTTTCTTCAAAATATTAAAGCAAAATATACATTTAAACATGGCCAGATCTTGAATTAATTATCGATATTGATTACAGATTTTGGGCAGGAAGCCGGTAGCTTGTTTACTATTATCTTCAATCGCGTAATTAATTTTTAAATCCGTTGCCTTTCCATGTTCTCTTCCAATACGATACCATTAATATCTAGCTTATCGTGAAATTCATATTTTAGGCAGCCTTTGGCAGGAAATTAATAAAACACCGCAACACAGATGAATAATAATAATGCAAGTAATAACGCGGTCGATCTGTAACCGGGAATTCGATCAATAGCGAGACTTAGCTTGTTTTCATTGGAACTGTCGCGTTGCGAATGGACATTGGAATGAATGATTGATTAATCGAGCTGTATGCATTCCTTTTCGTGACTCGAGCAATTTGCCAAATTACACGAAATCGTTCGACAAGCTTGTCTCTCAGTGGAATCCCACATGATACGTCCTGCATTATTATTATTAATATTATTATCATCATTATTATGTCATGCAAAAGTAATATTATAAAATAACGTAATAGAAAGGCAGGCGATGTCGAACGATTCGATTTGGTCAGTGTTAATATCCGAACAGAATTCTTGGTTCGAGAAAAGAATAGTATAATGTATACCGTCTTGTTCGTTTTATTGCAATTCGTTTTAATTTCGAACGCGCAGGATCATGTATTCATCCGAGATTATTTTGTGTATAAAAAAGTACGAAATGTCGTAGGATTTTCATGTGGCGATATTGTAGGTAAGCAACTCTTTGCATTTGGTATTAAAGTGTTATAAAACATCTAAAATACTGAACTGATAAATATATATGAAATAAATTAGTATTATCAGTCTCAGTTTTCTTAGAAGCTTATAAACGGCAATTCATATATTGGCGAATTATATAAAAGGAATTATCTTCTAATACAACGTAATGTAAATGTGAAAATTCTCTCTTTGGAGAAAATGATTGTTCGAAGAAATGTAGTATCTAGGCAAATTCATATAACGGTGCGATATACAGGTGACTTCAATCTTCTGAAAACGCTAAGCACCACTGGCATATTTACGATAATAAGAGAACCCAGCGTGAAAATCGACTTCCGTAGGTTTATGAGAAGCGAAACTTGGACAGTAGGTGTCGTAATCGATTTGCGTTGTCGCAATGAGACCGCCGTACGAATTTTTGCTGAAGTAAGAGAAACTTCGTTCTTCACGATTACAACGATAATCGTTTGACAATGAATATCAATTGATTTTTATTTTAATTCAGAGCTCGAAATATCGAATGTACGATTACTCATACAATTGGTTAGTGTTGGGCTCGGATTACAATAACAGTATTCCTCTCTTGAACGATACCGCTTATAACATAGTAACGGATGTTGTTCTTGCTATAACGAACAGAAATGGCTATGATCTGTACGATGTTTTTAATCACTGCAAATATCGTGGTGGTGCGTTAAACGTTACTGAGCTTGGTACTTGGCATCGTGAGTCCGGATTGAAAGTTTTCTTAACGCAACCATTAATTAATAGAAGGGCCAACATGCACGGCATGAGATTAAAAATATCTGGTGTGGTGAGTCCATCTATCGATTCCTATAGACTTTTACATTTTCTCCTGGATTTTTTTTCAATTCTTTATCAGCTGTAAACGATAGTTACACATTTTTCGGACGGTTTTTTTTAAAGAAAATACAATGTACTAAAATTTTTAATTAATACATTTATCGTTTAGTTATTAATATTGAGCGTAGAAGGGCTGTATAATGGAGAAACATTAACAGTTTATCAAACGTTAATTAATGCTAGTTGAAATCAATAATTATGTGTTATCCCGAATTACGTTATGCGTAGATTCAATACAGACCAAAGAATATGCGTCTCGAGGATTACATGCAAGACATAAATACGAGATCGTTGGATAGTATGCATAAATTTGTACACGCTATGATTTTGCATACGGGAGATCTTTTTAATTTCAGGTATTATATTCGATACTAATCGTTCGTTGACGCAGCGAATTTTATTTTTTCTTTTTTCTTTTTAGCGTCCATGCCTCGGAAATAATTTATTGGGACCGACACAGCGTGCATGGTTTGATTTTCGAATTCTTACGGTCGAATTACATCGATTTCGCTAGTAATCCAAGAATCATGGTGTCTGAACGATTGGATTACGCTACTCTAATCGGCGCAGCATGGCCAATTAGGTGAGACAATACCCGATATATTAACATAAAGGCAATAAGTAAATTATACCAAATATGTATATTTACTATTAAATGTATTAGATATAGTGAATAGTATAGTAAATGTATCGTCGATATCGATATATAAATTACGAAAATCTTATAACTTAAATTACCTACAAAAACTTGTTTAGTCCCTCTCCGTTTAATGTCTACAACCCGAGAAATGTTCGATGATATCTAATAGGAGAATTATATCTCTGGTCAGACCCTGTTTCATGCTGCTATCGACTTCAACGAATAAGATCAAATTAGAAATCTTTCTGAAACCCTTCACACGGCAAACGTGGTACGTGTTTGCTGTTTTCGGATTATTTTCCATATTCGTTATGAAGATGATAATGAATCGCGAAGATATTGGCAAGAGAGAAAAATATTCAGGAGCGGTGGTGCTGTCGATAGGAATCGTGTCCCAGCAAGGTGCATATGAAAGATATGCTAAATTATTAAATACGTGCAAAGATCAAAATCTATTAAAACTATTTGAAATTTCGACAGGTGCAAATCTCTTGCCGAAACGTTTACCAAGCCGTATAGCGTTATTTCAAATAATTATACATAGCTGGATAATGTACAATTATTACTCTGCCAGTATTGTCTCGGCTCGATTGAGCGAACCCCTTGATATGATGGAAGATTCCGTAACTGTCCTTGCTGATAGTAATCTAAAAATTGCTGCGGAAGCCGTACCATATCTAAACTACTTTTTATACGTAAGTTTAATTACTACGTTTAAGTAAAAAATTAATTTGTCACAAATTGAAACTTCGAATTAAATCTGACAAAGTTTTCTAGCTTTAAAATTCTATATAATCAAAACATCCTTTAAAGTGATAGGAAACATTGTCTAAGGCAAATGAAATCAATATTACGATATTAATGATATTATCAACAGAAACTGAACTGGGAATCGGATTATTTTCGCAAGAAACGCTGGGATCCTCTGCCAGAATCAAAACGATATCTGCCAATAGAAGAGGGTATCAGACAAGTCGGTCAAGGAATTTTAGCGTATCATACGGATCCTAATACAGCTTACCCTTACGTCGAAAGGATGTTCGATTCAAATAAAATCTGCGAATTGACGGAGATTCATTTGTTCAAACAATCGGTGATGGGAATGTACGCCAGTCACAATGGACAATTCATTGAGATAGCAAAAATAGGGTGAATAATCGTAGCATATATTTCTTTCATTTAATAATTAGATTATGTGTGTGTATGTACGAATTTTCATATATCTATGAAGTACTCAATTTATTTCATTTTGCCCATTTTGGTTTTAACGCATAAAACATATTCTTTCTATTCTAATATAATTTAATTATGGAAATAATTGAAGCTTGAACTGAAATTGAATTGAAATTGAATAATGGAAGCTTGACTTTCATTTCTACTAAATGTTTCGACAACTAAAGAGTTGTCTTCATAAAAATATAAATTTCTTTACTTAATTATTAATTTACTTAATTTACTTTAATCTGTACTTAGTATTTTAAAACTAACTTACTTGTCTTTTCTTAAGGTTGACAAAGATGTTTAATACTGGCCTTCGTAATCGGCAAATCAAGCATTGGTCGTCGAGGAAGCCACAGTGTCAATCCGACACTTTGTCCACAAGGAGCATCACGATCTACGAAACTGCTCCGGCTTTGATTTTATTGGCATTCGGAATGCTCGTAGCTGGAATCATTTGCATCGTAGAAAATATTATTTATAATCATAAGATGAAGTGAGTTATTTCACTTTGTGCACGATCGTAAATATGGATATAAAAATTTATTTTATGCTTCATAGGAGTATGAAGAAAAGAGCACGAAAGAGAAGCGAAACGAAAGGAAGTTTCAGCAGTGGCAACAGCAGACGTAACTTATTAGATATAAATCCATAATATTCGTATTGGTTTCTGATTCGATAAAAAAGTAGAATTTCGATTAACTTATAAAATTAAAAAATGAAATAAAAGAACTAGTTATATAATGTATATATTTGTTTGCAAGGGATCAACTTTCATTCTGACATACAGATTGTAAATTTTGAGATATAAATAAAATTAGTCGATTGACTATTCATCTGATATAGTCATTATCGGATATTATTAGACTACTATGCTATAAAACAGTTCAGAATCACGAGCGGTTTCGTTTTCTAAACCTATCATATCAAACCTGACATGTTTTCTCATGAAAAATAAAAGAACGGAAAGGGAGAACTGCCAGGGACTGTAGCACGAATACTCCACTTGTAGTCGTTCGATTTGCAATCGTGAATAAGGGCTAACAACAGTAGTGTCATGCACTTTTACAATTTCTTTTATTTACAGTTAATCGTTGCGCTGTACGCAAGCAAAATGGATATGATTCGTGATTATTTCGTTTTTAAGAATGTTGGTAGAGTGGCTGGATTTTCCTGCGGAGAGATCGAAAGTAGGTAGTTTTCATTCTGTGAAGTAAGTTTCTCAATTTTTTTAAAATAAAATAGTATCTTTAAAAGAGCAAACATTAAATAAAAGATAATTCAAACGTATCGTTTTAAATATTATTACATTCTCAGATTTGTCTTAATTTAAAATTATTTTTATATTCAGAAAATTGAAATTATCGATTGAAAAATACTTTTTTCAAGAACATTTCGTGACAATTCATACGCATAATTAAACAACAATTTCATTACGTATTATTTCATACACACTCGTATATTTTCGTTCCATTTTTAAAATTACACCGTGCATAATGAATATTTACATGCAGATGATTATCGGATCGTTAAACTTCTCAATGATGCTGGGATTGGGGTGTCTGTAAGTCAATTTGCATCGACAATCGATATATCCCGATTTTTGCACAGCATTTATTGGAATTTAGGTATATTCTTGGACCTACAGTGCTCAATCTCGGACAAAGATGTAATGGAACTTTTCTACGAGGTATTATATTGCTTAAATCATGTTACACTTCCTACATTTGGAGATTGATACACAAAAATTACTATTTAGACCTCGACCCATTACATGTTTGATCATTTGCATCAATGGTTGATCCTGGGAGAAAACATGAGCCATACCGTCAACTTATTAAACGAAAGTACATTTAGTATCATCACGGATATCGCAATTGCTATACCAAGGGATGATGAGTACATTTTATATGACGTATACAATCATTGCGAATCTTGCGGTGGTTTATTAAATGTTACGGAACTTGGTACCTGGTCTAAGAACGATGGATTACGGATTACTCTGCGGTCAAATAAATTTTCCAGAAGATGGAATTATCATAGGATGAAGATCAAGATTGCTGGTGTTGTAAGTTGAAATAAATATATCTAAAAATATTACATTGCTTGGATAGTAAGATATTAATTTTGTAAAATTAATATAAATTAAACCCTTAAAGGATTAAACTGATGCAATATAACATTTACATTTAGAAATTCATTGTTTAAAAAATTTATTTAGATTCATTTACCTTCGTGATACTTTTATACATAGGTAACAGCTAAACCTAAGAATCAAGATTTGGTGGAATATCTACGAGAAAAAAATACTATACGCACGGACAATTGGTCTAAGTTTGGATTTGCTATCATGGAACACGTTAGAGATCAATTCAATTTCACGTAATTTTTCAACATCTTCAGATTATATAATGTTATGATTTTATACAATATTATGGTCTTCTTCGTCTATTACATAACTTATTTTTAGCTTTGAGGTGATAAAACTGGATCATTGGAACAAAAATGATAGCAGTTTTGGACCATTGATAGCTGGCCTTCGCGATGACATCTATCACATGGGATATTTTCCATCGATTTTGACTGTCGAAAGACTCAATTATGTAAATGTAATTACGCAAGTTTGGCCCGCAAGGTACTATAGCAATACTTATACTATACTTTGTATACATACATATATTTTTCAAGTCAAGTTATGAAAAAATACATTGAGCATTACAAATATTTTTAATCAATAATATGCAGTATATGAAAGTATAAAATAATTCTTTAAATATGTTTTACAGAACCTGCTTTATGTTTCTTACTGTACCTTCGTCAAAAGTGGACATGAACCTAATATTTAGACCATTCTCACGAAATGTTTGGTACATGATCCTTTTATTAATAATCGTCATAATTTTCGCTATGTGGACAATTTTTAAACTCGAAAAAGATGCTGTTTACTCTGATCATGGGTCCACAATTCTCATTATTGCCGCTGCATTAAGTCAACAGGGTCTGTTAATAAAAAATTTGTTATAAATCTTATAACATTGTTCGTATAATAATGTTCATTTACTAAAATGGAATAAAAAAATGGAACTTATATTTTAATTACAGGATTACCATTTATTAGCAATCAATCTTCTAGTCGTGTTGCTTTTTTTCACATAATGATCTTTGGTCTACTTGTATATAATTATTACTCAGCAGCAATAGTATCCAGCCGATTGAATGCACCATTAGATAAAATGAACGATTCATTGTACTCATTAGTAAAAAGTAAAATGAGTCTTGCAGCGTTTAAGGATATATATTTCAGTGTTTTATTGCAAGTGAGTTTTAATTTTGTATGCTACTGAAAACAAACTTTTGTTTGTAATTTCGTTTCTATCATATGGATAGTTAAATATTAATTATTCATAACCGGAAAAATGTTTCTAGTCTCCTGCGGAAGATGTTCAATATTTTAAGAAACACTGGGAAACTATACCGCAAAAGAAAAGATTTCTTTCGATAGAGGATGGTATGAAAAAAATGAAGAACTTAAGATTTGCTTATCACGCGGAGCCCGATAACGTTTATCCATTCATAGATCGTAATTTTGATAAAGAAATGATTTGTCAGCTTACCGAGGTACATTTACTTCATCCTTGTTCGCTAGGTTTATGGTCAACACAACATAGTCCGTTTCAAGAAATAACAAAAATAGGGTAAGAAAACTTCATAAGTATAAGTCCACAAAAGTTACATGTAGTATATATTTTTCTAAACGGTTTAGTAATTACATAATTGTTGTTGTAGTATTCTTAAAATATCCACTTCAGGGATTCGGAAGCGAGAAGTATCACGTTGGAGTTACAGAAAACCTTATTGCAACAAAGATAAATATCATGTATCTAGTGTAACTATTCATGAAGCGATACCAGTTATACTTGTTTTATGTTTTGGCATCATTTTATCAGCTGTTATTTGTTTCATAGAAAATGTAGTTTTCTGCAAATTAAGCACAAAACAGGAACAAATAAAAAAATCTGGAAGTCGATTAAAAAAACGTAATCAGAAAAATATTGCACCAGGGATTAAAACTATGGTAAAGACAAAAGTAGCTATTCGTGTAACTAACAAAAAAAAAATTCTTTCTAATAAATAAAAATTTTCATTAGAAAATAAATGAATTATGTTACTCCTTTACCTTTGGTCGAAGAAGTTATGTAAGTTACAATTTTATAACTTTTTCCCCGATGTACAAATTAATTTTATTAAATAAACTATATGAATTACATTACTTAAATGTGAAAATACTATGTGGTATTATTCCGAAGTGCGTACGTTGCAATAAAAAATGTATAATGACTTTTTATTATATGAAACCTCCATAGATTTTAATGATGTGAAATGTATACATATTGATTAGCAATTAGTTTATTTCTTTTTCTTCGACTTTTTGTCAGTCGGAGCTGCAGCCGTTCCAGTGAGATCTCCTAATTGTTTTTTGAGTTTCAATAATTTTTCTACTTCTGGTTGCCATACAGATCTTTCTTCTTTAGCTTTCAATTGACGTACAAGATCGCCCTAAAAATAGAAACATCAATTGCACAAAAAAAAAAGAATAATTGAAAAATTAAACATTTAATAAGATCATAAATATAATATTTTATTGTACCTGTTTAGCGATGGCCGCTTCCAAACTTGCTACATCCATTGCAACATCTCCATTTTGTTCAGGTACCAAAACCGTTTCAGGTTTTTTGCTTTGCGATTCAGGGGATTTATTTTTTTCATTTATGAGATCAGGAAGCTTTTTTTTTAAAGCTGAGAAAATTTGAATTTGACTGGATGGCCATCCACTTTTATCGAACTTGGCCTTTAGTTTTTTAACTTTGTTGTCCTAAAAATAAAGAAATGTATAACATATGTGACTGCATTAAATTTAGCAAAATTGCTTAAAAAATTCACCAACCAATTCTGCAATTGCACCATCCAATGATTTTACATCTCCGTGTCCACTGCTACTTGTAGTTTCTTGCTTACCAGCATACTTTTTTCTTAATATTTCTACATCTTTATCCTCTATTTTTTTAAATAGCGGAGATGGTTTACCAATTTTGTGTCCCACGGGAAGTATGCTTGTGATAACATCAGGTATATAGCCATAGTTACTAGTTTGCAATCCTAATTGGGATCTTAATTCGCGGGCGGTGCATGGCATGAACGGAGCCAAAAGGGCTGATAAAAGACATGCCAAGTTACAGCAAATACCGATGATCGTTCCAGCTCTTTTTCTACAAACAACAGAAAAATGCACAAAATTACGCTATGTTTAAACTAAAAACAATGACGCCACTTAGTTCTATTAAGCGAGTGTTATTCATAAGTACTGTAACAGACCTGTACAACACAATTTAATATATGAAAGTTGATTAACAGTCACAGTCAATTAACAGGACTTACTTTACAGCATAAAATTAAGTCATGTAACAGCAACATAAATCATGTAATCCTCACTGAACAAGGGTACCTAGGAAATAAAGATATTCTAATCTCTAATATAATAAATTATTTTACATGATATAAATTCCCACTAATTGAAACGAAAGTAACAGAATAAAATGGGGACAGCATGCAACAAAAATTGAAGATTTAATGGCTTAAATATACAAAATATTTGTATGAAGACATGTAAAGGCCTATAGTACACTTACGCATAATCTCATTATGTAATTAAAACGGACATAGCACTTACTTATCGTTATCTGTTCCTTTAATTTTCACCCATGGCTCTTGGAATTGCATGTATTGATTTCCATGTTTTGAAATTGCTAAAACGTTTTTCAAACCATCACGTAATTTAGCTTGTTCCAAAGCATGTATATAAGATGATAATTCTCGCTGAGCTAATACCAGTAATATTAAGTCATCTTCCTGAAGTTCTATTGGTGGTATCTTAGAATCAAAGTATTTTTCCGCAAATACTAGAGCCCTATTTATTAAAAGCAGTCTTTGAAAACACTACTAAAAATAGAAATCAGAATTCATACCGTTTAGCATAAAAAAATAAATACCTATTAACAAAATTTCCAAAATTGTTTAATAATTCACTATTATTTTTAGTCGCTAAATCCACCCAATTAAAATTCGAATCTTGCGTTTCGGGTCTAACATATGCAAGATAAAATCGCCAAACATCAGCCGGTATACCTGTATCCCTAGCATCAGTTCCAAATACTCCGATACCTCTCGATTTAGAAAATTTTGTATCTTCATAATTGAGGTATTCTAAAATCAGGTTAAATCATTAATAATTAATTGTTTATATAGAAAAGTACTTAACAATACATTGTTCTTTTGTCTTTAATATATTAAATGCATACCTGTTGCCATTAAATGTTTCATCAATGTATAACCTTCATTAGCTGCTAATAAATAAGCAGGGAACATAATTGCGTGAAATGGAACATTGTCCTTTGCCATAAATTGATATAGATCAACTTGTACATCCGTGGGCTTCCACCATTGTCGGTATTCCTTCGTATATCTTTTTGTAATACTGATATAACCAAAAGGAGCGTCGAACCAAACATAAAATACTTTATTTTCAAAACCTTTTACTGGAACAGGTATTCCCCATTTTAAATCTCTTGTTATACATCGTGGTTTAAGTCCATCACGTAGCCACGGTTTTGCAACCACTTTTGCAACGCTTGACCATCCCTTTTCTACTGTTGAGGACCACTCTTTTAACTTGTTTTCTAGCTGCAAAGTGATATTTTCTTCATTGAAATATGATACACTTATAATAAATAATGTCATAGGTATCATAAAGAAATTCTTACCTTCGGTAAATCTAAGAAGAATTGTTGCGACTTTTTAACAATAGGTCTATTACTACATACTTTACATCGCGGAGATACAAGATCCGTTGCATTCACCAAATGACCGCATCCATCACACTGATCGCCACGTGCATCTTCATATTTACACCTTGGACAAGTTCCTTCTACAAATCTATCGGCCAAGAACCTATCACAGGACTCGCACAGAAGCTGGTCTACAGTTTCACTTAATACATATCCTTCTGATTTAATTTTTAAGAAAAATGATTGTACAATTCTGGAATATAAAATATTATATTACTTAATAGCTAAATAAATTGTATTTTAAATCAATTAAGCAGCTAATACGAGTTTCATCTTACTCTGTTTGTTCTGGTGTAGTAGTACGACCAAAATAGTCAAACCCAATATTAAACCATCGATAAACATCATTATGTATGTCAAAAAATTTATCACAAATATTTTGGGGTGTCGTTTTTTCTTCCAAAGCTTTAGCTTCTGTAGCAGTACCATATTCGTCAGTACCACTAAAAATTTATGTCATTTTTATTATAAATGATTATTTAATTTTTATATTATATCATGTAGAAAAAAGAGGTATGTACCTAATAAAAAGGGTATTATAGTTTCTTTGTCTGCAATATCTGTAAAGAAGAAAGTTATTTAAAAATATGTATATTTGTGTGATACTATTATAAGACCTACTTATTATGAAACACACCGGGCAAAAATATCAGCAGAAAGAACACAACCAATAATATTTCCTAAATGAGGAACATTGTTGACATAAGGTAATGCTGATGTTATTAAAATATTCTTTTCTCCTTTTTTTGGCAACCTAAAAATTATAGATAAATTTATATTAATTGCGCATTTATTATTTTTTTTAAGATAAAATCATTTATATGTACATTCAAACTTACACAGGATAAGGAAAGTTCTTTACATCAGGATATGATTTAGAAGACCAATTGCTTGAAATATTTTGTATTTCTTCCTGACTAACTGCTTCCATTTCTTTTTCTTTAGTTGGACTAAGCTGCAACTAATAGTTGACATCAGATGTAAAAAAATATGAAGTATATACATATTAATAGCAAACTTACATCAGCTGGTTTAGAAGGTTTAGGATTTGAATTAGCATTAACAGGAAACCAAGATACAGCTTGAATACTGAAAATTGCTTTTGAGCCTCTTTCAAATTTATATTCTTCAATGGAATCCTAGAACAATCAAATATACAAATATTACTAACTTTGACACTAATATCAATATAAACTTTGAAATTAATGATAAAAGACCTGTATAACTGGTAGCAATTCAATACTGGATATCCAATTTTTAATTGATAAATATTCTTTATTTAATTCATTTCCAATTTCTGTGGCCATTACTGTAGACCATAGAGTTACCCAAATGCATATATCTGCCAATGATAAGTCATTATTATCCTAAAATAATTTCAATAAAATTTTAATTTTGTGACAATAATTTGATTAACATCACACTAAAGCTATTTTATTATGAATTACCTTAATTAAGTACTGTTTGTCTTCTAACGCATTATTAAGTTCTCTTAATAAGGACCATAAACATGACTTTTGTGTGGTTTTGTAAATCCCTGTATTACCATAAAATGCTATAGCTGGCTGTAAAGTATATGATGTTTATAGTATTTCATTAATTTATATTATTATATACATAAACACTCATAATTAATTTATTATTCTTTACCTGTAACTGAGATATTTCCCATTCCAACCATTTATTATTAAGAATTTTTGACTCTTGAGATGAAGAAGGTACTATGAGCTGCATTGCTGCATTAGTACTAAATAGTACTAACCCAGATGAAAGTTCAATAGAAGGTAAACGGCTCAAAAAGCCAACTATACATAAAATAAGAAAACTCACTTTATATTAACTGATATACTGAAATGATTTAAAAATCACAATAAACCTCTGGTTTAAGTGGTCAATTTAAATTATATTTTTTCATTGAATATATGATTTATAATACCAAAAACCATTTTCTGGTGTCATGTAACGATTATTGAATGAACAATCATCGAACAACAAAATATACCTACTTTAATAGTAAGATGTTATTCCAAATCGAAATCAAAATATTTTATCAGTCTAATTTCAAGGATAGCAAGATAATGATATTGAAACATATGATAAATACATATATATTAAACTCTGCTAATTAAAAATTCTAGATTGTTTAAAGAATTTATAAAAGGTCAATGGATTTTAAAATGATGAAAGCAACCTACAAGTGAAACAAACATATGGTATTTCATCATATGATCAGAAATCGGATTACTTGGGGCGGAAACATTAAATTTCTTACCTTTTGGCTGTACCGTTTTTACGGTAACCGCATGTTGTGCTACTTTAGCTGCAATTACTAGCTTTAAAGTATTCGGATTGCCCTCGTTCGTTGAAATATTCATTTTTATTAATAAGTTAATAAATATTCACAATAAATAGATGAAAATATTTTCAGCACACAACCGACACATGTGAGCGACAAGTAAATGCAGTCTGTAAGCAGATACCATGAACAATTTCACAGCACATTGCCAATCTATTCGAAACTAACCTCATTCTACTAACCTCAAAAGTTTAAATACACTTTGTCATTTATATCACTTGTTTAACAAACCATTAGAATGTTTTTGGTTACGTAGAACGAAATCACACAACGAATAATTGTTCATTCGTTTAATATAATGTAATATAAAATTGAAGATACACTAAATGACAGTTGGTAATACCGAAAGTTGTTATTGCATCTACGAGCATTTTAATTCTAATATTTAACATTCATTGTAAGAACTTTTTGCTAATAAAATCTATAAATTTAAGCACAGTGACAGTTTTATCTTTAAATATTTTTCTTTCATACAGTACTTAATAAATATTTTCATACATAGCTACATGTAGGAACAAATTTAGTGAATAGTGGTGTCCTCTGGCGTGATTTGTATATATTATTAAGGAGAATTTGATTCTGTAGTGAAGTTTGATCAAATTTAACATTTGAATTCTACAGCAATTTTAATTTATTATTAATATTACTCAATGTCAAATGATATATAACATAGAATATAAATTTAATTTACATAATATTTCTTATAACAGTTTTTCTTATAAAATTTTATTTTTTCTTGTAAATCGTGTGAAATAAGTTTAGGGGAATACCCTTATTTCTATTTATATCTTGCATTTTTATGTATTTTCAATTATTTAGAATTTAAAAGGAAATGACTATTTTATTAACTTGTATCTTTGTAAGTTGTATATTCTTATCATACTGTGCAGAAAACATTGTACTAATCATTGCTGATGATTTGGATATATTTCTTGATGGCATGGTAAATATGAAAAAAAAAAAAAAAATAGAAATACAAAATGAATAAACATACGAACTAATTAATTGTTATTTTTAGACACCAATGCAAAGTACACTGGAATTGATTGGGAGTAAAGGTGCAACATTTTCAAATTGTGTAAGATGGAAATTTAATTTCTTAATAAATAATTATTAATTAGGACCGTGTTTAACATTAAAGTATATTAATAAAATATTTCTTTTAATAATTAGTTCGTCGCTTCACCTATTTGTTGCCCAAATAGAGCATCAATTTTAACTGGAACATATCAACATAATCATTTAGTAGTAAATAATTCAATTAGTGGAGGATGTAACAGTATCGAATGGCAAAAACTACAAGAACCAAATACATTTGCAGCACACTTGAAAAAAGAAATGCTTTATAGAACTTTTTATGGTGGAAAATATTTAAATCAGGTACATATCTACAAAATATTATAAATTGTAATTAGTTGAACATGAAGTGTTTCTAATTTAATTAAAAAAATTTTATTGAGTATGGAGAAAAAATAGTAGGTGGATCCTCTCATGTACCAGAAGGATGGGATTGGTGGGTTGGACTTATTGGAAATTCAAAATATTATAATTATTCCTTATCTATTAATGGAACTGAAAAAAAATTTGGTAGTGAACCAAATGATTATCTTACTGATGTAATTGTAAGTATGGAAAAATCATGTGTACTTTTATAGTATATTTAAAATTATCTTCTTTCAGAGTGATCTGGCAATAGATTTCATTAAGGCACATAATCCAAATAGTGAACCATTTCTTATGGTTTTAGCACCGCCTGCACCTCATGCACCTTTTATACCAGCAATGAGGCATATTGATAAATATAAATATGTGATAGCTAAAAGAACGCCTAATTTCAATACACAGACTCAAATGGTATAAAATATTTTTCATACAAATTTTGATGTCACTATGTTAAACTATATTATTTAATAGGACAAGCATTGGCTAGTACAAAGGGGGCCATCTCCAC
This sequence comes from Bombus affinis, assembly GCF_024516045.1. Classification (NCBI taxonomy): domain Eukaryota; kingdom Metazoa; phylum Arthropoda; class Insecta; order Hymenoptera; family Apidae; genus Bombus; species Bombus affinis. The sequence goes on along the minus strand of NC_066347.1, from coordinate 4,930,012 downwards.
TTCCTGATAATTTATTGCCTAAGTTAGATGAAATCTATAGAAGGAGATGGGAAACATTGCTAGCTGTTGATGAACTTGTAGAAAATGTATATGAAGCTTTAAAAATGGGAAATCTTTTAAATAATACTTATATTATATTTACATCAGATAATGGATATCATATTGGTAGTATATTTTGCGTTTAAATAAATTTTAACATAAATCAGATATGAATTAACATGTATTGTACATACTATTTTAGGCCAGTTCAGTATGCCAATAGATAAACGCCAACCATATGAAACAGATATTAAAGTTCCATTATTAATACGAGGTCCTGGAATTACACCATCAAAAATTGTTGCACCTGTCAGCAGTGTTGATTTATTTGCAACAATTTTAGGAATAGCTGGTATACAACGTCCATCTGATGGGATGTCATTTTTAAAAAAGATATTGCCAAAAGATAGAACTCTCTTAATAGAGTATAGAGGAGAAAAATCTAAAGGTATTCCATCCTCAGGTTGTCCAAGTGATTATGATCCAAACCTTACAGTATGTATTAGATATATAAGAACAGTTGTATGCAAAATGTATATGATATAAATTTTATTTTTGCGGAATTTATCAATTTCACAGTTATGTTCCAAAGATATGGCATGCAAATGTCAAGATGCTGCAAATAATACCTTTAGTTGCATACGACGTGTATCTCCAAAATTCAACAATATTTTCTGTATCTTTGAAGACGATAAGGTACTGTTAATAATAAAAATAATAAAGTAACATAAAGTAAAGTAATTATTAATGACATTTGTTATTTTTTATAGCATTATATTGAAGCATACAATATAACTACAGATAAGTATCAACTAGAAAATATTGGATATACTATGAAGCGTCATCATAGATACAGATTGAGGAAAAGTCTGAAAAGAATGAGTATTTGTAAAAACGAAGATTGTATTGTTACAAATATGGAAAACATATATGTTTAAGTCTCAATGTATTATAGATTTCATTAGCATATCTTATTTGACTATATACATTTTAAATTTATAATATGAGTGTCCGTATAAAGATCTTTTATTATGTAATTAGTGAAATATTTATTAAATCCAATATTCATTTTCTTACGAATTTATTTTATGTTTACTATATCTATAAACGTATGAACCATTAAATATGAACCATTAAAAGTTAGAAAGGCCGACGGCCGTCTTACTTCGAATTACTGCATTTATGGAAATCATGAGCGAAGAATACGCTGCGAATCTGGATATAAGAATAACTCGTCTTGCTTCCCGGGAACCTCGGGCAAACTGTTTTCTTAGCAAATATTTTTATTAAAGCCCCGCGGTTCGAATATCTGAATAGCAATCGCGCTATTCGGGGGTGGAGAAAAAGAAAACTAAATGAAGACAGAACGTAGAAATATGCTTTTGCCATATCCATAAATTTAATCTATTAAAACGTTTTGAATCGTTTAAGGATTTATGAAATATCATGATAGTAAAATTATCCTGTAAATTATTAAGATCGATGTCAAAAAATATTCTGTCATTTTTTATATTTTATGCTTTAAAGAATAAAATTTTATAATTTTGTTTTCAACAAATCACACAAATATTGGTTAATAAATTTTTAAACTTATACAGACTCTATTCTTCTGACCCTAAACGACGGGGATAACTATAGGGCAAAGTGGCACGATTTGATGCTTTTCAGTGCCAAGCACCGTAAGAGACATCCTTTCATGTTGCATAAAAGAACGTCGGAATGTTTGTACACACGTTAACCGCTCTATAGGCTGTTTAATCGTTTGCACAGATGGTAATTTAAGATAATATGATGTTCATACAATTACACAAAAAATCAATATAAATTGAAAGTACCATTACAATCAATAACCATTTGTATTTCAGTTTTCGTAATTGATAATATGGACCAACTGTTATGGATAACACGATAACTCTGAAAAATTTTTACGAAATGAAATGAATTTCGAAGTACATACAACACAATTCCAAGAATAAATTTTGTTTCAAAATTAATATTAAAAGCATAAAACTTCTGACCAGAGGAATTCATGAGTCGAATTATATCATAGTGTGTTTCACTCGAAAAGAGGCACAGCTGAAAATGCAGCATTGAAAAAGAGAGTTTGCGGGTGTTTCGGCAAACAGCATGAATCCCTGCTCGATCGATCGGGTGGAGGATTAACAGGCCTCGGCACGAATTGTGAAGTCGTTACATCGTCACTGAGACGTGTAAGTCGGCTTGCGAAAAGTCCTTTTTTTCTTCTCTCTTCATTGATCACCAGAGCGAGTGATCGCTTCCTTGTGCATTAGGATCAATGGCTTTCGTTGGCTTCCGAGTTTTGGATTTTAGCTTTCCTGCCCCCCGGAGATTTTGGTCCTGTTCAATTTTCAACTCACACTGCGAAATGAATCGGAACGTATGATCGGTTAGTAAAATATTGATAAACTCTATTTTATTTATATATATGTATATATCCCGTTGGAACGTTGATTGATAATCGAGAAAGCGTTAAATAAATGTTATTCGAATCAAAAATCGTTGTATGTGTGCGTGCTATTTGTAGTAGATAGGATTATTAGAAATATAAAAATTTGAATCTAAATCGAACTCGATAGAATCCATTATGGAATTTTCCATTAGATTTCAATTTGTCTTTATAACTGGTAGAGAAACAACATTGTTTATTTCGTCCACATTAATTTCCCCTTTTCTCAAGGTGAACGCTGATTTGAGAAACATAAATTTGCATCAAATACTTTGGCGAATCGGGAAACAATGAGTTACAAATTTCCTTTGCTAAACTTCGCTTAACTTGCGATTCCGTAGAATCCTCATTAACATTCCTGAATTAAATTCTGCACGCTAGGAAGAATATTATATTACTTCTCTATAAGTCTGATTCTGTGTTAAATTAACTTAATACTTTAAAACATAGCTTTATCAATTATAACTGTAAATAACTACAAATTTTCTATATAATACAAATTAATGAAAGTAGCATACCTAGTGATATTTACATTAATTTACAGAACATTATTAAGGCATATATTTAAATAACGCAATTAGAAATTGTCCTATTATTTAGAAAAAGAGGAATAAGAAGCAAAATCAAGTTGCTACGTTTCTACAATATGTATCAATAATCTATATACTAAAAGAAATATGGAAAATGCAGAAAGAGGAGTGTGTCAGTATCCCTAATTGAAGATAATTTCAATAGTATTGAATTTCATGGCCGATAATAATAAAAGCGCAGGGCTCGCATTACGGAACCGCTTATCCGGACAACAGTAGTCAAATCAAACACGAAGCTATTAACTAGGTCAACATTTCGGGTTTGGGGTACTTAGTCCCGACTACTTGGTAACCTTCGTCAGTGAGCTGCACGTCGTGTATATGTATTTGCACATATATGAAGCAGGAATTCTACGGTGAACAAGAGTAAAGCAGCCGTGTCGGACGGTCTTAAATAAATATCTGATGTGTAGGGGTCGTGCTGGCTCTAGATGCCCCCACCAATATTGTTTTAGGCACGGCCCTTGGCTAGCGAAGTTTTGTAACTCGAGAAACGAGCGCCACTCGTGCCTGCAACGGACAAGATACCAATAGGTGTTGGAAGATCTAGTCGAGTACTTAAGTTCTCGAGATATCCTGTCTACACTTTTGTTCTTGTATCCTACAAGTCCTAAAACGCAACATCCAGTTCTGTGTGAACTGTGACAGCTGTCAGTTTTACTATTCCAATGAAAGTATTGTATCTATGCTTCCTTATGATCTATGATTTAGACTCTACCTTAAACGTTTTTCACTCTATGTCATTTTTATTCAGAGACTTAGTACTTATTTAAAATGACGAAAGAGTGTAAAGAATGAATATTTAAACATTTTAAAAAGTTAGAAAGTACCGAGTTAGAGTTTGCTGCAAGTAGACAAAGAAATTTAAGTCTGTTTGAGTCAGTTTGAGTAAGTTTAAGAATAACTTGTCAGGTTGAAAAATTATTACTGACATAAATTAATAATATAGTAAAAGATAAACAAAGTGTCAAGTGAATAATGTGATTACATACGTAATATACATTTCCTAATATACTTATAGTATACGATACGTATATATTGTGTATTATTTATTTAACAAGTTCGAATTTGTCATTTGCTTGACTTTAGACTGTGTAATGGTTACGAATTGGTATTGCCTTGCTAGAAAATTATTATTGGTTCTACCGATAAATATTTTTGTAGCGAAATTCAGCTAGAAAAATCTGATTGTGAATATTGTTTTAGGTTCTCTTCGTGGAAACCAGACGCTTCTTAATAAATATAGAACGTAGGTATACCAATTCTGTCTTCTTCTTTCATTTTGATGTAAGGTTTGCTCTTACCGGTATTTGTCACGGAAATAATTAATTAGTAGCAGAAAGTTCTCCCACTTTGTCGCTCTTTCCCTCGCTTTTTCTAACCGTGTGGCCTTCTCCTCTTCACTGTACCGACTCATAGCTGCGCTCAGTCGGCTGCTGAACCCCTTTTGCTCATGCAACCCTTATTACCGTGTCGCAGCTCGGTTAACACGAGCGGGTTAATGAAAAGCTCGAGCAAATATAGAATTTCTCGTAAAAACTACAAATTACTGCTGTGTCGGGTGCATAGCCGCGTGCAACGTACTTCGTCCTCCTACTCTTTTCCTTCTTTCACCCCTCTCGCTATCCCGTTTCTCTCTCTTCTTCTTTTCCTTTTTTTCTGTTTTTCGTAATTGTGAAATTATACAACGGTATAATACGCGAGAATAGGAAATAATAAAATGTTTCTGGACGTACTTCGAAGATCGCGTCGGGATTTTATGACGGAGAATTCGCGGGATCGTGCACGAGATGAAAACGCTATTCGAATATGTCCGCGTTTTACGAGTTTTTTCTCGTGCCGCTTAAAAGGCCGAAATGAACGAGCCCGTAAAGTTTTTAATTTCGCAAGAACCGCGCTACCTCTACCATAAATGTACCGTGAAAAAATGCAGCATTCGTCTCGTCAAAAGAATAGAGTAAAACAGTTACGATCAAAATACTAAAGATGCATATTATACGCGTATACCTTTCCTATGTATTAATTAATAAAGGGATAACTGTTGGAAAATTTCGTTCATCCTCGATACTTATATTAAACGATTAAATTTCACCATTACAGAGTAGCTTTTTTGAAAGATATAATCAGGCTTCCGGATATAAATCATATACCTTTTGGAAGTAATATTTTAATGTTTCACGAGCATAGTAAACTAGGTGTACATATAGCTTCAGTTTACACCCGGTAGCTTCTTCATTTTTGATAATTTTGTTCTTGAATCTGTTCAATTTTTATCTTCAATGTAACACTACTTTTATTATTTGTTTACGCGATACCTGGAAAATCGTTGGAAAAATTTACAAAAATAAATCGACACATACAAATGTAAAAAACGCCAAAAGTATTGAGGTAGATGCCTTAATCAGCAGTTAAACAAATTTCATCGCCTGTTTCTATCATATTAGAAGATACAGTACTGAATTAAATATTTCTATTATACACGAAGATATAATATATACTAAGTAAACTATTTCTATCGTATTAGAAGAAATAATCTTAGACGCCACTATTCGATATCTACATCATTAACACAAGAACGATCCAGAAGACATTAAGATGACTCGTTTCCAATGAACCGTTCCAATTGATCGAAACGAATTACGAGCGTCAAAGCAACGCCTCGTTTCTACGATTGCAACCCCTCTTCGATCTCACTTCGCACGGCACTCGAGGTTCAAAGAGCGCATATAGTACCGTGTGATTCAAGACGCAAACGCGATGAATTTACGGCTAGGCGTACGAGCAACGGGAGTAAAGGCAGCACGCGAGCAACTATACCATTGCCGGGTTATCTCGCATTATATTATTACACTCGTGGCCAATGTTTGTCAGTTTAAAACCAGGAGCCATTAGCAGGTATTATTTTAGCAGTGATCCACCGTTAGCGAGAACAATGGCGTCACTACGGGTTACGTCCCACGATATTAAATGAGGCGAAGTGATACATTTCGAGGGGATAGTCGAGCAAATAGGGATGATGCGGTGATGGCACGAGGGACAGAAAAGGGAGAGGAAGAGAGAGAGAGAGAAGGAAATCAGGATAGAAAGGGAGTACAAGGGAGAACGAAAACACGTACAAAGGAAGATAGAGAGGGAACCTGGTCAGAAGCACAAGGGTTGAGAAGAGGAAAGAGACCCAGCACGTATTACGTTACGCCCCTGGGCTGTGTAAATACCACAGCGCTGTAATCTAGAGTTAATGGTGCTCTCATGATACGAATGTCTATTAAAGCCCTTGAAACTTATCTACAAGAACTACCAAGGATGCTCTTTATGAAATGAACTCAATAACACTTACGTGGCTTGCGCCCACTGCACATTTAATCCCGGTATAAACGAATGCACTACAACGACCTTTCAATGCTTCGTTGCTGTGAATATTCAACTAGAGTGAATTTAACTTGCTTGTTTTTTGTACGATCTGTGGTTTATTTACCGACGACGAGGTAGAATTTATCGATTCTAACATAGTTCTAGTATAGAGCTATGCATTCTAAAATTGAATTCTGTTAGATTTATTTTATCATCCATGAAATATTTATGAAGTTAATTCACTACGATGGATAAGTGATTCAGATTAAGTAGCGTTGAAAATGAAACGAAGTCTGGCGCGAGCGCGTTTTCAATCGAACAGAGAGAGACGCGAACAATGAAAATTGAATGTGATTTATCGGGAACTGTGACGTGCGATGTCGCATAATATATCAGCCGAGGCAACAGGCGAAAATAATAGTTTGGAGAATTGTAGTCGATATCAATGCGCAACCAGCTAGCTGTGTCTCTGACAGCGCAATTATCTGGTCTCGCTTGCGGTCGTACACCAACCCCTTTTATTATCGCCATCCCTAGAATCAACGCTTCTATCATACACGTTCTACCCTAATGCTCGCGTATTGCCGGGGATTGTCAGATGATATCTATCGAGTCTCGTTATAAATCGCTCCGACATTTTTGCATATATATTAGATTTCTCAATTTTTTTCCTTTTTTCTCGATAATACCACGACGATGTTTCGTCTCTTCAGAAATCTCTAATTTGAAGTAAAAGAATGTAATATAAGTAAGTCATTGTGCAACGATTAAGAAACATAAAATTTATATCGATTCATCCTCTAAAATATTTCAATTAAGAAGAAAGAAATGTAATTTGCGTTGTGTAATGTGTGTAATTGCGTAATGAGTGATCGTTATTAACAAATTTCTGTCTCAAAGAACAGAGAACTCTTGATTTATGCGGTCATAGTGATCAAAATATGCGCACTTGCTAATAGCGATGATTTAGAGTATTCCGATATCTAGTTTCATTGCACGCTATTGATTAAAAGACAATTTGTCTGTCCGTTTATGGTTCTACGTACGTGTGGTTCTGCGGTTTCGAGGTCTCTCTATTATTTCCGGCCGCGGTTACAATACCGATATTGAATAGTAATCAAAATTCGTAGTAATCAAAATTCGCGTACGCACATTCAACTGAAATAGGCAAATGTATTAGATTATACCGCGAAGTGGCTGTGCCGTTTATTTTTGTATCGCTGGTATAAAATTTGAAATACGATAAAAGTTATAGTAGGGGATGAACATCGGTGTAAATTGAAATTGTAAACTGAATTTCTCCTTTTTAGATGAGCACCTAAGTTCAAAAATTGATAAAAAGCTTAAGATAATTGAATATATTCACGCATGTCAATCCTATCAAATCTGATTCTATTACAAACAGAATGATTTTTTTTAACACTGAAAAACAATATTTTAAAAGAGCATATAAATATAAATGCAACGATGCAAAGCACAGTATAAAAAACAAAAAGAGAAGAAATAGAAAAATAGATACGAAGAACGTTATGCAAAAGTGCAAAGAGGCGAAATACAAAAACGGAAGTCATATGTTAGATTAATATTATAATCTATTAATCGTATTACAGAAGAAGTTCGATATCTCTATTCATCGATAACAATCATCCAAGAGAGGAAGTGTCGACCCCTAATCAACTATTCGCTGATACAACGTATCTTCTTATGTAATTTAAACGAATACCTTGGTCTCCTCTTATTTCATCGATTATCATCGGACAAAGTAAAAAGCTCTTTTTCCGGACGACACGCGGACGAATCGATACTTGGAACGGAGAGCCCGAAGGCGCGAATGTATAATAAAATAGAGCCGGTCGTGACAGATGAAATGTTGGAACGGTGGACAGATTCATGCGTACGTGCACACGTGTCGACACGGAACGTCCCCGGCCACGTTAGTACGCACCTGTCAACTCAGAATGTAATCGCGGAAATCAAAGAGACCGTGTTCGACGACGCGAGAGATTCTGCATTGATAGAGCCGCATTTGCCGAGGTGACATCGAAAAGAGACTATCCGAGGGTGTTACTAGGCAGGAAGCCATTTTGAGCTACTGACTTGATTAACGAACAGATTCAGATCCGAAGAGAGAGAGAGAGAGAGAGAGAGACACCGCATGCATCTGTGCCTTTGGCGCGAGCAGCAACATTGGGAATCCTTGTTTTAACTAGCGAATGGGAATCCTTATGTACATGATAATCGAATAACAATGGTTTCGTTGGTCGGTGTCGTCATGATTATGCGACTGATTATCTTCTATTGCAACGGATACATTTGTCCGCTCATTCTTCAATTATTCCCCTTTGTTTCTTTAACATAAAGTTTATCCCTTTCCTAAACGTTATACAGTATCGAAAGGAAGATTTAAAAACGTCTCAATATAATACTTATTTTTGAAGATCAGAAATTGTGGATACTTGCGCAGACTCATATCTCTGTGAATGCAACTAAAGAAATGGAACCTAATCAGAGATTTCTTTCACCTATTAAATATTATAACGAGTACTGTATTTTCGATATTTTATATATTCCAGCATATCGCGCGCATTCCGCGTATTTTCAATTTTTCATGAACGCAGAAAAATTCTCAGTCTACTATGCAACAGGATAATAAAACGTTTATGGGTGATACTTACATATTAGAAAATTGTTGTTAAATATTTCGAAAGTATATCCAGTATCATGCTCTTCTGGAAGAAACCACTGGATTTCCAAAAGAATCCCCGAAAACGATACTTCGGTTAACAGCTATGTGTGAGAGAGAGTGAGAGAGAGTGAGAGAGAGAGAGAGAGAGAGAGAGAAAGAGAAAGAAGTCCTCCAGATGCGGATTCTTTTTGTTGAATCTTTTTCGCGGAATGTTCGCAGTGAAACCGGGAGGGCCGTTTGAGCGTCGAAAAGGAGGAGCAGCGTTGGAGGGAATAGCGACGTTTTAAGACCTTAAATTCTAGATTTATATCGTGAAACGCCAGGCAAAGCCAGGTCTGGCACGATGACAGCTTTCGAATCGCTGGTAACCCTTCGGCCCATGGATGTGATTGGCTGTCTCTAGGGGTGGTGGGTGTGGCCCCCGCGGAAACCATCATCCCCGTCGGACGTCGAGACTTCACGGGATCCCCTCTACTTTTCCATCCCTCTGGAATGTGCAGCTTACCTAAACGAGTCCTCTCGACTCCCCAGGCGTTTTGGAGGGGATCGCTGGAACTTCCTCAAGGGGAAATACTGGAAGGAAGAGGGGTGACAAAAGAAGAGGGAGGTATCTGTGTCTAGGGACGGATAATCGGTCCGCATTACTGCCTCTTTCTCTCTTTTACTTCTTCTCTATCCCTCTTCTTTTCTGTCTCCGTCAAACGCATTGTAAAAGTCCGCAATAACGCTTTGAATGATGTCCGCCTCTTTTGGTAGAGGGGAAAAATATGATGGAAATTCGCGTGGCGTTCGAACGATAATTCCTTTCTGTTCCTATTCAAGTCATCGTACGGTGATACACGGATCTTTCCTCCGTTTAAGGTCAATGATATATTTTCCTCGTTATCTCGAACGACACACGTACCATGCGTTTTATAGGACTGTGATAAGGGGCGGCAGATTATATGGAAAGATTGTTAAATTATTTTGTTCCCTCGTCGGAACCTTTCCTTTTTAAGGCGAAGGCTCGTTCGCAAGGTGCCGGCTTGTTTTCGATAAGAATGGTTCTTGGTTTGCTCTCTTCATAAGGTTTTACAATGGACTTAATTGTCGATGTGTACGTTTTAAGCGATTGAGTTGTTAAATGACTTTTATTAGTTTGAAATTCCTAGATTATACGATATTTGACAGAGAGAGATAACTATTTTTATGTTGTACCAATGCAGATACAAAGAATTGGAAATGAAATTATAAAATCGAACATATATAGAGAAATGTACGAGTATAACTAATATTATTAATTGGTAACCTGGTTAGAGGTCCAAGAAATAGCACTCGAATTCGCATGAACAGAATGTTAAATTAACATTGACTGTGAAATAGGTTGAAGAATGACAGTTGAGTTAAATTTACAAAGATATTTAGGTGTTTCCAAAGGACGAATGGAACTATGCAGATTTTCCGACCTTCACAGCACTTTGACCGTATTCAGACTATCGTTGCATACCTACGAGGGTTCCCAGGCTGAATTCTCATCACGAGAAAACCCGTCGGGATTTCACGCGTCGGCTCGCATTACTGAATCCTACATCGAGTTACAGGGATTATAACGAATCGTCAGCCGAGTACTTAGGTTCCAAGTTCTTTTCACAATAAAGTTTTATAAGGTCCTCATAACTCTGTTTACTTTTTATCTTCTTTTTTTTCACGGTACACGTTATAACACAGCAATCTTCCTATTTTTCTACCACTGCTAAAGCATGGAAATTTGCTTTCGCTATTTTCGAAATAACAATAACATTAGTTATAATATAATTACACCGATTTACTATTTCAATGATGAGACCGATTTAAATAATTCCTAGAAGAGAATATCAGTGTCGCGTTAGTTCTACATGGCTAGTCACAAGTTGTGTTAAATGAACGCTAACTTTACTGTTAATTATATTAATATAACATGCGCGTTGCATCTTTCGTACGCGATTATATCGTTGCATTATATATCTTAGGTTATATATCTTACATACTATACAATTTTATATTATCTAAAATTTTTAAGCGTGCAAAATCGTTCGTTTATTCATTTTCTCGATTTCATGCATAATTAACAATTAATCTTTTCATACAAATCATAAAGCATTACAATAACATTAAATAAGCTAATCTTATGGGACTAATGGTACAATACCCTCCAACTCTTAGGAAAACAATCGAATTGTTGTTACTTTTCTGACGTCATTGAAACGGATCTTATCAAAAATGAAATTGTATATCAAATTTTAAAAATTATGCTCAACTTGTATCATTTAAATTTGTTTAAAGTTTACAGTCTGTGCTATTATGTAGCGGGCAGAAAATCGAAAAGATTTAAGTCAAAATTTTGAAGATCTTATTATACCTACGTATTTCAACTTCTAAGAGTAACATCCTTTTAGTTTCTTAATTAATTAAGTTATAACTTTATTCTCCACCACGGTACTTTATGATTTGAAAAGATATAATGAATTTTTATAAAAATGTATGCAGGCCATTATTATGAGAGTACTATATCATCAAACACGTTATTGCATTCATTATTAAAAAAAGAAGTCCATTTCGAAAGAGTTAAATCATCCTCTGTTTAAGCATTATTGATAAATTCTTCTCGCAAATATAATTGACATCATTTTTCAAATATGACGTAATTTTTCAAATATCGTTCATCCATAAATCGAATAAAATTTCGACGAGTTCTTACACCGATGGAGAGATCGGACGATGACATTATCATAACGATTGGAGCAAAGAGCGAAGGGATGGTTTTGGGGTAATTCGAACCGGGACTCTCGTCGCGTGCACTAAGTGTTCCTCTGGCGCTTCGAGCAGAAAATATATCGGCGAGGGTGGTGGTGCTGGCGCTATCATGGCGCTCGGGGCTCATGCAGCTGACGGCTCAATTATCTCAGCGAGGGTCTCACACAGTCACGCCTGCGACCAAACCTACCCCCCGGTACTTACTCTCAGCATCCTTGAAACAGCCAACCCCAACTCCATTGTCCTCCAGCTATTAACTGCCTCTTCTCGTCCCGAATGAAGGACTCGTTGCTTTCGAATGCTTTGACTCCTGTCACGCAATCGGGTGCCATTGACTGCTCCGATAACGCGTTCTCTCATTGGCGAGCTAATCCTTTTCGAGGATTCACCCGGCTGATGGACGAGTCACGTGTGATCGAATAATTCATAGTCCGAATTGAAATTAATTACATATTTGCTGCTTCTTTTTTAGACCTGTTCTTTAATTTCTTTATTTAACCCAATATTTAAATTTGTTTTTCAATTTATGAATAATACAGTCACGGTGTGTTTTATAAATCAGATTGGAGGAAGATTGGGGAAATTTTAACTTGAACTCTACTTCCAAATTGCAAGATCGTAGATTACTAAATACAAATTGGATATTCTCCTTAGTATCTTCAGATATAATTTTATTATTTTAAAGTAGTTATTCAAGAGAAAAATCATAAGATAAGAGATTGAACGATATGATTTAAGAGAGAATTATTTCAATCATATAAATTGTAATCATTATATCGAATTAAAAAATTTAATTCAATTGTATCATTTTATTAGTCTTATTAAAGTGTACTTTCTCGAGCTGGAAATAGAATTACAGAACACTTCTTGAACAAAGCTAATATCAAAGAAGTAGTATGAATTCGCGTTTGATTTTATTCAGAATTAGAAAATGCTGATGTTAAAAATATTGCGTTCTAGACGGATCTTATTTAAAAATATAATAGCCTAACGTGCGTATATAACTCGTGTTTGATTTCTTCACTTGAGATTAGGGTGCAAACAGTGGACAATTAAGGATACCGGAAGTCAATATCTTGGACGATAGTCTTTCTTTGAAACCGGTAATGTGGCCATTAGTAGACACTCCTTGTCCTGTTTTGGCATAAATTTAAACGAACAATTTTTGACATAGTTACCTATTTAACTTGCAAATATCTAAGATGGTACTATCACCAATAACAAAACATCAACGTCTTTATAAAGTATTTGATTAAGATATTTGAACGAATGAAAGGTCGAAAATTTGACTCGTTAAATATAAAAGCAAATGAAATCTTCTGTCTCAAATCGATTGATCTCACGGTTTTAACGTAGAACGGATTTCTCTTGCAGGTTTCCTTCGTTTGAGCTTCTTCGGTGCACTAATGGAAATGAAATCCCTTAGGATAAAGGCTCCGACAGCAACTCCGACAAAGGTGAGTTCAGTCGACCCTAAAACTCAATCTCACCCCCGGCGTTACCTGCTCACGCTCTTGTTCATCGTTTCATTTGATTACAAGAAAACATTGAAAATGCCCGACCACGCTAGTCCCTCGTTACAGCGAGTTAATCAACCTATAAATTAATATTATCCGGCCTGTCTTCCTTAATAGGGGAAGATCAACGTCGAATAAAACCGGCTACCCTTTCGAAAGGTGATCGAAACCGATAAAAAGTTGAAGTCCACCTTTCCTCAGTGAGAAGAAGTTCGAGGAAAAGAGTTTAATTAGTAATTAGACTACCCCCTTGTTCTTTTAAATTGGATTAGATTCTTTTTGGTGAAAAGTCAGATTTTCTTTAAAGATCAATGCGGTTATGAGTACTTACTACAGGGTTTATTAATCGATGGTAAATGGTAAAATTATCTTGCGAGAGGAATTCAGCACATTTAACTATTGTAAATTCTAATTTTACATTAAGAGTTATAATCCAGATTGAAACATTGGAGATCTCAATCATTGGTACATGATGATTCTCTTCTACAGTTATATCTTGAAATTGAATTCTGTTTATCAACCATGAAGTAATAAGCGATTACTGAAATTGATTTACCTAACCGAATAAGAGAAGTGATAATGTGACAGATTAAGTATCGCGTTTCGCAAAATTTTCTGCTACAGTTACGAGAGAAGTAAACAGAAAACAATTACATATTAGATGTTTGTATTGTTGAAAAGTCGGCGTGTTTAAAACATACTTTTTGTAACGCGCATGCTCGCTCGTTAAACGAAACGAGCATCGCATCCGAGATAATTTAAAGAGCGGAGAAGAAAATGCTAGAAGGCCGAGGATCAGGATAACGATGGTTTACATAAAGCTGCGCGACGAGAGTTTATGACTCTCAATACGAAGGCGGTTGTTTGCCCGTTTCCGTGTTCTTCTTTCCGCCCCGGTGTCTCAACGGGGGCTTGGAAAAAAGATCCCGACAAAGAAGAAAGGAAGACTGCTCGTTAGGATGGCGAGAGCGAAACGAGCAAATAAAACAACGTGGACCGGTACCAGCAGCGAGGAAACAGCGTTCATCGCTCTTCTTCACGCGCGACTTCCTCCTACGTCATCTCGTTACGTACGAGGAAGAGCAGGTAACGTTCCGCAAAGTGAACGTCGAGGAAAAGACTCCCTTTTTGCAAATACGGATCGTGCGCTGTCCTTTTACACAGCCCCGTTGTCTTTTCTTTTCTATCTGATTCGTCGACGGGGTCAGACAAAGGAAACGGAGAGAAGGCGCAACTAAAAAAAAAAAAAAAAAAGAAAATATGAAACGAAAAAGGACAAAAGACAAAAGAACTTTTGATATTTCGAAGTCTCGTTAGTATCAAAAATGTCGAAAAATGAAACAATCTCAAGAATATTTGAAATATCGAATTTTTACGTTTATTCGCTGCACGATAGGATACAAAAATAAATGGACAGGTAGTGGAAGTAAGTATCAATGAAATTCAATGGAGGTAGCGGTACTGTTATATACTTAAGTTTTATATATTATACGTATATCCTTATAGTACGTAGATTATTCAGTAAATGATTGAAATTAATATTTACTCTTCTTTTCGTAAATAATCTGTATTTGACGAAATTTCATTACCTATCTATATCCATTGTCTGTCCGCTTATTTTGGTCTCCGATTTCATATTCTGTGTCGCGAATTAATTCTTTCTTCGTTTCTATTCGGGTAAGAAGACGATAGAAGTGGAAGTATCGGCAGCGAAAGACGGTGGAGAACTTGCCGCGTAGTATCTGGGAGTAGTTCGACGGTCGCATTGCTTATATTGAATCTGTCGGGGGCAATAAAACAGTCGTTGGCTGGAATGTCGTGTTTCAATCGTTCCGCTATTGTGGGACTTGAGAGAGATATGGTACTATGTTCAAATTTTTATACGCCTGTATTTATATGTTTTGCGAGGCACATTGATCACGTAACAACCGGTGCATGTATTTTCTTGTAAGTATACCCATGTACATATTATCCTGAAGAACGGGTGGGAGGTTTTTCTCATTTATATGGTTGCGATGGAAATTGATAGGTTATACAATGATAAATAACAGAAGCTAATAAAGCAGCCTATTGTTGAGATCAGAGAAAAAAAGAAAGAGAAAAAATGATACTGCTATCTAAAATCTATGTCTGGTAGTACAACATACAGGTCGATTTTTTTTTTTTTTTTAGAATTTAGATATTTTTCAAATTTATAATATGAAAATATTTTGTACTCTGAGATACACGCTATCTTTTTTTTTTAATTTTGCAATAAAATGAAAAACATGCTTCTAGATTTCCATGTCAATAAAACATCAACTATTTCTCCCTTTTTCCTGTATCCAAAAGATTTCCAAAATATTTCATACAATATATAGAAACGTAGATGCCATTTTAAAGCTATATTTACATCAATCCAAGAATTTCGATCTCGAATCTTTCGTTGCTATTTCTAACCATTTATATCAATATCACAAATAAGACTTCCCTTAAATCTATCATTCACATTACCAGTCAACTTCTCCCTATCACCCATCATTTCGAAATTATCCTTTCAATTGCAACATTGAATAATCGAAGATGAAACTCTCTCTACACCTATCGATTTCGTAGGTATCGGATCTGTTCGAGGATTTAACGGTGTTTCACGAACGATTAAAGGAAAGATCACGGAAGCCTCGTGGCTGTAATTCAAACGCGGTTTATTGTCACGACACGTTGCATGGTAACGTACCCCATAGACTCACTCCCCGCTCGTTCTTCCCCCACCGGAAACCATTTGTCCAGGCATAGCCACAGAGTGTGTAAACACGTGGAGAAGGGGGTTTGGCCTCTCTCGTACGAGGTTACGAGGGTGCACCACGGATATGGTGAGGTAAAACCGAGCCGAGGGGTAGGGGGTTGATTTTCGTTGCGGGATGTAGGCGCAGAGACCGGGTGCAGAAATCGTGTGGGTTTCTATCCCCGCGGGCTATATCCCCGGAATCAGCTGCCAGATTATTCTATTACCGCGTATCAACATGGGGTTTGTTTAGTCTGAAAACACGAGCCCGCCACATTGTTTCAGCCAGATAAAGAATTTAACGTCGGGTAATTAAAAGGACTGGCCTCGGGGACAGATCCGTCGAGGGGCCACCAGGACAGTTCTCTTACCTCGAATATACGTTCCATCGTCTCCGACGGCGTTCTCGCGCCCGTAAATCTCTCCTGGGGACATTTTAAGCCTCCATTTAGTTTCACGACTGTTCGCCGACGCGATTCCACCGTGGTAATTTATCGTTGCCACGTGCATGTGAGATTGATACCGAGATTGACGGCATATGATGAAGTATCGGTGGAAGTGAACACTGCGAAAAGTAACGTCGAATTTTAGACACGGTCTTGCTGTTTTATGTCTATGCTAGAGTGTAAGGTAAAATTTGAAATTCCCTTTTTGAAGATAAAAGGAATAATTGAACTTCTTGAAATAGAAAACTTTTGAAATATATATATAAAAGTGTTCTTTAATCTTCTTTAAACGTTTGAATTTTATTACACTAAACTACGTATTTGAAAGTATCTTAATGAAATTTTGTAAAATTTTTTATACGTTCAAGTGTAGAAAAATCTGAAACACCTCATTGCGACGTTTGATAATCCGGAAAATTACTGTACCAGTCCAGGGTTAAGACGTATTTTATTTGAAATTTTGCAAACGTTTCCCTTATAATTACTGATGATACCATGTATTATTTATATCAAAAACTACCAGAGATCGAAGACGTTTGGCAGAGTACAGATGATACCTGTTAACGTCGATAGGAAGTGCAGGACTATAATTAAAAGTATATTGATTTCGCCTGTTCGAATTACATTTGGAGAGGATCGTATCAATGTAATCGTTCTGCTCAATTTAATTATCGAGGGTTGAAATTTTGTAAATGTTTGCAAACACTCGTGTGAATTCTGATGGTACGTTTTTCCGCGTATGTGTAATACATGCAGATGTGGATCGTGGGATTCGTTGGAATACACGTGTAGTAGGTAGTTTCGTATGTAGGGATGATGCACTGTAATAAACATTTTTTCACGTATAAATCACATGTAATTCTTCGTTATAACGAGCCTAAAACATTTAAAATCTATTATTTTTAAATTATCTATATTTTTATCCTTAAATTGCATCTAACGAAAGAAAGAGAAGTTACGTATAAAACATAAATTTAATTCTACTTTCTAAAATATAGCGCAACAAACGTTTTACCCAAAATTCATATATAAAACATAAATTTAATTCTAGCTTCTATATTGAATATAGTGTTAACTAACGTATTACTCGAAAATCAAACGCGTCACTTCTACATCCACTTGATACAATGGTAATAGCATAATAATGTCGCATAACTAACATAAACATTGTTTGATCATTAAGCGTGTCGCACCATGTGGTAATATTGTTCGCTACTTTTACATGGTTAACGTAATTACAGCACTTCGATAGCTACAACCCGCTCGAATCGTACGTGATTACGCGCTAACGATTGCTTGTAAATATTTGCCTTAGCAGCGCATGTATAAATAACGCGAATTACGCGAAAAGTGTTACCATCAGGATTGATACGAATTTTCGAATTTACATAAACTGTCGTTTGACACAGATATTAAGACGTCTACTTGTATTAATCTTGCATCGATTCATCAATATCAGTTAATAAATTATTGTGCAAGAGAATTTCAGAATATTCTAATGCTTATATCTTTCTAATTGATATTGACGTTCATCTGTCATAGAATTATCAAAATTATTCAACGAAATGAAAAAAGGAGAAGAAAAAAAAAGGAAACGAAACAGAGAGTATATCTGTCGTTCATGAATGAAGAGTGTCTATGGACACTTTAAAAAAATTTGGTTCCCATTTGAGTGACCGTTTCTCTCGTCGCGGTGAGAACAGACAGAAATTGTCAGCGGGAAAATAACGAACCGTCAGTCGATTCGTCGCCGCCGAAACAATAACAATCGGCGTGTGCTCGACGATGCAGTAATTAAAATAAAATTAATTGGATTGGTCGTGTGCGCGTTCCCGTACGGGAACTTTCGAAGGAGATGGCTGTACAGCCGTAGGGGCGTTTTGTGCGTTATTGCATATAATGCACTGTTTATTCTGCATTCTCCCTCCACGCCCCTCTTTCGTATACATGCACGTACATATATACGCGGCAATCCGCTTCTTCTTTCCTCTTTGCTCTTCGTGAATCTTTCCGGACCGGATATGTACGGTCCAATCGTTGGATTTAATGGATACGCCTTCGGTTCTGCCATTGTGATCTTCAATTCCTTCCTTTTGCTATTTATATATATTTGCGATGTATGGTCTATTAATAGACTGCAAATTTTTATGCATTTTAGGGACGCAGAGATGCATAAAATGTGATTGCTATGAGGTATACATAATATTTAAAAAATATATAAATCCAAAATAAAACGCTCGGTATAGTGTTCAATGAGTAGAACAAATCTTGAAAATATGAAATTGCATAAATATCTCAAATTTATTAGTATATGTGAGTTCATGGATCAGATTTGATTAATGGAACCGAAATTTTAAATGGGCAATTTGTAATGGAAGATTGTGCAAAGTAGAAATTAGGTAATTTTGTCGAAATTTAGTTAAAAGATTCTTGATTTGATTTGTGATAAATAGCGACATGTGACAACCGGATATTGAAAAGCAAATTTCACTAATTAATTCGAACGTATATAGCTTCAGCGTCACAACAAAATAGTGGAAGGGACACACGAATAAGATATATCCAACCTTTTACTTAAATTCTACCTCGAAGTAATGATATCACGAAATTCTTTATTACGACTGCTTATAACAAGATGTTTGTATGTATGGAATAATTAACTCTCTCTCCCTCTCTTTTATTTACCCTTTACTCCGGCAATCTTACTATTTAATTAAGTCTGCTTCTACAGTTCTGTCACACCATATATATGGAACAGTAAAGTTGGAGCTTCAGCAAAGCAATTATTAATTGGGAACAAATAATATTAATATGCAAATGTAGGGGAAACCTGTAGAATAAGTACACGTTAATATCGTGTTTCGAAAGTAATTTAAATACCGATGTTATTGAAATCTGCGTCGACATCGGGAACATTCGATCCAAGTTCCTTTTTCCCTCGTGTTATCTTGATTCGCAGGTAATTCATACCTACTACGTGGCCACGTCTTCTCGTGGGATAATAATTCATTTCAACCAGCTTTCGAGATTTAGCCGTATTCAACCGATCGATCCACCTTTTCTCGATGGAACTGTGCGCGAGCTTGGTTCATTAAAATTTCAACGACCGAGTTATCTTGATCTTTGATTTGCTCGGCGAAACTTCGCTCCACAGTGGAACCTTGCGGGGATCAGGCCGATTTCAGCTTCAAATTCACTTTGACTTCGACTGCTGCTCGTATTCCCACGGGATACATCGGTGGACCCGTTCGAACCTCTTCTTCTCGTTTTACTAGAAAAATCGAGCAAACGACACTCTGCTCCATTTTCGTTATCTCGATAGATAGATAGCCGTTAAAGAATATATCTAGCTGCACTTAAAGTTCGAGAAGACCACTCCATTTCGACGCTCTGTGTATACGTGTCATTTAGCCAGAGAAATATTTTCAGTAATTCTATTGATAATTCTTACGTAGTTGTGATTATTTTACTTCTTACTTAGAAATAAAATGTTTTGATTTTGTTTCAAATCTTCTACTAAATTCCGTAAATTGATTCGATTGGTTCGATTGTAACTTATTAAATTTTGTTATATTGTAAATAGCCTTCTGTGATATTTTATATTATTTTCGCTTTTTCAGTAGAAAAAGGCGAGTTAATTTCATCATTCATCAATAATTTGTTTAGATAGAAATTTCCTGCTTTGTTAATATAGTCAGTTATATTCATATTAAAAATATATTATATTATATCGTAATATTTGCAAAGATTAATTAGTTCACACTTCTTTGTAAATATGTTTATGTAGTAGCGTATTTGGTAAATAATAAAATATCTTATTGTTATGTTTTTTAACGGGTAATGTAAATTTATAGCTCGTTGATGTCACGAAACGGTAGTAACTTTTGCTTCTAATTATTAATTGTTACTTGTAAGCGGAAGTGTATATCTATTCACATACATTTTGAAGTACAAATGTTTTTCTTTAAATGACGGAAATATGTTTCGAAACATTTGCAACAAGAATTATTTGTGGTCAATGCATGGGCAGGGCTCTTAAATAATGATCAGAATATTACCCGAAAAGTAAGGTTTCACGTTATTTCCATCGTGTGCCGGCGTAATTTTATAAACACTTTGAAAATTTTGTGTCACGGTCTGGCTTCGCGCGCTGAGATTGCTTGCCGTTTTAAGGTTTCGTCTACTACGGAGGAAAATAATTACAAAATCACAGAACGGAACACTTTAAATCTTTCGTCAGCCCTTTTGAGAAGCTGCATTTATTCAGCTTCCCCGGTTGGTTCCGACGTTCCCAAATAGCTATTCATATTTCGGGAAGTATATTTAAGCGGGAAAAAATGTTTAAGCGCGACGCAATTCCTTCGTTATTAAATAGACTCGCAGAATGCAAGAGAGACAATAAAGCATTTTTATTACAGTGTTTTTCCCTCTTCCTATTTTCGTCTCCGCTTGCATGTCCATTCGTGTCGAATCGATTGACATATAGAACAAAATTATTTTTCAATTTTTCGCATCGAAAATACTTTTCGATGACAAATTCAAATTCCATGAGAAAAACGTATGTCACGTGTATAGTCGATGCCGCTTATCACTTGTCAGGTTATATCAAAATATTCTATCGAGTCATGGTTAAATTATCTACAAAGATGTAAAAAATGATATAAAAAGAGCTTCAGGATTATCGTTTAATCTTACAAACTAAATTATCGTGAAATATTATTCTGCTATTAACGCTAGTTAAAAATGAGTTGACTTAATTTACTTGAGATACAATATCTACAAATTCGGTAAAATCGTGTTAAATTGTCAAGTGCAAAATTAAAAGGTGCAAAAGTTGGAAAGTTAAAGTGCAAGAGTTAATAATTCATCGGTAGAGAAGTAAATAAGAAGAAATCGAGGGAAAATGGCCGAGATTGAACCGACCGATGAAGATACTACGACCGAATACCTCGATGACACTACAGACATGGAGGTTACGGAGGATACAGAGGGTACAGAAGATACAGAGCGAGAAGGAAAAGACGAAGAAACTGTAACCGAGGAAGAAACAATAAAGGAAGGAGAGGCTGAAGGTATTGTAGAATATGAAGATGCATCCTCAAAAGTTAGAAAGAAACACGGGAAGAAGAAACTGAAAAGTTGGATGGAGCGATGTATGAGAGAAAAATGGAAATGCGACATGCCGCTTTGGCAACTTTACATGAAAACGTAAGAAATGCTGAAGCAGCCACGTATTTGTTATACGATTAATGTTTCATGTGACCAGTTTCATAATTTTTTCAGATTCGTAGAAGACTACAAGCAACGAGAGAAGGATGATATTTTTAAACATAGAAAGCCTGCTGATCTTAAAAAATTTCCTCGTGTTCAATCGTCGGAAGATCTGCCCACCCATTACAAGTGTTTACCACTTAACCTTTTCCAGCTGAAGGATCAATCGAAATTGCCTGATAAATTAGATCGATCGAAGATGATACGAATCTGGCAGAACATGCGTACAAACATACCTGTCAGTAAATAATCGAAGTGTAATTTATAACATGAATTACGTAGAGATATTTGAGACAAATTGGGCATATTTTGTCAACGATAATTAATAATGATCTTTTGGGATGAAAATTAATTACAGTGGTCCTGCTCCAGGCAATTATATCACTCATGCAAGACTATTTTTATATATTTTATTAAAATCTTAATGTTCAAATTAGGTATTGTATCTTGAATTTTTATTTAAAATTACACTTCATTTGCATATGTAGAACAATCCCAAAATAACGAATAACTAAAAATAAATTATACAAAAATATTCCAATATAAAAAGATCCTCAATTACGAGTACTTCATCAGGTACACTTCTCCAAATCCGACACAGCGGTAGAGCCACAGATATCAAAGACCGATGACGATAAATGGCCAGGAATGTGGCCCTGCACGACGAGAGACATGGCAAAAGAATTGCTGGAGAGACGAAGGCAGAAGCGAATGGAACGAAAAGATCTGTTTCCCTGCGATCCAGACTATGTACGCGATGGTTTCCAAGATCCGAGCAACGATTATTCCGATCGTAAGGAATTGGGTCATGCTCGAATCCCACAATCTTGCCCTCTACCAACCAAGGAGATGCTAGTCGATCGTGCTGCTGGTGAACAGCACGGTTTAGTAGACGGTGATTACATCATTTTCGAGTTACCCTCGAAAGCTCGGGGAACCAGGATCTACGCAGATGTATGTCTTCGGGGGTTGAAGGGTATGCATTTGCCAGAATTGGGAGTTCTACGAGCGCGCAAAAGGACGTGGAAGTTCTGCTTTTATCAGGCGATCGTTGCTCTTCTAGCTAAGACACAACTGAGGTATCTGTTGAATACATCTCATAAAGCTTAAAGTTTTAGGAGAATTTGCACTTTTGAGATTTAGGATCTTTTATTTTCTTTCTTATTAGATGAATCGTAGATTACAATTGTATTATAAAAAGATTAAAAAGATTTGTGTGAATGTCTGATTAATTTTTGATAGAAGATTAATAATGCAAATTGTATTTGGAATAATTAGAGGTTTAAAGATTTCTTTTTCCTTTTTATTTTTGTTGGATGAACCAGAGATCGCAATTACGTCGCAAGGAAAGTTCTGTGCGAATATTTTATCAATCGTTGATAAAAGATTCGTAATATGAAGTTTATAACTTCTATTATAAGAATAATCAGAGATATTTATACGACAAGAGAAATATTATATAGTAGAACTGTTTCGTATAGAGCATTGTATCTTTAATCTTTCACGCATTAAATTACGTAAATTATAAATTGTCCCTCTACAACATGTAATGAATAGATGTATTTTTATAAGATACAAGTATGCCTGGAGCGCGAACATCGATTATGTGTACGATCACGCGTGGTTGCTCTACACCCACATGGGTATGATCAATATCAAGGACAAGCAAAGGCTAGACGACATCGTCGTGTACAACTACAAATACAGCATCGAAGTAAGATTGATTCAAGAATTAAACGACGTTCCAATCGTCACTGATATTCCATGGGATTACGAGGAAAGGAACATGCGACGAAAAATGATCCTGGAACGAAAAGAGCTGATGAACGTTAAACTGGAAATCGGTTCCGAGAAAATAACCGATGAACAAATAGCGCCAGTTCACAGAGGCATTAAGAGAGTCCAGGAGTGGTTCGACAAACTTAAAGTACGTTATCGTAACTGTATATTCCGCACCACCCGATTCTCTGTAGCATTTTGGAAGGACAATCTATTCTGGTACTTATACAATCCATATCGATGCGATGAATTCGGCTATTGGGACGATAACGGATATGCTTGCATCTTGAAGTTTTGCTCCAAAGAATCTCTTAGAAGACATCTGATGATCCTTCTATTAAGAGCTTACGTTTACACTACTCCAAAACCGAGCAAGGAGGAACTAGAAAAGAAACCAGAAACTGATACAGCTACAGTGGCTATGGAGCAACCAGTAGCTGCAGAAGATCTTGAAGCCACGGAACCACCACTAACCATGGAACAGGCAGAAACTGCAACAGAATCGGGCGTTTCGGAAGAACCCAACGTTGAACGCCAAGCAAGTGGTCCGAACGAATCCGTTCGTACACAGCCATCAGGAATAAGCTCTGCACAGCAACCAGAAACAGCCGAAGAAGAGGCAGAAGAAAAATTCTTCACAATCCAAATTTTCCACGTGTCCCATCTCTGCTGCCAGATTCACAATCTTAAATTACTTCAACGAGGTGCACCAAAGCCACCTAAACGCTACGTGAAGAAGAAGACCATCGACGATTGTCCTTTCGATCCTCTAGACATGAGAGATCCGTGCACGATCGAGCAAGAGGAAGGTGACCTCAAGGAATCGATCGAAAAACCAACATGGCTGAAACTATACAAGATCACTTGGACAAAATCACTAGCTGTTCCTCAGAAGAAAAAGGGCAGCAAGGAACTCGGTCTAGGGAAGATGCGCTGGCATCAATACGTCGTAGAAGAATCAAACAAATTATTTTCTTTATGGGGTGAGATTCATATCACGGATGGTATGTTCGAGAGAGAAAACCGTGGAATGCAAACGTACGCTTGTTACGTGGTTTGCGCTGGTATGACAAGAATTATGGCACCTGAGTATTGGAGTTCGAAGACACTGGACGTGATTGTTATGTGCGGAGACAGATATTACACGCATAGTAAATTAGAAGCAGAATTTAAATCTACAAAAAATGAGTATAGTCACGTGAATTGTTGGAACAGATATTTGATGAGTCATTTTAAGATCGGTGAGACGATGTTCGAAGCAAAGGTTCTGCCAGCGATTTGTGGTAGGTTGTACGCGAAATCTGGCAAGTATTTATGGCAATCTTTAGAACAGATGTTCCTCAAGTATAAATTTGGTATTTTAACGTGCGAAAGCTCCTGTTTAGGCGTGTTTAAATTTTGTGGCGCTTATTATATGTGTGACGTTAACTCTTTGGGTCCGCCGTTGTTTTCGTACGGAGAGGGAGCAGTTTATCTGTTAAGAGCCACGTATTTTTTGAAATTCATCACGGTTCTAGTGTTGACAATCGGTTCACCGGAATGCAGTCAGTTTGCTCTGAACCCTATCGAAATATTGAAGGTCGTCGATGTAGGTCCTTCTGTGTTTCCTGTTGGAAGAGCTGAGAAGAAGGATAGAACTAAAAGAGGTACCAAAGTGGAGTGCCCGTACGACGAGGAGAAGAAAAAACAGATGAAAAAGTGGAAGCATAAGAGAGCGGAAACCGCACGAACTATCGATAAATTGTGCTGTAAAGGTGGAGGATGATCGTTAGATTCTTGTTTAATTCCTCTTGTAAAATTTAAATTGTTTATATGTAATACCTACATGCAATCTAGTTCGAACTCTACTTTAGTATTTTTTGGTCTCTTTTTAGTCTTTAGAATGTGACTTATTTTGATAAAGGTTTTTAGTTTCATTGAAATTATTGTATTTATGTAATCTTCATTTGAGAAGATTAATAAAGGGATTATCATATGTTGTGAATATGTTAAATGGAATTTTTATAAATTAGTAATTTTATGTATTCACTAATTGAATGATAAACCATGATAAATCATGATAAATCAAATCTTCAATCGTTCTGCTATCATAGTGGACTGTAACGAAAAGATGTACTTCAAAAGATATTGCCAAGCTTCATTCAGCTTGTATTTAAGTATCTCATTGTAGCTTAGTACCTTTATTTATATCAAAATAAATCTAATCTATTCCATCTAACATTTGTTAAGTATCGAAACTTTCTAATCAAATCATTTTATCTATACTCTAAATTAAAAGATATAAAAATTCTGCAATAGTGATGGGAGGATTAGCTAAGCACTTGATCAACAATATCTTTATCGAATTCGAAGGAAATTACCAAGAGAGAAAAGGAAAAGATTCGTCGGTTTCGAATAAAAGGAAGAAAGAAAGGGTGAGAATCTTTCGAACAGAAGAGTGAAAATAAAAGAAACCGTGCTTAAGTCGATCGTCTTTACGTCTCAGTGTAGCAACGGCGCGGAACCTATTAAAGTTGTACCGCAAGAGAACGTCTTAGTTCTTGGTCGCCCTCGGGATTTATGTACTTACCCCGAACTTGGCTGGAACTTTCCTCTAGCGGTGAAACTTACTGTGTCCAGGAAACGGCGCTACCACCGCACAGGGCTAACTGCTGTTTCACTTCTATCGCACAATACTAATAATATAATCGTCAAGGCACGTAGAACTAAATTCCAACTACAATGCCAGGGAAACTACTCGGCGATTTTAATCACTGATCCATAGTGTAACGTGGAAATCATGCTGGACACATTCCTGCGTAATTGATCACGGAATGAAGAAGCAGGGAATACTTCTTTAAAGAATCTAATTTTCCACCGTCGTTTAATCGGTTTCGAAAGTAGTGTTATTTGTAAAACTTATGCACAAAAAAAAAAAGAAAACAAGGTAAATTGATAATTTTAAGACGGACATTAAGTCATGTGTAAAATGGGCATTAGACGTCAAAGGTTTTTGATAATCTATCTCGTTTATAAGATATTATTTTTATGATATAATTTTTTGATTATTGATTAAGATTCTTCATGATTTTTCCAGATATTAGAAGCTTCTATATCCACTGACAACCTACTTTGTTTCTAAAATATTCTTTTTACAATAGGCTTTGTTGGAAGAATTTCTTTGGCATTGAATTTTTTCAGACACCGATATTCTTTTTGAGTTTCCAAGAACCTTTGTATCTTAATGATTTTCTTGTTCTTTTAAATCTTGTTCATATCCTGAATCAATCCTAATGTTTCAATTCTCATGGAAATTGGTTCCATTACGAGATAGCATTCTCTTAAATCATATTCTTCTTTCATTCTTCGATCATTGATACCTTTTCGTATCGTGTTATTCTCTTTACAAGCTCTCTAAAAATCTTACTTTCCAAAGTAAGAACAACCACGCATGCGAAAATAAAATCCCATCTGACTTTCGTGACTTTCTTGAATCAATAATTTATTTCACTACCTATTATACACATCGATAGGCTATATGTACAAACATATTTACATCCTAATTCGGTATTTACACGTGTCCCTTGTATAGGGTCGGCAGGAAGAACCTGTATGTTTCGAATCTTTTCGACCGTCGGCGAAATAAAAAGAGATAGGAAAACGAAAAGAAATAGGAAAAAGAGTTTTACAATCGATATTTTGACTACGCCACTTCGAGATCCGAGCTGTCGGTGTCCTGTTCGTGTTGTTGCTGTTGCTGATGCTGTCTGGTCAACGTCAAATGTTCGGCTACTTTGACCGCAGGCGTTGAAACGTTGTCATCGGCACGCTGGCGTTGCTCCAGTTGAAGTTTCCGCATACGTTCCTGTTCTTCCCGTTTCTGTTTACGCCACTTGGCACGTCGGTTCTTGAACCACACCTGGAATAGGAAATGTTTGATGAGGGTGGCTCATCGTGCCCTAGACGGCCGCGTTTATTTTCTACGAGTTCTCAGACAGGGAAAACGATGTTTCCTTGAATTATGAAAACGCTTGAAATGGAATCGAGGCGTGCAAGGTTTAAATACTTTCTTCCTTTTCAATTTCTTTTTTTAGGGGGTGAGGTTAGATCTTTTTTTATTGTTAACGATTGCTTTATAATAGCTGAAAATATTTGATATTTCGTATTTCATCGATAGAGACCATTCTTGAAATATAGCGCATTTTCTGTGTATTAAGATCAATTACGATATTCACTGGTAAATTGCAATATGGTAGGTGGATGTTTTGTGGCGATTATTACATAAATTAATTTTCTGAATTGTTTAAACGTGGATTGTAAAGAAGTAGTATTGCAAGTATTAATGATGATGTTAAATAATTATGGCTTTTAATATTCTAAAGCTACAGCTATGTAATAACAAATGTTAGTAAAATATTTATGCTTGAAAATATATAATAATCTGACAATGACTTACTGTTACGAAACCGCAAGGAAAAATCTAATAAATATCTAACGCAAGAAATTGGTTGATTGCTCAATTGATGTTTAGTTAACGATATATCAATACTATACGCAAAATGACAGTGGATTCTCCGGGAAAAAATGAATTAAATAATTTAACGTAACGAAATAGTTTTTCTTTTAACAATACATTTATTATAAAGTTCCTGTTGAGATAGTATAAAAATCTATACCTATAGATTTTTGAAAGAGACGGTGTTATATAATCGCCTTGTTTAAATAGTTTAAATCCTCTAATTATTTTGTATGATATATTAGCATTCGTCGATTGATTACTAAAATTACATTCCAGTCGAAGAAATTACATTCCCCGGTATATTCGTATATTCGCTACCACTGTATCGTAAAATTACTAAACAGACCTCAATTTCAAGCCATGGCAGGTAGAACGTTTAATTGATAACCTCGTTCACCTGCGAGTCAGTGTATCTCGTCGAGAAGACTCTTAACGAGGCAAGGGAGCCATCGAAGATCAAAAGGCTTCATCCCACATTCGAAATCAGCATTTGTTCATCACGCTTGTCCGACTCGATTTAAACGAAACGCCCAACGATCTCACCCTCTCTCTCACTTTCTCTCTCTCTCTCTTCCTCTCTCGTTTGTTACCGATACGATGCTTCATCGTTTCCAATATCGCATTGATCCTGGCTCTTAGCCGTTGAATTATACAATAATCACACACCTCAGTATTCTATCTGTTTCAAACGTATTTCCCTCCGATATTTCGCGATATTTATTTATGCAAAACATTCTTTCTCTGTATGTGCGTATATCAACTTGTTAAATTTTCCTCAATACCTCGATCTAAATACACGAAGGTAGTTTTTATCAGTCGACGCATCGATAAAATTTCAATCTGAGATTATCCATCGAATTTCAAATTTCACTCGACTTTACACGAATACTTAGATATCGGCGCTTTTATGTCTCTGCTTTTATAACATGTCCGTCGTTCGTGTTTCTGCATTCTGTTGATGCAATCACGAAGATAGGAAAAGACCGTCGCACGGGTAAACAGTCGTGCTTCTTTCCAAACAGAGAGAGGACACAGCGTAGTGCTTTAGGCCCTTCGTTCTCTCGAGCTGTTTCTAGTCATTCCTTTATTTCCCCGTTCTCCTTCGTTTCCCTCGCCTTCGTTTTTTCTCTCTCATTTTGAAAGTCGTCTTTCTACTAATTCTGTACAAACACCAAAACTCTTGCCTCGATGCGGCAGGTGCGCTGCAGGTATATCTTGTTTCAAAGTCTTCGAAGACTCTCGAGACAAGAGGTTTCCTTTGGCAAAGCCGACGACGCGGGTGGTCTTTGTTGGTCTACGATAAGTGTGAATGACTTTGGGATTGTACGACTGTTCGAACAAATTGCACCGCCACGAATAAAAGACATTTCTTGATTCCTCTCGTGTTCCATTATCGTGTGATCGCGATAACTCTTGCGTACCGAATTTATCTTTAGCATTGTTAGGTAAACTTTCGTGTTTAGAGATTTAGATAGGAAATTATTCAATCGAAATTCACTTCTTGAAAACCATTATTAGACAATAATTAGACAGCTGAGACTAAAGACAATAATTAAAGTAATAGCATAGTGATGTTTTAAACAAAATTATTATTTTTAACAATTAAGATTTTTATCTTTATTTTCAATGTCCATTAATATTCTTCGAGAAAAAGGATTTTCTTTGATTATTCATATATATATCGTATTTTCGTGGTTCATGTAATAATTTAAGAATTATAGAAACTTTTTTATTATTTAATACAAAAATTTAATACAAATTCTTATATTTAATTTTTATATATTATTAGATTTTTGTATTAATTTCTTCTTCTCAAGATGTCCGATCCTCGAAAAGCAGCAAACTGCAAGTGAGCAACGATCCTCCTCTTAAATAGAGCAACAATAACATGGCAGAAAAGGGTTCCTTCGGCAATCCAGTCTCAATGACACGGTCCTAAATCCTTCGAAACATCCTCGTCGACACGATCCATCCATTGACCGAACAAAACCGATTTTAATCTCGAAAAATGGCAGTAAGGCTGGAGAGCCACTATGTGCTATGTTTAATTAATAAGGAAAAAACATTTGTTCGATGAAATATCGGCGGACAATAAATCCGTTCGATTAATTATGAAGTTACCTCGTGACGAATTAACGATTACACGCGTTGTAAATCTTTACGACGTTAAATATAACGTGTTATAAATTCTACGCCCCTTCTCCGCGTTTTGTATGCTTGTGCATGCGTGTATGTGTGACACATGCATGGTAGGGCATATATATAATTGAAGTAAACACATTATCGGCAAAGCTTTTAATCTACCATGCAACTTGTTGGCCCGAGTCAAACGACGACCGATAAATACCGGTCGCAAATAATTTTAATGATCGCATTAAAGAATTATAGAGTTATGGTTGTCGGTGCATTAAGGCGACAAACAACAGGGCCCATCGAGAACTTCCAGACCGGAAAGTGGAGGCATTTTGTCATCGGTACAAATTATGCGTACAAGGGAAAGTTTGCCGACAATCCGAATGGTCAATGTTTGTCAGGCGAAAATATTCACTCATGTTTAAGAAAGTAATTTGTCGGTTTAGGCTGTTACCAATTATCATCCGTTGTAAAATCCTCATGATGCTATTGACTTTCCCCGTTAAATATAAAAAAAAAAAATAGTAAGGAAAATTGAAAAAGCGAAAGATAACTGTGTTATTGAGGACATCGTTTTATTATTTGTAGCGAAATTAGTTGGCAGAGTTTAATTTTACCACGTGTCAGTTATATTTCGATTCACTGATTACTAGATTATTAATTATTATTACTATTATTTAAAATCTTCAAAAAATTATTTAATTTTGAGTACAATGTCTTATTTAACCCTTTTAGTGCCGACCGAAAGAATTGTACCTAAACGGAGAATACCGAACCAATTTAATGTAATTTGATATGGTTTGAGAAAAAATCATAAAAAAAAAGAAGAATGATATTTTACAAATTCAAAACGGCAAATATTACGAAATAAAGGGAGAATAAGTTAATGCTAATTATATTTCAATATTTGTTCAAAATCGTATTAATGATACTTATTCAAAATCATTAGGAAATATGGAAAAATCAGTTCTCTTTTATAAACAATATTCGCAAATAAGAAGAATCATCCATTTTGGCTATAGTTACAAAATTTCTTATATCAAAACACAAAATTTACTTGCTCCAAAACAAGTGAGCTAGTATAACATTACTAAAATAACATTTTAATATTATTATAAACATTTATAGTTTATATATCCGGCTATTCAAAATGTGTAATATTTATTTATTATTATTTGCACAAGTAATTTACTTAGCATTGATGGTTACTGACGTATACATCGTGTAATCCTTTATTACATAGATTATTGTACAAACTGTGCGTGATCTTCGTACAAACATTTTATTTCCGCCCTGTCGATGCAAAACTATTCTGTTCTAAGATGAGATATTCAGTTTTAAGCAGTGTTATTCAAAATCCGTGATTACAGTCTCAAGCAAATCTCTTGTGCCCAATTTTATCTTATGGCACTAGCGTATACACAGTCTCGGTATCAACCATCGCGGAATATAACCAAGAGTTAAAGCCGTAAAAAATTTTTTCAATTTGTGGAACATCTCACATAGGATTTCTGCAGAAATATTCAACCATTTATAACGTTTTATAAATTTATTTTGAGATAAAGTTCTTTCGTGTTGCGAATAGTAAAGCGCCATCGCATAAGCAACGATATATCGTCGTTGGCACTTTTTGCAAGTGTTGCTAATAACGATGTATCGTTGTTTGTCACTAAAAGGGTTAGTCTGTAATCTATTAAATAGGAAAAGACCACTCAATTCGTCAATATTCAATACTTCGGGTTGCCGATATCTTCAACGTAATGATCTCCCTTAATTTCTAAATTCGCGAAGGGTTTCTGATTTCTTTTCTCAAAACTCACCTCGATTCTCTCTTCCTTGAGATCGACCTGAAGCGCGAGCTGTTCTCTCAAGATCACATCAGGGTAATGTGTCTTGTCGAAGGTGGCTTCCAGTTGTTCTAGCTGTTCCTCCGTGAATATCGTCCTATGGCGACGCTTCCTCTTCGCCATGGGTCCTACCGCCGCGGCGTTTGGATTTATTTGATAGGGATGAGCTGCGTGATAGAAGGCCGGTTGACCGTGAAGCGAAACGCCGGCAGCTGCCATTGCCGCCACGTAGCCGCCGGAATATAAAGTAGGATATGCTGCGGCTGAAACGAAAGAAAACAATCTTCAGATATTAAATTAAATTTCGCTATCCATATTTTACAAAATAATTCCTACAAATACTGCTTGTAAAAAACATAAAAGGGGAAGAAAACGTTAAATTAAGAATTAAGAGAAGAAGATTAATCGGAAAGCGAAAAGTACACTTTCATAATCGACGATTATAAAACTGTACTAATGCCTCTGAAGAATTTCCAGCCCTATACTACACGATGAAGGAACGAAAAATACTCGTAGACCCCAGCCCCAAGGGATGTTTTGGTTTAAAATCTGGAAGAAAGCTGCTTAGAGGCGACGTCTCCGCATAAAAATGTGCGAAGGGCGAATTTATGCTTTCAACCGGCGTTACTCGCGTTCTCTGTTTCTTCCTTCTTCTTCCATTCAACGAGCCCGGTTGCATACTTTTTCCTTCTCGTTTTTCAATCTTCCGGCACCGGGATTGCAAGCAGCTAAATCGTTCGTGCGTGATCGAAACGGATTGCGGATTTCAGCTCGCGCATCCCCAATCTGCGGCGAGGTTCTTGCGGGTGAAATACTTAAAGCCCTCGGGGGCATAAAGGAAATTTTTGCTGCAAGAAGCGTCGGCCCACCCGAGGATTTACGCCTTCTTTCATTTTTCCGCTACGAGACGCCTTCCTCGATGTAATATATGCGTAACCGCGGGGTAAGCTATTTGCAAATTAACGCCACGCTCTTTCATGTAGGTGTTTCATTGCGATATATTCGAATTTCAACAGCAAAGCTGGTTTCTTAAAAAATAACACACGGATGAATCTAAGCTAAGAATTGTTTTTTCCGTTAATTCATTCTAATCCTTAAATAGACGTAAAAATCGCTTTCTGCAATGATTAATTGCAATCCTGAAGCTTGGATATTGTTAAAATCCGTTATATCTTAAACATATAAACACCTCTTTCTAGAATAGAATTCAATTCTAGTCTTACAAATGGATAATACCATAATCATGCATGTATATTCTTAGATTCCTCCATTAGTAAAGTCCTATAATACGTATTAACGGATTCCATAATTGCTTTGCTTATTGGAAGAACGTGTAATTCCCTGATTTTCTAATTGGAAAATCCTAAAGTTTAAAAACCTTAAATTCGTTTATTTCTTCATTCGTTTAACATCCAATTCCTGTACACCAATCGTAACATCCATCATTACCCACCGGCATTCATAGAAGAACCATAAGTTTTATCTTCGCCTATATATACACCTACATATAACAATCTAATATCAAAGATATTCCTCTATTACGAATTATCTAATATCAAAAACTTTCAAACTTATCCTCCAATTTTTGTGAAATAAATCATCTCATCGAAACTATTCTACACTTAGTTCAATCAATAATTCCATTGAAGATATTCCATAGCGAAAATAGTTAATTTAATAAAGGAACATACCAAACAAGTCGGCAGACGTAAACGCGAGATGATGGATCTGTTGTTGAAGAGGATGCATGGCCCTCGATGGCGATCCCACGACTTCCGGGTTTTGAATAATGGATCCGAGGCCACTGGTGCTGGTGGGAGTTATGTTTCCGATAGGTCTAGGTGCTAAGATATTCTCGATAGTGAAGGCGGACGTGGGAGAGGACATAGTTGCCGAGGAACTCGGTCTGGAAACCTCGCGTGGTCTGAATCGCGCCTCGTCGGAGCTCAATGGACTCCTGGAAAACGTTCTGTCTCGTCCATCGATGTCGTGTCGCCTTACAGTCACATTGTTCTGCTCGTCGTTGTTCTTCAGCTTGTGCTGCAAGCTCTCTGGCGAATAATTGTAGAGATATCGATGACCGTAGCCGGATATTCCGGGACCATCTTGAAGAGGACTCGACGGCTCCGTCATCGGAGAACGCGATCTGGGCGAATCACTCGCATAGGTACTTTCTACCATGTTACAGGAGTCTTATCGTTGTGAATTGAAATTCTTTCACTGTTACTTTATTCTTGACAATTATTCGAAGATTATTTCGGTGATTATTGATTTTAAAATTCGACCACGTTTAATGGTTATCGATTTAAAATTGTCGATCACGAGGATTAGTATCGTTACAACGGGAACGAAGACATTCTTTATTCGCGGATATACTTATTTTATATACACTGAGCTTTAATTTAGTACGTTTGCAAACGGTAGAAAAATTTCTTTTAATTTATGTGACGTAGCGCCTTTTCACGATTAAGCGTTCGTTATTTAGGATACGTACGGAGGATCACATATCAAGAACACCGGTGAAAAATCGCCTGTACGGTACGAAACATTCAAGTCTTTGATATTACAAGATCCTTCGAGATCCGCTTTTGTCTCATCACAAAAGAATCACCAAATTCACTGTCTTCTATTCCGTCCACTTAGATTTCCAAAAATCTCCCACAATCTCGAGCGAATTCTTTGCTTATTGTACTAAAATCGAGTCGGTCACTTCATCGTTTGTTCACGAAGGGATAAAAGAATTCAAATCGACGTTAAAATGATAAGGTTCAAGTCGAGCGGATATGTACGCGAAAACGAGGCCCTGCCGGCGGATCGGGGAGGCCACGAGGACGAAATCAATCCGACGCGCGTGGAGAAGCCCAGATGTGCAGCGACTGACACCGATGATAAGGGATATGCCAACGACTGGTCTAGCTTCGTGTACGCGTTGACCTCTGAGGGTGCGCTTAGATTCGTCGGCATCTATGGGTACGGGTGGCCACCCCCGTGTGAGTGACATAGGGACAGAGCGACACCCTCGAATATACCCAGGCGAAGTTTTGCCGACACTGGAACAGGGGCGTGGCTCACCCTAGGCTCCATCCACTTTTCCACCACCCTTCCGCCTCTCGACATCCCCTACACGGCGGTGATGTCGCGGAGATGCAGAGGGATGAACGGGGGAGGCTCGAAGCAGGAAGCTGGACAGAGAAAGAGGCATAGAGGAGACGCGAACGCAAACGGTGGCACCGAAACGATGGTTTCCCGGAGGATACAGGCGGAGATGCGATCTCCTGACGACAGTACGATGATTTGAGGGGTGGTTGTTGAAAAAGTGGGGGTAGGAACGTCGGACGGCCCGGCAGAATGCCCTTTCAACCCCGTCGACGCGCGTCGGGGCTTCGACGGTGCATTGGGTGGAGAAAAGAGAGGTTTTCACACCGGTGGAAATGGTGGAAGAAACGTATTTACAACGGATAATCACGACGTGTCTCGCGTATTACAGAGCTTTCCGAGTTTACATTGCGAATCGTATTCGCGAATTAATCATGCTGCCG
Source organism: Bombus affinis (assembly GCF_024516045.1). Classification (NCBI taxonomy): domain Eukaryota; kingdom Metazoa; phylum Arthropoda; class Insecta; order Hymenoptera; family Apidae; genus Bombus; species Bombus affinis. The sequence continues at coordinate 4,894,313 of NC_066347.1, read as the reverse complement.
GAAGTGTTTGGGTTCGAACCAGGTCCTCCGTACCGATCGAATTCGCTCGGCTATTGTTTCTGAAAATAATTTCACGTTTCCCCCGTCGCTGGTATTCGTAACCACCGGGGATTACTGTTCGGATGTTTCGTGCCTCTTTGTACCTTGTCTCTTCGCCGTTCGTGAATTTTGCCGCGGTATTCGCCGAAGTACGGACACCTTTTAACGAAGATCAACGGGCTTTTCGTATAGCGTATTCGAGTATTACATTTATATGGCGGACTGATATGATCATAGTGGTGCAAGTCAAGGTCTTGCGAATTGAAATTTAGTCGCGCATCTCAACTTTTACGAGTATCATCCTTTTGCTCTCATAGTTAATTAAGTTCTAACTTTACTCGTTATAACGTTATAAGTTATAACGTACTCGTACTCGTTACAGTCGCGAGACACTTTCGTGAATTACCAGCGTACGATGTATTCTTATAATTCGACTATTGATGTTTATGCATTTTTATAAACATAATAGCTAGAGAAACGCAACCTAAACGGAAATTTGTTTCATCTACTGAATATTACGATGAATGTTCTACTTGGAATGTTTTACACATTTTTGCGCGTTATACGCATTCTGTAGACTTTTACATCCTCAAATTTCACGAAAAGCGAATAAACGTACGCTACATAGTCTACTTATAATAGATAAACGTAAAGTGTTCGCTGTTATACGAAAAATAATTGAGCTGATTTATGCCATTATGAGTCTCATGCCGTCATATATGAAACGCAATCGGTTGGTAAATTAAAATTGGGAAATACGAAAATAAGTAAAACATTTTTAATCTACGTTATAACGCATTATAACTGGCGTATTATGGGTATCACGTTCGCGATATAGAATCGTTTGCATTGCATCGGATGAAACGCAGATTTTCTCGGAAGCGTGCGCGTACGTGCTTGATTGATTCACAGATTGAAACTGGCAAGCTGGCCCGTTCTACACCGTGTATAACTGAAACAATTTTTTCATAATACCTATTGTTCAGATTTGAGGATATTATGATTTTGATGTGTGGATTACATCGAGCTTTCGAATTATCGGAAGGGAATTTGATGCCACCGACATGCTCTCGTCCGTTAATTTACATAAATAACGAAATACACGAGATTCGAATTAGTAATATATTAGTGATACATCTGTGACAGAGTGCAACGTTAAACCTGTATAAATTTCAAAATTCTCTAACATCTAACGCATAATAATTACGGATAGTATTACTAAACGAGACAAACCAAACAAGAATACTAACAATTCTGTTCGTTATTGGTACTTACACGTGTTAAGGCACCGATATTGAGATATTCAATAGGTATTTGGACGGTGTAGTATTACCAATCTGTTTTTCGCTAGTCGTAAATGACAAATATTTTAAACATTCGGGAATTATCGATTTAGAGATATTAAATCTTCGTGAAAGCTCTAAATATATGAGTTTATCACAAAGAAAGTTCGATTCATTGGATATTTACATAGGTACGTAGAAAATATATAAAATATAATTGTCATGCTAAATAAGAGTTCTCCCTTGCGGAAACTCACGTGCCATCGGTAAAGACAATACGATCAAGGTTTTAACAGAAAACGAGCCACTCTTCTTCTATCATGAAATATGATGAATTATCTAGCCATATTTGTAGGTACGAATCGGGGGCAAAATTTCATCAGAAAGCCATCCATTTGCCTCGTAGCGAGCATCACAGAATCTCGTCGACTACCCACATAATGCCAACTACATACGCGTATGTTAGAAAGCATATGCCATGACCATCTCTCCCTTTAACAAATCGTTGATCCGGCAGATCTGTTCAATTATTCAAATCCCGCCCAATGTGTCCGTATTAATAACATAAAACCGTTGTAATGTGCATTGACTGTCGTCGTTATTGTTGTCAGCAGCGGTACGGTGGGGAGGATCGTGACACGATACGTGGAGAACCGAGCGTGAAAAGGTTTTCCATAGGTTCGCGCACGTACCCCGGACATTGTCGAGTATATCCCCCTTGGCCACCTCTTCTTCCCCCATAGGTAGTATAGTAAAAGCCCGTGCGTGCACGCTTAAATCCCGAAGTCCACAGCGAAATCTCTGCCAACCTTAATCCTAATCCGTACGTTAATCGTGGCCCGATCCATGGGACGTAGGATCTCATGGTCTCGTACACCGTGTACTCACCGGTTTACCAATACATCGTTTCGATTTCCAGGAGATACACGCTCTGTGAAATATCAGCGTCTATGATGCTCCAGTGAAGAGACGATCCCTTTGTTCGGCGGAGTCGTGAATTTCATTAGCACCGTGGCGAATAGATACACCAGTGCCAGTTTCGATTCATCTAACTCGATGTGCAGGTATTCGTATGCAAATGGAACAGCCACCGATGGCTTAGAAAGTGATTTAGTTTACCAGTTTCGACGACTTTGGCCTTCCAGGCTGTAGAAAGATGGCAAAGCGAGAAACTGAGGATGGTTGAAAGCTGTCTTCTTGTTCTTTTTTTTTTTTTTTTTTTTAAGAATAGAGGAAGGTGTGAAAACTCGTTCAAATGAATACTAAACGTTGTCTCTTATGACGGGCTGACAAATGCACTGCGATTCGGGGTTGGTTTGGAGAAGAGGACACGTTAGATTTGGAGAGTTTAGAACGCGATTCGGACGACATACGAGCTCCGCGCGGACCAATGGCTGATGCCTGCCTATGCGAATCAGGATTATCCTTCCTGCCGGATTATCGATTCTTTTCGAGGAGACCAGATTTTCTGGGAATCGAACGCAGCGTGGATCATTTGTGTTTCAATTGTGTTTTTTTGCTCAATGTTATTCTGTAAACGTGAAATTTGCAAACGGCAAGATTTACTCTTGGTTTCATTTCAATGTTGATTTCAAGATGTTATAGTCAAGCCGCGAACTCATTTTAAAATATAAAGTAATTGTACATTATTCTTTAACAGTTTAAGTAATATGACGAATCGTTCATTTAATGTTTTTTTGATTTTTATACAAAATTCAAAATATCGGAATTACTATTTATGGAAAAATTAAAAAATTAAAATTAAAATTAAAAAGAATTTAATCTTTTGCATTTGTCTTATCAAATTTTTCTGCTTGCATCTAGTAAACGTGCACTGCCGCTCAAAATCTCGAGATCGTTCAACCTAACGATTAGATTTATCAGGAAAATGATAAGATTTGTATTTTTATTACATTATTAATTTAATCGTTTTAATTATTATTCAATATTTATTTGGAATTATCACTATACATTATTTTACATCCTTTCATCGAAATAATTTCCCCCTACTTTAATGAAGATTTCTCTTCCGCATTATCAATTCCTGCGATATCTCTCATTAAACATTATTTCGTCATAATATTTACATTACTTATTTACACTAAAAAACTAGAATTTTGATTCATCCTTCCATAAAATAATCCTTTGCTTTTCTAATCCAAATCACGTTTGTATTAGAAATTATGCTTCTTATCCTACTACCAGTTCTTCATTTTCATTTCGTGACTCGATAGTGTATACTAACTCGATTGTACGAGTAATAAGATTCGACAAAAATCTTCTAATAAACTTACTAGATACAGCAAAAAGGGAAAAGCCCATTATCTCCTCTGCTGTCTTCTTTCATAAACCGTAAAAGTTTGATTTCTAAACTTTTGAGCGGTGGTATATCTCGAGCGAAGCCTGCCCTATGCCATTATGCCCTTGAATCTCCAATTTCGACGGCTATGGGTTTCGTTTCTTATTTACAGTGATTCCACCATTTGGGGAAGATAGAAGCCAGAGGGAAGAAAAGAACGAAGAAATTCTTCTTCTTCGTCTTACCGATTCGGTTTTAAAAAGTTTCCTCCACGGGAGACGCTTTCACGCGAAAGATTACAATTTCCGTGGTAATCGTTGTGGACGAGTCTGCCCGACGTTAATACAGTGACAATACAGATGTTTTCACGTCTAAGCGGCGTGCTAAGTGGATGTTCTTTCTTCATTCCGTATCCTCACCGTCATTTCCCACTGTTGAGATTTCGTGATCCCAACCTGGGGGGTGCTGAGTTGTAGCTGACCGGCTCCTGAAATAAACGTTTCGCGTGTACTCGTTACTTCAGCTTACACTTGACTGGACGCCTTCTTGCCTCTTTAGGTGGGGAAATAATCGAGCAGAGAGAAAAACCCGGCAAGCAAAAGCCAACGGAAATTGAGCCTGCGAATTATCCGCTGGTACCAAACTATTCCTTCACATCCACTTTGTTATTCTCATCTACGCTCGCTGCTTGTATACGGGGTGTCCTGACAATCGTCGTCAAATCTACGATTGGCAAGGAAGACGATTCTACGTGAAGATGACGCGTTGGAAGTATGGAATAAATCTTTTTTTAATAGATTTTTTAATAAAAAAATTAAGATTTATCCAGAACTCGTTTAAACATTACTTTCTTGTAAATCGACTTTCTTACGATTTGTTTGAAATATCGACGATACGTTATTTAATATATTATGTATACATGATCCATTTGTTACAGAGCCGAGCTCTTGTCGAAATGGAAATATTCATCAAGTGAAAGTTGAACATTTTAAAACGCAACCCGTCTTACGGATTATTATACGTATTGAACAGTAAGCTGTTGTAAAAATTACCCTTTGATTAATTACACAGAAGCCGCTCTTACAAAGTTGTTAAAAACTATCTTGCGTAAAATTTCTAGAAGAATCTCTTTTTAGAAAAAAATTTACCGCCCACCTGAACGTTTTCGAGTAACGTTTTAAAAGTAACGCGAGACGTGTAATATCGGTAATTGCAGCATACAAAATACCGTATATTATAACGTGAAATTACCGTTATGGCTATTACCGAATTATTTGACAGCGTGCGCGCATAGAAAGTACAGGCAGCCAAGAAATTTCTTCCTAGATACAGTATCTCAGACATAATTGAAATACCTTAAGCGGAAAAAGTTTATCTTAATTTTTCACTGATTTTTATATGTATTTAGAGTAACTTTTTACTCGTTGATTATTCATACCGAGCCGATAATTAATCAAGTTCACATATACTAAAAATAACGAAGAACCGCGTCGAATGAAAAAATTTCATTCCGTATTTTTCATTTATTTTTTCACGTAGAATCGCTTCCTTGTCGATTGTACGATGACTATCGAGACACCCTGTATAGAGAGGAAGTTTTTTTCTCTCTATCTTTCTTACTACTGCTTCGTAGAATGTGCTATGCTTAAAGTCTGGTGCGAGAACTTTGTTGGACCTGGTGATCTGACTGGTAGGCTTAAGGATCGAAGTGAAAACCGATGAGTCCTGCGATTATCCTTCGTATGGAATTCTTGAATCGAATAGTAAAATGAAATACTAGAGACGTCACGAATGTAAAGAATGTTGGAGAGGAACGTTCCTTTTTTTTTTGGTATTGATCAGCCGTGAAAGTGGTTATTTCATATTTTGTCAAGTCTGGTTCCTTTGCAGAATTTGACAAAAGGGGTGAATTTCTAAGAACGAATAAATTGCTTCGTATATTTTTGGGAACAGCTGTATTTGTAAGGATACGAGGATAATTTAGGGTGGAATAATTTAAAATAGGAGATATAGAGCGATTCTAAATTAATTCTAATAATTGTATTTGTGGAATAAAATTAAAGATTATGAAATTTGGAAAAATTTCAGAAATAAATTTTGTACAAAAATTAATTGTTAATCCATAGCATAACGGTAATTCGATCGATTTTAGAGTTGTTGCTGGAGATTTAAATGTGCACGTACAATCAAGGTAAAATCAGGCTTTGGAAGTCCATCGTTAATTCTGATAAAGTAATGTTCTGCACATGTTGTTATAAAAAGCTCGTTATATTCCTACGAGTTATGAAAACATATCGCGGTAGAGAATAAAGTTACAGCTTAATCGATTATAAAGCTAGAGGGATATTTCTAAGAGTTGGAATACATGACTTTTAAACACGTTATTTGAAAACTGTCATTCCACTGTAATATAAAATTCAGTTTCTCGTATCGAAAATTTGAAATAGAAATAATATGCTTTTCTTACAATTTTAGGGCACCCTTTCATTAAAATCTATTTCGACTGATTGAACCAAACATTCATCTGCGTCTAAATACATATTCATATAATAATATACGAACATTACGTCACAAATAACAAGAACGAACCATCACATTGCCATACTGAGACCGTTGTCGATATAATTAACGGTGATATTGCGCGAGCGGTTCATATTTCGCGAGTGATAAATTCGATGTAGTTAATGGTCAATGTTGTAAACCTGTTTGTCGAAGTTTCAACGTTTTCAAACCATCGAGACGTATTCCGTACGTTTCTTTCTTTTCTTTTTTTCTTTTTTATACCGACTATTTATCTTCCAGCGAGGTAAACCACAACTGATAAGACGTGGTATGAAAAAGAGAAAGATTAAAGAAATTTTAGGAACAACGACGCCGCAATAAAGCACATCGTTCGCAGAGCCGGTCAAAGAAATCCGTAAAGTGTGAGAGCATTAGCGGGCCACCGCAAATATTTTTCAGATGCTATAATCGCGCAACGTTTTCTTCCAGGATATCTGTTGACGGCCTGCACACCCAGAGAAACCTCGTGCTTCTCTTAACGTATAGCGCAAATATTGTTCTTAGCCAGGAAAATCGTATACTCGCGCGATTCTAACGGTTCTCCGTAGTCAAAGACGCCGCAAGTGCAGCGGAAAGAATTATAATCTAACCGGGAAAGCCTGTGACAATGGCGTAGAGATCTGCGCGGATTAGCTTATATAGTTTGTTACAGGATGTAAATATTTGCGCTTGGTGGATGAAGATAGCCGCTTTGAAAACTGACTGAAAGAAACGCTTATAAAGCTGGAACAATCAGCGAGCTTGAAGCGTACAATAGAAAATTTTCTTTCCATTTATCGAAACTGGACCGTGGATGTTCGTGGAAATTCATATCTTGCTGAACATAATTAATAATCGAACTTAAATACGCATTTAATACTTTAATACAAATTAATACCTTTAAGTAGCCGTATAAGGAAATAAGCTGGAACAATCAGCGAGCTTGAAGCGTACAATAGAAAATTTTCTTTCCATTTATCGAAACTGGATCGTGGACGTTCGTGGAAATTCATATTTTGCTGAACATAATTAATAATCGAACTTAAATACGCATTTAATACTTTAATACAAATTAATACCCTTAAGTAGCCGTATAAGGAAATTGTACGTGGAAATTAAATCAACTCGATTATAAATAATTTTAGTATCGAGGTAATCGTTTCAATAGATCATTTTTGCATTACATTCGGAATTACATAAAGTAAGAATTTGGTGAAAGTCAATTTGAATTTCTATGTATCCTCTCCTCTTAATAAAAAAATCTTTTATACCCTTTGATAATATCATACTGTTAACGATCATGTGTGTATGAAAATCAGAGAAATGTTTCGTGAATTGTTAAATGAGTCTGGAAAAAAACAAACTCAAGAACTCTAATACCCATTTCCAAGCGTTTCTTTCTTCCCGACTCCCCGAGAGGTTTCCACTTTTAATCCCATCGTTTAACTCCAACTTGCATCGAGTCTTACCCTCCCTCTTCGTCAGGAAGAGAAAAAGAAGTTACATCTTGTAAACAGCCGCGTGTTCGCACGGCCGCAATTTATTTATGATGTTCGTGCAGGCGCGCGATGGCTCGCGCGTGTGCACGCTGCGACGCGGGACGATCGCGAATTTATTGGCTCGTACGTTAATTACTTTAATTATTACACTATTGTCAAAGGCTGATCGGAATACAAAGGAAGTTTATTCGACGCTGAACTATGTTTCCATCGCCCCGAGTCACTGATCGCCAATTAATTTTCCATAATTGGACGGACATGCTGGCACGATACACGCCTTGACGCTCGTGGCGAGCACGCGTGCACTCGATACGCGTTGCACACGATCGCATACACACACGTACTCATACAGCTGTACACATACAGTATGTTGGGGCTGCTTAAATTGTAGCTGTGCCGGCCGGCGGCCACCGCCGTCGTATTTTCACCGCGGAACCAATTAACAGTTTTCACCTATTCCTTTTTAGTAGCTCGGTCGAACGAGATGGCCAAAAAAATAAAAAAAAAATACGCTAAAAAAAAAAATAATAAACGCGAAGCAGTGTATGCACGCGTCGGGAATAAAAGAAAGCATAACGAACGCTGATCGAGGCTGGGAGGGGAGTTGAAAATAGACAGGGGTGAGGGAAGAAAATGGATGAAAAAAGCGTTGCTGTGATGGCCTTATAGCGGCGGAAAAATCAACTTCGATTTTGTCGAATATACAAGGCGTTTCGTTGTTACCTGGGAATCGAGCGAAATCGAGCCGCTCGGTCGATGCTTCCGTTCGTACATAGGGCTGCTCGATAACCACGATTGATTGATTTTGCAAAAAGCATAAGTGGTTTTAAAGGAGAATGGCATGTAATAGAATATGTTAACGTTTCTCCAAAGTCTATTAAAATTGTTCTCAATCGGAGATATTTATGAAGTCATTCGATATGGAGATAACTTAGAAGTGGAGAAAACTAGTTGTGCAATCGTAGGATTATTTATTATTTTCATCGTGTTTTATAATTATAACTGCGTTCCCTTTGTGGGGAAGAATATCTCCTGTTTATTATATTTATTATATTCTATTGATTACGTTATGTTATTCGAAAGGTAATGTTTCAATAATGGTCCGATGCAGAGGATTTAATATTTTAAATGTCCGAATTTCCAATCGCGCGTTGACGTTTTAAGGTCTCTTTATAGCCACAGTATCAAACACAGAAACAGATATATAAGAGAATTAGAATTATATAAACTTTGTCCCACTTTCTTACATAAATGTATACGAATAAGGAAAATTCCTGGAATTTGGTTTGAAATTAATAGATAAAGGCAATAAAAAAGCGAGATCAAGATAGAATGTAATTTATAAATTCAACGATTCATAAACAATATATACAAGATTTTGAAATCTTTTTTCTTACAAAATCAGCTTTTTTCTTGGATATACGACGACGCGGTTTGAGAAACCGAATCGAATTTTATAACTTCGGTGGCAGGGCTTTTAAAGCTATTTCGGCGCGGATTTCGTTAAGTGATACCAATAACCCGATGGGACAACAAGACGGGCCCTTCAGGATTCGGTGGAGGATAAACGAAGGGCCAGCAATCCCAAGGGATGTTATCTAATCCCGGTGGATTTGTTGATTCTACGACTTGTGCTTTCCAAAGCGCAATGTGGTTTCCATGTAGTGCTGGATTACCTTATTCTTTGCAGCCCTAAAGACCCTCCCAAAAACTTTACGCCGGTGTACCATTCTCGCAGTGTCTATTCCAGCCAATAAAAGTATTTCGTACTTAATCACGTTCGTCTTATGAAAATCGATCTTTGTATAAAGAAAATGAATAATGTAATTTAGATAAAACTACTATATATAGAATCATTCGCGTACCTGTAATTTTTTACATTCTTCAATTATTTATACATTCATGACTTTTCAATGGTTTTCAGCTATTTATATACACGATTGTTCGCGTAAGTATTTAGCCGCTTACTACGTTCCACTCTTTCGTCGTATAACAGGCATATTCCAACAGAAAACAATGTCCATGAGCTTGAAAAAATTGAGGAGAACACGAGTAAACGAAGAGCTTTTTCTTCATTTCACTCGTCATCGTTTAATTCGTGCTATAAACATTTTTCATTGAAAACAAAGGAGATACTTAGGAGTCCACCTTTAGCTGAGACACTAGTGCGACACCCTGTATATTAAAAATATTACCTTCCTTTAGACATATAAATATACTATACTTGTGCTGTATTTTCTCTAAAGCACAACGTATACAGAGTGTTTCCCATCTGAAGTTTCTCGCGCAATTATTTATCACGAATCTAGTGGTTTCGAAATTTCAAGGTGACCTTTGCTTTTTTATACGGAGTTGTATGTTTTATTTAAGTAAGCGTGTAACCCGTTTCGTTCCCAAGATCACTTAAGGTCATTGTAGGTTATTTATTATCGTTCAAATTACCTTCGCTGAATGTCTCCAAGATTTAATTTTCCAGAATTCTTATTGCGTAGATTCGGATATAAATATGATTCGGGAATAAATATGATTCGATATCACGCTAATGATGTGATACATCGTTATGCTTAATTATAGACGGAGGATAATCTGCTGCTAGATATCCCCATTTTGTGTCACAGTTGCTTCGAGGGAATCAGTGTTATTGCAAATAGTATTAAGTGCGCTGCTTTTCTATAACGATTTAATTTACGATGGCTCGCTATACATCTAGCGAAATTGTCGATATGCTTGTGGTTTTGAGAGAATGTGATGAATTTGAGAGAATTAGTTCTATCACTTCCGAGATGTTATTTAGGGATAGAGTAAATAATTGTATCGACGTCCAAGAACATCCTTTTGAATACGAGCGATAAGAAACAATTTTTTTAGACGGAGGTAAGTTTTGGACCGCAATAAATGACCTTAAATGGCCTTAGAACACCAATATATCGAAATTTGGCGAATTCGCCGCAGAACGGGCTACACGTCTATTTAAATAAAAACATATTAGTTCCGTATAAAAGCCATAAAGATTATCTTGAAATCTTAAAAGTACGTCCACCTGGAGAAGATTTGCGATCAACGTAAGATGACCTTCCAGAAATAGGGTAAGTTTTATTTGTAACATATTTTAAGCGAGCTGTAGTTTGGGAAATAATATAATAATAGCGTGTGAAATTTCATATGGGACACCCTCTATATGCATAATAGAATATAATACATATATAATAGATAATTCTCTGCAGAATAAAATATGTAATATAATAAATATATATAATACTAAATTATACTGAAAATCACGCAGCAGACACTGTAGCTCAGCAAAAGTCATTCTATAAGAAAATTACAAATCAAAATTACAGTATGCGATAAAACCAATGAACATTGTTAGATATATGCACATTTCGCGTTATACCAATTCATTTATACAAATATCAGCTCCGAACGTTTCTTTTCGTATCATTCCATTAAGAAGCATTTTACTTGCATTACCATTTTCCAAATCGTGTTACGATTTATTTAGAAAACGGAAGAAATTTGAAACCAGTACAAAAGCAATTCTTTTCTCTCCGTCCGAAAAAGAGTATCATCGCCCAAGAGGAAATACATTTTCCTTTTATCGATCAGAGGAGAGTAATCTATATTCACGGTTTCGCGAGAATATCGGAGGAAAAGAGAAGAGAGAGGGGAAAAAAAGGAAGGATTTTCCCGGTTGTGATTGTTATTATTCCGTACGGAAAAATCAGGCCGGATAACGCGTTATCGGGTCGAAATGTCCTCGGAAGCGCGCGAATCTCTGAGCGAAAAACAAAGATGTGAACGTCGTTTGCCCCGCGGTGGCACTCTCGTAACGCAGATTATTCTATTACACGTTACGTAAACAGAGATAAAGAGAAAGAGAAAGAGAGAGAAAGGGAGAAAGAAAAGAGAAACAGACGAGGGAAACGCGGCGGAGCTGTTCCGCCGCTTTCCGCGTCTCGGTACCGCGATGTTGTTTGGCCTGAAAATACGTTATTGTTTCACCGCGATAAAAAATTCAACGTTTGGATAATTACATCAGAGTTGATCGATCCGGTTAGCCCCCGGCGGATTTCTACTGAGTTACTGACTTACTTTGCCTACCCTTTGCTGTTTTGCCGCGAGACAGATGTTTACACGACCGACGTAATAACGTTAAATTAAATTCTTTCTCGGATATTTCGCGTTAAGTTCTACACTTTCAAAGTCGTACGCGATAGATATAATTCATCGTGTAGATTGATGCAGAGTATAAAAGAAGGTAGAGAGTAATCGTATTTCGCTTCAATTCGTAGTTTCTAAATCTTATGTAATAATAATTATCAGTAGGTTTATCGTAGAACAAACTAGAATATGTATTACATTAAATATTTTAGAATTACGTGATCTCTAATTCAAATGTAATTACATTGAAACTGTTGCGATTATCTTACCTTGCCAAATATGTATCTATCTCGTAGAATATAAAATACAAATAAGAATTAAATAATCCAGAGAGATTGTTAGATGAACGAATGGAATAAATTGTCGTTGAATGAACTGGCTAATTTCTGGAATTTCTGTTATTACCGGAACGGTATGAATTTCCATTCTGTTTAATATCCTTGGTTCGTGAGAGATCGTGAACTGTATCGTAGGATATAGCATATATTTGCATACAGAAATTATTTTGTACTTATATCTCTATAGTTAAATACTTCGACGTTCTGCCTCTTAAGTTCACATAGTATACCACATTACACGCATAAATCCAAATTATAAAGGCCCTTTCTTCTCTTTCATGACCGGGGGCACGCTTCGAACGAACAGGAGGCTCAGCTGCGTACGCGCGCGCTCCAAACGAAAATGCGTCTATCCGCGCGGATTTCCAAGAGCAAGATAGAAGAACGGGCAAAGAACGAATCAGTTTTCGATAGAACCACCCGTGCGTGACAGCTGCGATTCTTTTTTCCGAATCTTTCTTTTCCTATTTCTTCCTCTCCCTTTCTCTGTCTGTCTGTCTCTCTCTCTTTCTCTCTCTCGATCTTTGAAACTTCGTGTTTTGCCCGGCTACATAATCCCTTCGAGCAAGAGGAACCGTGAAAGAAGAAAGAAAAACCGAGCGAATCCAACGAAGATGAAATGAGAAACAGAGAAACGATGAAGGAAAAGCGATCCAAGTGAATCAACGAGAGGGAACAGAGTAAGATGGGAGAAAAAGGGAGAGAGAGAAAGAGAGAGAGAGAGGGAGAGAAGAGAGAGAGGATAAACGTTGAAGAACAAGGACGAGGAAAACAGACGACCCCGCTGTTTGCCTTTTATTAAACTCTTGTTAAACGCCGCCTTTCTTCGTACACACAATTGAATCGGCAAAACAGCGAAGATAATGCTTCGACCGAGTTGTACACGGCCGAGGGCCAGGCTCTTCTACGTGGAAGACTTACCGCAAACACCAGCTTCTTGTACACCCTGAAATGGACACCGTGTAATCCGGCTTTTTATACGGCAGTGCCGCATTGACCGGCTCCTCCAAGGCATGCACATCGGCTACTATTGGCTAATAAATACTGTCATCATCTCTCTCTCTCTCTCTCTCTCCCCCTCTATACGTTTCCGTTTGTTCGTGAAAAAGAACCCTGAAAACGATTCTTCAACGACCGTGAAAATCGCACGGCCCACCCTCTTCCTGCCGGCATCGTTCACCTCTAATGAAAATATTTGGATATTTCGAGCAAGATTGGCGTGACCCACGTTTCAAAGCGTGCCATTGTACGCCGTTGCTTCGAGAAGCCTGTAAGTAAGTACGTTTTTCCTTCGAACACCACTGGATTGGACACTATGAGGTATTTGATGCTTTCTGTGATTTTATCTGCAAGTTATGTGTATAACTATTATATTATATATTTGATGAATATTATTGGATGTACGCGTCTATTATGCGTACTATTTGTGTATTTATATTTTGTAGGTTTTATGTTTGATATTTCTTGTTTTATTTTCATTTAATCCATGCATATCTACCATTCTTCCGAAAAGATGATTGAACGATAGGTTCGTTATATAATATTTTGTGTTTTTCATGACACCATATGTTATCTGGTAGTCTTTGGAATTATGCTCGTGTCATTGATAATTCTCTTCTATTATAGTTCTCTTGATAGTTTTTTCATTTAAACTGGTCCTTAAACAGTTCACAATTTCGTCCAATTCCGATAGCATCGTCTCGGTATTGTTTATCAAATCTTTTGAAATTATTTATTATAAATATGAATAAACGAATGTATAATAATCGTTGAATTAAATTGTTCGCATTCCTCGTGACTATATTCGACATGTAATAAATATTATCGTAATATCTTATCTTCTAACATCTTATGACAATAATTGCTTCAAACGTTTCATCAAACCTCAGTAAAATTTATTATTCAACAATAGTATCCTCAGTTAATTGGTCCAATGAAAAATCTATAGATCATATCAATAGATCAATTTTTCGAAATCCGATTTTTTATTTAAACCATTTGAATCACAGAGTACAAAATATTATGATAGAAACGTTATAATTGTAACTTGAAATCAATTGAAAAAATCATTGATTTTAAGAAGCTCGTATCAAAGGAAAGTTCTAAAGCTCCAAGTATATTTTCTCTATTCTGGTATCGGCATGAATTTCACCAGATTTCCAAGTGTATCTAGCCTCCAGTAATGGCCGATTTAATTATCGTTATCCGTAACCCCTTCGATCTATTCGCATTTGTCATGTTCTTCAAAACAGTTTTAATTGCAGCTCGATAAGACCGGAAATCAAAGGTTATAAACAGCAAAATACCGACACAAAGTGGCACGAGATATCGTGGAATGAGTGTTGCAATTCTACGAATTGCAATGGGAGTCCGAGTCACGTACAAAGTAAGCGCGTAATACATTTAATAACCCTTGTGCAGTTCGTCAACAATTTTTCTACCTATTCTTATTGCTTTCCTCTTTCAAATAAACTTTCCAATTTTATAGAAAAACCATCGATAACAAATTTCCGTACATTAAATTTGTTTTGAAATTGAAAAAAAGGGAATACGATTCAAGAACCGTCGTTGAATTTATTATTAAACGATACCGGTAACGTCGATTATTATATTTGTAAGTTCGTTAAAAAATAAGTTACGGCACAGTCAATTTCTCGTTACGACATTTTTCTTTTTTTTCTTTTTTTTTTTTTTTTTTACAATTACCACCATCGACAAAAGAAAGGACGGGAGAGACGGAAGCGTGGAAATCAAATGGAAGGAAGAAAGAAAAAAGAGAATATAGTTGTGCACAGTTTATAAACAATGTTTATTTTCTGCAATTTTACTTCTGTTCCATATCGTTTCGTTCTTTTTTCTTTCCCTGTTTTAATTCTCTTTTACAATCATAGGAGCAGCCTACATTTAACGTGATTGAAAAATCTTGCGCCATTGCGAGTGTGAATGTTGAATATGTATACAGCACATATACATGTACATAACACACACATATATATATACACATACCTTTTCATTTCATTCTTATCTTATTTTATATAATGTATATCGAGGTAAAAACTAAGTACTCATAAAAAACGTAGATCAACATTTTTTTTTTTCTTTATTTTTTTCAATTTTTTTTTTCTCTTGTTCTGGTGGGATATCGTTTATAAGGGCACATTATAGGACTCTCTATGTGTACATACATATACATATGCATGTGTTCTCTATACATATATTATATATACACATACATTTGACATACTTTCAAAGAGATATGACATCCGGATATCGCTTTCTTCGTTCAACTCGACTCAACAAAATTCCACAATATACCTGCGTGATTCTCTTCCTTCCCCTTCTTCTATTTTTCCTTTCCCTTCTCTCCCTTTCTCGTTTCTAAGCGTTTTACAACTCGCTTTTCGCTCCCTATTGACTAGTGACACTGATAATTGACTAATAAATACTGAGCTGCTACGAGATTAAGGTATACAATGGATTGGAGGAGACAGCTAAGCTTCCTTTACACGAATCAAGCCATCGAAGCGCTACTACATTTTACGTAACTCAAATTCGTTTTGTATAGTCTTAATGTTATTTACTAGGAGACGATGGCACGTTGGATTGACGTAAGGAAAAAGAAGTAAAAGAACACGAGATAGGAAAAACCGTATGAAAGAAGAGGCAGAGCGTAATTAGGAATAATCGAACTAATCGTTGGAAATTGCAGCGAACTCGTACAGCGACTTAATGTACGTACCGAAGTTTAATCCGCGATGACAAATTTCAAGATATATATTCTTTTTTTGGCATCGACGAGAAACAGAAGAACCAAAAGACTCGTAAACATCTCTAATTACTTCGACCTGTTTTCACATTATTTACACATATACATGTATGTATGTATACGTATATGTATATATTTCTATATTTCTATATGGCATAAGTATAATCGTTGAGATAGACGTCCGGGATAAAAACAGGTCATCAAGTAATTAGAATCATTTTCATGTAGTATCATTGCTATTTTGTTTATCAGCTTGGAAAACCTTTCGTTTCTGTTCCTTTTGCCATTTGTTTCTTTTTTTACTTGTTTCTGGGGTTTTTTTCTCTGTCAATAATCTCATCTATCGAATTTCACGAATTCTCCTACATATAAAAATATACATATGTATATACGTAATAAATTCTCGCTTCATACAACTTTGTTTCTCTTTTTTTTTTTTTTTTTTTTTTTTTTTTGAAGCGAATCTTCGTGTACGTTTATATAGCATTTTCTGCATTTTCTGAACTCTATGCGATAAAGGGAATATATTAACAGTACAATATATGCGTGTGAAGTTGAACACACGTGAGATTTAAATATACTGCTGGTGGAAGGGATATAGTGAAGTCATAAAGTAATGCTTAAATAGGGACGCACCATAGCCATATTTTCTGGACGCTCATTCTAAGATGGAGCCATCTTAAATTCCAGATTGCAAACATTATTTATATATTTGTATTTAAAAGCTCTGTTTACAATCGTTCATTAGACCTACATGATTCGTTTATTAACTCTTGTTGGTTTCTATTTCATAATAATTATTGTATTGATAAAAATTAAGCTACAACTACTTACACAGGAAGAACTAGTTCCAACTTGCAACTTATCTATTCTTAAATCCCTTAGATCTTCTCAGATTTCTATATTGATGTTAAAAATTCGTATACTTTCAGGCATGATGAATTTTACAATCTCACCATATCTCTTCCACCCAGACTACCTATCGTTTCGACCATGAAATTCGAAGGAAATCCAATGACGATACATGAATGCAAACACGTGAAGGTACAGGAATTTAGAACTTCATCTACAATCTCTTAAAAACGTTTCAACGCCATGATCATTTCGCTGCTTGGCATCGATAGTGACACAACTCTAAAATTGTACATTTTAAAGTATATTTTCAAATCATTTCAATGACATTGTAAAGCTGACTTAACACAAGATACGTCAGTATTCACGAAAGCGGTACAACCTTCCGCTTGTAGCGTCATGAAACAACTGAAAATAGGCTAGTGTTGTAAAACTAAGGGTTAGGTTGATAGCAACATACATAAGTAACGATTTTGTCCTCTGACACAAAACTGAATTATAGAATTACAAATCTACCATTTTTTATGATAAAGCTAGAAACCTAATGCAGACCTTTTATTCAATAAAAGAAAATCTGAAACTTCTTGAGTTGTGTCGCCGTTAGTGTGAAGCAGCGATTTGTTCCCCTTCGAATGAAATATAATTATGACGCGTGCAAAAACTCTCGTTCACTCTTTTGTATAGATGGAGTTTGTAGATGGAAAATGTAATACATTTAACAAAGTCTAGCTACTTATAAATCTGTGTTAATAAATCTGTTACTCATCCATGGATGAAAAAAAGTAAGGTAGATCTTTGTTATATACATCAGTTCCTGATAAAAGGAGACGAGCTAATACTTTGTAGAAAAATTCACTATTGAATCTCTGTTTCAAAAATTCCATTTCATATTCTTTCAGCACTTTTCTTCTCTTGTGTCTGGCTTCGATTTAAACAAGTTTGGTCAGTCCCCACTGTATAATAATTACTTTATATGCATAGTAATTTTCATGATACTCTTTATAAAAAAATTCTTTCAGGACCCATCGATATCTCATGCAAAACGCATTAAATTAATTAAGTGCTAAGTGTTTTCTTTCTCATTATTGTAACACCTTTAATGAACATTTAGAAAGGATCGGTCAGTTTTGAAAACATTCCACTAATATTAAAGAACGATTTTTCGATTTTCTTTCATCCGTTTTTCATCTTTCATCCGTTTCTCATTCCGTTCAATTTTTCAATTTTCAATTTTCTTTCCTTAGTTTCACGTAGAAAACAGATAAACACGTGGAATTAAAAATTCTGAAGTGACTTATTCTACTTAAAAACGTGTAAAAGTTGTCCGTGTTCACTTTGATTCGTTTGTCTTTAAGTGTGTTGTTTCTCCCAATAGTTTGTTTAACAGTATACGTTTGTATGTGTTGGTACATAATGTGTATATACATGCTGCGTTGTATGTTAATATGCGTCTAACGTGTATGCATACGTACAAAGTATGTACATTTCGTAAACCCCTTATCGCTAAGTTGTCGTACTTTATGTAGTTTATTATTGTTTATTGTGTATTATCCTTTCTGTTGTATGTGGACTTAAATTGGCACTGTTTCATCGTTTGATTTATAAAAGAAAAGAAGGAAAGATAAAATCATATTATTAGTCGATTAACCGTTAAACTTAGGAATTCCTTTTTTACAAGCGATATGCATACTAAAAGCGTATTCTCGCCTGTATTCATTCATTCTCGAGTCGTCTTACCTATATCGATTGCATTTAATTTAACAGCTTGTAAACGTTATTGATATTGTCATTTTAAAAAAGTACAAATTTGCATCAAAGAAGAGAAGAAAGATAGTTTTTATAAAAAAAAAAAAGGACAGATGTTTCATGATTCTATTTCAAAGAGAATTCTTTATAATCTTAACAAAATGAATGCGTTTCGCATAATTTCAATGGTATACAAAATACATGCCCAATATACATACAGCGAAATCGGCCATATCGACCTGATTTAAAAAACAGCAACATCCAACAAATCGATTTAAAATCTACAAATGGAAAACTGAAACCTGTTATATTAGTCAATTACGATATTTTGAGCAGGCTACATATTTGAATACAATTTTTGTCTCCCTCTCTTATCTCCTAATATGCTGACATACGTGGAACCATTTCTCCGTTACAATCATCTGTTTCGATAAATACAAATATTTAATAAAATCAGTTTTCGTTAAGTTATTACGATAATATTAAAATATATATCGAATATTTCCTGTGATACTTTTTGAGCGACGCGAACTTAGAAACTATGCATAGCTAAGTATCTATTATACAACTTTCGGTAAAACACGCTTTATCGAATTTACATTCAGGCTGATTATATCGCACAGCGTAATAATTGTTATAGTGAACATTAAATAAAAAAAGAAGAAGCCATCTTCACTCTTGAAACGAAGATTTAGCGACTGCACACGTAACATTCATCTTTTTTAAATTCTTTTTTTATAACGTGATTTGTTATGTTTTATCGGGGTAAAGCCATATAACTGGTCACCGGAGAGATACATCGATTAAACGTCGAAAACAGTCGATATAGAATGATTTGTTGGTTCCACATCAAAAAAGATCAGTTCTTCCATTTTTTGGCTTGTATACATGCGTAAGTACGATAAGTTCTATTAAGTTAACTCGATACAATCGAATATATTAAATAGAAGATCTCGAATATAATTTATCCAAGGGAAAAATTATTCGTGTGACGCTCGACTTGTTTGATATATGACAATGATGCTTTCCACCATATTCTCGCAGACCGATACAACTTACGCGATGATTTTTTTTTTTTATTTTAATTTTTTATTTTATTTTATCCACCTAGAGATTCCCTTTTTTTCCTTCGTTCTTATTCTTCCCTCTCGCTTTTATTTGATCTTACTCTACGAGTACATCATATTAAGCCTGTGACATACGAAGTATGTATTTCTTGTCGAGGATACAATCGATGTGATAACGAAGATTATTAGGGCGTCACCTAGGATTCTAACGCTGTATTCGTCGGCATATACGACATTTCCATGGTAATTCCAGCGCTGCTACGTCGGTATCTAGAAGGAATCTCGGTGCTGTTGCGAGGCTTGCGTCTGCTCAAGTGTCTCTCTACCCACTTCAACATGGTCAACACGGAATCCGTACTCGGCAAACGCCTTTCTGCCGACGTACGGATTATATGGGACGACGCTACGCGAAAGGTAGCTGCCATACCTTTTAACGCCTGGAGAGAATACATAATTATATAGATCATATAA
Organism: Bombus affinis; assembly: GCF_024516045.1. NCBI lineage: Eukaryota > Metazoa > Arthropoda > Insecta > Hymenoptera > Apidae > Bombus > Bombus affinis. The sequence goes on along the minus strand of NC_066347.1, from coordinate 4,874,251 downwards.
GATGTGACAATAGATCAAAATCAAAGAAAAAATGAACTTAATGAATGGATAAAAGTTTCAGGAAATGTAATATCGACTATATTAACTGTATAGAATTTATCAGTTTCAGGATATCTAATATTAACTATATAACTATATATAATTTTTATGTTTCAGGAAATCTAATATTGGCTGTATAACTATGTATAATTATGATATCTAGTATTATTTGTTTCTGGTAATCTGAAATCTTTTATTAACACGTTGATTATTGATGACGTTACGTTATCATGGTGTAGTTACTTTCAAATGCAAATGACACCACATTAGCGTCACGCGCAACAGTTTTCGAATAGCGTAGCAAATGTTGACGATTGCTTAAAAACAATTTCCGTCACAATGAAAGGCCACGCGACTTCAACTTAACGATGAACGTGTTAAAGTATTAGATATAGTATATGTCCATTCTTCCTTTACTGTAGATTCGATTATTGCGGATTTCATACCTTCATTGCATCTTCATCTGTAACATCATCACCGGCATAAATAATCCTGATACGTTCGCTCCAATCTAAACCAAATGCCGTACGCAGAATGTAAATGGAAGCACGACCCTTGTTCCATTCAACCGGTGGTCTTGCTTCAATGGCACAGTGCGCTGAACAGGCTTTGAAACCTGCTTGCTCGATGATTTTCTTTGCCTGATCAACCATCTGAGAACGTCCTTCCATTGGCGTTTCACGATAATGGAACGTCAGTAACGCTCCTTTGTTTTCTACCCAGGCTCCATCCTTGCAAAGCTACATTCGATACATTAAATTTCGTTCATTACATTACGTTTCAATACATTAAAGTCGTTTAAAGTCGTAGGTAAGTAGCTGCAATTAGTTGCAATTACAATTGTTGAAGATGTTACATGATACGTCCCTAGTACCTAATACTCAAAACTCTTAGAAATATTTTTTCTACTTTGCTTTTGTTACTATAATACAGAAATGTTATTGAAAAAAATACTTAATTGAAAGAACTGCTACAAGAATGCTAAGAAGGCAGCTCTATCTTTGACTAATTTGAATAAATGAAGAAAAATTAACTCAAAGTCAATCAAAATCAAAGTACATCTTGAAACGTGCTATAAATGCATAGCCAACAAGATATTCGTAATGATAAATTACATTTTTGAATATAGAATCGTCTTCTTTCTTCTTCTTTCAATAAAGATAATCTAAGTATTGGAATTACCCCTTTATTGTCGTAAACTCTTCAATTATAATTATTACATTCTAATATAACTTTCTTTTTACATTTCTCATTAGAATTCATTTCTCACTTACAAACAATGTTATAATATCACAAAATATTAAAATGCTCGAACAATTTTAATTGCAAGACGAATAACAAATATCTCAAAATACTATCGCTTTGGAAAAAATAATAAAAATAATACTCACTTGGTCTTGCAACGTTTGCATCAAATTTGCCACCTTATCTTCCAACTCAGCAGGCATCGGATGAACAAACTTGCTACCGTCCGGATGCAAAATTTCCAATCCGTGATTTCCGGCGTACGTAATACCTTCTATACCAACCATGGACTTCACGTTGTTCACGTTTCTGCCTGATATAATTGCTATATATACATCGGACATGTTCGATAGCCTTTGGAGAACGTTCTTCGTTTCCAAAGGTAAAATGGCAAGATCCGGATGAGTCGCAATAGGAGCTAAAGTACCATCGTAGTCCAGCAAGAGGGCCAATTTATGATTATCGCCGATATACCTAGGGGACATGTGTTATCACTGGAACGTTACCCGGCTTTCATCATGAGTCAGGTCGCATTCGCACGCGCGGGCCCGCCGTGTTCCAAAAGCATTCTCTGACTGAGCATAAACCTCTTCAAACAGTGTCAAACATAGACACACGTAATCCGCAGACTTGGAATTTTATTCAAGAACATTTTCATACTTCGTTCACAATGCATTAAATACATCACGATAACTTAATTAATTTTATAATAGGATAGATTCGTCAAGAACATTAATAGAAATGGATACAGTTAATTAGGGAAATTGTTGCAAATATTCTTGATTTTGAATAGTTGGAAGGTTGCATATGTATTTTTAATATATCATTGGTAATATCAAAGCACCTGGTGGTCAGCGTTCCCTACGCTGCGATGTACCCAAACTCATGCTCAATTTAATAAACGATTCGATTGACCGGATTATTAATCGGTTTTTGTCGAAAAATGCATTCCATTGGGACCGTTCTGTTAACATACCAAACTTGTGGTTTATACAAGCATGCTTATCAGCAATCTGCACTCGTACATGAGATAAGCAAACTCTACCTATATACTTTGATATATATAGTTTTTGTGTAGAAGATTTTTAGTAGAATATTGTGTATTTAGAGTGAGTTAAATTACGATATTTGTCATTAAAGTGCAGCAACCTTTTTAAATTTTGGTTTTAGTCTTTCTGCCACCTATTTATTCTTGTTTCATGACTCAACAAATTATGTTTTAATAAGTAACTACGAATCAACTTAATTTTGTGAGTAGCCATCAGTAAGTTTGTTTTGTAATAGTTTGCCCACAACACATACATTAAAGTGCGATTAATTCTTTTAGTATTCTCAATGTAATCAACAATTAATTCAATAGGAAATTTACATACATAGTGTTAATAATTTTAACACCTTAGATTAACTGGATTTTAATCGTACATTGGTTGATTGATTCTCGTATAAGCACATGCTCTGGTCGGGCCCAGTCATGCATGTCGTTGATCTCTAACAATACCTACTTGCTCAAGTAATCATCGAAATCATCCATGGTCACTGGTTGCATCGTGGTTGCACCTACAGAATCATGTTCCTCCAGCGATCCCATTACTTGCAAGAAGGACTTCATCCAATAATTGACATCGTTGATCCTTTCACGGCGTCTTAAGTGATTCATTCTTAATGTACGTTCGTCTTCTGGCATGGTAAGCGCTCTGGAATATACACAAAAATTAATTAAGAAGTTTAAAGTCGAGTTCACATATTTATATGTTTGAAACTATTTTGTTCTTTTTATTTGAACGTTTCTTGGACAAGAATAAAGTACTTAAAGTCATTGAAAGTAGTAATATTTTTACTTAAATGGTTAATTAATTTAAAAAAGTAACAATTAGTTGATTTAATGTAATAACATAATAATACAATTTTAAAGCTTTAATGTTAACAGGAATATACAAAAATAGATTTATTATAGAAATATTAAATAGATTTGTTAGAATATACATACTTAAAAAAAGACAATTTGCAATCAAAAACTTCAGTTACAATATTAAATATTTATACGATATCCAAAATTCAATTTGTATAAACACATTAATCGTACCTATGGATAACTTCAGCAGCTTCGTCTAATTCATAAGGATTACAGATCAAGGCTTCGTGCATCATCTCCCCAGCTCCAGCGAATGGAGAAACGATCAACACACCAGGTGGTGTGTTAATTTGACAGGCGACGAATTCCTTGGCGACTAAATTCATACCATCCCTAAGTGGTGTAACCAGAGCAACCGCAGCATCCCTATAAAATGCTGCCAATTCGTCCTGACTCACGCAGCCATAAATGTAACGAATAGGAGACCAATTCGGTGTCGTAAATCGACCGTTTATGCGACCGATAAGTTGATCCATCTCAAGTTTCAAATCCTGATATTCACGCACGTCAGTTCGCGATGGTACAGCAATTTGAAGCATAGTAACCTAAACAGATATATCATTTCGTCGAGTAATTTGATGGAAATCTCATATTTTTATTTTTTAATTTTCTTTTAGTATCTGATTAATTGAATAAGACAATTTAATAGCTATGTTTTAAACTAAATCTAGAATTATTTGATTTATAGTATTTTATCCTATCATTGAACACTGTTTGTGAGCAATAAATTCTTATGTAAGTTTCTTCGTCACTATTTTTCTAAAAGACGGATAGGTCATAACAGATTAACCGTGTGACCTCTTTGGTAACTCGATCTAGCTGAGTTTTATTGGCATTTTGCAATACACTCTACTTGAATTAAAACATATTTCAATAATTACAAAACGAATAAATAATACGCCTTGAATATTTATTATGAAGCATTGGAATAATCCAAAGCAGCTATACTTAAATAAATGAGACATTTAGACATTAATCTTTCCATTTTATTTTATTTCATGTGTAAGTACTTTGACCTCGTATATGTACCTCTGTAAATTACCAGATATTAAAATGTATAAAGGAAATGCGAATCTTGTATGATTTGCGAATTTTATTATCGCGTTGATATAAATTATAATGATATCGTTACCTGTTCACGATGTTCTGGATGTTTTTCTAACAACAGCTCAAAAGCCTTCAATCTGTTGACCAGACCCTTGGTATAATCGAGACGATCAACGCCCAGTACGATTTTCTGATTGGTCAACATGACCTTGTTAGCACTCTCGGCTAGCGAAACGAATCTATCGAATGGAATGCCAATGGGAAGTGGTCTCACACGAACAGTTCTTCCACCGTGCTCCACTAACAAATTCTTACGATCAACCCTGCACCCAAGACTTCTCTGGCAGCAGTCGACGAAGTTCAGACAATAGTCTTGAATGTGAAAACCAACCATGTCGCAACCTAAAACAGATACAAATAAATTTACATTCTTTAATTTGTAACAGTTAGCTTTCAAGATTTTGGCAAATACTTTATTATAATGTATAATCTAATTAAAATTAATATATTTGTATTCGGTTTTTAAGAAATAGAATTTAGCACTTTCAATTCACGTTAAATATCACTTCTGGATTAAATTTGCAAATTTTAATCTGGAACTTAAAAATTTCTAGCGATATAGGAATCAGTGAAAGCTCACCAAGCATTCCTTGAAGGATTTCATCAGCCCATGGGAACAATCTGAAGATGTCCCATGGTGGGAAAGGGATGTGGAGGAAGAAGCCTAATTTACATCTGAGACGTTTCTCGTCGGCTCGTTGTCGAATCCAATTCGCTGCTAACATTAGGTGATAGTCGTGCACCCAGACCAAAGGCGTGCCATTCGGTTGATTCTTCTGTTCCTTGTAAATTTGTTCCAGTGCACTGACCTAAGTCGATACAAAAACTGGATATTTAGTATTAGAAATATCTGCGTATAATGTCTATAATCTCGTTTTTATCTCAATAAAACTCAACGTTAATTTTTACTAAAGGCATATTTTCGATACTTTGAAAACAATAATTCTTTTTCTCCGATACAATTCTATTACTAATAACTTACTAAATAATAAAATATTCCACGTATGCGAAACTTTTCAGTTCTCATTACTATTGTGACAACATAATATCTCGTATGTAAAAGTACATATCGCTCTGTTTAAGTCGCAGCAAATATTTGTTACCTTGATACCGTTTTTAACAATTTCAACGTAACACTTATTTGTAGAGTACACAAGAGTATAAGATAACAGTGTACTTCCTGTGTTTCATATCTTATATACATTTTTCTTTATCTGACAATTTTATCCACATAATCGCTGCCTGACATAATATCATACACATATATCCTCTCGTCGAATTGAATTACTACTCTCTTACTGTTTCAAATAGCTGGCGTCCTATTGTAATTTCAATCGATACTCCATTCGACGGCGATTATACTCACCGTTTTAACAGCGAATTCCTCGTTGACCGCGGAGTACGCTCGCCAATGTTCCGCGATAAAGGTCGCTCGATCAGGCATAGAGTGGAACAATGGCCAAAAGGTTCCATTGCAACATCCATTGTAGTACGCATCGAAGATGACCGGATCGAAGTGTACTGCCATAACCTGGAGAACAAATATTACGACCTCTTTAATCCGGCTGTAGAATATAACATGTACATAGATATTAATTAGCGTTTACTCAGATGTCCCAAGGCGATTCTTTATATAGAACTGAAGAAGCAACTTCGTAGTTTTCCTTTCTTAACAACTGTGCACATTATTGTTAGAAAAACAGAGAATAATACGAATCGCGTAGAAAGTAATGATATTTGTTAATGTTATATGTCTTTTTATTTTTATCTAACTTCTGAATCTTTATTTTTATGTCTTTTAACTTATAAGGAGAATGCACGTAAAATGACATAGCCACATAGAACGCAACGATATTTGCTAATTTCATTTCTTTTTCTCTATTTATTTAACTTTCGAATCTTTATTTTTATACATTCTGTGTATTCTTAAGGCAATTTCTCTCTCCTTGTTGTTCTTCTTTTACCTTATCTTTGTGTTTTCACGTGTTTTTAGAGGATGAATTAATTTCAACAGCGCGATTTTTCAAGATACTGCAATTACTAGCGTATTGATTTTTTAAAGATACAATCCTGATATAGAAAAATATATTTTTGTGTGCGTATGCTAAAATTGAAAAAAACGGAACACAACAGGATATCGATATATGTAGATTCTATATTTTAAAGATAACCAGTTAACGTTAATTTTCTATATTATTTTGAATGTGAAGGAATATTTCAATTTTCATAGAATCAAGTGGAAATTTTAATTCAGCTAAGTAACATCCTGCCATTAGACTGAATTAATTATTCAATTTCTTCATTCTATCTCCTGACATTTTAATAACGTATCAAATGTACGTGAAAGATATAACAAAATCATAAGAGAGAAAGTGACTGGCGACGACTTTTATGATGAAAGAAACTCGCTTTGAGATACATAAAGGCTATAGAAACCGTTGCTTGAAAAAGACAGTATTATTACAAAAAGAAACATGTATTCATTTGTATTTTTAAATTTTTACAGTAGAAAACAATGACATCAGCAGACCTCTTTTTTAACATAACAATGAGTCGTTAAGCTACCTATTTTCTTCCTTAGCACAATGTTTTCTTCTCGAAAAGAGACTCCACGAGATGCAAAATGATTAAGGAAAAGCTATCTCCTGTTTCTTTCGTTCGAGAATATTAAACACGGTCAAATTTATATAGAATACAATGGCTCGCGTAAATATTTTATATATATAATATATGTCTATAATAAATAAATAAAAATAATAATAAACAAATAAATAAATAAAAATATATATATTGTGTGTGTTACATAAGACATTTTCAAACTTCATTAGCACTGTAACGAGACTCAGCTGTCGTCAAATTATATCGGTCAAATATGAAAACAATCTAAAAATTTATATAGAAATTATGAGATATTTGCTGCAAACATATTTGATAAAAAAATTAGTATACTACATGAATAGACATTTTAACCGTACAATAAATATCAAAAATGGTCCCATTAAATATCGAAGTTTATCAATATAATAATCGATTTAATTTCTAATTTTGTTTCCTATATTCCAACTTTATAGATTCGTTATCGTCCTTTCAAAATTCCATTATGTCCATCGTACCTAGTTTTATATATTTGATCTTCTTTTAAAGTTCCTTACGATCAATTCCACATTAGGAATTATAAGTTTGATGACACTGCTTAATGGTGTGAAAGCAACTCTACAATCGATTGCCATAAATAGTCACAGCGTCGATCGAATGCAGCAAATAACTCGACAAATGTTAAATCAATGACGTTACATGTTCTGTCGATCGTCATACGTTTGCAGATTGATCGTCGCCATTGCAGGAAGCGTATAATAACAATAGACGCAAATTCCTAAGCCGTGGTATACAATTTTCTTTATCAAAAGCAACGATCAAAGATTCAGACATCGTCGCTTCGTGACAAGAAATTATATCTGACAATAAAAAGCAGACTGTGTACTTGAGAAAGAACAAGAGATAAACAGAACGCCTGGGCGTCTACAATTTTAAGAATGTATCCAGTATAGTATACCAGAAAACTCCAATTTCAAAGAAAGTCTATTTTAGATTACACAATCTTATTATGCAACTGTTTTCGTTGATAGAAGTACAATAGGATTTAACAAGCTCGCTAAGCGTCTCCAATTTCTTCAATTCTTAAATGTGTCAAGTTTGATGAAAAATATTAATGCATTGAGCCAATATTTCTTATATCCCTGACATTTAGTGCGTTCAGGAAGCTCGAATAAGAACTAGAGATTTTACTTGGAGCCATTTGCAGTATCTATATAACTCCAAACGAGTCTACCATATAAGTATCGATTTCAATTAGCAATGAGAAATTTCTTTGGCTATCACGAAAAATAGATCATAAAATTCCGTCATAAATTCCAGCAACATATAAAACGAAACAATGTTCCAACGAACAGAGACATAGTTGAGTTTTATGATGATGAAGGAGATTTAGTTGACTCGTACTACTTGACGAAGTTTCGAGTCTGCTCTAGTTACGACGAAATGGTATCTTACCAGAATTTTTTCGTTTATCTGCTTTAAAAGTAAGTATCTACCTAAAGATACTACCCACTTTTAATTTTTTTAAACATTTAAACATTTCTTAAAATTCCTAACATATTCTCAAGAAAAGATTTCTATTACCAAAAACCATAGCCTATCAATTCTACGCCAAATATTACAAATGAAATCGTAAGTTTTCGCTTGAAGTGAATAATTTCGTGTAACTCATTAAACGAAACAAATCCAAACTTTTCTTCAGTAATGTAGGTCGATTTGAACAAACAACGAATTGTACGAAACTCTAAGAAACTTTCGGTGTTTTCCAACGAAATCGCGAGAAAGTGTAGAAACGAGACTCGCGTAAATAGCAATCGGAAGTGCATAAAGTCCGCCGTAGGAGTTGATAACACGATAACGCTTAGTTGGCAATACGTGACGAAGTCCCAGAACATCTTTTGTTAATTGCTCGTTATCCTCCTCGACGTTCTTTTGTTTTGCCCGTAGCACGGCCTCCTTTATTTTCTGAACATTGTGAAAACACGTCCACTCTCTGGTTAACGATTGACGCAAGCCGTCAAACAATCGCTAATGAGATAATTATTAATGTTCTCAGCAGGTCTAGACACAACCATCAGAGGAAGAATCTGATTGGTGCTTTAATTACCATTATTTTCTAAATATATTGATAAAGATAATGTATAATAGAGTATTATCTAATTTATTATTTAATTACATATAAATAAAATATATTACGTGAAAATACAAATATTCCAAGCATACTCTGTTCTAATCATTCTAAAATAAAATTATTCCTCGGAAAAACGATATCAATTCACCGAAACAGGAAGCTTCCTTCGATGTTTTATATTTGTTTATCAGTTGCAGATATTACCTAACCAACAAATAAAAACCTCGTTAACATCTAAATGCTATCGACTGACGCAAATGAAAGTCCAAATGAATCAAGAAAATGAAACTGACTAGTAGTATTAACTGTTTCTTTGTGTGGTGCTTTCATCGTCTCTATTATTTGACTTGGATATAACGTGGAAAACGAAAAAAATTATATAAGCCACGATAGATTGGTCTCTGGCCGACAAAGTTCAAAAGAACTTATCGATACAACGATTGCATTATAACGTTCTCGTATCACGCCACTCCTTTGTTTCCCTTTGATATTCATTAATAGTGAATGGAATGTATTGAAGAAAAAAGAAAAATAATATTGACGAGATACTGTAAACTTGCTGGAGCTTTTCTCGTATTAGTATTAAGAATCATTATTCCACGATATTACTAAAATAACAGACTGAAATAACAAAACAAAATAGCAGGAATTTATGGAAATATCTTTTATAACATAACTAGGTCATTATTGCATAATTTTCAAATATATTCTAGATGGTTAATATATTAATGTAAAGTATTGATATGAAATCATAATGGTTACTGCTACCACGAATAAACCATTATCATCGAATTCGTTGAATTTTGAAATTTACCGAATTAATAATATTGAAGTTAACAAGTCACTATAGCTGTTTTAAAATAAAATAAAAGATTCTAAATAGAGCACTTATTGTTAGTAAATATTATGATGAGTACCGCCTTTAAACGTCTGACATATTTTTAACATACGTGTTATGATCATAATGTGTTGTTCTGATCTGAAAACTATTATAGAAATCAATAACTGATACAGATAGTATCTTAATAGTATACGAATAGTAAATAAAATAAAATTAAAAGGATACATAAATACATAAATACATACATAAATACACAGGTAGCTCTTATGTTAGATATATTATAAAGAATATATTACAAGGAAGCATCATCATGATAAAAATAGTCATTTAAGCAGTTTTCCTCGTATCAATCACTATATTTAACAGTGCAACAATAAGAAGTATAGACGTCAATGATTGTAAAAATATCTACGATTTCTTGGCGGTCGTTCATTTAATGTCAAGCATCAAGATTACAATGTATATAATGTATATGCAATAATATATATGCAAACAGCTGCTCGGTTTAGCGTGAAGCACGCTATTTGTCTTGGCAAGCCTGAGTTTGTCCTTTCGTAACGACATCATGATAATTTTATTACATAAAAATACGTTTTTCAAGTATCTTTAAATTCTTCCGGCTATACATCTTTTGTATATTGCATTACGAGAGACTCACTATAGTTTAATGTAGATATATGTATAACTACACGACATTTTCGTTGCATTTTGCATAGAAATGCATGAAAAGGTGTTTTATAATGATTTCAAATGAAAACACAATCAATCTCGTGATGTAAGCGGAAGCATGCAATATGTGTAATTTCATTTACATATCATAATATAAATAATAAAAAACAAATAAATACACGTGCTCGTCTTGTAAAACCTACAACGTTACGTATCTATGCTTTCAAAATAAACAAAGGTGGATATAGCGATTCACGAGATTACCTATAGTTAATCCAGAGATTTAGGTATTAAATAAAATTGCCCCTATTATAATCTACAGCTATTGATTCTTTTTCATAACTTCATCCGTTAGTTAAAAAAAAAATTTATCTCCAAGCTCAATTTACAGTCTTAACAATTCATAAATGTTTCTAACGCTTTAATAGTAGATTAAAAATGGAAAAGTACAGAAGACACATACACGTTGTATATCTTTTTCTGTTCAAAATATCTCTTGACTATTCTGAAAGATTAAACTGTGATATCTGTTTGCACATGTTTTTCTTATTATTTTTCATGTAATAAGTACGAAAAATTGTATGCCATAAAACAAGATAAACATTTCTTAAACATCCTACATAATTTATATGAATTTATTGTTCACAATAAAATATATATACTATAAAACGTTCGATAATATTTTTAATGAAACGACGCAGTCAAATAGAATTTAATAGTTTAAAAGAAATAGTTAGAAAAGTCAAACCATATAATTAAATAAAGATTCTTCAATACTCTAATATTTTAATACTGAAATAGAAAAAATCTCTTCAGAAGGAATCTTCGATGCTCGAAAAGAACAAAATTTACTCCCAAATTTCAACGAATAAAATCAATCCAAACCAAACAAACATGAAAATAGAATTCCAAATAAATCTTTCCAAACACAACGATATGAATTCTAGTGTGATATGTATGTACAAAGATTTCCTAACATTCTACCAAGTTCGACTAAAATTTCACACTTCGTAGACGTCATACGAGGCATTAATCAACGCTGGATCATGATATTTACGCATGGTCCCAGAAGCAGACGAAAAAAAGGAAGAACCGAATCTTCCTCAAAGAGTTTAAGTATTACAAAGTCACGCGAACGTATCAGACGTAACAAAATTGTGTTACGTTACGTTAATGAATGTCGTATGTCCCGCCAAGCTGACTGACGATGATCTGATCGGCTCATATTCGCTTATCGACTGTGAGTCCAAGGAAAATTTTCGAGATCGCGTAAAACACGTAAAAGACACGCCGCGTAGGCGTGCATGTCACAAAATTTGACGTAAGAACGTGTGAATCGAAAAAACGTTATCGAAGTCTGTAGCGAAATTGAACGCGGCTGATAAACGTCGTCGGATTCGCGAGCGTCACGCCATTGATAACCCCTCTGATGATTCGACCTCTCGACACGATTATCGTGACACCAGATCCTTGCCTCAGATCCATTCGTATACGAGCTGATCGACGCTTTGTAAAAATCATTTAAGGAGCTCGGAGGTGATTTTTCACCAGTGATTTCCAAATAAGGTCACCGAGGATTGGTTCGATGACTGATTAAAAACAACTCAAGGTCCAGCCTCGTTTAAGAGATTGGAAAACATTTCGGGGAAACATAATCGAGGAGAACTGATACGAGATGATAATTGAAGATCTCTGGGGGAGAGACTGTGGACTCATTTGTTGGAATTAGAGGATAATATCATTCAATTTAACCTGTTAACCGGTCCATTTAATCAGCAAAGATTATAAGAATTATATCTAAATTCTTCGAATTAAATACGTAACTGATTTGATCAGACAGTAAATAAAATTTTAGCAAATGAAGTTCAGATAGATGGAGAAGAAAGAGATTTGTGACAAGAATTAGTCTAATAGAAAGGGTATCAAGAAAATTACAGTTCATAGTTGAAAAATTAACTTAATTAGGAATCAGATGCTTTATAGAACTTGATGCCCAACGCAAGCAATTTTTTAATTGATTTTACAATTCACTACATCTCAATGTGCAATAAAAATTTGTCTCGGAAACATTTTACGTATTTTCTCATGCAAACGAATCAAGCATTCTCTACCGATTATGTAATAGCTACTTCGTCATACTAATGCAAAATTGATAAATCCTAACGTTTCATCAAAATTTCTGTTTTATTTGATGAATTTACCAATAATCCATTTTTCTCTTTTTCGCGGTTAACCTTTTCAACACGGTAGAAAAATTATTTTTATCTGTTATTAATAACAGGAGCATAATGATACGATAGAAACGGAAACAGAATTACTAAGAAATTAATTTTTGTAGAGGGGATAGAAAACGTTAAAATAATTCAAAGTCAGTTTTACTGAGAGAAGATACATTTATCGTGTTCAGTTAATAAACTGTTAAACCACGGTGTTGCGTATGCACAACATCGAACATGAAAGGGTTAAATGCATATCTGCTATTCCATAACTCAACTCCGATAAAACAAAAGAATCATACATGAAACTCATATACATATATATATGTATATGTATGTATATATACATATACATATAATTATTCCTAAACGTTATTTAGGACAAAAACAAGATATTCTATCTATGTTTCAGAAAAACCCCCGCAACACTGTTATCACAGATACGTAAACACCACCCCCACTACGCGATCTTCGTTTGTTCGTTTTTCTCTCAATATTTCCCTTAAAGACGTGGATATAATAATGTATTCATATCAACACGGGACATCGTATTTCCTCGGGAAAATAATGAAGAGGAACATGATACAACGTTGAGAATAGAAACTCAGCCTCACAAGTAGGTACACAGGCTACTTTCAAAGTTAAAGAGACAGGCTCTTATGAAAGGCCAGGAAGCTTCGTGCAAATTCCTTGAAAGTCTCTTGCTTTGGATCGTTATAAGTGATAATATATATTTATCGATAAATAAATAAACATGTACATGATGGCGTTTTATATTATTATGTAATTGGTAAACTGTGGATGTTCATGCATTTATTGAAAATTGAAAGGTGCAAAAATGCACAAAATATTTGTAATGTAAATAAAATATGTGAAACATTCTTTTTTATATAAAAAAGTTACATATATTCTATAAACATATAAATATTTAAATATTATTTACATACAGAATTTGGTAGAGTTATTTTAATTAGTACAATTAATTAGCAAATAATTAATTAACAAAACATTCATAGTAAGTAGAGGGGGCACAGTACATATATTAAAAACGATTAATTAAATATATGCAGTAAGTGAAAACGATTTCTATTCAGATTCCCTTTCTTTAATCGTGATCATAAAAATATAAATTCAACATTCAAAACATAAAATCAACATTCGCAATCTAGTAATTGTATCATAAATTATAAAATTTGTTTCACAATTTCTTTGGACTTAAGAGAGTTTTAGGCCAAAAGCTTTTTATTTTCGATTTAAAATTTCGTACAAACAGCTTTATGAAAAGTCACGTATAAATAAAAATATATATCGCGTTTATATCGGATATTTATCATTTCTCCATTTCGCTGTTGTACATTTAAAAATTCTGCTATCGCTCCAGTATCTCTTTCTCAAAGCTTAACGTAACTTTTGCATGTCACTTCATATCTATTTCCCCTCTATATTATCTTCCAGGAATATCTGATCTCCTTTTACGAAGATCTTTTCCTTGTAGCCACAAGCTACGCCACCGTTAACCAGGGACAATTGGCTCGTTCCGCAACAGATCAAATTCGTTCCCTGTGGATCGCGATTTGATTAACTCGATACCGAACAATTCCCTTTATTTGCTCGTTTCAAAGTTCAAAGGTAAATCTGTATAACCAAGACACAGTTACAGCTGACGCGGTTCTAAATTATGCTATCTGATACCCGGTTCGTTATTGATGACGTTTTCCCATCTTTCTTTCCGTCGATGTATACTCCTATGGTTATTCGAAACGTGAAGTTTTATAATTGAAACGATTGAAGGATTTCGTCGACTCAATATCGCAGGGATTACATTGATTTAGTCGATGTAGAGAATCGGTAGCATAAGCGTTAATTGCAATTATGACGAGAATAATCCTTGGACATAATGATCTGTCTAATGTAAATGGTAACCCGTGACGTAGATTATTGTAGAGATACAAATTGTTACAAAGAGGACACGAAAATTTGTTAGATACAATTAATCAAGCTGGTAATTTTAAATAGAAATTGTTATATTAAATATAGTTACCAAAGAAAATATTTAGAGAATTCTTCTATCGCAGTAAAGAAGTATTTTATTTGCAAGGTTAGTAATTTAAAATGTAAAAATTTACCTGATAATAATACAATTTTTCTGATAAAAACGTAGTATATTCTTTTTTGTATCCAGTTTTTCTAGTTTTTAAATCTATAATTAACAATATTCAAGACTTCGTTTGCATTTTTCTGATAAAATACACTTCATATGTAAATTATTCATATGTAAGATATCATAAGACTGAAATATTACATAAAAAGTCCACAGACATTTTGTTACAAAATTGTAACAGAATAATACAAAACGTGAAAAATATGATAATGTTTTTCCCAGTAGTTCGATACAAGCAAGGAGAAATATTTCATGCTTATATTGTTTGTTAATATAATCTATCTAATTTGCATAATGCATAATTGCAGATCTTGGTAGAGATTATTTAAGCGCTAATTCAAATACAACGTTTGGCATAAGCAAATGCATAAATAGCTAATTCCAAGGCTAGAAACAATCGTAAGACAAGTGGATAATTCTTATTGTAAGTTCGTCAAATTCTTTCTGTTAGCCTTTAAAGAATCGACTTTTTATTGAATTTATCATCGGTTTTCTAAAGCTTTTGTAATTCTTCTTGCATCTATAGCTACATAAAGCGTGAGAATATTAACTAAAGGAAGTCCGTGTTACAGAAATTTATACATTTTAAACACTTTCCAGCATCCAACGAATACCAGTTAGATTGAATCGAAATCTAATTAGGTCGATCATTTTCCAACAAGTGAAACAGTGTTTAGCTCGGATCAAACTCATTTCCTAGTAAGAATGACGGTGGTTACTGAACGAGTAACATTAGTAGGGTTCACTGAATTTTATTCGAATCGAATAAATGGCTCTTTTTGATTCGAATTGCTTCTGCTTGAGTATAGTTCAGTTCCAAAGTACATAATTCCCGTCAGTTTATTAACTTCGGAACAAATAGCGTAGATACGTATAAGGAGCAATAGTAAATATTACCGTCCATGTTAAGGTATCCTTATAATAGAATCGAAGAAGTATGAATGTGATTAATTATCAAGTTTTCAATGGCTTCACTATTTTTAAATTCGCTATGACATAATACGTATCATCTCCGACATAACTGCTACCTATTTCTGTTTTATACATGGAACACGGTCGCTTAATTGCAGACATTTATTAAGTACAATTTAGCAATGTTGTTAACAAGAATTGCGGTCAATTTTCTCAATAGCAGTAACAAAAAAATGATGGAAATTTTCCAATAAGAATTAAATTTGTAATGCTAATAATATGGTGCTTTATTTTGAACTTCTTCCTCTGGAAGTAATAATAATTCTATAAATATAATTCGTTGAATTCTACGTTATGCAATAATTTATGTAATAAATTACGTAATTCTAAGCTATAGAAAAGTAAACTGATTTCAAAAAGGGTAGTTTCTCATCAATATTCTGTCATATTATTACCCAATCATATTTATTGGATATATATTATAATTAGATATTCCTAACACGATGTGTATAATAAAATAAATTACAAATTTGCGTGAAAATAGTTGATAGATATCAAAGCTGGTAGAAAAGGACAATTCCATCGATCTGTTAAAAAACTAGTTACACGGTGTTGGAATCGAAGACTCTTTTCAAGATTCAAATGATTCGTACATTCGTAGTAAAAACTTAAACAATGTTTCTAAACAGATACAAGGAACAGACAAACAAACATCATCGCTTATCAGTAGGCATGGCCAGGCATAAAAAATATTTATGTATATAGTGTCAGTGGTCATTGTGAACAAGTCTAATCAAAATTAATTCTCATGATAATACTTTTTATATATGACGCTGGCTGCCGAGGCTTGTTCAAATTGATGAGTAAAAACTGAGAAAGATGCGTATCAGGAGAAAAATACCAGTCATTACGGAAGAGAAGGAGCGTTTGAGTAAACTATAAATTATTCCAATCACTTTCTTGATGAGTAATTTCACTAGTCTGGCAATAATTTGATATGATAAAACTTGTTGGAAATTATAAGCTATCAAGGTAAGGCCGACTAAACATGTTCGAATAGAATCGAATCCTTAAATACTATTAATTCTTTTAATTCTATTATCGAATGATTCCAAGTATTTAACCGAAGACTATGTTGAATTATTTAATTTGCTATTTCAAGAATCGAATATTCAATCTTAATAAACAAATTCTCGTCTAAAGGAAATTTAAAGTAAACTGTTTAAACTAAATTGGAAATTTCGAATAGCTAAATTCTAAAATATTTTGAAATTAAATTGGAATAAATTTGAATGAAATTATAATGAACATTAGTGTCATAATAACAATGTTTGAAGATTGCACGATTCTACAGATTAATCACATCTAAAATTATATTCCAGAATTATAATTCCATGCGGAAAACGTTACATAAACGCGAGTTCATTACAGGGAAGAACATTTATTTTACGAGAAGCCCCTTTATTCACACACGCAGTTCAAGATATCAGTAAAACTTCCGGAAGTTACCACTAAAAGCTACAAATCGATGGAATATTTTTTTGGTAATTCTTATTTTATTTAGATCTTACAAATACCGAACACGAATAAATCAGACGTGACAGGAAGAATAAACTATCAATGCCAAGGTCAACGCGCACACTATGATATCAGAACGTGTATAGGCAAACACATTGCGTGGGTGTTAAATGAGGAAGAAGATCGTTGTCACATAAAATCGTGACAATATATTTGAATCATAGCTCGTTATGTGCCTTCGTCATGTTAACGACAAATTCCAATATCCACATGAAACTGATTTCTACGAAATATCCTTAAAACGTTTCTTTCTCTGAATGAATCATTTGTGCAGAGTGTAAGTTTAAAAATTGGGCCAGATTGTTGACATGTATTTCTATTGCAAATGAATCGAGAAAAAAAATTATAAGAAAAAATGTTGCACTGTCTACTTAATTGCAACATGCAAGAACAATTATAAAACTATTCTTCGTTTTTAATATTTGAATATTTATAACAAAATATATTTCATTTATTTAGTAAAATGTTAACTAGAAAATTGTTTGAAATTAGTATTTTAACAAATGTATAATTCCAAGTTACATAAACTAAGAAAGAAGTGTAGAGAAAAAGAACATTTTCAATATTTATATTTAATTTTAGTCTATCTAGCTTTAATGTCCTTTGGAAATGATAAACGAACAAAAATACACACTACAGCAACGAACGATAAGTAGATATGCACACTTTTGTTTCGTTTTGATATTTGCAATGTAAACTATGAATCCTTAGAACGATATAGACTTATTGTTTATAATTAGGTTTAAATCAGAAGTCCAGAACTATTCCATAAGAGAAATTTTGAAAAAATATCGGTTCATTTGCGATTAATACAGGATCAATAAGTCATCCAAGAAATTAATTCTGCGCTGAATACACAGTCATATTCATATAAACATCGACCAATACTTTATTACCTGATAACGCAAATAATGATAATGGATCTTTACCGAGAAATGCAATAATTACAGCCCAACATTCACTCGATATTTACAACAAGCACGTATTTTCATAATACTCGTGTATTAACTAATCATCTCTAAACAAACTAATCTAGCAACCTAAATAAGCACTTAAACAAGATTACCGAAATATGCGACTTCCAATAAAACTCGTAGAATCCCTCTGTTTAAAATCCATAAATATTGTCCGAAAAGTATCTTTCGTTTCATAAGGTGATAATAGATGAACAACAATTTCTGTTTTATATTATTTTATTGAATTAACTATGATCCATTTCGTTATATTTCTATTATTATGTTCGTGCATAATTTAATAAACTAATATGAAACAAAAAACATTGTGCGTCTATTATTTCCTTATAAAACGAAAGAAACTTTTCGAACAACCTAATACATACGAAAACGTTTTATTGAAAATATATCTTCAAATTCAATAATATTTTCTCCGAAAACCTTTAACCATTTTTCACGAAGATTAGAAAAGATCTTCAGAAAATCTCTATCAGTTTTCTAAGAAGTGCGAAATCCTACAGAAGATACGACCTTCCGGAAAAGATTTATAAAAAAACGATAAAAGCGAATGGAAAACTAGGTTAACACGGAGGAGAGACGGTCTCGTGACAATTTCACCACAATCGGAATTCGATATTAGAATTGACCGATGCACCGGAATCTATATTATACCTATGAGCTAAGGCGAGCTTAATTATAAAATACTTTAGCCGGTATCAATCGTGATAAAATCTCGAGCGTGGGCGAGGGAGAACGATAAATTATATTTAACGTATTTCCTGGCTAGGCTAGGAAATAAATGAGTTTCCCGTAGAGAGTCGCAAACCATCCTCTTCGAACCTTCTCGAAGTTTGACTTTCTCACTGAATCCTTTAGGAGGAAAGTTTAGCAATTATATAATTGAAAAAAATATGAAAAAAAACTGTTAATTACTTCTATTCTTTGCAAATATCCATAAAGTAAATGAAATGCATATTTATGAAAACAAAGAATACGTAAACTAATTAAATTATATCTAAGATAAATATAAAAATAAGTGGCAAGTAACAAATTAACCCGCCTTTGAATTGAATAAAATTAATAATAGTGATTTATTAGTAAATATAATTTATTCGTAAAACATAAAGGAACCTGTTACATTCTATATTTTCGACCTGAAAATTAAACGTCGACATAACGAAGCATAACAACAGATACTATATAATCACATGAATCACAAAAACAAGACTTCATGTATATGAGAAAATATTATTCTTTATTTTTAATTACTGTCGAATGCCCATCGGGTAAATTGCAAAGAATTTATAGGGGTTCATAAAAAAAAGTATATTATTTTTTATGTAAATTCTGGATTGTTCTATTATTTCGATTATATCACTTGTTCGTATATTATGATTACGACTGTATTGCATTATATTGCGTCTCATAATTACACGCTACCGACACGCGAGATAGTTCCTATAATTATCGATTGGCACGAGTGAGACACGCGGAGAGATTGAAGAAAACATACGCTCCCTTAAAAGAATCATATTTTATTTTAGTTCATAGCTTTACGTATCAGCCAATTCGAATAATGTATCAAACTGCATCGAGTTTCCGCGGTTAGAATAGGATTACTAACTTCGCAAAATGAACGTATAATGTAAAATTCGAGCAGCTAGACGGATATACTTATTCAAATAGATTTAACCTCGTTCTGCATTGTAATGGATTCGCGACAATGAATTCGCGATAATGAATTCGCGATAATGAATTCGCGCAGTAGTCATTTAACGGAAGTCATCATAGTTCTCCGAGACTGACGTCTCAATCATTCGATAAAACCCATAAGAAATTCAAGTAAAATTTCTATCGATGATATTCATAGTGTGGAATTATCTTTTACTAATTTTCATTTCATTTTACTATTTTTATTAGATAGTAATTAAATAATAACAAAGACAAAAGTAATCTTTTGGCTAACTACAATTTCTAACAGATTGATTTTCTTTCTCTTTTTAGATTCTACAGGATGAGAATGAACTATAGTTGTGCTACACTATAATTTACACAAATTGGACTACGTACTTGTTCTCTAAGTGATAACATACAAGATGAATTTTTACACTTGTTTTTTTCTTAATAAAGTGAAAGTGATCAAAACATGATATATAGATAATACAGAAGGAAAATATTTGCTTTAAACTACGTGCTTCCTGAAATCATATAAATCTTACTTCATCCATTTTTCCATCTAACCAATAACTTTATATCGTTAAATGTTAAAACCTTCTACCTCTTCAACAGCTTTTTACATCAAAATTCAGGCCGGAGCTATTATAAATTTCCCCAATGACATAAATAGTATCTCATGCAACATTGCTCGACCTTGATATTTGCTATGCGCGTTATCCTCATTTTTTCATCGGAAATTCGTTAACAATGTAATCAACACATGACAAAAGACATTTTCGCAGCGATCTGTTATATATATTCATTCGACAATGTGCAACTGTGTTCGTCGTAACAATTACTGTCGATTAATAGCAACGTTTCTCCATAATATTGTTCCCGTCCGATGAAAATATCTTCGTGCGCACATTATCGTCGTGTATTATCGAGGACGTAAAAGATCGACGTAACTTACAAAAATGAAGATTCGTAAACAGACGATGTTATGTAACGTCTCGTAATATACAATTTAATTTCGAAACTTTCAAGTAAACATTTTTAACTAAACCTTTGGAAAATTTAAAGTTTACGATTTATTGCTAATAGTAATGAAATAACGATAAAGATGAATGGTGTTAAAAACCATTCTCCATCACATTTCACCTCGAAATATATTACATTTAAATGTCAAATTTTCGGGTGACCTATTATTTCGTCCACTCGATGAAAATTGTGTAAGAAGAAAATGTGTAAAAGAAAGCACCTACCTTGCGGGATAGAAGACCAGCAGTCGGTGTACGATCGTTAGGGTCGGACTCCGGGATCGGTTCATTCGGGTTCTCCATGTGCATACCTGGCCATCCAACCCACACTCCATTTCCGCTTATAACCACCGGTGCTACCGCTGTTACAAGACCTCCAGCACTAAAATGAGGAAAACGTACCAACGTTATCAAAAGAAGATGTCACCAGAAAGAGAGCAAATAGAAAAAGGTGGCGTGCGTACAATGGTGTGCATACAATAATGTGCGTACATGACAAATATCAGTACATATAAAAGAAAACTCAATCCTTACGAGCAGTTCGTAGAACACAGACGATCTGTTTGGATCTCACTTGGATCTATTTACTTCCTGAGACCATTTGAATAGTTTTAAAATACAAAATAAAATTTTAATGGCGTTGGAAGAAATATAATTTTAACAAGGTGGAAGAACGTCTTATATTTTGAATAAACTTGAGTACAAAGAGTAGGTAACCATATTTTTTTATAACATGTGTTTTAGTCACAGATCGATGTTTCATTTCTACGATATTAATTGCAATCGGATTGAAGTACTTTTAAATAGTAGAAGATTTAGTATGTCAGAGTATAATTACATAAGTCCATATAAGCACTTAAGTCATGAAACACATGCCAATCTTGATTAAAATATTTGTACAGGTACATTCTGGTTAAACTCATAAAAATGGCAGTGTAATTTACATTTCTGCTATAAGATGTTCCAGAATTATAAACCAACAAAATGTAAAGCGGATAGAAAAGAGGATGTAAAAATGTTGATTTTGGACATCTTTCAACAAGGAAGCCGATCATTTCGGTGAAATTTTAGAGTAAGACTATCTAATCGGAAAACTACGTTATTTCAACATATAACTAGTAGATAGAAAATATTTCTTTCTCACTTTTTACCATTTGATACTGAAGCACTTATGTAATATAAACCTGATAAAATTAGACCTATTCCATAATAATAACATTTTATAATAAATAATATGATTTCGTTCTTGTTCTAAATTCATAGATATCCAGTGATCCATAGATGAAAGTGTAAATGATAAAGGAAAAAAGATAATGTACAAATATCTTTCTTTGACTACGCGTATTTTCTATCAATTTTTAGCTGAATACCAGCAATTTCTGCCTTTAACCAACCGTCTATCGTCTATGTAATAATAATGAAGATAGCGACAAAGTCTATGAAAAAAATAGCCCCATACGTAAATATAAAAGATCACCGAGTAGTCGTCATCGGCGTATCAGGCGATAAGACGAGTATAATATAGAAAGATGTCTTCGATCAATTCTGTAACAGTTTGCCAGGGAACACACACACACACAAAAATCACATACGATCATATTTACATAATGACAAATACATGACAATTGTATCAATCTCACGAACATATATTCTCGGTTTTATATAATCGATCGTATCCAACCATTTTTAACGATTTTATCATCGTTATTAAAATTAATCTACATTAGTGAAAACAATTGAAAATGTGGCATCATTAAATTAGAAACATGGAAGGATGGTAATGTTGTGATATTTTGAAATCACTTGCATAATGCTGCATCTTTCAATAAGATGCACCTGTGAAACTGTCATAAAATTATTAAAGACTTTGAGGAAAATGTTCCACGAGTACCGACGTTATTTTATATTCTCTTATGTAGGATTATCCACTTAACACGTTGGTTGCCACGTCACCCATATCTATGTGACGGGTATACTTCCATGGGGACCCGTCATCCAAGTGTGAGTGACGCTCTTCTTGTTCGAGTTAATCAACACGGAACCCGCGCTCGCGAGAACATTGAGAATGTCAAAAGTATAACATGTACGCTTACTACTACAAACAAATGTTATGAAATCCATCTATGAACTATGTCGAATACTGATTACTCATGTTGAATCTGTGGTTTAGTTTTAAGATAATTTCGGCTTCTTATCATTCTAAGACAAAAAAGCTTGTCGGCTAGTCCGAATAGATCCAGGCACTGCAAAGGATTAAATTAATTTCCATTTTTATAAACTGGCCTGTCTAGATATGAATTTCTATGAGGTGTTTTGTTGTATCTTGATCGCTTCCTTATTCCTTATTCTTACATTCAACGTATTCATAGCGATGCGAGCCAGAATCAGGTAACAGCGATAATCAACTTAATCAAATCAAATAGAAAGTGATCGATGACAAATTTTAAAGTACGACGTGAAAGAAAATGTTTAATACGCTAAAAATAATAATTACTGAACGAAATAGAAAAAGGGCCTCGAAATTTATAAGAATTTGAACAGTTTCATTGTTATTCGCTAATAACTCCAACAGTTAAATACGATTTTAAATAAAAAAAAAAAAAAGAAAAAATTACATTGTAATTAAATTTCAGATAATCCAGGATATCAGTTATTAAAAAAAAAAATTGTGCTACATGTAGGAACAGAACCGAGTGCGCTTGCTTATTTCGAAGCTTCGGGAGCGTGCAAGCATATGAAATCATCGAGCGAAAAGTCGCCAAGCTCGCTTTCTTAACGATCATCTTCTTCTTATTGTGACGCCAAATTTGAAGTCCTTTGCCTAATTATATTTCTAGCAGCAGCTCATAAATGGCCTGTGACATTTGATTGTAGTAGTGAACGTATATGTTACACTGTTACCGGACTCAATGTTCTCGCTACCGCGCAGGTCCCAAGTTAAGTGAATAACCCTGTACTACTAGGACATATATACTACTATGTTAACTATCAATAGTCCTGTCCTCGTGTTTATCCCAACTAATTCTATATACATAGCAGCTTGTTTTCAAAATGAAAACGATTCATATATCGATTCATTTCCTACACATGTGTATGTTTGGATTGATTCTTAATTGCGCGGCTGTTCCGGGTTGGCCGTAATTCAATACGCCCCTCTGCGACCTCAACCTACATATCTACCCCAAACTCAACCCACTCGAAGATCTGTGATTGAGCTCGAACGTGTGCCGACTACATTTTCACTGGCACGCCATAATTATAAATTTGTAATGAAACTTGGCTATCATTCAGCACGCCTAACGAAAAGGCTGAACGAACATCTGAATGGCCTTTCACCGGAAAGTAGGTCAAATCAAACAACTTCATTCCCTTACAACTTTTGTCATTTGCGTACTTGTGTTTTTATCTTAATTCGTTGGAAGTTGCTACTTGGTTACCAAGGAAGCGAATTTATATTCTTTTGTAATAGTAACGCAAAAATCTTAATTTGACACTTGTAATTTGATATAGGTTTTCAGGGACGATAAATTTTTAAAATTTGTATCAAATAAGGGAAATTGAATGTTAAAACTGTATTCTCTATTACAGAAGAATTTCATTTACTAGAATGAAACTTAGTTTTATCATTAAATGAATTCCTAGTACCAATGAAGTAGAAATATTTCATAAGTGGTAACAATTCTTCGAAGACTCCAATTGTATGAAACATTTATCTTCTAACAGATTCAAATAGCTAAATGAAATAGCTAAATGATTTTTTAATTTCCACAAACTATATTGTTTGAACTGAAAAAAACTGTAATCTTTTATTTTTTTTCTTTTTTTCAATTTCATGATTCTGAAAATTATTTCTCTAACGTCGGGATAAAATGCTTCAGATATTATTACATTGATACACTTAAACCTTTCAGTTCTTTCTTTCTCTCGATGACTTTTAATGATAAATAGACAATACGTAACTAGACGTAAGAATTTTGTTGACCAGGGACATTAGTGGTACAGCACCAACACAAAAGCCATTGGTATATGCTATTATTACCGCTGGATTACTCAAATATGATCTATTTTGAGAATGCCACAATTTCAGACGCGTAAGTGTTTCAGCTCGAGTGAAGCACTCTCGAATATCATTACTTGCGCTCTTCAGTATGTAACGATCGCGTTTGAAAAAGTGACCTCCTACGTTCTTGTTTACCACACATCGAGATTTTTACACAGGACGAAGAAGAGAAAATACACTCGATTGACACGAATGTTGACGACTGTTATTTTTAAACGTGCCAGATTAACATGGAAAATGATTGATATCGATAACATATTATACTTTACTTGTGTTTAATTGGATTGATACACGGTGATAAAATATTCAAAATAATTCCGATGTATAAATAATTGTGATGTTGAGTTGTGGTGTTGTTGAAGAATTTGAAAAAAATTTTTTAATTGATTCAACTAATTAATTTTGTTTTATTTTATTGCTGATTTGTTATTCCTTTTAATGAAAGAGTGCTTCGTTTTTCTTTCAACTTGAGAACGACATTTACGATAGGTGTAACGATATTTGTAATTATTAAAGATTTGATCTAGAGATGAAAATACAACGTTCAATGCGAATGTTACGTAATATTGTTAAATGTGGAGATTTCAATATCAGTTCCTGACTTTCAAATCAAACTAAGTGCTTATATATATTATACATACGTGTGTATATTTCAAGACGAATTAGCCAGAGATGGATGACGTACATCTTTCATTAAACGCTATAAATAACTATTGTAAGCCAGAAACAAATACTATATTTTATCTGCTTCGTAGCCAACATTTGATATGAATATGTGACAAATGGTTAATTATAGACTCTATTTAATCACTTATTTAATTATCTAAGAAATTAACAAAAATTGATTCATGATCTGCTTAACAGTAGGTGTAAAATCTTTAAAGAAACTTCTCCTAACTAATCTGTTTTACCAGACCTCAGTCCACTTCCTCTTTGAAACATAAAAAGAAAAATATGCAAATTTATTAAAAATTCCAAGGAACACAATGAAAATCCCCACGAATAATTTTACCACGAATTCAAACATTAATCTAAATGTACAATCCTCTTGTTTCAAATTGTTTGAACATCTGCTTTACATCTTAAAACCCACGTCATAAACTACTACCAATAGGTTCCTATGTAATTGTCTAATGTATCTAAGTTGTCTATAATTAAACAAAATTTGTCGGAGGTAGTATTACTATTTACAGAACGATGCACCCAACCACTCGCACGAAGATGTATACGAAGTATAACTAAAACTTTGTAGTATAGTGCAAATTAAATTGCAAATAAGAATATAACATGACATCCAAAGTGACAATGAGAAAAACATGCATACACAATCTTTCTTTCTTTGAAAAAGAAGAAAAAGAAAAAATTCACAATAAATATGTACTTAGTTATTAGTTAATCTCATTATCCAAAAATCTAAAAATCATTATTATTGAAAAGGAAGATATCATACATCATAAAATAAAAATCATTAATAATTACAAGTTCCTTTTTCTTTCTTTGAAAAAGAAGAAAAAGAAAAAATTCACAATAAATATGTACTTAGTTATTAGTTAATCTTATTATCCAAAAATCTAAAAATCATTATTATGAAAAAGGAAGATATACATCATAAAATAAAAATCATTAATAATTACAAGTCAACCGTCGATCTTACGAACCATTTTATATTACTTCCAATATTCCAAACATCAACAGCTTAACAAATATAATAAAAAAAGAACTTCCCAAATGACCTACATATCAAGGAAAGTATAAAAATGTCAAATACACTGACAAAACAATCCCCTATCTATCAAAAAAGAAAAAGAAAGGTATTTGATGCGTAGAGACGCGCTCACGTCGCATCCAATTTCAGACAGTAATCAATTCCACCAGTGACGAAGTTCGTGTTTTTCCATAACATTTATCACGACTGTGCCATGCAAATCGGGCACGTAACTACCGCAACAATCGCGATAATATATGTATATTACGCAGCGCACGTAACACGCGCAGGGGACACGCGGAAAGCACGTGGCGAATATCTTGTGAATGACTGCGCGCGCGTCTACTTATGTTGTCACTACGGTTTTTATCGTAAGCCACCTAAAAGATGACTGGTTCTTATCGTTATTTGAGGATTTCTAGTCGATGAATATATCCAGTCTCGTCGAAGAATTAGTGCAATTAACAAGTGTTAAAAATACCAGGTGATTTTGAAGATCAAAGATACTCTTGAACAGATATCATTATCAGATGAATATATCACGTAACAACGTAGAAAAAGAATCGTGAAGAAAGAAGGAATACCTGTAGATAAGAATGTTTAACAAGCGCAACATGATCGTTTTTCATATAACGTAATATACGTGATTCGAAAAACTTCCATGGAATTTTTGCTTCCCGCCATAACGATTACACTATCGTTCGTGTAATTTGTTTTTTTCATCGCTTCTGCCTTTTGTTTCCTGTTTACTCAGAATTTTCGTAAAGGGGATTGTATAGCTAATTTACAAAGATAAATCTTAATTTCTTTTTACTTTTTTAAAATGTGATAACACGAGAATTGGCATTTTGAACGTTGACGTTGAAATATTCATCGTAATGTATAATAATATGCCTGTCCAATTTGATTTCTCTGCAACGATGACACATCCTACTCATGCTATTATGTCCGTCGACCTATCCATTACGAAGGTTGTTTGTACTTGGTTCTACGGGTACAGTTACACGACTAGACGACACATTTAAATATTATTTACGGCATATTAAATATGATTAACATCCATCTTTACAGGAAGTAATGAATAATTTTTGCGATTTCTGTTAACAATCAAATTTCGTTTCAGTTTTATATTATTCTCGATAATGGGATTGCATGCTCGTATATATTGCACCATGAAGAAATATAAAGTTAAAATTGGAACGCACTGTGTTTGGTACATTACAACAATGCCGTATCTATATTCAATACAGTCTATTGATCTTAATGTCAAATGCGGTGCAAAATTGCGTCGTTTGTCTGCAACCGTTTGTCAGCAAACTGCGGGTGTTTATGCAAATTCATATCCTCCTAAGCACAATTAAAAAAATGGAACCTAATAGAAATACATTTCATCATAAAAATATTATAACGAGTACTTGACATATTTTATATATCGTTGCATATTATAGACATTTTATTAATATATTTTTGTACATTTGTATTTCTCACAAATGCATAAACATCTGCAGTTTATTCAACAGAAATAGTTTAACAAATGAATCGTATAATAATAAATTGATCGTGCAAAATGAAGAGGGAAGCGTAAGATTATGTTCCATCGCTTTTTTCTCTGTCAAGTCTACAATTTTTACTGTTTGTTTGCAGTTGACAGTCTTTTAATATCGATTCTGAGCAATCTCAACCGAGTCGATAGCAGTGTACATATTCATTCCTACATAAAACTACCACAGTAAGGAAATAGTGAAGAGAAACGACAAAAATTTGCGCAATATTCCTATATTTTGCAACGAATTATTTCTTTTCTATATTTTACGAACGTGGTTAGATTAGATGCCTGAAAAGAAGTTTATTTTCCTAAAAGGGTGAAACGACTGGGTGGAGAACGACTACTTTTATCTCCTTGATTAATTATTTCAATTATTGGTAGTCACGCACGCTTGTCTATTTTCTGCCCGTTGTTTATTAACAAATCATATCGTGATTCATGCAAATAACTAGATAAGATACTCGACTTATGTCACTGAAACAAGATAACGGTTGTCTTTGCAGACTGTCATATGTTTTAAAATATACAAAGACACACAAACACCTATGTAGTCAGTTTCGTACCGTGAAACAGGGGTATGTTCGTGCGAATCGGCATATAAAAACAAAAATGACAATTTATAATGTTTGAAACCGTAAATCACGAAAGCTATTAAATTGTCGCGAAATGATTTTTCGAGATAGGACGGAATTGAAACGCGAAAGCAGCTCTATTTTGTAGTACATTTTTATTTATATGTACTACATATATTGTATTTAATATAACAAAAAACGATAGTTAACACGATTTAATAATAGACGAAACATTATAAAACTATTGGGAAGAAGAAAGAGGCAATTGCTTTAATATTCAATGGAAAAGCTTGTTCAAATATCCAAAAACCGAAGTTGAATCCATATAACGAAATACACTTCGATTTATGAATTTTATTCCATTATTTTGCATTATTTCGAATAAAATTAACCAATTTTGCTTCATCATTCTGAATGTTTATAAAATCTCTCTCAAGTGTTTGTCATCGAGTTAATAAAAACTTTATCTTGTTGACTACATACGTACACTGGTCCCCCAATTTACGCGGCACTTTTTTTACGGGGTAAGTCATAACACAACTTACGCGATAATTTTTATGCGGTCAATCATATCAGTGCTTTATGAGATAAGGACAAAAGTACATTACGTTTTGCTAGTCATCATATGTGTATATATTTTTTCTTTAAAAACGGATAAAATGAATCCACGCGGAACGGGTAGAAGATGACATTTATAGATTCCGAAAAATGTCGGTATTTTTTACGTTGTATCGAAGAAAGCAAAGGAATTGACGAACGTTATTGCATATACACGCGACATATTTTTGTGGTCACGGATTTCCGTCGTCACGAAGTCGGAGGAAATTCGAAAGCTATTGAAAACAAAGTAATTCAACGAATGGGGAAAATACATCGATCCGGAGAATTGAAAAGTTCCACAGGACGTGTTCTTACGAAAAATTTCGTCAGCGGTTTTGCCCTATATAGAAGCGAGCTTTCCGACGTAGAACACTGCGCGTGATGTGTAATCGTATACTATTTTTTCACCGACCATAAATAAACGCTGCAACCAAGAGCAACATGCATCGATTACTAATTGTAAGTCACAATTGGTAATTTTACTTAAGAGAAGTTCATAAAACGTCCGACGATGTTATAAAAAGAAACATGTTACATAAAAAATGATCTAACGCTGTGGGAAATTATAACTAATCAGATGATGAATGGGAATCTATACGATTGAATACATTAGTATTTTTAGCCCTTTGTAGTCGATTATAATATATATTTAAAACATATTCTCTTGCGTTATAATTTAGCTTGATAAAAATATTTCAACGTAGTGATACTATTAATTGAAATATGAAAATTAGAATTAAACAATTTCTAATGACTTATCGAGTGTGCCAGTTGGAATAGAATGTCACACTCTACTGAAACTGCAAAGGGCTGACTTGTGACGATGTAATCTACTAACCTACATACTGTAGTGGGACATGCTCCGATAGCGAAGGACTTAATAGTAATGGTCTAATCTACTGATGTCTGAGCACAAGCACTTATCTGAGCAAACGTTCGGAATTTTTTCTGTAATATTGTCATATTTTCGAAAATATGACAATATGATGTGCAATGAACATTATATTATATTACTTTTAATATATCTTTTTAATAATTTCATTATATTTGAATAAAATTTAATTGACAAAGGAAATATATCAAATAATTAGCAATATAAACACAAATTGCCTATATTGGTTTATAATTAAATGAATTTATATTATTCATTTAATTCATACTTGGAATCTTGTACTAACAATAAGAACATCTTGCACTTGAGCAAAGTCCATCAATGAAATAAAAGACACACTAACTGTTCTTAACAGTACACAAACATGACGATTTATTGAACTCTATCGATTACGTCCAATTAGCATGTTAACAGTACCACTGCTAAAATCGACCGAAAGAAACTTCATTTATGATATAAAGATTCAATGTGATAAATAGATTTAATAACTGATTACATTAAATGATATATCGTCTTCGATCGATTCAATTAATCAATTTTCTTCAATTTAATCTTTTCCTGATTCGCTAATCGTTTTGGACAATTAGAGTAAAGGAAAATGATAGAAGCGGTCCAACAGTACCTTCCATCAGATATTTGGCCGTAAAATATGAAAAAATATTTTCATTAACTATATTGAATATTGATACAAATAGGGAATCTACGAGACCCTGTTTCCCCCTTGCTTTGCGTCAACAGTCCTCCATCGATATTTCTATTGGCTTGTTTACGCAACGGAATAAATTACCGCACTATTGCATATTCATTTCGAGGAATACTATAGACTTTGTTGATCCTACAAATCTGTCAATAACACAACGCTCCGCAATCGACGCTTCTACATCGCAAATCAATGTCTTAATCGTGATCAACTCTTTTACATTTTCCATCCTTTACGAATTGAAATTAAATATTTATTACACAAATATAGCGGTAAGTTGGAATGTTAAACGTTAAAATATTGTATTTTGTAAATAAAAATTGAAATTGTATGTGAATTTGGGAATTAAAAATCTGATTAAAAATACAAATTTATACCTATCACACTGGCAGCTCTATAAACGAAATAAAACGAGAAAAATCGAAGAAATGTATGAAAATAAGAAATGACAATAAAAGATCAGAGCAATCGAGGAAACGTTAAATAACAATGAGGTAATATCACGCTCCATCCGCGGTCAGGTCGCATTGCAACGACCGCGAGTAACATGCACCCACGCGTGTACCTATCGTGCAACGGCGAAGCGCGTTCGCGCGTGCATGACAGGTAAATAGTGGGAAAACGAAACAATAAGTGAGACGTGATTAATGAAGTGCATAGAAAAAGAAAAAAGGAAAGGAACAGAAAGATAATAAGAGAATAAAATGAGAAAGAGAAGAGCTTCTCTGGCATACTACTAACCTGGCCTTGCGTTCCAGCTGACCGGTCACCTCATTCCTCTTCAGCACGAACGGCAACCTGTTGCTCACGACGATCATGCTCCCGTTGGAGGAGAAGCTACCGGGTTCTGTAGACATTTTGATGTTCTCTGATCAACTGTTGCAAACCGTGTGTTCCGTAGAAGAAGGGAAAAAATGACACCGCGAGTGAGTAATAAGTGTCGCGCGACTCCACACACGAGGATCTCTCCTCTTTCTCTTCGGTTCGTGTTCTATACGCACGATCACCGGTTCGACAGCGCTGTTCTGCTATACCAAGCGTCGCGTGTCACGTGCGATCACGTGTGCATGCGAAACCGAAGTCGAAGGAGAACCGCGCCAGTTAGACGGTCGATCTGGCTAGTAGTCTGTCTCTCCTCGTCGTCGAGCGCCGCGCGAGATGACACTTTTCACCGTTCCTCGTGTCGTTCCCTTTACAGCTGCGCTTCAAGCGCGACTGGATGGCGCGTGCCCGCGTGCAGAACCGTGTCTTTCGGTTTCGTTTGATATCTCGCTTGCTCTTTGCCCTGTTTGTCTTCTTCTTTGTTTCTTTTTCGCTCTGCGTTTAAGTAGTGATGAGCAAGCGTTTCTTTTTGGTTCTATCGTGAACTCTGATTATCCGTGAGATACGTGATTAACTCACAGTGACCGATTCTCTTTATCTTGTCCTTAAGGGCGGTTCGGATGCACAGCGACAACAAAGAATAATACAAGACAGAAATAATACAGAGGGCGAATAAGAAGGGGGAGACTATAATGGAGGGAGTAACGCAAATCGATTTACACCGGGTAAAGGTACAATAGGAATGAGTGAAAGCTTAAGAGAAAGAGAGGAAGAAAAATTCTCTAGCGGAAGAGAGTGGTTGATTAGTCCGTATGACTGTGCCGCGGTGCGTGGCTAAAGTAACACTGAAGTAATAACGCCGCGTTCCCCTGAGTTTATTCGTGTTAGCCGTCGCGAGGAATTGGTCCAAAGTCTCTTTCTACGATAGTATCAATGATGGGGCCGCGACCTTTTGGCGCGGTTTCCCCTCGTGCAATCAACCACCACCACCATCATCATCAGCGTCGTCGTCGTCACTACCACCGTTACCATCTCTGCATTCAAAAACACTACCCCAGCGTAATCATATGTAAACATACAGATACAGCGCCTCCCTCTTCACTCTACTCTTTCCTTCTTTTTTCCTACCCCTCTTTTCTTCCTCTCTTTCTATGACGACGCAGCGTGTCGTCGCGTGTCGTGACAGACGATCAGGGTTATCTCCTCTTATCTTTTAATTCTCGGATAACACTCGCTAATGGGACATCATGTACGTCGTCGGCGACGTCGTGACCAGCTGTACACGTTGTATCGGCATCCAATTGTCAACATGTACATACGTGACAAATAACCGGTACTACTATATTATTACTATGTCGCGTTAAACACAGCCTATGGTATACCGAAAGGGGGCCGACCAATGCCAATTCAAGCGGAACTCGACGACAAGCAGACTGTCTGTGAACCAGATCAATCGCTATTTTTTTTTTCGTCCTTTTTTTTCGTTTAGATCGTATAAAAGAAAAATGTATATATCTCTGTTACCGACCGATGAAAACGGCCGATGTAACGCGGATGCTGATTATGTTTTTTGCAGGATAAAGAACGATATTTAGGTAACACAATTATTACATGTGTTACAATTGTTACATTATACTTTTTATCGAATTTCTAATCGGTCCTCGTATAAGTACTTAGCAAGTTGTTTTCCTTTGATTAAAGTCGAATCAGGCAGCGATTAAAGGGGCAATTACGTAACTAGCAGAATGACTGTAAGCAGAAAGGCGTTGAAATCTATAGTGGATAAAATTGGGAAGCTATGACATTCTGACCTATGCCGTTAAGGCACGTATCTCTCATGTAGATAAGTACCAATCGAATTGTTTCAATGTGACGTACCTTCCTGGTAAATATTTGAGGTCAACTTCGACAAAGTTGCATGCATTTCTCGTTTACTCGAAATAAACGAGATAAAAAGATTACGTCTACATGCTGGCAATATATTTCGTACAGTCTTATCCAGTGTTGGGAGAAGCATGACTAGTAACAACGAATTCCAACAGCATGGAAAAATTAAATAATAAAAATTAATACTATGCAACTACTATCTTCATATTCTTCTTCGTTTACTCATGCAGTTTCTATTCTCCAATAAGAAAATTTTTAATGGAATTAGATTTCATACTACAACATATTCGTCCAATAATCTGGAGAACCAACGTATAATAAGTAATAATATAAATTCACTGTTTACGAAGAAAAATATTTACTTTTGCGAACATAATTTCATATTATCTCTGAGCACCGCGATAATACAAATTCGAATAAGCTGCTCGAAAAATCACTACTTACAAAATCCGTAATTGTTGTTATTATTTAAATAATGGAAATTAAACCTCATAAATAATTTGTCACGACAAAGGAACCTTGAGAACAGATATTTATAACTATAATCAGTCGCTAAATTCTAGTAACGTAAATTAAAATTACCGCTACTATAACTTGACAAATCGAAGAAAGAAAAGGATAGTGAACATTTTTACAGATATTTTTTCTCTCATTTTGTTCAACCGATATTAATGTTGTAATTGCAGGACTCATAATGAAAACAAAAAATGATCTAGGATATCTTGACTTATTTTCATATAAAAAACAACCGAAAATGTTTACGGTATTTTATAATACTATAAAAATCTTTATCATGGGATCCACAATTTCATAATTTAATTAGATATAGTTTTTCTGTTATGTAATTGAGATCGTACCGATTGTAAGATCGCTTCTAATATAAGTCACTTAAATACCGCCAATTAAATAACGTAATTAAATAATTAAGTCGTTTAAGAATCATTTCTGTTAGCAAAATGTACTGTGGCTCAAGAAAGTATTAGAATACTTATGCAAACTTCTAATGGATACATTGCATGTATTATACATTTCGAGATTTTATTAACAATGTAACGGAACACGACTAGCATGATTATATTACTAAAATTTAAAATGAATTTAAAAATGTAAACATATAGAAGTTAGAAAATACTTATTGCACACAGAACTTACCAAAGTATTTGAACAAATAATTATTCATTATATTAGTACATCACAATATTTACTGAGATCATCTTTATCATTAATTAATAATTATACATTTAAGACTATTATTCATATCGTATACTAATTTCTTACTAAATATATGTTTGCAACAAACGTCTTGTAACATACTAATATATTTTCACATTGGTTTCAAATTTTATCGATATAATCATGATAATATAAATGTTCCATAAACGATAAATGTTCAAGTGCTATCGTGAACCGCTATAAATTGAACTAATTTGCCTGATTGTACAGAGAATCCCGAACTTTTCAGCTGAAATACCGTCTTGACGTTTCTCGAAGAATCAAGGGATAAAAAAGACGTTATCATCACGTTATCGTCACGTGCTGGTGTTAGCTAATAAGAAGCTAGAGTTAGAGGATAATGAAGAAAATTGGCACGAGTCGCGCACGCGGTCCAAGTTTTACTCCATTCTAAAAAAAATCGTTCCGTTGAAATTTAACTAGTTGAGAGACAAGTGTCGCGTTGCGAACAATACACAACTGATCTTATTGTATGCCCGGCTCGACCATGAGGAACTGGTAAAAATCAATGACGCATGGTTGGAAATTAGACGCTGCATCATCGTCTAAACTTACTCTATTTAAAGTATGTACATATACCAACATAAATCTATATTTTTCGCACACTTTTGCGCACCGGGATACGTATTACGCAACATACTTCAATATCAGGTAACCAAGAAAGTCCGTGCCGTTTCTAGGTTTATTTCTATAAATTTAAAACGGCAGAACTTTTCTTGACTACCTAATATTTCCCATACTTACAATTAAATGATACACGACAATAGTCTCACTGATTTCAACTATCACTTCCAATATTTTTGTCGATTTATTTAGAGTACTATACTGAAAGAGCAAAATCAAACAAATAATGTTGTATGTAGACTATTCAGAACAATCATATAACTTTCATTTCATGTATCTGTTTGAAAGAAATAAATATACATTAATAATGTTCGGATGCAAACTGTTCTTATTATTCAAAATAATGTATTGTACAATTAATTAAAGTTTTGTTATGTTTTGAGGTTTATAACATATTTTTATAACGTTCTACATTACATATTATTACTTCATAACAATATACCGAAGTAATAATGTGGTAAAAAAGCAATGTCAGAAATGTCAAGTTTGCAAAAACACGTGGATAGGGCAAAAGCGATATTAACGTTTTATTACCTTCCTCCATAGATGGAGTTACTCACACAACATATTTACGCAAAGCTATAAATAAGGAAGAAAACTGTAGTTATTAATGCAATTATATTTTTTACAAGAAATAGTAATTCTTTCTGATTCCATAAGATTCCTATCAAGAATTTCGGGTCCGATCGTAATAGTTCGTAAAAATCCGGCAAAATTCGACAAGTTTCGGTGGTAGCATGTGCGTCGAATATAAGCGCGAAACCGGTATGTATATTTTTTGCTACTATACAAAGTAGGTTAAAAATATATGCAAACAATAAACGTATAGTACAAAAATATTTAACTTTTTACAAGTTACTGACTTCATTGTATATATGTAGCAGTGTAAAATTTTTAATATTATTAAATCCACAATATCTAATATCTTTTAAATTTATGCAAAGACGATAACTTAATGTATTTAAAAAATCAAAGAAATTTGAATTTGAATATGAATATCAATTATAGATGTTTGTTTTATGTATTTATTTTGTAATTGCAAACAGTTCTTCTAATAATAAATATTAAAAGTAGATTTTTTGCGAAAAAGAATTAATGTAATAAGCAATGAAAATATAATCCAAAGAATCAACTGCGTTTATATTAAAAATATAATATATAAAAAATTAATACAAGCTATGCTGGTAATCATTGAAAAATTGCATTAATATAATTCAATTTTTCAAATAAAGCAATTGCCATAAATTACAAAAAATATACTTTTTCAGAGCATTTTTACTGTATTTTTATTGCATTTTCGACAATATACATACAGAGAACGTAGATCCTTCAAATAGAATAGTTATTTAAATCTGTATCGTAAATGCGGTTGCCGTTGAATTTACGCTCACAAAAGAATCGTTTAACCAACAAATGGCTGACGTCTAGCACGCTGAATATTTCAAAGTAAAAAGAGATGACAATTACACCGAATGATTAATATACATACAAATGATCACAAAAACAATAGAACATATAGAATGACAGAATCGTGAAACTCGAGATGTGTACCTAATTCAAATCGATCTGCTATTGTCAACTTAGTACATACACCTTTATCCGTGTTAAGACGACATTGGCACCCACCTCAAAAAGACAAGCTTCCTCGTTTTATTATATATAAACGGCAATGTTAAATAGACTATTAAATATACACTACAAGTTGGCAATATTTTGTTAAAGAGTTCAATGCTAATTCGCGCACTCACATGTATACCGGCAATCCTCCGGTACTGGCTAGTGTTTTTACGAGAGACGTTCTTTCGAGAAGGTACCACTGGTAACTGGTTCCTTCTTCGCGAAGTTTCGGACAGCTAAAATTGCAGGCCGAATCGATTGTTATGGCCTACAATATGACCGGCAACTAAACAAGAAACCATGGAAAATTCCCTAGGAAACGTTGCAAATTTTTCTATCTCTAGTCAAATTTCTATTTACAAATATAGGATGTTGATATTGCTTTATCACATAAATGACACAATAAAATTAATGTTAATTGCATGTACAGATATTAAATTATTTAGATAAGCATTTGCATCTTTATTTACATTATATTTTTCATAAGGAACAAGAGATCGAATTTGTTTTTAACAATAATAACGATTATTATATAAAAGTAATAGTTTACTTAGATTGAAATTTAAATTATCTAGATCTTGTAAATGCAATGTTGATATTAAACAGAAAATCATACATCTCATTTTTAAAAACTAAGTTAATATATTAATATATTAATTTCCATTATATTTCTATTATATAATTACTTTCATATTTAATACACAATATGTATTCAGTTAATTTAAGCGTCGTTCTATAAGCAAAGTTACATATGTGAAAAATTCATTTGCAAAAATAGTAAATTCAAACTTCATAAAAGTATCTATGGGGTAAACGGACATCCTACTAATGATGTTTCGGGCTATGTAGTTTGATGGCACATGTATAACCCCTTTGAAACTTAAGTCATCTCGAATAAGAACATAACAAATGTATTTATGCTAGATTGATATTTTAAATTAAATTAACGTTAAAACTTTGTAAACAGTAATAATAAACTGAACGTAAACTGATCTTTGACAGGTATTTCTATGATCATTGTTTATGAAATTTTGATGTAAAATGAATGTCATTTGCTCTATATGTAGCGATCAATTAATACAGTCTGATGATATTTTCTATACGAGATGTGGACACGTATTTCATCTGCATTGTTTAACGTCGTGGCTTGAAAGGTGAACAAATATTAAAAAATAATAGAGCAGGAAACACCTTGTTAGAGAGTGTAAAAGTGTATAAATTTTCTAATTTATTTTTTTTTCCATGACAATATTCATAATTGTAAGTTGTTACTTTCAGATCAAAAAGCTGTCCACAATGCAGAGAGAAAGTTACACAAAGTAAAATTCATAGGCTTTATTTTACATTTTCAAGCAATGACCTGATAGTTGAGACTCAAGGCTCAACATTGCAAGAAAAAGTAGACAGATTGAAATTTCAAATTTTGTTAAAGGAAAAGGACATCCAATATTATTCCTCAAAAAATGTCACTTTAGAAAAACAAAACGCTGGCTTAAAGCAAGAAGTTCGGAAAGTAGAGAGTGAGATTAACAAAAAAAATGCAGCTATACATGCTTTGAAGGAACAGATAAATTATTTCAAAGAACAGAGTTCTCACTGTGATAACCTAAAGAGAGAAATTAGTCAGTTAAAAAATAAGATTGAAGACCTTAGGCCGTATGTAATTATTACATGTACATGTATCATATACTTTATATTATACTTATATCAATTTTTTGCATATTTCAGAATACAAGTATTATTACATGCTCCTATCAGTGATGTTAGTAAAATGGTTGGAAAAACTAAAGATCCTCAAACACTTACTATGTATATTTCTATCATGAAAAAGTTAGTAATGTTCGAGAATATGTTTTAAAAATTTATACTATTATTAACATATTATATTTGCAGAGAATTAATTGGGAGATTTAATAAATGTAAACAATTACGCATGAGTGTTAAAAAGCTGCAAGAAGAACTCTCTAAAGTTAATACAAAATCTGATACCTCATTAGAACAGTCAAAACGAATGTAAGATTTTAAAAAATCTATTCAATGTGGTAATTTATATGAACGGATATTATATACCAATATTATTATCACCTCAGGGACTTAGAAGAAAAGCTAGCATTTTCAGAGAGCAAAAATATAGCATTACAAAAACGAGTTAATGAATTAGAAGAGATACTTGACATCAATGAGCAGAGTAATAGTAAATTAGAAATCCAAATAGCAGAAGATGTAAACAATATTTCTATAAAAAATCCAACTGAAAAAACATCAAAAAAACACAGTCAAGACATCTCAAATAAAAATTCTATATTAAATTGCTCTACTAAACAAAAAACTGAAAAGGTTTGAAATTGAATAGAATAATACTAATGAAAGAAATTAAAATCAATGGTTAATTACATTTATCATGTATTTCTTTTATAGATATGCAATGCTAAAACCATACAACAAAAAATACAGGATTTTCAGGCAGATAATGATATAAGTGATTTAGAACTAGATTTAATAGATTGTAACTCCTCCAAAAATTCATCAATAGAGTTTAAGAGATTTAAATTGTCAGAAGATGATATAAACGTTTCACATACAAGTCATAATAATAAATCCTCAAATAGTTCTATATCAAAGAAAAGAAAAAGAAATAATACCAAAAAAAAGGTATCTGACATTGAAGACAAACACGAGAGTAGTGTGATTGATCTTACGTAAGGAGTTCCTATAAGTACTGCATATTTTTTTATATAAATCATTATTTATATTTTAAAAGTATATATAGTATTTTATCATTGTAATTAATGGATCTTTTCTGAGTTTTAGAAAAATAAAATATTCTACTTTTATATTTTTTGGTCACTTATTTGATTTATGTTTAATATAGCAAAACAGGGAAAGCAGTTCCAATAAATTTTGTACCATTATTTTGTAATATGTATGTCTGAACATAAAATTTAAATCCTCCAAAAGACAATTGACACCTTTTATTTGGTCTTGTAAAAACACAAAGTGTATAAAGGGCTATTTCTAATTCTGGAGTGGTTCCAATGAACATAGATGACCTTTTACGTTTTCCAGTATAAGTGAAATATATTTCTAAAATGACAGCTTTCTAAAATTGTTTTAAAGTGATTTAATGAATATTATTAGTTTATAATTTGCATTTCTACTTACATTAACAAATTCCTTGCTATGGCCAAATCCAAAATAATTAATTTTCTTTAATAATTCTCCATGGGAAAAGAAAATCCAATTATGAAGCCCTATAATACCTTTACGTGGTTTTCTTTCTCCTATAAATACATGTTCAAATCCAGAAGTACCATTTATATTTTTACTTCGAGAATATAAATGAAACCAAATTTGTTTTAAAATATCTTTATAAACTCGTATGTCATTTTTAAAGAACCCTTTGACTGACAAAAAGTACATAACATGTAACATTATGTCTGTTTCCATTAAATTATCAATAAATTCATTCTCTTCTAGATCTTCTTCTCTTGTTATGACTTCTGGTTCATAAGTATCCAATTCATAATTATCAAATAACTTTACAAGAGATCTTATTGTTGGTATTAAAAATATTTTGGTCGATATATTTAACAACCTAAAGTTATAAAAGCTAATTATGTTTGAAATTATTAACAAAAAATTAGAAAATACCTTTGTGGAGCATTATCAGTAAAGTTTTTAAAGCTCATATTTCCTTGATAATTTATATACACATGGTTGAATAATTCATGAGAAAACTTATTAAATAATTCTTCTGATACCATCATTAATTCTACATCACTTGTTAAAGACACCTCTGTAGCAGTACAGAAATCTATGAGACGAACAAATATATATAAAGATATATAAGATGAATAAATATTTAAATGTTGTTTTATTTCTGTTTTGTAATTACCGCCTATTTGATAAGTTGTGAAAGGGCTTATGCCTGAAATATTTAATATAGCTAGGATGTAAACAGAAGTTTGAAACATCTTATTTAACATTTTTCTAAAGTAACATATTTTAGTTTTAAATAGTAAACAGGTTTTAAATAGGTTATGTCAAATGTTTCTTCGTTATTTGAAAATCTTATATTTATTATACATATTCCAATGTAAGATAAAAATTATATATACTGATAATTAAGATTTAAAAAATATAAAATGGAAGTTTCCATTTAATTTTAAATTGAATAATTGATAATTTTTATAATGTATAACGATTATTATGTAATTTATTATAGAAGAAAATTGTACGAAAATTAAAAAATTTGTATAAAAAACCTTAAATAAATAAAGGTATCTATTTTTAAGGTGTAAATCTTATAGTTCAAAGATAAGTAAAACATAAGTAGAATATGATTAATATTAAAAAGGAAATTATTTTAAAATATTGATATAACATTAAAATTCAGTTAAAACCATTTATATTGTAATTTTTTAACGTTATACTTAACGGCTATATATGTATATGCAATAATTACTGCAGAGTATCGAATATACCGAATACGAATTTTGTTTACAAATGGTTGACATTCATTTACGGTAGTGCGTTTTTAATTATAAAGATGTCAAATCGAATGGAATATATAATTTTGCCGTGGGAAATTGAATTATATATACAACATCTACAAATTTCAGAACTTGAAGATGTTGGAACGAAAGGGTTAATTTTTCTTAAACATTACAAATATTTCTTACACAATATAGCTATAACTTGACCATTATTTTCAGCTGGTTTGAATTTCATAAAAAGTTGATGTTATTAAACCAACAAAGCGTATTAGAAATTAGCGGCTTGCGAGAAGAAAGTACTAAGGAATGGTTTGTTTCTTTTAAAAAGGTAAATAAGATATATTTTAATAAAACATGCAACTATCTGTTATGTTAATATTACTTTCTTCCCGTATAGATTCCTGTCCTTATATACGAAGCTATACAAATTGATATATGGAAACATAAAGTATTTCCACTTTTGATTGAAATAAATGAAGAACCAAAAAATACTTTTATGCTTTACACTGTATTTTATCACGAAGATATTGCCGTTTCATTATTAGAAAACGTGTTGTTTCATTGTGAAAGTGCAGAAACTATAAATGATTCTGCTCTTGACCTTGTCGATTATGCTGTTAAATCTGTATCTTTACTCCTCGATATGCCTGTCATCGAAATTTATGAAAATGTAAGAGACCCAAAGTAAGTGAACTGACACTCGAATTTTTATGTCATTTTAGTAAGAAAGTAATATTTTACATGCTGAGCAGTAATGATAGTAATTGTTGCAATTAGCTCATGTCTTGAAGAAATATTTGAGAAAAAGAAAGAATTTGAATTTGATATTGGTATACGTTGCATTTCGATTCTCCGTTACTTGGCCGAATACGTAGATAGTTTACCACTGTGTGTATTATCGCGATTGTTAGCTACTCATGATGTGCCCTATTTACTTGCTGAACTCATTGAAAGACATCCGTGGAAAAAGGAAAGTACAGAAGGTAACTATCATTACATAAGTATAAGAAAATTCAGAGTACAATAAAACTGTTTACTCTTCAGGTGAAAATATGATATATAACAGTGGTTGGAGAAAAGTAAAGTCAGGTGAAGAAGGAAAAATTTCTAAAATAGAAGGACAAGTTTGGCTTGGTTTAAGGGAATTATTGCTTAATACAAAAAGTGCACCTTATTATGAAATTACTGATCATAGGTTTTCTCAGTTATTAAAGGTATTTTAACATTATACATTGCATTATACGTTTAACATTATATGTGTTGTATTCAAAGAAAAGAAATTATGTTTTGCGTTAGTTACAGAAATATTTACACGAATGTGTACTGGATCAAATTTCACCTTTAATAGATCTAAAAAGATGGTTAAATTATTTAAGTGTATCATCACCTAATGGTAATGCACTGCGAGCAGTAAATGTGGAACTTATACCACAGGTTGAAAATTATCCAATGAAATATTTGTTTAAATTTTTTAAAATATTAAGCAAATAACCAAATTGATATTTTACTAGATAAAATCATCAATAATAGAGAAATATCATAAAAAGTGGAAAAAATTAGCAAAACATCAATCAAAATTTATATACACTACAGACGTTGATTACATTAAAAATGCTGCTCAAATTTTAAGCGATGCATATGATTTAGACAAACTGGATTGCATCGATGTTAAAGAATGCTCTTTATGTCATGAAGAAGCAAAAAAACGTTGTTCTAAATGTAAAGAAGTTTGGTACTGTGGAAGGTATAGATTTTTTTCATATGTCTATAAAATAGTACTATTTTTTATTAAAACAATATCGGATCTGTTATTCCAGAGAGTGTCAAGTAAAAGATTGGGTGAAGCATAAGAATATTTGTGACAAGATAACAAAAAACATGGAATGTGAGAAAGACTAATTTCGAAATTTGTGTCTGAAAAAAGAATATTTGATTACATTTTCAGTATTTCTTCCAAGAAATAAAGAAATTAAAAATATAAAAATATTGAAATTAATTCCCCTATTATACGAATATTAGAAATACTTAGGATTAAATAAATAATACGTACGAATTTATATTAAATATTTAATTAAAAGATCTTAATGTACAGAGCTTTGTTTCACATATTCCATTACCACATCTTTTGCAGGAGTGTCTTCTCCAAAGTCCTAAAAGTAAAAAGAATCATTTAATAGAAAAGATTATTAAAAAACAATTAAGTTACTAATATTAAATTGTTAAAATCAGGCAATTATTAGGCATTATTACATCATAATTCGTTAATTAAATGGGTTCTCTCAGTAGAGGGAGCCTTTGCTCTCATCACATAGTATCATTAAATTTGCACATTGCATTTAATATTAAAAAGTTAATTATATTTTTATATGTAGTACAATTTATACCTTTACAACAACACAGGAGCACCCAACAACTTTTCGAGCTTTACCAGCGCAGTCAATTTTACATAAACCAGCCCATTCACCTAATTTCTTATTATTGTCTACACGGATAAAGGGAATCTGATGTTCATTGCACAATGCTTGTACTAGTTTCTTATACATAGGTTCATCACAATTTTCTGCCAAA
The DNA here is from genome assembly GCF_024516045.1 of Bombus affinis. NCBI lineage: Eukaryota > Metazoa > Arthropoda > Insecta > Hymenoptera > Apidae > Bombus > Bombus affinis. Next base: position 4,829,874 of record NC_066347.1, on the reverse strand, counting down.
ATGCAAAGCATGGCTTGCCTCCTAGAATATAATAAAAGAAATATAAACAAATATAATTTTAATATTATACAGGCTATAAAATAGAATAATTCTTTAATATATCAAATAGGGTTATAGACAGCATTATTAAATTTTGTAACGGATTGCTTCTCAGTAGAATGATCCTAATATATAGTCATATAATGATATATAAAGGTTTGCAAATTTGTTATTTCATGAAAATATATGTAAGTTATTTAAGTAAATCATTCAATAAACTCACTTGTCTAGTGCTTTGGCAGCTTCATGAAGACCATGTACGACACCATCATGAATAAGTGCATTTTTAAGAACTTCTTGAAGGGCTGTATTTATATCCATTGCACCTCCTGCTGCCATTGCAGAAGGCACATCGTCACTAAGAACAAAAATATAATTACAGTTTATTTACTTGATTCTCCATACAAAATTGTTGACATAAGATTTTGTGGTTATATGATAACTTTATGTAAAAAATTAATTTCAATAAACATCAATATTCAAAAACAGTTTATGAAATAAAGGTAATAAATGTTTACTATCGTAACTTGATACTTTTACAGCTTTAAATTAAGGTTTTTAATAAAAAAAACCTTCATATCAATATCTTTATAACAAACATACAAAACACTTACTTCTCAACGTCTGACATATTTTTGAAGGACTAGGGAGCTGAAATAATAAAATGAAATTAATGATTCTGATTCTAGCTTCACATTTTAAGATATTTCCACGTAAAAATTATGCTGATGGTATTATAATAAATTGATTTCTAAGTCATCGCCTTCCAGCGTGCTTCTACTTACCTTTTCTTACGAAGAAAGAGAAATGGAGTTCGAGTACGTTATATTCAGGTTACGTCTACGTTAGCTCTGATTGGCTGAGAAGGAAATATAAGTGACATCTATAGAATGTTTCCAAAAGTTCATAATTCGTCATTTTGCACTTTCGGTAGGAGAGAAAATAAGTGTTCATACTTATGGTTTTGGTTGTAGATAAGTATGAGAACGACAAAATCGTGCAATAATGAAATTAATTGTTTTTATGTCAGATAGGAAAGTAGATATGAACTTTTCCATAGAATCGTGTAATTAAATAGGGTCTTGTAGAGTGAAACTCAATGGGTTTTTGTCTATACTAGTGTGCAACCAAACTCCATCCCTCCAGACCTCAATAATCCTAAGGAACTGTCATAAAACTAAGCATTTGTATTGTACCGTTAGGGCCCTTAATCGTTATTAATGCGTTATTAATCGTTATCGAACGCGACTCTCCGCGAACGGTCGAACATATAGATTCTTGTATATACTAAATAGCAACCACACAGGGTATATCCCCAATTTTATAAATTCTTGTATATGCTAACGTTTGTTCCCTTCAGTACTTCTTCGCATGGTGTAGCACTAGTCCAGGAACAACCAAGACCATGACTGCGTGGGTACTTTCATTTCCTCTCTGTATCGGTAATTTACGTTCCATTAAAGGTTTCATTTATTTTATTATAGATGCCGTCCTATACCTCACCTATGATATAGAATGAAACTTGAATGCATTTTTTTAAAAAATGAGATGGATTATAGAAAAGAATGAACAATTAAAATGTTTAGTTTTGCATGGCTTTATTTTCCTAAGGTAACCGTTAAGCATCTTAACATTCATTAAATAAAAAATTATGCTTACAAACTGTACATTCCAACATTAAAGAAGTGCATATAAATACAATTCCTATCCAAAACTTTAACGGAGACATCACTATTGCTTTATGTATGCTTATCTAAATATCTTAATATATTTATATATACAATAATTTTACTCTTCTCTACCAATAACTATACCTACAATAGTTAGGTACTTAATTTATCTGTTGTACGTATTTATTTTATAGTTAACATTTATCTTATATATTACACTTAAAAAGAACCATTAATTACACGCGTATAATAGATCTACCAATAATTAATTATCGCTGAATGCTTAACAAAAAGTTTATATAATCTTTCTAAATAACGTTGGAAATTATCTATTCCTTTAAAATCTTTAAAATAGCAGTATAATTTACAATTGCTTTTATGCACTGGTATGCCTATTGCATATCCTACGCATGATCTAATTTAACAAAAAATTGTTCACGTTGTCACAAATGAAAAACAATGAATTCTTTATGCTACGTTGGTGGAGAGTATCTGTGGTAAGGCCAACAATAATGTGGTGGAGGTGGCGGTGGTGGTGGAGGCGGTGGTGGAGGTGCCGATGGATGTTGCGAACTCGATGGTCCTGTCGGATACAGATGATGTGTATGATGAGGATGACAATTCGCGCCTGTACCTCGACTCGATTGAGATGCCTCCAACGTGACACCAGCTTGGGTCTGACAAGCCATCATCAATCCATGGAAGTCGAACTTGTACGCGTATCGTTTCCCGTGCACTTTCGTCATGATATTTTTGTCGTAGTAATATCTGCGAAACAAATACATTTGAAATATAATACAGTAATAAAATAACGAGTCATATAGATAGGTAATAGTGAATAATAGTAACAGCGATAAAAACTGTAAGGTAAGTTCATTCTTTTTCATGTAATCATAGGACGCACCTTCCCTTCAATGGGGAAGGTAGGACACACGAATTCTTTTCATTGAACGAACTTAAGTACCTATCATATTTCAAATTATATATGTAGATTACTGTAGGTATTGTAGGTTGACCAACAATAAGTGAAATACGAACTATGTAAATAGAATAAGGTGTTAGTATTAATACCATTACTAAATGTTTTATTGGTACATATAACGGCTTACAACTCTAAAACTAAAATCAAAAATATTAAAGATGAAGTCATGGAGAGTAAATACAGTAGCTATCTTACTCCGCTAAATGTATAGACATCTTTTCATATCTACTGCGTAAATGTAAATATATTTAATACTTTATCTACCGGAAGCCTACTAATAGGCTTTTCAATGCTAACGCTTATCGGCCGATAACCTATTAATCAGTTTTCCGATGCCAACACTTACCGACTGGAAGCTTTTATATTTTATATTCGCTTGTTAGTAACTGTATAATAATTCGTACATATCCTTGCAAATTTAAAAAATTTTCATCGTTTACCATGGATCAAGATAAATGAAGATGAGGCGTTCTGCTTAGATAATTTGTCAGTTTGTGGCGTAGTTATTTGAAAGTATTATACATATATTAGTTTATAAATAGTTATATTACATAAGATAAATATAATAATGCTACCGTGACAATTATAAATGATAATAAAATTGCACTGCTTTGAAACAAAAGAAGTTAGAATGACATAACGAATAATCCCTCACGTTTTGATTTTAATGTTATAGAGTTTTACAAATAGGCGCGTATAGGCTTCGCGAAAGCTAAAACCGGAACGGTACTACCGACGTGTCCATGCCCAACTAAATTGATCGTTAGTAAGTGGCAACCTCAATGGGTAAAGTGTTAATATCTACACCAAAGTAAGTACTTACATAAACATTTAATACACTTCAAACATACATATGAACATACTTATAACAAAAAAAAAAAAAAAATTAAAAATCAGAAAACTCGTGAATAAAATTTCCATTTGATTTAAGAAGTTCAGATTTCTATTTACCTGAGTGCTCGCGATAATTTGTCGTAGTTCATGTTCGGTTTGCTCTTCCGTTCGCCCCATCGACGCGCAACTTCGTCCGGATCGGTAAGTTTGAACTCGCCGTTCGAGCCCTCCCACGCGATACAGGATGAATTGGACGAATCCGAGAGCAGCTCCAGCAGGAATTGCCAGAGTTGAACCTGTCCGCCTCCGACCGCCCCGGAACCCACAGCTCCAGCTGTCGATCCAATCAGGGAGCAAGTTCGTTGGAGGAGGCTGAACCTCTCTGCGGACAAGAAGCAGAAACACGCATGCACCAACAGGCCGTGATTTCCTCGAGGTCGATTCGTCGAAACCTTGAGAGTATAGCGATGGTTGCGATCATCCACTGCCTGTTATCTCTCCTCTCTTCTTTTATGTATTTAATTTATTTCATGTTTGTTTCAACAGTGCTTTTCTTTGTGAGTCTAACCGAAGTTGGGATTTGAAATTGTACTGGACGAAAAAGAAGGAATCTTGGTAGCTGCGGAGGATCAGAGGAATTTGACGGCATCAGGATCATCTTAAGAAAAAATTTATCAACTAATGATATTAACGAGGTGATAAGTTACGGATTGTAGGATGTAAACTTCTTTTTCACAATTTTATGTTATACGGTGTAATCAAATGAGTTGTAATTTATCAAGTATGTTTATAAAGTTTTATTTTCATTCTTCGTTTTATTATCAATCTTATTATTGTGTTATATCTGTTACCGTCAGAATTTTTGTTTTAATAATGTAATTTGAAAAAATTACTATCTTGTGTCTTAAAAAATCACGTTAGGTTCAGGTGCCTAATTTTTCTCCCCCGAAAACATTTTTGGCAGTTATCCATAACTAAATCAAAATTTTTTAATCTGAGGAAATTTGTATAATTACCTTGAAAACTTAGTAACGAAAATCCGTAATCAATGTTTTATAAAAGTTCATACGAACAAAGTAAAAAATATATATGTAACTGTATGCATTTTCTAGTTGTTAAGAAAAATGTTCCTAATTTCGTTCCCTTACTTTTAGCAAAAAAATGTTTATATTATTAAAACCACGACATAGTCAAGTGCATGCGTACTCTGGAGGTAATTCAAAGCCGATTTTCTCAAAAACAAAGCCTCGAATGAAACAAATTTGTTCCATATCTTCGACTTATTTTCTCATGTACGATCACCTCTTTCAGGTTGTACCATCAATATAGGGACACCCTGTATATATATGAGACAAATGATGATTCTATACAAAGATTATATACAAATTACTTAATTTGTGATATAAATGTGCACAGCTTGTAGCACCGTTCGAAACACCCGGTGCATCTAACCCACATTTCTGTCCTCATATCATTTGAAAATTGATTGTCACTTATAAAACAGACCACATTTTCATTTTCCTCGCTTGATGACTCTACTTCAAAATTCTTCCTGAAAACACGCGTAGAACAATGAAATTAGACACAAAGCTATTTTTTAATATAATTGCCAGTTCTAATCGATACGTGATAGAACGAGATCGCCAGTTCGGAATATAAAAATATACTATAATAAACTATACTACACAGCGCCAAAAATAAATACTAGAGTCACATACTTTGGATTTTGAAATACAACTTCAAATATTAAGAAATAATATAGTGCACTAGTCGCGAGAAGAAAAAGCGTTACAGCAGACTCTGAAACGACGAATTCCTTTGTTTTTTCCGTAACTTAAGCAACGGCATTTCTATTTTCTATTCCAAGCGATTTACAAGCTGGGACACCTAACAACAAAGATCGATCAGGGGACGAAATTAGGCACGCGGACAAAATTTTCGCTCCTTGCCCTATTTCAATATAATTTGAATGGCGACGAAAATATCTATAAAAATTACTTACATGAAGTAAATTGTTATAATATTAGCATACAAAACGAAATTTGATAGATTAACTCAATAGAGTAACTTAAATTTTCTCTCGTAAATTCTTTCTCTACAAAGTTTTATTAATGTGAAAAAAGTATTTTCGTAAATTTTTAATTCGCGAGAAAGTTAACGCTATATAGTAACAGATACCGTTGTAAAGAATGGCAGCTGCCGAAGGATGGAATCTGGTGTCCTGCTGAAGATGCAACGGATGTGTTTGAATCCTCCACATTACGCGTCGAACTATGTCGTCTAATCCTTCACCGCGTGAGCAACGGTGATCGGCTGGCACGTTATCAATCTCATTACGGCGGTACGTAATACGAAAATCATCTTTCTTTATTGTTTAATTTTCCAATTTTTTCGATATTAACTCAGATTTAACATTTATTTTCAAGATAATTTGCCATAAATTTGGAGATCGATGAGCATAAACGATTGTTCTAATAACAAATTTTATTATAACGATACAGTGATCTATCCGAGATAAAGTTCCATTTTTAAATTAAAATACCATAACATCTGATTCACAAGCGTATCGTATGAATCAAAAAGAATATAAATATTCGATTTCCCTGGATCCGAATCATTTTTTTTTTCTTTTATCTAACCACTTCTAACTTTAACGTTCCATTAAAATTGAAAAACGGTACCTATTATGTATCTATACACTACATCACAATATTGTGTATTTAAAGGATCAGTGATAATTTAAAGTTTTCCCGCGATAACGAGTAAAGACAGTCCTAATTTAAAATAATAAAAATAATATAATAAAAAATAAACCACATGACGTATTCGTTGACGTTTCTTTATACGCACAAATTTGTGTACATATATGGACGTATCGTACGAAATTTTGATCCGCGATAAAGATAAAGCGTGAATTCACACAGAATAAAACGCACCAGACGGAGGACAGAGAGTAACTGAGCGACCTTTGCCCCCGGTGATTTCAGCCCTTATCGCCCCCACTCTGACTCCCGCGAACGGAATGCTTTTACACGTCTGTACAATACTAACTCCAACCACTTTCTCATTATCCTAAAGATACAGCTACTACAATTAATAATCAAGTTCAAATTTAAAGAATTTGACATTTTCAAAGTTTTTCAAATTTTATATCTTTGTATTAATAGATACTTTCATTTTTGGATACACCCTTAATCTAATTCTTTAAAAAAAAATTGTGAAAATTTCTTGATTAAAATAATTGCCTACTTTCGTTTTTTTCCGACAGTTGTAAGTGACTTTTTCATGAATTTATTACTTATTCGGAGTTTGATTGACTGTTCGATATCCTTTCCTTCCCTTCTCTTCCTTCTTGTCTTTATCAAATGTAATTTTACGAAACCTACGTCACTTGAACGAAATTATAAAAAAAGGAAATAACATACCTGTATCTATCGTACAACGAAATGAATAATTGAAACCGCCGACCGTTTTCGCAATGTAAATTCAGAAGTATGCACGAAATCTGATTTCCAAAATTCTATAAACCTATTAATTTATATTTTCTCCGAGCATAAATCTTGCCTATACCATACAATACAAATTCAGAATTCCAAAAGCGTTGTTTCAAACGTCGTTTTAAATAACTTCCAATCAGTTTCCAAAAATTTACGAAAGAATTTTATAGCTCGAAAAATGAAGTCCAGACCACGTATTTCTTGTAAGCAAACATTTTAAATCTTATTCAAATAAAGATCATTTTCGATCGATTACCGCAAATCTATCCGTATAAATGATTCTCTTCACCTTTTCAGATAACCCAGTAACCTTTCCAGAAAAAGAAACGAAAGAAAGAATATATGTGTATATGTGATGATTTCGCTTGATGCAGGTTTTAAGGCGTTTTCAGTTTCGCGGCGTACGACGATGACGCCTGAAATTATCCCGTATACGCCGGGAGATTCGGGGGATGTTTCGCGCTCATCAAGAAAACAATATAGCCGCACCCCGTGGCGAGCTTACCATCCCTAGCACCGTTAGAGTTTGCTATCCCCTCCCTAGACAGTGTAGATGGCAAAGGAGAAGGGTGGCAGCGGTTACTGCGAGGCCGTAACCCCAGGGTGGCGGTGCTACCACCTTTCCGCCGCCCTAAACACTCGATGGTTTATTCATGAGAGCTCTCTCACCACGATAACACTGATTCGTTTAATAAACGGCCGCTGCCGGGCGCGGAGTGTGCCCCAAGAGCACCTACAACGTTATTCAAACGGACGATATATCTCGGAGGCTTACGCTGCCAAGACTCTTGCCTCTTCTCGCTTTTCATCCGTCGTCGACCAAAAGGCGGATCGCTCTTTTTCTCTTACACCAACTCCGTATCACCTCTAGTTACAGCTCCTTGCTCGCGCGCGCAAAACGCTTTAACGCGAATAACTTTTGCACGCTTCGAGCGAAGTCAGAGAGGTAAGTACTTTTTGTCCCAAGTTCTGCCTCCACGTTTTCATGTGTGTTGATTCCTTTTTATCTTTCTCTCGTATTAGAACTATGAAATCTGATTGAATTGATCATATGGTCGGCGCGATAAAATTATAGAGGCAACGAAGTGGAATTTATTATTTGTATGAACGTATTTTTGTATTTTCGTAGTTGATGGAATTTGGATTTTATAGTTTTGAAAATAATTACGGAACTAATTCGATTAACTCTGTGAAATGAATTTCGAGGGAATTTTTTGTTGTCAGATCTGCTTCCACGTTTTCAAGTGTCTTTATGCTTCTTATCTTTTTTTTTCTCTTTTGTATTTTTAAAGTTCATTTCCAAGTTTAACGGTCGAAACTTGATTTTTTTTAAGATCGAAATTAATTATACGTATAAAATTTAATTGCGCTTCGATTATTTAATATTTGAATTTCTTATTTTCGATTTGATAGAATTACGGAAAAAAACAAAATTAAATATATTGTTCGTGATCAAGGTAAAATAAAGAATCGATAATACAAGTGATCAAAATCTAGTTTTCATTAAGTCGGAAGTCCGTGGTGGATGAAAATAAACGAAGGGAGCAACGAGACTATTATCGTCTACGATATTTATTTTTCTGCCGGACCTTTCTTATCTCTAATAGATCGCGTCCTCGTTAAAACCTAAGATAAGGTTGAAATGTTCGCCAGTGGACTAGGACCTACCCTAGGGAACTGTTAGCCTCTTCCGGTCACTTTCAATCCAACCTGGGCCCCTATTAACCTTCCCTAAGCTCCATGAATCGCGCGTCATTTGGATTTACTGCAGGAATTCAATCCGTATTGCTCAGCTACACCGACTTTTACGAATTATAATAAATGACATCGATATGTTAATTTCTAACTTTGAAAAAACACAAGAACTTATATTGAACACCGCTTTATATGTTCTACTTATAAGCACAATTAATAAATAATTTACTAAGTGGGATATGTTACTAATTGCATAAATATTATATAACAGGTATTATATCGAAAGCCTATTATAAAATTCGCAATTTGTCAGGGTACTATAGCTAAATACTTGGAAATAAAAATAATAGAGGATAATATTATATAGTTCATTTTGTGAATCAAGATAATACTTATGCTCTTTTTACCTTGGATACGGTACAATAACACTTGTTGTTTCATATATCGATAACTTGAATATTGAAATTTATTACAATCGTTAAAATCTTTGTATTAAAAACAGCATGTTATATGAGTGGAAAAGCTGGAACATTTATACGCTTTACGTATATTACGATTATGGTTACTTACCATCAATTTTCTCCTCTTGCAACAAATCCGGCGTTTGTACACCAGTTGCCTGGAATTGAAGGTAACCAAGGTGTCGTGCCAAAATTTTTCCACCAGGAATAGCTTGCCAATAATCAGACGATAATTTTAATAGCTCTTTGCCAGTTGATGGAAATTTAATTGTACTCGGTGGTGGTTTTATGGAAAACACCTGGCTGCACCACGAAATCCAGGATGCAATGTGGTTTGAGTTCCATTCCGACGGATCTAAATGTATAATAATATTAATTCTTTCGATTAATTTCTTTTTCAGTAAGGATATCTTCCTTATCTGATGAACGATTTCAAATATATACTGTATTTCTATAGTAGATAACAATGATCATTTAAATCCTATAATTATCATCTAAATACTCTCTTTGTCTATTCCAACGAATAATACATTTAAAAATAAAAATAGTTACCAGATGGAACCATCACGGGCTCTGATTCCATATCGTTTTCTTCGATTGTTTCTCCTTTTACGACATTTAATTCGCTGCCACATCCATATTGATTCTTAACCGGTGGCATAAATCTCAAGCTTGCTTGCCAACATATCGTCAAATCATGCATTTTTTTCAGAATCCTACATTCGTCGATAATAAACAAGAAAGTTGGATCCCTTAATAACTATATATTTGTATCTTGTATGTTAAAATATCTGATCTTTCTCGAGTGTCTTTTCTGCATGTTTTTCGTAATACGAAAATTATATCCTTGTCGATCCGCTTTTGATCTGCTTTCGATTGGACTGCTTGATACAATCTTTCGATTCGTCCGCGAGAAATTGTCATACGGTTTCATTTCCCACGATCAGCTTATATGACTCGTGATCTCCACAAACTGTTCATGATTCATCGAGTACATATGCAATATGTAGGTGTAAGAGTGTAGGTATATACATAAGCTGATCGTTTATTTTTACGAATCACTCCATATTTTAGGATCGATATTCTTCTTTGAAGTACCTAACAATGTACATAGATAACACTTTAGAGTATGCCCTCTCAATCTAATCTTCAACTTGTATCTGTCATTCTTAGCTTGACACTTTGTATTAACAGATATAAGTAATACATCTCGATCAATAAGATTGATCACATTTGTTTATTTTTGCTCAAACATGAATACGTATCTACAAATATTTTTTAAAAACAATTTCATTTATCTCTTTCTGATATTAGATTTGATTTTCTTTTTATAATATCAAACTTGAATCATGCTACTTTTCAAAATTGCTCTCAAATTATTTTCGTCGAATTCTAATCATCCAAAAATACTCTTATGTGTAGCAAAGCAGCAGGTAAGTCACTGTTGAAATCGTTGTGACTCGCGTATCGGTCGATTCATGCGTTTCCTTGAAACGAGCCACGTGCGTCATCGGGGCTCGCCGATTTCTCCGATGAATCCTTGCAGCACCACTGACCCTGTGTTGTATCAGTTTCGAACGAGAAACCGGATGGTCTACGTTCCCCGTTTCCCCGGATATAGACACTTGAATAATATGGCCAACGAATCGAATGTTCCAAGTGTTAATTAACAATTCGCGATAGTCGTCGATTTTGAGAAATGTGTTCTGGTGTAATGAGTTAGGGATGCACTACTTAAGTTGAGATAATTAGGAGTATTTTATGTTATTTGTAAACTTGTGAATCGTAAATACACTTTAACGTGCGTTAAATATTAAATATTAAAATATTAAAATATTAAAAATTAAATATTAATATTAAAATTGTTAAAATTTCAAGTACATATAGGTATTATTAATATCTACATTTGTGTTGATGATAACTGTGTGATAATGCTTATTTTAAGCTAATATGCAAGTGTTGTTTATTTTAAAGTGGTAGATTATGAAAAAGATTTTTCTCTGCTGCCTGTCTTACTTTTAAAATTTTGACAGATATTACGCAATATGACGAAATACATAATTTTATTTGACGTAAGTAAAGTCGAAAACACTAAAACATGTATAGTTTATGTATGTCTCTATGATAGTTGTTTGTAATTCAGATATTACATATGTTTAAATCTTCACACAAGCAAGATGAAACGTAAAACTGAACACAAACAGAATAATTATGTATATAACACCATACACTTATGACTAATCTATACGAAAATTGAACATAAAATGTGTATAATTAATTCTTCCGTAGATGAACAAAAAGTGCTCAAAAATGTTAGAAATCAGCGATGGTAACCAAAGAATAAACGAATTCAATTACCACCAGTCACACGTGTTTCTCTGTCATAAAACATCACATGTCACACAACACGTCTGACACGAAAAATTCTCACACTATTCTTCACTGATTGTCACTTAGATTCCTCTTCTCACGGATGACGACGCGCGAAGGTTGATGTAGAATTGCTGGTAAATTTTCCAGATTGTATCATCACGTTCCAGACGAACACACTGTCCGTGAATGGAGCTGGTGCTGAAGGTCCGATTGGCGGAGTACGGATTCCCGGAACCAAGAAGGAGACCGGTCGGTTTCGGGGCGTACATCGCCAACCGCTGAATCACGTTCAATCGGCCATCTTTACCTATTTTTTCTTCTCTTTTTTCTTCTTGTTTTAAGCGATCAGACGAGTCAGCCTAACCGTTCGCGATGTAACCTTTCGAACGGGTTGCCTAACATATTTTTTTGCCCATTATGATGGAGTTCCGTTTGCGGTTTTGCGATTCTATTGGCCCCAAAATGGAATGGACGCGGTGCATTTCTCGTGATTCGCAAAGCTTTTAGTGGCAACGAGCAAACCGCCTTCGAAAGAACATCTGCTCGTTAAAAAAAGAATCGAAATTCCTTCGGTGTATCATTTATCTCTTTCATTTTCAAGGATGTTGTAGAGTAAAGATGTTTAGATAGTCATTAGTACGAGTAGAAATTGTTGGAATTGCGCACAAGGAACTTTTAATTTATAAATTTGTTAGAGCACAGCAACGTTATGTTATATTACTAAAAAGACTGAGAAAATTAATTTATATCAATATGTTTATATATCATATTCTGATAGTTCCGACGGGATTTATTTCGAAATATTCATACGTTTATTTATAAGGAAAGATAATTCCATATGATAAAAAATTATTATTTTCTTATCTGCATATTTACAATTTAAACAATCAGTCTGACGTAATATTCATTGTGTTATAATTACTATTAGGTATTTTATTTTATTTACTATACATAGTCTTCGCCTATCAATTTAGGAGGGACTTCCGGTTTTACATTTTTCTCTTATTTCCTATATGAAAGTAACTCTCACACTCTCCCTCTCTTCGCTTATACCATATGCATTCAGTCTACAGACTATTGTTATACTTAATTGTAATAATAAGTATACAAATATTTTGTGAGACGTCCTACACAGAATGTTCGGCTACAGGTGTCAGGAAAATTAAGGGGTAACTTTTGAAGTCTAAATAAGACGAAAATCAAGAATGAAAAAATTGTGTTTTCGGATTTGTTTTTTAGTTATTGACAATTAAAAATCGGCTACAGTATCCCTGCATACGAGCAAACCTCCTTACACGAACGATGGGAGATCAGTCTAAGCAGTGGGGCGTACAGTGATCCTCAAACCGAACGACACATAGGCAGCAGCTTACCTCGTACAAATCGTAGAGAAAAAGACTATGATATTCAGGGACGTAAACGACCATTATGTAAATTGAACATTAAACCTGGTTACTCGAATCCAGTTACAGAAGTTGACAAAGTTAATGTAGAAGATAAAAGATTGTTTCTGGTACGTTAGAGTTTAATGACTAGTATATACTTTTATATTATATATGAAATAATTATAACAGTTATAATATAACTGTGACAACTATACGAGTCATGACAAAGAAATTATGCATTACATAACTGAAATATCATTTAGATCACACTTCTATCGAATAATCTTCCACCACGACTTGCAAAACAGTTAAGATGAAGAAGACATTGGAGAGATACTGAACTAGTATGAACTTACTATTCATATGGTATCCTCGATTAGTCGCATTTGATATTCAAACATAGACATGGGTTACCGAAAAATGATAACCCAAAGAAAGCTCTTGTAGTACACAGGTGACCGAAAGAACTACTGGTTTTTTATTATATTGATATATCAATATAGTCAGTGGATACTCTTGCATTTGTAATCACTTTCCACACCATTTTTCATCATATACATTTTGTGAAATGTTTATATTGTAGAAATTATGAAAAGGAAAAATTAAAAAGATTATGCTTAACCAAATGTGATTTATAAGTTCAGTATGATGTATCATATCTTCCATGAGATCAGCTGGCCACGCTTACATGTAAATTTGCATGGGCACAGAGTATATGTAATTACATGTTGTACTCTCTCTCTATGTTATACACAAACTTACCACAATCATTGTAATCCTACATATAGTCAAAACTAACGTGCCTATCGTAATAGCATACAATACCAAATAGCGTAAATAACTAATCACTTCTTTTGCGTATCTAAGAAAAAGAAAAATCATTTATAAACTATTAAATGTCGTTAATTCATACGTTTATCTAAAAAATAAAAAACCATATATACTATTTAATTCATATATTATAAAATATTACCTTTACCTTCTTAACAGTAACCTCTTAACAGTATTTGCTTTTTCACACGCACACAGTTTAGAACAGTTCTGGAATTCCAAAGTAAAAACGCTACAAATAGACTTAATGCACATTAGTACTTATTCGATTACACGCTACAATCCGTTGTTGAAACATACATCTTTTGATATCAAATAATAAAAACAAATGAATAAGCTTGAAAAAATACTTAAAATACAAATTAGGGACACGAATTTAATAACTCACTTTTTGATCAATTTGATCAATTTAGTTAGTCAAATAAATTAAAGCAACGTTATTAAAAAATAATATAGAGACAAAGAGAACATGGTATGTCATTTAAATAATCATTTCTCAAATATTTCATTTAAATAATACCCAAGCCTTGGTAATTAGTAAGAACTTGGTATTAGTAGGAAAGCCCGTAGAATATAAAAGGTAACATATGCGTTATAGTATATAGAATATAATACATACCTTTATTCGTGATTTAATTCTTAATCACGGTAAAAATATAAATCCCCAAAAATCATGGTATACCCATGATCATAATCATTGGTCGCATTACATAACTGGAGCGTGCGACATTAGACAGATACAATAGGAAATTATTATGAACCGATGTCAATATTCATATAGCAAAACTAAAAGTTCTTTGCAAAACTAAAATTGCATATGTGTAATAAGCTACATACTCAGTTTCTCTGATAATGGCTGTTATTCGCAATACGAAAAGCTATTCGAACAAAGAACGAACCGTTACTCTAAACATCCAGGAAATCTATCAATACGAGTTTCTTTTAAGACAAGCCCACATTTGTCGCGATATTATCGTTGTAGGTAGGGTTGAAATCGATATTTCATGGAATAAGTGTATTTAGCAGCATTCTTCTGTCTATTAATTATAACTGATACAACAAAAAAAAGAACAGTAATCAAACGTAAAGAAACTATAAACAGAACAATTCGTATGATACCCAGATTTACTCTCTGGCAATGTTTTTATCTAATTCACGTACGTTCTAAAAAGGTTCCACTTTAGAGGCATAAATATTCTCATCGATACAACTAGTTATGGAACTCCACACAATTATCATTTTGTGATTTCTAATCTCGACTATTAGCCATTTAGGGCACATATATCCACAGTTATCTATCTCCACACAACTATCCTTTTGTGATTTCTAATCTCGACTATTAGCTATTTATGACACATTTATTCTGGCTCGTCTTGTACCATAGCACGCAAACCGGTACAGAAGGACAGGGCGTTGGACATAAACTGCAATCATATCAATTCGTTATTTACGTATATATTAGTCTTAATTAAGCTGTTAACCAGGAAAAGCGTGCTAACTTGAGAATAGCAGTCTTTTTACTTAAAAGTCCTCTATATTCTTACGAATCATTTTATTTATGTTATTAATGAATTGCAAGCACTAAAGTCGACCAAAATGTTTTTCTGTGCTAATCTAAATTTCCGTGGACACAGAAGTTGCTCATTAAAAGGTCAACAGATTAATTCATTCGTTGTTAGACCACCGACGTTTATATACTTATACCAAGTACAAGAATGCAAATGATATATAAAAAAGAATGTAAAATCATATATACCAAAAATGTCTTACCGAACAAAAAAAGCGCAAGGTAAGCTCTGGCATTAAACAACCGACACTAAGTGTTACTGGCTTCTGATAAACTAATACGTTCAGTATATACTTCCGCATTTCTAAAGACTGTTCATACCATTTCATATCATACGCACTTCTTGAAGCGTTTTCGCTCTAGAAATTATATAGTATTAATCATACGTAATTAATTATGCTTAACATAACTTTATCTATGTAAACAATTACGCATAGATACGACTCACTATATCCTGTACTAAATCAGCTGGCCACGCATACATGTAGACGTGCATGAGAGAGAATGAACTGTGACTCACGAACTCCATCCTCGTAATTGTTGGGGTATCCTGTTCACAAATTGCATCATCGATTCATTATGTACTGTCTTCAAAACACTACATATACTTACTATAACCAATATAATTCCCAATCCTGTCACGAAAAATGTTGCTAATGACAAAAAATAAAATACCATAAAACGAAAACAGCCGATCACCTCTTCTGCGTATCTAGAAATACAATCACTTATAATAAATACAAATACATACGATTTAAATCGTACATTGTAATATGCTATCCCTACCTCCTTAAATATAATTGTTTTTTAATACAATAGATCAACATAGAAATATTTGTAGTCGCCTCGAATTCCACGGCCAAACATTCGAATCTTGCGGCTGTGAACCACAGTAAAAGCGCACCAAATACGCACATGCATACATGTGCAGCGCATGTGATAAAAAGGATAATGTAATGTAGGTTAATGATAACGCTTACTGCCGTATAATTAATTGGAAACGGATATTCTATACTCAATGGAAGTACAGACGACAGGAATAAAGTTCCAAGCGTAAAACAGAGTGCAGCTATATATAGAATGACTACATAACTGCCGTAAAAAATGTTGCATTTAGCAATATACGCGTCGAAAATCTCTCTTTCGTACTGTTTTGCCTCGTTAATACATTTCATCATTTCCCGAATTATACGCTGTAATAGATGTTACACAGTAATGTTTGTTACAGGAATTAAATTCATAGAGAACGCGAGGAGAGACTTACTTGCAAAGAGTCGCTCTTCTTCCAGCATATGAAAGTCTGAAGAATAAGTTGCGCGGTATATATCACCTGGAAGATACATCTAAAAAGAGCAGTCATATTATCGAGGTTTAAGAAAAACGAATATATCGAAGTCACGAGCATCAGAAAGGCGTTGACAACGGCACTGATTTGTAAAATTCTAAAACCAAGGACTTGACTTCTGCTACTGTCATCGGAAAGCGGCCAACAAAAGCTTAAAGCTACGCTGAACCAAGTAAAGCGAATTACCCCCTCAGGTGTTATTTGTTTCGACATAATCTCAGCAAAACCATTCGCTTTATGAATCGAACTAAACACATTTTAATTCGCGCAATAGGGAGAAACGTCCAGGTTCTTGGGAGCCAGGAAGTTATTACTTTCCCTTGAACATAACTACGTAATTACAGTTTTACCGTTATAAAATTGTCTTGTATGCAGAAGCAAATCAATAAATGATATGTATAATACGTAGGAATAACTCGTGGGATAGAGACCCATCGGAACGTATTTCTTCTCCTGCTAAATGACTCGACGGTAATAATTATTGATTCCATTATACATTGGCGCGATATGCGTTATTAGACAGCTGCAGAAGGAAGCTATTTCGCAACAAGTTTAGTATTCATAAAACTAAATTGTAGTAATATGTGTTTTTACGAAATATCGGCACGTTACAGATTATTAGACAAGTGCAAAGGGAAGTTCTAACACGCAAGGTGCAATAGCAAATTTTTATAGCAAAACCTCTTTAAAAGTGCAAAACTGCATATATGCATTAAGTCACATATTCGGTATCTCACGCGACAGCTTACTTGTGATATAAAATGGTACGAGTAAAACTAAAACCGTAGTATTAATCTAAGATCCTAGAAGCTGTATCGATCTGTGTTCGTTTAATAATAAATCTGAATTAATTTCTGTAATATCGTTTATATCCTACACGAGAAAATATAGATTCTATCTGTTAATCAGCATCGGTGACAAGAAATAATTGATAACCAATAACCATAGCAGGAGCAATTGTTACTTCACCAAAATCCATAACGTAAGTAATGCAGCTGTTGTAATATTAGTCTAAAGTTACATTTTATCAAAAATTCTTACTCGTTCGTGCATGTACGTATATTCTAAAAAAATTAAAGTTGTAATATATATCTATTTTCATTAAAGTAACAAGCTACGAACTTCATTCGTGATTATTTACCATGTCTAATCTCAACTATTGTGTCTTCAGAACACATTTATTGTGGCTCATCTTGCATCATGGAATATAAAGCGGCACAGAAGGAGATGGCATTGAACATGAACTCATTACGCTTAAATCCTTACATTTCATGTATCGAACTAAACGCGTTTTTATTTGCGCAATAGGAAGGTACATCCGGATTCCAAGGAACTAAGAAGTTATTACTTTTTTTGAACTTAATTACTTAATCACAGTGTTATATTGCTGCTTGCGACCTAAATCGCTCCAGCTTTGTTGGCGATGCACGTATGTGCTGACAAAGAACTAATTGGTTCAAAGAACCATCCTCGTTCGAGGGAAAGAAAACACTGTATGCGGTTGACTATTTAATAGAACTATTTACAGAATACTGGGAGCTGTCCAGCAATCGTGCCTAATATTGCACGCAACTATTCTGTATAATCTATCTTGTCTTTTCTATCTATATAGAATATCTAACAAAGTTCAACTGTCCGAGTCGTTCTGACTGCTTCGAATGTTCTATAGGTCTTAATGACAAAAAGGCGGAAAAATGACCTTTGGCTTCTACTCCGCAGCTAATTTCAGAGGTATGGGAGTCGGGTGCAAGCGATGTTGTATTTAGTTGTTGGTGTTTTGACAACTTTTTTGGATTTCCACGGTACCATGTACGTTTACAGCGGAAACAACCCTTGGCCATGAGAGCTGAGTTGCTGCAAACGCACGTGAACCGCGGGTACTCGGAGACTCGATAACTAAAGGTCGAGAGTCTATATTATATATATATTAATAAAGAAATCTTGACGATAACCTTGCTGACTTCTACCTACAGTTTATGCTTGCCATAACTCACAGTTTCACCGTTGTAAGATTTTGCAAGATAAAATATGCATATATATATATTCTATATGCAAGAGTAAATCAATAAATTATACTACGCATAATATGTGGAAATAACACATGGCATAGAGACTTCTTGAAACGTATTTCTTTCGCTGCTAAATGACTCGACGGTAACAATTATTAGCTTCATTATGCACGACCGCATAACACGCTATTACACTACACTGAAAGGAAGTATTTACGCTCAATATTTATGTAGCAAGACCCTTGAAAATGTATACACGAAACGACCTATTCGAGGTCTCATACAACAAGAGACTCACAACAAAAAAGACGATAAATAGAACAAAAAACCAAGTGTCAATATGAATCCCTAGAACGTGTGTCGGCCCGTGTTTCTTCGACGATCGGACTAAATGAGTTTCTATGATATGATTGTGAAAATTGTTTGTTTTGTAATTATGATTGCCACCAATACGAAAATATTGGAAGCGTTCATCTGTGTGATCCTTATTACCTATGAAACAGATAGCTAATAACCGACAGCCATACCACAAGTAATTGCTGCTGCCAACAAAAACTATACCATAAGTAACATAGCTGTTGTAGTATCCAAAATTATACCATACCGACGATACACACTCGTTCGCCCACGTTCTAAAACGTAAAAAAGTTACAGATTTAATTCACATTTATTTTCATTTCTACACCTAGTTATGAACTTCACAGAAGGAAAGTGCGTTAGATACAAACTGAAATGATATTAACTCGTTATTTATGTATTATTCTTAATTAATCTGTTAATTAGGAAAGGCTAGTTAATGTGTCAAATTGATAATTCCGTGATATAATATCTTTATTTGGGAATTTTCGAACTTTCCTTTCCGTTAGATTTTAATTAATTATCCCACAATTACATTTTAAAGGTACAAAACTGAATGAAATGAAATAAATTTAACTATGGTATTTTCTAATTCCATAATCATAGAAGATTTTTGTTCAGACATGACCTGGTTATCAGGTTAATTCTTCGTCGTCCAACTGCGGATGTCTGGTAGTCGTTTGTATATTTGAAATACATATATGTATGTGTTATATTTTTATAAACTATGTCAGCCAGATATAATAAGGCAGAAACCTTCTAACAAATTTAATTACGCCTATATTTCCTGCGCGTTCTAGTTTTTGTCCATCTGACTACCAATTTTCATAGAGGCAGAAGAGATCACATTTTATTTATTCGTCATTGAATTTTATCCTTCTCTTCACTGGTTCTATCTTTATTTCGTTTCTTTCTTTCGTTCATATAAATCAGACTGAAGGTTCTATTAGTTAATAATAAGTATCAACATCTACGTGGCAGGACTGGAAGAACTGAGGAAAGGACAAGCCGGGCGCATAGTGGTAGGAAAAAGAAAGGCATGGTCACTGGCATATGCAGACGATATTGTGCTGATGGCGGATAGAGAAGAGGAGCTAAAGGAAATGCTAAAGAGATTCAAAAAAATTTTTAAAGGAAACCGAATTGGAACTGAGCACGGAAAAGACTAAGATAGTAGTTTTCGAAAAAAGAAGGAACAAAAGGAGCCAAAGAAAATGGAAATGGGGAGAGTAAGAATTAGAAGAAGTGGACGAGATAAGATACCTAGGGTACATACTACAGAAAAACGACAGTGATGAGAAACACATACAAGACAGGAAAAAGAGAGCAACAATAGCAATGAAGAAAACATGGAGCGTGGGAGAAAGAATATTCAAACAGGACTACAAGAGGAAAATGAAGATGTTTGGAGCATTGGTAGAAAGCGTGGCACCGTTTGGAGCAGAGGTATGGGGCTGAAACATGGAAGAAAGACTAGATACAAAGAAGATATGTGAAATGGATCTTAGGTTTAGATATGACAACACCAAATTATATATTGATAGAAGAATACAAGCTAAGAAATCAAAGAAAAAGCATTAAGAAGAGCAGCAAGGTATGAAGGGAAAGTCTTAGAATCAAAAAAGGAACTAGTAAAGGAGTGCATAAAGAAAAGAGAGAGAAACTGGGGAAATGGCCAAGAAGGGAGAAGAACAAGAAAGAGAAAGAAGGGACTAGAAGAGGTGAGAAATGGAAGGACACAGATGGAAGCAAAAGAAGAGCAAGAAAGGATTACAGCAGACTAAATTATAGAAGAAAAAAGAAAGAGAGAAGAAGAAGAGAGTGGGAAAAGGATAAAGAAATCCAAATATAACATACATTACAGAAAAATCGCCAAAGAAGGGTTACCAAAGTACTTAGAAGGGAGGATGAAGTAGAAGGATAGAAAAATATTAGCAAGATTCAGATGTGGAAACGAGACCAAAGCAAGGAAATACTGGAAAGAAGAGGGAGAAAAAAGATGCAGACTATGTAAAAGGGAAGAAGAAAACCTGAGATATGTAATAGAAGAATGCGAAATAACGGGAGGACCAAAGGACATAAAAAAACACTTAAATGAGACTGGAGAAGGACTAACAGATCTAAAAGCAATAATACAGAAGAGAAGGGCAGTACAAGATGGGGAAGAACGACAGGAAGGAAGTACAGCAAGGAGGCAAAAGCCCAAAAATTGTAATAGTTTTTAGTTATTAGTTTTTAGTTTTTAGAGATAGAATAATTAAGGGGGTACAATATAATAGAGTGGATAAGAGGGAAAGTAGATATATAAGAAGCGAAATAGGTAAAAGAGATGTAAAACCGAAAGCTCGGCCAAAGCCGAAAGACACGAACTAAGCAATAATAAATAATAAATAACAATAAGTAAATTCGTAGTACTCGTTGTGGGATGTCGTGCCAATATCGAAGCCTTTCAATGGTATGTGATTTACGTTATAGATAAAGTAATCTTACTGTAATCAAATATGTAAATAATGTTTATAATATAATAAATAATGTTATTTGTTAATTATAAAGTGCGCAAGGGCAGTCATAAAAGTTAGTTTCACTTATTTAATTGTAAATAAATATTTATTTACCTGATATAATGCATATATTTCTTAAATATTATTTAATGGAAACATTCAATGATATTTATTACATAATATTTATTGATATAAATTATATATTTCTTCATGAGTTTAAATATATGTGTTGTTCAAATCAAATAACTGTATCAATATTTAAATCAAAATTTTAATAAATATAACAAATGAAAATATATATTATACTTTTTAAATATAGGAATTCATTTAACACGTAGTAAAATATATTAAAAAGAATTAATATTTAATTATTTTCTTTATATCAGTAGCTCGTTTGAATAGTCTGTACTGAAACAGTAAACTACAGAGAACACGAATCAGCTGTGAACTGTCAAATTTTTGTATTGTTACAGATTCGTTAACATTTATAACTTGTTTGACTTGAAAATATTAGGGTAAGGAATGGGATTATATGGTTCCTACTTTTATTTTTTAGCATGAAAAGTATTAATAGGTTTTAATATTGAAAATAACGATATACACACAAAAGTAAGGTTAGAAACGCTTGTTTCTGAAAGAACGTTTTTGTAAATATAGGAAACAGGTGATGCACAATGTCTCCTGACCCTACACAAGAACCCATCGAGGAATCATTAAATATACCAAATTTACCTCTTGATAGAGGAATGAATGCATCGGATAGTGAAGATGATGATATAGGAATGGCAGGATATGTACCACTATCTCAGATTCCTGCTGACAGTGATCCGATGTTGTATGAAGATGAAGTATGTTTATTATTTAATGAAATATTTCATTTATATATGATATACTTATATTACACAATTTCTTAATTTATTAGGATGATGAATGGATAACTAACGCAGCTGAAACTAATCAAACACTGAGATCCCCAATATTAGAATCACAGAATGTATGAATTCTTTTAGATTTAAGGAACAATGTTACTGTATTTGTCTTTTAATATTTTTATTCATAATGTTTTACATTCCTTATAGGACTGTATGTCAGAAACAATAGAAGTTTGGTCATCTCCTCACAATCGATCTAACATAGATATGGATGCAGATAAAATCAATCAAGTGAAATCTATGATGGCATCTTTTACTTTACCAATTACAGCATTTCCAGAGTGGGCAAAAGCTATATCAGAAGAACAGTGGAAGGAACAACTTATTGGACGTATTAAAGAAATGCAAAATAGAGAAAAATAAATCTAAATATTTCTTAATTAACTCTTTTATATAAAATTATGTATATAGATTAATACAAATTAAAGCAATCTTCTTTTTCAAGCTATAAACTTGATATCCATTAATAAATGTTAAATTTCCAAATAAGCAAAGTTAGTGTATACATTTAATTGTATACAGTAGACAAATCTGATATCATGTAAACTATAACAAATAAAAATATTTATTTTATCTTAATTAAACTTTCACTTAATATATGTTTATATATGTCCTATATAAGAATATTTTGTATTTTATTATAGTCAATGCACTTCACTTTATAGCACTAAGTTTTTATTTGTTTGTGATAAATGATTACATGAATATATGGTATGATACTGTTCAACATATGAAATCATGCTTCTGCCCAGTCATACACTGCAAAGAACACACTTGCATTAATGATATCAAATAAAGGTACAATGACACTTATAGTTCGAGATCTGCACCGATACTGGCAGCTTTTTTGGGATTTAATTTCAATCGTAAAGTGGCAACATCATCTTCTATTCTTACCAGTTTTCGGAATTTCTGAAAGAAAAATATGATTTAAATTTTGTAAAATTGAGAAATTTTGGAAAAAATTGTATTGTTTAATTAATAAGATGGTTGAAAAAATGTTTAATTAATGTACCTCAGAGTTAGTTCCAGATGTTGTAAACCAAATATAAATCATATATCCAGGAATACATAACATTGAAGAAAGACCACAAAGCCATCCTAACACGTGACTCCACCATGGATATTCATACGTAAGATATTTTACGGGAACGAATTTAATTATGTTAAAAGCAAAAACGCCCTAATTTGAAAGTTTATTTTAATTAGACATGATCAGAAATGTAAATTAACAATTATATGTATATGTCTAACAATGGAAATTGTTATTTTACCACACAAACAGCAGGAGTAGTGAAGGTCCAACATATTTTCCACCAGTAACATGGATAATAACCAATCATATCACGAATTCCATCGTAGAAACGATTTACACCGAATGCCCACGAGACGGCAATGCATTCAAAGAATATTAAAAACAGGAGGCAAAATCCACTAATGGCATACGAATCCAAGAGTTGAAAGACATACATTCCTCCCTGAAGAAATTATGAAAATACTCTTTTCTGTGATTGATTTATATACAATGATAAAATTTAATTTTTATTAATTACTCACTTCAGTAACGCAAGAAAGACCAATAAGATACGAGATAAAACAGACGATTGCTATGAATAATTCCTTTCTTTTTCTGAGAAGACGCGGCCATTCATCTACCGCGGCTGTTATAAAGCCTTCAACTGTACAAAACTGTAAAACATAATAATCGTTTATTTCATTTTCGTCACATTAAAATATTTTAAATTACCTGGCTGTCCAAGCCGATAAGGATAAGCATAAAAAAGAATAAACAAGACCAAATTGATGATCCTGGTAATTCTAGAACTGCAGAAGGATAAACCAAGAAAGCTAAACCTGGGCCTAGTTAAAACATTTAAAAAATATAAGATATTAGCACCAACAACAGATATTACAAGCAGTTTAATTTAATATTAATTATCATAATTACCAGAAGCTGCCACATCCGCTACAGGTTTTTGTTGTTCGTGAGCCATGAAACCAACAACAGAAAATATAACAATGCCACTAAGCATACTAGTACATGAATTCACTGTACAAACAATTAACGCATCCCTAAAATAAATGCAATATTTTATGTGACAACACATAAACAAACGCGATATTAGTTGAATTAAATGTAATTAAAATTATTTGAAAGAAATCTATTACGTTTAAATAAGACGTAAGTTACTCACTTATAAACATTATTATTAAATTTATTGTAACTTCCAAGAGCAACCAATGCACCCAAACCCAACGCATAAGAAAAAAATATTTGAGTCACCGCATCTATCCATACCTATAAACATTTACTAAATTATTGACAGAAGAGCAAAAAAAGTAACAAGATTCTAATACCTCGGGATCACTGAGTTTTGAAAGATTTGGCGTTGCATAATATTTTAAGCCTTCTATTGCCCCTGGTAGGCTCAATCCCCTGACCAATAAAACTGCTAACAATGCATATGGAAATAATGATGTAAAGTACACAACCTATACAAAAATTAATATCGATTATAAGTCAATTTTACTTATAAATTATAAATAATTATGGAATCTTACTTTTCCAGTCCACTTCACACCTTTCCAAATACAAAAATAACACATGATCCAGACGATAGCCAATGTACCTGCTAGTTCCCATCTTATTGAACCTATGTTTTCTATACCATCAGAAATTTGAAGAGTACGCCTCCTTTTTAGAATAAAAATGATATATACGAGTATAGAACAAGAACTACAGTAGGTAGTTCTTCTTGTGTCATACAAACTTACTCCCAAAATTCTTTCACTGGATCGTTCAGTAAAGTGTGGCTTAAATTACCAATCGAAGTAGAACATATCGTATCTTCTTCTTCGGGCCAACATAACGCCTCTAAACGTTCTGAAGATGTGAGACAATAACGTGTATTCCAAGGATTGCCGCATGTTCTCCATGGCACATCTATGTACATGTTTAACTAATATTTAAAAAATTCTATTTGTTGTGCAACCGTATTAATATTATGTATGTTATTTTCGTACCAATTCGTAAAGAAACCAAAAAGTAAAAAAGTGCCCACGCCAATATAATGATATAATATACGTTAGTCCAACAGGAAAGTACACAAGTGGCGTATCCAATGCCTGTTTGTAAAAATATTTAATGGTGAAGTAGTAGCGAAATGTTTAAGCGGGTATAATTAGAAATATAAACCTTTGAAAATCGGAGCTATCTTAAAGACACCTAATCCTCCTATAGTCATCATCTGTCCTAATGATAACTCCATTAGGAACATGGGTACTCCGGCAAGTGCAAGAGCAATAAAATAGGGAACCATAAAAGCACCACCGCCATTTTTATAGCAGAGGTAAGGAAATCGCCATAAATTTCCTAATCCTATGGCCAATCCTACTACGGATAGGATAAATTCGATCTTAAAACAAACAGACAAAAACAATTCGACATTAATAATTAATTGTCAGTCATAATATAGATACCTGCATGTCCTTTTTGTTATACATTTTTGTTGTTATAATTCATATAAATGCTTTTTATATGTTCACCTTACTGTTCCACATTCCTCGATCAGGCAATATTTTGGTTTCTTTAAAAGCCGAAGATTGCAAGCATTGAATCGCCTCAAAACGAAAATCTTGCTCTTTACCGCCATTTGAGACTCTTAAGGGTGGTTCAGCAAACAGAGCTTTTAATTCTTGAACAGGATTCACTGGCCTACATGGCAGAGGACTAGTGGACCTATCTACTTTGGGTATCTTAGAAGACCCGCTCGAAGGCATTATTTTCTGTCCGAAATACTAAATCGATCGAATTCACCTCATCCTATTAATTCTTGTTTTAACCTGTAAACAAATATGAATTTCTAAAGAAACCTCTGATAATTGGCCTTCTGGAATTCTTGAATATTTAGAACACTGAATGTCCAATTTACAGCCATTTAAACGTTCAAATCTTGGGTTTTTCTTTAAAATTCGAAAGATTAATGTCGTTTAATTTATGTACACTTTTCATATGTCTAATTAAAAAGAACGTGGACGCTAAATAAATTGTAATATGCAGCAAGTGAAAGATAACGCGATCATTTCTGAAGAACTTTGAATATTCAGCAGTCATCGTAGTTACGTGAGATACTTCTACACAAGGGTCTTGATGATGATGGATGACAGACAACGAGCCACTTCCGGGAATCACGTTTGTGAAACGTTGTTCCCATCGAACAACCTTGTCCTATTTTAGATTAATCATCGGTGAAAGAAACGATGTCATCGGAGATCATCACGTGGAACAACGAACTATGCGATCGGCGGACGTCTCGTCACAATAAAATTCATCCCGATTTAAATTTTCAATTTGCCATGTAGGAGGTAGAAAATTATTCATTAGCAATTCTGTCGTTCCATTTCAAGTACCTACTCAATCCACACTTGGTGAATTATCATAATTACAACTGAGAAACATATAAGATTCGTCCAACTTCCAATTGTAAACAAACTGCTGTATCGACAATCATTAACGAATTATTCATGGGTGCAATGTCCTTTTAATGATACCATCCTCGGTATAAAACAATTTACAACTTCTACACTTCAATTGTGTAATAAGCTCAATTGTATAGTGACTGACTTGAATGAATGAAGATAAATTAATCTTTAGGATATTTTCAGCCAATGTTACTGTCACCCTCAACGATTATGTCAATATACAAATAAACCAATAAACGTTAACGTAATACAATTTACGATATAAACAGAAATAGCAAAAATAATATTTAAAAAATGTGAAATATGAAACGAACGTGCCAGGACGTTAAAATAAAAATAAATTCGCTTATTTTTATTAGAAGACAAAATCCTGCTGATTATATCTTTTTGTTGAGACATCTCTTATACTCTTCCAGTAACTATATAAACTATGTTTTACGTATAATAACAAGAAAGAAGATACAACAAGAAGAATCAAAATAGGAGAAAATCACTCAAATCGAAAAACACATAACGTAATGTCAAATAGACATAACATAATACACATAAAATGTTATGGACATAACCACTGACTACTTAAGTAGTATCTGACAGTCTATCGACAGTCATAATGTCTCACGGGAAAGGATACTCCTTTTTTGCAATACCGTTTAAACAATGTACGTACGTGCACAATTTCACGAGTAGATATGAACTGAGATTTTCACTGGACTTATATATCGATAACAGCCGTGAAACGTCGTAGGCGAAAGAAAATTGATGAAGCGTGTCGTATGTCGGCCCGTGTCGTTACGTTCACAAATCGCGCTTACGTACGATGAGTGTTGAGATTTCTACTGTGCCCTACAGATCTACCCCACAATGGCGTTCAGTCCCCCAAGCACCAACACACCTTCGTTTCATTCAACAAATTAGTGCCACAGTGTCACTCTATATTTAGGTGCACTATGTGAATGGTGAGAGAGCCCCGGAGTTCGCTAATAACTGATTGACCACACCGATGGCCGCGAATTGCTCCCTTCTTTCAAGAGTACATTTAGAATGCACTGAACTACACTTGATCTTGACTTCATACATCATCAAGTTATTCTAAAGTAAAATACAGTTGGGTACCGATTTCATTAGTAAACGATTTATTATAGATTTATTCATATATGATCCAATAGATTTAACGATAAGCATCAGAACATCTGCAAAACAATTAAAAAAAGAAGAAATAGTCGATATATCATACTGTTTTAAGGCACGAAGGAAAAACAGGTAAAAATGAATGCACGATAAAGATAAAGAATAAATTAAAATGTTATAAAAAAAAATAACACATTGGGGGTTTAATAAGAATGATATCAAGGAGTACTAGGAGTTATATCGAAATATTAAAATAATGGAAAACGGAAATGAGTTATAAAAGAATAATAGCCGGAAACATTTTGTAAACTCTCCCTTCCGGCTAATTGCTACAATTTCACGAGTAGAAAATAAGTGTTTGTTTAGCTAAAATTGAAGGAGAAAAAGATTGTACAAATAAACATTCAAGATAATAACAATACAATATGTTCAACGCGAAAATTATTTTATTAAACAAATTTTCGGATACTTTTTATCTAGGTATAGCATTTATTCTTTTATATATACAACAATGTTTTTATTTTATAAAAGTATTATAAATATAATTCATTAGTATATGGAATATAGAACAATGTAATTAACTCATACATAATCATTTCATTAAATAATAAAATTTTAATTATCTGTCATCCATCGTATGTCTACATAAATAACATATTATTTTGTGTTTACTATTCTCAAATTGTTTAATTAATTATACAAAATACATTACACATATACTTCTAAATTGTACCTGCAGAAAATATCTACAATTTCAATATGTAAAGACTAAAATAATTTCTTATTAAAATTCTTATTAATTATTATTTGAATTTCTATTAGTTACTTGTTCCTTTACAAAAATAATAATTAAAAAAGATAATTTAATGATTTTTATATACAATAATAGAAAAACATACATTCGTTTAAATATTATGTAAAATTTATTTGATTTAATTGCAATTTTAAATTTTAAATTTTAACTTTAAATTTTCATATTTAAACTGTCGAACTACAATAATTTTGTCACGTGACGACAATCCTTACTTCCGATTCGCGCCAAAAGCCGGTAACGACGACACCATAAACTAATCCAACTACTTTATAGGATAAATAGTTTAGTAATTATTTCCATCTCTTAATCGTAAACTAATTGTGATCTTAAAATGGTTGGAAAAGGAAAGATGTATGTGATAAAACGCGGTATGTTATAAACTTTATTATTCTGTTATTATGTCGGGTAATCTTAATGTAATCCTATTACGAACCTAAGTTATTATAACACTAATCAGTTTTTCTAATTATTAGATGGACGTAAAGAAGATGTTCATTTTGACAAAATAACATCCAGGATTCAAAAGTTATGTTACAATTTAGATATGGATTATGTGGATCCTGTAAGTTTACTTATTTTCAGATTATTTATTACTTAATTATTTATTTCTTAATATTTTATATCTTTTTCATAGTCTGCAATTACTTTCCGTGTTATCAGTGGTTTATATTCAGGTGTAACCACTGTTGAATTAGACAATCTTGCAGCTGAAACTGCCGCAACTATGACTACTAAACATCCAGATTATGCGATATTAGCTGCAAGAATTGCAATATCTAATCTTCATAAAGAAACAAAGAAAAGTTTTAGTGGTAAGATAAGAAATATATTCAATTCATTTCTTTATTTCTTTTTTAGAAATTCAATGTTTTGTTTTTATTTGAATCTTCCCTTTCCATTTATAGAAGTAATACATAGCTTATATAATGTAAAGGAACATTATACAAATGAAGTTAGACCTGTTATTAATGAGAAATATTACAATATCATACAAAATAATGCAAATAAGTTAAATTCTGCGATAATTTATGATAGAGACTTTAGTTATAATTACTTTGGTTTCAAGACACTTGAAAGAAGTTATTTATTAAAAATACAAGGGAAAGTTGTTGAAAGACCACAACACATGTTAATGAGAGTTGCAGTTGCCATCCATGGTGAAGATATTGATAAAGCTATAGAAACTTACAATTTTTTATCAGAACGTTATTTTACACATGCATCTCCATCACTTTTTTTTGCCTGTACTAGGCAACAGCAAATGTCTAGGTATATTTATCAAGATTAAAATAAAACGTATTTATCCATTCCAATGTAATAATCTAATGATTATATTTTTCAGTTGTTTTTTACTAACAATGAGTGATGATAGCATAGATGGAATTTATGATACATTAAAAAGATGTGCACTTATTAGCAAATCAGCTGGTGGTATTGGACTTAATGTACATTGTATTCGAGCAAGAGGCACACCAATAGCTGGTACACTTGGTGTATCTAATGGTTTAATTCCAATGCTCAGAGTATACAATAATACAGCTCGATATGTTGATCAAGGAGGAAATAAAAGACCAGGAGCATTTGCTATATATTTAGAACCATGGCATGCAGATATCTTTGAATTTCTAGATCTTAAAAAGAATATTGGTAAGCTACATGTTTGTCTCTTTATTTTGAAAGATTTTGATTACCTATTTTAATATTCTTATACATAACGTTTTATATCTAATAATAATTGACAGGTAAAGAAGAAAATAGAGCAAGAGAATTATTCTATGCTTTATGGATACCTGATCTTTTTATGAAACGAGTTTTGGATAATGGTGTATGGTCTTTAATGTGTCCACATGAATCTCCTGGTCTACCTGATGTTTGGGGCGATGAATTTGAGGCTCTCTATACGCGGTAAATTAAATTAAATTATGTATATTGATGATACATAGTAAGATATATCGACAGTGTTGAACATTTTTTTAAATAAATACATATTATTTTTAGATATGAGACTGAGAAAAGATATAAACGTCAGATTCAAGCGAGAGATTTATGGACAGCTATTCTTATTTCTCAAGTTGAAACAGGAACTCCTTACATGCTTTATAAAGATCATTGTAATCGTAAATCAAATCATCAAAATTTAGGGACGATCAAAAGCAGTAATTTATGTACAGAAATCGTACAATATTCCAGTCCAGATGAAATTGCTGTATGCAATTTAGCTTCAATCGCAGTGAATATGTTTGTAAACTCCAGTAATCAGACATTTGATTTTGAAAAACTGCGAAAAGTAACAAAAATTGTTACTTGTAATTTAGACAAAATTATCGATGTGAATTATTATCCGGTTCCTGAAGCAAAAACATCAAATTTTAAACATAGGCCTATAGGTATATAGATATTTTTATGTGAAATATCAAGAATACAATATTCATATAGTTTTAATATTTTTATATGTATTTGTTATATACTTATAATATTTGTTATATGTATTTATATTTATTAATATTTGTTATATGTATTTTAGGGATTGGAATTCAGGGTCTTGCAGATGCATTCCTTTTAATGCGATATCCATTTGAAAGTGAGGAAGCACAAAAACTTAATATCCAAATATTTGAGACACTATATTATAGTGCATTAGAGGCTAGCTGTGAACTTGCTGCAGAGAAAGGTACATATGAAACCTATGAAGGTAGTCCAGTTAGCAAAGGAGTAAGTAAATCAGACGTAAAAATATTTTACTTTGACAATTAATTTATCATCATAGCATTAGTATATCACAATATATAGGCTAATTATTTAGGTACTTTCAGATTTTACAATATGACATGTGGAATGTTACTCCAACTGATTTATGGAACTGGACAATTCTGAAAGAAAAAATTGCTAAACATGGAGTTAGGAATTCTTTATTAATCGCCCCTATGCCAACGGCGTCTACTGCACAAATCTTAGGAAATAATGAATCTATAGAACCATATACCAGTAATATTTATGCAAGAAGAGTTTTGTCTGGAGAGTTTCAAGTCGTAAATCCTCATTTATTACGAGATCTGACTGAAAGAGATCTTTGGGATGAGAATATGAAAAATGAAATTATAGCAAATAATGGTTCTGTACAGGTAGGTTTATATGTATATATATAACCTTGATAACCAGGATCTGACTATCTGTCGTCCTGATTAACTGGAATCTTGATTATCCGAATCTCGGTGTTCAAGCACAGATGCCATACGCGATACAGTAGTTCTATACCTTTAATTTAACTAAATCCAGGATCAAATAGTTCCTTCTTTCGAACAGACCATTCTTTACAATATTATTATAATAGATTTGTTTTGTTATAGAATATTGAACGTATACCAAATGATTTAAAAATGCTTTATAAAACCGTTTGGGAAATACCACAGAAGGTAATCTTAAAAATGGCAGCAGATCGTGGTGCATTTATAGATCAGTCACAGTCAATGAATGTTCATATGGCTAAACCAACAGCAGAAAAACTGACTTCAATGCATTTTTATGGCTGGAAGATGGCAAGTACTCTTAATTTAATCTTTATAATTCAAAATTTTATATAATTATTTTAATGAAACTTATTTAAATATACAAAAACACCTTGCAGGGTTTAAAGACTGGTATGTATTATTTAAGAACGAAACCGGCAGTAAATGCCCTGCAATTTACAGTTGATAAATCAAAATTACAAAATACAATCAGTACTACTTCTAATCAATCTGTTAATTCTGAATGTAATAATGACGAGGAACTTAATTCTACGGAAAATAAATGGTTACAAAATCAGAGTAGCGAAAACATAGAAGCTGTATTCGCATGCTCTCGTGAAAATGGAGATGCGTGCATGGCCTGTGGATCATAGAAATAAATTTTTATAATTGTAAGTTTTCTATACGGTTATGAGTATTATATATATTTAAGCATATTCTTTGTAATACTATATAATTTTGAAAAATTTTAAAATAAAGCTATTTGCCCTTGATTTCATGTATTATTTCTTTACATTGTAACATTTAATATTTATTATTTGCACTGAAGATCTCGAATAAATTAAGATATAAAGATTATAATTTAAAATTCCGCGCGAAACAGGGTAGTCAACTAAATCCAAATAAATATGGATCACTGTTGTGTTCTTTATATGCTGCTACAGTCAAGTGTTCGAGAACAGCGTCACTACGGTAGTCAAGTGAAATGTCAAAATTGTAAGCGTGAAGACGTACATAGTTGCGCATCAGTTAACTGTTGTGTAAATTTCGTTAAAGATCTAGAGTGAATATATTCATTTTGGATTCATTTGTGAGTGATTCGGCATTTGAGCCGATTAAGTATGTAATGATCTTATTTTCTGATCAAAGGAAAATAAAGAAACGTTAATAAAAAAGGATTCTTCTGTAACGAATTTTGGCACTGATATCCAGCTGATGCATTTTAACATATTTGACAGTTGAAATTGCGTAATTGTTGCCAGGATTTTCTTATGAGTCTTTTTACGCAATTTATCTAAATTGCCGTATAGAATGGCGGATTTGGATGACTTATTTCATTTAGATCAATACATAGGTCCAGAATCTCTTGCAGAATTATGTTTCCAAGTAATCTGCAAAAATTTAGACATTATCTCAGTAAAGGATAAGTGTGAATATCGAAATCTTTTAAAAGGAGTGGTTTTCCCAAGCGAAATATGCGATAAACTTATTGAATACGTTTTACGAAACGATATAAACGAAGATCATGACTGTTTCTTTACGATTTTCAAAAATGTATGGATAACCAAGCTTAAACGTGTCAAAGTTGTAGGATCCAATATAACCGATGATTCAGTACAGATCCTTGCAAATCACAAACTTGTAAGATTAGAACTTACAGATTGTCCTAATTTAACAGATCGATCTATTGATTACATAAATGCAAATGCAGAAAATTTGCATACTTTAATATGCCGTGGTAGTTCTGGAATTATTCCAGAAAAACTTACAGGTAAGAACTCTTTACTACTAGAATAACTTATAAAAAATCTATAGTTCCATTGTCAGGATATTATTATGTTGTATTATACTTTTCTTTATTGATATCTATTAATAATTAAAATTATGTTCAATTTATATCTTATAAAAAACATAGATATGCTATTATGAATTAATGATTAATAATAAATAGTTCCTAATAAAATATTTATTTTGCATTAAGGTATGAGTTATTTTATATTATGAATAAAGCATTTATATTATTATTTTGCAGTTTAATGATTAATATATTTAGAATATCTTATTATTAATATTATTTGCATTTAGTTGTATCATAAAGAAAAATAAAATATAAGAGATATTAAGTTAATGACATATAATATATTTATTTAATAATATATAAAATTAATGTATATACTTTTTAATTATTAGTATACCAGAAACAAGGACATGTATTTAAAATACCAAATCTACGAACCTTGGCTATAGAATATGTTCAAATTTGTGCCTTGGATTATAACATACTCTTGGGTGGATTAACAAATTTAACAAATTTAGATTTGTCCAATAGTTCTGATATGGGCACCTTTGATTATTTCCATTTGGTTCCTAATTTAGTATCCTTAGTTTTATATAATGTTAGAATTATTTCTCAAGCACAAGCCTTTGTTACCAATATCTGTCACTTGAAACATTTAAGGTAACTGTTTATTTATATTTGACTTATGGTATAATAAAATATTGTATTTAAAATTTTTAATTCAATGTTTTTAAAATTAGGCATTTGGATATTTCTCAAATCCATCCAGAAGATGGAATATTTGCAAATCCTAATACAATCTTATCTGATATAGTAAATGGTTTGCCTCAACTAACTTCTTTAGATATTAGTGGGACAAATTTAGCAGGAATAGAAATTGTAGATCGTAGAATACAAACAGTTGAACATTCTTTCTATTCTGACATATATAATAATAATCTTTGTGATATACCAGGTCTTATTTCAAGAGTGGATAGACCTTTACAATTTTTAGGACTTTATGGAGCAAATGATGCACCTTGTAGGCGACGTAATATTCCAGCGAAATTGGTAAATAATAAAAGCGATATTTTATAACAAATACATAATAATATTGTATATTTTATCATTTATTTTTTAATTATTCTACTTTTTGAAATTCTAGATTGCAGGAAATGCAAATGAAGATCAAATATTGGTTGCAGCTCATGTTTATATGAATAATAGAGAAGATCTAATGTTAAAAGTGATAAGTGATTTATATCATATGTACAGATATGAAAATTGTCATAGGATGGATCAAGCACTTTGTGCAGTATTAGAAGCAATGGAGAAATATCCTACTCTGAAAGATATACAAATATCTGGAAGGTATTTATATATTATATGATTTTTGTATACTGTTATATTTATCATATATTTCAAAAAATTGAGTACAGCTCGTATTGTTTATATTTAACAGTGCAGCACTGTTTTATATTGTAAAAATGAAAGAAAAAGGCGAACTTGAAGCAAGATTAAAAAGGAGAATTGTTCGCACACTTCTTGTTGGAATGAGTATTCATAAAAATGAAGAAACTATGATGCGTAATGGTTGTCTAACATTATACCAATTCCGATTGCCACAAGATGTGGTATGTATTGTTCTTGTTACTTGCAGTAATAGCATTTGTAGTTATATCGTAAAATATATTTTAAAGAATGTTACTAATTCTTATTTACCTTTTATTAGATGTCACACTATGAAACATTGGTGAAACTACTTTTGCATTTAGCTAAACATGCACAACAGGAAAGTTATGTTCAACGTATTGGAATATTTCTTTTAAATACTTTGGCATGTCAAGTAACAGGCAGAGAGAAGCGTTTATTAGGCGATCTAGGTTGCATAAAAACAATGCTTGAACTAATTAAATACAGAGTTGAATCTAGAACATTTGATGATGTTATGGAAGTAGCTTGGTCAACTATGTGGAATGTAACTGATGAAACTCCTATAAATTGTCAACGATTTTTTGAAGAAAATGGCATGCTGTTATTCTATAGATGTGTGATGGTATACAATATTAATCTTACTTATTAATAAATAATTACTAAATAAAAACAATTACTTTATGAATGATTTATTTTTACAGCAATACTCTCGCAAAGAAGAATTATTAAAAAATATGATGGGTTTACTTGGTAATGTAGCTGAAGTACAAAGTCTTAGAGTGCATCTAATGCAACTACCATACATGGTAGTTTTCACAAATTTAATACGTACTGTCAGAGAAAGCATTGAGGTTTTTTATACTTATATATTGACAATATATTTAATAATTATATTTTTACAACACTTAATATATTTTCCTTGCTATTAGGTACCATATAATGCAGTCGGGATATTAGCTCACATAGCATCTGATGGTGTTGAAGCATGGACAATAGAAAAACCTAGTCGAAATGTAGTTCTTGAACTTATGGTTGAAGCTATTGAACGATGGGATATATCATCAGAACGTAACATTAATTACCGTTCATTTCTACCACTATTACGTTTGGTAGATATTTATCATACACCACAATGTCAACATTGGGCGGTTTGGGCTCTTGCTAATCTTACAACTGTTTATCGTGAGTATATAGATTGCAAAATTTTATTTTATTTTAAATACAATCATTTTTCCATTCTATATATTCATACATACAAATATCTTTTTGAAGTTTTATTACCTTGCAACTTTTATTAAAACTATAATTATTTCTTTAACAGCTCATAAATATTGCATATTAGTTATTCGAGAAGCAGGAATTGAGAAACTGAATACTTTAATCTCAGATCCAAGACCATATGAGCGTATAAAAGAACTTGCCCATATTGTAATTGAAAATTGTAGTCGTTATAGTAGCAACTCCAATGACATGAATGTTCATCCCCCTTTAGATGAAGACTATATATATAGCTCAGATGGTTGAAAGTCAATTTTCATTATCATAATTCAAACACCATAAAAAGTAGAATGTTTTATGTCTGTAACAAAAAGTCTCCTAAAAAAAAGAGTGTGAGTAAGATTATAAAACTTGCTAAATCATTTGTATGTTGGTTTGCCAAACTGTAAATTTAAAATTGAGTGGTCAAACAATCTTACTCGCACTTTCATCACATAAACATTTCATTACATATTTTATTTATTACATGTTATGAAATATGTTTGGATCATGGATGCAAATATATTAATATATTAATGATATTATTAACGAAAGAGTAGTTAATTTAATAAAAATATTTTTGATGTTCATAATCAATCTATTATAAACAATATTCAAATTTAAACGCTTTTGATTTATGTACATAACCATGTTGTATTATAAATAAGAACAAATTAAGAGTAGACTGAAGTTATTTGTTTAAATAATAACAATAACAATATCATTATATATATAAATAGTAACAGATTATGACACATCTCAAACTTATACTAAGTTTCTTATACTTATGTGAATTCTTTGTAGATATTTGTATCATAAATAACTTTATTAGTTGCCATTACATTTTATTTGATGAAAAAGATTTAAAATAAAAAGATACATTAGACTCTATTATGTAAATAAAACTAAAATGAAATAAGCTGAATTAGGTTTACGAATTTGTACATCTCTATTATTAAAATTAAAATTCTTTGCAATAATGATGCTATTGTCAAAATTAATCTGTAAAACAAACATTATAACATAAAATATACATTTGTAGATTTTAATAATTGATTTACATAACTAGCAAAAAATCTGCGTGAATAATTATCTAAATGATTGTTATTGTAATCGTTACATAATATTAATGTATGCGTGTAATAAATTGCAAAAATTCTTGATTTGTTTAATGTATAACATAAAGTTACATAAGACTGATTTCCTCTTTATTTTTTTGTGCCCTACAATTCTCTTTATTTTTACTACTTATATGATTAACAAGATAATTTTATTTCTGATAAAATATTGATCACTTTAATTTTTATATGTGTGTATATAGAACATATGCAAGCAGTAAGAGAATGACTCTTACGAAATTTATATTTTATTACTTAATACTTAAAGATTTGATAATAACTAATAGCTAAAAATTATTTATTTGTTCTCTTATATAAAAATATAAATTATTTGGTTTTTATGTATATAAAAATATTTAATGTATCTATTGAATTTGCCAAAGTACGTAAATATTTTAATGCCATGTTAAGCAATTTAGTTTTTCAAACTGCAATTCCTTCAGAATATACTATCTACAATGAACAAAAACTTAATTTTCAAAAAATATTAGAATAGCATAAAATGATATATGTTTATTAAAAATTATGGATTTAGTGTTTATTAGTTGCATACGACAAGTAAGTCATTGAATATTATCAAAACGTGTGTATGAGTCAAGTTGATGCTAACTTCCGGTTCGATTCCTTCATTCCGAACGATCGTTAGAATTTGGAAGAAGAGTGACGCCACAGCCTTTAGGGAAGACGACATTTTACGTGAATCGGGCGTCCACGGCGTGTCTGTGGAATTTCGTGCCAAATACTTAAAGTTTAGTGTAAAGTTTCGCTTACTAAAATCTCATAAAGGAAAATTCACATACTTTAATAAAGTAAGTATTATCTTGCTTATATAAAGACGATTTCTTAGATAAAGTGATGGTTCTAAAATTCTCGCAGAGTGTGGCCATTAATTTGGGGAATAAAGAAGCAAGTTATTGATTTTCACACTAGAAATACTATTAATTTTTGCAAAAGATTGTATATTTTATCATTCGAATATAAATATATCGTTTCACGATTATAATATTTATTAAATGTGATAAGCGTTGAAGCACTTTGTTCAAAATCATGTACAATTGCGAGCAGCATGAAATATATATTTTAATGATGGTATTATGAGGAACTACATTTTACAATGTAGAAATGTTATCTATTAAAATATTTATGTATCTTGTAGAAAAAATTTGTCACTATTTTAATAATTTAAATAGGTAATGATGTAAACCTTATTTTTATATATTATTGTCGATTTTGCGTTGAAGACGATATATATGAAAACTCTTTTAAATATTTTGGTAATTTCCGTGTCACATTGCATAAGAACAATAAATAGGTACAATTAATAACTGAAAGTTATAATACATATGAATGTATTTTAATGTTGTAATGCAATACATAAACATTCCTGTTTTGTCTATAGACTTTTGACACCATATCTGACATCTATAACCCATCTATAAGTCCTAATTATGAGTTATAGCTACCATAAATGCAGGTTGGTAATAGATTATGCACATGTAAATTTATATCCGCTTGGATTTTGTATTTTGTTATTTTATATTATTCATGAATATATGTATATTATTTTCATTTAATATACTATTTTTGTTGTTGTTAATTAATTTTTTCATAAATTTTGATCTTAAACTCTTTCTATCACAAATATAAGATATACTGTGTTAAATATCAATGTCATTTAAATATGGTGTTTTTTATACTTTAATATCATTTTAGAAAATAATAAAGTTAGATATATAAAGCTCAGTATTAATTATAAAAAGTATTTTATATATTTGTTATCTTTTTTTTTTTTTATAGCTCTAGTATGAGTTCTCGTGGCCGTGGATTTAATTCTCGAGGAGGCAGTTCTTATAGAGGAAGAGGAGGTGGTAGTGGAAATGAATGGAACAGTGGATCCACAGGAGGAAATATGTCTAGCAGAGGAGGTTATTCCTCATCTAGAGGAGGCAGATTTAAATATTCAACTACTAGTTATGATTCACGTTCAAAGTATAATTCTGGTTAGTTAATATTTGTGTATATTTAATATAATTCTTATAACCATAATAACAAATTTATATTACCTAATGTTTTATGAACAGCATTTATTTTATAAGTAATATTAAAAATTATTTATATTTATAACAGGAGGGTCTGAAAGATATTCTAGTAGAGGAGGAAGAGGTGAACATTCAAATAGTTATAAAAGACCAAGGGTAAGTATGTAAATAAATGAATTGTAACCTAAAAAATTGTATGCATAGAGAGTGACATAAATATTTGAAACATTGTTATTTTATTTAGGAATCTTATTCTGGAAGGGATGAACATCGATCATCGAGTGATTCAACTCGTAAGAGGATGAGAAGTGATTCATACCAGGTATATATTTTATACATATAAGCGTAGTGATATTTTTATTGCAAGACACCTCAAATAAGCGTTAGTCTATTTTGTTTCAATCTCCTGCCGTGCTGTGGTCAAGAATCATTTTTTCATCTTGAAAGCCCTGCTTCACAAAAGTTTTCAAATTTTTTAATTACATAGCATGTACAAACGATGGTCCTGAAAGATTTTCACTAATGAAATTTAACTATGAAATTTTAAGTATTTTGTTCCATATGAAAGATATTTTCAGGACACTCGTCTTAAACATTTACATTTAAAAAAAATGAAACAGTAGGCAAGGCATTCATAAGTCGTCATACTTTCCTTTCAAGCGACGAGCCAACGGCTACTTGAACACCCATTCTTTTTGCGTTGGGACACTACTGGTGGAACACTGCGAAAACATCACATAATTAAAAGATGAAATACACCTAGATGGTACTTAATTATTGCCTGCACACAGTTGCATTAAATATTGAGAACAACCTGAAAAGTATCTGAACCAACAAATGAATAGATATATATATATATATACATATACATATAGAAATATGAATTTTAAAATGCCAACATTACATCAGTATTGTTCTCTATGTAAAACAATATGTGCAACTAAACCAGTTTCCTGCACAGTGCAGATCAGTTATTGAAATGTTGAAAACATCCCTGCATTGCCGCACCGCAAAAATTTTTAACAAATACTGCTCTATACAATTTTCTAAATTACATCTATTAAAACTTACCATTGAGATAATGAAATAAATTGTTAATAATGTCAAATCATAGATCTTTCCAATGTAAAGGACATACATCCTAAGTTATGTTCAATTGAAAATGACTGAGAAACATCAACCTTTTTTAAATATATATCTGTACCTTATATCTATGGGTTGAAGCTAGAATGTGCTGGAAAGCTTTACAAAAGCAGTGAAAGTACACAAATATATTTTTCACATATTTTATCCTTAAAGAAAATATACAAGGATATAACATTATATGCATATAACTACAATTTTATTAGTTTTATTTGATTTCTTGGTTCATATAAGTGTGCATGAGGCATTGAACATTGTATGAAAGAGTGCTTTACAAATATGAATATATAAAAATACATCTATCTTTATTAAAATTGGAAAGGTCTATCAACAATTAATCCAGAATCATGCAGAATTCAGTTCATTTGATATCTTCAAGCAAACGAATGCTGATCAAAGCTACTATTCAGAGCTCGTACATATGAAATGAAATGACAAGACTCCTATTATATTTTTTGAAAACTAAAAATTGTTTCTAATATAATAAAAAAAGCGGTATGCAAAGTTACTTATATTTGAAATATGAAAGATAAAATATAATTTAGGTGCTTTTCAAGCTTAGGCAAGGTAAATAATATTTTGGTGATCCAACGGGAATGGGTGTAGTGACCGTAACAGTACAAGGTTGGATGATTTTGTACTAAACGATTGGCACTATAATGAGTGGTAAAATAAGGGAGTGCAAAAGAATCAACTTGGAATGGAATTAGAAAAAAAATATATGGAGAATATCTGATAGGAGGGAACAAAGGGGAGGAATGTATATAGATTAAAAGAGAGAAGGGCAGGAAAAGAGAAAGATACAATGGGAAGGAGCACAATTGAATTTGATTTGGCAGGGTGGAGGTAGCGGTAGCGGCTCTCAGAGGTATTCTTCGTCGTATGGTGGTTCATCTGCATCAGCTCCTTATGACGATAATAAGGGATCATCGTCTTCGGCCGTGTATGAGGACAAGAGACAAAGCGAACGTGCTTCGTCATACCATCGCTCAGAGGACCGTCATTCAGCATCACGGAGCTATGCACCTCCACCACCCCCTCGAATTAGTGAAATGGCACCTCCAACTCAGAGATATACCTCGAGCCGAGGGCGAATATCGCATCAAAGCTCAAACTACAGAGGTCGCATTTCAACTCGTGGAAGCGGTAGAGGGGGTGGATTCCATCGTATGAGCTCTCGATCGGACGTCATCATGGCTCGCAAGCGTACTCTACACTCGCTCGACTATCGACGCAAGCTGCTAGGATCGCGATCGCGAGACTACATCCAGCGTGTGCGCATGACCACAACCAAATTGCGCAGGAGGTAATTAATTAATAAATCACTTACCAACCGCAATACCGTCCTAGTAGCCTGCTTGCTTATTTGTCAGTAAACGAACTGACTATATCTGACTATAATGACCTGAAAGTCAAGATGATGATAGATATATAAATGGTAAAAGAAAACACAAAAAATGACACAAATGATCGCACGAAACCAATATTGTACTGCCGAGAGGCAAACTTTTCGCAGGGTTCTAAATAAAAAAGGGAATTGATTCTCACATGCATAAATACAATGTGTATATCATCAAAATACAATGTAATTACTTTTGATATGAGAACTACTATAATACTTGTACTTTACGAGATCATTATTTATCATTCTTACACATAGCGGTGATTAAAACCAGTATAAGAACGTTGTTTCTTATATATATATATATATGTATATATATATATTTTAAAACGCGAAAATGCGGAGACATAAGAGCACAATGCAGAGCAAAAAGG
The DNA here is from genome assembly GCF_024516045.1 of Bombus affinis. Taxonomy (NCBI): domain Eukaryota; kingdom Metazoa; phylum Arthropoda; class Insecta; order Hymenoptera; family Apidae; genus Bombus; species Bombus affinis. The sequence goes on along the minus strand of NC_066347.1, from coordinate 4,787,201 downwards.
CTGAATAGTTAAGACCTTTATTGCAATACGAAATGCATTCATTATGGGGGATAAAAGAAAAACGAATACTATCGCGATATTTGCTGTATATCAACTATAAGAAAACAAAATTTTGGTTGATGATATAATGAAAGACAAAGGAACCAGAACAAGACGAAGGGAAATAATGTAAGTCAAAACAAAATTGCTGTGTCGTTAGTAGCGGTACTACTAGGCTATCCGGAAGTAAAAAGGAGTCAGGATCAGGAACGAGCATGAAGGACAAGGATAGAGAGATGACCAAAGCTATTAACGCTGAATTTTCCGATGACGATGAAGAGGATGATGATAACAAAAGTAATTGGGATGATGATGATAAGGTAACTTCATAGGGCTGATAATATTTGCTCTTATTATCTATATGCATATTGTGTGCTAATAATGGCAATACTTACTGTAATATTTACCGACATTAATTCAGCCACATGAACGCGACGATGAAGAAGAAGAGGAAGAGGAAGAGAAAAAGAAAAAAGATGAAAAAAGAAAGAAAGAAAAACAAGATCGAGAAAGACAAAACACCGAAGATGAGGAAGAGAAAGAAGACGAAGTAAAAGAAGATGAAGATGATCGAAAACATGAGGTGAGACCAATTAAAATAAATTTTGTTAATTGAATTAACCCGTTACGGTGAACATTTGTCATGCGTATATTTTTAGGATGATGAGGACGATGGGGATGATGAAGAAAGAGATGAAAATGATAAAACAGATCATGGTAGAACTACTGGTTCAGAAGAGTTACCTAGTAGAAGAGATGGGAGAAAATTTATTAAATTAACTTGTCCACATTGCGCTCATCGTAGTGTTACTTTCAAAGAATACTCGCTGCATTTATATTCAGGCCGTCATAGTGCAGCAATGAGACGAATCGCATCACGGCACAAAGCAACTTTGACTCGTATGCGTGTCTTGCAACGACAAGAGCAACGACGTGTCGAGGCCCGAGATGCTGCGCGTGGTACTTTGCCTTCTCGTACCATGTTCTGTCCGATCTGTAAACTTAATTATCGTTCTCTTAAAGCAATACATCAGCTATCAGATTCCCATCGTCAAATGAAACGATTTCTCACACCATTTTGCCGCACCTGTCGTATTCAATTTCGATCACCAATGCTATTTGAAACTCATATGTGTTCTTTGGATCACATTAAGGTACTATTTCTATTGCGATATTAAAGTTTTTGGAGTTTTAATATATTTTATGCCTGTGTATCTTTCAGAGGAAAAGTGCATTGAAAGAAAGAATGAACGCTGGCAATGGTGAAGCGGAAGCGAATTCAAGTGGACCTGAAGAAGATGACAAGGAAGTTAATCTTGATAACTTTATGACTCTGGATTCTGTAGGTGATGTTGACGGTACGTGCGATTATTGAACGTTACATTTTTCTTTCTCTAATAAATATTACTTCGATAACAATTACTAGATAAACATAATTTACAGCAGAAGATGAAGAGTCTCCCGAGAAAAAGAAAGAAAAACCAGAAAATGAAGGCACAAACGACACAGAAAAGAAACCTAAAAGTAAACAAATGATTAAAGTGGGAGCAGAATATATAAAACGTGTCGAAGTACAATTTTGTGAATTGTGTAAGATATATCTACCACGTAGTGAAAATAGTGAAAGAGCAATAGCGCTCCATTGTTCAACCAGAAGTCATCTTAAACGGTATACTTTTAAAATAATGATTTCATAAAATTTTTGCTTTTATGTATACAATTGTTGATCTAAATATAATATATTATGCAGATATGTGCGCGATAATGATGATAAAGCATTGCGAAGGCAAGCAGAAAGAATTCATCTGCAATCATCGTCATCTACCAATAATACTTCTACTCCAAATGCTGTAAATAGTACAGAAAATGCTAAATCTCCAACTAATTCTGAACCACCATCTACAAATAACACATTGCCAGTAACTACAACTGATGGCACTAATACTACTGAGTCGGGTAAAGCAATTGAGCAAAAAGGGATTGTTGAATCTGAGAAAAATATGAAAGAGAATAAAAATGGACAAGCGGAAGAAGATGATGATGATGATTACCCCGGCGATAGTGGCGATAAGTTATGGGATGATGTTGATAAAGACTTGGGCGATATTTTAAGAGAAACAGAAGCAGGAGCTAAATCTAGCGATGATGAAGATTCTCGTTATGATCGTTTCCGTAATTCAGATAAGAAACAACAACATTCTGGCAAGGATAAAGAAAGGGACAGTGAAAAGAACGAAATAGATGAAAAAGAAAATATAAAAAAGCAAGAGCTGAAAGTAAAAATTGAAAAAATAGATATGTAAAGTTCAAGAATTATTAGTACGTTTCAACCATATCCTAATGTGACTTTAACATTTTTTCTACAAAACTGTGTAAAACTTTACAAACTATAGAAAATATACATACGTCGGAATTTCATACAAAAGTTATTTTTATAAGATTAAACAGTTATTTTCCGGATCGAATTGATAAAAACTCATGTACAATACTATATTTTGTTCTGTATAAGTTTATTGTATAAAAGGTTGTAAAAATGCGTGACCTTAACGATGTTTATTTTATATGAAGTTATGAGTATAAAACTTTGTTTAGATTTTATTTACCAAATGCTGGACATGCTTGAAATGTACACACCGATATAAACTTCATAATGTTCAATTCCTTTGTAATTCAAGAAGTCACTATGTACGCACATTTAGTGACATTCATATTAGCAAGAACTGTAAAGGAAATTATTCGTATAAGCATGTTAAGTATAGATGTGTAAAAGTAGCGGTTATTTGTGCATTAAAAATTTGGTGGAAATCTGCAGAAAACAGCAAAAATATTCGATTAATTTTTAATTATTAATTGTAAATGAGCATATAACAAAATCAATGAACTTGTCACTTATAAATAAGTATAATAAACATTATACATCTTAATGTTTTGTTTTCTATATTTATCTTGTAATTCAATGAAATAAACAAATTTTCCTATTAATATACATGGCAAATTTTGTTGCATTAGTTTTATTATAATATTTTATGTATATATACGTAACTTATATTTATTACTCCTTGGTGGTAATATATATGATACAGGTGTTTGAGTTGTGTGTATTTTCATCAATCTTCACAAGGTGGCATAAGATCTATTCAAGTTAACATCATTTTGTACTATAACAGATTTATGCAAAAGACATATTACATACATTAATACGTTATTTTTATCATAGTATTATAAAAAATGGAAAAGAAAAGTACAGTGTAATATTTATAATACAAAATTATAGACTTTTATTTCGTATTATTTTCTTACAGTTATACGTCTTACATTTCCTATTTTGTATCCTAACCTTGATTCCGATTACAAAATAATTATTTTCATTAGTCCAATGGCAAATATAACTTCGATGTTGTCAATAGGACAACAACATGACATTTGTTCTGAAGATATTACCAACAATTGTACAGACGTAACCGTTTGTAATACTGATAATGAATGCAATATTTCAAAAATCTTAGAAGATATACAATGTTTTGTATGTGATGCAAAAATTCAAGGGCGTCATTATGCCTTGGCTACATGTAGAACGCAGATATCAAGAACTAGAGTAATAGAAAAGCTTGGAGAATTAGTTGGTGAAAGGTAGTATCTTATTATAACATTTATATGAATATAATATGCATTTCAGGCACTGTTTTAAAATACAAATGCAATTTTATCCTTTTCATATAATATAGATATTTGGTAGTAATATCAGAAGATGATGTAATTTGTCGCAGTTGTGCTAATCTTATTAATACACTTGATAGACTTGATGTTGAGATGTGTAATGTACGTGATAATGTTTTGAGATTCTTAGAACAAAAGTATTCTTTGGAGAAAGGAGAACTTCTTGGTAATAATGATAAACAAAAGCGTTCTCAACCACCACAAATTACAAAGTGTAACGCTCAAGCTACAACTAATTATCAAAGTAGGAAAGATGTTATCTTATCTTCAAATATTACTGAAAAATCCAAGCATAAAAAGAGTAATATTTGGTTGCAATGTGATAAGTGTCAATATACTACTCTTCATAATTCATTTATGGTGCATCATATTAGAGACCATGTTAAGCAAAAAATATTTTGTGATAAATGCGGTGTACAATTTTATGAAAGTCAACAAGAATCGCATAATTGTAATATGAAAGAACATATAAGTCGTCAGACTAGAGTTCAAGATAAACAAACAGGTTTTTCACACCATTCATTTTTGATATGATGGAAATGAACTTTTTCTATTCTCAGAAAATTGTATTCCAAATACCTTTCAGAATCATCTTTAAAAGATATTGATGAAGCTATGTTGGATATCCCAATCTTGGAAAAAAGTGTGCAGCAAAATGTACCAATTATGACTATTGAAACATATACAGAATCACACATTCCAAATCATAATGAAAATATTCCTATAATAAGATTATCAAATTCTGAAAATTTATCAATTCAGAATATTTTAACTGCTGGTAAGAATTTAATATATATTTTTAATTGAAAAACATTTCATTACAAAATGTCTATAAATTATAGACAATACTACTGTAACTCAACCAATATATGTACGTATTTTACAACCTGTGGAAATTAATGAAGCTCCAACACATCCTGCAGTGATGGTATCACATTCTGATACAGATTTAGCTTTGAAACTTAAAGACAATTCAGAAAAACAGATCTTAACATTGACAGAAGATGGTAATTTGGAAATGACAGAAATAGCTTGTTGGAATGATATGCAATCATCAGAAACACAATCTAACATGATGTTTTAATAAGTTGATTTATTAAATTAGACACAGTTTTTATTTACCTATTTTTATCAACACTACAAATAACAGTTATTTACATTTGCAACAACATAAATGTTTTTTTGACTTAAACAATAAGTGTGCATTTTCAATATGTTGATTTCTTCTTTCGTTTCTTTACTACTGCTGCTTGTTTATAAATTGAAAACTACTTTATTTGTTTAGTAATTTCCAATCATCGATTTCCTGATTCCATTTAAGATGCAGTAGCCTATATTTGTTACTTAGATACCAAATGGGAACTAGACATAAATATAAAGAATAATTACAAAAGTAAAAATGAAATATTTTGTAACATAAGATATAGAAATACATAATATGCTGAACATTTTGATATTAAAAATGTATTAAATTTATCTTAAAACTATGGGATGCTCTACCCTCTGCGTCATCTACAACAAAAATTATTTAATATTCATTTCATTTTTTTAATATAATACGATAATAATTGTTTAATAATTCTTTGTAAAATGTTTATGTTACCTATAATGTTAGCAATAGTGTCTTGAACATTGTCATGGATATGGTGTGTAACGTTGAATGCGTTTTTTATATTATCCCTCATATTATCTATTCCAAATTTTACGACATAGTGGACATCATGGAAAATGCCAGAAGCAACACTTTTAACATTATTAACTGTTTGTTCAACAACATCGTTAGTGTTATTAACAATAGCACCGACAATATTTTGAACATTATTCTTTGCAGTGTCTAATAGAGATTTAGAATCTTCCGAAATATCGTAAATTATATCGCACAGATCTTCCGTAAGATGCAAGCATTCATATTATCGAGGATATCGTGAATTTGGTTTTCAATTTCAATAATTACATCATGAATAAATTTTTTGGTATTGTTCAAAAGATTGTGAGCCTCTTTTCTTAACTCGGACAATGTTTTGTTTAAAATCTTAGCAGTTTTTTCTTCAATATCTTCAGCAGTATGTCTCGCTTGTGCCACAGCTTGGGCTGTTTTATTTATAAATTCCTGTACTCTTTCTTCTGTAATATTCCTCACGTGATTTACGATTTCGGAAGTCTTTTCGTTAACGTGTCTTAATGTATTATTTATTTTATTCTCCAGATTGTCAAGCGCATTGGTAACGTTCTTGATGATGTCCTCTACTTTGTGTTTAATGATATTCTTTGCCTTCGAGGCATCTTCTTCCAGTTTATCGAGTTTGTTATGGAGATGTTGAAAATGTTCTTGTGTTTTGTTCCCAATATCGGTAATAACTTTAGTGACCTGTTGTTTTATTTGTTCCAAAAGATGTGCGGAGCCGTTTGTTACTTTTTTCAATTGATTTTCCAGCATATGTTCCACGGATCCTATAAACTTGTGCAAGTCATCGACAATTTTAAAGCTTTTGTCCACAACATGGGACAAATCTTGGCTACCACTGTTGTCATTATTACTGTGATTTTCATCACTGCCATTATTGCTATTATTTCCTTGTGAGTTTGCTTGAGACTTGTCATTAGGCTGTAACAGTTTTTTTCACATTATTATTAGATATTTTTTACTTACTTATTTTGTTTTTTACAAGAGGTTTCTAGGAAACTGTAATTATATTTGGATATTTAAAAAAATTCTTGTTTAACAAACAATTTTTTATTACATTTCATACCATAATAGAGTAATTATAAAGAATTATATTGTTAGATGAGATGAAAATAATATATAACACTTTTAAATGTAATTAATGTGAATTTGAAATGAAATTACTACTTTAAATATTATCTAACTTCAAATTTTCTAAATAGTGTTAAGCGTTATAAATCTATTCCAATTCATTACGTATAAAAATCATTAATTGATACTTACCTTAAGAGCATTTTGTACTTGGTTTAATTGATCAAACGGAAGAGCCTGTATTAAAAGATTAAGAAAAATGTAATGATCAGTTAACAGATAGAAGAGAGAAAATGTTCTATTTAGAAATGAGTAAATGAAGAACATACGTAAGTATAATTAGAAATCATAAATAATTATTGAGATGATCAGACACAACGATAGAATGTTGTAGAACGAAGTATCATACGTACGAGAACAGCAGCAATGCCGAGAATGGCGAAAATTGGTAAGAACTTAAACATGATTTTGAATGATGATGCTTGTAGCAACAAACTTGTCAAAAATGTATGCTGTAATTTGAACATGACCGCGATTTATATATCCATCTATCTCTGGTTAACATCTGTGTCAATGAAAAATGAACTTACTGTATGAAAGCATTAACAAAGCTTGAATAGCGTCATAATATTTACTTGTTATTACAATTTATAAATTAAACACTGTGTTACCTAATTCAAACAACTCATTAATTTTCTTTTATTTGAAAATTAAGTAAACAAGATGAACATTCAACAGAAATAAATGGTCGTATGTTGATAAAAATAAAATAAAATAAAAGTAGTTTTTAAACTTTAATAAGCAGTATTGATTAAATTTTCGTATTTTTTTCTAATGCTTAACTAATATTAGATTTCAAATTTACCGCGTTATGGTTTAAATTTTCTTACTATAGTAAATAATTCATTCAATTTAGATTGGTCATTATCGGTTAACTTCAGTCAAGATGTATTTCAATAACTATTTTTGTAAGATTTTATGAGATCAGAATTTTGTACAGATTTTAAGAAGATGTAACTGTTTTTCTTATAGAAGTGGAATAAAGTGAATTTAAAATATAAGTATTGTATATTAATATTACAGCAGATTATAGAAGTAGATATTGGCTAGTAATATTTGTCCAGCTCAGTGGTAACATTGTTATTTCAAATCTTAAATGGCTACACTAGTAAACACTGTACGTTAAAACCGTTGTGCCTTGATCAGGAAAGCAATAATGTAATTATGACATAAAAATAATATAATAACGATGGAAGAATTTAATATTGATATTGTGCATGTTCTTCAGAATAGAGATTTTAGTGTGTTGCAGAAGTTAGTATCACATTGTTATGATTTTCGAGCAAAAATTGCCGCTAAAATTGAAGATACAACTGCATATGAATCTGGTATGTATATAATATATTCCTCAGTTTGATAGATCTAAATTATATTGTATTTTATTATAGATGTTTGTTCACATATTGTATGAAATTTTAATGAATTCATAACTCCTCCTTTTAAACCTTTGAGTACTCACTAAAATAATCAAATGTGATAAAGAAATATCCACTATTTTATGACTTTTAATTATTGACTTATTAATAATTTTGAACACGTATATTAATAAAACTGATTAAACAATTTGACATTGAATGGCATATATATTTTTGTACAATTTTTCATTCAAATGTTCTTAATGTTAATAATATATTTATATTGTTTTTTTTTAGAATGTATAGAGAAAATAGCACAAAGCGGTAACAAAATATTAGAGTTAGAGCAAGAAGTTGAAAGTTTAAAATCTGATATAGATGCAACAAAATTGCAACAAAAAATTATAGATAAAAAGATTACTAATGCAATTAAACAGCAAGAAAAATTAGAAGAAGAAGTTAATAATGCCAAGGTAAAAAGAGACAGCTTGTCTGTTGAAATTGTTGATTTACGTGAAGGTATTTATTATAAATATATAAACATATTGTAAATATAATTTTTGTATCAGAAATCTATAAAACATTATTTTTAGAATCAGAACAAAGAAAAGAACAGAAATTATTAACTTGGAAAAGTATTAAACTTGCTTGTCACACTTATAAACAGCATTTGGGCTTTCATATAGAATTAATCAATAACAAAGAACAAGAACAAATTAAAGTTTCCTTTTTTATAAAGAACACTAATGCAAAAGATAAATACTTTGTACAGTTACTTAATTGTAATAATCAGTGGAGAGGTATGTGTAGTATCCATTTGTAAGTATTCCAAATATATTATTTGAAATGATATAATATGAATGTATGAATAACTATGTCTTCTAGTGGAACAGATTCAGCCTACTCTTAAAGCAGAACATTTGAGTGACTTTGAAGGAATTATTGACTTTTCTAAACAATCAGAAGTTTCGGATGTAACTGCACTTCTTTGTAAGCTCAGAGAAACTTTTGTTAAGTATTACTAAAAACAAAATAAAATTGAAACCTTATATATATATATATATATACATAGGTACAGATAAATTTATAACATTGATATTATTTATTATAAGATTAAAGCCTTTATTAATAAAAATTAATAACTGAATTGTCTTATTACATATGAAAAATTTGCAACACTATACATAGCAAAACTTAACATTGGTATAATTTTATTAAAATATATTTATTATTAATATAAGTATCTGTGGTATTGTTACATACATATGTTGTGACACGTATCTTAATGTACTATTTGCCTACAGCTCAGATTGGAAACAGTAAACTGCTAATCACAGTGTAGATAAATTATTTAGATACTAAAATTATAAAGAAGTTTCCACTTGATTTCTATTTATATATGGCACTTATATATATGATACATTTGAAATTATCTATTCCATGAGTGGTTAAGTTTATTTAAAATTGTTAATTTTACTAAATTATAATATATATATTTATTTATCTAGTTATCAAAGATCTGTTATAAATATTATCTAATACTCGATCATTTAATTTTTACTTCTTGCCGTCTTTAAAATTCTCTTATTTAAAATATATTTTATTATTAAATTATTTCGATTTCAAGTCCTAGCTATTGAAGCTAGCAGTCGATATTAACAACTGTTTTCTTGTCGATATATTAAAAACTCATTTCTATGCAACAGACAAAATCAAATTATACTTCGTATAAAACCTATTGATCGTTTCAAAACAAAAGAGACGAACATATGAAATTATAAATAAACCTTTAACGATGTTGTTGTTTTATTTATACTGGAAAAAATTCTGAAATTTTCAATTTTTCATGATTTTGTTTTTATTTGAATATACAATTATGCGTTGGACCGTTAAATCGCATCAGAGTTAGTGTTCAAACGATATCGATCGATTGAAATTTGTTGAATTTAATTTTTTCACCACTCGTGTGGAAAATTGAATTTTTCACTATTTACTGTATTTTACATTCAATTTTGATGTTAACATAGCTACTTACGGGATATTTACGCGTCTTACTCGTACATGGAAAGGGCCAATTTATTATGTATGCGTAGAAGCACGTTGATAACAATTCATCCCTATTGGCAAGAGTTAACGAGAGAGTCAATTGATCGCCCACTGCCAATCAGCTCATATCGCGTACACAACGTCAGTTAACAGATTTCACTTACACTATTGACCCGCCCGATCGTTCATTTACTCGGTCATTCAGGAATTTAATTAAAGATCGAAACGTTGACGATGGGAATCGATGCATTACTATGATGTACACTAGCCGTATTCACGTTGTCTGTGTCCGATCGGGTTCGATACGATTAATGCCTAGCAAATCTCTATTTATTATATTTAATTTAAAATTTCATATTTTCGCTTAACAGAAAATAAATATTCAATTATTATACTGAATGCGTCAACGAAGATTGTACGTATTATCTTACACAATGTAATGGCATACTAGATATTACTCGTATCAACCGATGTTATTAATGAATAATCTAAGGCAATGGGAGCACGAAAAATCATGATACACGATACATCGCATAAGCGTTACGGATAATACTTTGAAGTATGAATGATTAAATGATGATGGTTTCGAGCTCGATTAAAAGGTAATTTAATTAATCGATCCCGAAAGCTTCGTGTATGTGTATGTATATACACACACATGTATATATTATATATATATATATATATAAATTATATATATATATATAATTATTTCAAGACATTAATACAATAAAAGAAATAGACGAAAATCCTAAATAATACGACGCAAATTGGAATTTGAAATGGACGCTCGAAGAATCGTCTAACTCTACCGCAAACAAGGTGCATGGTATTAAAGAAGTAACGGAATTAATGACTATTTACAGCGTAATAATGTCACCTATTATAAAACAGAAACTTAAACAAGTTGTTTCTGGACCTCGACTTAGACAAAGGTGATATTCATCAACTCTTTCAGCTTACGCTCGCGTGAGTATATAACATCTTTTTTTTTCTTTTCTTTTTTGCTTTTCTTGGACACGTTGGAGTTCGTTTTCGAGTCTTCGTGCTCTACTGTTCCACGTAGCTAACACTAAAATGTGGGAAATCGTTCCGTTCTGACAAAAGGAAACATACCTCTTATGATATGTGTTGGAAACTCGCTAAAATAAATATATATCTCTCGTTACGTAATAATTACTACAGCAAATGCAGTACACATCTATCGATTAGAGGACCGACGTCTGATCGTAAACGGTTGTCAGCTGTCGATTATGGGATTAGTCGCGTACGACGTATGAGATGTCTCGTCAGTGTTCGTGATTTCCATGAATGTGTGTGAGTATGTATGCGTGTATATGTATATAAGTGTGTATGTGTTATCCTATTATTATTATTATACAATGTTTTTTTTTTATTCGAATGCTTCCAAGAAATACACGCAAGCGGATTAGATTAAACGAACTAAAACGCCCGTGTCGAACTTAAAAGCGAGGTTATACCAAGATTCACACCGCCCGTTTCTTTACACTTCTGGTTTATCACAATGATCAATAGAATGGGCTTTTCAAAGTCACCGTGTCCATCTCACGTATGTCTATCATTGTTTGTATTACATGTGTAGTCTCGCGCAAACGGGCGACCACGAATCGAATAAATTCTTCCTCTCAACCGTTTCTTCGTTCTTCTTCGTTTCCGTCCGAATTTTCTTTTGCCCATCGATTGCGTCCTACGATTCTCATTCTACTTCTAATGGACTACTCGAGAGTCGCGGCGAAAGAAACATTTCCTCCGGAAGCAGCCGCGGCGGCGGCCAATAACAGCGTCGGTGGTAACGGCGGAAGCGGCGATGTTTGCTCGGTGGGAGTTGCAACGGTCGTTGGACAATTATTGACCACACCATAGACTTTCGCGTGATTGACTTCGAAAGCCACGGTCAAGTCTGCGAGTCCAGGATCGCACAACACCGGATTATCTGCAAGCAAAAAAACATCGGAAGATCGCAAAGGGGAAACTCTTCTCTTTTTTATTCTGTGACGTGTATCAAAGGCAGATAAGCAAGAAGTTAGATAGGCGTCTGGCTGGCATGCGTGAGTGAACACACTTTTCAAACAGTAAAAGTCGTACAACTATGACATCACGATTAGCGATCTGCTCTAAGACACGTTGTACGTGGCGAATTACACGTACAATTACATGAAACATTCTTATAACTTAATTCTTAAATAGGTAGATTTGGTAGGTTTACAGTTTTGGAAACGCTGAAAGTCGTTGAAAGGGTGCTGTTCGATATCCTATTTTTACAACTTTTATATTTTTAATATTTCATATGGGATATCATAATAAATGAAGATTATGAAAGTTATCGAAACTTTCAAGACATTCGAGACCTATAGGATTTTCAAGAAAATCAAATATCGAATCACATTCGAAGTAATTTGAAAAACATCGAATCTCTTTTAAGTTAACACTATCACGTTCGGTGGCACCAACGTGTTGACAAGTGCAGGCCAAATGTTAGTGTCCGGTGACATCACGTTGGTGTCACGCGCAAGTCGACCCTTTACGTAAAGTTTACGACAGTTTAATATCTTTTTACTAAAAAATGCCGATTACTGGTTAAAGTCACTAGTAAATTTACGTGGACAGCAAAGTGTTATGATTTCAATACCCATCGCTGATCATCAGATAGTTTCTCGAAGTCTACCAAAAAACTTTTGCAGACGGATTGTTGACTAAGATATAGAAAATGTTTGCTTGCATCTCGATGACCGAGTTCGTATCGGTCGCGAAAGACTTCGTAAACATATGATCGTGTGTCGCGAATCCGATAATAATGACAGGGGGCAACGGAATTGTCGTTAATCGGAGATTTTCATATGTAGAGGGAATAGTCGTTCAATGAAAGCGTGAACGAAAAGAGAGACCGAGAAATAACGAAGCTAACCGAGATAACAGGATTGAACGACGATAACCGTACCATGAAAACCCACATATATTTAACAATAACAACAGCTAACAATCCGTCTTCGGTATACAATAAATAATACGAGATGGCGCCACGACGGAGGTTATCACGTGAAATGTAACTTATAACAAAATAATGTACAGCTCTGAAGCCGAACGGAGCCACGCTATTATCAAGTAATAATTTATTTTCTGCCGCCACCGGCCATTCTCATGACCCGTTCCCTCTTTCTGTCTCGTTTCATCTTCCATAACGCTTGGCCTCGCGACACTTAACGATGTATTTATTAATTACGCACTGGCGCCCATTCAACGCGTCTGCGTTCCACAAAGACGTTATCCTTTTGCGAGGGTGGAAAGCAAAATCGAATGACCGTTCGTATCGTACGATCGGATGACTCGTCGTTGCACGAACCAGACGATTACGCGTATTTGCGCATAACGATTATTAATAAGAAATTCATGTTATATTACATTATATTGTTTCTTTTTTTGATTTCGAACTTTTAACTAGATCACGAGTGTTTATACGAATTTGCCTATATTTTTGTGATAGCTAAATCGGGGTTTGTCTCATCCTCCAGGAGATGTTATGAAATTCGTCAACTATATACGAAGACAACTGAAGAAATGAAACCTAAGCGAGGATTTGTTTCATCTGTTAAATATTACAACGAATACTCTACTTTAGATATCTTTTGCATATTTCATGTGAATTCTGTAAATTCCTACATCTCCAACTTTTCCACGAATACATAAAAATCTGCAGTCTAGTTATAAGTTATAACATAGTATTATATCTTGTTATAACATTTACCCGCTACTATATCTTAAGTATATTATGTGCACTCTATATATTTTCATGCAATAAAATTTTCCATAAATGCATAAACATGCATAATCTTCTCATGATATGTCTATAATTTTTCGAATTTTACAGATTATACCATCTTTGTTGATCTGTCGGCGGAATTATGTATTATGTATCTTTGTCTCAAAGATTAAAATAGAATGAAAATCTTCAACTTTGTCCAATGAGATCTTCATTTTAATCGGAACTAGAGATATTTTATTGGAGATATTTCACGAAGAATGATCATTAACAAATACATCGTTCCTTTCATCAAAGTGATATCCCTAGATGATGCGTTTATAAAATCAAAAATACCTGTGTTTATCCATTTTGCTGTTTGCGCAATCTAGAAAATTCTGGTCTTTTATCTACTGCTGTTTGCGCTTTATTAAAGAAACGGCGCACTGATCTTTCATTAAATGAAGTTTCGCCTTTAACCTTATCATCGATTGGAAATATTAGATTAAGTGGGAAATAGTTCGCGCGGTTTTGTGTTACAAATAAATTCTGATCGAGAAGTCATAATATTTTGCAAAGGAGAAAAAAAGTATAACAACTGCAGTATTATTACTATCCACGTGTAATCGGCATACATTAGTTTGAGATTTAAATTCAAATATTCATTGAATGAAAACTTTGATAATTACAATTTTCTCTTAAGCTGTCCAAACTGTTACTGCAAATATTTTTTACAGACGAGAAGAGTATACTTTCTTTACTCGTCGGAAAAACTCTTCCGCATTCTCCTTACAGTTTGAATTTCCTTGCGACTATTACTCGTTTTTATCTGTGATAAATTATTTTGCAAATAAGTATTGGTTACATATAAATCTTATTGTTAATCGAAACTAAATGTCAAATTAAATGCAACTAAAACGCTTTTATATTAACTGAATGTGTAAGATTATAGAATTTTCAAGAAAAATTCACACTATTTGAATTTTTTGCTATTAATCTGCACAAATATTTTTGTACCTATTTACTAATTTGTTTGAATTAAACATATCAGGGAAACAGATTGAAGAAATTAGTGCAAATTTACTCAAGCTTCAACGATGGCTTAATATTCGATAACACTGATAACGGATACGTTTAATCTTACCTTGAAGATATATGCGAAGCACGTCAGGCACACCGTGAACGGTGCAACGTGTGTTCGCCACGAGTTCCGGCATCAGAGTACGTATCCGATTCGCGCTCACATCTGCCCAGCAGAGAACAGGAAATCCACGGAAGTCTCTCTCGGACAATGTTACCAAACGATTGTGCGATGCGTTTAATTCCTCCAGGGAAGGAAGCCACGTCTATAAAAAATCATTATCGAAAGATAATGCGATGAACAAAGATTTTTCCCGAGATATTATTACAGGATAAGTTTAATTTGTTTGGGGACATATATAAAAAATTGAAGATATAAATAAATTATTTTTGTGCAAAGATTGTTTGATCGAAAGAGAAAAATCATGTTCTAAATAACATCCTTATAAAATAAAAATAAAATATATATATAAAATAAAATAAAATGAAATATAAATAATCTTTATAAATGAATATTGAACAGATAGAATATTATTTTTTTTTCGTTATAACATGACAATATTGATCGAAGTGATTTTAGTGTTTGTGTTTAGTGTTTAGTTGTAAAAAGAAAAATTATATCGGAACTAGAGATATTTTATATCTTTAATAGTAACCTTTTGAAGGTTTCTAATAAATATAGATTAAGAGATATTTGGGAAGATCTTTTTAAATAGAATTTGATATTTTCTTAATTATAGTACGATATTATTGATGGAGATGATTTCGATAGCTTTTAATTGAAGACACGCGCCAGTTTTATTTTACCATAAATTTTATGGAAAATACTTTTTTACGTCTTTAATGGCTCGATATTCTCGTATCTAAACGAATCAGATAGACGTAAAATCTTCACGGTAGAATGATCATTCGATTAAATACGACATACGTTTGAATAAATTTCACGCATATTATACCTCTGACGTATCTTCAAGTGTAGTAAGCTCGTTGTGAGAGAGATCGAGGACTTTGAGACCATCGAGGCCTCGTAGATCACGCTGTCCAATCGTCGGTCCTAAAGCGTTGTAACTGAGATTCAGCTTCTGTAATTCCTTCATTCCAAGGAATAACGAGCCGTCCAAGCTTCGAAGCTCGTTGTGCTGCAGTTGCATATCTTGAATATTTCCGCCCGCCGTTTCTTCCCCTTCCTCTTCTACCAAATTCTGTAATTATAAGAGAAACGAACTTCTTCTACTAAGTTCTGTAAATATAAGAGGAACAAACTTCTCTTACATATTCAAATGATCGAGTACTTTGAAATACGACTTTAAAAATACTCATTTGAATTTAAAAATATGTATTATTTGCGATGTAATCTTATATAAGAGTACCTTTTTTATTCATTTGAGCATGACGTATTTGCATACATGATCAATGAGAACTATCAATGTAGTTATTGAATGTACACTTGAACAAATTAAAATATTTATATAAAATTATACTATAATTTCCTTGGAAGAAATAAAATATTTAAATGATGATTTAATGTGTAAATATCTTCATAAGCAAAAAATTAATTCTATAATATAAAAAATTTTTCATCTTAACGAAGAATATCAAAAATCGTTGAATGTTCCTCTATATAAAAATGTACATATACTTTAGGTTTTGCAATAGTTCATTGCGTATGTGGTAGAAGTAAATTAGTCCGGATATTAGGTGCGTACCTCTGACGGCGTTCTTCCTCTGTGGAGTCGCGCGATTCTGTTGTTCGAGAGATCGAGCAATCGTAGCTCGCGCAGGCCACGAAGTGACGCGAATGAGAACTCGCGAAGCTCGTTGTGCGTCAAGTTTAAACACTTGAGAGACCTGAGAGGGTAAAGGACACTGTTGCCCCCGTTTCCGTCGCCATTACCATTACCCGCGCTACCCAACGATTTTAGAGAATTGTGTCCGAGCTCCAGATCTTCTAACATCTCTGCTTCTAGGAAATCTTCTTCCGTTAACTGAGAACAAAGGTTTTGATGATATTTCATGTTATCTGTCTATTAAAAGTTTCGTTAATTACTACATTCTTTTTGTTGGATATAATATTAATTATTTCACTGTATCAATTTAATAGACGAAACAGGTTTTTTTCTAAAATAATATGATCGGCTTTAATTTGTGAAATAACAAGTAACAGCTAAGAGTGAAACCTTTGTGGTCGATTCAAGAAGTCGATCAAATCGTCCAATTACGGCTAAGACCATCGCATGCTAACCGTCCATCGTAATAAAAATTTAATCCGCGAAACGGAAGCGTACGACATAATAATCACATTAGGATGTAGTAATTGACTTAATGCACGGAACATTGAACGAACGCCTCCACGCGTTATCATACATCGTGATCATGCACTTGCACTTCATACGAGTATCTGAATGTTGTACAGGCCACCATTACGTAGATATCAGCACATCATATTTGCAGATGATATTTAATAAACTATTTTGAATCGTTTTAATAAACCGAAATAAAACTAACTATTACACGATGTTTTAGGTCGGATCAAAACGTGCATTCGTTACAATTTTAGAAGGGAGGACAATCTAAAATATTGGTAATCTTGTATATTTAATAATTTTCTTCTATTGAATAAGAAAGTTAGTTATTTGTTATTTATTATATTCGACCATCGATTACCTCTTGCAGATCGTTGTACGAAAGTTCGAGAAACTTCAATCTACGAGCCTTTTGCAGCGTGCCATCGAGACTGCGAATCTTATTGTGCTGAAGATAGAGACTTTCCAAACGATGTAAGTAGCGAAATTCTGCCGGCAAGTGAGTTAATTTATTGTCCACGGCGTAGAGCATCTTCAGGTTATGACCAGAAGACGGTAGCTCGCCATCTAAAGACGTGAGCTCGTTGGCGTTAATTAGCAACCACTCCAACTGATTCAAATCTCTGAAACAAGATTAAGTCATGTGGATGGCGACGATGCTCTCGTTCCAATAAAATCCAAAAAGAACAAATCTTTGTTTGTTCCATCGAATGAACGAACCAAAAATTTCTTCAGTTTCCTTCTATACTTCCTTTTCCTCTTTTATTTTCTTTTTCTTTTTTATGGGTCCAATTTAAATTTGACAAAAGAGGAAAGAAAAGGAAAGAAACGGTTCTCGAACACGTGACTAGATCGCAAGCTTAATTGTTCTCTCCTTTGCATATAATCTGCGTGCACGTTTGCTTAATCATTCGGCCGAGTCCGAGGAGCTGCTCGTTGCATCAACGATGAATAGAGCCAATTAAGTAAGAGCCACTGTTGGAATGGTAAACAGGATGTCCGATACGTTCTAGGAGGTTCGTGAATGGACGTATATTTTCGGTAATCAAGAAAGTGTCTTACCGTAACGTTCGATTCAGGCTTTGTAACTGATTGCGGCCAACGTGTAGGTGCTTCACTAATGGTGGCAACGAGCCTGGCACCATTTCTGAAATCGCATTTCCGGCCAGCAGGAGATGCTGTAATGTCGGGTTGTACTGAAAATGATAACGTAAAATGTGCATTTTAAGAATACATGTGCTAAAAAAATAGAAATTATATAGGTTCAAGCTATATTTACATGTACATTATCTTATATAAAATAAAATCATTATTTAGTTTAGAAAAAAAAAGAAATAACAAAATAAAAGAGAAAGAAAAATGTAAAAGGAAGAAGGAAATAGAAATGAAACAGCGATTTAAAGAGATTGTATTCAGCAGCGTCGACAAACGTGATTAAATACGAGAACGCGCAACGTTTAATCAAGAGTGACGGCTACACGATAAGTATTCACGGATTACATACTGAAGCAACATTGTTAAACAGCAAGAATTTTTTGAATCATGCTAGACGTTCATGTTCCAATGAGAATCCGAGATGTTTGCGATCCGCGTTTACTGAAACCAATTGATCCGAATCAACAGCTGTTTACAACAGTCACGCGATAAACGTTTTTCTCCGATAATTCATCACATAGACGGTATTGTTACATCAAACTTGTCCGTTTTTCCCTTGTTTACATATATACGGTATAATATTACAATATTTAATTTACTATAAAACGTATGAGTAAGCGTCATTTCAAACGTATTTTATTTCTAGTTACTTCGGAATAGATACTTGCAATTAGTACATACTAATTCGTTTCTTAACCATGCAATTAAAACTTTAAGATACGAGTCTTAACCCTGCTGTGATCTTCGAACTTAAGATCCGATCGAAAATGAATCAAAGAGCGCCGGAGGGTTAATCTCTTGTAGAGTTAGTTAATCTACTATTTAAATATACATAACTGATTCTGTTTTATCAACGAGTATCTCGTCTAAGCAACTGAAACTGTCTCTTTAACATGGGATATTCGCAATTATCGACCTATTTCGTAAAATCGCCAAATAGAATGAGATTCAAAAAAAGTACGTGTACAAGATTTTTGCATATTTCTATTGTTCTTTAACTCGCGAATCGTGTGATAAGTGACACGAGGCAGCGGTAAAAAAAAATATATATATATATATATATATATTCCCATAAGTAGCACGAATCGTTTGAGGAACGATTGGCGGACAATTCTCTGCACGTGGCTGGTCACGTGCGCGACAAGCGCCAGGGGAACCCCACCAAGCTCTCTACTAGCTGTCTTCCTCTCTTCGAGATGAATTGTTCGTTCATACGTCGCGCCGGCTACAAATACATCGTGAAGTCACGCGTAATATGCAAAACGTGCTTAGAATATATTGTCCCTACGGTGTGTTGATTTAATAGACATGATTGATATAGCAGTAAAAAGAAAAAGAAAACAAAGTAGTACAGAAAAATAAGCGAACGAGTATGTGAAATAGATCTTTAATAGGATGCTTTACGTATAACTTCACGGAAATAATCCACGCGCCAATCTCAAACGATTGCCACATAATTTATTTATTCATTTCATTGAATCACATTAGAGTACTATGTAACAGTATACGCAAAAGTTTCATTGTAAACAGGAATTGTAAAAGATGAATATGCAAAACATTGGATACTATTCGTTGCAAATAAGATCAGATTTATCCAATTCGATAAATGAAATATCTGAATAGAATTCGGTGTTAACACGGTCAACAGAGGTTACATCAAATCTTGTAAACTGTTCGTCATTTAATGATGCGTTTACGTTCTTCCTGTTTATAAACTGCTTCATACAATCGATGCTAAATACCATTGCTGATGAACCCGTTTTCTTTTTTTCGTTTACTTTTTCTTATGCACGTGGCAGTATATTTGCATAAAACACTGAGAAAATAAGAGATGCATATAAACGAAGCTTCGTGTTTACGCACTACGGTCGATACGTTAGGGGATCGTATCCACGTGTTTAGTATTCTCGCGTAGATCGTTAGAAGACACTTTGCGATAAATGATTCAAACTTCTCGCGCATTCGTGAGATGCACAAGAAATACAAGCTTCGATTCCTGAACACGTGTCTCGACATAGTATGTACATATTCACTCGCGAGGAAGAAAACTAATAAATGATGCAAACAGATTCTTATGAGTACGCATGCATACCTTAAAGTCATCCGAGTCTATACGGCTTATCCGATTTCTGCTGAGATCTAGGGTCCTCAGCAATGAGAGATGCGACAGAATATGTCTCGGTATAGATGGTACTTCGTTATCCGCGAGACTAAGATATTGCGTTCTTCCCAACCCCGCGAAAACTTCGCCGTCTACGAACCTACAAAATATGAAGTCGCTTTTTAATTCTATTATTCGAGCATAGGTCCATTACAAATTAAGATCTTTACTTTTATAATTAAGATGTTGAAGATATTTCGCGACAATAAGATATACAGATTTTTCGTGAGATGTAAATAAGAAAATTAAAAAAATTTAAGAAATACAACTTACTTTGGAATTAAATCGAACGAAATGAAGATTCGATCAATTTGCAGATTATTTATTTAAGAAAGAGAAACATTCATTGTTTTCATTCAATAGTACAAACATTTGCTTAACATATTTTATCTTTCTCAAGATAATTAAGATCGCTCGAGACGATGTTCGAATATGAAAAAGAGGTGAAACATCTTGTTGTCCTCGAGAAATTTGGAATGTCATCTCACGATAGTGCGTTATCTCCGTACGCAGCAACCAAAAACCGAGTAACTTGTGGCCCTTGTAAACACATGGCTAATAAGCGATACACAATCAATCCTCAATTATCTCAAGTGAAACGAAGTTATCGCTTATTGTCCTAGTCACAGACCAACGAAGTGGGTTTAAATCTTTCCGTGATAGTCGGGTTAAGGGCAGGAAGAATCGACTTGCGACTTATATCAAGTACAAGGTATAAAAATTCTTATAACTCGAACCGTTCTTATAACTCGACGTAGAACTGAAATTTACATTTTCCTCGTGTTATACAATTTTTCCACGATACGTATCATCACTTTCATGAAACTCCGATAAAATAAATTAGAATTAAAACTGTTTATAATATTAATTTCATTTTTCACTCATATTTCAAAAATATCATTTATATGATAAAAAAATACATCAATTCGTTTAAAAACCTATTATAGGGAAAATTTTGTCAATTAAAGCTAAAGATGGACTGTCTATCAGTTTATCCTCCATTTTATAGAAGTTCCGTTTTCTTCTTTCTCTTTTCTCATGCAACTTGTATAGTCATGTCTCTAGAGTTGCGCAAATTCTTATCGAAGTAGGCGAGTTTACAAAGAATAGACCAATGAAATTGTTCAATTGTAAAACATAGGCGAAACACGTTTATTATCGTTTAATTATTCACATAATGTTGGCTCACAGCATTTCGTTATTTAATTATTCCGAGACGATAAGCGGAGGGCTTCTTGTTGATAACTCGTTCGAAAAGGTCGGACACGATTAAGATTTCATTCTCGTGCCCGTAGCTCTGCCTCTTTTTCTATCTTTCGCGGGTAACGACGACGCATTCGCGATGATTGTTTGTCCGTCAAGGACTTTCGTTTTCTCTCATCTGGCAAGTATCACCGTGTATCAGAATAATCAAGGAAGACCAGTGTTCGTCCTTTGTGCCCGTTCGAGAGAACAAAACGACGATATTTATCTAGAAACGAGGAAATTCTCGCGATTCTTGATACGTTTATCCTTAATCGGTAAATTTGTAATTAACGATCGATCAAGCTTCATCTACCATATTAACGCATGAATTCATATCTTTTTTTTCCCCCGATAAAGCAATTATTTTTTCAAGGATCTTCAACAAAGGCTTGAATGTTACCTTCACCTTTTATAGTCGTTTTATTATTTCGTCGTTTTGCCGATCGTAATAAAAGTTGTTGTATTCGTTTCGCACAATGTAGCACTTTCTAGATGTTCAAAATTTTGTCTCTCGTTCCACTATCGTCGTATTATTTAATATTTTATCTGAGCAACCGTGTAAAAATATATAAAAGCAACTAATATCTTCCGAAGATAAATGAGGACAAAGATTATAGTAATTACTCCAGAAACATTCCAGCAATGTACACGTACATTAGAATCAATGTATTATAATTTGAAGGACACTGCTGTTACTCTACACGCTTATCTGGAAACGCATCATTTTCCACAAGACACTTTGTATCCGTTTCTTTAAACGACTCAAAAAGGTTTTTACCATCGAACATTACGGTATAATAGTCAGTTTGAAAAATAATTTTATCAATTAGAATTTCTTCTTTGTTACGTATAAATGTCTTTACTCAATACTTGCAACATCAGACGATGACCTTTTGCCAAGATATTGTTATTCGTATCGTCAATGTATACGATGTATTCACACGCATGCTTTTCTACAAGTTCTGAATGACAATCATTTACGTACAAATACTTGTCATAAATTTTTTTTCCTCTTTTCTATTACACATGCTGCTCCAAATTTCTTCTTCTACAGTCTGTTTGTATTTCATACCTTACGAAAGTTCTGACGACATTTCGTCAGTGATTGAGGAACTTTATGGTCAGACAAGCGAAGTATAGTCAGACAACGCATAGTTAAACATGGATGTGCGAAGCCAACATTATAATAACGATTCGAATCTTCTGATTAATTAATTTCGTTAAATAAAGCTTTCTTCTGAAAAATCAGTAATAATAAAACATTATAATACTTTGAATATATGTCATTCTGTCAGCTGAAACCTCCACTGTAAATTTGTAGAAAAATCGATTTTTCGCGGAGAAAATATTCCAACGAAAACCAAACTGCGCAGATAAATAAATTGGTTTAAATAATATCCAGAAGAAATAGTGGAAGAATTCAGAAACTCGATCGTAGCTCGATCACTGTACCCGCGTAGTTAGAGTAAACGTGGCTGATATCACTTATCCACAAGTCATTATCGTCGTCACACGATTTTCTTCATCGACATTTCGTGAGAGCCCGTGGAATTTCCACGAGATAATGGAGAAAAATTTCTTAAAATCGGAAGCTCGATCCCGAGTTCATTTTTATCACAAACAACGGTACTTTGTTTCAAATTGATCAAACCAAGCTATACTTGCTTCTGAAAGAAAAATCCCTGAAGTCCTGCACGGATGAAAGAAATACAAACACACGATTCCTGACCTAACTAATAGACCAAGAAAAGATAATCGAATAATTATGAATAATTAAAAAGAGACACATTACACGCACGATATTTATATACACATTAAGATAACGATTTCTTTGCAAAGAAGGAAGAAATTAAACTAAACAATTACGATATTAAACAATCCCGATTTTATGCACACTAAACTTACACACTCACCCTAGACGATCGTGATTCAGCTCGAGCTTCGTAATGGACATCCGCAGCTCTTTGAAATCATGCCGCGATATATCCCTGAGATTTGAATGAGAAACACGCAAAGTAATCTGTTGCTCGGTGGTGAATTTGCCCCTTAATGCCCCTGCCACTTGTTCGAAAGAGTCCATCCGTTCGCATACGACCTCGATCCGTTCGCCGTGTCCATGGTGACCGGCATTGTTACCGGTCGTAGCAGCAGCCGCGGCGGCTACAGCAGCAACAGCAGCCTGCGCCGGGTTGATAACGGTGCTGGAGAACGCTTCCTGTCGGCAGGTGCATGGGCTTATCTCGCGGCGAACAGCGCAATGAAGGCTCGAGCTAGCCGCCAACCCTAAAAGCGTGTAAAGCAGCCCCGACATGGTTGTTTGAACGTTAAAACGCTTCCGTGCTGATCACCATCCAAACGGACCAGTAGAAAGGTCCGTGCTCGTCGACAGAGGTGATCTTCCCCGGTCCGGACGGACCATGCGTATCCCCTTGATACCAATCACCTTCCACTGCCTCTCGGTCCACCGTTCCCTCTCTGTCTTTATCACTACTCTCTATGTCTGACACTTGCACCGATTTTTATTACTATCGAATAATAGAATACGCGAATCACAGGACACGAGTAATTTTACAATCACTTGATAATAAAAGGGTTATCCACTTGAAGTAGAAGCAAAGAGTAGGTTTGTAAGAGGATTAAAAAGTTGTTTCAACCATAAACCTCGATTCGGTGGTGATTCGAATTTAAATGGAATTAAAAAAAAAAAAAAGAACATAGATAACTTATCTAGAGTAGCAAGTGAGAAAAAACGCACGAAGCAGATAACATCGAGTTCCGAATGATAACGTTTAAGGGTTGAAAGTTTATCTTTCCGATAGGTGTTATTGAGTGGCTCGCGAACGACACTCGGTCACTCTGTTCGCCGACACTAACTCTAGACTGACACTGGCCGGATACGACTGACAGCTACGTATTATCTACACTGTTCCGATCCACACCCCGACGGGGTATATATATTCACTGCTGAAACGCGGGTGAAAGCTGACTGCTGTGTATCTATCTCCGTTTTTTCTCTCTTTCTTTTTCTCGTTCGTGCCGGACACGAAGGAGGCTTATCGTCGCCAATGGGCCCTCCTCTTGGCGCCACGAACGCGGCAACGGCATTAAGCCGCGGCGCGCCGCGCGAGACTTACTTATAGTCACAACGTCGTGCCGTGGCGCGGCGCGGCGCCGCGCCTCCGGGAGGGATTCCGACTCCTCTCAGGACTCGTACATTATGTGTGTACACCGACTCGAGTCTCTCTTCTCTTGCCCCTTCTCTCGCTTTCCATCCGTTTCTATCTTTTTATCGGCAATCGTCAATCTATTTGTCGCTTGTGTGTATTCGCACGGATCAGCAACCGGAAGTTCCGCACGTGAAACAACCATGCGTGCTCCCTTAATTTCGTCGTTCGGCTTCTATCGAGCACGAGTCTCGAGGGTACACAAGATCCTCGCAATAAGTCTTCTCGTTCGTGATACATCTTTAACGATTCTAATAATCGGATGCTTCCTATAACCCGTTCTATGATTCACGAGTATCTCGATATCGTTCTCTTCTCTGGACGATTCACTGAAAGTAATTCGTCGATATATAAGTAGTAACAGTAAAGCCTCTCGAAAGTGTCACAGCAAAGCGGAAATCAGGGAGAAAAATTGGTGCGGCACGATCGAGATTTTCTTCGACAATGGCACCGGCGTGACTAGCGTGAACGTTTTCACGCGAGAAGGCAAGAAGTCCCGTCAATCTGTCGATGCTTGCGCACTGCATATGCGAAGGCGGTGTTTGCATCGATAAGGATAGCATTGCTCAACTTTTGACCTTTGCTTAGCCGTTCGCAGGCTGAAAGAAAATACCAGATAATTCGCTCGTAGATCCCTCTCTTTCTTTTACTCTTACTCTCCTTGTCTTCTGCTTGTTTATCTCTTTTCCTCTCTCTCTTTTCCTTGTCATCTTTCTTCCTCTGTTGTAGCAGCTAGTAGACGACACGTACGACCGACACTCGGACTTCATAAACGGTTGATACCTTGAAAGCAAAGTCA
Source organism: Bombus affinis (assembly GCF_024516045.1). Classification (NCBI taxonomy): domain Eukaryota; kingdom Metazoa; phylum Arthropoda; class Insecta; order Hymenoptera; family Apidae; genus Bombus; species Bombus affinis. The sequence continues at coordinate 4,761,505 of NC_066347.1, read as the reverse complement.
CATCATACTCTATCTTGATGATTATTTAACAATCGAGTCAAATATATGGTACATATTAAACGATGTAAACGTGCTATCGCAACACGAATTTTATACATATATTCGAGTTTCCTTTTGCCCTTCTTTTGGTCCATGACCGGACCGACCGTTCTCTCGTCCATGCAGACGCTCGGACACATTTTTAATCCCGGCTACTGCCTCGCGCGCGATAACATTAATTCCAGGTGCTTATTACGTTCTGTGTGCCTATGCAAATTTATATATACCGTAACGCGTACTTATTAAAATTACATGTAAGCGAGGGGGGTTAATTGCGACGCATTATGTGCGAGTTATGCCACTCCTCTCTTATTATTGCATATCTCCATTTTTTTATTTTCCCTCTTTCTTCTTTTACCTGCGATACTGTCAACGCGGTAAGATCGCACCCTTTCCTTCGAATCACGCTTTGGAGATCGTGGCTAAGCGCCATAGGTATCTCAGGAGAGAGGGAGAATGGATTTTGAGGTAGGTGAACTGCCAAGAACGCTCTTGGAATGTTGGTTCGATGAAACTTGTAGATCTTCACCGTTCTTTTTCTTTATGCTTCTTCTCATTCTTATTATTACAGTCCTATTGTCGCGTTGAAGCTTGATATATGAAAATCGTGGGACGACATAGCTGAAATCTTCGTGCTACTCATTTTAGTTGTCACAACGTATTTCAAGGTAGATGAATTAATAAGAATGTTCTTGGAACGTTGATTCGCTGAAACTTACATTTTTTATTATCATCCTATACGTATATTGCCTCTGCACGGCAAACATTCACGAATAAAGCATCAAAAAACGCATCTAGAATACACATTTAATAAAGTTAGCGATACTCGTCATTTTTTACCATTGTTAACATTGTTGTATCTCTTATCGTGTTTGGTGACAAGGTAGACTTCGAGCTGATCAAAAACCATTAAAAAGCTTCGCCTGATTCTTCTTATAGATTCTTCTTATCGTTCGCGTTGTCACGATGAATTTCGAAGTGGTTAGGAACGTTGCTGGAATGTTAATCCATTGAAATTCTCGATCCTCTCTTCGTCGTTTTCGTCATTCTCCGTTATCGTTTTCGCTGTCAAGCTACAGATCTTTGTAAACGTAGACACGCCAAGAAATCGATACGGCTAACAATATATGTATCAACTTGGTACACGCCTCTCACCTTTTACACGATGTTTAACGCGGTTCACGGTCCTGCCACTGGTTCCTGCAATAGCATCTCAGGTACAATAGCCGTTACTAATTCGTGCGATAACGTTCGATTCTTTTATCGTCTCTCGAAGCTCCTTATCCGCTGCGCTATAAAATTACGCAATACTTTAATTGATGTTTTAATTTGTCATCAACTTATTCATTTTTATGCCATTAAATCAACAATTTTTACTAAACGGGAAAAATTCCTCAATTCGTGATTCACTTCGCTTATTGATTAGTAATTAATATTGATTATAAGCGATCTTTCAACGCTCTCTTTCGTTCATTGTAAACTGATACAGATTAATTACCGACCTCGACGGTCGTCTCTCCGTGGATCATTGAAGCGACAGTAAATACAATCTCACGATCCGCGCGGCTCGCGTTTTCACCGACCGGTTTCTATGAATTCCATTGACACGATGCATCATCGCGCTTTTCCTCGATGAGAGAAGAAAGGAACTTCTGGATACGACTCTGTGTCTCCGCTTCGTATCATTAATGTCCCATGAATATCTGTCGAAGAAGCTTTTTTAAATGGAACTCGCCTTGACCACAAAGATAAACGAGAAAATACTTGAAGAAGTGGAAGAAGTTACGCATAAAATATACAACGAATAAGCGAGGCAGTTCGCGTTTTATTGTTTAATATACTCTACCGTAACTCCGTCTTCGGAGTCGATCGACGTGCGTCATCGGGTTTCAAGGATGAAACGATATCACGATTGATAATCACCCGAGACAATAAGTTTCGATAGCTGGACACGGATGTAGTCTCCTCTGGAGAACCACTTTGTTCCGAAACACGATTGGCGACCGATGTACACCAGTAGAAACCGGTCATCTTACCACGTACCGGTGGCGTGCAAACGGGACGAGGACAAATCGGTGTCCCGCCTCTCCACGGATGGCAAATTTGGGATCCGTGACCGCTCTTAATATCGCGAAGGGTTCCCGGGACGGGGTAGAGGGTTGGTGAGGAGGAGGTGGAGACGATGGAGGTAGGGGAAGGCGAGGGAGAACAAGGCACGAGCTGCGGAGGGACTTAACTCGATGTGTTAGTTAACGAATGCGAGAATGCGGCCTGGCGCCAACACACACAGTACACACGGTTCAACGTGTCACGCACTGCTCGCTACCGGCCTCGGTATTGGTTTATCTCTCGTACCAGCTTCCCTGGATCTCTCCCTGTTGCATAGCTTCAAGACACGCACGCGAACTTCTCGTTTTCTTGTCGTGAAAGAGGAACGACTGGAAGGAAGAAAGAGGATGAGAAAGGAGGCAGTAGCCAGTAGCAGTTTAGAGGATATAAAAGCATTAAGGTAGCGCGAGATAGTCAATGCTAAGTTGGTATTTTGAATTCTTTGTAGGATTCGTTTCAAACCAGTATCTATGTGGAGCATGCCAGTTCTGTCTGCGTATACGTGTCCAGATACGTGCATAGATGATGATACGTGTGCATGTATATACTCTTGACTCGATGAATCGCCGTAACTATTAATCAAACAGATATGTACTCTAATATCGCTCGTGTCGAGTGCTAGCGAAATCGGTACATATCGAAGAGCAACAACATGATTTGAATGACAATCTTCGTACTTGATGAGTTTCAAGTATTAGTCCTAAAGATCAGTTCGTTTTATTTCGATTTTATATATCATAAGAACTTTTGTTTTGTTGACAATACCCTCTTTTTCTGTATTCTTCGTTTCCTTCCTGTATTTCCTCTCTCTTGGACAATGTTCCTTTTCGTTTCTTCGTCGCCTCTCGTTTCATTCTATCATTATTATTAGCAGTAAAGGAAACGGAGCCGGGTTAAGTTATGCTAAGAACGGCGAAGCTCACACTAGTAAAGCAAGTTAAGTATGTACTAACGGGCAAGACCGCGAGGCATGTTAAATCGAGATAGCTACATCATTACGAAGCTGCAACTTTGGCTGGCGCCTGTTTATTTCTTGTTCCATAGGGCCAACATATAACCCTTACTTTTTCTGTCACTGCATTGATGCAGCGGTCTTCATTCTCGATCCAAGAAATGCATTAACCAGATACATTAAGCTCATATTGCTATAATTAAATGCACTACCTACATAATCAGGTGACATGAACCATACGTTATTATTTAGAAATATTCTATCAACACATTCGCCACCGCTAATTTTATGAAAATGATAAAATAGAAAATCGCAATTTCTGCAATTAAGACAAGCAAGTATAAGAAATGTTCCTCTCTTTAGAACCACTGATGATTGGTCAATCTAAGCATATTTTAGTCATAAAAGGTATAATATTAAAACCATTTGTGCCCTAGTCCCTAGTAGCCAAATCTTACCATAATCACATATAGATCGCAAAAGCATCGGATCAAAGATATCAAGCTTACCAAATTGAGGATTGAAAATTACGACAGTTCGTGTAAATATTCGATTTTTGAGGAATGTTGAGAGCCTCTGGCTATGTGTGTTTATGATGGGATTTAAAGGAGCATCTCTCTTTCCTTCCTCCAACACGGGAACGGGTGAATCTCTTGGTTTTTCACTTCTATTAGTCTTATTGTGCCTTTTTCTGCTCGGACGTTGGGGCGCCGGGACCCGCTACGGTATGAGACGGGACGCGCCGTCACTTCCTGCATACAAAACTGAAGCACCATTAACATTCTTCTGTGGTGCACGATCGACCGTATTATCTTCCACCGATATAAGTATGTACACGTGTATACGCATACAAAGAAACGCGCGTACTCGCATACTCGCGTGGCTCAGTCGATGCCCTAATCTGAATAATGCGATCGGCTTGCCATGAGTCTTCTCTGCTTCTCTTTTTCATCTTCGTGTCGGATCACGCAAAGTCCATGGCGAGGCGATGCCTCGCTTTCGATATGTATCCGTTGGTAACGCTCGAATTATTTTCATCTGACTGCGACAAGATACAGAAGATCGGTGTTACTGGTTACAGATCGATACAGATGTTTCGAACGTTCGATATTCTTCGACCTCGCGTCTTAAAGCGACACCTTAAGGTACAAACACGATCGAAAGTAAATAAACTCATAACATGCATTTGAAAGATTCTATAAGATATAAATGATTACTGCGACGATACCATTCTTTTTTCTTTCAACTTCCTCTCTATGTTTCGAGTTGGTAGAAATAAAATGTTTAGATTCAAATATTTTTCTTCTGTATTTGTAGTGTAATGCGTGAATATCAATTATATCAATGTAAGCATCAATATCATGTAAGCATCTATAAAAGAAAACTGTCGGGGGTAATTTAATTTATCAACAAGACTATTATTTTTAAGAAGAAAATACCAAATGTACAATGCAGATAACTTACACGCAAGATATTTTGTAACACTTTGTTTAGACAATATAGTATTAATTTAATATATAGTACCAAAACTTTTATTAACACATATGTACTTTTTTTGTCATTATTCTTCACTAACGTGTTATTTTATGATTAAAGTTGGTGTTAAGTTATGATACGTTAATTCAAATCGATGAGACCAGTAATTGATTCATATTTTGTCGTTTATTTACCTTGCTGGTGTCATCTAGCAGATATCGAGGGAATATCAAGATAGGTAGGTACTGCAGAAATATGTTTTTTATCAATTCTGGATCGTGTTCTATCTAGGGAATAATTGAACCAATATATTGGCAACGCTTGTGGGGTCGCTATTACAGCGAATTCTGGGTAAAATAACGTGTATCGTGTCGTATCGTTACTGTAAAATTTCATCGGTGGGTTCATTAAAAAAAACCATTATACGATAAGAACAAAGTTTTAGAATTTATTTATGTAGCTTCTTTATATCTTCGAGTTGATTTGTATTAGGATTAACTATTTTTTCGTACTTTAGATATTGAATATTTCTCCTCGGTACTAATCAAGTGTCGTTTACAGTCTTGTATCTACGTGCCTGCGTGAGTGTAGAAGTCGATTCTGTATTACGCACCTTCGCCCTAATGCTATTGTTCATTTTCTCGAATTTCAGTTCTACTGTAGCTGTTAAAGCAGTCTAACAATGATTGACCTTACGGTAAAGACTTTGGATTCACAAAATCATACTTTCTCCTTGGAAGACGATGTAAGTAATTTTTTTGCCATTTTCATATAAAGAATTTCTATTCTCTATGTTTATAATTAACATTATTGTTGATTGTAATGCTTTTAATAGCATGCTTCATGATTATTTATGTACTTACTCATATTTCTATTTTTATATTATTCTATACTATACGTTAGGAATAATTATTATAAATGTGAATTTTTTTCATTTAGAATATTCACTAGTTATAGTTATTTTATAGCGACATTATTTTGAGGTTATTTCTGTAATTATTTTTATGATTTATAATCTTCTAATTATTATACCAAATTTTTGATAACTTCAGTATCTATTATTAAATTTAAGAACATTGTTGTATAATGAATATAAATATAATACTAAATAAAATTATAATTTCTTTATATATCTCATATTCCTAATGTAAATAATATTGTACTATTGGTAGAAATAATTGGAAATATTAACCATGATGTAACAATACTAATGAATGTGAAATATTAATATGAAATATACTTTAATGTTTTTCTATAATTATATCAAGACAGTATTTCTTAATAGATTTGGAACTGTCACTATAAACTGTTGTTATATGTTATTAAAGTAAAAGTTGCAAAAGACTAAAAAAGAAAAAATGACTTAGATTTTTTATATAGCAAATTACAGTTCGAGGTTTCAAAGAATATATAGCAGAAACAGTGGCAGTACCAGCAGATTCACAAAGACTTATTTATTGCGGTAGAGTTCTTCAAGATGAGAAAAAATTAAATGATTATGGTAAAGAAGTTTGTATTACATTTACAAATATAAAGTAAAGGACATTATTGATTTAAATTATTTTACAATTTAGATGTTAATGGAAAAGTTATACATTTGGTACAACGTGCACCGCCTCAACCTGGTCAACGTGGAAATGACGGAGGCCAAAGTCAAAGTCAGACTCATGGATCACAATTGTGGCAAAATCCACAAAGAACACATTACCGACTCACTCGTGCTCAAATGCATGGTAATGCTATGTATTTGGGTGCAATGTCAGTACCAGCTGAAATTGTGGAAGGACATGGTATTAGATCTAATATATATCTGATATAATATATAATTTCAAAATTTTCGGATTTTTTCATTATTTTACTTATATTTTTTCTACAGAGATTTTTTCTTAGAGTTTTTTTATTTCGTTTAAAAGGGTTGCCAGTACCTCAATTCAGCAACAGCTTATCTAATGGTCGATTAATTGCTGCAAGACACATGCTTGAACGCGCAAATCGTCTTATGGATCGACTCGAGAGCCCCTCTAATTCCGCAAATCTTTCTGCATCTGATAATAATCGACCACCATTGAGTCAACTCATGCAGGAGTCAGAGTTGGATACAGAACAATAGTAAGTAAAAGAAAAAAGAAATTTAGTAATTACTGTAGTAAAATAAATTGATAAATTATTTAGTGTTTTCAGTAATAATGAAAATGCAACAAATGGTGGCGCCCGGTTGGCAGAGGCTACTGCAGCTGCAATAGCAGCTGCCTTATCTGCAGTTGGTGCAAACGATGTTACAGTACTTAGAGGTTTGTATATAAAACGTATTAAGAATAAAAAGATTGAGTATAAATTATTACATATAATTGCTAACTATGAACATAGGAAACAATGATGAAAATGCTGAATCAAGACCACTAAATGAAACTAATGAAGAGAATCAAACAGATACACAACAGCCACAACAACCACAATCTGAACAACAAGGTTCTACATCAAATAATGACGAACAATCTAATCGACGACCATCATCACAGTAAGAATCCTGTATAGTTATATATGTATAATATGATGTTCTATTACATAATTCATAAATCTATTATTTTTAGACTTCCACGACCTCCACAATTGGCAGAATTATTGGACCTATTAATCGATACACAATCTCGTTTACGACCTCATACAGAGCGTTATTGTAAACTTATGCGTGATGATCCTTCATTACATCCAGGTGTAAGTAAATAATATTCATAAATATGGATATGAGTAATTTGAAATGAAAAAATCATTTATGTTTAGGAAAGACGCATTGAAGAAACTCAAACATTTGTAAATGGTGTAAGTGAATGCTTGCATTATATGTCGCATGCCTGTCATGCTTTAAGCGACATAATTGTTGATATGAGTCAACAACCACCCAGGAACTTGCGATGTAGACCAATTATTATTCAACATTCAGCTATTTTGCAGCCCGGTATACCAATCCAGGTAGAGGTGAGGATGAATAACAATAGTATTTAAATTTTGTTCCAGGTGTAATAAAATTATTTTATATCATGTTTCTACCAGGCACACATTAGTTTACACGGTCGTAATGCAATTAATAATGGTAATGAAGATAATGGAGAATCTGCAAGTACACTTGCGCAATCAGAAACAAATGAAGCTAATACTGATGATGCCAATCAACAACAAGAATCGGAATCTAGCACTCAACAGCAAGCTGAACAACAACAACCACAATTAGATTCAACACAATCTCCGTTTGGTATGTATAAGTTTTCTTGCGTCTAAAGAAGTAAATTATTTAGATAAAATAATTAGAATTATGTTATAGGAACAGTGTTTAACTTACCAAACAATGTTGAAGTATTAATGGAAGTTAGCCCTGAAGGTAACATAGATGTTCCACCTGGAAGTGAACAGCCTCAAACTGGTGAAAATAATAATAATAGCAACAACAACAATAATAATGGCAGTAGGGCTTACTAATAGTTTCAATACTATGACTCAAGCTCAACTGTCATTTATATTCGTTTATTATTTTATAATTTATAGGGAGAATGGATGGTAGCACTAATGCATATTGGAGCACAGCTCCTCCACCTGATTTCTTACGAAATTTGATGCAGGCTGTTGCTGGTCATATGGTACAAGGTGGTCCAGCTAACACAAGAATTATAACCCGAAATCCTCTAACAGTAAGCCAAATAACTGCTGCATCACTTGATAGCGGAAACACAAATGCTGGGCAAAGTACGCAGGCACGGTATGTTAATCATTACTTTTACATAATATGACTAATTTATACATCTATATTTCTAATTTGAATTTAATATTTCTTACATATTATTATAGAAGCAATGTTGGTACTCATCCTACTACAGCAACACAAACTAGAAGTACATCGCGTCCACATGTATTCCATCAACAGCCTCATCCTTTAGGTGTTGGAATGAGTATAGGGCAAGCATTTGATTTTGATCCATTCCTTTCTTGTAATTCGCATCATATTCGTCGCACCTCGACTACAATTCCTAGTATTGTTACATCTACGTCGCAGGGAACACGAACCACTCAAACTACGCCTGAAACACCATCCCAGGCACAAACAGGTATATAATTTAAGTAAATATTAAACAATTGTTATTTGTTAACTATTACCCTATAAAATCATTTTGTTATATTACAGCGACAACTTCAAGCGCTACTAGCAATACCAGCTCTACAAATACTACAGCATCAACGACGTCACAAACAAATGCGATCTACGATCCGTTAATGTACTTACAACAACAAATTTTAGGAGGTAGGGTTAGTCAACCACAGGCTAATATCAATGTCAATATTAATAGTAAGTATTCGTCGAACTGTTTTTGACACGTTTTAAATTAAAATCTGCATCATTTTTGCTGTTAGATTCCAACTCATCCGAAGGTCTTGGAAATATGGTGCAGATACGTACTGGTGGAAATATTCGCATAGGAATTATTGGAAATAGGTGTGCACATTACTTGCAGAATACTTGAGATATTTATTCGTTAAGTAAAACATAAATTCTTATCATTTTTCACTATTAGTACTGGTAATGCTACTGGGGGTGATCTAACTCTTGCGGACTTGTTAGAACGTAGAGGTATCCAAATGAGTCTTTTCACGTCTCAAGACTCAGAAACTGCAGAAAATTTCCTCGTGAATTTATCTGTCCTAGTGGTAAGAAACATTTTTATGAAATTTATATGATGGTAAATGAAATTTATGTATATATATATTAATTTTTTAGGTACAGAATATGACATTAGAAGGTTTAATAAGATTACGAATTGGTCAGTCAGAACCAATTTCTCATCTTAGAAGACCATTACAAGAATTCTTCCAGTACTCTTTCCCAAACGTTGCACCGGAAACACTTCAGGAGCAAGCTACTGATCGATTGTTATCACAGTTAAGACCACATTTCCAGTCTTTATTAAACGCAGAAGAAGAAACTAATACTAGAAACGGTCAACAAGTAGACATTTGTGCTACTGTTGAAGCACTACTTCGCCGTCATATTAAAGATATATTACAACATCTATTTAATAATGGTATGTGGCATTGTGTAAAATGCGTTCTGTAAAATATTTAATTTTAAATCTCAATTATAAGGAAATATAAGTTTGTTTTTTCTAGATATTGATGATACTAGATTCGGGCAAGAAATTTTCAATATTGTAAATAATATGGGTAAGCAATTATGTGCTGTACTTCGATACTCTATTCGTGGCGGACAGGGAGGATTAGAAGTAATTGCATCACGTTTTGTGGTATGTTACATGTGTCATTGAATCCATTATAATTTGCATATTTTTCATACTTTAATAATTGATAATCTTCGATTTTTCAAATAGACCGAAATGTTAGGGAGTATTCATCCTACAGTACGTCGGTGGGTGCTGAATGCATTTATTGCTCAGTTCCGTACTTATTCTTTACGAGTTACACAACCTCCAGATTCAGAAATTGTCCCGCTTTTAATATACAAAAATGCACCTTCCGAAGCAACATCGGTTCCTTCAGCCCCAGCGCATCAACCTTCGCAAACACAATCGGAAGCAGAGGCAAGTTACATATACATACATACTTCTGCAGTTTTAATGTGGAAATGAAATAAGTCTAACAATTAGATATGATTCCAGCCCATGGAGACAGAAACTGCACAAGAAAGAACAACATTTGAAGCATCTTCTCTACCAGAAGATAGAGAAGAAATTCCAGAAACGTTCCCAGGTCATGAAGCATTACCTTCAGTATGTATACATCTATCTATTTATATGAATTTGTATTGTAAACAATGTTATAAAAAATTGTCTATTTTAGGATTGGGTACCAATAATTGCTCGAGATGGTCTACGACAACGACGTCAACTACAAATGCAAGGAATAACAAACAGCGGTGTAGCAACACTTAGTGATGCTTATTTAGGTACACTACCTACTAAACGGCGTAAGCTTATTGAACAGCAAAAGCCACGATTATTAGTTAGTCCTACTCCCAATCATTCAGCGATAGCGGCGTCTATGGAACGTTTAGTGAGAGAAGGTGTAACTCGAGCAGGCGTCGAAGAAGTTGAAGGTGCTGCAATTGCTGTAGCTGTAGATCCTGGAGTTAGACGTGCGTTCGGTCAAGCAATTAGAGACTGCTTGAATCCGCATAGATTGGGAACACCAGATTTTCCGGATCCTTTGCGTTTTCCTAACGCGACAAAATATTTTGCTGATCAAGATAGACCGCCAAAATAATGATTACAAGGAGAAAGCAGTTCGTAATGGCTTAGAGTATTTATAAAGGAGAAACCAGGTAGTGTCTAAAAAAAATTGAGAAATTGCAATGACCAAGGAATACAAAAATATATTCTTAACATGTAATCACAAATATTATTAACTCTTATGATTGTATGTGTCAGTTTAACGCAGTGCGATGATTTTTATAAATACCAAATGTTTTCAAATATCATACTGTACACAATTTGTTTAACCGATATAGCTAGTAATTTTACAAAAAGTACCATTGATTTTTCGATACATAAATATGTTAAACAATTAACACTATACGTTTATTATTAACGCTATATTATTAAAAATTACAGAAATCTGGCTACACTTGCTCTCTCATTGTACTCTAAGCATCGAGTGACCCCAATCTGATACTATAATTAAAATATTTCTTTCATATTAAACTGCGTTTTCTGTAGAATTATTGTTATGCAAATGAAATGTATTATTCTTAATCGAACGACACCTGTGTAGGTATTATACAGATGATAATATGTATTATCTTGCGACCTATGCATATTGTGCGCTATTTAAGTGTTGTCGATATTAAAATATCCTTTTAATAACGATGATACTACCGATCAATATTAATTGTACTATCCTGTAGTTCCATATTTGATTTGTGAAGAAAAGGAATAACTACGGAGGTACTCGTAGTAGTGGCTGAGGAAAAAAGAAAGTTGATTAAACACAATTTAGTACGTTTCATTGTAATCAGAATTATCTAAGGCTATAGTTTGTACCACATAAGCTTTGTTGAATAATACGTTGTAAACAACTAAGTAACATGTCTCTTTGTAATTTATGTAGATAATTAATTTTGGTTGTGAAGCGTCACACTGAATGATTCAGAAGCAGAATTTTTATACAAATGAAGGTATCGTATTTTATGTACAATTTTGGCAGCCTGTACAAGGAATGATTTTAATCATATTTAACTTGCAACCAAATTTCATCAGTTTTAATCATGAAAAAGAATCTAGTAGCCTAATGAAGAAAAAGGATAATTCCAAATTATACGTTCGTATTAATATTAAGGAATATCGTATGAATATTTGATAGATCGTATATAATGTTAATAAAGTAATTGAAGTAATTTCATGTGAATGTGATTTTAAATTTGAAAGTCTGTATCATTTAATTAATATCAAAATAGGAATGGAAATAAAATATGTATTCATATGTTTTTATTTTGCTAAAATTACTACATAATTATATAAAAAGTACGTAAGATTTTATGTATACAAAGTAATCAATTGTAGAGCCTTAGAGCCTACATAATTAAAATCTTTGACATTACATGATAAATATTAATTATCAAATTGACAGTTTCATCTACTGTAATATCTCTATATTAACAATTATGATTCATCCAATTGTAATTTTTTTCAACAACTTCGAAATCCCCACTCTACCTGCTCGTACATGTTTTCCGGATTACTTTGCCCATTCTCCTTCTGAATATTTACAACACGATTAGTCCGTGATTTCGCGATTTACGAGTCAGCCATAAGTGTAGGCACTTCATCCGACCGTATGTAGAAACATGGACAATGTATTTTTACGATTAGCGGGGCGCGGGAAGTACCGTAATGTGTTGATTCGTTGAAACATACTTGAAAATACTACTTGTCGGCCAATAAACAACCGCAATTGGTTTCATGGAAACGGATTTGTTAATATACGTCATAACGCTATCTCAATAAAGTCGCAAGGATTGCAAGTACGTAGTTTTTACTATGCAATAACTAATAACAAAATGATTTGAAATATCTATATTTTGCCGCATTTACCGTTTACAGGACTGATCAGGATTTCACAGATGAATATATCGTTGATATGTACAGAGCAAATATTTAACAACACTATCGCGTTATGTAAAACGGCGCGAAAACGTTTTTCAAACAAATCGACTATAAACCGGATTGTGTGCACACAATAAGACAATATCGATCGCTAATCGTCGGGATTTCGAGGCACGAAAGCTGATCGAATCGGATCCGATCGGTTTCGGCCGGCCATTCGAAAGGTTGAAAGTATTATGCCCAACTTTATCGGAGATTTAAAACATTTATCGTCGAAACAACGCGTTAGATTGTTTTGCGATGTTAATTGTTTATTCGCGATAACCAGACCAATGTAAACGTTCGATGCGTTAAGACGCGATAAATCACTTATCGCGTACAGGTAAACGCAGATAATAAAATCAACGCTTCCTTGCCGTGTTTTAAAATTAAACTAGAATCTGAAATCTCTGCGATCTCTTTCTTGTAAAAATTCTAACACGATTACCAGGTATATTATTATATTTCTCCGAAATACGATTTTCTCATTCGATAACGTAATCTTGTTAACCTCAATCGCATTATACGTACATACATAGATTGTAGATCGTCACGTGACGAGATGCAATTCAGGAATGAAACGAAATTTGGAAACAGTCTGATGAAAGAAAATGAAAGTAAAAGGGGCTGAATGATTTAATGGAAAGGGTGGAGTGAAGGTTCGCGCCGACCCCTTTCGTATTTAGTAAAAAAAAAAAAAAGGAACGATTAAAAGAAGAAAAAGTAAAATGAATTTCCCTTCCTCTACCAGTTGCCACTCGCTAATAGGCGCTCGTTAATATTGCGAGTGCCACTCTTGAATATCGAGGAGAGGTTCCTACTACCGTCCCTCCCTTTTTTCAGCATTTCACCATCCTAACTCCCACATCCTTCTGCCCTGTTGCTCGGTCTCGTTTCAACGAGCGTGGCGGGCAGTTTCTCTTTTTCGCCCGCCGCAACGCGAGCGTTCGTTGGATTAAGGCATAATGAAATTACGAGGGTCACGTCATTTTATAAAACGATCGTTAAGCGTCGAGAGTGTTCGCTTGTCGTGGCTCTCGTCGAAATGACACCGCATTGAAAACGATCGATCGAAATCTCTGGCGAAAGAGCTCGGAGCGAGGAAGAGGAAGAGAAGGAAGAGGGAATGAGGCGAGAAGGGGGGAAAGAGGACGAAATTTCCGTAGAGGAAAAGAAGGGAAAAAGAAAGGGATAAGTGGAATTTTATGTATAACAGAAGCATACTAATAAATCGGATCCGGTTGTAAAGTCGATTATTAATTTAATTCGGACATTTTAACGAAATATATTGGAATTCCCTTAAATATCAGAGCCGAAACGCTGTGCATTGACACAGGTTGTTATGGATGCTTCGTCATAAGTGCATACGAAATTTTATGAACACGCGCGCCTGTTAACATTCCATGTGCCAAAATTCATTATAATTTATTGATACGTCAAATATATCCGCCAGTCTCGCTCGTTCGTTGCTCTTCATAATAACGAGGAAGCCACCAGCATGTATGTGTGTATACGTTGGTGGGTGTATGTTTCAGTTTTCCTTTCGTTTTATTTTCAATCGTTCATATGCCGTTTCGCGCATCGTGGCCGACCGTGTCGATTTTTCGCGATTCCGTCAATGAGCGTGAGAGGTCGCCAAAATAGGCCATCCACATGTAGCCGCATTCGTAAATACACTTGTAACGATATAATTGGCCGCGTCGACGGCGTGTATTCGTTATACATATGTATATCTGGCGTCAACACGACGCAATTATTCTCAAACTTTTATTAATATTATTTTTCACATTATCGGATATAGCGTGTTCTTGTCGCTTAAAACGAATCACCTAAATATTTCTTTCTTTAGAGAAATTCTCGAATCTTGTTGCAAATGAAAATCACATTAATTTTCTCTTCTTTCGAGTAACGCATTATGAACAGTTTATCAATACAATGACGAACTGTCTGATATTTATGGTATTATAGTAAACAAGTTTTGTTTACATGCATAATACATATGTTGTCTTCCGTCATCGTCGAAGTTTGTGATTTCAATGGAAATAGATGTCATGTTTGACCTTTAGTTATAAGTGTCAAAGGTTATTTCAAGGTCGCGGTATTACATATCTCCAAATAAAATTTAATGCAACAGCTGCAACTTAGAAGAAAAGATAGTACATATATACTTACATATATTAAAAATATCGGTAGTTTTGAAAGCTCCGAAAATGATAACCTTGGAACAAAAATATTTTTTTGCATTGTATTTGTCCCTCGATATCATTTAAATTGCATATGAAATATTTTTTTATTTGGTCGAACGAGATACATATTTACATGGTCCATTTTAAGTTAAACACTATAAACCATCTAACCTGAAAGCTCGTCGAAACGCAGACTCGTTCGATCGAGAATTAACCTATAGATCTGCCGCATTGTAATCTCTTAATACGCCGTATCGATGTTCGCACAGTTTCATGAGAT
This sequence comes from Bombus affinis, assembly GCF_024516045.1. Taxonomy (NCBI): domain Eukaryota; kingdom Metazoa; phylum Arthropoda; class Insecta; order Hymenoptera; family Apidae; genus Bombus; species Bombus affinis. The sequence continues at coordinate 4,746,322 of NC_066347.1, read as the reverse complement.
AGAATATGTATATACGAGCAATTTCATTTGCAACAAGAAATCAATTTTTCATAAATTTCCCTACACATCTTTTCCTTCTCTTTATATAGTTGCGTTTAGAGAAAAATAATAAGCATAATACATAGCATCCCTTTGTAATGCGATAAGATCGATAACTCGGTGTTCCTCTCGACTCGAATAAATCTACGACGGTATCCTAGAACAGAAAACAGTTGAGAAGTATATGTAGTGTATTGAAATTGTATATATACATATAGGAATGAAATTGTATATATACATACGTATATATACATATATATATACATATATATAAATATATAGGTGGGGCTGCGACGTCCAGTAATTCGACGAAACTTTTTCACGGAGGGATAACACCTTCGTTGCACTTGTCAACGAAACGGTTGGGCTACCAGGAACGATATCATCGAATGGACCTCCGGCTGCTCGTTGTCGCGGCTAGGAACAAGAGGATTTTTCGGAGTCTGGGAGCGAAAGGCGTTGGTATTAATTGGCTGGACTAGTCCGTGTGGAGTGGGCTGACTACGCGAGTGGCGCACTACTACCAATATCGCAACTATCACCACTACTAGCGCACGACAATCACCGAGCAACGCTATTCTCTGCGTCGAACGTTTTTCGTGGTCCGTGCCACGGAAATGTTCGTTCATTTGGTGACCGTCCCTGCCTTCTCTTTCTTCTTTCTTCCGCGACCCCTGGGGTCGTACCCTCTTCCTTCTTCGACCCCTACCCATAGTGCGGAACTCGAGGAGACCAGCGGGAGTATAGGCCGCGCTCGCTTGTAGCCGTGTCTATACACACGTATACTGGCGCGTAGAAAGGCATAATAAAGGTTGGGGAAACAGTCCGCGCGGACTTAACGAACGGCTGTCAGCGCGTTCCATATGGAAGCCAGTTGGTCGGAGTTACTGCGCTCTTCCGGCAGGATTGGCCTTTTTCGTTCTCGATTACGCCTCTTTATTCGCCCACTGGGCGTCGCCTCGCATTTTTCTGCGCCCAGGTTGGTTGCTGTGGTTGGCTCGTGTCTCTTATAGGCTGACACGGTGCTTTTTCATCGTGCAAACGTAGAGAAAGTCCGCGCGGACAAACCGAGGCCGAGGTTAAGACGCCTTGGCAATCAAGTAGAACCTCGGGCAAGCAGGGGCGGTTATGGGTGGTTATCGGAAGGGGGTGCACCAGCCGCACCGGTATAGAGAAAGAGAGGACGTACGAAGGCGGCCATATTTAGAGAAGGAAATCAGTGAAGAGCATTTCGCGCCGTGTACCGTGTTCGACCGTCTGTCCTTGTTTGGCAGGCGATACACTCCATCCCCCTTTCCTTTTCTTTTATCTTCGTCCCTCCACTATCGGTGTCCCTCGTTCCTTCTTTACGCGTCTCAACATACCGCTGTGTCTGCGCCCGTTGAATTTTGACGGATGAAAAGTAACCGAGGTCGTCAGAAGCGGCCGAGGTTTCTTCTCGCCAATAGGGAATTATGGTTTTGCGGCAGCGAAGGCGTCTCGACGATCATCGGCACGCTAAAAGACGAATCGAAACGTTGTTCCTCACCGTGAGAGGAGAGTTGCGCGCTCTCAATCTCGCTCTTTCTTCCTCTTTTTCCTTCTGTTCCTCTTTCACCGAGACTGTCCTTTTAGCACGCGCGTTACCCTTGGTACTTTACGCACTCCAAAGAACTCGTCGCTCCGTATCTCTCGTCTCGACGATCAGTTTTTATGGGAGGGAGAGAACAGTTCGCGGTGTTTGTTATTAACCAGTGCATAGGACCGCAACGTAGCAGCAACTCGAAGAACTTTACCGTTCCTGGCGTCGTAAATAGACCGCCGCATCGGAAAACTATTGTCGCGTCTTTGATTCTACGGTGAAACAGAAGCGTGCTTCATGATTTTCTATAGGCTATAGATGGAGTTGACAGTTTTCCCGTGACGTACCGTTACGCCTGTATGTATACATATATATTTCAATGCCGTGTATTCGTAAACCTTCGAAAGATCACCCTTCCTGCTAACCACAGTCCCAACGGGCTCATGTACGTATGCGCGAGTCTGTATCTGTATACGTAATTCGTAGCGAGTGTCCAATGGCGTAGAAAAGATTGGGCACGACGTTTCGTCAAATTAAAGTTCGCGCTGTATCGAGATCGTAGATATTTGTCGAGGCTCGCTCGATCGAGCATCAACTTAATATGAATTTGTGCCTCTAATTCGACAGAAAATGGCTAAACCGTTTATATTTCGTGATGTATTGAATTTTCTCTCGTCTAATAAAACCTTTATCACATACAAATTTCATTGAAATCGATTTTCACATATGTACCTTCGATATCGACACATAAATAATCGCGTCATGGTCGCTACATCTGTTGTCGACGCGTATAGAGTTATTTCTACGCTATTGTCTTTCGAGTTGGCGTAGTCAGTGGAGAAGGAACGAGCCACTTCTAAACGCGTAAACGCTCGTTGCACGCGTCAATCGTATATACGCGTATAATCGCGTACCTTGGATCCGAGCGATCATTCGAGCTAGGCAGCCTGAAGCTTTTCAAGCAGTTTTTTGCAGTCGTCGACGACGGCGCTGCTGTGTAGTCGACTGGTGTGGTGTCGTCGACGGGCGCGAAGCGTCGCTCGAAGCTCAAGAGCTTTTTCTGCATCGCGCCTTCACGGTATGTAATGTCATTTCTCCTCGCCTCGGTGCCGTGACGAAAACACTCCTTCTGATTTCTCCCGTCGTTTCTCCCCTTGCTCCTTTTTTCTTTTTTTTTAATATCGTACCCGTAGCCAGGCCTTTTTTATTTTGCACTTACCGTAATGTCGGAGTCGGAGCGTTCTCTGTTTAAGAGGTTACCTCGCGAAAGAACGCGCGGTTTTTTCGATTTCAGCCGTATGCTATCTGACCGTGTTCGCGTATATGTATGAACCGCGGCTGCGTTTATCGTTGTTGCGGTTGTTTGACAAAGGGAAATGATTAAAGCACGATAAAAAGAGGAAAAAAGGAGTACGATAATATATTAAAAAGTTATAGTCTGTTTCTCGTTCTTGTCGTTGCCCCCTCCTTTTTTCCATTTTCGTTTTCCTTTGTCCCATTCGCCGACGGAAAACGGGAACGCAGGTGGAGCGTGGACGATAAAAAGCATTTTCTACGAGCCAAAGGAACACCCTTTTTCGTCGCTTTTTCCCCACTTCCGTACATACTGTGTATATACGCGCGTTATCGACACGCGGCAGAAATTATTTTTTGCCCCGGTTTTATCGACCGAGCCGCCTTTGTTCCGTACGAACGCCTTCAGATAGGATTCTAATGACTTTTCATATATCAAATCCGAGCAGTAGGCAAGGCGGGTCCAAAGATCCCAGGGTGATCGTGAAACTTTTCCGTTTAACAGTAGCAAGCGGACGCGACCTAACCCGTGCGGTTGCGTCGGGTGATAAAACTTTCCGCTTGATCTATTGCCGCTTCGGCAATTAATTCTCGCGCTCGCGGCCAGCTGATATCAGTATGCTGGTGTGTCGGTTATCAGGAAGCGTGGAAATAGTGACGGCCACATCGGATCGCGGCGTTATAGGTGTTTTCGCGGAAAATCATTTTTTGATCGTTTTCCAAACACACGCCGCAGCTATTGCCAATGTATACGTATAAATTTCAAAACTGACCGATCTTCGTTAAAGTTTTTATCCGAAACGCCGTGCACATACGCGAGCTATCAAAATGGACGAATGATTACAGGTTTGTAGAGTAAATCGGAATCAAAGTTAAACCATTCACGGTCAGAATCTTACTACAAGAGCAAGCTCGAACAACTTAATCTTTCTGTATTTAAGGATCAGATCTGTTTTACTAAGGTGTGATGTTTTAAATCCACGCCGATGAAATTTTATCCTTACGATCGTTTAAATTTTAATTTCAATGTTATTAGTGATACGAGAACATGTTTCAACAAATGTAGGTATTATCTAGCGAAAAATATTTCATTTTTACGTATTATATTCACGTGACAGCTTATACCCGAAAAAGAGCATGCGACATTAAATCTATCGTACCATTCATCTTAAGGAGTAAATGTTTTCTCGGAGATTGATGCGTTATTGCTCCAGCCCATTTAAAACAATGCCCAGTCGGACCGCTGATCAAATTTACTTAACCATCCGAATTACATGTCCGATCGGTCGGCGTCGTCAATTAGTCAAATTGCTCGAATAAATATCATTTCGATTAAAGTTTGCCGTGGATGCCGAAACCGGAGCCAAAATTGGCCCGTTTCATAAACCGACCTGACAATGATCGGTTTATTCGGCCGCTGATAATTATCCAGGTAACAAAACAGCGTCGATTACGCGCAAGAGACCGAACCAACCTCATACCGTATCCCCGTCCACTTTCCAGTCGAAAAAGGTGATCGTTAAGAAGAGTGGTCGGTCGAAGTGTATATGTATACATATCTACGTATATACGTTGCAGAGTGGCGTATAGAGCGAAATGCTTTCGCCGGATATCGAGCGGACGTGTACCCAGCGCGTAGCGATTGATGGCCGAGCCAATTGGCAGCCGGGCACTTGGCAAGAATGATGCAATTAACCAATAAACACGTTTTCCAACCGGGCAACTGCACGTACACGGCAGGGAGCAAGCGTACACAGTCGGACAAACTCGTACAGGACACATGCGTTTCTGTCGTGGACGTAGTCGTCGTCGAGAAGTCACGTTCCACGTCCACGTCAGACATTCCACGATTATCTGCCATCCGTGATCGCATTCCCGCTTTGTCTTCGATCCTGTCGCGATAATTCGCTCGACATGCGATTCACTGAAATCGAACGTTGTGCCACCGAATCTAAATAAACCGGTTCGCATTCGCTTCCCGTATGTACTTACGGTTTGTCCAGGTGAAACTTTCTTCGCCTTTCATTGACAGTTTTCGTTTCCGTGATATTTCTTTTTAAATGCTGATTTTAAAGGTAGAAGGGTTATGAGCTAGGTATACTTCTATACGTGTTCGGTCTAACGAGCACGTTTCATTTTAATATTCGAAAGGTGTTTGCGTGAGTAGGTAACATTGGAAGGAACGTTGTATTATACACACGGATACACGTAGATACGCGTGGAAAGGCTGTTTTTCTTCGGCGAATCGATAGAGATTCGCATGCACGGGACGCGTTACGCTGGTAATCGTGTAATCTTTCGATCACGCTAGAATTATCACGTATGTACCGTGGCAATCGATTCGACGTACGCCGATCAATTTCGCCCCCGACGAACCCACCGAACAATAGACCGATGTAAATAAATACACCGCGTGAACGGAGAAATTCTGTCGGCATTAATAAACCATGCGTTGACAAACATTCGCGTTAAACAAACTATAAACATCGATGATCCTAAATATTCGTCATCCTCATTGATAAACGCGAGTCCGGCTGCGTGACTGTTTAAATAGGCACACGAATCGAATCGTCCCGAGACTGATATCGTAGCTAAAAGTGGCGAACACGATGCGAATTGATTTCATTCTAGATAGTAATAATAACGACAATGATGTTAAGCTCTACTCATTGACACAATGGATTTATTATACGTTAGTTTCGAAATCGTCTTTATAGATTAGGATTATAGCCAACATTATTAAAATGTATTGTATGAGTGTCGTGACATAAAGATCTCGTCAAACAATAGCGGGATGAATTAAAAGAGAATCTCATTAAACTTTTGGGAAAATACGGCACAGTTAATTCTAAAACGTCTGATCATTGTGTCTATAACAGTAAGCATTGTCATACCGTGATTTTCACAAACAGCTTAAGAAATACTTAGATGGAATTTTCTAAGGGGCTATTTTTACCTGAATTACCCTAATACTTGGAAACTCTACCTAGAAATTACTACTAAAACTCTACCTGGAAATTGCTCACGCTGTTCGAAAATGTACCGTTTTCTTTCAAAGCTACGTACCTTTGGACGTAGCTTAGGACCTTTGTAGCTTCGAATCAATTTTTCCTATCTACAAATAAAATATATGTATATATACCTTGCGAATAATATATATTTCAAATGTTAAAATACAAAAATATAAAATACGAAATAGATTCTAAAAGATCTTAAATAAAGAGCGAAGGAGAAGAAAGATCAATGAAATAACAGATCACGAAAGGCGCGAGAGGATAAAACATCTACGCGGCTCTATCACGAAGCTCCGGCGAAATAAGTGCAGAAAAAGGGAGAAGAGATGGTCGTTAAAATGTTCGGTAAATACGATGAAATGGGAAATGTTTGAGAAAACGTCACACATTCGTCAAAACCGACATCGTAAAATGCGGCGTTAACTCGGTTTTGTTTGCGAGAGAAGGCAACCGGTTTTTACTCGCGATCTGTCGCGGCTCGCGTTACATCGCGAACATTCGAAAACACGAAGTAAAAGCGTAGGAGGTTATGAAGAAGGGTGGGAAAAAGTGCGATCCATAGCTTTTAATGGTACGCCCGCGTAATATTCGGGCGAGAACCGTCCTATTTTTGTCGCTGGATTATCCGGTTAAACGTGTCGTCGATATGTCAGAAGATAGGAATTTCGTATCGAGCGTTCTAGTTCGATGACAAGCGATGACGTGTTTCTTTCCAGCTTTCGCGCCGACTCGAATTATGCGGCACAGATTTCTGTATCCTGTACCGCCAAACGAAACGATCTCGTGCTGTATGACTTCACAAAACGCTCGTGGATATTAACCAATTAAACCAGAAAACGACCGAATTAATCCTATATCGGTAATTATGCGTTTGCTTAATCGACGTACGAGTGATTTTCTAACATGGAAATCGACGTTTAAAAGCCTTTTTTGTTTCGCTATCGATTGAGAGTAAATTAATCTTCGGCAAAGTCGGTTTGATCGCCGTCTAATTGTACTGACGCTAGATTAATTAGCTGTGAAATTTTAATTAAACGTTCAATTGCAGTGTGAACGAATACAAAAACGTTTGTAAAAAACTTCATGTATCGAATATTAAAGAAATTTGTAAAACGAATGGAAAAAGAATTAGAGAAAGTGTTAGAAGAATTTAACATTCTAATTATTATTATATGTAGTAGATATCTTGCACATAATACGATTATTAAGTCGTATTGCTCGCGAGAAGTTAAAAGTATCTACGTATTTATACGATAATAAAATCATGATTGTAACAAAATTACTTTCTAAATCTTTTGTTCCCAATTTCTCCAAATTTGATCACACCATGAATAGGTTTAAGCAATGCTAATATTTCATAATTAGAGCCGCCGAACGATACGCAGCGCGATGTGGAAGCAAAGTTATTGCCGCAAGACATCGACACAGAGAAACGGTCGACAAGAAAAAAAAATGCACCCTCTTGTCCGCAAGCACGCTGCGCAACGATTAGCTCGAATTACAGTTGCTAAAGCATGTCGCTGGGTACACGTTGCCTGGCCACGGTATCATTAGCGGACTCCGGTAATTTCTTCTTCCATTTGCTCTGGCGTACGCGAAATTTTCGTGACGAACATGGCTCGCGTGTCACCGCTCGTTAAAACTACTCGCTCGTCTCGTCTTCTATCCGAGAAGTCTCTTTCTCTCTCTCTTCCCCTCGTGTTCCCTTGTTCTTCTTTCTCCCGTTAAATAACGATAAGATTAAGCGTCACCGGGCCGAGTGCAGGAAGGGTAAAGTGATAATAATTGTTTGCAGGGAGTTGAGGCGGAAAGGTCGTCGATGGTTACCACCCTATCCAAAGGGGATGAACGTCGAGGCTTGTAACAGGGCGTGCACGCGTGTACACGTATACACGCCGACTGTAGAACACACACTGTCGAGTTGGAGTCACTGGGACGAAAAGAGGCTGTAGCGGAGTAGAGAAGGCATCGACGTGGTCGAGGGTTAGGGAGAGAGGAAGGCGGGGTGTACGACAAGTAAGAGGTCGAGGATGAAACGGACTGGCGGCGGCGAGATAGCGAGGACGAAAATGAGAGAAACTAAACGAGCGTGACGAGGATGACGGATGAGCCGAGAGCAGGCTAAACTCCAATCTGAGAGGTTCGTGGCTACAAACGGGACGAATGTAAACTAACCGAAAAGCGCGGGTCCACGGTAGAAGGTTTCGCCGATTGTACCGGAACGATGCGGTGGAAGAATAAGCAGAGAGATTCGGGGAACGAAAATAACTTTATTTGTAGCATAAAATAAGTTTTGCATATCTGGTTCCTTGTTGTTTAATGTTCGTTTTCGGTTTGAAGTTGGGATGAGACGGACGAGAAAGCCGATGGTAATTGTAGTTTGTTTGAATTCCTTTTCGATACGATTTGAAGCTAGGCGGAGAATCTTCATGCGCGTCGAGACACAAGGATAATCGTTTGAAAATAATTCTGGATGCCTGCAGGTAATTTAATTTAATAAATGCATGGGGGAAGGAATCGCGGTAGCGACATTCGTTATGAAGCGATCAAATTTGCATGTAATAAAGAGGAAGGTTAACATAGGTTTTCCGGCGCGCGTTAGCAATGTTCAGCGTGTCTGGAGTAATAATTTAATACGCGCTCGGCGTAATGCAGCTACAAACTCACCGCAAGATCTACCGCGTGCAAATCTCGTTTTTGTGTAAGTAAAAATGCAAAGCGGATCGCGACGAACGGATTCCCTGTCTAGCTGAAACGTAGTATACGAAGAGCCCGTCTATGCCGCGCGCGCAACCGACCGGACCAGACGGAAAAGAGACGAACGAGCTAAGAGGCCGATTGTCGGAGGTGCAAGAGTGAGAAAGAGAAGGAACGACTGTGCGGTTGGATGGGAACGAGTGAGACGGAAAAGACGAGCAAAGGGGAGACCACGTGGTGTCGCGGTAAGCAGTGGGAGGGCGTAGCGGACGACGGTGCGGGAGAAGGAGAGGGAAGAGCTTCCCCTCGACTCTGCGGTTGATTAGTTGATACCCGTCCGTCGTCGAGGGTAGATCGTTCGGAGTTACGTCTTACATGTGTGTGCCGTCGGGTATTCGTATTGTGTAACTCTAACGTGATTCGATACTATCGTAAGTATTATTTCCTATTCTAAACGTACACGCGTAGCGTATGTTGGCTTTCTTCGCGGTGTATATTCATTGTGAAACGAGTATCAAGTGAGTAGTGGCTGCCACGAGAAAGACGACTCGAAGAAGAAAGTGACAGTGCTTAGTGTGTGCTCTAGCTTCGACTATTCTTTTCTTATCTTGTGTCTTCTCCCGTTATTTCGTTTTTTATTGCTGACCAGTGAATAATAGTGTATACTGGCTATGACCTGGGATACCGCCGGATATACCTGAGGATAACGGAGACATATCCATTACTCCTGACAGGACTTCGTCGTGACGGGAGGAACCAACATAACCTCTTCGAGGGCCTCTGACGATAAGATGTACCCCAGTGCCAGTATAAACGCTGCGGCAGCTGTGGCTGTGGCAGCTGCGGCACGGCACCCGGTAAGTGCTTTTATTTCTCTTTCTCGCTTGTTGATCTTTCTTTTCTTTTTTTTCTTTGCCTCCTTCTCTTCTTACGTACTTACACGTTCGATAGGAATGACTGACACGACAATCGCGATAAAAATAAAACAGCAAAGGATTTTGAAGTATTGAGACATCTTGTATTGAGCTCACGAGGCGAAGCGTTTGGATTTTCGCGTTTAGTCGCGTCGAACCGTATGATTCGATCCGACGCTACAGACAGACACGATCAACTTTCGACGTGCTCGTGCAAGTTCTTATAAAGTTGTGTGTTCTTACGTTCTAGGAAATAAGTTCGGAATTATTGATATGTATATGTAATGAACGTGTAACTATCGCTTACGCGGTAGTTAATTATCATATTTACAATTTCCGCGAGACAATTGCACAAAGACCGTTTGCATATTGAACGATAGATTTTTCTGCGAGTCGTCAACGCAATTGTTCCTTCTTTCCTCCGATCGTTTATCGCACGTTCTAAGTTTCTATTTATCGGGAAATTATACGCGAAGTGATGAGGTTGATTAACTTGAACCGGTAACCTTGCTACATCTTGCTATCAATAGATAGTGATTAACAGCACAAAGCAACTGTGAAAACATTCAGATCCGTGGTCAGATACGATTAATTATAGTCGGTTTCCCCCGACATTATCGTGTATACACTTATACACCGTGGACGCATCGTTGTCATAGCAGAAGTGCACCTACAACCAAACCGGTGAAATTAAATTGAACCTTCCTCATTACAACAAGATAGCAATTTGTATGTCGTAAAAAATAAGGTTGCGAAAATTGCATCTGATAGTAATCAGTCATCGAGTGACTGTATGCTCTTTTATTTCTACCTGAAACTTCTTGAATAATCATTTTATTTAATTTTTTGCATGTAAAAAGAAATACATAATGATGATGTATATTTTAATATTTTAGATTAGATTCTTTTTTTTTTACACTAATAATTTTTATAATTTTATGATCATTATGCGCAATATAGTTATTAAACAAATATATCTGACAAATATACTACGTGAATTACTGGTGAATCACTTGACCTGAATGACAAATTATGAAACGTATTCTAAGTGCTTTACAAATATTGAGTATCAATGTCTTATAACAAATGACGAATTGAAATTCACAGAATGTCTTACTCATATAGAGCAAGTCAAAATTTTGAGAACTTTAATATAAAGACGTAATTTAATTTATGCAGGTTCCTTTAATTTCGTAGTTCAATAAATTATAAATTCTTTCTTTACCATGATACCTATATTTGATATGCTATACCTAATACTTTTAACGTACACATCAAATATATTCTTTATAATTCTTATTAACAAAGGTAGAACATTATTTTACAAAAAATACTGCTAAGCTACCTTAGTTTACACCATTATGATTTTCAGTCAACAAATATATATACTGTATACAAGTGGTGCGACTATTCATATTCGAAAAAAATGTCAAATAAAAATTAGACAAAGTTTAGTTCGGAGTATCCATCTCGTAATGGCTTCCTCTCGATACGTTGCGCCCCCATATTCCTATATACATACACATACATACAATGTTGTCTCCACACTTCTCGCAATTCATCGTCTCGTTTCGCCACGGATATCGAGTATGCATCGTGTATCCTCACGTTCGAAAATCCTTTCAATTGTGCGAGCGTACTTTCGATAAGTATCGTTCGTTGCAACACCGGTCGGAGCGGAGCCTCTACCCATGCTAATTCGAGATACCGATATATCGACCGGTATATAGGTGCCAGGTCCATAGACTCTTTCTGCCGTCAGATGAATTCGTAGCTCATGGTCTATGGCTCCATAGCCTCTCCTCCCCTCTCGCCGCTTTTTCCCCTTCGTGCACCGGCGTTACTCAAACGGAATAAAAAAGGTAGACCTGAAAAGTACTGTCAGAACGTTTTTTCATTTTTTGGGGGGGCAGGTCGTCGGAACGGTTGCGACGGCAAGCGAGTCGTGCGCGCGCGTATACTCGCTCTGCCAGACGAACTCTTTCGGATCGTTAGTCGAATGAATCCGGTCCCGTATTTATTTTCTCTCGATAGTTTACCCACGTTCTGCACCCATCACCCTCTCCACTCTCTACACGCGCTTCCCTTCCGTCACTACCTCCATCACTCTCTTCCTGCAAAGTACACACACGCGGCAGGAACTCTGACTCGCGCGCGAGACGAAGTTTGCTCATGCGTCTGTGCGCTAAATACCTATGCACTCCTCTTGTGTATAAATACGCGTCCGATGGAATTGACGCGAATCTAATTTTTTCCCTTCGTTTAGTTTTTTGGACCTCCCGCTTGGACCCTGAATTCACTATATGTAGTATAGATATATATCTACTAGGTAGTATGATTGTCAGGATTGTACGTGTCTTGTGGAAGCGCCTTATGCCTCGTGCAAAAGTTATGTGTGAACTGGTATTTTGCTTATAATTTTCCACTAAAATTATGAGAAATTATGTTCATACTTCTTTAGTAACAATTGCCATATTAGTGAACGTCGATTTGTAGTTGTAGATTATATCAGGCATATTTTTTAAAAGGACGAACAAGATTTCGTTCTGAAAGTAGCTCGAGTTCCTTATCTCCCGAAATATATCTCAAATTACATGTTTCGTCAGTCGAACCGTGTAACTCAACTCCTTGCTGATTTTACGACAGCGCTTATACGATAATATGTATCGCATCAGCCGGTTGGAATTTTGTTTCGTTAACAGACTTTTGTTATTCTCGTCGCAAAATAAACCAAGTGGCTTAGTTCATTGAGTGAAAATGCATTGAATGGAAGACAGATATTGCGGCATTCTTAGAATTATACCTCTCATGATAAGGTCACGACCCCTGGTCAGTTTACGCGGCACTACTGTATATTGTTTCCATCTAGTTCGTTTGTTCACAAGGCTTGGTATATCTTGCGTGTTTGCATTGCACAGCATGGGTGCGCTATATACAGACGGATAGACGGACGGTGGCGCAGAAACGGTCGAAAAACGAACGAACGAATGACTGAACTGGGCGAGCACAGTGAGGAAAAGAGATTGTGAACGAGCGTTGGGGTCGCCGACGGAATAATATTTGGCCGGCGTGCAAATTTCCATTTGGCCGTAAACAGGCCGCGAGCCGAGGCGGAAAAGCTCGTCGGGAATACGACGAAAATAAATGCGTGTATCGTGACCGCCGCCGGCCAATATCCGCAATTACATTATGTTTGCTATAGCGCGGTACCGGTAGGTCGATGTATCGACGATTACCGACCGAGTAAACGGCGGGAATCGAAGGAAGGAAAAAAAAGAAGAGGGAAGGAAATAAATCTTGGATAAGAGGAGACGCTTCTGTCGCGTGGAATTATTTGAAAGTGCTGGAACATTTCCAATACGGTATATCGGAAGTGGAGCAGATTTGCTGCTCGCTTTAAAAGCTTGCTTTAGGTGATCCATTTTTATTCGATGTTCTATTGTACAATTGCTTTTTTATTGTCTCAATCGTATCTTAAGATATGCGTGTTATCGGACACGCTTCATTTCGCTGTGTAACTGATTAATGATTCATAACGCGTTCGATGTGAAAGTGCGTTTAGTTGAAACTATAGACTCTATAAAATTGTATATGATTAATATAATTCCGGGTTTTGTCGTTGAAAAGAAAGCTGTCAGGTATAAAAAACAGAATTTTATAGCATAGCCATTGTTCTAGAGAACAGCATACATTGTATACAAACGTATACAGTATACGCTACATGTAACGGTATGTCTAATGTAGAAATTCTTGATCCCTACGAAAAGGTTAGTGAAGAGCTTATGTGATGGAATGATTCATCTGTAAATGTAGTGCGAATGATGCTTGAAGATCGAATGAAAAGAATCGAGTGTTTCTGTTATGATATTGATTGAGAAACGATTCTAAGAACATATGTAATATGCATACTGGTCATTTAGATGCAGAATGACGTATGGTATAGATTTTGTGCATGAATAAATCTTTAGGAAGCTGGTGTGATAGGAAAGAGGGAGAATCGTTGCAGTATCATTAGAATGTTGTGAGGTAGTGTGGAAGTGCAAACATGGCTGCAATAGAATATATGTATATATTAGGTTGTCCGAAAAGTTTCTTTCGTTTTATAAGGAAATAATAAACGCACAATGTTTTTTGTTTTATATTATTTTGTCGAATTACATACGATCCATTTTGTTCTGTTGAGATGAACACCGCGACATTTCACAGACTTGGTTTCACGTTTGTATGAAGGTACACTGTTGTAAAAAACACATTTACGAAAAAAAGACACTTTTCAGACAACCTAATATATATATATTTAATTGAACATATAAATGCATATATTTATATACTTTATATATTTATATCAATTTAAAACTATTCAGCTCATTTTCCATCTTATTTATATCTATCCACTAATTTTACGTATATTCACTCGCACGTGTAATATTACATAGTTGATTATATCATACTACGCACATATCTTTATAATTACATGAACTGCAATTTTCTCGACCATTCCAAATATCTATCGCCCTCCAAATATGCAACTAATTTTACATTTCGAACTAACTTTTTTGGATTCAAGTTTCTATTTCTCGAACAAAGATCCCCTATATCTATACCTAGATGTCTTTTCACTGAAAAGTGAGTCTTGTGAACAGCATTCGCACCGGAACGAATCGCGTTTGCTCAAAAAATATTATTCGAAACTGTGAAGGATCAATAAAAGTAGGAGTATACCTGCTGTAACGAGTCGGTCAAACAATCGAGGCTGACAATGCTAAGTAAACATAGTCGATCGCAACTCAGGTAACCAGCTTTTTCTATTTTTCTTTTTTTTTTCCTCTTTTTCCTTTTCATCTGCTTCTCACCCCAAGATCCAAGAACACGGCATCTGTGTTTACATTGCAGGCACTTGCCAACAACCAAATGTCCCCTTTGTAAATTATAACCTCACCCGAGCAAGGGTTCGAATTTTACGATTATACGATGTTAATAGGATTACCAGATTAAAGTGTAAAAAGCTAAGATACGGCTGTTCGAAGTGACGGCGAACCGACAGTGGCGGGACGCGTCTTTAGAGAGGCGCAACGAGGCAGCATGTCCTCGAGGTAGATTTTTATAAGCATTTCTCGTATCGATTACGGAAACCTGTAAACGGCGCGTATTACGGCGATAAAACAGGAATAACCAACTCTCATCGACTTACCGATAGTACGGTTAAACGCAGAATCGTTTACGATCGGATAAAAGGAAATGCGACTATGTGGAAACAGGTTCTATAATAGTGTAATGCTAATACAGGATGATACGAAAGTAAATTACAATCTTTACTTTTTTATGACGATGGTAATGAGAGGAATTTGTGAAAAGGTTTTTATCGGAACGTATGTTTGTTCTGTTGAGAAATATTCCAACGTTTGAATAAATCTTGCTATACGCAATTCCCAAGAATTCCGTACAATATCGAGGAATTTGCCGTCATGTACTTTTATATCGGAATATTTGATTCGAATTTAGTTCGATTTAAAGATATTAGAGTGTTCGATTTTTCATGAAGTATTTAATGAATTTTACTTCGGTCCGTTAGTTTGAAAGTAAGCTATTCACGCGTATATAAGCCATTGTAATATAATACTCCATCATATATATATTTCTCAGATATAACCAGAATTTACTAAAAATCCAAATAATCCCCTCCTGTTTAGCACCCCTTTAACACATTTCGTATTACTTAAGATGAAAATCTTCGAGCAAAATACAATTACTGTATTTCACGTTATATTCTTTTGCAACATATCTACTGAGATCCTACGATCATCTTGATCGATCGGTGAATTTAGCAAAAGATCGAAATTGCATCCACGTGCATATCCTCGGCCGAGCACCGCTATTCTCCACTTCCAGCTACCATCCAATAAAAAGTAAAAAGCCGAAAAGAGAAAAAAAGAATCGTGTAAATCGAAACGGAGGAGAGTACATTTAAACTCGAATCGAATTAAATCCCGAGCGATAATGGAACCGGCAGACTTTCTTGTAATTATTATATGACGATATACGCGGGAACAATTGGTCGCGTCGCGTAATTGTCGTCTGGCGTGTGGAAACGAAGAAAAGAGGGAGCACGCGGGGAATGTAAAAGCGGAACAGGGCTGGGAAGAGTGACGTGAAAAAAAAAGGGAGAGAAGCGGCGTGTATGTGGGAGAGATATATTCAGGCAGGATCAGGGCGAAATTGAAATCGAGACGAGCGGAACGACGAGATGGCGACGAGATATGGGGATGAGACGTGGGTGCGGCAGAGAGGAGCGAACGAAGGGATTCGAAGTACGATTGCACGAAATTCGCGGTTCGCACGCTTCCGAGCTTCCGCAGAGACCGCAATATGCATTGGTAATTACACGGGATGAATTACACCGCGGAATGAGCGAAGCGTGTTACGTGTAATTGGCGCGCATTATAAATCTCGCGACGTGCAAATAGCTCCGCACACCTCCGTTTCGCGTGGATCGTGGACCGTGATATCGTTGTCATGGTCGTTCTTTTCCGTAGGACATTCGTTTCCTCTCGATTTTTGCTGGAAATCCTTTCGCGATAATTTATCGTCACGCTTTATATTGGACGTGGACGTTGAAAGTGGCAATGGGGAAATTTAGAGCCAGTCACACAGGCGTGTTTAATGTTTTTAATATGATTCGTGCTCGTTGCAACGAAGTTTGATAAGAGAAACGTTCCTTTCGATGGATCTTTCGATTAGATTGTATGTAGTGCATGGAATGTCTGAATTATTCGAATAGCTCGTTTAAATTGTGGCTAAAAGCATATCTTGCTTTATGTAAAATTAAATGTCAACTATGTGTTCTTTCGTTTCGTGTATTCTGCGTTTGAAATAGCGTTGTTGGAATTAATTCGTTATTCTTCTTCGAAATTTGAGTCATCTTCCCTTATGGGGTTAAACCCCACCATTCCATTGTTCCAATGCTGCATGCGATGTTAATTGTTTTTGACGAGAGGTTTATTAATGAATGTGCTGTTTTTCGTTGGTTTTCCAATTTTTTTTTTTTTTTTTTGGTCGCCCGTTGAAATGAAAAATAGATACACGTATTTGTGAAAATTTCATACAGTAACTGTGTATATAGCGCTAGAAGTACAGTTTGATATTGTTACTGTAAATGGTTTGATTAGAGGCGGAACGCTAACTAAATTGGAATACAAATGCTGCTTCCTTTTTAGTGATGTAGTAAAATGGAAATAAATAATCTGTGGACGTGCTAATACCTTTTTGGAAATACACGGCTCCATGTAAATACTTTCCTAATTCTTCAAAATCAGCCATGTAAATTTTACTATTGATACTGTTCATGAACCTTTGTTCATACATTGTTTTTTTCCTACTTGACGTATTATTTTCGGACATCTTTCTTATATTCTTTCGTGTATTTTACATTGTTATAATTCGAACAATTGCATAGTTGAAAATGTAAGAATAAAATGTATAATACAGCGATAACATACTAGGATACAGACTATACATATATTACATTTAGGTTTATATGAATAAAATTAAAAAGAAAAAAAAAAACAGAACGTAATTGAAGACTCGATTCGTTTTCTAAACATTATATAAATATTTTATTTTAGGTATTTTGTACATTCATATACGCGTTAAAATCTTCCATAAATACATAAGCGTCAAGTATATGAAATTATTTACAATTCCACAGCTTTTATTCCATAACGTATGAAATAAATTCTATTCTAAGAAATTCAATTTTTTATTACATAAAAAATCTCTATCCTATGTTATATTCTATTCCACACCACAAGAAATTCTATACATAGCACGTCTTAAAATTCTTGGAAAATCTACAACAACTGTACAATCATCCCACAGCCTTTCGCCGAAATGTCTCAACGGATGATTCGCGTAATTTCCGTTCCGCGATCAGTCCGATCTTCCTTATCCGGAGTTCTCGATGTTTAAACGACGCCAAACAAGCTTGCCGCGTTTGGAGGCGCTAAAAGCCTTTCGTGAATTACTAATTTGCATGGAACGTAAACGACCGAACGGAATCTCGCGTCGTTAGTCAACGGGCGTCGTTGCAAGTTTATTGCGGTCGTAAAAGCAAAAAGTAAGAGACAGGGGGAATAAGGATGAGGTAGAAACTGCTCTCCTGGCGTGGTTGGACACCGCCCTGCCTCTTTCTCGAAGCCCAAGAGTTACACCTTTCTTGTGGCTCTCGCATCGTGACTCATTTGAGCGGCCTGGTACTTGACCGAGTTGACACAGGCGGTGTTATTGGCACTCTGGAGGGCCGCCAGGGTTGTTTACGTACAAGCTGTACAAATATTATTTCCGGACAAACTGGCTCGCCGATCATTACGAAACTCCAGGCGGAAAGTTTTAACAGCGAACAACCCCTCCCACGTTCCTGCCGCCGGCTTTCCACCGCCTTTCGTTCTGTTCTCCAGACGATACTTTAAACTTCTAGACGGGATCGATCGTTAAGGATCGAGCCCCGGTGTTTCCGGACCGACTACTCGAAAACGCTGTGGCTCTCGAGAATTTCGAACCGCCGGTAACGTTTGCGGTCTGGCAATCGATGAGACGAACGTTTCTCTTTTATTTTTCAGTCCTTCGATCGTCGTTTAATCCCGCGAAACTCTGTCGGGATAAAGTCGGACAGCTGGTTTTTGGATGTCAGAGGATTCTCGAGAAGGATGACGGAAGCGGCTGTCGTGTGTTACAGCTTGGATCGGTCGTGTTCTAGCGTGAATTGGATGTATCGGTGTGAAATATAAAGCGATGAAGTTGGCGTAAAATTGTTTCGAGCGATAAAAATTGATTTTCATGCGATGATATAGCGGAGATGTGAAATAATTTGGAGGATTATGTAATTTTGATTTTCTTTTTTCTTTCTTCTTTTTCTTTTTTTTTTTTTTTTGTAGCGTTGGAACATTGGTATTAAAATATTAACTTCTTAATGCACGTATGTTTTCCTTGATATTTCACGTTCTCTTTGGAAATGATTATTGAAAGCGTGATACGTTTATGGATATATAAATATGATTACTTTTAATACTTAGATAAACGTTCGAGTACAAATGGGTTAATACATTGCAAACAGATATGAAAGTATGGAAGACTTTAATTACAAAGAGTAAACTGAACATGACGCATCTTTCTCTGTATGAAATAATTTTCGATGCGTTGGATGGTAAAGTTTAAATTGAACGATCAAAGTAAATAAAAGATACCCGTTATGTTACTAAAACAATTAGACCATCACCTATCTAAACAATGCTATCGCTTGGAAAGGAATTCTTTAATTATTCTAAATAATTAGTACAAATATTATTGTAGTAAATAAGATAAATATTTTGTCCTTGACACTTACTTAAAAATGATACTCTTATGTTATCTAGGTACTCACATTCTGTGTCATTATTTGATTGTCCGAGATAACAAATTACACGAATTAAGAATACGCGAAAGCTGTAGGTACAAACAACTAAAGCAAACAACTTTCATCGCTAGTAAATTTCATTTCAAAACTTCAAACCTATTATACTCTAGATAGACTGATAATTCTAAATAGAATGATTGAAATTATCTTTCCTGGCGATTAATTTTTAATTCTTCGTAGGCAATATGAGTTATTTAGATTCAGATTTTTTATTGTTTTAAGCTTCCAAGAATTTTCAAAACATTCTGTAATATTTGTCTATGTCTTTATTATATTGTACAATCGTTTGTTAAATCGAACGGTGGAAATTTTTTTTCTAATAAAAAAGAAAGTGTTTTGAGGGAAAAAAAATTAAAGGAAGAGTTTCGTTTGCACCTACTTACTCTAAATTCAAAATTAATCTTATAATCTATGGGTATAATCTATTCACATACTTCCTTCTTTTTATTTTAATCCCTTCATATGTAACAAGATCATTGACATTCATTTCCAATAGAAAATTGAGCGTATGATATAATTTTGGCAAATTATGCAAAAAATGCAAAAGAAGAAATAATTATTCTCTGAAATTCATTTCCAATTCATCCTTATATATTACACCGTTAAAACGTTAACAGCTAAATTGTTAAACATTCTTTAGAAAATATCGTCACGACGAATGGCAGAAAACACATAACAAATATAATATTTAAGAAATTCCAAGTTAACTTGTCGCTTCTATTTCATACAACTACCATCAGTCAAATTTTATATAATTCATTTTACACAGATAACTCGAGAGGAATGATTTCGGTTGAAATATCACGAGAATCTGTGTGTCGTTTCCGCGGATATTGCCCGGAATAAATCAGATTCCGTTTGGAATGTCTTTGTCGATGCGCGACGTGCGTCGTAAACGCGAACGAATATCATTCGAAGAGCGTAGAAAGCGCGATATCTAGGTACAGGTTTGTCTAAAAATTTCGAGAAATGATGACGCAGGTCCTCTTTGATGAAATTCGGCCGCGGGAAATATTCTCGACGAGGATTCCAAAGGTGCATTTCGCTCGGATATCGTCGAACACAGTGACTCTGAACGCTCGAAGCGAAAACTCGAGACCGGGAGAGCAATTGCGCGCTTATCACGCGATATCTCGACACGAATTCGTTCCTCTGCAAATAACGCGCCGTGCACGTGTAATACAAGACTCGTGTATGATCGTCGTTGACGTATCCGCGAATATCTCGAGTGGCTCTTTTCGTAACTCGCCTCTAAATTGCTTTGCTATCGTAGGAATATCGAATACGATATGAGAATTATCGTGTTGCCTCACCGTACGTTGTAGTCTTTTATTTATAGCCTGTTTTTAAATGGGGTATCGAAATCTTTTTCTGTATCTTTATCGCAGCAAAGAGAGAAATACAGGGAGGAGAAAATCGTTGCTCGAAAGTTGTTCGATCGTAAAAACTTTTTGGACGTTTCGCTGATTGTCGACGTGTAGTCTTCCATCTAGATATCGTTTATGTGTTCTTTGTAAACATAGCGTGTATCTTATATATTTCTTCATTGTATCGAACAATAGAGTATAAACAATGTTGTTGCTATTAACGTTATTTTACGTCTAAAAAGAAATATTTAAATGCCACGTGGAAAAAGAGAAAAATGGAAAGGACCTGTTATTATCATAGTAGAATAATTTTTAAATTGTGGAAAGGAAATAACGATACGTATCGTACAATCGCAAAATCAAGTAATACGGTAATTTCGATAGCATCAGATTTATCGCAGATGTATCTACAGAATTATAAAATTGTTGTGCTGTAAAAACCTAGAAAAATGTGACTTGGCGTGTTTTTCCTCATTGTAGCCTTCATTGTAAATTACATTCAATTTTAGAATAGCAGTTAAACGCGATACGTAACCAAGTAATTTATGATCATATCGAGTATCTATATCTTTTTCATTTAAATATTCGAAGGTTTATAAATAATTCATAAGTTGTCAACATCAACGGAATTGTTATATTTAACATTTTCATGCTTGAGGTTCTACATGCAACATTGTATGTTAACAAATTATTAATTAAACACACTAAACGATAAATAAATGTATTTGTTTTGGATAAAATTGGTCTTAAATTATGCTACCCAAAAATAAATCAACGTCGAGCAAATGTTTGTCCGGATTTACCGCTTATTTTTTCTCTCTAATTAAATTCGTTAATGAGTATAATTAAATTTATTTGCGCCGAGTGGATTGCGACGAGCTGGTCGGGACTCAAAAATTCATTGTTAATCGGTGGTTGCGGTACGCATTCACATGAACAGGTCCACCGAGAAATCGTGCAGCGTACAAATCCCTTGGTTGTAATTGTTGCAAAATATACAAACAGTCTGCGCTAGCCCAGAACAGCTGCATTATCAAACCAATTCCGCACGTAGCACGGAATCCCTGCAAAAAGGCACAACCTTTCACCTCTCCGTTACGCAATAGGAATTTAGTCGATTAAGGGGATATTCTACCGTGAACGAGCTAGTTTCAATTTGTTTTTGAAAATTCTTTTTCCGTGTGTGTATCGCTATTTGAGGTATCGAAAGAGCATTGTAGCCTACTACCATTGTTCAATTTGTCACAGGTAGGAAATTTATACGATTTATGTAATTACGAGAATAACATTCGAACATTTAAGATTAGAAATTATTAGGTTGCCCGAAAAGTTTCTTTCGTTTTATAAGGAAATAATAGACGCACAATGTTTCCTGTTTTTTATTAGTTTATTGAATTATGCAGGAACATAATAATAGAAATAGAACGAAATGGAATAATTCAATAAAATAACATAAAACGGAAATTGTTGTTTATCTGTTATCACCTTATGAGACGAAAAAAACTTTTCGGACAACCTAATAGAAGTGGAAAAATGTCGTAAGACACAGCGATATGACGTGAAACGGAATATACTTTTGAATAAATTTTATCCACCTTTTTTATACATCGATATATTTAAAACTGTATTCGTATCATCTTTTTTAAGCGTAACTTTGTAGTTTTGGCTGCAGATACCTGTATACAGCATTATACATGAAAAATATAAAAATCAAAAAATTTAACGTTCAACGTTCGGTCAATTGATATTTCGTCGGAGCTAAAAGTTTCTGCCGAATGCAAGACAGATGCGCACTTTTTTACATCAATTAAGCGTATCATCGAGGGAGCCGTTCGACACAATTGTCGGCCGCAGCTTTACAAACGTAGCGTTGAATCGGAAAATAACGTAACCGAGTCACGGCAAATTACACCACGGCGCATAATCTTCGGTCAGTCATTAGTTTATTGCGGTGCACGTTCGCCGAGGTTACCAATGATGACTTTTTATCGACGTGATTGTGGTGATGATTAAATCTATTCCCCTCGACGATCTGCTGACCTCTGACCGGTTCATTGAAGTAATCATGAAAGAAATGTTTTCACGAGTTGGAAAAAATGATGCAACATCCACGCGTTTCATCTCTGCCACGAATAATTTATAACACGTTGCACGTTACGTAGGGCCATCGATAATCGTAAATTATCGATGGAAGTGATATTTTTATTAGATAAACAAGAATATTATTAACTTTTTCTTCTTAATCTAAGAAAAGTTCACAGCGCAGCAAAATAACGGAAATTTGTATATATGTGTATATATGTAGTATATTTTTGTATATGTGTATGTATATTTAGATGAAGCTCTTGGAAAGTCAGTTGTATTCCATTTAGGAATTCTTTTCTAATGTGCGAGAAAAATTGTCTTTATTAATTACTGGTAACGGGAGTGTACTTGTGGGATGGTTTTATAAAGAAAATAAAGTTTTACTGAGAACAGATATATTTATAGTTCAGTTTAATCAATCGCGTTTTATATTATATTACATTTTACTTTAATAAATTGTAAACAAACAGAACGATAAATGTATAAATTTTTTAATAAAACTAGTCTTCAGTATTATCATTATATTCTCTTCACAAAAACATGAGATCAATAGTACACGTTTTTGTCACGAATGGCTGATTAGACAAGAGGTTGCTACAATAAAAAAACAATTAAATCCCGAAATGAAACATAAAATATAGTCAAAATATATTATTTTACGCGATAAGTCGTATGGAATACTGCTCCCTTCAAATTACGTCAAATTTATAGCCTACAACGATTGTATTATAAAAGTACCATTCTTCTATTCGCATCATTTCTGTAAGGAACATTTAGGAACTGTAAAAGCTTCTTTACATTCTTCTGCACAAGTTTGGTGAAAGATGTTTTGGGACTTTTGAACGTGTCTGCCAGGTCGGTCTGTGCCAGAAAATGGTGAAGTAACCGCATTGTTGGCGCGATAATACGGACTAATTTGTAAGGGGCAGCGAAACGTTGGAATCAAGAGGACCATTGTCAGTGGAGTCCTTGGTGGAACATGTCGAACAAAGCTCCCTCCTCGTAGAGTCCTTAAGATCGCCTCATTGTTCATAGACCGTGAGTCCTCTTCCACGCTCCATGGAGCAGCCGTTTAGTTAGAAATTGCCGATATTATGCGCTCGACACTTCTTCCTTTGCCAGGTAACGGCGGCTACAAGAAAGAAAAAAGGGAGGAGGGGAAAAAAAAGAGAAATCTCGCATTGTTTGCCAGCCACTGTGTCAAATATTTGTCGACGCCGGGAATCTCTAGAATAATCTCGATGGACGATCCTCGCTAGACTTACTTTTCACGTTGCCGGTTAACGAGCACTCTTGCTTTAAAATTGGTCGTTCCTGATAATTTTCGATTATCCTATCTGCAGCAACTTTTGAAGCGCGCCCATACGACGTATTACTTGAAGGGTACTCTCTTTTAGAACATCGATTTTTTAGCGTTTAATTGATAGCTTACATAAGGCGTTCACTAATTGAGAAATTGGTAGAAAACTCACGTAAGATACGTTGAGTGTTCGTTCTTAGGAAGATAAAATAAGAGTATATGTATTTATATACACTTTTACTTGAACACGATATCGTTGATTATCGAACGATACGCGTACGTTCAGTGCATCGATGTATTTGTTATTTTATCTTGTTTTAAAGTGTAGTGTCTACATTCGGTGTTTTTAACCAGTTAGCTGTTGCGACCTCTTTGAAAACTTTGAAGAGTGTGTACGTAAAATGTGTGGCAAAAAGTAAGCGACGTCGAGTATACTCGTCAAACACAGAGTATGCGTGACTGTTATAATATAGAATTAAGCTGTAATGAAATGACTGTTTTAGTTTTTAATTTTATTATTGACAGGGTTCGTCATAACACCAAATATTGCCATTTCTTCATGACGAGTATACTCGTCAGAAACAGTCAATTCAACTTAATTCGTATAACAGCTTGGAGAAATGGTTTTTTTTAAATAAATGCATTCGTTTAATTGGAGTTTCGAAGAAGATCATCGTAGCAAAGCAGGTTAAAATCACACGATGAGTACTGTTTTATAAAATTTTCCTAAGAGATCAGCGAATCATTGCAAATTGATTCGAAGAAATAATTTCATGTGATAACTTCTTCATTCTATCAATGTATTTGCTAATACGCCTTGAACATAATTATCGCGGATATAATCGCGCTTGTCACAATTCCAGAGAAATGTGAATTATTAAATTATACGCGATATCGTAAATGAAAAAAGCGCGTATGTTGCGAAAGTACGTAGCTTGCCCGACAAAGTAATATTTTCCTATCTGTTTTCATGCGACATAGTATTTTGCTACCTTTTTTTCTCGTGATATGAAATTTTAAAACGTCAAACGTTGCCTATAAATATATCTTTCATATCCGTGGAAACTTTTAGCATAGAAATAAAAATATTCTCAGCCGAATATATCACATTCTTTTCTCTTAGCAAAAAGGAACAGAGTTATACGATGTAATTTCATGTTATTCGTATGTATTACGTTTCAAAGATTTTGTTTTCGCTCTCATCCCCTGTCATGCAATCTTCTTATGTTTTCTGGTTAACAGTGCATAATGCATTGTTCCACAATTATCGCTGTTCACACTCATCCTCCCATTTATCATTGGCATAGCCCACGCCAGCCTGTTCACGATGTCGAGTGTTTATTTTAGACTTCACTGTTACACATGTTAGAAGAAAAGTAACTTACCCTTTAAATTTCCCTTCTTTTTACTTCCAATGAAATTCTCTATTCCATAAATTAATTTCCAGTACAAATTTTTGTACTTTACTAGGATATTCAAATACGTGTAAATTACTATACTTCAGTAGCAATATTACTGAGATTTTCATTAAATAACAAATTGGAATTTCGTAGTACCTGTATAATTTTTGTTATTTAAACTTGTATAATCCAATGGAATACTCGAAATGTGTCTCATCCTCGTCAACGAAACTATACTAATCAAACGTATTAAAATTAGTCGTATTACTTCCATCCTTGCATGTCCCAATTAAGCCGCATTAATAAAAAAAATACACGCCATAAATTCAAGTCACAAAGAGCCCCCTTTAGCGCAATTATAATTCACATCAATAACCTGATCGCTCGATCATTATCTCTTTACGGTACAGAACCTATACTTTGTCAAACAAAAAAAAAAAAAAAAAAAAGGAAAGAAAAGAGGAAAAAGAATAGCCGTTCTCACGATAAAAATACAAAAGATAAAAAAGAAAGAACTGGCAGCTCTTCGCGTGTTGAAATAACTTCGAAGTGTTCGCTTCCCGACTCTCGTTGGTCGTTCATCATCGAACGAGAATCAGTGCCCCGATTTCGTTCGTGGTATAATTAAGGAAGAAACTGGAAGTTTTAAGCAAGCCGATGAGTAGGTGAGAACAACAGGGTTGTGCCATGAATAGCGGCGTTCCCCGGCGAATTTCCTGCGCCGGCCGGTGTGGATTATTGCTAGGGGACGGAATCGACTACGAAATTGAAGGGCTCCGGGCAATTTAGGACGGCCCGCCCTAAAACTGCCGTCAATTTCCGCGTTAATGGCCGAATTCGGGAAATGGTACTTGGACCCTCGTCACCATTAAAATGCCTTGGGTACGAGTTTCATGCTTTGGCACTCGTAGACGGTCTCTAGTAGGAAGGCCGGAAAGGAGCCGAGTCGATTTCACGGCAAAGAGAACCCTGTCGGAGTATTTCCTCGACGCGTATCGATTACTTATTTCGAACGTCGAGTCCTGATTACAAATTAAAATCGTGCCTGGCATTTAACGGAGGACCAGCGACACCGCGCGCGGGGACGTGTTCCAACTTTTAAGAGACGAGAAACGCTTAGTAGCGAGCGCGCCATTTGTCGTCGCCATTATTATAATGGTATTTATGCCATCGTTTCTTTCTTTCTCTTTTTTGTTCGATTGTACACGTCCCTGCTCTTATATGCACGTACGTATAAAGAAAAAGAGGAAGAAAAGATGGCATGCGTAAAAAAAATAGACGCGGATCGGTGATCGCGTTTCACGCGTCATCGAATCCTTTTTCTTAATGCAATCTCGTACTTTGGCGCGCGTTGATTCGCGGTTTTATGATCTCGCCGGGCTAAACGAGCGCAATCGAAGTCAACGAGCACACTCGAGCCTCTGTGTGCAATCACCAGTATCAGGGGGTGGAGGAACATTTTCAGCGGATCGCGAAAAAAATTCGATCGCGCCTCCATGATATATGTACATACGTATACGCGGTGGTTCGTGCCGCAAGTACGCGGCCGCTTATACATACACATAGAAAAATGGAAAAAGATATCTACCAATATATATATGTACGTATACATCATGTACGTAAAGATACATGTATACGCGTCCATATGTATGCACCATATGTATATACACTAGACGCATATACATGTATGCGCCTTGTACATATAGATACACAAACATGTATGCACCATATACATGTAGACACAAACAGGTAAACCACAGGTAGATATGTAGATAGTATATTCTACCAATAGACGGGACAGCTCCAGTCACGGTGACTACATCCACAGGCGCATGCGCGGTTGTATAGCGGCGAATACGCGAGAGCGCGGAAACGTACGCACGCACGCACGCGCGATGGCCTGTGTACATTGTTCGCAATAATGAGGAGTTTGCACAGACCGGGATCCCGACGTTCTTCAAACAAGGAGAGCAAGGACAAACAGCCCTATATGGACGGATGGACAAACACACTCAGCCACGAATCACACACCGCGCCAGCAGGCCCGGCGACATGCGTATTGCGTGCTTATGTACGAGGGAACTAAGCCTGTGAGCCGCGTCGTGTACATGTGCGCTCACCCGCTCACGGAACGCTCACGAACGAAGCCTCTTCACCGCTCCCACCACGGAAACTATCGACCATCACCCTCGCTCAACAAGCACCATAAGCGATATGGTGGCTAATATTTGCCGGGCTAAGCACACAAATACAATACAGTACTGTTTACCTACTGCCAGTGGTGCTCAGCCGTTTTGATCGACGCTGCTGATACCGGCAGGTCCCGTTTGTAATTGCGGCTCTCTCCGTTTCACGCACGATCATCGTTCTCTGTCTCGTTCCGTCGCGAACGTGTGTAATGTTGCACCATGCTGATGGTACGTCGCGCCGCGTCGCGTCGCTCCGAAATGGGAAGCGCGCGTTTCATTATGAATCGATCGAACCCCCTGCCATATGGGCTGGTGCGACCGGTTTGTCACGTTTTCGTGCCAATCTTGATTTTGCGAGGATGGAAGTTACATGGAGCGTTAGTTTTCCTTCTTTTTCTTCCTTTAGTTTTTTCTTTTTATGCTTTTATTTGATATCGCTGGTTGGAAAAGGTTCGAAGAATATGTTATGATTGATTTTGAGAGAGAGGTTTGGAGCAATTGGAGTTTAGTTGTAGTTGATTGTATGCATTCGTTTGATCGAGGTTTAAGGGAGCGTAATTATGTTTATTACGTTATGTGTATTAATTCTATAATATTCATAAATTATTAAACGACTGTACAACGTTAAACGAAGTATTGCCGACTTGTATTGGCCATTTTTCCAAAGTATAAAGCCAAAAAACGTACTTTTCTTATCGACACGGCCATCCAAAGGAGGTACTCGAGATAAGCGATAGGCGATCAAGATCGATTTACGGTGTTTGTAGAACAAGTTTCATCGCAATATCGATTTCCCGATAAAATGTTTTCCGGGTATGATTTTCGAAGCTTCGATATTGCTGTGATATTTTCGATGACTCGGTAAATTTAATACGTGCTGATAATGTTGATCACGGTTTATCGATAACGTTAATTTTATATTGAATCTAAAGCTAGGACTTGTGATTTCTATCTATTTATGGACTATCGACTGATCTTTTAAAAATGTATTTCATTATAATCCAAATAAAAATGAAACCTTTTTTATATCCTACCTTAATGTTAGATAAAATGAGAATTTTAATCTTAATTTTAAGAAAAATGTTCGTTTGTCCTTCTAAGTTACTAGTAAAAAGTCTATTCTACATCGCTTATTACGATCTTTATCAAATTTACACTTTAGAATTCCTAACAATATTACGAATTCACTATCTCGACTTACCATTTATCGTACTTTACACAATCCATTTCAATACAATTTCAAATTAAACGCGATTGCTTATCCCGCCTCCTACTTTTCCACCAGTATCACTTACAAAGTAATCAAATTACATTCTACGCGGCGCTCTCGTTGTTCCCTGTATCACAAACAATCCACGAATTCGAAAACAATTGCCGCGTTCACAATACTTCCGCGCCATTCACCGGCATAAAGAAACGTGTATTAGCAACGGTAGCACGAGGACCGATTCTCTCAACGCCTTTCCAGGCGTTTTTTCTATCGACCCAACGTAACGCGAGCCAAGCGCAGCCGGTCATTTCGTTTCGGAGAAACATTTCTGCGAATCGGACGATTTTACGCGAACACGGTTCGTCGGGTAAATTTCTTTTTTGCCGGAACGACCGCAGGCAGCTCGCTATCGAAAACGAGCTACTCGCATTCACCGCTTCCTTTTGAACAGCGAAATTCTCTCAGGAGCCGCGGGCCCGCCAGCATCCTGGCGTGACGGTTAGGTCAGCTGGTCGGTGGTTTGCGAACTATCTCAATTTGCCTAAGCCGCAACCGCGGCGACCACGAGAACCGCAACTTCCCTCATCCGTGGCCACCTTTGCCCCTCTTTCTCCGCAATTTCAGCTGTTCCCTATCCCACCCGCAACGATCCTCTTTCCCCGTCCGCCTTTTGCTGCTCTGTCTCCCCGAATATATTCTCTTTCTCTCTCTCTCTCTCTTGTGGCTCTAACATCTCGAGAATTTAGCAACTACATACCTAGTCTACGTCGGCGTAACCTCTGACCACAGACCCTCGCGTCGAGAGAGCGACACTATCGTGTACTTTGCTACTAGTAGTAAGCTCGAACGATTTTAATGATGGGGGGAGGGGGGGGGTTTAATGTTAGGTTTATTTGAGACAGGATATTTTAGTCCGGTTAAGTAGCTTGCCTTGTAACTCGTCAATTTCGATTATGAACAATCTTTAAACGATGTACACGTGCATGTACCGTGTACTTGCATTTACCTTGATAGCTTGACGATTATAGTTTTCTACGATGATGTCACTTCTATTCGCCGAAAGGAAAGTTTGTTTACACTAATAATAGTTTGTTACGACTAATGTCAATGTATTCTCAATTGGATATAACTATAATTCAGTTGCACGCACATATATTTTCTGGAAGTTATTTTGTCGTTTATTTTATTTTCAATGTAATAGCTTCTCGCCGACTCAAACGTTCCCACCGTGGCATTGTTCGAATCATCTTTCGATTTTTTGATATCTTCGTTTATCGTACCTGAAATACACCGTATTTTTCTATTCTTTCGTTATTATATCGAAGACCATTCGTAACAGAGATAGAAAGTCCGGTGTCTCGTAATACGCAAGCTTGATTATTCCGTACGGAATTTATGGTTGAATTCTAAGATGTCGAAGCTTAGGTGACTCGAAATAACTCTAACTTTACTATACTCCGACTCGAGTAAGATCTACGGTGAGAGAAACAGGAGGAGTATGAAAATGAGAATACCAGAAATTCCGCGAGCGAGATTACGAATAACCGCGACTCTGCCACGAGAAAGGAAAGTCCTGATCTCTGTTCTCTCGTTCTTCGCGACTCGATGCAAGACAAGAGATTGAATTCTTTCGCGATTGCTCGCTGTATCGAGCGTAACATCTTGCGGTTTTCTCGCAGCTCGATGGGTAATTTCGGACTACGATGGGGAAAGGATTAACGCGTGTCGTAATGAGGCGTATGGTGTAAAACTGTTATTTTAGATTGGATTGCCTTATGTGAAACGATGAGTAGCGTGAGTCAGACGAGTTATGTTCGATGTTCGATCGAGGTTAAGGGGGTGTCCTGAATTAGAATGTTCTGAAACAGTGTCTTTTTGTGGTTTTTTTTAAAAGGGAAAAAAAGAAATGAAGTTATTGAATTCTGAGGTATGATTTTATATATATTTAACGAATACAAACGAATTTTTTTTAAAGTAAAAAAAGAAAATTATAACAGATTTCTAAGCCTATTTCATGGGCTGCAGTTGTCAATCGGTGTGAAAGATCCACCTCGTAATTCTTGACTGAAACAAAAAACCGAAAAAGGATTAAATTATTATATATTTTTCTTCTCGACGAACTAAAAAAGTTCGTAAAAAAATTTATTTAAATAATTGTTATAGCACCTTGAAGTTTATTTTTTCTTTCTAAAAAATACATTTTTTCTTTAAACCCGCCAAAATTTTTAATTTCACACTATTTTCTGTCTTTTTTTTAGAGTTTTAGTAGAGAAAAACTGGCCGCGAGGAAAGTTGGAGCGTAACAGATTCAACGATCCGTTATCGAGCATGTGTTTTTCCTTTTCAGCAGATTTTTAGTTATATCGTACGCGAGACTGTTAATTTATGTGTTTACGATTTTTTAATCAAAGCCTCCCATTTAGATTTTTTGAATTTCGTTGTTCTTATCGTTGTTTGTGGTAACATCGTTGAAGTCATAATTTGTTAAGATGATTGACGTAACTGGAAAAATATTGATTCTTCGCTTCCATATCTCGAAAGAAACGTATAGTTTTATTAAGTGTAACTGTCAATTACATTTTGTAGGTGCATTGTTAAGATTAATGTTGTTGTAGCATTCGCTTTCTTATCAAACTAGAGATATAACAACCATCTTTTTTATCGTGTAACTGTAGAAGTATGTTGATGTCAAACTTTGTAAATTCATTTTATTCTGTGTACAGAGTAATAACACACTAACTATTGCGACGGAAATACAATTTTTTAACATCCGTACTTAATAGCTTAATACGTAAAAAAGGTACCAGTTAGCAGAAAATATTGGTATATCGCAAATAACATTTACACACATCGTGTTCACTTATCAATAATTTTAACGCGCATTAAGACGTACATATATAGCTTCTTGTTTTAAACCAACTGTTTACTCAATCTATTCTACGAATAGACGAAGAACTTCCTCCTGTATGCTTCCAACTTTTATCTGCTAAATATATCACCGCGAAAGATATCCCGTCTAAAGTGATATCCGTTCGTTGCTACAACTGCCTATCAAACTATTTATTAACGGCATTTACGATGTATTTTTGGAATGCAGGAAAAGGTTAGTGCCTAGATTATCGATAAATATTCGTTAATTGTAGTTCTCGGTATCTATACTGTTAACCATAAGCATTTGAACATCATCTCGTTACATTTATTGGGAAACTCTGATGGATGTCATTATGTTTGGTAGCTTAGAATTCTTATTATAAGAGAGCCTTTCCGAGTACAATAGAAATTTTCTAAAATGGCACAAGTTCCAAAAAACGAGATATATTAAATAGAACGTATGTTTATTTTTATAAAATCAATTTATTTTTGTATTATCCCGTACGAATAGGGGTGGAATATACTTTCACTTTACCGACACGCGTAACTTCAGTTCATGGGGAGAACCAACCCTTACCGCGTATGAAAGGTAGTTAAGGTTAAACGATCGAAAAACATAATTTTATCAACACTTTACCGATTCAACAGCATACGCACGTCCAACCGGCATCTCAGGCGCAGATCCTGCCTGGCGCCGGCTCTGTTTCGGTTTAGACTCTCCAATACCATTCAAATTGGTATAAAACTGTGGGAGCTTACAAAGCAACGCGAGCAAGGTACCTTAGTACTAAATAACAAATTACTGCTCAAATAATGAGAAAGATCGCCGGCAACAAAAAACCGATTAATAGGTTATCGATCGGTAAAGCGTTAATACGCCATCCGCCTCAAACATATTCCAACCATTCGCTGCGACGTAGTCTTGGTCGTATCAAATTGTTAGAAAGTAGATGCAACTAACAAAGGGTTACAATTTCCTGGAAATAAAAATAACGGCAGACTGCAGTGCTATGTTATAGCATTGCAGGGTTGAGATCGGTGATAAAACGTGCCGCAGCGCAGATTTCGTCCACGCATCTGTTGATTGTCGTTCGATTTGATCCAGTTTCACGCGATAAAACGATTCGGTGAAACGATTTCTCGCGTGCTATTGGAATCTGTTGGAGTTAAAACACAGAAAGATTTACTGTTCCTTTCGGCGAGATCGGAATCTGCGAAAAATAAATAGCCTGTGACATCATTATTATTCGCGTCAAACACTATTTATCGCGTTTTATCTAGCGCGATAAGTTTTATGCGGCAGACAGTTGAGTGTACCAGGGGAGAAATATGATTCGTAGCGTCCTTGCTCGGCGTGTTTCACATTTTACGCGGTGTATTTCATTCGAGTAGACGTAGATAGGATGCGCGGAGAGGTATGTATCTTTAAATTTCCGACGATAGCCGCCAGGGGAAGCTTTCGTCATGCGAGAAAAATGCTTTCGTCGCGTTAGAAAAATGCTTTCGTGGCGCAAGAAGAGACTCGCGACAAGGAAAATTCGAAACGAAAGTTCGTCGCTGGTAAATGAAATTTCATCGATCGGACAGGATAACAGGAGCTGAAAATGTGTTTTCATGCCGATAAAAACTGGTAATATCGAAGTCGATTGCCGTGTTGTAAAAAAGGTTTATTCTTTGATAAGCCGTTTCCAAAATTGATACGGCGAACGTGTTAAATCTGTAGGGAATCCTATCGATAAAAGTTGAAGCGATCGATATCGATCAAGTGTTTGCTATTTGCAACGAAGAATGAACTAGAAAATTTGAATCGGCGAGAAAACGAAAGAGTATTTTTGTCCGATGGGACAGTCTCAGGTGATTTTAAAGATTTGTCTTCCTTTCATTTAAATCAAATCTCTTCTACTCGATACGATTATTAACCAAATGATTGATGGAATCTGTTGCTCTAATCAGGAGACTCAGAAGAAAAGCGATACGTACGATAAAATCTTTAATTTCAGAAAATTATCAGCAAACTTGAACATGGAAAGATCTCTGTGCGTTTGTTACTTTTGATTTATAGTCTTCTCGTAATTCCGGTATTATGGATTTCTATAATTTCTTCCGCGAGTCGCATTCGATCTTAACGGTTTCGCCTGAGACATTTTCACGTATTGTAAGATTATCGCAACGACTGCCTCGCGAATTCCCGTTTCGACGATAAATTTGCTTTCGAATAGTGAAAATCTCTGGCGTCGGTAACTATACGTTATTTCCACCACAGCGAGTGTGCAGTGAATGCACGATGTGCTGGCCGGTTTGCATTGCGGTGCACAGCGTAACGAAGTGCATTTTAGCGCATTAGCCGAAACGCTCTAAAAGCCGCAAAGTGCCGCTTGCGTTAAGAACCGTTTAAACTGCTGCAACAAGCTGCGTACAGCGTGTGCAGTTTACGTGTGCTACTGAAGACGCAAGATATTTGACAAAGACAAACAAAAGGTTTCTATAAAATTATAATTACAGCATCGCGACTGAAATTACGACTGTAACATACATACAATACAATGTGCAAGGTCCTTTGAAGCCTTTTTGAAATCGTACAGCGTAGAATGTTGATTTTCGTAGACGTTTCTTCGACCAACTTCTATGGTTCAAAAGCAGTTTGTATTTGTTTACTTGTGTTTGTATTGCTTTCAAGAGCGAGTCGCGTTGCAACGCATTTATATAGTAGACTTAAACCCTTTCACCGTGTAGCACGAGAGAATCTTAGAAAGACAGACAAAAATATCCTACTACGAATTTTACATTTGAAATTTTATCAAACGTAACACAGTTATCGATACAGTGGCACATATCCTTAGTTTTCAATGAAATGCTTCCTTTTATCAGATTCTGTGTTACATATGTTCGTAGTATCAAATTTTCGCAGATGCGCGAAAGTACCACAAAGTGATACGAAATTTATCGAAAATATAATAAAATTAAAATTAATACGCGGTATATGGCATAATAATATAACGTATCATATAATAAATACAATTTTATATACTTGCACCCAATCGATTAGCATGTAAATGCTATAACGAGAATAATAGAGTACACTTCTCGTAGTCACTGTATACATTTTCAATTAGAAATTGAAAATATGTATTTCTTGTTTATCACGTGCAATTCATTGGTCCATCAGAGGCCGTGATTTCGCTTTCCTCATTTAACGTTTTACCTTGCTCGAAAGTAGACGATTGAGTTTCATTGCAGCAGAATAAAAGGGCCGGGGACGGAAAAGCGCGGAGCGAACCGCAAGAATGTTCGCACAAAGAGACTCGATGGATTCCACGATCGATTCAGTCGGCCGACAACTGAACCGAACAACGAGGAAAGGGAGCCTGGCTCCTCGGTTCATTCGATTACAACGGTTCGATTGTGATCGAGGTCAGGAGGTACCCGATGCACTTCTAGCTTAACCCGAGATAACTCCGGAGGCTAGCCTTCTTCCTTCTTCTTGTTTCCTCGATGATGCTCCTCGACGCTTCACGGAACATCTCGAGAATACGTAGTTGGCTGGAAGAACTTACGCGAGGCACCTTAGCGTAGATGCAGACGCTGATTAATCAGCAACCTCCTTGTTTTCTTTCCATCGGAGCGGAGTAATCAAAGGGAAGTTTCGCAAATTATGTATCAAGCGGACGCTCGAACGATCGGCTCGATTCCACGACGAACGTTTCGTAAAGAGATTGATGAGTGGTAGGAACCTACGTGGAATAATTGATGCGATTAAAGAGCGTTCTTTTCGTGTTAGCTTTTCGAAAGGGAGCGATAAACGCTCACCGGTAATCCGATTCGAGTTTCCTACGCACGTAAAGCGATGGAAAACGAAAGCTCCATGTATTTACGAAGAACTTCCGGTAACAAATTGTTATCTTTGTAAACTGTGAATCTTTGGGTGTGTTTCTTTCATTCGGTTAGTCTCGAAAGCATATTTTTAAATGGAATTGTGACGATTATTAGCGTATCGGAGTAATCTAATGATCTTTCTCTCGGATAGTTCCATTTTATTTATGCTCAGTGTAATCTGGTCTATGTTCTACATTCCATATTTTATGTTTCTTATTCTGTTTCTAATCGGTACTATATCGCAGTCGTTTAATGAGATTATATGATACACCTTTTTTTTCTCTTGTATCTGATTTCTGAAAAAAGATCGTAGTTATGCCAATAATTCATCCAAACTCCCGGTATGAATCACGCTCGGAGGCCACGTTAATCGATTTCACGAATTGAAAATTACAGGAAAATGATCTTACACACGCCGTTATTTTTTTAAATTTATACCTCAGACCTTGCTCTTCGTCTACGTCATTTCGTAACATGTAAACCAGTGGAAATAAATCATTTATCTCTTGACAATCCATCGGTAATTCCACTACTTGGTTAATGGACTTTAGAAATTTACAAAAAGTGTAGTTGCGTGTGCGAATCACTTCGTATTCCGAGACTCGTACAACTACTCTAGAACCGTCTTTCCGACACGGTTTTGCCTTTGTCGATCGATTTCCACCAGTTCAACAGAGAGATAGTCGTCGGTTAACGTGACTCTGCTTGTAGGGGAGCGTATCCGACACGATCTACAGGTCGGTCGAAGGACAACGCTTGCGTAGGCAGGGCAACTGGCGAATGTAGTTAACCGAACACCCTGTCTCTCTCTCTCTCTCTCTCTCTCTCTCACTTTAGGACACACGTGCAACGTAGATGGGCACCCACGTGCATTTGCACGCACACAGTACACGTGTGCGCGAGAGACTCGCAAGTTCATAGTTTCGGTTGTAGCGTGTAATCCTCGTGGACACCGCAAACATGTAATTAACACTTGCTCTCTCTCTACGAGCCGCTGCAGTCAGTCGAGATCGTGTTGACTATACCCAGCCTCGACCGTACCGGCCGTGTAATCGTGTGCGCATGCCGACCAATGTAACGAATAAGACCCGCTCTCCGCTATACGGGGTGTCCCGACACCAACCGTAAATATTTTGTCATCGAATTTCGCTGGTGATCCCTGAAATTGAGATTTTGCTTGTTTCAAATCGGGTTTCTTGGTTTTTGCTATTTTTCAATTATCGAAGAGAGGAGACGAGTTACTGGAAAGTTTGTTAATGGATGAAACGCACGTTGTTTTTGGTTCAGTGGACCACAAATATACAACCAGTAAAAAATTGCTATACCTTCTGTAATACGATCTCGATCCTTTCACGCTCGGAAATATGATACGCATAAGTCTGCGCTATTAAACTTTGAGTTTTATGGAAATGTTTCCTAAGGAATGACCTAGTTTGTAACATAAAGTACGATGCATATTGGTGTTTCTTTTTTTGTTTTTTTTTTTTTTTTTTAAGCTGCGCTAATTCGAGTTTAGCGTGACAAACAGAAACTTGTATAATTACGAAGTTAGAAATTAACAAAGGCGAATGGTTTTTAGACCTGTTTTGGTGCTTGAAGCAAAAAGTTCTTTGGTGTTGAATGAGAAAGCTATTGAAACAAAATAAATATCTGAAACTGTATTTTTCTTCTTTTTGGGAAGAATTGAAATTATCGTGAATTTTTTAGACGGCACTGTGTACATATTATTTTTCTTTTTTTTTTTATTCTTGAACTAAGTACGAGTACATGTTACATATATGACAAGCATACGAAGTATATGATAAGTTATGATAGTTTAAAGAACTTCGATCTTCCAATAGGGGAATTCCAATAGAAAAATGTGAAACATATTTTTGTTAAATTACGATATTCACGTTATATGTACACTCGGATCAATTTTGAATTTCCATCGAGAAATATCCGCTGAAACGCTTCTGGAAGCGATCCTGAGCGCGAAAAATATGATGAAAGTTTCGAACTGGATTTTCGGCGATATTGTTGACACGAATGTCGGCTCTGCGGTAACTCGAACGTGATTTCGAACGTTATTGGGGATACGGAGGAACGTTTGAGATAATATGAAAGGAGAAATGTGTGTTATGCGCGAAGAATATGTAGAGTCGTTCGATCGATCGAGGTTGAATAGATGGTTCGGGGCGAGCGAGTTTCATGCATCGATGGAGACTGCAAATCATAGGTTTTAAGTTTCCTAGCGATGGTCCATGTATACATAGTACATCAATTTTTTGAAAGTTCCTTCGAGAAATTTGCGGTGAAACTCGTTTTCCATAGGTAGTTGTTTAGAAGATAGATTAAATTAAATGGTCGTGTAATTTCGTTGCTTAGCACTGTATACAACCACGAGAATCTCCTTCTATCTGGAATTTCGACAGCGATACATCATTTTCTTGATTTTATATTCATTTGGATTAGCCATTGTTGTTATACAATATAGATGATAGTTAACGGTACAAATATGATTATTACAGAATTTGACAATTAGCTGTAGCGATTAGATACTCGAGATGCTAATGACAATAATCTTAGGTTCAATAACGAATACACGGTCAATGAGATAGCAGATACGTTTACTTCTCAAAAGTCCAAGCGGAACTGAACTTACTTGTCCACAGTCCAAATGTAACTCAACTTACTTGTCCACAGTTCAAGTGGAACTCAACTTGTCCACAGTCCAAGTGAAACTCAATTTACTTATCCACAGTACAAGTGGAACGCACTCATGTACTTTTTTCTGTATCTCTTTATACCCCTCGGGTTAACTATATTTTAAAGGAGTGCTATACAACTACTCCCAACCTTTGTTAGGTAAAAAAAATCCATCCCGTGACCGTGGCCACGTTTAGCGACCAGATATCACTTCGAGTCCAAGCCTACAGTCACAAATCTCGGGCAAACATACTCGCATTAAATCATAAACAACTACTTCTAAGTTTTATTATTTAAGTATAGCTATAATAAAAAGTCTAGATTAAAGTATCGAGGATTTTCGCAAAAATTCCAAAGGAAAAGCCCCGATGTTCTTTCATCTCCGATGTATATATGCACGTTCTTTTAAGAAATATCGCCACTAAATACTGTGATGTTGTATCGTATTCGATCATTTTCTATCCTTAGTTTCGTAACGAATTAAGTACTTTTATCAAATTATCGAACGTACGGATTTCCAATTTTATCATTGCTATCTTTAACCCGTACAGGATCGAATTAGTCTTCCATCAGACTATGGAAAGAATGTTATTTTACAAATCACGAACGACAGAAGCGCGTTCCTTCCGGTATTTCTGTAAGAGAGATACAATGCAATAAAATCTAAGATCAGTCTCGAAACGTACGTTTATAAATCAATATTAATCAAATACAAATATACAAATCAAAATCAATATCAAACAGGTCGATTTCAATTCTTTCAAACATAACGCAGGAGAGTCTAAAACCAGTTTTAAAAAGTACATTCGTATCGTTTAGTCGCTTGACAGAGATACATCGATTTCAAATACGTCGATTTCAATTCTTTCTGTCATAAACGTAATCTCTGCTCTCGATTGAAATAAAAATGGTTAACGTGTGAAAATCTGAGCCGAAATGGTTCGCTACCTTTCCCTCCCTTGTCAATGGGACACAGTATACATAGCGAAGCCGAAGGCAATGCGAATCATTGATCTTTCGAAATAACAGAATTTCCTCGAGCGAGGGGAATTGTTTGGGATCGCGGAGTCTCCGGAGGCCGGACGAGATTCACCTGTCAGGCAAATCTTGTTATCACGTTGCGTTACGTTACATCGTGGGTTCACCCACGCGTGCACGATTGCCGATGGCGTTTAGGTGTCTTTCACTGTTTACCGTATGCCACATGGTCCGTACGCCTACCATCGTCTGGTCTGGTCTGGTCTGGTCTCGTCTCGTCTCGTCTCTTCTCGTCTCTTCGCTACGCCTGTCTGATTCCCCCTTTTCTTCGCTGGCTCGCGAATCGGCTAACGCATTATTTCCTGCATCCATTCTCGCTCCTTCGCGATGAACAGCTGTGTGAAATTAATTATTCACCGGCGGCATTGACGCGTATTCACATCGCGCGCTTCGCTGTGCTTCCGTCGCCTTTGCTATTCCTTTTTCAAATTGGAGATCGCAGGTGAGAGACACGATAAGTCACATTTACGATCTTTCAAGGGAGAACAGTTTTTAAATTC
The DNA here is from genome assembly GCF_024516045.1 of Bombus affinis. NCBI lineage: Eukaryota > Metazoa > Arthropoda > Insecta > Hymenoptera > Apidae > Bombus > Bombus affinis. The sequence continues at coordinate 4,706,835 of NC_066347.1, read as the reverse complement.
GATATATTGCTAAATGATTTTGCGTCAAGGCGTCTTTTTTTTGTGTCAATTTTGCATCAATTAACTCGTTTTATTATGGGCTTGAGTATGTGTTTCGTTATACGCTCGAGAAATATTAACAGTATCGGTTACGTGCACCGGTATTAATTGATTTGAACTGGTATTAATTAATTAAGATTTGTATCTTTTATTCTTCTTCAACAGTTTCACGTGAAAACATTTTTTTTATCCACTGGGTTCTACATAAAAGACGATCGATACGAAAAGACATATTTTTCCCGTGTAGTCATTTGTTTTTATCTTTCTCTTTAGTTTCTTCATTTTTCTCTTTCCTTTATCAGTTTGAAACGAAGCGAATTCTTTGTTTGAGATAAGATACGGTGAAAGTTGGATAATTCTTCGAAAAAGAATCGTAGTCTTGATGAATGTTAATGGGATTTAACGAGGATTTGTCTGGTGTGGTTTTGAAGACAGAAGCGTCATTCTTTGAAAGTGATCTTAACATCGAGTCAATGAATTTTAACTTGTCTTGAAATCTTTAAAGCTTTAATAACGTGAATAATTCAAACAGAATAACGTGGTGTAATTTTGGTTAAATACGTTTACATGTGAATATATAAAAGTATATATTTATATATATATATTTGTTAGAAAATATATAAAACATGAAACATAATATTCTACAATATATAGTAAGTAAAACTTCCTACTTAAGATTCTATTTCTTAAATCCTATTCGTAAAATAATACCAGTGTAATTATACGAATATTATTTATGTTAACCATAACAAACATTCTTAAACGTAAGAAAATTCCGTTCTTCTTCATCACATTTTATTTTGCAACAAGTAAGTGAAATGACTGGCCATTACCAACGATAGTAAAACGTGTATGGAATAGCGAAAACGGATGTTAGCAGTTTTATTTCCCATCGGTATAAAAACTACGTAGCAACTAAGAAGATAATAATATGCAATATTCCGTCGGTTAGTTTTCGCGTAACATGCGCAACGATTAATACAGCAAAGTTTAGACTGTAAAGTTTGCTCGTGTTTTACGTGCTGTTGCGTTATAATGTGATACCACACACGTTGTATAGTTAGATATTCCAACCGTTATACTCTGTTACTTTCGCGAACTAAGCTGTAGATTATTACTGTGAAATCCGATAGATGATTTTTGCTGTTTAATTTATGTAACAGCATTCGAAGCAATATGTTATTTCGCTGAAATTAGCTTTAACTTAGTTACGTAATTTTGCGAACGATTTATATATAATTTATAATCGTTTTATAAATTTCTAGAAATTTAGAAATAAGATCAAATTCTACGTATAAATATTAGTAATATAAATATTACGTATAAATATTAAGTAATTTTTATTATTATTCATTTTATATTATATATTTTATTATTGCTTATCAAGTAATACTGTGCATTGAGAAAAATCATTGAGAGATTATTCGCGAGGAAAAATGAAGAGTTATGTGACAATTAAATTATTTTATAACAATAAAAAAATGTTAAACGTAAGCTTTACTTATCTTGCTAAACAAATGAACGTATTTTTAAATGTTAATTCTACTGCTCTAGAATACTCGACGAACATCCTGGCAGACGCATGTTTAAGAAATCGAAGACGATAAAGAAACAACAAGATCGTTAATATAACTGCTCGACTATTAATTCGTTTCTCTTGTGAATTTATTGCAGGGTCCGCCACAGCCCGGACAACAAATTAAATTCACAGTCGGGGAATCCTGCGATAGGATCAAAGAGGAATTCAACTTCTTGCAGAACCAATGCCACGCGTAAGTGACAGATATCTTCTACCATAATAATCTACGCATAATTTTCTCTCACACTTCCTAACATCTTGTCATCGTTTCATTACACAAAAACAACAAATACGCTGATCCAACTTTTCGCTAATTTATGTTTTACACGCGCGTAGCGTTCTAAATAGAAAATCTAAAAAGAGAACAGGAAATTCCTAACGATGCTAAAATACCTAGAAACAATCGAAATCTCGTTGTGAAACACAAGTAAAATTAAAATACCAAAAGTCGCGGTAAGGTAAGGAACGAATTAATTCCTTTAGAACAGTGACGTTAAACTATCCGCGATAAGGGCGAAACTTAATTACAACGCAGCGTAAGTAGAACATAAGAACAATCATCCGGAGAGATTCGACTCGAGGTCTTTGCACCCTTTGCAAGTCACCTTATTACAGTTTCTTTTCTTTTTTCTTCTTCGGTTCCAAGGGAATTAATATTAAAAAAGACGGACAGGCCAGAGCTAATCCGAAAAAAGGTCTTCCGGCTCGAATAAGTTTATTAAATCGTGTAACAAAAAGGGGGAAAAAAAAGAAAAGAAGAAGAAAGTAAGAGAAGAGAAAGAAGGAAAGAGGAGTAAAAAAAGGGGGGGGGGGACAAGAGTCGTAAAACGATTGAAGTCGAGCGGCACCTGCTCATCAGCCCTTTCAGACTCTCTGTCTCTCTTTCTCTCTCTCTTTCTCTTTCTCTCTCTCACTTCAAGTTCTCCTTTTGTCTCGAAGTTGCATACGTAGCCGGCAGCTACCGGGCACCACCATCGCGGATCGAGAAAGAGCCTGGGAATTCGTGCAGCTGCTTCCTTGGCTTTGCACGCGATACACAAAAGCCATAAGTGATTTACGACAACGTGGCTATTGGCAGACACGTAATGACACCCGTGCACCGTAGCCACCGCGAATACGAAATTAAGGAAGCCTCGATCTCGCTGCTGTTGCATTTTTCAGCGTTTCGCCGATCGAAACTTTCATTGTTCGTACAAGCTGCAACTTCCCAGCCGGAAGTTTCAAGCTCTTTTCCATTTTTCTCTCTTTCTTTCTGTCTTTTCTTCCGTCCCTTTTTCTTGTCGTTTCGCTTTTTTTCTTTTTTTCTACCCCTTTGAAGTTGGCAAACGTACACGGCATTGTTCCCAGTCGATGACGGCGAGGTATAAGAGAATGTAGAAGAACGATAGGAACAATATTTCAAACGTTGCGCTCCAACTTTTCGCAGCGTGCACACGCGAGAATGTACGTGCTGTCTATTATGGGCAGTAAGTGGTGCAACGAAGGACAGAGTGGTTCTGTATTAAAAAATGGATAGAAACTATCGAACGAAAATTTCTTTTTCACGGGAAACCTTTTACGAAAACTTGAAGTTGTGAATCTGTATTAACGAACGAATGAAATCTTCATTCATAGGAAGCCGCGTTTGCCAAAAAGTTGAAGTAATAGCGAATTTGTACTAACAAACGGGTGAAATCTTTTAATAGGAAGCCTCGTGGAATGGATATTAAAAATTTTTCTAATTTAAATGAAATTTAATTGAAATTAATTGAATTAAATTAAATTATAATGAATCAATTGAAATTAATTTAAATCGAAAGAAGCTTCGTTCTCGAAAAGATTGAAACTGAAAATTCTTCGGTCGTGCGTTCTACATTTAAGTTTCGATCTAGGTATTCATCGGGTAGAGTTTTTAATAAACGAAAACATCTACTGACATTTTCACTCGTCAATGTTGCAAGTGCAATCGTTTTGATGTATGATTAATGAAGATACGTCTATTGGGAGCTTTATACGCTAGTAATTAGATGCACGTGCACTGAAAGAACTTTCAAACTCAATTTTCTTGAGAACGGGGCCTTGTACCGCATTATCTTTACTCTACACTTTTTATTCGTTTTTGCATGTACAATCATTTATTATTCTCCCTTCTTCTACCACTTACGAGACACGGTAGTTTAATAGAAAGGGAATGCTTGATGGGGGAAACAGGTTAGAGAATATAGCATAAATGGCCATCGCGTGTGCACGCAATTACGTATGCATAATCGACGACAATTAATATTAACATTATGCTAACGCGGCGAGCATAAAGTAGAAAGATCGTGGGACGTTACTCGGATTACATAGTGCGTAATGTAGGCATGTGTGACACACATGGCCACGTGTTATCTGTAAAATTATGCTACTTAGTGAATAACACGGGCAACGATATTTTAGACCATTTAAAATATCGTATAGCGGATGTTTGCATGTTGGTTGCCAAAAGTTTTCGTAAAGTGCGATTTTCTTATACCGTGTAAAGAGATAAATAAATTCCAAAATTTCAATATAGAGATTCGCTGTGCAAGTATAGCGTGTAGTTAGTTCAATTTTCAAAGCAGAGGAAATTTATTGATCTGCGATCTAAAATAAGTTGTTTTTAAAAGAACATATTTATATTACACCATAGCCAACAATTTTTGGCTAACATACGCAGTGGTGTGTAGAAGTTTCTGGTCAAATAGATTTTTCTTTTTATATTCTACGAACGGTATCTTACAAATTTGTAACGAACATTGTACGACTGTAGTAAAACTGCGTTTATTCGTTGTACTGTTTTCTTTTACTTGCCTTGCCTTTAAACTCGATGTTTAAGTTAAAGTTCTTTAGATCTGGCTAAAATGTTATATTACATATATACAATAAATAAAACGAAAATAAATATACTATGTAGAACTGTATCTGGCGAAAAACAGTGTCTTACTTACGTATTTATCGTACGAATAACGTGATTCCTTTTTTCTCCATTCATATTCAAATTGATTTTTCTCTGCGATGCCTAAATTCCGAAATATAAAATTCAGCATTAAATCTGCTATTCTTTACGCAACTTGGCGTATTTTTTTTCTCCCCCCAGAATATTTCGTTATAATACTAAAATCGAATATTTAAAAGCCATTTATTTTTGAATAATATCAATCGAAATGAAATATTCATTTCGAGTCACATAAATCTAAGAAAAACAATAAAATTAAGCTTGACCGCCACTTAATATACTACACACACACACACACACACACACAATACAAAAGATAAGAGAAACATAAGATGGGATTAAAATCATTTAATCTGTACCAATTCCCCTTTCTCTCTGTTCACAGCTTGAAGCTCGAGTGCGAGAAATTGGCCACGGAGAAGATCGAGATTCAGCGACATTACGTGATGGTAAGGAATTACCATTCTGTAACACTAATTCCGGTTAAGTCCGTGCTCTCCTTTCTCCCTCTGTCCCCTAAAGTTTCCTTCTGATCCCTTCTCGCTTGGTCCTTCTGCCTCTATCTCTACCCCGTTCTCCGTATCCAGGATAATCATGCTTGCTCGACCGCTAAACCACCTCGGCTTCTTAGCATTAATTGCATCCTCGCCGCACCGACTTTACATTGGCCTGTTACGCCGCGCACATTTCCCCTCTGTTCAGGTATACAGTGTACAGGTACACACAGAGCCTCACAAGGGACACTAACACACAAACGAATCACGTGTGCTAGTCCGTGTATCTGTATATTTATCTTGCGCACCTACTGTGCATAGCTAATGATTCTAAGACGGCCAGAGGTTCTCACTGATTGGAAGACCAGTGGTTGGGAAAACCCAGTGTACGAGCGTATCGCATGCGAGCTTCTTATTTGATAAACAGCTTTACTCCAGCAAAATAAAAAGGCATAGAGGATGAAGGGGATTACATGAGATTAGCATCAAAGTGCTTTGGCATTAAAATTGGAAAAGTTTGAAAATCTGGAGTTATTCATCTTGGCTTGTGAACTGCCCCCTGTGTGTTTCAAAGCTTTTACAACCGAAAGTAATTCAGTTATGCTGTGAAAAAAAAACATGAAAACCGTCAAACGGGTATTTTCAAAGGTTAAAAACGAAAATCTGCGAAAATAATATTTGACCAAATAATTTTGTGCGTTTAGTATATATATACATTTTTTGTAAGCTTTCAAATGGTTTTTTGCGTTTTCTGAAAAATTTGTTTGAGTTGCCATGCTTTTGAAATACATGTTCGATATGGCAATGGGATCTGACACTTGGAATTTCTATGCAGCGCGTTATAAAATATATGGGGGATATTTATAGGGCCGATTCTAAATATTAAAATGATGAAAAGCGCTGTTTCAAGCTTACCGTCCCAATTATAAACAATTCTATTTTACGTTAGAAATATATTGGTATCAATGAGTCAGCTGATAAAGCTTTTTCTCTGTATCTCACTTAGATTTCAGGTTTCTCATTTTTCATCGACATCAGTACATTTCCAGCGCAAAATGAAATCGTTTGTAATCGACATTTTTCTACATACACTGTCTTTATCGTTTTGATGTTTAGAATTAACCCTCCCCCTTTCTATATATTTTAACCTTTGAATTATATTCCAGGCGATTTAAAAGTTAGAATTCTTGAAAGCCCTCAATGTATCCTAGAAATCCTACGTGTCTCGAGGGATACTTTCAAGTGTTTCAAGTGTGAAATTTTGATAGATCATAAGATCTTGACATTATTTAGACTATCCGATATTATACATTCATTTTCAATGTCAAGGTATCCAATCAATACACCATAAGGTACCAGCAATTAATGAGATGAGAAATTAAGGGAGAAATAGAATTCAAGATCTCGAAACATTCAAAATTTAGAAAACTCCAAATCTAAAAGATTGAAGACTCGTCGAGGCTTTCGAGATTCCAAAGTTTCGGATCGCGTTCGAAACGATTTGCATCTTCATAGTCCCGAAAAGCTTCGAATTATGTACATGCGAGTTGAGATTCGAACACCCGTTACTACGAACGACCCGTCTTGGGACACCTAATGACAAAGTAATACAAGCTGGATGGAGGCGCGCGAGCAATGCCGAAGGATAATGTAGTTGGCCTCGTTGGCTTGTACCCGAATGCTTTCCAACGATCGACCGCCGTAAACCAGTCTAATTATACCGATCCGCGTGTCCCGCGAGGAAATCCGAGCCGCACTCGCTCGCCGCACGCAAGATGGGATTTATTGCCAGGCGTTTTCATGGTAAATGCCTCGCAGTTAACCCTCGCGAAATTGGACTGCGTGCGTGCGCGACTGCCAGGAAGAGGGAAAGGGTCCACCGAGTGGCGTGTGGTTGGAGTTTATTGTGGTCCCGGTGACACAATTAATCGACGCTGATATCGCGACGATCGTTTATTCAGGGCGTTGTAAAATAGGACGTTTGACATTTTTCGAGTGTTAATTTCACGTGTTTCGTTCCTTGGATGTGATAGAGCGGTTGAAATTTCTGGAAATCGAATGTCACGCGTAGAGAAACGGTTTCATAGATTCTGATTATTGTCTTTGGGTATCACGTATTCAAGTTTCTTCTTTGATCTTTCATTTTTCACATGTCGTAACACAGATACACGTGCGTTTGTTATTTGGCTAATGAAAAAATATACAAATTTTGAGCGATAGGAATTTTCTATACGAATATCACGATTAATAAGAGGAAGATAATTCGTTGCTCTGTTATTGTAAATTCATTTACGATGTTAGAACGTAATAGAACGAAGCATTGTTTCTATCCGTAGCAGTTCTTACGTATCTAGAACGTATACTTGAAATTGTATCTCTTCTGCAGCAAGTGTGCGATATTATTATAAATGAACATAAGTGAATGAGATTTCTTACGAACAAAAGCAATTACTACTTCATTGATAACTTCATTGATAACCCTATTAAAAGAAGATGGCGATAATGTCTAAAACGTAAGAAGACTATTGCTATCCTTGTATTTGTCATAACCTAATAATAAAATGATAAATTAAAATGCAGATAATATAAACGCAGAAGATAACTGACGCAAACACCAAGGAAAATAACATTCTTACAATTTAATCGTCGTGATTGCGTCTCATACTTCTCTGTCCTACATAACGCACATAGTTATAGATAGAGAACTATAAGGACATACTATGGCGCCTTGTTCAAGGCCCGTATATCGGTTTGATATACTAATTTATTGTTGTCCCTTGCTACCCTGACGTGGCATTTCGCCTTAGGTTCTGTTTTTCCTCGAACACTCGGATACGAGGGAGTGTCTCTCCCTCGGTCCCTTTCTTGCTGTTCTTGCACAGGGCGTTGTACAGACTTAATTGGCGCGGAGGCGACTAGTTTAAACACGATTAATCAAGCGTACGAGCCAACACGGCTGCCGCCGGAGGAAGTCGCCGTGAAGAGAGAGAGAGAGAGAAACTCCATGGAGATTTATCGACACGAGCCACGTTGTTCCTCGCGAGGCTTTCTAAGACACGTTCTGTCTCATAATTTCTGTTACCGTGGAATGTAGATTTTGTTGCCCCCGGGACGTTATTATTGCTTGTAACATGTACTAAACGCATTGTTTCCCGCTAACGAATACCAACTTCTATGAACGTCCTCGTAAATATTGCCAACCGTACTGGCCTTTCGTTGTATCTCTGTTACGTATTTTAATACACTGGGATTTTCCATTTTGTTGCGTGTTTTGTCTTATTTGCAACAGGGCGAAATATCAGCGATGAATCATTGTCGTTGGAATCTCGTCTTTTGCGTTTGGTCGAACGTTTTCTCAGATTGTTTCTGTTACAAGAGCATTATCGATGAAAAGTTTGGGATCAGTTCGCAGTCGGATTGTACCGAGTGTTCGGGTATTTTCGTCATCGATTGGAAATGGATATCAGGTCGATCGATGTAACAGATTTTTGACCATAGAATTTTCGAAGATAACAGAATTCCGAGCTGATCTTTCTGTTTTCCGGTTCTTCACTTTTACGGACCATGTAATGCGATTTCAAGCTTTTGACATTTGAGACAATTAAGGATATACGAACTCAAGCAATGACAATGCAGATGAAAATGATCTCCTAATTGTTTCAACCAGTATATGACTAACAATACAAGCAGTTGTCTTTCATATCCATGTCTATTAATACTCATCAATTGTTACACAATAGTACAACGATGATGAAAATTTCCGAAAATTTCAAACGTCTTTCCTTCAAACAGCTTATCTCGTTTTCGCTATTCCATTTCCCTAAGACATCAAAGTCGTTCCTGAATATCTCCAAACGCGTTTAATTCTGCGATTAATCAGCAAGCAACGCGGTTCGACCTATCCTCGTTCGAGTTCTCTAAGGGGAGCCGATCGATTTCTATCCGGTCAATAAAAATTTGTCGGATTGAATTACACCTCGGGCACGCCTTGGTCCGATCATTTATCCCCCCTTAACAAGATCACTCTCCGAGAGCAAAAGAGAAAGAAAGAAAGCTGTTCGAGCAATAGTACCGACGCGGCAGTAAAAAAAAAGGCCAGGTCTCTAACAAAAGACCGCTTGTTAACTCGCTTAAACGACGTGTACAGAGTACATCTCGGTGGGGTGTCGGTGCCAAGGCGGAGCAACAGCGGTGAGACGAGAAGTAGAAGAAGAAGGAAGAAACTAAGAGAAGAGAAGAAGGGCGCGTTGGCGAATCGAGGGAGATCGCGTGCTTTTTCTCGTTCTCTTTGTCGAGTTCATTAACAAGCGCCACGTTAAGGACGCTGGTGTACAGGGGTCGAGGCCCGTCACGTTAATTTGTTGTGCAAGCCATAATGAGTCGCGGAAGTTGGTCCAGAGAGTGCACTACTACTAAGGGCTGCTGCTGCCGACGCCGCCGCCACCACCACCACCACCACCACCGCTGCTGCTGATCGTCGCTGCTGGTTCCTGCTGCTGCAGTTGATCTTAACAACCTCTGCCTCCTGCCCTCTTCGCCTCTGTTGCTCTCTTCCTACCACCACCGTTTCCTCAGCATGTCCTCTCCCCTGTCCCCGCTGTGTTCCTTTCCATCGGTGGCTCGCTTCATCCCCCTTCTCCCTCGGGTGGAATAACTTACTTACGACGCAATTAATTCGCCCGTGTAATTACGGGGCTAATGGCCCGTAAAATTAAGAACCTGTACCTGGCTCTCGAGCGTGTTGCACGCGTTCTACTACCCTTCCCTCTCTCTCTCTCTCTCTCTCTCTTTCTCTGTCATCTATGTTCATCGTCTCTTTGCCCTTCATCTTCTATCTATTTCCGTCTTCTTCATACGCTCTCGTATAATTTCTCTCTCCCGCTCACACTCCAATTCGCTCCCTCGCGCAAAATCCTACGTATATACAACCGTCCGCTCCTCTGTCTCTCTGGAGTGTATTCGACTAGACTCGATTAAGTTTATCGCGATTAACGATAATTAATAACGCGTTACCACGGAAAGTGCAGTGCTGCATGCCGTGAGGGAGAGAGAGAGAGGAAGAGAGAGACTAGGGGCAGATATAGTCGAAGCTCGCTCGCGCCACCGCTCGTTCACGAGATTAATGGTACCCGGGGATGTTAATGACGCGGATGTGCAAGGAGGCGGCGACGTCGGGCAGGTGGTAGCTCGCCACGATGCCTTGCCGTAAGAAAGCCAGAGGATGAAAAAAAGAAGGCGAAGACGAGGGAGAGAAGGATGTAAGAAAAAAAAAGAAAAAAGGAAATAAAGGAGGAAAGGCGAGGAGAGAGAAAAAAGTAACAACGTCGAAATAACGAAGCAAGACACGGACAAATCTGGCAAATGATGTTAAATTGCTGGCAGTGAAGAGACGCCGCGCTGTACGGACGACGCGATGCTAAATGACCGCCGCTGAGTCTCGGAGTTGACTGTTAAGTAATGACGCTACAAAACGGTCTCTTCGGTAAAATGCTCGTTTACCGCAATTATGACCGCCTCATCGCTGCCCTGCTAACGACCACCGTTGATAGCCGATGAAAGACACTTCGCATCGGGAATTCTAGGAGTTTCCTGTGGTGTCGTAAGACGGCAGAATCGACGCCATATTATTATTTTTCAACCGTTTGAACATTGTTTCCGTGGAATTGACGGGACGAATCGCCGAGTATTCGCGGTATAATAATAAGTAGCGAACGATCTATCCCAGAGAATTCTGTAAACGAGCGGCATTATCCTTTCAGACTTTGTAAATTTCTTTCTTGTCCTGTCTTATTATCGTCCTTTTAAATTTTTATCAGGTGTTTTATAAAAGTTAATTGCGTTGTTCGAGAAAACGTTGTAAACGAGTAACGCTATTTCTTTAGATTTTTGTAATTCCTTTCAAACCCATCTTTTTATTGTCCCCTCAAGTCAGATGTTGTAATCGTGTAGTTGGATTCTGTGGAAAAGTTAATTGATTTGTAACAGAGAACTCTGTAAAAGAGTGATGTTATTGTTTCAAATTTTTGATAATTCCCATCTATTTAGTGTATTTTAAAAAAATGGTCGGTCTGATATCGTACCTTTGCAGTTGGACATTTTATAAAGGTTTACTTTATAGAAGTTGGTAATTGTTTTCGGAATGAAATTTTGATATGAAACGAGGAAGAATGTTGTGCAAAGATAAAACTGTTAAGTTTTGTATTTTGATGTTTTCTGTGCAATATTAGAAATTTGTCTCTATCATCGAGGAAACATTGTAGACAGGCATTATATAACTTATTGCTAGTCTGTTATTTCCACTGAAAGCATCAAAATGATGAAACGGCAACCTAATGACATTATACATAATGGAGAAACATATTTCTGAAATAACGGACCACGTCTTACACATGACGCTTCATTTACATTATTATTTCATCGTATTTGCGAAAATAAATCTTGGAAAGCTCATTCGCGCGTAACATTTCTCTCTTATTATACGTTGGCTGCTTTTTAGTTTGGCATTTCAAGTTATCACAGGCCAGCGTAGTTAAGAATTAATCATTGAAAAATCTAATTAACTCTTTGCTTACAAAAGGCGGCTATGCATGCCCTTAATGTATCATTAACATATTTATGAACTCTATATGCAATAATTGTATGTACAGCCAATATATCTTTTAATTATCTGATAATCTCGAATATATTAAAAGGAAAGTGTGGATATTTGTAGCTACATCTATAGGAAATTTAAATGTGTATTGAAGAAATAATAAATAATTCGATTAAAATGTACAATCGTATGAAATTCAAACATGCACAAAATATCCAAAAATATCCATGTTACGATATTTAGAATGTGAAATAAATTCCTGGTCAGTTCCAATCTCTCGTTTCTCTAGTTCTCTTCACAAAAACATGAATTTCCATCAGCATATCCAGTCTACCGATATACACTGCACTTTTGCAATTATATTAAAAAATGCTTCAAAATACGAAATTTAAATAAGAAATTTAACGCTTCTAACGCGCATTAACATCTGATTTCCAAATATAATTTCATCCAATACGCATAATTGTGTATACTTTACTCTTTTACTACTTTTTAGCTACGGTGTATACTAAAAGAGTATACACCGTAGCTAAAAAGTTAATAATCCATTTTCATTTAGAAGTTGACGTATTTATAATTTTGATGCATAACCAATTTATGTTCTCTGTTACAGTATTACGAAATGTCGTACGGCCTAAACGTGGAGATGCACAAACAAGTAAGTTCCTTCTACCCTCTGCGCCAAGAACTATCATAAATTTTCTTGTCATCATTTCATGCAACCGCGATTTTCGACCGGTGTACCATACAAATTTTTCAAACATGTAACACTCAGGCGCATTGAACTCTCTTTTCCCTTAGATTATCAAATAAAAACGACGATATTCTTTCGATATAAACGTCCTGTCTCGAACCAGCTACTCGTAATATATTTTTCAATGTGTCGCGAGATTTTAATAATTAGCTTATCCGTGTAACGAGGCAAGAAAGGTCGAAAATCGCTGACACGATGGCGCTGTCTCGTTGCACGAAATTCAAAAATCGACCGCGAAAACGCGTTTCACGTGTGTACACGCGCACTTCCTTCCACTTGCATTGCATCGCGCGACGATCTTTCTTGGCTCGAGACCCGCGCCGGTTAACGTCGCGTGTTTGCCGCAGTCATTAAGCGGGATAAGTTTGTCCCGTGTACACGGCCGAATAAACATTTGCAGCGATGACTCGACGACATGGGGCAAGGCTCTGAGAGAATGCAGCCGCCACTTTCGATTCCGTTTGCGAACATCTATTCCGAGAAGACGTTCCGTTCGCACGATAACTTGGTAGCCCGTACGCGTCAACGTTCTCCGTGTTTAAAAAAATCAGCTTCGCTACGGAGAATCCATGGATTCGTAAATATTGCTTCGTTCGAAATATTGTTTCGTACGATTCGAAGATACGACGACCGAAGAAATTTTGTTTTAAGATTAGGTAGAGAAATTTGAAGATTTGCCTCTTAATATATTTCTTAATTATACTTGATAGGTCTACCTTAGAACGTGCACGTATTTGACAGGTCAATCACGTAAGATTGATACTAATGAAACATTAGCTTGCAACTGTTATTGGAGATAATCGAGTAAAATTGGTTAACGGATTAGTTAAAATTTAGAGTATTTGAATAATTAAACTGTTGCGATAAATCTAATCTGCCGGATACAGATCGTTTACCTCTATTTAATTGGCTAGTAAATTTACTCTAAATTTAAGCTAGATTATCTATAACTATTATTAGGAATTTAAATTTATGTATTTCTGACATATCTTTTAAAGTGATCATCAAATATGTACAGAATTCTTTTCCAATACACCGTAGAAAATGGAAGAATCAAAATAGAAGGAAGCTAATTTCCGGCTCTGAAAGACCTCGTAATGGTTATTAACTATTAAGTTAAAATTTACATAAAGATAAGGATAAATGAAGTTTGTAAAAGTTGTATCTTCTTGCTGTTTTTCTTTTCTACTTAGTAATTAACATAAATAGCGCATTCGTCGAATTTTTTGATCAGGCTGCATAGGTGCAGTTAAGTTGGTGTACGGCTCGTTTCCTATACACAGAGGACGTAAACTAAGGGATCGGCTCGTTAAACCGGCGAAACCGAGCCGTGACGCGCAGCTTTTCTACGCGTCTCGTTAATCATCCTCCTTATGTCTGGCTGCGTCGCTTATTTCCGCGGTTCCACCGCCTCTTACCAGCTTCTTGCGACGAAAATAGAGACGCAGCCCATCCATGCTAGAAATACGCGGGTTCGATGAATATTGCTTGCATTCCGCCTATTTCCTTTACAAAATGTTGTCGAGTTGCCGCGGCAAAATATTAATTAACCGGCGAAACAAACAGGTTGAACGATTTTACGGTAGAACTATGTACACATTAATTTTTGGTACATAATTTTGGTCGGATGTAAATATGCGATCGAGCGTAAAACAAATTGAGGGAACGTTAGAAATTGGAAACTTTTGGTCGAGAGGAACTTTTATTGTAATTTTTTCCTTATAATATATTAATATACGAATCGAGTGGATAAATTAATTATACAAATATACATTATACAGTGTGACAAGGTATCACGACAATATGGAATATTATAAGAAAAAGTTTAAAGAATTCCTTTTCTCCCTTTCAAGTCGATATTTCTTAAGAATAGGTTTTTTTTTTATTTTATTTATTAGAATATTCACAATCAATATCAAGTCAGTTCAAAAGGGGACAGATTGAGATAGATAATGATATAAAATACAGGCACAAAATTTGAAATGACTATTTGAAGATTTCATGGCAAGAATGTAATTATTTTATATTTGAGAGGTAGGATCGTGTTAGTTATTATTATATTATCTGGATAATAAATCCACACTTCTCGGAGCAGAAAAACATTTATTGCACGCACTTGGAAGGAACACGAACGAATTTTTTTTTTTTTTTTTTATTTATTAGAATATTTACAATCAATTCTCGTTGAGAATTTTCAGTAACTTAATTTGGCGTGATACAATGACATGGATTATAATAGTTTTATATTGTTGGTTCTAGTAGAAACTAAGGATTTAACCTAGAGGGTATTTTCTTTTTAGTCTGCGGATCTGGTCCGTCGTGTCCAGTAGTTGGGCGACTAATCTTAAGACTAGGTGAAATCAAATACCTACGCAGTGTAATGTTTTAGAAGAAAATATTCTAAATCTGTAATCTCGTTGCTCGAAAACTTTAGGGTTCTAATATCTGTATAACAAACATCTACGCTTCGTGGATTAAAACTCCAACAAGACACAGTCGACGAAACCAAACAGTTGAAACGTAATTTCGCAGTGGTAAATCTCGTTCTTTTGTACGTCTAATTTTACCGCATCGCGTGTTAAAAGTGTCCACGGTTAAACACTCTGCTTGCGAAAAGTGAGTCGGCCAAAAATATTTTCCATCTCTCCGGGCAGCTGGAAAGCATGTGTTGACCGCGAAAGCGAAATAAAAGCTTCCTTCCTCTTTTATGCACTTTGTTGTCGGCACGTTTTACTACGCGTAGCTCTCACGCGTCGACCGATCACCCACTGTGCCAAGTTAAAAAAGCGACGAACCGTGACCGGGTGCTTCTTGCACCATTCAATGAAAAGCTAATATTACGTACAAGTCACGTGTTACAAATTACCAGTGCTACCAAATTCTTATGTACAACAGCCATCGCGTTTGATGATCTCGCGAATCCAGATCTTTGAGTAAATTTCACAAATTACGAGTCAGCCGATTATCTAATTTCTGGTGGAAATTTATAAAATTACAAGATAAAAGTTTGTAACTTATAACTCGTAACTTGTCAGTTCATTGATATTATTTATACGAATTAATTTGATATTTTTACTTTGAATCAATAATTACGAATCCATATGAAATTTAAATGCTTCCCCATTATTTTGAGATTTTCAATGTTAATCTTAACATTTTTAACACGTAGCATACCTAACATTACTTCAAATGCTAGTAAAATAGTAGAAAAAAGAAAAAGGTATTTCTCCAAAAACTACATGAATAAATAAATGATAAATTTATTTTGAAAGACAGCGAATTAATTTCTACGCCTAACGTTATTACTTAATAAATTATCGCGCAAGATTGTCCATATATTGTTGTTTTTATATAAATATTAGTCGGGAACGAACGTTTCTCGTTAACGTCGAACGTACCTTTGTTCCTTTTACAGGCCGAAATATCGAAGAGACTGAACGCTATCATCGGACAGATCCTGCCCTTTCTGTCTCAGGAACATCAACAGCAAGTTGCAACCGCTGTTGATAGGGCGAAACAGGTCACGATGACGGAGCTGAACTCCATAATTGGGGTAAGTGCGCGTCATGCTCCGTAATTGACTAATTTTCCAACAGAGGAGAGCGGTTGTTCGATCAGCATTACGCGTCAGGATATCGCAACAGGTGCATCGTGAAATTACGCGTTTCCGTCGAGGAAAAGGTTTAGTAATCATCTGTCAGTTTCAGTACCTCGGATACAATCGAGCAGACGTTTAAAGGATCGCTTTAAATAAGTTTTATCGGTGTCGTAAATTTTTTCATTGAGATATAGTCGAGCTTTCGTTAACCTTCATCCTCTTCATCGTGTCGATTTGTACCGTTGCGATAAACGCGAAAGTGCAATATTGCTACGTGTCGTTTTATTATTTGTAAATCACACGAATGATATTCGTATGCTTGTCGATGTCGAAATACAAATGAGTCGCAGTTAAATTTCTTTATCAAGTTGTACATTTTTACGTACGATTCGCCTTTTTCAATTGGACCACACGTCCAATACCTTCAATTTAGTCGCATAAAAAATGTATCGAATTTAGCCTGTTGTACATTTTCATAACCAAAGAGTAACACCGTTACTCTTATAAGATACGTATAAATAACTAGACTTTATCTTTATGCAAACCCATATTCTCGAGAATATGATTAAGAAAAGCTAGAATTTGGCTAGAAAATTGTTCTACCTACCAAGTATTATACAAATCATTATACTTGCATGTTTTATATGTTTTTTCATACCATGTGCATTCTGCGCAATTTGGTACTTTCATATTATAAATGCATAAAGATCGGCAAGCTACCCAGAACCCATGCACACAAAATGATCGTTTCAACCCGTCCCATACACCTCTTTTCTCATATCTACCGTATCTTCCGTATCTTCAAAGCGAAGTATCGCATGTTGCACTTAGAATCCACAACATGATCTGCGATATTTTGGCGACGAAAAAAGATGGGTGCACACGCAAAAACCTACCGCAGCAGGCAAAACGCGAGACAATTTTACACGCGACCAGCCGTTTATTCGGCAAGCGGGTAATTTAAGGTCGTTAAGTCGGGTGAATCACCCTTGCGTATCCATTACCTGACCTGGACGAGTCGCAAACGCGTTTCCACTTAAAAAAAAAAGAAAAAGAATTTTTTTCCCGCCACCCAAGATCGCGTACGTCCGTCGTTGTCGAGCGAGCTTCAATTTACATAATAGTCCACCGAATCTAACCGCACGACCGTGTGTACTCGTGCAAGCTGAAAAGGGAATGAGGTGTAGGTAAGCCGAGTCCTTTCTTCGCGTCTCGTGTACGACAGACTTCCGGTGGGAAACGTTTTTCTCATACTCATAGGCTGCATGCCGGTGATAGCAGGGTCGACGAATGCGAAATTGGCATTCGACCGCCGCGGCACGTATAATTGAGTTCCGTGTCGGTTCTCGCGTGCACGACTTGAATAATTCCCGATCGCCTAAACGAATGCACGGTCCTCGTGGCCCCGGACACGCTTGAATTACTCTTTCTGCACGTGCGCAGCTACACGCGCATTAAAAACACCGCGGGCTAAAGGGAAATTTGGTAATCATATACGGCGAGCAGAAAGACTGACCCAATACGAGGGATTCTTTTTAAGAAATGATGATTTATTTGTATTGCGATATGAGGGACGCAGAAAATCGGAAACGTACTGAGCGACTACACAATGTATTTGTATACAGAGATCAGACCAATCGCACTGAGAAGCAAGGAATGGACAGAAATAGTAACAGCAAACCGAAAAACATATATGACAACTGGCAAACTTCATGAAGGGAAGCAGAAAGTTGGATGCTTTCCGCATGAACGAACAGAGAAAGAAGGAACAGGAACGAAACACCAAAGACTGACACGTAGAAGATGTATAGGATGGGGTAGAATAAAGAGCGATTTTGAAAAAACCGTAAAAAGGAACGATCAATTTTTCGAAATGTTATTTTCATTGCCTTAAACTAGTAGAAAAGTAAGTAATTTTTAAAAATAACTCTGGTAATATGAGGTCCGCTCAAGCATACACATGCTTTCAGCCAGACTCTCAAGTTATTCGTTACATTCCGCGGCATTGCCAGTGGAATTTGAACCACTTTCTGTCTGGAAATGAGCCTCGCCACTCATCCGTAAATTATTTGTAATGTCTTGATTAATTAAATTTAAAAATTCTTCACGGAACCGTCTTCGGTTCACATTATCTGTTTCTTTAAGAGCCTTTAAGAGACCATTTGGATTTCGTACGGATGATGGTGTAGGTGATTGTGTTAAATCCATCTAATCGTTTTGTTGGAAATCCCAAATGTACCGCTGTGCCGGCGAGCCAAACGACGCGGGCTTCTTCCGATCGCAACTCTTACACGCTGTTTACATGATGTTTTCGGGCGTACGCACTGTTTTTGGTCTTCCAGGCGTTTTTCTCGTCGTTGACGAAGTCTCTTCAAATCACTCATTTTTCAGTCTCGACCCATTTTTTAATCAGACGGCATCGGTCTCAATGTTAAAATGGTTGCGGAAAGCATCGTTTTGATAAAACGCTTTGACAGTATACGCGCGATGCTGAAGAGGGGTCCACCGCTCCATTGATACAGCGTCCCCATTCTCTCCCATCGACACAATACGATTCCCGCGCTTTTCAAAATCGCTCTTTATTCTGCCCACCCTGTATAATAACACGTGTAATAAATTAAGATATTGATCTACCTAGATAAATAGCATAAAAGGATGATCTAAGATAAAAATGAAATGCAACGAGTGTCCATACATACGGAAAGATTGTAACAATCATAAGCCTCAATACAATAAACGAATACAATAGGATACGATATAATATACGATATAGGGGAAACTTATTAGTTGCATTTAATAATACTTTATTTTGTTAAGGTTTTATCTCGTAATAGAGAGAGAGAGAGAGAGGAAGTGCGTGGATGAATGTATTTATAATAGAAAAATATATTTAAGCAAGTTTAAGTATAAATACAATAAGTACAAGTGTATGCTAGTCCATATCCGCAGGCTGGCAGTGTTATTTTACGAAAGAGCTTCGAGGCTATGGGTTTATGGGTATTTATACTATTACAGAAAACTGACCTGTCTGTACCTCGTTGCAGCATCTGTGCAAGGCATGTTCCTAGAAAACTATGAAGCTGAGAGACCCTTCAAATTGATTTAGTGTTAAACAATACTGAATGGTTTCAAGAACTAAGAAAACTAAGCTTTAGAAAAGATGTGGAGTTTTCCTTGAAGTGGGACCCACTTCAACGTATTTTAATACTTTGACTGCCACGTCGAAATCACATGTTTCGCTCAGGACGCCACGGGAGTGTTTTTATTATTCAAGGCATACAATGGCAAAATAATAATAAATTGATGATGTAAGACAACATTCTTCCCGATGGACCGTTTATCTTATTGGTGGTTACAGATGACCACCGTGGCGCCTTGCTAACAGTTGATAGCGACATATTATAACAAGGCTTCGTTTATTTCAACAAACCATTCGCATTCGTTGTGTCGTCGTAAGCAAAACGTCTAGAATATATTGTCGAAACGTGTTAAAGATATTAGTAAACAGTATTTGCTCATTCTGTGTATAATAGTAGGGTATGTGCACAATTCTAAAGAAGGGCAAGCGTATCTTCTCTCTTTTTTTTTATTTGAAAGTAGTTTACAATCAATTCTTATTGAAAATTATAAGTAAATTATTCTGGCGTGGTATTATAACGCGAATAATAAATAATTATCGTATGTTTGGTTCTAGCTGAATCTAATGTTTAAATCTAGAGAGTAATGTCTTTTTAGCCTGCGGATCTGATCCGTTGTGTCAAGTAATTGAGTAACTAGTGGGTTTTGGTGGTTGTTAATTCATATTTTATATCTATTATTGAATTTGAATATTTCTTCTTTAATTGTAGGTATCTTAATGTCGCGATGTATTGTTTCGTTAAGCGTACCTGACACGAAAATTTTGCAGAGAATGCTATAAAAAAAAAAAATGTTAAACAGTTAGGATTAAAAATTGCTAAGAATCGGACCAAAAAGGTGACCACCTATTGTCCAGATTGTATTGATGAGCCACATTTTTGTTTAGTGTTATAACACAGTGCACCGTTAGATGAGAGAATTCTCTTTTTTTTTTATTGATGTTCTAATAAAAATGTTTAATTGTTCAATGGGGCACTTTTTATTTCAAAGTATTTCCTATTTATCAGTTATATTCAAAATGCCCCAACTGTCAATTGTCATTCAATTTTTACAATTGTAAGAAGTTCAAGCGTTCCGGTCATCAATGACCACCGTGGTCACAGGAAAAACCGTCATATATAACCAACGTGGCAGTCAAAGCGTTAATAGGATTCAAATAAGTTTATTAATCGGAGTAGTTAATTCAACTTTGCACGGTTCAATAAAAACTGATCAAATTATGTTTGTTTGTTTCCCTTTCTTTTTCTTTTATTTTGTCTCATCGCGAGATGTGTTTGACGTAAGACTGAATGAAACGATATATGTAGATAAAGAAAGTTAATTGAACTTCGTCTGACTGATATCAAATTTGTCAGCGATCGAAGTATCTTTACCGGAATGGGCCAGATTAAGTTTTGACGGTTGAAATGCTTATAACGAAGCATCATAGTAATTCGAATGCCGGCTGTTAATTATACCAGTTCTTTTCTACAGAAAAAAGAAAACTGTTGCTTCTGATTTCTGATTTCGACGTCCGATTTCTTCTGACATTGAAATTTACTACGTCATTACCACGAGTCTCCCATAAAAACCGACCAACCCGCCAGAAAAATAAAAAAGAGCCATCAAACGTTATCTGGTCCGATCACCGCAGACAGAATCAGACTCTCGTTGGGGCGTCCTCGATTTAACGAGCGCAGGCCTGACCGCTAGAAATCGTCGGATCGAGGTCGTGACACAAACCGCAATCTGCAGTTGCGTAATACGCGTCATCGGCATGTGGGGACGCATAATCAGCGCGTGCACTCAGTGCCGGCCAGTGGCTAATACAAGGTGAAGCCGGCAACGTTACACGTGCACATGCACTCCTCTCGTTCGCATGTGCGGTTAACGCATGCTGATGTACTTACGAAGGGGAGACGTTCCAATGTTTCCAGTTCTATCGTCGTAGGGTTGGAACATGCTAAATAAAGACGCGAAAACAAGGTAGAGATAAATCGAACGAGATAGAGGAAGGTACACACATATACATATAAATATACAAAAGGAAAGCGTAGTGGAAAGCAACGACGAACGCAGAAGGGAGACAGAAACGGACAGGGCAGAACGGCAGGGGCCAAAGGCTGAAGGGACGACAGAGGCAAATAGACATAAGCGCCAACCCCCATGAATATGTATTACTCGGTAAACAGGGGTTGAATCAATATTTCGTTTAATAACACTGCACGCTGGAACGCAATTCTCCCTGCCCCGTTTCTCCTATCTCGCTTCCACCGTTCCTTGTCTCCGCTGTATCCCATTGCACCTCTCTGTTTCACCCTGTCTCGTTTCGTTCCCCATTTCCTCTTCTTCTTGCACCTTTGAACGCGCGTATCGCACGCTTTCCTGCACGCACAGACAGATACGATAGCCAGCCAGCCGGCCAACCAGCCAGCCAAGGGGGATGCATTTGTACAGGCGCATACAGGATATTCCCTGACACGTATTTAAACGTACAGGTATGGACGAGTCGCACCTCCGGCACTGCGCGATGGTGCCGGACCGATCCTCCCCTCAGGCATCAGGCCAGCCAACCCTCCTCGTACTGTAGCTTCCCTTTCCGCGTATTATTCACGCCGCGTTAAACCTCGTTTGGGACTATTACGTTTCGTTTGCCGCGTTGCACGAACGACGACGCCCCCTGTTCTCCCCTGTCGATTCTCTCGCGTTGCTTCGAATACGAATTGAATACCGTCGGGGGCTCATGCACGCTCAACGTGGCCTATGCTCGCCGATTTTCGCTATACATGTACGTGTTTGTTGCGAACAACGCTGCTTGGACGTCGGTTCTTTCCCCACCCCATCAGGTCAAACCGTCGGTCACAAGCACAAGGATTGGAACTTTGAGACGCTTTGGTCGATTTTTAATAACATGAGAATCTTATCAAAAGGGTGAAGATCAACGTGGTAGTAATGTTTATCGACTTTAACCGACGGCACTGGAAATGGATTATTTTTCTAATTTAAAATTCTTTCTCCACTCTTCGGTTGCGTACTAAGAATGAGTTAGTATTTAAAAACTTTGATAGTTAGAATGCTTTTTATAGAATCGTCGGGCTATAAACCGAAATCAGTTATTATTCGCTATCAGTTATTATTGAGATTGTATTGAGAAACAGTATATCTTTTTTTTCTTCAATAGGAAACTGAGTTATTCTTGTTGCATAGCTCTAAAATCAGCGAAATAGAATATTTTATTGTACAAAAATCGAACTCAGGGTACAGGAAAATGAACATTTTACGGAACAATTCAAGCCTGTTGCTTTTTGAATATCGCGTGTCTATTGCCCGTTCGACAATTGTTTCCGTGCTCTGTATTTTTACATTTATTGTTCTTTTCTTTTTCTTTTTTCGATTGATGTTGGTTTGTGAAATGGGCGAAATATTATAACTGACGTTTACGCATGTTTGATGGATGATACAGGGGTGGGAATTTTGGTCAGGGGTGTCGAAATTTGATCAGGGATAATCGATACGTTTTGTTATGTATAAAGTGGAAAATGATTATACGGCGTGGTGGTAATGGTAGTATTATGGATATAGCGTAGCGTTCGAAATAAAAAAGGGTAATTTATGTAAATGGTATTCTTGGAACTGGCGAACATACGTGGAAAGTTGTGATTCAGTGGCTGCGAATCTTCCGATAAAATGAACGTTAATAAAATCAGTCGATTATTTAAGCTGTACCAACGACGTTATCAATGTTATATTTTTGGTAAATTCGTTTAAAATGCGTCTTAATATCTGCCCAATAATAATAATGTCCAGTGGACGCGTATTTCTGTCATTCGAAAGCAACGTGCTTTCAAGTGGTCGCGTTAAATTTAGACGAAGCGAAAGGTTATCTTCGGTATTCGATAAAATTATTCAGTATTCGAATGTTCCTTGTAAAAATAAACTCTTCCGCGCATTCGCTTCTCTCCGTAAAAACATAGCTTTAGCAGCGGCTAAAATATCCTATCAGGGTAAACATATTTAAAATAGAACTAATTTTCCAGCACGAAGACGTAATCTGCGAATGATCAAAATAGTTCATAATTGTTAAAATAGTTGCACCATTAATCGAGGTCGCTCTTTGTTTAGAAACTTGAACTCTCTTCCGCGATTACTGTTCTATTCTACTTCTATTTTGTCGCAATTGTAATTGCGTTACTCATTTCCTCATCCTCTCTCTCTCTCTCTCTTTACTTACACATCCAACATTTGACTCTGCATATAAAGCAAACGTAGTATAAAAACGTCCTACTCTTTCGATTATGTTCACAAAATTATGAAGCCGATCAAATATTCTCGATCTAGTATTAACCGCCGACTTAATATTTCCAAACGTTTAAAACTCCCACTGCAAAGCTCACTAACCGATGTCCACAAAGCGTTCGAAAAAAAGAAGAAAAAGAAGGGAAATTCCGCAGCAAATATCGCGCGAAACATCAAACGCCGCAAACCGTTTACCGTGCACGTCGATAAAAGCTCTCGACGGCTACCTCGAAAAAGCTGGGCGTTTCTTGAAAAAATCGATACCCCTGAAAAATGAACGTCAACGAGACCTTCCTTCTCTTGCAAACGTTTCACCGTCTCGCGGCGCGATCCCCGTGGCCCCTTCCTGGTCGTTCGTCGAGCAGGCTTCACAGCATAGAAAAAGTTGTTGCGCGTCAAAAGCCCCTCGCCGGAAGTCGAGTGGCCGCAAGGCAAATTGCAAGCTACATCCGTGGAGTAGGTACACGTGCGTAGGGCGGTGCAAATACGTCCCTAGGGGGTAAACTGTGCTGCGGGAAGACCATACGAGCTGTATACACACACGCCAAGCCGCGACCCCTCGCCGTCCCTTTTGGCCCATTCAGCGACAGTCCAGGAAAATAACTATCGTACACAATCGGCGCGTAGCCCGAGAGGGGTTATTTCGCATAATCCACCCTCGTCGGTGCGACCACGACCCTCGTTCTACGAGAATCGTGTGTTACTTTCTCTCCCCTTCTACTCTTCTTTGTTCCTCTCGGTCGATCCCTAAATACCTAAGTGAAATCCACGATAAGCATGATTCGCGCACGTAACGAGTTTACCGGCCTCTGTTATCCCCTCTTGATCTAACATTGGATTTCTCCTGCCCTCGACAACTTGTTTTCTGTCTTCTTCGTGCTGAGTTTCTTTTTTCGTCTTCCCGTTTGCTCTTCACCGGTCTGTCCGCTCTTGTGTTCGTTGATTCACCTTCTCTCCCTCTATTTCTCGTTGCCTCTTATGGAGTAGCTCTTGGGACACCGTGGCCATCGCCATTGGTCTGCAAGGGTTCTCGAACACGGATTCGTTTTCACCCCTTACTCAGGGCGTATAACGTCAGCTTGGATTTTCTCGACGATGACATTTCATCCTGACGCCGATGGATGGTGTCATCTAAGGAAACGTCCACAGGGGACGTACTTCTGTGGTTCGAGTTATCGGTGATTATTATCGGTGGCGAAGTTTTATGCATTTTATGGAAGATTCGAAAGTGATAAATACACAGAATGTAATGTAATATTTAAAAACGTGTCGGATAGAGAAAGAACCTGTTTTAATATATTTAATAAACGAAACACACATTTCTGTGTAGTTTCTATCTCTTTTCTTGTATTCATAAAAGTATAAATTTACATAAATAGCGATAATGGTATATATAGAATGTCGAATATCTGAAACACATGAAGAATTCAATTTTTATATTTAACTCCTTTGTTCTTAAATAAACCAATAGTGTTACGATAGATGAAACGTAATCAAAATTTAAACACAGACAATATTAATATAATACTATTCCTATAGTATTAAAGAAATCAATTAGACAATAATACTACGTGTATTCGGTCGCTATTTTCTTTGTATAAAATTATTTTCTTTATAACGAAGGATTAATTAATTCAAACAATAAAATAATGTTGTTATATATGAAAATTGAACCACGGTGATAACTATTTTTTCTGTATTTTAGCAACAGAGACCTGACATATCAAGACTGCTGCAGCAAATGCATGCTCAACAATTGCCACCGGGGACGGCGATAGGTGCTCATCCAGGACTACCCGGACTTCCGGGACTAGGACCAGCTGCTGGACTTCCGGTGCCAACTTCCGCCTCCGCGGCTCTTCTTGGCCTTGGCTTAACGCCGGCTGCTGCCACAGCACCGGGCACGACAGCGGCTCATCCATTGTCGATGTTGAGTAAAACGGAATTACATCGTGGTCAACCCGATGATTTAAAAAGCAATGGCGGTGAGTATTGTTGCTTCTCTTTTCGATCAAAGAATACAAAGTTGCCATTAGCTTCTAAGGATTTTAACCCTTTGATAGCCCTAAGCGATTTTCCATTTTTATCGTTAATTTTGTTGTAAAGAAAAAATGAAAAACGGATTTCTTGTATAATTTAACGTTGAATATATATTGCGGTAGATTCTTTTCTATTTTTAATTCGGATATGTGGTATTTTGATATGGAAAATAGAACCATTAAATAAACGAAAATAGTACTCTTCTGTGCTCGGAGGCAAATATTATCGTGATTTCTCGTGGAAAATAGGAGAAATATCGGAGTAACGGAGTTAATACTAATAAAACAAGAGAAACTAAGGAGAAATCTACTGTTCGATGGTACAAAGCCTCGTTCATTTAGCTAGAAAAGTCAACAAAAATACCGATAAAGATAATGATTCCTCGACGTACGTTACTCATAAAATATGCTTCTGATGGAACGGAACGATCAAATAAACCACGTATTTTCGCCAAAGAAAATCAACACACGTGTATCATCGACGAAAACGTATCTCAGTTCCGACACATCAGCAAACCAGTAGGTAGAAAGGTTAATTACGGCATAATACGTATGAAATCATATGGTATGTCCATCTCTAAATTATTAGAAAAAGAATTCCATCAAAATTACAACACTATATACTGTAGTTGGTAGCCTGGAATTTGAAAAAGAACTCACGATTCGAGGCATCAAAACCCATTTTAACGTCGGTGCCTGGAATCAAATTAGCGCCAGTTAATTTCCGCGCTTCCTTTTACGACGCATTACATTCCCTTCTCCCTCGCAGCAATTCCAAAAAACCACAGAAGACCACCGCGCGGCGGGTGCGCACCCCTCCGCGCCACACGCTCCCCTTCACGATCGAATTCCTCGCCGCGGCTCGCTTCACGAGAATCGTAAAACCCCGGAATACTCGTTATACGCATACCTTCCGCCCTTTCACACGATTTTAATTGCCACCTCTGTGGGCAGCACGGCGGGAAAAGAAATTAACGAAATTCCGGCCTTTGGTCACGTTCGAGTGGCGCTGCGCCCCGATATAACGAATCACACCAGCACGCGCGCATGCGCAACAATGAACGAGCGAGCGAGCGAGCGAGTTCCATGCTGCAAACGGTCCAGACCCATCGCGAGGTTTTTTCTCTTTTTGTCACCATCATCCGTTTGATCCCGCTTTTGCGATACCCTGAACAAAAAAAAAAAAAAAAAGAAAAAAAGGAAGAGAGGGCCAGTCGACCGACTGTAGCCTATGTGTGTATATGTACGTGTCCTGTGTATATTGGTCTGTATATATGTATATGTATGCGCTATCGAAAATGGGTGGTCGGGAGCACTCTGGACCACGGGACAGTCGACAGCGGGGGAAAGGGTATACGGGGGTGAGGGAGAGAAAAAAAAGAATATGTAGCCGACGTGGCGCGAGCGTGCGGCTCGGCTCGCTCAACTGGAAATTTTCAAAGCGCTTTTCGGGTATCCGCTTTCGAGGCGGGGGGTGAGCGTGTTTGCGTCACCCTGTTAGCGGACACCGGCGGTTTTGAGCGAAAAGCGCATAAATATGCATGAAGATCATTTATACGGGCGCCTCTCGCGCTTCTACTATCCACGCCACGCTATGCCACATCGCATACGTATCTAACACACACATAGATATAGATATATATATATATATAGAGAGAGAGAGAGAACAGGCTAGTCCCCTCCACCCCTGTTTCGGCTCACACCCCTGCTGCCTCTTTTTTATGGGCACGTTATTAACATTTTATCGACGCGCGGTGGCCGGGATTTCGACAGTTTTTTTCACCTTCCCCTGTCCACCCCTAAATCGTTCTCCCATTTCACCCCATGCATGAAAATGATTTTTTTTTCTCGCCCCTCCTCCCATTGAAAACGCACGGCTTTTGACTGACGATTGTTTGCATTTGTCTCGTTACAGGTCTCAGCTCGACCGAGGAAAGACACGTGAGTAGAAAATATTTTGTTCTATTGTTTTTTCTATATTTCCCTCGCTTTCTTCTGTATTCGCCATTATCGCTACTTTTTTTACTTTATCTCTCTGTTTGTCTTTCGAGCGAGCGAACGATTATTTACGAGTTATATAGACGAATTTCTCGAGTGATCGGAGAATTCTTGTATATTAACTCGCCGTTAATGAAATTTTGCCCTTTCGTTTCGCGTACTTTTATATTCGGTTGGAGCGCATTTAGTTTTTCTTTCGTTGCTTTTAACGAGTAATTTACGGGACGGTTGACGCGTGTACCGGCGTAGAAATCACGCTCAACGATAACGTCGCCGTTTCGAATTAAATTATTAATGGACGTTGAAGTGGCGGCGACGTGGCGCTTTTTGTTAGAATTTTCGAGCGTCAGAGATGCAGAGAGCGTGTGTTTGAGAAGTGAGAAATGTAAAGAGAGAGAGAGAGAGAGAGAAGTAAATGAGGGGAAGGGATGGAGAAAGGGACGAGCCGCGCTTTATTTTTCATGTGTCGTAATTAAGGTTTACTACGCAAATGAAATTATGTCAGCGTCGCTGTTTTATCGCGGATGAAACAATAATATGCGCCGAGATTTACGGACCCATATTTTCGCTCCGGTAAATATTTCTCCACTGAAACGCAGACAAATCATTTATCGAAATGTCGAGTTAACAATCGGATTATCCGTCGAACTTCTACGTACGATCTATCGCATAAATAAATAAATATGCGAACGGATGGGCATTTTTTACCGCTTATCCGTTCTCGCCGCTGTTTCCGTCTGAAATTTCCAAAGGATTTAATGACGTAGATAAATAAATCCAATTGAAACGAATCGAACGAACGACAAAAATCGTCTCTGTATTTTCAACGATTAAAATTGCTTCAACATCCGCGTCTCTGTTATTGAATTTATGACGCGCGATGTGCGTGCATTCAGCGTGGAAAGAAGTTCGTCTCTCCATCGGTGATATGTAATAAATCGACGTCACTTTTTGGATGGATAGGAATTAACAATAACATTTAACAATAATTTAAAGTCACGTTTAAAAATATCACAAATTTCGTCCACTGTAACAATAAATATTTTTGATTTTATGTACTAACAGGTTCGTATATGTGTATAGTTTTTCCTTAGAACTATCTATTTTCTTTTTTCTTTTTTTTTTTTGGATACAATCGCAGACGAAAAATTAAAATTCCTGCGAAGTAAAAATACAAACTAAGGTTCCTACGAAAAGAGGTGTAACAATGTTTGAAAAAGTAAAGACGTAATAAAGAATTTGATATTTAGCAAACGATTGTTACTTCTTGGCTTCTTGAATGTTTAATAATATTATTGAAGAAACAATCGTTTCTCTCTGACGCATTTTATCTCAAGGAGCGTGTTTTACTTAATCTTTCGTAGACAATTGTATCTCTCAAGAAGGTGAATCAAATCTGATATAGAAAGATAATACAAAACAATAAGAACGAAGTTCAGTCATCGCTAATGGTGTTTATTGGCTTCTACGAAACCTGTACATATCGTATATGACGTTTTGCAACTGTTCTTATACCGTTACTAATATAATATAATATTTCAATTTTTAATATCCTCCCTGACATTTTTTAATTTCTCAAGCCACGTTAAAATATTTGAAATTTATCGATACATCTAGATCCGTTGCAAGACAAGTAGTTTATACGATAAGAGTTTTTCAATTTTCCTCACTAACTACTTTATTTTATCCACATAATACTAGTTCACGTTCACATAAATAGATTCGATTGACAAAAATCCATTTAATCGTGCCATTAACACTTTGACTGCCACGTTGGTCATATATGACCGGTCATGGTTCCTTCTGTGACGCCACGGTGGTCATTGGTGACCGGAGCGCTTGAACTTACAATTTTTTCTTCTTCTTACAATTGTAAAAATTGTATGAAAATTGACAGTTAGGGCATTTTGAATATAACCGATAAATAGAAGATACTTTGAAATAAAAAGTGCCCCATTGAACAATTAAACATTTTTATCAGAACATCGATAAAAAAAGATGAGAACAAATCTTGCATCTAACTGTGCACTGTGTTTGCATCCACATCTTTGAGGGGTAATCTACGAATATTATTATAAACACAGCTTGGAAAATAATCGTAAATGTTGCTTTATAATCATATAATTGAAGTTAGAAGTGCGCACATACCTTACTATTATATATAGAATGAGCAAATACTGTTTACTAATATCTTCTACACGTTTCGACAATATATTATGGACGTTTTGCTCATGACGAAACAACGAATGCGAATGGTTTGTTGAAATAAACCTTGAAGCCTTGTTATAATATGTCGCTATCAACTGTTAGCAAGGCGCCACAGTGGTCATCTGTAACCACCAATAAGATAAACGGTCCATTGGGAAGAATGTTGTCTTACATCATCAATTTATTATTATTCTGTCGTTATACACTTTGAATAATAAAAATACTCCCATGGCGTCCTGAGCGAAACAAATGATTTCGGCGTGGCAGTCAATGTGTTAACTAAAATTTCATTTCGTTTCTCCGAAGCTTCAAACAATGTTAGCCGTAGGTAGTAATGTTATCTGCGACGGTGTTAAACGCAAAACTTCGTTCCAATAAATAAAGTCTAGATAAACGGAGTCCCACTTTACGGAATTTTCTTCGATGACGTAAATGATGCACTCGAGACAACTACATATTTCTAATCTCGGGGTTGCAGCATGAACACGCGGCATGTATACGCACCTACAACGTACTCGACGTACGAGCACTCGCAACGTGACCTCCTCAATCTCTCTCTCTCTCTCTCTGATTTCCTCTCCTTCTACCGTGTATTACAGCTACATTACACGCGTGTAACTTTCCGTGCGCGTGAAGGGTACAACGAGTGCTTCGACGTACTTCGCTCACGAGCACCCACTGTACGCGCAATTATGTTTTCGACGAACGCGCGAGTGGTATAAAGTGGCGGACGGGAAAGAGGCCTGCATGAAAAATACCTAACCGCGGCTACTAAGAAAAGAGCGTGTGCTCTTTGCCTTTCGACTTCACTCGTTCCCGCGTTTTGGTTCGTTGGACTGCAGTTTCAACCAACGCGGACCAAGGAAATTTTTCAGCTTTCCGAGCTTTCCGGTTCTATCGTATTTACTTTTAGAAAAATTCTTTCCGAACGGAAATGGTTAGAGAAGAATATTAGTAGGTTAGTTGGTGGTTACGTGGTACGCTACGCTTTGAAACATTTTGCAACAGAGTTGGTAATTTCAATGTATTTTTGTAGCATACAACTGTTTTACATCGAGGGTTTTATTTCGAAATGGAAAAGGTTAGAGCGATGTTTCCTTTCCTATTCTCCTTGTTTGTCACTGAACACGGTGCAAAAAACGTTATTCGCAAACGATCGTGAAATGGAAAGATTTTAGATGAAAAACTTCTCGTCGAGGTTTCGGTTTCAGGCCTTCTAATTATTCCATTTTTTTGAATAATCAAGTTGGTAAAAACAGCTTGTTTCGTAAAACCGTAGGGAACGGAATATACTCTAATAGTAAGGGAACTGTATCACAGAATTGAAGTTTATCTACATATTTCCTTAACGCGCAGAGTTCTAGAAGTATCGCTCTTACGTACGCGAAACTGTGTCGAATTACATACGCAAATATCACCCAACACTTTAGTACTTGACGCGAGAACTTCGAGTTTAGTGTAGCAATAAGACATTGATGTTCTTCCATGTTCTTTCAAGTAAGACAACAAATAAATGATTCTGAATAAAATTAGCAAACAGTACAGGCGTATTCAAATGCATTTGAACTTGTACATTACTTGTAATACGTTGTACTCTACACTTTCAACATGCATTTGCACAAGTGAAATCGCACTTTTCTGAGAGCCATTGAAAAAAAAGTAACTCGTCTATTAGCATCAGTGATAACCAACTCCTGCCAGTTCCTTCATCTTTTTTCAAATTATAATACTTAGAAGCATTCTGTAAAATCAATGTTGGCTCCTACCGAGTACACATATCAATATTGCTTTCATCATAATGTATCTATCTTTATACTTTTATGTCTACAACTTTTGTAACATACTTTTTATACCTATACATATTTATATATACACTTTCATATTTATAATTTTATTTAGTAATTTATAATCATTATTATTACATACTTGGAATATTTAGATACATTAGAACCTGATTACTCCAGTCTTAACCGATAGCATAAAGTCAAAATGCAGGATACAATAGCAGAAGAGGCTATTATATTTGTCTTACGAAACTGGCTATTCGTTGCGAAGGCACGAAACAAAGAGGGACCGGTCGGTGTAAATCGAGCGAGAAACGGAACGAATCCGCGCTCGGGAACGAGAGGAGAAAGATATACCCGACCGTTCGAGAAGGAATAGCATTAAAGTTACAAAAGTAATTACAGACGAATACTAGTTCTCGATTGTATCGAGCTTAGGGGATAAAGTCCGCGTGCCGGGGGTCGGCCCACAATCTTTCTTTCTCTTTCTCTTTCTTCGGTGCAGAAACTTTTCTTTCCGAAGTCGTAGCCGTAGGGAAGGAAGAGGCACGGTTCGCCCGTAGAAAATGCAAGTAACGATCCTTCTTCTTGCGAGAATGGTCCCGAACCAGACCCCATGGAACGTGCAGAGGTAGTAGAAGAAGAAGAAGAAGAAGGAGTCAAGATGAATAGAGAGGGACGCGTCGAAGAAAGGAAAAAGAAAGAAGCAAGGGAAGGAGAAAGAGAGAGAGAAACAAGAAAAATAATGGAAAGAGCAGAGCACCCATAAAGAAGGAGAGGGAAAGGGGAGATAGCAGCGTGTATTATAGGTTTGCCGAGCCTGTAATCATCGCGGGACCGCGAAACGCCCATCGACGCCCTCTCATTCTGCCTCTCGCCATTCTATTTTCCTCTCTCCTTATTCGACCCATCCTCGGGCAGTTTTCTCTGGTTCTTTCGTCCTTGCTGCGCGCTCCCTCGTGTGTGTCTCCTCGTCCTATTCTCTCTTCCATCGCGCCGACTCTATAATCATTATCAACCTCTTCCCAAACCATCGTCTTCCATTTTTTACCCTTCGTTCCCTTTTTTCTCCCCCCTTTATCTTCCCTTTTTTGTCTGTTTTTTTTTTTATTGTACCTCTGCCTTCCTTCTGCCTGTATCGCGGTATCGTGCTTCTTTTAATTCTGTTTGGAGCCGCGCGTGTGCTATTCATGGCCCGTCTCCCAGCCGTGCTTTCCCCTTTTCCATGGATTTTAGCGTGTTCATGGCCAGCCTCGAATTCTATTAAGCTTCGTTACAAACTGGACGGCTATGCGGAATATAATGTGGACGCGTCGCGTGCCGCCAACGGCATTTCTGTGGGAATGAATTCGAAGGTTACGTGTGAGAAAATTGGCTGGACGGGAATTAGACAGGATGAAGTTTTGTTACGTTGGAACGGTGATTGTTAGGGAGAATTGGGGGCGAAGGTTCGGCGGTTTGCACTTGGTTTTCAGTTACCACCGTTCGTTCGACATGTAGAAATTTCGAATGGTAACCGGGCCAGACAGAAGTTTGTTTAAGTACATACATGGATCTGTTTGTTTAAGTTCCAGTGAATTAGTCTTGATTCTTTTAGTTACGGATTGTTAATATAACAAAGCATTCCATTTGCAAGCGAATAATTAAACGAGTTTTTAGCGGACAGTTAAGAACTCCTGTAACGTTTGTGAAGACACGTGCTTTTCTTCTTTTTTTTTCCTCTAACTTTAAATTACGAATGAACGTATAACGGCTTATTTTCATAACATTAGCTTCTTTGCATTTTTTATGTTGTTATCGAAATTGTAACGACTTTCGAAGTTATCGAGTATAATTACAAATTCGCAGATAAGTATCGCAAATTTGTATGTAAAAAACATCGAGGGATCTATTTTCCACGGTAGAAAAACACGCAGAACGTGTTATACCATCCCGTTGAAATATCGTTAAATTATATTGCGCATATCAAAATCACCGAGAATCTCTCGAACGCAATTCCGTCTCGCGGATATAGAGATTTTATTCACCGTAACGTAAACTGCCCTCCTCCCTCCCGAAATCTACGTATCGAAGCTCGTCGTTCGGCTGTCACGGGTGGAAAGTCGAAATCGATTATCGCGAACGGTCGCGTGACAATTGATAATAACCGTCGACGCGGGTAATTACGGTTTTGTCACGTTGATCGAACCGCAGGAAACACGTGG
The DNA here is from genome assembly GCF_024516045.1 of Bombus affinis. Lineage (NCBI taxonomy): Eukaryota > Metazoa > Arthropoda > Insecta > Hymenoptera > Apidae > Bombus > Bombus affinis. Next base: position 4,673,177 of record NC_066347.1, on the reverse strand, counting down.
GTAATCCGTTGTTTCAGTCTATGCCGGTTGTCTGTTATTTAACCAGAGATTAACGGCTCTGTAAACGTATACTTCTGCTCGGATAGAAAACCGTATCTCTTCGTTCATTGTCGTCATCTCCAACATCATTCCTATGCATTAAATCGATCTCATAATATGTAGTTGCTCGAAGTATCGAATCTTGTGACACATAGTAGCTGTAAGTGTTTGAACGTTATATAATATGTAACATTATGTAATGAAATAATATATAATATCATGTTATATAAATATTCTATAAGTATATTATGTGTTTTATATAGAATAATTTTAACATTTCATGGACACCGTAACGAGATAGGATTATCGTTATTATAGTGATAAAAGTTTCAAACGTACTTGAAAATCTACATGGAAGTCAGAAAATATTTAATGCAAATATAGATGATACTTGATATATATCTATATGAATAATATGAATAATATGAATAATATGAATATAGATATACTTGATAAACTTTCAAACTTGATTCTCTGGAAAATTAAACCGAGAATGCACAAATTTTATTCTACATCTTTTTCTTATTTTTCCACATGGAGATCACTTCGTGTCTGTTTTTACACGTTATACGGTCGGACCCTGTATATTTCGCAGAGATGATAAAAGTATTTAAAGAAACAAACGTGCGTTATGTTAATGAGCCTCGATATTCAGTGGGACCATACATATTTAATATTAGGTTGTCCCAAAAACTCCTTCGTTTTATAAGGAAATAATGGATGCAAAACGTTCTTTGTTTTATAGAATTTTATTGAATTATGTATGATCCATTTTATTCTATTAGAACAGATTATTTCCTTATAAAACTTCCGGGACTAACACTTATATATCTAAGACAACTAGTTACGCTAATTATACTAATTTTTGAGATAAGTTATTCAATATGTTTAAACGCTTTTATAATCTCTTCGAATTGAGTCTATTTGCACTAAATATCTTGTAGCTTTTACGTACATTTTCAAATTAGTTTGAAATTTTCTCAACGCATTCATGGCAATCGTGTCAAATTTAAAGCGATAATGTGATATAAAAATGTATTTGTACGATGCACATAACGTGTAAAAATTGTCTATGATCGAAACGTCACTTGGAAACGTATTCCTTTCCTTTCCTTTTCTTTTTTCTTCTTTTTCCTCGAATTCAAGAGATACGATCGAAACGCGATTATCAGTGACGATCTCTCGCGTCATTTTATAGCGCGTTATTTGAAACGAGCGTGAGTAGTGAGTACGCGTCACGAGAGCCGTAATTTTCGTCACGTTACAGAGGAGCTCGATATCGCCCGGTGATAAATACAGTCGTCCACGCACACCGCAGGAAACGCATCATTCCCATCATTCTCAGAATCACCATGACCATCCCATGCACATCAAGAAGATGAAGAAGGAGCAGGACAAGGACATCGGTCATGTAAGTGTTTGCATTGTATTATTGTTCTTGCTAAGCTTGTTGGTCTTCGTAATCTCGCGACCATTCTCGCTTCATTTTCGACCCAGTTTTGCTGGTGTTTCTTTAGAAAATTGTGATTCTCAGGGAAATGGAGTCGGAGTGAGAAATGGGGTCGAGAAATGAAAGATATACATAGGATAAAGCGTACATCAAAAAGATTTGTTGAAACTGTAGATTACTTCTACATGTTCAAATAAAGCAGTTAATATTAATCGTTTTGTTAAGATCTTTCCTCGAAATTTTGATAAATCACGTTATACGTACGATCGATATAATTTTCAACCGGGAAAATGTATATAAACAAGAAAAATGAAATGCTACTAAACGGACAAAATCAGAATCATGATTCCTATATATTATTTATATTTATCTGACGAATAAATTATTTAAGATAAAATATGTGTTTGAATATTCTGTTTTTGCATCATGACGTTGATTGTGTATGAATGAAAACTTGTGACTGTATATACAATGCTTTCCATTGCAGACATTGATGATAAACGTTCGAGATTTCTTATCTATCGCGATAATCGATCAAGTATCTGCTTTTGATTGATTCATTTATCAAATGATTATAAGGCTACGAATTAATTAGCGACATTGATGAAATTGGCATCAGGTACCGTTATAATTCCAATGCTAATAGGGCACGAAGGAAACGTTGAACCGTGATTGAAACTTCAAACAAGATAACACCGATTAACTCCGCCAATATGTAACTTAGATACAAACCGTGCAAGCTCAAACACACTTCAGCGTGAACAACAAACTTTCAGCGAGTCTTTCGATAAAACGAAAAATCGCGTCATCTTAAATTCCCCGGATAGCATGAATCATTCAGACGTCACAAATTACGTTCGAACGACTTTAGAAAATCAGCAAATTATATTTTGAGGATCTTCTGAAAGATTCTAAACGTCGTAAGAATATATTTTAACGAATTTGAGTAAATTTATATATAATACCATTATATGCAGTAAGGTATTATAGAAACAATTTAATATATTACGAGTTTATAGCATTCAACAAGAGGAATAAAAAATATCGTATCGATAGGTACAGGCCTTGAAAGTTTATCCTTTCGATGTTATATCAAATTTTGTATCGACCATATTTTTCAATTGATATGATACGTATCGTGTTTAAATTGGACTCGATCTTAGCTCTGTGTTAGGGTAAAAACAACTATGTACGTATACACATGTAAAATGAAAATGCGTAAGAACTATCAATACTGCCTTTGACTTAACTAGCGAGAAACTTCACCCTTTGCCATACTAAATTTTAATCTCATTTCTACAACACTCTATAGGTCATCGATCATCGTTTCAGTTCTTAACCTTTCTATCTCCGTTACTTTTTGCAAACTGAGGAAACTAAGTTTAAAGTTTATGAAGTTTGATACTACAGTGTGGAGTTAGGATTTGAAAGAAACGAATATTTGTCGCACTCTAAGTAGAATTTTCATCGTATTATCACGAATCCGTATTTTTTATATGAATTGATTAATTACATTTCCTTGAAAAACGAAGTTAGAACAGTTAAGAACTTGGCTGATAATATGTACAAGGTGTTAAAAAAAAGGTACGAGACTTTATATCGCTCAGCAAGAGCAGCAAAGAGTGTCCAATCAACATAAATCCTACGATCGATCCTTTCGACGCAAAACCGATTTTTATTATTTACGAATATTCGATGAACGACAATGCTGTGAGTGAGTTTCTTCATTGAACGTAAACACAGAGATTGAGCTCAATCCGTTTGTTTACATTCAACGAAGAAACTGGAACATTCGTAAATGATAAAAATTGATTTTACGTGGAAAGGATCGATCGCAGGACCAGTGTCGATATTTTTGATTCAGAAGAGCAAAGAATGCGCTATAGTATAAACACACTTAAAGTCTTCAACGCATATTTTTGAACACCCTGTGTAACTTTTAACTGTACCTAGCCACGTGTGTGAACGTAACGAATGGCAAAATAACTTATCGACCATGGCATCTCTGCAGAGTGACGGCGAGAAAAGCGATCAGGACCTGGTGGTGGACGATGCCAGCGAGGGACCAACGAGTCCGGTTGTAAACGGTACTACGTCACCTCGGGAGAATGGTTTGGACAAAGTAACACCGATAGGTACCGGAGTTCAGACAAAGAAAGATGTACCGCCACATTCACCAAGAAGTGGAACGAGCAGCAATGCGAGTACACCGTCGGCCAAGAAAATGGAGGAACGAGAGAAACCAACGACACCGATCTCGAAGCCTTTGACACCGACCTCGGGCTCGGCGATCGGTGGCAGTTTGAAACCATCGGGATCGGCGAAGCTACTTCAGGGACCACCGCCTCCCGGTGTACCAAGCGCGTATCCGCCACACTACGCTCCCGGCCCACCGCCTCACCATCTGGCACCAGCTGGACAGCATCCTCATGTCGACATGATGGGTGGTTATAACGGCTACGTGGCGCCTAGAGCACCACCTTCGCTTCAACAGCTCTACGATCCCCATGTTGCCATGAGAGCTCCCATGGGATCCGTTGGAGTACCCGGAGGCAAACCGTAAGTAGACATATGCAGTTTCTATATTCCTATTATCGTGAGCAGATTGCGGATTCTTATGCAAATTTCTATTTTCATGAATACGATTAAAGAAATTTTAAGTTAAAGGAAAATTGGTCTTGTCTGTTAGATATTAAAACGAATAACGTATTTCCAACGTTTTACATACTTTTGCATATCGTATGCATATTGTATTCATTTTCTATGAAGGACGAATATCGGATAAAAATCCGCCGTCTAATCGCGAAGTTCGTAAATTTAACGCACTCGCTGCTAGAATGACTTGTTCTATCTGTGATTATTAATTTTCTCGTTGATCAAGCATTTCTTTTTTCAAAGTCAGAAGCGTGTTTGTTACGAGCAACGTTATGTTTGCGATAGATTTTTCGCAATTAATTAAAGACAGTAGCAGCGAAAGGGTTAAGTTGGTGAACGTTGTTAGTTTTTTTTAGTACAGTAGAATTCCATTGATCTGAATACTATTTATTGAAACGAAATTTTAGTCAGCGCTGGATTGTCTGAATTCCTGACGATTGAATGATGACCGATCTGAACGTGAACTACTATTATGTAAATGAAAAATAGTAAGTAGCGAGAAGAATTGGTAAACTCTTATTGTACGAACTCTACTTACATGAACTGTTTTTTATCTCTCAACAAGTTCGGATAAATGGAGTTCTACTTTAAGTTAGTTCTCAGAATTAGTAGACACTGGCTGAGAACTAATGTCGGAATTGTCAATGCCAATATTTGCGACCAATTAAATTCTCGCCAATCTTTAATATTAATTTTTACATAGAACGTAATATGCACTAATTAATGTAAATAATTACACGCTTAGAAATATTTCGTCGGTGTTTTCGAAAGATGATATTTTTGAAATATAAAAAATGAATCATGAAAATTGTTTCTCTTTTATTCCACACGTAGCTCATACTTTTCAAAACATTTTCCTGCAACAATGCATTCAGTTCTTAACACCCGAGCACCTGACCATTTAATGTTTTTTCCCCAATACCAACTGCGCGTTTTGTCAACCAATGTTTCCATAAATATTTTATAACGTATCATGCGTGATATATTTTTCAAATAACTTCAAATTTTATATATATACAATATCCTTTTTCCTACTACAACTCAATCGTATTTAAATTGTAATAAAAAATACTCGTAACCTAATCCACGCACCATTATTCACGCTATGGAAGATTCTATCGAAAGATTCTGTAATATTACATGGATCATACGAAAAAGTCTTCTAAGCTTCGTAGATTAATTCGTACTACGTACGATACTGTGATAAAGATTAATTTTACGACGATTATTTATAAAAAGGTAGAATCAAATTGATAGTGGTCGGTAGAAAGATCAAAATAACAGAAAAATCCTTTTAATTATTTCCAACAGCGTATTTAGACCAGATCGTCTAAAGTCAAATCTCATTATTTAAACCGATAAAAGTATGAAACGAATAACAATGTGTCGCGTTTATCTTATAGCTAATACCACGAGATAGTGGTAAATTTAACGATACACGATGATGTAAGGTACATAAGCAGTTTCGAAAACGAATCTGGAATAGGCGAAGGCTGAGCGACACGAAGCTGTTTGCTTTCCGAAGCAGATTATAAAAATTCGACAGAACGTTCCGCGATAAGATAATTGGATTAAATGTTCTGAAGCCTTAAATCGAGGATTATTAAGGGGGAATATGTATTTGACACAATTACTCGTCGTGACGATAATAATCTCTCAATCAATAAACCATTCGAAATTACCTACGTAGAAAGTGGAACTTTCCAATATACAATTTTCCATTTACGATTTCCCATTTCTCTTTTTGTAAAAAAAAAAAAAATTGTATGGAACGATACTAACGATTCTTGGTAAGCAATAAAAATATACGCTTTATATTTTTTAATGAAAAATCGAACATCCATATAATACGGTTTTTGTTAACGTTGTTTGATATTCGGTCTGCTTGCCACCCGGGGCTCGTTATCTACGGCTTTGTTTGCTACGAAGATTCACCAATGCTATTGTTTATTGTAGCCACGGACGGTTAAAATACGACGCGTTATCGATATTTTTATTTTAAAATGCAGATGCCAGTGCAGTATGATTAATGCTCAAGATAAAGATTGATGGAATGCGAGATTTCTGTGCAATTAGTGTGTACACATCCTATTTATGGAACGCATTAATGCACTTTAGGCGGATAAGATACGTAGATGAACACGAGAAAGGCGATATTTTTCGGTGTCCTTTCTTCTTCCTATAAATCCTCTATTTTCGAAATATTTCATTATGAGAAATACTGAAAGGATCAGCCTCTTTCGTAGTCTAAAAATGCCATAAGAATATCCTAAAACTACATCCTAATTTTATTAAACAAGTCGTTAATTAATCCTCCATAGGCAAAGTCAAGGTCAGAAATTCTTACAAGAGAATTTTTATTGCTACCGAAAAAAATTCAAACACTCGATTTAACAAACTATTGTATAACGAAATATAAACGTTGATCAGCGTTGGAGAATTTTTCTAAATTTTGTTGAAAGCCTGAAAAAATAAGAAGGCTAGGTTTGCACGTAAAGAGACCACTTTGCCTATTCGATGTTAATTAATCGAATTTCTCAACCGACCTATTAAATTCTATAAAACCTTCCTATGGAGAAAAAAAAAACCATTTTCCCCCAATTTCACGCCCTTTGTCACATCCAAATTACACTCTCACTCAGTTTGCCCGTGCAGTGTTAACTAAATTCCTCAGTCGTTCCATTAAATTCTACAAAATATTACGCGCTATTCCTACGAAAAAAGTCATCCCTTCCCAATCGTTCCGCTCGTGTTAGCGCCCGTAGTTCAAATCCACGTACCAGTTTCCCAAAACCAGAGAGCGACAGCACCAAAAAAAAAAAAAGAAAAAAAAAGAAGTAAAAAAGAAAGTCAGTCTGATGACCAAAATCAGGCAAAATCCCGTCTCTCGATTAACTTCTCCAATTTCGTTGAACGATCGTTGCCCGGGCGCGGGTCGCGTCGAACGTGTCAGCGAGCGGAACAGCGAATGGATGGTTGACAGACGCGTGTTCACCGCACGAGTCGCATTTTTCTGGATGTTTCAGCGCGTACAGCTTCCACGTGTCGAGCGAGGGCCAGATGCAGCCGGTGCCCTTCCCACCGGATGCGCTCAGCGGACAAGGGATACCACGTCATGCGCGGCAAATTAATACCCTCAGCCATGGGGAGGTCGTGTGTGCTGTCACGATCTCGAATCCGACCAAATATGTGTATACTGGCGGCAAGGGATGCGTCAAGGTCTGGGACATTGGCCAGGGCGGTACAGGAAGCACCAAGTCGGTCTCCCAGCTCGATTGTCTACAACCTGACAACTATATCAGGTGAGTGGTTCTCTGAAATTTTTAGATTTCTTCTACACTTTTCAATTATTTTATCGTCCCTATCTCCTATGCTGACAATTAATATTAAGAGAAGGAGAAATGTTTTCCGCGTATGTAACATTCTAATGTTAGAACTATGAAAAGTATGACGTTGCGTTTGTTGAAATGAGAACTTTTATGTAACGAACAGAACGATACTTACTACTTCGCTGGTCAGGTAAATATAGAAATGTCAATAATTCAGCACCACCGATCATAGGTGTTCTTGCTTAATTGAATTGGATATTCTAACGTGACTACTTGATATTCAAATTCTATTATACCCTTCGTTTTCATACATTATGAATTAACGACAAGTAATTTAGTTACATACACGTCTTTCTGCATATTTTTACCTGGAATTTAATTACATTCAATATCAGACTCGGTTATGACGTTCTATTCTTTACGTATTCTATCATTTATATATTATTAATCGCACTGCAGAAGATATTCTTCGAATCCATTTAAAAATCACGCGAAGCACACACGCAAACAACGCAATAAACATCTATATAAAACGTAATGAAGCAATTTCTTTTTAATAAAACAATTGCGAGATTCTACCAGCGATGCGAATTAATTTGATCAAACACCTGGGAAACGCTCTTACAATAACACGAACGAAATTATGCAAGCCACACCGTTTTATTTCGTAAAAGCAGGCCGGCAATCAGCACAGAATCAAACGAATCAATCGGAACGGCGTACAAGAGGGGAGCGAGGGGAAAAGATGGCCAGGAGCGAACGAAACATCGACATAATGAGATTCGATGTATTCGTTGCACGGAACGTCGAAAAATCGCGGCGAAGTGTCGGGTTTGCATAGAACAAACGGGACAGCGCGACGTTTTCACGATACATTTCGCGCTGGATGCACGTTTTAACGTTGGAATATGGCCGCATGTATAATATCGCGCTCGTATATGACTGTTAATGTTCGCGATACGCTGCCGGTAATTGAAGCCCGGCCGCGTTTTTTGAACGTACGCCCGAGCCACCGGCAAATTTAATACATTTCGTCCGGTAATGCATGCTCTACCTCATCCCCCCTTCGTCGCTCCTCTTCTGCATTAAAAGGTACTTTATGATCCATCGGTCACAGTTGCTAATCACGGCCGCTGCAGTCCGCCCGATTTCGACACGGTCCACCGCGTAAAAATGATTACCACTTTTAAAATCCTGTCAAACCGAGCGAAACGGGCGGAATTCGCGACGCGTCGCCTCATCTCCAGAATGAATTGCAGTCACATAACGTTTTATTTATACGGAATATTCGACTGGATTTGCTTTGTCGATCGATCGAATCGCGCGGATTTTCACACTTGTGCGAATGAACTCGTTGTAAAGTGATTTTCGGCTTGTTGGCGACGGTGAGTCTGGTTGCCATATTTTGACAAAGTTGCCTTACCATGTGACGCACAGTATTTAAAGACTAATTTTGAGTAAAGGGATTAAAAGTTTAGAAGGTTTCAGCGTTGTCGGTGAAGATATAAACACATACAGTAGGACAATCGTTCGCTCGATATAAATCCTAAATTTAACGAAATACTTGTACCAAAAAAAAAAAAAAAGAGAAGGTACAATCTTGTAGAAATCAACGAATAACACGTTCCTCGATATCTTCCCCAAACCAAACAAGCGTAGACAAGCGCGAAACAAACTTCCCAAAACTTAGAACCAAACCTACGATATAACGAAACGTACGTATATTATATCCAGGTCAGTGAAATTGCTACCGGATGGCAGAACGCTGATAGTTGGCGGTGAAGCTAGTCGGCTGAGTATCTGGGATCTGGCGAGTCCAACACCAAGGATCAAGGCCGAGTTAATCTCTGCCGCCCCCGCCTGTTACGCTTTGGCGATCTCGCCGGATTCGAAGGTCTGCTTCAGCTGCTGCAGCGACGGCAGCATCGCCGTCTGGGATCTTCAGAATCAGACTCTGGTCAGACAGTTCCAAGGTCACACGGATGGAGCGTCCTGCATCGACATTTCCGCCGATGGCTCGAAATTGTGGACCGGTGGATTGGACAACACGGTTCGCTCGTGGGATCTTCGAGAAGGCAGACAGCTCAAGCAACACGACTTCACCTCGCAGATATTCTCTCTCGGCTACTGTCCCACGGGAGAATGGTTGGCCGTTGGAATGGAGAATTCAAATGTCGAGGTGCTGCACGCCTCCAATCCGGACAAATATCAGCTACACCTGCACGAGTCTTGTGTATTGTCGTTGAGATTCGCATCGTGCGGCAAGTGGTTCGTCTCCACTGGCAAGGATAATCTGCTAAACGCGTGGCGCACGCCTTACGGAGCATCGATATTCCAGGTAGGCTTTTTTGCGATTTAGTAGAATATTCAACGGATAGTGTAGTTTCATTTAATTTTTTGTTTCTTCATTGATCGTTTTGTTTCTTTAAATTTCTACATCTTCGCCTTTTGTACGATGTGTTATATTCGATGAACGTGAGTACCTAGGCTAATGTGCAGAAGTAGCCAGCCGCTTGATCGTTTATGAAAAAATGTACTTTAATTATAGGAGATCGATCAATCTTGCTCATTTCAATTATAGAATTAATCTGTTTGGAATAATTTTCTATAATAATATGCCAAGGTTCTGCTGTCTTCCTTTTTTTTTTTTTTTTTTAAATTACTTATATCTTCTGTGTTTTGAGTGCCTTTTCAATCAGTTTCCATGACTTCCCTGAATACTCATTAGGATATTTTATGCGGAAATTGTCAATGCGCGAGTTGGTTTGTTCGTCTAAATCGGAGTCACGGTTACCCCTTGCCATATAGATCGTATATCATTCATAACATAAAAAAACGATGTGTCGCGAAAGAACAGATTTCAAATTCTAATTGAGCGAGGCTTCTAACGACGCCATAAAGAAAAAGAAAAAATAATGCAAAAAGGAAGTAAGATCTGTAATGCAAATCGTTATGTCCTTTACATTTTGCACGATTTCTTCGGTGACCAAGCTGTTTCGATATAAAAAGAACACGGAAAGAAACGTATATGAATTGGAATATAAGTCTTGGCAACGTATATTTTTACGCAATTCTTTAACAACCAGTTAACTCACGAAGGACGTATCTTATGATGTTTTCAGTCGAAGGAATCGTCATCTGTGCTCAGCTGCGATATATCAGCGGACGACAGGTACATCGTTACCGGTTCAGGTGACAAAAAGGCTACAGTCTACGAGGTGATGTACTGAACGACGAAACCGCAACGACCGAACACCACAACCGAACGTATTCATCCGACTTGGAGGACTCCCGTTGGCGTGGGTGTACATAATTCTTATACGATATTACGAGAGACGTTTGTTGCCGTTGTTCTTGTTATTGTTGTTGTTGTTGCTCTTGGTGAAGAAAGGGTCCGTGCGAGAATGAAAAGGAGCCGAACGAACCAGAAATTAGAAACGCGTGAAACGAATAAAAGAATTCGATGGAAATGAACGAGACGCGATTAAATTATATTGCTCGAGCAATTTCGTAAGAGACTTTGAAACACGTTCGTGACATCGAAGAAACGGACGAAGCGGAAATGAAAGACGTTGTTTCGTTCCTCGATCGAATTGTCCTTCTTACGACGAGAAGATACAGTCTCGTGAAAGAAACGAATGTTTCTAAAACGGCAGGCTCGACAATGAAACAGTTCGTTCGGCTCGTTGCGCGTACAGCCGCCACTTGGGCGGTGGGATCGCGTATTAATTAAAAACAAACGCTGGCATTCGTACCGCGTTTTCCCCCTTGTACATTTTGTATATACGTATATATATTATATATATTATATATACATACTTCAGTCTTTAAGTATACCATGATATTTTTCTACGTCCCCAAAAAGTGAGACGGAACGTGAGTAATGAAAACTAAAAGAAACCACATATACATACACACACATACACAAGCGCGCGCGCGCGCGCGCGCACGCACTCACGCACGCACACCGAACATAAACACACGAGAAACTAAAAAAAAATTTGTAAATATTGTCTGGCTTAGAGAATAATAACAGAATCGTGACGAGAGACGATTAAATAAAAAGTGATACTCGATAACGAACTCGGTGATCCGATTCATTCCTCTCCCTTCGACTCTGCAATCCTATGAACCGTCATCGAAAAACAACAAGCGAAAATAAAACAAAGGAAACGAGAAAAAAAAACAGAGTATTTACAGAAAAGGGGTGGGGGGTGATTGGTATAAAAAAAAAACAACACGGAGAAATAGAGTTTCGATGGGAAAAAATAACCTCATATACGCGGCGAGAGAGCGTGCGCGCGCGCGCACGCGCGCGTCTGCATGGGTTTATCATGCTGCAAGGGTAGGTATGAAACGAAAATCGCGGGCAAATATTATCTCGCCACGGTTGTAATATAAAAACCGATGAACGCGCGGCGAGACCACTTCGCGCCGCAAACATTCGAAAGCGGCCGAACGGACTAACGAACGCGTGCCGGCGCCCGTCACTGAAAATATAAAACAAGGGTCGTCACACGGCCCTGGTCCCCGGAGCCTCCGTGCCCATAAACGTGTCAACGGCGCGGCGGCAGCCAACGTGGATCGAGAGAGCCAGAGGACCGATACAAAGAGAGAAAGCGACGCATGGCGTCAACAATATTTAGTCACAACGCTGGCGTATCGTGTCGCGAAAATTACGACACCGTTTCGTCGATGAAAAAAAAAAAAAAAAGAAAGGGAGCGAAAAAAAAAGTATAACGAAACCGCATACGCGTCGGAAGCCACGGCATTTCGTTCCTCGCGTTTCACGCGATTTCCACGGCAAACGAATTGCGGTGAACTCGACAGCCGCTGCTATGCGACTAACAAAAAGAAGAAGAAGGATATGACTGTTACGCGAAGGTAGTAAAACAACGGGTAGAAAGAGGAAAGAAGATGAAACGTACGTATACGCAATGAAACGTAGCGTGCGTTACGTTTGAAATCGCGATCGCGCGAGAGCCCCGTGCGAATCACGCCACCCGGTAGATAATTAGCGATGCAATCCACGATCGCGGAGCGCATATTCAATGGAAGGTTCATCGGCGTAATGTTATTATAATAGTGGCACGTTTTGCATATGTGACTGGGTAGCTGGTGCGAAGTGGAATCGCGAGTGGACAGCGGACACGATGTGGGAGTAGGAAGGTGAAAAAGAGAACCGGCGTTGCGTGGGAGGGAGATGAATACGAGTGTAGGCGAAGCAGGGTACGAGGTAAAGAGGGTGGGCGATTTTACACGGGCTTTGCCGCACGCCAAGCGTATTTGCATGGTAATGATATGCGGCGCGGCAGGACGGATGGAGTTCCGCCGGTGGCGGTGGCAAAAGTGGCGGGGGAGAAGGTTTTCGGGTGGGGGATAGCGAATTGGTGATGGTATTTCGTGCACAAGTTTTGAATGTCGCGGCTAAATGCATCGGTTATTACGGTTAATTCGGTGAACGGGCAAGCGAACAGCTGGTCGCAGGTTTATTTATTCGTTGGCGCGAGCTTGCTCGTTTCTCCGCCGTTTTATTAGCAAGTACAGAAGACCGGTGTTCTTGTACCGCTACTCAACGCCTTCGTTTCTCTCCATGCCTCTACTGGCTCGCTCTCTTTTGCGTCATCGCTTTAATCGTTTACACCGGTGCAGTGTGTTCTGCGGTGAGAGGATTAACAGGCGCGAGCAAGTCTGTTCGTTCGATCGTGTCAAACGCGACGTAACCACTTAATCGACCGACTCTCTCGCCCTCCGCTCATCTCGTTGCATCGGTACTGTCTCGTCGGAGGATCCTACTACGGATCCTGGCCGTTTTATTTCGTTTTAGAAACACCATTTTCCACGTGGAACGCGCCAAACGTGCACGAGCGCTCGTTCAACGAGCGAACAACCGCGGTTACACGCCACAGTGTATTTCCAGAAACGGATACACGCGGCGACTGCTTGATCGATCGCGATCGTGATCGTACCCGGACACCGTGTAATCTCCATTTTACGCGTAAAAACGGACGGGTAACGGCGTAATAAGCGGAGCGTACCGCTATCATTCGGGATCGTTAGCCGCCAGTAACTTGAGCTATCCGTGCCGCGAGCCTCTGTCCTATTACGCTTCGCGTCGATGTCCAATTTCGCGGAAACCCGTGTACCTTTTACGCTCGTGTATACCGTGTCGTACGTTCGTCACGGCTTCCATCCCTCCTCGTTCGCTGTTTCTACATAGGCTTGGAACAGGGCTAACTGGCATAACGCGACGAGAACGATGGAAACGTTTTCCACGTTCTCATTGTGTCGTTCGAATATTTAGTCTTTACGATTTGCGTACTCTTTTCGTTGTTGCATGTCGTTAGGGAGACGAGCTTTGCAAATTTTTGAATTTCGAGAAACCAGTTTTAAAAGGATCGACGATTGGTCGATCGATTATGCTTGGTGAAAAGACGCGCGATGTGCGCGGACCCCTGCATAAACAAAGGTTGTGCAAACGATTTATGTACAATGTACATATGTATATAAGTATGTTAGTTTTGAAGTATGAAGTTTTTTAATGGTTTGTTCAGAGTCAATTTTATTTTTGAAGAGAACTTTTTGTCTCTACTTCGCTCGTGTGTCTATTCCACGGAACTTGAACGTTTATTTTACGTGTATCAGGTGCAAAGTATAAATTGCATGTTTATTTCGTCTTGAATTTGATAATACGCATCGTCGATAGAACAGATTTTCTTTCTGAAACGAACGGGTTAAACACACACGTAGAAATCAATATTTATTAGCTACTTGGTGGGAATCAGTACGGGGATGATAAAATAAAGACAACGTACAATAAACCTGTCGAATAAAAACAGCTGTATTTCTTATCATTTTAAATGATCGCAATAACATCGATTAGCGGACTACCGGCGTTTTAAGAAACTTGCGTACTCGTAACATGAAAATATTATTAATAATAAGCAGAAGTTTAGGGTGAATGTTTATGACAGATGATTAATTTGACGCAACTTCTATTTTATCAACATCGTCATACAAAAAATATTCAAAATTTTGCAGAAAATCGGTTCCAGCTTTCTCAGAAAAATCCACTTTTCTGCCAAGGATATTCCTTGCAAGACTTGCAAGATATTTGCAATGTGAAATAGACGATAACTCAAAAACCCCAACAAATTTAACAACATTTAACGTTTAAGGGTCCAACGATTTCCCTAACAAATAATTTTGCAATTCCACGTATAATCAGCGCTGCTATTTGCCACATAATCCTTGCTTCCCTTCTTTTTCTCGGTGAACTATTTTTCCGCTCCCTACGCCACGACATCGAACCATCCTCGATTTGATATCGAAGATATGAACCTTGACCCGTTACAGATCGAACGCACGTCATGGAAATCGAACGAGACGAAGCTCGCCACCTAACGCAACGCGCTTTCGTCGCGTCTGCTGCGCGAGAAAAAAGAAAGCGAGAAAAAGGCGCAAAAAGGAAAACGAGGCGTCGAATGTCGGGCAATTTTTATCCGACGCACCACAGGGGACCACCCAGACGTTGGTACGCGAGCCGACGCGCACGTACGCGTCCACCACGCGCTCTCGCATTGCGACGCGAGCAAGCCAGGGTCCGAGAGAGCTGGGTTCTGGCCGGCAGGCGGTCAGGCACCCATACTCAAAGCGCTAATTTTCTCTCTGTCCATTGGCGGGGACTGGCTTGTGCGTGCCGCGGCGCGGCACGGTGCTCACACAAACGTGGCAAATTAACAGGCACGCAAATGAGCGAGTTCACGCGCTCGCTTTCGTGTTACCCTGCGCCTCTCTCGTCACAATTGGACACTAATAAACGCGGCAACGTGTCTCTATCCCATTCTCCCTCTGCGTAGAAGCCTCTCTGTTCCACCCCTTTGCGCTCTTCATCCCTTATGCCGCCGCTATACCACGCTATCCAGTTCTATCGTTCTCTACTCTCTGCCTTGCTCAGTCCATCGCTAACGAACTACGTCTAGTATCTATGCTCTGCGAGCTTTGTCACGTAGGCGCACTGTTTCTGCCCGTTTCGCGTGCTTTCATTCCATTCTCGCGTTACACGATCGAGTCTCGCATCTTGACGCCAGAGAATCTTCGAGTTGTCCAGATATCTTTCGAATACAGTAATTGTTACAAGATGAGAAAGATATCGGGAGGATTCGTGAGCTGGTAATTTCACAGGTTGATAAGAGTTCATATCTCTGGAATTGTGGAGACTGGAGGAAAGGCGAATTCGATGATTCTAGGAGAAATATATAATTCGAGTTACATAGTTGGCGTGCAAAAGGAGCATAGTGAGGATTAAAATACGACTTTTCATCGTAAGATACGACACGTCTTTTGCAACAACGCATCTTTATACAAACACGAAACATAATCTATCAAACGTTGTGATCTTTATCTTGATAGAACGAAATGGATCACACGTAATTCGATAAAATAATATAAAACGAAAAATGTTGTACATCTATTATTTTCTTATAAAACGAAAGAAACTTTTCGGACGACCTAATATAATCTACTACGTCGCAGCGATAATTAAACTTTTACTTATACAGGTAAACTTGAATTTGTAAAAGGTGGGCTTTCTTGCGCGCGCGCGTGTGTGCGTGTGCTGCAAATGACTTTTATACGGATAAAAGAACGTATCCAGATACGTGGTAAATTATTCCATATAAGTTAAAAGCAAATGTCTTCACACTGAGGCAGAAAAAAACGAAGAGAATCATAGTCGTATAGAGATTTTTAAATTACAGAAAGTTGAATTACAGAGGTCTTCGTTTCTTACTTCTCTTAAATGTAGTTGTATAATGTATAGAAATGTAGTAGTTGTTTCTCTGACGTTGTTTCGTCTGTTCCACTCTCTCTCTCTCTTTCTCTCTTTTGCTATGAGTCGGTCTCTATTTAGTACGTGTTGGTGTTTCGTATGATATAGCCTTCTTCGTTACTCCTGCGAGTGCAATCTCCCCTGGATAGGCCATGATATCTGCAAACACGAGAGAGCAGCTCGCAGCGGGAATATGCACGCTTGTCCGCGTGAAAAGCGAGATACAGGAGAAAATTACCGGTCTGCGGACCGGTGGAATCGAGACACACGAGTCTCGTGCTATGAATTTCGACGTTGAACCGAGTCCACGAAGATTCTTGCGGATTTGTACCTTTTTCATATCTTCGCGTCAAGGATACTTATTAGACCGCGGAGTTTTATGCGTTTACGGGGAATTTGAAGAAGCAGAAATATACAGAGTGCGCGTGATATGCAGAGGAATATGAAACACTAAAAATAGAGTGCGGATATTTATGCAAATTCATATTTTTATAAACATAATCAAACATGGATAGAAATTTTGTTACACGCCAAACATTGTACAGGACATTTCGGATATTTTATACACTTTTGCATTTTCAAATTTTCCACAAATGTATGAAAATCTGTGGCACAGTTACAATATTCAATAGATGAAACGTACAGATCTTTGCTTAGATCTCATTATGGTGAACGAAGATCTTCGTATTTCGTATCACTCACTGAGCATTCTTTTATTTTTTTATTTCTCTGATCTTTGCTCCAGTTTTTACTATTCGTTATATTTGATGGTTAGGTTGGGTGGTTAGGTTATATTAGGTGGTTGGTTATATTCGATAAAAGTGATCGTCTCTTGAGAAAATGCCGCGCGAACAACCGAGTGATATGTAATCTTGCCGGTTGTTGGAGAAAGCTCGAAGATCTTGGGATTTATGGCGATTTGCATGCATTAGAGATCGTCGAGGATACTCTGGCGAGTCGAGAGGTCGAATGAGAGAAAAAAAGGATCGTTTTCTGCGAACCGATCACGAAGCGGTCTCGAAGAAGTCGAAGACACTAGGCACCTTTTTGTCGATCTGAGCGAGTTGACCTTTTAAGGATCGCCTTCCGCAATGGAATCGATTAACCTACTGCACTGTCAGACCCTTTTTGCATTCTTCTGTTACACTATGCCACGCGTGACCAATTACTTACGAATTGCATCTGATCCTTGTGTACTCGCTGTATTGCGAAACAATTCTGTTTTCTAGCAACATTGTAGCTATCACGAATTATCGATGTCGGCTTGACCTTTTTCACCCGACGTTTTTCTATTCGGTTTTTATTTTTCCACTCTGTAAAAATTGATAATACTACTAGTAAGAAAAAGATTGAGATTTGTGTATCAATTTAAAAAATTGGAACATTGTCGATAAGAATATGTGTACATATATCGTATGTGTTTTAAACATATGTGCCTATCTATATATATGTATCTTTTACGATTTTTATAAATAATATTTGTCAAACATTTTATAAACGAACGTAATCAACCATTCGTTTGCTTGGCCAGAAACCTGATCCAACGCAGACTGATTAAGGAGTATCATACATCTCACAAGCCGAAAGATAAATAGATACAGACGTTCAAACGTCGCGAAATTAGAACGCAAGAAAATAAAATTTAGTTTTATGTCGACTTATCAAAAGACAAAGTCATTAAGTACGAAATCACCAACATTTGACATTTGTATCCATCTAACACGTGGAAAGATTCTGCTGTAGCGAATATAACAACACATTGTTCTAGCTCGCAGAAAAATAACGTGAAAGAATGAACACAAAGGAGCGCGCAAACAGCCGTACATATCTGTACACGGACCAGTTAGAAAAAAATCGTAACATCAAAAACGCACAGATATTACATGGCCCGTACAGGCGCACCTACACGCCAACTACTGTTCCAGCTGTTTTCTACCTCCGGCAGTTTAAAAGTTTCCAAGTAATCTCTCGATTTTTCAGTTACAAAAATCAAATATCGCCGGTTGATCGAGCGCGTTCACATTGTTCACGCGTGTACATCGGCAACGCACACGCGTACGCACGCATTTGACCGGAGAGCCATCGTGTAAACCGCGAAAAGCTGAGGTGACGCACGCCTATGAAAACGTAACCAGCCCCAGTGGCGGTTGTTTTTCTGCGGTGTTAATGCAACGACAAAAATTGCTACAGCCGCGGACGGTGCAGCTGCTCGCGCGTGTCGAAACAAGCGCGCGAGAAACGCTCTCTCGGCTTCGATATTGCGATCCCTGCGTGTCCATAACGCTAAAATTTCGTTTCCCGGCCGTCCAAGCATAATGGATTTTCGACTTCCGCTTTTTACGTTTTCAATACCACCGACGAATCGTTTAACGAGCAACGCGCACGGCACACCGAAACGGGGCGCGAATTTTTCTCTTTTTTTTTTCGCCATTTTGCCTGGAATTTGAACGCAGAAACATTTTTTTCGAAGTTGCATCCTTTTCGATTCGATTCTTTCTCTGTGAGAAACGCTTTCGCTATTTACATCGAAGATCTTTTAATTATAAAATATAGCAGAGTCTCGATGGAACAGCTGATTATTATCGGAACGAGAATGATTGGTTTGGATAATCTACTGTCTCTGAATTCTGAGGAAGGATATTTTTCGAGAAATACGTGTAACTCGACGTTTTAATTTTCGTGTTTCTCACAATTAGGGAAGAAAATTTTTCAAGGGAAAAAGAATGAGAACGGTTACTGGCATTTCTTTCAAGAAATATAAAGTATATTTTCTCTTATCGCATCTTGTAGCGGATCGTAAAATACGTTCAACAATAGCACAGTAATAATTTCCTAGTGCTCTTAAATGATATTAATGTTATAAATACTCGTTCTCTGCCTCTCCCTCTCTCTCTCTCTCTCTCTCTCTCTCTCTCTCTCTCTCTCTCTCTCTCTCTCTCTGTCTAAAATGAATACGAACGTATCATAATGTTATTTCAATTATTTTTGACTTAATTGCAGCAGGTCTAATATAATGCGATTTATTATATATTCTAAAGTTGTAGATTATTTGCTCTGTAATGGCATCGAATAATACCTTCTCGTATTCCAAAATAACATCAATTACAAAGAACTCGATATTACGAGCGAACACCATTCTCAAAATACCCGATGGATTCTGATCTTGTTATCCATCATCGATCCATTTAACACGTTGGTCGCCACGTCACCCATATCTATGTGACGGGTATAATTTCGTGGGGGCCCGTCACCCAGGTATGGGTGACGCTCTTCTTGTTCGAGTTAAGTAAATATAGGATATACAACATAAAAATATTATAAACACATTATACCATACTTTTTATTAATTTATATTCTGGTTGAAATATTACATTATGCTATATCGCATGGTATTTGTTAAAACACTTCAAACACATTTGAGGTGATTTTGGGCACTTCGAACGATAGTAAATATATTTTCACGCTGTTTACTGAACATTTTGAGGATGAAAAAATCACTGATGTAAGTCTCACAAGTATGCTTCTCGACTAAATGAAAGATCCGAGATATCTGCCATGAGATCGCTCGGAATACTCTAGCTGGAAACCTTATTGCTTTCTCCATTTCAAAAGTAAATAATCTTTACAATGAATCACAGGCGATAAACAATGAATCCCCGCTTGTCGCTCTATTTACGTTCTGCGTACCGGCGGTTGGATTTGGGACCCGCAGGAAACTCAGCCGAGTCACGCTGGGCGACCAACGTGTTAATAAAGACAAATAAAGCTACAAATAAAGAATAAAAAAAGGTTCGCCGCGCAATCCGAAAGACTCATGGATTATCTAATGCAAAAGTACAAAGGGAAAGTGTAACGCGCATCGGAACAGAAAAATTGATGTTAAAAACCTCGCAAAGGTGCAATTACTCGGACGATCGAGCCTAACTGGAGCAGCCCGTGACCGCGTGAATTAGAGGTCGGTAGGAGATTAAAATCAGCAGCAAACGGAGAGCAGATTTACCAGGTTAGAAACGTGCGGCTCGTCCTCGGAAAAGACGAGGAAACGATCGAGGGATCCACGTAAAACGGCAGCTGGCTCGCGGGATCGTAAACGCAGCTAAACATGTGTACGGGCATAAAACGTTGCTGCACTCTCCCTCTGTGCGTCGCATAAATATACAGGCGCCCCTTTAGCCGATGAGCCGTGGTGCGCTTAAATTTCTCGGTAGCCGTAAACGAAACCAGAAAGAGAAAAAGCGAAACACAGAGAGCAAGAGAGAGAATGATGGAAAGAGAACGAATAGCACAGAAAGGGTAAGAGGAGGAGGGCAGAAAGGAAGGCGAAGAAGGAGGAATTTATCGTGCAGCCTGGTCGAGGCGCAGCTGAGTGAATCGCTGCAATTACATGCCAAGGTAATTGCACACGGTGACCGGAGATTTTTATCCTCGCACCTTGCACAAAGAAACCCTTCCCCTCCTGGGCTATTCAATTTATTCGTTCTCCTTCTAGCGTCTACGATCGCCGGCCGGTCGCAAAAACTCAGCCACCGCCGCAGTGGTTTTTTTCGTTCCACTTGAAAAATTGCGACACCACCGCGTACTTCGCGGTTTCCCTCGGGGCGTTCCCTTGCGTGAAATCACAGCCAGTAGGAGTATGCAAGGGGATGAGTTGTACATGTACAGAGATCGTTCGAATGGCTCGATTTAAGAGTGGGATATAGGGACGATCGATAAGGATCGACGATTAACCGAGATCGATTAAATAAGAGTTGCTCTTGTTGAGACTAGTTAAACGGACGCGTGTGATTTACGTAATCGAGCGAAGCGAAAATCGCGTTGCTCGATAGTTCTTGCTCCACGACGATCGTCGTCGATCAGTTTTGCGATACTCGATGGATATGCAGCGACCTATATCTACGTAGATTTGAAATTCATTGAAATTAAAGGCTGTTGAATTTGTTCTTTCGCAGGAATGAGAAACATTTGATTTCTGTTTTACGGATTTTTAAGGATGCTTCTGATACTGTTTCGTTAGCGAGGTCTTGTGATTTTGAATAGATGTATTCGGTCAAATGAATAACGAGATGATGTACGCGAGATATGGGATTGGAGGTTGTCGGACGATTTCGTTGATTCGCGATTTTGCATATTGACGAGAACAGAAGGCAGAAAAATTAGACTTTTGGATAACGATGATTGGATATTGGTATCTTTTGATTGGGATTAATTGCGGTAATTGCATATTGAAGCTGTTTTGCTATACAGTCTGGATATAAAATAGCAGAAATTGTGCGTTATTAAATTCTCCTAATAACACATAAGCGGACTGACAATCATCCCAATTCTTCATATCTCGTCATACCATCGTTTCAACAAATTACACATCCCTCCAAAAAGCAGCGGCAACAAGTACTTATTAACAAAAAGAGAGTTTCTTCGAGTCATATAAACCAGCGATAAAAAGCGCACTCGAAACATACAACTGGCAATCACGACAATACAATTCTCCACAAAAAGCCGAATAGCATCGCGATTAAATGTATTCTTCCTCTCTTCGCATCTTAAAAAGCCTTGAAAACTTCGGCATTAAGTAATTACCGTGCCACCCAAGGAGATCGTTAACGCTCCACGTATCAGCTCCTCGATCCTCCTCGTTCACGCGGCACAAGTGAACATTTTCTTGTCTCGTGCCACCGGAGGCCCATTCACAGAACGAAACGTTGGAAAAAGAAAAGCTTAAAAGAAAAGGGAAGAAAAAAGTCCGCTCTTGAACGCGTGTGCCATAAAATAAAAAGAAAAAAAAGAGGAGCGACATGACTAAGCGGAGACGCGACAGCTCGTTAACGCGTTCTTACGAGCGTTTCGATGATCGATCGGCTCGAAATTAGCGAGATAAGCGAGCGTTACGTCGACGGGTATCGTCGGTTCGACGACGAGGACCCGGTGGGTGGAAACGGTAACGTGATGTCGTTCTCTCTGTCTCTTTTACCTTGTCCGTCTCTCTCATTCCGGAGGCGGAGGTGTGCAGGAGGCGAACGCGGAGGCGGAGGGCATCGGCGGCGGCGGTGGTTATCCAGATAGCAGATAGCCAGGACGGTGGTCTCGTTTGCGGTTTGACCACCCTTGTGGTGCACTGCCCTAACCGCCCCTAACCACCATACCGCACCATCCGCAGCCGCGCGGTGTGTGCAACCGGCGATAATGTCGCCCTTGCTGTGGCCGATGCATGTCGTTGCACTGGCCACGCTTGAGGCACAAAGTGTTCTATCAAATGCTCCAACCTCGCCTCTTTCCCACACCTTCTTTTCCTTTCTTCTTTTCCTTTCTTCTTTTTCCTCGTTCCAGGCTCCATTATTTCGTTCGTCTTTTATACTTGTTTCTCTTCTTTTCTTTCGGATTTCGTTTATTAATTTGCTCGTCCTTTTTGGGACGGCAGTGGTTTCTTTAATTCGTAATAGACTCTTGTGTATGATGATAAAAGAATGTAATCACGAGGTGAGCGAGGAGCAAAATTTCCAGAATTTTGATTTCGGAAAGGTAGAATATTTGCTGTATATGCTTCTTGGAAATTAGTAACATTTCGTTAATGCACTTGCTTACCGTAGTTTATCTTAAGATTTAATATTATTTACGTCATCTTCTTGCAATAGACCAACGATAAATTTATACAAATGGAACGTTCGTTTCTTGAAAATCGAAATATAATAATTATCTACTTATTTGATGAAATTAAGAAGTTCGTTAACAAACATGTTTAACGAATATAAGGGACTCGTACATGAATGAAAATTTTTATTTCTCCTTGCATCATAAATTTTTCATATACTTGTCATTTAAATTTCTTTGATGCAAATTTCATGCCTCTATCGTTAATGCTGTCGTATTTAAAGCAACTGCGCGTCTCAACGCGTTTCAATCAGGAGCCCCATCCTATAAAATCAGCAAAACAGAAACGTAAGTTGGTGATACAGGATGATCCCGATTAAAACTGACCAACATGCTGGCTAAACGTCTTACCGGATTATCTCGACACAGTCCGACGCGGAACAGGTTCATCGGTGGCCACGTTTGACAGGCTGTTTTACGCGGATAGCGATACGGGCCGATCGAATAAATAAGCGTTGTGGACGAGTTAATTATACCGGTCGTCGGGGTTCCATATTAATGCGATCCCGGTGGACCGTTTATTCGATGAAAAAGTCCAAATACGATCGTGGCGAGGCTTAACGAGATCCTTTCACGGGATCCCGTACGATTGCGACCACGTAACCACGTATACGTAGCAGGCCACGCGGTAAACGAAAACATATCGGTCACCTGTAATGTGAGAAAATATCAAGAGGCAGGAATGTTCCATGTAACGAGCTGTTCGTGTTTTAAGGCATTTTTGAGGCTACCGATTGCTGCAGAAATTGGGTTCAACGTGTTCGTGTGCGGGTACCAGGAATTCTTTAAATATTGTTTATGGTAAGTATATATGTATAGAAGGCTATAGTAAATAGTTTTCTATTTGTAAATTGTATTCTAAAATCGTATTCTATGTATCTATCGACAATCGAGAGGATTTTAACCGTGTAACAGGAATTTTAATTTGCTATGCGAATTTCAAAATATAGTAAAGAAGCTTCGGTTATTATTATTTTATTTATTTTATTATTTATTTAATTCTTATCTTTCGTCATTGAATGGTTTCTAATTGCCAACCTTACAAAGGTAGTCAGTCTTCACAATAGTCGTTATGTATGCATATAATTAGCAATATTTTCTATAATGAAACTGTAGGAGAATATTTGATTTTTCTTGTGAAAGTTTACGATTTAAAAACAAAACGAAGTCGGTCGTACAATTTCGAATTTTCAATATTTAAAGTCGTCTTTTTCATAAATGATAAAAGAGAAAAGTTGGCATAGTTGTGGTTAGCCCTTTAGAATTCGTTTATACTTTATACCGGCTACCTACTTTTCAAGCTCGGTTTCCTTTAAAAATTTCACGTCTTGCTCGTGATTGTCCTTCGTTAGCGTTCCTTGTCTTAACCTGTTAACTAGGTCGCCTTTCAGATAGAGACTTCTTTTTCAGATGGAATTAAAAATTAACAAAACACGGGTTAACTCTAGCTAGATGCATTTTGACGTTTTAAAATATGAATATAATATAATGTACGTGTAATAGCAGAATGTAATAGCGACGTAACGATGCATTAAAACCGGAATATCCTCGGATAAATCAATTATTAAGTTCAAAGGTTAACTTGTCTTTACTAGTCAACAGGTTAGCTTTGTATATCAAGTAAGCGTACTAACCTTGTATATCAAGTAAGCGTGCTAACTTTGTACTTTGTAATTTACATCCAGCGTTCTGATATACGAGATAGGAAATTATTTAGAGAATGGCCCGTTTTTGTATACGAATATATTATAAATTTCACATATCGTTGAATTTTTCATGAATTTTCCATTCCTTTTTGAAATCATTAGTTGCATAAATGTACGTAAGAAACACCGGAGAACACGTAAAACTTCAAGTCAGAGGGCGATTTTGCTTTAATCTTCGCTCGAAGAATGGTCCCGATTAGCCAAAACTCGTGAACTCCACAATACACCTAATCGCAGCAGTGGTACGACAACTGTCTCGGGAATGCACGAAACGGTTGTCCTCTGGTAAATCGGCTGAATCTCTCTACTCACTGTCCCCACAGCGAAATTGGACTTTATTCGCATAAAATGCTAACACGAATGAAATTTCGAATAAATTTTTCGGATGAAACTTGGTTCGAATAAAATATCTCGAATATATATATATATATATTTTTAATCTTAAATAGGACGTTAAAATACGATTATACTCAAATGAAATATGATATAAATTTTTTGAACAAACTTTTATTTCGTATGGTCTGTGACTAAAAGTTGCGAATAAAACGGAGTTGCTCGAATATAACGAGCAATCTCTTATTCAAGTGAAATAAAACCTTCTTCGAATAAATCAGAAAATAGAGGTATCGCGTGTGTCATCGGCGAGTACTGTACACGTGTGAATGTACGCTATCTCAAGAAGGGTTTTCCCTTACCTTATGGTATATACCTCTCGGATTTCAATCCATAAATGTAAAGTAGTGACGCTTTTATTTCTGACGTTTATACTTATCGCGTAATTTTTTTGAATAACGAATAACCACATAGATCTATTCATCAATAACTTTATCGAACAAAAGAAAATAAAAATATTATATAAAACTATATTGAAAATTGTACAAAGAAATACAAATCCGTATATACATACACGCTGATATACAAACACATATTAATCTATTAGAAATGAGAACTCAATAACTGTGGTAGTACATTTTTTCAATCCTTCTGTATTATCAAATTCTGTTTTTCATCGAATTCTTGTTTTATTCCAAGGATTTGTTTAAAATTTCTCCCGCCATTATTTTTCCCGACCTATTTCCTTTTCTCTCTCTCTCTCTCTCTCTCTCTCTCTTATTTGCACCCATTCTACAACTTTATGAAATTTACCAAAATTAAAGTATTTATTGCATCGAGGAAAACTATTGTGTCCAACATAATCCCTAAAATACAGAGAATAAACACGAACGCGTGTTAATCAGGTGCCGTCTAGCAGCAGCCTAACGGATTTCCATTTCCTTTCCTACTTGACTCACCTAGGTATACACAGGTGTAACCCGAAGAAGCTATTCAGCCAGGTAAGGAAAGCAAGTGGGACTCGATTCCGGCTTTTCGTCCCGATCCAGCATTTCCGTTCGAATGATCGTCCAGTCGTTTACAAGGCGGCTAGCCAACGAGAGGAAACGTTTCTACGATGCGAATCATCGGCAACCGATGGCCAGACTTCTTTATATGTACATGTACATGCATATACGTATGAGTATGTGCACACGCGTATGCATATATACATGCACATGTCACTTACACACGTATGTACATACATACATACATACACACACACACATCCAGGCGTGCCTATACAGAGCTTCGTACATGTGTACGTACATATAGAGGCTGCATAATTGTGTAGGTACAGATGGACGTAGTGCAACCGCACGTGTGTACATTTTACATATGTATACCTTGCACACGACGTATGTACACTGCGTAACGCCTATACGACAGCAGGCCGCGCCTAACGAACCGAAATGATACCTACCAGTCGTCGCGTGTGTACACATATACGCATAGATGCGCGACGGAGAAGTTCGTGTGACCGTTACACAGTTATACACGAACACGTGTCTCCGCGGAGAGCGAGAAGAGAGCAGCAGTCTCGCTTAATGCTCGGGCATTAACGCTAATTGATGGATTGTTTTTAATATTTACGCTTCGTTTCTCCTTCTACCCTTCTCCATCTTCTCCCATAGCGATGGCTACTTCTTCCTTTTGCTTCTTCTTTTCCTTCGTATAACGCTATCTCTGTCTTCTTTGCATTACATATAGGGCAAACACTGTATGAACCTATTCCCTGTATCTTTTTCTCGGCGTCCACAGTTGACCACGTTTTGTACGAGCACATAGATATTTCAGTATGTCATCCGTGTATATGTACGCTTGCACATCATTGTATACGTGCAAGCATGTACATACTTACTCGTAGTAGGTATATACGCGTCTATCGTACGGAGCAGCACGAAGACACGTCGGCGACCAAGAGAGCTTGACGACGACGAGACGACGATGGCAGCGGCGACGAAGACAACGGAAAAGACGACGAAGACGACTACGACGACGTCGGAACAACACGATCATACGCGTATATAGCGGGAGAAGATCGGACGAAAGCGAGAAAGAGACGGGGAAAAAAGGAGAGAAGAGAAGCCTGTGAGATAGCCGTGCAGCCGACACATACGGTAGTCGCAGATCGGCGAGGCAGACAAGGGACTCGAGCAAGCAAAATGGAGGGCAGGCGAGCGTGGAATATAAAAGGAGGAACGTGAATTCATATCTCGTCCGGGGGATCTCGCTGCTTTGCTGCTGAGAGACTGTTTTCGCGGGACAGAGAGAAAGCGACCAAACGATGAACAGAGATACGTTGATGGAGAAGGGTGAGTAGGGTGAAAGAGAAAGAAGGATTGAAGAGCCGAGAGGCAAGGAAAGACTGCGAGAAGGAGAATGAGAGACTCGAGAACAGCCGGCCGTGGTTGCTATCGTATCTGTCACGAGTGCAACGATGACGTTTGAATATCCCGCCGATAGAGAAACAGAGAAGGAACATGGTTATCGTATAAGCGGGACGAAAACGACAATCTGTTCGTAACGAGTGGAACGAGGATAGAAGATACAGTCCGCGTGGAGTAGCCGTCGAAACGCCGAGAGAATCGACCAATGAGCGTGCGGCTCCGACCAATCGGATGGCGAGTTACGAATCCGCGCTTGACTACTACGTAGTCTCATCTCTCACCCGGGCCAGTCGTTCCCGAACCACGTAAGGAGGTAGTCTCTTTTGTCTCGCGGAGCTGTGAATACACGATGCGTATACACAATGGTCCCTGCTAAGGATACCGCCGTGTACTCTGCCGTGTAGGCAGGTGAGAAAGTACGAAGAAAGAGAAAGAGAGTAAGAGAGCTGGGTACAAAATTCCCCGAGTATTCAGCGGTATTACCATGGATATAACGTGTGGTTTTTCGACTAGGTTTTTAGAGAGCGTTCCACGCCACGATGATAAAACCGTGCACAGATTAGTTCCGATTCTCTGGCATCGCGCGGCTGTTTGTACCGAGTGTAAAATTATTCGTTGACCTCTCTATCCCGACTCGCTTTTATTTTTCGAAACACTTCGTTAGTGTTTTATTTCGTATTCAGATTCTTCGGTTCTTTTTTAGCCTTTATTTACTTTAACTTCTTTTCCCAGCTTCAAGGAATTGTTCTTTTTTTAGGCTATTGGATCTAAGATCAATTTTAACGCGGTTATTAGCACGATCGATAAGTTTTTCTTGGAACACGATCGTTCGCAATAATATGAGCTTTATATTTCCTCCTCCTATGGTATTACGTTCGTAATTGATCGGACAATAGCGAATTGTAATTTCGTCAGTCTTATGTGTTTGCTCTTCGACTTAACAGCTTTATCTTCGGATGACGAATGCGTCCATTAGTACGGCTGCGTTTCTAAAAACGTAGAACGCCAGGAAAAATTTATTCACAGTTTATTGAAGCCTCGTTAATTAAAACACGTGTCCCCTTTTTTCGTTAGCGTGAATTTCGGGACTCAGTTACCACCATTTGTCTGCTCCATGTTGTTCCATAGGATATACATAGGATATAATGCTGAACTGTTTGAACGAAAATATCAAATTCCTTAAGGCGTCTTCTTGATACATCCCATGAAAAAGTCCTATATAAAAAAAACTCTTTCATTCCAAATTATTTGTAATACAAAATTTGTTTAGTAAGTAAAAATATTTGTCTGTTGCGAAATAGGATCACTGTGAGGAGAGTAAAAAATAAAATAATATCCATCCGGATAGCGGAGCTGATGTGATCAGATATCACAGTTATCTGAAACGCAAATTGCTAAGAAATTCTTAATCTGTAGACTGGTGGTTATCGTCTGAACGAGAATAGTAAAAAAATGTTAAGAAATAGAAAAATAGCAGCAGGATTTCCAAAAAAATTTTTTCGTAGCAAAAGGAAATTTGTAGTAGATCAGAATGTTGGTTATAAGAAAAAAAATTAAACTACCTAAAATACACAAAATTGTATAGTTTATGAGTCATATAACCGTCTCACTATAACTTTCTCTCATTTATTTCTTAACAAACTACAACATGTACATTATCTAGTATTTCACATTATAAGACACGAACAGCATAAAATGCGGTATAAACATGAAATAATAAATTACATCTGCACGACGAACCCCAAAATTTCTATTCCCCCAAACGAACAAAGAAATAAAAAAATAGACAAAAATAACGAAAAAGAGAGTTGTCCCAATGAAAAATTAAGAAAGAAAAGGTTCTTGCGACAAAGCAGCACAACCAGTGCCGAATCCAATGCGATTTCATTAGCGGCAGTTTGCAGCGATGTTCACGCAAGCCGATTGATACGGAGCATCCGGTCGGATCGGCGTTCTCGACGATCCGATTAAATTCACGCGAGTAGACGGTTCGTTCGCGCGTCCGCCCGTGAGAAACACGCTTCGCCCCCTTAACGATCATGCTAAACCCAGCGTTGGTCTATTTGTTGCGCCGGCGTCGAAACGGAAGACGCTCGTGTAAACGTGGTATAATCGGTATTAGACGCGTGTTCCAATCGCTTTTGCTTCGTGTATACGTATCCGTATTCGATCGTTTCGTCCGTTACGATATTCTCGGTGGCGACTTTCGATTCTCACGTGTTACGTGTTGCAGAATCTGGAGATCGAACCGACGGCGGGCCGCGCGGCAGAATGCCTCTCGGATATCCTCGTATAGGCGTCACGGGTATAGCAATCGCGTGGCTTACAAGGCAAGCCTAACGAGCGTTTCTAAGAGCCTTCGTCGGAGAGATGTTTTCTCAAGGTACGGAGAATTAGCGTACTTAAACCGTTTACGGGCAGATTACGGCCGACTACCGTGCTCTATGCCTCAGAAGATTTCCAAAGCGAAACGTGCGTTACGGTCTCTAATCGGTGGAATCGAGAAATCGTCCACCGTCCAGATATTTTTTTTTTTTGTATAGGTGGTGTAGTGTTGCGAAGGATTTTGATTTCTTCTTCTTTTTTTTTCTTTTTTTTGACGATCGTCGAATCTTCGACTATCGTTGCGCGGTGTGTTCATCCTTGGAAAATTCCATAACGTTTTTGACCTTCTCTTGAATTAACATGTGACATTTTGACTTTTCGGCAACTGTTGCGCGACGTCTCGATCTTTGAAACATTGTCGCGCAGCGTTCTGAATTTCTCGAAAATAAATGGAAGACTTGAAAGTTTGAATGCGTTTCGTCTTACGAACGATCGCTAATTGCTATATGTCGATCATTAATCCTCTTGTGTAAGAAGAGACGAAAGTCTCCGATGAACCGGAAGTTTTATCTCGGAACAAAGGGAAAATCTAGTTGCGAAAGGTTAAGAAGAGATCCGTTTGAAGATTAAAAGCAGTTTCTTCTTCCCAAGATTAGAAGCAGAGGCGAGCAGTGTCGCAGAGCTGATGGCTGCAATGTTATCACCGTAATGGACGGCTGGCCCACAAAAGTTTAACATCAACAGATACCACCAAGGCAAGCAGACTTTCGTTTGTGATTCGCAAGAATCACGGTCGCAAAAATATGAGCGTACTGACCGCAAACTAGAACCTGAGCACTCCATTTGCAAATATTCCTCGAGTTCTTGGAAGCTTCCAAAGAGGCTTCCAAAGGCTCTTAAAAAGAAACGACCACAGTAGGGCAAGACGTTTTGCAAAGTGTTTGTTCTTCGTCCTGGATTCGAATTTAAAAGATTAAAAAAATAGCCTGTATAGCAAAATGTGTTTAAGAATATTGTTATAATGGCCGGTGTAAGTACTTGCATATACACGCCAATATACATAAATATCATAAAATATTAGGTTGGCAACTAAGTGATCGCGGGATTTGTCAATACCACCTAATGACAAAATCCGCAATCACTTAGTTGCCAGCTCAATATATTTGTAGAAATTACTGTTTTCCAGTGAATGGTTTTTACTTGGGACAGTAAATATTAAAAAATATTTGAACTGAAATTATATTGATTTGCAGCTTGCCCAGGACAATTTAAGCACGAAGCGTTTTACAGTTGAATTTCGAAATTTTTTATCGCAATATTCTCGGCAGAGTAACGAGGTTTATTGGTGAAAAATCAATTTAATGTCCCCGGTTATGTGTGTGTACATTGAAAAAGTTGTTACGATTCTTTCATAGGAATTTTACGACCCATTAAAATCATATAACTTTCCGGCAACTACTTAAAAAGCTACCACTTATTCGTAAATATTGCTGTTATTTTTAGAGGCAATCAAATCTTCGCAAAAACACAGACGAAAATATTACCTAATTAAAATTAGAATTTATTTTAATCGCCAGTATATATCCACGTTATCCTGCTTTTCGAACGAGAAAAAGAAAAAAAAAACGTGTAGCTATTTTCTTGTAAGTTGATAAAAAAGATTGTACGAGATAGTGATATTTAATAACTCGCAACAACCAAACGTCCGGATTAAATTCTGCACGAAAAAGCTGTTTGTAATGATAATTTAAATGCAAACGTTCGGCGTTAATCGGCGTATCCCCGTGTCTCGTTTTGAAACTGTGAAATCAATATAATTGACGTGTTTGCGCCTTCGAGCACGTCGTTTTAGACATTGTATGTATTGTTATAGGCCGTTTGGCTCTTCCATCTGCCTTTTCTAAACACGTCATCGATGACTTTGAGAAACTGAAACAGAAAAGAGAAACGATCTTGAGCAACGACGTGAAATCGTCGAATTTATTTAGCCGCGCTTCCTATAGTATGTTATTCCACTCTGTTATTCTTATTCCATCAAAACCCTTGCGTGTGACAAATTGCGAATATGCCTGACGCTTTTGGATCGCAGCCACGTTAAAGCTACGTCGTTCATACGTCTTCTTATAAAACGCGTGTTTCTCGTCATGAGACTCTTGCATTGCTACTCATGCATTTTGCACGGTTGAATTGTTGTACTTCAGGAAACTCTATTAACGTGTTATAACATATCGTAACATTGTGATTGTGAAAGCGAGTTCGATGGATTTGCTTAATTCTTTAATTTATTATTTTTAATTCTTTTTCTTCTGTTACTATTTCTTCTTTAGATTTTACAAATTTGTTCTTTTTCCTAATCGTGGAATATTCTTTTGTTAATGAGTTAAAACGTGGTTAACAGATTCCAGGAAGCTTAGATTTATATATATTATTTTTATATAGTATGCTAAAGAATATTTATTGTTATTTATTTACGAACAATCTATTTTTAATTCTTTTTTTCTGTTACTATTTCTTCTTTAGATTTTACAAATTTGTTCTTCTTTCCCAATCGTGGAATATTCTTTTGTTAATGAGTTAAAACGTGGTTAACAGATTCCAGGAAGCTTAGATTTATATATATTATTTTTATATAATATTCTAAAGGATATTTATTGTTATTTATTTACGAACAATCTATTTTTAATTCTTTTCTTTCTATTACTATTTCTTCTTTAGATTTTACAACTTTGTTCTTTTTTCTAATCGTGGAATATTCTTTTGTTAATGAGTTAAAACGTAGTTAACAGATTCTAGGAAGCTTAGATTTATATATATTATTTTTTATATAGTATGCTAAAGAATATTATTATTAAGAATATCATTAGGTTTAACATACTAATTTGCTTGAAGCTTTATTTAGAACATGCATACACGAAGTCTCACTTATTTCGTGTTAAATTCCCTTTATACTTAGTCAATTTTAATTATAGAAATATTGCAATGCGTTAGAATCGCGTTAATTAAACGCCAAATGAATTAATTTGACAGGAGTTATTTCCATCACTTGGAATTGACTCAAAACGACAAACTCTAAGCTACAAATACACCCTTTGGCCAAGATACCAGGAATATCATCGATCAAGCGTTTATTAAGCATTGACTAAGCAATGACTCATTCTCTAATGATAGTAAATTTACTCTTTCCTTCTCATACTTCACTCAATGTTACATTTTCACGGTAAGGTCGATTCGTACTTTAACTTCCAAGAAGATACCATAAAGTTCAATCAAACTACTACCAATATTATCTGCATTTCAGTTTTATTCGTTATATATCATTACAATATGTACAGATTTTTAAGTAACAAATAGAAATAATTTAAGTTAATATTTACATTTTTGCATCAACCAGCTGTATTTAGCCAAATTCTTCATTGATACCTGCTTTTATTGTATCTGTTCTTTTATTATTTTTATCCTTACGTAAGCTAAACTCAAAAGACAAAGTTGCTCAAGTTTTCCTCAATTCAGTTTTATCAAATAAAACTAAGTTTTGTTAACACTAAACCTATCAGCTCTGGTCAAATTGACTGTTTTCGAACTTCTTCACAAATTTATCACTTTGACTACCACGCCGAAATCACATGTTTTGCTCAAGACGCCACGGGAGTATTTTTATTATTCAAAGCATATAATGGCAAAATAATAATAAATTGATAATGTAAGACAACATTCTTCCCCAATGGACCCCGTTTATCTTATTTGCGGTCACGGGTGACCACCGTGGCGCCTTGCTAACAGTTGATAGCGACATATTATAACAAGGCTTCGTTTATTTCAACAAACCATTCGCATTCGTTGTTTCGTCATGAGCAAAACGTCCATAATATATTGTCGAAACGTATAGAAGATATTAGTAAACAGTATTTGCTCATTCTATATATAATAGTAAGCTATGTGCACACTTCTAACTTCAATTATATGATTATAAAGCAACATTTACGATTATTTTCCAAGCTGTGTTTATAATAATATTCGTAGATTACCCCTCAAAGATATGGATGCAAACACAGCGCACCGTTAGATGCAAGATTTGTTCCTATTTTTCAATTTTTTTATTGATGTTCTAATAAAAATGTTTAATTTTTTAATGGGGCACTTTTTGTTTCAAAGTATCTTCTATTTATCGGTTATATTCAAAATGCCCTAATTGTCAATTTTCATACAATTTTTACAATTGTAAGAAGTTCAAGCGCTTCGGTCAACAATGGCCACCGTGGCAGTCAAAGTGTTAACCATATTTAAACGTTATCATATCGCTTTATAATTTCTCATTTTTCCTTAAACATGCATACAATATATTTTTCGGCATTTACTTTTAGTTTGCTTGTTTCTTTTCTAAGAAAAGAAAGTGTATTCTGTCTTGTCTACCGCTGTCAATTTGATCGGCTGACAAAGTATTTTAGTTACTCTTGAAATAAATGCGATCGGTACAAAGAAAAGGTTATTTCAAGATCAGATGACAAAGAAAATCAGTAATAACAAACAAGAATAGCTGTTATGTCCATAACCTTGTCGTAAACCATTATCCATCTCTCGATCAAGATGACTATCAACTGTCAAGATATATCAGGCAGGCCCATAAGAATCCTAAGGAACTGTCATAAAATTTAGCATTATCTTTACGGTATATTGTTACAGACATTTTAAACTTCGAGAAGTTTCTTAGGCTTATTGTGACAAAACACAGGAAAAGCGGAACTTCACTCTCGAGTAACCGTTGGTGTAGAACGGCCAATACTCATCAATATTTTGGTACAAATATAGCCGTCACAGACCATATTCTTACTTACTATGGTCCTTTCGACCAGAATACATCTCAGTTTGTCAGTCAATCAGTAAACATCTAAACTTGTTATCTCTAAAACTCAGACAGAAAGCATCTCAGAGCGTTTTGTGTAAAGTTGTTATAAAAGGAAAAGTAAAATATATCAAATTTGACAATAATTTTGTATTCCGTACATGGTATTATTCTGTGATAAATATTTACCCTAGAAATGTCAAGACTTTAAAAAAAAATTATAAAAAAAAAAATAACGGACATAGAAGAAGACTGTTCAGTGTTACAAGGTTGAGCAAGAAACTTCAGCAACTGAAAACAGCATGGAAACAGCATGAAAAGCTATTTACAACCGAATCAGAGTTGAATATTATAAATAAGCGTTTACGTAAGGGCAAAAAGGAAAGAAATTATCGTTGACAGTAAAGAGTGAGACTAATGTAGAGAACCAACGTATCGAAACTGGGCCCGATGGGACAGTTTGGAGAGAAATAGATGCAAGTCGCAAACCTGGCAGGACATCGGTTTATAATATTTTTAGGAATGTTCTAAACGGCATATAATAAAAGGACAAGTAAACACGGCATTTTATCTTATCATTGATCACCGTATAAGGGATCGTATCATGAAATGTACGGAAGAAGAAGCATTTAGAGTATTAGGGACTAAGAGAGAGCTAGATGCAACAAAACTAAATGCATTTATTGCTCTGCTATATGCCCGCGGTGCATATTAGGCAAAAAATTTTAGATGTCTCATATTTGTGGAATATAATTTGGAGACCTGCATTTTTTCACAATGAGCTGGAATGACTTTGCTGAAATTATGAGGTTTATACAATTTGATAAGAAGAGCGAAAGAAGCCAACGTTTACGAACCAATAAATTTGCAATGGTATCTACAATATGGGACCGATTTATAGAGAATTCACAAAATTGTTATAAACCTGGTGTATACGTTACTTTTGTATAAAGAATCGCGAGAAAAAGACCATGCAATAAAACTATTAATAAATTCAGATTAATTACTACAAAAACTTGTCAAGTAAAGATTGCAAAGGTTACAAAATTAGGAAAATTTGCTTAAGATGCGGGAAATATGTATTCGGCAAATGTACATTTGATAATAAAATAATTTGTAAAAAATGCAGCGAAGTTGAATAAGATATATCTCTATATAAATAAAAGAGTAATTCTATTTAAGTCTATAATTGAAATTAAACAGAAGTAAATTCGGACGAAATTTTATGAAAGTTCATCATTTTATATACATTTACTTATAAATTAACCATTATCTAAGTTAAATCATAAAAAAAATTATTTCTTTAATCGCCGGTCATTTTGACCGCACACGATAGGAATAGATATACACCAAGTGTCGGTAGGTTCAGCGTTAAATCAACCGCAGCCCAATTTACAGCTGCACCACTTCCTTCCGGATATTTCTCACTCAACAAGAAGCCCTCTTAACGTCAACCTTAGCGCATTCCCATCGAAAAGACACGGTTCCGCCCCGCGACACCGTTAGCCGCGTCGCGGATGGGGCCCGCGCGCGCGCTCGTGCTTATAAATTATCGGCGAGCCGGTATCGGCGCAACGAGCGTGTATTATCTCGGGACAAACACTGGTCGGAGGCTCTCTGGACCGCGTTTCCATCGACGCGGTCCGGTTTTATCAATCGCGCCGACGACCACGACATCAAATTATTCTGTTTATCGAACGAAAACGCTCTCTCAACAGGCGTGCTCGATACGTCGTTTATCTGCTCCGCCTCGTCGTATTTCTGCCTTCGGCTGTATCTTCCTCCCTTTCCTTATCTATCTTTCTCTTTCTTCTTCCTCTTCTGCTTCCACCGCTTCTACCGTGTTCGTCTTTCGCTACTTAGTCTTTTCTTTTTTTTTTTCTTTCTTTTCTTCCCTTGGTCCCCGGTTCTCGTCGTTACTTGTTTCTTTTTTCCTTCCTTGGCCCTCGTCGCCGGTTGGTACCGATTCTGGTTGGCGATTTTCGACGTTGCTCGTCCGGTCCATCGCTTGACAAAATGCACGGCGAGCAACTAACACGACAAAGAAACGGGGCAAAGGGGAAAAGAAGGAACATGGCGTGACAGAACGACACGAGCCGTCTTTCAGATACGTCCGAGCGATCACTGGCCTCGGACAAATTATTAATCCTGAAGTCTTGACCCCTTTCGCCTCTTAATCCGGATAAAGAGAGATATCTCGCGCGTTCGGGGACAAAAGGTCCAAGTGGTCTCGACGATCCCGCCTCTCTCCTTTTTGTCCATCTTTCTCTATCGTTTTTCTTTTTTACCTTCCCTTTCTTGACTCGTCCTCTGTTCAAGAGACTCGACTTTCCGTCTTTCTTTCCTCTCTGTCGCACGACCTTCGTCTCGCTCACGCGAAGACATTTCTTTCCGGCCCTTGCTTTTTTCTTCCCTTGATCCTTTCTCTTGTCGTTCCTTTTAGACCGTTCACCGTGACGACGAGATAGTGCGTCGCGTTTATCTGCCGCGACTTATATTAGCTTTTTAGGTATCGCAAAGATCCCGAGCATCAGGGAATTCTTGTTTCACCGTTTGCAGATTTTCTCTTGCGACTGTCGCTCTTTCGCCGTCGCAGCTTTGCTTCCATACTTGTTCGCTCCGATTCTATGTGAAATTGCTATGGAAGAACTAGACTCTCGGCGAAACGAAAATTCGGAAGGATGCTTTTTAGCTGCGTTACGAACGATCGGTGGACGCATTCGCTGAAATAAAAGGAAATTGTGTTGCAGCTCGGTGAATGTTAGTCGACGAATATTCCGTGTATCTGTTGGTTGTAATTATTCAGAATTTCGAGGATTTTTGTCTGAAGCCAGCTCTTGAGAATATTAAAAACACACGCAGTTTTCACGCATTTCATTTCACATCCATAGATCGATTTCTATCGTTTGTAATTCTGGAGTATTTTTGTTATCTTAAGCAGAGATCACTGTGTTGGTCAATTTTTAAAAACTATTACAGATATATACAATTCTAATGTATCGTACAATATTCGGAGATTTATAAATTGTCGAATAATATTTATAGATTTCTATAAATTGCTACAGACTACACCTACATACAGTACCTTGAACGTCGAGATCTATTAAATTCTTCGTTTCTATTTAATTTCTCTAATAGCGGTCATCATGGTTCCAAGAAACGTATCGAGTCACACGGTCAAATTAATAGTGAGAAAGCCAAAGCCCATCATCCGAATGAAACAACTCTGCAAACAATCAAAGAGGCCAAACAAACTTCGCCGCATCGATCGTCGAATCCATCAAATCTCCCGCAAGCAGCTGGCAACATCCGCAAACGCGAAACACCAGATCCGCCAAAACTATCTGGCGCAAAAGGAGAAACATGCAACAAGAGAGGGGAAACAGGCGAACAAGAAAGCAAATAGAAAATCAGGAAACCAGCAACAGAAAAAACTAATGCTACAGTGAAACAGGCGAAAATAAGATGAGTAGACGTTAGAACGGGAAAAGAAGAGAGATTCGTCTCTTAATTAAGCGCTCTTTTCTTCCTGTTTCCTCGAGTCCGGCGTCGCGTCCCGTTTATCCGTTACAAATTCAGCCGCTACCGTTCGCCTGAATCTAATCGTCAAGATACATCGGGAAGCTACGTGTAGTAGCTTGTTCACGGATTGTTTCGTTCCCTGGTTTCTCGGTCTCCCTGTGGGAGTAGTAGCGGGAATCGTAGAGAAAGACCGATAGCTACGCTCGTGTACGGTGTTCCCGTGAAGGAAACGAAGGAGGAGCGTTGTTTGGATGGGAAACAAACGGTGGAGGACGTTCCATGGAGAAGGAATAAGGGGAAGGAGCACGATCCACGTTGATTAGAGGGGAGCATCGAGCGATTAGAACTTAACCCGACAGACCAGAGATAGAAAAATCTGGTATTTAATTAAGCTCCTTCCTTCCGTATCTGTGTCACGCTTGTCTTTCATTGGCTTTGTGCGTCTACATGCGCATGTATGTTTGTCTACGTTTGTAACACGTGCGTGTATGCAAGGTGTACACTGTACGCATCTATTATATGTATAAGGTGATTCGGAATCGAAGAAGTGGTGCTTTCTGTTAATTTTTATTTATCGTCTTATCGTTTATTTCATAATTCGTTTATAATTCTTGCCTTAGGCTAGTTTAAGAGGCTCTACGACTTACGTCATATTTACATTTATGTAAAAGAGTTCTAAACTCTTATCCTACTAATTACTTGAGTCAATACGTTTCATCATTGCCTTGGGTATTGATACTTTCTATTAATTTGAGTAAACCGACAAAAACCGGCTTAAGATCGAACAAAAATCAAATTACTTGTTCAGATGTTGTGTTCAATGCTGCTACGAATTGCTCGAACTTTTTTATGTTTCGATCTTGCTCTCGTTATACGATAGAGAACAAAAAGGATTTTTAAGGTTTTAAAAATATGTTTAACATAAAATTGAAACGAGAAATCACGCAACCATTGATTTCTTTCATATTCTGTCCAAATTGTCTGTACGTGTGCGCACGCGCGTGTTTGTGTAGAGGTATTTTTAACGTATTTTTTAACGATGGAAAAATATAATTGGTTTGAAAATGACCGAAAAAGCGTAACAGAGTTGATTGGTATTCGCAGTAAATAAACTTTTGCCTTTTTCAATGTTCAAAAACCCGTATCTTTTTTTCTCTTTAAATAAACACAATGTAAATATCGGAGATCTGCCTCATTATTAGAACAAACTCTTCAATTCGTAGTTTACGCTGCTGTGCTTCTGTAAACGTTGCTGTGGTTATCTAAGAGACCTATCACAAGAAATTCTGAAACACCCTGTACGTACTGCACGCTCACGCGACCACTGTGTCGCAGCGCCTCGAGTCTTCCTTAATGCGACGAACGCCATGCTATCGGCTCGTGTTAATTGCTGAAACGCCAACCGATCGTTAATCGCCTCGTCTCGCATCTCCAGCCCGGCCGAGAAGATAATTGAGCGTTTTGAGGAACGAGCCGATCGAGAACACGACAAGAGACGGAGCTATCCGCCGCGAAGCGCGTTGAAACGGCCGCTTCATTTAAATGATGCTTTTCTTTCCTTCGCTTTTTCTCTTCTTTTTAAATACGCCTTTTTTAAATACTAAGAAGTCAGTCATAAGCGAGCAGGCCGATAACTACAACGCCAGCGAGCAATTTCGATCTTCGATCTTTGCCTTGCTTTCCGGAGAGACGTGCTTCCTCTCTCTCACTCTCTCTTTCTCTCTCTCTTATAAGAGTATTCTCAAAACGAGAGAGCCTGATGGCCGCGCGATTAAGCTCGTAAACGTGGCGAAATTAATCGACTGCGCGTCACTTCTCGAACCACCTTGCATTCTTCTCTTCTCTTCTGCTCTTAACGTCCCCTCCTCCCACTCTTTCTATAATACTCTTTCCATCTTTCGTTCGATCGAGCCAACCTCGAACCAGATAAGATTCAACGCGTTTCGGTGATTAACAACACCGAGTTCGTCGTGTTAATGTACGATCGTACGAGGATCATTACACGCTGAGAGGTCCGAGCGACATATATAGCCAGACTGCTAGAATCTTGTGTGTGTATGTGTATGGGCTTGATAGAAGTGTGCGTAGCACTCCTTCGCACTAGGACACGCAGAATCATGTCATTATATTAGCTTAGTCGATTCCGGTAAGTCGGGCTGCACGTTCAAAGAGCTCGTGTACGGGATCGCGTAGACCGGTGATTATGGATGACTGTCAGATTCATAAATCGACTTAAATCCGATCTCGGCTTCTGCGTGAATTTAACTATCCTCGCGCTGACTTCTCAAGTCTATTCCTTTGCTACTATAATTCCTTTTCCGTTCATTCTTCCTCCTTCTATTTTTTGCTGCTTTGGCGTCTCTTTTAATCTTTCATTTTCTTGGAATTTTGCTTGTAATTATTATATTCGTGATAATCGTCTCTCTTCTACTGTATAATTCGCGACTAATTTCTTTCACTTCCGTTAGCTCAACGAGAATGAGCAAGATTTTGATTAGTGAGAAATGTACATTTTTGTGCATGAATCTTTGGCTGAGAGCCAACTATAGACTATACCTGAGAGACTATACCGGTAGTAGAATGCCAGATTGTAGAAATATAAAATATTTTACACTTTGTTGAATTCTTCCAATATTTGTTTAACAATTATGTAAAATTTCACAATGTAGAAAGTACTGGTCTTTATATGTGAAATACAAGTATATAGTTCACATAATTCAATATCGTTTGCAAAATACTAAGTCAACAGGTTTCTTCGCTGCTGAGAGGTAGATGAGTAAGGTTTTCATAGCGGCGATTAATCGTATTAAACACGCGTTTCTCTCGTATGGCACGCTTGTACAAATAACTTTTGTTCGTCGTTGTTATCGTATTTCTTTATTCGCTTTTGAAGAAAAATTCTACCGTATATATACTTATTAGTGTTTCCATGTAATAATACAATAAGCGAATGATCGATTTTTACAAGGCTGAAATATAGACGGGATCCCTGAAGAATACTCCTGGAGGCTAATCTTAAAATACTTCCACAGCAACGTATCAAAAGGCACTTCTTCATAATTAATTAATTAGCTACGTACTTTTATATTTTTCAAATTATCTTTCTTATCATTTCCTTTATCGGTAAATATATTTCGATTAAATTCAGGTATCATTCGTTGTTCAATTACCATTCTATGTAACGGTTCATCGTTTAATCTATGCTTAATTCACATTTCACCAAACGTACGCACGGATATCTAGTAACTGTGCGAAGATTACAATTATTTAACTATAGAAATTAAGCCTAGCGCTATCCCATTCCGTTCCTAATCCGGCCATTTTCCCCGTGTCTTCTTCGATCCGGCAAATTCAGCTCTTTCCCTTTGTACAAGCATCTGGATCGAAAGCAATCCGAGCGACACATAGCGTGTTGCGAGCCAGCTTCCCGAGAGACGATTTCAATATCGGCGCTAATAGCGGCCAGATACGATAATCTCGGCCCAGTGGCCGTACTTAACGCTGACTTAACGCTAATCCCGGTCCCATGCCGATCCCGCAAACCTACGTTAGTATACTGGTGGCGTTATGTACATATGTACGCGTGTATCACGCCGAATAAGTGGATACCAGAGGCGCAACGAACACAGCGAAACTGCTGATGTACAGAGGATGGAACACAGCGAGAGAGAAGACAGGCGATTGCGTCCGTACAACGCTTCGCACGTGTACACCACTGGATGAGGAAGAGAGAGAGAGCGAGGGTGGTGGAAGAAAAGGAACACGTCGAGTATACGCCGAGAGGGTAGAAAGAGAGAGGAACAGGATGTGGGATTGCGTCGAATGTCGGCGCAGGAACGAGCCATTTGGCCATTTCGAGTTTAGTGACTGTTGCTAGTGCTGCTGGCGGTTGTTCATGGTTGCAGCCAGCAGCTTGTCTCGAGAGTAGTAGTCGTGGCGGTAGCACCAGCAGCAGCAACAGTACCTATGTTGCTGGTGGCGTTGCTGGCGCGCAATCCGCCGTCGAGACGATACTCGGCGCTCAGCCGGTCAGCCAACTTTCTGCTGGTTGCTAATAAACGCGCAGCTTCGCGGCTTCGGCTACTATGAACCTCTCTAGCTCTCTATCTGTCTCTGTTGCTCGCTGTGAACACGTTTCCAGGGACGTATCAAGCGTCGCCTCTCTCCCCGACAGAGTGGAGAGGCTCTGGAATTTCGGCGCATGTGCTCGCGGCGTGATTAGAAAGGGGAATGACGCAGGCCAGGAACGCGCAATCTGGGAGGATATTAAAGGGGCATTAAACGGGATCT
Organism: Bombus affinis; assembly: GCF_024516045.1. Taxonomy (NCBI): domain Eukaryota; kingdom Metazoa; phylum Arthropoda; class Insecta; order Hymenoptera; family Apidae; genus Bombus; species Bombus affinis. Next base: position 4,630,784 of record NC_066347.1, on the reverse strand, counting down.
TGGCGAGCTCGTACCGAATCCCTGTATTCGAGCGGTGAGCGACCTGGCATTCTTGTTTTATGGAATTTGTTTTGAAGTTGGAGATATTAGATAAGCTCTAAATCGCGTCTGGCGCTTGCCTGATGGCATTGTACGCTGTGTTTAGTGGTTGTTAAATGCTTGCAGTAAAAGAGGAATATTTGACTTGTAGGGAAAAGGATAGTTGTATGTATATTACTTAGAAGAGTTTTAGCGCGGGTCTGAACATTTTGTTTTAACGGAATTCTCTGCACGTTCGTTTAAAACTTTCTTTTTAATTTTCCCTACGAACGTCAGAAGTTACTTTAAAGACCTATTTATATAATTCACTTGATCGAGATTACGATAGGCTAGCTACATGGACTGAAAGATATTGTACGGAGGTGTTTGGACCGATATCAATCTAATTGAAGAATCTTATACGGAACCTTATCTTTAGAATGTAATACTTAAACGAAACGACTAATTTTAACCACCCTTAATTATTCAAACTCAAGTACATCAGATACCAACGCAAACAACGTGAAACAAAGTAAATGACCTGAAATTACTCCGAAACATCGATCACAAAAGAACGCAACAATGTTACCCGACTGTCTTCGTGAAAATATAGAACACCGTGAAACAACTTAGACGTTCGTATATTCGACCGAGGAATCGTTTCTCGCTGGAGCCGAACGAATTAATAGTCCGTCACGCATCGCGCGAAATAAACGGCGCCTGGTTGTATTACGTATTACGTAAAGCGCGACACGGTTTCCGGGGAGACTTCTGTTTGCACTTTATTACATCCATTCCTAATGTGATGTAACGATGATACGCGGAACGGAGCGTAAAGCACGGCTCTTGTCGCTTCGAGCGCTCCTATTCCGCTAGTTGGCTCCGCTAGATATACATAACCTATACTCTGATCTCTGTCTATTCAGCACGAAAAGTCCGCGTATATATCTTAACCGCGACAAACGATCGGTCGACGTCTGTGTCGCGGTCGTGTCGTTACAATTCGCACGGAACACAGCTGGATTTATCGTATCACGAAACGACTTTCGCCTGGCTCTCGTGATCTCTCCGTGATCTCTCCGTGATCTCTCTCGCGTTCGTTTCATTCAGGGCCGTGGCGAGAACGACGAGCAAAAAATTCGAGTCCGAGGCCCTCGACCTCGCGTTACAACCTCTGCCGGCACGGAACCAGGGTTAACGCGTGAAATTGATATTGCATAGCGGCGTGGAAGGTACGCGGTGAGAAGCGAAGGACGAGAAGGGCCAGAAGAGCAGAGGAGAGGAGATTCGGTGGAAACCGGAGCGGGCTTCGGGAAGTTTGGCTAATTTTTTCTTTGCTGATCGAAAGGGACGAGCACTCCCCCCGGCGTGTCGATGATTTAAGGCCACTCCTCCCTGTCCTCTGAAAAGAAGGAGCCTGAGAGGGAAACGGCAGTGGCCCCTTTTGCCCGTGTTATTTACGACCGACTCTCGACAGACGTTTCCAGGACCGCTCTCACGTCGAAGGTCGGAAAGCCAGCAACAGACGAGACTGGGGGCTTCCATGGTTCTCGAGGACCTTGGCGTTTTTCCCCTCTGGCCTGTTCGAAACGCAAACACTTTCCTTCGGCCGCGACCGACTAATTTTAGTTTCATGATCGTTTCGACCGGCCCCGAACGGCATGCGTTCCGCTCCGGCCGCTCGTAAATCTTTCCCGTTGAGTGTGACCGTTAAACGGCACCTCCGATGTAATCTGTGGAAAGACGTAATTTGTCGCGGGGGAAAAGGCCGAGGATGCTCCGTTAAACGTCGCCCGAGGAAATTCTAAAGAGCATAGAAATTTTGTACAAGAATTCGAGATATCTTAGGTACAGGGGCAAACATCGGAATTTTGCTCGATAGTGGATGAACATAAATTTTAATTTCGTTTGATTTTTACTGTCTTCTTCTCTGCCTTTTAGAATCCATATTGAAATTTCCACGAGTTCTAAACGAATGTATACGTATACATATTCCTTTCGAAATTCGTTTCCAACTAATGTTCGTAACATCTGACGCTCGTCCCTTCGACGAACTACGTACTCACCGATAAAAAAAGAATCGGTTCGATATAAACCTGTCGGAACGACGCGCGTCGCTTCTCGGGTTCACCATCGACCGTGCAAGATATCTGCCCATAGCTGAGGAAGGAACGGGCCGATTGCTACGGCCCTGGCTATATAAGCCATTACCGCGAAGCACAGACACTCGCCTGTCGCTCCTTCTTCGTTCGGCTATCTCCGTCTCTGTTCGGTGAACATTCGTGTCCTTGTCTTCGTTGCAACTGCGGTGCCGCGGACTCTGTCTCTCGGTCTCTCCCTCTCATCAGGCGGGGTGGCAGATAACATTGCTGCATGACACCACCGCTCTTGGTAGAACTACTCGAGCACCGAGAGTAGTAGATACCTACAGGCACACAACGAAGCTTCTCGTCTCGTCTCGCACGGCTCGCCGGCAGCACAGTCTCTCTCCATCGTTTTCTATGTGTGCGTCGTGCGCCATCGACGTTCACGAACACCTTAACGGAGCAGTGTCCGTGTGACAGTCACATAGAAAGACGGTTCCGAACAGCTCCGCAACGGGGAACGTCCATAACCGTGCGGCGTGGAGTAGCGCGCGCGGCGGCGGTGCAGTGCATTAGGACTGGGTTACGACAGTAAATTTTCACTACCGTGCGGAGTTCTAATGGCCGGGAATGCAGCTGGTTTCAGTGGCCTCCAGTTGCCGTCTTCGTCTTCCATTTTGCTCTTCCATCTTCCCTACCTCTCTGATTTCTCCTCTTGCTCGCGTCTCGCGCCATCTCTTGCTCGGCAAGCAGACGCGGCCCATGTGTACGTATTCACCGCATTGGTTTCCACGACGAAACGCGGAAATGGGAGTAAAGGAGATCGAGTAATATGTATGTAAGAGAGAGATAAAGGAAGAGAGAGAAAGGGAGGGGATGAAAACAGGAGGGAAGATGGGAAAGCGTTGGAGGAGAAAGAGACGGAAGATACGGCGAGGAGTAAGTTGTTCGCGGTTCCTCCCTGTAGGAAATGTTCGACTTCGGCAAGATCCCTTTAATATCGTCGAAACAGCTCGCGACGTGTGCACCCAGCTTCCATGGCACCAAAGGAGCAAAGGGTGAACGTATGCACACGCGTGTGCGCGTTCGTGCGTGCACGCGGTGAAAGGGAAGAGCAATCAGACTGTCCGCTGCTCCGTCGTTCCATCTTCCTTCCGCCGTTTCCCTTCACTCATCCATCCTCCGGTGTGTACGTGTCTCTGCGGCATCCCGTTTCTTTTTCCTTCTTTTTTTATACCTTTTTCGTCCTTTGCTTACCGTGGTTTCACTAAATCAAGTTTCAGCTCGACAACAAGCAGTATCTCTGCCGTCTACTCTCGCGATTAGTTTGCCTGGCTTTCATCCGAGTCTTGTTGGAGAATTCTCCCACGATAACGCGAGTAGAAAACGCTAATAGGGTATTCTGCTTTGGACAGTCCGATAGATCTGGGTTTTTGAATTCTTTTGACGATCAGAAGCTTGGAAACGCGGTTTTCAAAGCGTTTTTGGTCGAACTGAAAACATCGACAGTTACATGAAAAAGTACACGCATATGATTTCTACGTGTACGTTTTAATTCCGTGGAAGCTTCGGATACGTTCTTTTTTATTAAGAGGATGGTTTTAATTGGCAACTCCGATATTCGTGTTCGGTATTTTAAATGTCTTTCCTACATTTTTAATTCGCTAGTACGGATTCAAGTAATTTGAAAAAATTATTCCGTCTAACAGAGTACGATAGAAACGATAATGATAATACATTTTTTAAGTAGCCTGAGTCATTCTTAAAAAGTTATTTTCACAGTAGAGTAGATAACGGCTACTATAAAATTAATAACTATACATTGTATTACATATACGTCACTTAAAGTAGTTATAAAAATACCGATAAATCCACATAGATACAATAACATTAATAAATTTATACACGCTATATATCACCATACAACTTTTTTTTTCAAAAAAGAACAAGAAGGAATTGGACGTAAAATAGCCACTTCAGTAAAATATCCCCTTAAAGGAGACGCGATAGGCCAGAATGCTTCTAGTTAATGGTTGATACTTGGCGTGCGTGCGCGTTTGACTGGCGACCTTGTTTGCTAATCGAATCTGCGCGGCGGTGTATCGCGAAACCCGTTTAGCGGTAAATTAACGAAGATCGCGTTTTCGGTGTCGTGTCGCATCGGTGGAAAGTCGTTAAACGGCATTAAGCGGCGACGAGACACCAGCATGCGGAACATAATGAAATACTTAAGGAAAAGTTTGCTACGCTTGGCGCAGAACGCGTCGTCTGTCTGTCCTTTCGTAAAACGACATTTAACGCAACGTCGTAACGGGTGGAAACGATCTTTTTTGTCTGCGTAACACGACATAGATAGTATACAGCCTATTCGTATCCAATTTCGCTTACACGGTGGTGTGAGAAAAACCGATGATTATCCGTGCTTGGTTAGCGCGAAAACATCGCCTGGCTAGTTGTATCTGTATTACTGCGTATAAGTACTTTCAATATCTCCGATCGGGATCGATCGCAATGATACTTATGATAGCCGATGCTTCAAGAGTGCTCGTTAAGTAATTTCTTGTCGTGAAATTGAAACACAGTCCACGAACGAAGTTGCGCGATCGTGAAAAACGGTTTTCCCAAAGGCGATCGTTATCGAAACGATATTCCCACCTTATCGACTATTCGTATCCTTGTGACTGTCTTTAAACGCGACGACACGACGCGACCACTTGCACAATTACGACGATGAGTTTTTGGAACACGCGAATAACGAGTATCTGGCTGAAAAGGCAAAAGAGAGACGGAAAAACGAGAGAGAGAGAGAAAAAGAAGGAATAATTACGGGTTAATGCGCGTCGTCGACGGTGATTAATGGCTTCATAAACTGTGCGGCGTACGAAGTTAGGTTATGCGCGCATGGTGTTTCCCGTAATTGCCGGATCGTTTCGACGTCGACACGGGTCACCGTAGAAACGATTAGAGGAGATGTAATCGCCTCGAACATCGTCAAGGAGAAATCTGAAATTCGCGAAATCAGGGTCGATAGTTGTGCGAGCGTGTCTTACGTTGCCTGCATCACCCTCGTGACACGACCCAAATTCGCCGAGGGTCGCTCCTACTCCTCCGACACGGTCTACCCCCACTATTTATCCACTCATCCGCTGTCCTCGATAAGTTTTGACAGGGTTCCTCTAATCGGCCCGTACTTTTACGTATGGTCTACTATATGTTATATAGATATATATATTATATATCCTATATATAGGACAGCAACTTAAAAAGTGGCTAGAGAACAATGGCGAGGCACCTTGCCTCCCCTATTATGCCAGCGCACGACTTCTAACGTATCACAGACGCACTCGATTTCAGTGCAGAAGAGGCCGATTGTGCGCAGGAAAGGGGCGGGAAACGGAAGGGAGGAGAAAGGGGAATACGAAAGCCTGCTGGTTCGGCGGTATATTGACGTACGATCCGATATACGCGACACGACCGGACTTTGTTATGCCGTAATAGCGCACCCCTAGGGAGGACAGAAGTCTGGAAGGACTCTCCGTTTGTCCATCCGCCCCTGTCGAGCGAAAAAAGCTCAGCGAAGAGAGCCTGACGAGTGGGGCCTCCGCGCTCCACTATCTCGCTTCCTCCCTTAAACCCTGTTTTTCTCTCCCTCGAGGTACCAGAGACAGGATAAGAGAGTGCGAGAGAGAGTGAGCGAATGAGCAGGGCAGGCGTGGGTGGCCAATAGTTTTGCCCCCTACTCGACCGCCGTAGAGCGGCCTACCACCACCTTTTCACAGTGCTGCGACTACTCCACGCGGATTCAACGAGCCAACGTCAACCATGCCGCACCGACGGGACGAAACGCGCGGGCATCCGTGCGCTACGTTCATTGGTCGAGGTCGTCGTCTCATTGGCTGTTTTTAAAAGCTGTCTCACGGTACACGGAAAGAGGGGTTCTTTGCTTAAGAACAAGCAGCTGCTATTGGATAAGTCGGAGTCAGGAGTACCGGGATTGGCCGATGGATCCGCGCGGACTGCAAGCAAGAGATGCAAGGGGGACTTATACTCGGGCCACCCCGATGGTAAGGTCGTCGGGGTGGAAAACGCTCAAATGGGGTGGTTTAACGCGAACCTCGGTGCCAGAAGGACCCGCCACCGTGAGGGCTCTACGCCCCTCTCCAGACCCGGGGGGCTCCGGCTCGTCGAAACAACGTAACGACCAGCGAAATTAGGTAATTCGGCCTCGTAATAATGCGCCGCCACCGTCCTACCTCCCCTCACCCTCTTCTATCGTCCCCACCAACTACGCTACCCCACCTCCTTCTTCTCCACCTCCTACTCGCTTCTCTTTCTCCACCTCGTCACCCTCCTCCCCCGCGCAGTCGGTAATGAATCGGGTACGATGGAAATTAGGGGCTCACTGGACGCCACCCATTCCCTTCTCTCATCTTCGCCCAACACCGTGTTGCCTTCTTCTATACGGTGCTTACCGGTCCGCGATGTTTGTTAAACGTATCGTCCGTGGTAATTCCAACCGTGAAATCACGGTGGCAGAAAGAATTTGTATTTAGACTCGTAACCGATCGATGCCAGTTTTTCGGTGTGTCTGACCGTACATATACGTGTGTACACTGTACACCATCAACGCGTTCGGTATCGAATCGGTTCCGGTACCGTCGGTTATCCCCGCTCGCTAACTGTTCTAATCACGGACCATTCAAAATACGAAATAACCGTTCCACTTACGTGGCGATCGGTGATTCAATGGATTCGCTCGATTACCCGAAAAGTGACTATTATCGGAGCAGAAAATCCGACTCGCTCGGCTCCGCGGCCGATCGGAGAACGACGTTTTGTCGGGGGGTTTTCATTTCTTTCTCCGTGTTCTCCTTTTTTTCTGCTGGCTCTGGTTCTTGTTTACGAAAAACGTGGTGGTAAAGACGCAACGTTAGCGAAATTGGATACTTCAGATTCGTTGTCATGCATCTGGTCAGCGACGTTTCTCCGTCCCCACTTGGATGGAACTGTCCTTCGGAGTCGGGACACTCCTCAAAATGTGTAATGAACCGAGGACAATAGACTTTCAAGCCCGGGGGTTAACCGGCCGCGACCGCCGCAATATTCTCTCTCTTTTTTTTTAAACGCGTTTCTTTCTCTCGATTTGCGCCACTTGCGTGTCTTGTTTCTTTCACGCGTCTTTTATTCCCCTCTACCGTGTGTCCCTTTTTTCTCTTGTTTTTCAGTCCTACTACAAAAAACAACTACCGTGCTTGTAAGTTTTTATGCGCTTTTTTATTCCTCGTCGTCAAAGCCTCCTCCAAACGCTTCTTGCTCTTTCCTTTTTTTCTTCCTTCCCTTCTTTCCTTCCTTTTATTTTTACCCCTCGCCGGTGCACAGACTATGTGTATACGCGCGGCTCCTCGAAGGATCGAATTACATGAATGGAAGTAAACCGCAACGCGCGACGTCGCTCATAAAGGGACATCCGCAGATAACGTCGAATTATATACCGGTTCTATGAAAAGAGGCAGTATCTCGGGGAAAGCCCCGCGTCACGACTCCTGCCCCCGGCATTATTTACACGCTAAGGCGACTGATCCTGTTTGCACGCAAAATTCAATTCAGTTCTTTACGCCGCTGGCTTTATCGTTAACGCCGGGAATATCATGGTGGTGGCTCGCGTTGCGAGCGTGTAAATATTAGAAGCACAAGGACTATGTAGCCGGAGGAACGGGCGATTCATGGGGACGCCGGCAACGTCAACCGAACGTGGTGTTGTTCGCCAGTCGTCGTAACAACAGCTCGCCCTGGTGCTCTTGTCGCAACGGTGCAATAGCGGAGGAAAGTCTTAGAAAACTATAAAAGCAGAAACGGGTCGTTTCTTTTTACGCGCATACTACGGTGACGCGGTGACGATAAAAGAACATTGTGCGCCTTTAAAGCGCTCGTGTACCCTAACTTCTTTTCTTTCATGCGTTCTTTGCGAGCTTCTCTGTACGGGTCTTTAAATATATTTTTAAAAGTTTTGAATTTTGATAAGGATTTATTTCGAGTATGATCCGTGCGTTAATGATCCCTTTAATAACGATCGAATGTGAAGTAGATTGTAATTTCTTTAGCGACGGTAAGTATTTAATTCCATCTCCAGAGTCATGGAGGAACGTGATTCCCTAATTGTTTCGTGCGCCGTAATTCATCCACACGATTTGTCCGTAAGGTTACACAACGAAATATTTCCCTTAAATTAAATTAGCTTAACAAATGCGCCCCTTCCTCAAGATCAGATCTTACCATTACGCGATCGCTGCGAAAGTGGCTCGTTAATATTCATTTCCGTCCAAGGAACAGAGGGAACAACGGCCGCGCGAAGGAGGATGAGTAGCGCGCCGGTGGAAAAGAAATAAAGAAAAAAAAAAAAAAAAAAAAAAAGAAAAAGGAAACGAAAGAGGCACGAAGAAAGAGAAAGAAAGAGGTATGAGTCGGAAGAAAAAAAAAAACGAGGGGCAAGGGAGGCGAACGAACGCATCGATAATTACCGGAGCGGCTTATTAAAAACACGATATTCCGCGGACAAGCGGAAAGCTGCACGCACGATTGAGCACCACTGGAAAATCCTCCGCGAAAGATTAATTGTTCACCCTCTCCTTATCCTCTCTTTTTCTCTCCATTTCCACGCCCACCCTCCGTCTGTTCCAGCGTGCTCAACGAAAACTCTCATCCGCGGGTTCCACCAGGCATAGAATATCGCGGCGGTGGCCAGGCCGCCCCTTGACTCCCCTTTTCGAGAGCGTGTCCAAACTTTTTCACCGTGTGTTGGTCTGTGAAGCCGTGCTTTGCCGTGTGGCGGCAACGTTGGCCGTGGCGGTGGTGGCTCTGTGGCGGTGGCTGTGGCAGTGGCGCGGCATGGTGCGCGGCGCGGAATAGCGCGGCACGGACCAGCCGAAAAAAGTTTATCGCAAAATGGCTGCCGGTATTTACGCGATTCGGGGGCGGAGGCTTTTTCCAACCCTCCTCCACCAAGCTGTATCCCGCTGCTACCGCCACTACCGCCGCCACCACCGCTGCCTCCGACTCGATGCTGGTGCAACGGCGCGGAGCCAGAACGACCCAACTGCCGAGAAAGCTTTTGCATAATAAAACAGCCTGTACTTCCTCCACCCTGCCTCCACCTACCCCTCCAAACTCTCACTTGCCGCAGCCATAGCTTCCTGCTTCTCTCTCTTTTTCCCTCAATTACTTTTCCTCTTTCTTGCTCGCTTTCCTCTCATCCTCCTCTTCGTCTCTTTTTCGCTCCTTTCTCCGTCTTTGTCGGTTTTCTGGTCGTACCCTTTAACCATCCACCGCCACCTCCCCCTCTTTTCATCCTGCTTTTTCTCTCTTTTTCCACGAGCCGACGTCGAATCGGGAGAGAAAGAGTATTGGGTACGGTGTACACCTGTGTGCACGGGTGACGGGATCGTAAAAAAGAAGGGTGGAAGCGTCGATTCGCGGCGTCGAGAGAAAATCGAAAAAATGTCGCCATCTTGGTGCTACCGAATGCCGAGGCTGCTTGCACTTTCGTGCAAGGAATCGAAGAACACACAGTTTTCTTTATCACCCGTTTGTACTATTCCCGATTGAGAAGATATTATGGAACTTGGTTCGGAAATTGTAGCGAAATGGAAGTGGGTAATAGGACGAGATACATAGTTACTTTAGTGTACTTAGCTAATATACGAGTCTTATCTTAAGTTTCGTTAATCATACCACGTCTTTGTAATCTACTAAACTTTCTAATCTAGCAAACTTTGTAATCTATTATATGTTACAATTAACGTGACTCGATTTAAATAGCGATGTTGATAGTTTACAAGAGGTAGTTGAATTTTAGAATTTTCTCAAATATTTTTCAGCATGATTTATGCAAATTAAAAAAAGACGCGGTGGGTTGAAACAAAGATTCGACCGACGAATATGATTTATTACATATAGGTAGGGTCTGTCAAGGGTTTCAAAACTTTCATTCGTAATTAAAATTTCGCAAATCAATTAAAATTTCAACCGTAATAACGAGCGGACTACAGTTTTAAATAATTTTCTAATGACATCGTGACAAGCACAATGCAATTAGTATTAAAGTAACACGGCGCAGTGCTTGAAAACTGCGATAGATGATTAAATGTTCTCTCGTATGCTGTTAATGCTCTTTTAATGATTTAATCTCCGTTTACAATAGAAAGTTAATCAGCACACCAGAAATTTTCCACCGTTTTAAAATTTGCATTTTCCCTGAAATTCGGTAATATTTTCTTGACCTATTCAGTTTTGAACGTCAAACTTTCTACTGCCGAAATTATGGAAAAGAAGAGAATAAAGCATAATCTATACGTAATATACGTGGAAATATAAAATAGCAAACCGTTGTATAAAATTGTCGAAATTCAGGTCGCGTGTAACACTGTTCACGTGGTATCCGCATGGAACAACTCGATTTGTAACTCGAATAAACTGGTCTACGACACGAATTTACAACTGTATATCGTTCACGTGCAAATTTTATATAGTTTGTGTGTAATATCTAGAAAACAATGTATTTATTTAGGTATACTTGTACGGTAATCTTCATCGCGATCTATTAATCTATTAATCCAGTTATAGTAAAGTAATAGCATAAAGTAATAGTAGATAACATCTAGCATCAGATAAAAATGTACAGCAGAAATAGAAACAAAGTTAAAATGTTATCTGAAAAATCTACAGTAACCAGAATATAAAGTTAAAGTAGTCACAATTTGAAGAAGAAAATAGAATAATTAAAATAACTTATCTAAGGATCTGGTTTATCTAGTTTGGAAACAACTATATAATAAACCGTTAAACGCAAAACGCATAATTAGAATCATACCAGGCTCGGCGTAATTTTCATAGAAGTCCTAATTCTGTCGCGTTAGTTCGTCGTCTTCTTTCCATTCGGATTATAATTCATTAAGTAAGTCATTTTCAAACTAACTATTTATTTCCTCAAGATTTCTTAATGTATCATTATATTTGCAGTATTAAATATACATTACATTATATAGATATATATATGAAAATTTCATTAAGATCGATTTATCTAAAATTAATTTTTTCTTATAAATTTGTAATTCCCCAAAGAGATTCCCGATTAAGAAATGACCCAGTTATATAACGGGTTAACATCGATCGTTCCTGTTGGTTCTATTACGTACAGCTGACCAGTGAAACTACATTTATCAAACTGTATGTTCCATGCTGATTGAGGTTACGCGCCCTCAGGTTTCTGTCAATTCGCTCGACCAGACGCTGAAACGTGTAAACTTTGTCGTCTAACTAACCGATTACATACTAAGATCTCATAAAGCGTTAAATAGGATCACCAATTGATATAACCGCAACTAGGGCTGTACATATTCTATACGCACGGATTTTTTATGTTTCTCTCTATATCTTTCTTTTCATGTAAGGCATCAACGATAGTTTTCTAAAATCAATTTCCGTCATTGTTAGCAGAACAAAGATGAATCATAAAATAGAATTGGCGTTTCTAGAATTTATATTTGAATTTACGTTAGAAATGAGTTACAAGTATATCGCGGACTTTTCTGCATTTATGTGAAATTTCAGGCTGCAGAAATACATAGAATACATATAATAGAAATGAATAAAATATAACAGCCGTTGTAATATTTAACAAAACAATTTTCTAGTTACGTTCTTTTTCTCAAACTGCATTTTTATCGATTTGTTAACATTATGACTAAAAAAATGAGGAATATTTTAACGTAAAATAGCTAATCGCTTTCAATGTTTTAATATTACGAAAAGCAATGTTTTTTAAGTTACGAAAAGAGTAGCAAACATATTTTTAGCTCTAAAGTCAGACAAAAGAATTACATACGTATTTTGGTAACGTAAGATTAATTGTCAAGAAACAAAATGTGAAAAATGTTACCTTATAAAAACTTTGTATCTTTATGAATATAATTAAAAAAAATTGTTGCCTTTATTAATTATCAAGAAGCGCTTCTCTTCTAATATTTTATACGTTTTAGCATATTATATGCATCCTGTAGATTTTTAGAATCTGAAATTTTTCAAAAATGCATGAACATCCGCAGTCTAAATATGGCTTATCGCGCTCTTCTGTAGCGCGGTATTCCTATAGTTTCCATCCACTATATTTCCTACAAGCTACCGTAGTCTGTCGCGTTCCGCGCGAGAAAACGCTCGCTCGCGGCAGGTTTGCTCGCGCGGACGAATTATTCGCCGGTAACCGGCTGAAACGAGTCGATCGCTCGTTTACATTTACGCCTCGTTTCGCGCGCCGGAAACTCCTCGCCGTCCGTTCATTCGTTTTCCGCGAAGTCGTTCGAGCGATCGCCGGGCCAGCCGAGCGGAGAGCGGCGTAAAACTTGGCTAAAACATACCGACGAACTTCGACCAGGCCAATAAAAATCTCGAATAGCTTCCGAGCTTCGTGGGGGTAGGGGTAAAACGCGTCTGCGAATTCTTCTCTTTTTTTTCCCTCTTTGCTGCCTTTCTTTCTTTCGTTCTCGTTTCCTCCGTTCGCTTAGCTCGTTAGAAAGTACGCTCCACTTTCTTTGCTCGAACGATCCCCTCTTACGTTTCCCGCGCCGGTACAGTTCGCTCGAAATTATCCGACGGATATTTCGGTATCCGGCCACTTCCGACTTTCCTCCGTTAAGTCGTTGTTTCGAGATTTGTTGAGAATAACAGTTATTTTGTGTTCAGTTCGATAAGATGATTGGATCTTCGTACAAGGAAGCATCTGGATCTTATAAGGCTGTTCTTTTAAGTTCGTAGCAGATGTTGGTGTTGGAAAAGGGAAACGTGTTAGAGTTTATTGCAATGCGCACTAGAAATTCTAATTTAATGTACCTATCCGAGGTATATATAATATTTGTAACTCTTCCCTGTAATATCTAACAAAATTTCCTATGATCATAGTCCATAATGATTACAGATAACGATAATGGATCCCTCTTACTACTCTAATCTAGTAGTGTCGAAACTCGAACACGAGAAATTTCGTAACTACTATTTGAAGTACTCGAGAACATTATCTGTTCGTTTGTGTTCTGTATATCTAACCTTGTCATCTAAATCAACCTAACCTCAACTCTCGAACGGTTGGCCGATTAAAAACGAAGACTCGCAAGTATACCATGAACAAGTTGGGCACGTATGTATATGTACATGGATGTGTAGTTACATCATTACCTTAATGTCCCTTTAAATATTCTCTGCAATTTTGCTTGAAAATAAAATCCAAAACCAAAGCAGAAGAAGAAAGAAACAAGACGAGTTCTGGTTAAATAAGTGGGTACGTAGTTGGAGTTTACATTTGATCGAAGCACTAATGTTCTCGAAGGAGCCGCCCTTAAGCGATGGACGATACACGACGCTGTGACCGATCGAGAAAAGTGGTCGATCCCCTACCATCCACTCGGCCCGATGAAAATTACTTTCCGATAATCCCCGAGTTTTTGATCCCGGTAAATATGGATTAACCCAATTCGATTATTCATTCGAAGCACCTCCCGCCTCGTGAAGGACGGCCGTGCTCGCGGAAATAGAGCAATAATCCCGATTAAAAGCGCAGCGATCGTCGCGTTTTTGTTGCGATAAAAGGTCGAAAACGGTGCGCGTTAATACGCGCGTCATTATATCGGGATTAAAAAGCTTTTTGTTACCCCTCCCGATAACATTATTATTAATTTCAAAGCGGTGCCGCCCACCCCCCATCGCTACTCGTTTCCGCTGAAAAACCGGCTCCCGCGCTTGCATTTCATTATTACACCGTCCTAGCCGGTTGAGTTATCGTTCCGCTCCGCGTTCGACCGTTTTATTTACCTTTCCCATTTAACCATCGCCCCACGATCTCTCTTTCTCGCAGATCGGACGTCGCGTATCGAAATTATCGGCTGCCGCGTATCGACCAGTCGGAAATCGTTTCCGTAGCTCGTAAACGCGTCCGGTCAACCGGATGGTGTGTACGCGTTAAAGAACATATGAAATGCAGACGTACGCGCGAGCAGAGTCGTTTTCAACGGATTTAACGACCTAACAGGTCGGAAAGTTTACAACTCACTCCGGTTGGTCGCCGGACGTCTCGCGACGTTAATCCGATCGTAGACGCGACGAATTATCTTTGCAACGAACTGCTCGATCGGCAGGGTCGAGATTGCCACGATATCTGGATTTGATTCGCGGTAATAAGACGGCTCCGGGCAAAAATCTGTCAACCGTGGCGGAATTCTCGTCGTTCGCCAGCCGTCGCGACCGATCGATCCGCTCGATATCGACCATCCACTGATAACTGGTCTTATCGTACTGCTGGGTAGACGTATACCGAGGTTACAGGATGGAGACTACCTGTGTGCTTCGACTACCGTTTTGCTGTTTGTATTTCTCAGGTTTAATAGGCGATGATTTGCTTTTCAATTTTGTTGGAACGTGATTTATGATTATTTTTGTGTCTCAATGGGTGGTTGTTGTAATTTGTCTTCGTCGTTTGATCATGATCTTTCAAGTCGAATCATAAAGTTAGCTTTATATTTAGTATCTACCTTCTTGTGGTTTCAATTGTATTGAATAATATGTTTGTATAAATGTTATACTGATCGGTATGATCATATTCAATAGGTTGAAATGTTATTCATAATTTGGCGATGGTTACAAATGTTATTTACTAACAACACGTCTATTATGATATATTTCTATTAAAATAAATATTGGTGCTAAATAATCGATCTTACGTTATATTGAAAGTAACAAACAATACAACGTACAATTTCGTTAGAATGAACTGAGAATCCATCTGCAGAGAAAAATATTAATTCTAGTTACTTTCGAAAATTCTGAAGGTTCACCGATAATATTCGTCAAATATTTGAAAGTGAACGAAGAAAAACGAAGATGGCACGAAAAAAATGGTAAATTCTTCGCTTTATTCAATTTCAAAATGACAGATAATAAAAGATGTTAGGTAAGGACGGCAGTATTGCACGTAATGATACGATACAACCAGTAAATGATCTTACAAGATTCAGACAACCACACTCGACGATTATGATATTTTAATCTTCGGACTGGATTTTCGATCGATCCGGAATCGAATACGGATCGTTCTGGTTTGATGAATCGGACGTTGGTCGTGAAGGAACCACATTGCTGAGGTTTTGTCCGATGTATTCGCACTATTCACAGCCTACGCGTGAAATCTTTTGGCCGGCTCGTATTTCAATAATGCATGGCGCCGCTCAAACTGCACGATAAACCACCTATCGATCCCGCGCCACTATTACTGTCGTTTCAACAACTGTTGCTGCCGGATTAGTGGTGGCGCGCCGGGCCACGCAATCCGCGGTAAATAACGATAATTACGTAGCTTCAACGTGTGCACGTCATTTTTCCTGGTTGCCCGCTTCGATTAACTCCTATTCCATTCGATTAGTCCCTTTTTTCCCTCTGAATATTAAAGTCGAATTCATATTTTGTTTTTCTTGTTTGATATAGACTATGAAAGTTTCTCTCTAGAGTTTGGTTTCGAACACATACTCGCTAACCATAATGACCAGAAATGTTCAGGCGAATGATTAATTATTTTACTTGTAATAGAAAGACATTAGCATTTACCTACTCCGTATGATTACAAGTTCTGCTTATTCATTATAATTGATTACAACCTTTCGAAATTGGTAATAATCGTGTTTAAGAAACTTTTGCTCGAGATCTCGCTGGTTTTTTCTTCCACTGAACACTATTTATTTAATTAGATACTTTCTTTAAAAGGAACGTTGTTCTACCGTACTCAGTACACTTGCGTCATGTGATTAACTTTTCTACTATTTTTGGAGCGAACTAGCCTAATAACACTTCTACGGTATACCATCGATCAAAATTTATTCCTTTCCAATCACCAAGAAACCAAATACCCTTACGCATTAATTGAAACATTCTCGAATTAATGCTACTGCAACGTGACGCGCCATAAGAATGTAAGAAATATACGTAGGGTCGTAGGGGCGATCATTTGTGCCGGACGTTGGAAATAAAAGAGGTGGGGTGTGCGGGTACGCAATAAGCCCGAAATAGTAGCGTAACGCGTAGCGAACGAGAAAGAGAGAAAGTATGGTGTGAGGGACGAGGAGACAATAACCGGCAGGGTCGCGGTCGAGGTGTGAGTAGGGTTGCCGCGTGATATACGTATACACAAGCGAGGTGTAACGCTAACTCATCGTTATCACGAAACGGTTGGCCATTATTTTCGCCCGATGATGGGCCGCGACTCTCGTAATATCTTGTACGTGCGGACCGTGCCGCGGTTCGGTGTTGTTTGACGGCGTGCGCATGCGCGTCGCGACTCGGCCCGCGATCCAATGGTGGGGGAACACGGCGCACAAACACATGCGACCGGATACTTGTACGCGCCACTTCCGAGACCGGCAGCGACGTGTGCGCGTACACCACGGTGGTTAATTTCCAGTCAAATTTCATTACTTGACTGCGGCGCGGTCGTAGATGGTCCATGCCAGCCGCTTTCCCCTTTCTTCCATCTCTCTCCATCTCTCCTCATCGATTCTCCCGTCCTTTCTGTCTCTCCCCCATTTTCCCTATTTGCCTCTCTCGCGCGCGCTCATTTCAGCACGAACGTTGCATCTTTGTCTGGCTGTGCGGCTCTGTACGGACAGTGTGACCACCACGCCATCGTCCCTCGTGGTCATACACGGCCAACCCGGAACATTATTGTTACACAGTTGTCCATTGTCAACGGCGTAAAATGGAGACGCGAGGCAGGGATATTATTAATGATCGTCGTTCGCGCCCGAAACCTGAACCGGCCTGGCTCTGATTCTCCTCCCGGCCTTCGCGCCATTGTCTATCGCGCTTTCTCTTTTCTTCTCTTCCTTTTCTCCTTGTAATTTTGTTCGTTGTATTATCGGATTTTTCTCTTTCTATGCTCTTTCAGAGGGGAGATAACGAAACTCGTTGGAGTAGGATGTTGGAACGCAGGACTCGGTGAAGATCAGCTTGCGGATTTTGTAAGATAGAATATGTAAATTACTTGAAATTTCAACGAACACCTGAAAGTTGATTTGAATACGAGCTGTCAGTTTGCGAAGATACATCGAATTACTAATTGATGTATGGATATTTTTGTTGTCGGGTAGCTACTGTAGCTGATTAAGTTGTCTTCTGTTTGAGGAATTGCTTTTATTAAATTCCGTAAATTCAAGTAGCCATTAGCGTGTAACGATGGAATGTAAGCAAATGACATTAGATAAGAATCTGAAAAACTATCATATGAAATACACAGTAGGGATTTTTTGAGATAAATAATTAAAATCGTTAAAAACTAAATCTTGTACCATTTTATTATCCTATTAATTAGTAATTAATTATTTTACTTGAATCTTCCTGATTTCTATCGATATTCGTTTGTAACACAGATTGGAAATTTATTCGTATCAATCCCGTTGCTCGATGATCCTGAATAAGCTTCAAGAGATAAATGCACGTTTCTGAAATGAATTAACATATATTTAACGTACACTTATTATACTTATTAGTATAACAGTAGAACTTCAAGAATAATATCCATATGAAAGTTTCACAAATGTGACATATTACTTAATAAATTTTACTTATACGTCGAAAGGTATTTAGAAAGCTTCTAGAAATCTCCGAGATAATCCTCGAATGACTTTCAACGGGTTCGATCGCCAGAATCATTCGAGAACTCTATAAACTTGAATTTTCGGCCTGACTGACGCTCTACTCGATGTTAAACGGAAAGAATTCCTTAAGTTGGTTACCTGAAAAGAAAATCCTCTTTGAACCCTATGTAAGGAATTGTATTTGCTAGTCGTAAATGACGGTCTATGAGTCATTGTAATCGTCGTACCATACGAACGATCACACAATAAAAGTAATCGGATATTTTACCTGAGTAATACAGGAAGAAGGAAAAGTTTTCTTGGAAAATACCTTACGGGGCATAACGTTAACTGAAGGTCCGTTTTTATATCAGTAAAATATGGCTATATCGAATGCCTATAAATGCAATAGAACTCCCTTTTATTACTTTCCTGACTTCTTGTAGTAGTGTAATTAAATACACTTCTCAGTAATGTAAAATTAAATATTGTATAAAATAAAATGCACAGTAAGCTATAATTTAAAAATATGTCTCTTTAAAATTCTATTTAAATGTTTCTGGAGATAGAAGAAAAATTGTGTAGTTTAATATGCATTAATCCAGGCTAATAAATTTTAATAAGATAGCTTGGCCATGATAAATTATTTTATAAACAATGTTTAAAGTAAATAAATGTTCAACCTATTTTTATCGTCTAAATGACATGTATCACGGCCAACAAATATTTCACTGTACAGCACAAACACTAAAACATTAATTTCGTGATAGTAAATGCTGATTCGTTGAACATTCGACTACCAATATCGATGATAGGTATCACTAAATTATTACCATTACTGTTTCTTTGAGCGACATACGCGAAAAGATGATTATTTCATGAGTTTCGACGAAGCAATCGGAACACGTATATAGCGAGTCAAGGTAACGTTCAGAAAACTGTCCATTTGCACATTGCAGCAAATTGTGATGAAATTGCAACATAAATTTCTTTCCTGTACATCTCAATGCCATTGATAAAACTAATTCTACAGATAAATACAAATACACATATTAAGAACTATTTATATTTCCTAAAACATTGAAATGCTCAATTCGAATTTTCGTGGAATTTCAGATACGTAAAATGGTCAAACGTTTAAAGAAAGGTCGAGAACGTCATGAAATTTAACAGATTACGCGATTACAAAACGTTGGTGCAGTCGAATTACAGCAGAATAACCGGCGACTAATTTCGCGGTGTTTGTCGTTTCGTGAAAAACCGGTCGATTCGCGGGGAGATTTCGACGTAAGTTAATTTTCGCATTTGAAAACGCGTTCGCGTGTGTACGTAGGACTTCGCAAACGCGCAATATTTTTAATGGAAACGCCGGAGAACGGTTGTACTGGGAGGTTAGAGAGAGAGAAAGAGAGAGATAAAGAGAGAGAACTCGCACGCTAATGACTTTTAAATATAGTTTTCCCTGTAGAAGTCCCTCGGTACAAATTGCTCCTGTAAAACTGTTTCGAACGGTGCTCGTTCATTCGGTCAACTGGCGTTTCCGGTTTTTTCTTCCGTACGATTTGTACACACGTTTCGCGGATTAAACCCGCGGTGGCGAACATGCGAACCGGGTCAGATGCACGAAATTTCCAATTACCAGCACGTGGACGTTCGAACAGCGTGTTAAAAGAGCGAGCCAACTCTGTTGCTATGAGAAACAGAGATAGCAAGAAAAAGAGGGAGAGAGAGCGCTTTCGAAATGGAAATGGAAGGAAAACATCGAGGGAAAAAAAAAAGAGAGAGAGACAAGAACTCGCGAGTAATTGGCCGATCCATTTCGAAAAGCGTACAGCGTTTCCCCTTTCGTTCGACCATTCCTGATGGCAATTATTATCTCCTGACGTTTCGATACGATCGTGCAGGTTATTAACGTGCAGTCGGTTCCCTCGATAGATGGAAGAAAAATATTAGAACAAATGAGGCGTGCCTGGTCATTCGCCTCGTAGATTGAAATCATAAATTCATCATGTTCAACCCATTTCTTTTGGACCTTTAATAAATATTTCTTGTAACGAATGGCGTTACACGGCTGATTCGTACGTTCGCGCGACTTTACGTCTGTTTTTCATTAATAAGTTCATAAGCGTAGCGAGAAATAGTGATTCGAGCTTTTCCAGTGGCACATGTTTGATGTTACGACTTATTGATGGCTTTTATTTGTTGTACCAGTAACATTATATTGCGCTATGTTCTTTTAGTGATTTTACCTTTTTGGAAGGAAACGTTTTTTAATTGTCAAACAGACTGTCTTCGTTCAACTCAAAGAATTTGCTTAATTACCATATAGATATTTTTTCAGTTTTTCAATCCAGATACGTTTGGATTACATTTCTGGGCTGTGATTCTGCTCCTAAAAATAAATATAATTGGCTGCTGATTGATCGAACGAAGTACTCGTTATACAACCATAATTGAAGGCAATTTTGTTCGACTAAAAAACCAACAATATATGTATCGTTTGTTACAACATATTGTCTTCACAGTTTCAATTAAATGAACAATTAGTAAGAGTAAATCTTTCAGAAAATTAATTTCAAATAGAGAGTTTAAGTTACAGATCTTACCTACCAGTCTGTTGTTTTATGGACCAAGGCAAAATCTTAAGTATTCGTCACGTTTCATTTCATAGAATGATAAAACCTATGTTTTTCAAATTTCCGCAATTCATGTCTTTCTTTCTTTGCTAATAAAGGCAAAGCTTCTAAATGCTGGCTCGAGTAAAAAAGGCAAAATTAACAAAGAGTCTCTGAGCTGCGTAATTACTTGAATCACAAATGATCACAGAGATGAATAAACGACAAGTTTCATCCCCCTGGTTAGTTAGCCCGAGGTGAGTTTGGTTACCGCGAATATGATAACAAAGATGGCAAAGGTAACCGCGCCGCGATGATGAGGACGGTGTAACAAAAGCGAGCACAGTAACTGGCCGCGAAATGCCGGTTGTCCGGTAATAATTTAACAGCTAGTCGAATTAGGAGCGGGATAACAACGGTTACCGGACGAGCCGTCCACAAATACGGTATAAACCAACGCGTACCGCGTTCTGATCTTTTGGTACGGCTCTGGTGGCCGTTTGCGTTCGTTCATTACGACTGTAATCGATCGGGCGCAACCGCTGCGGCGGGCCCGCGATTCCGTTTAATAAATGTCAGTTTCGTTTTAAAGGCCATTCCGTAAGTGAGCCGACAGTAATTATCGATAATGCACGGCAATAATATTTCCTTTCGTACAGAACCGTTTTGCTGGCGATAAGCGGGCCGCGCATATCAAAGCACGTTCGTTGCTCCAACGATGGAACCGTATTTTTGACGTCACATTTATTTGCCAGAATTTCCACCTGTTTTCGACCGATTCCCTGTGTAAATGTGATGAACGATCGAGTTGGCGGTACGAAAATTACATAGCGTGGTTTTTGCGGCGAGAGAAAGTTACACGGAAGAAAATGTTATGTGCGATTGTACAGGTGTAGAAGCTTACATGGAACAACGTGTTATTGGAGAATTTTTCGGAGACAGGATGCTGAATAAACTATAGAAAGTGTTTGTGTTTTGTTATGGTAATAACAAATTTCTGCTCCTTTCTTTGAACAAAAACGTGTAATTATTTCTTGTTTTTCTTTCCAGCGAAACGTTCGCGGTTATTTATACGAAATTTGCTCGTTCAATTCCGGCTAAGTGATAGAACAGAGTAATTTATTGGACCGCTACTCGGGAAAAAATTAATCAATTTCAAATGCGTTCGCGTTATACGAACGTAATACATTCGATAAAAATTCTATAACGGAAAATGTACTCGGCTATATCACTTCCTCCACGAACTCCTCTGTTTCAGTTTTTTAATATGATTATTTTACATAAAGAAAAATTCACTTCTTTATATAGACAATTTTCGTATCGTTTACAAACCGATTACACCACGGAATAGATTTTCTTTGCGATAATTTATTCGATAATAATGCTCGTGTCAGAGGTTTCAAGATGTTCCTGGTTCTTCGTGATTATTAGCAGGCACGATGTTCTCGCCAATCGAATTCCGACAAGAAGCGAGCCTTAATTAATAAGTCAATAAGCTGCTTCTACGGGGAATGATCACGCAAATAGGCGGGGATGGTGGCATTGACTGACGTCACCAAGTTAATTGATTCGAAACACGACCACAGTCTGCGCCTTCCTATCAAAGGAAGGGCGTACAATAGGGGAGATAAATCATTCCTCGGAACGACGAGAATAATTGGAGCGTGCGACGATAATGGAATTCGAAAAGAATTCGTTATAACGCCTGAGCCACCCTGAAATCCCTTTCTTCTTCTTCCGCTCCCCTTGCCCTTCTATTCGACAAATCCTTATCCTGCCTTTCTTCCTGACACTTGCACGCTGCGTTCGATCCCTTTCAGCAAATGAATCTGTCCTTTGAAATCGGTAATGTGTGCTCGTCCAACATTGTGGCAAATGGAAAACGGGTGTTTAAACAGGGGGAGAGCGTGTGCATATATGCGTGTGAAAAATGAACCTGGGGAAATGTGTATTTTAATATCAGGTATGGTAGACTGGCAAAGTAGTCTGCTAGGAATACAGATGGGAAATTTATCTGGAAAGAAATTAAAGCGAATCTACAATTTTGCCAGGGCAGAGAATTCATGGAGAATAGAAAAGATTTAATGAATGTGGTACAGTGATCGTAGAGCAAAATGTAGTATACACGTATGATACTATACATATGTAGGTCTATGATGAAAATGTACGTACGTACAGATGTCGAGTGTATTTTCTAGTCAAATAGAAAGCTCCTCGATTATATTACATATATTAAAACACCGTGGCAAAATTCATTATGAAGACGAAATCTTTATAAATTTGCAAACATTTACGCAAAACGAAGATCCTTTCCATTCCGTTACAAAACATTTAACTCAACGAAATTGCGAAATCCAATAACAGAACGATCTTTCATCGTCTTGCACGCTGCTAATCGCGATTATTCTTATCTTATTAAAAAAAAAAAAAAAAAAAAGAGAAAAATACAAAAGCAAGTACTACATAATGCATAACAGAATATCTACCTTTATGAATCTCTAGAAACTAGCTAAATCGTATCTCACGTAACCAACACCTCCTACTCCAATAGATTCTTACAAACATAGACTGCTCACGGTTCGTCGTGGAAATTTCACACGGGGAGCTTCTGAAATCCGGCGCGCGGGAAAGAATTCATTTGCGCGATTAGCGGCGTGATTATGTCCCTCGTAGCGGCTTCGGATAAACGCCGAGCAGAACGAGGAATTCTAAGGTTCCTCTTTTCTTATTCTTCTTTTTCCGACCTTTGCCTTTCCGCGAAACTCGCGCACTCCTCTCGAATTAAGTGAAATCGGCCTGCAGGAAGAATGGCCGTTCCGAGTTCTAAGCAAGGGAACGTAGTAAAGAAAAAAAGAAAGGGGGGAGTGGAAGGCGGGGAAAGAAGAAAAAAGGACACGTTGTCGAAGAGGAAGAAGAAGGGCAAGAAGAAAGAAGGAAGAAGTTAGTAGGAGGAAGGTAACCTTTCGACGTTTCCGATCGACTTCATTCTTCTCTTCGCTCGTTCCACGTCTTTTTACGAACCCTCGAGCATTTTCTCACGCGAGAACGTTTTATCGTATACCTCGAAGGAAAAGGGCATCGAAAGGTGTTCTGTGGAAAAAGGGGACGAGGAAAAACAGAACGCAACACCGAGGATGGGGGTGAAAGAATCGACTTCGTGCGGTTTGTTTGCTTCTTATTTACCGTGGCACAGCTTGTTCCGATATTACGGGCTTTCCACTTCATTTCCACCGGTATCGACTGAGTTACACTTCCCGCGGCTAACCAGTTTAACGATTTTATACGACGCCCACCGTCGAAACATTGGAACCACGATGAACGAACGCGCCGAGCTGCAGAAGAGTTATGCATTTCGGTAAATCGAAATCCCGTGTTTGGGAAAGAAAGTTTCGGCGGATTTAAAAGTTGATTAAAATATGAACGGACGAATTGTTTCAGTGCGTTCTATAATATGGAAATGTTGTATTTGGTGGAAGAATAACGTTATGTTTTTCTTTTGATTATGAATTGTAATTAATAAATCGACGTTTCACGTTTGTAGAGAGAAGTTAGATTTGATAGTTGATTAAAATAAGTATCGACGGAGGATTGTTTCAGGAATGCTGTTTTTTGGAAGATGGTAAAATTATGTGAGAAATAACGGTGCGTTGCTTTGGTCGTATGATCGATCGTAATTAATAAAACGAAGCGTTATGTTTGATAGGAATATTCGAATTTGAAAGTAGATGAAATTAATGTAAATGATGTTGTTTTATGTGATGCTTTTAAAAGATAGAACGTCTGTGAGATGTAAAAAAGGATATAAGAAAGTGACTTTGTATAATAAATTGCTTTTTAGTGTAATTGAAAATTGTATATAGATAATCCCAATTTGTAAGATCAACCTTTCTTAACATTTATATTTGTTATTGCTAATATAATTGGTTCCATGAATTCATATAAAAACTTCCCAAATG
Organism: Bombus affinis; assembly: GCF_024516045.1. Classification (NCBI taxonomy): domain Eukaryota; kingdom Metazoa; phylum Arthropoda; class Insecta; order Hymenoptera; family Apidae; genus Bombus; species Bombus affinis. The sequence goes on along the minus strand of NC_066347.1, from coordinate 4,606,449 downwards.
TAATATATTAAAATTTATTCAACATTTTATTAGTAAATATTGATGAACATCGAAAGACACTTGAGAGAAAAACGTATACATGACGCGACTCTAATACAAAATGTCATTTCCATAGATAACAACATAAAAGAAATTGTACATCATAAAATTCGTAATCGCAATATTACCATATTATTTATCAAGATTAATTCATTAAAAATGTTTATTCAAATTAAATGATATTAAAATAATCATGGTAATTTAACATATACATTTAACATGTTATAATTATTGCTCTAGTTGTAATAATTTGTAAGTTAGAAATTAAATTTATATATATCCACATACACGTGCAGTGTGTGGGAAAAATAAAATAATAATAATACAACGTGTTATGAAGCTTATACATTGCAATTATTTCATTCTCCGGAAACCAAAAAAAAATGAAAGGTATTCGTCAAACTTAATTTTGTTGTACATCAAGTAACATGAAAGTAATCGTGCTAAGCATTAGGTTGTCCGAAAAGTGTTTTTCTTTTGCAGACACGTCTTTTGCAACGACGCATCTTTATACAAACATGAAACCTAATCTGTCGAACGTTGTAATCTTTATCTTGATAGAACAAAATGAGTTATACGTAATTCGATAAAATAATTGTTGAGAATTTTGAATCTTAATAGCCGAAATAATGATATAGGAACACTAAATTTACACTTAGAATTTATATTAGAATAGTTATGTATTTATTTGATAAACGATTTCAAAGGTATTCATCGATACACATCTGCATGCGTCTTACCTTTTTCCATACCAGACTATTAACCGACTGAACAGTTTACATTCCTTTGTTTTCGAGACGCCGCGCACACACATACTTCCACACACTGATATTCACATACATGTATCACTACTACGCGGTCAATCTAGTCTAGCACATAAAATTATACGTACCTCAATAATAATATAAAACCGAAAATGTCATGCATCTATTATTTCCTTCTAAAACGAAAGAAACTTTTCGGACGATCTAATATAATACGATAAAATATGTCGCTAGTTTACTTAGAAATTAAATAATATTAAAATCAAATCTACATGGCAATGATTTTCAGTCAAAGAATATTCCTTTCACCTAAACCTACCTGTCCAAATCATTTAAATACTATTTTCTCACAAAATCCAAGTCTCCCGTTTCTCGGTAAAACGTTCGTCCTAAAAACCGCTTTACAAAGATAAAACCAATCGTCCAGAAGCTGAATCCGCGTTTGCGTTGCGTGCAGACAGCCGTGGAATTCGAACAGCAAATCGCTGTTAGGCCCGTCCGATTCCCCTTACCGATCGTCACGAGAAGTCGTATTAATTAGAGAGTCGTGCCGTCCTCCTTACATAATTCACGACGCGGCCATCGAGATCCGAGCTTTTGCATAACCCGCACCACCATCTTTCCCCGGGGTGTTCGACCGACACGACTTCGCGAACTCAGAGACTGTTTTTCGCACGCACATACTCACGCACGGCCACCACACGCGATCCTTTGCACGCGATACTCGTGTTCGTTCGATCGACTTCGAAGACCGTGTTTTGCTCCTCTCCTTCCCCCCCCTCTCTCTCTTCCTGTCTCTCACCTCGTGAAATTGATCCTGGTTTATGATTGAAACATTGGATTCGAGGATAGCTTCGGGTGATCGAAAGCGATCGATAGATGGAATATACAGTTAGAGAGAAAAATAAATGGACAGGTAGTGGAAATAGGTATCGATAAAGTTTTGTTAAGTATATATATATGTCGAGTTAACATTGGAGTTAGGGGCGTTTAACGAACCTTCGCTCGAATTAGCCATTTTTTTCATTATACAATATAGATGATAGTTAATGGTACCAATATGATTATTACAGAATAAAGTTCACTAGCAATAAACAATTTCACTACACAATAATAAGTCCTCACTAAAGACTTGTATTAAAATAACAATGATTACTTAGTCACTAAATGAATATGATAATAAATTCACAAGGTGATTATATGACTATTACAGAATTTGACAATTAACCATGACGATTAGATACTCGAGATGCTAATGACAATGATCTTAGGTTCAATAACGAATACACGGTCAACAGGATAGCAAAAGGCGCTTCCTTACTTGGCGAAAGTCCAAGTGGAACTGCACTCGTGTACTTTTCTATGTATCTCTCTGTACCCCTTTGGTCAACTATATTTTTAAGGAGAGCTATACAACTGAGTCATACCTCTTTTAGGCAAAAACGTCCATCCCGTGATCGTGGTTACGTTTAGCGACCAGATGTGTCATTTCGAGCCCAGCCTACTGTCATAAATCTCGGGCAAACATAATCGGATTGAATCATAAACAACTACTTCTAAGTTTTATTAATTAAGTACCGCTGTAATAAAAAGTCTAGACTAAAGTATTGGGGATTCTCCCAAAAATTCCAAAGGAGAGGCCCCGATGTTCTTTCATCTCCGACATATGTGTGTGTGTGTGTGTATGGTTTGTTTACGCAAAAATGTAGATATTAATCTCAGTTATTTAATAAATAATTTATGTACTATGAGGATATTCGATAAATGAAGCTTAAGTATATTGAAGTATTAGTTCGATTGAGCTTCATTCAAAGCTAAAAGTTACCGAGTTGATTGGTATATGATGTTTTTTTTATTTTTTAATAACGTAATGGTCGAGTAAATATATTTGATGAATACGTATATTTCAGGTGTAACGATGTTTGTATTAATAAAAAAGTAAATTTTGATTTGAATTAAATTGAAAATGTTAGATTAAATAGAAAAATACCGTAGTCACTGTAAATTACAAATTACAGGTGTCTTGGTATAAAAAATGTGAAGTCCCGGTGGAATTGGTGCTGCTGTACGATCGAAAGGTTCGATTCGAAAATGGCATCGGTTAATCGGAAAGGTTTTCCAATAAAGCATTTAAAGGATTTATCGATAGATAAATTACAATATAAATTGAAGCTTTATAAAATAGAAATTTTTAATATTCTCGAGCAATTAAACTAATATTATTAATAAAACTTTGCAAGTCACAAATTATAAATTATCTATATCAACAAATTGTTTTGTATAACAGCAACAAATTCGTTGATCGATCAAATGAAATGTTACAAATTACCAATCAGCCTTACAAAATTATAAAATCATCAAAGACAAGTCTATAACTTACGATCTGCAACTTGTCAATTCGCTAACATTATTAGTTGCTAAATAATTGTGCAAAAAGATCGGTATACTCGTGTTCGTTCGATCGGCATCAAAGACTATGTTCTTGTGTTGTCTTTCTATGGAATGATCTTGATGCACGATTGAAACGTTCGATCCGAGGATGGCTTCAGGTGATCGGGAACGGTGTCGAGGAACGAGGATGATGATGGAGAGATCCGCTAGTCCGATCGAAAAAAAGACAACATCCCGTGGGTGATTAAGGATCGTCAGGATTCTCGAGACCGCGATTGGGAGTTTGGCGACGGTTTTTTAGTCAAGTATATGCTCAGGATTGATGACGGTGATAGCGAAATAATGAAACGTATGTGCCTGGCTTTGATAATGGTAATGGTCGGGTAATGAAACGTATGCGCCGGGGCTTGATAATTGTGATGCTGGGGCAATGAAATATATAGCGGATGGAAATCTGGAATTATGGAAAATTGTAATATTACCGGTCGAACTGTGTAATCTTCGTACGGTGGTATTGCGTTTCGATGGTCGAGTTGAGACTGGATTTAAGGGTCGAAACTTTGTTGCAAAGGCATGTGTAACGTTCGTACGATGCTATTATAATCCAACGAGTGGAAGCGATATTGGTATTTAGGCATTGCAAATTTGACAGAGTAATGAAAATTGGTGTCAAAATGGCGTTGCAATTCGATGAATCGAGCTGATATTGATAATTAAGGATTGCAACTTTGCTGTAAAGGTAGCTGTATAACGATCGTACGTTGATATTATGATTCGATGAATTCACGTAATTGGTATTTGAGGACGAGCTGATCGTATAATGAAAATTTCGTACGTTGGTGTTATGATTCGGTAAACCGAGTCGATATTGGTATTTAAGGACCGCAAATTTCACGCTATAATGGAAACTTCGAATTTGGAAATTTGGAAAGATAATATCATATTGCGGAAATTTCAGTATTTTCTTGTTGTCATGTCTGATCTTAGTATCTTTAGCGTAGCGTTATGCACGTTATGCTGATCGAGGGAGCGGCGTTATTATACCGGAAGTGATGGAGTCATAGCATCTGCTGTTAATGATTCTCATTGGTCATGGGACTCGAGATTGATGCGTTCGTGGTTCTGATATATTACCGGCACTTAATAGTCGTAAATTTTAATAGTGTTAACTCGGCGTCGAAAGACCAAAGATTATGGTAGGTTAATATCAACATTTTGGGGTAATGGAAGTTAAGCGTTATGGTAAATAATTGATCGGTTTTAAGCAGATTATCGGTCGTTAGACTGACGTGCTACAACAAATGTTAAACAGATTCGTATGATACGTATGTTAGCTTGTAACATATATTTCTATATTTGATTTTAAAACAGCATGAATTTATATTACAAACTAATATAATAATTTATATTTACACCCTTTCATTTCCTCCCTTCTTTGACCTCCCTTGTCTTTCTTTATTTCTTCATTTTTCCTTTCATTTTTTCCTCTCCCGCTTCTACCTCTCTTTCTTTTTCCGTATCTTTCTTCAATTTTCTTCCTTCCCTTTACACCCTTTCTTTTGTATTCATCCTTCTTTCCCCTCTTTGCTTCTCTCGTTCTTTTACAGAAAACTTGAGCTAAGTCTTCGATTCTTTTTTTTTTATACTTTCGATTATAATCTAAACCTGCGACGTATAATTGGCCACTAAATTTGTAATCGTGTACAAACATTTAAATATAACTCACGACATTATCAACGCCTATCGTCGCTCTTGGAACAGAGGCAGTGTGAAAAAACTCGGCGGAAAAATCTCACCATCAACCAACTGAAACACGAGAATAAAGAGTTCAAGTTCGCATTAACACTTCCTCCTTACTAGCGATAACAACATTCCTTTTTACTCCAAAAGCCGACAGGTGAGTCGAGGGTAATTCATCAAGCTGTTAATTCGCGCGTCCGACCGGTAACATCGAAGCATCTTAAATAATCCCGTGAAGCAATTCGAGGGATTAATCTTAATTCCATCGTGAAGGCTTGGCAGACGGAAGCACGAAACACCCTCCCATTCGTGGCACGTAAACCGGCCCGCATTATCGAAGAACAAGCAACCCTCTCGGGATATCTGCGATCGGCCTTCGACTTCGCTTCACCGTCTCTTTCGTTCCTCCACTGGTCTCGTGAGTTGCGGTGTAATCAACGTCAACGGGGACGTTTCACTTGAAACTGGCTGCGTGGCGGCCGCGGCCAGACGAGCGAAATAATTATCGGTAATTTCTGCCAGATAAATCACCCCGTCGAGTCGCGATCCAAGATACGAGGAGCCGTTGCTGGTGTCGGTAAACAATCGCGCGATTAAAAGGCGTCGCGTATTTCTGTGCGAGACTTTTAATCCTTATTCAGTGGTTATAGGTTTCATTCGGACTCGGTGCATTGTTTATTTCAACGAAACTTTTACGAACGTTCGATTGCAATCGTTAAATTGTAACATTTTACGCACCTGCGGGAGATGTAAACAGGTAAGAATACGTAGAATGGGTATAATATGGGAAAATATATAAAATATTCAAAGGGGAGTATTTGATATGGTATTTAATAAATTATCAAACGTTTCGAATTAGTAACGCTATACACGTGTCTATATGTGGCGGGAACATGTGCTAAGTGGCTAATCGATTATCAAATTAATCAATCAAATCAATTTCAATTAGGTCAACTTTAATCCTTGAAACGACATGTAAGTGAAAAGATAAGGAATCTTGAATCACGTCATTGATCGACCAAGGACTTGTACAATCACCAAAAGTAAAAGTTAATAAAGACAAATTAATTTCAATTAGGTTTGTTTTAATCCTTGGAAATATGAATACGATATAATTTATTTTGAACAGAAATGAAATGAGACGTATACAAGATATTGGATAAAGAAATTACTATATCCAAGATATTGGCAATTCAACTGGCAAATTAATACGTTCTTCTCCATTAACAGATTAGATTATGCGGCAATCTATATAAACGACGAATTAACGCGTCTTTTGCCCAGGTTAAACCTGTTAAAAAGTAAAATTTCTCTATGGGCCCATTTCAGCTTACCAGTAAAACCGTGCAACGTTTCGAGGGTGAATTAACGCTAAAATTTATGGTTGTGCATGCACGCGTTTCCTGAAGGGGAAAGGAGGCACGATGGGTGTTCGTGCGACGAACGCCTACATCGTGCACACGTTCTCGGCGAGGACGTTGCGCACGAGCACGTATTGTCTGTCACCCCGCATAGCCGAGATAATCGATGAATGATTATCCAATCGCGGCTAATGCGGAAACTATCCGTTTAATTACGTTTAGTGCCTCGAACCGAGGAGGCTTCGAGGTGAGCGCTGCTGGAGGCCGAACGACAGGCTCGATACCAACCTATGTGAGAGCAACTGACAACGAGTATGTGCATATTAGTTCACGCGTGTACGATACTGTGAACGTTAGCGCTCTTACACACCTATAACTGGTTCTGATATATCTTGATTCACGTATAACGGATACTGATGTACGTAGCTACATGTACCGCATGTAAAAGCGTTCATACGGCAATTTTCCAGTGATAGACTACCGCGACACTGACTTTGTGTACCGAGCGAGTTTCATTTTTTCTGTTGAAGATGACAGGCGAAACATAACAACGTAATGGCTCGTCCAGACATATAGAGCGATTTGATTTTTTTGTCACGTGGATAGCATTCAAATTTAGCGTGATCGAACGTGGAACGTACCAGAGACGAGACAGGAGTGAGAATAGAAGAAGAAAACAAAACGAGTGTAAGAGCGAAGCAAGAGAGTACGAGGTATAAAGACAGCTGCGCATGAGAATAGACAGCAGTTTAGTTTGGCGAATGACGAGAGAAGTATTGTATAATCGTACAAATTGTATAGTCGTGCGTGTTAGAGGATTTAGGTTGTCCGGAAAGTGTCTTTCTTTCACAAACGTGTCTTTTACAACAATACACCTTCATACAAACGTGAAACCAAGTCTGACGCGGTGTTTATCTCAACAGAGCATAGTGAATCGTATCGTAGTTCGACAAAATAATATAAAACAAAAGACTATTATTTCTTCATAAAACGAAAGAAACTTTCCGGACAACTTAATACATATATTCATAGACGCGAAAACAGACTAATAAGGTCGAGTTTTTTTTCTTTAATCAGAGAGAATAAATTTTACTTGATAAATTATTGTGCAACAGTGTTGTATCTCGAGATCCGCACAATCTTAGCCTTGGACCTTTAGGATATGAAAGAAGCCCGTACACCAGGAAATGTATAGCAACGCAGAATTTCGAATTCGTCAATTTGCTAATATTATTACTTGGTAAATTGAAAACTATTCAACAAGATGGTTCTAGGTCGCGTATCTCACACACGTACGTATCTCGACACCCGTTATCTTTGTGTGGAAGTGGTCTTAGCTAAAGCCCTAGAGTGTTAAGGTTGTACGTGTATCAGTTCACGAGTCCACAGATAGACAGATAGACAGTCGAGGGGAGAAACCGGTGGTGGCAAACAACGACGGAAGCTCGAGGGGTCCACGCTGGCTTTGCAAACGGAGAAACGAGGCGGACGACGAGGAACAGAGCACGGCAGGGAGGAAATAGAGACGGTCACGGACAAAGGGCGGGTGTGGGTGGCAGGGTAGTTTCGAAAGAGGGTTGGCTAGCTCGTAGCCGGAATTGAGCCGCGACCGCTTAACTGACGTAATCAAGTGTTGGACAGTGACGCTCAAACCCTGTCGAGTTTGTCTTTTAGCCGATCGGTCGTCGATTCGACTTGGCTGTTGTTGTGGTTGTGTACAGTCCTGCGTTACGTGTAATCTTCGGATTGGTCGTGCGTGAAATCGACGAACTTGCTCGGGGTGATCGCGCGAGAGATGGAAAGAGGATTTTTTGAATGTGAAGAGGGTCGAACGTGTTCAATGGATTGCTGTGATTGTAATTGGCCTGGCACATTGTATTTCCAGGCAAGCGACTACGGTTGAATGGAAACGTTTGTTCCTTCGTTTTTAAGACGATTCCACGTCAGTCGAAGTGGAAACTCGAGAAATATGGCGTTAGAAATACGCGATGTAGAATTCTCGGTAGTTGCGTTAATTTTCCTCCAATTCGTTGTTTTTAACAGCTAACGTATACTCTAACGTGTAATACTAGATATATAATTAGTTTATAATTGATACGGCATAGTGGTAATACACTTGGGCTATATAGTCATATTTCGATCTCAGGTTGTTGATAAATAATAAATGAAAAATTTATCGATAAAGAGCTTGGTTTATTGGCTGCATTCGCATTGTAAAAGTAACATAGATAGTTAACGAGAAGTCCAGTATCCTGATAGAAAAAATTCAGCATGAAATAAAAATATTTTAGTTATTCTAAATTCCAAGTTTCAGATGACATCGCATAAAAACTGTAAAACTTCAATTACGTAATATACCGATAGTAACCAGATTGCGCGTATATCCATGTGCAACTATAAATTAATTACGCGGAATAAAGTGGAGAAATATTTATATCGCAATTCGTAAGATCAGATAGGCGGGACAAAAGTTTAAACATCGATAAAATCCTGACTCACGTTGCAGTTTCGCGTACGACATTAGATCTATGGTATTGCGAGTATAATCGCTGACCTTTGAGAATTCACTGACTGAATTTAATCTTGTCTTTAGACGTTATTACAAGTAGAAAATGCGACGAAACCACGTGAAACGTGTTGACGCGGCCACACGGCGTAAAACAGTCTGTTAAAGAACTGGTGCATAATTACGCGGTTGTCTGCGATTCGGAAACTCGCCGGTTTTATTAATGAAAAAACGTAGTAATTAATGGGGTTTCATTATGCGATAATTGGCCATATTTTTGTGGCGTGCTAATTGCCATGCACGGACGATAATAATAGCGAACAATAACAATAATCGTAACGACCGCAATATCCTTTCCAATTATACGCGCAAAGATCCGCTAGCCCAGCAATATCATAAGAAACCCATTAAAATTATCCACCTCATTATATCCGCGGTTTCAAACGAATCGTTGTTCGATATTTTCTGTTTTTGTAATTTTATCTGAACGATGATTGTAAATGTTACGAGCAATTACGCATGTAAATCGAAATTGAAACAATGGTGTATCCGCTAGGTAGATCGGGTGAAAGACAACATTGTAAATGTAAAGTAGTACAATTTTGAGAGTTGAATATAAAGAAAGAGTCCTGTCAATTTATTCCAATTACACCTTTACCATCGAAAGGAAGACTGGGTGTCCGTCTTACGCGTCAACTCCCAAGCTACGATCCTACTAAAAGAGAATTAAAAAAGTGAAAGAGAATTATCGAAAAAGGAAAAGAGCGACGCGAAAGTGGATCTCGTTAATTTCACGTTCTCGAACGTTTTCGAAAACGTTCAAAGCAGGTATTGAAACCAACGAAAAAGGAAACTCAATTTACAGCATCGTTAGCATCCAAAGAAATATGCTCGCGTTACACAACAATCTACAGGCTGCAATACTGTTAAAGAGAAGAGGAAAAAGAAAATAAATACCGCAGAGGGTAAGAGGAAATCTCGTTAATTTCACCTGCTCGAAACATCGGCACGGCCAGATCGGCTGGTTCGACCGCAAACGGCATTAATTTCGCGCGCCACCGCAAAATGCTTTTACCTGGCGGATCAGGGTCTGCCCTAAAATAGCCGATTCTTACGCAACAGTCGGCTTATTCCGGTAATTCCGCGCGATCGTATCGGAAGCGGCTCTTACGTTGGCGGCCGCGTGAAAGTCGATAGACGTGCAACAACGAATCGACAAGGTAATTAACGAGATTGCATGCGGACCAGCTCCGTCCATCGAATAACGTGTACGCGATCGTTGTTCGTATGTGTACTATCGATGTTCGCGTGTTGTGGCTGGGTTTGCTTCTGTTTATATACATTTGTACGCCTTCTATGTATATGTACATAGGGTTTGGCACGTGTATGTAGGGACGAACGAGCCGCGATCCGTTACGTGGACGTCGAGACCTGGGGTCGGGGGTGCATGGATTAGCAGTTATTAATTAAGCTTAATTGTTTCTGTTGGGTCGACGCCGGCCGGGTTTACAAGGTGTATGCGTGTCTACCATTGCCGACAACGTGCCGAGGAACACGTGCGTCCGTGGACAGGCTGTCTGCCACGCCACGTGGACCGCTATTATGGTGTACGTGGCGTTGTTGCGTCCTGCGTTCCATCGCGCGCGTGTTCAGAAGGTGTATCGACGCCCACGCGGCCTCCACACACGCGTCCCCCCGTGAACCTCTCTACGGTCACTCGATCGCCGCCACGCTCTCACGCACATGCCCACGATTATTCGATGCCCTGGCGGCGTCGCACCACATACGAGCAGACGTGTTCATTTTCGCCTGACGAACGTTGTTCATCGATGCTCGCTCAAGAGAATCGATTCGCTGATCGCCCATTGACTACTGCATTGTTTTCAGCTTAGGACAGAAATGGCTTGGTCAAGGATGATCGTTTTCAGTGTTCGTTGAAGGAATTTTTAATTGTTTTTGTAGCAGTTGTGCGTGAAGATTATAAATGGGATTTTTTCTTCGTTTTAAGAGGAAATTAATTTTTTAATTCGATATATTGTACGAATCATATTATAAATATATTAACCATCGATTATTCGCTATTAGACTATCCTTCTTTTAGCCATTTTTTAATAATCAACAAGTATGAAGTTATCCTGTTTTCGTATGGATTTAGTACGTACAATAGACAACGTAATACTTATTTGACCATCTATAACCATAAGGATTTTGCTCACGTTACAGAGAACAAAATTTTAATTCAATTTGTAATTTAGAAAGTAGCAATTGCTGTAAAAATAGATTTAGTTTGACACCTAAAGTGGAGTTTGAGAAATAAAAATAACCAAACGTGGATATCAATTGATTTCAAAATGTAAGATAAATTCTATTACGAAGCATATAGTTTCCTTCTTGAACCACTCGGTTTCCGTTAATTTATTTCAACCTCATCGTCGGTATACTAAGATCGTAACACGATAGAAAAAGGTAGCTTTTAAAGGTCTGAGTAGCAACTTCGTACATTATTATAAGAACGATTAAGAAGAAATTAGCTACTTTCGTAATTCACCAGCAGTCATTCACCGAGCTCTTTGAAACGCGCGCCAACGAGACCTTTATCGCTTTTCCACGGGGCTGACGACCGTTTAGCATCACAAATGGCATTCTTCGTGCGTGAAGCCGCGCGTCGCGTGCAGATTATGGTTCATAGGAAAAGCAAAAGAGGCTGTGTTGAACGTGGTTCAGAGATCGAGTCAAAAGATAAGAATTTTTAGGGTGAGGCTGAAGAAAGCACGGCTGTACGCCACGAAACGGAAAGAGAACGGTTCATTACCGTTATAATACGGACGTTCGCGAGTCGTAAAGTTAGCCGACGCGTATTCTAATCGCGTGTAGTCCCTGCGTGGCGTATATCGCGACCTTTTCCATTCGAAAAGCTACGAAACATCCGGTACAACGGAGTAAATCGTTCGAGTAATAAGATGGTTATCGCGGTAGTTGTAACCGACTATTTAGCGAGAGCCTGGCTGAATATTATTACCGTTACATACGGAAAAACAGATAAAACAAAAGTGAGAGAAGGCGGTAAAAGGCGACGCTCATGATCGCGTAATAGCTCGTGCATTCAACGTGTGTACACGTTCGTTCATAAGTATTACGACATTCGCGGGAAATGAAGTAAGCTGGTGAGATCATTACGAGGTTATTACAACCTTTAATTTGAAATTTGAGACGATGATAGCACGTATTTTCAATATTATAACGACGGTCGGATGACATTCTAGTTAACGCTTAATTCAATGAACTTTTGCCGATTAGGTTTCACTTAGACAGTTGGACGCGAACTTCTATTGTGCGGGCGAAAAAATTATAAATAGCAATCAATGAACTTTTACGATCGATGAACTATTATAAAGAATTGTTATAAATATGAACTTGAAATATACATGGATCGTTCAGAAAACGATGAATTACGTGAATTGAAAAATAGGAACAAACGACAATGTTATTAATATATTTTTTATTTCTTCACTTTTCGATATATCTTGGAATAAATTTATGGAATTAAGCTATTGCTCTTTTAAGAGCTTGAATATCAATATCGTATACTCAGGGCTGTTTGCATGGTTAAATACCGATATTATCGGTGACACGTCCAATTTACAAGTCACACGTAGCAAGTTTAATAATACAATAAACGAACTGTTGCAACTAAATCTTACAAATTACAATTATAAATCGCTAACGAAATTCTACAACCAGCAATTTATAAATCATTAACAACATTAACCGTCTGATTGATATCATTAATTAATAAATTATTATTCATGAGGGTGCAAATACTGCCATTATGAAATTTATTAGAACGAAGTTCGTTGATTTGGTTTCTGAGAGGCTCGTATAAAACTATTTATCTCATGATAGCTTAGTATAAATGAGCTTCAACTATACCAAAATTCTGGCGTTTTAATCCTCTTCGTTATAATCTGCGTCGATTATCAGATTTTACACGCGAATCAGCAAGTGTCCTAATTTCTAATACTTCTGAAGAGGATTGTACACGCGTGGCGTTCACGTAACGCGGCGCATTTCATTGAAATTCTTCGCTTCTCAGCTTTCGTGATAATGATATTCGCGGCGCGCGAATTATGCAACGATATTCCAGCGGAAGATTGCGGTGTCGATAAACGCGACGCAACGGGTGAGGCAACGCTTAACCGAGGCGAGCCTTGAAAAAGAAACTCGAAAAGGAAAAACGAACATCGCCGTTGGCTAACAACCCTTCCCACCGCCATGTGGAAGAAGTTTATACTGTTTTAATGGCGCGAATTACCGTGCCGCTGAAACCACTGGTTTCGTTTAGCGGAAAATAAGAATCCTACCAGGGGAAATTGCCGAACGTTTTAATTATTTCAGGCTGCGCGTTTTAACCACCTCGTCGAGCTATTACGGAAGCTTACTATGTCATCGTGGAAAGAAACTGTAGTTTTTACGAAGCCGAGCAGTTTATCAGGTAACCGGTAGCGCATGCAACGTGTTCAAGTCTGTAATTACGTGAATTTTTCTTGAGTGAGCGATAGTCAAATTAATTCTCGAGTGTCTCCACATGTCGATTAGGAGAGAAAAGATTATGTTTAGCACTGCAAAAAATAGAATATACGATCAATCATCGGTATGTACTTAGCGATCGATTTTTAGCGACATTTTTTTTTATATGTTGATTAATGGTCAATTCGACATTTCTTGCTTAATATTGATTTACAATTACTGAAACAGCTGTACACGTATACAATAAACTAACGACAAGCAATGGAAAATCAGCGTATACTAATAAAAGCAAAATATACGTATGTACCGAATATTAAAAGCTTCTGGCCAAAGTATAATTTTAATATTAACAATAATAACGTTAATGATATCATCAGTATAGCAAATCTTTTGGAAGAAAAACCTATCACGTTGCGTCGTTTATGTTAGAATTTTTGAAATTTTTGAAATTAACAAAAATTTGATATATATATGAAACAGAATTTTCCCAAGAAGCTCTAGTAGGTACATCGAAAGTTACGGTTTCATTGAATTCGATTATTCCACGACGCGTATTTCTTTCACACGCTTCTCAGTCTGCAATCCTACAAATATCTCCATATAAAAACTAAACGCAAAGTAACGCTAGCAGGGGGCAATATTAGAACCCAAAATAAAAAGCTTGCAAAACTCGTTTTAATTTATCGAGCAAGCAATCACCTGCCTATTCAATGAGGTTTCCTAGATCGTGGTAACGAGACCCAAGATGTAACGCGGAATATCGTTTCGTTAGGAAATATCATATTTAACGTTTCGTGGCATATACGTTGTCTGATATTCTCTAAAGAAAAACGATGACCTGGTCAGATTGTTCTTCAGAAGAAGAAACACAGAATACAGAGTATCGTCGACAGAACGATAGGAGAAGGTTGAGAGAGTTGTCCCAATGGTTATCGGCGTTGTCGTCGTGGTCTGGCTGGCCGGACGATTCTCAAGGAAGTCTCGAGTGGATATATCACTCGGATATAAATGGACTCGAGTGGACACCGGGGAAAGCGTGCTATGCGTTTCTTTTTCCTGGTCGAGGCGTTTCTACACACCACCTAACTATACGGAATTATCTTCTCTTTTTAAACGTGTGCATCCGTGTGTGATACGCGCGAAACATGCAATCCTGGCTGACGTGTATGCGTGTATCTGTGTACAGACGAAAAACACACGACACATACAGAGATGTGGAAAGTGTGCGGCCGTGTGTGTCTCGTTTCCCTTCTCCCTGTGCATACAGCAACCCCCTATCAAGCCCATCGGTCACGGGTATTGAAATAAACAAACAAGCATCGGGAGCAATATCCCGCTCGGTCAATATTTACCTGACGGTTAGTCGACTCGAGTTGTCCGCCAGTGGCGTCGTCGGTCGCCACCTCCGCCTCAACCTTCGCTCCTGACTCCATCGTCGGTTTCTCTTCTAGCAGCCGACGTTTACGCGCCACCATACTCTCGTCATCCTCGTCATCGTCATCGTCATCATCGTCTCTATTCGTCCCTATTCGCGTTTATTCTCTGTTCGCCTCTATTCATCTGTGTTCCTCCTTCGTCTCCTCTTCCTCCTACCTCTTGCTCTTTGGTCTGGCCTTTATCCAGGAACGTCGTTGTCGTCGTCGTCGTCCTAGTCGTCGTCGTCGTCCTCGTCGTCGTCGTCGTCGTCGAGGTTCCTTGGTCGTAGCCCGGAGGGCTCGTCGAGCGGCCGTCGCAGAGAGAAGCAGAGGGGGCGAAAAGTAAACGGCAATGTAAACGCGGCGTTTACATTTACGTGTTTGCCAAGCAACTCAAATATTTCGTGCTGTGCCCAGCCGGAGTGTCCACGCTGTGCGAGACCGCGTCACTCTCTGTGGTGGTGTGCAAGCACGTAAACCGCACGTGTGTGCTTTGCGTCACTGGATTCAACTGTGTGTGCCCTGTGTGCTGCAATGTGTGAACACGCTTTCCTGTGTACGTATATCTCGGTGTATAGGTTTTCTGTACGTGTATGAACGTTCATGCGAACGACGTAAGGGCACCACGACGACGGTTTAGCTACACGCAATATTTATCGAGCTTGAGACCCTTCTTTCTTTATTTTCATTTCACCGTTTTCTTCCTTTTCTTCTTCCTCTTCTACTTTTCTTCTCTGTGTCTTTCTCTCATCGTTTCTCTCTCCTCCTTCTTTACACGCCGATGTTACCAGACCCTTTCCGGTCTTACGGACCACCCCAGTACAAGCTTCCTGTCTTTGGAGTACGTGGTACGGAAGAAGAGGAAGTGGAAAGTGGTGTGGGGAATCGTTCGAGTCTGCTTGTATCGGTTCTTCGAGAAAAGGTTCCGTTTGCAATATTCAATTCGACGACCGCCAGTGGTACGCCTCAATACTAGACGATACTGTTTGCGGAAACGTCCGTTGTACCCTTCAGACCGCTACTTTTATTCCGAACGTAGTTGCAAGGTTTTTCGTTCCGCCAAGGAAATTTAATAAACGAACTACGCTGTTTGTTTATCGATTCCGTTGCAACTTCGGCTTTGAATCAAAGGTTCCGCGTGTTCCCGCTTATAAGCTGTCTTCATATTTTCTGTTACGTTATTTAAAGTGCAGCGTCGTTTGTATTGTTTAATACGAAACGTAAAATCTGCTACTTTCCGATTTACGTGTGTCAATATCGATTCTTTTGACGAATTGATAGGTTCTTTCGACTGTCAGAATTAATAGTAGGAAACATGAAAAAAATACATGTACACTATCGCTTGTAAGCGTCCGGACATTTTAATCAATTTCGAACAAATGTTACGTGAATTTCATCAAAGTGTAGAAGTAAAATTAATCGTTAATTTTTCCTGCGATTAGCAAATGATAAACTTAAGTTATCCATTAAAAGGATTTGCCGATAGTAATAATTGAATACAATTTAATACGATTAAATATGGGTATTCAAAAAATTACGATTAAATATGCTATAAATATGCACATTTTAAGTACCACCGTTTGGATTGATAACGGTACTTCTTCCAAAGATTTAAAGGATTCTTCTTTATCGGATTTACAATGTAAAAATTATTGTGAAAATGTAACGTAAAAATGAAATACACATAAATGAAAAGCTTGCAAGCAAAAAAACATCTTCAGAAGATTGCTAGTCACGAGCATAAATTCTTCCATTACGTACATATTAGCTTTCAAAAATTAATTTCCCCCTGTCACTATATATAACATATCTGCAATAATAATTAAGCATAAAATCGTTGCAGCACCTTTTATCCGTAATATCGTAATTAAATTACATCGTATGAAAAATAATCAAGTGTGCGTATATGCTTATTTTCCAATATTTATGAAATGATGAAATTCAGTGGAATTCCCGATTATTTTGTTTGCCAAATTTCTACGTTCAGCGGAGCGGCAAAAATCGTTTTCCCCCTTTCGCCTGTTCCAAACGATCGGTCGTTATTAGCGAGAACCGTTATCAGTTTTCTCTTTCGCGGACGTATTAACACCGGGACACCGGTAGAATTCGGGATCAGCCTTATTACGATGCAAGAAGAGAGAGAGAGAGAGAGAAAGAGAGGAAGAACGAGAAGGCGAAAGAGAGAGGAAAGGGGTGCACCGCTATAAAACGAAAACGACTTCGCCGTCGGACAAACTCGGCATTATAACGCGGCCGCGTACACCATGAAAATCGAGCTCTAATCTCGATAAGACCGCCCTCTGCTCGCTGCTGCTGGCCACGATTGAAATT
Organism: Bombus affinis; assembly: GCF_024516045.1. Lineage (NCBI taxonomy): Eukaryota > Metazoa > Arthropoda > Insecta > Hymenoptera > Apidae > Bombus > Bombus affinis. Next base: position 4,589,375 of record NC_066347.1, on the reverse strand, counting down.
CACCTCGCGTCCAACGGCATGGAGTCATCGGAAACCAAAGAGAAGGGGTTACTGGAGAATCCTAATTTGTTCGTAACTATCCGGCCAGTGGCGGTGAGACCAACCCCTCTGACGAATGAATGCTTCCGACAACGAGAGAAACAGAGAAGAAGTATAGTGACTGAAAATAATCCTGCTAGCTGCACGGTACAGCGGGTGCAAAAGCCGTAAGGGGAGTTGGTTCGTCGACACGGTGATGTCGTATCCGGAGCGAAAGAAGGGACAAGGATAGAAAGAGAGAGAGAGAGAGAGAGAGAGAGAGAGAGAGAGAGAGAGAGAGAGAAAGTGTACACGGTACCGAAAGCCGTAATTCCTTCATGGAAAATTCAAGGTTTTTCATTAGCGTCCCTCGTTTCTCTGTACGGCACTCGGAGGGGGTAGGGTGAAGCTTGCTCGCCACTCGAGCCTCGGCTTCACACCCCTTATACTCTTGGCCAGGGTTTGTCTGCGGCGGGAAAGAGGAAGCAACGTAGGAGGAAGAGAAGAAAGTTTGGGCCGTACGGCGGAAAACTCGACGTGGCGCATATTTCATATATTATTTTGCGCGACGTTGGAGCTTGGAGAAAAGGAGCTAAGGGGGGAGGGAAGAGCGAGAGCGGATGGTTTGCCAACAGGACTGAACGTCACTGCTGCAGGCTGTTTGCGCGGTCCTCTTTCACGCTACAACCCCGTCCCTTCTCCTCCTTCTCGTGTCGGTGGCCCTCCATCGCCGTGGAACAAAGAACGCTGCACCCCTAGCCTTCGCGGACTGCCTCCGGCGTTAATATTTTAAGCACACTTTTCTACCACCATCGGAGTAGACTCAGGGCTGCCTTTTCCCTTCTTTCTTCTTTCCCTTCTGCCGCGACGCTTTTCTCGTCTGTTCGAATTCCCGCTCTGTCTATCCTTTTCAGGAAGGGGAAGCGGTTCTTTCATTCTCCCCACCTGAGCCCCGGCATTTTTTCCGCCGAGTCAGACGGAAAGAGTGAGAGAGAGGGAGGGAGAGGAAAAGAGAAAAAGAGAGGAGACGGAGAACTGGAGAGAAGGCGAGCAGAAAAAGAGGGACTGAATTTTGCAAGGCAAATTAAGTGTGCGGTTTCACGACAGTGGCTTTCACACCGTCCCAAGACTCACCGGGGATCTGAAAGGGATGTTTTAAGAGGACACCCTTGCGAACCTTGGTCCTATCTCGAGGGAGAGCCAACCTACCCTTCGCGATTACGTAGCGAAGAGTGTAATGTGTCTCGAGATATTTCTCCCTTCTTAATTTTCCCGAGGGGGGGCGTTGCCGCGTCTTTGTCTTCCGACCGGTTTTTTTTGGGAGACGCCAGAGGAGGGAGAGAATTCGATTTGACTATCGAGACGCGATAAAAGGAACGTGGATCTGGGAAATCGGTAAACAAGGGTTCCGATTGGGCGTTTACAGATCAAAGACGTTTCCGAGAGAATACTCGAAAAATTCAATAAGTTAAACGATACGAAGATTTGTTCCGTATAAATTTTAAACGATTATCTACAACGATTTATCTTGTCAGATATTGTCCGTTGATATATCACTCTGAGCTAAGATTGGTGTGTTTCATAAGAAAAAGGTAGAAGAGCCATGAAAACGGTTGGCATACTTGTAGTCGTATTTCCAGCGCAGTTTCGTCCCGGAGTTTTCAAAGCTAATCTAACTTTTTAACCTGACCTATGGTTAAATCGAGCGTCGACCGCTCGACGGAACGAAACCGCAGCTCCTTTGTCCGCGAACGGTATTAATGGCGCGACAAAAATGTTCCCACCGATCGATAGAACCCAGTGCCGGTCTCCATCAAATATTTCGTACCACGGTGGAAAGTTTTCCCGAACATGGACTCCGCGTGGAGACCGTATGCAGCTATGCGTCTGTGCCGCGGCCATGTCTATGAATAAATCGCGACCATTGTTAAGAAGTCATGGAGAACCGAGTCACTTTTCATTCAAACTTTTATGACTTTTCCACACGGCAGCGCACGCCCTCGCCTTCCGTATCGTCCCCCTTATTTGTCTAGCGTGTTTCACCGCCGTCTCCAACGCCGCGTCTTCCATGGATCGTGTTCCAGCCCCTATTTCGGCTCTCTATCGAACAACTCTATCCCTCTGTCGCCTTATACGAGAAATCTTCCAGCGTTATCGTACGATCGCGACGACTATGCTCGAGTTACGCGGCATTGTAACGTGTTAGAAAAGTAACGGCAGCGCGAGTCGTGCGTTAAGGGTGTTCTACGGCGATGACAAAGCGGTGTGGAAAAGTGGTATCACGTTCTACGCGGCCGGTGTTGCTCGTTAACGGTTTACAGCCGCAAGCAAATTGCTAATTTTTGCGGTAACAGTAGCCGGACTAGAAACGAGACGAGATAAAAAAAAAAAGCACGGCTATGTTGTAACGGCAACGATACCGGCAGCGATATCGCGTGTCCGCGCCGAACGTCTTCGGTATCCTGACTACGTTGAACAATCAGGCGAAGCAAGTCGCTTGACCTTATCATCGGTGGGCCAGTACCGTTCGAGCTAAGCTTTGCAGCTTACGGAACTTTCCCCCTGCTCTCCGTCTTCGTTATCGTACCATAGGAATGCTGACTAATCCGGCGTTGTACGTATTATGGGGTGAATATCATTGTAGTCTGCGATAATTTTGTTACTCCGAGGACTAACCGTAGAGATAGAGAGAGAGGAAATTGGACAAAGGGTTGCAACTGGCTCTGATTTATTCTGTACGAAAATGTTGCTGGAATATTTGCTGGTTTGCTTAAAGAGAAATTGTTATTCGCTTGTCGAGCTTGTTGAACTGGCTAGGTTACGTCTTATCCGCGTTCGTTGAATATCGTGTTAGTTTCTCTGCTGTGGTAAATATTTCCCTCTAACCTCTAAACTTTCGTACTTTCGTTCTATATTTTTATTCCCACAGTGACCTAATTGTTTAAAGCGACTAGGACAGGTAACACTTTTATCAGCTTGATATACGGTATTCGTGGCGACAAAGGCAGCGAAGAAAGTGGAAAAGGTCATGTGACAAATTCCAAGTAATTTATCGTGTAACGTAGTACACAATAAATTTCTAAAAAATTCAATTAGTACTCGAATAATCTAACAAAATGGTATACTATCACTTAAACGATCGTTTCTCAGATATTTTATTCAAATAACACTCGAGTCTATAATCTATCACTTAAAAGATTTTGTCCCAACTTAAATCCGCAAATAACTTTCAACTTACCTATGAATATATAACGGAGTAAAGGTGAAACAACTGAAGGGCCACGTGCCCCTTTCCGTTTTCTTCTTGGCTTACAGGTATACGTACACGCGCTCGTATTATCCCTAATGGTCTTGGAGGGTTGTTGAACCTGCAACCCTGCCAGCGGGAGTTCGCCTTCGAGCTGTAGGCCTGTCTATCGCTGGTCGCCGGAAGGTATAACGTGGCCAGCCGTTTAAAAGTTTTCCGACGTGGCTCATTAAACTATCAGAAGTTCTGTCTGAAAGCGCAGCTGCGCCGCGCTATAATTGCCGACACGGGTCGGCCGCGTTCCGTGACATTCCGCCCGACCAAATCAGCCGACAGCGTTTGCGGGTTAAGTGATAAACTTCTCGGTCTGTTCTCCACCAACCATCGTCGATCCACTTTTTCAACACGCTGCTGCTGGCTACGCTTTTTACCAGCCACTTTTATTTTGACCTTTGCACCCAGCTTGATTATTACTCGCGATATAAATTTGAAACGCGGCGATTTACGATCTATTAATTCTAACTTTTTATAGCGAAATTAAAATAAGAATTTAGGATGAACAGTAATAGAAAACAATTGTTTCTCTGTTAACGCAATTTTTTTTATCTCTGATATCAGACAGAAGAGATATATATCTGCTTCAAGTTTTTGTAGCGAATAAACATTTATGTAATTGTGTCACGTATGACGATGTTTAAGATATAAAAGTGGTTTTACATTTGTGCATTTATGGGAAATCCAAGGGTGTAAAAATGCAAAGAATATAGCAGGCATGCAGAAATATATGAAATATTAAAAGTGGAAATAAAGTGAAAATAAATTTCTGCGGACGACTCGTTTCTTTAGATATGATGAAGTTTTTCATTGAAATACTGTTTAATTTGTATAATGACCAGAAAGAGGAATGTTCGCAACGTTTTCTCGTATAATCTAAAATATTTTAAAATTAGAATATGTATTTTCGTAATATGAATAGAAATACTTAGCCTTTTGGCATCGAATGACGATCCTGGCACGTTATTGTACATACATTTGGCATGAGAAAACAGTATTAAGTGCCAGAGACGACATTCGATGCCAAGAGATTAATTGCTCTGTCACTTATGACTTTTTTTTATATCTAAGCAAACAATATCTGAAAATAATATGATTTGCTAGTTTGACTGGAAACTGTTCGTTTGATCCTTCTTTTATTTTACTGTATTCGAAAATGATTTCTGTAAATTTACATGTACAATCAACTGACAGATTTTTTGTGAAACAGTTACATCGCGTGAACTAGGTATGTAAACGTTTCTACAAGAATATCTTATTCGTGTCGCGCGAGTAAACAGGAATATGATCGCATAAATGCATAATGATATAGAAAAAAACACGTTCAGCTCAGAACCTGCAACTTGGAATTGTGTTAAACAAGTTTTCAAGAGAATAGCTGTGTCAGAGTACCTTACAAAGGAGCAATGTTGAAATATCAAACAATTCTTGGAAGCGTTCACAGTTATAAGGGACTGTATTTCTCTAGAATCGTGATTCATTCGAGGAAATTGCCTCGGGAATGCACTTCGATTCGAAAAAATGTCATTTCTTATGTCTAACAGGCAATTTATTCCATCTACCTCGAAACAATTTTCGAGAAGTAACTACCAATGTAAATTACATTTAAAAAATACGAATCATTGTATGTGGAGGAACTGCAATAATGTGCATTCGTATTTTAATCTGTGATATCTTGTTGACGCGTATAACAAAAATGATATCGAGTATTGACACGATATTGGAAATATTGACACTGACCAGCCTTAGATACCGCTATCTTTTCTCATTTACACTATTATCCGACTCTTCGAAAGGCGAACACTATGATTACATCGCACTGACGGATACTATGAAAGCGGAAATCGACTGGATCCGAAGAAATCGAAACACCAGTTATCGCAAACTTTGCGATACTCTTACTTCAGCTGTTTGAAGTATGATATAGTATGATATTTGAAGTATGATATACGCTAGTAATAATCTTCATGTATGTACACATCTCAACAATTCGAAAATTCAAACATGTAAATTCACACACGACAAATATATAAATAAATAGAGAGAATCCTGCTAAGGGTGTAACTTAATTTAATTCCTAATTATCACGTGAAATGTAAAATTTCCTATTTATATCCTTGTCATTCAGTTTCATTTATCAAATAAGGGAGCAACCATCTTGCCAGAGCAAACATCTTGTATATCAACTAAACAAATTTACGTAAATCCACATGCAAACACGAACTTAGTATCTCTATCTAGAGAATTCGATAGTGAAGATTTATATTTCGAACGTAGTAAAATATCTCAGGACTAGATATCGGTATATGTAACATTTTGTTACTTTTATTTCCTTTATTGTATATCTGTATTTCTACTGCGACATAATATTAGGTTGTCCGGAAAGTGTTTTTCTTTCGCAAAAGTTTTTTCGCAGTATTTCTTCATTCAAATTAAATTAATATATACATACATACATATATATATATAATTATATTCATGATATCTATTTTATAAATTATTTTAAATTTTTCAACTCTAATTAAAACTATACTATAAAAATATAATACTGTAAACCCCTAAAAAATACAATACAATAATTTTATAATACAATTAAATTAAAAATATTTTAATATATATATATACACAACATTCGCAAACAGAGTGCACCTTCATTCAAACGTGAAACCAAGTCTGTGAAATGTCGCGGTGTTTATCTCAACAGAACAAAATGAATCGTACGTAATTCGATAAAATAATATAAAACAAAAAATGTTGTGCGTCTATTATTTCCTCATAAAACGAAAGAAACTTTTCGGACAAGCTAATAATTACGCTTTCTCACGGATTCAACTACCACATATGTCTTAAACCGTGTAATAAGCGGCTACTTACTTTGTTGTACCCTTTCATCCATTTATTTCCTTACATCAACTCGTCGCTCTTCAAATGTGCCTTACTTCGCAGTTTAACCACATCCTTAGCTGACGTATAGCGTTTAAAGTTGCACTTCCGCCAATTAAAAAGCGCCCGCGGCCATTCGTCGCGCTTCCTTCGGCCGCATCCACTTCCTGCGTTCCGTATTCACGAAATTCATGATATATATCCGTAGCAACCGGCCGATACGTTTCGAAGTCGGTAACCGTGCACACATTTCAGACGGGATCGCGTGCAATCGAGGCGTGACTCATTCTGTTGATTCGCGTTCGCAAACTGTGCAATGCGAACGCCTCGCGCACGTTTCGCCGCAGGAACAATGGGAAACGTAAGAGCCGGAGGAAATTATTTCACGCTGTATTACGCGTGACACGCACCAATTCGCCGCTTATTCGCGCAATCGTTCGGCCACACGAGCCATCTCAATGGGATATGCACAGCTCGAGATTTCCAAGTGATAAGTAGACTGCGGATTTTTATGCGTTCATGGGAAATTTAAAAGTGTAAAAACGCACAGTATGCGGATAATACGCGCAAGTATGTAACGTATGCAAATTTCCACTTAAATTGATATTTAATAGGTAAAACAAATTTCTATCTTCTATTTCTTTAATTCTTTTTATAAAAATATAAACCTGCATAGATATTCACGGTCTAGCGATTAGTTTACTTGCTTTGCATTTTCGGTAAATGCTACAGAATTCGCAAAATTTTCAATATTGAAGTCGTATTCAAGAGGAAACTAGCCCCATTCAGGGTTATTGTATCAGTATCAGTCTTTTTTATTATTTAATTTGTACTTTACAATTTGTCCAGCTGGATATTTGGTAAATTTTTCTAATTTAATTGCTAAATATCATGTGGATACCATCCAGCGGGATACCATCTTCGAGTTTGACTATTTTATTTTTTTAGTGTGGTCAGTGGGGTGTTTTCTTTTTAGTCTTCTTTCTGTGAGAGTCTTCAGCAGCCAGCTGCTTTGGATATGTTGCCGTTCTTTCCTTGTATTTTTCCGCGATTCCTGTCGATATCTTCTTTGACTATTGGTATTTTTAAGTCTTTGCGTATATCCTCGATACCAGTATCAATGCGTTTAATATTAGCGACTCATTAGAAACCTTTTCCTCTTGGATATCGCTTACACCCGGAAACTTCAAACAGTGTTGAACACAGCGATGTTATCTACAGCATCGCTAATAAGTAGATGGCATCAACTGCGAAATCTTGAATGAGCTGGCTGTACATGAGTTGATGCTTTAGGTTGATGATAAAATTTCGCCAGAAGGGCCATTTGTGTGCCTGGCACCTTGTTTTCAACAAATTAATCGAGAAATTATGTTCTTGGTACAGCAATTTTCCACCCGAAAGATTGTAAAAATATATAATAAATAAATATATAAATAATAAAATATATAAATATATAAATAAATAAATAGCAGTATAATAAATAAAAATAATCAAAGATTAACCAAGATAAATCATAAAAATGTAATATTGAAAAAAGCATAGTATTAATATTAAAAGAATCCATAAAGTAAGATATAAAAAAGACATTAATTTCTCGAAAACAAAGTGCCATGCACCGAAATCCTTTTGAGGCTGTTTTACCATCAAACTAAAGCATCGAACGCACGTATAGCCAACTCGTTCGAGATTCCGCGCTACCTGCCATCTCTTTGTAAGTGCTAATTATTTTAGACAATATCTTAGGTGTGTAACCTGTCAAACGAGATCCTACGACTTGATGATCTCCACCAATCAAGTTCAACGATCGCTGATTCATGTTAGGCGGAGTCCACTGCTGCCCCTCGTCATGTTGAACGAAGTTTGACAACCACGCTCTTATGTCCTACATACATTCAACATCGAACGGTTGATGTAGCGCGAAGCCTGGTGGTTTGGATTCGTATGAGGCGTGATCCTACGATTTCAGGGTGGTCCACAGAGAGCTGGAGAACGTCACGTGGCATCTAAAAGACAAACAAAGTTGTTCCCATGTATGATTACATTCACAATGAGATCAACTGTTCGTGATCAGATGAAAGAACGAATTGTTTCACGAATTGATACATCCACATGATAAAGAGATCGTCATCGATCGACTAGAGAAACGTTTGCCGTTGCCGCGTGTACCGTTGGCGTTTCAATTCTCGCGGGAATTTCTGCGGCTTCTGGTCGGATCGAGTCGCGTTAATCGATGTCGTTACATAAAAAACAATGACGACGACCGGTCCGGCGTTTTCGCACTGTCGCTGAAAATCGTTCCGTTTGTGTAGTACGATCGAACGACGCGTGCGTAACAACGCTTAAAATCGTTGTATCCGAAAACAATTTTCGAATAAACGAGCCGCGCCTCCACGGCCGGGCTACGTTGGTAATTATAACTATCTTGGTCCTGGTCGTCCCCGCGCTCGTTGCAGTTGCCGGTGGTTGGCGATAGCCCGACATAATTGCGCAGCAATTACCGGCTATAGCAATTGCAAAGTTTCACCGGTACTCATTGCTTCGACGAATCGGGGAGGGTGGATACTCGAATGTATCTACCCAGGCGATAGGGAAAAAGTAATCAGGGGGCGTTAATTGTTTTAACGTTCTACCCGTTTTATCGATCGTCCACATCGTTTTTTCGTCACTCGCGTTTCGGTGTCGATGTCGTCGTTCCCTTAGGCTCGATGCAGATAAGCGACTCTATTCGTGAGCTTCGGCAGTAGAGTAAAATTATACAATACGATACATTTTGAAAGAAATGTCAGTAATAAGACTCTTTCGGTAATTCTTTATTGTTGCTCTGGAGTTCTATTAATTTGTCATCGTTCTGAATAATTGTGCCAGAGAAAGGCGTAATAGAAAATAATTGAAAATAATAATTGTTTTCGATTGTAAATTAATCTTTCAGTTTATTATTATGTTTTACCATCGAATATCGAAAAAGAAGAGACGAAATTGCACTGAATGTCTCTAATTAAATGGAAATTATATCGTAATGTTTCTCAGTCTAATTAATGAATCTGCACGTATAACGAGAAGTACCTGTTACGATAAACGAATATAACAAATCCGCTTATCGTTTTTCAGGTCGCTGCCATTTAAGCTCTGTACAGAAAGATCGGTAGCGACTCGTTTTCATTCCTTTGACGCGTTGTACGACCCACACACACACCAAAGACGTAAGGTGCGTCTTTATGCGAACTTCTGTTGTCCTTTCCCCACACAGTGCTATACGACTGAAATATTACCGTTGCTTCCTTTGAAAGGAACTTCGCTCTCGACTCCACAGCCTTTCCGTGGACAATAGAGAAGGTGATTACCAGGAGAAACGACACCGCGATTTGACGAAGCTACTTCTACTTTAAACATACTACGTATAATGAAACGTACTTTTAACGAGACGTAAAATTTCAATTATTGTAAAATTGATACAAGTTTCATCTCGAACCCGATGTAGAACCAAGAAAGTTAACCAGGAACAGTATGGGATCAAGAAAATTACTTAGAAAGGAGAGATAGAAAATGAAGAAGAATACACTGACGTTGAAGATCGCGATACTTTCACATAATTTCGCTTTAAACTTTTAATACACTGACTGCCACGGTGATCATTGGTGGCCCACGTTTTAATAAATTTTTCGATATGATTGAAACAAGATAAATGCGACAGACTAAAGCATTTTTAACAATACGAACGACTTAAATAGATAACATTGTCAGAAGAAAGTGCGCAAATACGATAGGATATTTTGCAAAAGTACAATGTTATGGTACAGTATATTTCAATCAATTGCGAAAAAATATATGAAATTTAACGTGTTGACGAATAAAACTACGAAATTCCTAAAACAACCTACACACGATCCTTGTGCTACTTAGTTAGATAATTTAAAATCTTTAAACAATCACCGCTTTTTATCAACCATAATGCGATGTCACGCTACTGGACGTTTTTAATCTTGCTGGTGGTACCGGTCCCAACAATTCGGTATCGTTGTTTGCTTTCTCGCAAACAAACGGTTCCAACGTTTCTGTTAATAAACACGCCCGTTCACCGAGACAAACAACGGCCGGCCTGAAACGGCAAGGAAGCAATTTGGTTCGAATTTTTTCCGCGTTGCACGGTCGCTGTTCGCAGCACGGCGCGGCGTTCTGATTCAGTGATTCGAATTGCCGACGATTAGCCCGTAGCTGGCCTTTTTTTCAGGAATCTAGCGTACACAGGGCTTTTGTACGAGCCGTCCAGAAACTGCGCTTCATTTGCACGCGTGTAGCTGTGCTGAAGCGCGCTCGCTGGTTCGGCGAGACGCGGGCGAGCACGCATGCAGCGTTCGCCGACGTTCACGTCAACGGATGTCTGCCGTATTGAAGTCATTTCCATTGGTATGGACGTTATCTAACGCACCTCGTGACCGATAGACGAGAAAGATAAATGCGCACGGCGAATACAATTTTTTGTACTCCCTTTTTTTCAATTTCATGTGACGCTCGCGAGTCGCTAGTAAAAAAAACTTGACGAAAAGCGATCGCGATTTTTGTCTTCCGATTCGCTCCGAGGAACTGTATGCTGATTAATTTTTCTCTTCATTCCGTTAACTTTTTTCATTTTCATTGGTCCGTACAACGTTCTTACGTAAAAGTCTGAATAATTGCACATAAGATTGACGCATGTGGTCTTTTCCTTGACCTCTTTTTGTAAAAAATATAACTACTCCGTAGTTTCTAAAAAATGATTCATATATATATGTGTGTGAATATTATGCATGAAGGATATAAAGATATCTAGTATGTAAAAGACTTTTTTTTTCTTTTGGTTGGGCATTCATCAACTTATCCTATTGAGAATAAATTTTTGTATTTATATTCAATTTTTGACTGACAGATTTATGATTTTGTTTATATTCCGTTCTGCAAGCATTTGTATTCACCAGTCGTGCAGCTACGAATGACACTCTTTAACAACGAAAAAGAATTGTTGCAGAGTACGTAGTACGAGACGTTTTGGCAAATTGAATTTTTTTTAGTGCGTTTTATAGCAGTCAGAAATTTGAGGAAATACGTATATGGTATGGTTTCCATATATGGTATATACGTATACAGTACATAGATAGGTATATATAAGTATGTATTGTGTACATTGATCGGTTCCACTTATGACGGTTATCATTAAATATTTCTGTTATCAATACGATACAAGGTGAATAAGAAAGTTAAATGGCTAATTAAAAATACTGGTACTAAAAAATACTAGTTTATACTTACTATAGATTACGCGTGATCGTGTACGTTACACAATTACAAGCAAATTAAGAAGAAAGAATGTAAAGCACATATTCGTTATGATAAAAACGCAAGCTACGCATTAATTCTTGTAAGTCGTAAGTAAACAAATTCTGTATCTGTACGAGTGTCTTCTATTGAAAGCATTTTGCAACCAGCAATTACAAGTTACGTTGGTTGTGTAAGTTATCGGTTATCCTGATTCTTCGTTGTATTGGTGTTTAAAGATTTATGGTGATCTTGACCTCGTCAACTACGAATTCGTTATAAACTTATTATTATTCTTCGTTTCCTGCTATTATTATTATTAATATATATTGTATTATTATTACAGTGACAAATAAAGAAACTTGGACGATTAAATTCAAAATTGCTCCAAAGAATATTTATTCCATCTTTCTCTAATAATTAATTTTCGTATTTAATTTTAAATATGAGGAAATTAATGGCGTTAAAAATTCGAGGAAACATATTATTTTCATTAACGTAGAACTAATTCTATTCTATTCAACGTAATTTCCCTACTATTAATCTTAGTAGATCTAGATTTTCCTCAACAGAATTTTAAAGCACGCGAATGAATTTTTCGTTAGATTTGTCAAAAAAAAAAAAAAAAAGAGCAAGCCGTCATTACACGACCAGTGTATGTTTCTACAAATACAACAGAAGAGTTAATAATAACATCAATCACGCGTCTCTATTATTCTGAAACTACAACACGTTAATAACTATGTTTTACTTCTCCGTCGCGATACATTTTTTCCCTGAAAGTTACCTTGAATAAAAGTTAGACGTGTACGAAGGCCTATCATCCACGATTCTACGTTCGTTCGTGCCTCGGTGAATTACACAGAGAAAAATAGAAGGGGAATAGTCGGAAAACGAGTGTCTGGACGTTTTTTCCCCGTCAGAACCGCGGCCTGTCTTAACACGTGCGCCTTGCAACATTTAACCGATAATATAACGAAATTACTCGACTTTTATCTTAGGTCGTGCGGCGGGTTAAATATTCACAAGCTTATGTACCTACGTTCGCTTAAATTTTTCATAGGGATGATCCGATATGGCATCCATCGTCGTCGTACGACTCTATCGAGCGTCACAGATGCGCATCTACCACGCGTTGGCGTTCCGCTCGCCACTCTCTTCCCCGTCCAACTTTTAATTATGCACATAATAAAGGTACATTATTTAATCGTACTCGTGTAGCGTAACGGTCGCGCATAAACGATGATTGTCCCGTTTGTATAATTCCGCGGGGGTCAGAAAAAGTTGCCGCCGCGACGCGACGCGACGCGGTGAGTTGCGTTAAAGCGGTTACCGTTCAATTCGTCTTCATTAAAATTACACCCTGCCCTCTGCCCACCTACCAATCTCGTGGCGTTCTCATAGTCTCGTGCATAACGGACGATGCGTTTCGACAATATTTCGACAAAGCGGAAAGGAGACGCATAAAAGTTGTACACGCGTCGATGCACCCTCAATTAACTCCAATAATCGCCGCTCCATTCTATTTACTGTTCGACGTCCGCTGAATTTTCGTTAATTACAATTTCACGATCGTTTTCCATTAATCACCAGGCCCCGAGCCACGCACAGATTTGCACGCGTATTTCTACCAAAACCTATCCACTGCCCCTAAACCACCCTTCCGACGTCACCCATTCCCCTGGTGGAGTCGGCTGTCGCTGTCGAGCACCGTCTCTCCATCGGCTAACCACAGTTTTGACAGGCCGGAACTTTTTGTCCACCGCTTTCGTATTTGCTTTGAAACCCCTTTTTTCGAGTGGGATGAGGCTGCGCGGCGGTCGCGCACGCGGTTCCCTCATCTCCATTCCCGGACAACTTTGTCCCCTCTCGCGAACGTCCCACCCCTTTTGCACCGACTCTATCCATCTGTTCCGCGGCAGCCCGTTTCGTAAAACCACCCCGCTATTCACCACCGTTCTGTGTCGCTCCTTTGATCTTCTGACGAAGGGGTTTTCGAGAGAGAGGAAGGAAGGTATGCGTGTCGCTCTTTCTATCCAAAGCTTATTCCCGTAGCTTTCGCCCTGTCGCGTCGCGTGTGTACCACATCCGTGCACCATGCTCACGCGCACGCGTACCTCTCGTTCTCCACACCACCGCTGTACGCGACTGTGTACCTTGCGGAGAGCGTCGGAGCTGACACTTTCGTGACACTTTACGCCCCGAAGAGCTCCCGAGAGCGCTCGTCGGGACTTTCGGGATTAATGTAATGGCACCCTCGGTCTTCGCCATCCTCTGCTTCGTTCCTCTCTGCTGCTCCATACCCCTCCACTGCTATACTTCGTCACCCCTTTCGCTCTATCTCTCGTTCCTCATTCCCGACCGTTCTGGCGACACAGTCATCGGCCTCGTTCTCGCTGTAACGGCGACGTTGTCGAGTGAGAGGACTCGTGAAAGTAAGAGAAATAGATAGATAGATAGATAGGGAGAGAGATAGAGCTCAACGGGCCACGATGAATTTGTGACACATCCCTAGAGAGGAAGGTTCGCGGAATGAATGTGGGAAGCGCGTGGTTAGTCCCGATGAAAAAGCCTGGAGTCTCGTAGTTAAGGGTAAGATGGTTGGCAAGAGGCAAGACAACTTGGAAATTCGAGTATTCGAGTTGACGCGACGAAGTGTCTGCGATTGAACGATCTTTTTTTGGTTCGTTTTTTGTCAGTGGTCGATTTCGGTACGTTGTTTCTAGAGGATTTATTGGCCGCCGGGTTGTTATCCGTTTGCTGGTTTTTGTTAACTATTCAGCGTGCGTGTCGTTTGGTCGTTAAGCGAGGCCGCGCTTTCACTGTATTTAACCGGTGCAGCTCGCACTGCGTTAACGTTATCTGTAATTGAAAGTAATTATGGTGAAAAATGGTCGCGAGCGTCGAGCGTGGTTATCGTGTGACGACAATGGTGAAATTGATGAGGAAAAACCGGAGGATCGACGTATCGGAAAAACGCATGACGTTTCAATGTGAGTAAGTAGGTTAATTCGGTTCGTTCGCGTGAATGATAACGTTCTTTTTTTAGAATAGCTTGATTACAATTAACGACGCCATTATTTTGCTATTTGTGTCCAGGTTTTCAACGTTTTTGTTTCATTTTCTCTTCTTTTTTTCTTTTGTTTTTTCTTGTTTTTCTTTTTTTTTTATTTGGATACGTAAACGCAAATAAGTTCGATTGCTGGAAATTACTGTTCATTGGAATGGACAAAGACGCTATAACCTGACAAATATATATTTTATAGTAATAAATAAAGTGCAGTAGAGGGAATAGAAAATGGATAACTGATATTATCGAATGTCATTTAGGATAAATATTTTGATATTTAAATTTTGTTTTAATTACCACTTCACGCTTTAATTATAAAGTTTAATTGTGTACCTAATATGTTATACATAATTTTGATTAATACACGATTGTTTCTGTCTCGATTATTATTATTGTTATTATTACTCATTTATTGTAGCAAGGCTTAGAGTCTACTGAAATCTCTGTTACAAACGTGCACATTTGATGTAATTATGATAAAGTTAGTAAAATACAACATGATATATAATATATCATGTTGGAATAACATAATATAATATACTGTAAAATAAATAGCACGATATAATATATTATAATATAGTACAGTGTACTTCAGATTTGACCTAAGTTCCAGTATCTTAATTGCCAGCCTTATCCATTTCCTGAGCTTTCTTTGACCCATGTTCGTTAATTTCATGCATCCCTTGATGAATTTTGTCAATTCCCTTATGTATTTCTCGTTAATTGTTTTTACTATGATTGGCCACGTCTTATTCTTTAATTTATCTGGCCTGATTTCTTCATTTATGGGACACTTGCATATATATGCGAAGTTCCTGTTTTCTATTTCTTCTGTATTATACATTTGACAGGAAAAGTTTTCCTCTATTATGTGCCTTATGCCAATTTGTATTGTTACTCTTTATCCTAATTTTCCTGCTAATTTTAGCTATGCCATTGTCCGTTTTATTAATAAAGCAGCGTCCTTTTCCAATTAGCCAGTTTTTTTTAATATTTCTATGTGTTTCGTCATAGCTGGATCTTAATACTTTTATTTATATCTTCCCCGAGTAGTTTTCCATTAATTTGTTCCAATATTTCCAGCTAAGTTTCTTCCTATTCTATTCTTTGCGATATATTGTTGATTTCGTGACCGTAGTGTAAATGTGCTTTTCACTTGTGAGATCCGATTACTTTACTTTTTCCCCTTTTACTATTTTCCAACATCTTCTTGGAAAACTATTCTCTCTCATCTGCCACAGCATTGCTCGTTTTATTATTTCTACTTTTAGATTAATTCTTTCTGTTTTCGATCTAGCCACGTTCTCTGATGTTCCATCTCGATAAAAAGCATAATTTATTTCACCAAAACCACATATTACATAATTTAAGTAATCTTAAGACAAGAAATCAACGACTCTGATAATTCTAATATCAACTGATTAATTCTAAAGTATTCTTCTTCTATATATCACGGACCTCAAACAAACAGAGACAGTCGCGCACAGCCGCAAACGTGCCCAAATTCCTTATGCTCGTTACCATCACATTTTCTCCGCAAGATCAATCACATTCCATTACTCAACTTATTCGAATTCATACTGCGATACTGAACCACATCGATCAAGATCCGGTGCATTGCTTTTATCAAGCATCCTTTCGCAATCCAACCTCGTCCAACCTCATCTCGCTCATTTCACTGGCGCGCAAAAACCAACGAAAAAAGACAGACACACGATGAACGGTATTACACGACTGTAACGATGTAACCGATACACATTGGTTTCGGGGTTTGACGTGGTCCGTGACAATTTTAAAATCGTATCGACGTTTCGTGGGCGTGCGGAGAGCGCGCTCGCCATTCGGCGGCCAGCGTAATGAACGCGCGGCCGAAATCAACAGCTATGCCATTCAGATAAAAATGTCAATATTCGGGCGCGGCTAATTTGCTTTACGCCGACGCCATGCCGGCCGTGTTGATTGTACAAAGTAATTTGGTTGGTTTAACCGAATACGTAAATCAACAGTTTTTTCCCCCTTTCGCTTCGAGTCCATTGGCGTTCATTCTCTCTCCGCCCTTTGAGCGGACAAACGGTCGACGGACCGCGGCGGTATCAGATTGCGCCATTACGATTCACCGCCGGCTCGACGGGCTAATTAATTGTCGACGATCAATACCGCTTTAATATTAAGAGCGGCGCGATTTGTACCGGGCCATGCACGCGTTTCATCTCCCTGGCCCGGAACTCCGCGTCCAAGATTAATCTCCGAGCGATCGAACATCTCCGCGCGCACGCCAAGCGTATACGCGCCGAGGGTCTTCGCGTTTTATTTAAGCGACGCGTATCGACGATCACTGCGATGCGATTTAAGGATAACGATCGTTTCTTAACCTGAGATTTGAACCGATGTTTTTTAATCCACCAGCAGGGGGAAAAAGGTAAGTTATGGCGTGTGATTGATTGAATGCAAGTATTGAATACAAGGGGATGAGAAAATTGGGAGATACATGTTGCTGTTTTGCAGATATTGATCTCTTTTTGGATTTAGTTACAAGTGTTCGTGTGCTGAAAGGGTGTGTGAGAATTACAATTGTGTGTTTTGCCCACTTAGCAATTACTTTTGTATTGGTAATATTTGTAAAAGTCAGTGTTTGCGGTTGTAATAGTTGTTGAAAAATGAGTGACTATCGATATAAATAGTTGAAGTGGAGTAACGTAGGTACAGGGTATTTTAAAAGGCTGAATAACAATTTATCTCCGCTACAGTGTTATTTGCACTACGAATACGATCCTTTTCGCTCAATCGATGAATCTGGCGATCCATTTTCGGCGTTGTTTACCGTGGTCTTCCGTTTTTCGGTTGACCACAATAAAAATGTATACCAAGCCGTTTCTGACCTGTTCACTATATTTGCTATTTCGGTAAAGGTTTTACTTTGCTTTCACAGCCTTACGATTTGCTCCCTTTTGTTTTCAAGTAAATTCTTTGATTTACCCATTCCTGTCTGTTCCTATCTAAATGAATTATAAGCAATAAAAGGTACACTAAATAAAGATTTTGACATTCCAGAACCAAAATGTTCAAAAACTGTACTCATAGTTACATTTTACACAGATCTTCTTAAACTAATGTCCATTGTTTACAAGTGCTAAGCGGTAACTAATTGTTGTAACTCCCACATTGTTTGTATTTAACAACTGGCGGTCTGAGATTACGAAAGTCAAACATATAGTTATGTTATTCCAAAGAGACAAACCGAATAGAAGAACATTATGCGTATAAAATGTTTGTAATCCGGTTTACAAATCATCGTCTTAAATTTGTGTCCGCTACTGTATATGTCCTACATATAAAATTAATCGTTATTTATGTATAAAGTAAGTGATCGTCTGTTTAAAAAGCAAATCACCTATATTCCATAATCGCAAGAAAATAATAATAATAAATTCCAATGAAAATCATAAAGTCCGAATTACTATAATGAATTCTCCCGAAGTATTTAATAAAATCTGTATTTATAAGACTGTCCATGATACTCCATTAAAACAAACAATTTTTTATCTTTTTTGTCTTTCTCGCAATTCCCTTATCTCGTTCTTCATTGTCCATCCTTCATTTTTAACATCCAGTTTCCATCACGCTGCAACCTTGATTTCTAAAACACATATACCACTTTTTTACATACACACACACACATGCCAGTCTCCTTCCATCCCACTTAAATCGACGCGATAAAAGCGTATCATTAGTAGCATAACCGCGGAAGGAGACGTGCTTCGACCAAATGTGCCTACACACCCTCCACGTCGCGTGGAACGTCGAATCAATTTACGCTTCGTTCAACCCCGATCGTAGCCGCGGTACGTACTTGTCGAAGGGTGCAAAATATTTAGTCCCGATTGTAAGTGCCGACTCTTACCCGGAGGCAGTCCTAACAACCCTTGTTTACGTTTATGGCTTTCGGTTTGACGATCGCGTGTGCACGCATATCGCTCTCGTGCACACGCCTGCACACCTTCCTACAAACTCTGTCCGTGTGCTCGTGCGTGTCCAACACTTACAAAAAAAAAAAAAAACAAGTCACACGCATATGGTATCCTAGAATAGGGTGGTGGATTCAGAGGGGTTTCGTCACTGTAGGTGTAGATACCAATCTCTGTAGCAGGGGTTGAAATCGGCTACGGTAACCTAACCCCATAAACTCTCGACGAAGCCTCCCTCTTGGAACTTAATTCGTCGAGAGTTGACGCTTCGCATTCGAAGGGGTGGGAAAAAGACAAAAACAGACGAGGAAAGAATATCCGTTGAACGAGGAGGGATGACACGTATAAAATAAAGTTGAACAAGGATAGTGACTTGCACGAGCGAAGGGATAAGCAAGAAGAATGGAATAAAAGAAGACAGAGAGAAGAGTAGGGTGGTAAAAGGGACGAGAGTGGAGAACGGAAAGAGAAAGCGACAGGATATTTAGGAGGAAAAGGGAAGAAAGATAGGGTAGGATAGCGTTTATGGGGTGAGCTCCGCGCGATAGCCATCGCCATTTATTGCCAATTTGCTAAATGAAACGTGCCGCGCGTACATCGTACGATTATTAGTGCCCCCTATCGGGATATCGTGGTCTTTCGGCTCGAAACGGGGCTCTCTTCTCCCCTTTCCCCTTCGTTTGCTGGTGTTGTCGAGTGGATCCGGTCAGTGTGGGAAGTGCGAGACGAGGCGGCACACGGCGTAATGGAATTAAAACGATCGCGAGCCCGAGCACCACTATCACTGTCGCCACCGATGCTACCACCGCCGCCATCGTTGGCAAGTGGGGGCTTGCGCGTGCAGAATTCGGCAAGTTTCCGCGCGCTGCTATTTCATTTCAATTACAATAAACAGTTACGAGAATCATTGCGCGCAATCTGCAAATAATTTCAAGCGGTTCGAGCGCTCATAATGATTTCGCTCGTTTCATCGTGTTACAACTGGCAGACCTCGTTACGAAATAATTTACCGCTGCCGGGGCATGGGAACTTCATGAATTTGTATTTTCGACGTCGCCGCGCTTGGCCGGTTGTCGCTCGTTTTTTCCCTTCCGTCGCCGCGATGCATTCTCCGCCGTTTCCGAACACTTGTACGATGCCTAGAACGAAGCAATTTCCAGCCAGTGCTGTTTATTTATTTGTTGTTGCCGTTCCAATTGTTGTTATTGTGCGTCGTGTTTTTCTGCTTTTTATTTTTTTATTTTTTTTTTTTTTGTTTCCGCCCGCTTGTTTTATTTTAAATAAAACGCGCGCGGCGTTTCCGCGCCGCTTGTAATTAAACGGAGAATTCTGCGAAGTGCATTGTTTGCTCGCTCTTAAAGCCACGATTGAAAAATAAATTGATTCGAAAGGTAACAGATTTAAAATGTGAATTATTAAAAAATAAAAAAGGGAAGAGGAAAATATCGAGCACCGGTGATGGAAGAACGGCAGGAGGCGGAGGGCGCCGCTAGCGAAACTGCCCATTTTATACACGAATTGTTCGTACCCTATGTAAAATACCACCACGGGAATGTATTATCGCGGAGAGTTCAATTTGATGTTTCTTTCAAAGCCGCAATCGCGTTTCCATACGTCTACCGGTATTTTCGTGTCGCTTCACTTCAGAAGTTCCTTACTCGTTCCGCTCGAACTCCTTTCGAATCCAACGATTGAATTTCCTTCCGGGGTATTTCTTTCACGTAGCGCGCGCATGCACTTTTAAAACTTTCTCGGGATATCCAATCGCTGGATATTCCCAAAAATGATCTCCACAGAGTTCGTAAACTTACTATACGTGTGCGAAAATGTTTCCCTATTACCCCGCGTTATTTTCTAAATTCGCGACCTGTACTCGACATTCGTGTCTACGCCGTACTTCTTCCAGAACAAAGATCGGATCGTACCCATATCGGTATCAGTAAAATCGAATGTCCAGTTTGTTTCCTGTGCTTCTATATTTAATATCGATTTAAAAGCAACATTGTATACTTTTTAAAAGCAACATATATATTTTGGCGAGATTTATTTTTTAATATCGAAGTATGTTTTATTTGTTCCGTGTTCAATACAGTTGTGTAATTTTTCGGAATTCAATTTTATTACACAATGAGTTTTAATCAATGAAATGTATGTTAGGAATAACCGATGGAAGTAGTTTTCACGCTATGTGTGTTAGTAAATACCGCTTCATTTTCTCAGATTTAATTTTAACAAATTTTTTCCGTATAAATTCGCGATTTAATTTACGCTTCTGTGAAAACAAAAGATATTTAAACATTTCCATGGAAAAGTAATATTGTTAAGTACTATTTCAAGTATTTAACGAGAGATTTTTCATTTTTTTCCTTTCATACGTTTTCATAGAAAGAAAAATATTATTCAAGTCGTACATTAACAATAAATTTTCTATTATGACAGTAACAACTTTGATAATAAACCAAATGAAATACAATCAAATTTTCAACTTGAACGAAATTATAAAATTATATTAGAAAACTGTAACTACGACTTGTCGATTCAAGGAGGCCCAAATATACCTAATTTAAGATCCGCTTAAATAAATTTCTATTTTTTGTTACAATAAATATTTTACGTATCATTTTTACTAGGTACTTCGATGACTTTATCAATTTATTCTTAATATGCTACAAGATGTTCAAAAATGACGTATATGCATCATTCGTACAAGTATGCAAGCGTAATCAGCACAGTGAAGATATAACGGTGTTTCATATCGAACATAACTATCTAAATACCCATATGTGTACCCATATGTATAGGTGTGCACGCGTGTGCCCGTGCACGCGACTATGCGAATATTAATGCCATTGGATATTCATAATATGGTTACCCGCGTATCGGCAAATATCCGAATTGGCGGATGTTCATGTCATCGCAGATATTCGTATTACCTAAATACGATTTATCGTGTGAGCCGATATACATATACATCGGACAAGCCAACAAACGTTATCGAAGATATAAGTCCTTTAATGATCCGCGTAACTCTCGAGAATGGAAATTATCTGCTGCGATAAAAGATTGTGAAATTTTTTCAGCTTATCGCGTTTATTTTTAAATAACGCAATACGAGTTGTTGTGCGATCTAATCGTACATCGAAGTGCATTAAAGTGGATTATTACTTGATAAATTTGGACTTTTGAAAATCCGCGCGCGATGACGTTCGATCGATTATACGTTCCAATTTAAAAGCGGAAAATTACAAAAATATTTTCTTGTTAAAACTGGGCTGCTATCGTTTATTGGAATGTTATATGTATAGCGATGATTATCGCAACTACGTAACTCTTTGTTCGATTTCTTCTTGTTTTTGCTATACGTTTCATTTATACCTCGATGATAGCTCTTCAATACTACTATCTGTTACCGATAAACGCGCAAAGACGGCTTCACAATTAAACGCAATTCACATGGCGATAAAAATCGCCCACCGACGTCCTCGGCCAGTCGATAAATTTCCAACAAACTCTAACACGGTTTCTTAAAAAAGTCCAAAACGAAGATCCCCATTCTTGCACCGTCTCCATAATATCCAGCCCCCGTCAACTTTTTGTTCATTCTTCGCACGCCGGGTGGAAAATAAACAGTTAAAAATCGAGGTAACCCGAAGCTGGTCGTTCCGTAACAACGTGTTCTCGTTAGGCGGATTCACGGCCGGTGGCAACAATGCTTCTCAATACAGCTCGCGCTCGCGCCCGCGGCAGGGGCGGGTTCGCGCGAAGACGAAAGGACAACGGGCGCGCAAAGTGCACACACATAGGGCGAGATGAGGAGCGAGCGCGGGAGTGCGACAGATGGAGAGAAAACGAAAGAAAAGAAAGAAAAGGACAGACAGGGTAAAAGGGAGGTTATCGTTGAAGGGGGCATGAAAGGAGCAAGGAAAGACAAGGGAAAAAAATGGAGGAGACTGTGGCGTGGTAGCGCGCGCGAAAGAAAGGGAAAGAGAGACGTGTGAACGAGCCTTAGGCGAGATGGTTGGGTTAGTCTCGAACAGACACGGGTACGGGGCATAATAAAAAGATTTATTCGGCTTTTATCCCGGAGTTATTCAGCTCTTTTCATCCGGCCGGTGAGCCCGCGTTTTTTCTTCCTCGCTACTACCGCGCCTCTCTTCTCTCTCCCCTTTTATAAGTCTCCACGGGCGGAGCAATTCGACAAAGGGTGCGGAGTGGGAGATGAGACGGAGATAAAGAAAAGAAGGGAAGGAGGGTACTGCGGAGCCAGAGGGCCCTGATTAAAATATACGAGCGAGCCTCGCGGATTTCTTCTTATATCCCCGGATCCTTATGTCTCTTCCCCATCGCCCACCATCCCCTTCCTCTCTTCTTTATACTACGCTGTCTCCTTTTTTCTCTCCCCTTTTCCCTTCTTCTTCTTCTTCTTCCTTCCTTTTCTTCTCTCTATCTTTATATCCTCTTGCTTCCACTCGTCTGGCCTCGCAAAACCTTTCTTTCGTTTCTCCCCTCGAATGCCACCGTGCGCGTATTCGGGGAATTCGGAATGAGCTGCCATCGCGAGTTCACGCGCACGGAATTGGACCGAGCGTATATTTTACGCTCGGATCCCGGATCTCGGCGTGCTACGAATATTAGAATCGGCGAAGGCCTACGTGGTTTTATGTCTCGTCGATGGCCCGTGTTAAATCCGATTCAGTCGTAAACTTATAGCTCGTAACACGTGATCGGTTGCACGCGTTTAGCAACATACGTTCGCTACGCGGGCTTTCATCGCCATCAACCGCACGCGTTAACGAAGCGTTATTTTTATCTCCTCTTGTGTACAAGTATAAAGACCGCATGGGGAATAGAGAGAAGCACAAGTTACGTTTTTCGGGTTTCATGGCAAAACAGTTTTAAAACTCAGTATTTCATTTGATTTTATATTAACCACGTTACCGCTTTCATCGTTGGTTTCGTATGATATTAGGTTGTCCAGAAAGTGTCTCTCTTTCTTTTTCTTTTTTTACAACAATGTACCTTCATACAAACGTGAAAGCAAGCCTGTGAAATGTCGCGGTGTTTATCTCAACAGAACAAAATGGACCGTACGTAATTCGACAAAATAATATAAAACAAAAAACCTTGTGCGTTTATTAATTCCTCATAAAACGAAAGAAACTTTTCGGACAACCTGATATTTCGTAGATTTATCGTTTGTTCTTTCAAGACAAGGAATATAAGCTTATCTTTCCATATAACAATCTTTCAGTTAAGGTATTTCTTTTGAACCACCAAGTAGCATGAAAGGTGGAAAATCAACAAAAATGGACTATCGCGCTTTCTCGTACACTCTATCAGATATTGAACGTGTTGGACATTGAGTTTTCGGTGATTGACACGCGTACGATGGAATCCGAAAGTTGTATCGTCATGGATGTTTACTAGGATTTAGGTTCGGGTTTAGAATGGCACATGGCAGACAAGACTCGACGTCTCGAAGTTAGGATGTAGTTTCGCGAAACTGGTCGGCACGATACTCTTTCAAAGGGCGTTTCAACGTTGATGAGAAGCGCTGCGAGCGACCAGGGTGAAAAGTTTCGCACTGAAAAAAAATCTGGTCGCGTTGCGACTACGGTACGCTTGATGTTATGGTCTCGAGGTTCTACTGAAGTTGGTTCTACTCAACTGTTCTTTCAAAGCATTGTGTTTGATCGTGCTTTGATTCCTGTTCCCCGACGAAATTTAATTGAAGCGGAAAAGACCAAAATTGGAGAGAAACTAATTTGTAAGTTTTTGCATTTTTCCAAGGATCGATGTTATAACCGTTTCGTGCATTTTTTCACCCCTTTTTTTTTGATGTGTTAGTTTAAAGCCAGTTCGTAAACAATTTGTTCTCGAATAAAAGTTTAATAAAAAATGATGGAATTTTGTGATTAAAGTTTGACGAAAGTTTTGTTTTCGTACTTCCAACTTTCTATTTCAAATACGATAATTTGTCTGTTGTATTATCTTTCCATCTTTACATTAGCGTACGTGCGTACCTTGGAATAATTGTATCGTTTTTGGAAATTAGAAACGCGAAATTAAATATTTGTATGATATTAAAAGTCAAATTGCTTTTGATTGATTTTTTTAGACGTTAATTTAAACGTCATAAAGGGAAAAAAGAAAATGTGTAGAAATTCATCGGTTATAAAATCGTATTAAATTATACATACTACGTTGTAACCAATGTTTACAATCTAAAGAATATCAGCTATCGAGGATTTTTATTGTGATTTCATACGACAGGAAACATAGAAGATTTAATCAGCGTCATTTGTCGCTACTCGAAGATAAAAGGCGGAAAAAAGTGATCAATGACAGAAATTCTAAAGCGTAAAGACGCTAGATATCAAAACAAATCGTATCTTTAATTTCGTCTGCAAACGTGAAAAACTTTATATTAAGCGATTTATAAATCCGTATATTTATTTTAATATTTACAATGTGTACAAATCTACTTAGAAGCGCCTTTTTCATTCGAAAATTACAAGGTTATTGCGGTATTTTTCATTAAAAAAATATAATTGAATCGCGCATACTCTTATCTTCCTCGCTTTTTCATAAATCGTTATTTAAAAATGAAAATGTACGCGTAAAAAATAAAACAGAGAGAAAACGACAAATCCAATTAACATAGCAATAAAAAATTCATAGGGAGGAAATTTCACGAATCGTCTAATGAGCTCCATAATTCATCGCCAAAAAAGGAAAACAAGTTATACTGAAAAATTCTCTCGTCCAAATTGTCGATGCACGTTTAAGCGAAAGATAACCGCGTTACGGTTCTTCAGAATTCGCTTTTCTCCCGGTGGTCGCGCGGCCGAGCGAAAAAATTTTCAATTCCCCCCGCTTCGAATTAAACCGCGCGGATCGCTAATTCGCGCACGCTGCGTAAGCCCTCAAACTCTTCCCTTCTAAATTTAAATGAAACTGTCCGATTATTAAATCCCGGCTGCGGTTTCGCGCACGATAATGAAACAGAGTGAAAGCGACACGCGTACAAAAGGACAATTCACCTTGGTATGTGTTTCGAATGCTTTGACCATCGCAGATTTTCTAACTTTCCACGAAACTGCTTGCATCCGAAAGAAGAATGAAGAAAAAGGAGAAGGGTAACAATCGAATTTCGATTCGGTAATAATTAGCCCACAGAAATGAAAGTAAAATATTATGTTATCTCTTCATTATATTGTATTATTATTTTATTATTATTAATATGATCAGGCTGCGGATTTTTATGCATTCGTAGGAAATTTAAAGCTGCGAAAATGTATACGATACAAATAGCATACAAAAGTATTAGGTTGTCCGGAAAGTGTCTTTCTTTCGCAAACGTGTTTTTTACAACAATGTACCTTCATACAAACGTGAAATGTCGCGGTGTTTATCTCGACAGAACAAAATGGATCGTACGTAATTCGACAAAATAATATAAAACAAAAAACCATTATTTCCTCATAAAACGAAAGAAATCTTTCAAACAACCTAATACATAAAATATTCAAATCAGAGTATTTATTATAACATTTGACAAATGAAATAAATTTCTATCTAAATCCCTTCAGTTATGTTCATAACGATATAAAAATACGTAAAATACCGCATACTAGTTAACATTTATACACGAACGAATATAACAGCGGTGTGACAAAAGAAAAAAGTGGTAAACGCGATCTATTCTCGCGTTCGGATGCACAGAGTACGAGCGGACAGCTATACCGTCTCAAAACACCAGCAAATTTCCAGGAAGCGTTGCGCGGAGGGTGAGAAAGAGACGAGGGTTGGAATGGAGGGAGAAGATGTCGGGGACGCGCGATGGGTGCTCGCGCGACAGAAATAGCCTCGAAGCCGTTTCAACACTCAAAGGCTTGCATCGCGACAAATTCCACCTTGGTGCAACCTTTCATCCTCGCTGGCGGCGCCTCCCTTTCTCGAGCAGCCAGCCTTGTTTATCACCGGCGTCATATCGCGGAAGGGGATGGGTTCGTTGGCGAGACTCGAAAGAGAGAGACTCCACGGCGTCGCGGCCGTAACGCAATTACGGCCGCACTTAATTTGTTTGAAGTACACTGCGCCACCGGCGGAGGTGTTAATGGCAACGCGACCTCATCCACTTCTACGGACCTCCCTCTCGTTCTTCTTCCCTCCTGCAGCCGCGTCACCGCGTCGACCACCCTTTTTCTCTTCGTTCCGCTTCTCCCCTTGTCGCTTGCCTCGCCACGGACCCGCACAATACCGTCAGGCTACGGGGTGGCTCGAGAATAATCGACGTGAATTTTTTGCCGAGGGAAAACGCGTTGGTTTCGCGCAATAGTCCCTGGTAATTTGGTAATTACCGAGCTTAGATTCTTGCGGCACGGTTTTGGCGTTGTTTCACGGTGATTAAACCAGATTGAATAACGATACGCCTATACCTGTCTTGGATCTAACTCTTCGCAGCCTGAAACACTAACTTTTGTCTCTAATCTTTTCGAAATCTTTGGAAGAGAGATTGTTTTTCGTCAATTGTGGATTATAGAAAGATGTTCTTCATAGGATGATTTTGGAAGAGGCGATGCAACAAAATTGAGACTCAGGTTTAACGAAAAGAAATCACCTTAGTACTGGAACTATGGATAGTTAACACGAAAGCTATTTCTACAAAAATCAGTCAAAATGACTGGTCTTTAAAAAATATGTAATAATAGAATATTTTTATATTTATTGATTTATTACTTTCTTATAGAAGGAATTCCATGTTATGTAGTACATGTCTGATACTATTAATCCATCTGGGACCATGATCCCTAAACGAATGAGGGTTGACACATTTATAAAATTATAAAACCAGTCATTTTGACTGCTGTAGTATTTCTAGTATTAGCAACTAGCGACCTAGCGATCGATCCGGAATTTTCCTGATAACTGATATCATCATATTGAATGATACGCAGTAAAAATTTCAAAAATATGTGGGAAATTGTACAAAACGAGGAAACTGGTTAAATGGGGTTCGATAAACAGATTACAGGATCCTTTTGCACTTTGACAAGTACCAGTCATTTTGACTGGTATTGGTATAAATAACTTTGAGACAAAATTATTTTCAGTTTGAATACATAAAAAACAAAATAAAATTTGTTATATTATTCTTTTAGTTATCGTTGCGAAAGTCATTACATCATTGCGGAAAAAAGATATAACATGAAGTAGGAATTTTAAAATAAAACCAGTAAAGTTAAACCAGTCAATTTAACTGGTGTGTTAATTCTAGTGTTAAACGATACTCCATCGTGTGTTTTACCAGTTTTTAAGGAAGCATGATAACACGTGTTTGCGGAGGTTTGTTGTTACAATTATTCATCTATTCTTGTTTAAAAAATAGAATTATCCATCCTATTGTAATACTCGTACGAGTTAAATAAAATGTGTATCTGTGTATCAAAAACCTGATCGTTTCAAAATTATTAAACAGCACGAAGTATGATGTAAAATGTAATAAAATTACATTTAAAATTCCAATGATTTCTTTGCAACATTAGCTAAAAACATAGAAAAATAAAAGCAGACAAAAAAGAAAATGCAAATTCTACGAACATAACTCTTCCTGCATCATTAACATACATGCATAATTTGACAGGACAAAACGTCTGCCGGAAGCATGGCGGATGGATCACAGGGATGCGAGTAGACACAGTAGGATTAATTGACGGCGTTAATTTTGCAAGTGGTCGCCTCGATATTTACGGTTTTAATAAGGATCGTAATCCCGTCTGGTCGCGCGACGCGGATTATCGCGTAGGCGCTCATTGAAATTTAATATCGGCTGTACGGTCCACCGATGAAATCGATCGCGGTAACGCGATAGTGCGCCGCAAAATTGCAAAATCACGCGGACGTTTCTCCGCGTGCGCGAGAAAAAACTAATCTCGGTGACGCGTGGCCGATCGTGGTTGAAAAATTGATGCGATACATACCAGGACACGTTTATGTAACCGAAAAATTGTTATCCTTTGATGGTGGAAAAAGATCCTGTGCTTTTTGTTTTATGCTTTGTTTTACTCTTTAATGAAATATTTTCTATACTTTGATTTAGAAAACGTTGTTATTGCTGGATCTGGAGCTTCTTACTACAGTTGAAATATCATCTACAGACGTCCCGACGTACACTTGGCAATCTTCTTCGAAAAATTATTGATATAACTTGTTTTACAGTACACGACGTGTATCACGGAATTGTCACTAAGAATAGAACAAATTGCTGCAGTAATTTCAGCGTTTTTATCGAGCTAAATCGCGCAGAGAATCGCGCAACTCTTTCGTGTACGTATTCCTTCTTTTAAGTTGTTGCGATCAGAACGATAAACGAATACTTAAAAAATTAAGTGTTATCGCTATAGACACCAAAAATATCTGAACTTAAAATCACCTAAATCCAGATCTCCATAATATAAAACTAGAGACATAAAAATCTTTTGGTAATAATTCCTAGTAAGAAGCTTCTCGTATGAATGTAACGGTCAACGACGAATTACCAGGAAAGCAACGAACTCGATACAGCAACAAATATTCAGCGAATCGTTGGAAAATGGAAATGGACGACGATGATCGGCGGACTAATAATCGAAGAATTTCTGGAAAATATCTATTTACCGTGTACGCGACATTGCTTAAATTTACGTGATCGTAATTACGGGCAAATATATAGAGCGCGTGGGCGGGTAATTGCGACCGCTATATCGCTAAAATTGTTAGATAATTGCATTATCACTTACGTAATTCCATCGGGGGTAAAACCGTCAAAGACTTCCGTGGTAATAACTGTTTGTAACAGTGTTTTGCATTTCAATGGGAACAATTTAATTAACAACACGAAGCTGTACGCAATTACGTTATTTACAGTGATAACACTATTACATCGGCGACCACGTTACATATTTATAGCGACATCGCAGGGGATGGCGCGTAGTCGACGCGGCAAGTAATCGATCCATCCCTCGAATGCAGCGATTCGGAAACTGGCCACGATGAAATTTCGCGGTGAAATGATCGCGTGTCCCGTTCGTTCTCCATCTTATACGGATACGACGGATCGTGGCTGTCGAAACTTGTTACGGTCAATCCTGTTGTCGTTTACGGATCGTTGCCTCTATCGATCTTAATGGAAATATCATTGCGAAGATAGCGTAAAGTGAATACGGTAAAACAATGTAGTTTTAACGTAGAAATTTAACGTTTTACCGTTTGGTAAGAATAATAATCTTTTGTGTGGTCGTAAAAAATGTTATGTATTCGGTTGTTTTAGGACATGTTTCCACTATTCTCTTAAAGTAAGCTTGAATAATATCATGCTATCTATAATTCTAACTTGCAACGCTCACTTGCAGGTTGGTTTAATAGAATAACATAATTTTGATGGAAGTCTGGCTCGTAATAGTATAAAAGAGACGGATTATATCCAAAATTTAATTTACTCGTTTGTTATAACGATTATGTGCTCTAGAAAAAAACAACATTCTTTTCTCAACTTTTCAAACATTTTGGGCGTGAGATATCTGTTTCTAGGATTATCCTAGTTATGTGCTTAGAATCTAACAATTCCTAGCTTCCACGTATATCCATTCAGCTTCATTGCCATAAAAATTGTCTTCTCCACGATTCCTCCGACCCGAAACCTTCTACTACACAGCACGTAGCAGTAATCCGAAACTTTCCATCCGAAATTCGAAATCTAGAGCACGATCACAGGTTTGATCTTCGTTCAACAACTCACACGGTCGCGTATCATCTCGCGTAGTCTCTTGAAATTGCTTAGTCGGTTGCGCGGTTCGTAGGGCGCGTCAGTGTCATTCAGCTCGCTCGAGAACACAGCGATACACGGTGTATCGAGGGGGTTACGAGCAGCGTACCGACTCGTTGGTTGGATTACGAGTGGCTCGAGTCACTCGAGCCAACGCTCTGTTGTTGCGTTACGCGTGCACAGAGTCGAAGAGTCAAAGAGCGAGCGAGAGGGTGGCAAAAGGGTATGAGAAAGAGAGAGTTAGAATCGCGACGGATATACGAGCGTGTAGAGTTGTAGAGCAGAGGGGTGGGCTTCGTGAGTGGTAACGCGTTCGAACGTGTAGATACACACGGTCGCATGCGCTCGCACAGGCTCGCGGCGAGAGTCTGTATCGCGGTAACGCGGAGCGGTTGCTCGAAAGCCACATCGTCGGGCAAACACACGAGCGCCAGGCACTGGCTGTTGGTTGTCGTTCACGCGGCTCTATGTAGTGGAATAGGTGAGGAAGATACGAGGAAAGGTGGGGTCAAAGAGAGCCAGAGGGGCCGCCCGAGCGAGTCTGTTAATTGGACTAATTACAGTAATTACTGAAAGTTTCAGCAGGCTACGAGCGAGCAAGACAGGGAATACGACGGCGTAATACGGCGGCGTAATACGGCACCCCCGGCACGACCGCACCACCGTCGTCGTCGATGGTCTCGCAGTTTGCCTGCATCGTCGCCACCAACACCCCCGAATCAGACACCAACACCTCCACACGCTTCTCACGACGCCCATCGAGCGCCGCCGTGACACGGAGCCGGGTATTAACGATCTCGCATGCGCTCGCATTCTCGCTCGTTCGCGTTCGCGGCCCGTCGAGCGCCCTCGTAAACCTGGATATACGCTTGTTTTCGTATTTAAACCTCCTTCGAAGCCCCCTCGTTTCTATATCGCGACTATATACCGATTTCAACCCCATAGAAATACCAACACCCGTAACCCACTGCTCAGCGGGATCACCGCAGCGCCAGGGTTAGCTTCGATCGAATTAGCGATTATCGTTTGATATCTAGGGGACGATACACCCTTTTGCAAAAGGGTCGATGTATAGAGGAACAGCATCGGTGACCTCTAGGATCGGAACAGGGAAATCGAACCCACGCCACGCTAGCAATCCTGACTGGGTTCGTGTCTTTAATCGATTTATCGTATACATTGAGAGGGGTGGTCGGGTGACTTGTTTTAGGAAGGGGATAAGTGATTCTCGAGGTAGATATTTATTGGAGTGCTTCTGTTTGTCTTCATTGCCCGTCTTTGTGCGCCTGACCCTCTCATTCTGTAATAACATCGAATTTAGAACGAATGATTCGTAAAGTAATTGTCTCTTTATCTTCCAAATTTTCTGCGTTTTTGGAATTAGTGTTGAGGCTTATCTCGGAATAGAACAGAGAGGAACACGTAGATGAATGTATTTTTCTTTCCTTTCCAATCAATTCTCATTGAGAATTATAAGTAAATTATTCTGGCGTGGTACTATAACGTGAATAATAAAGTGATTATCGTATGTTTGATTCTAGCTGGATCTAATGTTTAAATTTAGAGGGTAATTAGTGGGTTTTGGTGATTATTAATTCTTATGTTATATCTATTACTGAATTTGGATATTTCTTCTTTAACTGTAGGTATCTTAAAGTCGCGAAGTATAGATGAATGTATAACAGAAATATATTTAAGTAGGTATAAGTATAGTGTATGCTAGTCTAGATCCGTATGCTGGCAGCGTTACTTTACAATAGGAGTCCGAAGCCTTGGGCATGGGTATAGCATTGGGCAAATAACTATTGGTATTTATATTTACGAAAAACTAACCTTTCTTTAGCCCACCATGCACCATCTATGCATAGCATGTTCCCAGAAAAGACTATACGGCTGACAGGCCCTTCAAATTGATTTACAGCTAAACAATACTCAATGGCTTCGAGGACTACGAAAAGTAAACACTAGAGAAGATGTAGAATTTTCCCAGAAGTGAAAATCACTTCAACAATTAGATACAAAAAACGTAGTAAAATAGAAAGCATGTATACTTTCAACTTCTTATAAAATGAAAATATTATCAATTACATTGTTAAAAGGTTAATGCCTCTTTACTATACGATTAGACACGTATCTGGATCTCTGACCTGTTATCAAGAAAAATCACGAGTATTCTTCATCCCATGCAACTAAGATTCTGACATATTCGATCTCGCTCTATAAAATCAATTCCAAAAACTGTCGGATGCAACGACAGCCAATTAAGCGTAGTTCCGATAAAACGCGACCAAGCAACAATCAACCGCGAAAGAATATATAGTAGTGATACGCCATTAGCTTCCTAGCGTCTTGGTCGTGTGATCGATGCATGGGATGATATTGTAATTTTTTAAATTATTTAATTTGTACTTTACAATTTGTCCAGCTGGATATTTGGTAAATTTTTCTAACTTAATTGCTAAATAACATGGCTACCCCTAGCGGGAAACCATCTTCGAATTTGACTATTTTATTTCTTTAATGAGATCAGTGGGGTGTTTTCTTTCTAATCTTCTTTCTATGAGAGTGGGATGATATCGTAATGGGGATATTTCTGCGGTGGTCGGTGAAAACCGGAAATGGACCGCGCGAATTGAGCACGCCGGTGAAGCGGTGCTCGGGGTGCCGCGATGGAAAGGAATTAATCATAATGGGGTGGGGGGGGGGATTATTTTGACGGTAATTAACGAGTAGACGAGCACTCGGTTTAATCGATAAGCGGGAAATGTTTGGGAGTTGGTATCGGTGATATAACGTGGACATCGAAACGGTCACTCCTCTCTGCCTGCGACGCGTGTTTCGTTTCTCTGTTCGTTTAATTACTTTCCGCGGGGAACGCCGACGAACACTGTGTCTACGATAATTCAACGCTTATCACGGGGCTGAATCGAACGCGAAACGGTTCGTCGACGTCGTATTGTACGTCGGAGTCGCGGGCGTAACCCGGATTCAGCGGAACGGTAGTGAACGCGGTAAAACGCTTACGGTGGACGACATTTTTTATACAACCGTTCCGTGGACGATGAATCGCACATGTATTTACGCGGTGGTAAAATTACTGTGACAGAATTGCAAGCGGTGCGAAAAGGCGGCACGCAAACGCGAGAACGATAGAATATAACGTCTATACCCGGTGCGTTGACAAAATGTATACTGGAACATTGAAATAGCGCGGTTAGCTTTTAAATAATCCGTGCCGCGATTTTCTATTGGATACAGAATCGTGCGTGTCTCTTGAGATATGTTTATAGCTGTACATATTCCTGACTGCGATCCATTTGTACTTCCGTGATATACAATGGCGATATAAAATTAAATAAAGTCGTTTGATCTAACGGATATGTACGCTGTAATCTTTGAAAATATTTCGAACGTTATATCCAACGAAATATATATGGATAGAGATGTACGAAACAAGGTTTGTGTCTTATAGATACGAATTTCGTCTTGTCAGAAAAGATCGACGAATTTGGGTCTACGCGCAAATTACGTGTAGCGGCATATGCGTCTTGGGACGTTTCGATTCGAAGACACCTCACGTAGTTGTTTTGCCACATAGGATTAACACTGTACGATGCACATAACGTAATAAACAAACTCTGAACAAAGCAATTTCGCTACTACGTGCAACCTACAACTAGCGACAAGTTCAAACCTTTCGGTACCCCTCTCGACCAGTATAAATAGACAACCATGTCCTTCAGATACAGTCAGTCAGTACGTCAGTCGTGCGAATCAATATCAGTATCGAGTCAGTCAGTCAGTCGAGGGAATAAGTAAAACGAATCTGTGTAACGAATCAGCATAACAACTAGTATCAGTACCGCATTATCGCGCAATCTTATAACGAGTATCATCAAGCAAGCAACGCTTGCAATTAACTTTGTATTCTACATTTCATAATATCTGTAAATATAGTTAATTGAATTAACTCGTCTCCTTATTACTTTAATCAACAACACGTCCCACCGTCCACTACATACGCATATCAATTATGCAAAATTCGATATTACGATGTAGTAAAATGTTCGCACAACTTAAAAAGAAGGACAGCTAAGAAGAAGGAAAAGAAATAGAAAATTTTTCAGTAGACCAATTCATCGACAAGCTGAAAGTTCTATTCATCCATTGCTGTTGGGATATCCTGGAAAAAGCCCGGGGATGATCCCCAAGGGTTTCACGCCTCGTCAAAAGAAATCTACTAAAATTACAAAAATCCAAGCAGCAGCCCCTGTATTGTAACAGGCTCGTCTACAACACAATAACATTGATCTAAATCAAACCGGTAGTCTGGCGTGGCATCCCCGGCGTACAAAAACGGCCGGATACAAAGGGCGAAGCAGAGGGAAAAAGCAGACGTACAAACAAACCCTATCTATCGGAGCGAAGCGTCGAAAAATACGCGTGGAGGAGCCGGTTCCTCTCCACGGCCCGGCCGTCTATCCTCGCGGAATTTCGATAAGCGCGATTCGATATCCTGTCGTTTGTAGAGCGCGATGCCGAACAATCCTATCCCTGCTGTGCTGGTAATACACGGGAGGCCACGCTTGTTATTTTTCCGGAGGATCTGTCAAGAGGGCGGAAACAGGAGCGAGCAAGAGCGAACGAGTGAACAAGCGGGCTTGTGTGGAGAGAAAAATGGGTGGAAAAAGCAGCGAGGGGTGGGTGAGAAGAAACGACCGGGAAAGATGTTGTCGGAGCACACGACGCCAGCTCGCAATCTCGTAATATTCCCGTAGGAGAGCGCGATCTCTGAAATCCCCGGAGATTTCAGCGAAATAAAGGTCGGCCCGGCAAAAGGGACGAGCGGAATGGTGATGAAGCCGAGGCGTAACACACAGAGGGATAGAGGAACGAGACCGGGTGTGTATACCACACGGAATGTTCGCGGCCACACGTATATACGTAGCCGCGTTGTTTGAAGCGTCCACACGATTATACGTACAAGGGTACACGTTCGAAGGAAGAAGAGCGGAAGAGGGATGAAGAGGCGGAGAGACGACACGACGTGTGTGCATGCGAGTGTGTGTGCCGGCGAAACTTGTCGGGGCGAGATCAGAAGGTACCGGAGTCGGGGGTGAGTGGCGACGAAGTGGTGTGAGATTAAAAAGAGAAAAGAGCAAGGGATAAAAAGAGGAGCGAGAGCGCGGTGCGATGAGAAAGCCGGGAGCGAGAGAAAGGAAGAAGAAAGAGAAAGAGAGAAAGGAGAGAACAGGGGAAAAAGGAAAGGTTGGTTTGGAGAGGAGCGAAAGAGCGAGCAAACGCGGCTGTTGGAGGGGATTGCGGAATGGCCGAGGTTGCCGGTGCCGTCGTGATAAAAAGTAAATGAGGAACAAAGGTCCCGCCTTTAGCGACCGGGGGGTGGAAAATATAAGGGCGAAAGAAGAGGAGAGAAATAACGGTGGATAGAAGGGCAGAGAGAGAGAGGGTAAAGGTACAGGGAAGAAGGAAACGGGAGTGGCTCCGACCGTCGGCAGACGTGCCGAGAATAATGCCGACGGAATTACACGGCTGGCAGGGAGTAGGTAGTGTGTTGGTGGCGGTAGCTGCGTTAGTGGATCGACGAGGATGGAGGGCAGGAAAATCGAGGAAAATTAATTGATAGAGCCTACACAGGTAATTAAGTTTTCAGAACGCCTCGCCCTTTATTCGTGCCCGCGCCGTTTCTACTTTCCAACCGAACCGCCCTCGACCCTCGTCGCGTCCCTCTTGCCACTTGTGATCCTCTTTTCTCGATCGTTTCTCACCCCTGTCGCTGCTTCCAGACGTTTCTACTTCAGTTTAGATACTACCATGCGCCACCCTTCGTCCACCCCTGATCTTTCTTTTTTTTTCTTTTTGCCGCCTCCTTTCTCGTCTTCGTCGCCTCGATAAATCATGGGCCGTTCATGAACGGTGCTCGATCGAACGACTCTCTGTGGATTTTTATTGCTTCCCGAGTCGCGATTTATTTCACTTCGTTACGCCGATATCGAAAGTTGTTTGCCGCCCTCCGACCGTGCCGACCTCCGAGGCAGATAGGTCGAATCCGGGCGAGAACGTAAAAATCTCGCACGTTCGACGCCCACGCGACTATTCTTCCCGATGGTAATCTGCGAACGAGATGGAGGAAAAGGGAGGAACGTTATTCCGACCGCGCGAACCATTCGGATGGATATATCTTATCTTCATCTTGGTCTACTCCGTGCCGCCTTTCGGCATGCTCGGGGCTACGGTTATAGATCGTGACGGCCCTGTCGATAACACTTTCCGGCTGACTACTCGTCAATGATCTTCCATTTCCGCTTTGCGTGACGCGTGAGTTTGCGCGCCCTGATCTGGGTGCGTCCGCATAATCATTTGCGGCTGGCCGTGCGTTTATGCGTGCGTTTATAGGTCGTGTCAAAAGTCAAGGGTTACGTATCACGGACTAGGAACATGTACAGTGGCTCGCGAGAATATTTTTGTACACGTATCGTAAAAATCTTTTATGTATGTGTATTAGGTAAGAGATTTTCATATTTCATTAGGATTGTAATGAATAATGAGACACGAATGGCATGATTATATTAAAGATTATATTAAAACATGACGTTAAAAGATGGTCTTGAATATCCAGGCTTATTCATTTAATATATAATCGAACGTTTAGAATGTTAGTTTTGCTTGTGATCTCTGCGAAATACATACTTGCACAAAATATCTTGTAATTTCTATGTATGAGTGTAGATTTCCAGATTTCTTTGAAAGTTTACCGACATAATTATGTTAGCCAAGTCTTGTTACATTGCTGATGAAATTTCAAAATGTTTCGTATAATACGCGTAATACGTTCGTGAAAGGTGTCTACGAGTATTCGAATAATTTCACCAGCCACTGCACATAAAGTTGCTAGTGGATAGAAAGATTTTCATCTAACAAGCGTCATGATTCCTTGTCACCATCGATGATGCACGTAGCAAATCAGCGTACTCTTGCACAGATAATCATACATCATCGTCAGCCGTACAGTTATCCGTGTATCGAGGTGTCAGTCACGGTTCGTATATCGCGATAAGTGAATGTGGAACAAGATGATGGTAGTTTTACAAGTTCTAAAATTTACGGTAGAATTAGACAGGAGCGGTTTTATGCCAAACTTTAAGGTCCGTTTTATCGTTTACGTTATTATAGCACTAAAACTTTGATCGACATCGTAAATCCGATTTTGAAATTGTAAAACAACGGAACAATGGCGGAATTGCGTTAAACTATTGCTTTATAATTGGTAATTCGATGTTTTATATTCTTCTTTCTCAAATTATCATCGTGAAACATTTGAATGGTCGTTTAAAAGGTATCTTTATTGTACGCTATATGATGACATAACATTACGTTAATATATAATCAACTGTTTCTTTCGTGCGAAAATATTTCGTCAAGCGAAAACAACAAAACGAACCAAAGGAAGTATAAAATCACAAATAACATATTCGTTGTTAAATTATTATAAAATCTATTTCTGATCTTCTTGGTCGTTTTCCTAAACAATGTTGTTATTTAAAACGCAAGTAACACTACTACACAAAGTATCATCGTTAAAAATCCGGTAATCATGTTCCATTTAAATAATATACGCGTCGATATCAACGAAAAATATTAACAACGTTGCTGGAAAGAATATCCGCAAATGATTCATTCCCGGCCGAAAGCCAGATCTTCCTCGAAAAGAAACTTGCAACGAAGCAAAATCGAAAACGAAAAACCGAGTTCCATCGTCGATCGTAATTTACATCACGTCTGAAACGCGTTGTAGATCACGCGGACGCACCATCGTCCGCATACGTTGCACGGGTGCAAACGAGTTATACCAATTTGCCAATAATTGTTGCAGTTATGTTAATTCTCAATCAGTGGCGCCGCTCGGTTCGCATTCTCGCATGCGTGTCATGCAAATTCGCCGTATACAGCATCCATCGGAGAGCGAGAAAAACAAAACTATACAGGGGAGAGAAGAGGAAAATGATAAAACGAGACGAAGCGATATAACGAACGGAGATGTGATTAGGAACAAGAGACAAAGACAGTGAAACGAACCGACAAAGACACAACTATATGTATGTATATAGAGAGAATCGGACAATCGTGTATCAACGATTAAAGCAAACCCACCGGCGACGTTGATTATGGTCTGGCAGATTGATTTATCGCGTTTGCCGGAGCAGACCGCGTCCCGATCGCATCCCCTCGTTTCCGCTCCAAGATTTCGACCGGAGGAACATGGTCGATGCGACGACGATACCCGCGAAAAATCTTATAGGAAGCTTTATAGGCGTTTTACGGGCACGATTCAGTTCGCGCGAAAGGAGACGTACTACCGCGGCAAGCTGCCAATAGCAGAAGAATACTAACGGTCGGGATAATATCCGACGTCGTGGAAAATTCAGACGTCGAAGGAACTTAAGCGGAGAAATTTACGAGCCAGTAGTTGGCCGTCGTATTTCGAGTCGGTCGTCGTCCCTCGAGCACTCGAACGTCTCCTATGAAATTTTCGGATATCGCAGCCCCGCCTGCTTCGTTTGCTCGTGGTTACTCGTGTCTCTCCTATTCAAGATGAAATCTGGGATATTTCTAACTGACCGATGATATCGAAGGAAAATCGGATTGCTACGATTGCAAGATTTGAGAGAATAGTTCTTGGATATGTGTCGGGAATATCGACGCGTTTTGTAGCTGTTCGAAGTTTGTTTTCTGTCCGGTGGGGATTGCGAAGACCAGTGATAGAAAGATACACTGGTCGAGACAAGTGCAGAATGTTTCAATGTGAAATTTTCGTTTTTATATCTTTCTTTTTTTTTCTTTTTTTTTTGTAAAAATATGTAATTATATGGAAAACAGTATATATTACTGGGAAAAGATACGAGCGTGTTTTTTCAGGAAGTATTTTAAATTTTAGCGCTTTGAACTTTCGCTCGGTGGACTAATTATTTTATTTTGTATGATCGAGAGAGAAACAGCTTTTATACATATATTTAAAATAGATTGCTAAATTAAATTCATGAATAAGCGGAATAAAAAAGTAAATGAACTGAATTGGAGTAGAAAAGAGAAATTTCAGCCATGCGTGACAAAAGCTAAATTACCTGACAGATTCATAAAAATAGAAATTGTTTCTGCCATAATTATATATATATATCGAGCATTCTCTTTTTAAAAAATCATGAACAAACATGTCGTAAATAAAGGTCTATATCCGTTTCATTAATGACAGTTTATATAGTAATTACTATCTATTTAGAATTAGAATTTAGCAATATCGATTAAACGGAATAGTTTGTGGTAAAATTGGCTTAATTTAAACCGCAATTATACCTAGACAATCCGATTCAGCAGTCTACGCACAGTGACAATTGCTATCAATCTTCTCGTTTATCCATTCGTACCTTTATGCAGTTGCACGTGATTGTGTAGTTGCCTTTAAACATATTCAACTTTTCATTAGCATTGCCGCTAATCCCGAGCTTCGACAAACCATGCAGAAAACCTGTATAACTGCATGCAACAGTAACTACATCTGTTCAGTAGCCACAAGGGGAGCAAGTACAAATAACCTAACCCCTATTGAATCTACCCCTTCGTTTGTCCCACCTGATTGCGAGCCGCAACGATGACAAATCATTCGCAAATATGATATTTGAAACAGCGAATTTTGTACATTGAAACGAAAAGTGTTGAGAAAGAGATCGAAAAATAAGAAGATGGATCTGGGGATTTGTACGACTCTACCATTATTATAGATCTTAGGCAATCCACTTACGAATCGAGTTTACGCCAAGTATTGATAGATCGTTTCATTTTCAGTGTATTTTAGATGAATCCATACCATCGAATTCTATGTTTCAACGTTATGATTCTAAACGAATGATACTGTATCTTCCACTTAGAATAGGTTTATGAAATTTAATGGCATTAAGATATTTGTAACATTATGATAAACTATCGCTTGATAAGAAAACAAAAATCCACAAAACGACGGAGCTTTTTCACAGGGGATCGATAAGACAATTCCCGGTTTCCAAGGGTCGCATCAATTCCCAAGATATCGTGACAGAACGACAAAAGAAGGGATAGAAAAAGACGTCGAAACGAGAAGTCTCGTAATGCTCGTTGGTTTCGCGATTCCCCATCCCACCGTGTTCTTCGCTGTGTGTTCTCCTAGCTGGCAATCCACGACTCTCCAGTCGGGCCTGGAATATCCAGGTTTACTCCCCCATAA
This sequence comes from Bombus affinis, assembly GCF_024516045.1. Classification (NCBI taxonomy): domain Eukaryota; kingdom Metazoa; phylum Arthropoda; class Insecta; order Hymenoptera; family Apidae; genus Bombus; species Bombus affinis. Next base: position 4,548,770 of record NC_066347.1, on the reverse strand, counting down.
AAGTTTCATAGCCCCGTTGGCATATTCCACGTCCACACGTCGTTAATTTTAGAGAGCGCGGGGCGACACGCTTTATTTTTATCGACTGACCTCAACACGATCGTTAAACCCCTCCCATAGAAAGCAAGCGGGGCGAGTGCTCGGTCGTTTTTCCAACTTCTATCGGTTTCGTGACGAGGGAGGAACGAACGAGGAGCAAGAGACGACCATGACGGAAAACATGACAGGGCCAGTTCGTCGCGTCGAAACGCCACCACCGGACCTGAAACTGTTTCCGCTTTGGCGAGCTCGTTAATGCGAGGATATTATCTAGCAAATTAAATTACTCGCGATTGGGCAGTCGCATTATTTAACGAGAACTTATTAAACGGAGCTCGGGGCGTGCGCGCGCGCGCCTAGCAAGATACCACGAGATCGCGTTATAGAGCGCGAACGGTAAATTAAACAGTTCCGCCGGCTTATTCGCGGGCCCTCTCGCCTCCAACGAAACAATCGCGCGACCCGTTCGGTCTATTTGCATAATTACGCGCGTCCGTAGGAACTCGGTTGAGTCCTGCGTCAAATTAATGGCCGTTGCACACCGTGCGGAAATTCATTTTCGAAGAAGCTCCGTGCCGTACGATAAACAGGACCTCGGATCACGATAATTACCGCCACCAGCAGCTACCTCTGTTACCTGCGGCCTGCGTTCTACCAGTTCCAGTAGTAGTACACGTATTTATTTGTCGCGCGGCATCGAGCAATTAAACGTTAAAATGATAACCGACCGAGCCAGTCGTCGCTTGTAATTACGACCATTTGCATAGGCTGGGAACTTATCGCCGTATCGCGGTGTCGTTAACGATCCTATCTTCCCTTCCACCTGTGAAATCCTCGGTTCCGCTCGTCGAGCGCGAAAAACATCGAACAAAGCGTCAGATAAAACGAACGAAAGAATATATCTTTATACACGGACATACACCAGAAGAAGAATAAAAATGACCGGAATGTCAATACACGTATATAATCGGGTACAAAAAAAAAAAAAAGAAACAAAAAGAGAAACAGCAAACGATATACGTACGTAGGTGAGAATTTTTGTTTGTCGTTGGAAAGCTCATAACACGACAGCGGAAACCACGCTGTAACCGACGGACATGATCAAAGGACGGACGGCAATGACGACGAGGTCGACGACAACAACAACGAGCAGGACAACGAGGACGACGACGAGCAGGATGGATCGTCGACAGGGGATGATCGCGATTCACTCGGTTGACGTGGACGTCGATGGTGGGCGTGTCGGCCGTGGGATGGCAACGTGTCAATTTCGAGGAAACAGGTGCTCGACGCCTCTGTGACAGCATGTTCGAGTTGTGCGCGGGGTGATCCAGCTAACGGCAGCCCTCTCGCGCGCGAGAGAGAACCGACGGCCTGCCACTGTATACCGTGTGCAACCAGCGTTTCCGTGTGGCTCGTCTGTTCCCGTGTGTTCGTCGTGTACACCACTGTTCCACGCCTGCCTGTGTACGTATGCCGCGTACGTGTATGTACGTGTATGTTAGCCTGATACGTGCGTGTAAGCCCGTCAGGACCGATGGAAGGGAGTAACACGAGATCGCGTGTTGAACATACACACATTTAACGCCGCGCTCAGCGGCGGGCTTGGACGGGGGTAATGTCGGCTTGCCGGATGTTGGCAAGGGTTGGTAATAGGCCACCGCCATCCCTACCCAGCTTCCACGCTTACGGGTTTCTCGTTGCTACGGCGAGCAGAGCAACCCCACTCCGCGCCCGCGTGATTGTATCAACAGCCTCATCAGGCTCATCCACCCCTCTCACCCCGTCACTCTCTACTAACCCCTACCTATAACCTACTACTCTGTCTCTGCGCAGCTAACGCGACTCTCGACCGCCACCTACTTCTCCGCCACCCTCGACCCTGGAATTTAACCTCCGTGAACACCGACAGTCAGCCAGCCAGCCAACCAGCAAACCAACTACGTCGCACGACGATTATTAATTACTGTCAAGCTAGCCGCCTTCGTGGCAAGGATCGTTGCTAGACCCGACGACCCTCCACGTTGGATAATGAACTTCGGCCTGGTTTCCAAGATACCAACGAGAACGGGACGGAGTGCAAGGGCTCCGTTAAGACGCCGGTGCTTTTCGGACGTCACGATGTATACAGTCGAAGCGTTTAAAATCTTTACGAGCTCTCGTTTCCGTCTCTTTTCTCGAGTATTTTGTTGGATCTGTTCGTGGATCGTTGTCCAGGCACTTTCGAGTTAATCACCGTGAAACGACTCTATTCAGGGCTTGATACGACGGGCATAATAATTTATCAATTCACGATCCCAGCTCGTGTAATAAAAATTCAACGACTACATAAGAAGCTAGATTTACATGGAGAGGAATTTAAACCACCCTTTAAACGTTTCATCTTTGTTGCCATCCCGAATTCCTCGAAACCCCAGCCACTGGCCATCTATTTTTCAAACTACTAAATAATCGACGTTCCCGAAAGCCAGTGTTTACCCTTTCTTTTTCTTTCTATACAAGCGCAACCAGCTACATTTTACGACATTGTACGTTTCGTGCGACCGACGCCTAACAAGATCCGTGCACGGAACCTGCGGGCGCATCCGCGGCTCCGAGGAAAAAAGTTTCAACTACCTGGGCTCGTGCGAACGCGGATGATGATCCACGATAGGCAGTGGCTCGCGGACCGGTAGCCATAAAGCCGATGCCGCGATAAGACGTATAAAGGTCGGAATTAAAAATTCATTGGAACACGCGAGCGGTACGGCTCGGCGCGATTTCGATCGCGGAAAGTGCACGGCAGCGTCTGCCTTACGGCTTACGTGGCGTCACTATGGAATTAAGAAAACATGACTCGACCCCTCATTCCATTTAATGCGATTGCTCGCAGGCCAACAAGGACGGATTCGCCGAAGGGCGCAGTACGAACGAAGGGTGTGTATCATAGGGAGAGGAGATAGGCGGGGGCACGTGTTTGCGGATGCGGCCTAGGGGTTGAAGGAGGTAATGGATACGTGAACTCGTCGTGCTATACATTTGATTTTCAAGGGGCTTCTCCCCCAGCGCTAGGGGAGCGCTCCAAACGGCTGGAGATTCACTTTCTACTTTATATGGACGGTGACTCGCGCGAACTGTTCCCTCGTCGGACTTGCTCTTTTTTTTCTCTTTCTTTTTTCTTTATACTTGCATGACGCGTGCAATTTGGACGGAAGTGTTTCTCGAGAAGCGAAGGGGAAACCGATGGATGTTGGATCGACAAAAGTACGATACTTCGTAAAATTATAGAGCTGTCCAAAATGCTACTTGACGATATTGCAAGACGTCTGAGAAATAACTAATCGTAGGTCGTTCGTGTGGGAATACAACTAGTAGCATAGGGACTTTGTCTAACAAAAGGCGGAACGACATAATATTTAATCCTCTAATAAGATTCTTTCCTTAAGGTTAATAAAGTAAATTTCTTTTTGTCAATTCCAGATGCGATCTTTGACGTGCTGTTTTTCAAATGTTCATACAAATTACAGTGAAAATAATAATAATCAAATTATTTCCCGTTTCACCGGGCCATTACCCCATTTATTCACCATATAAAATATTACAAACTCGCGGGAAAACATGAGGGAACATAATCTACTAGGAATAATCAGCCCGCGAATCAGGGGGAATACACGTACGCAATCAATCCCCCGAAGTGGAGTGGAAAAATCAATTAGAAGAATGCTGGATACAGACGGGCGCTCGTATAAGCGCGCTCACGTGGCCCTCATTAACGGCCGAGATCCATTAAAATAATTAATTAAAGTAATGCAACGAATCGGCCGACCGATTCGGTAAACATCAGGGAAATTAATATCAAATGTAAATATTACAACGCTCGCGGCCCGTGCAGGCTCGAGCACGTACTCTCCAGCCCCTCCGCGATCTCGCTGAATTTTATTGCGCCCGGATCGAACATTCCTTCTACCCAACCGCAGATATGTATTTCAATCAACTATACGCGCCACTATATGCAAGGGAGGGAGCTCGATGAACGTCGCCCCTGAAAAGCGGAAATGGCCGCCGCGCGACAAATTGCCCGACGATTGGCCCTGCTGGCACGAGGGTGGTTCGTCCGCGCGGACACCGGCAAGCTTCGAGGTTCTCGCCAGCCTTTCCGTGTCTCGATTCATTAATTTCCACGGCAGGCATAATCGACCCCACGAAGGCATAATATGGCCCCACAAAGGCGAAAGAAAAACAGGTGGAGGCGGACAGCGGGGAAACGAGTGTACTGGCTGATGCAGAAAGGGGACGAGGGTGGAAAAGGCGAGCGCTACCCTCGAAATCGGCGACACCCTCGATGGGAATCCGGCACGAGCAACTGATAATTAACGGTAAATTACTTTTCTGAACGGGGTATTAAGCAACGGTTCCTTGTTGATCCCTGCCGGTGTCGGGCTCACCCTCTGGCCCGGCTAATAAGCGCCGCGAACTTTAATTAAAAAGTAAACTGCCGATCCTGCAGGGAGGGACGCGTCGCGATAATTTCTTCCGATTACCGTGCTTGTGCCACCGATATTCGCGATAGATCGATGAACATTATACGCACGTTTAATTATTGTTTAGGATTTTTGCATATGAAAATACGTATATTGTAAATGCAAGGAATTTCGTATACGTTTGTCAATTATTTTATCATTTCACTAACTGATAATCTTTTTCTATAGAAATTTTGTAGATCATTTTTAATGACCTTTTGCAGAGTATCTATACGAACGTAAGTTTATCTTCTTCGTTGCATTCTGTATTTTTTCATACTAAAATATAATTGCCGTAGGTATAATTATCGAACGAGATACGGTGAGATTATAAGAACGTGTATTAAGGTATTTGTTTTATTTTAATACTATAAAAGAGAATGAAGAAACACTAGTTAAGAGAAAGATTCAATCCCCAGAATTGAACAAAACATGTTCATCAACAAATAATGATATTTGCAAATTAAATATTAAAAGCAAACGATATCCAGACGCCAAGAGTTCAATAGAAGACTTGAACCGGAGAAGGTACCGAGCTATTTGTTTCGATGAAATAAGTCAAGCTTTTCCGGACGATAATTTGCCTCGTTAATTCGATATCGACTCGTAGACCCGTGAAAAAAATGGTACGGAGGAAAATGAAATATATCGTACGAATCTCGATAAATCTGGCCAATGAAACGATTTCACGGTTCTGTTGGTTCGTGCGTGCGTACGCGTGTCTACGCGTATTTACCCTAACGCTTCCTTTCCCTTTATTCTTTTTTTTTATTACACGAATCCGCGTTTACTGGAATGAACCGTATACCTCGTGGGGAGTGTATTATTGCGACGCCTCTACCGATAGAACGATGCAGACCTGCCGCCGACAATATTGAGTAATTCAGCCGTTTCGAGGCATGTCCTTAAATTTTACGAGATCGCGCGCGGTCCGCGTTTCGCATTAAATTGAAATCGCCCGACTGAATTAATTCGATCGGTTTGAGTGGATTCCACGCTTGTCGTGTCGATAACGGCGGAAAAACGAGCTCGTCGAACGTAAAAGGCTCTCGTTAATGAACGTTCACGGGAACGCAATAAAACGCGGGTATTCGACGGGAAAGGAAGAAATGAAAATAAAAAAAAAAAAAAAGAAAGGAAGGAGAGAGTACGATTTAAAAGAAGAGATAAAAGTATTCATGACAAGAAGTAAAAAAACGGGAAGACGAAGTTTTTCCACCGAAAAGGGAAGATCGGTGTCCGGCTCGTAAATCGTTGAACAACCGCGATCCGAGCGCAATATTTTGCCACGAAATTCCGAGCGTTCGCCGTTGCCAGAGCGAGCGCAACTTCCGCCGCCTCGTTCGTCCGTTTCCTATTTACTTTTACAATAGCTGGCAGGCGAGCGAGTGTTTTATCGCGACAAGTATCCGTCGTGCACGACATTCCGATCGATCGATACCATATCGAACGAAAATTCTTCTGAATAATTCACCGTTCGTATCAGGCTTGCGCGCCAGCTGCCCCGACTCTCTAACGGCGAATTGTTTCTCGTAAATGCACGAATGGAGCCAGTGGCTGGATTCCCAAACACGAATATAAAGCGGAAACGAAGGAGGGAGAAAGAAAGAGATAGAAATCGCGCAGGGTGAAAGAAAAAGGAGCGCCGAGATTCCTCGCTACCTGTGATTTATTTTCCACCTAGACTGTACTTTCCCTCGTCCTCCAGCCCGCACTTTGGCACTATGGTGCACGAGGTAATGAAGTGGCAACACGGCGTTTCCAGGGGTCGAGAACGGGGGTGAGATTGATACCTCCAGTCACGTCGGTCGGTGAGGAGGTGAGGTGTCGAGAAACCGGATCGACGACGCAGGGGTGCAAAGTAGAAGGAGGAGACTGTTGGCAGGAAGAGGTAGAGTTAGAGGCAAGAGACGAGAAGAAAGAGAGAGAGAGAAAGAGAAAGAGAGAGAGAGAGAGAGAGGAAGAGACGTGAGAAGGAGGGTTGAAGGAGGTATGCGAGCAGGGTGGGGCCAGAGGTGATTCGCAAGAAAGGCTCGAGGGTGGCTTTGCTCTCGTCGAGGGTTGGAAACGTTTCGCTCGGTTAGATACGCCGTATCTCACCGCGCCTGGTGGCTGCCATGACTTCCGCGCACTAATTAAAGAAATTAGGAAGGGAGAGATAAATTTTTGTGTGCCAACCCCTGCCGTCCTGGACCGAACGTCCCGCTCCGGAGACACCGCGGAAAGAGAGACGGCTCTTCTTTATTGCCGTTAACCTAATTGAAACGAGTGGCGCCGCGAGAAAGGGAGTCGAATCGGATGAAGATCCAATCGCGCCGGGAATGTACGAAGAGATCCGCTCTCGTGTTTTTATCCGTTTTATCTTTACGCTTCTTCCTCTCCTTATTCCCCTTTCTTTCTCGCTTTTTTCGTCATCGTTTTTTCCCTCGGTCTTCTTTTTTCTTTCTTTATTTTCTTGCCCTTTTGATCCTCTTCGTTTCGATAACGATCCCAGCTCCGATCTCCAATTATGACGAACGGCGGCTCGTCGAGGGTATAATTAATCATAATGAACCGGCTTTCGTGCTAATTGCCCCGTGTTATCTACTTGGAGAGCGTCAAAAGAGCGTAAAGAAACGATAAAGAACGACGAGTTGAATCATCAGCCCGTATCACAAGAGATCGGTAACTTAGGTTCATGTTTTGTTTCGAACGCTTTAGCGCGAGAACACCCTGTCTAGCCGGACTGTACGGAGGATCCACACAGATTTCGGATACCTAATTAGTTTATCTGGGAATAATCTTGTACAGTTAACGCGGCGCCAACGCAGACGGAGAGAGACGTAGAGAAAGCAGAGTAGCAAGCGAGAGCAACCCTCGTCTAACTAAATTCTAATTAAGCGACCCTCCTGGAGAAACTGCTCGCCCTCCTCTTGTACACGCCTTTGCTTACGTGTTATGTCTGCGAAGTATATCCGCTATCTACAGTCTGCGATGTAATCCATGCGCCGGTATAAACTGAATAACAGATGAAGGAACTTGTACCTAATCGTTAGGAGGAAAAGTTTCTCAATTATAGGAACCGGCGAGATTTATTCTACCGCCATCCTTCTGAAATATGTATAACGGGAAGGCAACTATTAACGTTTGACGATCTCTTTCAGAACTTCTTTTGAGAACATCTTTTTCAGAACGCTTACAAGCCTTCGGGCGATATTACGATCCATGTTATTTTTCAATGAATCTTTCCAATACGTTGTTCTACTTTTTCATTGAATTTCACGTTGTTATTCTTCAAACAATTTCATCTAAAAGAAGCCAAAAGTATTTTCAAAACGTTACAATTTAATATATTTTTTGCTCGAGCAACTGGAGCAGCGTAAATGTTTTATACCCATCCTTTGAACCAAGCACTTTTCTATAGACGAAAGAAATAATAAAGATCGCAATTCTATCGTCTTTTACGTTTTCCGTAGCCGCGAAAAAACTCCTTGTCACCGAAGCGAAGCGAAAAGAATTTCGCAAATCTCGTCGATTCAACGAAAAATGAAAAAAAGAGACCTATACTAACAACGAACCATGGTGGAAAGAGTATTCTAGAAACAATTAAAGAATCATTCCCACAGGCAAGACGTATTTTTCCGCGACGAGGCCGTTGTTCGTGGTTCCCTTCTTTTTTTATTAATATTTCAAGCATCGCCGACGTCGCTGAGCCGCATTTAGGCGGGAGTGCTCGAACTTGACGAGTTCGAAGCTTGAAAACTTGTGGAGGGTTGGGAGTTGAGGGCGGAAGCGCGGACGCGAGGGGGGCACCACGGCCGCAAATGAATTTTTTCCGAGCAAACGAATCCTCGAGTGCACTCGACGCGGCTGCCTACACATAATGCCAAGCACCCTTCCGTTCTGAAGAGGATGTTAAAGGACTCTAGAACGTGACAATGGCAGCCGCGGTGATTCGCAGTAGCGGCAATCATTGCTTCCTAACGTGTATCGCATCGAGTGGCTGCGATCCGCTCGAAACCGTATCGGTTCCACATTTTCCCCTTTCTTTTTCCTTTCATTTTTGCTCCGCTATTTTTTCGTTGCGTGAAACGTGATTATTATTTCGTAATGTAACAAAGGTGTCTGATTTTTTGAGATTTTCAGTTTTACGGTGAAGTCATTCGGAACTTACGTTTTCTTCTTAATTTCGAATCTTTTCGAATTCGATTTGTCGAGATGATTCTCGTCACAATTCATAGATATATTTAATTTTGCAGACATTATGACGAATGCTACGGATGTTACAGATTCATCAATAAAGAATTTTCACTACTTTATTTATCGTTGATAATCTACAATAGTTAGTGGATGATACTTCTTTCATTTCTTACATTCTTTTTGCAAATAATATATACTACCGTACGTAATTAATCAAACATCATTAAAAGTAAACGAATATTGTTTGAATAATTCCGATTTCAAACGCGTACAATTTCTAATCAATAATATAATGGATGAAAAATGTGTGCACTGTTCCAATAATGAATCGCATGTACTGTATTAACAATAGCAAGGAATTCGTATTTAGCTTTAATAATATAAATGAAATAAAGATTTGAATTGTTGAGGTTGACTGATAGAGGAACGAGTGGATGAATTTGTAATAGAAAAATATATTGAAATAAGTATAGGTATATGTACAGGTATAGTGTATGCTGATCCAGATCTAACAGTGTTACAATACAATAGGAAGAAGTTATGATAGGGAGCATATTCATATATTTCTAGCAAAGAACATTAAGAAAAAGTTAACTTTGGTGTGTGGCTGTAGCTGAAGGTTACAAGAAACAGCAATAGAAATCTACTTATCACTCTTTTGTTTCTAGACCTTGTAATCCAAAACATAATTTATGTTCAAGGGCACAATAATATAGACCTCTCCTTTTGAACTTTTTCACTAAATTCTATTCTCTTCGTAACAGCGGTCTCCAGATCATTGATATACAAAAGAAAAGGTGTAGAGTTTTTCTTGAAGTAGTTACTTCAACATGAATAATTGCGAGAAATATCGTGTGTCTATTGAGACATTTATCTCTCGCTAATCGAATATATACATGTTGTTTCTATACAAAAATTACAATAGCATTATAGCACAGATTTATTCTTCAAGCACGCTACAGCTAGATGTGAAACCCAACTCTAACCCCAAATTTTTCAACGTTAACAACACCTTTGTTAACATGAAACTTGTTCTGCGACGTTTCAATTTCAACCATTTCATTTTATTTGTCGTGCAATTTTAATCGACACCTGATTCAATGTAACGAACCAGTAAGACGCGAGAAAATGCACCGTGGAAATTTCTCGTAGAAATCGCGGCACGCTATTTGGCAACGTATTTGAGAAGGAAAATTAAAAACAAACAACGCAGACACGGCTGTGTGTACTTGCACATCAATTTCGAGCTGATTCGGCCGCGCGCTGCGCAATAACTCTCTGGGTAGATACAAATTGCTATCGAACGCGTATCAGTTCACCGCCCTCGATCATTTGACTAACAATAAACCATCAGGCACGAAGTGTCCGCGATATTTGATCCTTTTCTCGCGGGCCGTTGCAACCAACGCAAAATAAATAACAGCTGTTTTGTTGGCCGCTCACTGCAATATTCCGATCTTATCGCTTATCAAATTATCGAATTTAAACGAAAATATTAAAACAAAAAAAAAACGAAAAATAAAACGGAACGATGTTTGGCGAAAAAACAAGATTTCGCGATTTTCCACATTGATTGGACTTTATCAGTATTTGATTTATAACGTAACGTATACGTTAAATGTAAAAGAAATTCTTCAAATTATGATTCGCTGATGTGTAATCAGCTGCGCTTCGTTATTGCGCGGATATTGTCTCGACTTTGTTACTTCTTATCTTTTCCTTCGATATATTTACGAACGAGTAACTGTGTTTGAAAGTGCTTTCCTCTTTAACTACTTTATACGTGTATTATGATAATAATAATAATAATATTATTATCTCAAATACCGCATGTGCTAAACGTTAAAAATCCGCTTTGTACCTACAATATCCATAAAGCCCATTTCCAACCTTTGCTATCACGCACAAATCAATTATCCAAAGTATCTACTTCTACCACAATATCGTTATCCACTCACATCAGCATTAACATCCCCAAATTACAATCGAAGGGCTTAATGAGACTGTAATACAAGTGCATATTTTTCCAAAAACCAAAAGCGTAACTACATAGAACAATACATAGAATCGATATTCGAACAATCACAAGTATGTCATCAATATCAACATTTGATTTTACCCGGCCATATTCTCAATATAAAAATTGACTCACTTATAGCGCTTTTCCTCTAAATCTTTCTATATTATTCGACAGTAATACTCTCGCCGTATATCAACCTATATACATAACCTACATCGCAGTTCTATGAGCTTCATCCTTCTCTCGCTCAAAAGGCTGTAGAACGTCGACAAATCGGAAGTGCGCGAGAGTTATCGCGTCTTCGGCGGTCCCAGGATATCCACAGATTCCAGGGATTCTGGCGCGCGCAACGCGTGCCGCGTAGCGAAGCGATTTTCGCATATTACCCGTCGCTTGGAATCCATCGAGTTTCGACGAACCGCAAAAATCCCGGACCCCCCAAGTCGAATCTAACCCCGGTAAATCCATCCCGTGCTCGAATTCCCAACATCGTTCGCTCGTACACGATACTCTGACGCAACCCAGAAACCTGGCGAACGACAAAAACGATCGGTTGATTTCATCGAGTGTTGCAAACGTAAAAAGATCGCTTTCGATAAAGCCTGGAAACTTCCGGACCTCCCTTGGGATCGATTTCACGGCGAGTCTCTCGAATCTTCGCCTCGAATCGTCGCCTTTCATCCTCTACACAGGGCATTAAAAAAAAAGGACGAACGACAAAATAACGAGAATGTCGAGATGTATTTTTCAAAATGTGAATAATTTAGTTTTAGAATTAAAAGATACATTGGTAAAGACACATTGGTAAATCGAATTCGAGAATCACTTGAATCTTTGTTTCACTCGCATAATTCACGTTTCTCGTTCTGAAGCGAACGAATGAAATTAAATGAAGATCATAGAGAACGCAATAATTAATTTTACGACTCAAACGTTTCATTATCAGTTCCATATTACGGTAACCAAAAACTGTTGTGTATTATGAAACATTTCAAAAATATTGATTGTTATAATGTATTAATATAAATGCTTTTATAAGAAATTGAAATATTGAGAAATATACGTAACGAGCGTGATATTCCAAGATATAAAATATATCCAAAACAGAGTACTGAGTATAACATTTAAACTGTACAAAAATGTCTCTATGTATATAGGTTTCGTCTCTAGTTACATTCATAAAAATTATATTAAGACGATAACTTCATGATAGAAAGATAAGATAACTACGTACAATAAAACGCTATGATAAACATCCACTTTCCCTTTAACACCCTGTGTCTCTCTCCATTCTCTTTGTCTACTGATCTTCTCTTTGTTTGCGCTAGGTTACACCACGGTTTCAAAGTTCACTGAATTTCACGGCGAATTGAAATATTCATATACAGGGGCGGAAGCTCGCGAACCACCATCGCGTCAAAGATTCGAAGGGCACACCACGTGCCACCCTCTAATATGGTCGACCACGCGCAGACACGTGTGCGCAACACGGATAAAGACATGCATATGCAGCCTCTCGATATACACATATACTCGTCTATACGTCGGCTGGATTTGCATGTTATTTCGAAATCCGGAAATACGGGACACGGCAGCGATTTCCATGGGTCCCGTGTGGCCCTCACGAGGACTCACAGCTTGCACGGATGCCGAACCCGCAGGATTCCCTGCCTCGGGAGACTGTTAACAAGAACGGGACCGAATGTGGAGATACCGAGCTTTTGGGCGCTTCGAGAAATTGAGGTCTTTGCGAGATGCTTGGAAGGCGTTGGATGACGTCGTAAATAATTCGACGGTTACTTAACGCTTTATTAGCGAAAGTCGCGTATGCCTGGAATATATTATGCAACGAGCTTTGTGCAATTGATATGGCAGTTTGTACACGTATTAGCGAGGTTATAACGTCGTTTTCTTCGATCAGTTAGTGTTTGGAAAATATCTTACGCGGTGTTAATAGGTTTATTTTTAGAAAGTAAATAGAGTTTGTTGGAAGTTAGATATTCGAATACGTAATTTCCGTCCGCCTCTTATTTTCTTCAGTTTAATTTGTTCCTTGATATGCGATTGATGTAACGATAAGAAGATTAGCACGATGAAACAATAAATAATTAAGCTTGTATATTCTTCTACTAGGAATAACCGAATGAAATTCCTATAAATTCAGGCATAAGATCTTTTTATTTGAAGATTAACGTTTCATCGATTCCATGGTTATTAGCGTCAAAGGCACAAGACTTTCGCATTGTCTTCAAGATTGCTTCGTAGCGTATCAAATTGACATAAAGGACGGTTGAAGGTAAAACGTGAACAGAGTATTCTTTCATTATGTAATACTTATGTGAATACTTAACTGAATTATGTAATACTCTGGATCTGTGACCAATTTCTTATAACGATAACTCCTAATTCTAGAGGTTTTTAAAATATCATTATCTGTATCGTACCCTAACGTTTCCCTCTAAACCAATTTAATATATTATCAAAGAGTTGACGAGATTTGAAATGAACTGTTCGAGCCGAGACAGAGTGCGGGTAGGACATTGCGCAAGCGAGGTCATGCGAATAACGAGCCTTATGATCAAACGATCGGATAAGGGGCGAGCGAGAATTCAAGGCGGGCATTTTAATCATCGATGTAAACGATGTAACGCCTGCGAATTACACGTTTCGCTTGGCCGACCAGGGAAACGCGTTTCGCGCTCGAAATTGCGGACACGCTAGTACGAAAATGAATTCACCCGCGTTACGTAACGATCAACGATGGAGAATACCTTGTACTTTCACGCGCGCGCTTGTCATTATCGTTCCCGCAAATATTAACCTCTTTACTCTCTTCCCCCCATTCTCTCTTTCTCTCTCTCTCTCTCTCTCTCTCTCTCTCTCTCTCTCTCTCTCTCTCTCTCTCTCTCTTTCTCTCACGTACACACACGCACGCGCTCGCTCATTTACTGCTTCTTTCTTCTACCGACTCGATAACGTTTACCAAACGTATTATGGTCTTAAGTAGCGAGATTAGAGGCGAATGCTCAGTGACTCTCATTCGAAAAAGCGTCGTAAAAAAAAAGAAATAAATAAAGAAAGAAATAACAGGAAAGATCGCGTCAGTTTACGACCTGGCTACACGGAATTTCGCCTGTCGCGATTCTAATAAACAGACTTGATTGCGTGTTGCTGCCATATAGGGTGTAGCGATCGAAATCGCAACGATAGCGAATAAGGTGATTTTTTATGAAAAAATAAATTGGACATTTGCCAAGGTTACTTTACACGGTCCTTCGTTTTGGAAAACGGGTTTGGCAAATTGATTCGATGATTTATAGAATTCACGCATGTTTGACTATCAACCAAGTTTCGAGGTGTTCTTATTCGATTTACGATTTGCAAACATCCACGGTATTAATGGCGAGGTTTACACAGTGGATGTTAAAACGCTTTATTCGTTGATTCTGCTACGACTGGTTGAATGCGCAGTCAGTGAGAATGTTAATCTTGGTGAGGGCAAAATTTCGATATTCGAAAAATTGCAATCTCTCTAGTTCAGTTCTATAAATAGAAAACGAGAGGTCTTTGTGTAACTGAAACGCATAAAGATAACAACAGTAACTGCAACTATTATCATTCGGACAAACTTCAGTAAAAGTAAAAGTAGTTTTATTCAAAATTACTTTATAATTTACGTAATTTGTATTTGCAAAATGCAATGAAACTGTACAAAAGATATAAATAAGATAGTCGAAACAAACGACTAGAAGATAAAAGAAAACCATGATACACATAGAACTGAAGTGTAAACGAGAAAATATACGCTTTAACACTAAGCTTAAATATCTTAAATATTTACGATTAAATAATAATACACACGAATGATATGCAAATAGCAATAATACAAATAATTACAAATGCAACCAATTTTTGTAACAATATTTTCAATCAACTGCATGTAATCATTCCCTCCAAAATCCAATATTTACGTCTAACCAAACTTCTTTCCCTCTTTTCCCCGTACCTCCATATAGAAAATAATCCATGAAAATGTCCACAGTGGACAATTTCAGTACACTTACGCTAACTTAAACGCCACTACAGGGCGTTCTCTATGTAGCGTGTATGTAGAACGCAAAACCACCGTCCTTTCTTTGCTTATAACTTAGAACGCAAAGCGTGCGCGTTCCGGTAGATTTGAATTAATGCGCGCGGCGAACGCGAGGCTCGCTAGCCGTGATACGGCGATGAAAAGATTTTCCGTGACCCGTAATGCATTGGCCGCAAACACGGACCAAGACCATAACGGTACAGCGATAATGAGTCATTAATGTGCGAGATACTTGCACGCAGCCGGAGGGAGCTCCGTCCCGTGGAACGCAAGCGCGCGGATTGATTATCTCGCGCTGTTACAGTCACCTGCAGGCGTACACCATGTTTATAACTGCTACGTGACTGGCATACGTGTAAGCATTACGCCAACGGTAATTAGGGACGGCGGAGTGAAGAATTATCCGAGGCAAATATTTATGTCGTCAGCGAAATTCACGGGATCGCGTTTCTTCGACTATCGAGACCCGTGATTCGTTCGCCAGATAGCGAAGAGGCAAAGAGGAAATAAGCGTTTGCGTTGAGCATCGTGCTTACGGTGGAACTTTTTATAAATGCTTATCGCGGTTTATAGAAGTATTTGAACAATTTACTATAGAGAGCTTTCGTGTAGGTATTATGTGTGTTGTATATAAAATATTTCTAAATTTCATCGGTAGTGTAACTATCACGACTATTGGCATAATATATTGGCAAACTTGAAATCTAAAAATGTAGTGTATATAGAAGTTACGAGATATTTATTATTAAATATTATTAAATTATTAAATAGCCGTTTTAAATATATAGTAAATGTGAAAAACAGTCGCACTCAATATTTGGAATTATTAATATAATCGATGATCGACTGTTTATATATATTTTTGTCGTCTCTGCACTGAATATCTTGTAACTTCTGTATACATTTTCAGACTAGTTCCAAAATATATTCATGATAACCGGACATCGTTACAATGGTAATGAAATTTCAAAATGCCTCTTGCAACACGCGTATAATATATCGATAAAAAATGTTTACAACTGTACAAATACTTTCGTGATCCACTGCATGCCAACACAATGCAGAGGTAAGAACTCGAGAAACTTATGTTTGAATTGTGTCACTTCTGAAATACACGTGCGATATCTAGACGTATGCGACTGACGCTTCTTATAGGAAATCCCATCTTTACACATCCGCGGTGGATGGTGCAAACGCGATTTTCATTTGCTCGTGCGGCGATAACGAGGCAACGTGTCGCATAAATTTCAGAGGCTTACCTCGCAACACGCTCGTTTTCGTTTTTCCTGTCCGTACACGTTGCACACATGCCCCTTTCTTTTTGACGTATTTTATCGACCGTGAACAGACTTCTCGCCGGTAGATCGGAGCTGGTAAACGAATGCAGGGAACGATGCCAGGTACCGAGGTAAAGAGGCTCGAAGTAGTTTTTGTTCGATCACGAGATCGTTAGTCCCGACGCGAGAAAACGCGCGTTAGTTTCTGAATTGTTAGGCAAAATGGAAATATCTGCGGAATGAACTTACCGATTGTACGCTGCGTGTTGTTACGTGTATGTAATTGCGAGTTTCTGGGATAGCCGCGTAGGTGGACATGCGAAGAGACTGTGGAAACATAAAGTCAAAGAGGTATAAAACATGTATGGCCGTTGAGTATGTTCGAGTGCGAGAGAAATGAGGAGGTATTTAAGTGATCAACAAGATTACACGTGGTTGAAACTGAATTACAGCATGTTGCGATATGTATCGTGTGAAATGTTGTAAAGTAAGAATTTTTAACTTGTATAATCTTAAGGAATATGTAAGTAGAAAAGAACTTTGTTCTTGCTATAGTCATTTGTTATAGTCATTTATTGCAATGAGTATGTTGGAAGGAAGAAAGAAGATACCAAACACTAATTATGTAACTGTAATAGGAAAGAGTAGCTCTGTATTAAAAACAAGCTTCTTTCTTTTTATATATGCATTCTTCAAGTTCATAAATATATGTTGAAATATATCAACGATATAATCTCATTCGGAATTCTTTCGACATCAAATTATACAGAAAAATAGATTTTTTCGAACAAATAAATTTGTTTAACTTTCAAACGATATTTTATATTGTACGGCTATATAATTTTAGATTCCTTGAATTAATTCTCAGAGTTACTAAATTTCTATATCAACTCGGTGTGTAACATCCAATTAAAAACATGAAATATTCAGTTCATCTATTAACAATACCTACTCGAACCATTAAAAATACAATTCTAAGCATATCCTCGCAACATCAAACTCTCAATCAAAACCAAAATTACTGCATATTTAATTCTTTATTTATTTAGCTGAACCATAAATATTTAGCAATTCGGGCACGTTTTCATAACGTTGAAATCGTTTCTCCTAAATAGAATATCGATTGTTTTTCATACGTTAAAACGTCCTTAACAACGAAAAGCATTTCCATTAATGGAAGTGGATGCCGTTCAAGAAGCGAATCGCGCTCGGTCGGGCGAGTAGACAGGCGCGAACTCGCGCCACAATTTCCAACGGCGCGAGATTACAAAGCGGCCACGTCCGTGACGAGCGAAATTAAAATTTGAATTCCTGAGCCGGCGGGAGGCGGCGGACGGTTTAACGCGAGAACGCGTCGACGACCACGTTTCCGGTATGGTGCAGCGTGCTTCCTCTCAGCGAGACGCCGCATTGCCCGCGCGATTTTAATTAACCAAATTCTCCACCGCGTTTTTGTTCGCGTCGTAGTAACTGCGACTGCAGGCAATAAACATATAAAAGTCGGCTAACATCGCGACAAGCAGCTCGACAGTGCGCGTCGTCTCGAATTTATGCGCATGCAAATCGTAATTCGCGCGGACTGACCTAACCGCACAGTGGTTTCCGCGCGAAATTTGAAAATACAATGTATTTCTACCGATATGATTCGTATATTTTTTTAGAATAAAATTATGAAACAATTCTTAATAGGATAATATTTTTGTTTAATTATGTATTTACATTTTGTAACGTAGTTTCTAATTACACAGCTTTTTATTCGTAGAATTTCGTGTACGCGCAATATGTTTGGTTTGCTCGTAGACACTATTATAGAAGTAAGTATATAGATAATAAAATTGGTCCTAGAAAAACTATTTCGTGTAAAATAGGAAGTAAGTAATGTGAATAACTTGTATGTACTTTGCAACTCCTAGATAAAACTGTGTACAATAAACATTAAACGTCTACAATTTAGTTACATTATGTTTTATTTAGAGATATAAGTTTTCATAGGAATACCTTATATGTATTTACAATTATGTGCAATTAATTTCTTCAAATAGATCGTACTCTAAATATAGAGTAACAACCCGAGCGAGTAGAAATATGAAATAACATTTCTTATCAGAAGTTTATAAATTAATACATATAGTTGCATACATTATTTTATAGATACGATATAAACAAATTTAAAATGCTACTTTGCTTAATAAAAAGAATTATCTAAAAGCTGGCATTCTATATACAAATTAACCGCAAAAGTAGAACACGTTTGTCTTTGTTAGCGAAGAAATCGTCCGGAATGCAGTCCAATCGCATTGCGGAAGTTTCACCGTTCCATTCGAATCACCGTATTAAACATCGGCAAAAACATTATCTGGCTGCATTGCGAGGTTCTTCCTATTACGAGTCCTTCAGCTAAGATAACCGGTCTTTTTATCAATTCGCAAGGAAAGAAATCGTAACGACGAATAAGAGGCTAGCGGCGAGAACTAAATTAAGATCCCTTGGATTCGACGAATCGAGGTTTACAATCTCGAGTACGTGGTTAAAGAATTTTTTATAGGTATACAGGCTCGTTACAAGCGCGCTGGTAATTCGACGACTGAACCGTCTCGGCGCAACAAACTTAAACTGCGTCTAATAGAGAGCCGCCATTACGAACGAATTGCGAGTCCGTCGTTACGGTTAAGAGTGCAAGAGAGCAGTTTCGGTGGCCGAGGGGCGATAATTCGCAAATAGCCCGGTCACAATGAAACGTGCTCGTCCATCCATGAACCAAACCACTCGTACGCCACTCTAGAATCGAGTACGATCAATTCGAAGACGAGCTGGAGCGTTTCGACCGGTGACCCGAACCGATCGTGCGCAACATTTTCTTCGACGTATGTTTTGTAAGTCGTTCAAATCGTTGTCTTACTATCCTTCTTATTATAGGAAGTTGTTCGGGTAAAGATATGTAATTATTTACATCTGCAATGCTCCGATAAACGAAGAATACCGTTTCTCGTTCTTGATCGAGGAAATATCGTCAGATAAATACACCTAATTTACTTTTGTAGGGATGAAATTCATTATGCGTTTGTAATCGTATATTAAAATAGAACTTGGTTTAGAGTCGACTTTAATTTCGTTCTAGTTTCAATAAACAAAAAGACTGCTGATGTTTCAAGATAAATTTCGACGTAAACGTCAAACTAGAAACCATACGTATTAACAATACTGCAATTTGAGAGAAACTCTTTAATGATAAAAGAAAACGTTGGATCAAAAATAATTCAAAAGATATATCGGAGTGAAGCCTATCTTAAATAAACTCGTATTTGTCAAACAACTTCGTACCTCGAACGAAGCCCGGTACATAATACATACAAGCGGAGAGAATAAATTCCTTTTCTACACCACGAATTTCCCAGCTATGAAATGCAATTAACATACCAAAGAATCAGACACCATTAACGAACCTCGGCTAACCGATTAAAACGATCCGTTACTCGAACTCTTATTGTGGGACCGACCGGTATAGAGCCAGAGCCTCGAAACGGCATGAAAAGTGCGCTTCACTAGGCAAACAACTTCTCCGCTAGACGTCGATTCCTCGAACTTTCTATGTTCAGTTTGCCGCTCGAAAATAATTACGCGGCAATTACGTCCATGGCTCGCGCCAGTCTGTTCACAACCGGCCCCTTCTGGTTGACCTTTGTTGCGCGCATTAAATGGCAACTACTCGCCGGGATGACATACAGGATCGTTCAGAATAAAGACACCTGCCCTCGATCCCGTTTAAAACGCGACGAGGGCCGGGCATAAAAGCATGGGGAACTCGTATATACACGTCGTCATTGTAATGGGGCGCGTAACCGTGCACACAGGCCTCGAGGAGGTAGGAATTATTTTCACAAGTTCCGGGCAGAGCTCTTTGTGGGCCCCTCAGCGCGCTCACCCGGGCAGGTGCTCGATCGGTCGTGGATGAATTCTCTTTACGGCCTGCCAACCTTCCATTACAGAAAAACGTCTCCATTCAAGAGGCACGTTTAATCCAGACGCCGGTTTTTATCGCGGCTGGAAGCGGCGGATCATTTGTTTTTACGCGGCCCACTCGCTCGTCGACGACGCGCACGTTCCCTCTTGCTTTCTCCCCTGCTGCGTGTACCGCGTGTACCACGTGTGGCCACGCAGCCAAAGTCATGCGTGTGCACACGCGATCTGGAAAAGGCTGTTTATGGAAAATATGTCAAACAGACGATGAATAACTCTTTCCATTTTCTTCCAATTTTTTGTAGGCAATCCATTAGTTGCTGGGAATTCGAAGGTATGATGGATGAAACCAGAGGCGAAGTTAAATATCTCGTAAGAATTATAACGATTCCGGCTATAGTTTGTCGGATAAATTAACAAATACTCCCTTGCACAGTAATTTACTAGCTCATAATGTTTGTAAATTGACAAGTTACAAGTTGCAGATTGTAAGCTTCTTTACAGCTTTATACTTTTCTGTCAAGTAGAGTACTTTTAAATTAGCTTGGACATTTTCGTTTATTTTAATACCAAGCTTGTTGCTATTGTACAAGGCTGTGTATTGTTATTGGTAACTTGTAACACTTACAATTTCACTAGTAGTATTTGTTTAGTCGGGCAAGAGATTACAAAATAAAGATCAGTCACTCTATTTGGACTCGAAACGTGGTTACGCTTCTTTGATCGATCGACACGGAACTTCTCGAAGAAAAAAAGATCTATACGACTTAATCTTTCACCTGGAATTACGAACGTACGATGACTTTCGACCCATCTCTAAGCGAATAGAGAACTGCATTTGGAAGTGAAAGAGGTCGACGCGATCGGCGAGATCCGTTAATCGGAGCGATTAAACCACATTAGACGAGAGAAACACACATAACTCGTGTCTATTAAACATTTTTACCTCGCCTAGTCGAGCGAAATCGTTCGTTCCGCTCGGTCGATACAACGGCCCATTAACATTCCCCGCTAATGGCATAGCCAGTGCGAGGCCGGCGATAATAAAATTATCTTAATCTCCGAAGTTCTCGGCAGCTACCAGTATTTCTGTGAAACGATCTCCGTGAAAACGGAGTCCCGCCGCATTTGCCGTCCATTACGCCGCTAATTTGTTTCGTTTAGGAAACTGATCTTCCAGTAATTCCCAGTCCCTCGCTGTTTCGTAATTGTGAAACTGATATACAGCAGTTTGCTGAAAAGCAGACCGATTTGCATACGCGCGTATATGCCGTGTGTGCATGTACCTGTATGCTCGTGTTGCATGAATTGGAGCGTAACCTTGTTTAGCGCGTTTCACGACGGCTGGGTCAATGGTGACCAAAGATGTTTATCGGATAAACGATTTTCATTGCGCTCACGAGGGTGTTCTTTAGTTTAATTCTGTCGCGAAACAGAGATGATGGTAGGAAATAAGAAAAGCGCGTGAAATTTGGTGTAATTTTAGTCTCTTTTTAATAAGCGCTATCTAACATTTCCTCATTTTTCAAAATACGATAGAATATTTGACGTCTTTCGATTTTTTATTTTTTATATAAAGTTATATTATACGGACTATTATGAAATAACAACAGAATATTTTTAATTGAGTGGAGGAAAACTTGCAGGAGATGGAGCATGAAATTCTACCATTTTGACTCTAGAAGTAATTGAAATTCAATAATGCGTAGAAATACATAGAATCTATAGAGAAATGAATAAAACCATAATTTCAAAAACATTTTTATGATATTTCTTCTTGAAATTTTCATGAAATTGATACGGAAACTGAAACATACGGTGAAAGCGAAGAGCGCTATGTATTTTAAACGTATGTTTAAAAAATTGTTTTTAGAAGCCCGGTATGTTTTAGCACAAACACACGTAATGAACTGAACAAACAAAGCACGAACAGTTTTTTATTTCTGTGTTCACAAGAACACGTATCCTGGAAACGGGAAGTGTTTTCAAGTGTTCACACTTTCGTATACCAGGAATAGGCGACCTGTCAGACCCGTATCGTTTACACATAAACTCCACTTCACAGAATGAAACCATGGCAGGGATCTAAACATTCCGAGATTTAAACACCTACACCACCCACGCGACAAGCGTGTGTAACCGACAACAAATGTTTCGAATTATCTCGTAACGTATCTTCCCCACTATCGCACACAGAAAAAAAAAACGATATCCCACGGATTTCGTAGGAAGAGAACGACCTTAAAGCTTCTCTATCTCATATATTCCCCAGTTTTTAATAACCAGAAAATCAAACAAGAATCTGTTAACACTCCGTCGAATGGAAAGGCAGAAGAAAAAAAGGAGAAAGATAAAATAGAGGAAAATAAACTGAAACTCCAATTACTCCATCAACGCGAGAAGATTAAGCGTTACCGATCCATCAGCGAGCTGGTACGTCGTGTAACTTCAAGCCCCGTTTTCTTCCCCTATTTTCGACTATCCAGGATTTCGCAGCAGCCGAGCACACCGCGATACGCTTATAAAGCATATTCGGAGCGACGCGGGGCGCGCGCGCGGGCTCGAGCTTAATACAAATCTAACCGAGCGTAGCGTCGGCTGAGCCAACATAATCAAACTTCTTAGGTTGGCAACTGTCGCGATTTATCTTCTTTTCCAGCAGTTCCTCTCTGCTCTTGGCTCTCCAGTTTCCGCCGTGTTTCCCCTCCCCATCGTCATCCCTGTTCCATCGTCTCGCGCTCCGTTGATCCAACTCTCTCTCTCTCTCTCTCTCTCTTTCTCTTTCCCTCTCCCGCTACCCTTATTCACCGGGAATAAAAAACAGCAGCTAAGCAGAACGGTGCCCGAGGTGGAACGGTCGGATAATAAATCGCTCGACGATGTGGAGGCAGGCGATGCCGACAGATGGAGGGGGCGGAAGAGAGATAGGTAGAAAACAGAAGAAAAGAACGTTAAAGCGTGACAAAGAGAAAGGACCTGGCTAGTCTGGGGCGAGGTTGAAAAACAGAAGAAGGGAAAACGGTAAAGGGAGAGAGATAAAGAAAGAAGAACGTACCTATGTATACGGGTGCCACCGAGGGAAGCAGACAGTGAAAAAAGGATGCCGGAGCAAGGTGAAAGAGAACAGTCGGTCGAGGAGCAACAAAGAGCAGCGACACAGGAGTAAGTCAGAACGGGAAAAAAAGATGGAAAAAAGGAAGAAAAATCATGCACGAGAGAAGGTAGGATGGAGTGCAGGGAAAAAAAGATGTAAGGTCCGAAGTACCTGTATCCTGTTTGTTACAAGGCTCCCAGAGGCACGAAGCGAAGGGGACTCCCCTGGCGAAGGAAAGAGCAACGGAGGTAGGTTTAGGCAGCTTTCACACTAAAGCCCGAATTTACGACAAAGGAGGCCCATTAACCCCGTGGCATCTCGCCTCGAAATTGACTTTGCTCCCTACCTGAGGTCCGCGACGACGCGTGTTCCCATCCCCTCCGCCGGAGAGAGATAAACGTACGTACGATGGAAAAGGATGAGAGACAACGGTGAAGACGGGACTAGGAGGGTGAGGGAAGAAAAGGGTCCCGGAGAGTCGCCGACAAGCACGATGTAGCGTAAAACGAGACGATTAGCGACGTCCAACGAAAGCGACTGGAATCTTCGATTTCGAAAAAGAGAAGAAAAGGGACGTTGGACGCGTGTGCAAAACGCGTGCAACCGTGCGCTTCTTCTTCGAACGTGTCAACCTATCGTCGCGTAATTTATTCGCGAGAGAGGTTTATCGTGACCGTGGCCGAACAAGTCGCGCATAATACGTATCTCGATCTTTGGTGTACATATCGAGGCGAGGTGTATTACTACGCGCCGATCTTTGGTGTACATATCGAGGCGAGGTGTATTACTACGCGCACGCGTGGGCTACACGCAGCGATGTACGACGAACGAGGAGTGTTTCTAATTGCCCCCGTGCGGCTGCTCGCCAGGACATAGGTATAGAGTCGTTCCGATTACACTAACAGCTCTTTAACCCACGACGGGCTCCAACCGTCGTACAAATTCTGTACTCGTCGGCTTATCGTATTTCATTATTGGCGTTTCTATATTATCGTGGTTATCTGGCGAACGCGCGTCTACGAGTCACGCCGCGCGTAAATACACGGCTCGATAAACGGATCGACACGCTCGCCGGGCCACTATCTGTTCGCGCTGTCCTTACTGCTCCTTACACATGCAGATATGGTGCGCGACCGCTCGTCCGGAAACGCGAAAAAGGAACCGGGGAGCCGGTCGTTCGATGTATTCCCTTTCGCCAATCGCATGAAATCCCGCACCCCAAGGAACGTCTTCTATCTCTGCGGCGGTACACGATGTGTACCGACGATAAACGCGACATCAGGATAACAAAACGAATTCGACGATCGACTGGCGAGCGAGGAGATAGCCGGGGGTCTCGTGGAAATGACGGACGACTTCAGATCACCCTGCCGTGATGAAGACGTTTGAAACTCGCACCTCGCGACACGAGTTCCCATTTTTCTCCCTTTCTATTTTTTGTTTCTTTATGCTCGACATGGTTTTTCTTGCTTCGGATGAGTTTTCTGTGTGTACTCTTTTTTGCAGTTATTAAGATATGTTGTTAAGATTACACTGATGATATCTAATCATGCGATGCTGCTGTTCTACCAGTTGTTTAATTTGTGAATCGCATCCCTCGTTAGTCGGAAACTTCTTTTATACTCTAGATGAAAGATCGATACGAACGAATTAGTTGCATCTAAAACTCTCAAATCTGTACCTGACCATGTTTTCTCAACAAATACCTAATTTATTAACAATAACGAGACACTGATGTAATAAATAAGTAACACTGGTGATTGCCAGTATAACAAGATAATTTGTCTTTCCTTGTCGATAAATTAACGATCAAGCGAGAAAATTTAGTATCTGGTACTTCGATTCTTAAAATGAAATCCATTTAACGTTTTGTAACAATTTAACTATTTGTAACAATCATTATTAAAAAGAACACAAGAACGTTTCATGATTTCATACCTTTTTGCAACTCTTTTATACATATAATGGCGGTTGCTCAATACACGTATAACGAATAGAAACAGCTTTATCACGTTCGTTTCGATGCATAAAATTAAAGTTCATGCAGCATCAATTTCACCAGATAATATAAAAGATCTATATCGTTTTGTTCATGGACGTACGAATCAGAAGCAGGGTTAACGAGTTATTCTTGATTTTACATTTCTGCCAGGATATCTTAAGATATTACATTTTTATTCGCTGACCGCATGAAAAAAGAACGGTGCTCGAAATTTGTTCTACCGTCGAGCCAGAGCGGGAAAGCAACAATCTTAATTTAGGTGGTTTAAGTAAATTGGCGGATCCCGATATTGCGCTACGCCTCCGAGGGAAATGTCAATTATCGTCCAATTGAAAACGAACGAAACACGATATCGTGCTATTGCCATTTTCCCCGAGCCCTATACTTTCCCGGATAAATTACGAGGTTTTGGCCAGATTGGCCTTGCGGTTGGATTTCATCGTGAAATAAAAAGGGTCGCCCAGATCGTTTCTACGTGATTCTCTCCTCCATGCGGCCCCAACCCCTTTCCTTCCCTCTAGTGGTGCACTCTGTATTTTCCTTTATTCGTTTCGTCGAAGGTTTCGTCGCGTCGATGTATCGATTCGTGTTTTCAAGCGAGTCAGCCATTCTGCGGGGACACGCGAACGCATTATTTTCAATCTTTTCCCTACTTCTTTCTCGTATTAATCATCGCCTGTTCGATTTCTACAGACGCCAGGCAAATCGATGTCTTCCTCTCCCGGTGAACAAAATTGAAGGTAGAAAGGAGAGCGAAGAGTTGATAAAAACGAGAAGTAAGAGGAAACGTCGAGACCGATGAAAAGAAAGGGAACAGTGTGTGTCTGATTTTTCCGCAAGAATACCAAGTCAGCCAACAGAGGCATCGGAGATAAAAAAGTCCCGACAAGAGCGTACATTGAAAACGGGCGCGCACCACGGCCCTTGAAATTGGCGATTTATATGATTCGCGAGAAAAACAAAGGAGGCACTTTTTCGCGATACGAACAGAGACTCGCCGGAATGGGAAGAGGGACAGGCAGCTATTCCGGAGCTATAATCGGAACGAACCAGTGGGATTACGGATAAAAGACGCCACTGTCAGCAATAAAGAAGCAGCTGTATAATCCCGTGCGGACCGAAGGTATAATGTACTTACAATTAGGTATCCCATCCCGTTATATTTGCTCCGGGTCTCTTCATCGCCCCGCCACGACCCATCCTCCCCGTCGCTGAACAAATTTCTTTTCCCCTTCCTTCTGGCCAGGGCTCGCCCAGCACTGTATATATCCCTCCGCCTTTTATGCCTTTTATGCCTTAATCAGCAGCGGAGCCGGGGTTGAAGGGTCCTCCCCGACGCAATGGCCTGCCCACGAGGAACTTCCATCGTTCCCTTATATACATACGACAAAGGAAGAGGACGCGAGCGGAAAGTAGAAAAGAGTCAGAAAAGAAGGAGTCTCGAAGGAAGAAGAGCATTGGCGGTGGAACTCTCTTCTCGAGTAAAGATAGGGGAAGGGTATCGTCGGTAAGAACTTTCTTGCCTCTCGTTAGGAAGCATCCACTGACAGTGGAGACGGCCTAGGAGATGGCGGAAAGACGAGCACCATGAACGAAAAAAGACAGCCAGATAGAGAAGAGAGGGAGAAAAAATTCCTCGTCCTCTTCTTCTTCTTCTTTGCCACTCTTCCTGGCTCTCACCGCCGGTGCAGAGAGAGTCTACGTGGCAAGGGGGTTCGAATGAGGCGCGTCTGGGAAATCTGTTATTTTCTTCCCTCTTTACCACCGCCAACCCCTCTGACTCTCCAAACACGCTGCTTCTCTTCCATCTATATGAGGGTGCCATCCCGAGCCACAGGGGGTGAACGAACGAGGGGCGAAAGCCCTTTCGATTTAGGAACTCATTGAGAAGTCTGCCGCTGCTGCTGCTGCCGCTGTTGCCACCCCGAAACGTCAACGTAACTTCCCCTCTGCGCCCCACGTTTCCCATTTAACCGGCTTGTTCCGCGCGTCCTTTTATAAGCGTTCATAGGCACTCCTGTTCTCTCCCTCTGTTTCTCTCTTTTTCTCTCTTCTGTCCCCGACACCGTTTTCCTTCTTTGGTAATAACGACGATCACGAGGACTTCGCGTTGACGCATTGGTCCACCGGCGGACGCCACCGGTTTAAACCGTTTTTCGACGCTTCGTTAACGCGATTCCGTCGGGGAAAAGGCGCACCGACCGGAAGCAACATCATTCAATGTGACGACTTCGTTCACCCCAGCATCAGGATGGACAAACGTTCGAATAAGTGGGGGCGATCGATGACAGCGTGACTAAAAACCATGCTTGTCCGATCAGGCGCTTGTTGCACGTGCAGCCGCCCAATTGAAACGTGATGTGTACGGGCTAAAGTGGAAATCGTGGCACGCGGGATCCGATGCAGGAAATGCATTATTAAACGTGATTTATACCGGAGAAGTATCTGTATTATCTTTGAGAAATTTGGATAATTTAGTCGAAAACAGTGATCATGGTTGTTTGGTCGTAATTATCGATACTATACGTCATTCGTAATGCATACTTATCACTCGCAAATCTTTCATCATAAATAACGATCAAATAATCTTCTTCACATTCGCGGAACACTAACAGGATTCACAAAACATCAGACATCCTGAAACAAGACCTCCACGACTCTACAGACATTTTTCCACGCAATACGGTAGGAACGATTATAAAACAATCATACGACCAAGTAAAAAAAGAAAATGCCGGTTAATCGAGATTTTTTGAAGATCCCGTATTTTCCATCAAGTACGACTGTTCCCGACGCCTGTTGACAGGGCCGCGGCAGGAAAGCAATTGGTCGACCGATCTATTTAACATCGTGGCCAATTATCCTTCCAGCCAAGCGGATCAGGTCGATCTCTCGAGATCGCTGTGTAAATACGATGCCGAACGAGGCCGCATAAAAAGCGGACCACGAGCGATGCGCATCTGGCCCCTACGATATACCAACACATCAGCGTCGCCTCTATCTGAAAGGATGGATTACGATCGCGTGATTGCTGGTGCGCCGAGTGGCGCCCATATAATTACCCCCTTTTCTATGCTCCATCGGGCTGGCCCCTGGTACCCAATGCCAGGCCCTATTCAGCCAGGGTGTTCCAATAAAGAAAACAATGGGGGCTTTCCTTGTGGGACACGGGCAGGGAGAGGGATCGGTTCATATTCTTCTCGGTGCCGATTCACCGTGTCTACAATGCGCTCACCGCAGGTCACGCTCCGTTCGGTTCCTCTCTACTCTCTGTGCACGCTCGACGGCATAATAAATCATTTCGCGGAACCGCTCAACCGGAAACGAATTTTGTACGCTCCGTTCGTGCCTGTCATCGACGGCAACGATCGCTGGAGACGTCGATCGTCGATGACCACGTTCGATCGCGTGACTCGCGCCGTGGTTAAAATCAAATTTAGCCAACGTCCCGACGATTTACGCAATTTGTAAATATATAAATTTGCGAAGAGATCGAACGACTTTTTTTTTTGATAAACCGATCTGATTGTACCAGTATTGTGAATTGTGCTAATGTTGAGATTTTTAATTTGAATATTTCAGGATTTCCGTAAGTTATTCGTCTACATTTATTATAAAAGTGAAACATTATCTGAGTCGTGAAGAACTCGGATCGACTAACTATATGAATTGAAAAGCAAGAAAAAGTTATGAGGTCGTAAATATTATCTCCTGCGTTTACTTTAGCATATGCTACTGTTTGTATCATCTTCGTGCAATCAATAAACTTATGTAAGTAAGACATTTGTTTCTTGAGAATTGGACATTAATCGTGTACTTATGTAATGAAGTCGAGTGGTTGACAGAAAAAAAGAGTCGATCAGTTTGGCTTCTAAATGATCATTTTTAAATGTAGACTCAAGATTGCAAATTAACGTATGTTATGTATGTAGTTGGTAATTAAAATAGTTTACGCAATTTAATATCTTATCACTCAGAAATTACTCATAAAAAACTGAAATGTCATAATTTAATTTCCCACAAATGGCAGCTAACGTGATAATAATAAAGCGGCAGCTGTAACATATTTTTTACTGTTTTGCAAAAAATAACTTATACCAAGAGTTGCTATTCGAAATAGTCTTTTATAAACACGCACTCGTATATTAATATGTATGTATTTCTCGACATTCCTACATTTTCGGATAACTGTGTGAAATTTAATTTTTAAAACTGATTCGTGCCAAATGTTGACTTAGGACCGAATGAGTGTTTAAGCAGCAATTAACGGCGAACGATACTTTGTTCGACGATTAGTAAAATACTACAATGTTCGATTCGAGTGCATTGTGGCGACATCGATATCTATTGGAAAGTTAATAATAATCGTGATTCCAAGATCGGTAGTCGAATGATGTCTGAAATGCAGGTATCTCATAATACAATGCTAATTACGAAATATGGATCCCTGTATACTAAAACGTTTATGCAATCTGCAAGTTTACTTCACGCGGGACAACAGTCGCGTTACGTGACCAAGGAGGTTAGGTTATGCTCAAAACTTTTAACGAAACAGTGATATTCGCTTATATTGACAAGAAAAATAAATATCCGTACAAAAATCGTCGTTTCAAACGATTATTTTAAATAAATACCATGAAATTTGTATTTTTCTTGTTGAAATACCGCAGTACTATGAAGAAAAATGTGTTCTTTGAAGTTTTATAAAATGTATAAACAGACTCAACAATCGATCTTTGATCATCAAAAACATTTATATCCCTTTCGATAGAAAGACGAGTATCATATACTCCATGTTCTACCGAATATTATTTATGCTGTAACCAAATGACATACCTTCACTACATAAAGAAAAGGATCTCGGAACTTCTTAGAAAATCCTGCCAAAATCAGCCAGTATCCATTTAACGGTATCAAACAACAATAGCAGGCAACCGAAAAACTCGGAAACCGTATTCTCGACAACACGAGTAGTTGAGAGAATTTCGTGATTCTTTCATCGAGTACCGATGGAACTTTCCGGAAAGATCGAGTTTCCGCAGCGACCTCCTTAGTGGCACGAGCGGGTTGGTAGCGCATACACGAACTCTCAGATGTGTCGTCGTCGAATTCGGTCAGGAAATGCCGGGCGAACTTGGACGATTTCGCGGAGTCGACGAGACCGTGTGTGGATTACGTGACGCCTTCAGAATGAAAATCTCGCCCAGTTCTCTCTCGGTTCCCCATCGGGTTTGAGTTCAGTAGACTCGTTTCAAAATATAGGACGAACTCTATACGCGACATCGGAACTAGCGGCGTCGCTCGTAGCGCCCTCATGCTCGAGATGCTGGCTCGCAGCTGACGCGTTCGAAAAGCTGAGATATTCGAAAGTCATTTACCCCTTTGTCGCGGCAACTTTCCTCCCGATAAATCTTCCTCGCGAAGAAGAAGAGGGTACGAAAGTTTACTTGTATGTATGTGCACGTATGTGTGTGTGTATGTGTATGTAAGCATGAAGTGTTTGACTGCATGTGTGAATTCACGCGTACGTGGCCAACCGAGCGAAGAAGGATCTCGCGAAGCATCTTTTATCCAGCGTGGAAAAGATATGGTGAGTAAGAGGGGGGGAATAAAATATTCGAGACGAAGCCATGGCAGTCAAAAGTAGCAAGGAGAAGCTAAACCGAAGGACCCCTCGTGACGAAAGCGGGGCGCGTTCGATCGTAAAAACTCCTCGACGACACTTTGATTTCCCTTTTGTCGTGTCCGCGCCGTTGGAGGCCTTTGGAAAGGTTTTAGAGGCCGCGGTTCTATCCACTGAAAGGCAATTGCCTGTTGGATAGCGCACTGCGACGCAGTCAAAGGCGGCCAGATGAATTTTTGACGGGAAAATAGTGGATACGAATTCACGGAGTCGACGTATACACAGAGGGGGTCGGGTACGGAACACGACGCTTTCTAATAATACGCGCGCCCCCGTGTCTCGCTTCGACGTGTGCCGCGCACCAAGATACCGGGAAAAGAGGAAAAAAAACGGAATACCCTTGTCGTCGAGGGAGAAAAAAGAAGAAAGTGGTGGAGGTAGGATCGTGTGGGCAAATATGTTCTATACTCTATACTTTATACCGTGGTAGATACGCACATGCATATATATATACGTATACATACATCCGACTTACGTATTTACCTTGACGCAAGACGTCTGGCAGTGAAGAAAACGAGAACAAGGGTCGCCTTTAATGACCGATGCCGATCGATGGTTTAGTTTTACAAATATAACGCGGTTTCGTTATGAGTAGGGATAGATTGAACAGACGACGGTGGCGGTGGCGGTGGCGGCGTCGTCGTCCATGGTAAAACCGACCAAGCGATTAAAACAGCGATGGATACCGGCGGTCCGAGAGCGTCCCGAGGGTTAATTAAAACCTCTCTAATTATTTATAAACAGTCATTTCTTTTTCCCGCGCGATAATAAACGTGTAATGCTCACAGCGACACTGGATTGGTCGACTGGCCGGGACACTTGCCCGTGATTGGTTGAGCCACCGACAGCCGTTCGAGTCCGCGCGGACTCGATAGCTCCGTTTTCGTCGCACTCATCGCGCCGAATGGTCCTTGACTCCCTCTCCGTGTCATTCCTTTATACCGTCCTTCTCGCACACGTTGATTCTCGCGTTCTCTCACTTGCTCGTTCGCGCGTCGCCACTCTCGACGGGTTTCTCTCTCGGTCGCACTCAGGAGCTCGGTCTACCAGTGCGTAATCTGTAAATCCTCGACCGTGGAGAGAACGTAGAAGTCCGGTAAGTTGCTCGAACGGAATCCTCGTCCTCTTACTTCTCCCCTTCCCCTCCCGCTGAGTTCCTCCTTCTACGGGCTCTTCAGTTCTCCTCATACCCTTCGTGCTTATCCTTCGTCTCCATCGTCGCTCCCCTCTTCATCTTTCGTGTCTCTTTCCGTCACTCTCCATTTTGTCTTCTCTTACCGACTCCTTTTCCCCAAGTTGCTCTCCTATATACGCGTATCTCTCTATCCGTGCTCTCTCGGCGCACTCGTTCCGTCTCCTTCGTTTTTCCTTGCCCAGGTTCTCTACCACTGGTTTCCATTCCAAGTCGGTGCCCACTCGAAGAAGGAAGCGAGGGGATTTCTTTCAGCGCCGATAAAAGCCTCGCCTCGCTGCCCAATATTGATTCGCGCTCTAATCTGCGGAGAGATCCTTCGCCATCCCCTCCATCCGTTTCTCTCACGTCCTCTTACTCTTTCACCCGTTCTTCCTCTCTTTTACTCTCTTTACACGCCGCTACTACCACCCTTCCCGTCGTTCCTTTTGCCCACCTCAGCCGCCGACGTCTCTTACGACGTCGACAAAATAAACCGCCGATACCCCCGTGGTATAAGTAATAACTCCGGTCAAAGCAAAGGGAAGACGATATCGGGAAGACGGCATCTGGCAAAAGGACGTGTGCAAAGCCACTTCCGGAGAAATACAACGCCGTAATTCCGCGCTTATGGATACAGCTCGATAGCGGCCGAAGCGCCATCCAATATAAACGACGAATCCGCCGATTACCCGGTCGGTATTTCAATTAGTGAACCGTCGCGTCACCCTTGTATTTTATTCAAACGACCAACCAACGTCTTTTAACCGTAAATTAAGAAGGAAATGAAAAAAAAAGAGATTTCGCGTATGATCGAAACGATTTCTTCTTTTACCGTGAACACCATTTTGATTGTTTATCTGAGTTTTTCTCCCGATGATGCTCGCTGGCCGTATTTCTTTCTGTAGTTATTTTTTCTTCTCGTGCTACTGTACACAAGACCGCGTGTCATTTCAGCGCGACTCGAATAACTTCCTTTGAAGCGCTGGCATCGACGAAAAGTAACTGGCGCTGGAAAAGCGGATTAATGTTTATATTATCGTAACTCGTTCTATTGCTCGATGTTTATCGAAACCACGCTACTTTCCTGGCTCCGTAAAGGTTACACACCGAAGCGATTCCGCGCGTTTTCCACTGGACTTAGCACAATGCCGCGCAAACAGGCGCTCGCGCCTGCTTTTAGAGCCCAGCGGTCGCGATACAGAGAAAGCGGCAACCGAGCGAGCCAACGAAACAAATTGCGCGGTCCGATTGAATAATCCACGAGGATCGTGTTCTTCTGTGGCAGGTTAGTTCTTCGTAACTCAGCCGGTAATACAAGTTTAAGGAAACGCCTCGGCCAGGACTTCTCAAAGAAGTCTGCGGAAAGCGCAAAGGAGAAATTGGAAGGCGTTGGATGAAAATAGTAGGAAGGAAGGAAGGAAGGAAGGAAGGAAGGAAAGAAAGAAAGAACGAGGAGAAAATGGAAAAGGATCGTGCTCGCGAGCAATGAAAAATAATGGGGCGGCACCACCCCCGTCGTTTCCTCTTATACTTCATGAAGTAGAAAAAGGAGAAGCTCGCGCTGCCGCCCTTTAATCTTCGCTTTAAGCCACCAACCGTTTCGCGAGTTTAGCGCGAAATGAAAAATTCATTTCCATCGAGGCGACACGACTTTCTCCCGCTCGTCTCTCTTTCTCTTTCTTTTTCTCCTCGTCCTCTTTCGCTTACTGTTCAGCATTCCACCGTTTTTCCGACCGTTTCTTAACGTCCCGCCGCCCGTGGAATTCATTACGAAAATGTCTGCACGCCGCACATCCGATTACAGAAATGACGCATGCGAGAGAATGCTCTTGTAACAAGGTTTATAGAGGAACGCAGCGGACGAGCGGTTTGTCTTTATCAGGTCTCCGGGTATCTTAATCGATTCTACCGCAATCTGTTATGGCGAATCGTCCTATTTTTTTTATGTCAATTCCATTCGACGCATGTGGATAGTGTTATTACGCTCGTTTGATTAGAGGGATCTCGCTCGTAGGAGTCAGTCGTGGGAGAATCCACGTTTACTCAGTTTGATTCGACCGAGGATTAAGTGGAGTGAAAATTAACCGAAACTAATGGAACTGGATTTAAATGTTTTCCTACCAAAGAACTATATGTGTATTGTTTCGGTATCTTTGCAATGGAAATTTAGATTGAGTATATATATAAAAATTAGAAACAGTAACGGGCAAATGTTGGTTGCTCGTGTTTACATTGCTGCAGTAACAAAAAATGTGCAAATAAATAATACGAAGCACAAACAGGAAGCGTAACTAAACAAAACGTATAATTTATTGTATATGTATTTCGGATTTCGGTTCATGTTTTCCAGATATGTATTTGTAAATATCCATTTTTCCCCAACAAGACTTTATTTGCCAAAATATCATTAGTATTTGAACATTTGAAATTTGAACTATTTTTGAACCACTTCGATATATTTCACGATATATGCATGATACCAAGTCATCGCTTAAATTGTTACAAAATCAACAATTCTTAACTAGAACTGGAAACAAACGCGATGAGTAACACGTCGCGTCGTCAATTAGCATAACTCCAGAAAAAAGCACACTCGTCTCACAAAACGATTAGAAGAAAAAATCGCAAATACATAACAACACCGATCTTTCCTTTCTACCCGCCGCTTTATTCCTCCACAAAAAGGCTGAAAAACGGAGAACGAAACGGAACAAACACCGGTTGATTGCATCGTTTTTCCACGATCCGGGACAGCTTTCAAGACGCTCATTCCGGCACGGGGCGTTAATTCGTATCTCGTTCCGCATCTTTCCGCGCGGACACGCGGTGTTTACGCGTGCGGGCGCGCGAGACCTATTAATTTCGCATCTTGTCTTTTTTCCCCAGGCTGTGACTTTTCCGCTCGAGTTTGCCGTAGCCGTAAGTGGCCGTATTAATTATTTCCTCGTTCCTGCCCCCGTGATCCGCTCTCATCATGCTCTCATATTCATCCCCTATCAGCGGGTTCGCGTCACCCTCCGGCGATTACAGCGTTGCCTTCGTGCTGCAATTTATCAGGTGGTGCTGGATTACTATATTTTCCTGCGCGATGAGTGCCACCGCGCCGTATCCTGGCGCAACTCTCGCTGCACACATTGCGATTTGCATGCGAACTGGCGCCGTTATGCGCCAGATAACGAGCTTGCTGCAGTGAGCTGCGAGCATACGCAAGCATTAATACTCGGCCGCGATACCGTGCGTGTAAACCGATTCGTGTCGACTTTTGCACGGAGAGGAAAGTTTAACACGTAGGTGGTCTCGTCTGTGTACACAAACACTATACGCATACTCTCTCTCTCTTTCTCTCTCTCTCTCTCCTTCTCTTTTCGTCGCGTTCTACCTTCTTGGACTTTATCCTTCTTCGTTACGCGTTACGTTCTCTAGTAGTTGGCTTGATCTCTTGCGTGCACGTTTATGGCACGTCGGTGTAACATCGTTAAATCGATCGAACCGTCCACTCTTATCGCTCGATCTCGTTAATAACCTTCTTTCTCTTCCCTTAATTACCGCCGCGGCACGAGAAAGGAGTAACGCGAGCGCACGCGAGCGAAAACGAACCATGGAATCTCAGCCGGCCCGTGCTCCAACGCGTTTCTCACGATCATGGCGAATCAGACCGGACTAGATTGTCCGATCGATGCTACTGACGATTATCGGCAAACTTTCGATCGTATCGTTCCGACTCGATTCATCGATAATGTGGCTCAAAGAAAGGAGATAAAAGGACCGGTGAAATCAGACGTAATGAGCTTTCAACATCGCGGTTATACCTCTTCTCACAGTTACGTACGAAGCGTGTGTATTGTGTTTCTGAATTGATGTTCTGTTCTCGACTCATTGATGGATAGACTGTATTTCAAGATATATTGTATTTCCAACTGAAACGTTCTTTTATCAGACCCCACATATTATCAAATTTTTGTAGTCGTATGAAACTTACACACTACTAAATAATATGAAATTTAATATATCTACGTAGACGTAATTAATTAATAAATGCTGTAATAAATACGATGGAGAGCAAATACCTTTTGTAGCTGTAAGGTTAACCAGTTTTAACATTTCGTAGAATTTGCTATAAAAAATTTAATAGAAAATGAACACTTTAATTTTTAGTAAGAACAACGATCGAATAAAATCGATAAAAAGTACCGACAAGTGTGGCTTAAAATATCTCGTACATAAGACACGTGTAACAAGGCACCTAAAATTTCATCTTTATCGGCGACCCTTACCACCGAACAAGAATGTACGATCAGATTGTTGGATCGTGCTCTACGATCTCGATGTTCTTTTCGATGTGTTGTTACTATCTTGCGGTTTGTTCAGATGATGACGTAGAGTTTTTTATTTGTTTTGTTCGCAGACGTACGGTTTCGGGACTCTCTGGGATACGATACCCCGTATATTCAGCTCTTTCTTTGTTCCTTTGGATGCCTGCGATCTTGCAGTTGCTATTTCTTTTATAGGTGCTATGGTTCATGGTTATGTTGCGCTTTTAAATTTCTTTGAATTTTTATGTCCTTGTAGTATGCTATTTAGAAAATCAGGTTTCGGATCGACCATCTTCAAACATCGTTTATGTATCGCATTTTATTGCAGAGAACACTACAAAAAGCCATACTGTAAACGTATTCAAACATTCCACGAGTCATAGTACGTACTTGCACTAAAGATTAATTACAATTATCTGGCGACAGTTCTACTTATACTACAGTTCCAAATATGAATCATTAGGCAAATAGATCTGCTTTTATTTCGTATCGAATCTGGTTTAATAAATTCTCCCGTACAACGAGATTTCCTCTAGCGTTCGTATATCTATTCATTCTATCGCTTACATTAGTCTTTCAATTCAACTTATCAAGAGCGTTCTCGTTATCAGGAAGCCAGCTCGAGTGGAAAAACGAACAGCTCGAGTACGACAAGCCAGCGAGTGCTAATGAAAGAAGCATAATACGCGTGCGAATATTCGTGCTGGTTTGGCTGGGAATCCGAGAGGCTCGATGGAAAAGAAGGATGGTGGCCGATGTTCGCGCTGATTGATGAACTCCAAACAAATAGGACGAAACGTTATGCAGAACGTAGTCCGTGTACATCGTAGATCGTTATCGATTACGAAAGATTAATAGCTCGACGAAGTGTTGCACGGGTTTTAACGAGTTCCTGATAAAAAGTTGGCAGGCCGGTCTAGCGGCTTCTGATTCCATGGCACGAAACCGATCGATCCCCAACGAAAATCTCCCTCTGTGCCTCGTGTGCGGTTAATATAAGAAACTCTAACGAGCGTGTAAGAAACGTGAAATAATTAGTACCGGTTTCAACCGAACCTCCCTTCCTTTTCCACTCTGTCGGTCAATTTCTTCCTTTCCGTTTCTCTTTCTCTCTCTCTCTCTCTCTCTCTCTCTCTCTCTCTCTCTCTCTCTCTCTCCCTCGCGCTCTCATATAGACCTCTCATCTTCCGTTCTTACTCGTGTTGCCTTATGCAGATGCGAACGGAACGTATTAACGTCAGGTACGTACAAACTTGCCCTCGCCATCGGTACCTTCGCACGTGCATATGGCTTTAATGGATGTACTACATAACCGCAGAAGCGGGGGTATCGATGCCTCGCGTGGTAACTACGTCGCTCTTCCTCTTCCACTGTCCTGCTCCCTTCGTTCTATCCTCGTCTAGTCTTGTAATCTCTGAACGATTCTCGAACACATGGAATAGATACATTATGCAAAGTAATTTTTTTGTCATCCCAGCGTGGGATGTTGCTAAATCACGTCTAAAAGCGAAATCTTTCGCCAACGGTTGAAATTCATCGATAAACCGTAATTATAATGCTCCCTTTAACAGACGATTACATCGTTATTACGACGAAGCGGACAAGCATCGGCCGGCTACCGGCGCCGAGTGATTTCAACCTCCGCCTGTTACGGATAGCCTCGCGGAAGGATAATTACCGATGAAATAAACTAGGTGTAATTCGAGTGATTCTGGTTTAAGTAGCAGGCCCGTGAGCTGGAAAATAGATCGCTCTGGGCGTGGGCTAAGCTCACCCCTCGATCTGCTCGTAATCGATGCACGAATAATTGGGAAACGAGAGGGAGTCCTTATCGGCCGGGCTTGAGAAATTAGATTCGCTTCTCGGAAGGACTAGCAGCGTTTTCTTCTGCGTTTATGAGCGGCTATGTTAATGATAGTGTGGGATTATATTCATTAAGAAAATTGTATTGTAATTCGGGATATAATCCGTTCATGGCGATCGATCGAGCTTGTAGTACAACCTATTTAACCACTAACCGTCTATACATATATGCAGTTGTGTTTCAATGCCGACGTTTCGAGTTGAGAATATCGCTGTAGCGTTTAA
Source organism: Bombus affinis (assembly GCF_024516045.1). NCBI lineage: Eukaryota > Metazoa > Arthropoda > Insecta > Hymenoptera > Apidae > Bombus > Bombus affinis. Next base: position 4,510,352 of record NC_066347.1, on the reverse strand, counting down.
CCTGAATATCTTTCGAACCATCCAAGGTCCTGGCTATTACAAAGAAATGCCATTTTGTCCCATTTTTCCTTTTTCTTTTTTCATACAATATAACCTTTCTGACAATTCCTGAAATAGAATTGTAAAGAAAGCAAAAGATATTTTTTTTTTTTTTTTTATTTAGTAGAATATTTACAATCAATTCTCGTTGAGAATTTTCAGTAACTTAGTTTGGCGTGATACAATGACATGGATTATAATAGTTTTATATTGTTGATTCTAGTAGGACTAATGGTTTAATCTAGTGGGTATTTTCTTTTTAGTCTGCGGATCTGGTCCGTCGTGTCCAGTAGTTGGGTGACTAGTGGGTTGTGGTGGTTGTTGACTCTTGTGCTATATCTGCTTCTGAACTTGTGTATTTCATCTTTGACTGTAGGTATCTTGAGGTCTCGGTGGATTGTTTCGTTGGTAACATACCAGGGTGCATTTAATAGGGATCTTAGCGTTTTCGATTGGAAGCGTTGGAGTATCTCAATGTTGGAATTACTTGCTGTTCCCCATAGTTGGATTCCGTAGGTCCAGACAGGTTTTATTACGGCCTTGTAGAGGGTTATTTTGTTCTGTATGTTTAGTTTGGAGCGTCGGCCCGTGAGCCAATAGAATTTTCTTAGTTTTTCCTTTAGTTGCTTTGTTTTTTCGGAGATATGTTTTTCCCAAGTTAGCCTCCTGTCCAGGGTCATGCCCAGGTATCTTACGGAGTCCTTGCTTGGGATTATTGCGTTGTTAATGGTGACCTGGGGGCAGGTTTGTTTTCGGAGCGTGAAGGTTACATGGGAGGATTTTTTTTCGTTTATTTTAAAACCCCATTTTTGGAACCACTTTTCCATGGAGTCGAGACTTCGCTGGAGAGTGGATGAGGCAATTGCCGGGTCTGCGTGGGTAGCTAATAGTGCTGTGTCGTCGGCAAATGTTGCTATTGCTACCTCGTTTGATATGGGTAAGTCGGCAGTGTAGATGGAGAATAGTAGGGGTCCGAGGACACTACCTTGCGGTATGCCGGATTTTATTGGGAATGTTGCGGAAGTGGCGCCTAGACATTTAACTATGAATTGTCTGTTGGTTAGGTAGGATTTTAAGATGGAGTAGTATGGGTGGGGTAGGATTTTTTTAAGCTTGTAGAGTAGCCCTTCATGCCATACTTTATCAAATGCCTGTTGGATGTCTAGGAATACGGCTGAGCAGTATTTTTTCTTTTCGAGGGTTTGGCTGATTATGTGGGTTATGCGGTGGATTTGCTCTACTGTTGAGTGTTGTTTTCGGAAGCCGAATTGGTGATCTGGGAGAGTCTTCAATTCTTCTAGGAGTGGAAGGAGACGATTCGTGAGCATCCTCTCGAATAGTTTAGACAGGGTAGGTAAGAGACTGATTGGGCGATAGGAGCTGGTTTCATATATTGGTTTACCGGGTTTGGGGATGAGGGTGATTAGTGAGATTTTCCACGCCTTAGGAAAGTGTTCAAGGCGGAGGATGGCGTTAAAGATTGATGCGATGAGTGCAATCCCTTTTATGGGAAGTTCCTTGATTGCTTTATTTCCTATTTGGTCGTGACCTGCTGCTTTCTTGGGGTTTAGGCGACTGATTGCTTCTATGATCTCTGCAGAAGTGAAGGGTTGAATAGGAGGGGACATTTGGAAGGGAGTGTGCAGGTATTCGGTGACGTCCGCTGCGGCTATGGAGGAATGGGGTTGGAATACTTCAGTCAAATGTTTGGCAAATAGGTTGGCTTTTTCTATAGGGCTACGCGCCCATCCACCCTGCGGGCGGCGGATTGGAGGTATTATTTGTGGGGGGCGCGTGAGTTTCCTGGAGGCTTTCCATAGTGAGTAGTTTGAGTCGGCTGTGGGGGACAGGCTGGCGAGATATTTGTGAAAACGGTCATTATTGTAGTTCTTTATGGTTTTGGATAGTTTTCTAGTTGCGTTGTTTAGTTTGCGTTTGTCCTCCGGTGTTCTATGGGTCTGCCATATCCTTCTTAGTCTACGTTTTTCTGCTATTTTTTTTAGTATGTACTGGGGGTATTCGTGGTTGCTGGTGGACGTTTTTGCCGGTGTGGAGACGCGGATAGCGTTTATTATGCTCGCATTTAGGTATTCCGTGGCTGCTTCGATTTCATCATTGGTTTTTAGTGAGGTTGAGGCTGAAGTTGTGTGGGTAAAGACTTCTCTAAAGAGCTGCCAGTTGGTGTGTTGGTTATGAATGGAGCCATTAGGTGTATTCTCGATGATAGTTGAACTGACTGTTACTATCACGGGGGAATGATCAGAGGAGAGATCAGCCGAGGAATTGATTTGGACGTGTCTTGACGAGATATTTTTGGTTATGAAGAAATCAAGGAGATCGGGTATTTTGTTTGTGTCGGTGGGCCAGTGTGTGGGTTCGTACGTGGTAAGGTAGTTGAGGTTGTTGGTTAGTATGCTGTTGAGGAGGTTTTTGCCTCTTACTGTGACCAGTCTGCTGCCCCATTGGGTGTGTTTAGCGTTGTAGTCTCCTCCGGCTATGAATTTGCTGCCCAGGGTGTCCAGGAAGTGGTCAAAGTCTTCTTTGGCGATGGAGTGTCTGGGAGGGCAGTATACAGCTGAGGTGGTGATTGTACCATGACAGTCTTCTATTGCTACGTTTGTTGCTTGGAGGTAGTCTTTCTGGAATGGTTGGAGTTCGTAGTGCTTGATGTTTGACTTGATTATGATTCCGGTGCCGCCGTGAGCCTTTCCGCTGGGGTGTTGGGTGTGGTAGAAGTTGTAGCCGTGTATTTTGAGGTAGTTTTTGTCGGTGAAGTGGGTTTCGGATATGAGCATCACATCGATTTGCTGTTGTTTTAAGAATAGTTCTAGTTCGGCTTTGTGCTGAGCTAGACCGTTGGCGTTCCACAGAGCTATTCGCATTGGTTTTATTTTGCTTCTGTGCTTATGAATTTGTCCATGAAGCGTGTGAGTAGTGACAGCAAGTTGTTAATTTGCTCAGTTTGCTTCTCGATAAGTTTTTCGAGTCTGGTAAAGTTGTCAGTGCTTGGTGGGGTGGGAATTCTATTTTCTGTGTGTACACTGTGTGTTTTCGAGTTGTACACGTTTCCTTGCGTTGCCTGCGCATAGGATACTGTTGGTGTGGTGAGTTTTTGGGGTTTAGGTTCATGTATGTTTATGTCCTTGGGTCTCAGTTTTGGATACTTTATATTATGTAGCGATTTGTAGGCTGAGCATCCTTTGTAGTTCGCAGGATGCTCTCCTTGACAGTGGATACACTTGGCGGAGGTTTCCGGGGATTTAGTGCATTGGTCAGTGGGGTGGTTACCTGCACATTTTACGCACCGGAAGTTGTGATTGCAGTACTTCTGCGTGTGACCGTACCTTTGACACCTCTTGCATTGTATTATTTCTTTCTTTACAAGAGGTGGCTCGAACTTAACTATGGAGTTCATCAGCCGATTGATATTGTAGATTTCTTTATTGTTTGTTTTTTGTTTTAGGTCTATAAAAAATAAGGATAGTGGGTTTTTTGTGATTCTATGCCTAATGTTACTGATGTTAGTTACTTCGTGGCCGTGATTTGACAGTTCGCATTTTAGTTCGTCTAGATCGACTGAGTGATGGATATTGCGCAGCACCACTCGAAATGGTCTTTCTTGTTTGAGCTGGTATGTGTGGAATTTGGCGTTTAACGTTTTTAATAGCTTGGTTAACTTTCTATAGGCGTCTGGGTGGGACGGCAGTATTTTCACTTGGTTGTTGTTAATCTTTAGCTTGTAGTCTTCTTTGCTGATGTCTTTTTCGATAGTTTTAATCATTGACTGTATGTCGATTACGTCGTTAATGAATATCGGTGGGGGAGGGGGAATTCTTTGAGTATGGAGATTATTTACCTCTTCGGTTGTAATCATGGAGTCTTCCGTGGACTCCAGAATTGAGAATCTATTGTAGGTAGTCACTTGGCTGGCTGATGGTTTGGTTTGAATCTTGTTTACATTTGTCTTGGTCGGTTCGAGCTTTCGTTTTTTCGTGTGGTGGTCATTTACCAGGATAGTTGCGTTGCCCTCTTGCCACGGAGGAGGAAACATGGCGGTGTTATAATTTTGCTCCGGGGAGCCTATTGGAAATGATAGAGCCATCATCGAGCTAGTTAGTTCAGTGTGAAAGAACTAGTCGAGAGGCTGTTAACCCCTGGCTAGGTTAGTTGGATTTGCTTTCGTCAGCTGGGCGTCACGTGGAGTTTTGTGAACTTCACAGGGCACTGGACACACGTCTGCACGTCTCGGCACTCAGCAGCAACTGCAAAAGATATGAAACCAAGAATCCGCACAAATCGTTAGGATTTATGTATTTAGGAAAGCTAGTTGATGCGTGTAGTACGAAGGTTTTCCTAATTCACAATACAGTACAGTACAGAAAAGGGCTTAATTTATAATACCTTCGAGTGTCTTGGCTTTCTCTTCCTAAAACCCAATGTGACAAAAACCAGGCGACCATCCGAGACGTTGGAAACTTTCTAGTTTCTTTCATATTTTTTTAAAAAGGAATTGCAAATTTTAATATATGGATAGTATACATATGAATTTGTTTGAACAAATATTACTCCAATGCAATTTGTAATACCTATTAGTAAAATTAACAAAATTATAGTAATAACAATATAGTAAAAAAAAAAATAGGAAATAGTAAACAGTAATAAAATAATATAGTAGATAATTACATAGTAGTAAAATTAACGTTAGTAAACCATGTTAACGACAACTAACTAAATAACAACAGCAACTTAGTAACTAAGGCTAAACAATCGCAAACAACTTCAATCACTCATTGCACAGAAAGAAGTAAAACTCTAGTTCGGAACCTCACTATGGAACGTTGGTTTTATCTTTCGCTAATTTTTCAATTTAATCAATTTACATCATCAAAAGTCCAATTGTTCAAAGGCAAATTTGCCCATCTCAAGATTTCAAAATTATTTTTATTATTATTATTATTATTATTATTATTTAATTTGTATTTTACAATTTGTCCAGCTGGACATTTGGTAAATTTTTCTAACTTAATTGCTAAATAACACGTGGATGGCTACCCTCTGCGGAATATCATCCTCGAGTGAGATTTCAAAATGAATTTCAAAACACAATATCCCTAACGTCAATGGCTCTGCTATTTCTCAATTTATAGAATGGATCAATGGCTTCTGAAGAATTTATATACATATATACGGACACCTAAGAACCAGCAATTTCGATTCTTATATCACAAAGACCTCCGTACGGGAAAGGATCTGGTTGTTGATAAAATATATACGCGCTCAGTGTTTGTTCGGTGCCGCGATCGGTCGCAGTTGTACGCATGGAAGGAACGTTTGGAGAATCCAGTGATTCGCTCTGGAAACTCGAGAAGAGTCCGTTATCCTCTTGGCTCATTGTCGAGTTTAACCCTGCTCTTTCTTCCAGCTCAACCTGAAAACAGCCTCTAAACTCTAAACACGGGGGCGTGTGTACGATCTGGCATCGAATTTCGATTCTGTTGGTCGATTGCGTATACGCTCGAGCACTCGAACTCGGTGGTTCGAGTTTCTCGAGGACCTTTCGTTATTTACTGTCATCCGATTCGGCTACTCCCTGGAACCGTTCTCGAGCAGCAAGGGCGATCGTTCGAACACGGTCGGATGAAAGAAGAAAGCAAAGAAGAGAAAAACAGGGACGTCCCGTGGAAAACTCGAAAAGCTCCTTGACCAGGCTACCCGTCGATGGAAAATTAAATCAGACCCGGCTGGACAAAGAGACTCGAATTTGCGGAGATCGAGGAACAAACCGAATGCGCATAGGCACTTACATTCCCTTATGCTTGGTTCGTAAGCTTATCTCGTGTGCAGATTTTCGTTTTCACTGTTTCAACGCAAGTTGTTGCTTCGATGTAACGTCGATGTAACGTCGATGTAACAACAATTTTCATAACTTTCCCAGTAACGAATCAGTTTTTTTTTGGAGTGAAGCTAAACAAGATGATTTATATTAAATTGGACAATTTTTATGGTACTCAAATTATTCGATTCGAAAAGTGATTGAATTTTTTAAATATACACGGTTTAAGACTTAAGCTTTGCAAATAACATCGTGGCGTTAATTTATAGCTTTTACGAGAAATCATCTGGTTTGCTATTTCGCCCGGAAACAACGCTCTAAACATCTCCATATCCCACCGCAACACAGCGAAGAACCCTCCTAAAAAGATATACATGGATGTAAAATCGTTTCCGCTTGAATAACATCGCAGAAGGAAGGAAAGTGCGGGAAGCTTGGTAGTCCGTGTTCTCTTAGGATTCAATCGGCGTGCACGTCGAACGAAATAATCATATCCCGGTTAGATTTCAATGCGCTTATCCCTCCTTCGTTCTCTCGCTCCGCTGTTCTACCGTTCGGCCAGCAAAAGGAGCACCTCTTATCCCTGTCACCGCGAGAGGCAGAGAGGCATTACTCGCGTAATAGCGATCTGAAAAGCGAGTACACTCGTTGCCGGTTTACCAGGTTTCCTAACAGTAATTTATCGGCTCCCATAGCGGCGCGTGATGTACGAGCAGGACCACTCTTTCCTTCCTCGGCCAGATCGAAGATAAACGGCGTATTGTCTCGGTGCACGGCGGACTAGGAGAATCGCTGGCCACGTTGCTGCTCGTTGAAGGAGGCGAACGATCGTTCTTGCGGGCGCACCCTGTATGCAGATATCGAAGGTAGGTGTGTTGAGGCCATTATGCCCGCTCGAAAGACTTCTACCTCGCCAGTGTATGCGTGTACCGTGTGTATGCCTATATGCCATTCCGCACACAATCTACTCGGCTCCGTTATTATTCTACCGTCGCGGCCACCGCCATTTACTACGGAAGACAAAGATGGCGCGTGAGGTCTTCGTCATCGGTAAGAAAGAAAAAAACGACGAAAGAGAGACGAAAAGAGGGACGGCAGGGTGGCCAGAGGGGGTTGCCATTGTCGCGAGGAGAACGGAAATTTTACGATCGTTATCGGATCCTCCCGTGCTCGAAACTTTCGAAACTGAGTAGTCACCGTTTCGTCGTGCCCGATAAAGCGTTAAGTAGTTAGCGTGGTACCGTAGCTGGTGAGCAAGCGAGAAGCAACCGGCCATCGTTCTACCGATACGTTCTATCTATTCCGGTGACGACAAGTCGAAGTAACTAGCCGCGTTTTTATAACGCGCTTATCTCTTCGCGGACTCTGACACGCGTACTCCTTTACCTTTGCACTGGTATCGTTTTGTCATGGTATATTTCCGTCGTTAATTCCCCCATTTCTTTGTAGTTTCTTCGCTTCGTTCGGTGCATTCATATTGTTGAACGTTAACCTTCCAGACTTGACACCGACAGACAGCACCGGCTCATCAATTTTCTGCACTCATAAATTTGTTTTCATATCTGCGCGCTATATACGAGGACGTAAATTTTCGAATGTTATGTATAGAATGGCAATCATCGAGCGCATTCTCCTTGGACACAAATTTATTACAAATGGAAAGAGATTATTATTGTTTACGTTATTGTATGTATCTTTTAGATAAGTAATTTGAACGTACGTACGTGTCTAACTGGTGGACGTTAAGGCTAATCGCGTGTTTATGAAAAGAGTTCATATAACATGGGAATATTTATTCGCAGGTATGTTAATTCTGTCTTTTAATTGAATTAAAAAATAGTGGAACAGGTATATGGTATTCGGAGGTTAAGAGGTTAAAGGATTGACAGTTTAACGTAGGAGCACGTCAATTGGTATTTTACACGAAATAATTATATTACGATACATAAACACGGGATACAAATATTTCGAATAACAAACCCTTTAATATATCCTTAAATTTTCATGTCAATATCTTGATTAATTTAAAAGATATAATTTCAACAAAATCATTGTTTACGATAAAAGCGTTCTATCGATAAAGTATTAATCGCTTCGGGCAAAGCAATTATTATTTACATAACAAATTACCTATGATTATTCTATATGTAGTTACCTACTCCATGATATGTAATAATTATCTATAATAATTTAAAATTATGGAAGAAAATTATTCAAATATTCATATGATAAGATTAAACGCCGATTACTTATCAACAAAGTTGAAACGTATGTACTTTGATCGGTAATAATTGCATGTTTACTTCTTTGAAAAACTATTTCAATGCGTATTCGTATTTTCGTTTTGCGACGTATAATAAGTTGTCGATAATAAGTTGCGCGACTGTTTTTCACACGATTTATACACCTCACGCGATCTTCCCTCGTTTCAGCGTAATTTTCCGCTAGCTATCTCGAGCCGACTCTGATCGTCATTACTCCGAAATTTATCACGCAGCACGGCGTAAACAGGTTCGAAAGCGGGATCAATCGTGAGAATAGGAGAATCCAACCACCCTCGTCGGCAACGAACGAGGGGACGACGGATATTCTCTCCGGGATCGCGTAAATCCGATTACGTGGAAAGCAGCAGCCGCGTTATAAATTCCCGATGAAAGTCGACTTTAGGGAAAATACCGACCCTTTCCATCCTGTGTTATCCTGCTCTCTCGTTGGAAGATCGACGGAAGAATCGCCAACGTTACCACCGCCGCCATTGGCCAGCCGCGCCACCGTAGAATTTATTTATTTGCTTAACGCGCCTTTTATGAACCGGTAGCGGCTGGTGCGGCCGTCCTTCCTGTTCGTTTGACCGGTCTGTGAATGAAAAACGAGATGAACGGGGGAAATGAAAAGAGGGAAAAGTACACGTGTGTATGTATGTGTGTACTTGTGTGTGTGTGTGTGAGAGAGAGAGAAGGTGTGAAGAGGGTGGAAAAAGAGATGGCGATCGTATTCGTGCAGAGGGATCTGTTACGACGAAAGAAGAGAGACAGAGAAAAAGGAAATGAGTAAAAAGGTAAGGTTGAACAATAAGAGGAAGAATGAGAGGGCTCGAAAGAAAAAGGACGATAAATTAGTGGGCTTACACGCTCGGCAGCTTCCATTAGGCTAACGTAGCGAAGTATTATTAAGTCACCGACCGTCTTCGATAGTTACGGACGACCTCCTGCGCTCGTGGATAATAATAACACTGTCGATCCGAGGCTGCGACGCACACTGGGATAATAATAACACAATAGACCGTACGATGGGAAACCGAGGAAAAAAGCAGGGAGAATAGGCCCACGGGGATGATAGCCGTGACAAGTCGAGGGAAGGAACAAAGTCGGGACTCTACCGAGCTTGTTTGCCAATTAAACGTCACGACACAGAGGCCATTGAAAAATCGGACAAGACAGGGGACTTTGGTCTTGGGGATATCTTTGGCGTGTTAACGGAACTGCGATTTGTTTTCGCGTTTCTAATTATTTTTACTTTCTTGCTGTTGATGGTTTTCATCGATACGGGTTGAGACGTTGCGCGTATACAACGGTAATCAAATTGTTACGATCACTTTGAAATTATTATTTGAAATTTTAATAATAGTGGAAGAGGAAATATTCAAAATGAAACGTAACAAAAGATATTGTTATGTTTTTAGTATCCTATATGGATTTCAAAATTCTAGGCAAGATTGTTTGAAATTGTAAAGCAGAATTTGTAATTCTTTTATGTAATTAGAATAATTTGATTATTTGCTGTACGTATTCTATGCTGAGTGGAATTTTATAATATTTGACACCCTCGAGGATATCCAGTTTCTTTTACAAAGAAAAGATATTAATCTTAATATCTTTTTTATTATTATTTAATTTATATTTTACAATTTGTCCAGCTGGACATTTGGTAAATTTTAATTGCTAAATAACATGTGGATGGCTATCTCAGCGGGATACCATCATTAATCGTAATATGCAAATAAATTTTTACTGTGCTGATAAAATAAAATAACATCGGCAGATTCTCGATTATAAAATGTTAATGCACGCAATATCGCATCCGCATAATATTCGCGAAGTTATACACCAAACCATTACTATGTTTAGCGTTTATTTGTAATTGTACATCAAGAGGAAAGCGAAATGATATTGTTTCCACTTGGCAAAAATTGATAATTCAAAGTCGATTTCTCTCCAAACGTACGTTTCGAACGACATAAAACACCATGCGGTCGATCTTAAAATACTGCGACATTGTTCTCGCCACTTTCACCATGATGAATGTCATCCTGACCACCCTGCTAGTGCCAGCGTGAGGTCGGCTCTTAATAGAGCCAATAAACAAAACTGTTCTCCGACTCTCCAGCCCACCGCTTGTCACTACACACTGCTACACACATATACAACACGAATCTTCAGTACTGAAAGTCATGACTAACCCATTACAAAATGTTTCTTTCAACGTCTATGCAGAATACGTCAACGCAAATCCACGAAAACGTTTCACGCTGCAGCCACTGCTTTCTTTCTTTCTTGTCACGAGTTCCACCGCAATCGCCATTACAATCTTACGTGTGTTAATTACCACACTCGTTCGCTTGCCGCGAAACGAATTTCCTTCAGACTTCGGTGTGGATGGCCAAGAAATCTCCAGTGGTTTTCCCCACTCATTCTCGTTAAATACTCGTCTCACTATCGTTAAACTATGACTCCAGCGTACTTTGTCACGTAGGAATTTCCCGTGTGTGTCAGCGTTAGAATTTTATCGAGAAGTATGAGCCTTTAGTATTTTGCTTTATACGACTGAAGTATTCGCATGACATAATGGGTCATATCGGTGATCCTGTGAATAAAATAACGAAATCAGTTGCTTCTTAATATCGGAAGAAAATTAGTCATCAAACGATTAATAAATAAATGTACGCATAATATCGGATCATAAAAAGATTACTAAATTCCCCAATAAATAAAATCGATTATTGAAAATAAATTCAATAAAATCCGAAGCTAATACAAAATATTATCGTATCAAACTGAACAAAATCTATAAAGCTTCATTAATTTCATTTCGCTATAAAAACAAAATTTGATAAATACCGATACCTCGCTACAGGTCAAATCGAATGTACAAAATAAACCTGATAAAATTCCATATTTTGTAGAGGCGGCGTAACTGTCTCCAAATATCATAATTCTGGCGAGTGCTGTTGCAACGCGAAAGACTTCTAATGACGACAAGAGACAATAGCACTGGGCGGGTCAATTTTCGCCGCAAGCTCGCAAGTCATCCGGCGTACCTCATCGTGTAATTCAGTCCACACCGGTGTAACGTACGGGAAATGTCCGCGGGACAAAATCCACTCGCCTGCACCGTCTCTAAATTCAAAAGGAACGCGAAGCGTGGTATTCTTCTCACGATTCGAGGGATCTAACGGGGACACGATTTGTATGGCGAGTAACGTAACTCATGGAACTTATTACGCGCGCGCCTAATGATACGCTGGATACCAAAGAGTATTGTCGGGGACGGCGAGCTGTCCGCCGTGTGTAATTGGCCAGAAATGCTTTCCATGGTATTCAAATAGTCGTAAATGGATACGTAGCTCGAGAGATTAACGAATATATTATGCTCGCGAGGAAATCGTCGAGTCGAACAATTTCCTTTGGAAAACTTGACTGGAGCCGTGGCTGGTAATTCTTGTCGATTACGATTCGGCCCGGAGGTAACCGGAGGCAAATTATTACGCGTCGCCGAAATTAACTCAAAGCATTGACAACGTATGCACGTTGGGAACGCAGGGTGGCACGTATTAACATAATACACGTGCGACAGTTCTACGGCGTGCTGTGCAAACTCCGACAGAGCTCAGTGTTTTTTGTATTTCTGTGTAATGAGTCGATCGGTTGAACGTAAAAACTGAAAATTAAAAAAATAGAAAGAAAGAACCCGCCGTGATATTCCATCGTTAATTTCCCCTCTCTTTTTCCTCACATTTTTTTTTTCTTTTTTTTTTATTTATTCCCAACACGGCTTTCAACACGGGTATCATCGCTTCTCCCGTGATCGACGTCGCGGTCCGCGACCGCGTTGCTCGCATGCAAAAACCATCGGTGCCTAGTCCGCTACGAACTTTTAATTATGCATGCATGCGCGTCTGCGCGCAACCATGCGTTATAATACGGAATCGCGAGCGGGACGAGAACGAGAGGGTCTTTGTGCAACAGAGATGCCATAATTTAACGAGAAACCGGCCGATCGATAAACGATCGTCGGGGCACGATGTGTCTGCATGCTTCGAGATTTTCGTGTCGTAATACGAACGGGCCGGCCCTGTACACAGTTAGTACAACGAGCCACGGCCTGCTGCAAATGAGTAATTATTCGGCACGCACGCTCGATCGCGTTAATCGCGCTGCTCCGCTTACCGCCCGCGGCTCGTGGCTCATGGCTTATAATCTTTCGCGCTCTCACGTTATATCTACGCGCGGCCGGTACCCTGCCTCGCTGATCATTCGCCAAGTATCTATCACGGTGGCACGATAGAGCCGGAACGGATCGAAGGAAAAGCGGATTACGATCTCTCGCGATGAAGTCCGCCTCGTTTACCGAGATACTCTAATCCGCGAGATACGTCGAAGCCAGCAAGCCAGCTGGAACAAATCGGCTTCGCGGTATTCAGATACGCGCAATAATAATGCATAACCTGCAATAGCTGTGAACCGCGTTCGTAAAATCAATCGATGATTCGGGCAATGATTATAACGCTGTTGGCCGAGATGTCCCATGTATATCATAGGCGATGTAACGCGGTAGTCGCGTTAGCTAAGTGTTGTGGTTTGAGAATCGAACAACAGTATTGGGATTTGAAAGGAAACGCGAATTTATGGAGATTCTTTGAATGTGTAGAATCTCAGGTTCAATCATATTCTAAAGATTTGCTTTTGAAATTAGAGATAGCTAGCTGACTGACGCAGCGTTCAGCTAAGGCTTGGCGTTTGTTCTATTTCTCAAGTCCATCATTTTATTAACGAAACTAAAAGAACAGAGTCGATCGTATCGTCTATTCCTACATCGTAAACACGAACCTAACCCCTGGTTTAGAATTCATCTACGATGTACGACAAGAAATTTAGATGAACTCACCGATTTCACACGTGTACTTGAGTTCAGCATAAGGGAATCAAGGAGACTCGCAAAAACACGCAACCGGACCGCTGCGAATCGCAACATGGTTGCCTACCAAGTCGCTGAAGGTAGAGATAATAGCGAAGCGTAGTTCCGAGGGCCGGGCTATTAAGACAGTCATAAAACAATCGGGAACTACGAGGGTTGAAATGTAACAGCTATCTAACACCAACGAGGATCCTCCGCGTTTCTGAGATTTTACACGCCGCTCATTCACTTTAATGCACTCGGTCCTTATAAAGCGAAAGGCGCGTAGGCGGCAAGACGAAGACAAACGAACTGCCACACGAGGGGAAGAGGATATCGCCTATCACGGGGATGCGCGTTGCGGCGGCGTAGAAACGAGCAAAGCGACAAGAGCATTTACGTCTGTACGCGCAATTGCATGAGGTGCAACACGTGGCGATGTAGAGAGAGAGTGAGAGAGAGAGAGAGAGAGAGAGAGAGAGAGACGGAGAAAGAAAGAGAAAGTAAGCAAGAACAGGTCCATGTGTGTACGAAGAGCGGCATGGTCGTGGCCGTGTCGCGGGTACAGCGACTGCGTCTAATTAGCCGGTCGGCCGCGCGCGGAATTGAATTTCAATCGTCGTAATTCGCTGATTCGCCTCGTGCGTGCCGATCCGGCGAGGCAACGAGCGAGCGTACGAGCGCGTAGCAAAAGGGTTGGCCGGTACGATCCCTGGATCCGAGACTGTCGACGAGCAACAAGACCAGATAGGGAAGAGAAGGGAAAAGATATCCATTCCATGGTGGAAGGAACGCGAGAACCAGTCGCGCGGCTGCCTGTGACGACGAAGAAGAAGCGATTCTCTTTGGCCGGCCTTTTACGGTCCTCGGGCATGGATCGTTACAGTCGCAATTGCGCTGCGGGGCCTGTTGCGCGATGCAGCGCGCTCGTAATCGCGAGCCCTGGCTAATTAAACGTCGACGAGCGATCGTTAACGATACGCCGCGCCTCGTCGTAAAAGATCGTGGAATCTCAAAGCGTGTCACGGCTGTTACGCTCGCGAGATCGATCGATCGAAACAGCCTTCGGGACGAAGAGAGGCAGCGTGCCGAGCGTTGTACGAACACTCGTGTGTGTATCGTGTATGTATGTACATAGGTTCCACGTACACACGTGCACGCACGCACGTGCTATAAAGCGTTTGACGACGCGTCGACGTTGATTCGATACCCGCTGAAATATGACGGTTGTCGGCGTTTTCGTTTTTACAGGCGGCCGACCTCTCGCGCTCTCGTCGACGATACGCGTCCATCGCTCTGGTAATCGAACCGCTTGTAAAAAGATCGACTGCTATCTCGATTAAATTCTTCGTCCCCCGTGGCTGCGTCAGGCGTCCAATGCCAGGTTGTTTAGGGTCGTTGCGAACAGGGGTGCGGGATGAACCCAAGACTCAAGACACGTGTAAGTTTTAGAAGGTTGCGTTATGCACTTTGTTCGATGTTCACTCGTCTTGGAAGATACTTCAAAGCAGACACTGCAAGGTTGAAGGTTATCCGCACACAACGAGCAATACGTAAAAACATTTTTTACAAAGATTCAAGATATAAACAAGTTTACCAAAAATTGCGATTTATAATTTTCTGACAAACGTGTGTCTTTCCCCAAAGAAATTCCACAATTTTTCCTCTATTAACAACTTTTATAATTTTTTAAACGATCTTGAACGATTGCAGAATCATTAATTCCTTGATGTCGGCACGCGTAACTCGTAATAAAGCGACTCGAGCCCATTTGAAATTAAAGTACCGAAATAATTTAGATATGATTTTAATTGTCCTACTAAGCTCGCAATTAGCGGTCCTTTTATTCCCCGTAAAAATTCCATTCCACGATATTGCGATTCTCCGGTGTTAAGAGTCTAATAATCGCCCACCAACTACCTAAACCAAAGGCCAGGTACCTGCCCAAAATCGTCATGATCTCTGAACGAATCCATGGAATCTAGACCAATCAAGCGTTCGACCATATAATTGCAGAAACTTTTGCACACTTGGTAAGCCCGATTTATGAATAACGTTCGTGTTTCGCTCTATTTATGCACCGTCAAAGGAATTCATTGAAAATCCCATGTGTCAAAATTAGCAACTCGATGATAGAGAACGGTTATTGGGATTAGTTCGCGGTTAACAGACGAACGTATCCTTATTAACTGAAATTACACTCCTAATTACGTGAATATAAAAGGAAGACTGGGGCCAAAGCGAGAAATAGCCTCGATCTAATATTAAAGTAACCTTACAACATCATTGGACCGCTTAACGAACACTGTTCCGAATATCTCGACGCTACTGCTTGTGCAGCTTTGAGCACCGATTTCGCGATAAGCGTTATTGATTTTACTGCGATCCTCGTTTTTGCTGGCAAATATCGTAAACCTGAGGTATACACGGTATCTAATTCATCGAACGAAAAGAAACCGATGAAAAGAGGAAATAAAATAGAAAAGATAAAAAATGCGCGAGATAAAATGTAACGAGTCTACATAGGTTAGAATTATTCGTATGTAGTTCCCCCTAAACTGCTTGTAAACTGCTTACGAACAGAAGTTAACAGCTCGTATGCAAGAATCTTTGCTACGAGCAAGCGTTTCGCGAGGGACATCTTGAAAGCGGATATTTGTCAAAACAACATTATCTACGTCAAAATATGTGTCCATTATAATCATCATCTGACAAATTTTGAACCTATATTTGTCACAAAATATATCCACTGTAATTTGTAATCGTAACTTAAACCACTTAATGTATTGCCTCCTGAGAGAATACATAGTGTTTACTATTCCCTGACAAATTCACTACTCGCCAAGGTATACATCTACGTAGTTCGTGAACAGCAGAACGATCCCCGTACATTACACAATTAGCTGACTTCACAGCGATTAAAATAACCAGTACCTAACCAAAGTCCCGTTATGCATAAATCTGGCTGGTGTCTCGCCCACAATCCGCATTATTACCCCTGGCATCATTATATCCAGCCAATATCGTTTCGCACTCTTCCTTATCTCCTCATCGGTCTTTTTGTAGGTCATCTTTGTTCCGAGGCTACACGTTGACGAAGATAATCATGCGTCTCTTCCCTTCTCGCTGAACGTACGATGCATATACGTATACGTATGCGTATACACGTGAGAAAGGGGAAAAGCACGAAGAGAACCCCTCGGAACAAAGATCGGGAACCTAATCTGGGTAACAGGAGCGGCAAAGGCAGCGGCAGGAACAGCAACAGCGTTAGGGGTGGTTTCACCGAGATGGGTCCGTAGATGGATTTATTTAAGGGCGTGTATTCAGCAGGAGATACAATGGCAAAATGACATCGGGGTGAAGGCGGGCGAGAGGAGAGCCGTTGAGCATCAGGGTCGTTCCCGTACCGGGAGGTTTATAGCTGACATCTGCGGCCAGTTTTGACCCCCTGGCGTGACGAAACAGCGAATACCAGATAGAACCAGGGCCAAGCAGTAAGGGTGGTTTAAGGACGCTAACTGGCCGAAGGGCGAGGCTCGCCGTTTTCTCTATGTTGCTGTTGCTGCTTCTGACTGCTGTGTCAGACCGCGCAGGCACAGAAGTGAAGAGTCTATAGGAGGGGTACTAGCAGTGGAGTCGGCTACGCAGTAAATCGACCGTTAAAAATCTTCCATGGCCCCCGAGTGTAATTCTGTTAGCCGTTTCCTCACGCTAACCGTGACGACCATGACGAAATTCCCTTCGTTGCCGAGGCCGTGCCTCTTCGCACACAAAGTCGGCACCCGTGATCGTCGTTGTGATCGTTGTCCTCGCCGTAAGTTGTACGTAGTCTCGTAGCCCGTGACGTCGGTTTCCCTTTTTCCTCGAGTGCGCACGTATAAACGCTATGACCTGCCCATTCGTTTTCCCGGCCGAGCACCTTGACTTCCGTTCGACGTGTGAAAACAGTGTTTTCCGCAAGGGGAGCCGCTCGGAAAGGAATTTTCCGGACACGCCCGTGGATTTTACGCTTGTCGCGGATCGTACTTTTTTTCTTTTTTTTATTTCTTTTATCCTTCTTCTTCTTATTCTTCTTCTTCTAGTTCTGTCCTCCTTTGGTCGTGCCTATATATATACATGTTACAAAGGAATCGTACTTGCTAGCATTGATAGAAATTAGTTTTAAAATGCGTTCTCTCTTTCTCGTTTTTTCTGTGCTCTTCTCTCTCAAGAACGAAACACGGCGAAACCGTAAAATTACAAAGGCGATACACCGCGAATCGTAACGAAGGCTTTTATTTCGTGTGTACCTTTCCGCGACGGTGGATAATAACGAGTAATAAGCTAAGTGAGCCGTGCAAAATTTTCGCTGCCATTCCCGCTGGAATAATGAACCCCTACCCCACGTGTCGTTCTTAATAACACCACGTCTTACTCCGCCATTTATACCGTAATTTCTCTTTCTCCGTATTGTTAGAACTGAAATTGCGGCGTAATTTCTCTCCCCCTCTGCACACTCACTCTTCCTTCGTCCACATGCCCGTACCTCCTCTCGCGAATATTTCCCTTTTTCTTTCTTTTTTCCCCTCTTTCGTTCCTTCTTCTCCCTTTTTGTTTTCCGCTCTTTTTGTTAATCTACAATGGCGAACAAGGATACACTTTATTTCCCCGACAAAAGGTTTCAATTAAGGAACTCTGTCCCGGTCCCGAGTTGAAAAATACCTAGCCGCTATGTTAAGCCCGTGTAACTTTACAAATGTGCATTATACGGCACTCGGCGAGCGCAACTCGGCGAGCACAACTTGGCGAACGCACTGTTGCACACCGAGAACACTATATTCGAGCACGCGTTACACGCCGTGACTACACGTGTATCACGTCCCGTGCGGCGCGGATATGGGCCAATGGCGTGGAGTGCAGGGGTGACGGTTATTTGATTACCGTATCCGTGACAATAACTCTTCGACGCGGCAAAATGCAACAGAGAGAAACGACCACGACCACGACCACGACGACCACGGTGACGATGAGGACTGGTCTCGAAATCGTTGGGTAGAAAGCTTTTTTTAAACGTGTCACGTAAGGATTTATTTGCCAACCAAAGCGAATGACGAAAAGACAAATAAGATACACTCTACGCTTGGAATAAAAGTCGCCCTGGGTTATGAACAAAAGCTGCTGGATACGTGCGAGATACGCGAGAAAGAAGTTTACGGTGGCGAAAGATAAAACGTCGCGCTTTCCAACCTTACGATCGTAGCCTTACGTGAGAAAAAAAAAAGAGGAAAAGAAGAAAAAGAAAGGAAGAGGAGAACAGTGTACGGGCAAAAGTGTACACACGCAGACAGAACGACGGTAGTGATTTAATGACGAAGTTATTGGCAATACCAAATACGGTGTTTTGCTGGTAGAAACCGGATCGTTATATCAAATAAAAGCGAGTTTTGCGATAATTAACGAAATTGAAATTGCCAGGGACATTCCCACGCCAGTGCATGTCGGTTCGAAGGCCACGGACCGGGTCTGTAAAGCGGGTAATGCTTTGGATCAGGCTCATTAATTAATCCTCCTTCGTGGAAAAAAGAAGAAATCGACCGACGACCACTGGCTGAGCTTCTCGGTCAGAGAAGGGAAGCACGAAAAGAATAGGGGAGAATAGGGAGAAGAAGCAAGACTCTGGCACACACAAAGGTCTTTCTCGGGTTACCTGGCCGGGGCCGGATCCATAAATACACTTCGCCGTGTTAATTCCGTGTGCCGAGCAAGGGGCCGAGCCACTACCGGTATTAACGAAGTCCACGACGCGCGGTTACACCATGGTCGGTCTTGGTGGGGATAATTTCGAGCCAACCCATCCCAAGTCGGGAGCAATTTGTCTCCGGGCGTTGGATAAAACGTCGACGGCGGTGTGTTATTTGTAATTTGGATAACGGTACGCCGCTGCCAGAACCGCGGAAGACATTTGTCAGCCGTGAGTGTGCCTGCTAGATTCGTTTCGTGGTAAAGCCGCAACGCGATATTTTGCCAAAAGACCATCGAGCATCGTCCTTTATCAGCCTGCTCCTATTCGTTCGTTCTTTTCCTCTCCCTTTTTTTTCCAGCTCTTTTTCCCCTCTTTCTTTTTTTTTTCTACGTTCTATCTTTTGTTCGTACACGGTTTTTCGAGCTACCTGCTACGGACGTTTCGCCGCCACGCTCCAGCCGTTCCCATATTTTTAATTTCGCCCGTGATCTTTTTAAATGCACTCACTAATTGTATCGGACGTAGTTTAGCAAAATTAACACGGCGTTGCACGCAATTACGAGGTAATCGCCCGTTTCCGATTTTTTTACGTTTTCCTTCCTTCTGGTCAAATATTGGTCCATTGTTATTTCCCCTGAACGATCGATGGTTTAAAAGGGGAGACTCTCGTGGTTCGGTTGAACGTTCGATCTATAGTTATTATAGATCGACTTGGACAACGCGTGGGAGAGAAGGACGGAACTGTTCGAAGAATCTCGATTTTTGGTTATAAAGATTGTACACCGGAGTGCGTTGCATTATGTTACTCGGTCGATAACATCGATTTCGCTCGTTGATTTCCATTTACACGAACCGACAGGCCCGTGTACACACACGCGGAGAGAAATAAAATGAAAAGTGTGTAGGGCCGGATGCTCTCGATCCTTCAATTTCTCCCGTAATTAATAAATGTGATTAATATTTTTGTCTCGTCGGTCAGCCGATTGATCGATGCTTGCCCAATATACAAATTGCACGTTATTAGCGGTCATTCGACGTTCAATTATTTCGGAGATCCGTTTGAAACGGTGCCTCTTTCAAATATATTTAATGGCAAGCCCGCAGCGCTCGATCATCCTCACAAATCCTCTTCAACTTGGCGAGACGTACGTACTCTCATTCAAGCAGAAGTCAAGCTCTTAGATCTTTCCCTCTCTCGTTGCGGCGGATGAAGTGGACGTTGGTCCAGAGAAGAGGCGGTTGCCCAATGCACTCAGCCAATTATAATTAATTAAACCAGCTCCTCGACGTTTTCCCCGGCGATTTTCCTAGCAGGAAATTCTCGCGTACCGCTTGAGATAGAAGTACCGGCCAAAGTAATATTTACATTGTGGCGAATGACTTCTTTCATGTGGGCCACGATCGTCGTTGTTATAGATCGCGATACAGACACGTAAGAATAAGCACACCTGTTTCCTATCTGTACACAAATTATCACATCCATTAGACAGTGCAGTTTCATGGATATACCGTCAGTGGAGTCTTTCGACATAACAACAGAAATTATTGCTATAAACGCATCTATGTTAGATGAAAAAATAACAAACATCTCTTTCTTAACTTTGACGTAATAAATAGAATTTTCATGAAATTATCGGATCAAAGAAATAAACTGGCTTCTTTGGAGTTGGCAATAGAGCTTGGTAGCATCGTGGAAGAGGCAGTATTCTTGATGCGGTTGGCGAGGTCGCCGTGGGTTGAGAGCACCGGCGTGGTTAGCCGCGACGACCGCAGCGACTGGTTCTGCCGCCTGCCGGCGTCTCCCTCACCCTCGCATTTCGCCGCGTATGCTCGTCTCATTCCCTCTAGTTGGCTTCGTCTCTCTCGTTTCTTCACCCTTTCTCCCTCGATCTCTCCTCTTTACTCTCCGTAGCGTAGCTGAGCGCGTCCATGGTCGTTCGGTGAGCACCGAGCCGCACCGAGGACACGTATCCACCGAGCGAACACGGGCGAACACGCAAACCGGCTGCGGCAGGCGGCAGGCAAGGCGGCTCCGCATAAACCGCAGCCGACCAAGCGCGACCGACAGCTTCGCCAACACTCCACGGCACTGCCTTATATTCCTTCTTCGCCCCGTGGAACAAGATAAAGAGCGACCGAACCAGACGGGAAGCGAGTTAGAACGGGACGGAAGAAGGAAGGAAAACGGTAAAACGAGTGTAGCCGAGGCGTGGGGAGGGGTTCAGCGTTTCTGTGCATCGCACAAAAAGTTCATAGCTGGCGATAAACAGAACTACCATCGTATCGTCACTAGCACGGCACGTCACGTATTTATTTCATTAGGAGGGTCCTGCACCACCGCCTCCGTTGTGTGCGAAGCAAAAGGAGATGGAGTAGTAGAAGAGAGAGCGAGAAAGGTAGAGAGGGGAGAAATTGTGCGGAGTGCTATTCTGTACATATGTATGTATATATCCCATCCCGCGTTCCGCGAAGCATGACAATGGGGTTTTCTAATCCTCCTTTGGATTAAGGGTCGAAAGCAGGGCTCGGTGCACGGTGGCGGCAGGGCGAGAGAGCTCCAGGTAATGGGATCGACGTTTCGTTATGTTACTTTTCCATTCTCATCCTCGGCCTCTATCCTCGACATCCCTCCTTCTTGGCTGCCCCACACAACCACGACTGCGCCAGCCTTTGGTGTCTCGGTTCGTAGGATCCATCCCACAGAGCCCTCCTCCTTCCTACCCGCTCCGTGTTTTTCCTCATGTAGCCCCCTATTTTTCATGTTTCGCTGCGGCTTCGCGTAGCACCTTCATTCCGTATAGGAACATCCGTGGGGCTCGAACAACAATCCGCGCGGATCCGACGTACGAGCGTCAACTCAAAAAGTTTCGTTCTCATTGGCCGAGGTCGCGCTTTCATTCGACTCTTTGCGGCTGTCGGATGACACAGTGGGGCTGGACGGCTGGCGATTGGCGAAGTCACGTCTAGAAGCATTCTGGTTGGTCGAGGCGGCACAGACAGTCCGCGCGGAGCAGTTCCTTTACGAAGCGAGCGGACGATAGCGGCAATCAAGTAGGAAACTGCTTGGGACTGTGTGCTGCGCGATATTCACATAGGGGCACCCCCTTGCCACACGCATAGGATCGTACTCGCTACACACGGATACTCGAACACAATCGCGTTGGATGCGCGTATATATATTCCATCCATAGCTCGCGATCTCGCTCTTACCCTGACTCTCTCTTTCCCTCTTACTACGTTACTCTCACTTTATAGAGGAACGTTGTAGGGGTTGGGAAAACGGGTGGAGGCGCCATATTTGTGGTGGTGTGGGAAGTGAGGGAAATCACGAGTGGTGAGAGAGGCAGCCAGTCGGCGGCCAGTTGAGAGAGCACAGGAAAGGAGAGAAGGGCGGGAGAGAGAGAGAGAGAGTGAGTGAGAGAGAGTGAGGGGGAGGGAGGGAGAGAGAGAGAGAGAGAGAGAGAGAGGTTTTATGCGGACATCCGTGTCAGCCCGGTGACGGCCATTTTGCGAAAAACTTTCGATTTGTTTGCACACGCTGAGTGAACCGAGAGAAGCAACTAATACCTACGCGTATGCATGGCACGCCGTGTTCCGCGCCCTGTCCTCTCGTTTATTCGACCGTATCTGCGGGACCGAAAACTTTCGAGGCTTCCAGTCTTCGTGCTTCAACTTGCAAAAATCGCCGGACCTGTACACCAACGGAATACACGATTCGCGTATACGATATCGCCCACGGGCTAACGATGTATCTTTCTCAATTGTATCTGTTAAAGCGAAGCACCGGTCGGCAAAGATAATGGAGCAACAGCAGCAACAGCAGCAAGCAGTACATATATACGAAAAAAGCATTCTGAGAACCGTGCGTTCCCTTAGTCATTGCATCGCGTTTCGCGAGATTGATACTCTGAATTGTCTAGATTCCAAAGGTAGCTGAATGGTGTAGTCGACAAATATTATTTGCACACACTCGTTAACCGCAGTATCAGCGATAATAGCATCGAAGGAATGGAAAAAAACGAATGTAATCAACGTTGATAAATGAGCACCGTTGAATCATCTTTCACTAATACAGAAATAGTAGACGTTGGTATAAAATTTCACAACGTCGACATAATGTGAAAAAAATGCTGTCATTAAAATAATTCATAGACAGCAAGGGCGAAAGAGAACGAGGGAACAAAGAGGTAGGAAAAGAGAGGAGAGATAAAAAGGGACAGAGCAAACATATCACGTTGATCATGTACACAATAGAATCGATGTATGTATATTGTTCGATTGCGCCATGCTTAACGCGAATATAACCGTTCATTTGAAACCCGATTAATTACGGTCAACTAAAACGGCCCTAAAGCTATGGCTGGGTCACTCATCGCGTCAACAGCGCGCCAAAATCACGATAGACATATCCTCGTGCCTCGCCGTTGATCGATAAAACGGATTAAGTATACGACAGAAACGACAGGTGCTATGAAATAGAGTGCCAGAAAGCAAAAAGCAAGAAAGAGCGAGAAATGAGAGTGGGAAAGAGCGAGAGAGAGAGAGAGAGAGAAGGAGGACGTACCGATGTTTTAACGAGCCGTGATTTTCGTGCTCGCCTTTTCGAGACCCTTACGTAACGCGACTTAATTGTGAAGGAGCTATCGCGCCGGTTAATACGAGCGTCGAGAACGAGGAGAGACATTCGAGGGGGTGCTTGGCGGGTTTAACTGTGGAGTAACGGCCTATCAGGGTGGGGGAAGGGAAAGATTGCTTTGGAGGGGATACCATCCCCACCACTTACTCGTCCATCAGTCGCTCCGAGGCCGTTGTACAGAGAGGTTTGTTCTTGTTGTCCGTCTGTGCGTTTAACATTTCGTGTTTCGCTTTCACGTTGCGTTCGCCGGTTTCGTCCGATCGGCGCGCTTCCCGGCTTTTTAATTTCCACACGCGCTATTGTATCGGTTCCAGAGGAGTTTTCTTGCGTAGTAACGGAATAGACGTGTGCGTGCTAGTGTTAGTAAACTTAACCTCAAAGTGTGGCGGCGGGCCACT
Organism: Bombus affinis; assembly: GCF_024516045.1. Lineage (NCBI taxonomy): Eukaryota > Metazoa > Arthropoda > Insecta > Hymenoptera > Apidae > Bombus > Bombus affinis. The sequence continues at coordinate 4,486,548 of NC_066347.1, read as the reverse complement.
GTTTCAGTCGTAAACAAGCAAAGTGTAGTGTCTCTGTGTGATGGTGTTCCAATATTGAGGAAGTGAAGCCGTGAATACCAGAGGAAGGAGAAGCAGTTTTCCTTCTTTCGTTTAATCCGAAAGAAAAGGAAGCTTTACTCGGCGTATTCTTATCGCGGTTCTCGCCCTGTTTTACCGACCGGATAAAGGGCACGCCACGCTCTCCGTGCCCAACGGGATTCTTCGTGGCGTCGGCGTCACGTTTAACCTCGATGAGCGTAGAAGGCGGGTCGAAATAAGTGGTGACAGTAGAGTAGTTGTCGTTTGCAAAGGTGAAGTTACATGTTATCGATGAGAATGCGGTAGTTGCGGATGGCAAACACACCGATGGATCATCTTTGTGCATCCGAGGCGGGGACCTTCTTGATCGAATCGCGTCGACAGAACCGCGGACAGAACCGTGCTAAAGTTCGCTCGTCCTCGTAGCCCACGCGGGCGATTTGAATCGAAGTGTTTTTGTTTATCGTTGTTGTTGTTATTTATTGTCGTTAATGTGTTGCATGAGATGAAGCATACCGCTTACGTGTTTTAAAAACACATATAAAGGTGTTTGTATTTTGTACTAGTTTGAAATCATAGAAAAAACATGTATCCCAGTGCTGGAATCAACGCTGCTGCTGTGGCTGCCGCCGCTGCTGCTAGGCATCCGGTGAGTAAACCAATTTTTGCATCGATTTTACGTCCTTTATTTTCTTATGTTTATTTAAGTATGTACATCCTTGAAATAATTTATACACACATATTTCCATTGCCTTTTGTTACCGTTTCACACGACAAACAAAATTCTGTTAACGGAATAACGGATTAAACTATCATAGTTTGTTTCCTTATGTACCAAAATTCAGAGAAACCTTTCGAAGGCTTAATTCTCGTCGCGTTACGCCTTTGTTACGCAGTTTAAACGATTTGTACCTCGTAAGGGGAACCCGCGCACAGCTTAGCCACTTGGTTCGAGTTTCACGTGTACTGTGCTGCGCGTACTGCGCGCGATTCTGATCACGTTCAGTGGCGTAGAAACCAGTGTAACGCCTTTCGACGATCGGTCGTCGATCGGATTACGAATTCTCTTGCGTTGAAATTTTTGCGAACGCATGCCAGCCGATTATGGAACGGGATCGCGGTCGTTGTTACACTCGTGTACTAGGGAGCGGCGTGGTCACGTCAAAACATTCTCTCGATCGAAATAGAAACGGCGGCTGATCCGCGTTGGTCGAACACGCGATAATAATACCGATCCGTGCGCGGTTTCTTTGCGCGTCTCAGTTCGCTGCCACTGATACGGTCACGTGCGTCGCGGTGCACACATTTATCATGGTTCGCGCGTACGTTATCCATATAGGTTATGTACGTGTCGGATACACGTGCCTTTGGGGAGTATATATACTGTATCGCGCGCGTACATACGTGTAACTCTGCCTCCTCGTTTCGAGATTTCGAGATATCGGACCGCGGCGAGAGCGTGTTTGCGCGCGCGGCCAGAAATCCCGTCACGAATTCGATGTTAGCCGTGGACCGTGTAAAAGCCATTTCGTCTCGCCGCATCGCATCGCAAGGGGGGAGAGCCTATTGATCCGTGAATCGGAGATCCATGAATCAGTTATGCGAAACTCCTTTTTCTTCGCGTGTCCCCTCTCTATGGATTTCGTGTTCGGCTTATAATAGCTGCCACGATTAAACCGTCTCGGTCGTAGTACATAACCATAACGATGTACAAGATCGGACGAGATTGTGCTCGCGTATGTACGTGTAGACCGTGGAAGCATAGTTTCACGGCAAGTTTAGTCGGTGAAATTCTTGCCGGTCGATGAACAGGATATTATAAACGGTCGGGGAATGAAAAACGGAATAGCGTGACTTTATGTAAGCGCGTTGAATGTACCGGCGTGTGATATGTTTATTGCATTTATTCCAGCGCGACGATAGAAGCGCGGAAATGTCGTTGTATGCGATTAAACGTGCGATCGTGCGCATTAACGCTAGTGGACGCAATATTTTCACGTTTAGGGTGATGCGGGGACGTAACATTGTACGTTTGCCAGGAAAAAATTACATCATTCACCGTTGCCATTATATTTGCCCCGGCATCGATAATCATAATAATTAGAGGCGAAAGCAAAAAAATCAGCCATTACTTTGTATTATAACGGTGTGTTGTCGGATGGAAAGGGACCCCTCGGATAGAATAATGAAAGCTTCATCTGGCCCATCCCTAATAACAGGCGTTACACCGGATGCGGCCCGGCGATATTGTAGCACGTGGTGAGCAACGGGGGGGGAAAGAGGGTGAGAAACGCATCGAATAGAGAAAGACGGAGAATGAAACGGGAACGAACAAAGAAAAAAAGAAGACCGGAGGGAGGAAAAAAAACAGTACTGGCAAAAGAGTCGAGGCTATCCCTCGAAAGGCGGTGACAATGTTGTGGAAAAAAGGTGGCTCTATGTCGAGTGCCGTGAAGAAGCAAAGAGAGACAGACATTGGCGAGAAATAAGGATGAAAGATATACTTGCTTCGCTTTTTTACGTATGGGATAAGGGGGAGCGGTACGTCGGTGACGAAATAGTAGTGCATACATGGTATTAGACGAACATAACCTTCTGTAAACCGTGATATGCACTCGCGACGGGCCCTGATTCGGTAAATATTGATGCGTTTAATCGGCCCGTTTGCCTCGACGCTTGTGTAAACGCGGTTCGGTACTCGTACAGATGAAAAAACTTTTGTAAACTCGATGAAATCGAATATATGATACGTCTATCTTTTTTTTTTCATTCCTTTTATTATTTGTTTTGATTTTGTGTCTCGTTTTTTCGCTGATAATATAATATCGATCTAATAAAATACGTGCAAACAATGCGATCGAATTTCACGGAACAAACAAAGACATTTGACTTGGTAAATGGCAGGGGAGGGGAACGTTTTGTAAGCAGCGTGGAACGATAATCGGGGCGATTTTAAGCTTCGAAGCCGTTCGACGCCACGCTGCACATGGTAATGCGTTGTTGGAGGCACGCCGTGCCGGGACATGCGAGCCGAGGCGAATCGAGTTGCGCTGTCGGCACGGAAATATGGAATCACAGTGATATCTTGAGCGTCACGTCGTCCATTATGCTGATGCGCCCGGTAAATTTCACGCATTATACTCCCATTATATGTTTCCTGACCGAGTGGAATCGCGATCTCGTGCTCCCGTTCGCGGTAATTACACGCTGCTGCTTCTTGTTCACCGGTGGGGAAAGAGAGGAATAGCAGGGGAGGAAGCGATTGTTTTAATTTCTGTCTCGTCCCATCGCTGCCGTGTTATTGCTTTACGTTTATATCTCCTTTCACCATGTATTTGTTTATTTCCTCTTTTTTCTTCTCGTTTTACTTCATCAGTCATTTTTCACGCATACACACAGAATGGTTCGATCCTATCGTTGACTCGATATACCTCTGTGCGTTTGCTCGTTGATACAATTACCCACGTTGAACGAACGCGACGACCGGAAAAAATCGTTTCGCGCGACCTACTGTATCGACGAAAGAGCAGCGTGTCTGACTGGGTTCGATGGAGTATAGCCAAATTGTATTCTCCTATAACGTTTATTCGGCACCTGGGGCGCGTATTTCTTTCCCCTCCGGCTCTCGCCTATGTGACGCGACATATTGTCTGTTCCATTACTCTCTGAACTGGCGCCCCGAGATTCACTTACGCTGCCCGCTCTCGTGTTATTCTACACGAGACCGCGCTAGTACGACCGTAAAAATCTTGTCGATAAAAAGGGAACGTTGTATCGGGCAGAGGGGAGAGCGTATCGAAGTGCAGTAAAACAAAGGGTGAAAAAAGAAAAGAAGGGAAGAGGAAGAAGTGGAAGAAGAATAACGCAGACGGCTCGTTTCCGATAAGAACTTTTAGAGAACGTAAAAAGACGATTCTTCGTCGATACGAGAATCGTACTGTTAAGGTTCATGGAACGGATACCGATAAAACGATTTGATTTGCTCGTGCACGCTCGCCTAGTTTTCTCTTCAATAAGGCTGAGATAATTAAATGGACGAACGCCCTTTATCGCCGGCTTCCCGTTTATAATTGCTATTTGTAAGAGTTTTTAATGGGTCTCTCGATAGTCGACCGTACCCGGGGGCAGAGGGAATACAGAGATCTGAACTCTGGCTGAAGTAGCTTATTACGTTAAATGGTTTTCTTTCCGATATCGGAGGCGAATTAATCAGCGAAGATAGCCGTGGATCTTCTCTCGTGCTTCTTTTTATATCTTTACTTCCTCACTTCCGAAAAAAAAGTAGATCGGACGAGACAGTTTAGCTTAGCTTGGTTGCAGGTGCTTGAGGGGAGGGACGTATAATCCGAGGGTAGCCGAGCGAAAGAGACGAACAACTGCAACTGGGAAAGCATCCCTCGTCTCTGCCGAAATAATCCCCCTGACTGGCGCAACAATGGCCAGAAACGAACCCCCGAGCGTGAAGCGTAATACCCGAGTCCTCAGGGTGCCGTAAATTGGTCCACTGGGAGTGCAAAGGAGAAGAGAAGAGCTGTGTGGAGTGCTTTACCTATGGACCCTCGTGGTTACTTTGCCACCCCTCCAGTTCCGTCTTCTGTTTCAACAAGGAACATCCTACTCGAGAAATCCCACAGCAAAAGCTCGTTTCTTCTTTATTGCTTTACAATTGTTCTCGTGCGCTCGTCCTTTTCAGAACCATTCGAATCCTCCGCTCACATCGATGTTTTATAATTTACGAACTCATGAAAAATGTCTTATAAATTGCAAAGGTAACGAAGGATAGAAATTTCTTGCCGTCGTTCGATAGTTTGCGAAACATGCGATGAAAATCTTCAACCGAATCGAATCGATGATAACAACGTACCGTGAAGAGTATACACTTCCGGCTTTGCTGCCAGACCGAAGTGCTCGCGATTTCAAAATGCTCATACCGTTGCGGGCAGATGGAAATATGTAAACGTCCGCCGTATCTCGTGGTCAATAAATATTTCCCATCGAGTAAATTTGTTTGCATTATGACAGTAGTGATGGCTTACACGCACGAGAAGGGTTGGATCTTTTCTTTCGCGTTTCGGCGAGACATTCGTGCCTCGTCTGTTTGTCTTCCGGCAACGCTTTTCAGGCAATTATTTATCTTTCGGCCGTGCCCTCTATAGATAGCTCTGGTGAACTGGTAAAGCTGGGGGTTCGTTCTATCCTCGTCGAGCTTTCTCAGACACTGCCCGTTTCAACCGTGCTACAAGGGTTCCTCGAGTGTTCGGAACATAATCCATTGTGCCGGAGCGATTGTGTTTACGTCTGCATGCGTTTTCAAGTGGAATGGAACTCTGCTTCCACCAGGACCCCTCTTCTCTGTTCGGTGCTCGTTTAAATAACTCTCGAATTACCTCCACCATCTTTCACTTCTCCTTTTAACTCCTTCGAAAGGAGAGTTCTACCGTTTCGTACGTGGTCCGGGCAATCTCGTGCCAGTATATATTCCTCGATCGTTTCCTCACCGCTTAATCTTCCGTCTCTGAAGCTGAATCGCTTCTAGTATTAACCTCGCGATGAAGTGGCTGGCAAAGTGGCGATTCCTTTCAAATAGCACAGTTCGAACACTCGTTAAGCAAGCGTTTCGATCGAGACTACGAATTTCTCCATCGTTCCTCCGGTAATGGCTAACGATTCCTCGAATCGTGTTTACACCCATCAACGCTTTATCATCGTTGCACGCAACGTCTTTTCAGCTCAGCCTTAATTATTCATAACATCTATGGCTGCGATAATCGGTCTTGTGATAGATTACACGTGCAATTAACCGGATTCGCGTCACTAATAACTTCTTCCCCCGTGGCTGGCAAAAAAGAATGTAGAGAGCGATGGGAACACGTCCGGGGGGAGGGGAACATCGCGCATTCGATACGGAGGACCGCTCGCGATTTTCACGGCTCGTTAGTCACGGCTTTATAAATCGAACTATCCTCGAGGAAAAAAGGGAAAAAACGTTGTGCCCATACTTGCCTATGCTCGAATGTATGCGTGCACCTATATCCATAGACACACGTATATATCACTGATGAAGAAGGCGCGTATATGTGTATTTCGAGAGGAATGTGCGAGTGCATAAGTATTTCGTGCACGTTCGCCACGAATAATGCGTGCAGGCACTTGGCAAGGAGCGACGGATACCGTGGCGTACCTATACACATGCGCATGAATATACATATAGTCACCACGCGAACGATCACGTGTGTACACGTTTTGCATGTATACAGCGCGATAAATACGCCTAACCGCTTTGTAAACCTCGCTGGAAGGTGGATAGGGGGAAAAAGAAAGTCCGAGGAAGCCTCTTCAAGTCCCCTCGGACTTGCTCGTACAGGAGAATGGCACTAATTGGCATTAGGCTTGGCAGTTTGTCGTGTTCCCCCCTCTTTGAGCCTGCGTACGCTGCTCCCTGGCTCTGCTACATCACGCTGCCGCACATCGGAGCGTTTCGCGTTTCCATGACTCCTCTTCCGTGACTGCAGACATTTCTCTCCTCGCCTCTACCCTCCCCGCACCTTCTGCCCCGCGTAAAATTGCTCGCGGGCCTCTCTTTCTCTCTCCGCAAGTCCATACAATCGGCTATATAGTATTACTTATCGCTGCTGGCGGCACGCACAGATCTGTAATATCGATCGCATATCCACGATCGCGCACCTCTCTCCCGTACACTTTTTCGTCCTTTAATCCTGGCGCTTTGGGACTCTGTAATTTCTCACCGCGGGGGGTTATTATCCTGCACCGGCATCGATGCCACGAAAAATGCCACGGCCTTCATGGACGATTCGGGAACGTGATTCTAAAGGAGTTCGAATAGGTGATTGGCTTTGGTGACTCATTCACCAGGCTCGATTGTAGGCTATACTTTTTTGTAGTATTTATTAGAGTGCAAGATCAGACAGGATATTGGTCAAATTAAATAGAGATATAGGTGATCGTGTTGCGATATTTGTTGAATTTGATGCTTCATGGGCAAATATATTGTTTACATTCCATAGTGAAAATTGATCGTACAGGTGTTTTCAGGTTTTGAAAAATTGTCAAATATTGATATTGATCTGTATTATATTATACAACCGTTTGTTGCATCAGATATCTCCAATATTTTTAATAAAATTGTATATTTGGAGGAGAAAAATTCCAGATTGAAATTCTTATGGTTTTGTTTAGATATTCCGATTTTTATATTCCTGATATTTTCATTTGTTTTGATAGGTAATATATCTGAAATAAATGGATGAGAATGTAAAATGTTATACAACTATTGGCAAATTCATTAGAGGAACTAAATGGAATTTTTCTGATTAATAATCACGAGGATTTTAAAATAACTATTATGGCTTCGTGACATGCTTCAGACCGAATTTAAAGTGCTGAATAATACAAGTTTAAAGCGAACCGTTTATAAGATATTGCTACTCCGAATAATGGCGATAAATTTCCTACTTTTTTTTTTTAGTACAGAATGGTGATTTTGACTTCTATCGCACGACATATTAGATTTGCCAGTCGTTATTCAAAACGGAAGCAGTGGTTAATTTATCGATAACGTTTTACAACTCTTCTTAGAGATTTGAAAACACATTGATCATTTTAGGAATTATCGATATCGTGAATGCAATTTTCATTGATCGGAAAGATTTAACTGTACTTAGGTTGTATATTTCTTCTGATTGATCGAGTGGACATTTTCTCGAGATAAATTTTGTAATACTAAATTATTCAAGTATCTTTCACTTTTTATCCATCCGTAGATTTATATCTTATGAATATTACTTTATTCGCATTTATCGCTGTACTACTATGTTTCATTATTCTAAGATTAGCGTGGCATTAGCTCAGTCTATTTATAGCTATTATATTCGTAGTTTTCGAGTCACAGAAACTTTTTAATTAATTGTAATATTTTCTCTAATTGCCCGAAATTGCACTCATAATGTATTAAAGTATACTTTTAAAAAAAGGATCTTGTTTCGACACCAATTGTGTACTCTAAAATTAACTTCCTCTCTCTAAACCATTCAACATACTCTAAACTAATATTTTTAAACTAATATGACCAATTCTACCCATAGACTTAACTCATAACATAAAAGTAAAGAGAAAACAGCTTGTGCTGGTAGTTAAAACGTGGCACTGACAGGATTTTGCCCGTAACACCTATAACTCTCTACAAGTGAAAATCTTTTTATTGTCGGTGATTTTGCGAAGAACCTAAAACGAAATACTCTAGGGATTTTCTTCCTTGCACCGCGTTTCAAGACCACGAATAGCGTCCAGCCACGAAAACTGTCTGAACGTTTTTCTAGCGATATCCTCGAACGACACTCTCGTGAATTTTCAACCACTGCTCGTTCACTTATATACATACATAGGGTGATCTGGAAAAAAAAGAGCGAAGCAATTTAGGTGTATACGGTGCCTGAAATGAAAATGTTGAATTAGCATAGAAATTCAAAAATTAACTTTGAAAGAGATAAAGTAAAGTAAAATAGCATAGGTATTTATTTAAAGCTTCTTTCATTACTTTATAAAATTGTTTTACGTCCTTATGTTTAAATTCATTTTTCATTGCGGATTCAATTTTCATTACTTAAAAATGTTATACGTATGCTGACAAATAATTTTCATAGACAAATAATTATCTGTCTCTGTATCGTAAAACTCTACGTATGTGTTTGACTTAAATTATTACGAAATATTCCCTATAATTTTCTGATTTTTTAGTACGATAAAATCCTTTAGTAGATAAAAGCGATACCTAGCTAAGACAATCGTGTCAACTCAAAGCGACATCGAACGCAGTAAAAGTAAAACTTATTTGTAAAAATGATTTGGGATATTTTGATTAATTAATTTTTAATTTCTGGTCGGCTATAATTTCTTCTCTCGATTTTACAATTACCGTGTACCTCAAAATTACTCGAGCCGTTCTCTCTGGATCACCGTGTATATACGCGTCTACACAAGGATATTCTTTCCGAATACGTCTATCCGGTCGGCGGCACACTGGTTTTCCGCAAACCCACCACGCTATGCAAATATTTGTCGGACGTTCGTCGGGCCTGGTGCACGCTCCTTCTCCATCTCCTTCTGTTCCCGGTCGTCGTTCACTCTGACGTATCTCTTAGGCCACGTCGTCATGGATACCATCTACAGACGGCCGTGGAACGAAGGAAAAGAGAAACGTCCAAATATTTGCGTTCGACTAGCGCACACGGATACTAATCAGTTTCTTTTAGGCGCAGGACAGTGACACTGGCTGGCCTGAAACTCGCTGGACAACATTCGTATTGTTGTTCTGTTACTTCTGTTACGAGTCTATCCAGATATGCACACGATCGAGATCATAAAAACAATCCTATAGGTATTCTCGTGGCTGAGTGTAGCTCGTATATAGCTTGCAATGTAGCTGGATGTTTTTGTGGTTTTTGGGAATGTTTTCTTTGCAGATACCTTATTGACGTTGAATCATGTTACGAACAATTTTTTTTGGTAACTACATTTGCTGCAAATCTGATTCTCATTATAACGCTATAACGCTGCTTAATAAGAGTTATTATGTATTTTTATCGTTGGTACATTTGTACATTTATCGTTTATTTGATCAATAATTAATTAAGGTGCAATTGGCACAGCAATTAAAGTGCAGGGTTAGAAATGTCTTTGTCGTGCTTGGCCGAGATCTCGAGTCCTTATCCCCTTGAATCTCTGTCAGTTTGCTTGTGCTGGCGCCCCGTTATAGGTAAAATAAATATTGTATATCGAGAATTTCCCACAGCGGAAGGAGTCACCTGAAAGAAACATAACGCCTTTTAACTTCAAGGAGTCTGCTTATGTAAGTTGTAATGTTCGCCGTTAAACGATACCGGATTAAATTTTCGAAACAGTCGTTATTTCAAGGCAATGGAACAAATAGTCTAACAGCTATTTTACGATCTCTTGAGTGTTGGTTTCACCGGCAATGTTAAAAGGAACAAAGTATATATAAAAAGAGGTCGCGACCGAACGACGCCAGTTCCATTGTCTTCGACCAATCATCTTACCATTTGTGATTGTAGAAAATTGACGAGGAAAACTCGAGCTGGAAAAACTCGCGGTTTGTCACGAATAGAAAAACATATGGTAATTCATGGAAATGTGTATTTGAATACTTGTAAACATCTTTTCTGAATATATTATACGCGTTATGGAAGGGGTAATGTATGAGGTACAAGATAATACGACTACTATGATCATATCGGAAAAGTTTGAAACAAATACGAATATTTATATACGGAAATTACACGATGTTTGAGTTTCTCTTCGTTTCTCATTTACATCTAAATTTCATTGTATGACTACACAATTAAGATTCGGTTCTCAAGAAACTGATATCTTGCTTTCATAAGTTCTAAAGTAAATTTAAAAAACAGGCTTCGTAATATTATTACTCTTCTGCATTTTTCAATTTATCAAGTGAATATTAATAAACCTTGGAATATTTAGTGGCACTTCCCGTTAGCATTAATTATACGTTTATGATGATCATTCACATTGCATATTAATATTTTAGCAAACACACATGTTGTAGTAAGTATCTGATAACTTCTATATACATCTTTAGATTGGTTCTGTCCGCTCTCCACTATTTAGCAATCAATTAAATTGTAACTGTCCAGTGAGTCGCGAACCTTGGATCTTATTAATGCACAAAGTGGAAGGTTGATTAAAGAATTCTAGTATGATTGCGATTTTGTTAAATTTTTATTTAAAATTAGTATGATGGTAATTTTGAAATCTTAGTATGATTGTGATTTGTAAGTCTCTTGTTTATAGTCTATATATAGGTGTTTATAGTCTAGGAGTCAATCTAGGGAGTGTGTTTTCGTCAACGTATTTTGTGACGTGGGAATGTGTATGTCTGTCCAATCGTGTGACCGTCGAAATGTGCGCGTCTCGCAAGTTGTGCGTCATGTGCGCAGCTTAACGTCCCATTAGTCTCATCGTCCTGTGGTCTACTGCCGAGTCCTTGGTGTCGAAGTTTGTGAAACGTTGTTTGCTATTAAGTGGATCCATCCAGCACTTAAAATGGTAATTAAGTCGTAAACGTGATCCGAGTTGTAAACCTTATAATGTGACAATGTGGAAAAGTTTTCAAAAATAGCAGACGCGCTGTCCGTATCGTAAACTTGTGATAATCTTGAAACGTAAATAATAATAATTATGATACTCGTGACTAATTGTAGTGTTAATGATATTTCAAAGAGTTTTCCACGGTTAATGTCGAAATACCTTCGTCGTCTATTGTATAATAAAATACAGGAAGCCTTGGATAAGCTCATTTTCAATACAGTTCCGTATCATCGATGTCAAACGAATCGGATATATTACCAGCCTTCCTCACCGTGAACTCATCCTCTATCTTCGTCTTTGCTTCTACGTATCATCGTCCATCTCTATCTCCGTTTCTCCGGCTTTTATCAGTCGATTGAATATCGATTAAGTCTGTGCCGCTTTCCATTGCATAATTGAATCGTATTCGTGTTAATTCATCGTTATATCGGCTCGTTGAAAATAAATTGTCACGTTCCACTTCAGTGGCTCGAGTTTCTAGAACTAATCTGCATAGCACGTGTTCTTCTCTCGTGCAAAGCAGAAAAAGGAAAGAGGAAAAACGTTTCACGCAGATAGACAACGAACCGTTGTAGCGGTTTTTGCATAAAGAAAAAAAAAAGAGAAAGAAAAAGAAAAAAGAAACGTACGATCGCGATTAGAAATTCTGTTTGTTAGTTTGCAGAGAGTTGTTTTAAGCTTGGTTAATGCTGAAAAAATCTAGGAAAGACGAGAAGTGGCTGGCTAAATGTGACCCAACCGGATCGAAGTTATCCACTCGTAGTTCACGCTATCGGATTATCAAATTCCTGTTTACGGTCGTCGTGTCAGGTCACACGTAAATGCCGAGGGCCTGGCTAATCCAGTCCTTGGTATATACTATATACCACTCATCAAGTATTCCAACGACAATCGTTGGGAGCCCTAACCGTAAACGACCCTCACTGAGCATCTCCCTTTCCCCCCTCCCCAACTGAACAACACAGAAGGGGTCCCTATTATTTTCCACGAGGTCGTCCGTGACCACCTCGGGGGTCCCTCTTCGTGATCGGTCGTAATTTTTGGAAGCGAGCCGCGACCCTCGAGGGCTTTGGGGCGTTAAGCTGAATTAACATAAGAGCGTGTGTGCAAACAGAATGGCTCGGGGACAGCGTGTCCGAGAGCGAGACAGCGTGACGAACGAGACTCCGTGTTGGCCAGAGACGGAGAAAGCGCCGGGACGTGGCTCGATGAATGGGGAGAGAGAAGGGAGAGCATGGTGGGAACACGTGTCCCACACGGAGATAGTTAATTACTCGTTTGTGCACGCTGGCTCGCTCGCTACCAGCAGCCAGCAGGCTAACTGAGACGGAAAATCGGTGAGCGTCGCCGACGAAGCAGGATAGAATTATATACTTCACTGTTGCGGGAATGAGAGCAGTCGAGAGCTTCGTAGAGGAACGAAGGAGTGAAACCGCTCGAACGAGAATGGTCACTGGAGCGAGAGAGACGAGAATAGCGCACGGGCACGGGGATCGAAACGAGAGGGAAGATCGTTTCGAAGACAGAGACATCGGGCTGGTGCGTGACTGCCGCGGGAGGGAGACAGGATATTCCTGTTTCATCGGGCCGTCGAGACCTACGCTCGCCACACGAAGGTGGAGAAGGTGGCAGCGATGGAACAGGGTATACGAGGAGGAGGCGAAAAACGAGGATGAGGTTAATGATATACATGGGGGCTACCGTATACTACCGGCTCGATCCCATCTGTGGCTACCTTGTCTCCTTCCCTCGCTTCTTCGCCTTTCCTTCTTGCACTTTACAGCGTCTTACTTGCACCGCCGTTTCCTTTTCGGAAGCTTCGTATGCTTCTTTCGCTCCTCACCGGCGAACAACGTTATATACGTGTACCTGTAGCACTCTCTGTTCTCTACGTGCCTAGGTTATACGACTAAGGGTACGGGTTCTTACGTGTTAACACGTATTCGATAGTGTTATTGAGTCCGATCTTTGCACTTGATGTATCGCTTTTGATTAATCCGGAAAGCCATGTAAAAGGATCGCGTTTGTCAAGATTAGATAAAGACGGAGCACGTGTTCTAATATTAGACGTGGGCGCGAGGGATTTATCGGCTCTTTGAATTTATCATTTATTTTGAAACGGTGGAAAAACTGTTAGACGTCGGAGATTAATATGTTTGGTTGTGAAGTAAATCTTTAAAGGAAAAGTCGGATAGTTTACACGTGTACGATCATATCTTTATTCGCTTTTTTATAATGTCATGTTTTTAAATTCCTATTTTCTGTTCATTCACAAACAAGTGTAATTATGTCAAAGGATTGTTTTAACTGTGTTAGAGTAAAAACAATCGTACGAATCGATAATTTTAATCTAAAGCTCGTTGACGATATCATAAATAAAATCACCTTTATAAATTAAGATAGGGTGTGTATAATTGTCGTTTTAAAGGTCCACGCAGCAATTTACAACAACAATCTTTATAAATAAAATACTCAAGCGTGATTCGATATATTTTATCCACAAGAGCGATAAATGTAATGAATTAGTTTCCATCGCAGTCTCAAAAGCAAGATACCGTTTATTTTACAGTTATAGTAACCCTTCGGACATAATCTGAGTCTTGCGCTTCTTCGATATTTATTTATACTGCTGTTTCAACAAATCAATAATCGAAATAATATTTATTATTAAGAACTGAAACAAAATTAAAAGCTAAAATAAAGAATCAATTCCGATATGTAGTGGAATATATAGATAATACAGTGGAACGACCGTAGTCTGTGACAAATGTGATTCGATGAAAATTCGAGTAGCTTAATTACTCCACACACACACGCTAAAACCAAGAAAAGATAGTGCTCGAATATTTTCCCGTCGAATAATTTCCAGTAGACACACGCGCACGTATAGCTCTTTGATTGTTACTCGTACAGGATTCGTACGAGGCGATTTCTGATGCGTACGCAGAGGCAGAGAAGATTGTGCAAGCACGCGCACAATACGATTCCGCAGCCAGTTTCGTAGTCGCTAGAGCGAATATTGGTATTCGCTACCAGCGTTACAAGACTGCGCACGCTCTGGTGACTTTTCGAGCGGCAGAACGCGCGTTCCGCGGGGAATCCCAGTTGTTTGAGCGGGAAGAGGGACAGGAACTATGCGCGGTGAACTCCGTCGCAGAAATGCAAGCACATACACGCATCACGAAGTCGAGCGAATCTCATGCGGCCGGATCTTCTCTGTTGTGCACGACTCTGTTTACTCGTACCATTTGTGTAGACAATGTGTCGTGATATTTGTAATTTGTACGTTGATGGTTTAAAAAACGTGGTCTTCTTTTTCCTTTTCATTTTGACTCTATCTATATTCTTAACTTAATTAGTTAAAAGGTTGATTAAAAGGTGACGTGGATATGTTGACGTTTTGAGGCAATGACACGATTTAATATTTCTAATCTTGAGAAATTTAAAGTTTGATACGTTGGTACAAATTAGTTGATATTTGAGAAAACAATAATGTTGTTCACTTTGTTTTGATTCAAGATGAACCAGACTGTATACTATTCTAATTTTTGGAACACGTAGTTCACAGAGGAAATTCGAAGGATAGTTAAAATTCTTTATTTGAGCCACTCGGTTCAGAATCAAATTCATGAATTGAAAAGTTTAAGGAAATTTGTTTTTATTTATCTTAGAGTTTTATACCATCTTTTCGTGATATATTTTTTCTTCTTTCCATTGAATCTAAACTCTCGGACCCTCGTTGTCCACGCCACGGTAACAAGATGTATCTCGTTTCTTTTTTTCCTTTTCTTTCCACTCCTTTCTTGAACACTTCACGCTGTCTCGAAACGACTACGAAGTCAACTCGGAGATAATAATAAAAAAGAAGAACAGCAAAGGGGAAAGAGGAGAGGAAAAAAAAGGGAGGAAGTACATAGTTAGGTCGCCGAGACCTCGTCGCGTAGCTACATTAGCTGCAGCTTGTTCGCAGATAAAGGCAGCCACGCTCTTAAAAACCCTCGGTCGACCGTTGTCGGGAGATAGCTCCGATAATGGCTCGACATCCAGGAGACACGAAAGACTTTTCTCCCTATCTTCCTTGTCACGCTTATACATTTATCTGGTTCCGTTCAACCCGTACCAATCATAGCCCCGAGAAACAGGTTAACGACTGGTCTGGACATAGAAAAACAATTAGAGGCGGTTCACCTCGTACCATCCATGAGAATGGAGAACTTATATAATTTCGTTTCGTTTTGGTTTTCTTCCCTTCTTTCGGATACGTCTGGCATATTTTCTATCAACGAATATTCTAATTAATTCTGCAATTTTTTCCTGAATTGTTCTCTGATGTATTTTAAATTCCTCATGATTATTGTACAAGTAATTTTCCATAGTTGTTAGTTATTTATTGATAAATTCCACATTCGATCTTGATTCGCTCTAATTTGTATTGTAATTTCTTCTACATGTAATTTTAAATAATATTTTCGATTAAAATATCTGCATAATTCTGCAGCGTGTATTTTAGACAAATTCTATCCAAACGTGCGTTACGATTGGTTTAAAAAAAGCTTTAAAAATTGTAATTGACGCATCAAAATATCGAGCAATTGTCTGATCCATGGTCCTTCAACGAAGCGTCAAAACGCTTGCGAAATGTAACAGAAACATTTGCTAGGGGCACGCGTGTATTACACATATACGTATATATATATGCGAAGCCGGAAACCAAGGGAACGGTGTTAAACTCACGACTCAGCCACGCTGAACGGTCGAACGACTCCGCGAAGAGAGTTGTTTTGTAATCTCTCGTTGCCTCTCGACAAATCGTGGCCGCCGGTGATTCACATAAATCCCGCATTTACGGCCACGTCGAAACAGATCGTTGAGCACATACGCGTGCCATTCTCCGATTAGAATCGCAATTTAGACGCCACGGAACGATTCTTCTCGAATTTCATTGCTCGTGTGCTCACCCTCGTAGGGGTGAGCGGAAAAAGAAGGAGGGAGAGTGGCCACGGATCCACCCTATAATATCGGATAACGAGATTATCGTGAACCAAGCAAGAAAGTGGTGGTGAGAGCCGTGTGGCCGTCCTGTTCGAGAAATTTCATTTCGACGTGACCGTGCACCCTGCACCCTCTAGAGAGAAAAAAAGGCGATAGTATGGTGACGGTATCGGATCAGGGGGATAGGTAAGGGTGACATTGTCCGTAAGTGTCGAGGATTGAAGCGAGCCCAGCCTTTTCAAAGTCCCCCTGGCTCGTTCGGTTTGCCAGTAATTGTAACATATTCACCCCTGACGCAGTCAACCCTTATGCAAAGTTGCCTCGAACATTGTGTCGGCTCTTAAAGGTTGCCAGGATGAAACGAGCGATGTCGATGCCTGTTTGGTTTATGGGAAGAAGAGGAAGAATCATAAACCAGGAAGATGAGTGGTTCTATATAGGTTTCGCCTGGTTGAAATTATGAGATATTTGGTATGATAGGTTGGCTTTCGGCAATTTATAGTATTTGAACAGTGAGTTGGGCCGATTTGTTTGTCTTACGATATTTTTAAGTTCATAATTCAGCCTTTCGTGTATTTTATACGCGACTCGCGTACGAGATTCAGAATTTTGAGAATTATAGAGTTTAGTTTGCCAGTTAACGCGAAATTCAATCCACGCATTCGCTGAATACGATTCAATTCTAAAATTATAAATTACTTTTATAGTTTTATACTTTCAATACTTGACATTCAGAAATATACATCTCAGCCCTTGCTATAACAATCCTTACCAAGGATTACAAATATTTTCCAAAATGTACTTGATATCGAATTTAAGAGAATCTGCTTGTTAAAGAGGGATGATTGGCGCACTGGTCGGTAGACGTAATCCCGAGAAAAATTTGACTTCACGTACCACTAATAGCGTACGTGTGTGGTTCTACGTGGTTGTATAGGTGGTTATATGTACTGTAATACAGAGGTTGGTTTTGGGTGCTCGTATAAGGACGACCATGGAGGGGTAAAAATGGGGTTTATGACTGTAACAGATTAGGTGGCCGAACTACCAGGGTGGTTCTTGCCGTGCTTCCTATTATCGTAGAGCTTTTGTACCGTCATGCTTTTGTTGAAACGTTCTGTCTCTCTCTTTTTCTCCCCTGCTTTCGTTTCAAGCAAGAAAAGGTATGAAACGGACAGTGAAAGAGAGAGGTCGTTCCAGGGGTTGGGTGGCACCGGGCTACGACAGTTGGCCGATATTTGAGCTTCCTTTGTGTCGCTAAAGTACCGCGCCCCATTGGCGTAGCTCGGCTCGGAGTTTTCTCGTGGCGCTTTTATCTCGTGCTGCTTTTTCGCGGCAACTCTCTACGGGTTGGAAGCGCAAGGGTGGTTGGCGTAGACGGGAACGAGGGGCTGGAAAAGATAGGCGTCAGAGGTGGGGAAAGACAGAGGAGATTCGACCAGTAATTACCTGGTCCACTCGGAGTAGACGAACCGTTGCTTTTGGTCCTTTGTTCCGCTTCTCTCCGGCTTCTGTTCATTTAATCTTCGTTCCGCTTCCACGTGTTTTTTTAAACCCTTCCTTTCCTCCGCTTGCTCGCTGTTATCTTTCACTCGACGATCACGACGTCGACGTATAACTTCTCTCCTTTTTTTTTTTGCTCGTTTCTTCTTTTCGTTACCAGACAACGTTACCTTCATCAACCTTGTTCGCTTTACGTCCCGTGCGTAGTCAATTACGAAGCTTCTAAATAGAAACATTATGATGTACTTTTGGGAGGAAGAATGTTGTAACGTGGTGGATTAAATCGTTAAATGAACTTATTAATTGATCTAACTGCAGCTGGAATCGTATGCTTCCTGGATGCTTGTAGACACCTTCGTCAGACTGGAAAGGGCCTAAAAGGCGAATATGTTAAACCCGTATCACTTTTTATTTTATGATAATTATATATTACATAGTAAAAGGAAATATTTATGCATATACTGAAAATTAACCTCTGTAGCTGGAAAAAGAAAAGTACATGTGTAGTTTTAAATTAACATATTACGCTGCTGACAAGGTTCAAGAGCTTTATCTCCCCT
This sequence comes from Bombus affinis, assembly GCF_024516045.1. NCBI lineage: Eukaryota > Metazoa > Arthropoda > Insecta > Hymenoptera > Apidae > Bombus > Bombus affinis. The sequence goes on along the minus strand of NC_066347.1, from coordinate 4,468,312 downwards.
TGCATCTTTTTGAATTTCTGTTTCGCCGATCAAAACTCGTGTTCTTTCGAGTCCGATTAATTTATAACCTCGCTACATCCTTCCCATCAAGGCTACTATATGAGCCGCTCAAAAGCCACATTGATCAACTCCATAAATCGAAGAGTACCTACAAGTAAATGATGTTATAAATAGCGTTCTTCCAATGCGCCTTAAAATTTTCTCCTGTTTCTGTCATCTTCGTGCAATAAGTACACTTATCGTGGAAGTAAGTCATTTGTTTTTCGACAATCGAACATCGATTTGTGGCGACACTCAACCTCGGAAATTTCCAACGGTTTCGCGGCACAAGGCGCGTTATCTTAAAAGCGCTATGCCGACGAGCCTTAGGTGTCATCGATATCCCTACGGCTCCTTCGCCGAATTTTCGGGAGACCGCACACGTGGCAGTCGTCGCGGACTTCTAAACAAACGCGCGCGATATCGATGGCTAACAAAAAAATGAATCAGCGTGGTTTTTGAATCAAAGAGATTCAGTCTGCCCTGAGCTGCGAAGTGCGAAGGTTTACGCGAAACGAGCGCTCTACTTCCAATAACCTGCGTTAAGCACTGATCGTTACCAAGCGTGCTAACTGTTAATTGTTAATTGTTACTTGTGTTAATTGTTGTTTGTTGCTTGCTGTTATTGGACGTCAGTTGTTAAGTTAATAAACGTTTTTTGTTGAAACATCTGAGCATTCCTTCTACACCTATCACGACATACCACTTCAGATCGTGTACTTACGTAATAAAATTAAGCAATTACGAAAAAGTGGAGCTGATCGATTTGGCTTCTGAGAGTACTCACATGGCAAATCGATTGGATTCAACTCAGGAAGTTCGTACTCTTTCTGCACGTTGATAAAAACTTGCAAGAACGATCGATATCGACGGCAGTCATCCAAAAAGCGATCAAAAGTTAAAGAGAAAGTGATTGCACGATTCGTTCGGAAACACCGTGCGTCCCCAACCATTCCTTTACCGGTCACGAAACCATTCAGTCATTGAAAGGAGATTTACAAGGCCCGCGATACTTAACAGTTTCCGAGGCAATCAAGCCTGGTTCACGCGCACGCAACGGGGCCGTGCCACGGAAACGTTAGTAATTTGTGTTTAACTTTAATTAGCCAGAGGGACGGGGAGGGGAAGGAAAAAGACTGTCGGTGTCGGGTTTACAAGCAGTTTCCACGGTGCATTTACTTGGGCAACATCGAGTGCATAAGCGTCACGGGTGCCGTGTTATTAAGTTAAGTCGGGCCACACTATGGTATGCGCGGACTGGCAGAGTTCCGACAAGCAGCACAGAGAATACACAGCTGGTCGTCGTCGTCGTAGTCGTCGCCGCCTAGCAGCTTCGTTGTCGTCGTTGTTGTTGTCGTCGTCGTTGTCGTTGTCGTTGTCGTTGCCGTTGCCGTTGTCGTCGTCGTCGTCGTCGTCGTCGTCGTTGTCGTCGTCGTGGTGTTTGAGGTTGTCGTGGTGCGCGCACGTGAAAACGCGATGCAAAGCGTACGTGCAAACACAAACGCATGCACGCGTGCTGTGTATACACACGCGCAACTCGCAGCATAATAGATAAAGGGCGGGTAGAGAAAGCGTACGCGGACGGTGAAACGGCTGGCAAAGAGGAACGGAGAGAGAGAAACAGAGAGAGACGTGACACGATGGTTGGCACGAGGCGCGAGCGAAAACGAGGAGGTATGAAGCGGTAGAGAGAGAGAAGAGGACGGACGAGCACACAGAGCACTTATCCACGTATCCAGCTCTCTGCAGTGTGACGTTATTTCACGAGAGCACCGATCGTATCGCCTTAATTGCTCGGCGGGTTAAACTGCCGCGGCCGCCTCTTATCGACGGATCTGCACGAGTGCTCGCCGGAACGAGCGAGCCAAAGCGAGACACCGATTCAAAGGGAGAAAGATGGGAAGAGGATGGTGGTAGAGGGCTGTCTGGTGTGCGGCGAGTGCATGTGTGCACGTCTCTCCGAGTGTGTCAGGTGTTTTCAGCTCGATTCACATCGCTTCGAACGGGCTGCGCTAGCCCGCCACCGGAGAATAAAAGAAATTTACCGTATGGATATGTCGAGGCAAACGTGCTGGCGTTTCTCTTTGATTTTGGGACGCGCACGTTTCTCTGCCGTCGATACTTGCTATTGCCAAGACAATGAAAGCGACGATAAAGTTGCCTTTTCGCGTAGCGCGTGCAAGGAGATACAGGTGTCGAGACAATGCGTGTATCGCTTGATTCGTCGATGATGGAAAACGTCAAACGAAAAGACTGAGAGAATAATAGGGGAGTTTTTTTAAGGTTATGTTTATCTTTTTTTTTATATAAGTGTACGGATTAAAGTTGTTTTTTATTTTTCTTTTTGTTAGATTGCGGGAAGGGTAATATGTAAATGAATTTTTATGAATTATGGTTGAGTTTGTTACGCGCTAGAAACGTGTAGGTTGCAATCTCGCTTTTCCTTTATTTCATTACGTAAATGTAAGATTAAATAAATTAGATAAGCGAATCATTCAGAAGACAAATTGATCGAATAGGTTCTCTAAAAAATTGCTTAGAACTAAAAGGCTGCTCTTGATGAAATTATGTATGGCTCGAATACAGTTAATTAACAATACAAACGTAGTATCGAACAAGTGAATAATAAAGCGATAGAACTTCCGAAGCCTTAGTAGTGGATCTACTCCTCGACGACCTTGAATGCCCATTGATTTTGAACAGGCTACAAAATCATACGAATTAACGATTATATCTGCACAGCGTTTTACGAGTACATAACTTGAATATACTCTTGCATCACGCCGTACATCTCTCGGAGCAATAATCTAGAAGCCCAGTTTCGCTCTCTTAATGCCCCATTACACGTTGCAAAACAGAGTTTCGAAGAGGTGTCTGAGTTAATGGAACTCGATCATCGTTATACCATCACGAATTCGAATAACACGCTCTGATAAAATCTCCATAAGAAGACAATCAAACATTCTGCTATCGAAGAGACATTCACGCGTACCTTATCAAAACCGTATAATTCGTTCGAAATGATATAGTAAAGTTTCGCTCGTTTTAACTGGATACGTCGTAACGTGTAACCACTTATTAAATAACAAAGGTGGTGTGTCGCGTGAGTTCGATGCTTTACATCGTCGTCACAACGTTAACGATATGGAAAATCTCGCAAGAATTACAGTTTACTCGATTCCAGGGATTTAATTAATTTCATCGCCCTCGGGTTTGTCGATGGCCCCGAGCGTGCTGGCAGCTTCGAGTTCTGGCCATCGATGCTCCATTCTACCGTTAAAAAATTACCAACATCGTGTTGAAACAATTTATCCACGCGGAATATTTCCGGAACGAAACAACAACGAGCTGCCCGTAAACGTGATAATAAAAGCAGAAACGCGCGTTTACGTGGGATATATATCGTCGACGGTAAAATCGATACGTGAATAAAATCCTTCATTATCGGGAACGAGAGTAGAACGAATCGCGCACAGTCAGGTAACACCGGTAAAACTATGCTCCCGCATACCAAAGAATTATGAGCGCGAGAATCGTTCCCGTTCCGCGATAGAGAGACACATGAGAGGCGGTCGTGCGATCATTGCGCCATGCATTATTTATGTCATTCCGTGTTCCGCTCACAATGTGGGTCTACGAATCAAAATGCATTGCTTATGCAAATGTCGGTCGCGCACCCGTAGTCTCGGGGTGAATTCACAGTCTGCTTCGGGGAATAATCATAATGATCAATAAGATACACCAGCGTCGACGAGGCGTGCATTGTTTCCTTGTCTCTCCGCCTCTGGGTCGCCTCTTCTGCCTCGCTGTTGCTTTGTTCCTCTTCGTGCTTGTTCTTAAATCGACTCCTCTCTCTCTCTCTCTCTCTCTCTGTACAGGGTGCTCCAGGATTTAAAAGGCAAACTTGGTTTCTATGTTCTATGGTCATAAAAAAATATTATATAGACATAGATAATTTAAAGATTCATTAGAAAGTTGTAATAAAAATAGGGAATAAAAAAAAGAAAGATTCTATGACATTCAATTTTATTCACCGCACATTGAATTTGTACATCCGGATAAATGGATAATTGAACGAAAAAAGGATGTATCAAAACATTATTAATACGCGTGGTGAATTAAAACATGCTTGGTGAGACGATAAATTCAATCTTTTTATCGATGTCACTTTCATACCGATAGAAGTGACACGAACATTTTGAAACGTAGTACATATTAACAGCTGTTAAGTCGATTCTAAATTTATGTGTCTTGTAGCAATTGCAAGTCTATCCTCTTCGTATTTTCTTCTTTTATTATAGCTTTTTAATAGAGTTTTAAACGATCTATGTTTATGTAATATCCTTCGCTCGATCGTACCCATAGAATATACTAACAAAGTTTTGCTGTTACATCTTGAGACACCTTGTACATTTCTCTCCTCCTTTCTCTCCATCCATCTACTTCTGCTTCTCTGTTCGTTGTTGGTTGCTCGTCTAACCCTCGGATCCTGTGTTCCTCTCTTCGTAGTTCATGCAAATCTTGAGGCGCATTGTCTGACGATATTAGGAGAACTGTTATCGCGTTGCATAATTTCCGTGCTCGCCGGTGTTCGCGGCTTTGCCGAGCCAGAGACTGGTAATCCGTTTGTATTCGAGCGTCGAAGCAGACGTCCTACCGTCTCTTTGATCGAAACAACTTTCGCGGCGAAACGGCGCAGAAACTGCGAATCGTGGAATTATAAACTCTCAGCCGACTGTCGACGTCTGACTGCAGGTTGCCGCCGTTTCTTCCACGAGGGCGACATTTCACGCGTTGCGATCGAATTTCGATTATGAAGTTCGCGTTGCACCGTGTTCGATGATTCGAGCTGTCGGTTCACCGAGAATCGCAACGAAAGAAATTAATACGATGCGATCGTGGAATGGGGAAGGTTGCATGTTGATTTGCGCGGTGGAATCGTCGATTAAGCGACTCGATCCAGGCAGACTCGATTAAATTCAGATCCCGCCAGAGAAATTACCCGAGCACTTTCTTATTTGCGAAATTATTACTTTGTACGCGTCTCCATGGATACTTTGTATGTAATTTATTTATCATCTTATATCTCACGGTTAATATTGCTTCATTACAACGGACTGTTAACGCTCTCGATACGATCCTTGTGTATTTTTATTTCCAACGGACGAGAAAACCATGTAAGCATGATTGTGGATCGCTACACGATCGTTCCGTTATGATCGCACGTAAAAGGAGAAAAGAGCAACAGCCGATTTCACCGTGTCCGTTTTGTTTTGATAAATGAATATCCGAAGTGAGATACTTCTACCTTTTACATTTGGTCGAACTGGTACAGCGACAGTTTGAATAATCGATTGAGATTATCAAGTCGAGTGACGTTTAATTACTTGCATACAGCTTCTCTCAATAAGGTAGAATCAAAACATACGATACAGTTGGATTTTCGTTATATATTAGGCTGTCCGAAAAGTTTCTTTCGTTTTAGAAGGAAATAATAAACGCACAGTGTTTTTCGTTTTATATTAGTTTATTGAATTATGCACGAATGTAATAATAGAAATAGAACGAAATGGATCATATCTAATTCAATAAAATAATATAAAACAGAAATTGTTGCTCATTTATTATCACCTTACTTTTTTTTTATTTGGAATAATTTTACAATCAATTCTCATTGAGAATTATAAGTAAATTATTCTAGCATGATACTATATCGTGTTTAATAAGTGTTTATCGTGTGTTTGATTCTAGTTGAATCTAATGCTTAAATCTAAAGGGTAATGTCTTTTTAGCCTGCGGATCTGATACGTCTTGTCAAGTAATTGAGTAACTAGTGAGTTTTGGTAGTTGTTGTCTTATGTCATATCTATTACTGAATTTGGATATTTCTTCTTTGACTGTGGGTATCTTGAGGTCGCGATGTATTGTTTCGTTGGTAACATATCAAGGTGCATCTATTAAGGATCTTAGAGTTTTCGATTGGAATCGTTGAAGAATTTCTATGTTGGAATTACTTGCTGTTCCCCATAGTTGGATTCTATAGGTTCAAACAGGTTTTAATATGCTCTTATATAGCATTATTTTACTCTGCGCGCTTAAGTTGGAACGTCTGCCAATGAGCCAATAGAATTTTTTAAATTTTGATTTAAGTTGTTTGGATTTATCTATGATATGTCGCTTCCATGTCATTCTTCCGTGCAGGATCATGCCCAGATATCTGACTGACTCTTTGTTTGGCATTGGATTTATCATCTTATGAAACGAAACTTTTCGGATAACCTAATATATATATCTTTATTATAAAATTAAGTCATCAATTTGTAGAGGATAATTAACAGTTAGGTAGATGAATTTGTGATAGGTAAACCTTGAAAACTATCAAAAGATGGAATGCATAAAATAGGTAATAATAAGATAGTTACGCGGAGAACTTGCTGTACGAGTTTCATTGTGGAAATTCGTGTACGAACCTCGAAGACCTTGACCAGCGGTGAGCTTTCGAACTATGGGAGTGTAAGTCGGTCCAGTTATAGGGCGAATGCGGTCGGCTCTGGTCGTCGGGCGGTTTCGGAATCCGCGCCACGTGTTGGTGGTTTTGCGGTGCGAGGAAAACCGCCAGCCCTCGAAGCTCTTCTCTGTCATTCTCCATTTACCCCTCTGACCTTCTGCGCTATCTTCTCCGGTTTAGCTGCGATTTTCTCCTAAACTTTCCACACGCTGAATCTCCTACAAGATGTTCCTCGGTGTGTTTGGTACTTGGTACCCTTTGATTAGCGCGAAATTACGAATCACGCGGAGGAGTCATTGCGATAATTCGTATTTTGCTTTCACGTTTCCTGTAATTGTGTTTCACACATAGTTGAATAATTGGCGATGTCACGCCTATTTTTAAATTCTCCTTATTTTTAATCATCGACTCTCGATTGCAGGTTTCCCATTTTTATTAAAAAGATTACGTACATGGTTCAATGTAATCGTAAAATCGCATGAATATTCTCAATGACGAGATTACACGCAGTGAAACATTCTCTCGCAGCAAGATACTGAAGCTTAATGGAAATTTCTTTTAAACGTTAAATAGACCTTTTAAGAAGCTGAGAATCCTCCGCGCGCATTTCCTTACTGAATTAATGGTTTGAAACCTGCTTGCTGGAAGAAGTCGGTGTATGTACACTTTTTTCAGTCACCTTCACCTGCTCACCATCATCCTGCCGATCGTGTCTCCATTTACATTTCATCGTAAAACATCTGGCGTGTTAAAAAGTTAAAACTCAAATCAAATTGGTGAGCAGGGCTTTTGCCTGAAATTACATCTCGAAAAGCGGTCGGAGATAGCCGTATCGATCGTAAATCAATTACATCGAACGAAAGATGGAGCGAATCGTACTTTTATCTATGCCACCGTAATTCCAACTACCTTCGACTTTTTGTTTAATTATTACTCGGCAATTATGGTAATTAAATTGGCGACCGGGCGACGATGCTTTCACTGGCCGTCGCGTTCAACGCGTTAATATGTATAAAGCTCGCTTGGCCAGTCACCGAGGAGGGAAAGAGAGGGAAATAGAGAAGGAGAGCGAGGCGGCTTATCCGGAATCGATTCGTGAAATGATTAATGTATCTTTAGCGGTTTGACGCGCGTGTTTCGCTTTCACGGAAGAGGCACAGCCGGGGACACGGTATAGAGGGCCCTTAACTCGGCCGATAATGCATGCTGATAATCGGGTCTTTAGTGGACGCCAGGATCGATGGAACTAACGTAATTAGGCGCGCTGATATGCGCCACTTAAGCGTACTTGAGTGGCTGCAAACGCAACTGATTGGTTCTGTTGCCACTATCCGCCCTAATGCTCACCACGACACGCTCACCTAACCTCTCTTACTCTACCTTTCGCTCTCTCTCCTTTTCCTTTTCTCTCAGCCTGTCTATCCTATATATCTGTATGTCTATCTGTCCGTGATCCATAGATAATGCACTGTGTGCGCCGTCGAGTTATTACAGTCGCTAACAAACATCGGACGAAAGAGAAGTCAGGTTCGTGCTCTTCTATCTTATTGGAATTCGTCCCATTAAACGTCTTGCCGATCTTCCACGTACTCAGCCGGAAATCGTAGCAGACGACGAGCTGCTTTGAGAATAAACGGAGCATCGAAACGAAAGAATAAACGAGACGTTTTATACGGGCCGATAGATTTCTCTACTGCCGTGGACGCGAAGAAAATCGCGTTGCGCGTCGTATCGACTCGACTGCCGTTTTGTTCGCTCTTTCTTCGACGCCGGCCCAGCAAGCCAGTCAGCCAGCCAGCTCCTTTTTACGACTGGTAAAGCATCGGATCTTCTATATAACGTGATGTGGACAGAAAAGAGGACAGCCAGTCGGAGATAATGAAATCGGGAAAAGTAGCGAGCGACTTTTTGCCAAATCGTGGATATCTCGTTTCCCAATATGTAACTCTCGATATTAATTCTTTTTTATCGAGCTATCAAGCTCGCCGTTTCTTTGTCATTGGAATCCTCTTTTTACCTTACAGACGATGAACAAAACCATATATTTCGCGTTATACAGCGCGCATGAATCTATTATCCCGGCATTGATGTCACGAGCTAAATGCCAAAATACGCGCGACCCTCTCCAATCGGCCTGTTTCGACCAGATCGCGTTTCGGTATTAATTCTTTTTGTCGGAGATCGCTGATTTCACGGGGCAGTTTTCGAAGTGCTCCCAGTTCCAACACCGATCGTGTTATTGTGATTGCTCTCGATCAGGGGGGAGAAGAAAAAAAAAGAAAAAGGGAGGAGATGCAGTGGAAAGTGAGGGATAAAAGGGGGACAGGATATGACGCGAGAAGGGTTTTTGGCGTTTGGCTCGGGGATGACTGGACTATCGGATAATTAAATCGGCCGCAGGACGTAAAGGACACTGATTGACGGGTGCCGGCTGTGCTCTCTCATCATTATTCGTCGAAACGACATAATTCGCGTTTCGCTTTTCGACGGAAGCTAACCGCATTTTCCGCTACAGCTCTCCCCACGGTGTGTGCCAGCTACGATGGTATGTTGGCGCGCTCGTGTGTGTCTGTCTGTCTGTGTATGCATGTGCAAAAAATCCCTTTTTCTCTACGTCCCTGGCCCCCGCGTTCTGGTTTTATTCGATGTAAAACGATGAATATTTTAAACCACGGCGAAAAATGGATTTTCCCCGTGGCGCGCATCCGTGCAATTTTTCCTGTGAAAAATCAGAGACGAGCGTTGCACGGCATTTCGTTGAGTACACGGGAACGTGCTCGCTTTATTATTGATACGACTGCGGGGCGCGTGTGCGCGCACGGCTCCCGTGGCAAACAATGTATGTACCCGGGAAAAATTTTTACGTCGCGTTTTAACTTGATTTTACAGGGACGACACGTATTTATTACGCCTTTATTTGATCGCGCCAATCGCCAGCGCGTCGGACGATATTGAATCCCGGGTTAAACTAATAACATTAAAATCGAAAAATCTGAATTTAATCTTTCGCTCGCTAGAGCGATCGGATCCTGGGCTTTTCAACGGTATCATCGCCCACTCCCTCCCTCCGCCCCCACGTTCCTCGTGATCGAGAGCGAAGCTCGGGGAAAATCAAGCGTTTGTTTTTAGAAGGAAATTTTCATTGAGCAAGATTAACATGTTCCGCGCTACGTGATTTATGTTTGGTTCGTGGCACGCTTGCGAAACCTTCATTAGGCGAATAAAAATATTTTTTTCCGGTATATTCGGACGGCCGAAAAGTTCGGAGTAGATATTTTTATTTTGAATTTATATCATGGGAACGTAATGAAATGTTGGAACAAACACAGCCTTTAGTTGGACAGTATCAAAAAGGAATTAAGAAAAAATATCGTGAAACAGGTGATGTTGAAGTTTGTGTATCGAAGAAATTTTGAATTGTAGCGGGAACATTCGTCTTTAACACTTTGATTGCCACCTTGGTCATTGATGACCACCTTGAACTTCTTACAATTGTAAAAATTGAATGAAAATTAGCATTTAGAACATTTTGAATATAACCGATAAATAGAAGATACTTTAAAATAAGAAGTGTCCCATTGGACAATCAAACACTTTTATTAGAACATCAATAAAAAAATTAAAAAATGGTAACAAATCTTGCATCTAACGGTACGTTGTGTTTGCATCCATATCTTTGAAGGATAATCTACGAATATTATTATAAACACAGCTTAGAAAATAATCGTAAATGCTGCTTTATAATTATATATATAATTGAAGTTAGGAGTATACACATACCTTACTATTATATATATAGAATGAGCAAATACTGTTTACTAATATCTTCTACACGTTTTAACAATATATTCTGCACTGCACAATTTGCTTACAACGAAATAACGAATGCGAATGGTTTGTTGAAATAAACGAAGCCTTGTTATAATATGTCGCTATCAACTGTTAACAAGGCGCCACGGTGGTCACCCGTGACCGCCAACAAGATAAACGGTCCATTGGATAAGAATGTTGTCTTACATCGTCAATTTATTATTATTTTTCCATTATATACTTTGAATAATAAAAATACTACCGTGGCGTCCTGAGCGAAACATGTGATTTCGGAGTGGCAGTCAGAGTGTTAACATTCATTATTATCTATCTATTGTGGCTTTTTTGCTATTGTTGTGGTAATACTTATTCGAAAGATTTTTTAGAAGTCTCTAGAAACCGTTTAAAAGAATCCATTATCGGAAAAAAAATTTCCAAAGTTACACTCCGTCAGATTATAAACGATAAAAAGCGTAATCGTAACTAAATCTTCCTGAATTTTCGCTATTAATTTTTCAAGCAATCTAACAATATCGTACGTAGTACGAAATAGATGTATTTTTAAAATAAATATTTATACGATTTCTACATATATATATCGTAACGCGAGTTCTCCAACGAAACATTTAATTTCATCGTAACACGAAATCTGCTTAAAGCTGCATTTCGCGTGTTGGCAGTATTTTTATTATATATCGTAGAGATAATGGAGAAAATGTTTTATTATATTTTTATCCAGATAACAGTGCATGAATTTAACGTTAAAGGCTATCGTAGATCAGATAACGTGGAAACTTTCACTCGACCTTCCGATCAATCTAATCGCCAACAAGGATCCAGCGTTCTGCGCGTTTTTGGTTCAAGCAAAAAATATTAGGTTGTCTGAAAAGTTTCTTTCGTTTTATAAGGAAATAATAGACGCACAATGTTTTTTGTTTTATATTAGTACGAACGTAATAATAGAAATAGAACGAAATGGATCGTATCTAATTCAATAAAGTAATATAAAACAGAAATTGTTGTTCATCTACTGTCACCTTGTGAAACGAAAGAAACTTTTCGGACAACCTAATATTTCTGTACAAAGTACACGGTATATTTGAAACACACGATGGTGGATACCTGTAAATGGAAACACGGCGGCCCGGTTTTTGCGCCTAAAATGGCAATTATAATGTAGCGACGCGAGCTCGCTATGTAGCAGGCGAAATAATAAAGAACGTGAAATTCTAGAAACGACAGGGGAGAAAAAGAGCCACTTATGATTCAGGTAGATGAAACACATTTCGTGGAACTGGAATTAACGTTGACTGAAAGTGGACGAGCGTTTCGTCAGAATTTAACGTATATTTCGGATAGGTAGAAAGTTTTATTAAAATATTGTTTCTATGCTTGTGAAACGTGTACACGTACGCGCAAATGTAAAACTGTAATTTCTGTACACGCAGATTGCAAAAGCTGGATGGAAGGCAGTGTTCACTTTTACTTGTCGGGAGTAATATATGTAACGTTTAACAGCATCAGACATGAAATCTTAATTAGACTTGTGTGATACGCGGTGTACTACGGTAGCCATTTCGATGTAAAAATTTGAAGTATGAAAGCTGTGTTTGAGTATCTGCAAAATGCACAAATGCAAGTTTGTTTCATCGCAAAGAGAAATCGTAGATAATGAAATTGAGATTGTTTCAGTTTTCTGATATTCTTGCACTTACTTGCCTTTTATTGCCGTGGGAATTTCACTTTTCGTTAGTAGAATAATCGAATAACGTAAACTCAATCATCCTTGAAATTCTCGTACAAACGTTATTAGTAACGAAGTATGCATAATCATGTGGGAAAAATACATTTTAGAAATTCAACTGGAAATATTCATATACATTCGAAGTAGCTATGAATTTATATTAAAATACCTGGAAAAACTCCACGTTCCTTTTATTAAACTTTTTCCCAACATTCTCCGTACCTTTTTATATTCCACAACTTTTTTACACCATATCCTCCACAGAATCCAAACATGTACCACTGTTGAGTATAATTACAATTTTGACATCTAGCGCAATTCGATTAAAAGAATAATATTCTTGTCATATTTTGAAAGTTGTCATTTAGAAAGAAGAACGTTCGTCTACTGTCAAATTCGAGACTTGTTATCATGAGCGGCATCAAATAGATCGTGAAATTTAAGCTAAAATAAGAAACACGTACATGCCCATACCTTTGCATTGTTTTTTAACATCCCAACGTCGTACAAACGCGCAATAGTCATTTAATTGACTGTCTCTGTATGACCAATTTTCATCCACCTTCGGTTATTGCCCTTTCATTTACGCCAATTAATATCAGTTATTACTTCTATCAACGCCTACTAATTCTATATAATTATCAGAATGAAGTTTCAAAGCTAAATGAACAAATCTGAAGTATATTTTATATATTTGTACCTATTAATTTATTATTAAATCATTATTATTAACACTAGAACTACCACACCAGTGAAATTGACTGATTTTACAATTTTATTTTAAGATTACTACTTCGTGTTATATCTTTTTTCCGCAATGATGTAATGACTTTCGCAACGATAATTAAAAGAATAATATAATGAATTTTATTTTGTTTTTTTTTATGTATTCGAACTGAAAATAATTTTGTATCAAGGCTACTTATACCAATAAAAGTCAAAGTGACTGGTACTTATCAAAGTGTAAAAGGGTCTTGCAATTTGTTTATCGAACCCCAATTAACCAGTTTCCTCGTTTTGTACAACTTCTCACACGTCTTTAAAATTTTTACTGCGTATCATTCAATATAATGATGTCAGTTGTCAGAAAAATTGCGGATCGATCGCTAGATCGCTGAATGTAGACACTAGAAATACTACACCAATCAAAATGACTGGTTCTGCAATTCTATAAATGTGTCAACTCTAGTTTAGGAATCATGGTCTCAGATGGATTAATAATACAAAAAATGTATTACATAACATAATCTAGTTTAGGAATCATGGTCTCAGATGGATTAATAATACAAAAAATGTATTACATAACATGTGATTTCGGCGTGGCAGTCAGTGTTAAATGATCGCAAGAATCGATGAAATTCAATTTCGAGCAACTAAATTCAATTCTCTAAATTCAATCGTTACTTAGCCGTGCATTATTGCACATTCCCCTCGACTAAGATTACAAACCAAAATCCCATTCAAGCGTCTTACTTAAAGCGTATTTCATATATTTCTATTAATGCGAAAATGTATGTATTTTACATGGTTTGCGCTAAATTATCGTCGAAATCGAAGGAAACCAATTTCAATCGATTAAATCCACCAGGGATATTTACTCACTCGAAGAGAGAGGTGTTCGTAATCGTCGGGGATTGGGCTTTTCTCGGTGCGGTGCGCGCATTATCACGATGCACGTCGGCGGAAGCTCGTGCCGTTAAGTATAGCGTCGAGCAAGCGTGGACGAGAGAGTATGGGTGCTCCGCGGCGAAAGCCAATAAATTAATTGGATTGACCGCGGGTGGCTTTGCGCGGACAAATGGGATCAACGATTCTGCCGATCAGCAGCGCGCGTGGCTACGTCAATTCTTGCGAACCTCGAGCGTCGCTAACCCGCTCACACTCGTGCGCTTGTTCCTTCGTATGTTCGTCCTTTAAAAGGTGGCCCGCTAACCGGATGCAGATATCCTGATGCGTTTACACGTGTCTGATATCGCTTAAAAACATGTTGGTACGAGCGATCTGCCTCGTGTACTCGTGCGTTCGAAACAAACAATGAAATACACGACAAATAAGATACGCAACGTCGCGTTTGACGGCTTCGTGACAACCAGCGCGACGCCAGGCACTGGCAAATATTACGTTAACTTGATAAGCGCGCCTTATCGATTCGAGAAAAGTCACAGGGGTTGTTTTCTGTCATAAACGACGTATCGAGTTTTATCGTGCTCGTTGCTTCGCCAACTCTTCACGCTTCGTTCTACTCGCGAGAAAACTCTTGTCGCACACGCTGTGATTTAGGGGAGTGGTTTGGTCGAGATAACGCTGTGTGGAAGGCTGGCTCGAGGAAAAATCAACCTCGATAAGTTGTTCTCTAGTTCGATGGATGCGTTACGGGTTGATTATCGAGGGAATACTTTGTTCGTTGTTTCTCGATTTTAGCTATGGCGGCTGTGGAGTAATAACTTGCTTTCGCTATCTACGAATAATTATTATTACGATAAGTTCAATAATAGTCAGTTACAATAAGTTTAATAATAGTTCCAGACTGATATTTGATATCTCCTCTTCGTTTTATTATTAGTCCAATATCGAGTTACCAAGATTTCTAGTGTACAAATTTGTTGATTTAAATATATTTTCAAATATCACTGTCTCTGGTATATACGCACGTGTACAGTTGAATATTCTGCACGCTGATTCTACACAAACTCTCACGTATGTACAACCGATATCTATCGAACCAGAAAATTCTCGTAAAAAGAGAAACACAAGTTCTTCGCATTTGCAGAAACGTTAATTACCTCACATCGCATTACTCTTTGAAATTTTCTTTTTACGCGTTAGCAAAATATCTCTATCATCTCCATCATCACCGTCCATACTTTTAAGTTTGCACATTTTTTATTAAACTTGTGTTGAATAACGCGTATAGACTTTCTCTCTCTCTCTCTCTCTCTCTCTCTCTCTCTCTCTCTCTCTCTCTCTCTCTCTCTCTCTCTCTCTCTCTCTCTCTTTCTCAACCTTTCTCTGAGAGAGAAACAGAAATTGATAGAGTAGGCGAAAGGGTAGAAGAGAAAGAACATGATATATATCGAGCCGCGGGAAGCAGATAGAAGAGGTGGAGGTGTAGAGGTGGAGAACTATTTCAGCTTTTACGAGGCCGTCGTGGCGTATCCGTTTTGCGGGGTACGACGTGCAAAACGATCGATAACACGCTCGTAACGTTATTACCGACAGGTATACGGAGGTGGGTAGCAGCGGTACTACCGGTAATAATGTGGCTTTTACGGTCGTGGGCGCTGGTACAGCTGCCGCCAAAGTCGGTAAGCGTGGGTTTCCATCGGGCTCTCAAATGCCGGAGCAGCAACCGAATTTGCGCCACTATTTCCGCCGTTCCTGACACTCTCTCGTGCCCGCTGTTTCACCAGGAATAAAAGCTAGATCCGGGATACGTGGTGTGGATCTTTATCGATCGCGGAAAGGACGACCGTTGCGAGACAACTCGAGATATCTTTGGTCGCTGCGGAAAATCCGGCTGACGTGTCGCCTGAAATGTCGTTTCGCTACACGTTTCCTCCTTTGAATTGTAAGCACTCGTTTCGAAGCTTTCCTCGAACAATGTCACAAATTTGAGGCTGCAATGTAAATTTCATGAATCACCGAATACAAACCTCTCGTGTTGAAATATTTGAAACTGTTTCGGTCTACAATTTTTTATGTTCGTACTGTGTACTAGCCCTTTCGACACGAATTTTTCTTTTAACAGTAACTGCCTAATGGTAATTACGTTAATACGTAATACTATATAATGCAACAGAAATTTGAAGAATGAAGAAAAGCTAGATAGTTCGTAGTTCGTAGATTCTCATTTATAATAGGATCGTATTAGGTTGTCCGAAAAGTTTCTTTCGTTTTATGAGGAAATAATAAACGCACAATGTTTTTTTGTTTTATATTATTTTGTCAAATTACGTACGATCCATTTTTTACTGTTGAGATAAACACCGCGACATTTCACAGACTTGGTTTCACTTTTGTACGAAGGTACACTGTTGTAAGAAACACGTTTGCGAAAGAAAGACACTTTCCGGACAAACTAATATATCTCTATGAATCTCGATTACAACAATTTTACAACCTTTCTAAAAGTTATCTTAGCTATCTGTTGTCTCATTAGACTCAGTAGAGTTAAGATAGCTACGCACTGAAACAATGTGTAAAAGTTATGCAAACGTGACTTTATCGAGCAAACGTGCCTAATAGATCGCACTTCAAATCTCACTATATATCAGCGTTTCTTAAACAGATACTACCAGCGATGCAAAGAGGAAACTGAAGAAGTTTCCGAGTCTCTCGACGATTATCTTCATTTTCTTTCCCTCTACACTTCATTCTTCCTTTCTACCAAAAGTCTGTGAATTATCAGTAGACTTAGATTGTTGGATGCCGCTAATTAATGACAATTACCGGACGACTATATAAGCCGAAGTTGAGACGATTATCCTGGAAAGGGTAGCAGCGATAGTCGGTTGCGTCTTTACACTCGACGAGGCAATATCTGGCGCAGGTTTTACGAGAAACTTCTCTTCCGACGAATATTCGCTGGGGTAGGAAGAAACAATGTTTCTCGCGGTCGACGAGAGTCGATTTCTATCTAAAGTGTTTCCTCAAGTATTTTTTTCCTCGCGCTTCCTCGCTCTTACGAGCAAGCTTTTACGAGCTGAAATTGTCGGTGGCGAGGAGAGCGAAGCGAGGCTCGCGCGTACACGTCTACGGGGTACGCGCAGGTTTAAACTGAAGGCGTAATCAGCGAACGGAAGCCAAAGCAGCGGCACGATTTCCGCCGCTTATGCCGGCTGCGTTCGTGTGTGCATGCCTCGAGGCGGCTGCTTACGTGGGCCGTGACAAGTGCATCCGGCACATCGAAGTATTACCGTTTGTTCCGTACGCAATCACGACGTCCGATTACGCCTCGAAAATACTCGATTCCCATCTAAGCAAGTCCGCGCCATTCATACGAGCGTTTGCTAGAAAGCCAGCGGAAGATCCGGACTGTTGTATAGCGACGACGTAAAATTAATTAGGAGTGAAATAAACCCATTAAGCAGCGTTATATTATCATAAATACTTTAAATTGCAGAATCAGATCGTGGAGTCTATGTGGAAGAAACAGCGATGGAAAAGATATTCCGTTAATGCTCGGGGTACCTTTTTCATAGTCACAACGTTGAAACACGGAAAAGATTATAATTGCATGGTTGACACGAATGCATAAATTGTTTCACAGCGAGATAAACAATTTTTTTAAATTCGTCTATGTTTTCTTAACTTTGAAACGGAGCTGGGTAAATATTATTTCAAACAAGAAATAGTAAATAGCTTTTTTTATATCAAATCACACGAGTATTTTTAAGAAAAAAATATTTTATTTGTTGGAACAAGTTTTTGTAATAGTGTTTACAATTGTATTTTATTTGATAGTCAAAATAGCGAGGCTTTCGTTTGAAATATTTTATGTATGTTATCCTATTTTTTCTTTTATTCGTAATGATCAAACATTATTCCCAGAAATATCAACGTCTGCTCAATATCCTTATAATGTGATACAAGTAATTTCTTAATCGCTTGGTACTTGCTTCTTTGATATTGTTATGTATGTTTATCAACATAACAGGCCGGATACTCATTGTCAGTTTGACATTGTTACCAGATAGTATTAATTAGTGTTACTCTATCTTTCTGTGATTCAACTTTAAAAAATTACTTCAACCGCGCTTTAAATAATCATGTGGGAAGATTAGACTTCGTAAACCGAAGAAATAGATGTAATTTTAGAAGAAAATGATGGCGAACTTCCAACAATCTTAGATATTTTTCTCCATTAAAGAGCAAAATTCGTATAGTACTCGCGTTTTGGCGGAAAGCAAAAGTTGTTTGTCGAAGGAAGTGTAAGTACTACAACCAATTTCTTGTTACATCTGCGTACTTATCACACAGATTTATTATCAGCGTATGTATGTTCGGTATAAAAATGTTCGCAAGAGTAAATACGAAAAGATATAAACGACGTAACTAAAGGAATCATCGCAAGAAGCAAACGAATTAATTAAGTAAAACCGGAAGATGCAATACTCGATTACATATGTGGCGATAGCAAACTTTTTACGACAGTGGAAGAATCTGAATTTAAACAATTAATATCCGGACTCAGCAAATTGAAATCAGTGGTAAAGTGTATGATTCGTAAAAGTCTGGTTATGAAAATGTGTACAAAATATAAAGATACGATAGGAAATATAAAAGAAGACTTAGAACGGATAAAATATGTCTGTACAACCGCTGATATATGGTCTTGTCTTGGGAGAAGCTTTATCGACATGACTGTACATTGGATAGAGACAAATTTTAACGTCAGTCGAAAGCTATAGTTTACTCGCGATTAGAATATCCTCACACACACGCTCGAATTGCGACATTAATCGTCCATGTACATAAATGATTTAATTTATGTTCTAATAAAATTACGTATACCGTTACGAATAATGGAAGCAATTTCTACAAAATTTTTTAAAAATTTCATTATAATATTCAGGCATTTGAGACTGCGGAACAAGCATCGGAATATACGGAACAGGAACAAACATTAAGTTTCTCCAGTGTGGATGATATTTTGAATACAGCAGATGCTGAAGATAAGTATCATAATCTCCGTAAGCATCGTAGGTGTTGTAGCCACACGCTGACTTTAATTGCTGCTAAAGACTCGAATAAAATTGCCGAAGAACATTTCAGTTATAAAAAAATGTACGAGCCTGCCATTTTAAGATGTTCAGCTTTCTGGCACAAAACTAATAGACCCGGATCAAAAGCAAACAACACGATGCCCAACACGATGAAACTCACTGTACGACAGTATAAGAGAATCACTGAATGCAGAATCGAAATATTCCATATACCGTCATTCACCTTTACAGACGTTGAATTCCTAAGAGAATATGAGCGTTGTATGCGACCAATTGCCTATGCTTTGGATAAACTGCAAGAGGACAATGTCTATATGGTTGGCATTCTTCCGTGGATTTTGACTGTAGAACATAATTTGCAAGATATCGGGTCGTAGAGAATGTTACAGAAGCCTTGAGATATTGCGAATTCTTTTGAAACTTCATTTAATATCATGTTTGAGAACTCGGTTTCATCATTCGTACGATTTTTTAGAGAGTGCAAATGATTACATTACATTATTGCGACTGTTAGACATCCAGTATGGAAATTACGGTGAATTCCAAACGATTTAGTGGAAGATAGACACAATTATATTAAAGAAATAGCGTTAAAAGCTTCGGAAAAAATAGCAGCTCCCGATAAACAAAATTAATACGTTTTCGCAAAGCAAGGTATAAGATACGACAGAATTAGATGATTTCTCCTCATTCATGAAAAAGCCTAATGAGGATATTGCTGACGATGATCGTAACTTAGGTGATAATGATTCGCGAATTCAAAATATCACGAGATATAAATATATGAAACAATTATTTTTAAAATATAATACAACGATCCCATCGTCTGCCCCAGCTGTAGGATTGTGTTTAGCCTCGTTTGATTAGGTTTGTGTTAGCGAAGGAGTAGCCTAAACGACGAGAACGTTGAACGATGCACCCTGTTACATGCAAATAGCCATACTAGAAAAGAAAAATAAATCTATTTTAACGATATTATGGTTTCTTGCGTTTTAATATCACCTCTTTCCTCCACCTATTTTCATCGTCAAGATATTTTAAAATATCTTATTTTATGTTTTACATTATCAAAATAAAAACGTTTTATTTCACGAAATTTCGTTGTCTATTTAAAATAGTATTTTATTCGGTTCGTAGAACAGCGATTATTTGAAGTAGCATTTGACATACTTTTCCTCTAAATTTTGCCCAGCTTTGCTTTGAAAGGATTACAACAGAATAGAATTTACGGTTTCATGTAGAATATAATTCTCACAGTTTCTTTTTGAGCAACACTTTCCAAGTTGTAACTTTTATAAAGACTACCTACTAGGTGGCTTGAATTTTTCTGGGACTCAGTGGAATATAAGATGTTATCGTAAATAAAATTACATTTTTCCAAACTTTACTCTGGATATTATAACGTGCATTGTTATATTATTGCGTTCATTGTTAAAAATTTGTCTCAAAAGCTTTCAATTTACTACTTCGCTGTATCTTTAGCCGATCTACGAACACCACCTTCGATAAAATCATGACAAGCCTCTCTCGTCGTCTGTTGATCAAATTCACATCACTGTTTTCACGCGATCTATTTGACTGAGCTTTTCGTTCAATGAAAATTCGAGACACGAGGAAATATTTTCCTGACTCTCTCCCCATGTCGGCTTCGGGTTCGCTCGGTTGCAAACAAGATCAAGCAGAGTCGTTTAAGGGTAACCTTTTAGTCGTCTACCGCTTCCAGGGCTTCCTTTTTCATCGTTGATGCTCTCTACGTTGGCTCGCACGGCAAAGTACATTATAGATCAGAAGTTCGGAACCGCACTTTGATGGTAGATCGTAAATGAATTGGTTTATGAGAATTTGATAGGAAGTGCGGTCAGCTGTTAGGCACCGTTCAGAGGGATGGAATTTCGATTGTTTAAATAAAGTTAGCTGCTGTTATATTCTTTTTTGTTATGTACTTGATCGAGCCATGGTGCACAGATTTTTAACGATTTAATTAGCATAAAATTGAAAGGGGGAGGCAGACGTATTTCTTTTCTAACTTAGCCTGTTACTTTTTTTTTTAACAAAAATAATAACGTTGCACCAAAAATAAGCTCAAAGGGTATTTCTAATTAATCGATGGCAGAAACGTATATCTCAGATCGTTTCGTAATGAAAACATAACGCGCCTTCACCGAGAATAAATACAATTAATACCTCATTAAAATACAACGTTGCGTGAAAGAGTTAGAAATGATTTTCATCAACGCACAGATAAATCTTTACTTTTCCGCTTTACGATAAAACGTAAATAAGGTGCACAGCTAAATGCATATCTAATAATACTAAGAAACTATTCTCAAAGCATTGTTCTGCAATCAGGGCAATGTTATTTGATTTCATCTAGAAGCAGTTAAAGGCTAATTATACCCGTTTGTCTGCTTTATTGTAAAATGTAACAATGCAGGCAATGGTTTTAAACGTGTTTCGTATTTTTCCGCGGTCAAGTCCTGAGATAAAGAGTTCGTTGCGTGGAAATTTGTTCGTTCATCCTTGGGAACGATTTTTATATAAAGGGAACGGCAGGCAGTGCGTTTCGACGAGTAAAAAACATTTCGGATCGACCGAGCAGCCAATCTTATGCGTTTTATTTGATGTTTCAGGGTCCACCACAACCTGGCCAGCAATATAAATTCTCGATCGGCGAGTTGTGCGATCGTATCAAGGAGGACTTCAACTTTCTTCAGACACAATATCACAGGTAAATCTTTATTTTCAATGATCGTAAATCAAGCCCTCCCACCTGATCCTTTGAACGTATTTTTACGATTGGAAAACACGTGTAACGTTTCCTCGTTGGCATTCGCGTCACGGCGATTTAACGTAGCGACGGTCACGATCAGTAGGAAAAAAAAAAAACAAAAGAAATCGCGGTTTAATTTCAGTTGCAAATTGAACGAAAGTTGCACCACGGTTTAATGTTCCTTTTTTTCTGTATCTTTCTCGATCGACCGTTGGAAGAGATACATATCTGATTACAGTAAGACGTAAGAAACATGGTATCACTTATAATTATTCGCGCAAGTGTACGCTGTCAGGAGAAGTTATGCCGCGCGTATGAAATAATAATACGGCTGTCAATCGTAAATTAAGTAAAAATGTGGGTTGCGTGAATTATTTATTCTTTTTTATCGTTCGAATGATGGGAGATAAGAGAAGGAGATAACGATGGACCCGAAGGAATTCAATTTTAATATTTGCAATGGTGTATTTATGCTATTAAGTTACGATATATCGTTCCTATATTATTGCTTATCTTTAAATTATAATCTATGTATAATATTTACTTTGTTTCATACCTTTATACAATCCAAATGTGTAACAGAAGAGAACTCGAATAATTAATTAAACGATATTGCACTTTGCGTACTATTCAAGCAAAGTGGATTTCTCACGTGAAAACTTGAAGAATCTGTACGTATTATTCCACGTGCATATTTTTTCGTAACTGATACTTTCGAATTAAACGAAAAAAGGGAATTCAATAAAAATAAAGTAAAAATTGAAATTCCGCTAGTTTGCGGTTTATCTACTCCAAAACCGATATATCTAGTTATTTTATCTTTTCAATCACGTTCCGTTAGTCTTGTACTTTTCCTGACAATCGTCATAGTAGTATTTATCCTCGTGACAGAGTAATTAATCGACCACAGTCAATTCTTCGGACATACGCCGGATCTTATCTCGGAAATGTTTGCGCAAACGTCGTGTCGCCGCGTAGGCGAACCGAACAGAGACAAACCGACAGATGTAGGCAGAGAATTGTTTGTCCAAGCGGAAGCTATGCACACTGAAGTATGCACATAGCCTAGAGGACGAGCAGGCCTCTCGGTTTCGATTCTATGCACGCGTGTTACGCGTCTATCAGCCATTCAGTTTCTTCGCCAACCGTCTCGTAACACATTTTCTTTTTGACACACCGCCTGCGAGTCAATTCCTCTGCCCGCTGCTCTCTAGCCATGTCCAATGTATTTTACGCTGCTTTTCAGATCTTTAGAGTTTTAATAGTCTGTGAATTCTTTATATCGTATACTGATAAATACCGGTTTGAAAAGTTGTTAGTGCACGTAAATAGCTGACATACGGTCTTGGAACGAAAACATTATTATGACGTGCTTGTCGTTGATACATTGTATATCAGAATTGAATATTCATTTTATATTACCTGTTTTCATGTCCATTTTCTTTTCTTTTTTTGATCACTTGTCAGTCAATGGAAGGAAGGTATACATATATTCCGACAAATTTTTGTTACTTTACATCGTTCAAATTAATTTTCTTTATTTTATGAAAATGAAATTTTTCTGTGAAATGTGACTCCATGTAGAATTTATTGAATTAGACATTGTTATAGTTAAACTGCAGATTTTTGTACAGATTAACATCACTACGCGTACAATCGAAGATTTCTTTCTCCTGTTATATAAATATGATAAAAAGCATTCAGGTCGTGTATTTTATATATGTTGAGATATGTATAATTTTGCGTGTTAGACTAGATTGGCCGCGTAGTAGTGACACACGTATGTGAATATGAGTAAGCGGAAGTATGTGTGTGCGCGGCGTCTCTAAAAACAGATGAATGTAACTGTTCCGTTGACAGTCTGATATGGAAGATGGTGAGACAAAGAAAGTGCTGAGACGCGTGCAAATGTATATCGACGGGAATCCTGGAAATCGTTTATTAAATAAATCTAAAGTTATTTTAATTTGAATTCTAAGTGTAACCTTAGTGTTCCTTTGCTTTTATTTCCGCAATTAGGATCCACAATTCTCAACAATGTATTATGTGCATTCTGTAGATTACTGCGACTCGAAATATTCCACAACTGCGTACAAATTCTGTTTGCACCTTGACAATCTATAGTAATTATAATTCAGCGCCGAAATTCCAACTAATATACATATATACAATAAAAAATTCCAATTACCTGATAAAAAGGGTGGCAACGATGTTCGAAAAGTTTTTAGCAAATCTGGACGAATCTCATATTTTTCACTCAGCCCACCCGTTAAGCGTTCTTATGACCGGCCGCTCGAAATAAATAACGTCGTAAAAACGGTAACAAGTATAGGAATATAGAAGGTAATCGGCAGAGATAGGAATCGGGTACACGCAAAGCGAGTAAACCAGGCAGCGAAGAAAAGTTGCCTGATAAGGGAACTTTCTTCGTTCGAAGTGTCGGTTTTCACCGTGTGCCTGGCGATCCTTATCTACAGCTTGACACGTTAATTTATGTTCCGACCCTTTAACGTGTTAATTCGCGGCGTCACGTGCCGCACGATTTCCACCGACGACGGAAACTTAAATTGCTGTTTCGTGTCACAACGACACGAGGGCCAGAGAGCAGGGGATGAAGAGAGATAGCGAAGCAGAGGAAACTATAAAGACAGAGAGAAAGAGAAGAAGAGAGAGAGAGAGAGAGAGGAGAAACCCGGGAGCTGTGTGCATACGCGCATGCATGCATAAATATGTGCGAGACGTACGTGAGCCGCGTGCGACATTTCCACGCGCTCATGCAACTATACAGGACGGTCAGAAAGTAGCCAATTTCGCACTCGGTGCACACCAACTCTTCCGGAGAGTGCTCGATTTTTCCTCGACCATACCTCGCACCTCGCACGGTTCGAAGCGAGCTGCGCCGTTCAAACGAGACGAGAATGAAAATGTTTGCCGCGGCGACGCGTACGTACTCGTAACTGATGATCGTACCACTTTCCGCTAAAACTCTGTCTGATCATGCGCTACTGTATGTCACAGGTGTTGAAAATTTGTTAGTTAACGTATCTGGTGTTCGACAGAGAAAAAAAGTACTTAAACCTTTGTACTCGTATGTCGAGTGTGACTCGACATCAGTTTTTATCTCCGGAGCTGCTTTGTCGAGTCCCACTCGACATTATCTCGTGTCCACCTTTTTTTGTGAAACGTACGAAAGAAAAGCAGGATTGCATCCTGGAAATTGTTTCAAGATATTTAAAATTACAAAATACAACAATAGTGTGAATAAAACTGGTATTTGAGTGAATTTGTTTCTTCCTTTATTTATTTAAATTCTCTTACTTTTTTGGTTAAAGTAAATTTCAAATAAAACACTTAAAAGCGTTGCGAGCTGATGGTAACGAAATTGAAATTAAATTCGCAGTGCAAAGGGTTAAGTGACCTGTTCGTGTATGTAATACGAGTACGAATGAGACAAGGTTGAGGTAGAATTCTTAACGTTGTAACTATCAAGTACGTAAAATGTATAATTCGTGTGGGAAAAATTAACACGAAGAATGTATAGGAAAATGCATAATGCCAGGAAAGAAAGAAGCTTCTGTTCGTATATCTTACGAAAGATTATTTTAATTATCGAAAATACATCATTTTAAGAGAAATTAGGAATCGCGTTGTCCGTTCCGATAATCTTAACATTATACGCCATAGAACTTCAAATGAGATTATTTCGCTTGTTCTTGTTTCCCGACTATTCTGATTATTTTTATCTTCAATTCTCTCTATCCGACCATTCCGATTATGCTTATTTTCTCTCTAATTATTGCGATCTAGTGTTCTAGGAAGACGTAGTAGAGTAGCGTAATCTATTATTAGCAGTCGTATAATTAATCGGTTATTGAAGTAGATATCGTGAAGTACGTAGAAAGGAAGTTTCATACTTTGCAATTTTAATTTGTAAATATAAAGTGTGGTAGAGTATAAGCGAAGGAAAGATGTTTTATTAAGATAAATTGTCTTTGTAAACATTTCAAATTTCATGTTAATTTACTATGTACGGAATTTGAAATAGAACATCTTTATTGTTAGTTATATCGTCAGATAAATATGTATAAACTAACTGACTATATTCATTCTTTAAGTTTCCATGATACGTTCAACTTGAGTTTAAATAAAAAACAGTTCATCTATTACACAACTAATAAAGAGTTATCGAATATGACTCGATAAAATATATTTTATGTTATTGTATTTTAAAAATATTTAGAAGATCACGAAAATCATTTGCATTTTGAAATTTACAATTGAAAATTATCGCATAATCATTTTCGAGGTCCTATTGAGTTGGCAACTAAGTGATTGCGGATTTTGTCAATACCAACGATAAAATGAAGCTTCTAGAGTTCTAACGAAAATTGGATGACATTTTGATTTTTTTCTATTCATATTCTCTCAACACTATGATAATGTGGAAATACCATAATAATATCACGTCGATAATTCCACGCTCCACTTATACACGTTTTCAGGTATTCCTTATGCGCATTTATTTTCTGATTAATTCTTATTTTTATTGTCGTTTTATAATTTCAAAGATCAATCGGTTTAATCTAGCTGAACCGGATCGAGTTAAATAAAATTGAGCTATTTAGATCGGTCGGCCGTTGAGTCGATTCGGATCGAAACGGGTTGGATTAAATGAAATTGAACCGAATTGCTTTAGATTGGATTAAAGCGAGTTAAGTTCGTTTGGGCCGAATCCGCGTGAGTCGTTTGGGTCCGGCTAAGTCAAGTCAGAACGAGTTGAATCAAGTTGAATCAGATTGAAGAGCTACGTCAATCCGATCTCTTCGAACCAAATTGAGTTCGATCGATGA
The DNA here is from genome assembly GCF_024516045.1 of Bombus affinis. Lineage (NCBI taxonomy): Eukaryota > Metazoa > Arthropoda > Insecta > Hymenoptera > Apidae > Bombus > Bombus affinis. Next base: position 4,441,866 of record NC_066347.1, on the reverse strand, counting down.
AATGCGGTCGAAGTACGATCATCCAATCTGAATCTGACCGAAGCACTTTCTGTAAACGTTATTTTTAAACTTTCATGCAAATCCTTAAAAATTGATAATTATATAAAACAGCTTGTAAAAACATGCGAAGAACGTGAATTTGATTCACTTCGCTGCTGCTTTCCTCGTTTCTTCTGCATCTTAAAATATCATTTTTGAAATACTTTCATCGATAAAAAAGTGTGGAATATCCAACAGCTATCTATAAAATATTGAAAAAACTACCTGTATTTTAATAATATCCATTGATATACCATCTCTATTTCAGATTGTATCTATAGATGCAAGAAGAATAACAGGTTTAGTAATTGAATAACGCAATATATGAAACAAAATAATTCAATACAGGGAAATACTTGAAAAATCTATATCCAATTTAATCAGACAAACATCCTAAAAAATTGTATAACGCGCCGGTTTTTAATCCAATTACCAATCAAAGCACCCAATTTGCCGTATTCACAATTTGCACATACGCGCGTATATTTCTAAAAAAAAAAAAAAGGGAAAAAAAGAAACGAAAGGAAATGTACATAGACGAAAACACATTTCTCTCTCGATTGAATGATTTATTTTCGACAATGTTCGATCAGAACGCAACAAATGCCGGGCGCGTTGCCGGGAATAACACGGGTAGAAAGATTGCATAAACCGCAGCGGAGAATTTTCCGCGCAAACAGCGCGATCGTATAGAATAATTCATTTTATGTCTGTATTATACGCTCGATGATGCGGAAAGTGGCGGAGACCGCGTTAGTTTTATTATCAAACACGGTACGCTCGGATAAATGCTTTCGCGGACTCGATTCCGCATAAGTATGAGCACGTTATATAGGGTGTGACGATGAGAGGTGGAAGGGAACGAGAGGGCTATAAATTTGCCGTTTACAAATTGAGAGAGCTCGAACCGTGGTGAATTTCGTAACGGCTGTTCGCTCGCGATGAGGAACAGGTGCGCGTTTCCGCGTATTTATGTCTTGGAACGTTCAGGTGGAGAGAAGCGGACTCGATAAGACGGCTTGTAAATTGTTGCACCGCGTCAATCTGAAATAATTAATGGGCTCCACGAGCCCGCTCACCCAACCAGAATTATCGAACGATCGATCGTTAATATCGTATTAATTTATCGTGACGTAGTCGAACGGATGATGTCATTTATTTTTCCCTTTCAATTGCCCCTTATACAGATATTGAAATTCAATGAGGATTACGTCTTTTCCAAACTAACGTGACACGGCATATTTTAAGGTAACTTTCTTCATCTTTGAGCGTGTCATGGTTTATATTTTGAAAAATTCTTCGATCTTCGTTATTAAAAGAATTCGCGTTCCAAAAAAGTTCTGCAAGCCACCCAAACACTTTTGCTATTTTTGTAACCGTGAAAAGATACCGAACGCAAAAACACGAGTTCGGTTTATATCACAGAAAAAGTCTACGCATAAACACAAGAAGGATTCGATATGAATCGATTTAATATCTCTCTTATCCATTCTGCAAGGTTGGAAAATAACATTCTGAGAAAAACACGATCACAGTGAAATAGTCTTTCTGAGTTTATTAAAGTTTATTAAAAGAACATGTAATTTGCAGCGCGCTAAATCGAACAACGCCCTCTGCTGAATAATTCAACCGACCCTTTTAAAGCAAACGTTCGTCCACGTTCGTAAAAACGTTCGTGAGCCTCGTTACGAGTATCGAGCGTATAGATCGCCATCGACCAGCAACCGGAAGAGCTATTTTACGCAGCCACGACGACTGTCCTGTACACGCGCGATATAACATTGTCTGTCGATCACACGGGTCGTGTCGCGCCACTATAGTTTCGCGGCTGGAACAGCAAAAGGTCGAAGCACGCCGGGCATTCGATGGACATTTGCTTCCGCGATTCGAGGATCCAACGGAGAACAATAATTGCCTATCAATTCCCATCGATGGGTGCCTCTCGTTGCGTCGCAATGCCTTCCGCCATCAACTCACGCGAATCCTACAATTTCTCTGCTAACCGACGCGGCTGCGAGATTAGTTAATCGCCTTGGATGTTTTTTCCTTCCGAGGCATGAGACCTGTCTCATCCAATTATGCTTTAACGAATGATTGTTTGCTTTTATCGAACGTTTCGGCGACTAATAACTATTGGATTGGCAACCAAGTGATTGCGGATTTTGTCAACGATATATTACGTACGGAAAGTGGCTGCGTGAAGTATGTCTTGCAGCGTGTATCTACAGGGTGTAGCAGTAATCGTGGTACGATCAAAGAAACAGCGATTTTACGTGGAAAGTTAAGTGGGAAATGTGGAACAGAATTTGTTCGTAGGACGCTCTTCGTTTTCGAGTAAATCGAGTTTGCGGAAATTTATCGTGTATTTTTTAACTTGACTAACTGCGGATTGTATAGGATCGAATAATCAGGGAAAATAAATTGGAAATGTAGGGAAAATTTGTTCACAGAATTTCGGAGAAAATGAAACTTCAATATTTATCAAGTATCTACTCGTGTAGCAGGGCAATTTTTAATTAGACATGTTCAAACTCTATTTTTTTTTTTTTTTTTTTTTCGAATGAAACCTTAAACGTAAAAATTTTGTCTCTACATTTTTCACATATTTCCACCTGTAGAATACACTCCTGCTGATTGCGTAATCGTAACCAGTTGCTAATTAACCAGCTTCGGGTGTATAGAAAATATATCGAAAAAATTAGATTCTATCGAAAACGAAGCATCGCATGGAATAAAAGAAATGTTATCGTATATTTTCGATTTACCTTTTCACATAGAATCATCTATTTGCTGATTGTATCACTGAACATCGTGTATATGCATCGTGGTATGGCAGTTGCGGAAAGGGGAAGTCGTTTTGCCACGGAGTGAGTTTTACGAGGATGTTCATTGGGTTATTACTCTGTGTTCGAAGCTGTTTGCAGGAGGCCGCTGCTCTTACTCCGTTCGTTGTCACGAATTAGCCAACCTGAATCCTTTTTCTTCTCTCGTTTCTCTTTTCCTATTCTTTTACCAAGCTCTTTGTTTTCCCCTTCGTACGTAACAATTTTTCTCGTTAGTTTCATTGTCAACGCGAAACGCGAACGTGCACGCGTTTTAATTTAATGTTGCGACTATGACGACGGCTGCGATGAAGGCAAACGACACAAGGAACGAATGAACGAACGAAGAAACAAAGGCTGTGCGCGTTCACAAGGGCTGCTGGATATTAATGCTGTGTTGTTGTTCCCTTTATACAGCCTTAAATTGGAATGCGAGAAACTGGCCAGTGAAAAAATAGAGACACACAGGCATTACACGATGACAAGCCAAGAGAGAAAAGAGCGAAACAGAAGAAACTGGGAAAAAAACATGAAAAGAAAGAAAGGATATGTTTACACACAGTATACCATTCGCTCGTTGTCCTCAGATTACGGAACCCATGTTGCTAGTTTTTTTTCCGCCTTTACTCGAGCCACGTTCGTTTTACGACTTCCATATCGCAATATACAACTTCGTCATTAAATATACTGAAAGCGTGAAAACTAATCGAGGTATAACTTTTGTTTACAATTATCCATTTTGTATACTGTGATTTGCGGAAGTATATTTGCAATATCTTTATAATGGACAATTATTATGAGTTTTTCAGGATTTTAAGAAATTGATTAATTTCTTAATCTCGTTACTCTTCAATTACTTTAATTCGATTTACTACATTCAAAAAGAGTGTTTGTAACATCATCGCTTCTTTCTGCTTTTTAATCGATACCAAACATTTTGCAATTTCATTAACACTGTAATGGGACACGACTGTCATGGTTACATTGGTAAAATTTGAAATCAATCTAGAAACATGCATAGAAGTTACGACACATTTACCGCAAATGTATGTGTGTTTATTAAAAAAGATTAGTATACATGATATCTTAACACTAGAACTACCATATCAGTGAAATTGACTGATTTTACAATTTTATTTTAAAATTCCTAATTCTTGTTATATCTTTTTTCCGCAATGATTTTCGCAACGATAACTAAAAGAATAATATAATGAATTTTATTTTATTTTTTATGTATTCAAACGGAAAATAATTTTATATTAAGGTTACTTATACCAATACCAGTCAAAATGACTGGCACTTGTCAAAGTGTAAAAGGGTTCTGCAATCTGTTTATCGAACACCAATTAACCAGTTTCTTCGTTTTGTACAACTTCCCACATGTTTTTTAAATTTTTATTGCGTATCATTCAATATGATGATATCAGTTATCAAGAAAATTCCGGATCGATCGCTTGATCGCTAAATGTCAACATTAGAAATACCACAGCAGTCAAAATGTCTGGTTCTGCAATTTTATAAATGTGTCAACCCTCATTTAGGGACCCCAGATGGATTAATAACACCAAAAATCTACTACATAACATGGAATTCCTTCTGCAAGAAAGTAATAAATCAATAAATATAAAAATATTCTATTTTTACGTATTTTTTAAAGACCAGTCATTTTGATTGGTTTTTAGTAGAAATAGCTTCGTGTTAACTAACAGTAGTTCTAGTGTTAAACACATATGTAATTAGTATTAAAAACAAATATTATCTTGAGGATTAATTATAAATAACATTATAACACAAACATAATGTTATCTTTAAATAAAGGCTTATTAATATAATGGATTATGTTACATCCTTATACATTTTCAGATTCATTTCGAATTTTACCAATACAATCACGACAGTCGGATATTATTACGATGCTAACGAAATTTCAAAATGTTTCGTATGATACGCATAATATTTCCATAAAAAGTTTCTGCAATTGTACAAATACATACGTAAGCTACTGTGTATGTAACTCCCACTTAATTTCACACATTTGATTCATTCAGGCACGGTTATTTCAATTCTTACCATTTACAGAAACGGCACACCGGTGTTTCGGTTTCAGGCCAATCACCGGTTTTCCCCTTTTTAATACGCCGTAACGCGGCTCGTTAAATGATAATACGCCACTTTCCATTCGCGACAACAGCGAACCGTGTCGCTCGTAGTACGGTACACGGGTCCGAACACAGCCTACAACGTACTCGGTGAGCGAAGAAAAATATCGTAAAACATAATTCTTGCGTAATTGGTGTTATAACGCAGGGAAAACCGGGAAGAATTATCTCGATGTCCGAGCTGTTGCTGGCCGTTCGTAAAATGCTAGGAACACGGGTGGAAACGCGTACAATATAAACGTGCTGGTATATGCTCCGTATACAAGGTGTTTCTCGTCGAATGGGCCATAACTTGAAAACGGTAGAAGACGAACAAAAGGTTTATTAGTAGACCGCTGTTTATGCATACGTACGTGTATTTATGGGAAGATGCAAAATATAATGCATTCAATATGGAAAAATATAAGAAATATCCAAAGTATAATAGTACTCGTTATAGTATTTAGCGATAAAACAAATCTTTGTTTAGGTTACATCTTCTAACCGCATTCACAGAGATATAAGTTTACGGAAATATCCGCAATAACTACGTGCCTTTATTCGTTAGGCGAATTTAAATTGTTTCGAGTGGTGTATCACACAGCGTAAGCACGCGTATACATGCATTTTCCGAAAATAGGACCTACAAATTTCTGTACACGTCACACGATGCATCGTTTTATAATAAATATAATGAAATGCAGATAGCTTCTGCGCCAGTTATATTACGTTAACGCTGTTTTACAGAGAATAAAAATGATACCTCGATTGATATATAAACGAATGTATAGTCTCGTTTAAAAAGATGGAAACGGCTTAAAAATGTTCAAACCGCCGCCACTTGCACAACACATTAATCAAATCGTACATCGTTCGAAACCATGTAATTTTTCCTCATGAAACTTTTGTTTATGTCCCCTATCATTCCGAAGATATATAGTGGTCCAATTGCGTGAAACACCCTGTATACACGTGAACATTGTTGCAGACACCAATACATTCACTGGAAGGTTTCTGCATACGGTGTTACGTAGTGCACTCAACTATTACGAGCACATATTTATTATACGGAACGGCGGGAAGGGATGCAATTTTACAGGAACGCGAGCACGCCCGGACCAGGGGGTCTATTTCGCTGTCAGGCTGGTAAACAAAAATATGACGCGGTTCTATTGTCGTTAAAAAATTACTTCCGTTATAAAAGGGACCTTATATGCGGTTGGTCGCGTCGTTTCGCGACGTATTGTTACGCCGACGGGATCAGTGGAAATTAATTTTCCATTTAACGCCCTATTATTTTGGTCGGGTGCAATAACGACCCGCTGCGTGTCGATAAAGATCGATTTTAGCCCCAATGAAAAATCAACGTTCCCAAGCCCTGTCCGACCACGCTTATAGGCTCCGGCTTGTTTTTGATTGGAGAACTCAATGCTTCGTCATTCGATTTTCTCGTATCGCGATGTTTTCCCTAATTTTAATTGTAATCGGTGTTAAAGAGAGGGTTATGCGTTTCGAAGTATGTACAGTAGTCGTTGCAGATACGATTTTCTTGAAATTTAAATTTTGGATTAACACTTTGAATGTCACGCAGAAATCACATGTTTCTCTCAGGACGCCACGGGAGTATTTTTATTATTCAAAGCATATAATGGCAAAATAATAATAAATTGATAATGTAAGATAACATTCTTCTCCAATGGATCGTTTATCTTATTGGCGGTCACGGGTGACCACCGTGGCGCCTTGCTAACAGTTGATAGCGACATATTACAACAAGGCTTCGTTTATTTCAACAAACCATTCGCATTCGTTATTTCGTTGTAAGCAAATTGTGCAGTGCAGAATATATTGTTAAAACGTGTAGAAGATATTAGTAATCAGTATTTGCTTATTCTATATATATAATAGTAAGGTATGTGCATACTCCTAACTTCAATTATATATATAATTATAAAGCAGCATTTACGATTATTTTCTAAGCTGTATTTATAATAATATTCGTAGATTACCCCTCAAAGATATGGATGCAAACACAGCGCACCGTTAGATGCAAGATTTGTTCCTATTTTTTAATTTTTTTATTGATGTTCTAATAAAAATGTTTAATTTTTCAATGGGGCACATTTTGTTTCAAAGTATCTTCTATTTATCGGTTATATTCAAAATGCCCTAAATGCCAATTTTCATTCAATTGTTACAATTGTAAGAAGTTCAAGCGCTTCGGTTACCAATGACCACTGTGGCGTTACAGGAAAACCCGTGGTCGGTTATATATGACCAACGTGGCAGTCAAAGTGTTAAAAATCATTCTTTAAGTGGTTTAATTAGTCTGTTTAGTAGAGATCGGGTTAATCAGTTTGTCTCGTGGTAGTTTAATTAGTCTATTTGATAAATAGGATTAATTGTCCTTTCAATCTTGTATAATTGAAATTTTCTCAGCTTTTCAATGTGAATATTATAAGCGATCGTTTAGTTTCTTGCTTCGATCTAAAAACTAAAAATGCAATGATATGGTAATTAGATACAACAGTATAACGATAAATCACGTTACTTGTGAGTCACGTGAGTGACGTTGCCAAGGATTCAATACTGTGAAATCCGTGTATACTATTTCATCATTCGAATAAGAAACTGATCTTGTTGAATTTGTTAAACTACATCTTTGATTAGTCATAAGCGAGTTTGTTGCATAGTCCGACTACAAACGTAATTATACATGTACGTACACATTCACGAGTAATTTGTATTATTCCAGGAAAAGCTCGCTTACTAAACATCTTTTATTCGATTTAACGAGTACTATATGATGCCAGAAAGAACAAATGCTTTTCTTTCTTTTTTTTTTTAACTTTCAACTCGTACTAGGTGCTCACAATACACATTTGCATTATATTTCAATTATTTACTATCATTTAATTGAATTAAATTTTAGACTACATTTATTTTAATATCAGAATTTCTGGAATATTTTACATTTTCACATTTTATACCTCATGTGTTAAATATCACTGACTGGTTTTGTCACAAACACAAAAAAACAGTATAAATTAAAATAAAGTATTCCACAATTAAATAATTTAATGGAAACCTCTATCCAAAAACCTACGACCAAGTGATACTAGCAGAGGAAATTAATACTCCGTGTAAATCCCAGCAAATAGATATCGCCAGTGCATCGATTTCCTGTGAATCCGATTTACGCGAGCAAAATAAATTCCTTCTCCGCGATTCCATGAAATATTCACGCAATTGCACTGCTTCCGATACGCTAGTTTTCCTATGCGATTTAAAAGAGGCGTATCGCCATACTCTCGATCGTTTCATACAGCGGCAAGAAAAACTGATACGTCTACTATATATGTTACATACATTCTGCCGTATACAATTGGCCATCGTGTAACGACTATTATCGTTGTTTGTTGCGGCTCTACTAATTGTATGTTTTTAATGCCTTGGCTCTGTGCGAACCTTCTGCAATATCCTCGATCGAGAAACGTGACTGAAGCGGAAAATCGATCTCTCAGATGTGAAGAAGGGAAGAACATCTAAAAAATAAGGAAAAAATAAAGGGAATGAATACAGGCGTGAAAGAGTTGAACGTTGATACATATATCTCGCGTTAACGATATTATGAACGTGTTTCTCAACAATGTTTCTCTTGACAATCGACAATCTCGATTAGCATCGATGATTTTATTAAATACGTGTAAACCTATTTGACAATGTTAACTCTTATTATTTATCGTTCACGGATGAATTATTTTGTCGTTACGATTGAAATAATTGTTTCTATAAATATCGATCCCTTTACTACTTTAAAACCTGCCCTGAAGCTTTCGTATGTAGCCCTGCATTTACTAATGTTTTGCTTACATGTGCGTTTTCCTGCTTGTTCTGTCCAGTATTAAATTGGAGCTGGAGAAACTCGCCCAGGAGAAGACCGAGATGCAGCGCCACTACGTTATGGTGAGTCAAGAAAATTTCTATCGAACGAAATTTCTATCTCCTCTTTATGTTTTGTAATTTCTTTTCTACAGTATATTGGAATTTTTCCTTTTTCTTTAATTTCATATTATTTGACGTTAATATCGATATTAATATCGAATATGAGAAAATGTCAAACAACGATAAATCGTATTTTAGAACAACATTAAATTCAATATACGGAATTCGCGTAAGTTTTTGAAACGTTCGAAGTTACATGCACTTTGCCTAGTGGTTTTTCTTTTTGCCGTATCGCGAGACAATCGACGAAAACGCGCAGCTTTATTTCCAATACAAAAATTACTTTAACATGTCTGCGAATTTCAGTTTAAACCGCTATTAAGTCCTTAGGTAATGCCCCTATTTGAATTTGTGCTGCGAGTTGACATTAAAATCCCACCATTCATGCTTCGGGTGACGTTGGTAACCGCAGAAGTATATTTCGTGAAACTCCGTTATAATGTGTTAGCAACATCAAGTCATGAGACTATCATAAACGGCATTACGTGTAATCTGTTAAGAATTATCATACGAACGAACGAATTCTAAAACGTTGTTCACAGTGACGATTTAAAAGAATTTTATTGATTCATTTATTATTTTCATTTTCGAATATTAATTCGCTGAGAGCTTGTTAACATTATTTTTGAGATTGGAATTAATACGACAGGAGCGATCGATATTGCAATATCATTTTTTCTGTAAAATATGGCGTTAAATCTTTTAATTGGTAGGTCTTAATCGATTAATCTTAAAAATCGTCTGTGATTCTTGCGTATCGTCGGAGGATATGGTTTTATGGTGCCATTTGCTAATGTCCGTAGCAATAACACACCTCCTCTATCTGAATTTAACGAGCGACTTAGCCACTTAATTCCCCTCGTTTTCTTGAAAATTACACAAGAGGGTTTCATAAATAACCGCTTCTTTTAAATCCGGTAGCGCCGCGCTCTTTTCTACCAAGTTAATCACACCAATCTCCAGAATATTTAACCTTCTGGCTGCGATATTATCCGGTTGGGAATTGCTCGTGCAATCCCTTGGCCAGGAAGACGTTAATAACATGTACTTTTATACTTTTAGTGTGTTTTTTGAAAACTTGAAGAAATTTACGATAGATTGTACGTGTATGTGGGAAATCCTCGTATGAAACGAAACTATGATATGACATAATGATCACACTTACATATACTGTATTATACCTCACTATACTCCTCAAGCGGAAGATTAACTTGGATGATTAACTATTTATCAACGGTGATTAATTAACTGGTCTTTCTTGATTGCGCCATGGGCTATACTACATACTTGTCTCCTTTGACCCTAATCTTCACCTGTCTTGTCAGCACACTCACTTTATCATTCATGTATTCTCCGCCCTATGTCAAAACTATGAACGTGTAAATCTTTCCGTTTTTTTCTTTTTCCAAAATAAAAGTCTTTTTTGTTAGTTTTTTAGCTACATAGATTACGATAATAAATTTGGAGTAACAAATGTATTGTAACCATGGTGATTATAGTCTTTATTTCTTTTGCTTGATAAAAAGTACAACGTGCCTGTATAAAAAATTTCTTCGCACGGTCCTGGCCTAAGTCAGAGCTCTCGTATCTCCTTATATTTCTCGAATTTGCCTGATCGACGCTTGTTCAGTTCACACGCGAGTGACTTTACGACTCTGTGTATTTACTTTATCTTTTTTCTGCTCTTTTTTGTTTCATATTTATTGCGAATCAAATCATCAAGTATCCTATTACCTCAACAGGAATCTTCACAAGAAAGAATATAGTGATATTCTTTGTATACACACAAGCTCACAAAAGTAATCGAACACTTGTAGATTTTACATTTATGATATATGTAACGCGTGTTATACGAAACTTTCTGAAATCTCATTTGATGCTATAATGAGACGCAAATATAGCAGTTACACTGGTAAAAAATGAAACGAATCTGAAAATCCACAATATTAAATATTGCGCTTTTTTACGGTCTTTTAAAGATTTATTAACCTCAATATTTCTCTTAAACATAAACACCTATTGCATGTTTAGTATGGTTAATAATTATGTAATTTTTTTACTAAATTTTGCAACAAGTTTCCAACAAACATTTCGTACTTTCTACATATACTTTCGGATTGCTGCCCAAATGTCGATATATTTTATACAACACATACAACAATATGAACATCCAAGTTTTCTATAACAAATATTCAAACACATTTCATGTACAAATACGACAATTCAGCAATAAGAGCACAACAATGCGTTTACCAGTGAGAGGGTTAAATCGCGACTACCAAGAACAATCCAATAATCCATAAATCTCGGCTGTGCCTGCATAAGAACCAGTGAATGTACGCGACTACTCTAATGAAAGCAGCTGTGCCACGACCTTACCTGGCCACCGGCCATTCAGCCGACCCGCTGAACAGCTTCTTCCCGCGTATTTCTTCGCAATGCCTGCCGCCTTCTCCTTCTCAGTTGGCTACACACGCAAGTGTGTATAGTATACGGTCGACAAGCCATGCCGTGGCTTTACTTTCGCCCGTAGATCTTCATTATTGCGCCGCAACGTCACCGGTGTGTATGCGTCTTCATTAGCGGCGGATACAACGCGCGTCGGAGTCGAGTCACAACCAACTCCTACTGAGAAGGTCGTAAGGTCGCCGAGGAACGCCTTTGAATTTACGCGCCGCGCCGCCAGTCTACCCACGATCGTCCTTCCGATCGAACGATACGCAGCTTTACGATCCTGGACACGTTTCTTTATCTCGCGTGGGTGGTTGATTGGCTCTTGAACAGGTTTTTAGACGAAGATTCTGAATGGAACGAGGCTTCAAGGCTGTAAATATTATAAAGCTACCTTTAAGTTAGGGTTAAGCGAGTCGAATGTTGTAAATTTTTTGGGAGATGGCAAGGGATTTAGTAGTTTAATTTTGGATGTTTGTTGGTGAATTAGGTGCGACTTTTAATACGATGTTCACTCTAGTTTTGATACTATGTTTGATACAGCGATCTACAGTGTTTCTTCATCCACTGGCTGAATTTAACTCTTATGAGCGATTTGTCTCCGGTATGTTGGTGCCAGGCAGATATCTAATATATAGTTTGACCTAGTTGAAGAGTTTACTTTTGTTATTCGTAAAGTTGTTGAGAAGGTACTCAGCAAGTACATTCATTTATTAGAAACAATGTTTTTGTGCGGTACATGAAGGAAGTTGGCATTGTTCACAAAATACAGGCTTGTGGTTCAAATAATTTTATTTTCTTTAACCGAGAATAAACGTAACATTGTTAGGGAAAGATAAAAAACGTAATATTGTGTCGTGAAAGATACATAACACGAAGCTTCGTTTAGTTAAAAGAAATTCATTTGAACAAAATTTACAAGTTTATATTATTCGCTATGTCAGTAGAAGTACATATTTCCAGCAAACTGTTACAACGTAGAAGAATGAACGAACGAAATAAAAGGAACGCTGGTATTAAGCAAATTGACAAATGTCTGGAGAATAGCACGACGGGCATCGCGATTTACATAACCCAGGCGAAAGAGCCCGACACATTACCGTTCAAAGACACGGCATACTAAACGTCAATGGACGGTCACGTGTTAATTCACCTGCACACGAACGTTCAGTCATGCGACAGACTTCGAGTTCGTGTGGAGAGTAGCAATTAGATCGGAGCTGTGCAAAGGTAGCCGAGGTTATAGAGAAAAAGACGAGAGAGAAAGAGAAGAGAAGAGAAAAGGAAAGAAGGAGGACAAACAGAAGCGTTCGCGTCGCTGGAGTTTATTGTCTTTCGTCGGCGTTGCGGTTATCGCGGACACGTGGTAATTTATAGGCCACACTTCGTGGTCGCGTTCGATGCAAATGACTTCATATAAAATGCACACTGGTTGCTTGCGTGGACGTGGCACTTCCGCTGATTCACGCAGTACGAAGATTAATCGCGTGATCGCGCGATGAACGTATATATACGCGAGCATGATTGCGTGAACGACGTCGCATCTCGTACGATTGATCCAAAGATCGATCTTCCTCCTTGATGTTGATTAGTTTCTTTTTTCGTTGATCTCCGCCACGACTTCCTTAACTGCGCCGCTACCTCGATATTTCAATCGTTCAGAAACCGTATTGATCAACAACAGAAAATAGAAAACTCGGAAAGTGCAAAAAGGTAGTGTCACAAACATTCTTTTTTCTAAGTTCATTCTCGAATTTACTAGTAATCGTCATCGAGACCGAAATTTTGTTTTGATCATCGATAGCGTCATCGTGGATGCTGACATTTTTTTTATGGTTACCGATAATCATTATCGGTAACCATATTTTGTTTTGGCTACTGATAACACTATGTATGTGAGATATTTTTTTTTACGATTACCGATAGCCATAATTGGTAACGGAATTTTTTTGATTACTAATAATCATTATCCATGGAATACGTTTATGGTCATGGAACTGTGTGCGTTTACAAATGTAGATCTTCAAAATTATTCACAATCGAATTTCACCAATCACGGGACAAATTACTTGGCTTGTCTCAAATATTCTTCCCACTGAAATAGCACTAGCTTACCCTGTCCGGCTTTATCAGTTCTCTATGAACCCGTCGTTGTCGTTCGTTCTAAAAACGAGTCACAGCCAGCGAGTTTTGTTTGTCAGCGGATGATTCGTCGGCGACGAATCGCGAAAAAAATCGTCGATTGCATCGCGAAACGTACGCACACGGCGCACGGATCGAGTCATTCCCCGTCCGCAGTCATTTATTATTAGCGGCGGCGGACGATATCATATTACAGCGTTTTGTCATTCATGATTAATCATTGACGCAACAAGAATTTATTGTATTGGTTTGGACCAGGCACGCACTCGTGCTTGTAGCAACAGGTATATACAGCAACACACTTGTCGGACATACGCGTCCGTTCGCCATTCTGACGTATCGAGTGACTCGTAAACGCGCTACCGCGTGAGTACCGAGAACCATCATTCTCTCTCTCTCTCTCCTAATGAATCGATGGCGGTTTGTACGCCAGAGTATAATTGGAATGATTCAGCTGAAACGTGGAACCTATTATCGGTCAATATATATCGTGTAGATATATATTTATATGTCGGAGATGAAAGGACATCGGGGTCTTTCTTTTGGAATGTTTGCGAATATCCCCAATACTTTAGTCTAGACTTCTTATTATAGCTTCACTTAAATAATAAAACTTAGAAGTAATTGTTTATGATTTAATCCGATTATGTTTGCCCGAGATTTATGACAGTAGGCTTGTGCTCGAAGTGACACAACTGGTCGCTAAACGTAGCCACGGTCACGGGATGGACGTTTTCACCTCACAGAGATATGGAGTAATTGTATAGCTCTTCTTAAAAATATAGTTGACCCGAGGAGTACAGAGAGTTCCACTTGAACTGAGGCGAGTCAGTCGTGTTCTACTTGCACTGTAGACAAGTAAGTTGAGTTATATTTGAATTGTGGACAAGAAAGTTCGAATTAGACTTTGGAAGAAAACGCATTTGCTATCCCTTTGACCGTGGATTCGTTATTGAATCTAAGATCATTGTCATTAGCATCTCGAGTATCTAATCGCCACGGTTACTTGTCAAATTCTGTAATAATCATATTTGTACCAGTAAATATCATCTATATCGTATAACAACAATGGCTAATCCAAATGAAGATTCGTTACACGCCTCTAACACCAACGAGAACTCGACATATATATGTATATATATCTATTCGAGACGAAGATGCGATCATTTTCTCTCGAGTATTATTGTACGACTTTAACGCTCCCGCGTCGGGAGCTCTTTTAATGCTCTTTTTTCCTCTTCATTCCTCTCGTTTTCTTTTTACGTATCTACGTATACGTACAATTTTCACGTGATAACCGACAGTGATATGTCCAGGACTGGTTTTATCGATGTTTAATGAGAACAGACAACATATACCATGCTCGAATTGACATCGTGGCGGCCTGTCGTGTAATCTTAATTAACTGCTGAATGGAACCAATACACTGGCGTATATGTAATATTAATGTATAATGTATATATAATATTCATATTATACATTACATTATAAGAAGATGCGAGTAGAAGAGAGATGTTTACAATGAACTTAATTCTCTGGTGAATATCCTGCCTCATCATCTGTTCTCCTTTCGTCCGAGAATTATCTGCTTTTTTCCCAGTTGGTGTAGCCGGTTTAAACGCTTTGGTGTTGGTGCAGTGCGAGCAAGTGGTCGAGGTGTTTTATATTCTCGGAGCTTATATATAAAGGCTGGTTTCGTATTTCCGGCGCCGGTTGACTTTTCCACGCGGAAAAGCCACTGTAACCGCTACGATTCATTCAATAACATTCGCGTGTTTGCTATCTATATCTTTCTCTTTCATATTTCTTTTTTATTCTTTGCCGCTTTATCTGTTCTTCTCTATGATATCGGGTAGAAATCGTGTCGATTTCTGTTGGTGAATTTGTTTCCGATGTGACACGAGTGTTGAAGCGTGTGTGTAACGGTGTCGGACGCCAGAGGATGCTCGTACGATGTCGTTATACGACGGTACAGCCTGGCCACGGGGCATTACGCTTTTACGACTCTTTCATGTAATTGTCGAGCTCGTGAACTTTTACGAGCGCGAACCGTGCGGAAGAGATCACCTTGAAGCGTATCGCCCGGCGCAGTTTCAGTAACGCGGTGCATTGACTTCTCCGGAACTTCAGACGTTTCCCACTTCTTTCCTTCTTTTCTCTTACTACGGCATTTACGCGCTGCTGCGATTTTGTTTTCCATCGTATGTGACGGCTGAATGAAATATTTCGTTTTTCTACGGCTCTCTTTTTGATACTTGAAAAGAGATTTGTTGGTGAGCAATTGTCGAGTTGTTCTTTTTTTTTTGCTTAATCGAATTTTTATTATGATTTATTCCATTGATTCTTATTGAGAGTTATTTTTAATGGACTTGGAAATAACAGTTTTAATTAGGTACGTCTTAATCGTGTTTGATTCCTAACTAGAATGTTTCATTAGTTTTCTGTTTACCTTCTATGAATATATATAGTAATATATGAATAATGTATGAGGACAATGTATATTTTTATTATAAGTTTTTCTGTTCTATATTATTTTGAAAGCATGCGAATTTAGTAGCAATATTCGTCTATTTTAAACTACATTTTTAAAACTCTCACCATGTTGTATACTTATTTTTACCAAACAATTGATTACTATAAAATGTTAAAGAACAAAGACCACCGTTTCCTCATTTTATTTTCTTCATTACGTATACGATATACGTTGCCTTATCACAGCTGAAAGAAATATTGAGATTGCCCGAAGTTGCAATTAGTTTCAACTCGAACTGCGGCCGCAACTTTTCCTATCGAATATCTCCGGATGTGAGTTACACGAATATTTGCGAATAGCGCTCGTACGAGAAACTCATAAAGCAGAACGACTCTACCCAGAAATCTGTCACGCTTGCAAACAAAGCAAGAAAATTAGACGAGCATATACTCAGGGGCAATAACCCAGAAACGATTTAAAATCCCTCTGAGCGCATCCGCTAATATTCTCAACCCTCGAGAGACCACGCAACCATCTAGACCAAGCAAACAACTTTAGCCAGAGACGATGATCGTACAATTAAATTCGCGCTGCTATGTTTTCTTGTTCGTTCGCTGTAACAAACGGAACTACAGAAATTCCTAGCGCGAGTGTGCACGCTAATGACTCCGACACGTTCGCGGGTTATTGCACGATGCCGAAACTCATGCACGAGGAAGAGCACGGGCCAATTGGGGTGCGGAAGGTGCACGTTCGCGTGTTTCCAACGATTGTGTAAATTCGTGGCAGTATAGTTGGCTGGACACGGCGTTAGCGGTGTTAACGACCCGAACTCCGTGGTCGTTCGCGCCGGCACGATTCTATTAACTGGTCGTCGTATCCTGGCCGCGAAATCCGCGGCAATATCCGATGCCTCGTACGCGTCCAAATCGCTTCGTTGGTATTTAATGGCACACTTTCGACAGGCCATGAAACGCGCCCAACTGCGCAAGGTCGTGGCGCGTGCTGCTTCTCTTCGTCTTTACGAGGACATCCGCGAACCATATGATTCCCAGCGTCGTTTTCTCGAGTCGAGATTACTCGCTGAGGTAGAAAGTTGTCGAGGTGATGAGTTTCGGAGGAGACATTAATTTAATCGCGTGTAATTGATGGGCAAATTAGGAATAAGAAAGAATATAACGTATAATAAATTCGATTAGTTGGCAAGTTTGAAACACAAGAGACAAAGAGATCGTATGTTATCACATATTTTAGAAAGGATGTGTTGCCGTCTTGTGATTTTTCTAGTAGCTACTTGAATGATTACTATCTGTTCAATGTTGTAATGCATCTATATTGCGTCACGTGTTTTCTCAGACTTATCGCAGTCGGTACGAAATTACAAGATACACGATATTTATTACTTCCTTACGTAAGTTCTAACATCCAACCTGAGAAATCAAGCCGCTTATTACGCTCGTTAAATGTTGCTGCTCGCATCAGACATACCACGAGACAGTAACACATCGTAAGAATAACTTTTCCCCTAACATGAACATAAACGACACGTCTTTTCAATATCCAAACTGCGTCATGCGATAATCATCGATGGTAATCGGAGGGTCCCTCGAAAGAGGCATATTCGTGATGATGCACGCGTGTGCGCATCTCGGCCGAGGTTTCGAGTGTTTTCCTTGATTAAATCAGAGAGAAAGAGAGAGACTAGTCAGGAGCAAATCGAGGGCAAAATTTGCAAGTCGTGCGCGAGAACAACGAATGAGAGAGATAGGTAGAGGCCCTTTATGTAAGGGTGTGCTCACAACACAGGGGCCATTCCGTCGAGGGAAGATAAAAAGGGGGATAAGGGCTTGTGAAAGGGACGAGACAGCGGAGAGGAGCGAGGGTCCATTAGTCTTGCGTATCTCGTCACGGTACGCGAGATACCGATCGCGATCGATATCGGTCGTTTATTCGAGAATGAAAGCGCCGACTCGTTTCCAGAACCAAAGGGATTATGCGATTCGAGGGTCGTCACCGCCAGCGGGGCCTGACCTATAGTTTTCTCGGTTCGTTTCGCGATTCTTCTCTTTTTTTCTCTCTACCTTAAATCTGTCCCTTCTTTTTTATTCCTTTTTTCTTTTCTTCTTTTCTTTAAATAAGATATATCTCGTGCGAACAAAGCACAAATTCGGTTTTCACGCGAATCGAGTAATACGAACGTTCTCTTTCTCTGTCACACTATCGCGCGAGATTTAACTGCTCGGTTTGCAGTGTCGACGCGGAGAGTGGAAATTTTGCTCGAGATCGTCGCAGATTGAATTTCCGGGCTTAACTCGATAATGTGGACACGATGATGCGGCATAAAACTCTCGGATAGCGGCGTAAAGCTGGTTCAATTTGAAAATGCAAACGAACGGTCGACAAGGGGTGTGGGCAGAGGGATGAGAGAGGAGGCGGAACGAGCGGGGCGTGTGCGGAGCACCGAATTCGGCCGAGTTTAATGGCTGAACGACGTTTATTGCCGCGCCGTTTTATCATTTCACTCCCCTCGAAATCGAGTCATTGCCCGCCCGGTGTTCGCGACAACTTCTACCAGCTTCCGCATTAAACGCGTCGAGACCGCGAGTTACGTTTCCAGCTTCGCGATAATTAAGATCCTGACCTCCGCTCCCGAGAGTCTGCAAGTCTATTAATTAAAGGCTAATTACTTCGTCGAGGCACCAGCAGACAAATGAACCTGCGTTTTCGTACCGGAATCAAGGTTTTCTTTCTTTCTCTTCTTCTTTTTCTTCTTTGATCACGTGCGTTTTTCTCTTCGTAATTTCTAATTGCGAGAAATCCTATGAGACGCGCTACCACGGAAAAATGTTTTTCATACTTTTGTTTCGCCGTTTTGTGTCTCGTAGCATATAAATCATCGATCCAGACTCGGAAGGTTTCTATTTCCCAATGTTTCTTGTATTAATTTAGTGTTTTTTACTTTCCAACGCGAGCATATAAATAAGGAAAATTCTTGCAGCAAATTTAATTCAACTTATAATGTTCGAAAATACGTATTTTAAAATCTTATACTTTAAGAAGAAGAAACGGCGTATGACAAACGACGTATCTCAGCGAGATTGTATCATTTCTGTTAAGAACACATAAATTGTGTCTCATTTAACTTTGCAACGATTGCTGCAAAGTTTGCTTCTTGTCGAGATTAGGTAATTCAGTTTCTATTACAACTATAATAGATACATCGTTACACTTCGTTTTAGAATGTGCACGGTGGATTTATTCCCATTATTCATACGAATGATGAAACGAATTTTTTTTACTCCTCCATTCACGTCTCACTGACGTTGTTCTTCCGTTAGACACGAGTTACGACTGGATCATTACGATGACTCAGATATACGAGTCGTAAGATGAGTCATAATTGAGGGGTTAGAAGACTCGGTTGAGGGAAAATAGAGTGCTTAAAGATATAAAGATATTGTCAGATATACAGGTGGAATTTCATTCGTTTTGATTTTATTATTGACTAAGTTTTATTCAGACGACGGTAATACGTTCCAGAGATTCGAGCTGGCGTAGAGAATTTTTCGAATGCTTGGCAAAACTGTCGGAACGTAGGTATTCTGATTACCGTGGGGAAAGAAAAATGTAGATCTCTGAGTGGTGCTTTTCTGCCGTGTAACCGTTGAAAGATGCATATCGAGGGAAATGTTCGGAGCGGTTCCCTTGTATACGTTTCATGGTTCTCCAGTTCTTTCCAACTTTTTTTTAGTCCTCGAACATCTGTATCGGTACATTTACAGATTTCATCCAGCGAAATAAAGGGAAATCTCTTGCTTTTACGTGCTTTAAAAAAGTCTAACAATTTTTCTATGGCTTATTAAAAAATAGAAGATCTACTCATAAAGAAACGTACAAACTACGTTTTCTAGTTTACCATCGAAGTTTTATAAGTAACAGATTGGAAGTTGCTAGTGCTAATGAATTGATAATATTAAGTTTAGCAATACAGCGAGTAAAATTCGCATCAGTTCTACGAACTCATGAAATCTAGCTAATTGTCGTATTGGAAATAAAAATTCATAGTAGAATCGCGTGATAGGAATCTACGACTTGCAACTCGTCGTTTGTCAATACACTGATATTACTAGTTGGTAAATTATTATGCGATAAATACAGTAAAATAAGAATTCTTCGTGTCCTTGTTCTACTAAAACAGCTTACAATAAAAAAGAAAACACACAAAGTTGTTATACTGGAAGATATATATAGACTTAAAAAAAAAAGAATCGATGTATTTACGTTCGTCTGCTATTTTTCTCACACCCGAAAGTTTCGAATAATAAAAACTCCAAAGCTCGTTAAACTCGCCAGAAAAAAACGTTCCCTTACCGATCCTACTTTTACGTTTTTGTCCGTTTTATTTCGTTCGAATGCGCGAAAGAAAATTGAGAACCACTGTCCGGTAGGTGAATTAGTTAAAGCATACCCGGCCCGGGATCTTGTACACACGATGTAGAAACGATGTTACGAGAAACCGGTCTTGGACGTCGCGTACACGCACCGACACGCGTGCATGTCTCACGCACTAACACAGAGAAACAACGACGTAGCTCTGAGTAGAATCTCCGGGAGGGTAAGGTAGAAACGATTCTTTAGTCGTTTTTCTCATTTTCTCTGCGCGTTTATCCTCCTTCTTGGCCGGGATCTTGCATTACGGCTCAATTTGGCCCGCTTTTCGTAATCTCGTTCGATCGATGTAATCTCGGCTCTCGGCAGCCGTGTACCGGCCCTAAAGACCCTCTTCGAAGGGTTCTTTTAGACGTTATTACGAATTCGAGCAGCATCTCGGTTTAGGTAACTCGATAATTCGATTAGCCCTTGGGAATCCTTCCGCTCGGCTTAACCGACTACATTCAAGTCTCATTCCTTGTCTTCTGTACTCTTTCTTTCTCTCTTTCGCGCGGTTACCCCCTATCTCTTGGTCTTGCTTTCTCTTCCGATAGTTCAGGCTTGTCGAATCATTGTTCGTCTGGAACACGATGGAATTTTGGAATACCAAAGGAGGAGAAGAGTTGCAAGAGGTATTATACTTATATAAGGGACCGCGTTAGTATAAAGTACGCGTTCCATTAGCCGAAGAAGATCGATCGCCAAGATCGCCGTGGCTACTAGTTTCTCCGCTGAGATCCGACCGATCCGCTGCAATTGAAGCACGCGTTGCATAATAAGTTGCAGCTGAATACACTCGATCCAGCTCTTGGCCCGATGCTTCTGCCGTCTCCTCAATCTTTTTTCTACCCTTTGCCGTTCACGGTGCACGCCGCTGAAATTATTTATCGGTGCAACTGCTGGCACAAATTCGCTTTATCTTGATCGTCCTGCATCGGGACGTCGCATCGTGTCTTGCGACTTTGGCTGCGTACCGAGATCGATCCCCTGTCGAACTTGAGTTAAGACCTTTAATTTATACACTCGAATTTCTGACTTGGAATCTCAAGTGGAAATTCTGAAAATGTTTACATTTCCATAGGAAAATTTGTAATTATCTGCTGTTGCAAAAATTCAAAGCAGTAGTCTGTCATCGTTGCTCAGTGATCTCGCTTCGTTAAAATATATATCCGCTGTTCGTAAATATTTGACAACTTGTTAATGCCTCGTTTATACGTATCTTGTAGCACTAAATTGTTAAAGCGATCGGTCTAGAAGAAGTAAAATCGTAACAAAGGAAAATCTAAAATGAAGACTATTGGCATTCCTATGCGAAGTATTTTCCAGCAAGTGCATGTAACTCACGTTTCTGGGTGCGCGCGAGGACAACTGTACAAGAAAGGACGACTGCTTTCACGTTAGCCGCGCGAGCATCACGTTAACGCTTGTACCAGCACGCCTTCTCCGATATTGTCTCGCGCGCACACCACCTATCATCACTTTATATCTCTCGCTTCTAATATATCGTATGTCTTTTTCATTCTTCCAGTATTACGAGATGTCGTACGGGCTGAACGTGGAAATGCATAAACAGGTAAGCCTTCCCCATTTTCATTTGAATTTCAAATGGATATCATCGAGCCGCACCGATAGAAGCCGTGAATCGTATGTATACATGAGTTGCTCCTTTCGTTTCTATCTACAGGGTGTTCCATACAATTGGAAAATGATATGCTATTGAAAATGTTCAATACAGTATCCTTGTTCTTCGTGTATAAAAGATTGATGATTCCGTAAAAAAAAAAAAAAAAAAAGACTAAAGGTTACCTTATAATCTTCGAAACGTTTCACTTTCGGAGTTTTCTAATAATTAAACTAATATTCCTAATGAAATTTTACAATCCTTTCGATTCTTAAATTATCACTATATTAATAAACTTTCTTGTATATCGAAACAAATCCGGTAGTAAGTCAAATAAAATTTTACAAACTACGAATCATTTTATTGCCGTGTCCAATGTAAAATTGTAAAATTACAAGTGTACAGCGTACAGTATATTAATTTACTGATATCGTTAGTTGATAAATTCATACCTAAGAAAGTCAGCAATTTGTGCATCGTTCGAAAAAGCTATCCCATTGTTGGTAGCAATATTTCTGTCTTCTATAGCTTGCCTCTATACGTGGAGAACACCCCGTACACGTACGTTTGTTTCACTAGCGTCTGTATCGTATGCCATTCCATACCGTGTACGTGCGCGAGATTACGCACGTGTGTGCCTGTTTTACACGCACGTGCACCGGTAGCTCGGTATAGTAATTACTTCGTTGACTTAACGCGCGATAGCCCGGTGTGCTTCGCTGAAATTTATGTTTTCATTCATGACGCGTGAACGCGCGCGCGAGCGCGAACCAACGACCGGGCAATATCCGTGCGGCGACTTACTAATCGTTCGGCTCGGTGGTTCCGCGCGTGACCCTTAATCCGAAATTAAAGGGACGGCGAGATCGGGAATTAGGGAGACGATTCCCCGGGGATCTTGGCTATTGAATAAATATGTAAACAAGGTAATAACATGCAAATTGTACGAGAGGGAGCTATCCGGACGGTTTCTTGCGACGACTTTCGAACCGAGAAAAACCAAGCACCTAACCGAACATCCCTTTATTACGATATATTGAGCGCCATTGTCGATGGCTGAAGGTGCACAAGGGCGTTTCTTCTTTAGCTTTAGATTCGTCTATTGTGTGGATTAATGTCCTGTATAGTAGATAAATGGATAATTACTAAACCTGTTAAACGAATTCAATCTCTAACGAGAAACATTTTTAATTATGAAGTTAAAAGTTAAGAGAAGAAGACCAACGAGGTTAGATTCTTGTAAATAAGATATAATATAGTTTTTATCAGAAATGCAAAGACACGTAAGAAGATGGATTGTTGAGTAAAGAAGTTGTCAATCGCAACGTCGAGTTGTTTTGATAAAGTAGGACGTTTCTTTTAACGTAGTTAGCAGTTCGTCCTTGTTTCTTGCTGAAGTTTATTACATATTTTACTTTATCTTTGATAGCAGTATATCTTGTGTCTTAAGATTCAATTATTCCACTTGATGTTGTCTTTATTTTAATTAATAGGTACCATAATATATCGCAATATAATAATATGCTTTTACGATGTATAATGTAATTACTTGGACGTTCGTGTTACGTCTATGTTTGAGAGAATCGGAAAGTTAACGATGAGAAAGACAATTGACAAACACAGCGAGTTATAAATCCGGAACAGAAAAATTCGTTACCTCAAAGCGGAGGACCGTCAATTCACAATGTATTTAAAAGCGGAATTCGTTTGAACGAAAAACGTTTGCCAAACGCTGGTCTGTCAACGGAACAATCTAGGTCGGCCAGAAATTCTTTCTCACTATATAAATCTCTAATGCCGAAAATACTCGTCGCACCAGGATGTCGAAAACGAACGTTCGAAGTTACGTGGTTCCTCCGTTCGTTTTATGTCGTTCGATGTTTGCACGGAAAAATTACGTTTCTCGCGATTCCCTTTCAGAGGATGTGATTACGTCATTCTTCCGTGGCCGGATATCTTAACAGGATTTGTCGCACGAGCCGAAAGAAAAGTGGCGCAAGGCTGCCGACCGATATGTATCTCCTCGGTACATAAATGCTTTCTGGTGCCTGTTAATGGTCCCGGAGCGATCTGTTTGCCGAGCAAACAGGCAGAAATAGAATTGGAAGTTGGTTCGTTTGATATCGAGAATTAACTCAGGGTCGAAGGGAAAATAAAAAGAGCGAACTCGTTTATTTTTTCCCCCCTCCGCTTTCCAAAGGGCGACGGCGCTTCCCGTCGAAAACACATCCTCGATATTAATAAAGACAAGGACTGTCGCGAAAATTTGCATCACAAAGATCTCTCCGTCGTGTTTTTCTTGCGCCGACCCGGCATCCATATTCATCGCGGCGATCGGCCGATTTGAATTTCCCGTTTTCTCGTAGCTCGATCGTGATCGCCATTGCAAATATCCCGATTTTTCTCTCCTTCGAAGTACTCTTTCGTCGTTTCACCCTTGTATACCTTCCATGCTCCTTTCTGTCTCTCGCCTCTTCAGGGGAAAAGGGAAGAAGAAAAATGGCGTCGTTCGCCGGTATAATTTGTTGGCGGCGCGGCGAACCAAAAGCGGAACGCTCGCCCAGAGAAACGTCGTATTTCATTTCGCGCTCGCTTTTACGACATTCCGGACATTAATGTCGTCAATTACCGTACACGTCTTCGTCCGTTTTTGCCAGCGATTCATTTACGAGGTCCGATCATGAAAATTTATCGAGTCGCTCGAAACGGCCGGCACCCAGACAACCGTTTGCTGATCACTCTTTATACTCACCACCGATTATCTTCTTCTTGTCGTTGATCTTTTAGTTAAACGAAGACTTTTTTACTCTCGGCACGTACGATTCTTGAATGGATTTTGAGCGACCGCTTTGCTGCAGCCCCTCTCAAATTATCCCAGCTTCTGGATTTTCGTATATTTTTCAATTCAGAAGGAATTCAGGAAGGGAGGAATAATCACATAGTGATTAATTTGATATACGTAATTTTTTTCTCGTTAAAATGAGCCGTCTTTGATATTGCGAAAAAAGATAAATAACTTGCATCGTTGGTAAAATAATCATATTCTGGCTGCATAAAATATAAGGAATAGCGATCCGATGTTATAAATATTGCTTCTTAAAACACAGTTTACGATTTACGATTAAATAAACTTTCGTGAAACAATTGTTCATGAAAAAGATGAGAAAGATGGAACTGAGAAATTTACAGAAGCAAAGGTGAGAGACGTGTAATTTTTGATTACAAGTTCTTCTTCGCGTCAATTGAAATTACTTGGATTCGTGAAACCCATCTTCAGGTGAATATCTAACAGAAAGTAATATTTAAAATATTGTATACCTAAGAACCCAGTTTGAGAAACCAATATAATCAAGCAACAAAGCTTGAATTAACTGCTATCGTTGGTTCTTGAAAGCAATTGAAAGAATTCTAACGTTAGTCGAAACCTGAAAAGACACGACTGTAAATAACGGGTTTAAATTGGCAAAATAAAGTGGTTCCTGCAGTTTCTTGAATTCAGGTAACTAGACTAATCTGTAAGAAGCTTTACACCGAATGAAACATGGAAAAAGAGAGAGGTCTAAGACGGTGAAACGTAAGTATAAAGGGAATCTCGATCGTGAATTTTCACGAGAGAATAAATAGTCCTTCTTCTATCTCCTATCGAGTTCTCGGGCCCCTCTTTCATACTAACCCAGTCACTCGTTCGCCTTCTTCGCGATTTTTCTCGCGTTACCTCTTCACCTGCACTCTTCCGTGAGCCAGCTTCCGCGTCGACGTGCCAGGAATAATGTTCGCGTTTATTGAATATTTAGCAGCCGGGCTGCCGTTATTTCCTCCGCTTCCGGCGATGTTCTCCCTCTTTTCTGGGCGCGTCGTTCCAACAGGATGCACCCTCTTGAGTCGTAAATCGGGCTTCGTGTCGAAGGAAACTCTCGCGGTGGTTGCGAAATGGAAAGAGGAAACGTAGAAAGAGGCGTAAGATGAAGAAACACGAAAGTGGTAAAAGAGGAACAGCGACGAAAATGTCACGGGACTATTCATAAATCAGGACTACGGGGTGGACAGATCGAAAATTATCGTTGTTATTAGGTACTCGTCGTCTTTATTATCACGATAAATATACACGCGTGCGAAGCTTATGTTCGTAGTAATGATTGTGTAGAAGACGAAGCAATCAAAATTCTGCTATTCACCTGTCCGCTGTGTTGATATCGTTATGTAAATATGCGTCTGTGTAAATATAAATATATATACTAGAAAGTAGATATAGGTAAGAAAAATAAGGAAAATACACAATGATCGATTGTGTATGTTTGTCGAATGTACTACGGTCCTCGAATTTGTATTTCTCAATGCCGTTCTCGTTTCAACAATGACACAAGAGATGTAATGTTTTGTGAGCAACTTTTAACGCTAAATTGAGATAATTCTTTTATACTTTTGTCGTACATACGAATTTGATAGCGATAAAAAAACTCCAAGTGCCAACAGTAGTTGGTATTGCTATTAACAGACACTTTCTGAATAACTGACATCAACTTACGAAGACACACACGAGAACAAGAAGATCGAGATTGAAACGAAAAGAAACGAGTCTTATGTTTCGCGACGGGAAACGTTCAACCCTCGGAGCAAAGACAGCAGTCAGGGTACGAGGGTCAGGTTTTTTCTTCGTCCTTCGCGTGTTACACGTTCGATAAATCCTGCGGAGATTTACGCGAAGAGTCCCTCGCGCGCTTTATTTCGACCAGGCGAAGTGAAACAAGACCGTGAGGAATCCTCGTTGGTTGCAGCTTGCGTTCGTCTTCTCGACATTCCGGCGTAATAAATCGAAGTAAACGAATCGAATCTCCATAGAACACGTCACGTTCGATTCATAGAAGAGTATCCTGACGCTATATCCGGCTGTGAAACCAAACGTTTTCACAGTGGCCAGTTACACGAATCGCGTACTGATCGTCCATTGTAAAATTTCGATGGCGGCCGTGTCAAAAGCTGTTTACAACGATCGTACTTCTGCGGCGCAATTTCGTGCACGATCGCGTTTATAAAATCACGACCAACCCTTTCACAGCTGCTATATTCGACCGAGGATGATTAATCGTCCGCGTTTATGACGAGCCAGCGTTGTTGTCCGCGTAGAAATAAAAAAACGTGGAACGCGAAGAGAAAAAAATAGATACGCGCGTGTATAAAGGAAAAAAAAGAAGGAATACGAAAGGGAGGAAAATTGGCAGCGGAAACGAGACACGACGGGGACGCAGGGGTCGAAGGGCGAAACGAGATGAGTAACAACTTCGACGACACGAGAGGGTAAAATATCGGGACAGGAAACGCGCGGACGTTTCGAATCGAATTTATCGGGCGTGTATTAACGCGGTCGGCCGGTCGGTCAGTCTGGTAAGTGTCTGCGAATGGCGGTGTAAACGCGCTCGATTTCGCCTGGATGTAATTAACGTCGAGTAATTCCCGACAATTACCGTCATCATCATCATCCATCAGACCGCAGTCGACCTGTTACGTTTTCCTGTTATATACCTGTACGATAATTGTCGTCTCGAATCACTGGTTTCGCATCGATGCGCGAGCCACACACGAGATATACCTACATGCTCGTTAAAACGGAGTGCCTGTTGGGGAAGATGATCAGCAGCCTTCGTCTATACGTCTACGATACTGCGCAGAGATTGGCGTCTACGTGTACCGTACACATAGTCAAGCCACTTAAATCGGGCGCGAAATTTGTTCGAACGCTTTTAGAATGCGAAGGATACGTCCGAGTAGCGATTTTATCGACGTTCGTTACGATCGTTACCACCGATCGTCTCTATTGAATTTTCATTCGATCATATTCCACTTTTTCTCTCTCGCCTGACCGGTTGTTATTCTTTTTTTTTTTTTTTTGTCTCTTCCAACCCCTTTATCCGACGCGCTCCTGTTGGTCGTTGTCCGTTGTTGTTGTTGGCGTTGTACGCGGCGCGCGTATTATCGCCGCTAAACGATCTGTGCGTTTTTATTCGCGGCAAGCGACGCGTATTGTAAATGTTTTCGGGCATTACTCTCGATTCTGCTAAAGCTATTACCGGCGATTCCGCAGCTGCAATACGTGTCGAGCAGTCGGAAAATTCACGCATGAAAAGTACCGGCGGCCACCGAGAGTGATTCGATTTCGTTGTTTTGCGTTCGACTCGTTGCGTTCCCCGCGCGCTCCACCGCCCGCCCGACCCATCTTTTTCATCCCCGTTTCCGTTCCCACCCCGAGCTCGCGTCGTGTTCAACCTCGTATAGTCTGCTCATTATTCATTTATCGGTTTAACGAGTACATCCGCGAAAAAGCGTTGCAAAATACCCGAACTGGTCGATACCCAAGCCCCACCCCATTCCGTTTCACCCCCTCTCGTATTTTCTCTACTAATTTCCTTCCTGCGCGGATTTCACGCGATGCACCGCGATTTCGCGTATTGCGATTTTTCGCAGTTTAATGGCCTCTACGCTCCCCCTTTTCACGCTGTTGTATCGGTCGTTGGAAATTTGCCCGGTTATTTAAATCGCAGCTTATCGAGAAAAGTTATCGCGTGCCATGTAACGTAGAATTGGATCTCTGCTAACAAGGGGCAACACAAAGACGTCGGACAGGAAGGATCCTTCCTTTTATCTGTTCCATCAAATTCGGAGCAAGATTACGATGGCTACCTGGAATGGTTCTGCTCTGTTCATAAATCTAGGATTCGACGTTCCTCCAGCATCCTTTGTCCCCCGATACTGCCGAAAAGAAGGAAAAAGAGAACGGTGGTCGTGGAATCTCGTCAGGTGCTTCATGAATAACCTCTCAAAACCGTCGACCGGCGCGATTTCTCTTTCTCTCTTCGTCTGTCCGACCCAGAGGGTAACCTAATACACGGTCGCACGGACGCCGGCTCCGTCGTACTCTTTCTCTCCCTGTGCACGTCCGTCCGCGTATACGTTGGCCATCGCTTTTTCCACGTTTTATTGTGTCTGCAGCACCACCGGTTTGGTCGCCTGGGCCGCGCGCTACGCGCCGGAGCCAGAGGACCAGATGGAGATCGAGTGAGAGGACGGTACTACAGTATAGAAGAAAAAAAGAGACCATGCGTATGTAGAGGTAGAGAAGAACGATGGTGGTGGTGGGGGTGGTGGTGGTGATGGTGATGGTGGTGGTGGCTGAAAAGAGTACGGGGGCGGAGGAATGAATGGTACGCCAGGGAAAACGTGGTGCACGTCGCCGGTACCGACGGGATAGGGTGAATCGGTGATGAGAGGGTGAAGGTGGAATAGAGACAGAGAGCGTGGTGGAGAGTGCGCGAAAGGGAAACGGTGGTCGGAGGAAAAACGAAGAGCAAAATTCGCTATCGGAAAAATCGAGCTCTGCTGTGCTACCGCGCCGACCTCTCCACGCACACATGTTGCCCCCTGTTGGTACTCGTTCCAATTCCCTGGTCATACTCTATCTTTCCTTCTCTTCCTGGTGAATCCGTCACACGTTCCATCCTGCTCTTGTTGCACCATCGAGCAGACACAGACAGTCGCCTCGTGTCTTCTTCTTCTCTCGTTCTTCGAACGTCCGCCTCGCCCAATGTTGGCATATCCGTGTAACTTCGATCCCATGTATCTTCTTTCTCTGTTGCCCGCGACACACGGTTCATGTAGCACGCGTACCACGTAGACGGCCCGGCCGTACGTGTGCGTTGTGTGGCTTGGCACAGCCGCGAAGAACGAGTCGCAATATGTGCACGATAAAATATACACAGAAATGTCTACCAGCTACGTACGTCTACATACTTTTTCTCCGTTCTGTTGGCTCGACTCGATCCGCTGAAACCAGCGGGAAAGAGACACACACTGCGCGCGAGAGTATTATGGCATACCTATGCGGAGTCCCCGGTGCACCTCCGCCTCTACGTTGTCTCTTTCAGCATAGGGATCTGCAATACCGATGGGACTCCATGTACCCGATACACGTCCTCCATGGTCGCGATCTCTCAACACGATAAGTCCTTTCAACCGGCACCGGCTTCGATCCCGTTTCTCTCTTTTCATCCTTGCCCGTTCTCATACGTACGCCATCTCTCTACCCACTCTACCAACCCCCTAAGATCTCTCTCTCTCTCTTTCTTTTTCTTCATCCTCTTCTTCTGCTTGCGGATAGGAAGGATGTTACTCGGAGACGACGCGACTGAGGAGGAAGGTTTTATCCGGAGCAACTCGAGTTTGCCTGACTGGGAATACCGCACGAATTGAGTCGACTTTCTCTGTCTCCTTTTACCAATCGTTCGTTCGTTCTTCTATAGATTGCTGGCTCTGTCGTGCTTTCTTCTCCTACCATCTCGATCTCCTTGAATAGGATGCCATTACCAATTCTGTTTTCGAGTCGAGCGAAAAGAGAATTTCTTTTCTTCGTGGTCTTCCACGACACTTACCCCGGATGTATTGCGGGTTTTCGGTAGTTATTTCTCAAGCTTATCGGATCTTGTGTAATCAGATAGAATCATAGTCGGTAGAGTGGATATTGCGCACGGATTGTTCTCTTCTCTCTTTTCACCCTTGTGTTCCTAATGCATTTATTATTCTTTTTCTATTGAAATTGGTCATCGTTTACTGATAGACAGCATTTACATCCTTCTCGATGCGTTGTATTCGCGTAAATTAACCCATTCAACTGGAATAAAACGATCCTCTTATGCAACTCATTTATTACGTTTGTACATGCACCTGTTCTACATAAATACTAACTCGACAAGTCTCAGTTTATAAACGAAGCGCAGATTGATTTCAATAAATCACAATCTCATTTCGGTATATTTATGAAGGGGCTCTCAAAGTGAAATCTTAATTTGCAAACCGCAGATCATTCGTGAAAAGATAGGTATTCACAACCTTCCATTAAAAATATACCGTACTAATCCCGTATCGCTTTCTGCCTTACAATAATGACCATGTTGGTAAAGTGGAACCTGCAGCTGTAGAGGATTACCAGCAGGTAGGGACGTTAACAAGGCTCAATCGCCTTATCTCCTCGTTGAATCTTCTCAAGTTTCCATTTCGCAGATCGAACTCATCCTATGTCCAAGCCTGATCAATTTGATGACCTCGCTACATCGTATCGGCCAAAAAGAAGCCACAAGCCTCGTCACGCTCTCTGAGCATTTGTCCACGCGGGCGTTGTTTACCGATGGTACGAAAACACGTCGGGAGAATCGTGATTTTCGCGAGTTTATTGGATATTCACGCTGGTCTAACCAAACGCGGTCTCGAACGGACTATAATTAAGAACAACGAGTTGGCACTTTTCCACGAGGGTAACGTACTCGAGATCGGTGGAGCGAGTGAGAAGGAAGAAGAGAGAAAGCGGGAGAGAAAATGAGAAAGAGAATTACGTGGATGACTGAACGCTATAACAGGCCCCGGTGTTACACGGATAACCCTCTCGAGGTCATTAACACGCGAGTATCTTCGATCACGGTCGTAACGATCGAGGTAACTCGCCACGGCCATGAATTTTTATCGGACGCTATTTCGCTTTTATACCTCCCTTTAAGACGTCGTCGCTTTCTTCTGTTCAGACGAGCAAGAGGCAGAGCCGCTTAATTCTCGCGCCACCGAATGGCCACTTAAATTTCGCGCATTAAAACCTACCCCTGGAGAAACAATCGTTAACCAGCAGCGGTCTAAGAGATTCCATCGCCCACCACCGGAGGGACTCTCTACGATCGAGAATTTAAGTACTCCGTTGATACTTCCGTGGCTCCATGGATTCTCCGACGTCTGACGTTGCGTCGGCATGGCTTTTATCAGTCGTATTACTTTTACGAGCCGTTCCATCCTTTCCAACTTGACTCGCCGCTTCCTTGTACTATCATCGAGTATACAGAGTGCTGTGGAATAAAATCAACAAACTTTGCCAGCATATTTAGGAAAGTAAAACCGAAGAGCTTTCTCTTGTTGTTATACACACCATGAACCGATTTGCCTTCGTTTTCGAAATGTAGATAGAAATACCAACACGTTCCTCTTCTATTCGGTTGTCCGAAAAGTTTCTTTTGTTTTATAAGGAAATAATAGACGCGTAATATTTTTATTATATATATATTAGTTTATTGAACTATGCACGAACATAATAATAGAAATAGAACGAAATGGATCATACCTAATTCAATAAAATAATACAAATAAGACAAAATAAAAATAAGACAAATTGTTGTTCATTTATTACCACCTTATGAAACGAAAGAAACTTTTCGGACAACCTAATATCATATTCTCTATGGGGTTGCAGGAAATACAAATAGCTGGTAACATTATCTTATGTAGTATCTTACATTAATTGGACCAATTTGTGCAAACCATTGTAAGAACAATTTGATACAGTTTCAATTAAGTAATCATCGTTAAAGTTAAATAGCTTGAGTGTTTTATGTATTTTATTATTTTATGTACTTGTGAATAAAATCGCTTCGACGAATCAACTCATAGTATGTAGGATATTTTTTATTCGAAATGATCTCCCAAATATGCAGCAAAGTTTGCCAGTTTGCTTCTAGAACAGCCTGTATACCATCCATAGAATTTCATCTTCCTATTCCCATCTTTTTATTTCTTCCTTCGTGTCTCTTCTCCCGTACTTCCGGTAGAAAAGGGGAAAGCCGCGACTGTACTCGGAGGAAACTATAAAACTATTACGCGTGTCGCGTCGCGCTTAACGTATCGTGGCCTGCAGATGGCCGGCACAGAGGGTGGTTTCAAAGTAAAGCAGTCGGTATTATTTTCATTGCATCTCGCTTGAAAGTTGGACTTCTTTCTTTTTAAAATGAGAACGATAATTCCCTTCGGAAAGTCCCCCGGGCAAAAGTCGTGTCGCATATCGATCGACGGAACCAAGCACGGCAATTTGTTGCCGCGTCGTCGGACGGTAGGTTTTTATGGGGCCGACGCATATTCTAAATCATGAGCGATAAGCTACGCCTAAGCCGGGCTCCGGGTATTTACATTTAATTAATCCCAGGGGAGCGCGACCCTGCGCTTTCGAGACACCCTGCGGCCGTATTTATGTACTCGCACGCCGACTGCGAGTCTTAGGACCAACCCTCCTTCGTCGGCCGTTTTTATGCGCGACGTTTCGCACTTTTATCGATGCCCGGGTGTTAGCATTATGCCGGCTATCAAGCAGAGGGTAGAAAGAACACCCTCTTCGGCCTCCTCTCGTGCCTTGGGAATCGTTAAGAGATCACCCCTTTCTCGTTTTGCACGCCCTCTTTTTCTTTTCACCCCTCCCAACAATGGACGATGTTGTCCTCCTTCCTTTTATATATTTTTTTTCTCTTTCCTTTCGATAAGCAGTTTAGCGATTTTTCAAGTTTTGGTATTTCACTCCAGCCTTTTCTTACGAAATAATGAAAAGTTTTTTTAATTTGTTATATGTTTGTTCTAAGCTAACGTTCGAGATTTACCAAAACAATTACGTTAGTGCCTGGCTCTTTTGAGGCTAGCGATTATATAAACTTGTGGTAAATTTTGAATATTAAGCGAATTGAACTGAAGGATATTATATTTCTTCTATTTGTACGAAATATGGAAAGATGTTTTAATTCGACGGTTTCTTAATAAGATAATAAATAATTAATACGTCAGTTTCTCGAGTTCCTCCTACCTGGTTTCTCGTTTCTAGTGCTAAAATAAAGCTGTTAGAAAAAAGGTGGAAGTCAAATAGTCGAAATTGGGAAAAGTCACTAAACTGCGTAATCACCTTTTCTTCCTTTACTCGTGTGGCTCGTTTCCCCGTCGTTCGACGCGGACGATCAAACGAGAGTAACGACGGGAAAGAGCGATCGTTGGAGTTCGACGTCGCAACGGATCAATCGTTAAAGTCGATCCTCTCGTGGAAACGAATTTTATCTCCAACGTAAAGAGAGAGAGAGAGAGAGAGAGAGAGAGAGAGAGAGAGAGAGAGAGAGAGAAAGAGAGACCCGGTATCTCTGCTTTTAAAATCGGTAGTTTTGTTCAGAAAAAAGGAAAACAGGAGTGCTGGCGTACGATTTAATCCACGTTCTCGGATTACCCGCTAGGAGAACAACCGAGCCGGGGTGTTATTTAAACGCGACGGGCGTTAACGAACTCGAAGCGAAAAATGATGGAAACATGGTGGAAACACCCCAGACCCCCGAGCCTTTGAAGAGCGCCTTTGGCAAGCGGATCGTGGAAATTTCTGCTCTCTTACCGCCTGGCGGATCGCTGAAATCTCGTTGCCGATCTGAAAGCTTCTCTTTCTGAAATTACGTTCTATATTAAGGCGAGCCTGCGGCTGGAATTAATGATTACCTTGGTATCCATCTTCAATGGCGCGGATTTATAGCGTCGAATGTCGACCGATCTTTTTATTCCACAATCCTGTTTCTTTTAACATACTTTTTTTTTTTATATTTTATTGGTTTCGTGAAATTGATTTTACACTCGTTTACGAGTAAATATCAAGTGATGTGCTATATTTTATAATGCAAGAGATATTTTGGAATTTATTCTGTCCGTTCGTAGGATTTTTATTGAAATTTTCAAGACATTCCATCGTAAAATATTTAATATTGAATTATGTTGAAATATCTTTAGAGACACCTTGAAAGTTTTCTTATGCCGGTCATTTAATTAAAATTCATTAACATTCCACTGTTGATTAATTCATGACGCGCTGCGATATTTCTGTTGTGGAACAAAAAAACATTGTTGCGTATAGATACTTGTCGTATGATCTGATCTATGCCACTCGGCATTGAACTCAAATATTATGCAAATTTATACGCACGTGTTCGTTAAGAAAAAAAGATTTGAAAATATCTATACAACCATAATACAACCGTATCCATAAAATATTACCGAAAGCCATTGAAACATACTTAAAAAGATATAAAAGTTTTCAAACATTGGAACATAAAGAAATTTAGAAGAAGAGCACACGGTCAATAGTCACGCATTGCATTTGGATCGATTCATCGGAACAGAGGTTCATCGAGAGTAACGCGGAGGTTCCCCCTGTTGATCTTCCTGTGCATAATCAGCGGCGAGTTAATTGTGCCCGCTATCAGCCGGGCACGAAGGTCTTGTTTTCCTCAATGTTCATCCCGGAATTACGAGGGTCCCGCTGACAACGATAATTCCTTGGTGTTTCGGTGGATGTGGCTGTCCGTGTGTGTGTGCGTGTTACCCCATAGACGGGACCGGCCGTAAAGTCGCGTTCACAATGCGGATTCCCATCGTGTCTGGCGACGTCGTTGTCATTGCGAATGCGCCCCGAGGCGGCTCCTCTCGAGCACTATCCCTCAGAGTACCATCAACGACGCGGTGGATACAGGCGAAAAGCGATGTTATCGGGTGAGTGAGAGTGAGAAAGAAAATAATGGATCACGGAACGGATAGAGAACCGAAGAAACAGAGAAACAAGGATCATGAAAAAGAGACGAATAGTGCCTTAACGAGAACAGTCAGAAAAGAGTGTTCCTGGGGGTTTGGAGCCGTGACACTAATTTGCTCGCTCCGCGCCCCATCCAATATCATTCCATCGCGTTTTCACCACCTCCGTGTTA
This sequence comes from Bombus affinis, assembly GCF_024516045.1. Taxonomy (NCBI): domain Eukaryota; kingdom Metazoa; phylum Arthropoda; class Insecta; order Hymenoptera; family Apidae; genus Bombus; species Bombus affinis. Next base: position 4,406,173 of record NC_066347.1, on the reverse strand, counting down.
ATTACCGCGGCGGTATTTACACCGAGTAAGATAGAAACGAGATCCGCGGAAAGCAGAGGAGGAGGCTTTTGCTTGTTTTATGCACCCTCGAACAATGGCCGAACGCAAGAGCTCGTCCGGGGTAATGACGGCGGTTACCGCGGCCCTTCTCTTTTCCTTTCGTGCGGAATGTTTGAAAAAAAAAAAAAAAAAAAAATATTCCTGCTTTCTGTGCGGGTACAATCGCCGGCCTCGATAATACCTCGCCGATTGTTTCGGTTATGTTTTGTTTGTCGCGAGAGGGGTTGTCAGCCGCTGTATTTGTTTTCGTGAAAAGTATCTTTTGTCGATGGTTTGTTTGGTTTTTTGGCTTATGCGGATCAGAGACAGCTGGCATTTGACGACGAACTTTCAATTCGGCAGAGTTAAAACGCACGTGTTTTTCGTTGTGGAGAGATGTTCGGTTGCAGATGATTCGGATAGATGTTTCGTGATTTGTTATTTGAAATCGGATGGAATTAAGAATAATATATGACTATAAATACTTGAAATCTCTGTAATGCCACGTCACTTGGAAATTTGTATGGATCATTAACGAATTACAAATGAAAATCTGCAACGGTAAACTAATAACTGTCAAACTACTACTTCGTACTTCAAACAACGGAAAATCTAACGTGAAACAGCAACAAGATATACACGAAGCATAGCTGTGCAAAAAGGATGTCGTGGAATCGGTGAGCGTGTAATTGTTGCAACTATTCGTAGTAAACACGAGGAAACCGAGCAACGCGTCTGTGGAGATTCCCTCTTCGAAACTCGAGAACAGTCGAAATCCCGCCGTTGCAGCTATTCCGTAGCTAACGTACATGCCAGCCCAATAATCGTGGCCGGCTACAGGATACTACCACCAGAGCCTGACTCGAAATCGAGAGGATAGAGAGCTGCTACCTCACTCTCTCTCCCCTTCTCTTTCCCTGTCTAAAGAGAGTAACACACACACACACACACAGAGAAAGAGAGAGAGAGAGAGAGAAGGAGAGGTCAGCTTCGGCGGCCAGGCCGTTAATGTTTAGCGCAATCAGCGATAATGGCGGTCTATGGCGCGTTTAATCAAGGCAGTAGCCCGTTGCGGCTTGCGGTTCGAAAGCGGCCTGCCCCCACGGTGCAAAGGAAAGGGTCAGTGTATATGCACGCTCTCCTCTATCTGCGTGTACACGTCCACTGCGCTTGTATCTGTGTGTACACGCGAAACGAAGAGCAATAGAGCGATGGTGCAATAGAGAGAAGGAGAGGTAGGAAGGGTTGGTGAACAAGAGGGTTGAACATATCAGGTGGGCTTAGCGGTCTCTGCTGGCTCGGCATCGCCCCGACCAGAGAGTGACCACTGTACACGCACACCAGCGAACGCCAGACGGCCACACGGACGTGAAACACTGTCTGAAACTCACGTCTCTGTGGTCAGGATCGCGGATCAACGGAACAGACTTTCTCTTTCCTTCATTTCCCCCTCGTTGGTTGTATTCTTTTCCTTCGCCGTGTTTCTATGCCCTGTCTATGCATGCAGGATTGCATGTTCGTGCTTTCTAGCTTCGTGTACGAAGGGAAGAGAAGCAACGTTTCTCACTCGGCTTCTCGTCCTATCTGCACAGAGTCGCCTTTTCTGTTTCATAGAGTAGACCGAATTCACTTACGGTCGAAAAGCGGTCGATGCGAAACTCAAACGATTTGCCTTCGTTTCGTATAGACTTGTCTCGCAAGTGTTTCGCAAGCGGGATGGTGTAGTACGAATGGTTGAAACTATCTGCTGGTCTTTACGCGATGGTAATAAGCCATGGGGTGTCGTCGAGCTTTCGTAGCGGTGATTTGATCACGTGCGATTTAGTAACTTTGTGTTTTTAATAGCGGTGCCATTATTCTTGTGCATTGCGTGTAAGGGTACTCCGTTTATACGAGTTCTATTCACTTGAATGTATTTTTAGTTAGTGTCTGATTGAGTGACCTCCTGCTGATTGACTCCACTTATCCGAATGTGGACGTCTATTATACGAACGAAAAATGATAGGTAATAGGACGAATCAATGAATTCTTATGTGTATTACACGAACTTCAATTATACAAATTACTTGTCTGATGATAGCTTTATAGTTTATACGTTGTTCTACTTGAATTACAAATATAAAGTTACATCTGATTAGATGTATTTATATAGCTCGGTATCATCGATATAAAATTAACATCGTATCTCTCTTCATAAAGGGCCACTTTCCAGTCTAATGATTTCCAAATTTCAAGATTCGTTTGTTATTAACTCAAATTGACCTTAAAGACACCGTTATATATTGTATTATCTACGCCAGATTAAATTTATAAATTCTTGCAAATGATAGAATATCGAGTCAAAGGCCAGCATGTATATATTCACGAAATCATCGAGTTCCGACGAGGTCAGTAATTTATCGGCGATGGATATCGCCGTCGCGGCAGCATTAGGGTTCCTCCCCGGAAATGTACTCGTAATCGATTATTTACGACAAATTGGAGGCACTAATTTATTAGGAGTATCCCCGGTCGCGATAACGCGATTTTCTCGCCGGCAACCTATTTGGAGGCTGCAATCTCCTGGCAGCAGCCCCTAGTTTCCTCTAATACCTGGCCTGGCACATCCCTCTTAATAGCCGAGGCAAGGCTCGCCGTTGTTATTGACTGCTACCGGCACTTTCGTGGCAGGCGTGTAGAGCTTCGGCTTTCCTGCTCGTCTAATATCCTGAGTGCCGCTAATTTGCCCAACCGTAACCTACTGACACTCTGATCGATCATTGTGTGCGCACCATACGATGCCCCGACCCTCGGCAGACCCGGTTCTCTGGCCGGTGCGATGCCACGTCTCTCGGGGGAAACGCACCAGCCGTGTTCAAGGAAGATGGAGATGGAGCAGGAAAGGGAGAGATCGCGAATTGTGTGAGTTTAGGGACATGGAGATGGGTAATTAGGTACTCGAGGGTAATCGAGCTCCTCCACTAACCGCCTACGCCGGTGATCTCGACGCCGACGATGCGCACGTCGCTGTTCAACATCTTGTTAACTTTACTCTATGAGAATATACGTCGACGAACCAAAGTGTCAACATAGAGCGGCTTGTCTTGAAAAATCTTGTGTGAATTTAGAAGATGTCATTTTTACTCGGCGCTTTATTTAATCTTCTTTGGATTCCTTGTTGGATATTCTTCGTTTATATAATCGGAGATTTCTTGCTTAATCGTTTTGTAACAAATATTTATTTATATGTTGTTATTTTCTAAATTTTTAAATCCCGTGTAAAGTCACAGAAAGCACTCTTTATTTGATTTTCTACTCATGTTTGTCTAAATTTATTTATATAATCTAAGATAGCTTGATTAGTTTTTTCGCGGAATATATTTATTCGTAAATTACAACTATAATTTTGTCCAGGTAAATCGAATTAGCTGATGTTTACAGTTTCCATCTATTTCTCTTGTTGTATATTACATGTCTTTTGATTGAATTTTACAGTTTATCGTTTACAGTTTTACTGTTTATCAATATTGATATCGCGAACCACCAGATATACTTGTTTAGTTTGTGGCGTAATTTATCAGGTCTATTATACTATGAACAGCGTGAAATATGTTACACGTTTCTGTATACACAACTGTATGACCTATAACATTTCCGGATTAACGGATATAGCATTTACAGAATATGATGTTCCTAAACACGACCATACACGACATAACGTTTTAGAATATAGAGTGTGAAGAAGTTAATTTTATCTTCGAGACTAGGTTACTCTAAGTGATTTCAATTTATTTGTAAAACCATCAAATTGATTTTGCGTTTTTCCAATTAAAATTTCTAAAAACGTACACACGATTAATACTAACATTTATCAGATACGAACATAATTACACGTATCTATTTTATTTTCATTACACCATTTTAAGGTCATGATTAACTAAGTGTACTATATTTTTTGAATTGCAATATTAGAGATCGTTAACTTTAGTGTTAATGTCCATAATTATTTTATGTGTTTTATGCTTATGTATTATAAATTTCCATTGCCGTTTTCACCAATGAACCGTACTTTTTCTACTTTCTTTTTATCTTCGATCAATTGTAAACCTGTTTTTCTACAGAACTAATATCGTAAATTTGTTTCGATCCGTGTAACGTCTTTCATTACAATTGAAAGGTACAAGTACAATAAGAACCCGAAGAAAAACAGGAGATTTTCGTTGCGAGATTCAAGCGCACGATCGACGGTCAGAGTCTCGGGTCGAAGAGGAACATTCCTGAGGATCGATGATTGATGTACGCCCAGCATGAAACTCCTTTTTAGCGTGTAGTAATATCGATACATCCGGTCGACCGTGATTACTCATAGTTGCGCTCGAAAGAATGACCTGTCCCTGTCAATTCGTTGGGTGCTCGCTCTTCTTTATCTTTCGTTACAGTCAGACAAGGCTGAGTGATGTACTCTAGTCTTCGATATCCCAGAGTATCGATATTTTCTCGGCTGTAATTCTTCTATCACAACCGTCTTATCGGTGCTCGTTCCTTTACCTGACGCAACAATAGCGAAATTCAATTCGTTCCATCGAATTTATCGTACGAATAGACACACAATAATTGCGTATCTATTAATCATTAGATCGTTTTCTACGAATCTTTAGAATTTCGTGTATGAAATAAACGTTGTATTTTTGATACCGGTATGAAATTTCCGTATTTTGTTGTTACGTTAACACTGGAAATATCAGATATGTATTTTTTTCAATAGAAATTTTATAGATTCATGGCGGAGTTTTTGTAGAATTCGAACGATTTCTGCTGAAATGTATGGCTAAAAGCTTATTTTTTTTCTTGCATTATGTATTTTTTTCATATATCTTTCATTTCGATCTGCCGTTGAAATTCTGTATTTTAATCGTTGGTAGCTTTAGTGTTAAACTGGTTCCGATAGTTTATAGCAAGCAATAAATATTTACAAAAATTTTAAGCTTTCCAATATTCATGAATGTTGAAACTATTTATTAAGGATTAATAAGTATACACGCTAGGAACTTATTTCAGTGTTTGGAAAGGTTTAACAATTGTTTTATATAGTCAGATGTTTTAAAAAGATAGGGTATGAATTCAAACGTTATAATAAAATTTGACGTTCAATGAATTCGAACGTTACAATTGTTACAATAAACATTAACAATTAGTATTGTAAGAAAATAAAAAAATCAGTAGAAATCGAATTTTAGAGCCCATGGTGTGGTAGAGCGTGGGTAGGGTAGACAAGGACTATCGGTTATCCGATGGTGCTAGTTGATAGGCCCTTGTTCACCCTATTCACATCCCAGAATCATCCTGGTTAAGTGCTCGATCCATCTGACAGTAAACTGGATTGATCGATTAGGTTGAATGTAATTCTGCTAGACTACATTACAAAACCATAGACTTCTTTTTCAATTTTCTTTCTCTGTTCACACATCACCAAGTTCCATGAGTCATTAACGCTTTACGTTTCAAATTACGTTGTACATTTTACTACTAACTATATTTCATAAATTCGATATAAAGACCTGCTCATAATTTACCTATAAATAATGTATCCACTTTTATATACGTTTCTGTTAAATTTCGATATGAACCTTCGATATAATTTAAATTAATTTCTCACCTTACAAAGTAATCAATTCTATATACCGAAAGCAAAAGCAATGAAACGAATTACGTACAATGGCGGATCTAACTCGACGTAGGGCCATAAAAGGGTTCAAGTATTGTGCTAACAGATGCGCCATTTAACCAAAGTTAAGTAACGATGGACACCCGTTGTATCGAGGTACAACGTTAGGGGGCGAGCACTCGACGAATCGAGAAAGAGAAAAGAGAGGAAGGGGATGGAAAGCTCGAGTGCTGTCTCAGCATTCTGACGTTCAAACATCCAAACATCCCGATCTTTGCCGTCTGTCAGGCCCTCTCCCCCATTGGAGCTCGAGTGCCACTTATTCTCCTCCGTGTCGTCTCTTTCTCCATCTCCTTCTCTGATCTTGTAGCAAGTCCACTTTACTTCCCCCTGCTCTTCACCAACTACGTTTCTCTCCCTTTTGCATTGGCAATATTAGAGCGCCTATGTCGCCGACTGATTGCCGATGCTAGTGCAGGTAACAATATCTCGCTTTCTGAATCCTCCGGATTCAGATGTATATACAAAGACACACGAATGGGGAGAGATGGAAACACAGAGAGAAAGAGAGAGACAGAGAGACAGAGAGAGAGAGAGAGGCATGCAGGAGCATTCTCTGCGCAGCGTCCACTCGAAGTCATCCCTCTCCTCAACGAGCAGCCACGATGAACCCGTGAATTGATTGCAGCCTGTTTACCCTCGAACATTCACACATAATGGCCGGTCCTCCTCTCGACGTTGTCGATTACCCTCTGTCTTCAAAGCTTAACCTCTCAGACTGATCTCGAATTGTACGCATGATCAGTCATCGATCCTGCTCGTTTTTTCGATCGAAAATAACCGGAGGCAGGTTCCCCTATCGATGGTCGGGAGAAAAAAAGGGCTTGTATTTGTGGGAAAGCAGCCGGATCCTTCTTTTCTATGAAGTGGAAGAATTTCTTTGGAAAATAGTTATCAAAGGAAAGTCGTTGAACGATTTATTATCGTGCTGGTTCGTGACCAATAGAAAGCTCGATTAATCGAAATATTTATATTTATGTACTATTTGAGATGTAGTAAACAGCTGTATGATTAATTAGCACGTTCTTTTCAATTTGACGTACACCGTAGTTCTTAAGTATTAGAGCATTTGCTCTAAATTACTAGGAAAAATTGAAAAATCACTAGGAAATTATTGAAACGTTCAAGAATTATTATATTTGAAATGTCAAAGTGTAAACAATCCATATATTCGATACTGTAACAACAATCTCTCCTGGTATAGGAAAATTAATTTTTCATTTGTCCACATTTATTTTCAATTTTGAAATTTGTATTATCGTTCTGCGTGTTATTAGGTCGTCCGAAAAATTTCTTTCGTTTTATAAGGAAATAATGGATGCACAACATTTTCCGTTTTATATTATTTTATCGAATTATGTATGATCCATTTTGTTCTATCAAAATAAAGATCGCAACGCTCGACAGAATAGCTTTCATGTTTGTATAAAGATACGTTGTTGTAAAAGACGGGTCTGTAAAAGAAAGTCACTTTTTGGACAACCTAATATTACGATTCATTTGAAACTTTGATTCAGATTAGTTGTTACGTTTCGTATAAAGACAACGGATGCTCGAATTCCTATGAACGAAGGTATACTTGTTTACTTAATCTTTCAATATCTGAGAAATGTTTGCAATAGCTGCTCGTTACCATAGAAGCTCGTTAGCTGAATTATCCGAGGAAAAGGAAACTCACCGCTACGAAAACAATCGTTTTGCAGAAATTCGAGGAAAACGTAGGCGGTGGCGGTTAATACAGGATTGCGTGGGACCAACAATTATTTTGGCCACCACGTCGATCCATTGTCGCGGTTCAGACCGCGTTCGTAACAGTTGTAACTTTTGTCCCGATAACTCGTTTACTAGCACCAGCCTGGCATTATTCGTGGCCGTAGTCGACGTTACGCGAAACGTTGCTCGTGCTGTGCTATATTTTTTTCAGTTCGTTCATTCGCTTGTGTACTCATAGATGTGCATACGTGCATGCGTGAATATCTATACGTGAAGGTATGTGTATGTTTGTTCGTTTATCGGTGGTGTTGCCTGTCGTGCCATCGAGGTGACGCGTAAGGGTGAGTCGTGAAGGGTGCACGGGGGTGCAACGAAAATGTGGCTGGGGAAGCACGTGTGCGTTGCATCGAAAGCGCGAAGCGCATAAAATTCCATCGAGGGGGGTAGGGATATCTGTGTTTTTCCCTCTGTCCACCCTCTGCCACCCCTTTCTCTCTACCCTGTGTTCCGCCGGTACGAGCACCAACCCCTTTCCTCCTTTCTGACGCGGTACAACCAACACCGCGGAAAATTAACCGAATGACAATGGCGAGCTCTAATATTTATACGAGCAATTTTCGGCGCGACTAGCCGCGCTACCTGCATCGCCGCAATTCTCTCCATAAATCGCGAACGCGTATATTCGTCACGCATGACGGCGTTACCAAAACGGCTGCTTTTTTCCCTAGGCCGTGCTTTCTACTTTATTTTGTATTTGTTCGTGTTCCTTTTCTTCTATTTTTTGCCGGTTTGTTTCCTGTCTTTGTTTCGCTTAATCCGCTAACAATGATTATGAAACTTTGTGTCATTCAATTTAGAAATCTGTTCGGGACCAACGTTGCGTTAAAACGCGATTTGCAATGTTTATCGATCAAATTGCATCATGGAATTTCATTTTTTCAATATTGTCTCGTATGAAGGGAAGAAATTCCTATTACAAGTACAATCTGGTAGTACAAAAATAATCTTCCTCTCTTTCTTTTGCCTGTTTCGTTTAATTTATAGACGATGGGGTCGTGAGATCTCGCATGGATCGAGTTCTCAGGTAAAAACTTGATTCTTGAAAAAAAAATAGTAATTTTCTTGATAATTGTTCGTTGAACGAGTAATACCAGCTGGTACCGAGGATACCAAGCTTTTTCATGTAAAATAAGTGTGGGAATTATTCTGCGTTTACATAGAGTATCTCGTTATGCGGTATCAGCGCTTCCTGAATAGATCAATCAGGTTTAATCGAGGTTGATGGAATATCGGACTGATCGGAGAAATTGGAAAGTGAAATTTCTACGCTTAGGACGCTTTTGATGCTTCCATCGTTTCATGTTCTTCGTATTCTCTTCTTTTCTTTTATTCCCCATCCCTTCACGCATTAATCACCCTGTTAACTTTCTATCGGTCGTCGTGTGTGTTCGCCGCGTAACGAGCCAGATAATAGATAAAGCATTAATCATTCGCATCGCCATGCAACCGGTTATTATTCTCCGACGTTACGAAAACTAAAAATAAAGTGATTAGCGAGCTGATTAAATCCAGCTTCCGACACGGGAAACGAACGCGCACAATGAATAATCGGTATCGCACGGATAACGGGCGTGTTTATATCCTGATTTTCCTAAATCCTTCGTAAGAAAGCATTGTATATGAACACGTTCGTGGTTGATGGTTTTACGTAAATCGTAAAGTAGAAGGTTTTTACAATTAATACAAGAATTATACTTTGAAGAGTTGAGTTTCGATTGTCGTGTTATTATCGTGATCGTATTATTATCTTGAATTTACATATTCAAATTCTTGCGATGATTCAACATATGAAGGTGAGCCATTTGTTCCTTGAGAACCGAACGTTAATCGTGTATTTATATAATGAAATTAAGTAATTAATAAAGAGTACAATTGATCAGTTTGAATTGAAATATAGAAGACTCACGTATTGATTATCTGGTTATGTATTAACTATGGAAATACATAGTACCGTATCGGTAACCATTAATCGAATATTAAACATTTTGCGCGATACATGTAAGAAGACGTGGAAAGTCGCGAGTAGAAACATTTATTTTAATGATTTCAGAGGCGTGCCATGTCCGCTGAGCTCTTTTTTCATTTTTACTCTATCGGAAAGCGAGTCAAACAGAATTTCCACATTGTACCAACAATTCATTTGTCCTTTCCGTAACGTGACCGTGTGCTGCCGGCGTAGAAGTTTGCAGCAGAACGAGCATTGGTTACAGAAAGCTAAATTGATTAAACCTAACTTTCGGTGCGGCGGACGAGCACAATGGGCGATGAGTTTTCAGCGGATTCTGTATCCTCCGTTTTATCGTAAACCCGTTGCACAACTGTTCATCCGTGCACACAGCCTTGTTCGCTATTCACTTTATCATTTCGATTCCAATTTAAAATTTCAGCGAAAAAATTGGCCCGCGTGTTTTCGATGTAACGTAACTTTGCGTGTGTAGGACTTTATGTCGAAACTTGCAACGGTAACATTTATGTCGAATAGTTAGTGCTCAGTTGATTGTTTTAAATATTTTTCTGTAATCTACAAATATTAAATCTACTCCAATTGCTGGACCTAAACGCCATGGAAAATCTATGGCATGAATTAGATAGAAAAATGCTAACTACATACTATAAATAGATAGAAAAATGATATTGATATTTCTAGCAGTTTACGTAGAAAATATGTATTAAGCTCCAAATATCGTAAAATGCCCAAGTATTTGTAACGGCACATGAGTTAGACGACATTCAAATCATGTTGTTATTTTGTCTCGGACTATCAAGATCGTTAGGATACACGTAATGTAAGAATAAATAATCTCCGAGCAAAACAATGTCGCCGCTATGTGCAACCATTGAACAAGGATGAATTTGAATTTTCCGACTCTTCCCCGACCAGTATAAATAAGCGGACGCGATCGCAAGGAATGGAGTTACAGTCAGTTGTCGATCAGTTATCACTCGGTTATCAACGAATTATCAGCGATTTAATAAACGAGTCATTAGCGATCTTACTTTGCGATTTATATACTGTACGAGCGTATCAGCGAATATAGTCTGTATACTAATTTATTATTTTAAATATATTCGACGGTTTCAACAACGAGCAATCTCGTCATTAAACATCACTGACCAAACATCACTAGTCTTCTACATATTTTTCAGACATCAAAAGTATAAATTTCCTATTCGCAACTTTAATATTTAAAAAACAACCTGTAAAAAATACATAAACAAATAAGAACATATAGAAATAAGAAAGAAATAAAATATTTTTATTAATTACAATATTTTATATTTACAATCATGATTACAATTATAATTATATTTATTACAATTTAATATAATCTTTTTTAGATTTCATTTTTTTCTTTCTTTTTTTTTAATAATTTTAGTCTTTTTAATAATTATTTTCTTTACCTAAATTACAGAGTGAAATAGTTACAAACATCATAGTGTCCGTATGTTGTAATAGATAGTCGAATGAGATTAGCAGCTTAGAATGTCTATTTTTCGACTTGACTAAACTTGACTTTGTCCCAAATTAACTTCATTTGGCATTGGGAACGTTTCAATTTAACTACAGTCCGAATCGGTCTCGTTTCGATTTGACTATGCATTTAATTAGCCAGGTTTTGATTCAACTACCCTTCAAATTCGCTGCATTTCGATCTCACTACGCCTCGAATTGATTGCATTCCAATTTGACTACGCTCCAAACTGACAATGTTCCAAATCTACTAAACATCGATTTGACTACGCTTTCGTTTGATAACCGCCCAGCTGTACTATACTACACTTCTGCTTAACCACACTTCACCCCCAAACCCTTTTTATTCTGATCATTTACAATTACATTTTAAATCTTCCTCACTGAAACATCGACCATTTTGAGTATTTATTTCGCATTTGTTTCGAAGACAGAATTCAAATTCAATTTTTATTATTGCATCTGATCGCTTCTAGAATTTCGTTTATGCGAACTAATTAACGTTGGTCTATTATCCGATTTACCATCGAGCGTAGCTTTGTAATACATACAAACACGTATTTATATAATGAGTATATTAATATATATATAAACAATTGTATATTTCGATGCAAAATAAATTCTATACATCGAGGAACATCAAAGAAGGAACAGTTGATATTGTAACACCTGAATCCCAATATTCGACCCAATAATTAAAGAAAGAGCTGGGCAGGACAACTATCCAGTGAACCTCTGTTATCCCAACTGCCTGCCTTATTCCCCAATCTGTTCGGATAAACGATATTCTGCTGTACATTCTCCATACAGTGGAACTTCATTTGTCCGCATTTCTCTCAACAGACGATTAATTATTTGTATTATTTTTATTTCACGTAATTGAAGCTGACGTGCGTATAAATGAATTCAAGCAACATGAGGTCAGTAATCAGCTCATAATCGAAGTGTCTGCCACATATATTGTATACCTCACTGCATGATCCCTTTATTCTTTCCCAAACACTAGAAAACCGCGACGTTAACGCGTTCAAATTCTCGGCTACGTTCAGGTTTCGCGACTCGATTAAATTTAACTTTCGCCAGGTCGGACGAAACGTGTAACGGACAATGAGTTTTCACCGGTGCATCGTGCGTCGGGATGCCTTAACGGTCGCGAGACGTCGGTGTGCACACCGACGCGAAAACACGACGCGGTCGCGCGAACGCCTCGTACATCCGGCGCACTCCACAAGCCGCGGAATATTGCAATCACGCGGACGTTAGCCGGGCTTTACAGCGAGTGTAGCCAGTGTATAGGGGCTTACCAGAAACCAGGGAGTTAGCCGAACACGCCGGTTTATTTGCTCGTGTAGCATAATACCGGCAAAGTCCAACGAGCAACTGCTGGTTTACTCGTTAGTGCGAGTAACGGGCCGTTTTACCGGCGCGTGTTCCCAGCTTCTGCCAACTCTCCGCCAGCATATCGAGCTAAACGTGCCGCCGTTCCTCCTGTAAACTTTCCGCTCCCGCTTATAACCCAGCCCTGCTGATCCCCCGCTGTTGCTGACTCTTCAATTAAACATTTCGCAGTGCGTCACGCTGTATCTTCACCCGCGGCCGTGTCGTTCTCGCTCGAAACGTTTTCGTTTCACCCTTTGGCCGACAGTAGCTTCCGAAACACATTAAGTTTCACGGCATTTCAGATTCCCTTTAAGAATCTCCAAGTCTGGATGTTTTTTGGAATGTGGGAAAGTTCGTGGTTTTATCACTCGTTTGAGAGAACTTTTCTACATCAAAGTTGAAAGTATCGAAAATATTTGTACGAGTATTTAGAAAACTAGAGCATTAGGACTTATAGGAATTATTATATTTGCTTCAAGACTGGGAAGAATTGAGCGGTCATTCGAAGAATATCATTCAACCGGAGAGTTTATACGACGAAGAAAGTATATTAAAATTTATCCTTTTTTTTATTATTTAATTTGTAATTTACAATTTGTCCAGCTGGACATTTGGTAAATTTTTCTAACTTAATTGCTAAATAACATGTGGATGGCTACCCCCAGTGGGATACCATCTTCGAGTTTGACTATTTTATTTCTTTAGTGAGGTCAGTATGGTGTTCCCTTTATAGTCTTCTTTCTATAAGAGTTTTGCTCGCTTGTGTAGCCAGCTGGTTTGAATGTGTTACCGTTCTTTCCTTGTATTTTTCTGCGTACCTGCCGATTTCTTCCTTGACCGTTGGTATTTTTAAGTCTACCTATATCCTCGTTTCTGACATTCCATGGGGCATTAACTATTGTTCTCAGTATCTTCCATTGTGGCGACTCTAGTTTATTTATGTAGCTTATTGCTGCTGTCCCCCAGTGGTATTCCGTACGTCCAAATTGGTTAGATTTTTAGTTTATTTTCTATGCTGAGTTTAGAGTGTTGACTAGTTAGCCAGTACATCTGTCTTCTTTTTATCCGTATTTTGTCTGTAATTGATTTAGTCTGTTATTTCCATGTAAGTTGTGTGTCTGAGTGGAATCTTAAGTATTTAACTTGTCTTATTTGTGTTATGTGCATGTCATTCAATTGGATATTTGGTGGTTTCCGTTTTCTTAGTGTAAATGTAATATGGTTGCGTTTACTGAGATTTGCTTTTATTAAAATTTATCCTTGTTAAGGTTTTATCTCGTAATAGAAAAAAAAGAGGAAATGCGTGGATGAATGTATAATAGAAAAATATATTTTAGCAAGTTTAAGTACAATGGCAGTGTTACTTTACGAAAGAGCTTCGAAGCTATGGGTCTATTTATACAATTACGGAAAACTGACCTGTCTGTACCCTGTTTCATCATCTGTGCAAAGCATGTTCCTAGAAAACTATGAGCCTGAGAGGCCCTTAAAATTGATTTAGTGCTAAACAGTACTCAATGGCTTCCAGGACTAAGAAAACTAAACTTTAGAAAAGATGTGGAGTTTTCCTTGAAGTGGAACCCACTTCAACAATCCTACAAAATACGTATAATTCTGTATATAAATATAAAAGATCATAATCTACATTAAATGTTGAATCTTGAAACGAAGAATAGAACGTGGCCTAAGTTGTACGACTTTTGAGTGAGAGTACATAAGTAAAATTAAAAGAATTATGAGCCTGGAAACGCGTTTTAAAAATCATTGAAAGTCGCCGAGGCGGGCTCTGATCGATATACATAATTACCAATTGGTTTAAAGAAAAATCTATTTTCGAATATAGAAGTAAATGCTTGAAAATATTGGAAAATTCTTGAATGATTACGACATACTCCAATAGAGCTTTTCATCACTATTAACTACTACTACGTACCAGAAACGTGATAAGTAAAGTGTTAAAATTAAATTAATGGGCCACGTACTATTTCTGAGCTTAGTTTATGGTACATTGATGTTACAACGAGGAATTCCAACACAAACAGCCATGTACCACCTCAGATTTTGTTATCATCACCTTTGTAGTTACGCCCACGCGTGTTTGCTCCCCGAAAGCAATAACAAACAATGTTTCAACGCAACAGAGTTTGGGTTAGCTGAAGTGAAAAGAACGTGGGCCAAGCAAAACATCGAGTGCGTCACACGTACTATCATCTTGATCCCGTTTGATTATTTGTCCGCGACTAGAACGCACTACTCCTATAATGATTCCAAAGAATACATTTGAAAATCTCATGTATATATCTTACGCGTATTATTATTTTTTTCCTCCGGATATTTGAATTTAAATCTTTTGAAACGAGATGAAATGCACAGTTTGGAACGACGTGGTTGTTTTAACGAAGAAGAAATTTACGCGTGGGATAATGACGCGTCTTTATTCGAGTATCAAGGCGTTTGAAAGTTTCGGGGATAAAAGATCCTATTTATAATCTACACGGTGCTTTCACGTGGGTCGTAATGACGCGCAATTTCAACGCGTGGGAGGTCGTAAAGAACACGCTAGTTACGAGTAAACTGTTTATTGAAGGCAATAACAGAGCACTTTTCGGCGATAAAAAGCTAAGGAAATACGAGGGCAAGGAAAGCCGTGGGTATAAAACAATAAAGCCGTGCAAGAGTTTCGGATTTTATTCTATGATCTGCCAGTGGTTATTCGATACTTATCGTCTTTCCAGCTTTATACTTGATGTATCAACGGTGATATCACATCTTATGTATCGTCTTATTTATGATATTAACCTTTCGCCAATGTATCTTGAGGAATTACAAGTCGTTTGAATTTCTTTCATAGATGTGAATCTTTCTCTTAAAAGATATAAGGTAAATAAGAAATACTGCTGGTGCATTGTAACTAACAAACAAGGTGATTAAATAAAGGAAAAGTATCAAGTAGATACCTACAGTAGAAGCCGATAATTGATAGATTGCGAATGTTCATGGAAAATGTAGCCTCATTAGGTTCAATATGTAAAATCTAAAATATAAAATGTAGTTCATTAAAAAATGCCTTTATTTAATTAATTCACAACATTTTCCAATCCGAAATAAAATCTTCGATAAAATCGTTCAAATCTTGTAACCCTGGTACTGAATCATTTGATTATTGGAATACGAAAATCGACGATAGTTTACACGATAGTAACATAAAAAATATGAAAAAGATTGAAACTCAAAAATTTGTTTCCCTTTTAAAATATTGGAAGTATCCGCAACTGATCGAAGAAATAAAAGGAAGAAACACAGAGTGAAGCTTAAATCCTCTCGTGAAACATAATTATGAAAGGAAATGCAAACCAATAAAGACATTCCAGATTTTCCCCAAACATTCTTCGATATATCTGCCCGAACTTGATCCGCCCTCAAGCGAAAAGGAATCAGCGTAAAGTTGGACGACGTGGGATCGTCTTACCTCTGGAAGCGGGATCATCGAGATTCCTGGATGTTCCCGGTCGGAACGTGGTATGTATTAGATTATCGGCTGTATATCGAGCTTCGAGGCTGGCTGTCGATAGAAAGCGGGAATGGAAGTAGGTGGCGGAAGAGCATTCGGTTCACGTCATCGTTTTACCGGCGAAGAATTTTATCGGCGGCACTTTGTCGCTTTGCATTTTCATGCTGCGAATGTTGCTGCCAGCTTTTAGACGGCTGCCGGTACAGTGTTATACGAGAATGCCTATTTCGCGTGGTTCCGACACACTCGAGCACGCACACGATCATATGAATACAGGTCGACGTGGAAACGCGAGTCGAGTGTAGGCGGCACATCAGGCGAAGTGCAGGCACTTTGCTAAAGCTTCTTGCGGTTTTCGTGATATTACGAGCCACGCCGCCGCCGCCTCCTTGTCTCGGCATGTCCCGACCCCGTGCTATGCGCACCCAGAACCAAAGAGAAGAGAATAACAGTCGATCACAGGCTAAAACCAAGATTCTTACACGCGCTGTTGCATATCTGTATCCCGTGGTGTTTGATGCACTGTTCGTTCAGGGATCATTGATGAAATGGATGGAGTATAGACACGTAGGCAAAGTTGTTTTATAATGTGTAGAAAATATAATCTGTAGGTGCATAATGTGGTTTCGATGTTCGGGGTATGTGTGTGTGTTTGTGTATGTAGAATGGCTTGAGTAAAAGAGAGGGAAATTTGCCAGTGAGTAAAGCGAGGTTCAGAATGAGTTTTTATTCTTTTTTTTTTTTTTTTAAATTACATAATTTTGGTTTGGGAGGAAATTCATTTTGAGAAATTATTAGTTTCTTTAGTGATGTTTTCGGGTTAACGTGTGTTACTTGATTTGTCATAATCGACATTCTAATTCTTAGATATATACATTCTATTCCGTATACATATGTATATTATTCATAACAATTGGGAGATCTCTGATATGAACACATAGTATTTATCATCAATGATACTGTAACCACAATAGACTTTAAGACAATTATTGAAATAAAGGAACAAGTGCAAAGATTTTGTATAAACATAAAAGCGACATGGAATAAATTTTCATTTTTACAAAATAGTAAAACAATTATTTTGTTGTAATTTTGCAATGGTCCAACTATCCGTATAAAAGTACTTCTAACAAAATACGATAAAAGTATCTAATATCCCTAAAATCATTCGCACGATAAAAAAAAAAAAAAAAAAAAGACCAGCCCCTGTTGAAGTAGATTTTTGAAGATGGGGATCCGTTGGCAATTTCTGGATTGAGAGAAGCGTCTTTTGCAACGGAAAAGGGACACGTAGCCGGTCAGGCTGGCAATCTTCTTGGTCCAATTTGGCTCGGTAGGGAAAAATTCATTCCAACCAAGGTTTTCATCTCTCCCGTGTGAAATCCGGGACAATGAGAGCTGTGCTAGCAGCACCAAAACTCTCCCTCGTCCTTCCTTTTGCCCCCTTCTCTATTTCCCCTTTTATTCCTTTCACCCTTTTCTTCGCGCACCTGCTAAAGCATCCGAGCCATTCATTATTTCCTTGGTTACCTCTTCAGCCGGAGAAAACTTCTTGGCAACGCAATTACGTCTTGTACTGTCCTCCCTTAGTCGTGTTGCACTCTCTCTCTCTCTCTCTCTCTCTCACTCTCACCCCCATCTCCCTCGATGGCTCACCCTTTGCACGCAATTTTTCTATTTCTTTTTACCCCGGGATTCTTCTTTTAACTCCGGTGGCTTGATTATGCGCCGTGAAATTGTATCAACGCGCTGGAAATTAACGCGAAGCTTGTTGTCCCCTTGGCTCCCGCGGCTACCGCGCCCATTTAAAAGGCGAATTTTGCACGCGACGAACTTCGAGAATGCAATTTGAAGAAGCTTTTGTGGAACGGTAACGAGCGTTCCCTTTGTTCTCGCCAGCCAACCGATTTTAAATAGAAATAGCCATTGGATAACGGGATAAACGAAAGATTGCTACTTTCCCAGTATTTAACCAAATTTTCCGCAGTCTTTTTTTATTCCTCTCTTTTTTCTTTCTCTCTTTCTTCTTCTTTTTTTTTTGTTGAGTTGTGTGGTTATTGAGAGTAGTTGGTCTCTGAATAACGTTTCCAAAGAAACGGCGAAACGAATGATAACAACGCAAGAGATCACGATAGAAGTGCAAATCGTTCGAGTATTTATCCGTTCTCAGAAAGATTTCTTTTACATAAGGTTCTAGGAAGATCCCGATATCCAATTGTTTTATGAAACTTATCGGCACCGCAGGTTACGAGATTTACATCTGTATAATTAACTAGAACTACCGATAGTTAACACGAAATTATTTTTATCAAAGTCAGTCAAAATGACTGGCCTTTAAAAAATGCGTAATAATAGGATATTTTTATATTAATTGATTTATTACTTTCTTACAGAAGGAATTCCATGTTATGTAGTAGATTTTTGGTGCTATTAATCCATCTGGGGTCCCTAAATGAGGGTTGACACATTTATAAAATTGCAGAACCAGTCGTTTTGACTGCTGCGGTATTTCTAGTGTTGCGATCTAGCGATCGATTCAGAATTTTTCTGATATCTGATATCATCATATCGAATGATAGACAGTAAAAATTTAAAAAACATGTGGGAAGTTATACAAAACGAGGAAACTGGTTAATTGGGGTTCGATAAGCAGATTGCAAGACCCTTTTATACTTTGAGAAGTACCAGCGATTTTGATTGGTGTTGGTATAAGTATGATGATACAAAATTATTTTATACTTGATACAAAATTATTTTCAGTTTGAATACATAAAAAACAAAATAAAATTCATTATATTATTCTTTCAGTTATCGTTGCAAAAGTCATTACATCATTGTGGAAAAAAATATAACATGAAGCAGAAATTTTCAAATGAAATTTTAAAACCAGCCAATTTAACTGGCGTGGTAGCTCTAGTATTAAAAGAGAAGAAACTTGAAAAAATAAAATAAGAAGAAATCCTTGTATCCTAATAGCTATTTTTCATTTTGTTAATTATACAAACGTAAATGTGTTTTCCTTATGCCATTTATTTGTGGTATTTATACCTTTGCTGACGTAGTTGTTCATATAACTATAGTGAAACTAGTGAGAGATGGTACCCGAAAGAGTTAATTTATCACTTTAGCGTATCACGTTCACGAATTATATACGAACGTCTATATCCATCTGAAAGCAGCGAAAATCGCAATATCGTGTTCCTCAGTTCGTGCTTCACCGCTCGGTACAGTTCATTCGCGGATGGCGCGACTCATTCTTCCGTACGTTATAATTAGTGGTCTAATGACTAGCACACAGGGAGGACGACGGGTAATTAAAACAACTCCCCGCCTTGCCTCATTCTCTCCCTCTACCTTGTCCTCCTTCTTTCCGGTCGCTCGCTCGTCAGCTCGCAGGCTCGAGAGAAGGAAACTTGCCAAGAATTTTAGTGGCCGCGATATTTCAATTAGCATCCAGGGCTTGTTTAAGCGGCAGTGAAAACAGCTGCTGTCAGGCCGCGATGCTCGCGTTACTACGAGACGCTCTGACGATGGGTTGAAACAAGAACTAAAAGGAGAGAAAGAGATCCTGGAAGGGCTGGTTGCATTTACCAGATAGATCATATCTGCAGTTTGCATTTACCAGTCGTACGGAGGAGCGTCGTGCACCGTTTTCGTAGGCGGACACCCGGTTGTTTTGCTTCCTGTTGCGCAACGAATAGACTTGTTCCGTTTCCGCGATGCTTCCTCTCGTTTACACGCACGCTCCGTCTTTGCGAACGCGCGAAAAGCACGGCGCACAGGCGCCGTTTAATGGGTCGCCACCGTCGAGACGCCTCTTTTGCAACCCCTCGCTGGTAATTGGGGTGGTGAAGAACCAAGTGGCATGAATTTCTGAGAGCGCATGGGGAGTCTTCAAGGTTTTTAATTTATTTTGTTTCAGTTTTTTCTCGTACTGTGTACAATCTGATTTGGATTTGTTTGCACTCACGATCAGAATTCTGATACGCAATGATTAAGAATTTAAACGAATTTAAAAATTTAACGTAATGAAACTTAGTGACTTATGTTCACACCTAGGTTTTTTCTATCTTTCCAGGCGTTTTAAATTTGTAAAAAGTATGAGAGATACGAATAAGATATACGTAAGAGTGCAATATCGTTTTTATTTCGCTCGAAATTTTCGATGCTCTGGCTTTCTTTCGTGATACTCTAGCGGAAGTTCTACTTTCTTAAATTCTTTATAGAACATAGTAGATGATATCGAATTTTTTGTAGCATCGGATATGAAACCGAATCAATATAGAAGGAACACGCGATACGAAGTTCCTTTGTGTTGCCGATTATAATTTTGCTCTGTTACATTATAACGATGTCTTGATTCATAAAATTTTCTTACGTTGTGCGCGTACGATATCATTAACTTGCGTCTTTGACTCAAAGGAATTACATTCTTGCAATTATTTCGTGTCTGCCTTCTATCAATTCGATCACGAATCTGCATCAGCTAATTATACGTTTCATCTGTAAGCAAGTTTTATCGTTTGTATCATATAATCTTGACATTTCGAACTTCAAAGAAAGATCATATGTTAGGCGGAGATTGATCGGTCCGTTCGAAGAAGTCTCTGTTAAATCCTATGAATCGTAAAGCTCGTTTAACTTCCGCGCTCTACAATTAACGGAGCATCTTCGCGCAACTCGGTCGGTAAAATCGATGATTTGTCGCATCGTTAACACAAATGAACCCCGGTGATTTCGCTAGCAGCACCGCTGGGAAGTGGGCGGCGCGTTCAATTATACATTAATCGAATTATTATTCCCAATTACGCGGCGGCTTCATTAAAGTTGAAACCGATTAAAATTCGAGTACGCTGAAACGCGACCCTAGCGTGCAAAATTCAGAATATTCGACGCTAGAGGGACAACAGAAACGAGACATGCAGATACAATATTAGATGAAGTGAAATGAACAGTGATAAATAACAGGCTGTAACATCGCAGTAGTAAATAAGGTGGAAAATAACGATGGGAAATAATTCCGTAAATAATTATGCAGGAACAGATACGTTTATATATCAGTAATTATCGTTACCAGATAGATAATCGGATTTTTCAGTCTGCAAGAATTTATAACAAGCAGATGCAATATTTGAAAATAGATTTTTCGATTGAAAGCTTTCCCAGAATTATTTATGTGTTTATATAAAACGTGCTTGAAATTTTTCAGTAATTTTTATCAATATCATATGAAGAGAAAGAAAAAAAAAGTTATATTTCAATATTTCCTATCATTTACAGATTGTTCCACTCTCTTCGTAATTTTAAAAATCTCAGTTCATAATATTAATACGCCGAAAAATATTAAAATATTACTTGTTTTAATAGTTTTTTACAGAACGTAAGTATTGTTCGTGTCATTTCCTTCCGACGAGTAAAATTATGGAAGTAATTTATTTGATTCTCGAGAATTTAGTGTTAATCGTGTACTTACCTAATGAAATTAAAATATTGATAAAATGTTGGATCAGTTTGACTCTTAAAAGGCTCGTATATAACAAAGCTTTAAACACGGTAATCGAATATTCCAATATTCATAAACCAGAAAATACACCAAGGCTCCTTTCCACATCCGAGTAACCACATTCTTCCAATATTCACAACCAGAATATGCAGAACGTTCACAAAAGAACAATATATTATGGCAAAGAGAATCTACAACCGCTGGTTGCTGTTTTGATCGTATGAAATAAGGTAAAGGCTGGCTTCACGCACCCTTACGAGGAAAACGAGTACAGTACAAATGGAGGTGTGCCATAACCGGCCAAGGGTGTTTACGACACCCTCCGGTCAGAACAGACTGACGGGGATTAAATTAAATCCACGCTGAATCGGCGGTAGCGTGGCCTCTCTCTCTCTTTCTTTCTTTCTCTCCCTTCTCGGCTCAATTTTCGTCTCGACCGATGCCAACGGGCATTACCTGTATCTGCCATCACTTTGGCCGGAAATTAAGGTCGCCCGGTGAGCTAGAGAAGTCACGTGTCGCGGCAGTCCACCGGAAAACCGTCAAGTGTTCCGGACAACTGAGGAACCACTTGGTTCATCATTGTTAATTCGTTTAGATACGCCCGATGCATTTAATTATATCAGTGTCAGTATATCTTGGAAGGTGAATTACGTATTAATTGATAATAAGAACAGTTTGTACAATGTATATTTTTTGTATTATGTAATTTTTACGTAATTTTCAATCATATCTTCTTTGATCCTGCGTCCAAATTACAAACTTTTTCTTTCAAATTACAAGCAACATTTTAATATCGTAATATTGTCAGAATATCTTGAAAATTATGGAGGGAGTGGAACAATATGTCAGCTTGGCAACCAAGTGAAAGTAGTAGATTAGAGAGAATGTAAGAAAGTGTAGGGAATTTTAAAATTGAAAAATAAAGAAACAATTCTACAGAAATCTGCATACGTTGAATCTAACTTAGCATTAAATCTATTAACAAACAAGAGTTAGATAAAGGTTTTTAACAGCCTATTTAATGCCCCGGTCTATAAATTCTCGCCGAATACATGCTATCACGCGAATTCGAGATAATAGCAGTCAATTACCCATACGCATATCGCGAGATTGACGCGAGAACCACGATATAAATCACAGGTCGACGATTCGGTCGAGCTAAACGATCAATCGAGAAAGCGAGTGGACTCAATAAAACTCGAATTAAGTAATGTACACGCGTTCGATACGACTGGTGTCACGCTCGATGATTGATACCGTTGGAATAACCGCGCGAGGAGAAAGGCAAAGAGAGGTGAGCGTGGGTGAATCATAGAGAGCGAGGGAAAAGGACAATCGTTATCCGAGCTCAATTACGGCGAACATGGTTCGTCGATCAACCGTAAAACGATTTACCCTTTAATAAGGATCGTTTCTCCTTTCTATTTTCAGACAGAGATAGCGAAGAGGTTAAACGCCATAATTGCTCAGATCCTGCCGTTTCTCTCCCAGGAACACCAACAACAAGTCGCTACTGCTGTTGACAGAGCCAAACAAGTGACCATGACCGAACTCAACGCCATTATCGGGGTGAGTGCACGCCAATGGAAGATAAATTACCCGCTCGTGATACACGGCCGTGTGTATCACGACACACGGTTACACGCGTACACGATGTATACGTTCGTAAGTTTACTCGGTCACATGAAAATTTCGGGCAACATGAAATTTCGAATGGGTGAATGTAGCGAGCCAAGTGTTATTGCTCAGAATTGATATCCAAATTGGTAACTTGTTTTGCCGTTGTGAGAAGAAATTTTTTTTTTTTTTTTTTAATTTAGTAGGATTTACATATTTATAAAGTTGTTTTATATGTTTTCATAGAATCTGTACGTTAGTATATTTTTTATGAAGCGAATAAATATTTAATTTCATTGAACGTGCTTGTCACACATTGAAATCATACTATGTGCTAGTCAAATCTTAAATCACAAGCTACGAGTTATCGATATGAATAAATATCATTATAAATTCACATGGTTCGGTAACAACAAGTCATATGAAAGTTTGCAGGTAAATTTTATAAATTTATATGACTTTAAAAATCGCAAAAAAGAAGGATTTATAACGTGTTGATGTTATTTATTAAATTAGCTATTGCTATTCTATATTATGTATTAAATTATCGTGCAATATTAGAAAGAAATTATCGCTACTCGGGTATTTTATACAACGTTTAAATTTTTAATTTATTCAACGATATTTAAATAACCGTACAGATCGCTTTTATGTGATACTAGTTCTGATATAAATTCTAACCGAATTAGACGTTTATGAATATGTAACAAAATGAAGCGATAATGGCAAGCGATTAATACAAACCATAAATTAGGATCGGTTATATTTAGCTTATTATCGTACATTATAATTGTGGATGAAAGAGAAATACACCGCAACATATGAAAATACAAGTGTAGCTGTACGGTATGCTCATCATTTCCCTGTTTCCCAATTCGCTGCGATTAAACAGTATCGTGCGTATACATTTATACATCGTGTGACGTGATATTTGTATTTACCGCCAAATCTATCCAACGACGCTTCCAATAGCAACGTCGAATCCGCAAATTAATTATTAAACGTGGCCGATGACACGAAAAACAAACACGCTGGCGAACAATCGAAGTTTCTCACGAGCGATCGAAATTGAAGGGATTTCATTGTTTCTCTAATGAAAAATCAATTTCTGTTTAAAACAAAACCGCTCCTCTCGAATCGATCTGGCCGTCGAAAATGATTTGTGAACACGGGGGAAAATTGTTTTTTTTGTTCCTCATTTTTTGTCTCCTTTTTCCTTTCTGTCATTTTTTTTTTCTTTTTTTCTTTTTTATAGCAGGATCGGTTGTTATTTTCATTGCGCGGAGTTATCGAAACGACGGATAGATAAATTTCTAAATTGAAAACGATTGCGAAGCGATAGGAAGGGACACCGGGTGCAAAACGATCGCACCGTGAAATTCGTTACGAATCGGGGAAATTTGTTGCGAACGAAACGAATAAAGTTATTCGTCGCAATTACGCGTTTTATTAGTCAACGATTGTCGTATCGTTGTTATTCGTTGTCGGTGTCAAACTCTAGTTTATAGCCAGCAAGATTTTACGTTGTTATATGAGATACGAGTTGTTCGACACTTTATGGGCTTTCAGTTTTAGCAAACCTTCATGAATATCGAATAACGTTTGATTCATATTTCGGTCATCAGAGTACTTATTTTATGAAACATTTGACACTCTATCTATTTGTCTGTATATCGTATTTCGCGTGTTGGCGTACAAAGCGTTTCTAATTTTAATATTCAATTTTCAATATTTACGACCACGAGCATTAGCAGATCAATATAAAAGCAATTACGTTCTCCATAATATGCGACTGAAATATCTCTATAATACAGGTCGTATATTTAGCGGACTAATTTTATGCGTTTAAATTTTTCAATGGAATCTACGATATGTGAGACATTGAGAATACAAAGCTAGATTTTTTTTGTAAATATGTAGAACTTACGGCATTTATTTTTTTTCCGATAAACCGCATTGATCATACAAAGTCTAAGGGATTCGTTCTTTTCAAATCAAATCCAGATAGCAATAAAATGAATTGTTGCACCGAGTGTTTCTACTTTGTATTCATTTGAAACAACAAATTATTTCGACTCTAAGAATCAACGTACTTCTACTCTCGATAAAAGATTTAAATATGCAAAAATGTACAGATTGCACATAATGTATATAAATATACGAGGTATTTAGCTGTTTGAATATTTAGAGGATGCAACGAATTTCTATTCAACTTTCGTTTCTTTAGTCGATTGATAAAAATCTGAATTTGCATAAACATCCGTAGTTTGCTCATATTAAACAACGAGTCAGTAAGAAAAATCTGCCAGATAATACGATTTATCTACATCGTGTCTTATCGTTGTTGTGAACATCGCAAAAGGTCACAGGAATCGGCCAGAGAACGCAATTAATTTCTTCCAAAGCCAAACAGGGAAGAAGCCCCAACGGTGCGCACGATCATCGAGGTGGACGGACCTCGAGGAAAAGTTCAATCCGCCACGATGGGGTGAGGGTGGAAGAGCTGGTTCGGCCGCAAATCCCCTTGGAGGAAAATTTACGCGAACTCGTTCGCGGGCGTATCGGCGTGTAGAATGGTCGGTGAATACACGGGTCGGGTCTGATTCGCGTTCAGTCCGGCGTGAAACGCATTCGCGGCGAATGAGAATCCCTGGTCGGTGGTAGGAGGAAGCCGATGCACGCCCGAGGAATCCGAAAGCGGACGGATGGATACGATCCTGGCGAATCCCGAATCCCGAATCCTCCTCAATATTGCTCGAGCACTCAATTTCCTCCCTATTAAGCCGCCGGCTTCTCTGCCGGCGTTCTCTCCCCTACTCTCTCTCATCCTGAGTCTCTCGGTTCTACTCGCCTTGGATCGCGCGCGCTCATCCACCCCGCCACTCTGATCTGCAACCCCATTCCTCGAACTCTGCAACCCCTGCTCCTCTTTCGTTCTCTCTCCCTTTCTCTCTCTCTCTCTCTCTCTTTCTCCTCTATACACTCCACCTTCCTTCCCTTCGCCCCTCGAATCTTATCCAGAGTCTTCCTGCCCGGTTTCCAGGCCGGATAGGTTATAGTGTTACGGCGCACGAGCACCGACTAATCAGCATTCCTGCTACCCAACTGCCTTCGAAACCTCCCTCCATCCCTCGGCCAACCCCTCGATTTTCTCTCGTCGATCCTCTCCTCTCGCTGCCTCGACTCTCTCAACTCTCCGACCATAGAAACTTGCACGGATCCGCGGCGTTGTCGGGCTACGTGCGGCAAATCCTTAGCAGAATCCCCGGATTCCGCGCGCTTTAAATCGCTTCCCCCTTCTTGCCTCCCTATCTTTCTTGTCTTTACTTCGTGTCTTTCTCGGTTGTTCTTGTTGCTACCGATTCTTCTCAAAGTAGTTGTCCTTGTTTTTCCTTGCGTCGTTTTTTTGCATCGGCTTGTTTCTCGTCCCACGACGCTGTCTCCAATCCTGCAGGTTGTTACGGCATCGAAGGAAAAACGCAGCAACGCCTCGCGGAATTCGCTCGCGTGCGTGCACCGTCTAGCGCCGACAATCGTGAAAAGAGTCGTGAAATTTCCTCTTGTGAACCGTATTTTCTGGAGTATAAGAAAGATTGGTTTTTGCGAGGATTAATCTGTTGCAAACATTGGGGTGTATTTTTTTTTTTTTTTTTTAAATGGGTACTTAAGCGTCACGATATTATTTAAACGTAAAATTATCATCTTTTCTGTGAAAAATTTGTAATTTGTTCTCTTTAGAAATAATAATTAAAAAGTGACTGTAAAGTAACCTAATCTATAACCTAGTCGATACGGATAATTCCTTGTTTTAATTTTCTGATATAATATTCGTCTTAGAACAAATTACGCTATATACGTCGAAAACGAAATGTAATCATCATTTATCAATACGTACTTTTACAATTGTCATAGTTCCAGCAAGTAAGGCCCCTATCTGTCTTCTTACAATTCTCTATACCTCTTATCAGAAGCAAAATGTAACCAGCTGTTGATCTATCCACGCTCTCGTCCACTATCTCAACAACGTATTTGCACCTGAAAACCATCGTTATCGACTTATCACGCGTCTCAACGCCAATTACCGATCATGAGACTATTTCCAATTATCAATTACGATACACACTATCTTCGATCGTTGTTGTAAAATAAAACACCATCGATACCTGCGTAACTGCGCAAAGGCCGCTTTAAAATCGATTAGCACCGTAAGAAAATCGTCTGTTTATAAAGTTACGAGGCACGGACAATGTTGCTGACGTTCATAATATCGTAGCATAGGAACGGCCGAAGATGCTTTTCAGGCGTCAACGATGTGTGATATAGAAGAAGGTTAAGACGATCTCGTCGGATCTTTTAGCGGCACTATCTTCACGGCTGGTTGAGTCAGCAAGCATCGCGGCGACACCGGTGAAAACTGCTGAGAACAAGCCTGCGACGCCGCCGGTGGATACAGGTGGCGTAAGAAGGCTCGCGCGAAGATGAAGGGGTTCGTAATGACTTCCTCTTTGCCGCCACTCACAAAAGAAGACCCTCCGCGTTCGGAGCGTAAAAATTTCAGATTGAAATAACTCCCGCTTTGCCGGCTTAACTCTTCCCCAGAGGTAAATTGCCTGCGGGGTGAAAGTAGTGGTAAATGGTCAATAATTTTTCGTTTAACTCCTCGCGAGTAGAATTTCTTCTCTCTCTTGTTTCTTTTTCTTTTACTAGAATGTGTTTTTTCTCTTATGCCGTAAAAGGGTAAAGGTTGATTAAAGTTTCGAAGACGGGATACTGTATTATTTATAGAATATATTTGCTCTTTTTGCAAGGAGTCTTGTATTTGCGAGTAGTGTGAAAAGTGATTTTTCCATTATAAAGATCTTTCTACCGGTGATTGTAGAAAGTAAATAATGTATAATAGAAAAATATGATAAATCTATTTTTTTTTTTTTTTTATCTTCTGACCATTATATCACTTGCTGGCTAAGAAGGAGTATTTTAATACGAACTAGTTGAACAAAGTAAGAGTGAATTCAAAGATATGAACTTCCTGAAAATAGATGACGAATCTATAATGTTTTCTTCTTACACAGTGTTCGAGTCGATATCGGAAACATATATTTAATTGCAAGATTAAACGAGAAGATAATCTTAAATTGATTAATAATGTAAGGAGACTCTCTCGGAAATTTGATTTATCATGTATTTCATCCATAGACTTCGCATAAAAAGCTGGTAAAAATCGATATTCTATCAACGTTTACAAGCATTATCCTTTACCTAATAACGACTCTAACTAATTAAACACGTGATCCTCGTAATATCTAAAATATCCAGCACCCGCAAAACCAAACTGCGTCTCCTCTGCCGATACCTAAAATACATATTCAAAATTCCAAACATCTCTCACACTCCGTACATTCACTCGACTCGCTAGGAAGTTACAAACGAGCCATCGGCCACAAAAGGGGATGGGGCGAGATACATTCAGCTGGTCGGAGTAAAGTTCGTCGTAATCATTAGCGGAATCCCGCCACAAATACGGAAATGATCTTCTCAACGTGAATGGGCCAGAACGCCTGCGATGCCGCGAATACTGGCACGACAGCCTGAGGTCAGGATTATTATCGTTACCGGTGATGGGAAGCTCGGGACGTTTCTTAGGGGTTCTACAGAAAACCCTCCCCTGAATCCTCGGGAAATCGTTTGCTCCGACGTCTTCTTCTTCCTCGGCCGAACCTTTCTCCCTCTCTCTCTAACAGCGTTTCATTCCCATTTCATTCTCCCTGTTTGTGTGTTTTGTGGGTGGCTCAGACAGTCGCTCGACGCGAGGTTATTATATCGTTAAACCATTTAATTATCTCGGCAAACTGCTCTCCAGGAATATTCGGCCCGTCCTTAACGAGTGTACCATAGTTTGCAGAGGGTGGTGCACTTTCCGCTGCAACCCCTTATCGTCCTCTCCACCGCCGAGAAACTCCTTCCTTCCTCTCCTTTTCTATCCTTTGCGTCTCTTCTTCGTTTCCACCTTCTTCCGCTTCTTTGACGTCTTCCTCTCTCTCTCTCTCTCTCTCTCTCTTACTCTGTCTCTCTCTTTCCACCGTTCTTGGTAGTCGTCTTTATTCCAGCAACGCGATCTGCCAAGCGTTAAAACGCTCCGCTGCCGTGGCGCGACTCTACAATTTGTCTGGCAGCTGAAACTCGACCGACATAGCCAACTAACGAGGAAACTAGCAGGCGCGAGGGAGTACGTTTATGGTTTCGTCGAAACTTTTCTCGTTCCTTTTACCTCTCTCTCTCTCTCTCTCTTTCTTTCCTTCTCTAGCTTTTCGTTCCTCGTCCTGCTCGTTGGGAAGGCTACATAAGTCCCGCCACTTGTTTCGTACTTTCGGATTTACCACGACTGCCGCTGCGGGAGGCAGAGGAACCGAGGGTTATTTAAACGCGACCCCGTGGAAGTTTGCCCCCGTGATTTGTATGCTCTGCCCGGTGGAAAGTTGTGTCCCGCGTAACGAATGCCGAACAGGGGAGCTCCTGCACGGAATAAGCGAAGAGAATTAAATTACGATCGATGACTACGCGTTTTTTTCTTGCTTCTTCTCCTTCTTTATTCGTTTTCCCTTGGCATACGCATACACGATCGAAGGGTGAAAACGTTTACATCGATTCGCTCGCACGGTGGACGGAAATATGGTGGAAAAAATTGTACGATCTCTAACCCTTCGGATTGTACGGATGGTGTTCTTTTTTTTTTTTTTTTTTTTTTTGTTTCTATTTATTTGTTCGATATCGAACGAACTACGAGTAGTGTGTTGGCTTGGTGATTAATAGAGGTAAAAATAATTAATGGAGGCGTGTTTCATCATTGTTCAGTGATGTCATCGGCTGTACAATCTAATCTCGCCACTTATCTAAACGACGTGTTTATCGGTTGCACAGATTAGATTTCTGGATCGGTGATTGGATGTTATCTGGAAATCTCGGCGCGCTTGTCAATTACCGGTAATCGGTGTGCTGAACATAAAATCTTGCCTTTACTACTCATCGTAAATTCTTTACAAATTGATATTACAACTTGCTTTCTATACTAAATTTCTAGATACCTTTTACAACGAATTGAAAATTGCGCAATTAAAAGAAGGGTCGATGCGATGTCTATACCTTTATACTGCTTTAGATATTTTTTGTAACGTTTTGATAGTGAAACGTTAGGAATTGTTTACTTTTATCGATACTTCTATCTACACATAATGCCATAATATTTTATCTAATCTTTTCTACTTTCTATCGAATTATGCTGAAAATTGTTACTTTCCTAGAACTAAACTCGTTAACAGTTTGATAAGCAAGATTCAGATCACTTTAGGGATATCAAAAAATAAATGCTGTAACAAGCTTAGCTTTTTTGTATCATTCATTATACGATTATGATATAATGATAGCAGATGTTCACAAAAATGATAACAACTCTAGAATTTCATCCAATGATCGTTCCTACAATGGCTACAAAAAGTGGCACACCATCATATTTATTGTAACATTTACGTATCTTAAATTTCGTACCATCTAATATTACTTTTATATGAAAATAAAATATAGAACTTAATAATACTTGCAAATACTTTTATTTTTTACTTTTACAAATACTTTTACAATTAATTTGTTAATTTATAACTTTGATCAAAATCGATTTTAAACATAGCGGGAAACAATAACTGTTTATCCAAGTCCATTAACTAGAAATATCACGACCGATGATTAATCTTCAAGGTGATAAAAGTCATTTTTCCCCCTCCATTACAGCAACAAAGGCCAGACTTGCCAAGGATTCTTCAGCAGGTGCATGCCCAGCAGCTACCACCAGGTGCTGCGATGGGTCCACATCCAGGTATACCTGGACTTCCAGGACTTGGTCCTGGAGCGGGACTTCCTGTTCCTACGTCAGCCTCCGCTGCTCTTCTCGGATTAGGCATTCCACCGGGTGCGGCAGCAACTGCTGGAGGGACAGCTGCTCATCCTCTCTCGATGTTGACCAAACCGGACCTTCATCGAGGTCAACCCGACGACCTGAAGCACAATGGAGGTAAGTCATACCTTTCACCCTTTCGACGTTTGTGTATCGTTTACGTGGAATTTATGTGACAGGCGTTAAATATCGATGAGAATGTTAGAATAATTTACAGGTTGTGTCTATTCATGGAAATATTGCTAACAGATTGAATGATCAATTTCTTTCATAATTAAATTTAGTTCTATTAGAACAAGTTAAAAATTGAAATGTCCAATGGTGTAAAGCTCGTTGAAAAATATTTGTTCGATAGTGCTAGGAATTAAATATCGTTATATTTTAATTTAAATAAATATCTTTTAATGTAATAAAATGAAGCTATAACGTTCCGGTAAATTAAAAGGGACTTTAGTAACCTTTCGCTGGAATAAGCGTTCACGCCTTGCAATTGTGTGATGTTATCGAGAAACGCGTTAATTGCAGAATAATACAGGCGATACGTTTCATATACGTTAAATGCAATCAACTTTCTAATAAAAACAATTAATTTCTTGTTTTTCTTAGTTTCCTCCAATATCGTCAAGTTAGGTAAACAGTTAGTAATAACAGTGATAGTTTAGCTAGGAATTCTGATAAACCGTAAAACGCGTGCCTCAAGCGTGTAATTAGGATAATTGGTAATTTATATTCTGTTTGAAGCAGAAAATAATAGAGGAACACAAGTTGAACGTCGCAAGATCAAGCTTTTTGTTATTTCACCATCGTGATTCACAAGTGATAGATGTATTCTTAATTAAGCGTATACCTCATTAAGGCCCATGAAATTGCAATTGCCTTTTTTTGGCGTTTCGTTGCACGTAAAGACATAATCAAGTTTCAAAGGGAGAAAAAATTAATCGGAGACCATTGTACGACTGGTAACACATAATAACATACCCAATTACGACAAATTTAACTTCTATTTATCGTACTGCGACGTGACAAAGAATTACATAACGATTCAAAACTAAAGCCATTAATAATGCAATCTGTCTAAAAGAGCAATTATTTGCCAGAGATTGAACACAGATAGACTTTATTACTCTATTCAGTCCCTTTGTCTCTGTTACTCCAAAACGAAACTACAAACTGTTCTCGTTGCATGACCGATCCCATAAAACCATTTCGCAACGGTACAAAGAACAATCAACTTCTTGACAGAAGTAATCAGTCGTTACTTAATTTTTCTCATCAGTTCGTACCCAGTTCGATCATTTTTCCATGCTGTATGAACGTTACCAGGAAGCGAACAACGATATCAGTAAAATATTTCACAGGTCTCTGTTTTAGCCGATTACGTTTCTGTTGAAATGAAAACAATTTACCGGCAGAAAAATTGTAAAATTTTTTTCTAAATACAGTTTTTTTTACGTATACGAAGATCACAGAAAATGGTCATGACAAGTACATTTTTCTTGCTTTCCTGAGTTTAATATCAGCTTGCGATTAGATAGGAGAATTTTAAAATGACATAAACGAAAGACAGATAGCTTCTCAGGTCCAAAGACAATATACATATAATATACCAGAGTTGGTGAAACAAATCTCGTAACTTCCATTTTTTTAATTACGTTCAGAAAAATAAAAATTTGCGTAAATATCTGTGGTCTATTAATTATACGCTAACATTTGACACCCGTGCGAGGCTACCATATCATCATAATGTTAAGATACGCGAAAAGGAAACGGATCTATCGAAACGCTTATCTCGCGATTTCGTTGTTTGACTTCGCCGTAACTGAGTTGCAAAACAGGCGGCTCCGTTTGCTCGCGAGGAATCGAGCGGAATGCAGAATGACATTCTGGATCGTCTCATGAGGATCCGGTTGCAAACGCTCGCTTCCCATACGACGGTGAGCAAAGATAAGACCAGGTAGAAAAACAAGAGGCAAGGTTGCAGGAAACGCGATCGAATGTGCAATAATTCTTCGAATCCGGCTGCCGGTTTGCGTTCGATACGCAAAATACTCGCGGGCGAGATGCTGATCTACGTGAAAACACGTCGAAACACAAGGTCAGCGACTTTAGTAAATCGAATCTCTTCGCTGAGCTAACGCAACTTTGTGTCGCAATATCTTCTCGTCGAGAATCTTCTACCGCTGTGTCTGAACAGGTGGCACTTTCTACTTCAACGCACACTAAACAACGTTCTTATGGAACCGAACCTCTGGCCAGATAAATGAATGACGGTTAATCCGTATCATTTATCAGTTGTTAATGAAAGAAACGCAGATTTCTATGCATTTATAATGCATATTATATAAATATATTTAGTTCCGTTCCACGTTCAAAGTAGTTCCATACACGTAAACTAAAAGTTAAGTCTACTGTCTGTTCCTATTTTCAAAGTCCTTTTATTTATGTATATAAAAATTTGACAGTTGCAGTAGGATTAAGAAGATCAGCGTAATTCTGTTATGTTTGTTCCATTATTAACTAATCGGTGGGCATGAAAATTTAATAGGAAACAATCGATGGAATGGAGTTGTCAAATATTGAAAATTCACTGCGGTTGAAAGTTTACAGATATAAAACGCTTTCAAGCGTTTGAATCTTTCAATATTCAATGGTGGAACTTTTTTTCGTGATTGTTGAATGACTGATCCATGCTCGGTCGATAACCTTTTTTGTCAATCATTCGTCGATGTGCTGACTTCCTGCCTCAGATTGTACATTTATACGAAATCTGTTTGAATCAGTAAGCAAAGACGCAAGTTATTTAATGTACATACGTATATATTAAACAACTATAACTTTGCAGGAGGATGGTGTTTCATGCCTACAATTTATAGCCTCCAAAGTTAATAAATTATCTCGCCTATTGCAGTAAAAATCTATCAAAAACGAATTTTGTAATAAACGCTAGATATTTGTAAATGTTTCTAGAATTAAATCATGATCTTTCGAAACGCCTACATATCGAACATTAACCTAAACCAAATTTATTTGAAGCAATAAATATATCAAATTCCAAGTGTAAAATTTTTAAAACATTTATACGAGTATAAAAGCACCTAATAATATAAATACCAGGAAGGAAAAATCAAAGTTCGTTCCATTGAAAGCCCTAACTATCAACAAAATTGATAGTAACGCGATGCAAGGCAGCCAGGAAGCATAATAGAGAGTAGGGTGGCAATGCAAACGCAGAGGAGAGAAAGAGAAAGAAAGAGAGAGAGAGAGAGAGAGAGAGAGCACATAGCGTGTGACACAGGGATATTTCAAGCGGGCCGCAATACAACGGTGACGCAAACGATCGTGCTTAAGCCTGAAACTCGCAGAACCCTCGATCTTGACCTCGAAGATCCACTTGTGCACCGGCGCGTCCTCGTCCCTCTCCTTGGGACAGCACACGAGTGCAAGAACGTTCGCACTTAGGCTCCATGTAGCGCTGACAAAGTCGCGAGAGCTTCAAGTGACTCTCCTATCACGCACACATTCTGCCAAACACTCACATACAGACAAGTACATACGTGTACGTTTATGCACAGGCTGGTCTGGTTCTGTGGTCCCCATCCCTCGCGTTTCGTCGAACCTCGTCTTTCTATTTCTCTTCCACTCGCGTCCTCTCTCTGCGCAACGCCTCTCTTCTCTTCGTCGTCGTCGTCGTCGGCTCTCTTGCTCGCGCGCTGTGCATGGTCGTCTCTCAGAAGAGCACTCAGAATCTCCTCTTGACACGAGAGTACTTCCGACTCTTCCCCTCTTTCGTTCCATCCACCTCTAGGTGGCTCTTCTAAACCTTCGCGCCCCTCAGCCTGTTCCTCTCATCCTCTTCTCGCGCCCTCCAAAGCCCTTCTTGCCCTCTTTCTCTTGCCCTTCCTCCCGTCCTTCTCCACTTCCGTCCGTTTCCTCTTTCCACTTGCCGCGTTTCTCTCTTTCCGTCCTTCCATCCTCCCTTCCTCACTCTATTTCTTCCCAGCGTTCCACTCATTCCACTCACAGCCGAGTAGTTGCCGTGCTCGCGCAATATCTCCAGCTACACTCTCGCCTAACTATGTTACCGCGGGCCGAGTATAACCTCCGGCCAGTTGTTCCAAGTTGTTTCGCGTTTTCCAAGCGTTGTCGGCCCGCCGCGCCGTAATGAAATACCGTCCGATCTCAGCTACCGAGAGTCCGCCACCCCATGACGTTCTTCCTCGCTCCTGCCATGATTCCTTCACTGGAACAAATCTTCGATTTCTCCCGGTTACCATTTGAAAATTGCGAGCCATCATCGTTGCGAATATGTACCGTAACGACGTCTTCGTTTAATTTCCGGGCTCGTTCGAAGCTCGATCGAGGTTCTTTTTTTCTTTTTTCGTCCTGGTACTTGCTCGGCCGATGGAAGTCGACCGGAAACGGTGCAGGCTTAATGGCTCGAGTTAGTTTGCCTGTCAGCCGTGACAATGGAGGATGGTCTTTTGGATTGCAGGTTTTCTGACCGAGCAAATGGAGAGGAACGAAGGGAATTTTGTTTGCTGTTCGATTCGATTCGTTTCTGCTTATTTTTCAGATGTACTCTTTAGTTCTTGTTGGAAAAGAGTGGTATTTGAGAGCGTAATATTGGAACAAATAGCAGATAAATTCTTATGTTCCATCGATGGATGACTACGAGCTACATATTTACGTTGGTACAAAAATTGAACAATTCTTTCGAAACTATAAATTGCAAGGTAATAGATCATACGTTTGAGACGGAGAAGTTAAATAATTTTATCGGAACCATGAATTAGAGAATATTATTAAAGCATATATTTAATTTGATGATAACTTCGTCTTGAAGAACGCATCGCAAAATCATAGTTTTCATTTCTCAATTTCGATCTTCACAATTTTACAACAAAATATTGAAAAATGTTAAACGAAAGTTTATCTGTGTTTCGAAGGAAAGCGCTATGTACCTTACTCTTTTGAAAAAGAAAGAAGAGAACGCATATCCCGCGAGAGAATAAAAATCTAGAAAATCATTTCAGCGTAACACGATCATACACGGGAAACAATGTTGTCGCCGTAGGAGGAAGTTCGGTTATACACGTTCATCCGTGTACATACATCCTTGTTGCTAGTATCGTCGCGATAGCATTCTTTCACTCGATACGACTCAATTCTCTGGAGGAAACTGCGGTCGCGAAACAACCGCGACATCTGAAATCACTGTCTCGATCCGCGATGCGTCTTTTTCCCCTCTCCAATATTAGAACGACGGGGAATCTCGTCGACACCCTTTTGAAATGGGAAGCATCGGAGGCAAGGAACCGTAATGGGCCACTATTTCTGTCGCGGCAACTGAAACTTCTTCCCTCCTTTCCGGAACATTGCCCCCAGCGAATTGTTTCCAGCAGGGCCGTTATCGTTTCGTCCCACCCCTCACCTCTCTGTCTCACTAGCGTCTCCCTCCCTCTACCTCCTCGTACCCTCTTGGTTGTTCAACAGAGTTGCCCGGATTCCCTCGTCGAACGACTCCTCGCCGTCGGACATAATATCTGCCTCCACCACTCATCCGATTCTTTCTCTGTCCGCTCGTTCACAAAACGATTTACCAGAACGCGAGACGAAGTAAGTCGGCAAGACTCTTTTACAGACGATTAGAAACCGGTATCGCTTGCATTACCATTTCATCGTGGATAGTTGCGCGAGTAATGGTCCCCCGGGAGATCGCTGCCCCCTCGACCGTGTACGCTTCTCGTAATTCTCCCGGATATTGTCCTCCTTTTCATCGTTAGCTCTTCCCATTTTTCTCTTTCTTTCCTTTCCCCCTCGCTTTTTCTTTCGCATTGCTCTTGTATTCTTTCAACGACATCCAAAGAGCGCAGCAGCAAGTTTGCTTTCTCGTCCTATCGGGTCGTTAAACTTATCCACCACTTGCTCTCCTCGTTCAATCGATTCTTTGTATTTCGATAGCGGTTCCACACCGGTCATCCACGATGAATTACGTAAACGTAATCGTCGCGTAATTCGCGAAGACAATGGCGCCCGGAAGCGATCGGATCTCCGCGCAAATTGAATTCTACCAACTCGCCTACCGATCCTTATTGAAGCTGTTCACAGTCGCTCTAGCAACCTTTCCCTGTCTACGCTGCTCGCGTATTTCTTCCACCACTCTGATTTAGCTTTTCCACTTTTGCAACGACCGCCTGGCCTTACCTCGCCTGATATTTCCCTCGCACTCGACTTAATGATCGCGGAAAAGGTGAACGCGCGCGCACGACATCTCGACGACATCCCCGCGAAGATGCACGTGTTCTCGCGCGGCAAACGAGCACTTTGCGTTTTAGTGGGAAATTATGCGCGCTCTTCCGCGTCCGTTTACGAGCCACGGCAGGAAGTTGCGCGGCAAAGGGGCCGAGAAAGAGCTGAAACTGTTTCTGCCAGCCAGCACTGGATTGCTGGTGCACCCAAGAGAGCAGAAGAGAGCGAAAAAGAGGAAGGAAGGTATATCGGTGAGTTTCGTGCGTAAGACGAGCACGCTCGAAAATGCTCTTTCGTTTTTGTCCCTCTTGACGAAGGAAAGCTCCTGGTTGGATGTGGTTCACGGGCAGAAAATTCACGACCCTTTTCTGTTCGCGCTCCGCCACCCACGACAACTCGGTAATGGCTTCGAGGGTGGATCCTTTTGCCACGGGTTTTCCTTAATTTGCCCGGCCATAAAACACACGGCGGAGTCACCCTCACGAGGCGGATACGTTTTATCGGCGTGCAAGAACGTGCAAGTGAGCTCGCCGCTCTCTCCAGGAATTACTTTATTTGTACAAGTGGTCGCGAGCTCGCCTCCGGAAGCTTTATGGCGTCGGGTTTTTCCGTTCGCCGTCCCTGCCCTCGAGAACCGTATCCACTTGGGGGTTACGCCGGATTTCTTGTCGCCAGCGACGATACCAGGCGACCGTTTAGTGCTGCCGGCGTAACGTTAATTCGTTCTTTGACCGCGGCCCCTGTGTTTTGCACCACCGGAGTCCTGACTGTTGCTTTAGCCACTGGGCGTTATAAATTGCTCCGCTTCTGGCTCGCTACTCAGCTAGTTTCGCGGATAAATTTCTACGCTGCTATGAAGATGTATTCATTTTGAATGAATGTTTTCTTCTGGTTATAGATGATATTTTCCGCTGTGTTATTGTTCTGCAAATATTAAATCGAATTAAATAATACCAGTGAGACGTGGAAATGAAATTTCGCTGAAGAATTAGCTTCGTTTAAAAAAGGAAAGATCGTTGATCTTTGCCGATCGCAAGTATCGATTAATTATAATAAAATATATCAAAAAATTATGCAGTTTCCATTATCGTTAATTATTTTCTCTATAAATGTTATCTTGTTTCGGTTTATAGTCTGAGAAACAGAACGATATTTCAGGTTTCTATATATGGTAGTGCAATGATATATAATTCTTTTTTTTTTTTTTTTAAGTAAGTAAAGGAATTAAATTATAGCGAGTACGGTACTGATTTGGTAACTAGAAAGCGATTGCAGCAAGATGACTGCAGGAAAATAGAATAAAGCAAAAATGTTGTAAGAGTGTAATGGTAAAGTCGTATAAAAAACTAGTACCCTACGTGTTGAGATATCTTAAAGATCGAGTCGAACGATTAGATGGCCAGATAGAAACTTGGTAAAACAGGAATTGATGCCCAACAGCTTGTTTATGCGAATATAAAACTCATTGCTATTAGCTTCGTAGAAATTCAGTTAGATGCTGCAATAGAATCGTGTGAAGTAACGCCAATTACGTTGCATTACTTTAGCAATTAAAAAGTAATTATTAACGGATCACTGATCACCCATGTAGAGGTGATTTATATAGAAATCATGACGAAACTTTAATTACTATAATCATTTCGCATATACAACATTTATTACGGCACTTATATAACAGGAAAAGAACCATTTATTCGTTTTATCTCATCAAAAAGAAAGTAGCTTCTTATTAGGAATTCTGGTTTTCTAATTTATAAAGTTTCTATACCGATTATCTTTCGTCTTTTATTTTAATCTTCTTAGGATTGGTTTTCCGTTGAGTATGAGAAAAATTTCTTCTTGTCAATTTTAAGAATAGAAGCATATCTTTTTTCACGTTTCTGTATGTATGTAAATACAATGTACTAAAATTCAAAGCTAATTGTACTATAAACAAATACATTTGTTGCTCAATTATTTAATAGCTTTTAAACAGATGTTAGATTTCTATACCTGAATCGCGCTGTCTTTTTAACAAATAAAAAGTCATATAATGTTTAACAAAATCTCTAAGCAAAAGGTCGAAAAAAAATGATTATTTTCTTCTCTTTTCAAGCTTTGGAAACTTCTTAACAATAGGAAAATTCGACTGATTCGAAAGTAACTCGAAGAATGCAGCAAAACTAAATACGCTGTAACTTTTCTAGCGGCATATTTCCTGTAATGCATCTTAAAGCGCCTGTTCTCAATTTACAGTAAAAAAAAAGTCGAATAAAAAGATTGGTGCAATACAAAGGCAGCCTACAAGAATGGTTGACGTGTAGAAGAAACTGAAACGATTCGACGTGTATAGCCGTGTCGTGGAGTGGGTAACAACAGTCGAAGAATGGTATCGTTAAGGTATTTCCTACGAGACAAAGTGTACCTACGAAAAGTATAAAGAGTGGAAACGAGAAAAAGGGGAGGGAGGTTGGGGAAATCGAGCGAGGGCAAACTATGAAGCTGGCATCTCGAGGACAAAGCTTCCTCGTTCAGGATCGCCTTCGACCTGCCTCTTTCTCTCGCCCTCTTTTCTTTCATTCAACGTCCCTTCTCGGAAATCCTCGAGGAGAGGAGAGAAGAGAGAGAGAGAAAGAGAGAGAGAATCTGGCTCCTCCTTCGTCCTGGCAGCTTTTTTCTTTCATCTCGTTGCCAGCGCGGAAAAGATTCTGCCGGCATACCGCTGACTCTGTTCCGCAATAATCATGAAAAACATTGCGAAACTTCAATTTCACAGGAAATACGATGTCTTCAGCGGGCAGCCAGCGGTGTTTGAAATGTTTCAGAGAAAGGAAAGGAAGGATACAATCGCGGAACGAATGTTCACTTAAGAAACATTCTTGAGCCGGATAATTAATTTTAGAGCTTAATAAAAATATAATATAAGAAAATGTAATTTTAACTGTTGAGTTACGCTGTTGAATTACGTGAATCGAACGGTGGTTAAAGCAGCGTGATCTAATAACTTCAGTTTTAGGGATGTTTCATTATTGATCACTTTTCTGTTTTTGTAATGCGACGCTGATGTTTGACGTCGTTCGAAAACGAAATGCGAGGTTAAATATGATATCTGTGTAAATGAGTTGTTGGGTTTGACAGGAAGTTATATGGGAAGCTGCTTACTCGACACGTTCTTGATTAAATGCTTCGTGACGCTGTTCGCTGCGTTTAATATGAATTCCTCGAACAGCTTCTTCGCTAGGGAATACCGCTATGCAACGTATTTTATGCTAAAATGTTTAGTCATTTGATTATTACATTTTATGTAAGATTCGTGTTTTTACGATGTATATCAATATGTATGTATGTCAATATAAAACGTTCAACTCGACTGGTAACAATTTTCTTGAAAAATTCACGCGATTTATCACTAGACATTTTTTTCTAATATTTTTTCTATGTATACTTTTGTTGCTGTTGTACTTTAGAAACAGTCACTGAGAGATGATTCGTCATTGAATATAAAACTAATTAAAAAAATGACATTTCTTTTCAGTTGGAAATCAAAACCTTGCGAATAATTAAGCTTGTTAATGAAGTAATTTTTCATTATTCTTTTATGAATCAAAATGTCTGATCTTTCCAGTATTCAGTCTACGATTTATGTACAATATTCAAGCGTTATTAAAAATATATCGATTTTTTTATATTCTCAAATGAGTGTGTATGTTTAAAAGAAAACTTTATTCCAATCTAACAGCATCGTTTCATCTGTTGCAGGTCTTAACCCGGCGGAGGAGAGGCATGTGAGTATCAAACAATTTAACCGATAGAGAATGGTGGAATCGCGGTTTCGCCAATGGGCAATCGATAACAGTCTATTAACAACGAAAACGGTTATTCGGCTTGGCGTTCAATGTGCAAATAGCAATATCGTTGCACACGATGTCGGGATTCTCTTCGACCCGCCGCGAACACGACGAATTTCGACGCCGACTGAAACGATAATCCCATTGAGAAAGCGATGAACTCCTCCTCGCGACAGATTTCGCTTTGCGAGATGCAACATGCCGCGTAAATACAAGTAACACGTGCACCGATAGCGTTTAATCGCCGACCACTATACCGCTACTACGATTCCCGCGCCGTGTTTTCCGCTTAAACGGCGCGACTGCATCCACGCGATACACTAAATCGCGTTCCCAAACTTTTTCTACGTTTCTGAAAATTTAGAATATTTCTGAAAATTCGGAGTACCAAAGCTTCTGTTTTAAACAGGAAATTACTTATGAGATTTTTCAACTTTTAGGTGGATATATGCTCAACTCTGTAAATAGAAATGTAGACACAAATGACACTTAGGTAGAAAGATTATCTTTTAACATGTACTGTGTTATTTGGGATTTTTAAAGCTATCTTCTTGTAATGAATCACTTAATGGCAATAAGTGTTCTGGTTTTTTATATATTGAATATTATGTAAATCGAGGATTTCAGAAGAAGTGGAGTTGATTAGTTTGGTTTTAGAGAGGGTCGTATTATATTATATTATTGATGTTATTGAATTTGTTTAATTTTATAAATAGAAATATAGAATTACATTCGAATTTAACGTTATTTTTAGTCGCCTGTCTGTTAGATTAACCTCATAGGATAATTAGAAAACGTTATTGTTGATCTTAGAAAGTTATTTTCGCTCGTGTTATTGTAGATTTTCCATTGTACGTTGAAATGAAAATTAAACGAGCTTATGAAACTCTCAGGAAACGTGAGTTTGGAGGAACGTTTTTAAAACGTTGCTCTCAATTATTTAACGATACATTGACTAAATGGGAGTGGATGAAACTTTCCAACAAAAGAATAGTACAATTTTTCTACAAACACAATACGAAACTTTAACAAAAATCGAATTCACAATTACGTATTTTAGAAGTCGTATTATATGAATAACATCCGGTCCAATTAATTTTATTTATTCGACTCTGAACGAAAAACTGTATGATAACTTTTTCCCAAATCAACCGCACGTTTACCATTAACCGATACAACTTCTAATTCATGACCAATTTACTCGGTGCAGCCAGCACACAAATCGCGCGCAGCCAAACAAACTCGTTCGATTTCCACCGAATGCTACCATTTCCTCCCCCTTCTGTCTCCCCGCAGTTCGTTAAAACAAACGAATCTATGAATTTATTTTCACGCGAGAATTCGGTTCCGAGGGAATCTGGGAATTAAACAGATTCGCAATTACAATCTGCGAATGGACGTCGCTCGAATCGAATTTCGAGAGGGCGAGAGCCGGTATCGGTTCGTTTTTCCCTCGTTTTCTTGATCCGACAGAAACGGATACGGTGCTCGTAAAATCCGACCGTTTGCCGGGTTTTATGGGTCGCGTGTCGTGTTCCGTAAAAGATCTCGTACAATTGTTAGGTTACTTCCACACGGCGATACGCATACGTCATGGCACAAAAATACCTGAACACCCTTATTATCATTATATATTTTATATTATTATTATCCGGACAGATAAATTTTAATTAATTGCTTAGAAATTAACTGACTTGTCATATATCGATACAGTTGATGGTTTTATTACTGCTTAATTTAATCATAAGTAAGTTTGGAGAAACCCTTCTCATTTGATACATATTTTGCAGACTCAGATTTTGACATCATCTGTGTTTTGTTCTAAATTTTGTTGGAAAATTATCCAACTTGTTATCGCTCTCACAAATGCCAATATTGCAATGTATATGCATTAGACAATTTAAAACCGATTTTGTCGCGTCATACTAACAAGGCAACAAATAAAATCGTAGAAATTTACTTTATTATTCCATTTGTGTGATAAATACAGTATTACTTAGTCTGTTCGATTCTCTCTCATAGTCAGCCTGTTTTGTGGTTTCATTTAAAAAGGATTAAGAAAACTATCGACACTCGGCCACCTTGTTAAATGGATGCGCTATCGTATGACTATTTTTCTCCATTTTACTGCTGGATAACGGATACACGTATTTCCGTGTGAAAGCAGCCTTATACTCGACTATATACACACCGCGAATGGGGATTTTGGAATTGGTAGGACGAGCGGAAGTAGCGGGTTCTCGCAGGGAGAAGAACGACTCGGACCGCGTCGAATTTCATCTCGTAAAAGAAATTAAAGCGACGCTGCTGGTGTGTGGTTC
This sequence comes from Bombus affinis, assembly GCF_024516045.1. Classification (NCBI taxonomy): domain Eukaryota; kingdom Metazoa; phylum Arthropoda; class Insecta; order Hymenoptera; family Apidae; genus Bombus; species Bombus affinis. Next base: position 4,362,829 of record NC_066347.1, on the reverse strand, counting down.
GCGTAGCACGCAGCTGAAAGAGAATACCACAGAGGAACAAATAAAATCAGCTGGCTACGAAACTAAAAGAAGAAACTGGCGGTCGAACGATAGAGAGGGAAAAGAGAGCGCGAAAGTGAACAGGAGAAAGAGAACAAACGGGGTAAAAGGGGGATGACGAAGAGGGTTTGAGGGGCACAGAGTGAATAAAAGGGGAGAAAGAGCGCGCGAAGAAGAAAGAGAAGGTTACGAATCAGCCCGGTGGAAGAGGAGGAAACCTGAAATGGACGTAAAAGCCTGAACACCGGAACACAGGGCCGTAAAAAGCTCGTCGTCAAATGCACCCCGTTCTTCTCTACCGTTATACACTCTGCTTCTCCCTTTCCCACTTTTCCTGTACTTCCATCCTTCTTTTCTCTTCCACGCACGCCCTTTACCCCACCTTTGATAGTATAAAGCGACTGCTGGGCGCGGCGCGCGTTTATTAAAAGCGCTCTGGGCTGGCAAAAAAGACTCGAGAGACCGCTCGGAGGGGTCACCGTGTTCCCGCGTTCCGCTTCCGATCTCTCTCGAATCGGATCACTGAAGGATCGCTCGACGATCGATCATGGTCAAGATGTTCTTGACATTCGGATAGAACGATTTTGGGAAACTGTGAATCTATTTCGGGCTAGGCTTTGCTAGCTAGCGGTAGATGGATCGTGATTTGGGGTTCGCTATGGTAGAAACATTAATAGGTGGAGGATTTTGGTCGTTTCGATCGAGGTGTGCCGTGTCGATGATCTTCTGATAGCGAACGTGACAAGAATATAAATAACATATTTACTAAACTTAAATTCAGAGATGAGGAACTTATTACAAAGAAAAGACTTAGAGGTAAAAGCAAGCACGTCAGTATTTTAACATTGTTATCCGATTTGAGGTTGAAGAATCGAATTAAAGAATGTATTTGTAATTGTTATGAGTTTAATTTCGACTCATTTTTTACTTTATCCTAATCTCTACAAAACTGTGACGATCTTAATTTTTACGCTTTACGCTTCTTCAATTTATACCGGTGGTATTTTCGAACATCCAGTGATTTCTGTATATAACGCTGTATATAAACAAATGTATTCTTCCCTTGTTGTGTTACTCTATATCCTCTTACTTTTAGAAGAACTATGTTTTAGTTATCGACAGTCCTTGAATTAATCGCTAGAAGGCCATCGTGCTCACATAAGAACCACGTTTAGTAAACGTGTGAGTCGATCAATGAGGATCATTAATTAAAACATCCAAGCGTTTTATATAACTTTCTTCTCCTTTTTCTCTTTGATGTTCGCGAACGACAGAAAAACATGGTCACGCGAGTCCAATCCGCGCTACATTATTCGGTCAGCGAGTGATTTTCAACGTAATTATCTTTTCGGCGTGGCTCTTTTCCGCGACCGTCATTACGAGCCGTGTTTTAACAGCGTACACACCCAGCATAACTTGCGCAATTTGCCGGCGTTGCCCGTGGCCCCCGGCCCGCGGCCGGACCGATAATTAGCGTCCGTTTAATATGCACAATTATTACGGATTGATAATCGGGGCTGCGCATCCATTACACCGGCATTGAGATAGATGGTAATAGGTTTCCATCGGTATTAACTCTCTCTCCCTTCGTGTTTCCCGCTTGTTTCTGCTCCCCCTCTCGTACCATTCAGTTCTCTCTCTCTCTCTCTCTCTCTCTCTTGCCCCTTCGTGTTTCTCGCTTGTTTCTGTTCACCCTCTCATACCCTCTCCTCGTTGCTCTCTCCGGGACGAGCGCGCTCGTACGTAATCTCGCCGCGCTTTCATAATGTGTACGGACCGGCTAGCGATGGGAATAATTCGATTATCGTTTGGAAATTTTCAATCGACGGCCGTCCAATCCTGGTAAATCGTCTGCTCGAGGAAACCATTGAAAAATCCTGAATTATGCTGGATTTTGTTTATTATCGGAATTTTGTTGGAATTTAATAGAAAGCGAATATAATATCTCAGTTGCTTTCAACGAGTTTAAACATCGACACGATTATTTGGCGCTATTAAAAAAGATATCAGAGAGATTAAAATACTGAAAATACGACCGCGAATAAATTTTATTCTTTACAACTTTAGACCGTGCTACCTCTATTAAATTTTTCAAAGGATTCTTCCGCTAAAGTTCTTTACTGTTCTAAAAGGAAGAACGAGAATTTTTGAAATACCCGTATCTTTTAAAAAGTATTAACAAAAGAGCCTTTTATAAAAATTAAAAATTCTACGAACCGTTTTCGTTAAACCTGTTTTATCCATTTCTGTCGTATTTCGAACCCAACCACCGTTTCATAAAAAACAAGTTTATTTATCGAAAGCACCAAAGTCCTGATTAATCCAAACTTAAATAATCCCGATTATTCACGAGCAGATCGTTCCCATCACTACCCTTCCTCCATCTCTCTCCGCCCCTTTCATCGTTCTCGTTCACACGTCTCTATCGCTCTCTCCACCCTCTATCAACCTTTCCCGCTTCCTCCTGGTAATCCTCTTTCGCTACCTGTCCCCATCCCTCCAACTGCCAGCCTCCCCAACCCGTTTCCCTTTCACGCTCTCTCCCTTCCATCGAACTGGTATTTATCTCCGTTGCACACCCCGCCCGGCAGCCTTACAGGATCCCGTACAACCACCAGCCGGAGGGCTATGAAATTGAAATATGAATGCTAATGGGGTGGTTGGCTCGTGTCGCGTCGTATAATGTTACTGATTGCTAGTACGTCGGTCCTTTTACCCTTCCCGCTATCCCCCTGCAGCTCTTCACCGCCACGAACCTCGCCGTTTCACTGTTGCTCCGTTGCTTTCCATGCTGGGAACAGAATACGTGACGCGTGCTCCGCGTCTTGCTCGCTTGCGTGTCGCGTAATTGGAACTCCAAATAATGGTAGTTTTCGACCTGGTTCGTCGTGGTCGGGATCAAATGTGCATAGGAGAGCGCAAATGCGAAACAGAGAGAAAGAGGAAAATGGAAGAGACAGATGGTGGTGGTTGTTTGGTTTTCTACGTTTCAGAAGACTGGCAGGAGAATTCAGTCGTATTGCAGGGTGAGAGAGAAAGAGAGAAAGTGAGAGGGGGATAAAGAGAGGGGAGAAACTGCACAGAAATTTATATTTGTTTGTTTATCCACGTTGAATTCCACGGTTCCGCGCGCGAGCAAACGTTTACTCTCGAGCGTAGACGCGAGCGACGAGCTGGCTGGATTACGAGCAACGCCGGGCGCAATTTAAAATTAACCCCGGGGAACCAGGCAACGTCGAGAGCAAGATGCTCTCCGCTGGATCGGTGCGCAAACACGCGAGAATGCGGCGCGGAAGAGCGTTTTAAAAACGCTCGATGCACGGGTCCTGGTTTCGGTCGAGGGCGTGTCGCCGTGTTTGTACGTCGTGTGTACACCGGCCTCGAAACGAAATTAACGAAACAAAAATTTATACCATCGTGTATTTTGTTTCGCTTGGTAAGAGCTTTTTGTGTTTCGATGAAATAATATCGAATATCGCAGCAGGATTTAGATATTTCCTGTAGTAGGTTGTGAACGCATATCGAGATATAAAGTTGATGTAGAAATTCATTTTTATTGGCTACACAAAACTCTTGTGATGATATTCCAATAATTAAATTGTTACGATTTTTTATTTTTTTTTATCAACTTATTATTTAAGTACTTGGCAAATGCGTCCTAAACAATTTATAATATTCTACGAATTGTATCGTTTTGAAATTCATCGTTACGTATAAGATTTTTATTGTTAGGTACCAATTTGAAAGAACGGTTAACGTGTTTAAATAACAGAAAAATAACTTCTTATTTAATCATCACATATTTGCTGGATACGTATTATCAAAACATATAGAACAAAAATTAATTATAAAGTAAAATTAATAACAGCGAGAATACAGAATACAGACTACATACGACGAATTAAAAAAGCAATATAGAACAATTAATTTCAAGAAATATGTCGGAAAAAGAGCATATATATATCGTTTGTACAATCGAGCAATGCAATTCGATCGTTCTAAAACTTGAAAAAAAGAAAGGAAACAAAAAGAGCGGCAGTCTACGTTTCAAAAGAAAGCCAAATCTACTTGCGGAGTCTTTTCCTCTTTCCCTTTGTATATCTGACATACCTGAAAATAAAATCCGTCTAACCTACACCTCTGTACACAGTATCACCCACTCGACTAGCGTAAAAAGAAGAAAACTGTCTTGTTTTCCACGGTTCCACTTTGCCGTATCGGTTCGGATTTATACCTGCTCGCGTGCCATACGATAAAACTTCCATCCCTCTTGACAACTCGTTATCCGACTGTATTTTCGTGCTCTTCTCGCCGTCAGGGAGCCCCTTTTTGTCGCGCTTTGCCTCGCCACTTACCCTTTGCAATCCGATCCCGACGACCGGTATGAATCGACCGAGTGGCGCAAGGTTTCACGGAACCGAGTCGAGCGAAATCGTCGGGGAAGGAAATAAGGAAAAGCTGGGAAAGAGACCAGAGAGGATAATAGAGAAAGAAGGGAAGAAAGAAGGAGAAAACTCTCGTATATCGAATCGAAAACTGACAACGAACGGAAGAGAATGTGAGTCGTTATTATTCGTGCACCGGTAAGCTCTGTCTTCCCGTTCCCGGAAGAAGCTTTTCTCCTCTTGCTCCGACCCTCTGCCACCCCTGACACGCTACTATTCTCCACAGACGGCGTTCCTTCTCGGGATTCCTCTCGCAATCCGGAAAAATATTTCTCCACGCGGAGCTCCTCGGAAGCGTACGCGATCCGAGAAACGTCTGGGTTGAGTTGAAATAAAAAGAAATGGAAATACCAGGCAAGGGGAGAGTTAAAGAAAGAACAGGGAGGAAAGCGTGGAACGTCTGCTGCTTTTCCTCTGAATCTCGCTTGGCCAGGCTCGGTCGAGGTGTTGACTCATAAGCAATTCATGAAACACCGAGAGGCGACTGTTCTCGCTGCTTGCGCGAGCAAAAACGAGGGTAAAGAGAGGCGAGAGGGAGAAAAAAGCTGAAACGCCTCTGGAATATTTATTTATCGCCGTCACGACGCCGTGGTATAGGCGGCTTTTTTTTTATTTTACAAACTGGTGGGAGAGAGCGTTCACAGGCTGCTGCTGTGAGAGCCGAGCGAGAAAAGGGTACACACGGGGGTGGAAAAAGGAGAGGAATCGGATCGCTCGAGTTGCACAAGCACGAACTTAATTGAATTTCACGATACTTACGGCCGATCCGAATAGCTCGCGGCAAATTGTCGCGAAAGCGAGTGGCCCTCGATGCCAATGAGAAAAGTGCTCGAGAAACGGCGCCGCATTAATTCGTTCGCGGAACGAGAACGAGCTGACAGCGAGACGGCGAATATCCTCGAGAAGGGCGCGACCGGTCAACGAGTTTCGCGCCGATCAAAGGCTCGTTCAGCCTCGTCCGACGATTTCTTTTTCTCCCTCGTCGCGTTTTGTCGTTCAACGACGCTCGTTTCACAGACAGAGCTGTGGATATCGGGACCCAATAATTTCAGATCGTGCCCGTTCTTTCTCACGCCACCCATGAGCACGGAGTTTTCAGCGTTAATTAGCGGAACAACGCAGGTGAAAGCGAAGGCAGAGGCGAAATGAAGCAATTGCCAGGTTTAAAAGATCGTTCTCTATTATGCTCGTCGAACAAACGCGACTGCAATTATCGATTTCCCGTTTCGAGAAGCCTCCAATGGAATGCGAGAATGCCGGTCGGAGAGGCTTAAGAACATTCTTTTGCCCGAGAATATTCCCAGTCTTCGCTTGTAAGCTTCGAAAAGTCAGGCCCGATAGAGACCTTGGCATATCGATTGTTCTTCATCCTTGATTCCCAGTGTTTTCTTCCATATAATCATTTTTCCTGCAGTTCGTTTGCTGTTTGGTCATGCACGATTTTTCCAACTCTTCTTTCTCTCTGGGAGTTTGCTACTCACACTCTGTTGACGCTGGCCTTCTCTCCTTCCTCCCGCTGTGATCTTTTTTTTTTTTTTTAATCCCATCACAGAGTCGAGCGCACACCAACGAGCCTGTCGCCCGGAGGTCGGTAAATTAAATCTCGAATAAAGTGCAAATAAACGAGCGAGGGGGGAGCGAGAGGCGGGATGAAAAAGGAAAAGAGAGGAAAAGGACGGAGAGGGTGGTTACCTAGCCGGTGTCTCTCGCTACCTGGTGGCTGGTGGTCAAAAGTGCGGTGCAAAAAAAGCGGCGGAGCGAGGATGAAAAAACGTCGCCGTGCAAGGATGGTGGGGATATGACGGATAAAAGAGCGAACTGACGCGAGAGTGTAATTTATTTTAATTAGAGTGGCTGCATTATGTAAGCGGACGAAGCGCCGATGAAAGGGTTTGAAAGGGTCGAGAGATCCTGACACCGAGTCCCAACATTGCCTGCAACCACCGCTCTCCCTACCCTCTGCTCCGGCAATCTTTGCCTTCGATCCCCGGAACGGACTAATTCACTCCTGGTCCAGGGTCGTTCCTGATTGAACGTTTGGAAAGGCAGTCGACGAGATCCGAGGGGTGCCGCGTCACACGAGAGTTTCGTTCGGCTACCGGGAGCACGACTCGTTTACCGATTACTTTTCTGCTCAATAGAAAAAGCGGAGAAAGTGGAGAAAAAGCGGAGAAAGTGGAGAAAAAGCGTGTCTATTTGAAAATGAGAAAAGTTTCTTCCGTTTCCCTTTTACATTTTTACGAGCAATTTGCCAAGATGAGAATTTTTCGAAGACAGGTTTAAATCTTAAGAGGGATCAATCGACTAGCGTACGTAAATACTACTTACAATTACACGAGACGAAAATTGGGAAAATCAAGACACGGAAAAATTTAGCGGGTAAACGCGAGAAAGAGAAGAGAAGTTCAAAGAGAGAAAGGTGTCCACGTGTGTATCGATGCGGAAGAACGGAAATGGTTCTAGGGAAGCTAGCACGAGGCTGAGAAGACCATGCTCATCCCCAGAAACATCGAGGAGATTGTTCGTCCTCTCCGCTGACAGGGTAGAGAACTACCGATCCCAGCTGCCTTACCGACACCTCTGATCTCGTTAGGGACGCATTAATTAATTTACAAGATGGCGGCGGTAGCAACGATGACGACGACAGTATAAGAGAGGCAACAGCCACTGTGTAAAGTCGAGATAGGAGGGTTAGAGGTAGTAGTAGCACGGCACGTTTTAATTACTAATTGAAACGTTCTCCTACCAACGGTGGTCCCCTCATCCTTCGTCCCCCATAACCTCCCAAGGCCCGTGCTTCCTGCCGCGCTTCAATCCCATAATTCTGCTTCCTTTCCGCCACTACCATCGTCGACGCCGTCGTTGCCCCATCCACCATCTCCATCACTGCTACTATCGCTCCTTTTACTTTTCCGCGTTCCATCCCTTCGTCGATTCTACCTCACGGCTCTGTCTTAATATCCGTCTCCGTCGGGGGTACTTAATATTTTTAAATACTTTGCAGTACACCCTCCTCCGTCTGTCTTTTGTCCTTTTTCCTTCCGTCCCGTCCCCTTCGTTATATCGTCCCTCGGAGAACGACGGTTTCTCGATCCCCTCGTTCTCGCGGCCGACGCACCACGCCGGAATTTATGAGAAGCTAAATCCGTAGCTGCCGCGAATTAATTAATTAAAAACATCACGCTACCTTAATGACATTCTCCCGCCTCCTATCTCCATCCCCGTCCTCCACCTCTTCAACGTCTTCCCGCCCATCCTTCTCTTCGATCTTTGCTCGCGCCACCCTCTGTTCGCTCGCCGCTAAATTCGCTATTCACGCTGATCACGCCGTCGTCGTCTGGTTTTGCACCAACATTTGTTATGGAAATCAATGTAATACCACCACCTACGAGGGGAACGTGCAGTCAGCCGCTAATGGCCACTTTTCTCGTTAACCCGAAGAAACAGAAGTAACAGCGGCTTTCTGTTTTTACGAGACACTTGAGAAGATTGTTTATACGGAGATAAAAATCCCTTAAAGACTCTCTCCTGTTCGACCGTTCGCCGCCTCTTTTCCAGTACACCACGTGGTGTTCTCGAATCCGTAACGAAATATACACCGGGCTTAACCTCTTGCTCTGCAATTTAAGTTCCGATAGCGTGTGCCATAAACAACAAGGTCGATCACACGTCGAGCCATTTCACGGTTTGCCTGAGCGTTCAAAGTTGTGCAGATTGCACATGTCTTTTGATATAGAAATGCATGTGTAAGGTACAACTAATTTTATTTTGCAAGATGTTTTTATTATTTGCAAGCGAATAATAAATCAATGACATCGACGTACCACGTCTCTCACAGGATATTGTAGGTTAAGGGGATCGGATAAGCATAAATCGAAAGGATCGACTTAATTTAATCTTACTTGTTTTTAATTTATTTCCAAAGATGTCTGTTTTAGACATTTTTATGTAATAATATTTCGGTTATAATGTGACTTTTTTAAATTCATTTCTACGAAATAATCTTGCGTTTATTTTCTAAATAATTTTAAGCAGATTTTGTAATAGAAGATAATGATAAAGAAAGACGATATGAATTTTCGATTCCACTTTCATTCTCATGATTTATTATGAAGCATACGCCTGTTTTCTCAAGGGGCTCGTAACTTTATCATTTTAATTAAGTATCAACGCGAGTTACTAAACATCTTACTAAACGCTATCGAATTCTCCATCAGTTTCAAAGCCCGTACAATAATTCATGAAGAAATATACGCGTTAATTAAAAACAGCTAAATGTACGTCACACGAATTACGTACAGTTCCAGGACCTAACATCAAATAAAAAAAGAAACAGCGCGAGAAAGATACAAACCACATTTTTGGAACCCGTTTTCAGAACGTTAAAAAAATATTCAATAAATTGATTGAGAAAAGATTTTAAATGAAATGTTGTCATAACGTAATCCCAAAATAAGTTAGAAGCAAACATCAAGACGAGAAAACACCTTCGGTAATAATTCAACCATTAAAAAAAACACCTATCTAAAATCTCCAAAAAGACTATCGTTATATCACTGATATAAAGTGAAAAGAAGAGACCATTAAAAGAAAGCAGTCGATTTAACAAGAAATCAAACAACACGAAGCCTCGCGTAGATCGAGCGATACTAACAATAAGCTGAACGAAACGTCAGTGCGAAACGACCGCGATAATGTTTCGATGAGGGGAAAGTGAACCGGAAACAATAGCAGTAATAATAGAATTCAAATTGATTCAGCGTGGCGAGAAAAGGGTATCTTCGAAGCGGCTGGAAAGGAGAGAAGGGGCTCAGCGGCTTGTCTGCGATCGTCCATAGTGTAGAGGCGCGGCCGAGGGCAATTTCAACAGTGCCGCGACAGCGAATCGCTTCGTTTCGCTCTTTTACGATCGATTCGTTCGGCCCGCGGTTCGTTCCGCTTTGTGCGCGCCGATATTTACGCGCAAACCATTCATCGTGCGCAGACGCGAGGCGGGCGCGCGCGGTTAATTTAATTCCAAAGCAAGAAACACTCTCTCTTTTCTCTCTCTCTCCCTCCTCTCTTTGTTCGTATCGTCTGTTGGCGCGAAAGCTTGGAAACCGCGCGATCGCCGCGGGCGGCGTGAATAATCCGCGCGATTCGTCTCGCGTCTCGCAACGATCGCGTTTCGAGGGCTCGCGGAACTCTGTCGAACAACTGGAACGCGATTTGCAGTCGCGTCGAGACACCGTGTCCGAGACGATTTTCAAATAAATGCTCTCGAAAGTCGGTTTCCAGGTGGCCCGCAATCGGTGACTACACGTGCGTAGAAATTGCTTTACTTTGGCTAATGGAACAGCTTCGTTGTGTTTGTCTTCAGGAATGGTTATTTGGATGAGAAGACGAGGTTCTTGAAGCTCGATGTTGATTTGTTTCGTGCAAGTATGCTATGTACGTATGCACATCGCTTTTAATGAGAATATATCAATTGTGGGGGGATTAAATAATTTTTCATGAAAATTAAATACTTAGAACGTCTACACGTAAATCGCTCGGATTTATATGATACACAGATTATATAGTATATATTAATGTTTTTAAATAAACATCTTCGTGTATTTTTTTATTATTCCAAATTTGGTACATTAATTTCATACTTTGTAAGTGATGTCGTTTCAGACAATTGATCTCGTTCACACGCAATTGCATAAAAATTTACGTCTAATGTTTCTAAATCTTTACCTTTAACACAAGAACTATCAAATCAGTTAAAATGACTGGTGTCAAATGTTTCGTGTTTGCAATTACTAAAAACATGTAAGCCCTTATGGTACTATTCATTTATTAATTTCATTAATCATAGCGCAATTTTTTTAACCCATTATCAATTCCAAAGTGTGTATCTACTCTCATTCAACCTACACAATCTCTATTCCCAAAACATTCAACTTGCAAATATATTGAAAACGGAGGAGACGTTAAAAATCTCGTTAAAACTACTCATATTTAAAACAGCAACAATTTCGCTTCCTTTTTCAATCTGTCCGTTATCGACCGAAGGTAAAGGGAAAGGGAGAAGACGGTTCACTTTGAAAACGAGGATTCCAGCTCCAAAAGTTGAGGAACATCGATTTGGTGAAAATTAATTTTTCCCGTTGCCAACGAGTTAAGGGATAGCGAGCTCTCGAGCCGGATGGCAGGCTATCAAGTCTCGAGGGCGGCGTGGTTAACGCACATATACGCACGCACACGCGTCCGCCAATGTGGCAGCCCCTCTTTTACGACTCGCGGCACGTTTAACGGCCGACTAAGCTTTTTAATAATTCGCCGACCGGTAATTAGTTCGTAATTTAATGAGGCGGCCGTAAAACTCCGCCTAGGGCCACCCGAGCTCTCCGACCGCCCCGTAATTACGTCTCCGTATATATTTCACAATATAATCGTCCGGTTCTCTGGACGGGGTTCTGTTTTCTGAATCTTCTCCCCTTTCGCGACCGGAAGTGGCGGGGAGAGCGTTCCGGAACGACCGGATTGCTGAAAAGGTACATTGACAACGATGCATGCGGCAACGAGATTGACTATACCACACTGTGTTGTAGTATTTTTTAACGTTAAAACTACCATCAGCCTTTAAATATACGTTCAAATGTATTACATATAAATGAATATAATTAAAATCAACATTGTGAAAATAAATATACGACAATTCTGATTCGCCGTCTTAGTAAAAGTTAAGATTAATTTTATATATGAATAATTTTAGTAATTGGTAATTTAGAAAATCTAAAACCGGTTTCTTTCGATAGGTAGATTGGAATAACGAGATTTGTCTCAGCGACCAAAAGAAACTTGAAACATTCTACAAAGGTTAATCGATGCAAAACCAAACTATACCACGCCAAACTCCACAAAATTCCCTCATTAAATGCAGGTAGACGTTGTTCGTCGTACGAGCCGTGTCTCGATCGCTGCTATCGATACACTCGCCGTGTTACGCGACGTATGGCCCCTTGTCCACTCCGGTGCCCATATTCATCGAGCATATCGCGGTACATCGTGCTGGGAACTGGTGTAGGATCGAAAATACGGCTAGCCTATTTTCACCTCGACCATAATTCAGCTATTATCGATAGCTAACCGCGGCTATACACCAGCAACACGTGTAAGATCGAAAGTAGGCAGGATCATAGGTCTAGCTCGAGCGGTTAACAAGATTCCTACACGCAATCTCGAGGCCGTTTCAGTAAAGGGGTTAGCCGTACGTGTCCCGCAAGGGTACGGCGTTTAACAACTCGCGATAGCAGCAGATTCTCTCTCTCTCTTTCGTCTCCTTCTATCGTCCTTCCGCTGAAATATACGGCCACTATAAATCAGTGGTTCGATCGGGAACGGCCAGTCGGTTGATCGTCTTCTTTTCTTCCTCCTCTCTCTATACCATCTTTCGATTCTCTTCTCTGTCTCTTGGATATCTCTGTGTTTGACCTTCCTGCCGGTCCTACCGATGCCACGCCACCGGGACGCCCATTAACTGGCTTTTTTGCGTTGTGTAATGACCTTAAAGCGCCCACGGTTTACGAAGCCATTCGTTAAGGCCGGCGCGGCGCAACGGACCGCGCGTTGGTAATCGCGCGAGAATGCGCCTCTCCGCGGGCATTCTTGCGTACGACCTTTTTCTTCTCTACTACCTTCTTCCTCTTTTCTTCTTCTCTCCTCTATACTCCTTATTTTTTTCATTTTTCCTATATACGATCTTCGTCCTTCTTTCCTCTGTTTCTTACTTTCACGCTCTTATAGAAGTCTATCCAGCGGTTCTCTATTATCTATTTCTTTCTAGTTTCACGGTACGTCCTTGTCGCAGCCCGATCCCTAACCACTTAGACGGTTTCTCTGTCTGACTCATTCCACGCACACTCCACCGCCTCTTTCTCCTTCCGATTCTCATTCCCTGTCGTTTTTCTTGTTACAAGGAGGCCGACGCAAGGGAGCAGCAGTTGAAGAAACGGGCGAGATAATAGGGAAGAAGCCCGGCACCGAAGAGCTCGCGAAATAAAGCGACGATCGTAATCCACCACTGGCTTTTCAATTACCAGAACTGTCTCCCCATTTTCCTGCTAGTTCGTCCCCTCTCCTCGATGCTTCTGCTTGTTCGCTCTCCAAGTTCCAGCTATGTCTTTCTTCCGTCTCTGTCCTCCAAACTTCCCTATCCAACGTTTCACGCAGCGATAAAAATGTTTCCTCATCCCCTTCTTCGCTCTGTGTTCGCAGATAACGCGAAGACACTTTATGGCAAGATATTCTGTATGCTCCTTATTCCTTTGTCGTTTCTTTCGCCGTTCTTCCCTCGTTTACCATCCCGTTCCAATCTTTTTATCCTTCTTTTTCTCATTCGTTTTAGTTTCTTATTTTTCTCGTCATAAGCAATGTTTTTTATTTCGCCCTGCTCTTCACCCTCTATTTCCTGCTCCGATCGAGCAACGAGAGTACTCTGCCGGCCTCCGACACGACGTGTCCTTGAGAAATCTCGTAAAGCACCACTCAGCGTCGCTCCGAAAATCAGCGAAAATCTGGCGTTCTTCTTCCACCCTCGCACCTCGTCAACGTCTCGACGATGGAGCCCCGAGTATTCTTCGACGATATATTGCGGTCTCCTGACAATTTCCTATCCGTTTTCTCTCTCTCTCTCTCTCTTTCTCTCTCGCCGCGTACTCGAGTTCCTCGACTCGTGTGCCGGGTGACGTGGAATGTCTCGAGGAGCAAATACGTTTTAGCGATATAGGAATAGCGGCGGAATATTTATTGGAATTTGTATCTCGTTTCGAAAGCGATACGTTTGATGCGATCGATAACGATGATAATTAGATCGGATGTTTATGCGTCTATTGGAGATTTCGTTCTTGTTATTACCAGTTCGCGTATTTCAAACGTTTTGTAATTAACAGCGTTTTACGACAAAAATTCTTTCGACGGATATATCTCATTATCTTGGTCGTTTTTCGTGTACAGAACAAACACTTCCACGTTCGAAGCAACCGATTCGAAATCAATTGTTTTCGACGATCTAGTCGAAGTTATTATTATCAGTTCATATGTTTTATGCATCTTATAATTAGCAGTATCGAATCTTTTTCTTACGACAAAAATACTTTCGATAAATATATTTCATTTTCTTCGTTGCCTTTCGAACATACAACAAACGATTTCCACGTTTTCAAGACAATTTTTTCGACGATTCAATCGAAACTTATTATTATCAGTTCATATATTTCATATATTTCGTAATTGCCACTATTAAATTTGTATCTTGCGACGGAAGATACTATATTCCGGCAGATAATATATTTCATTTTCTTCGTCGTTTTTCATACACAGAATAAATATTTCCGCGTTCACCAAGTCTCCGGTTCCAAGTCAATTTTTTTAACGATCCAATCGAAACCGTATGTGCAATTCGGCAAGTACCGCGTGCCACGAGAAAGTTAGTTATCGACGAGACAAATTCAATCTGCGAAAAATATCTACCCCTCCTGCCAGTGATTATAGGCAAGCGCATATCACCGGGTTCTATCGTCGGTTAAGGTCAATTTCCGCGATCCCACGTTCTCCCATGGTCGCCTAATGGAAAAAGAAGGCAATCGTCGCGGTTTCTGTATTCAATAAAAGCGCGCGTATCTATAGAGAAATACGTGTGCTCTCTACCTGCGAAACGCTCGTATACCGCGACCGAAACAGAGGAAAACAAAACGAGAAAGACAGAGAAGATATGAAAAAAGGAATATTGGGAAAAACGGAGATAGCCCGCGGACGCGAAGGAACGGGCGCAACGAAAAACCGGAATACCGGGTCCGATTCGATGCATATTGCGTTTCGGTGGGCGTTTTCGCGATAGCGATATACCGCCGTAAAACCGTCGCTGTCGTGGTTAGAAGTAATTGGCCGCAACGGTAACGTGAATGGGAAGTATGGGAACTGAAGCCGCTTCGAGCTCGGTTCGAACGATAACGATAACAATAATATCGATCACCCGGGGACGGTTTTTGCGGACAAGGGCAAGAGGCACGAGAGGGGTTAGGCGTGCAACAGGGAGAGAGAGAGAGGAGGGTGAGTAGAGTGGGTGGTGAACTGGGGATAGGCAGAAAGCAAGAGGGAAGAGAGAAAGAGAAAGCGTGTCGAGGGTGGTGGCGAGACACTCGAAGCGCGTTGTTGCATAAAATTGTAAAGCCCCGGACTCGACGGTGGCGGCGTCGCGCCGAGATAGCTGCAAACAGAGGCAAGTTAATTTAAAAATGCAAATTCCACCGCAGGGCTGCTGGCTCCGCCGATGAGGGACGGTTAGTAGAGAGGGGGAAAAACGAAATGGGTTGGGTGACAGTGAGAGAAAGAGACGGAAAACGAGAAAAAGAGGGTACGATGTTGTGCAGTGGTCCAGCAGAGAGAAAACAGAGGAAAAAACAAGCTCGGGACTGGGAAGAGTGAACGCGCGCCACGATATTTACGTTGTACCTATAAATCATCCTGCCGTGAATTTTTGTACGATTCGCGACATCGTTCGCCGCGTGTAGCCGACAGACGGGGCGGAGAACGTTCCTGACACGGGGCGGTGTAAGATAAAGATTCTGCTAAACGATGGATCTCGAGGTAATGCGCAGTTAATTCACTTTGCGTGATTGGAGGCTGACGTTTAATATCTTTTTCAGAGTACGTTTTCTTGTTTCTAGTACATCCGGTGTATGATGAGAATCGTTTATTATACGAGAATATCGATGATTTCAATTACATTCGATTACATAGCTGGAAAATAGATTTAACGTAATAGATCGGTAAGATTGATTTAATTAAAACAGTTGTTTTGATAAAACGAACAGCTTGATAATGATTTATCGAAAAATATTTCATACAGAGATATTATTAATTTTAATCAACTGATGGAAGCGAAAATTTTAATAAAACAGGTTAATAGAATTCGTTTAATTAAAATAAAAAAGAAGTTGGTATTTCATCTTCTATATATATGTATATGTATATTGTAGAATCTTATTTGAAAATTGTTTATCTCGATAAATTTCAGAAACATCGTGGTAATCGTTAATTGTTCAACGTGAGTATATTTCCTAAATAGAACGTTGGAAAGGAGCGAACTGTTTCCAACGATTAATTACTCGCTGTAAGCGAACGTAGTTCGAGCGTACCACTGGTCAAACAGCGGCTGTCTGACTAATAAATGTTCGCAACTACTTAGGCGCATCGGGCAATTTTGAATCCTCTTAGGGAAGCACTTTTACTTGCGTCGACTTTGGGAAGCTTACGAAAATGTTTCGCAACTAATTTCAACCTTAAAAACAGCGTATATAGCGAGCAATCAACTTGATACAATTAAAAAGAAATACGTTTTTATTTTCACACTAATCATTTCCGTTCCTATCTTATTCTATCAAGTCTTTTCATAAGATTATCGTTGAGTTTATCTTTCTCTTTAAAAGTTTGATACGAGATTACAAAAGTATTCTTTCCCTCGTTTTCTATCGTCTCTTTTCTTTTATAAGCTAACTCTCCAAATTTGCAAATCGAAGAATATATGTAATTTAAAATTTGATCGAAGTTTTGTAATCAAGATTTTCACGGAACTTTGAGAATCATCGTTGAAATCTAAAAGGTAGAAATAAACCGAATTAATGTTTATCTATTTTGAAAAAAATGTATAAACTACACGCGTTGCGATCTTAAATTTTCATAGTTTGTGTCTATTAAACATAATATGCTAATTAAGAAAATAGATAAATAAAACCTAACGTAGCTTTATCAAATGATAAAAAAATAACCCATTAAAAATTGCTAATACAGAAAGACGATGTAATACTTGCTGAGAAATAAAAATCTCCAGAGTTGCACGCTCTCCTTCTCCGGAAAAACGAAGGAGCGTAACCGGTCACGTAATATTCGTCCGGCACCATATTTCTAACGGCGCAATCACAGCCTCGAAATGAAATTTCTCAAACCGCCGCCGACGCGCGATTCTTTCGCTTCAACAAAGTGGAAAACGATCGCGCGGTTCGCTTCTCATTTTCCTCCTATCAGGTGCACGATTCTCACGGTCGAAACGTTGTTGGAAAAAGGAAGAAAAGAAGTGCAGCATGAAAACGAGGAAAGGGAAGAAGAAAGAGAGAGGGGCGCACGGGTGGAAAAACAGATTCGACTCGAACGAGAAAGAGCGGAAGCGAGCATTTGGATGGAACAGCACAGGCGGAAATAAAAGTGCGCGCGTTCACTAATTGCGGCGATGATGGATGCACGCGGTGACCCAGTGACACGTGGTTGATTCCAGAAATCGGTTCCAGGTATTCCCGGCGGGGCCATTAAAAATTCCATGCATCCTCGAGTGAGGTCGCCGTCCAATGTAATCACAGGAACCGGCGAAATTACACCTGCGCGTCAACTTCTCGATGAATCTCCTTCATCCGTATTGCTCACCGTGATTTCGATAAGTAAATTAATGAACGTTCGAAGGTGAAAAATAGCTTGTATCACGACTGATCGGGTTTTCAGATGATTGAAATCTTGTATCGGGATATTTTTCGCTGGAGTTATTCTTGGTAGTTGTTCCTTAAAATATTGGACCGATGGTACTGACGAGAATATCAAAGTCAGCTTGCTGATTCTTAATGAATCAAAAATTGTTTAGCGCATAAAGTGACTACCCTTCGAATAATTTCTATTTTCGAAGTCGAAATTGAAATTTAGAGAAGATTTGATTCGTTCAGTGGCTAAATGTATATGCAATTCCGCAATTAAAATAGATACTTCGGAAATTATGTTAATGGGTACGAAAGCTTGAACTGCTCGATCATTTTATTTATTCAACTATACGATAAGAATCAATGTGATGGAACTTCCTTACTTCCTAAGGAGCTCCTAAACTTTCTCGCTAGATAAAATAAAAGCCTCACACTTCTCTCACAGATAACTACGTACTCCGCAGTTAAGGTTTCACATGCTAGATTTACCTTCGATACAACGACTCTCGATAATTCGATTCGACGATCGTGTCGTCATTCGCCAAAAAGCGTTTGATCCGCGTATACTCTTCGACGCCGATAACCACGAGTCGCTTCCCGAATCCAACGATCCTCGTTCTTGTGTCGGGTTGAGAACCTCTGGGTGCAATCTTGTACCAACTGGGGTTTGCGGGGTCTTGGGAGACGCGACTCCGGTTCGTAACCTCCTCTCTCGGGGTCCTGGCTACGACGAGGGTGGAGTGAGGAATAGGGAAACAGGCAGCGTGGGTTGGTTGAGGTGGAATACCGGTAGGGTGAGTAGTAAGGAGACTACTTGCCGAGTAGAGGGAGGGTAGAAAGGAAGGAGGAAGGAAGGAGCACAAGCGTGGGAGGATGAGGTAGTCGGTGGCTTGGGATATATCCGTAAGGTCGGGGACTGGTTCGGTGGTATGGGTGACGGTAGTTGGGTTGAGACGAGGCGCCGTGGTGAAGGAGTCGCTCACTCACTTACCACCTTCATAGCCCCGACCACCAACCCCAATACCACGCACACCACCGAACTTCCTCTTTCCCTTCCCTTGTCGACACTCGCTCTCTCTGTTTCTCTTCTAGCAACTGCCACCACATCGTCCCTGTCTCTCTGGTTGCACCTTCTCGGTGCCTGGCTCCTGGTTCTGCTGTTGGCTGCTGCTTGCCAAGTTGCCTGCCAGCAGACCAAGTCGTCCCTAACACTACAAAGTCTATATATCTACGGTGTACCCAACGGCCCTTTCCCCCACGTCTTTCCGCTTCTCACTCCTTTTCAGGCCACCCCTTTGAGAGGTACGCGGCCCCCCATATTGATCGTGGCGCGAACCCTCTTTACCGGAAAGGCTGCTGCCGCCGTACGATCCCGACGGGCTAGGTGTAAGTAAACTTACGCGAATGAAGGTTGGACTGCTGCTCCGTGTACACACGTACACTCTCGCACCGGAGAATACCGTGTATTCGGCGCGCGAGGACGGTACGTGGCAGGAGGTGAGAAATAGCAGGGAGAGAGGAAGCTTCTCTCGTGACAGAGCATCGAGTGCTTTCGGTATTTCAATGGCGAGAAGGAAAACGATGCGTTTGCACCGGAGTAGATAAGGCCGCTGAATACACCGCCGGGAATCGAACGTATTGTGCAAGGGAAAAAGTGGCTCCGGGTGAAACGTGTACACGATGTGTCTGGTAACCGAAGCCGGCATTCGCACGTCTACCTTGCGTGCTTTCGACGAAGCATAAGTAGAAAGAAAAACACGTATCAAATGTAAATAACGGAAAAGACTCAAACATCCATTGCTAGACCTGTTACACGAAACGATCGACGTACGTTCGGAACATCGTTTCACCATGTCTAGAAGGCAAAAGTGTACATAGTCGATTTTCCGAGATAGAGGCGAACCAGTTGTTCGCGAAAAAAGGCCAACAGCCACATAAAAATTCTATGACACGTCGAAACTTGGGCTACAACGATTCATACAGGGGTTCCTTTATCCGCGTGAGGACTGTTACTCCCAATTCTACGAAACTTATCTCGAGCTAACCATCTCCGTTCCGACATAAATCCAAGATCTTCGAGATTCCTCGCATTTTTATGATAATGCCTCGCCTCTCTGTATTCTTCTCGCAATATCTCTTCCGTTCTTCTTCCTTCGAGAAAGAATAGCAAGGATCGTTCTTGGAAATATCCAAGCAGTCGAAGTCTCCTTTTCTTCTCTACGCTCTGTGTGTGTATATTTTCTTCTACCGTCGATTTATCCAGGAAAAGGAACGAGCCGAGAGACATATACACAGCTCTTGTCTCTCGACGAACGCTTTCCTTTCTAGGAACGCGACAGTTGTAACCGGACCGACTCTCCTGGCTCCTGGCCGGATAAATAGTGACTGACCATTACGTGGTAACGAGGAGAGGTACGGTATCTCGTTTTGCCCTGCGAGAGTGGAAATGGATCCCACTTTAGCTGCTTTCGTTCTAGAAAAGTCGAGCGAGAAGCACATAATACGGCTCCTCTGGGGATTCCTTCCTTTGAGACGTCGTTCGAACGCGGCCGTGTGCGTGTTTTCTTGCATCTTTCCAGGGAATTCGTTCTCTTTCGCATGGCCACTCAGCCTTCGCCCCTTTTTATCGAGTGAACCGACTAGTCTCCGGCTGGAAGCTTCGTCAAGCTGAATTTTTCGATGTCACCCCGATTGTCTTCGCCGTGTGCCAGAAACACGCCTTTTATTCGTCCCGATATTATCTGAGAAACGCCGCTCGTATCTGCTTACCTGGAATTTTTTTCCCCAATTGAAATTTAAACGAATTTGCAGAATTTATATAAGGCACCAGAAGCTTCCGATCAATCTATGGACATATTGCTCGTTACTGTGCCGTGCATTCTATTTGTTTAGGTGTATTAAACATAGGTGTACGTTCCTAATTACAAAGATCTACATAGCTAATTCTATCTAACTCGATATTAATGACCTATTATCACATTGCACGGATTTAATTATTTCTTCCCACTTCAAACATTAAACGTATAACTTTGATAACATCAAAGATGCACAAAGCAGATATCAAAAACATTTTATCCTAATCGATAGTCGATTATACCGAACAAATTTAATTACTTCCTGCTACCAGTATAATATACATAATTGCAAAGGTTCGCGTAACAAATTCCAAAAACACCTCGTCCTACTCAATAATAATAACCTTTCAATAATTATCACACTGGCCAAATTTAATTATTTCTCCCCATTCCACATATTAAACGTATAACTTTATAATATCAAAGATCCACAAAGCAAATTTCATCCTACTCGACAATAATAACTTACCAATACAATTATCAGCCCGTGTAAATTTAATTATCCCCTTCCGTTGAATTTAATCATTCTCTGCATTCCCCTCGTAAAGTCAACCACAAGCGAGTCCCTTGAAGAAGAAGCAGCCATCTAGTGGCTTCCTAAATCACTGCAGAGTCGCCCTATTTCATTTCCTTTTAGGCAACGCACGAGTCCTATGGACGCGGCCGATGCTCGGAAAGGATGATACCGGGGCGTCGGGGTAATGGACCGAGCCAGAGGTGGCAGTGGATGAGAGACGAAGGGTAATTGAGAAGAGGAGATTTACTTCGGGGTCGAGAGAGGCCGCGAGAGAGGGTAGTTTACGGTGTTGCTCCGGATGGGGACAGAAAAGTTATCAGGGGAAAAAGGCTCACGGTCGCTTACGTGGATGAAGAGGGACGGTAAAGAGAGACGTCGCCGTATCGACGACAAAACTGTCGCTCGTAAAACTTCCTGTCGATAATATCTTCGACGCCTTTCGGGACCTTCGTATCTCTCGATGGTATTGGCGTCTCCGTTTCACAAAGACATTTTCGGCGCGCATTCACGCGCAACCCTCTAGACTGTTATCGTCTCTATTCTGTAGGGGAGAAATGTCGAACAGAGGGAGAAGATAGGTTTGAGAATTAATAGGCACGCAATAGTGGATCAGGGAGAAGCGTGAATTTATCTAAATCGCATTCTTTGTTCGACTTCTTATCGGTGAAGTTGGGTAGTTGAAAAATGTCACCATGAGGATTGTTTTCGTGGATACTTTAAGAAAGAAAAGAAATTTTTCTAATTTTTTTTTGAACTTCAACTAAACTGTTTTAATCGTTTAATTATTGTAATTGTTCTTGATCATTGCTTTGGTAGAAATAATTTCGTTTTGTTTGAGGAAAAAATGTAAATAATTATTTTAATGGAGAATACCGTTCAGGTGACATTATTGCTCGAAATGATGGTATTTGATAAGTGTATAATTTATCTAGAATTAAAATTGATCGTTAAAGACGATTTTGAAGCAATGGTTGTGAGTACATGTTACCTGTTAAATAATCCAATTTTCTCACGTTATCGAGTATTATTACTGTACATTGTTTTTTATTTATTGTCAATTTTACTATACTTAACTCAAACTTGTATTCATTAAGATCACCTAACATTTCAAAAACGTTGAATTAATCATATTATATTTACTACTCGATTAATCAATTAACTGCAGTTAATGTTCGTAACACGTTACAGAAGTATATCAGAAAAATCCATTCTTATCAGTATCAAAATATCTTGCAAGCACCGACGAATCCAAAATTATATTAACCAGAAATTCTAAGTAGAACAAAGAAAGGAATATGGACTTTTCACGAACCATCTACGAGACAAATAAAAATTTTTCGTCTACATTTTCACGGCTAACACCGTTTTAGCCGTGTCGATGATCTTTCTGTATTATTTTCTCTATTGCTTCTTCACGACGACGAAGCAAGAAATTGATGGAGGCAGAGGCGCGTAATTCAATTGCCTCTCGGTGCATCGACGGGCAAATATTTTATTTAATCGTGAGACAGAGGAAACGATTTAAGCTTTTCGTAATCTTTCTGCCAAAACGAAGAATGTCCGTCTGTCAAAATCTTCAACGAAATTGATGAGATTTGGAGGCGAATTGTATACAATCCTGGAATGACTTCTCGTGATAGATCTTGACGCTCGTTTTACGGCTTCCTTCACCCTGGTTGCTCTTCTCCGGGAAAGAACGTCTTCCGGCAGATGCGCGTTCCGATGGATATCTAACATGACAGCGTATCTTTTATACCGCAATATTTGCGGTCTCTGATAAACGATTGATGATATCACAGAGACGATTTGATGGATTCGATAAAAGTGTACGGGAAAATATTTACCCCTGCTGTGTTTGAGTTACAGGAATTGGTTTCAGATATTGGAGTGGCAATACAAGTTGTATTTATGATAAATCTGACGCGCGGATTAACAAAATAGTAATCTTAGAGCGATCTAAAAATTGACTGTTGGCGATGACTGTTCTTCATTTGTTAGCAAAGAAGTTCTCAATTTTATATTTAATAAATATCGCACACAAGATGTACTTGTGATATGATTAGTACAAGCCTAAACAAATTTTGAAGTACTATACTAATTAATACGTTAATTATAAAGAATTAACAAGGTACCGTTATTTCTTGTTGAGATTATTCAAAAATCACGCGGGTCGTCGAGGTCCTGACAATGGTAATCAGAGTGTCTTGAAGATTATGGCAGTATCAAAGACACGAGATTAACGATCAAAGTCATTTCAAGTTCTCAGGTGTAAACGTTATCTTCACTTGTTAATAGTAGAATAAAATTCCGTTTCATGCGTTTGTCTGGTCCTCTTAATGTATTCTTTGCTTACATTGTTCCAGAGAAGTTCGATATCGCCAGCGGAACGCGAAAAATACAGTAGGCCACGATCACCCGATCCCCAGCATCACGATCACCTGCCATTGAAGAAGATGAAAAAGGAGCAAGATAAAGACATAGGCCATGTAGGTATCTAGGATGGTTCTCCATGCTCTTTGACCAATAGTATACCTTATTAAAGCCGTACACGTTTTCCCCGATAGCAAAGCGATGGTGAAAAGAGCGACCAGGACTTAGTGGTAGACGATGCCAGCGAAGGGCCAACGAGCCCGACAGCGAATGGCGCAGCGTCTCCTAGGGAGAATGGCCTTGACAAACTCGGTCCATCTTCGGTGCCTTTGAGCAGCCAGGTTAAGAAAGAAGTGCCACCACCGTCGCCGAGGAGTGGTACCAGCAGCAACGCGAGCACACCTTCGGCTAAGAAGATGGAGGATCGAGAAAAACCCACCACACCGATCTCGAAACCTGTCACACCCACGTCTGCGGGTTTGTTATCAATTTTTTTGTTTTATTATATTATTTTTCTGATAATTTCCAAGCGTATATATAATTTGAAATGATTATGAGTATGATAATATGTAATGAGAAGATCAATGTAAAAATCTCATTCATTATGGTGTTGTAGTAATAATACTATGTTCAGGAATTCTTCTTCGTTATTGTTGTTACGATTGTCTAAAGTATTTTCGCTTTTTCTTAAAGATATGTTTTGTAACAATAAAATCGTTCGTAAGAATAATGTGTTAATCTCTTTATCGCTGGTGTTCGAACGTTTCGTTACTATTAATTTCGTTGCTTTCAAAAATTCCCAAATAATTCTGTGAGTTTCATATAAATGCGATAATTTTCGTTCTCGTTTGCATTAATTTGCTAGCATTCAGAATTTTCGTATCAATCAAGTTGATGGAAAATACTTGGCAAGTCTGACGATAAATGTATGGTCGACAGGTGGTAGCAGCTCCGGCTCCGGTGGTCTAAAACCATCGAGTTCCAGCAAACCACTGGTCTCGGCTTCGGCGGTCGGCCCTTATCCGCCACACTATCCGCCGCCACATCATCCACCCGCAGGACCTCATGTGGACGTGCTGGGTTATCCTTCGGCCCTGAATGGATATCCCGCAAGACCGCCTCTTCAGCAACTCTACGATCCTCACGGAAGCATGAGGGCACCTCTTGGACCTCTTGGTGTACCCGGTGGCAAACCGTAAGTGCTTTTCTCCGGCCTTGATGAATTTCTTCCTTCAGGACTCTAACACGTTCATTTCCACCGATAAATTTCAAAGAGAAAGTATTTACACTATTCTCTATAAGTTATGGTACGCTTGCTCAGTACACTTAAAGTACGTACAAATTCATGTTGTAATTGCAAAATGAAGTTATTAACTGTCGTATATTATTTATACATATTTTATTGTAGCTTGTTTTTAAAATTACCGATCCGTGACTTATGGATGAAAGTGTATATTTAAACTAATAATAAGAGTAAAGATTTAGTCAAAGATTTGAAAATGGATACTGACGAATGAATAATCTTGACTTAATAGACAATATTCAATCTTACCTAATCGTACAGTATTTCCTTCGTATCAACTGTGCAACCAGCGGTTATTAAATAATCACCGTACTATATTTTCTGCACACCAATTACCTACGACCTACGCAATTAGCAATTATTAAATAATCCACATCTTCTATCGATCTAACCGTCTACATGATTCATCCATCAGCGCCATTAATCATAGCTTCAATCACATATAACTAGAGAAGCAAACAGAGTCATTGAAAATCACAGAGTTCGTCCATCAAGAAAATCCCAAGTACCGCAATTACGAGGAATAACGAGCGTAAAATTCCTTTGTCTTACAGTGCGTACAGTTTCCACGTATCGAGTGAAGGCCAGATGCAGCCGGTTCCGTTCCCTCACGATGCTCTAATTGGACAAGGAATACCGCGTCATGCACGCCAGATAAATACCCTGACACACGGCGAGGTGGTGTGCGCGGTAACGATCTCGAATCCGACTAAATACGTTTACACCGGTGGCAAAGGATGCGTCAAGGTCTGGGACATCAATCAGGGCGGCAGCGGTAGCGCGAAACACGTTTCGCAGCTTGATTGCCTGCAACGAGACAACTACATCAGGTTGGTTAAACGTTACGTTCGCACAACGTCGTATTAACTTTCCACGCTGTCTGGCAAACGCGAGATTCGCCGCTGAATAAATTCTGATTAGCGTCTGCCCTTCCGCCTCTACGAACGTCATTGCGGTCTCGTTTACCGAATCGCGATATGTGTAATTTCGACCTTTCGAGAAACACGCTAGTTCAGTCACTTAGATAGTTTGAAACGACGAGACAGCATCTTATCTTGACTTTGAGCGTTAATTGCTTTGCAATTCGACGTATCGAGGATTGCTCTTAACAAATTTGCAACTGTGTTCTGTGCTAGCGATAGACATCGTTAATTAATTACATTAATTTCGATTGACGTAACGTGTGATTATTTTCATTCTTAAGCTTACTGCTTGCTACTGTATTTATTTAACGTGTTAGAAGCTAGAATTAGAAACAAAGATATAATAGAAATGTATACGAGCATGATAACTTATTCATGAAAAATTGAATTGGTAATCGTTGGGTCGTATAAATAGATGAATGTTAATATTTATTTTGCAATCTTTGCCTTCAGATAATTTCCATGATGTATATTTCAAATGTACTTAAAATATAAACACTACGTATCGCGCTGCTTTTCACCGATATTCCATTTAAACTGTATGTATGTAGCATTGTTTATTTTATACGCACAGAAACATGAACAGCTTGAACAGAAATTCGTCGGATTTCGATGACCTACATGGCGTTTAATATATTAAACAAATCAAATAATAAATATTAAATAATGATTAATAAACAGTTTAAATAATAAATATCCAATGTAAAAAATAAACAGCTTTAATTATTCCATTCCGTAAACTGATACCGCTTTCTCTTTTGACAAACAGATCAGTGAAACTACTACCAGATGGAAGGACACTCATCGTAGGTGGTGAAGCAAGCAACCTGAGCATCTGGGATCTGGCGAGTCCAACGCCAAGGATCAAAGCTGAATTGACGTCAAATGCGCCAGCGTGTTATGCTTTGGCAATTTCGCCGGATTCGAAAGTCTGCTTCAGTTGTTGCAGCGATGGTAACATCGCTGTCTGGGATATACAGAACCAGTCTTTGCTCAGACAATTCCAAGGTCACACGGATGGTGCATCCTGCATCGATATCTCCGCGGATGGTTCGAAACTCTGGACCGGAGGATTAGATAATACCGTGCGCTCGTGGGATCTTCGGGAAGGCAGACAACTTCAACAACACGATTTTACCTCGCAGATATTCTCACTTGGTTACTGTCCCACCGGCGAATGGTTGGCAGTAGGAATGGAGAATTCAAATGTTGAAGTCTTACACGCCACGAAACCGGACAAATATCAGCTACATTTACACGAGTCTTGTGTACTTTCTTTACGTTTCGCTACCTGCGGCAAGTGGTTCGTCTCAACTGGCAAGGACAATTTACTGAACGCGTGGCGTACACCATACGGTGCCTCGATATTCCAGGTAAAACTTGAAAATCCTTCTCTATTCCACTGGATGTGATACAGGGCACGTTATGATGGGGTAGTTGATTGAATTTAATTAAATTTCAATCATATATTCTGATTTTTCGAACAATAAATTTCGCACAATAAAATAAACGAAAAGTTATGACCAACGACGTTTGCAGATTTGTTGTAGATATTGATTGCTATATCAACAAACCGGAAAATGAAAAAGAATATAATATATTATGATGTATTAGAAACTTCTTCATATATCCAGAGCCTCAAGTACTTACGTATCAGTATTTTACGACCTCGTTATATCGTAGCCTGTACTATATATAAATTATGACAAATTTAAAAAGCAGACCGATAGATTTTCCTCTTTGTTGACTTAAGTCGTCTCCAATCAATTGCAGTATAATTCGCATACTGTTATTATATGCATATAATCGAGATCTAATAATAATAAAATAATTTCCAATTTCTCCTAATAATAAAATAATTTGATGTTACAGTCGAAGGAGTCCTCATCGGTGCTCAGTTGCGATATTTCTACGGACGACAAGTATATCGTGACTGGATCGGGTGATAAGAAAGCAACTGTATATGAAGTGATATATTGAACAGTTGACTGGGCGATACATTTAAAGATACTGAACATCGTCAAATGTGTTACGGTTTCATAACGTCCGTGCGTAGGGGAAACAAACTTAAAGACAAGAAAAATTGGAAGAAGCCTATTTCAAGAATTGCACGAAAAGACTAAGAAGATAAGGGTGTGCATATGTTACTCTGCAAAGTGTATTATGAGAAAAAGACAGTTCTTTTGTGAATCGACGAATGATACGTTAGCGTGTGTTATATTTGTTAAATTTGAATCACGCGCAGCGGCTTCCGTGTTATATGAGAGAGAGAGAGAAAGAGAAAGACCAGAAGAAGCTGCGAGCCGAACTGAAGTTACATTATATAGATATAAATATATATATATATATAAAGGTGGCAGAACGTTTTAGCTATTTAAGATTGTATAGTACATATGTTATAAATACGCTAAGAAAATATGATGAATGGGACTTTTATGCGTGATAATGTTCGCTCGGATGATTGTGATCCGTGTGTTCGACTTCGAGGCGAGAAGTCCCTTGTGTAATATGTTACTAATGTAATATAGAATTTTACGATAGAAAGTTCGTGCGACTGTGAGAGATGCAAAGTGAAATGTTATTGGCATTTTCACCGCGCGTGATGTCCTCGTGCTTTATTGTGGTCTATGAAAGAACGAACTGAGATGCCTGAGAAAGAAAGAAAGAACTGTACGTACGGAGCACACCGCGATCTAGGGTGTAGACCGGTCAAAGTAGGAATGTGTGTGTTGTGTCACAGAATTTTACATAAATATACCGAACACACAACAATGTAGTAGAAGCAAGAACGTTTTAATCCGAGGATAGAGAACGTAGGTCTATATCGAAATGATGTAATTTCGATCGTGCTAAGATGTGTAAAGGAAGTTGGGTTTCTTACGCGATCTTAGATATTTCCATTACAAGGAAGAGTGTGTAAAAGGAAAAAAGAGCGTATCCCCGAAATTTGTACTCATATAGAAAGTTCAGTTACGAATATTTTCGTCCTTTCGTTGCTGTTCTATATGTCGGTATTACAGCTACCACTCGTAACTATATGTTCTGCGGTAACTGTGAGAAATTGTGAAAGGCACGAAAGCAGGCTGACAGAAAAACAACAGTACGTTTGATCTCTTCACTCATTTTCTGTAGAAAACACGCGTAGAACAAACAGAAAAGTTTCAAGAGTTTCCCGTCGCACTGTAATTGGTATCGGTACCAAAAAGAAATCGCTGTATCCTTCACGGGGCACAAATTTATGATACATCGTACCTCGTTCGCATTGGATCTCAAACCGATTTTTTGTGGAAAATTATCTATTGAATCAATTTATTTACGTTTTACTATAAAGAATTTTAGTGCTATTACATGTTAAAATAAAATATGATCATTGTTCAAATAATGAATTGTATATTCTACTAATCTACTTGTGATGATCTATTTGTATTTTACTGGCTTTGAATCTCTATGATTGGATGAACTATGTACGATGTACTTTATTTATTGTACCGTTCGCGAAGGAATTATAGTTTTACACTTGCGTAAAAAAATTTAAACGTACACAATGAAGATTAAGATTCGTTAGAAGAATGAAACATGAACTTCAAAAAGGTTCTCATGAACGCGTACATTACTGCCATTACGAGGCATCAACGCTATTACTCGTATTCACGAATAGGATCATGTGGGCTACTTACGCTGTTAGACACGTTTCTTCACGAAATATTCATGCGAGAATATCTTTGTGAGTGTCGCACACGGCTATCCTACAGGTTTAATTTGTTAACGACTCGATCAACGAGAGACACACGTACATTGTGACTGATAGCGATATCAAAAGCAAAAAAAAAAAAAAAATAAAATTGCGCCACGTACACGCGGTTAACGATTTCTTCGATGCCTGTGAGAACGGCGTATAAAATTGATAGGGTACTAGGTAATTATTATTCGGATATTCAACGGTAAAAGCAGGGGATGCATAATGGAGATTTATATTTTGTTACAGGAAGACAACACACGTTTTACATTCGCTGTGATCGTCGTAGAATCGACGCTGTATACTGCCGCGAGAATAAAAAAATTAAAAAAATTAATACAAATTATACGTCGCAAAAATGAAAAAAAAGATATAGAAAAAACATAGAGAAAGTAGAAGGAAAAAGATGTATAAAAAACAGATAGATTTTCGACGAGCACAGCTCTGATGATAGACCAATAGAAACAACGATACCTCAAGAAGACTCAATAGTTAATTATCTCTTTAATGGATTAACTTGTACAGAATCGATATTCTTTTACAGTGACTAATTACGCATACCCGCATACAGTTGCATACACACATACACACAGATGCACTAGGAAGAACAGAGCGAAATCGTGATTCGATATCCGCAATTTAAAAAGAAAAACTAAACAGCTCTCTGCCCCGCGTTTCATTGGATTGTGTCTCCGTGCTCGTAATTTGCACTCCGTGTGTACGAAAGCGATGAGAAATATGCGTTTCCAGCCAGAACAAGAAAAAACAAAAGACAAGTGTTAATCCTTTCCAAGCACAGTTCATGTTGTTCCTATAGCTACGCGAAGATTGTTTCTTTCGACAATTAAATCATCTATATCTATATACATATGTGTGAAGTTTTATTATCACTGATCCCTCCATTATTCCTTTCGTAACGTCTAATTTATTTTTAAGGAAACCGATAATAAAAAAGTTAAGAAAATAACGATTTATTACTTATAAATATAAAGAAAATTTATTATTTAAATATTTCGTAATTCTATGATATATAAACTCATATAAACTCACCTGTATAAATATACAAAAATAAAGAAACTAAATCTCATGTCAGAAATTAAGTGTTTAAGACCGCTAGTATTAGCATAAAATACTAGGAAAAAGTATCCATATGATTTACCTTTTCGTTATCCACAAAAAGTTTTATAATAAAAGAAAATGGAATAAATCGTTCAGTTTGTATATGTAGTGTAAATTGATGTGCCGCTCAGAGTAAATATTATGGGGAAGAGGTTCAATAACTGCATGGATAGTACCGCCACCACGTAGGTAATTACTCGAACTGATAACTATACTAACCTACTCGAATTTAACGGAACGCATCAATATGGCCTCCGGTAGCTGGCTCGTGCGCTCGCTCGCTAATTATTTAAGTAATTTCGGGGAACGTACGAGTGTACGTTGAAATAAACACTTGTGCAAGATGAATATGTCAGTAGAGAAAAAGAAATATCCATCGGCGCTACCAACAAATTGGCCGATTAGGGAAGAAGCCTCGAGAAAAAGCCAAAATCAGTTGTCGTCTACTGGAAAAGTTGACGTTTATTATTACAGGTACGTCTTTCATTTTAGAAACTTATATCTTTACGTTACATATATGTTATATAGGAAGTGATAAATGCTTGTATCGTACGTTCATGATGTACCGATTACAATCGATGCAGGAACATTTAGTGTCGTCAATTCTAACCTCAGTAATGCATGTTTATGACACCACGAATGTTTCTTCCAGTCGCGGGGTCAGGAATGACGCATCGTTAGTGCCACCGATAAGGCAAACTGCATCTATATTCAAACAACCAGTAACCATTTACAAGACTCAGGAAGGAAAAGTGAAGGACGTCAAGCATGGAAATCAAGAAAAACCAAAACAGGTTAACATTTGTTATTTCTTTTCCTTATCTGTACATACACATCCGATAATCGTATTATAACATATCTTGCCTATATTTCTAACCTTTATATGTGTACTCGAAGGAAAAACATTTCTCAAGTTTGAAATTGTTTTGCCTCATTCATTACGTTGTTTATCAGAAGTTCGTCATTTAGTAATAATTGAATCATATTCCCTTCATATGTAAAAGTAATATTCCAAACGATTATTGTAACAAAAGTACAAAGTCATGTATGATTTAATTATTGGAATTTGATGTCCCCTGTAAATTCTTATGGTTCAATCATCAAATCATTCGTTTAGGAAGGAGCCGATAAAACTGATGGCAAATACGGCTCCCAAGATAAGCCTAAGCAGGTAACATATTGCTCAATGTACTTATGGAATCATTAATGATTATGTGATTTTTTATACCAATGAATGTACAATGTTTTACACAAAGTGTCTAAAAAATAGGCATCCATAATTATCAGCTAGTTTTTAAGCAGTTACGTATTGCATGTATCATTATAAAATCCTTTGTTATGTGAACCTTTCATAGAAATTAAATTCATAACAAACATGTGTTTAATGTAATGTATAGATTATTAAGTTCTTCACTGTTATGCGTTCTTTGATTTTTATCATTCAAAATATAATGCATTTGATTTGTTTTGTAGAGATTACGATATTTAATTGTATATTATGATTTTGCTTGCGCCATGAAGCAAATGTATCCTGCTTTCTTAATTAGATTATTCTTATGCGTGTTAAGTATTATATTATTTCATATACATTAATGTTATGGTCTTATGTAAATACTTATTATTAATTGTACATAAATAATCTTTTTGATTTTACAGTTATTTTGGGAGAAACGTTTGGAAGGTTTAAGGGCATGCGATCCAGATGGCTTCGAATTCGACGCGATGGACTTACCAAAAAGTTTGAAGCCCGTTGGTCCATATATTACAGAAGAAACGTTGCTTCAGAGTGTTGCAACTGCGTTACACGTTTCGTCTCAACCAGTCACGGGACAAACGGGTTCGAAGACAGCTTTAGAGAAGAATCCCGGGGTATTTCTTAATCCCGATCAACCCCTCGTACAGGTAGAATAGATATTTAGATACCAAATAGGGTGCTATGTATATTAAAATCACTCGTGTTACGTGTAACATACAGTTGAGCACACGACCCAACACCCTATTACGGAATGTAAATAATTATGTACTGGAGGTTTGAAAGGGTATATCGACAAAGACAATAGAGACGGTGTCAACCAAACTTTTAACGTGACTATTGTCAAAGCAAAATCGATAAATTAGTTCCTCTTTTGTTCTAGGCAGTCTCGATAGCTGACGAAGACATCAAGAGACAAGAAGACCGTGTTGCTCTTGCAAGAAAAAAGCTACAAGATGCTTTACGAGGAATTCCTATATAAGTTGTACAATTTTTTTAGCTATATTTTAATTCGCTCATCCCTAGTCCTAAGTTCGTTATAAATTATGTCATACCAGTTTTTATAATAAATGTTTTGTAAAGAAAGAAAAAAAGTAACTCAGTATTATACGATAAATACTCCGTTATAAGCTAACCGTTCTAAAATATTGTATCGTAAGAAATTCATGCATTTGTACAATACATTTGCAATGTTATTACTCTGTATACTGCAGCAGGCAGTTATTGGTAGATTTAAAGAGTTTTTCGCAATTGCAGGGAAAAAAATTTCGAAACCGCGATAAAATCATGTTGGACGATGGAAGAGGGGTTCGAGCATGTCAGCTGTTCTTTCATAAAATCCAATTTCGCTTTTCGTTACGAGCTGCTGATAATATTAACGGTTTGAGCACCGCGGTCATTTGCCATCTGCCCGGATTTTCGGTGTATATTCAGAAAATTGAGAAGGGTCGGTCACGAGAATTCAGCGATTCCTCGGATTCGACAAACTTAACGGGAAAGAAACTGCATCTGGCTTCACACGGGCCGGAAACGAGGCCGCACGAAATGATCCTTGAAGCGAGCGGTTCTGTGCGAGAAAAAGTAGAAACACGCGTGCAACCGAACCATATGCCATTTTAATATATTAGTCATTAGACGTACTTGAATTATTCAAGCACGCGACACTTCGTCCTACCTATACCAACGTCTTTTGATTTTACATCTTCACAATGAAATATTCTACAAAGAATCAGAATTTATCATCAACGGAAACAATTTTTTAACGTGTAACGCTTAATCTTCCTTAGAAGAAAATCCGACTGCCAGTTCTAAATTATGGTGTAATAAAGTTAGTACTCACCCAAAGTCGTGTATAGTCTAACGAGAGGGAGAATGGGTCAACTATGCATCGACCTTATGCGAAAGTCCCACAGAACGCGAAAGTCAGTGACATCGACGATGCAAGAACGAGCACCTTCATATACGTACACGATATCAAGGACATTCTACCGTCTAATATATTCCTAAAACATCTTTCTCAGCATCACGACAGTAACGTTGTGCCATGTAGTTTTATAGGATGTAATATGGCCGTATGGGAATGGGTGCGTGCCTCGGGGCCCGCACAAAAGAATGCTCGGGCAGGTATACCGACGTCGGTTTTCAGGTAAGCCAGGTGGTAACCTCTTTTTTCAGTCTATCTGCCTTCTCTGCCATTCTCCGAATCCCGACCTCCGTCCTCTTCTCATCATCGCTCAACAGCTGTTTCCCTGTTCGCGAAGGGTCGTTTTCCCTTATTTCTAAATGGTTAGAAAGAGAAAGAGAGCAAGAGTGGACAAAGAGAGATACGATAGACATACATGCACATGTCCTACTTTAAATCGTTATAATTCGCCGAACACGTTTGTATATCCCTGCCTAATCGGCCTTACGTGTCTCCTCTTTGGACGCGTATACTCGTGTGTGCGTGTTATACCGGTGAAGGAAGTCTGATCGAGGATGTGACCCGAATATTCAGCACACATTGTCAAGGATACGCTTGTTCCATCTGACTTTTCAGTGTTGCTGTCGAAGTGATGCGACGCTGATTATCGTGCTATAACAAGTAGTAATGTAATGTGAAGTATGTTATAAGATTTTTAGCCGATGGTATTGTACGAGAAATTAAGAATTCATTTAAGAGTTGTAGGAATTAATGGAATCTATATAGATATATTGTCGAGCACCTATAAATACGCTACAAGCATATTAGTAGTTTTTGTATGGATATTTTTAATCGCTTATCCAAGAATATTATCAGTTTGCCGTAAGAACTTTCGCGAACATTCTTAGTCTGTCTAGATTATTCTGGAGTTTACAAGGAAACGATTGCATTCTTGTGTGTCTAAAATGTGTTAAATATTCCTTATTAGAAGTTCCTTTGTGTATAAATACAAATTGTCATAGAATTATAGACATAACTTGTAACTAGAACAAAAATATGTACAAACCACTTTTGAAAATGAACCTTTCCATAAATATTCCCCAATATTTTGAAATGGATACGATTATATTTATTTACGTTGCAATGCACAGATTACAAAACTTCGCAATTCTAGCTTTTATCAAACACACGACATTGGCGTACATATTTCGTGTTATTAACGGATTAATATTGTTTATATATTGAACAGTAGAGAAAAGCAACGCAAAAATACCAGTATCGTAATAATTGGTTGACAGTTTAAGTTTATCGGTGAAAGTTAATTTTAATCATTCCATATTTGCGAAACGATAGGTTTGCATCTGTAGAAACTTGTTTGTCTCATTTTATCAAGTTCTATTTGAAGAATTAACCTACCACTCGTAAATTTCAATACGTCTTAACACAAATTAAATGTGTATTTCTGGGATAATCGTAAAAAATGGTAATGTTTCACTTTTGTGCGCCATAATCCGCAAACGTACATACAATAAAACAGATAACAAGGCGAGAACAATCGAACGTATTAAACTGTATTCGTTACATGTGGACGTAGCCGGTCCCGGATAAAACTTAATCCCTGCTTAAACGCCGTTGCGGTTGATAGAATATGCGCGTTTGCGGTTGAACGCGTCGAAGAACTTGTAATCTGAGGCAAGAAGATCCGTGTATCGTTATCGCGAGTCTCCCGCTGGAATTCGAACGAAACTATCATCAGGTGTCAGGCTTCTAAGTCAATCGAATTCCCCGAAATTAGATTTTGTTGTTTCCACGACGAGACACGTGGCAAACGTCGATTAGGAATTTGAATCTCGTAAACCTGTGCTGGTTTCTTGGTTTCCGTGTTTGTTTATAAAAAATGGGAATCAATATTTATCTTTTATTTATATTTATCTTATCTATATGAATTTTATAGAACTTTCCAAGTTCTATAAAATGCTATTTTTAAGAAAAAAAGGATAAATACAGTTTTGTAAAAACCAATTATACTTCACGTATTTTGATATTATAGTAAGGAAGATAAAGTGAAAGAAACAACATAAGTTCGGGAACCTGTCTTGTATAGTGTTATAAGGAGGAAAATTGAATTTCCGCAAACTAGCGCTCTCCGTAGGGTAAAGTACTTTAGCACGAGGTTATAAAAGACAAGAAAAGTTTTCTTTCTATTTTCATTATATTTCTGTTCTATAGACTTGTATCACACAATCGGTTCGAACATTTGTAACGTTAATAAATTACGTCGAAGTCCGGAAACATCTTCGCTCATCGCTATAAAAGGATAAACGAATGAAATAACGAAATAGAAGTAAGACTACCTATTCGTGAATCATCTACACAAAGATAGAAAAAACAAAAATCACTATTTTTAATACGACTGACATAATCTAAACCACCATGGCTAAATTCCAAGCATCATGATACCAAACAAAAATTATGAAAATTCACAATTCGATTTTCTAGCTTTCTGGTGCAATTTTAAAAACCTCTATTGTTCCGTGCACGGTGGCGAGGTTCATCGAGTGATTCTTCCGCGAGATTTCGCGTGTAACGTAATTCTCTGAAGCTTTACGGACTAAAATTGGATGGGAAGATTCTATCTGGCACGTATCGCGGATTGTATCTCTGGTTATGTCGAACCGCACTTCTATATAAATAGAAACGCTACTATGTCCTGTTATCGATCGTTTGAGCGACTGAGTTCGACCGTAGAGGGCCGTGTTGACCATACACACATCGGTCTCTACTGAAATGGTCCTTGAATGGAAGTATTCGAAAATTTCTCGAGGAGGTCGAATTAAATGCGTACGGAACAAAATTATTCGCGAACGACGGCCGGTTAAATGATAAAAGCCAGATTAACTCGAAATTACGATGGATTCATAATACGGTTTGGAAACATTCGGAAATTACGATGTTTGGAACAAAGAATTCTGTTAATCTTATCATTGCATTGCTTCGATAAATATTTTATAATGTTATTATCGCTTCAGCAATGGTAAAATGTTAGAATATACGTATGTAAAATGTACGTTATAGGCTTATTGTTACAACCGTGAAACGGTACATTTCCTTCTTTTTTTCTGAGTTTCCCCATCTCTTTTTTCCTTCCTTCTTTTTTATCTACATCGAACGTTTCGTTTTTTACAGTCGGGAGGAAACAATCAATTTCGGCGAGATCCAGCGGATAAACATCATCAGCTTGCAAGAGGCCTTTCAAAGGAGGCGTTGGTCCATCGCTCTCCACGGAAGAACAGCTGGGGGACCTTCGACTCCCAACTGCTATACGTAATCGATGTCGACTGACTTTCTCTCTCGTGGGCCCACCAGACGGGAGCAACGGATAGGAGAGAACTGGCCGCTTTACCAGCTTCGCGTTTCCAGGTATATGCTAAAAATCGTTTCATAATTATTAAGTTTACACGGCATTCACGAAATCATCGACGAAATCTAATAATAGCTACCAGGAATCAATTATCATAATGAATTACCATAAAAATTAAAAATTCCTGTATTAGATATTTCTGCTTCATCCTCGCGTTTCATCCAGCACCGGATGAACTTTCGTAACCTTCGGACAAGGGTTCTGTATTTCTTTTTACGTCATCAAGCGACAAAGCGCGCGGAACACGAGCCCCCAGCTGATCCTGATTTTCACCGACACTCGAAGTCATTAAACTTCCGTTCTCGTTCAGGACCCGGTCGATCCAGATGTACACGCACACGATCACTCTATCCCTTGTGCATACACATGTGCACGTGGAATCGTACACACGGGAAGTCTTCAAGCTCGGCCATGGTTTCCGTCTGGCCCATTGTTCGTCGTTTCGTTTCGAGCCCAGAAAAAAGTCGCTCAGATCGAAATCTATTGAACCGTCTGAAAAGCGAGCCTTTTCTTCTTCTTCGCCGCGTGCTCCCTTTTCTACGTCCTTTTTCATCGTCCTGTTCCCTCCTCGTTCCTCCACTTTTCAATTTGCTCACTCGGTCCTCTACCGCCCTACTATTTCTACAGTTCCTTTTCTGTCTGTCTCTTTCTTTGTATTTTACCCTTAGTCATTGGTCGACCCCTCTCGTTTCATAAAAGCTTTAAATTCGTCTGGGGTGTCGCTGGATTCGCTCATAGGGAAATCGGGGGTAACGCACGGCAATCCACGAAATGTCAAAAGCGTACACGCGATCCTTCGACGAATCGTCTTCTCATCCAACTATGTAGTTTCAAGGTGAGAGAAATTTACGTCGACCGTTTTTATCCACAAGGTACGCATCGGTCCATATTGCATACCGAGTATAACTTCGTTTCTTTTGTACCTGCAGACCCTGGAAATCAAGTTCTTTTTTATTATTTAATTTATATTGTACGATTTGTCCAGCTGGACATTCGGTAAATATTTCTAGCTTGGAAATCAAGTGTATGGTTGTATGTAGATACGTGGCAACTATCGATTTCGTTTGCTTCCCATTTGAAGAAACCCTAGTAATTAACGAACTCATTATAGAGTTCGTTTATGACTATTACAGTTTAAGATTGTTGTAAATCGATCGAATATCTACATTGCATTGTACAGCAGTGGAAATATTTTAGTTTAGAGTGCCGATTATATCTACTGCGGGACTTTTAAATAACGGTACCGAAAAGTATTTTATATCGATATAATAAAACATTTTATACATTATTCTTAAATCAGGTCATTATCTTTCGAATTCTCCTCTCGATGGCTTTTTTAAATATCCATATATGTTTTCAACAGTACAAAAGCGAATTCAGGTATAATTAGGAATTTCTTAGGATGTGTGTAAAAATAACTGGTATTCTGTTGAGCCTCAGTCTATGTATTATATTAGATTGTCCCGAAAGTTTCTCTCGATTTACAAGCAAATATTGGATGAACACATTTTTTGTTTTATATTATCTTGGTTGGTTTATGTATGATTCATTTGTTCTATTGAAACAAAGGAAAGAAACTTTTGAGACAATATTTATTTTATTGCCTTTATTACTCTATGTTTCCATGTTAAATCTTTAATTGAATATATCTAATGAATTCGAAAATAATCAACCAATAGTTATAAATTATATTATATTCTTTCAATAAAAAAACTATAATATGCTTAACGCGTTTAACAAATATGAATTTTAACATTTCATTGGAATTGCTGCCCCCGTATACCTACACCATTGTCAGATAATTCGAATTCTCTGTGCGAACGCATCCTAGAAGCCGATCGCGAAACGTTTTCCGTTTCTCTGCCGTTCGAAAGTGCCGGCTATAAACACGAAGGGCATCGGTAACCACGTGAATGCACTCTACGATCACCCTTCGCTGTAAATAAATCTTCCATCGAATTCATAGTAAACTGGTGAGCCCACGTTTTCCGAGCTCACAATGCTGTTCTAATAACTTCAAAATTTCCGCTTGAAAACGTTACGTCCGATCGTATTTCGACGATGCAAAGCAACGATGAATAGATAAATTCCCTTCTTGTGGTCTGTCAGAAGAAGCTTTGGTCCGAGGTTCTCTTAATAGAGAGATTTGAACCTTCAAAGTTAAATTTTCGAAACTTATTATGTAGAACCTCCTAGATCGTTATTCTACATTTTTAATGTGCACGAATTATGAAGACAAAATCGTAAAGTTTCTTCTTCTCTTTATTATTTATTTCTCGTGTTTTGAATTTTTAATTGCTACAGTGAAATTTGTTTTTTAATCTATATGTTTCTAACTGAACATAAATAATAATTTCTTTCAAAATGCATAATATGCAGGGAATCTCATAGGGTGACCGAAACTTGTTTTGAAAGTGTCTGAATCTCGCCGACTTATGTCTGTCCCTCAATTAATCCTTATTTTTCACGGTTCCCAACCTCGAGCATTCGCCGCCCAAATTTTCGAGCTCTCGGCGCACGCGATCCATAGTCGAACGACTGAAGCCCAGTTTACAACGGGCTCCATCACTATATCTACGTTTACTTATTCATAACACATACAGACGTTTATTTACAATGGACAGAAAACTTGTATATGTCAAATATGATATCTTTTTATTGCAGTTAGGCTTCAAATATTAGGTATTTGTTAAACCTTTACACTAATAATATACAGAAAAAACTAAAATCGTATACAATACTATACTCATAAATAATACAAACTTCTCTCTGTTACGATTCCCTGATATAAAATAAATTTGTAGCTATTACAAAACTGAACTCTTGTTATAATATCAAGAAACGAGAAACGTTATACGTACTGGTGTTCACTTTCTTATATTTCCCTTAAAATTAAAGAAAGTTTTCAAGCATTGAGAACGTAATTAACTTTCTGTAATTATTACTTCATCCGATTACGAGGGAAAGAACCTATAATATTAATAGTAAATTTTTACTTTCCTTTGAAACCTAAAAATAAATAATTCTTATATATAAACCATTTGATACACCGATATAATAAGACATTAATAACACTACAATGATGTAACAAAGCAGACAAATAAAATTTGAAAAATTTGCAGGTATGGCTACGCAACTTCTTCAAATTGCACCATATTATAAACACTTAAGTCGGAGCAGAATCAAAGAATCGCAGCAGGGTAAAATTCATATAACGTGTTCAACTTTTTGCCACGAAGCAACATCGCGAAAAACAGAGATTAAGGGAAAGGTGGAATCAGGAAAGGTGACAAGTGTTACAGACTGCGGTCGGAAGCACATTCCGAGAATGGACCGACGGTATATTTAGAAAGGCGGCAGTTTATCCGCGCTATCATCGTTTACCATGCTATTTATGCGTTTTCGCCGTTGTGCAACGGCCTTACCGGCCGCTGTTCCACGCTGACCCCGCTTCGTGGACGCCGTTGCGTAGGCGGCCGCCGGATTTCGTGGTTAACCAGATATTGGGATAGATAGTCGATCAATATTGTCAGCACCGACGTGCAGTGGCTTTATACTCATGAATCGCATCGAGGATCAGCCAAGAGGCTGCTTACTATTATCTAATGCTTCGTTCTCGAAGCAATTAATGACCCGGTTTGATTCGTCTGGTGTTACTCTACGTGAATTCACCGATATTGTTTGCAAAGTCTGCTTCACAAATTACTTTGATTACAAGATTTCTTCAGGGAAATATGATCGCACGTACTTATATTTATTGTGACAAATTTGAGAAATATTTCTGAATGTGTCGTGCATTCTTTACGTTTATACAACTTCGAATTTCCCATAAATACATAAACATCCTACTAATATCAATCCAAAATCACAATCATGTATTACATAAGCAACAATGAAACATCAAGGACGAAGAAATATGCTCAAATGCGGAATGCTAAAGTATTACAAGGATGCACCTTGACATGGCGCCTGTTAGATCTTATTTACCCTCGCAGTGTTGGTTCGCGCAGTAAGCAAGCTTTGTATTAAAATTCACACCTCGTGCACCCCGATGACACGCAAAACGGAGGCGTACACAGGCGCGGTGAAGCCTCAAACGGGTGCTAGCCAGCAAGAATACGGCCCTGCCCTTCAGACACGCCGTCCGGCGACAAGATGTGCGTCGGCTCCACCACCGCCGCCACCATCGTCGTCGTCGTCGTCGTCGTTGTCGTCGTCCT
Source organism: Bombus affinis (assembly GCF_024516045.1). Classification (NCBI taxonomy): domain Eukaryota; kingdom Metazoa; phylum Arthropoda; class Insecta; order Hymenoptera; family Apidae; genus Bombus; species Bombus affinis. The sequence continues at coordinate 4,322,238 of NC_066347.1, read as the reverse complement.
AGCAGCCGCGGTCGACTCACAGGCCAGCAATGCGGTTCTCCCCCGTTGCACCCCGTCGATCGAAATCGAACGAAATATTCTCTCTCCTCTCCGCTGGCTGGGCAGCGCGGCGCGTACCTTGCGCGCACATATACGATCTGCCGGTCCGTATATAGGCGCGCGCGAAACAAGCTCGATCTGGTATTCGTGCGCGCGTGCGAGCGAACGCAAAGCGCGAGCCGGTGTGTGCGCGCAGAAAAATCGCCAAGGTGTATTCTGCGAGCGCGACACGCAGACACGCGCGTATGTCGGTGCACTCGGCGAGCGTATGTCGCCGATCCGCGTGTATATACGGTCGGTCTCACGAGGACACGCCGCCCCGCAGGAGTTGCAGCAGTTTCGCAAAGCAACGACAATGATCGCCGTGGAAGGCAACCGGTTGCAAGCGCTAAAAATACGACCAACTATGCCGAACGTCGAAGAGGAGTTAGCTAATGCGCCAACCAGCCAGAAACTGTTCCGTTCGTTATTAAGTTAAACGCAACTTGGCCAGTATCCTGCAACAGGAAGTCTGATTATACACACGTGCCTGCATCGCCCTTTAGTATGTGTATACGTCGCTTCCTTTACATTCGTCTTAAGGGTCCTTCGAGGACCCTTTTCCGAGAGCATGTTCCCTGTTTTCGTCTTTCTGTTCTCTCTCTCTCTCTCTCTCTCTTTCTTCCTTTCTCTTTCTCTTGTTGAAGGATGAGAGCCTCGTTTCGACATCCTTCGGTATTCTGTTGTTCGTTATCGTAATTACAATATTCGAGTGGCGCGCGAGATGGAAATCTGTCGGAACGATAGCAGCGTTTTGGGAACGCCTGTAATCTATCGTGGTGGCGCTGATAGTCGAAAGGAATCGGCGTGCGCTCAACTTTCTGCCGCATAAAGAAACACGTTTTTAAAGTATAGTATTAAGGATCGCGTAATGTATAACATTAGACCTGATAAGATATAAATGTAGCATACAGCGGATCGTTATTGCTCGTAATAAGCCGCGACATTAAGAGGCGCCCACGGTGTGGCTAGCGTTCGACCGCGGCCCGAACAGTATCGCGTTGCAACATCTCTTCTCAGGGCTGCGCCTTCTTCGGCCGTTCGCTACGAAATAGCTGTAGAAACCTGCGAAAATGGTAGCCACGAAAAAGAGCGACGCGACGTGGTTCAGGAGGAACGTGGTCAGCATGGTGAACCTGCATGGTGTGGATTCGCAGCTGATCCAGTTGTCTTGTTTCTTCTTTTTCGACGTATTAAATTGCTACCTCGTTGCCCGAGATTCGAGTAATTTTGGGCTGTGTCGTAAAATATCTATACTTTGTTTCATTTTTTAAGCGAAGGAGAAACCATATTAATCGGTTCATCTCGTTAAAATTCCCAAAGCTGTGGTTAGAATCTATCAATTACTCGTTCGTTTTCTTTCATTTTATAAATAGCCGCGGAGTAGTTAATAATATGATATTCGCTCTACATGGTGTAAATAAAAAGTAATCGTTATTCGCGTATATTTCCATTTTCAAATATTTTTCATCCACATTCTCGTCAAATCTTCATCCTGTTCCATTCGTCCTATTTAAAATATTTCTACGTCGTTGGAGCAACAATCAAATATGCGGGTACAAAATCTAGAAATAATTCAATTTACCCACATCTCGTCTAATTATACGACAATGCTCAGTCATGTACACTACGCGCATTACGTTCCTCATACACCTTTCGACCATCTGCATTTAATTTCATCCTGCAACCCTTTACTCATTCTCTGCTCCGTTCCAACCTACATACCTCGCCATCAATACGTCGTATTCAATTCTTGCAGCATCCTGAAAGAGGAGGACGATCTCGAATCCAACGTAAATGCTCTCTGTCCGTCGGACTTAATTATCTCAGAATTATAGCCATCGTCGATTATGAGTTGATTACGTGTCGATTACCGAGGCAATTAGTTGGACGAATAAGCGTTGGACACGCACGTGCACTCACACGTTACTTTCACGCTGGAGTTTCGGGCTCGTGTGCAGACGACGCGCATATGTCGAGAGAGAAAACCACCCCCTTCAGGGTACGATTGGTATTCACGGATAAAATCGTTCGTTGTTCGTCCAACTGGCTTATCGTCATCAAGTCATTGGCTGTGATAAAAATGAACAAACGCGAGCAAAGTTTCGGAAAGGCGAACGTATACTGGACACAAGTTACAGGTATTTACGAGCGAGGCGAGAGCACGAGCTCGCCAGAAGTCGGCAGGTGCTCGTGGCAAAAGGTGGCGTCCCGAGACAGCCTTGAGAGAGCGTGCACGGGTCGTTGCTTTCGGCGAACGATGAGAAACAAAATTAGTCGCCTTTGCCGAACGAGCTCACGTAGGATCACCGTCCGCGAGAAAGCCAGTCGCTTTTGTGGAAATCTTTCTTTTTTCTTCTGTTTCTCTTCGCTGTTGGGTAATTTATCGAATGACTGGCAACAATGTTGACTGAAGTTGTTTGAAATTTTCAAAAGTCAACCTGTATTTGTCTCGTTTTATCGTTTTATGTAAATTTAACGGGCAAATGGAACAATTTTGGTGCTTCGATTGGTAACAGTTTTGTTCAGCGTATCTAAGTGGTTGTATGTAAATTTTTTCTACCTGCTAAGCAAATACACATAGTCTGTAAAAGAGGTTTTCGGTTAGGCTTTGTTGGCCAAAGATCTCGCTGACACCTGTCGTTCAACTCGCGTTTTATTGGTCAGTATTGTTGAACCACGTTGTCTTTAATGAAAGAAATATGCGTACATATTTTTTTACACTTCTCTATAATATCCGCGCATTCTCGGTTATATCTTGTTTGCTGTTTACTTGTAGTTTCGTTTAATTTACAGCTTGATACCTTACAGTAATAATGAAAACGTTGGCTCCGACTAATAAAACAGAGTCAACTTCCTCGCAAAGGTTTCCTTGTTCCTTATCATCCTCTCTTAACGCTGTACACGTACACATAAACCGTACATAATTTAAAATTACTACCTACGCTATCAATGAAACAAATTAAAGAACTTGAAAGTTTAAAAAGGTAGCCAGAATTTGTACGTTCTTTGCAGGCGTACCAATCATTTCAACTTTTCCTTTCTTTTTTATTTGGAAACCTACAGTGAGTATATTTTACAACGGGACGTTAAAAGGATGGTCAACTTTTCATCCGATATTCTCCGTAAACGTTAATATTTTATATTCGGTATCTCGGATAGCGGAACGGTTGTAATAAAAGTTTCTGATATTGTGGAATTATTCTGGAGCATCGTCGGCTGTTTTCCATGAGATGGAGGACATGATCAGGATCGTGTGCGTTGGCCCGACTAAAAATCGAGCAATCGGCTAGTCTGGGGAGAAGACGAAGGGTCGTCGGCAGAGAACAATGGAACACGGTTGCACCTCGGTTCAAGGTCCAAACCGCTGCATTTAGAAATCGGTTTAGATCGAATTCGCCAGTTTTGTTGTTAGCAAATATGTAGTCGGTTTCGGTCGCGCAGGTGGCAGCTGCGCCAGGATGGCTCGTGATTTGCGGATTAAGAGGTTGCAGGTATCAGTGAAGCAATTACGTGTCTGGCCCGTATCGAAGCCAACTTTTGACAATTAGTAGAAAGGAGAGGGGACAGCTTCTTGTATCGTTCGCTTTTATATTACGCAGCGAACTGGTTCCTTTCAAAAATTTATCACAGCGCAGCTTTAAAGACGAACCGAGATGCTTCTTCTTTTATTAAGGTGTGCTCCTCAACACGCGTAATGACTCCGTTTTTTGCATTGTACTTGAGTATGGAATTTTAATAGGTTTTTCTGCGAGAATTAACGATCGGTCGCGTTCTTCGCATCATTCTTTTTCTTGTTTCTCGTGTTCCCTTTTTTCTCGCAGAAATTTTCCCCTTTCTTTTCACAATTAGCTTTATGCTAATCATAAATTGCAACCAGAGAAAATTACAAGGTTGATCGGCGATCAACGATCTCGACACGAAGTACAAATTCCTACACAGTCTGCTGGAATCATTGGCGTCGGAGTTCAAGGACGATAGATCGGCGTAACTTAACCTAGCTTAACTGATTCAGAGTGAAGATATTCTTGATATCTCGATTACGGAAAGTTAACCATTCTACTACGGTATGATGTTTTAGCACAGGCTATAGTGCAGTGCACTGTGCATGAACGTAGTGCCAAGACGTTTCTTCAGAAACTTGTTTCGCGGTGCTACGTGGGATATCGATCGCAATAAAAACTCGGTTTTTCTCGTTTCATCGATGATACTGCATAAATTTATCGTGTCGTGAATTTCATTACATTCGAAGCAGGCAAAAACGAAAATGCTCTGTCGGGCTTGGATCGAACGTGATCAAAATGTCTTAATTTAATGGAGGAACAAACAAGACAATAAATACTTCTGCTTGATTCTAGAAAACATGCTCAATCATCGTGTGTACTTTTATCTACATTTTCATTCGACTAATTATTATCGATAAAACAGGGAAAAGTGTTGAAACAGGTAACAGAGTTGCAACCTTGTGAGGCAGTGGGTAATTAAGTTTCAAACAAGCGAGGCCACTGAAAAGGATCACACTTTTATATATTTGATACTAAGCAATAATACAGATTTCCTTTGAACTATTCCTGATGTCATATCTAATTTACAGCATGGTAGGAGTCTCAAACGATCCAACTACGGTTTACGACTCGAACGATACCTTGCTATTATTTCTCCAGAATCGTAAATTTCCTTCCCGTTGCATTTCCTTTTGCCGATCTGCTGCAGTGACTGCACGCACCTCGAAAAAGAGTACCGACGAATGCGTTTGCTAGGCACCCTATATGCAGACAGAGGTCGTTGACGGGACTGCAGATACGAAAGGGTATCGTATTGTGAGATTTACCGTGAACGATACAACGAATAATCTTGGAAAATGCAGTATTGCCACTGTAATATTCTAAACCACTTGGTTTATACCCTGGAATGCACAACCCAATCTACGTTTGTTAAATTATCTCTAAAGTAAAGTCGATTACCGAATTCTAATTAAAAAAGAAACAAGATAAACGAACTCGAAAGCTAGATTAAACAAATACTGGAACTGTCAAAAAGAAAGGGGCTATATTCGTTAATTAAAACTGCAATCAAACAAAGCCGAAAGTACAGATATTGACGGTGAGTAATTAAATTAACCGAAACAACATCGACGGAATGAAAGTGCATCCCTTGATCATGGCGTCTCGCGTTATCACGAAGAGATGGAGCTGCGATCCCAGGGCAGCCCCGGGCTCGCAAACACCGCCGTTGGAAATCGGTGGTGCAGCCGGTGCTTCAGCGGAGATCCATAGGGAAACTTGACGAAGAGGCGAGAGAGCACGAGCGGTAACACGGAGGGGGTTGCAAGCCGGTAGGGACGAGTGCACGCGCCCGTATCTGGAGGCAAACGAAGTGCGGCGCTCTCGGCCGGTAGATGCGCTGGTACTTTGTGCGCCGGTTGGCCGAATGTGGTGGGGAGGGGTGGTACGGTGCCACGTGACCGTGTTGACCAATCAGCAGGACGCATAGCCGGCGTCCGGCACATGGCGGCGCGCCGGCTTTAGCACCCGCAGTCGCAGTACGTCGCAGTCAGTCGCAGTGGTAACACGAGCGAGAGGGTAGTTGCACGCGCCTGCCTTCGAAAGGAAAGATCGCGGTAAGGGGGAGAGAGCAAGAGAGAACGCAAGTGAGCGGACAAGATAAAGAGAGAAAAAGGAACGAAAGAGAGAGCGCGGCGCCCCTTGCCTCCGTTTTCAGTGCTTCAGTCGCGCGACGACGCTCTCGGACGCTTTAGTCAGTCGGTCGGTGACGAACCTCCCAAACGTGATACACGCGTCGTTACGTTACGTTACGTTAGGTCGTTCCGTCGAAGGGGAGAACGAGAGCGAACGAAACGGGGAGAGAAATACCGAAAGGAGTAGACGAACGAACGAAATAACATTGTATCGGTAAAAAACAGATACGCGAACAAAAAAGAAATAAAAAAAGAAACACGAACATCGCGAGCGACGATTTTGACGGCTGCAAGTCGCGCTCTTAAATAACACGAATCTCAAACGAACACACAGTTCCAACCAGTGCGAATATCGAGAAGGCCACTTTCGTAGCACGGCTTTTGCACGCGGTGAAAGAAAGCGCGCGAGTGAGAGAGACTGAACGACGAGAAAAAGACGTGCTGATTGTGGACACGAGATTACGACGAGTAGTAGCCCACACGTTTCCAGTGTACGAATAACACTCACGCTGTGCGTTGCTCGTACACGCGCACGGCATAGAGGACCCGGACGAAAAAGGAAGAAGACAAAGAAAACGATCACCGGCGAGGCGACGATTTTATTTTTGTACGGTGCATCGTTGTTTTTCCTACGAACATTAAACGCTTCGTGACCGCGTACGAGAGAAGAGTAGATCGCCCGATTTTCTTGGTGTAACAGCCACTATAGTCCTCATCCTAAATAATACAGTGTGTGTAGTGTGCACGCGCGCGCGCTTATGTTTCGTTGTTTTTCGATCGTTTCGAGTTAGGCTCTGTCTACGTAGAACCCGTCTCCGATCAACATCATTCGGCCATTACTCTACAATTCAACTCATAGTAAAGTATTACAGAGAGAAGGAATTAGGGAAAGAAGAGAAAGACACGGGCTGTGAAGAAAGAACTGAAACTATATCATAATCGAAATAGTGAAAAGTCGGTGAATAAAGAAACTGTGATTTATACTATCTGTGCGAACGTATCAACGTACGATTGACTTCACCGGTGCGACACAACGCGATTATTTTAGCCGAGCAACATGCCAACAAGTTTATTCAGCGAAATGGATCGTGGGGCGAATGGCGGTGGCACCGCTTCCCTCGAAGACCAACGAGCCCTGCAATTGGCATTAGAGTTATCTATGCTCGGTCTCGAGGGTACTCCCGGATGCCCGGGCACTGGCACAGGAACCGGCACCGGAACGACTAACGATCCGGATCCTTTGCAAACAACACCAGCAGGTGTTTTCGAGGAAGCACGTTCTAAGAAAAGTCAGAATATGACCGAATGCGTCCCGGTACCTAGCAGCGAGCACGTGGCAGAGATCGTCGGCCGACAAGGTAAGAGCGCGAACATAACCTCCACATCTCTTACAAACTGACGGATTTCCTTCCTGCGATCGTTGAACATTGTTCTTTACGCGTTACAAAGTAATCAATACAGTCACAAATCTAACACATACTCGAAAAAATTGATAACGATTTATCGACGAACGATAAATTTTATAGCCGAAAAGTAAACGTAAAGCGTTTAATCTCGATAAATTGTGATTATACGAGGGCTTAGCGTAAGGGCCTTGGAATCACTTGAATCACATATAACTGCACGACAACAATGAAATTCGTTGTACTCTTTAGCAGATATACATAGAAATTCCACGAATGCGTTGAAAACTTTTGGTAGGTAATTTTATATGTGTATGGGTGAATGTAAAATATTCTTCAAAGGCCGTTCGATAAGTGTTGAAACGGTCGTGAATAATGTTGTCGAGTTAGTCGTACTGTAACATGTTTACGTAAGTTGAATTCACGTAGTACGTTATTTTGCATTTCTCGTTACCGGAATCTGTCGCGTATAGCACCACTGACAGTTCATTGGCACGGGCGTGAGCGTGGCGCGAGAAACGCGGTATCAAGTAATGGTGCAATTAAACCAATCTAACTTCGAAAAGCAAATTTATTTTGAAGCTCGGTGGAACGTCGTACAGTGAACCCTGTCGTAGGTCGTGGTCGTTCATCGGCTACCTTTGCGATCAGCCTAGTTACGTTTATCTTTGTTCCGTGATATGTATAGAAAAGAGGAAAAAAATGTAGTTAGAAAATAAAGATAAGGAAAAAGGGAACAAAAAGCTGCACATAGAAGCAAGTTTAACTTACAATTTGTTGCGATGTTGCGTATCGACCTCATAAATAAATAAAGAATGATTATACATTGCGGTTAAGTGTTTCGAGACCGATGACATTTTCGTAACCTTCGCTAGTGTGCACAAGCGTTCCTTGGAACGTTAAAATCGAGCTCGTCGTTCTTTTATCCGTGCCGCAACCGTCTTGGTATATTCTTTTCTTTTTTCTACACCCAAGTTTCCAAGAAAGGTGTCAAGAATAGCGACGTCATACTTTAAACGATGCTGCGATGTCGCTGCATCTAGAAATTCGCATGACACGCGTTAATGGATATAATATCACGCCAGATAAGAAATGTTTTGCTTGCTATTCAACGTGTCTAAAAAAAAGAAGATCAATTTGTTAATAATGATCTATATGCATGATATGCGAAAGTAATTGATTACAGGTGTTTGATTTATTGATATATCGTGTTAGTTTTACAGTTTACTGAACGAGTAAATGGTAATTATTGTTATCTCGTTGCGTCGCAATTTAACAATGTTTATCGTGGTTGAAAGCCGGCCGCTCGTTAAAGGACACGAAACGTCGACGACCGTTAAACTTAGAGAATTCCAAACAAAACGTTAGGCTGGAATCTTTACGAGCACCTTCCTTCTTTCCAAATGTCAAAGCACGGTTGTTACAAATAAAAATAACAGACACGTACGTGACACAGACGCTACGCACCTACTTCCGACCTTTTTATACCGCGATGCCCACCGGTAAGTCGCGGTCAATAACTTAGCGTCTTTCGTTTCGACCATTCTGAACGACGTGAAATGACAATTTTCGTTTTTTTATAATCCGTGTTTCATTGAGCATGCGAGAAGTAAAGGATCTTTCTCGCCGTATAAGGTCAGTCATGGCTAACGAACGCATCTGTGTTCTTTCTGGTGATCATCTCTGTTCTTTCTCGATGTGCACCGTGAAAAGATAATCTTTCCATTGAATAGCAAAACAGTTGCTTTTGTCGAACGAATTTAAACCATGTACTAACAGGACACAATATATGTATATACAGCATCGTTCGTTTTGTAAGGCGTTTCGAAATTGAGAAAACTTAGAACGCCGCAGCGCGGCGCCACGTGGCTCGCCATTTAAATCTTAACATCTGTCAAAGATCGCGCGCATGATAAATAATCACGTAACTCCGTTCACAGTCATCAATACCGTGCCTATACTTTATCTACGTTCGTGAGACTCGTGCTTTTACCGATTAATGTCTAAGGTTAGAAACGACTCTTTTCGCTCGAAAGTGCTTACTCGTACTCTCTGTGTATTTTTATTTTTGACCTATCTCGATGCGATTTTACACGCTATTGAAAAGTGGAAAAGAAAGGAAGAAATGTTCTTTAGTTTGATCTTTGTTGTATATTTGATATTCCATGATATAAGTTCGATGGAATACAAAACGCGTGCAAATACACACGGAAGGAGCGCGTCTATCGATAGCACGTGCCATAGATCGATCATCTACAGCTCGTTCTCGACCACCTCCACCGCATCTGTCGTCACGTAGAAACGAGCGAGCGCAATTTACCTCGCACGATACACTTTTGCAAATTCGAAATTGGCCGCTTGCCAGTCTACGGTTGACATATTATACATGCATTCATCGACACTTCGAGTCAATAAAAATACTAAGTTGGTCTTCCATCCCTGTTCTCTTACGACTAAACATTCTATGTAATATTCCTATATGCAATAACTTTATTAACAACGCTTGGCTATCCAGCGTTGATTACAACGATTATAAGAATCGATCAATCGGATAAAGTAGTGTGTATCTAGTCCTTGTTTTTCAGCCGAGTTCAATGTCTCGCGTGCCTTATTACACCGATGTTATTTTGCTACGGCTCGCGAGAAGAGAGCTGCTCGGCCCCGATATCTGGTCGATAACGTTTTATTATATCTGAATATAACGTACCTGGCAACGCCGTCGTTCCAGCGATGCCTAAAGCATTCCTCGATAGGAGGGAAAACGGTGGCGTGTAAAAGGAAGCCGTATGGTGCTCGTCGCTCATCACGTGAAGCGCGCTAATATTGACCGTCCAATAACATTAGACTCGGACACTTAGAACGGTGTCAAGACTATTCGTGTTTTAAATTCAGAACCCGCTACGGATTTCCGTACGTGCTTATCGTGTCTTCCGTTCGGCCGGGCTTTCTCGCATCCTCTTTACATGCCGTAATCTTCAGATTGAGAACCGCTGGCGTGTCGTGCGACCGAAACGCGCGCGAGTAAGCACTGACTCGATGCTTCTGCGTGGCGTACGCAGCGCGTACTCATCGAACGATTACGCCGTACCTACGTTTAGATCGATATTCTCATTTATTATATATTACGAGGCCGGTATTTTTACCACGTGAAATTAGTCGTTGGTATTTTTTTAAATCAGCCAACACTCGTATAGAACCATCGATTAGAAGCAAGGTTACGTCTATAATAATAATATAACGTGCAGAATCGTTTATCTGGAAATTTATTCTGGGCACTGTACTATGCAGAAAATTATATGATGAAGCACGGGGTATAATATGAAGAAATCGTAACGCTAATCTCGGATTCCTCGTTGACGTTTCCAATCATTTTCCTCGAACAGACACGTATAGTTGTGCATTATGATTTTCCTTTCTTACATAAAATCCGTTCGCTTCCTGCTTTCCCAACCACTCCACCCTTTGACGGGAGCGGGGTCGGGGTTGCGGATCTACATACGTCCACGTAGCTGTTTTCTCTCTAACGTTGCATTGTGTCTCGTAGACCGGGCTACGAGCCTTTTTTCCAGCGGCTGCAGTCCGCTCGGAACCAGTTTAACATACCTGGCATGAATCATTGCTCTAGCGCGACTGGGTTCCAGCACTCTCGTACGCCTAAATTTCTCGACGGATGCAGAGAGTGTCTTTAGCGTGTATGCCTAATACGTTGATTTCTCAACGTACGACTTGTGTACGTGCGTCGTGTATCAGCGCCCATGATGACGATCAAGCGTCTATCTGAACCGATCATTCGGTTTTAACGGGAAGATCGGATCTTTCTGCGGAACGTAATCGTGTCGATTCGATAATGATGTCTAATGAGTTTGATACGCCGTTCCATTATGAGGATGTGGCTATTTGTTGGGCATTTTCGCTCGATTCTCGCTCCTTCTCTCCCTCCCCACCGTCCATCTTACTCACGCTCGCGCTCTCTGTCTCATTCCGTCGACCAGTCGGTCCGCCGCGCTGTTCTGCTGATTCTCTTGTCCCCACCATCGTCGCTCCGAGATCTCTGTCTCTTTCCATCTTTCTCATTCCCTCGGGCCGCTCTCTTTCTGGCTCGCTCTCCTGGACCGGAAGTTGTAATGAGCGACTCCGTCGTCAGACTCGTCGCCTCGTGTCGCATCGCGGCGAACGATGACGTTACTTTGGAAACATCACGGCTGGTTATCCAGGTCGTTAGCTGCAGCGTCGCGTAACCGGCGCGACGCGAACTGTGGCGCGCGCGATGCTGCGTGTTGCCGCTGCTGCTGCTGCTGCTGCCTCGTCGCGATGAGAAGGAAGAAGCGTTTCGCTATTAACCGTCCCTCGATTCTGTTAAACGTGACGCACACACGTGCGCAAACGTCGCCGTACGCACGGCACAACAGCACCGGTTATATACACGAGATCCAGCCTGCAAATAGGACCGCTCGAAGCGCGAAACTTTCTCCGTCTTTGCTGGAAAAGCAAAGAGGCGACGCGTGCCAGCTGCTAGAGGACAGTTTTGTTTGTTTAACGAAATAGGCGAACGTGGTTATCGAGGCTGCTTTATTTGTAGCCGGTACACGAGATAGAAGCTCGAACGTGTGTAGTTGTTATTCGTCGCGCACATAACCGTAACACGAAGGAAATGTCGTTCGATTGTGTGTATATGCCATGAGTACAGAACGGCGACGTGTTCCTGACTTCTGTACAACGTTTAATGTATCGTTTCCCAATGATACGTGAAAGAAACATCGGTAGAAATTCGAATGGCAGGAAGAGAAGACATTTTTTTATCGTGACGGCAGCACGTGCCCGATGCTACCGCCAGCTTACTTTTTCCACCGAAATGGAAGATTTGTGTCGACGATGAAACCGTGTTAATAGACCCATACTGGCCCTACCGCTGTTCACGCGCCTTCGTAAAAAGCTGCCCATGAGACGGGAGAATCTTTTCTCAGTATTTTACGACTTGTTCGCTTGGTATGGTCAAACGCTACATAAGTTTCGAGATAGGAGGAGGAGCGGATCCTGAAAACGTTAGTGTATAGGACTTTTATTTGCTCTTCACAAATTTATAATGGTAAACTCACGCGTGTTGTTCTCTATAAGTCGAATACTCTTCTAAAAGAAATCTCGTGGTATCAACTAACGTCCCTGAAAAATATCTATCTTTGTATTCTTTCTATTTGTATTATACATTTAATTCCATTTGTTATAGTCATTTCTCAAGTAGATCAAGTCGCGTTTGACCACAACCAAAAAACCAACTGTCTCCTTTGAAAACGTCGTAACGGTCATTATTGCGGTTCCTTGTTATTCATAATAATTCCGGTGTAACGCGATGACAGAGAGATATACATGTGCCCAGGAAGAGGAAAGGCGCAATTATGTTAAAAATTGTTTCGAACACAAATGGACGCACGATTTCAGACCCATACACGGGCCTTGGCCATGATCGTTTTCGAAAGTTCGTCCCTTTTCCTTCGGCCGCAACATCGGCCACAAAATTAAGAGTTTCCGCCGGCGAGAAGAATTTCAAAGCTGTGAGAGAGAAAGAGAGCTCTCCTTTAAATGCACCGTCGTCATCGTCGTCGAATTTCTTTCTTTCGTCGCTAACGACACACTTCGTCACGCACGGCGATTGTGCCTCGACATTCATCTCGTTCCGTCGGTTCTCTCGAGGCCGTGGAATCGTTCGCCCGTTCCTCCTCGGTTCAATTTGCGGCCGACGATGTCGAAACTTCCCGCGCTTTCTCCGTCCGTCGAAACCTTGAGCTTCGTCACCGACATCGAAGAAGGATGAACGAGATCTCGGATTCTCGAACAGTGGCTATTCGATCTTGTACATACAACTTCTTGAAAACGCTGCTCGAGTGAAGTAACTTGAACTTTTCTGCGTTCCTTTTGAGATGTCCCTCAAGAAGGAAGGAAAACTGGAGAAAATCGGTAACACGCATACTGACGGTAGAAGTGGTAGTAATATAGTAACGACTCATGATAGGGTACGGTGGTTGTGGCCTTTGTTGGTCTTCGAAGCAGCTGCCGACCCACACCGGGTCTCTTTCCGTTCTCATACTCGAAACTCGATCGACACTTAAGCCTTAGGGAATGAGAGGCCGAGGGGACGAGGAGTATAAAATGCAGGAGGTAAACGATAAATATCGTGGGTAAGAAAAAGAAACGAGCTTAAAAGGGAGAGAATTCGGTTGGAGGGGATGAGAATGTGATAGAAACTGTCGACGATGCATTTCGAAGGACCAAATCTGCGTTGGTTGAGAACCACTCGCGGGCCAAAGTGCCCCCGCCTAGCAGATGTTTACAGCGCGTTGGCTGAAATGAGCGGTTTTTCTCTTTTTTTATTTATTCTGTCTGCCATGTGCAACGACTACCCTCAACCAGAGGTCGCTGCCTCCCAAACCGCCCTTTGCTATCTCCACGAACTTTGTTTCTTCTTTTAGATATTCACGTGTGTTCGTTGTATATATGAGTGGCCCTCGTGCGTGTGTGCTCGTCTTACCAGGTTCTCGTTCGAAAAATCTCTGAATGCGTAATTTCCATCAGCTTATCCCGTAATTTATCGTCGCGGCTTTCTCAATTCGGCACGATTTCATTGCGGCTGCATGATTCAGTTGCGCGTAACGCGTGACGAGGACACGCCGACTAATATAATACGGTGATGAGAGTTTGATAAGGGGATGCGGGCCGGGGGACGGGCACAAGAGGTGAACGAGACACGGGGACCAGGAGGTTCCCAAAGCGGCAGAGACGCAAATTTCATTGAGTGCAATTATGCATACCACATAATTTACCGTCGACCGGCCGGCAGCCGGTGAATTCTTTCAGAATCGAGGCCCGTCACGAGCCACGGCTCCGGCCACGAAATATTATTCTCTGATAAAAAGCGCGACGACGCGCATGTATAATTATAATACAAGCGTACAGAAGCTCGCTCTACACACCGGCCGGTCCCCGGTAATTGCGTTCTTTTGCATCTGCTCGAAAGCGAGTGTGCACGACCTTGAATTAAATTATGCTGCACGCGACTTTTATTACATTCCCATTCAAATGACATCCGCTAATAGGGACGTTAAACCTCATCGTAGGTCAGGTGACCACGCGTCTTGCCCTGTCTAGCGAATTTTCGTGGAAAACGTGTCATTGGTTCTTTCCCTTGACTCGTTGTATCCAATCTGTATCATAAATATACCTTGCTTAAAAATATTAGAAAATCGTTGCTATGAAGGGTTTCAACGAAGTAAGAAAACCAAAGGAAAGAATTCCTCTTAGGTTTGATAGATTTATATTTTTCGCATAATGGTGTGACTTTAACGCAATCATTAAAAAAATATGTACAAATGTATGAAATGGATATAATGATTAAAGTAATGTCATGTACGATCCTCTAATTGTTTCGAAATATGTATATGTATGTACACTGGAATTCCATATAATTTGTAAGATTAGTAAAGTGTAATAAAATAGAATCAAAATAAATTGTATAATAGCAAAGCGAAATTTCAGATTAAACAAACTCTTGCTGATTAAATCCACTTATATGAACGTGAATATCTGTTATGTCAATGAAAAATTATAGGTGGCAGAAGTTGCCAATATGAATTCCAATTACATATATATATAAAGTACTTGTCTGCTAACAGATTCATATAAACGGAATTCTATCGTACTCATACGTGGACCAATCTCTTTTACTATTTGGAATGAAAAGATTTCGTCAACACAATCTACTAACAACTGATCGATAGATTCTCTCTCAGTTTGTATGGTTCCCTTCGATCGGATCTGTCAGGTAACGAATCTCGTTGATGCCGGGAGACAGGATAAGATAGAATTTCGCTTCTGGGAGGGTCGAGAGGTTCTCCCAAGCCATCGGAAGTGGAAAATGTCTTTGTTTATTGCACACTAGCACAGGCTGTGGGGCCAATACTCGAGGATACACAGGGCGATATCGAATATCCAGCGAACGACGTGCACACGAGTGGCCCGACGAGGGTTCACCTAACCTCGTGCTCGATGCTTTTCTCTTTTCCTCTACTGATGCCCTTCCTTCTCTCTACATCAGCGCCTCCTCCTCTTCCTTTGTCAGACCTTTGTCCCGTCTCCTTTCTTTTCCTTTCTTTATCATGGGACGGTATAGTAGCAGCCGGTCGAGCGCGTCGTAGCGCAACCATATACCAGGTCTCTGGTCTACGTAGTCGGGCTTGGCGAAATTCCACCACGGTATAGCGTCACGCGTCGTATGCAACGATTATTCGTCTGTAAACGAGCGATTTCCTTGCAAAACGCCTCTACGTGGGATGATTTTGCAAATATGTATATCATGGTAGGAGGACTTAACAGTGTAACTGATCGGCGTTTCTGTTCTTACCAAGTAGTACTTGTTCCTTTCGTTCGTTGCTACGTACTACGTTATTCAAGTCTCTCTATATACTTACGTGGCGTAGTTTGATTTCCTTTTTCGTCGCCTGCGCATGTACAGAAAGACGATGGCCACCGGTCGACGGTGTGCATTTCTGTACCGTTAATGAGAAACATCGCGTAGAAGATCGTGATTCCACGATGCACGTATATTATCGAGTTTCGACGCATTATTCCATGCGTAAAAGCGACCGCGAGACCGCCGGCCCTTTATGAAAAGAGTACAAACAAGTGTTATTCGAGCATCGAACAACTTTTCGGTCTCCCCTTTTTTTCTTTTCCTTTTTCTTCTGCCTCTTTACTTTTTTTTCTTCTTTTCCCGTTGCTGTTCTCTCTAACCGTACGTACAACGGTGTACATCCTTTCCCCGATGCAGCACGCACGAGTATCCGATTATTCGAAGACCGCACACGTCCCGAGAGGAAGTGGTTCGCAATCGACCCACCTACACTCTTTCTCTCTCTCGGGTACTCTCTCTTGTTTAATGCGTGTGTTACACGTACATGGGACGGCAAGGCGTAAGCATATGCACGAACACAGACGGCCCGAGAGTCTCTCTCGCTCCATTTGGCCAATCCGCGTCCCGTACACTCGGCTCGCAACAATGCACCCGACGTGGCACTTCCGTCCGGACGAGGAAAGCGTCGTCGCAGCGCTGTCAGTCGAATCGCTCCCTCCGATCGACACTGTGGAATTCGATCCTGGGAACCTTGAGACACGAAAAATTTTTCTTCGCCTACCTTCGGTTTGGTACCTGTGGAGCTTCGTATCTTTGGAACGCTACACGTAGTCCATTAGTCTTCGAATTGTAAATATTTATAATGTACCGTTTTGATTTACTTCGTAAAATCCTGAAAAGGGAAACACGAAATGGAAAATTGTACCGTTTTATCATACGAAGGATCGGTAGGAAAATGGTATAAATGTATTTTTTTTTAAAAAGGAAATAAATATAAAGAACGATGCACGATATGTATTACTTGTAGGATTTTGTTAGAAATTTCAATATTTCAATATGAAATAGACAAATTTCGACATTTTTGGAGCTACTTCGTACTAACATAGTTTGAGATTTTGAAACAAACCATTTCCTGTAATGGAATTCGATCGAAGATTTGTCGCTTGTATCATTTCTTTTACGAACTCTTCATATACTGGTACAATAATATTTCGAATTTGAAGACAGTGTTATTTGCAGGATACAATAGATTTATGTGCAATTAGTATAATTTATTAAATTTTTAAATGAATATTACGAAAGATTCCTAATCGATATTTCTGGTTAGCAAGAATCAATGTTTTTTTTTACTATATTAAATTAAGTTCTTGTTCTCAAACTCGATGTTTTTTATACATAATATCTCCTTGCATTAACGATAGGAAGGGAAATATTAAAGATGAAAATAATTAATTTGTTTATTTGATTAAGGGATTGAAAGACGAAAACTAATACCAAATATATGAGACATAATCACGATGTAAATATAGTGGAAGAATATTTCATATGCAAAGAAGGAAATGATACTAAATGTATCTTATCTAGGTAGTATCTTATCAAGGCCTCGTGTCAGAGAACGCAGAAGTCTTATCTTTAAGTCGGTACAACTAGCTTACATATAATCGATTTCTCTTGAAGTTCATGGAAAAACTTGTTCCGAGCTAATGCTACATCATGTTGACATTAATTAAGGGCGAGTTAATTGACCCCCTATTTTTTGTCCTTATACAATTCTATTTAAGTCAAAATAATTTCAAGAAAGTTGTATGTTTCGATTTTGTTACTATGTTGTAGTTCTTATTGCTATGAAATAATTATCTTAATTTGTTATTCGATTTTTTACTATAACAATAATTTTAATACTCTTATACTATCTTTAATACTTTCATTTTGATCATCATTTATCATAATATTGCAATAAGAAAGGAGATATTTCCTACGAAAATGATAATAAGTACCATATAAATAATAGCATGTAACACATAAAAGAAAGTTTCTTTCTTATTGGAAATTTTGTGTTTTTTTTAATTGCAAAATCAATAAATAATGGCTATAATTATGATTCATAACACGGAATAGAGTTGTTTATATCCTTCTAACTACAACGTCAATAATAAAACAATAAAAAAAGTAATTATGTAATTACCTTTATGGTATTTAATCATTTGCCTATGTTTCTCAGAAAAACACAAAATCAGCACGAGATAAAGGAAACGCGCTGCCAATCAGTCTCAACAAACCATGACCATGTAAAAAGCTAAAAAGGATACATACGAGCATAAACGATCGTAATTAACCGATACACGATGAAAACGAGAAATGGTATATAACAAGATTCGTGTATCTAGTAGACTAAGATCCAGTTTCGATGGCGTACGCGCAGCAGCCATGCAAAAAGGTTGGGCAGAAACTCGTAGACCTCACGTGGTGATTTCCGGCGAAGCTGCGAGAATGAATTTTCTCGCCGTTCAAGGAAAAACCTCGACCTCGCTCCTCGGTCGACCTTTCCATCCTGGGCGAACCGTGTGAATGTCGAGTGTATGGTAGCAGCGCGGCGAGCACACAGCATCGAGTAAAAGAGTAAAAGAGAGAGAAAGATATACTGCGCTGTGAGCCTTCGTAGTACGTCGAACTGTGACGTAGTCGCCGGTGCGTGTCCTAGGTCAAGATTCAAGACTGTGTCTACTGCGCTGGTCGACCGTTTCTTTCTAGCCGAGGCTGGGCTTCATCCTTTCGCCTTCGTTCGCGCCTGTATGCGTGTGCAGCGACTGTTCTGTCTCTTCCGTGACTATCGTGCGTCTCTGCAATTGTACAAAAGCTTTATCTACACAGACCAACGGAACTATTTGCCCAGCTGTAGATATCTTTCATGAATATGTTACGGATATTGTACGAAGAATTTCGTATTATCATACATTGGTCAGTCAAGTTAGTCAGTCAATTATCTATATCAATTATTCACCGCATTGATAAATTTTGATATTCAGCGGGAAGCATTTTTAACACTTATCGTACGCTTAAGATGGCTATTATTCATCTTTTTATCAAATATGTATCTCATAATTTCTATACATCTATATACATTTTTAGATTGGTTTTTAATTTGATCGACATAATCGTGACAAATAGTCGTGTCTCGTTAGAATGCCAATGAAATTTCAAAATATTTTATATAACAGGTTATATGAACACTTGAATGCAAATACTTTCGTAAGCCAATGTACTTACTTGTACGAGGAATCGGAGGATCGCGCGTTCAACGTGCAAGCGCACAGTGACTCGCGAGCGGAGTACCTTGCTCTTGCTCATTCGTCTGCTTTCTTTCTTCCGTTTATTCTTCGTGCTCATCTTGCTTCCTCTCATACTCTGATCTTCCTTTTTCCCCTCTATCTTCGTTTCTTCTTCGTCGTGTTCTTCGTTATGTTCTTCGTCCATCGTGTAAGGCTCGTCAGTCCACTCTCGATCTCGAAGAAGCAAATCGTGTCCCAAAGTTTTTTGCTTCAGTTTAATGAAATTATACGGACCACGAGATCGACCGCGAGTTGTTGTCTTTTTCCTTCGTGCGGCTGAAGGTTGGCCGTCGAAAGCGCGCCGTTCCGTGTTACCTGGCCTTTAAAACACCGCCGTGAGGAGTTTTATGTACGACCTGGTGCGCGCGCGTTACGTTGCCTCCGCCAAGCGCGCGCGCGCGCGCCTCTTCTTTTTGGGAGTGTGTCATCGGGACGCGGACCTGTCTCTTTCGGTGTTTTTGATTGCTCCACGATGCTCTTGGAGCGTTTGAGGCTTAATCGAGATTCGCCTCTTGCGGTCAGACGCTTTCGCGTTCTTTGGCCCCTTTCGCGGTTTCGACTTTCGGTCTTGCAAAATCAGACCCACCTTCTGCAGACCCCCGCTCTTTGTCGCGTTTTTTCGCATTGACCATCGTTTGATGACATAAACCGAGTGATGCTGGGAACATTTTTTTGGTCCAATACGATGTTTTAAAATCTATAATTGGAATGTTATAAGGTAATTGAAGTTATCGTTCGACATCGTGTTTTGCTCATATTAAAATGTTCAATTGTGTGGATTCAGTTGTTTATGGCACTCGGAAGATTTATTGAGATTATAGTTAAATGTTTCTTACTTGCTGCATCATAGTGTCTATCGTTTCGATTGCCTTGAGTTAATGGTATCTCCATTACGAAATGACTAATACAGCTATTCACTATATTTTTCTTTTTTATTTAATATATGATGACAGTAAATATCTTCTAACTTCTGAATACATTTTCAGATTAGTTTCAAATTTGACCAATATAATCATGACAGCCATATGTCTTTAAAATGCTAATGAAATTTTGAAATCTTTTATGTAACGCATCATATACATTTTATCCAACTAAGCGCTATCGAAATTAAATTTCTTCTTGCTGAACCACCTTTCCAAACGCCTACTCTTTTGTCGAGCATCAAATCAAACCCAAAACTCGAAAAACTGTTAGAATCTACCGATATTCAAACATATTCGTATTATCTCGATTGATCGACGAGGAGGCAAATAGCGAAGCTTTTGCAATGTATAACGTATTAAGGCTTTCTTATTGGTGTTACGCAATCGCAAAAGTTACGGAAAGGGAAAGCGGAGACAGCCAGACTGCGATCGGTCTAACGAGACGCGTGAGCTAATTTGAAGGATATGTGAAAGGAAGGGAAGACGAATCACACACACGGCACTGACCTACTTCCGTCTGCCTAACGCTGACCCTACTGTACGCTAGAGAGACGTGCGAACTACCTTTTGTTCGTGCCGCGCGGTAATTAACACGCGGGTGACAGGGTTGAATTACGCGAGACCCTCCAAGCAGCCGGAGAGAAGCGGAGAAAAAGATTTCGATCCACGCTTTTCCCGTCTGCATCATGTCACACCAGATAACTTTCTCAATGTTGCGCAATTGAGCGTGTTATCGCGTTTGGGTTAGGGTATTTTTGAAAGGAAAAGTGGCGTTATCTGTGTTTTTCGAGGGACCAATGACGATAAAAGAGCTGGTAATGTGTTCTGGGCTATCTGAGAGATTGTGAAGAAATTTTAAAATCAAAAATATATTGGAATATTTCTTTGCATAGAAGAGAAAATATTAAGTAATTGTTAGACCTGAATATTCTCTTGCTAATATAAATACAATTGGTAGTAACTTTTTGGTACAATTTTGTTAATAATTTTGACTTGTAATCTTAGTTTAGAATAATTTTAGTTGAAACGTATCGGTATTAACGTGTATTTAAGATAGTAGCCGATTAATCTATAGAAATTTTTATTTTATTTACTTTTTATTTTACTATCAATTCTCGCATTGAGAATTATAAGTAATTTTTTCTGACGTGGCGCAGTGACATGGCTAATTATTTATAAGAAGTTAATACTTATTATAGATAAGTATAATTTATAAATAATTATTATAAATAAGTAAATATTACTTAATCTAAATATCTAGTTAAATGTGCTTAGATCTAACGAGTAGTGTTTTTTTAGACTGCGGATCTGGTCCGACGTGTTAAGTAATTTAATAATTAGGGGGTTTCGATGTTTGATGACTCTTTTGCTATATCTATTGCTATATTTTGATATTTCTTCTTTGACTGACTTCTTTGACTTCTTTGACTTTTGTGGGTATCTTGAGGTCGCGATGTATTGCTTCGTTGGTGACGTACCAAGATGCATTTATTAGGGATCTTAGCGTTTTCGATTGGAAGCGTTGAAGTATTTCAATGTTGGAATTACTTGCTGTTCCCCATAGTTGGATTCCGTAGGTAATCTATAGAAATGCAGCAGAAAATATAGACTTCAGTGTTCTTTAACCAGAGACCTCTATAATTATGAAATTAAAAATTATGTAATAGCGAAGACGAATAAATTTCAGCCAGACAAATTTCAGACAAATATAGGTCAGTTTTAGTCCTTGCTAATGTGGGCATGATTTAATTCGTTTCTAACAGAAACGAATCGACGCTTTTAAAAAGATAGGGCACCTCAAAATGAAGAAATAATTATTCGACTAACAAGTTAACTCGGTAGCACTTAACATACTTTGATAGAATATTAAATCTTTACTTCGATAACGAGTCGAACCTATGTTGCTTCATCTAATGAAAGTTTCGCCTCTGACGCAATATTTATCGTGGGATATCAATGGCGCATGAAACGAGTTAAAATCGCTGCCCGTTACAATTATTCGTCGGAGGAACCACTGGACTCTGGCGTTATTGGGACATGTAACGCGATCAGTATTATGTTTGCTTCAACATAACGCACTGCCTTTTCTTTTCTTTACTGCCTTTTCGTGCTCGTATATAAAATAAAATCGGTGGCTCCTTTCGATCTTCTCTCCTTACACGGACGCACTCGCAATTTATTCGAAAGATATTCTGTTCCCTCGTTGCTCCTTGTCGCCAGAACGTTTAAAAAACGAGAAGAAAATATTGAAAGAGACGGCCGACTCACCTCGCGGTCTTTCAACGAATGAAGTCCGATTTTATATTCGGCTGGAAATCAGATTACGTTAAACGTCTCTTCTAACGATGTTGTCTATATCGCGTGGCTTGCTAACGAGGCTGCAAGAGCCACGGAGAGTACAAAAGGAGGCGGCGTAGCCTCGATTCATCGTTAATTGTCAGTAAGACACTAACTATGTTAAACCTCGCGCCGTTGCGCCATGTGATTCGGATTCTTGTCGGCCACCATTGCCATGGTACACATCGAGTTGTGTGAAATTTTAGATTAAAACGTTGCCATGATTTTGCTTGATAATAAGTACCATCTCTATTTTATTTTGCGAAGTTGCGTGCTTTATTCATTCAATTAAATCATTTTTAATAAAACGGATATATTTAGTTTACGACGATGGATTAATATTAGTGACAAAGGTTAAGCGTGTACTGTAACTGTAATATACAGCTCCCGTTTTAATAAACTTCTATGAAATATTGAGCACATATTTTCTCAAATAATAAATTCAAAGAATTTTTTAAATAACAATTTTGTTTAAATACACATATTGACGCAATCAACGCGTTGGAAAGAAATTATAAAAATGGAGTGACAGTAGATTAAATAAAAATTAAAATTAATTCAGCGTGACTCCATCGCAGTACAGAACGTGATTATACTGAATCTTGATTCGTAAACATTATTCATGAACAAATTTCTCCCTTTCCTATATCTCGGTTCTTAATCATTAGACAGTTATAATTTTAAAAGCAAACGAAGCATAATCCAAAGGAAAATAAAGATCCGGCCAGGTTAAAAGAAAATCTTTAAACGCATTTTCGAAGGGACGAGGCATCGAGAGGTATAAGTCGGTTCCTTCAAATTCCACAATTAACGCACAAAAATGGCCCACGTTCCGAGTACTCGTTTCAGCTTCCCGGAACGTCGGTCGATTTATGAAACGCCGAACCGAAGGAAGGTTCAAGAATCTTTCTTCGGACACGTATAAATCATGGGACATCCCAGTCGGTATTCGGCGTCGGAAAGGAGAAAGAGATAAGTGAAGACGAACGAACGATGGATTTGGACTGTGTCGAAATTTCACGCAGCCTGTCCTCCTTTTTCCTGCAAATTCGCTCACATTTTCGCGATGAATTTGAGACATCGCACAGTTCTTCCTGTGGTCGGATAGAGGTGAAATGATAACGACTCCTAATAGGCTGCGAGAAGAAATCCCCAGGGTCCACGATGTGTTCGTGTGGTATAGTCACGAGTATGTGTTGTGCTCGATTCTCGTAGACAAAGAGGTCGTGGACGAGTGAAAGAGGTTCTCAAACTGGTCGCGAAACGGCTTGCTGGGTCTGCTTCTCGCGCGTTTCGTTCCTTTGTCCGGTCTTTTGAAGAGCCGCCACGAAGCAGAGCAGCTCGCCTTGAGACAAAGCGTGTACTGCTGCCTCCTCCCATCGTGGAATCGTCTCGTGTGCCTCTCCTGTTCTCTCTTCTCAAATCTCCTCCTCTCTTTCCTCCTCGTACCATCGCCCTCCTACTCTGTCTGCTTCCCCATCGGTTCCACCACTCCACCTCGTCACACTCTTTCTCTTTCTCTATTATTATGTTTTTGCAATCTATTTGTGTCTGCATCCTCCGGCTTTTTATTTCCTCCTCCTCCTTCTTGCTCGTTCGTTCCTACAGTGCCGGTTCGCGAGAGTCGTCGGCCTCCTACCGAACCTCCCTCGCACACACATCGGACCGCAGGTGCATCTCTCTCACCGGAGGTGCTCGCACTTGAGAGCCTGGTGCGCGCACCTGCGACACCCGGCCCTACCGATC
Source organism: Bombus affinis (assembly GCF_024516045.1). NCBI lineage: Eukaryota > Metazoa > Arthropoda > Insecta > Hymenoptera > Apidae > Bombus > Bombus affinis. Next base: position 4,298,323 of record NC_066347.1, on the reverse strand, counting down.
TTTTGTCAACGTCATCGTGGGATAATCCGCGATAATTGGGAAAGAGAGGAGGGCCATCGGTATATTACAATGCGATAAAAATTGCCTCTTAATTGGTGGCGATAAACCATGGGCGGGATAAATATAATCGGGTTCTAAGAGACACGCGAGTCTGTCTGCTCATGCAGCGGACAGGTGTCGAGGATAATTAAGTCGATTCGAAGATTGTATCGAGTGAGTCGTCTCTCTTATAGTTCATCCGCAAGTGATTTGAAATATTTTGGGAGGTATATTATAGCAAGAAGAAGGTTGTGAGCTCGACAATCGGTGTAATCCTTTCGATACGATCGATCGATCGATACGATAGACACGATCATTTCGAGGGAGTAGCGCTTGCTAGATGTTACAAAACGTTCGATGGAGAAAGCGACAAATCGTGCAGAGGCAGAAGAAAAGGTCGAGCTGTTTCTTTCGTTTATAGTTGGTCGACCTGTTTGTTGACCAGGACCTGTTGACCAGGACGATAGTTTATGGAATTATTCCATGACGAGGGTATTCGAAGCTGGTTCGTGTCTTGCGGACCTGACCTCATCTTCCTGAGTCCCTCAGGACTGCACCAGGATATATACCTGTATTTCATAAAGCTTTACGAATCGCCCCGAACGTTTATGTGGAATAGCGAAGTGGTCAGTTATGTCTAAACTGGAAACATTCTTCCGGCCTGGAAAGGCCTGTTCTGAACTTGTCCTCGAGCGACGTGTAAAATACGACGACCATGCACGATGAAGGGTGAAAAATTCTAGGTGATGTTATTGGATAGCGACGAGCATGCTGCGTAAAACAAGATGTAGTATAATAATTCTTGTCTCGATATTCGTCGTCTGTAATAATTTCGATGCAGGAAACTTTAATTGAATAATGTGTATTGAATTGAATGTGTATTGAATATCGTGTATAATAAGAATCTATATTACTTTGTAATATTTCATACTTTAATATTAAGTGTATTTTCTGGCGTATTTCTTTGAGAACCATTTTCCTTACAAAGGAGGATTTTCTGATTCTATGCATGCATATATAAATTCTTCGCTATACTTGGTGAAAAGGTATGTAGAATTATAATTGAAGATTCATGATCAGTATGTTTCCTTAAACACAAAGGAATAGAATTAAATTGTTTATTACGGTTTGGTTTTCGAATTTTCATCTCCCATTTTCGTTTCCGTTTCGTCAAACAAAAAGAACTTTCCAGAAATTAACACGAAAGCCATTCACGTGAACGATGGCTTCTTCAGATTTTTCTCGAACCTTCCAGCACATTCTTCAATGACAAAAATGCAGCTGTGTTGAACATGACCTAAAGCGTGTAGCGATCCTCGTGACAATGAAACGTGCTTAAATAATTCTACATCCATTTTCATGGTTACCATAAACGGAATAAAAAATCGAATAAGTAACAGTAATCCCTTCGTGTCTTGATTTGAAAATTTTGTTGAAAATGATTCAACATGCAACATTCAGTTGATATTTACTCACCTGCACAACAATAAATCACATTTCATCGACTTTCTATCAATTTCCATACATTGCCATACGCGGAACTATGAACCGAAAAGTATCTGCAAATCTCGTGGACAACGCGTGTCGTTGTTCGCACGTTTGGCGAAGGCTCGCGGCGTTTCCATCGAGGCGTGCGCGTATCAGATATTGCTGCCGCACCGCAATAGCGCCAATAGCGTCGCGTTCCACGCGAAGAGAATTCCTACGGCAAGAACACGTACGCGCGCGTGCATCGCGACCGGGGTAAAATCCTCCTCGGCCATGGAACACGGCGTGTCGAGCCCGGCGTTCGTATATGCCACTTCCTGCCGATGACTGAAAGGCTTAGAAAGTAAGAAAAAAATTAGGTGGCGTATTTGCCATGAGGGCCGGTCATTGGCTGTGCGTGGAAAGACGCGATGATGATGGCAGGACGAAGGAACGGAAGGTGTCCGGCTCGTGCGTTGAATTCAAAAGCTCGTGTTGTGGGAGTTGGTTGTCTTTCTCTCTCTTTCTTTCTCTCTATCTCTCTTTCTCTATTTCTTTCTGTTCACGGTATAGTCGCCGCGAGGTTAGGCTCTGGTTTCTGAGAAGCTCGGACCGATTTACAAGGAGTCAGTACGTTTCAGCGTGGCTCACTTATCCGGTCACTTAACAACGCGTTAATCTAAACCCGTTCCAACGACCAAACAGCCGATTCTTCTTCTCTGTTGCTCTTTCGAGGAGCCGAGTAACGGAGGCAGAGTGTACTCGATAGATTTACGAATGTATAGCTTGATCGAGCAAAAATGTGGCTTCTGGAAAAGCACGAGTGAAAAAGTGGGAAACGAATAAATTTATAAGATGTCGTTCATTGTTGATGGACCAATCGTATTAGGCTATTCCATAATTAACGCATCGATGTGAATGCGAAATACGTATAAACAAGTATCTATTGGTAATAAATAAATATATATTTGTCTTATTTCGTACAATCCTTCTATCGAGTTCTCTATTCTCCTCTATAAAATCCTCATCTTATATCGATATTTACAATATTTACAATATATCCAATATTAGTAAAACTACTGTCACGTATTTACTGATATGTATTTCTAAATCAAGTCTTTGTCTTTCTCGATACTCGTAAAGAATTCCATTTTGCTTAGAAAAATGGAATTACTCATAAAATAAAGTGGTAATACGAAACTTTCCAGGTCAGCTAATTAGATAAATGAAGAAAAATGGGGGAAACCGTTTTAACAAAAAATACAACGTACAAGTAAATCGTGTATAGCAGCCTTCCTTCCTCTTATCCAATTAGTTATGCATACGTGTGCTTACTCAAGCAATACACATCGGTAAATACCTGTGGCATGCATTAACGATCTGAAACATTAATTCAGAGGTTCTTATAATAGCAAACAAGAGATTAATTTATCGATCGTTGACAATCAAGGAATTATCAGTTACAATTATCCGGATAATCCTGATCACTTCGTTGAACGTTTCTTACGCCTCCTGGTATTATTAGAAACAAGCAAGTCCCGTTTTCTATCAACGATTCTGCCTGGATTATCAGCGCGCATTACACACGTGTTCTCTCTTGGGTCCGCGTGCGTACGACAGAATCGTGCGCGCGCGAACACTGTGTGAAAAACGAAGCCGAACAAACATAAGCAACGTACGCCTTCCCGAGCTGGAATTATGATTCCTATCAGCTCGTACCTTCGCTTTCCTTGTCTGTTGGCGTAGGTGGTACGAAATGGTCGGGACTGAAAAAGAAAGCAAAGACGAAAATCCAGACTTAGACGGCGCTTTATCCAGGCTCCTTATCTTCTCACAACAATCCCGCTATCAGAGAGCTCTTTCCGTCTTCGCGGTATCACCCAACCAGGTACAGCCTCGTTCTTCTCTTCTTTGTTATTCCGTTTCACTTTCGCTTTTATTGAATCTTTTTCGTCGGTTTCCATTAGCACGTTCAACGTGAACCAGGAAAGAAATACGGAGAAGACGGTAGATGCAGAGAATCGGTCAGTTGAGAGCCGCTGGCACGTCGAATCGTTGAACCACGGAGTGGTTCAGTGGCTCCAAGGCCGGCGGAAACCACGGGTGGGATGTGCGGGGCAGAACGGCCCTTCTTCGACTGGAATCTTCTCTCCTGTGCAACACGCGCCTTCCGTCGTCCTCTTCTTCGTAGCCTTCGTTGCCTCGAAGAATAAGATACCGGCGATCGATATGATGGAAGGGTCGAACGACATACGATAACGTGTTAAAAGAATTTACATGTGTTGGATGAATTTTGATTACTTATCTATACTCGTAAATCTATATGGCACGTTATTTCTTTCCTGATTATTGATCTTCTTAGATGACAGGTAGTTGCTAATTGTCGTTCGATAAGATTGGTTTCTTCAATTTGCAGAGATGGAATGCCGCGTCTTTGATCAGTCCATGGCATAGTTGAAGCTGAAATGCTAACAAAAAGCTCAACCAGGCATCTTGTAATTCGCTGTCGCCAGTCAGCGACTTGCGCTAGAATCGCAATTTGTACAACGGGGTTCGTCATTGCGTGGATTTGATTTCTAGAATTTTGACCATGGTTGGTCGTATTATGCCTGAAAAAGTTGTTTTAACTGGAAAATGGATTTCTTTTGTTCGATGCTGCATTTGAAATTCTGTCTATTTCAATATGACACCAATTTCCATTGCTATTTTTTTCTAAAGCCTAAAATATTGCCTATTCTAACACGAAATGGCGTCTCTGATCTATATCTAACGTAGTTCTATATTTATATTTTTTTTATTCTTCTGATAAAGTTGTTATCATACAACATACAATTTACTAGGGGGGATTTATTACGCCCCTACGAAATTGGTATTGCTACTTCTGATAGAGGCATGAGCACTTTATCTCCTTTTATACACGTACTATGTATATATATATATATATCAAATTACCATTTTGTTTAACCGATATTACGATACCACAATTTGTTTTCCAATAACTATATTTCTTTCGTTATTCTGTAGTCTATAGCATTGAAGATAGGTCCTTCAATATTGTACGTATAGCCAACCACAATATAACCTTTAATGTTGCAGCAGGTTTACAGAAGAATTCCATTTATCTCGATCCATTAACTCATATGTAATACATTGATTCTTCCCACTACTTGCGATCTAAATTCTAGTTCAAATACTGTATGGGTTCACGTTCAGATAAGAGGATTTAATCGGCGAGAGTGCAGTTAATCGGGTATTATTGAAAATTTCTTTTTTCGATGCAATGAAATGTTTGATACAAGAAACATAAACAAATTGTTAAATATAAATACATTTCATATCTTTAGCTATGTCATCATACATAATACGATTATTAGCTCATCTGGGAATTATCGTTCCTCGAATTTCTATATTTTAATCTTAGTCTCATTTTAGCTAACAGGAGAAATTTTTAATAGTCTAAGGAACTGCGTAACATTCATTCGAAATTTTCCATTTTATTCGCGTCAAATGATTAGAAATGAGAAATTTTGATAAACAAAGTCCACGTTACTAAACATTTCCAATATTAAATTTCAACATTTTCAAAAATGAAACGTTCCAATAAATTATTTTCATGCAAATGAAGTCTCACGATAATAAATTTCGATCGACGATCATCGTAGGATAATTTCGAAAGTCACGCACTGTCGAAGGATGAAAAATGAAAAATTTCAAATATACTCTCACGATATTAAATTTTGATCGATCGACGACCATTGCAGAATACCTGTTTTAAGAGATCGTAAATACGGTTCGTTTTCAAGAAATTCGTCGACCAAACGTTCGAGTTTGCCTCCGGCCTCCAGAGGATTTAAACCAGCATGTGTCGCACGACTCTCAGTATGGGTCGTTCTGGTTTCTCCGCGGCGTTGTCGTTGTCGCCCCCATCGCATCGACGCGATAAAGCGATCGTGTGCGCGTATATACGTTGCATGCACGCCTCGGCGTGGCTTTGTGTTGCTTCAGCCGGGAGGAACGTCTTTACATTCCAGTACGTTCGTCCGTCGCCACGCGGTCGCTCTTTTTCCGCACAGTTCCGTGCGCTCGCCCGTCTTTGTTCGTTCAGCCACCCATTTTAGGAATGAAATTTGCTGGATTATCGCTGGCCCACCCTCCTCGACTGCGCTAGATTCGCGTCGTGGAATTCACGGAATCCCACGGAGCGAACGTTGCGCATGTGCGCCACTTTCATTCGGAATTTCGACTACCGATCACGTGGTGCATCCATCCCCAAGTGCTTTCCTTTACTTTTTGGGAAGCTGTTTCGAGATACTTAGAAGAATGTCTTCTTAAGATCTATAGGATATTTGCTGGGGTATAAATGAAGCGAAACAAATGAAATGAGAGCAAATTGCGCATAAAATAGTTATTGACAATAATTATTAATCATCGTATGCATATTTGATTCATTTGGTTAGTATACATATGTGATTTTTGAATCTCCGCAGATTTTTACTTTTACGATATACTATGTCTTTTTTAATGTATAATTTTTCTCGTACTAAATGGTTTGTTTATTTACTCTTATTATTTATTTATTATGTCCATAATTTAATAACAATTGGTAATTAAATCTATGAAAGTTGCGTTAAGTCGCAAAACTTTTATGATTGTTCGTGGTCTGGGGTTAAAAGCTGTTGAATTTTATAGTTGGTTAATGGGTAGCTTTTCGTAGAAATATTGCGTGTTGTTGGTAATGCAGATATACAAGTTGTCACAAAATATATGATAGATTGAAATAATAAAAAGGTTGATATACAGAAACGTCGTTTGAGACTTACTTTTTAAGAATGACGTTATCGTAGTTTTTTGAATTTCAACAGAATACTTGCAGAATTGAAACATTAAAATATTAGATATTCTTTTAGTCATAATGTAATTGTGAAAGATACAAAGTTACGTTGAACGTGATAGTTTCCTTTCATCCACAGCTCGTTGCAGCATTTAAAATATTATCGGTTATGAAAATTTTCAGCCGGGTTATTTAAATGAATAATCAATATGCAAAATTATGGGTACATTAGATGTCACATAACTTGGTCGTTTTATATTTAGCAAGAAAATGACGAAATTCATTAAATTCTCATTTCGTAGGATTCGCTTTCTTGCATTACTAGTTTCGAGATACAAATATGGTCGAACGGTTGTGCCACTTTTATTTGACCCACGAGAGGAGCAATGTATTAACCCATTTCCACTCATGGATGCATTTTCGTGGCATTATTACTTTCTGCTAAACTGACCCGCGCTACTTTCCTACGCATTGTTTCGAAAATGTTCTGCCTATTTAAAATAGTGCGATTAATAAACCGCATGATAATAGACCGTGACGTGGATATCACGGAAACCTTGCAGATAACAGTAACACGTATCGCGAATTCAAAGACCAGATATCTCGTAATAATTATGCTTCGTGATTATTCGATGAATTATATGTTTCGATAATACGTAGAATCAGTACGTCAGAGGGTGAATGCGGGCGACGTGTAAATAAATAGTAACAAACTTGTCATAATAGAGTCGTTCGGCCGGTAATGCGACCTAGTCCCCATTCAAGACTACCAATCAATATTTCAGAATCGTGTCAGAACGAATACACGATTTATTACATAATAAGTACGCGAATGAATGAAATTTTAGCGTGTAGACAATCGCGGCTTGAAACACTGGTTTATTTCGTAAAACTGTCGGGTCGATGCAGGTACAAAGGTATATAAGTATCGATGTCGTTGTTTCGTTTTAATGGAATCGCCACGAAATGTCCAGAATTACGTTACGAACTACTCTGCGTCGAATTATTACGAAATTCTACATATGATATCAACATAATCAAACATATGCATGTAGCTTTTTGTAAGTGCGTTGCAGTCTTTTCATATGTTTTATTGGTGAGAAAGCGATGTCAGTTGAACCGAATACCCATTCACCATAACTACGATCTAAGTTTCGATAAGCACAGTTTATGAGTTTATATAAATATCGTTTATTTTCTCGAACCCACTGTGACATGTTTCGCGACAAATTTTGCGGCTGGTTGTGCTGCTTTGATTCTAAAAAGAGACCGAAAAGACACCCAGTTCCGATATTCTTGGACGATCCGTCAGCTTTCAACTCGTTGTTGGTCTTCTCGCTCTCCAGGAGACGTCGACTACTTTGTCAAAATTACGTGCCTCCCAGCGGAGGTCTGTTCAAAGACTTCACGAAGATATCGATGCTGCTTCTATTCAGCTAAACCAGATCCTGTATCACCTGTTTCGATCTCGGATCCTGTGGTATCGAGGTCTGCATCGAACAGTGGAATAGCATGGAACATGATTTTCTTAGAAAATCGATAACAATCGTGGTAATAGGAACTTGTTCGAGATTTTGAGCATTTTTTTTCGAAATTCAAATTAATTCCCCCAATATTTGTATCTGGGCTGACGTAGATTATATATTTTGGTCACGTTGATTTTCAATTCTTCTTGGGTTTTACGTAGTCACAATGATGCATCGAATGGCTGAATGCTAATCAATATGATTTTCTAAGAGATTCGGTAGCTATCCAACTTTCATTCGAGATCTCGAAAATTTATTCAATCCTCGGACGTTTCTTTATGGTAAATGCGTATGTGGAAAAATATATGACCTGCATATACTTATGCATTATGAACGTACAACTTAACTCTTTTACTTTTGCTAAAAAAAATTTGTACATTTAACCGTCTATCTCCTCGTTACATTAATATTTTGTCATAATCTGACGTTAAAAGACAAATTAATCTGAGAAAATAAACACGGACAATGTATGTGACTTCGTATTTAAATTATCCCGTATATGTAGAATTTCTATTTCCGTTGGTGTCGAATTTTGCATCCTCCAACTCAAATACAGCTGAACAAAATATTCCGAGAAACTCGACGACAATCGTAGCAATAAATCCAATGTTTACCAAAGATTTCGGCGATTCGTTCGAGATTCGAGTTAATTGCTCGGATGTTCGAATCTGGATTGCTCGAGGCTATGCATCACCGCCCTATCGACCTCACGGATGACCCATCGATCGTTGGCTTTTACGCGAATGCATCGTCGCGGTTGTTCTTGGTGCGGCCATTGAATCGATAGTCGCGACATAAATACAGCCGTCGATACGACGTTGAAGAAGGTATTTTCACGCGTGACGCGATGCATACAGTCCGTGTTTTGTGCAACTCTGTTCGACAGGCGTGGTTCGTGCACGGAAGGTAATTTGTCTGGATTTCATAGCGAGAAACGTTGATTCGACCGGTGAATACGATGCAAACACGAGCACTCGCGTGTACGAATGTTTACGTCGGTCAAAAACGAAGACCTCGCCGCTCTTTCGCAAGGAATTCAAGGATAAACGTGTTCAAGGCTTCGACTGTGTGCGAGGACAGTTACCGATTCGCCTTTCGCGAATCTATTTGTCGATCGAGTTCGCTATCGGTGCAAGTGAAATTTCGCACGCTCCTTTTTGTCCCAATTCTCTCGCGATGGTCAACTGCTTAATGGCTAATGAGAGTTTGATGCAACAAAATGGTGCATATTGCGAATAACGTATACAGTATTTGAACTCTATTTATGCGAATTTCGTTCATTTGAATTTCGCTTATTGAAATTACGTCTCTTAGTTTAATATCTGATTAACTGAGCTCCAGTTGATTCATGAATCCACTCGTTTAAATATTAATTCGTATTGTGCTAACGGAAAGTACAGTGAGTAATGGGGAAAATTGATAAACTTCGATTATACGAAGATTGTTTTGATAAATACAGCTTTCGCTGTAATTCCATTTCGTGTTTTTATCTTTCCACGGTGTAAGTTAGTGATTCTAAATAGAGAGTCATGGGAAATGTCAGACTTTTGTTTTTTCTAAATGTTTTGATTGGTTCCTTTAAGTTGATTAAGATCTTTACACTGCTGTGCACATGGTTGATCTTATTTATTGGTTGTTTGGTCAAATAAATGGGTCGAAAGAATATAAAAATATACATGTACTCAGCAGTATAAGTTTATTTATTTGAGATAAAGATATGGGTGCTGTAAGAAAATAAAGACACGGATGTTCAGAGAGCTTCCAGAATCTTAACAGTGTTCAGTTCCGGTTGCAATGTATACATACATAAGTATACGTAATCCTAACAAGATGCAATATGGAAATGATGCAATATATTCCTCCTTCAATATCATTTAATATATTGTTTAGATAATATCTTTTATATATTTCCATTTATTTTACTATATTCTGTACGTATTTTGCTAGAAAACGAGATCTGTTCCATTAATAACTGTGTCGTTCTATTCCACTAACGAGTACTTGAGAAATTTTATTTCAAACATGATATATTCAAGAGATTTACTGTTTAAAAATGCTGCTATTTAATCGCATTAAAATCTTCAAAAAAACTTATGTTCCTACGAAATAACATCTGCGTTTATTCCTAAAATAACATCAACAAAACTACTTCAAAATATCAGAAGCTTTCTAAAGCGTATTCATCCTCTGGAATTGTGTATACAAACGCGTATCAAGATTCAAAACAATCAGTCGCGTGACCTATCAACCATGCCATTTAACCAACCTATCACCTAATTATTTGGTACGTAGGATAAACTCGACCGAATTCCAGTTCGATTAATTCATTCATACATTTTAATCCTGTTGAAATGTCGTGTCTCGCGATGCAAAAGCACGCGGGTAAAATTCGCACGAAGTTTTTGTCGGCGAGAAGTCGCGTGGCGCGAGCAAGCGTTGTTAAAGAAAATCGTCGAAGCTAAACGTCATCGCCAAAACATCCGGTGCAGTCTGCAGCTGCAATTCATAGCGTGCGTCGCCTGGAGGCGGTGGATCGCGACGAAAATCATCTGCGAACGAGACCCGAGTATTCTGCGTTGCCGCGCGAATTTTTAATTTAGCCCGGGCGAAAGGAAAGTTCTGTTTATGAGAAACCATGGTGGATGGCTTGGATCTCTCGATGGATTCTCTAATTTTAGCCGAGGGATACGTGCATTGGGCCTTTCGAGAGAAACATCAGCTTGTGTATGGTGAAAATGAATTTTTCAAAAATATTATTACGACCTTGATCTGTATCGTAGAAAATGTGTACAGAAGATTTATTCAATGAAAACACTTGGAATACTCGCGTAACAGTTTCTTGGGATGTGTGTACTTAATAAATTAATAGCGAGAGAAAGTAATCCTTCTTTTAAAAAGATTTTAGAGGAAGAAGCTAGCTGTTTTCATTTGTGATTCACTTAGTGAATTAGTCTTGAATTAGTCTAACTATATACACGAATTAGCATTCCATTAGCATCAACTTAACATAGAATTTCGCTAGTGTTTACTAATATAAATTAACAAAACTCGATTAAACCGAGTTAAATCGAGTTGCTTGCCTCCTAAATTCTCGTACCTCGCTTTAATTTTCCATAAATCTTTTTCTCGTTGAACGATCAGTGAACATAGACGAAGAAGATACACCGTACGCTGTATTATTAAGGAATCAAATAGTTTCTCGGCAATGTATTAACGGATTTGTCAAGACAAACTGTAAAAGAAAAAGGTAGAAAAAACCTTAGAGTAAATCCTTCTATTAGCTATGTATGTGTATACAATTTTCTCTTTACAACCGTTTCCTTACCTTATCTACCTTAGGTATTGTTCATTTTGTCTGCAAATCTACCCGTATATTCAAGGATGTGAGATTTCTGTACAATGAATCTCACAATAAAAAAAGATAGAGTGGAATAAAATGTACTTGAATGTTTTCCCAACCTTGAAAACGATGCTGGTCTGCAATTCGTGACGGATCCTCGCTTTGTCCCGACCAGGTATCCGAGTTCAATTCTGATCAGTGGACAAATAAAATTGGCCAACCTGAGGCTCAAATCTCTCTGGATTCGGAGATCTCTTTTCAGGTATTTATTCCTGCCTCTGGCCATGGTGGCTACCTTTAGAAAAATTTCCGGACAAAGCGGTTTCTTCAGCTGCGAGCCATGGTGTAACGCTTTTATAAGGCAGAAGGGACGAGCCAACAATTGGCTGCACGATGCTTTCGAGCGTGCAGCTTGCCAAAACAAAATTACCAAAGCGAGTTTCCAACATGGAACATACGTTCGATACGAGAAGATACGTTCTCGTTTCGTCGAAAAGAAGAAGAATAAAAAGGTCCAAGTTCCTGGGTTCAGTCTCGTTGTTCGAAATCCGCTCGGAAGCTACTGGCGACTTTAAATCATTTGTAGGAACACAATAGTCGAGGAAATCCGATAATCTCGAATTATTGGTATCGTATTGTCGATATACCAACGGGATTTCCTCGTGCAATTGTTTACCTGTACGGTATTTAGGGTCATACGGCTTACCAGTATTTATCGTTATCTCCTCTGAAACCAGATTTAATAACAGGGAATCAATTTGGAAATTGGTTGGAATAAAGTCGCTTTGTGGACACATATGCGTCACAGAGATTAACAGGATCGTGTGTTTGATTTGTACAAGGGTAATTTAGTGCTCGATGAAACAATTGGTTAGAATATTTTCAATGTTCGACATTTTTCTTTAGCGAACTAATTGAACTAACTGTAGTTCCATTATCTTTATTAGGTGCAAATTAATTCAGTCTCGTTAGAATTACTTAGTTTCATTTCTATATCCAAATACTTCTCTACCTTGTGGAAGTTTCAAAAACTTGCTACCCGTGTCTATATAATTTCGGACTCAATTAGTAGAGATCTTTTGATTATTAAATTTATATTGCATCACCCATAAATAAATAATTTAATTTCCTTTAAAATTCCACCGAATTAAATTATACGCCTATATAATACACCGCTTTCCTAATACAACATCCTTATATAATACTTATATTTATACACAAGAATGAGAATTTCCAAGTTCCTCTACAATTTACACAAGTTTGCTTTTAGAACGATGTATCGTGCAAAGTTCCTCTTCTGAAACAAAATCCTCTACAATCCCTCGTAATGCAACATGTAACTTGAAGAATGTTTTTGAAACTAGCGTTTCCTTAACAGGTCAAAAGTTCTTCTCGAGTTATACGACAGCCTATCACGGTCACATGAATTTTCCGTGATTCACTCTCGCTTTCGGCCAGTTGCCGCGGTTCGACAAAAGGTAGTAAACTTTCGATGTCTCGAAGAAGTTCCCATGGAAACGTGCGCGAGGACACGCTCGTAATATTCGCTAATCTTTTCTGGAGCCGCTGGCACGAGCATGCACCGGCCGAATATCGATCGACACGCGTGCGTTCGTTCGAAGGGTAAGATGAAAAAAGAAAGGAGAGAGGGTGGAGAAGACTGATGACTGTGGAAAGCCCCGACCCTCGTTGTAGAAAATGTCGAGGCTGCCGCACTCGCACGAAATCGTGCACTCGAAAGCCCCTTCGCGAATCTGACGTCGAACGGGCCGATTGTCGTTCGAAGTGAAATAAATGGTGGAAAATTCCGGAGTGATCGATACGTAATATCCCCTTGGTCTTATGAAATTGGTTTACGTGAACTTAGATATATTAACTGTAGAAGAAAATGATCGATGACGTAAGATTAATTTTTTGAAATTTTATTTAAGTCGTACCATTAATTTTTCTATGCGGTTTGTACCACGAGAGAAAATGTTCTATTTACTCGTAGATATAACATTGAATTATATGCGAGTTTCATGCGTTTGTCAGATATCAAAGCAATGTGAATTATCAAACCCGTTAAAGTGGTCAGGTATCAGAATTTTTAACGTTGCAGTTATTAAAATCATATAGGTGCATGTCCTCGATAAATTTATTGTATTTCACTGATATAAAAACAATATTATTTATACCAATATTAACTATAATCTTTAGCTATAATCTTCATATATATAGCATATCTGATATTTCAACAAACCTCTTGCCTTTCTACGAAACCAAGAATGGTATATTTCATAACAGTCTGTATGACATTAATTTTTACCATCATCCAGCAAATATTTTCAATGCACATAAATAAGAACCGCGAACAAGTGACTTGTACAATCAACTAACTTGTACTAAATTCAATTTGGCAAAGCTACTCTAACTGACGCAGCACAATTATAATGTTATGTATAATCAGCAAAAGATAACGATTCTCGTTATCGAGGAGTATCTTCGTTCGCTAAATAAAAGCGTTTCTGCTGACTATCGTGGATCGCCATTCGTCCACGTGGTGCTGTACACGTCATCCTTCTATATATGTATCGAATGTCATGGAGTATTATCAATCAAAGTTTCGAAAAATAGTCGAAGAAAAATTAAGAACCGCTAGTTGAACGACGATAGATGGCCAACTACTTCTGATTCGACGTTTGCTCTGGATGGGTTGGCTGCACGACCGTCCGCGACGTTGCTCTCCCTCGTCTCGTGTAATGGATCGAGTGAATGGAAAGAACAATGAAAACACTACGTCACGCGGCTTATCGTACGCGAAAGACATACTCGCGGCCGTGCGAACAGCCGTGCGCGATTTCACGGCGCGACCGTTGCGCCCTGTACAAACAATCGTCAATTAATTATTGACCGTGAGCCGACGCCCCGGGAACGTTAATCATTGAGACGCAATTACGACACGCGCGTGTATCACTCCCAGTTGCAATTTGACTGTCTCTGCTACGTTATTCTCCTCATTATCGTGTAAATTGCCAATTTCGAATTCTTTTATTTTCTATCAAATCAAAGCTTAATGTCGTAACAACTGTATGACTATTAGCTGTGCGTATTTATTTATTTATTTATTTATTTATTTATTTATTTATTTATTTATTGTGTACGGGAAAGGCTATTGGGATATACAAATTTACATACTTTAAAATATTTTTACAGATTTTATATACAAATATCGTTGTGTTATTTTGTTAATTAATTTCATTTGCCCTGGTAGGTTCTGGATGTTTTGTATTTATATGTTGTGAAACGTGTTACACTTAAATGATTATACTGTACATTGTAACATTTTTATGATGCGGCTGGTTCCTTTGATGGCAGGTGAGAATGAGATATTTTGAAATTCATTGTATCATTGGGGTTGTATAACATATGAGATACGTTGTTCTTTTTGTTTTTTTTTTTTCTTTTGTGTAGTTGATCGATTTCGTCTTTCTTTGGCAGAGTTTCTGGATAATTTCCGTTGATTGGATAGTTTAAGTGGTATAGGCTGAGATTATGTCTTTATTCTATATTCTGTGTATCTATATTCGTAAGCTTCATTATAATTATAATCGTGAGTGACGCACAAAGAGGGAATGTTCTCGAGTATTTTGCTACGTGTATTTTCATTGCGGTTAGATTATGGAATACTATAGTATACATATGTATATTGTTTTTTTATGACGCATAAGGTAACTGTTGCGGATGTTCGTTTTACGCCGAGTCTGCAGTTTTTCCTATTTGAGTTGTTGGTGTTGAGAATACACGTATTGAAACGAAGATAGTGTAACGCGAGGAAGAATCAGATAAGCTTCATTATCCGATGCAGTTATTAAAATTTATTTATGAAACATTGAAAACTCGTATATTTAATATCTGGTGTTAAAAATACAATATTTCAACTCATAAATTATTAGTTTCGAATTCTTCGTTATTTAAAAGGGATAATAGGCTATCTTAAAATAAAATACTTGTACCGTTATATTCCAGTGATAATTCATATTTAAATATTACATCAATACAAATGTAATGTACAAATCGAAAAATCTGTGAGATCAGATTCTACCCGACATCTATAGAAATTTAATCGTCCCTAAAGTAAAATAACCGGAATCAGCCAACGTCCTTGTTCTCCCTTGTAAAACTCGTTCTATCGGTAAATTTTCTCAAGAAAAATTTCATCTGGTTCTCATGAACCGATTCGCATTTTTTTTCATTTATGTATATCGATCGACGATTCCCCTGCAGGCGAGAGCCTCTTCTCTATCTGGGTTAGACTGACGAGCCGGATTCTCTCTTAGCTGTTTGATGCAACGAGCACGAAAAACCGTCGTGTCTGAACATATTGTATAATAATCGTGATGTATAGTCACCGGATGATTCACTGTTAGGTCAATACCTTGGACTGGAAACACCGGTCGACGATGTTTCACGAGGGCCATTTCTGCGAGTGATCGATAAGCCACGCGTGTCTCGAGTGTGCGTGTTCCACGATCCCTCGTCAGTTGACGACAACGAGGGTTGGGCCGTTGGAACGCTACAACCCCGTCTGGTACACACGAATTAATTTTTCTAACGTTCGCCGTTTCTGGAAACGAGCTCCTTCGCTTCAGGTGGCCCTCTTCTGCCGTCTGGTATTTCAACTCGTATTTTGATAATGACAAATCATCAGACGTTTAGCTTCTTTTTTTATTTAAACCCCTATCCAATGGAAAGTAGATTACTGCTCCCACGAGTATTGAATATTTTATTTCATAGTGATAAAGTAGGGACGTATGAATACTGTATAATGACTAGTCTATGGATATTTATATAGACTCAGGCAGATATATTTATACAAAGCAAAACATTGTTTCGTTTACTAAATACTATTTCCAATACTTTATATGGTTTTGCATATATTTTACGTATAGTCCGTGCATTTTTCCACTTTTAAATTTGTCATACATGCGTAAAAATCCTACATTTAAAAAGTAAAGTCGTTCATAGATAAGTAGAAACATAGTTTGATAGAATAATAACACACAGATATAATATCGAAAATAACGAAGACAATGTACGTTAGGTTTGACGGAGCCTTCAGTGACTCGAGGTTCTATTGGAAATTTGCCTTGTATCTTTGACATGGAAATTCGCTCTTATCTCTCATTTGTCCCCTATTTATTGTCTCTATTTAGAACTTGAATAAGATAGGATTCTGTGAAGCTCGAAATCGTTACCGCTAATTTCATTGCTGATAGATGTAACTATACAACCTTATCACGACTGGGTTTATCGCACCCCTCTTGTGTAACGAGAAACGTGTAAGTACGAATAAGAAATAGTAGCAAAATAGTTATCATTCTGACAATAGGGAGATGGTTCCTTCAGGCATTTTCTCGTCGTTCTGATAAGAAATATTTACCGAACGTATTCGATCATATCTCGTTTACAGACGCCAGACATCGACGCGTTATTATTTTATTTACAGCTGGAAATCTTCGTTAATTACGTACAGCATCCATTGTACGCGTTAAGTCAATTACGAAAGTTGATTAAACTCTTCTCCCACTCCTCGCCCATAGAAAATCAGAGAAATAAAAAAAAGAATCAAAGAAAAACCATCGCTATTTCCAATTACATTCAGGCAACAAGAATAAAAATTGGGAGAATGTTCCGAGCTTTGAACCTTTGATTTTTAGGGGGAAAATCAGGATGAAAACAGGCATGGGATCGATTCGACGGTTGCAATAAAAGCGAATGACGTGGATTGGGGCGTTCTGCATAGTCGTGCAATTTATTGAAAAGGCTGAGAGGACAGGAATCGCCGGAGGATCGCTTTATCCGCGAGGAAGAATCTCTCTCCTGTTTCATTCGTCGATGGCGAGGCGTGCAGGGGAGCTAATATAACGCTCGGAATCGAGCTCGGGGCAGACTCAAGGAGCGCGTGTTGTCCGCTCCTTAGAGATTTCCCCGTGGCGCGGTTTGTTCGCGCATCGATCCGCCGCGGGAAAACGAGTTTCTACCAGTCTGTCGTTTCTCAAGCCACGAACCTCGCTTCTCCCCACTGAGCTTTCCGGATGAGTCACGATGATAGTGCTCGGAAAAAAGAAGGGACGCCGACACGGCGTCGAGGAAAGCAGCCTTCCTCGAATCGTTTCCACGCCGCGCGCGCACGCTTAGGCGTTTCTTGTCTCTTCGTCTTCGTCATACTCGGTCTCCCTATACTTTCTAAGTATCAGCGTGCACGCGTACACCGATAACAGCGTCCTGGACGTGTTCCGCGGGACATCCTAATGGCAACGTTCGGCCAAGGCTAACGCACTGGAGAACGAGCCGCGTCAGGTGGATAAGCGATAAGCCGGTGAATTTTAGAGGAATTCTGTTTGACTTGAGCAAACGACGCGTGAAACGAACGAACACGCTCTTACGGAATAAGATGCTTCATTCTCCGAGAATTTTGTTCGTCGCTCTTTTCCTTACTTCCTCCGGCATTTCTATGTTGGTAGTTTTATGTGTTTGTTGGAATCTAGGGGACGTTGTGGAACCCGTTACATTGGGTGAATAGATTATAAAAGGTTGAAGATAATCTCTTTTCTGCGAATTTAGAGTTTTGCAAACATTCATTATAGTATGGAGAATTTATGCAATTATATATAACATGTTATTTAAAAACCATTAACAAACAATAGCATAGGATACGTGAAATTTTTAACTAATTATCTTGATGCATATCTATATTAATATTTACGTTACATTCGCTGTAAACGTATCTATGCATCTCTTTTATATCTGTATTTATATTTCCATTTATTTACTTCAGACCTATGTAAGTCAACAGCTTACTGTTTTCCAATAATACGAACCACGTAATACGTAATAAATAATTGAACAATTTTTTAAATATTTATTTCTAGAAACAATTGGTATCCGTTGAGAATTAGAAAGAAACAAATACGGCGAGCCATATAGTCAGGAATATACGTCACATCTTTACATCTTGCAAACGTATTCTCGGCGAAACAATTTCCTTTATTAGAAAAAGAGCGGCCCGCGAGAACAGGCCGGGCTTACAGTTTTTTTAAACGCGGAATCGAGTTTTACGGGTGACCCACATTTCAGTAGGTTTTTATGGAGGAAAGTAAAAGGTACGGTTTATTTAGATGAACCTTTCACCTCGCGGTGCTTTGGCATTTTAAGGTTCGCCCCGGTTTTTTTCCATCCTTCCTTTTTTCCGCCCCTTTTCGCTTTTCACCTTCGCGGTGTACTCGATGAATGGGATCTGCACCGTATATTTAAGACACGTCCTCGACCAACGTAAACGGACGCGCTCATCGCAAACGTTTCATCGAAACTCGCGGCGTGGGACGTAGAACAGCGCGTGGTTCGACGTGGAATTCGTCTCACCCACGCGACAACTTTCTACGTTGTTCGCCGTATTTTCCCCAATTACTTGTAAGAACGCTATCGTGCGCCGGACGCGTTTGACAATCGCGCGGGTCAATGATACTCTCGTTGCGGTCTTTAAAACTGAATTCGGATCAATGTTTAACTGTTTTTTGAAAATTTTCTTTTCTCAAGACACGACGGTTTCATCGTAAAATTGTTGCGATACATTTTAGATGAAGCGAGGATTTAAATACGTAAATATTCCATAGGTGTTTTATACATGTATTTAAAAAATAATACGATTCGAACAAGTTGTCGAAATTAGAAAATAATATCTAAGCTTATGATAAAGTTATTCGCTGAAAACATAGTATTGGCGAAAGAATCGACGACGTTTTCAGAAAACAATGGACAAATATTACTTTTTTAATTTATCATTCTTAGGCTTTGAAATAGATACGTTCTTGACGATTTTCGTTGTCTTCTATCGCAGGACTGAATTATTTTCAGTTGTGATATTTTCGAAATATATGTGCCATATGTAACTTAACAGGATTGGATATCATTTATCCCGTGAGAAATTTTGTTTCTCTTTTATTATGAACAACAGAAACGTATTTTGAAAGAAGATACTTCACTAAAACTAGAGAGGTCAGTGTCGGCGAAAACAAATGTCTTTTTGTTCAATTAATTAACAACATAATATAACGTACTAAGTATGTAGGTGTATATGAGTACGTTAGGCTGTGTAGGTGTATATGAGTACGTTAGGTTGTGTAGGTGTATATGAAAGATCAAGCAGCAGAAAAATAAACTGCAGAAAAATGGCTGTATAAAAGATAAGTTGAAATAGTATACAACTAGAGCTATGTTTTCAAAAAATAGAATTTATCGAGTTAACATGGAAAATGTTTAGGTTAAAAGGATGTAAAAACTGAAACACAAATTTGTCGGGAAGTTCCAACAGAGACTGTGTAGCATGTGTTTCTCATAAAATGAAGAATAGTCGTCGAGCATTCCAACTAGACGTCCATTTAAAGTCATGTTTTATAGTAATTGAGTACTAGCATAGCAGCTAGAGTGTTTCGAGATTTGTTTATGTCTTCTGTAACTATGCAGCCCGTTTCAACCGAAAAATAACGACCTTAAATCATGTACCGTATGCGTGACTACCGACTTAGCGTTGAACATGCTCTAGAATTAACAATGTCTATCCATACATGCATCATTTATAATTATTCGAGCAATACATATTTTCTAAGTATTTTACTTTACCATAAAAGCTAAATAAGGGTTGTTTATTGGAACAATGAATATTGTTTCCATGGTCTTTAGCTTTTATGGATTATTAGTTAGAGATTGTACGCATATTAAATTTAAATTATTCGTGCAGAGTTCATAGATTCTTGGCCGTTCACTTTATATTATTTATATTATATTATATTTTATATTATAAATTATTATTATAAATTTTATATTATATTACAACGTCATTTGAGCTTCTCTTGGAAAAGAATTGCAAATTAATCAACTAACTTCACTCTTCGCAAATTTGCGTTTACGTAAATGCCGTAGAATTTCTGAAAGAAAACTTCCGTAAGTTGATTAGTCGGAAGCAAATGGCATAAATAGTCAGCAATTGCAAGCGTTAAAAAAAACATTCGCACATCTTGCTTTCAAATTTATAGAGTTGATCGGCATAATCTGTGTGCAATTTATTTATCGACACACTTAATAACCGCTTAAGTTACCGTGAACTTCACTTCGCAGTCAATCAGCTAAACGAATAATTATCTAGTAATTTCACGCGAAATTGACACTCGATGATTTGCGTCTCGCAATAAACCCATAAGTTCCTAGCGTACAACTCCGGGATATCTAATGCCAGTCGTTGGAAACAAATAACAGCCTGTGTCATAAAATAGCACGTACTCGTCACGCTTCGAGCTCCTATCAGCGGATCGATCGAGAGATCGTTGCTCGATCGTTGTCTTGCATCGACGTTCGTGACGCGAGGCTGGAATCGAGAGCGCACCAGGCTCTTGGGAAGAGAAGCGAAAAAAGAGAAAAAAGAGGCGAAGCACGCTTAAGACGAAAAGTTATTTGGAGCGCGAGGAATTGACGCGTTCTGCTCGGTAACGACGTTCCAGTTTTCGTAACGAGGGCCGGCATGTAAAGCACACTGTGCACCGTTTCCAGTGAAAATCTTCATTATCGTGGCCGTAAACTTCGACAGCAGGTGCAGACCCGGTCGATTTCGTCCGATTCTCCACTTTCGAAGCCGAGCAACAGCCCACAAGTATCCATCTTCTTGCTTGTACACGCTCGGCCAGATCAAACGTTCATTTTAAGCATCGTTCAGAAGATTACTCGAGCTACCTTCAAATTCAGTAATTTCAATTCGAGACACTCGAATTCGGTAATTTGAATCTAGGACACTTGATTTTGCCTTCAAGTTCGTGTTCACAGTTGAATCGAGCCATTTAATTCAAGTAGATATCATCTAATGGAGGTTGGATATCTAAAACGACGTGTATACCGGAAGTCTACTTGGCTTAGGGAATCAATATCAGTAAGCAGGAAATAACATTGATATATATATATATATATAGTACGATACATTGTTATCTAGTAATAGTATCTGTAGATAAAATTGTTATCTAGTTCTAATTTCTGTTTCTTTTAAAGCAAGAAAAGAAGAATTCTCAATCTTATTTGAAAGGATATTTCAATTTAACTAAATTAATAGGCTCTGAATTGTGAGATAAATATTCTGAGTTATTTGAATTCAAAATGTATATTTAAAATCAACTAATTTGATTAATTAATACACTGAATGGATAGGATATATATATGGAAATATAAATTTAGAATATAAATTAATATAATTAAAGAATGTAGAGGCTTGTTTTAGCCTCCAGATATAATATTATAACAAGTATCCTCCATTTTGAATATTTTCTACATTTTTGCATATTATGTAAAATACGCTCTGTACAAGTTTTGCACATTTGCATTTCCCATAAATACATAGATAAATATCCACAGCCTAGTGATGTGAATGACCGTAGAAACTCGAAAGAGTATTTCAAGTCAAGTAAATAATATGTCTGCACTGATAAAATTTCAAGTTGTTTCAACTAATACGAACGAGGTTATGCCTAGTCGTTTTTTTTGTAGTTATATATCCATTTGATCTTAACATTGTATTTAGTTGCATTCCTTTTAATATATAAAATGTGTGCGCTCTTCGTTAAAAAAGTTTAATTTAATAAAAACATATCAATACGTACAAACACATAAAGAATAATCACGAAGATATACAACTGCATCGAAATTCTAAAGAGCCTCAGAATTTTACTCATTCTGTATAAACCAGTCACGATAAAACGTCGAATGTGAAACGGACTGCAAAGACTTAACATTTAACATTCATCAACCAGTTCACATAAACCTGAATGAACAACGAACGTTATCTGCGTCGTTAACGCTGACCGACGACGTGACCGTAGTATGTCAGTATGGCTTACGATTTCCCATTGTAAATTCGCTCAAGACCCACGAACTTCGTACCACCGGGTGTGTGTTCCTTCATTTTCTTCCTTCTACTCGTCCCGTTTGTTTCGCGTTCCCTCCTCATCATTTCTACTCCTCGTGTCTTCATCCCTTCATTATATACCACTGATAACCGCTATCATGCGCACCTTATTCTACGCCGTCTTATACCGAGTGGTCTTTCAAGTAATAAGTCACATGACGCGAACGAAACACGGCCTTGTCGATCTTCGTCCTTCCTTGCTTCAATCTTTTTGGTCGAGATAAAAATAAAAGAAAAAAAGGGAAAAAAGTATTTCGTGTTACATAATTATACCCATGACCTTATTCCGCAAATAAAGAGTAAACTGCTACCTGGCGAAGATCGAAATCTCGTTTACGTGGGTTACTGTTTCCTTTTAGTCACAGAGCAGGTTTCGAAATATCCTGCTATTGAATTTGGAATATATCTGGACACATCGATAGTCTGATTGAGGGATCCAGATGAAACATTTGATACAAATGGCTGTGAAAAAATTGTGAAAGTCGAATTTTCGTAGAAAGTCCCCATGCTTCTAATAATTTCACGTTAAAGTTATCGACGATTAAACTATGGCACTTGTATTAAAGAAATGGAAACGGAAGCTTTGTGAAAAATACATAATGCAACGAGAAAAACTAGCTTCTATTTATATATTTTAGAAAGAATTATTAGTCTACAATAATGCACCAAAGCTGTAAAATTTCTCTGAACAATTGCGAATTCACCATTCTCAACACTGTGCTAGTTCAGGTGTTAAATTGAAACACGTTACACAGTATCGTTTCTAATGTGTATTTCATTTCTGGAAAAATTACGTCTGCACTAATTTTATACCACCGAGCCTCTTCATCAACAGTTTCACTTGAATCTTTGATGCACAACCGCTTCTGAAACATTTGCGATTCTCTTGGCGTGACAAATAATATCAATTTGACACGGACGATTAAATCGTTCCGATATGTAGTCGTAGCTGATTACCGATTCCGCGGCGTACTTACAGCTTAGGGGTGCTTTCCAAGTAAAATAACACGCGTATCTTGTTCTACATCATTGGGTCACGAGCATCGTCGTTGAATTCCGAGAATCGGATTTGCGAAGCGTGATTTTTACAAGATTGCTAGCGAAGTAGGCGAATTCAATAGCGATTCGGATCTTCGATCGCAGAAATCTCGTGGCTGACGCGTGCGTTGCGACTTTCGTAATCATTGCACGGTGTATGCATTATTTATATGCTGAATTTCACGATAGAGGCTGTCCTTTCGAAAGATGTTAGACTCGTGCAACGCACAGACTCCATAAGTTCCTCAGGAAACTTCTTCGACTTCTGTGACTTTTTGTCCAAGTATTTCATCATAGAAATGTGCTGGAAAATGTGTTCGCCTGTTTCGACACATATGCTTTATATATCATGAAAATTCATTGATTTTATAATTTTACGTACAGATAAATAGGAATTGAGAATTTAAATACATGAATTGAATCTGCAGTGATGCCATTAATCAAGGAGTAATTAAAATTTCATTTCAGTAAACGGTGTTCCATTGTAGTCTTATTTAATTGCTTTTCTTATTGTTTTATTGTTTCCTGGATTCGTCTTACAATCTTAGAGTTGTTAGTCTTTAATTGACACATACCCTATAGTAAATCTTTGTCAGTGTATTTCTATTAACGTTGAATATATATATTTCAGAGTAGCAATTATTAGAAATTTTCATTCATCGATCATATACGTCTATTGCATATGTTACTAATGTACGTAATTATCACCACTTACTAATGATGTATGTAACGATTTACCTGAACCTATCAACAAGAACTAGTTTCATTAGTCGTTCCATTAACACTACTATTCCAATTACACAGCTAATCAGAAGTATCTCGATTAAGCTATTTAACATTATCCTAGAGGATTCGATCATTGATAATTAACTACATTTGCCATTAATCGATATCCAATCCTATGGAATTTTCTCACGAATCTGCATTAATAACAGAGATTTCTAGCATCGATCGAAAACTTCAGATACTCTAAAGGAATTTCAATACTTCTGTAAGACACATAACTACACACATACTTGCAGTATGAGTAGCATATGGAAAAATGTTGCAAAGACACATTATCGATGGTGTTGCCCAGTTTGTAAAAGAGCAAGAGGCAAAACTCGACGCGACGCTAACGAGGGGATAAAAATGCAGCAACGAATTCGCCGTTAGTTACCGAACGACCCTCGTATTTTACTGTCCACCCTTCATCGATACAAATTATCTTTGGCGCATACCCTCCCCCAGATTTATTAGCGCAATGTTTCGACGGCATAAATAACGAGCGCAGCAGCGGCTGAGAGAGACGCGAAAGTAATTAGTTATACCCATCGGTGGTTAAAGGGTCGAAACAGGAAATGCTAGTCGCGCGCGCGAGCCCTAACATCACAACTCAGAGGCGCCCCCCGGCTTGGATTTTTTCACACGATTATTTATGCGCCGAGTCGACTCGACTAACAGAGTCGGCTTACAAGAGTCGAGCCGAGAGACAAGACGAGTCGCGCTGAGTCAACCGTGTCGTGACGAACAACGTCTACCCGGTTTGTGCGTTTCTTCTTCTCTTCGTCATCTCCGTTTTCACACGTGCCCTCGCCAGACCCGACTGGCCGATTGTCCCTCGTGTAGCGAATGGAAGGAATGTCGCGGTACGAGGCTTCACGAGACTCACTTTCAACGTCGACGCTCTGCAGAGCAACTCTCGATCCACGTGAATCACACAGAAAGTGCCCATCCGATTCGAACGAGACAAAGAAGATGCATATTTTTTGACTGAAATTCGAAATACATATTTGCGGTGGATCGCGGGTCGCAGTCGTTGTTACCTGGCTTTCAACGCGAAGCAAATGACAGAGGCGAGGTTCCAGAATGCATACAAACATTGTAGTAAATTACAGGCGTCCTGTCACGGAGAATCGTCAGCACGCCGATTCGCAGGAATTTCGTTGCTGCGAATGGAGGCCTCCCGCGTCTCCAGAGATCTTGTGGAAATTAATTTTCGCTGGGTCGAGTATTTTTGCCAGCGGCGGAGGGAAAGTTGAGCCACGTTTATACAGCGAGTAACTTTTGTTCGTGTCCTATAAATTTCTATATACCGTTGCATAGGCGTGTCTGGCGTGGTAGGTCATTCTATACGGCGTGTACACAGTGTACACGTTATAACGCATTGACCGGTATAACGTCAGCACGGTGTAAAAGTTTATGCGAGTTTCGTTTACGATGAACCGAGTAATCGAAATGAGAATTCATAGGGGGCAGATACGTTGGCGGACGTCAGCCGCTGGTGGTAGCCTTGCAAAACCAGCGATTAATCCGTCGTTGGCGGAATAACCGCGACGCGTAAATTCTCGCGGCACTTTTTGTCGTGGTTCAACGTAAACTTAGCGTATACAAATTACGCGGAGCTCCTCACGGTTTTTGCGTCTGCTCGCCTCTCAGGAAATCGCGTGCGTACGTTTTACGTGCGCCGTATACCGCCTGGACTTCCCTTCGTTCAGGTTACGCGCAGTTTCTCTAGCCGAAGCATGCGATCAGAGAACGCATCTAAAGTTCTCGATGCCTCTTCGCTCCTGCTCGTGAGTAATTTCTGCTTTGAAAGAGTCAGGTAACTCGACGAGCGAGAACGTGCCCGTTTTCTTGCTTCGTGGTTAAACTGCGCTCGCGCTCACGCGTACGATCCGTGGAATTGTCATGGCCGATCGTGGTCGATTTATATCCGTAATTTCTATGTTTGTCGATCGCGTATAAGTCGCGCGCGCTTTTTGCCGGCGACGTATACACGCGGCGTGCATATTAACGCGTTGCCTGAACGCATTCGCCGTGTTACGTGCGCGCTCCCGCGCTTCTTGTACGCTACAAATGCCGCTTGACTTCGGTGAATAGGGAAACTAGTCCATCAAATGTTGGTTACTATTATCTCGGTGGATCGTTTGTCGAAAGTTTTGTTGATGGTCAGATGATAGGAAATCAATTGTTGGCCAATTAAACCGCGGATGTTTATGCGTTTATAAGAAATTTAAAGGTGCAATTTGCAGAGTGTATGTATTGTGAAAACACATATATTGTCGTATTTATTTATTTCAACCTGATAGCTCAGAAATTGGATTTGGTTTTCTATGGTTTACAAATATAAAAGAAAATTAAAACTAACGTACAGATAACCACAGTAGCATAAAATTATTACCTTACCATTACGTAAATATTCTACCCATCACACTTTATTCCTACATTTACTTCTATATTTGTTCCATCATTCATTGCTTATCTATGTTTCTTTATTTGTATTTTATTTCCCAATAATTGCACTTTTCTTCGTCCTTGTTTTCTGCTTCCACTCCTCTCTCTTTGTTTTATATAGAAAACTATATAAAATAAATAAAGTAAAGTGTACATTATAATATCTAGTAGGTAAAAGGAACTTCTCATTAGGTTTCATCTTTTTAATCATTTTGAATAAAGATACTGTTCCCTTGTAAAGAAGTAGAAAATAAGTACGTGGTATCTTCGTAAGTTACCAGGAATCAGGTGCAAATTTCAGTTATTTTAAAAACAATCTTAAATTTATTTAAAGGAAGTAATCGTGATACAGGTAGTGCCTTGAATCAAGCAGACATTAACATTCAGCGAATCATTCGTTTCTAGATGTTACTCAGCATTGTTAAAATGCACACTTTATTACTTAGATTCATGAAAGATTGACACAATAATGCGTGCATTATGAAAGCCATCCATGGAGTCTGCTGAAATAATTTGAAAGTCATCCATTCAGATTACTTTGTGACTCGATGTCAATCAGGTATCCAATATCTTAAAAGCTCTAACGTGTTATGTAAGTTAGATATTCAGTATAATATACTAGCTATTCTGCGTTAAATATACATTGATCCATGACGTTCTTACTGCTTACTCCTTCCTAACAGCATACTCGATTGAAAAGGTACCCTTTTGATTGTCTTTATGTAAACACAGGAACATTATGCCTTTAGAATCATTACTCTTTACCGTATATTTTCATAAGCGTTCTCACACGCAACATTTCCAACAAAAGTTCAATCATTCATCTATTCAGTAGGTTTAGCACTCTTATTGGCAAATATTATTCAGATCACGTATTCTCCATCAATCTTTATAGAAATACTCGTTCATTTTCCAAAGTATCAGACTCCCTGAGGCTTCCCTTTCCCAGGAGGTTGAATATCTCTTCAGCGAATCCTATATGTACTCATCATCCCAGACCTGGCACACAAAAATTACTTAAAATAGGATCCAACAACGAAGCAAGGAAAAAAACAAAATGATAGTAAAATGCGTCGCATAGAAAATATTACCCCAGATTTAGGTATATAAAAATTACTGAGGATAGGTTCCAGTAACAAAACAAGGAAAAAACAAAATGCGTCGCATAGAAGATATTACCCTAGATTTAGATACATAAATATTACAAAACACGGAAAAAAGCAAAGTAATAGAACGTGTCACGTAGAAAATATTCACCGTTGTAAATCCAAATACGTAAAAACTTCTCAGAAGAAACGAAATAGTAGAACGCGCCACGTAGAAAAGGCGTCTTGTTTTGAATTTTCGATGAGAACCTCGCGTCCCAGCGTCGAATTTCATCGACTTTTCGAGGTTTCCGAACCTTGAGACAGCCCCAACGAAATAGGGGAACGTTGTCAGGTCGATGGGAATGAGATATCGCATAAAGCCCCGAGACGAAGTGGAAGGACGAGGAAACTCCGCGAAATAGGGCGAAGAACAAAGGAGGAGAAAAAGGATCGCGTGGGGTTGGCTAACGTTTAAGCCGGAGGAGCGGGTAACTGGTCGTGTCTCGTGCCATTTTATTTGCTCCCTCGGGAACGAATCTCATCTGTAGAGAGAAAATGGCGCAAGAGAGAGAGAGAGAGAGAGAGAGAGAAGAGAGACCAGTCTTTGATCGATACACGGTCGAACCACAGTTCTCACCCCCCCTCGACGTGCTTTTTTGCATTCGAAGTGGCCTACAGCTGGAGGCACAGCTGATGGGGCATACCCCTGGCTCGAGGGGTCGCGCACTTTTCCTACCCTTCTTCCAGGTCAGGGGACAGTTTCGTTGACGTTCCGTTGTAATCGATTTATCCCCGGCTTTGCCGTCCTAGCTTAACGTTCTACATGCTACACGGAAAATATTGCTGGAGCACATATGTAGCGACAAACAAAGAGTTGCTCTGCACCATTTCATGCTATCGTCCACTTTTGGGACCTTCGATGACGGAAGAAAGACGGAATATTCTCCGAAAATGAAAAATACTAGATTGTTATCTTGAAAAAAAAAAAAAAAAAAGAAAAAGAAAGAAATTCACGTTATATTTCAAGAGGACTGGTCGAGCAACTATCGAAAGTAGCTAAATCATTCAAACACGAGACGCGTGTACTTGCCGGCCAATAAATACTTGTCGACAAGGTAAACATACGTATACAATGCTAGGCGCCTGGTTTCATATTTCAATGAAAAGGTTTACAAGACAATCCACTCAACGGGCAGCGCCGTCTCGATCGTCCCTCCACCTTGAAACAAAAGTATCGAACCGCTTCTATGTATTTGCTGGGTTTATGTTTATATTCTTGACGAACGACGAAAGACTCGCTGATATTCCCAACAGAGGAATACGTTTGTACGTATTGTCGCAAAAGCGTGGAGGAGAAAATCTAATATGGCCGATGGGCGCTATGGTGTGCTACCTGTTTTCTGACAGAGAGAGGACAGTGGGAGAAGGAGAAACAGAGATGGAGAAGCACATGTCTCCGGTCGTCCGGTCGGCAAAGGTTTGAGGTAGGTCGATCGACGAATGACTCACCCTTCGGTTTCTCTCGAGAACGATCGGGAGAGCCACTCGTTGGGCGGAGTGGCTTCCACGGTGGGCAGCACGTCCCATTATATCCGCCGTGGCTCATTAATATCGTGACATCCAATATCGTGTAATTATAACTGAACCATGCTGTCCGCATAAGTCCCGTGAAGAATACGGCCCCCCCCCCCCCCCATGAACCACAATAATGAATCATCGGCCACGAGTTAAGCGTGGCTCGTTATTTTGCAACTTTCTTCCATATTGGTTTCAACTTTAACTGCGCCCAGCGTAAGATAATTGGCCGCCGGCGGTGGTATATCGTAGTCGAGAAAACTGATCTGACCATGAATGGAGGACAGGAGACAATCGTGTCTCGTAAACTTCGCGATATTCGAGACACGATTTAAGTCGTTTGCTATCGTTCCCTCGTTCGATATATCGTTGCTCTTTGGTGGCGATGAAAATCGATATTTACCAAGGAGCGGGATGATGATTGTGAAGACGACGTCTTCCGTTTCGATGAACGGATAAGATACATTAAATGGTAATCTGAACCTATTTTGACGAGTAGGAGGTGTACTCGAGGTTGAGAAATCGATAGAATCTAAATTCCTACTTCTTGGACGGTAATATAACGACAGATAAAAGGAGAAAATAAGGGGCAGAGATAATAGCTCGATTCCCCTAAGTACTTTTTACTGGAACGTTGTTTCCATATCGTCTTTGCACGAGCACCCGTGCGCATCCGCGATTCCCTCGGCCTGCGAGTAAGTACCGCGTCCTTCGTTGCAGCGTGACCAAGCTGGCCATTTCCTCCGCGCCCTTTCCGACGACACGTAACACGTTCCCGCGGTAGAAAATCAACGGTCTTTCGTAATCTGATTTTTCTATCGCGAGACCCCGAGACGGCGCACAATGTGTATCCTTTCTTATGTGTGAGTACGTGTATAGTAGTGTGTATGTGTCTAGAACGTTCTCTATGGAACACGAAACACACACTGGTACAGTCGTTGCGTATCGGGCCGGATAGCGGACGTATCGGATAGAGAAAGAGAGAGTGAGAAAGAGCGAGAGGGGTCGGCGAGATAGGCATAGCGTGCGCGGTTGGAAAGAAAGGGAGGAGAAAGAAAGGCTGGTCACGGGACAGACAGAGAAAGATAGGAGAAGAAAGAGTAGGAGGAGAATGAACGCAGTTGGGCGGCCGTGTCAGTGGAGTTCAATCTTAATATAGTGTGACCCCCACTGCCATTCGAGACACTGTCGGATGCAACTGCAGTTGCAGCGGCTGCGCGAGGGAAAGGGAAAAAAGACGCGGTGCCCGACAGACGAAGAAAGAAGGAAACGTGGCAGAAGGAGACATTGGCGGTGGGAGGGTAGAAGAGAGAACACGAGAAAGAGAGGCCACAGTGAACGGGTGCGTGCATTGCACCTTATCCCCCTGTCCGGCGAGTGTGCCTCGCTCGGTTATTTCAGAGACATCGGCCCCGAGAGAGTCGCGAGCGAGACACGTATATATATACACATACATGTATGTATCTATATGTACACGTGGATACCGCTTGTGTGTATATATATGTAGATGCATCTACAGATCGTGTATAGACGCGACCGTGCACACGCGCGAGAAAGAGAGCTACGCATAACGAAACGATGCGTGCACACGCACGGGATTGTTCAGACGAGTGTCATCGATCTATTTCAAGAAGAGGCTGGAATTTCTGGCCTTCGAAAGGGGTCAGAGGGGGTGATGAAGGGAAACGTGTATGTAAAGAGGGAAGTCGAGAAAGGAAGAGAGGGGAAAGGGAAA
Source organism: Bombus affinis (assembly GCF_024516045.1). NCBI lineage: Eukaryota > Metazoa > Arthropoda > Insecta > Hymenoptera > Apidae > Bombus > Bombus affinis. Next base: position 4,267,484 of record NC_066347.1, on the reverse strand, counting down.
TAGAAGCAAGAATGTACATAAAGTACGCACCTGCGCAATACATCCGTTCAACTCGGTGGTCGGCGCACGAATGACCACTCGTTTGTACATTCGTACCTAAACTCAGCCAGCTATGCTCACGTTCAAAGGACGTCTACGATTGGCGTTGAGTTCGACCAATCAGTGACTAGTTTTCCTGGAAGCTAGTGGATATCACCATGACCGTGCGTTGGACGTGGTGCACGTTGATCACGTTGTGGCTACTTGTTCCACGAGTTTGAAATTTTTCTACTTCAATTGCACTTACGTATAATCAAATTTTTTTAGTAACTAATTCATTAAGCTATTCTACGATAGCACAGTCTATTTAGAGTTCGTATTTTTCTACGAACTCCATGATTAATGTTCCATAAAAAGGAGAAAGATTGAAGGAAATAAATGGAAGCCAGCCATGCGATCGACGTGCCGTTGCTCGTTTTTAGCCTAGTCTCCGTCACGAGCAACCAACACTCGTGACTCGCGAGTTTATCGGCGTTATTGGAGTTTCCTCGGATGTTCCAGCGACTTGGCCAGCATGTCGGGAGGAAGGGGGAAACCGAGAGGCGACGTGACGAGGAAGGGACGATATGGCGCGGAAAGGGAGGAGAGAATAAAGTGGTTGAGGATCGGGCGAGGTAGTGGGGCGAGCGGTGGTACTCGGCCGTTGCATTGTGGGGGTGTTGGCCTTCAACTTGACGGCGCAGTTTCACTGACCTGCCTGAGAAACTCGTGATATCCACGCGGCTCGTGCCCCACGAGCAGACGTACCGACGCACGAATGTCCAGAGACGCCAAAGGGTACCGCTACTTTAAGGGCCCACGGTCCTAAATAAACTTACTACGCCATGTAGCGACCGGAGCGCCTTGTATCTGAACATCGTTTCACATTCGTTTTGTGTCATAAACGTGGCAAACGTAGTTTCTTCTAGTCATTGGAATGCGTATTTTCCGGTTTGGGACCGGGTCGTTGATACTTATGTCGAACAGGTTTGGAAAATTATTGGATGTTTTATTTACGGTTCATAAATAGCGTACTTAAAATCACGCTATTTAGCAGTGACCTTTACTGTATGGAAGTAACAGATAGAATATTTTATATGGTATTGTTAAACGTCCTTAGGTATCCGAAATTTGGCAACAAGACTCTTAAGATTTGTTACTGACACAACCGTGAGTTTTTTGAGGTTATGCGTTTCAACAAAATATTTAGAGAAGAAAACAAAACGAGAGGTAAACAAGGATATTGAAACAACCAAAGTTATACTAAGGATATCTCTTATAATTATAGTAACTGTGACTGGACTAAACTAGCAAGTTTAATCAACTATACAAAAATACAGTGAGAATAGACTTAAAAATTTAGAAAGAAATATATTATAGTCATGGTTGAGATTGATATTAGATTTAAAATGGCATCAGCAATACTTTCGTTCGCTGACATTCATGGCTGGCTAAATCAGTAAAACGAGAGGTAAACGAACGATTCCGATCCTTAGCGGTCTTTTTCGGGTCGACTACATCGATACCGCCCACGGTCGTCGGCCAGTCGTCGAGGAAACGACGAGTATCTCTCAGGCGAGGCATTTGGTGACTGTAATTAAAGCAAAAGACCAGCTGATGGCCCTCCGAGTTTCTGACCCTCTTACACGACCTTTTTCCCTCCTCCTTCCTACGCTTGAAAATGTACTACCTTGTGCGTTTCCAAGAAGTATGTTAGCTACAGAATTTTTGTGTCTCCCACCAGAGAAGTGTCCTTTTTTGGAACCTTATACTCGGAATATCGTCAGTAGCCTCGTACATAGGAATTTGAGCGAAATGCAAGGGATGGAGGAAGCATACAAAGCGGAGAATGTCAGGAACAGCTTCGCGAACGATCGGAATTTTGATATCGATCAATCGTAGACGCGTAATCGATGCTCTATATAATGGCCGGTGGAAACGTGGTCGGATCAAAGTAACGAGCTTGGCAAGTTCAGCGTGTAGATATCGCAAATCTGTCGATAACGCCGACCAATGTGTGCGAACGGTACACTATGACCGCTAGCTTCTAAGACGCGTATATAATCCAGCTGCCGGCTATAGAAGCGTGTAACTATTGATCCAGCGGCCTCTGGAAAGAGAGCCGCTGCTACTAGCGGCTGCTGCAGATTTCAGCAACGTCATTCGAGGGAGAGTGACGTATCGTGGGAATAGAAGGTCCAAACTGCACTCCCGAGAGGGCTTTGCTCGGTATTGTACTCGACCGGAGAACAGACCACGTGCTTCACGTGCATCGGCTACGTGAATGGCACCTTGAATGAATAAGAAAGAAATCAACGGAATAACGAATCTTGTTTTGCGACATCACAACGAGATGCCGTAGACATACAGCCGAAGTGATGTCGACCTTTATTACGATTTTTATGCGTATTATATACATTTTTTAGAACGATCGGTTCTCGATCCTTTCAACCAGATCAACGTTGCGTTGCTGCTATAGTAGCATCATGGCAAACGTATAACCAGATCGACTAAATCATTCGTACGATCGGAAAGCTTCGGGTCGTAGCGTGTATCCGGACGATCGTCGGTTCGAATCACGAGCATAATTCATCTCGAGACCGAAGTCGAACATTCTGCCGAACCTATTACTCCCTTTTCGTCCTTTACGATTTCGCGGTGCGTGCAAAAAGATGCGAAAGAAAAAGGAGAAGGAGAATTCGAAGACGAAGAAAGGACGAAGGATCGGGTCGAGCTGCTCAGGTCCCGGTCGATCCTCTCTTTCGTCCCTTCTGGTCCCTTCGATAGAGGCAGACAAAGGCAAAAGGCGCCTTGCGTTCTCTTCGATGCAGTCTCTTTCACTCCTCTTTCTCTTCCACTCACTTTTCTCTTCGTCTCACCTCACCTTGGCCGCGGCCCTTCAACTGTCTGCGACCCACGCCCCACCTTCTCTTCCTCCATCCGAACTACCACTACTACAACCATCGGTACCACCATCGAGTTAGCAGCCACCTTCTTTGACCACGAGGAGCAACCTTCTACTTCTTCGTCGTCGTCGTCGTAGTCGACGATATTGCCTTCTTCTTTAACAGCGTGTCTTCGTTCGTCCTCTTTTCTGCCTCTTCTTTCTTTCCATTTCTCATTTCCTCCCGGCTGTTCTTCGGATGCATGTGCTCGTGAATGCCACTCCTATCGGTGTGCTTATACCGATCCTCGTCCACCTGCCTTCTCAGAGTTATTTAGCCAACCGAACCGCCCTAATTCGCTGTAGGCGAATTTCCGGAAAGAGGGAGAAGCTTGGATAAACGGAAACTCGACGGCCTATCCGGCGTTCATGTGCCGTTTCGCGATGAAAAACGATCATCGATCGCGGTTACCTCTGATTCCAAACGTCAGTTTGTGATTTTTGTTACTATTTCTTTTTAGAAGCGTTAAGCTTGTATACCATCGATAAACCGCGGATTTCGATTATATTTTTATGAATACAGCTAAAAAAAGTGGAACCTAGATAGGAATTTGCTTCATTTACAAAATATTATCGTTTAGTTTCGATACTTTATGTATCTCTGAATGTTATATTTATATCTTATCTATATATGTGTCTTATAAATATGTCTATATTTATCTGCATTGTGAGAACTTGCGCACGTTCAGATTTCCTATAAATGCATGGAAGTACAAAGTCTAGTCAGGAGTTACCCTTGGAACTTTGTAGCTAGCTGTAAAGATTATCGAGCCGAAATTGCAGAGATTTAATGTCGAAGAATCTCGAGTGTATTTGCAAGAGTTATATTTATTGCTTATGCAATGGTAGTTAAGAAATTTCTAGTTAACGAAGGTCGACTATTTTTAGAGGTATTTATACTATGCGAAGCTTTCATTCTTCCATATCATGCTTGTAAATCGCAAAATTCACAGTGTCTGTAAACGATTTGAATTGTGCCAAGGGAGTTGAATATTGAAGTTTCACGTGCATAGTAGATAATGAATTTTACAAGAAGCTAATAGCGAAATGAAAAATATGAAAATGTGTGGATGTATGTTTGGACTCGATCGCATTATGCATTTAGTTGAACTTTATAATGCGCCGTTCCGAGACATGTTATTAACTCACTGGGACGAGCGTCCCTCTTTGACATTCCTGAATCCGTATACATTATTCAGTAGTTGGACAAATTATATTGCCTAGCTTATGGTCAATTAACGGTAACCGATAGGTTTATTACGCGATTCGCTGTCGTGTTTTATAGCATCTTGCGGTTTGATGCGTTCAAACACTTGTACGGTTTAAATCTGTTATTAGTAATTGAATTTCAATTAACGAAAACGTACAATTTTGGAACTTCGTCAAAAGTTTAAAATGACGAGGAATATTCAATATTAAATCGGCATAGAGAATTTATTAATAATAAATTATTATTAATGGGAATATTAAGAAGCAAAATTCAACGGCGATGATTTAAAAAATCATTCAAATATGTCAAATTAAATCTTCATAAATAGTCATAATCATAAACAGTCTTATAATGGTTAACGAAACAAATTCTTCGTTCAATCAAAATCCTATCAAGCGTTATTTTTATAAGTCTGATGAGGCACCGATATAGAACGGTTCTCCGCAGACTAGTCAGCCCTCTAATTTTTATTCCCCTCGATTTCTACGTCTTTCTTCTCGTCTACCCTACGGCCGGCCGGAGGCATCCCGCCGTTGTATCCTTGGGCAAATTTATGCCTCTTCAGATTACGGATAATAATGGTTACCCTTGTGCCGTGGCCAGCTCGTCTTAACAATTTGCCAGCTAGAATTACGACCGACTTTCCCCCGCAGCGTTTTATCGCTACTACACGTTCTGGCCAGTGCACCTAGTCATTGGCATGCGATATCGCACGATTCCAACTTCGATTGTGAGAATTTTCATGAAAATTGCCCTCCATATACCTCCTCCCTCTTTTCCACCGTTTTTCAACTCAATAGTCACACCAGTGTTATCCATCAGTGTTCGCGTTTCAGCCTTTCAGAATACCAGTTCTCGATCGTAGAACATTCCGATTTAATCGAAGATCGTAACCTCGTTTAGCTACCAACAGAGGAATTGCATACTTTTGGCAAACGCACTGATCTCAAAATGAAATACGCGTTGGCGACGCTATATCGAATCCTTGAGCGAGAATTTATGGCGTTAACGAAGAAAGTGGGACGAATATATAGTCGGGTAATTTTTGGTCGCGGAAATTTCGGACGAAAGAACCCAATTTTCGTTTGTCAGCTTCTCGTTCTTCAAACGGCAGACTAAATTGGTTTGGTAATGAGACGCGGACAACGTTGTAATTTCCTCCCATTGGGCGCTACTTTTGCCCGTGTTTCTTCAAGGTCTCTTGAAAGTTCCGCGGCGTGTTAACGCGACGCATCCTTCGCGGTCCCGCGAGTTTATCGAAATCGGACCTGCATGCGCCGGGGAAGGGTTTCAAAGAACCACAAACCTTACAGTGATGTGTCTCGTATATGGAGATTCAGCGGTTGAGAGAAAAACTGTGAAAGGGGTGGAGGAGCGGGAACGTGGGTAACCGTTGAATGAATATAATCGTCGAAGGTAAACCGGCTGGAAGGAAGAAACGAGACAGGAGAGAAGGTTGGGTACAATGGGTTCCGAAAATAAAGCGTGATCGATGAAACTGAAACAGGATTTACCCTAGCGATTCGAGGACATGCGTGGACGCGTTTCTCCTTACTTTCTTCAAATATTTTTGCGTTTAACCGTCACACACTTTTCACCTGGTAATTTAAGACTAGTGCGTACATGTGCGCAAAATCTAAAATCGTTGGGAAAAAGACGCTTTGATTAACGAACATGATCAATTCCTTGGTCGTCTATTTTTACGCAGTTTCTATAGTACAATAATAGCGTTATGTCTGCGTGACTAACGACACTCACAGTGAAAATTGCGTTCTTTACCCTGAAACTTTTCATTAAAACGAAACCAAGTATTCCGGTTGTATACTCGTTCCACCTTCTTTCTTAATCTCAATTTCATTTTCCAACGAAAGAAGGACTTTTTATGTTTCAATCGATTAAACGAGTTATTCGTTAACGAAAATGCCAGTTAGATCGATTGCAGTCCTTGCAAATATAGTTACGATGTGATTTATTTGTAACATCTATACATAGATAAAGGAAATGATTACACCCGAGAGATTAGGAATCCTAGTAACGAATTAGTATAAGAAAATCTGTAGAATAAAATCATAATTCTTATGTTTCTAAAATCTAAGGAATTTTGTAAGAAGTCGGTCGAAAACGAACAAAATAAAGCTGAACATGAACGAAGAGAACATGGTACTTTTCCACGATAAATTTCCCGAATTCAAGAGAATATCGCGGATGAGAGCGACCCTATCTGTGGTTATGGTCGCAATTACGCTCGCGCCCCCGAGACGACCTCGCGCCGCAACTTATGTCCCTTTCCTCTCGCGTTTAAACGCTTCGAACCGCGTCGTGGCGTGCAGTTAAGGCCATATCGATGTCAAGATTGTGCCGCAGCGGCCGTCCCTGAAGAGCCGTGGACGCCCGTGACATTGTCGCGTCGCGCAAGGACTGCGTAGTCAAGCAAGGGAACCGTCTAAACGATTCAAAGAACGTTTTCAGTCAGTGTTTTCTTTCTCTTTCTGGTACGTTACTCAATGAGCAAAAATGTCGTCCGATTTTGATCGAATAAATGGAGTTGCGTGTCACTATCTGATGACCCTTTGGCTTTGTGGAAAGCTACGATCGATAGTCCGTTTCGTGATATTTATACGTGGCTCGTTCGGTCGATCATTTTGATTGACTTTCTTAGGATAATTATTATATAAGCTGCTTATTTGCTAAATCTGCAGAAAACGAAAAGTAGGGAAAATCGATGAAATTATATAATATAAGCATCGATCGCTTTGGTACTTCAATATCAGAATGGAAGTTACACGAAAAAACATACGATCCACATAGAGAACCATCTTTTTGTCCATATATTTCGTAAGAAATCGTTCGAATCTCCAAAAAAATATTGCTGTACGTCCACGAAATTTCTATTGTGGAAGTTACAAATTTTATTACTCTGCTCAATGTACTAATTCTAGTGCACGGTATACGTATATAGTGTACTGTCCCGACAACCTATCCGGATTACACTCGAGCGTATTCGAATCTATCGCGTGTCCAATTTCCACCTGAAAGAATCCAACTTTCCTGTACGACTCAAGTTCAGAAACGTCGTGTGATTTACGATGGCGACCGTTCGATAAACGCAATTAAAATGCTCTCTAATGAACGTGGAATCGTTCGGATGGCGAAGAAACGGATAGGAAGGAGGCAAAGGTATGCGAAGCCGGGGGCGGGGTGCTCCGCGTGTGTCGCGCGTTCGTTGGTGCGCCGAAGGAGAGAGTGAACTGAATGAAAGGGAGGTTGGTGAAAGAGAGAGAAAGGGAGAGGAGGATGCGAAGACCGCGAAGGATAGCCGCGGGAAGGAGAAAGGTTGGACGCTGGGAAGGAGACGGAACGCAGAAGGTGGCCGAGCGCGAAAGAAGGAAAGGGAGAGGAGTGGTTCACCTGCATTGCTAGCATTGCGCCGGCTCAAGGCCAGAGAGTCTGCGAGACCGAGGACCAGACCGGGTCGGGACCTCCTTCCTTCCAGTTTCCTGCACCCTGCCCTCTCTCTGCCTCTCCGCCGTCGTTTTCTTCCTTCTCTCCACATGGCATCCCACCGCTCTCTTACAGCTTCTCCTTTTTCGTACCACGCGCAGATCTCGCTATGCGTCTGTTGTTCCTCGCGTACAGACAATTGCGTCATGACAAAGACTCTGCTCCTCCGACGGAGCACCGACACCGTCAACCACCTTCCGCAGAACTGCGATCAGTCGTGGGCTCGCGAGCTACGTGTACTTGGAAGGATGCAGTTTTTTCAGACTCTCGGTTGATTTGGTAGAGATGGGAGGAAGCGTGGGTTGTGAGGATAATTCGATGACTTGGTTGTTGGTACGAGCGAATTAAGATATATGTACTTGGGACTCACGTCTTGGCGAGGTGTAATTCCCTTGCTGATTAATGATTCTTCTGGTCATTTGTTTGATTTATATCGGCGTATAATTGCGTTTTATAGGTGGTTGTAGTTTTGTGAATGGAAAGGATTCATCTTAAGGATGGACTCGGAAGAATGACTTGCAGGATATGTAGATAAATCATACATATTCGTACTAATGCTATTTATCTTGAAATGAGAAAGGACGACAGTCTTTAAATTTCGATATTCATAAGACTTGCTATATTCATATGATACGCGTATAAAATTAATTAAGAAAAGAGAAGGAGAGAAGATCGATTACGTTTAGCATTTCGATATAATAGCGTTCTTAGAAAAACACGATGAAAACTTAATTTCGTGTGCTGGTTTCCAAGAAACTTGTAACTAAACGATCGTTTCTGGTTTGATTGCAGGTTGTAAAATCAAAGCACTGCGAGCGAAGACCAACACTTACATCAAGACGCCAGTGCGTGGCGAGGAGCCGGTGTTCGTGGTAACTGGACGTAAGGAGGATGTGGCGCGTGCAAAGCGCGAGATCCTGTCAGCCGCGGAGCATTTCTCCCAGATCCGCGCGTCGCGCAAGAGCTCGTTGGGCGCGTTGTTGGGCGCACCTCCTGGACCACCAGCGTCCGTACCAGGCCACGTGACGATTCAGGTACGAGTCCCGTACAGAGTAGTGGGCCTGGTGGTAGGACCGAAAGGCGCGACCATCAAGAGAATCCAGCATCAAACGCATACCTACATAGTGACACCCAGTCGTGACAAGGAGCCTGTGTTCGAGGTGACCGGACTACCCGAAAGCGTGGAGGCTGCGAGACGCGAGATCGAGGCACACATAGCACTTAGAACCGGCACAGGAGCGACCCTCGACGATTCGGAACTGCTAAGCGTGCTCTGTCGCGGTGGCTTGGGCTCGATCCTTGGTTGCCTCGATCCACCAGGCTCGAACGGTTCGAACGGATCAAGCGGAGCATTTTCCAGCAGCGGAAGTTGCAGCAGCTCGTCCAGTAGTTCCGGTGCACCTGGGATAAACGATCTGGTGGCGATTTGGGGAGCCGGCATGGAAAGGGACGAAGGACTAGGCGAGTCGCCATCGTTCGAGTCCCAGACAGCGTCCGCCTCTTCGATTTGGTCGTTCCCAGGCGTTGCGTTACCCTCGAGGCCATCACCGCCGGCGTCAGCGAGTCCGACGTCACCCACGGATTCACTGTTGGGTGGTGGACGACGGGAATGCGTGGTGTGCGGCGATAAGGAGGTCACCGCTGCTCTCGTACCATGCGGACACAATCATTTCTGCCTGGACTGCGGCAACCGGGTCTGCGAGAGTTCGGATCCTAGCTGCCCCATCTGCTCCAGGCCTGTCTTACAGGCGCTTCGCATCTTTTCTTAAGCACCGGTCAAAGCCAGCAGAGATCCTACAGGCTCTTGGTACAGCGGCTGTAACATCGATTCTCATCATTAACAATTATCTGCTCTTCAAATTTTGGCGGCTCATCCAGGAACGACGGCGCTGGAGAACGCCCACCCCGAATTTTTCCGTATATTAAAAGCCTCGTGTTCCCCCGTTCGTTACGACTACAGCCGTGAGATTCCGCGGCGACAACGGGGGAGCGGACGCGCACAATGTCTCAATTCCACTGCTGCCAATAATCTCTTCTACGCGCCGGGAATGCCCTGATATAAATGCTAACTTGTCGCGTCGTTCCCGCCGACCGAATACAACGAAGTCAGCTTTTAAGTTCTACAAGAATATATAGAACGAGAGAGAGGGAGAGAAAGAGAGGTTAAAAAGAAAGATAACATACTCGCTCATTCATTGTCATCGTTTTCATACTTTTACCCTTGGTATATAACGTAAAGTGTAGTAGATATCCTGGCTCGCAGGTTTATGCACAAGATCAACACGTCGAATGAATGGCGTCGGAGCTGACGCGTGATTGAGAGCAATGAGTGACACACTCGGTTCTCTGTGTTCGTACCATGGTGGACGTCACATGTTTCTGTTACGTAAAAGAAGGACGATTCGTTTGGCTTTGCCGCTTATGGGGTTGCCTTCGAACTATCGGGAAAAAGTTTGACGCGCACGGTTCAATACCTTCGTAGTAACGAGACTGTTGACCACCGAGATGTTACTTCGCTGGGATAAAATACGAATTAGTATTGAAGGTAGTGCGTTTCATATCGATTGCAATAACATTCCATTCGCTGATTGTATTCACGTCACGGTATATTCTCGTATTTTTCTACAAATTCTTTTCGAATCGAAGGCAGTCTAGATAATGGAATGGAACGAATTAATCGAATCAATCGAATCTCCATCGACAACGTTTTAATTAGCGTAGACGTTATTTTTTTATATAATTGACAATCCACGAACGAGAGTCAGCACTCTTCGGTAACACGTGCGAGAACGAAACATTCATAGTTTTTGAATATTTTTGTATGTTGTCCTTCTTTCACGTATCGATGCACGGAACGATTGAAACCGTAATTGCCATTGCATTATTCTTCGCGAAACATTATGAAACACTATATCAAAGGTGCTTGCAAACACTGAGAAATAAAGTTTTTACGAATTCTATATTTTTATTTAGGAAGCGTACCAATCGTCGTAAACGTCCTATTTATCGTTCTGAACGTTTTATGGAAATTACGAGTTTCAATTTCCATCAGCCATGATTTGGCTTTTGAATAGCCAAAAGCGCAGTTGCGGTGGTGTACATTCGCTCTCTCGATCGTTACGCTCTTCGCGTCTTTTGCGATCACGTGATTCCCAGTTCAAAGATGGAGACGTAAGAACAGCTGATAATATAAAAACGAGATAATTTTGAAAAAAAGGTGCGTATGAAGATCCTTTATTGTTATTCTTCCTTATAACTAAACGAACAGGCAATGTGAATCTCAGAGAACATGTTAAAAATGCTTTTGTATGTTTTGTAAAAGTTTCCATGATGAATTGAGTATAGTTTGTCACGTGGTTGCAAGGTGTGTTTGGTGGTAATCAATCAAACGATTTAAATCGAGTGTCAAAATGAGAAGCGATATAGAGGATGGTCGTGCATCTTTCGATAGTTCAGCTTTCGAAGTTTCTCCGCTAATAATTTATAGGATTAATCGAGCAATCGTAACAAATGAAATATCCTTGAAATATTTATTATCTCGTCGCTGCTCTCATCTCATGACAAGTGAAAACTTTTCACGAAAGCGACTCTATCGGTAGATGTATCGACACACGATGGACTTTCGCGACCTGCGAGCTCGTCGTACATAATCGCAGCGAACGATCACCGAAAAAAAATTGCCCATATTTGACGTAACTTATAACCTAGTACACGCTCACTCATACCTATACATACACATTACACGTACACATATTACAGACATACAGCCGATCTCATCATTATATATAACAAGCACACGTCGCACCAGAGAAGAAAGATTTAAAAAAAAAAAAAGAATATACAGGGTGAGTGGTCACGTGTCCCTCGATTTGCCGCAAAATTACTTAGATGATAGTATTATTAAAAACGGCGTGCCCGTCCCACCCAGGTTCCCTCGCTACTAGAGTATTATATCTTACATTTATATAAGCGAAATAGCAATTCAAATAATAATAATAATAATAATAATAATAATAATAATAATAATAATAATAATAATAATAATAATAATAATATATTATAAATATAAAAAGCATAAATAAATATATAATATATATATATATTATATATATATATGTATAATGTCAGGAAAGAAAAGGCTGACAAGTAAGAAGGATGATATTTTATCGAGGAGATTTAGATTTTGTATTTTTCGCGCGTTTCGTCGACGGGACCTACGGGTGGTCGGGGACAGCTACACACGCCGGGTGACAAAATATATGAAAATTATTATTAAGAGTTCTATAAAAAAAAGAAAATAAAAAAAAGCGAAGGCAAAAAAAGAAACAAACTTAAAAAAAAAAAAAAAAAAAAAATCGAGAAATAGAGAAAAAGGAGACACTGCTTAAAAGGGAAGCAAAATGTTTTAAGATTATACGGTGCATCGCGGGAACGCGTGAGCCAACTTCTCCCTGATTGCTGAAAGGAACGAGAACAAGGGAAAGAAAAGAAAAAAAGAAAGGAGAAAAAAAAATAACGCCGTCGGTCGATTCCCAGGAGAGTATTCTTCGAGTCCTAAGGAATAATCCGAGTAACAACTTGCACTTGCAAAAGGGAACTAAACTGATGTATCTTTCGTTGTGGGGATCGACGACCCGTGTATATTTAGCTTTTCTTTCGACAAGTCGTGATTATATTATTACATATTGTATTATTCTATCGCATGGATATATATATCAGATGCTATTAGTATGTGTCATTCTACTAGAGGAAGGACGAACTTGCATTTTTAGTTTTTCTATTTCACGGTCTCTTTTCCTCGTCCTTCCTCGCGGACATCCTCATAAACGACTATCGTGATTTCTTGGATATGCCACCAGCGTGTGCGTTTGGGGCAAAGAAATTGCGATACTCGTCGTTCAACACGAACGAGAGGGTGGCCGGTACATGTCTTTACGTCCCGCTGTGTTGCAGTTCACTTCCTTCCTTTTTTTTCTTCTTCTTTCAGCGAGAAACAGTGTTACTCTTTTTTTTTTCTCGTAATCGTACTTCAGAAGGGAAACAAAGCTGGACGAACGGTTTCTATCGGCTGAAGAACGCGATGTACGCGTTGGCCCGCTTCTTTTTTCTTTTTTTCCGATATTAAGAGTAGAAAAAAGCCGAGGGACGAAACTACTTCCCCTTTTTTGACTCCTTCTATTTTATATTTATGCTGACTTCGATGTCGAGTACTATCGCCCGTTCTACTTTCCTCTAGCTCTTTCACATTCACGTGATTCTTCCTCGTTGTCTGTTACTGGAACTGCTGTACGAAGCTGTTCCTCTCCTTTCGTTTTCTGTTTTCCTTCTATCTTCAAATCGTCGAAAACTTCTTGTCAATCGTTGCCATTTTTAAACGAAAATATGCTCAAGGCGCAGCTCCGAACAAGTCGAGGTATATTATTAATACATATTACACATAAAATATATATATATTATATATAATATACGTCATCCAATGTTGTCGGATGTTCAAATAGAAAAAGGATATTTTTTCGGTCGTTCGAGCTGCAGCTCTGTATAGCGGGTGCCTCGGTAGTTTCTCAGCTGGACCCACCCCCCTTCGTTTTTTATTTTATAATATTAATTATTATTATTTTTATTTTGTAATGTCTTTTTTTAATCGTTCAGCAGATGTCTTTGTTCACTATGTGTTTTGTTTTGAACGACCCCGTCCTAGCAAACCCTGATGCCCAAAAGCCACCCCCTTTACCCGTTTCATTCTTTTCGTACGACAGGAAACAATAAACAAGAGAAAACTCTTCCTTCTTATATAAAAAAAAAAAAAAAAAAAAAAAAAAACGCGTTCTCTTCGCGAGCTACCCGTTATTCGAAATAGACACAAGCATTAGGTACACACTTTCACACGGGCATACATACTCCCTCCCGAATCCCTACGAACAAGTTCACACTTTTATACAGGATCGCGCTACATTTTAGCGCCAATGTATATTAGATATGTATGTACAATATTATTATTTGTTGCTCCGCAGGACATCACTCATCCTATCACATATGAATGACAAGTTCACGCGTAGACGCATGAAATCCTTCTAAATGTACGTTTACACACATCCATACATTTATACACATGTACATACACGTTCAAAAAACATACACACACGTGAACGTAATCTAACACGCACTAATACACATATAAACACACATATAACACACATAGATCAAACACGCGCGAAAAATAAAGTCTTATATATATACACACATATGTATATATATTATGTATATATATATACATATATATAGAAGCATTATATGTATACATATGTATATTATAATCGACACTCGAGAGAGAGAAAGGGAGAGAGAGAGGTTTATTATATTTAAGTTCGAGGCAAATAAATTCTATATTTTTTCTATGTTAAGTATAAATTAGAGAGATTGTGAGAATGAATGAGAAGAATGAATGGTAATGGCAAGAGAAAACGAAAAGAAGTGTAAAAGATATGGTGATGACATAAACATATATTATATTATATTATTATATTATATATTATATATTATTATTATTATTATTATTATATTATATTATATTATTATATTATATTCTATATATATACATATAAACTATATTTATAGGTATTCTCTTTAGCATCTACGTTCGGATATACGGGGACGTCGTCGCGCAGAGTATAATATAAAGGAACAAAAAACGAAAAAGATGGTGAAAATAGAGAAAGACGGTCGGCGTGCTTGTACATGCATACGTAGATCATGCCAGATAAACTGTCATTAACTTCGCTGCATAAAGTCTGATCTGATTCTCGCAGTTCGAGATCTGAAAAAGGGATGAGAATGGGTGAAGGGGAAGGGAAAGCACGAGAGAAAAAGTAAAAAAGGGAAAGAAAATGAACGCGAAAAAGATACAGGCGCGAGTTTTCGCTCTTCTTGCGTTTTTTCTTGTTTCTTCTTCTTTGACGGAATTTTCGAATATCGCGCCGCAGTTCTTGTCGCGCGCTAGAGAAAAGACGGGGACTATCGACGATCGCGGAACGGACGGACGAGAATACGTCGCTGGACTCTGTGTGGTTGTGTTGGTATTTGCTCGGCAAAACTGCTGGTACTTGCTCGAACGTGGAGAAAGAACGGGTGAAATCGAAAACGTCTCGCGAGATAAATCGAGAGATGACAAGGGTGGTGGAAAGGAATAACAGTGGGTGGTTGCCAAAATTCGAAGCGCGTCTCGTTGTACTCGCGAAACAACCTCGACGTGCGTCAAAACGAAGTGTCTGCATGAAAAGTGCAGTAGAATTAAAGCAATTTGTCAACGATAATATCCATAGCCGTGGCTCCCTTCGAGGCGCGTGTTCGACGGCGTCGATGTGCAGCGAAACTCGGTTCACTCAGGGCCGTCTTCCCAATGTACCACGAATGATCCACTGGGAAAGTCGCGGTTTAATACGTATAACTGACAGAGGTAGCCTTGCTGACCGCACGTAGATCGCGCCCGCGCTCGCCGTTACGCAGTCTTCCCTTCTCCCGACGCGCGATTCCGGAAGACGATACAGCTCTGTGTGTTTAGTGTGCCGGGTTCCGTGGCAAGTCTATATCACGAACAAAAGAGTAACAATTTGTCGAGAACCTCCGCTAGACTTTAGGACGACTACTGCTAGATAACACTTAACCGATTCACCGACGCGTCAGGCAGCCTTCACTTTGGCCGAGGTTCCGACATATCGCGGCAGAGTCGGCGTCATCGTTCCTCACGATCGTCATCTTCGTCAGTTAGGTCACTGCACGTGTGACGTGCGCTGCTTTGCAACGTTCACGGCGCACGCGTACACGTTGTTTCGTGTTCTCGCTCCAATTTCGCACTTATTACCCACCGATAACGCCGTCGCGACCATCGCTGTCTCGACTTTCGTTCGTTTCAGCGGACGAACAAGCATCGTTCGTGGCAATGCGTTCGCCATCATCTCCAGCCACTTTTCCTAACGTCCGTCGAGTCGATCCAAAGTTAGAGCAGAAGGGATCGCGACGAGTCGATTCGTTCTTCCGTTGCGTCGAGCCGCGTGCTAAGGGTGACGATTGCTGTTTTTGTTCTCAAGAAGACAACTTTTCGCTAATCGAGGTTGTGCGTTAATCTTCCTCCTTGACCGTGTACCATCGATTATAGAGTATCGATCAGACGCTAGACCAGAAGGGTAGCGAGATTTGCAGTGCCATACGTGAATCAAAAGTTGTTCGCTATGTTCTTCTACCAATAAATGTCGATTTCGACTAGCTGCTATGTTGTTCTACGATGGCAAGGTTAGTTTAGCGACGGTGTTCATTCTTATCCGGGCATTTTTTTCCACGCGATTCACCCACCGCACGCGCCAATCAATCGTTTCTTCGATGAGTCGTTCAGCAGGAGGAGAGACCGCCCGATCTTCTTATTAATTGGTTGAAGTGGAATAGTTTGGAAGCAGAATGATGGAAATGATCGCGTAGAATTTTTCCGGGGTGTTCTTTATCCGCGAGACGCGGAACACGGACGTTGTCTGGCCCCGCAGTTCCTTTTTCACTTAACGTTCAATCGTTTTCAGTGATATTAGTCAATGATGTGTCAGACGGACAAAGTATTGTACACTTGCGGCGTAATTATGTTTCCCTGTTTATCTTTCTAATTCGACTTTACCTCTATTTTACGCATTTCTAAATTGTTTATGCGGTTTTAAAAGAATTATTATAAGTAAATTACGTAAATGCCATTAAAAGAGTGATATATATATACAGTATATATTTTTTTATAAATATCGCATGTGATGTGTTATTTTATTGTTATTTATTCTGTTCTTCGTTGTTTTATGTTTTATGGAGCTAATGAAATATTATTTTTTTATCGAGTTAACAAACGGAAAATACGGCGAAATTTATTAAAATCGAAATGGAACATTATTAATTGTTTTGTTAACCGTATTCTTAAAAATCTCGTTTACTTCATACGATTTTTCTTTGCTTTACTTCTTTTTCGCGAATAAAAACGTCTAATCGCGACGTTGCATAATCTCTCGCGGACCAATCATCATATGATCTCAGTTGCTGTTTTTCGACTTCGCGACCGACAGTTTACGATCGTCCCGGGGCGCCGCTTTCCTTCTATGGAAGTGGTTTTATCAGATCGATATAACACGACCAGTCTGACACATTTCATCGGCACCAAATCCTGATGGATCACGGACAGAGACACATTCAGGAATATCAAACTTGTCGGTGGATCGTTGCTCGCGGTGTGTATCTCTCGTTCAAAGGCGAATTACGCGACCATTTCACGATTTACAACCTTCTTGCTTCCCGTAGAAATCGATAAAGCAGGAAATCGTGGCGTTGTCCCTTCGAACGCAACGCTGGTAAACCCTCGTAGCGACTTCGCCGCGATTTGAGTGACAGGGCATGCTGTGTATTCTTTGTAGCGCGTTCTTTGTAGGAGGCATTTACCGCGTTTTAATGTAACGAGTAATAAAATGTCGTCTAAGGTTAACTAATATCGTAATAATCGTATTAAAGCGTAACGTATAATGATTATTGATATAGCCATTGGCTGTGACCGATAACTGCCATTTTCGTAAAAAAAAAGAAAAAAAAAAAGAAACAAAGACGAGAGAAATAAGACGGGAAGTTGTTTTAGACGGGTCTGCGAACACAGACGTCGGCGATATCACTGTCGCCGCGTCGTGAGAATACCAGTACTGTGCGCGGACACGTGCTCACACCATACACACGCACACACACACACGCACGAACACATCTACATGTACGAACACACACGAACACGTTAATGAAACGGATACACGCGATTGGGTCGCCATGTCGAGATAAACGCGAGAATTTCGGTTTCGAGAAATGGGACGACGAAAAAACCGGGTGGGATTTGGTGAAACGATAACGGAGGACGATATGACGATGGTGAAAATGAGATACGAGAACTACTAGGAAGGATCCGGAATCGTCGGTTTTTCCTGAAGTTGTAGCGATCAAAGGAGAATTTCGGTGCGAGATAGGAAAACAGCTCTGGCACGATAAAGACGCTTTCAAAAAGATGGTTGTTCAACGGAATAAGGTTCGAATTGACGCGGAGAAAGGGTGAAATGACGCGAGTATCGAGCAATTGCGAGAGAGAGAGAGAGAGAGAGAGAGAGAGAAAGAGAACACGTACACCCACACGACGATACATATCTCAAAGAATAATAACTAAACGTAAGGGAGATTAAATAAACGTTAATAGATGACAGAGTAATAAGGAGAAAGAAAAACTTTGATGAAGATGGATGAAAACCGATTATAAATTAATTATAGGTATATCGAGACGTATATATATATATATATAAATATATATATATATATATATTATAGAAACAGAGAGAAAGAGAATGAAAGAAAGAGAGAGAGAAAGAAAAATAGATGATCGTTGTTGCTTAATTTGTCCGTATTTACTATATTATTATATTCTATTAAATAGCTATATATTTGATTATTAATTATTATTAATTATATTATTAATATTATTATCATTGAAATCATTATTATTATTGGTCTATATATAGTATGTATGCATATATTTCATATCAATTTCTGTACTTGCGCATAGCGGTTCGCTGGATCGGTTTAAAGCTTGGCACGGAATTATATTTTTTGTTTGCCGTTCAGTTGAAACGCTGTTTAAAGATTGTTTTATCCCTTTAGAACGACTGCTATCGATCAATCGCAGCCGACAGAGATTCTACTCTCAGTTATATAACGAACTGAATTTTTCCTCGCGGAAATCAAACTTCGTTGCTGCGACACTTTCTTCTTCTATTTTCCTTTATATTCTTCTATAGCGTTCTAAAATGGGGTTATTGCCTTGTTTTCGATCGTTCTCTATCTTTTTCACCTCCTTTCGTGCGCTGTGCAAGCATCGATCAACGATGGATAGTGATTGGATATGAGTGAGATCGTTCGAATATATCTAATATATTATATATATATTATGTATTATAGATACTATATACACGCGTTTGTATTATCGCGGAGAGAAAAAGAAACAGAAGGCATGCACGTTCGAGGATACGAAGACGCGCAGCTCACTGTATTATTCTATATGGATCGATATAAATGGCGCGGTAGTACGTCGATCATATCGAACTCAAGTTCTCGAACGTGCCACCGCACAATTACTTACTCGAACTACTTACTCGTCTACTTAATTGTCGCAAAGGACGAACGAAAGCGTAGCTGTGCTCAGTTTACTGCGTTCGCAATCGTTGCACGCGCGCATCACCGTCGATCCATCGAGATATCACGTAGCGGGCGTAGCCATTTCAGTTTCCTCAGCGACTCCGTTCGTCTTGCGTTCATGTCAAATCTGTTTACGCGCGTTTGCACAAATTATAATTTATTTTTGTTACCGTATGTACTGCGCTGCGAGTAAAGGAAATAATTGTTATACGTAAAGGTTAGATTCAGTGGTAGATTAGAGAGTGTTCGTTTATTCTCAGTGAGTCTTGTCCAATATGAATAAATTTAAGTTGGTCAATTTGCTACAAGTTGATATTGTTGCGAACTATGGCCACGAAGTTATTGAAGATGTTATATGGAAGCTAGATCAAATAGGATATAGTCACGTAATTATAATGTGAACGAATTATGTTCTTCAGAAACAGACAGATACAAAGAATAATCGCTGAGCTTTGCAATTATCTGTCGGTAAAGGAAAGATAAACGAAGGATGAAGAATAACGAACACACGTAAACAGATTCAGATTGGCGCAAAGACAATCGAACGAGGACGATCGCGAGGGAATGTCGAAAGGGTTAAACATGGTGAAACAGGAAAACATTGTGAATTCTAGAAACAATGATTCTTCGATGGATCGTCGAAATCTCGTGCATATCGATCCTCGTTCTTTTCGACTTTTATTTTGTTCGTTTGTGTTCCTATATATGTAATCTCAAGTTTTCTTATATTAATTTTTTATCCTCGTCTACCTTTTCATTTTATAATCTCTATGTCCTAAGGAAAACTATTTTTTGTTTTAGACATGATTTATTTAAAACTAGTTTTAAGAACAATGAAAGAGAGAACGCTTGTGTGTTCGCGAGAAAACAAGGGCGCGCAGTTTACATGTAGATGCAACGAGTTACGATACGGCTTTCCTTTCTTCGTCAGAGGGAGGGGCGTTTTTTTAGGCAATAGGGGTGTGCGTGTGCATCAATGGCGTGCGTGTGATCATTTGAGGAAGGATTTCCTCGTGAACGCGACGCGATCCGAGGGTGGCAACCGCTCCAAAAACTAGAGAATCAGTATTTCAAAAATCTCTATAGTATATATATAAATGTAAATGTATATTGTAATATTAATATTATATTATTAAGACCAGTATCGTGTGTAACGTTGAAACTCAGTATGTTTCCTCGTTAACTAGAGAGAAATCGAGGTAAAACCGAAAGGGCTGCGAAAACGCGCGTCGAGAATGAAAATCGATATACGAGACTGCGGCGAAGCGCGAAGAGAATAAGATTGCGACGTATTACCTGTAATAATATTTTATCTTTTTTTTTTCTACTGACAGACCGAAAAGACAGGCGACAAAAGGCGGATGAAATTAAATTAATGTACGAAGAAAAAGAGGATTACCGTAAAATTACGACGTAGAATTATATCTGTAGGTGGAATAGGGTGGGAAGTAAGACGGGGGTGGGTTTGTTAAAAGCAAAAAGAGAAGAAAGTAATTAACTACCGAAACGAATCTGAAACTCATTGAAAAAAAGAAGAATATTTTCCAGTGATCGTATTGCTGAGATGCATGTGAACGTATAGCGCACTACCATAGTAGTCCTATTATTACGATTACGATATACATATTACCTATATATTATAGATTATATATATTGAATGTTGTGCTTAGTATTCTTTCGAGATCCCCTGCGAGGCGACGAGCAAGGGAAAAAGGGAGAGAGATAAAGAAGTAAAAAGATAAAAGTCGATTACTCAAACAAGAATCTTAATATATGTAGCGAAAAGTATTTTATATCCGATATTTTATTAACGTCACTATATTTATCAGCATTATTATTATTATTATTACTATTATTATTATTATTATTATTATTATTATTATTATTATTATTATTATTATTATTATTATTATTATTACTATTACTATTATTATCATGATCATTATAATTATTATTATTATTAATATGATATTCAACTATCGATATATAATATCTATTCTTAATTAGAGAAATGAGAAATTAAATCGAAAAAATCGTGTATTTTCGTCGGGCACTGGAGAGCGTGAAAGTGCTACCGGCTTGGCCAGACTGTGTCAGATGGACTTGGTGATTATATTTTCGAAATCTTTTCTTCACCGGTGTCTCTGTTTAGCTCCGATTGCGGTCATAAACACGATTTAGAGCTCGAGCATCGAACAATCCCTTGAATGCGTGCACTCTGTTCTCGCGGTCTCTTTCTTATACGATAGTCTGTATATATAGTCTGGTCCAGGTTTTCTGCCAGTCAGGTAATCGAAACAGAAAAGAACTGAAAACCAAAAGTTCTCGGGAAACGAACGGGAAGAAGTGTCGCTCGCGTCTCCTGTCACGTTTTTACATCCAACTTCCGGCTATTCCGCCCTCTTTCCTCGTTTTTCCTGTACGTTGATTGCATCGGCCGCCCCCTTCCCGTTCTTCTTCGACCCTCGTGTCTCGTTCAGTTTCTTCAACGAAACTTCCTTGTTGCTCTTCGAAGGATCCTTCAAAATAGAAAGTTGCTGGATTTTGAGCGAGGAAGTGACGATTCTTCTGGTTCGTCGCACGATACATACGTATTCCTACCTCTGTATCCTCTTCTCCTCGACTTCTTTGTGATCCGAATGGCGGCATATAGATCTACTGTCTAAGCACCCGCGTTAGGAAGGAAAGGTACGAACTGTAGAGCGGATAGATAGAAAAGAAAGAGAAACGGTGGAATCGCTTGCACCCTTCGATGATGATGAGTCATTCTGGGCATTACGGTTTCGCGAGTCCAGATGATTTTCGGACAAACTCGCGTATATCAGAGAAAAAGAGAGGAAGGGGAGGGAGAATAGAGAATGGTTAAAGCAAGATGCTTGGTGAAACGACGACGAAGCGTGTCGCGTATTGACGGGCCACGGGAATCGGTCGCCCCGCTCCGACGATAGCTATAATTAATCCCGTAACGACGTTAACCGAACCAGCAATAATCCATTTGCGACTCGATGCGCCGTGGCCGACGAGCGACGCGGAGGGGTCCGCTTCCGTCAGCAAGTTGCGATCGAAACGATCCGGCCAAAGCTGATCGAACCGATTCCCTCTGGTGGTCGCCCGTTTCTCCACAAATTTACCGGCGTTTGCGTGTTCCGGTCGTCGTCGTCGTCGTCATCATCGTGCAACGTCAACGATTGATATTACGATACAATATGCCTGACCATCCGCTACCGCCTACCATCGTACCGAGAGCGAACTATATACACATAACCGCAGGATACACGACATTATATCATGTACATCATTATATGCATATACACACGTGTAACATATACACGGATCTCACCATACCGCAGCATACCGAACCGTACTGAAATAGAACGAAAACTCTAAAAAATTATTGTATGTAATATCGGTAATATATTATATCAATAACGATCACCGCTATTATCCATCGCGTAATCTAAAGACAAAATTGTAAACGTGTTTTCTTTTTTCGTAATGAAGAGGGCCGAGAGTGAGACAGAGGGTGAGGTTCATAACGAAAGCTATTTTTGACAGCGTGCAAGGATCGCATGGAGAGGTAGAGGGGGAGAGGAAGGCTTTTTTGAATGAAAGGGAACAAGGAAATTAATCTCCCGGGAAGAGTGTATGTTTCTGCGAGTGAAACTGAATGAATGAAACAAAAAAAAATATATATATATATAAATATATAATAGAGAAGCTACGAGTTTATTATTTTCTATATTTTTTTATGTAATTTTACGGACATGCGATAATATATTACTATTATTATTATTATTATTATTATTATTATTAATTTTATTATTATTATTAATATTATGAATATTTTAATATATAATATGATTTTCATACATCGTGTACTTATGTTTTCTTTCCTGTGTTCTTCTCTGGTTGTTTATAAACGATTTGTGTTTGATTGATTATCGTTGTATCAACATGAAATATAAATAAATTTGTCACATTAAAAAAAGCAAAATAATTAGAATTATAAAACGATCAAGACATAAGATATTTATATATGAATATATTATATACATATATACATATATAAAATGATATATATATATATACACACATATATATATAACCACGTAGTCGTTCAAAGATAATGTTTTCACTTGGTTCTCCCGCGTTGATTCGTTGATGATGTGATCATTTTCTATTATTATCTTTGTAATATCGCAATCAAATGGAGGAAGCGGAAAGTGACATACAAAAAAAAGAGAAAGAAAAGAGGGAAAAAGCAAAATCAAACACATGTCAGACGCGACAACCTGACTATCCTGTTTTTTAATTATTAAAGCAAATATATTTTACAATTATTAATATATCATTACGATTATAATTATCATTACTATTAAGTTTATCGCTATCATTACAATATATATATTATATATATCATTATCATCACCGATATTATATAGTTATTAACTACGCATACAATTATCAATTAACGCCTGCGATTATTAAAACTATCGAGTAACGATTATAATTGTTCACGATAAGGACACGGATCCAAGCTACTTATCGAAATGCATATTTTATCCCGTAATATATTTTTATCGGATGATTTTTTATATTTATATAATATATATACATATATATAATATATATTATATTATTATATTGTGAAAAGAAAAAAGAAACAGGTAGAAAACGAAGCATTTTTGAGAAATAATCTTGTAACACGGTGTCGCGAGTGCCCGGAGACGTTGGATGTCGTATTTTTTCATAATTTGCATCGCGGACATCCCCGTCGACTGCCAATCCTACTTCCAAAATTGTTTATTTTTATACGATGCGAATAGAAACTTGTGTTGAAGTATTCTGTTCTTTTGATTAGAACGTGAGTGGACACGTCGTGTGCTTTTCCTTTGTATCAAATTCGATCTTGCGAATGACGTCGGTTATCCGCGATCTCTTCGACAAGAGGGAGAAGAAGTAAGAGGAAAGAATAATAAAACGAAATCGATATTTCTGTGGTCTAAATGTAAGAAGTAATTCCTACGAAGCGGTATCCGATATTTTATTAAACAAGAAAAGAGTAGGAAGGGTTCGAAAGTGAGAAAAAAAAAGAAAAAAAGTACGAAACGAAGAAAGCAACACGTACACATGCATTACACCTACTGGAAACGAGTTTAATAAAATGTTACGTGATTTTTATACATCGACTGTTAATTTCTCATTTTTTCTTTTCGTGTGATTTGCGTTTCCCGAACCGTTCATGGTTGCGTTTCTCATTTCTCCTCTCTCATTCTTATTTTCTGTCCATATTTATCTTATTTCTGCGTTTGAAATCGTTTTTAAATAAGTGCATAGAATTAAATTGAACGTGGAAATTCACGATCACGATAATGTATCTACTATTTTTATTTATTTTATTTCCTTTCTTGCAATTTCCATCTGCGTTTGTCAGTTTCTCCCTTTTTCATTTCAGACTGTTTAAACGCACCGTTTCGAACTTTATTAATCATCCAAGTGCATTAAATCTCGGACATCGTTAATCATCACTGTCGAGGATAAGGGAATTGTGGTCACGTGGGTTCCGCATTCGATGACGCGGTGGGGTCGCGTGTCCGCATCTAATTAGAAAATCACATTAACCTTTCGTTGCTTCCGTCTATATTCTTCACAGTTGGTCGTTCATCTTGTGTACTTTCCAAACAGAATGTCAATTTTCAAACATCATTTATTAATCTACTGCCTCTAAAGAACGAAGAACGTCTACCTATTTATATCGTTTTCCTCAAACAATCTCAACCACCTCTGTTTAAGCTCCATTAATTACGTTCAGCTATTATCAAGTTAACATCGTGAAAAAGTGAAGAAATCGCCGCGTGGCTTCTGACATGGTCGTCACGGTCCTGGGGGTTGCGTGTCCACGACTAATTAAAAATCGCACGTCAACCTTTCCTTTTTTCCATTTAAAAACCCAGTCGTTTCTAACGCGTAAAATCACTTATCAATTTTAACCTAATTAATCACAAATACGTATTTAATATCTTTCTCGATTTCTAAACTGAATTTCATCAAACTTTTACTTCTCTATAATCTTTTGATTTTAATAACTCTCTTTTAAGTTTTATCGATTATTTACACGTTCACATTAAGTTAAGTTTATCTTATGTTTGCGTATATTAACTTCATAGGATAGCATCGTGGAGTGTAAAGACGCCGGTGCCACGTGGTATCCGTGTTGATCGCGACGGTCCTGGGGGTCGCGTGTCCTCACCGACCAATGACCGGACGCACGGTACAGGAGCGTGCCGTGAAAATCTGGCCATGCCACCACGGCCTCGCGGCGCGGTTCGGCCGCAAGGGCTGTTGCCCGTTGGGATGGCAACGTCGCATTGCAGCGTTGGGGCTGCGGTCGATGCCGCCGTCGTGACGGTGGCGGCATGTCAGGGTGCGAGGTTGCCGTTCTTCGACACGTTCGCTATCTTTTTCTTTCTCTTCTCATTCCGTTCCCTTCTCTGTATCTCTGTGTATCTTTCGTACAAAAAATCTCCGATTTGGAAGAACCAACATCGATCGTATCCGATCCTTTACCTTTTTGTGTTGGGTGTAACGGGACAGGTTAGGACAGGTAGCTCGAAACAACCGTACAGTCAGGATAAACCGTCGAAATCGAGAGTTATTAATAACCGTGTCTCGAAGCGGTGTGTTTGACCTCGGCGAGTTTGAAAGTAGGTAGCTTACACTCTGAAACGATGCCAAGGAGACTCGCTTATTCTATTCGTCATTCGTGTAATACATTTATTTTTTCCTGGTGGATCGGTTTTGGGTTTACATCGGTAACCGAACGTTACATTGGTGGCGAGAAAGAGAACGAGAAAAAGAGAAAGAGAGAGAGAGAGAGAGAAATCAGGATCGTCTCGGTTGCTTTTACCTATCAGGCAGAGAAAAAACTCGAGAGGGATCGATCTCTCTCTCAGTCTTCAATCTGTTGCTGCTAGCTTTTCTCGAAAGCTCTTCGACGTGGCTTCGATCCTTTGTTCAGGCAACAACCCTTTTCGTAACAACACACACGCCGGTTGCCAGTTCATTCTCCGCTCGAGCCACCGAGTTTGTTCAACAAAAACGAGACAGCGCGGCTATACGCGCGCGTTCGAGGCCCCCCCGATGGCCGCGCCATTGTCCTAGCTCAGGGCCGGGAGCCTCGACGAACACGAGTAGACCACGCAGAAAGACCTGGCCGCAAAAATAGCCCGATTCATACAGGGTGAGTCGAACTCGGTGCGACGGTAGCTGCACTCTTCCGGCGAACTCGACCGGCTGCCGCGTCATGCCGCGCGACTCGCCCCTTCGCTCTGGCTTTTCCCTCTTTCTCATTTTGCCACCCTCGAGCTTCGACTTTCTGCTCTCTTTCCTTCTCTCTCTCTCTCTCTCTCTCTCTCTCTCTCTCTCTCTCTCTCTCTCTCGACAGCCTCCGTTGCTCCGCAGTAGATCGATAACGGCGACCATGCTTTCGCCTCTCGCACTCTGATATATGTAGAAGCCGGCACACGTTGCTGGAAAATCGCAGAGAACGCTACCAGGGGTTGGAAGGAAAAGAGATGCATATAGAGGAGAGAAGGGAACAAGAGATATACGGTTCTAGTATCTCGAGGCCACTTTCTCAGGGCTGTAGACGGCTGTTCGTCGTGCCCAGGTTTCTTACTCTTTTTGTCTATAAGTTTCCTTCGTCCATCTTCCCCCGAGATTCGGGATATCGTCGAATCGGTGAATTTCTTTCGAGGTCATGAGAAAAGCGGTTGGGCGTGACGTTGAGGTAATGGTCTCGTTACGTAAGGATGATGTATCTTCATTGTTAGAAGCGCTATTAGGATTATGATGGGTTAATCTCGTTATATGACGCGTGAAAATCCAGTACCGTGTTGTTTTATAATTAGGGTATGGATGTTTCTGTAAATTCATACTTTTAGAATTGATTTGTTTCGTTAGATATTAGAAAGAGTGCTAGACTTTGAATATTTTATATATTATCGCATACTAAATCTTCATATATTTGAATCTTCTATAAACGCATAAACATCCAAAGACTGTTGGTAATCATGATGATAAGGTAGATTTGTGGTTGGATTACGATCTTGAGAATACATGACATACCTGCTATGTTTTCTTCTAACATAAAGCTATGAGATTGATATATCATTTTTGATACAAATTAGGAATAATGAAGCTTGTTCATATGAATTATTTCATTTCATCGCAGTTCATCGCATTTCGTTTCACACACAGATATTTCATAAAGGCAGATTCACAACTATTATACTTTCCAGGGAGAGAGAGAAACTAAGAGAGAGAGAGAGAGGGGGAAAGGGAGACAGAGAGAGAGAGAGAGAGAGGGAAGGGAGACAGAGAGAGAGAGAGAGAAAGGGAGACAGAGAGAGAGAGAGAGAGAGAGAGAGAGAGAGAGAGAAGGAGACAGAGAGAGAGAGAGAGAGAGAGAGAGAATATCCCGTATGAATATACCAAACCGTTCTTTTCAACCGGTTTGCATTCAAGGGTCGAAGAAGAACGTATATCGAATATCTAATATTAACCGACAAAAAAGGGGGAAAAATATATTGAATTTTTAATATTAAACAACAGAAAAGAAAGAAGGAATCTATATCTGGTTGTCAGACAAGGGTCGTGGTTGTATAAAAATTGGGTTGTTTATAGCAAAATTAAACGCAAAGTATTTTTATAGAATTAGCATTCTGTTAAACAATTTCCTGTCTGCTATCTTTCTTTATTCACCAACAAGATTTATTCATCGAGTAGATTTTACACATTTTACATTAAATGCATCAACATGTATTGTTTACTAGTCAGTATTTCATTATTTAGTAGAAATTCCTAATAAATACAATAAAAGCGACATATACTTTATGATAAACACCACGAACTTACCGAACAGCCGAATAGATCTTATAGCATCTTTCGATGGATCTCGATTTTTGTACGTAGCTCGTTGTCACGAGGGTCATAGGACGGGGTAAAGATCCTTCGACCTCTGTATCCGTGTCAACCGTTCGTTCTCTCTTCTTCTCCTTCCTGCACGACGAATCTTCCCCATCTCCATCATCGGGACACGGGACCTCGTTAGAATGCAGACGCGTCCAGGAGTTTAAGCCTGGTTTTCAAGGTCGGTACTGGCGGGTCAGCGTCACGACGCGGTTCCACGGTGCTGATCTGGATCGTGCGACGATCCAGGGTGAAGCCTTAAAACGACCATGGCTCTCTCGTGGTGAAACCAATGATCGTGCCGCGATCTCTAAGATACCTTACAGCCGGATACACTTTTAACGTTTTAACTGCCACGCTTTATCGGTAGAACTTATTTTTATTACGGACTCCGGTGCGCACGAGATTCTCTCTGCCGTTTGGAAAAGCAAATCGCGCGAGCGATATCGTGTTCACCTTTCACACGTTCCCGCGTTTCCACGTTTATTTTTTCAAACGATCGCGTGGCTTCGAATCGTTTCTCTTCTTCTTTATTGTCCTTTGGTCTATCTTGCTTTCAGTCGTTTTCATGTTCTTCTTGCAAATGGATAGGAGAATTTTGTGCTTCAGTGGAGATAATATGAAATGACAGGTGGTGATGATTTGGATATTTGGCAAGTAAAGTAAGTTCGATGGAATTCGCGCAATTGGAGGAATTTTATTTGTTTTATTCTATCAATGAAGATTACTGGGTATTATAATTATTTTTTTTATTTACTGCGAAAACTCGTCCGTATATGGACATTCTATCATTGACTATAAAAACTGCTCTATATATATGTTGAAACTTATCTATTTATCTATGTTACCTTATGTCTTTAATTTAATATCTTTCTACTAACGACATCATAAAAGGTAACAATAAAATACACACAAACAATAAAGTTTGTTTCAACCAAAAATTGTCTTCTATTCTAAAATGGATGACTTCTAATAGGGAACGTGTAACAAGAAGGTCTATTGTTTATCTAACCGGATACTATAATTTAAAAAAATGTACGAATCTGAATGAATATTGTATTCTCACAGCATCTTCGTTAGTTCACCCCATTCGTTTTAACGATTCTCCAATTAATTCAGGTACTTCATAATTCTTCCTCCACTCGTTTCTCTTCTTTTTTCCATCTTTCACAATCTCCCTTCGTACTTCCAACGCTTACTCGTGTCTCCCTTTTCACATCACTGTAGCCATTATCTACAACCCGTATATCGTTCCCTTACGTAACACTCGCTATACCGTGTCCTCTAATTCCTCCCTGTAAATCTCATTCCTTCCTCAACTCTCTCATTCAAATTACGATTCCTTTAATATTCCATCTCTCTTTGTTCTCCACATCTTCACATTCATTCGTTATAGATTTTGACGCGTCATTTTTCTCTTTCTTTCTTCGAGTTCTTCTTTAGGGGTGCGAAGTGTTCCACGACGACGACGACGACTCACAAAATACATATACGTATATATATACAACCTATATAGGTTGTAACTGTTTTGCGCGACTATAGTAAACGCTGCGTATTCCCTTCCTGCTCGCTCCTGCACAGCGTTATTTCTCTCTTTCTTTTCACCCTAGGTCCCTCTTTTCTTCTGTCGTTGTTCCTCTCCCACTTCTCTCGCTCTGTCCGTCGATTCTCTTTCTCGCTTCTCTTTCGGTCGATAGCTCGTGGGGGTGGTGGAGACGCGGCGACGCCCTGCCAGACCACCCCCTTACAACTTCCCCAGTGATTCTCAATCTCGATCAGATTGACGTTTTATCGGATCGACGTTCACATGGCGATACAAATAATTCTAAGTATCGCGTACGTTTCATCTGAATGAAATATTCCTTTTCTTTCGTCTCGACCGTCCTTTGAAGATGGTTCTTTTCATTTCGAGAATGGGCTTGCTTCTTGCTTTTTTCTTGCTTTTCTTGTGTTTTTTAGATTGTCCACATGCACAAAACTATTACGTTCAACGACTTTCTTATAATTAGATATAAATTCTCGTTTGGTTGGAAACCGTGCGGGAAGAAAGTTTGAACGTCGTAGTTCGTTACCGAGCTAACGTGGACACTCTCCGAAGAGAGCGTCTAATGGGGAACGTTTGTAAAACGTATCGATGTCTAGGGTGCATTTATTAGTTGAGAGCGTGAGGCTCGTCGCCAACAGTGGTTCTCATTTATTAGTAATTCATTTCAGGGAATATGCGTTCGAGTAATCGTGATCGAATAATGCGTACGTTGATAGCGTTCCATATTCGTTAAAACATTTTTAAACGGTTTCCGTATGTTATAGTTTCTCTATGCTTTCGTTCAGTCGATTCCCAAAGGGGAAAAGCAATTGAACTATAGAAATTTAGCGATTTAAACGGAACCAATGTCTTTCATGGGAATAATTAAAGATGTTATAGGTGTTTTTCTGTATTTTTTGGTACCTCGATTTTTTTTACCGATCATTGAATACTCATTTCGTAGTTTGACATCGCGTATTTACGGTTCTGTAAGTGTTTAACGATGTGCAATGTTTACGGAGCAAACGACCGAGCATTTTTTTTTTATGGCGCAGATGCTAGTGAACGTTGAACGAACGGAAAGAGGGTTGCCCACCCCCGTCCGCATCCACCCCACCGAAGATAAATCGATGCTTTTTTTCTGACTTGCCATAATTAATCTTCGTGTTGCACGGTTCGCGTGATCGGCAGTGTCGATGAAACGATTCGAAAACAAGCCGCAGTTTCTTCGCCTGTCTCCTTCTTTACACATTTAATTTATCAAATTCTTGCGTAAGTTTAACTTTATATATTTTTATATTTTATACTTTTCATGTGTAATTTCATTTCAGTCTCAGTTTGACGTTCGACTCGTTTGAATTTCCCGCGTCCAACAATCGTTCGCTGAAACGAGTCGATTCATTCGTCATGAACCTGTCTGCACTCCTGACCGTGTGATTGTCCAAATTCCGTGAAAGAAAGAATAAGAAAAAGAAGAAAGGGAAGAAATATATATAGAGAAAGAGAGGTATACATATACAAGGAAGGAAAAAAAAGAAACATAAACGACTTAATCGAACGATAAGATCAGTGGGGATGGCGATCTTGATGATCCGTCTCGATCGATTTCGAACGTTTGAATATTCACGAGCATTATTAGGTATATTAGTTAGATCACGAATACGCGAACTCGTTTTTAATTGCGTAGAATTAATCGCAGGTGGTTTGGAGCCAAAAAAAGAGAAAAATAAAACAAAACAGAGAAAATAAGAAATTCGTAAAAAAACGTAGCTGGCAGAGAGGCGTATGCCAGAGATATCTGAAAGGTGCGAGGGAAAAGAGGATGAAGAATAAATTTAATATTAAGCAAATACATAAATATATTAAAAATGAATATATGAATATAAATATAAAGCAAATATATATATATATATTAAAAAAAATTACATATTATGTATGTAAATTATAAGGCGCGTATTACATAGATATTTATATATATATATTATATATTATATATATATATATTATTATTACATCATGATTATTATTATTATTATAGTATAGAGCCGTGACCTCTGGTGAAAACGAGGTTTTTTCTATTTTATTATGATAACGATCCTAGACGATAGAATACATTTTTGTCTATGCGACGTGTTTTCGAGAAAGATAGAGAGAGCGAGAGAGAGAGAGAGAGAGAGAGAGAGAGAGAGAAAGTGTGTGTCTAAGATGCAAAAGAGAGGAACGTACGCATATATAAATATATATATCAAATAATTATATTTGTCGGAGTAATTAAACGAGATGGGACACACGAACACGAGCGTGTAGACGCCGAGACGCGTAATACCGTGCAATTGACACAAACAACTAATAGAAACATGCACACACACATACACACACACACACACATGTTCATATACATGCATCCACGCGGGCAGTTGAAAAATGTACACGTAAAACACGAGAACGAGGAAAAACACGCGCATTCATGTTTATATGTAACATGTATCGATTCAAGTGTATCTGTATATACATATTACATATATTATTATATACACATACTGCGTAAATAATCACAGTCGTTTGGAGAGAAGAGAAAGTGGCGTGGAGGATCGAGAAGGAGGACTTTAAAGAAATAAGACAAAAAAAAATAGATGATGCGAAAACGAGAAGCGGAGAATATTTAAGGAGAGAAGAGAGACACGCGCGATATTAATCGAGCAAATTAATCGAAACTCGAATGGCTCGGAAAGGTGGTGAAAAATGGGGAGAATGAGAGACACCGAGTACGTGATTTAAAAAAAAAAGAAAAGAGTAATTAATTAATTTTATACTTTCTCGTGAACGTTGCGAAATGCTCAAACAAAACAAAACAAAGCATAAGAAAACAAATAAAATGACAAAAAAAAGAAGAGAGAAGTAAGAGTGAAAAGGAGGAAGCAGAAGTAGATCTTATCGATCGTGATTAACGAACTGGCGCGTATGGCTCATTTGAATGTTGGACATGTGATTCGCGTTGGGCTCAAATCGATCGGTCGAGGATCGTCGGTGTGCTCGAGGAGCGTTTCGACGAATGGTGCATGAATAAAGTAACAGAAGAGCGACAAGAATGAATAAATGAAACGTATAAGAGAACGAAACGATAACCGCGACGGCGGCAAGACCAAATTTAATAATTAACAAAGCTTCGTTCGGTGAAAGTTGCATTCAAACAAAGTTGCAACAAAGTTAGAGGAAAACCGATGATTTATCGTTTCAACGGCAATATATAAAGATGCAAAGTAGAAAGACGTATGTAACTGCGAATATATAAATGCGGAAATATATTTCGTAAAAGTCTGCGAACAAAGAACGAAGGAATCGCGTGACTCTTGAACGAACGCGTTGCTAACGATCGTTCAGCTGTGATCGCCAAAATCTGTCGACACAACATACGCACAAAAGAAAACCTCCGCAGGCAAACGGTGAACGAGTGAGGTGATAACGGTGTTCCAGATCAAAGAGCGTACGATAGTTTATGATAGAAAGGGGTGGCTAAAGAAATGTTCGTCGAATCATTCCTGGGTACACCGGTGATTCGAGATGTAGGTGAATAGAGGTAAGTGAGAAGAAGGAAGACAGTCAGAGAAAAAGGAGAACGAAAGATGAAATAGAAGAAAAGAACTAAAGGATATGGTATGGTGAAATTAGACGAAGAAGAGAAGGAGGGAGGAGAGGAACGGAGGAGAAGATGAGAAAAAAAAATTATTAATACAAAAATATTAATACCTAAATGCCCGGTTTATTTTTATATTTATTTTTCGATCTATGAAACGTTATAAAAGTTTAAAAGTAATATTTAAATCTAAATATATATGATGATAAATATTATATACTTACGCTCTGTGTATGATATATAAATATATATATGATTATTAATTACTATGATTATTATTATTATGATTATGATTATTACTTATTGTAATGATAATAATAACAACAAAGAGAGCAAAAAAGAAGCAACACGAACAACGGATGATTAAACATTATCCAGGACTGTACCGTATTATTACTAACCGGTACGATGCCATGTGAGCAGATTGATATTAAAAAATGAAAGAAAAGAAAAAGACAAAAAAAAAAAAAAAGAGAAGAGGGGAAGAAGAAGAAATAACGCGTAACCTTCCCCATAAATGGAAACACATGCCCTGCTATACCATGCCCCTCGTAAAGACAAGTCTACCATTTCCCTTTATTGATTCATAATAACCCCTCTAAATGCGTAAGTTCGTAAGAGACATCGACCCGCTCGTGTAACATTCCCGACATTAAGAAGAAAAAAAGAAAAGAAAACGAAAAGAAAATTGTACCGTAGAATTAAAGAATCCTAGTTGCTGTAAAACAAAATCATAAACATCTATATGTATGTGTATATATATATATATATTTATATATTTATGTATATATATAAACACACATATAAACATATACATATATATTTATATCAATGTAGCGTGGTTAATCTTTTAAAAGAAAGACGCGTATAGTGAGACATCATAGGTTTTTAATTCACGTAAAGACTATTAGGAGGACGTGTTTTCAGTGATCGGTCAGTAGCATTATAGCAATAAAGAGGAAAGATAAAGGATTTATCGAATCAAAGAATCGAATCGAAATGAGACTCGTCCGATCCGCTAGGGAAAATCGTCGTTTTTCTAATCAGTCGTCTTGTATAATATCGATATTAGTTTACAATACTATTGCAATAGTTAGACGATTCTCTCTGTTCACTTTGGATTTGGTTTATGGTTAGAAATTTTAACTTGAAATTTATATAAGATATGTAGTTGGTCATTTCGCGGAATGTTGCGATAAATTTCGCACACTCACAAGTTGATATTTTGAAATTTTCACTTCTAAATTTCTAAGCTTCTCGAAGTTTCTAAATTTCAAACTTTTTAAGTTTCTAAATTTCCATGGCAGTGAAAATTCACACGACTATAAATCCCAACTCGATATTCAAAATTGTAATACCTGCTCCGTCGACTTTTAAATTTTCCCTATCGCGAGCACAACTTTCGATCTGTGAAAACCTTGTTCGTCCCAAATTTCGTCGATCTCGGTCGTGGAAAGTCCCGCGGGCCCACGCCGGGACACGATCTTTTTCCCGATTCGGGAAAATCCTGTAGTCATTAGTCGGACGACGGTCGATCCGGCGATTACCGGGTCGTGGCCGGTTTCGCTGCACAACGAGCGAAGTCAGCCGTGAAACGAGCGGCGACGGATAGCCCCGATGGGAACACGATGGCGGAACGAGGCCGGAACGGCAGGAATTCGTTTACCGATAAATCCGTTCGTCGTTGCCAGAACTGGATGACGGCCGAATGGCTAACAGATCGCAGCATTCTCGGTATTCGGCACACACTTTTACGCCACTCGACTCGATTTCCGTGCCGTAGCTCGCGTATCTTCCTAGCGGATCGAACGCTCTAGCTGGCCCGCAACAACGAGGATTAAAGAAGAAAAAAGAGGCGAATAAACCGAATGGAAGAAGAACGTAGGATATGAAAGGAATGATTCGTTTTATTCACAAGAAGATGCTACTAGACTGAAATGACCACGATGAAACGTCCCGTGCTATTCGATAATCCAGTGAAATAAAAATAAAAAGAGAAAAAATCGAAAAAAAAGAAAGGTAACGGAGAACGAAAGATGACGGTAACGGGGAAAAGGGAGAAAGGTAGTAAAGGGATAGAGAGGGAGGAAATATGCCACGTAACTGCCCAACGCTCCTATAGCCTAGTTACTTAAGTAAGACCGCGTGTACGACGAACGCTGACAGATCCGTTATATTTCGTATTCGCTAATCGAGTGTGTAAGGGACAGAGGGTGAGAAGATGGTGAGAGGAAAGTAGGGCAGCGCGATGGTCTCGCGGTGAACGGTGGCGCGCGTCGATCTACCCTCGGTGCTGGAGGCGAAAAAAAAAAGAAAAAAGAAAGAAATAGAGAGAATATGAAACGGAGGAAAACGAGGAAAATAAGGACAAACGGGATGGCCGTTGGAAGTTGGAGGTAACGATGAATGGTGAAACTATAGAGGCATAGAGGAAGGAACAATGAGAATGCATCGGCGTGTATGGCGGCGAACGGACGTTCAACCGAGATGAATCGCGACGCGGAACCTTTAGATCGGTACACGACTCTCCCCGAGTAACGTCGTGGCTCGCTATAGAGTAGAACTCGAGAATTTTCATATTCCCGGATCGCTCGCTCGCTCACTCATTTTCGCACTCGACTACCTAATGAACGTAATGGCTAAACGTAACGATCGATTTCGCGCAGATATAAGGTGATATATACACGTAAAATACATAGTATATATATATATATATTTAACGTTATCTTGTATATATATATTTATTTACATACGTATATGATATATGGTATATGATATTACGCGCATAGCTTTTCGACTGATTATCGTAACGATAAAACACACTTTGAAGGGACGAGAAGTAGATACACAGACACGTATACACACGTATGCACATATATGCACGCGAAAAGAGGCAGAACACATACGAGACAAGAGAAACACACCACCCTTGTACGCGTTTCGAGTGGAACGCAAACAAGTACACGTTTCATCCCCTTAAGGTCGGTCCTCCGTGTGTCGGTTGTGTCGCACGAAATCTCTTTTTTCTTTTTTTTTTTTTTTCGTTCGTCGTCGCGAGGGTGTTCCATGACATCGAGATCCTTGCTTGTTGCTGTTGACTCGCGATTAATCGGCAGATAAACGTATGCCAGGAAGCTGTTTGCGAAGTACGTGGAACTTCGTTCGCATCTACGTATGTCGGGGTATTGATTTTTCAGTCGGTAGTCGAGTATTTTAAGACGCGAAGAAAAGAGTAGGAACTTAGCGTGTAAACTTACGAAAAAGGCAGGTAGTTTTCGTTCTTGTCTCTGCG
Source organism: Bombus affinis (assembly GCF_024516045.1). Lineage (NCBI taxonomy): Eukaryota > Metazoa > Arthropoda > Insecta > Hymenoptera > Apidae > Bombus > Bombus affinis. The sequence goes on along the minus strand of NC_066347.1, from coordinate 4,231,155 downwards.
GAAATCTTAGCGTATTTTCGTCCGGATACGAGTAATGGCAGGAAGCTTCGAATGTTTGGAAAAAAATGGGAATATACTGATTTAGAGCTGCAATGTTAGAGCATGTAGAGAATACAAATAACGTTCTAGGTTTCTTCCCATATCTCTGCTATTAAACTATCTACTCGATCGCTAATATTTAGTAGTATCTTTCGATTGATACCTGAAGATCACAGGTGGAAAATATGATTTTTTTTATAGAAGAACAATCTTAAAATTCAGTACGTTTTCGATCAATTGCATATCAAAGCTATCTTTTCCTTTGATTTTGCGATTAACTACGTGTTCTTACCTTCTCCGATATTTAAAAAATATAATAAGTGTTATAAATAATATAAGTAAGTATTAATAAGTTAGTTAGACAGACTAATAACTTTTATATTTACCAAATGCTATAAAGTCAACAGAAGATCAAGAGAAATAATTTATCAGATTTTCTTAATATGATCTTCATTTATAATTAATAACGAGACCTTGCCGTAGTTTTATATAAACGAATTCAAATTACCATCTAAAAGTCTACCATTATAGTCTACTAATTATACTGTATCTATAATTCTTCAGCGTAATACCCAGGTTATTTATTGAAAAATCAATCGAAGTGATGCGTGTTAAGAGCCCCATTTGTCTGTAGGATATTTGCCATTTCAGCGTCAAACGCAGATGGCGATGATCGTTGGCGCCGCTCGAACAATTTCCGCGCATCCGGACCAATATTGAGAAGTATTATTCAAATAAGTTCCAATAGACGAAACGTTCGAATAACGACAATATATATTTTTCTAATAAAAAGTACCATCGATAGTGTGCGCCACACTCGACATTGCCAATTAACCCGTATACTAAGGTTTGAATAGGAGAATCGAGAGAAATTGATTAATTAAACCATTGTCTTCTTCGTGATATTAAATCACGATTCATATTATTGCATACAATTTCTATATTGAAGGCCACAAGTGAAAAACATAATAAGACACATTTCTCATTTTTTTTATAGGAAAATATAGAAAAATATTAGTAATATTAATCATATAGACTAATTTACCACTATTCGTTACTTACGAAATATTGTAGATTCGTTATTTATTTTCACAAAATTGAACCTCCGAATCTATCAAAATACTTCATCAACATTTTTCATATCAGAATGTTGCTTTTTCGCCATTAAGTGATACAAAAGTCAGAAAATTAACAAAAATAGATTAGATTATTAGAAATAATATATAATACTCAAAATATAATATTCATTACAATCTTTAGTAAAGAAAAAAAATTTTCTACGTAACTTCCACTTTTTCTTATCTGTCTTATTTCTATATATCTTTATACTTATCATATTTTTCCCATGTGGTCTTCGATATAAATTCGAATTTATAGAATCGATGCATTAATGGGCGATTTAATGGTAAACTCGTTGAAAAGGAACATCATACCTCACTGAACGTATGTTTTCCGTGAGAATGGTATAATTTCAGCAGGATCTCGTTTATCCACAAATTATCGTTCGGCGGCACGCGTTTCGAGTGATTTTCATCAGGAGAACGGATTTTCACGATGCGCGCGGATTGGCTGCCGTTCGAGCGGCTCCAATTAGTCTCGCTGTTTAATGGTCGACGCCGGGGAGACTCTGTTTATTAATTGCCGTCTCGTTCGCCGCGATTTCTGCTTATATAAAAATCGAGGGGGCTATCGGATTATATTTTTACGCGAGTAAACTTGTTACGCGGTAAAAAAAATCCCGTCGCAGGCTGATCGTTTATAAGTTCGTCGCTGGCTTGTCGATCAATCAATCGAGCTTCTCGATTCTAATCTCTCCGGCGATATAGTATTTTAATATGTATCGTAGGTGTTTTGAGAATAAAGTTTCAGTTTGTTTAGAAATAAATAGGCTGCCGCAAGGGTGTATCTTGAGGAATATGGTTATTTATAAAAATGGGAAACTTTGCGCAAATGGTGTTACACGTGGGAAAATATCTGTAAATTAATATATTATATATAGAAACATTTTATATGTAGAAATTTCAGTACTTTCAATATCAAAACATTTAGATATTGAAAGATAAAAAATGTAAAAGTTTAAGTATTAAAAAATTATAATATCTGAAGATTTGAGCACTTGAATATTAGAAAATTGAAAAATTGTAATAACTAAAAAAATGTTGGACTCTTTATCTGTCATTGCTTAGTTTGTCTTCTTCAAGCTATCAGTTTAATATTTATCATTCTTTTATTAATAGCAGAGAAGCAGTAAAATTTACCAATTAATTCTCATTGTTGAAATCGAGCTTGCCAATTCATCAGTTTTCGATTCATCGGAAAATTCATTTTACCGGGCTTTTACACTGGAATTTGCCTGGCCGAGGTTACGGAGAAGTCCCGAATCTAACGAATTTCCACAGGATTTCGAAACTAATTGACCGGCAGAGTCGGTTACAAAAGCTCGAGCTTGAAAATCTGCAGAAATCCTAAATCTGCACCGGCAAAGAACTAAGAGGATTCTAGTTTCACCCTCGTAATATCGCCACACAAAGAATTTAATGCTATTATTTCTGCTACCGGTTATCATTTCCACCAGTCACGCCATTAAGGCATCCTCGTTCAAACTTTTTTACACAAGGTTCAACGTACTCTACCGATGAGGAGGATCTAACGACCACCATTTCCGCAAAGTGTCGTCATTAATTTCGATCTAGATTCTCCTGCTTTTCGTCCAAGGTATTCCGACGTTGATATGATGGAATTCGAGTAAATTCACTGACGGTTCTCTTAATAAGACGATAATTTGTGAAGGCTCGTCGACTTCAATCAAGATTATACGTTCCCAATCGTCATTTTCATAATTTTCTTAATTTTCATCGCCAAGTGCACTTAAATCGTAATTCGAGCATAGACCACGATAAACCGAAGTTGAGATTTCATTTCGCCGCTTTGAAACATGAATTTTCCAAATGAAAAGTAATAACACAATGGGACAGCATACCATACGTCGAGACATCAGCGAACAAGGATCGACGAACTTTGCGACACGTTTCCCGGTAGACAGCACCGATTAAGGCCTAAGAAAAGAAAAACACCCACACATGCGCGTGCGGGCCGACACACGTATGGATACATAAATGACACAATAAAGAAAAGACGATGATGTAACGCTATCAATTATAACAGTACAGAGTATAACGATACATTCGAATAGGTACGCGCACACACATACACACGCGCGCGCACACACACATACAAACACAAACACGCATAAACAGGCGTACACACAATATACACACGTAAAAGCAGAATATAAGAAGTATATATAATAAAGAATATAAACATTAATGACATTTAATACGCTAATAATCAACCATTTTTACATACGTTACATGGTGTCATCGTTTACCACTTATCTAACAAATTTCCCTTCATGAATGTTCCCCCTGTTCTCCCTTCATCCCCCCTCCCCTATCCTCCCCGCCAATCCCAATTGACACGGAAAGGCGAGACTTTTCAGTCACCCACATCCTCGTCTGACTAAAAAAAAAAAAGAAAATAAAAAAAACCCTACGTCGCCCGTCCTTTCCCACACACGCATCATTCTCCACGTGACGTTTTATTCATCGGCCAAGACGAGCCGAGAGAGTTTGCGTCTCCAATACGGAATTTCAAAGCAATAAAAGTAAAGATGAGACTACTTAGGAGTAGGCGAACCATGTATGAATGTTGTGTTTTACGCGAGAGGAGGGATGAAAAGGGGCGGAAAAAATGGTAATGGAGAAAGAAAACGATGAGAAGGAAAAAAGGTGGATAAAGAAAAGACGGAGAAGAGAAAAGAGAAGTGGAACGAAAGTCAGAGAAACAGGCAGATATTTCACTCAATTTGATCGTTTGACGGCGAGTGAATGATGCGTACCATTGCGGGTTGCCCACGTAAACGACGATCGACGTAGATCGCGCGCCTAAACGCGGAAAGGAATTCCTCGTTTTTTTCCCTTTCCTTTACCCCTCACCACCCCTCCCCCAATCTTCCTGCCCTCCCTTTTCCCGTTTGTCGTTCCCTTCTCGTTTCCCCGTCGAAGCAATCGAAATCGCCCGATCTTCCACAGCGACCCTAATTCCCCGAGGCTCTCCGCGTTTCTCTCCACCGGATTGCGGCTACGCGGGACCGACGTCGATCTCGAATCGCGACGCAGATTGACGAACGTCGCGTGTTCTCTTGCTTTCAGCCGAGCTAACGATCCGCTCTATACGAACGGAATCCACGTTGGTTCACGTAGGACGGAACGCAATGGAGATTTACTTTACAGATCAGATTCACCCTCTTGGTAGCCGATCACGAACGAAACGCGAGGATCCTTGAGAGTGTCTCTGAATTCTTTAGTAAAGCGACGGGATAATTTGGTATTTGGATTCGCGAAGGCAGTTTAAAGGGATTGTAAAGGCTTTTTTCGCATATGGGAGGAAGTGTTAAGTCTTGTTTAGACTAGTCAAGTTGCTTGAATTCAAATGACTTAATTCTGTATGGAGCTGCGGTGGCGCTTTGTGTTAAAACGGACAAATTGAAACTTATTCGATGATTGTATCTGTTACTTTTTTAAAATTCTCTCCGAGATTGTGTAAAATGGTATAAAATTTTAAAGCTGGTATAAAATGGTTACAGTTTATGGATGCTGTATTAAACTAGGTATAGAAGAAATTTTGTCATATGTACAGCGAATTACAAATGAGTCGATAAAAGAGCATGTTCCATTTTTTTTTAAGTGATTTTCTTTCACTATTACCGATATTTTAACGAGCTCCGTCTTCTTTGACATTAATTCAGACGACGTCAATTCAGCATTTGAAATCAGTTCGCTTGAATTCAAGCTATTTAATTCGAGCAAATTAAACTTTTACGAACACAAACTTGAATCGAGGTTACAATAGAACTCCATTTATTTGAATGAAATTTCAGTTAGTATCTGACTAAATGTACTTCTATCGATCGAATCTATTTATCTATATAACGTAGAAAATTTCTGATCTTCTGTTATGTAAACTGTCCGTTTTCTAATGACATCATATAAATTATTCTACTGTGCTTGAGTTTAACCAACTTGATTAATCTGAACCAGACTTTAACACGATACATCGATCCCCAGATATTAAAAGCTATTTCGAGCACCATAATTCCGCGACAATCGATTCTACGTAGTCGCAATCTTCCTTATCTGGCCGTTCTTTCACACGCATACAAGATGTCTCGTCGTGCATCCCCTGTCAATTTCCGGTCGTACCGCGAAATAACCCCCTATAGGGATCGGAGTCTTTGGAGCTTCTTATGCTTCCCTCGAAAAGCGATCTACTTCCTTGTAATATCATCGCCGTTTTGGAGGCGATAGGAATGCAGAGAGGGAGAATTTCGACGACTCGTTGGATGTCGTAGTTCCGTACGACTACTCTAGAACGTTCGTGTTCCGAGATATTTATACTTGAACAACATTCGTGTTCTAGAAATATCCGTATCGTGAAATGTCTTTGTTCGTCGTGATGTATCTGTCTTTGTAACCGCGATTGCTCGCGAATATTCTTAATATATTCGTGTTCGCGAAACATCCACGTTATCGGGATGTTCTCGAAAAATATTTACTTTCGATGAGTGCATGAATCATCGAAAAACGTATATGCACGAAGAATATTCATGTTGCAAGGATATATCCACGCTCGAAGTTAATATTCGCCTACAAAGCGTATGTTCATGTTTAAATGATCAATTTCACTTTACCGAGATCTTGTCGTTTAAAAGATATACACACTCAAGTGGCGCATACATATGTATATCCACATTCCGAGGATACTGACTTTCGAAAGAACATTCAGATTCATAATATATGTTCTTTTAAACGATACCTAGGTTCGAGAGTCTCGTTTAAGAGATACCTAGGAGATACTTAGATCCGAGAACACAGTATTCTCGTTACAGGACGTTCTAGATGCCGCCGTATGGACGCCCGAGAGAAGTGGATTGCGACGCGGAGGCGATCGCGAACAATCGTGCGAGAGGTTAGGGAAAAATGCAGGTGTAAACCGCCGCAGGCAACGATAACAGAAAGACAATCGTGGACAGCAGCATCGTCATCGAACTAAATTGCTCCTCTCTTTCAGGATATGTACATGTATACGTACATTGAACATGTACGTATCTGCAGTGCTGAACAAAAGTATTGGCACAGATTTTTATGTGAAATTCTATGTAAACTGTGAAACCTATAATTCTTCATTTACGGTTTCTGTGGAACTATCGAGTCTATAAGTTTAAGTATATATCACGATTGATAACGATAAGTAATAAGAGATGCATAATGAACTGTCATCGTGGAAATTATGGGATTTTAACGAATATAAAATCAATATTAGAATTTGCCTAGATTCACTTTGGTAGAGGGATAGAGTCGGAAAAATAATGATTCTGGAGTTTATATAAAAACTAGAGGGAAAGCGACAGAAGTAGATAAAGTTAGAACATTTTAGTTTCTCGTAACAAAAATTAAAAATGAAGATTCTAGGTAAAATATTTAAATGAATTATATTATTATGTCTGAGGAAATCGCTGTCATTAACTGTTTTTCATCACTGTTTCTTATAATTTACAAAGGAATTAAAGAATTTCTTACAAAATTACGTAGCAGTTTACAAGGAAATTTGGTCTGTGCCAATACTGTTTGTTATTCAGTGATGCTTGCGTTTGTCCGATACTTCCTGTTTTCGAGAAGATCTGATCGCACACGCGTAACGCGGCTATAGACTGGAACTGGATAAATTACTATTATAACGATTGCCGTAATATTTTTATAATTTCTCGGGAAATAATGTCGGCGAAAAGAGAAAGCGCGAGAAAAGAAAATGATTTAAAAAGTACGGATTCATAATGGAATAAACTGCAGAGAGAAAGAGAGAGAGAGAGAGAGAGAGGGAGGGAGAGAGAGAGAGAGAAAGAGATGAAAGGAACGAAAGGAGATCGGAAAGAAGGAAAAAGTGAAAGGCGGAGAGAATTTTCGTGTGCACGTGTGCGCGTAAGGGGAAGAATGAATGTGGAGAGAAAGAGAGAATTTGTATATTAGAAGCGTGAACGTACTTTACGTAATTATATGATGTATATTTAACGAGTAAGCCGAGAGCGAGGCATCGGGATATTTTGTAAAATTTCTTAGTGATCGATTTTCTCGCGAAGAGAGTTTAAACAAAATAAACAGAAAAAAAAGAGATAAAAGAAAGAAGAAGACGAAGAAAAAACAGAAAATGTACACGTACACGTATATACACGTACATATACACGTACACGTAAAAAAAGAGAATAAGAAGAAAAGAAAACAAGGAGAACATTGAAACGAGTCGTCATAGGTACTTCGTAAAAAGTTGCATAAAATTGCATATCCTGCCTGTAATAATGTATATGTGTTAATTTGAATGATTGTGTCGTATATCGATTATATATTTATATATTGCTTTATGTATGTAGGATATATATATATATATGTATATTTATACATATATATATATATAATAATAATAATAATATATTGAAAGAAAATATATATTATCTTCTACAATACGGTGTAATTTTTCATTTCGTTCGCCACGTCTGACTGATGCAATCTGTTTCTCTCAATACGTTTCCGACGCAATATTTTGTATCTAGTCGAAGTTTCTTCGCTCGTCGATTATTCGACACAACTCATCTACGATGTTAGTAATTCTGATGCAGTTAAATTTTGGGCTATTATCATATACTAAAGTATCGACTTTAGTAATCGAGCAAAACTTCCACCGCTGCCTGCGATGCATCGTTGACCGCCACATGTGGATTCTACATGATCTATAAATATACATTTTCATCGCTAAACACGATTATCAGCTAAATGGAAGGGATACATTTGGAAATATTTAACGTTGCCGATCGAACTTTACTCTATGGTTCGATGGATATCTTAAAATAGAAAATAGACACTTTGTAGTGGGAAATATTTGAAAGCTTCTTGTATCTTTTATTTAATATAATGATTCCTTTTATAATTATTTTACAAATTAAGTGTATCTTTAACATTCTATCATATACTGCGCTTCGATATCAGCAGTGCGTAACAAAATTTACAAAATTTGGTATCAAACAATTCTATCATTTCGATTAGCTAGAAAATAGAAATCGCTCGAAAGAATCGACATCGTGGTTGGCCAAGTTCATCAGACTGCAAACGCATCGAGATTACGTCTCGAAGTCGAAATGCGGTACGGCCGGACGATAAGGACGGCAAACACACGACGATAAAAGCATCGATACGACAATACGCGACACGGACGGTGTTTATAACACGTTCAGACAATTTTTTCCCCAAGAGAACTTCGTGGACGACCATATCAAAACTCTCTGTGATCAACGAAGACTGATCGTCCGTTTCCGTTAAAAAAAGAAAAACGAAAAAAATTTAAGGAAAAAAAGAGAAAGAGAGGAAGACGAAATGGATTCGAGACCGATTTCGATATGCCGTGGCGACGCACAATTTTTCGTAACGAGACGAGCACGAGCCTCGTGGCTCTATTTAACACGTAGCGATAATAGGATGACGTAATTAGGAAGTCGAGAAGTAATGATAACGTTTCGAAGAAGCTGCACACGATTCTCTCTTTTTATAGATTTTCTTCGTCTCCTCTTCGGTTTCTTATCTTTATTTTTATCTTTCGCTGCCCTTGCTTGCGACTCTTGCTTCTCTCGATGGTTGTAACAAGAAAATGGGAGGGCGAGTGACAGACAGGGGGTTGAAGGATGAAACGATGAAAAGAAAGAGAACGAAAATTCGCCGCATACTTGGAACGTGTGTAACACGTAAACGTGAGAGAGGTTCGAAGCATTCTACTAAGTATTCTACTTTCGCGTAGAGAGATATTAAAATAGATACGTACTTGTCTAACGAAAGAGCCAAGATTTAAATAATTACGACATATTAAACGAAACTACACGAGTTTACAAATATATATATATATATATATGATTATTAAAAAAAAAGTATATATGTATATGAAGTGAAAAATGAATATACATATAATATATATAATATATATTTATGAAGAGATGGTATATATCGTAACATAAAAATACACTCGTTTATGTAACAGCGATTTATACATAAAATCGTACGTATATATAAAGAGAATATAACTTGTGTATAAATCTCTGTGATTATATATTACACAGGATGTCCTATTTTAATCTTTCCAATTATATCCCAAAGCATTGGTTATCGTGAAAAATGTTTCAAGTAAAATTTATTGTGTTTCAAGGGGTACAACTTGTCTAGATAGACAACTTATCTAGGTGGACACTCATTGAAATTTCACGCTGATTGTTGCCTTTTTAAGCGAAATTATATATTTTTTTCATACAACAATCGATACATTTTTAAGTTCTCTACAAAAAAGTTAGGTACCTCTGTCGAAAAATGTTTAGTTTAAAAAATATTTTAACTTTAATCTTGTAAAACTTATCGCATAAGAGACAAGGAAAGATAACACAGTACTTTTATGATCATGTTCTTTTTGTCTTTCATACACTCAATTTGACGAAATTAACATTGAAATATCTTTTAAATTAAACGTTTTTAAATACAAGTACCTTAATACTTTCTTTTTGTAGAGAATAAAAAACTGCATCGAACAGTGTATGAAAAATGTATAGCTCTATTTAAAAAAGCCAAGGTCGCCTTGAAATCTCGTGGTCATCATAAGGTGTCCCTGTTGAAACATAACAAGTTTTATTCGAAATATTTTCTCCGATAACGAATACTTTGAGAGATAATTGCATGGAAAGACTAACATGAGACATCCTGTATATTCATAACGTAATACGTATAATTCGTACGAAGTGTAAAACTATAAAATATTAATACATTCCATAGATAATAGCGTATCCCTAATTCTCCGACTTTATTATGAAAGAACCTAAATATTGTATTTATAGAAACTGTGGATAGTATGTGGATTAACATGGACTCCATTCGTTTCACGTGACACGATTTCATTCAATTTCACGAGGCATTTATTACCTTCTGTTCCACAATTGGAACGATTCCGCTCGAGATCTCGGATCGCGAAGGAATCGTTCGTTCGACAATTTCCCACAACAGGTTCCCACCTCGCGAAACAACAAATGACTCACGATCGAGGGAATTACGTGCAAAACGACAAAGCAAAACACGGAGAAAAGGTAGGAAAACCGAGCGTCATATAATTTAGCCTCGCGTAAAGGTTAGTCGATGGGTACGCTCGAATTAAGAGTTCTCGTCTCGTTCATTAGAAATTAAGAATCTTCGCTATTTTTACGAATTTAAAACGCAAGACTCGAAGACGCGCGCCGTTTCAACCCCATTTTGCAGCGTATTCCCTCGTATTTCGATCGTCGAGTCATATTTTATAATCCTGCATTAGTTTTACATTTTCTTATTCTTATTACTAAGTTGACGAATATGGAATTTCGTTTCCTCCAATTGAAGAAATCTGACGTGCTGTTAAGTTTCGTACTATCGTCAAATTGATAAATTTAATACGAAAAGGATTTATGAGAAAAACACGAGAACTCCATTATTGGCTATCATGAATAATCAGAACGTTCACACGATTTTCTTACGTTGGTTTAAATTTGGAATGTGTGACGTGAATGCGGCTGGAAATGTAAATTCAGCGTTTCGAAAATGTCTCGAAAGCTTCTTCCGCTCCACTTGGATAAATTTCTAACGTAACATTATTTTAAGAAAAAGGCGCGGAGAAAGCGAAGAAAAGTTCTTGAAATTTACAACTAAATTATTAAATCGTTGGAAAACTATATCGACTCGTGTAGAAATTACTTTGATTTAAATATGTGATGCAATTAACACTAACTTTATTGTAGAATTCACATAATATTGAAGAAATCAATATTTCATCTCCACCAATCTAATTTGTCACTCGAAATTTTCATTATATTTTCTCCTCCTTTCGATTTTCATAGATACTCCATCTTTTCGGAATTTTCATTTGGTTCGCGAAAGACAAAGGCTCTGCTTTTACGGCGTTGTTCGAATCGATTTCAGCTGTTCGTTGATTTCCAATCTATCCACCACCATGCTCGTCTCCCGTATATCAGCATAAATCGTCCGAGAATCCTGGCGGACTACCATTGCCGCGACCAACCCCTCGAGCACACCCTCGTCGCGACCAGCCAGACGCATGAATCTTCCCTTTATTCGTTTATCTCACAGAAACGAACAGTAAGAATTCTTTTTCATGACACGACTCCGCTTCGTGCTGCAATTGGGTGTAATTCTAAATACAGGAAAAAGAGGGAAAAATTGAGAGAAATATTTTTCCTCAGGCTAGAGGGTATAATGAAATCTTGTTTATCTATCAAAGCAAGATTCTGAAGAAATTAATTATCTTCAGAGATATTGAGGTTTTAGGAATTTAATACAACGATATAGAGACAAATTTGGTTTTGGAAGATGCTTCAATGGGAATGCGTGAAAACGATGATCGATTTACACTGAGTTGGTTCTACTCTATAAGGATCAAACAGTGAAATAATTCGTAAACGCAAAATTACTGTGAAAGGTAGATAAAGCAACTTATATGTTATTTTATTAACATAAAACGAATAGATGTTTTACAAAAGTCTACCATACAAATTAGTTATACAATAAGAACTTTCCTTATTTGAAAATTAAATATATATAGCTTCGATTTAACTTGACAAAATTCTAGAATCAATAAAATGCTAACCAAATCCTTTAAGCTTCATTTTGCAATTAGAATGTTACAAATAGCATACGTTAACGTAAATTGACTGAAAAAGAATTGCAAAATTTCAAACAAATATCGTACTAACGCAACGTTGGCTCTTAATAAATTAATAACAAAAAGGAAATCCACGTAAACGTAATCGTGCTCGATTCCGGGATCGGCAAACATAGTCGGAATCGTCCGAAATCGCCGAAAGGAATGTAGGAATCGAATGAAACTTCTAGAACGTGGTTGGCAACCACATAATCGAAGGGTCTGCATTCGTTCCTCAACTCGATCTGTTCGTCTCTGTCATAATACAGATTTGTATACGCGTGATAAATGTATTACGTCTACACATACGCGCATATATATTTTCCTGAATCGTCAGTTCCTGAGCCTGAGAGAAAGAAAGAGAAATTGAAAAAGAAAAAGGGAGAAGAAAGGAAGAAAAGAAAATTCGAACGGGCGACTAAAGCTGGAGGGTCTGGTTTCTAAAAGGTTCTTTACCTGGTGGGTTCCTTCGCTTTTCAAGTTCCTTCATCTACCCGTTCATTCGCCTCGCGTTTGTTAATTCGTCGTTCATTACCGTTAACGAGAGGTTATCGCTTTTCAGAGCTTGCCATAGCAGTCTATCGCATCGGCTGAAGTGCATTCGAGAATCTTGCGCGTATCCAACTGCATGAAACGAAGAATCAAAAGTCTCTGTCGATTCTGCGTTATTTGCATATAGCAATTAGGGCGTTTTATAAAGTTTAACATTTTTCTGTTATTACAAATTTATTAAAATTCTTGGTATGAAATTGGAACACGTTATGAGTTCAATTATCAAACCATTTTATCATTTCCATTTGCAAACTAATTTCTCTATCTCTGAATTATAAAATCTCTGTGATCTAGAAACCCGTTAAAATGTTTTAATAAAAATTTTTCTTCCAGAACGTGGGAAACCATATTTGGCACGTCCTTATATCTCGAATTTGCAGATATTAAACGTGATATTAAATCTTCGTGATACAGAATTTGATTAAAATTTTATGATAATCCACCTGGAAACTCGAGTATCATTTTCGCATGCCTTTACGTGTAGAGCTTGTGGATAGATTGGACTAATATTCTCCGTTTCCACTGTTTCTGCCGCAGTATTGTAATTGCTATTGGTTTATGCTTTTGGTTTCCATTCTTCCGCCGTTCTCGTAATTTTCTAGAAATTTGCACATATTGAAGATTAAATACCAATTAAGAAACTAGATAACTAAAAAAACTGGTAGAATTTAACACTAACAGTGTTTTTTTAATCCTTTAACTTTCAGCCTGTGATGTCCATCGGTACTTGTTATTCGATGCTTTTAAAATGATTCCGTACGGTCATTGTGTAATTTGATTTCTTCCTGTAAATCCTATTTTTTCTCTGTTTTGGTCGCAGATTGAGTTTCCAACGAAACAAACTTCCAGAGACTCGTAAAATTCGCATTTGTTTTTTTATGGAAACAGGAAAAAGAGATTTGTAGACGCGCTCTAGCGAAAGCTGATTTAATTTCCTGGAGAATAGGAAAGCGTGCGAGAATATGAAATTCTGAGGATATGTATATAATAACAATTTTTATGGTGTTGTTGAATGTACAACGTTACCAGCCATATAAATAGAATTCTCGAATCGATCTAGCAGCAATGAAGAGGCCAGAATGGTGGAAGTAGAGCGCAATGAGGACGCGAGAGATCGTAATTAATTTTTCTGTCTCGCGTACTCCAACTAGAAAGCAATTTTATTAATAATCATTTTGAAATTTTTCTCCGAAATTCGATATCACGTAGCAATAAGCCTAATTTACATTGCGTGTGATCTGATCGTTCAACCACAACCAAACATTTAGATAAAGATTATGCTCATCCGCGAACTCTATCGCGAGGAATCAATCCTTTCCTTCTTCCAGGTCCACTCGTGAAATAGAATTAAAGGAGAAAATAATCGAGCCATAGATATTTCGATTTTTTCATATTTCTCTGTACTCGTAAGCGTGAAACCTAGGAGGCTTCAATCCGTATTAAATTAATCGATTTTTGCTCAGCACCGTTAGGATCGATCGTATTATAAAATATGGTCGCTAGAAACAAAAATAATAAGAAGAAACACACACACATACACATACACATAAGAAGAAAAGTAGAAAAAGGAACAAATATAGGAGAGAGAATAGACGAAAGCAATGGCGCGCAGAGTACTTTGCCGTATCCGAGCTTCGCTTATCACCAACATTGGCTAATTAGCAAGCGCTAGCTGGACGGGAGTATTCTCCCGCGATTACGTCGAACTCACCCTCTTCCTGTTTCTCTTCACCAGTTCAGAAAGAGCAACGATGTACACCTGCGATACACACGTGTGTGCGTACCTCTATATATGTATGTGCGTGTATGGATGTGTACATCTACGTATATATAGGATGCGTGTATAAAAGAGAGAAGCAGATAATGGTTGTACAAGATGGAAGCCAATAACGTACGTAACAAAACAAAGGTAATTAAATAACTGGACTGAGTGGTAGTAAACATCGGGAGAAAGCAACGAGTGTGGAAGGGGTTGGAATGAGAGGAGAGAAGAAAATGAAAACACGCAAACGAATACTCGGAGAAATCGCAGTCACAAAGTCGGTGCCAAACGCAGAACGCGATTCTTAAATGTTTTAAAAGGGGAAAGCGTTCGAAAAAGTGGTGATCATCGTAGAAACGCGGGGGCAAGCCGGCTCGCGGACACATGCACACATTTGCACGCACACGTACCAGCGAGAGTGAGACGCGATATCATAATCGAACACGCACACGCGACTGCGTTTTGCTCGCGCGTTCAACGAACCCCGTGAGAATCAAACGAGCAGTAGGTCTGGGGAGGAAAGTGGTCGGAAAACGTAGAGAATTCGTCGGGGAGGGAAGTTCGACGTTGAAACTGAAATTTTAACACTATTATTTTTCGGTAAACGTATAGGCAGTTACAATATTTAGATTCGAAAGTTTATGCTGTCGATACGAAAGGTTTGGCGTAGGAAGGAAAAATAATTGTATTTTTTGTATTTTTGAATGAGAATGTTCGAACAAAGTATTATGGGTTTCACATTATCGAATTTTCATCCCCGACGATTCTATATCCATAGCCTAAATTAGCCGATCATCTTCGAGGAAGCGATCAATCGGTTTAACAGGTTGTCGTGAATTTCGCAATATGTATACTCCTAAACAAAAACCGAAAAATACATCTATATGATTATATACATATAAATCTATATAAAAGTAAATAAATAAATATATATATATATAATACGTACACATACTTTCGATACCTGTGTGTCCACGTTCTATCGTATCCGTTTTCGTAAAAAAAATAAAAGAATGCAACACGCATACACGTACGTATCTATTCGCATGTATACACGTTGCATACACGCGTATATGTATGCGTCTGTGTTTCCAAAACACACCGGCATAATTATACACACGATAATTGTTATTATCTAATACGTAATTATTATATATTATATATATAGATCATATATATATTCTTATATATACATGTGGGTGTATATGCATAAAAGCAACCAAAAGAAAAAAAAACAAAAAAAAAAGAAGAGAAGAAAGAACAAGAACGTGTGAGTGAAAGAAAGCAATGAAAAAGAAACTGAGAAAGGCAAAGAAAAATAAATATGTATATACGAATGCGTTCGTGTGACGTGAATATTTCTTTAATTTTATCGTGTAAATTCGTTCGTGTCAGCCATACGAGTCCCTCCATGATCACGAGGATTGACATTATCTACGATGGCAATGTCATACGTACGCAGTCTCGAGCCGCGAGTTCGTACAGCGCGCGTAACTGCATCCACAACTAAGCTCGATGAAACAATAATATCGATATTTGAGCCATTGGCGCGTGCCGTGACCTTTGAACCGATGACACGTGGCACCGACCTCCAGGTGCGACCGCACTTGCTCGCAACTTCGCCAATGCACCTGTCGAGACTGGTGCATCGTATACACGAACATACTTTGTGCAGGTCAGGAGCGTTTGGTGCCGAAACGTCAGCATTGGCCTATTAACACGTTCCGCGTGCTTTGGCCGAATTTTAACTCCTCACCGTGACCAATAAAATTAAAAATATTCTCCAAAATGTTTTCTTTTTTATTCGTTAAATAGGTAGTTTGTTCTACAATAAAATAACTTTTTGTCAGAGAAGATGATAAGAATGTCAGTATTATTTAAGAATTTAATTATGTTTGATATACTTTAAAATAAGCTGCGAACAATTGCGATTGCTATACCTGCAATGTGAATATCATCACTTGGTAAAAGATTAAGTTCCAATGAACAAATTATATCAAAATATTTATTCAAACAAAAATGGGGCTTATATTAAATTCCTATCATTATGGTCTTCTTCTTAATTAAAGAACATTTTACGTTTCTAGAGGGAAGTAGTGACTTTTGAAAGTTTATATGGCGTGGAACGTGTTAAGAACGCGCGTCATTTTGTCGCACCGATAGAAAATTGATCGACTCAGTTTTCCTGCGTTTCGTTCAGAGAGAATTAAAATTCTAACTCGTAGATATCATTTCGAAATGTCAATCTGGTATGTCATATCGACGTGATTTGGGCGATATTCAATATAGCAGGAGTCGTTGGCATTTTATTCGGACTCGGTAGTTGATATTTTATTTCAAGTGTTCGAGACTATTGCGTAGCTGTTTTCGAAATGGAATATTGAAATCGCTTTTATCGGCATTGTATTATTTTTTCGTCCGATGTACGAAATTTCTTGTTTTCATTTCATATATTTACTTTTGCAAACTATAAAGCGACAAGTCTGCGAAACTGCAAAAAGGAAAATTTTTCCCAAAAAATAGAATTTCGAAATAGAAAAATATAGAGAAAAGAGCAAACATTTTTGTGTAACATATGGAACGTCTGTCTGTGAATGTATCAGAGTCTTCGTCTACCTGGTACAATCATAACATAATTGCATCAAAATATATATCGTATGCCTGCAGTATAATTAATACAAAATTGAATATCTATTTATACTCTTTCCTTGCACATCCTTTCCTTCGAAACAATGCTAGACATTCTTCACAATATTTTCTTCGCAATAGTACATCTCAGTAACACGCAGGAAATACAAATAATTTCCCTTTACGAATTTAAGACCGCAATAATAATATTATTTTTTAAAACTACTTTCCATTTACTTAATTCAGATACTTACTTGCTTAATACTTACTTTACTGAAGTACCGATTTTCCTTACCAACTTTCGAAATGTTAAGACAACGAATATTCTATAAAATCCAAAATAATAATGTCTGTCTTTTAAAGCACCTCGAGTACAAAACTACTTTGCTGAAGAGCAAACCCTACTCTAACCAAAGAGGACAGATATTCCATGTGTTACGCTCACATAGAATCTCTCTACGCTATATTTAATACTTTAAAACCAAACACACACGTTTTCCATTAAATAGCGTGGACTTGTATGTCGTAACGTGATCAGCGATTGAATACACCCTCATGATAGGCTCTTGTTACGAGCCATATACACGAAACGCATTTCGCATGCCCTAGAATGGGAGTGCTCGAATAAACGCTCTTCCATTTCGAGGGTTCGGTCGTAAGGCGGAGTAGAAAGATTGCTTTTGATCGCGCGCTTCGAATTATACGTCTGGAGCCGATCAATTTTTTATTTATCGTCGTTGCTCGTATTCCCGTGCTCTATCGGTATTTTCCATCTGTAGTGGAAAGCACTTGCGCTTATTTATCTCTGAAAACTCGTCCAAGGGGCTATGTGCGTGCTGTGTGCGATCGAATGCGATTTTACTTTTTATTAAAGAAAATTCTACGGTCTTGATTGTAAAAAGAAATTGGACTCGACCGCTGCTCGAGGATGGTGAACGCAGGTAGAAGGACGATATTACCCCGTTTTAAGGCCGACATTCACATCGCGAGTCTATACACGAGAAATCTATTTTTGCAATATTATCACCATTGTACCAGGCATCTCGACGAAAGGAGGTATACATCAGGGGCGGCGATCCCTTCGGAGAGTCACTCTGGGAGAGCACGTTGGATGGGGCGTTCACCCTCGTAGAATCCCCGAGCAGCAAAAGTCTGCGTCGAAATCGAGCCTGAACGTATTTCTAGCTCGATTCTAATCAGCTTGATTAACTTCTTATTTGTATCGTTTTAGAAATAGAATATTAACCAAGCTTATCTTCATCTATACTTTGAAAAATGCCCTCCTTTTCTCATATTAAATTTGGGGAGGGAGAGGATTTTTTTTAAGAACATCGAAGTAATGGTGTATCGTTTGCGAAGAAGTGTATTTCACCAAGTTTTTCTTAATATTTCTATTATACATGTAACATTAAAACGTCACTTGTAACACATACGTCTTCCTTATTATCCTAAACGTGTAAAATTTCGTCCGAAATATTCTGTTGTATGTTTACGAAAATTCATTTCTTATATGTCTGCATTAATTGCATTAATATTTAAAGTTCATGTGATTCTATGTCAAACAAATTCACCGAAAGTTCATGGCGAAGCACGTCGCGCAGATCGTGCGAGCGGTGGAGGCAGGTCAGTTCCGACAAGCAGCGCTCCTCTATCGATCACTTCCGGGCAAGAGGAAGAGCACTCCAGGCTCGTTACGCGGCAAGCCTGATTTTTTAATCAGCTTTAATCATCTTTCACAGTGTCATTCGCCGATAGAAATCGTCAAAATCCCTTCGATCGAGGACGTGTTCTATTTCCACAAATCGATACGAAAACTTTCGATAAAATTTTGCAACATCACCTTTGTTCGATTATTAGCTTACTGTTTTCATGTTATAAAATGATGGATGTAGAAATTAATTCGATAGCTTTACATTGAATTAATTTCCTTTTACACTTGTCCTGCTTTACGAAAATATTTGAATATTTATATTTACATTTTATATTTATATTTTTCAGACTTGTTCCAAGTTTCTTGCGTGTCTAAGAATGCTAATGTAATTTCACAGAAGATATCTACGCGTTTTCCAATACTTTCATGAATCTTTACATATTTTTCTTCAATTTTGGAATTTTAAAGTACCTACCAATCCTATCATACGTAAAACACAACATAAATACGAGAGTGAGTCAAAAATCATTTTCTATTTGAACAAATTAGCTAATCCGAAAAAAAGTCGATAAAGAAATGATATAATCGAACAAAGGCAGCCAATTAATTTCTATCTAATACTTCGAATTCGAACGAAGGCATCCTCGATCGTCGAAGACATAAAAATCACGAGCATGAGTCATCGAACAATTGAACTTAATTGCTCGAAATATTTCAATTTGATTGTCGCGCTCGCCTGTGTCACGCGACGTTTCGCTAATTCGATGGTTTGGTTCTCCATCGAAGGGAATCGAGCGGGCGTCTCGACGTCTGGACGCTGCTCGTGGTGGAACTTGCGCGCGCGTGCCATCGTCTCGGTGACGGTTCGTCGTGCAAAACGTGTTCCACGAGACGGTTCGTCGCCGTCGTTAAAAAAGTTGTTATTTAAGCCATGCATGTGTGCGTATGCTCGAGCGTGCATGAAGCATGGACAGAGCGCTTGACGATGATCAGTATGAGCAACGGTGGCGATTCGCGTATGCTAAACGTCCCATGCACGCGGTGTGTGTGCATTCCTTATAATTAAACATCAAAAGCTATCGAGATAGGAAAGGAAATGGAAGGAGTGTATGTGTGCATGATAATGTGGCTACAAGAAGAATGTGTGTATGAGTGAGAAAAAGGCAAAGTGTAACACAGTTAATCCCAATCTATCAGGGTTTCACGTATGTCTAACGATACGGAAGAGGATAAGATAAATAAAAATGAATAAATATATAGATATATAATTAAAGAATAAATTTACATACATACATACGCACCCACTTATATATGTATATATATTACAAAATATATTATATTAATAAATAATACCATATCTGATGAACGTCTGGTCGATATTCTTTCCTGTCTTTTTCTTCTTATTTGTATCGAAATTCGATATCGCCACTGTGAAAGCAGTATCACAGCCTCGGTGTTTTTATCGAGTTATTTATTATAGGGTTGCCGAGAAAATTATACTTTTTTCAGAATAATACGAAGAAACAAACTTTGACTCGAAGAAAGTCTTTTATTGACAATCTTCAAACGGAGATGTTATGTATTCTTCAGTTTTAATTTATTTGTCTCTATTCTTCTTTTAATTTATTTATTTAAAAATTGGCTTTTATTTATTCCTCGATTCTAATCGGAACTGAATCGACGATATTTATTGCTATCGATGATTAGAAAGAAGATCAGCAGCGAGAGCCACTGTTCGGGGTGCAACAAACTTACCGGTTGGCGGGGTTGAAGCACCCGCCACGGTGGCTGTTACATTTCAACCGTGGAGAACCACTGGCCCGGCGGATTCGGTGCAACAAACGACCTGCCAGACAGCGGGGGTTGCAGGACGACGTAGGAGGGTCGGTTGAAAGTACAGCGGGTAGTTTCGGAGGGATGAGGAGTGACTCTTTCCATTTCTCTCCTACCAACGCTCAGTTCATCCCTCTCACTTATTCCGCATCTCCGTTTTCCATCCCTCTCGTGGCTACCCTTCCTTCTCTTTCTCTTCTGCATCATCTCTTTCCCGATATATCAACGTCTCCCTTACACCCTCTCTCTGTCCAGAGTTTCTCTCGTTCTCCACTCCACGCTCTCCTCTGTTACTCTTTCTTTTCCATTCTGTGCACCTCGTCGTCCCACTTCCTCTTCCTATCATAGCCTGTCGCTCGCTCTCTCTCTCTCCCACCCCCTTCGATTCTGCATTCGTGTGCCCATTGCTGTCGGTGAACGCGAATCTCTGTCTGGTCTGCTAGAGCGGAGGTTTCGTCGTCATGACAACGAACCCAGGAAACCCAGCCACTCTCTCACACCCTCTCTCGTATCTTCCGCTTCTCTCTCTTCCCCGTTCTACCTCGTGCCCACGACCTCTGCATCCTACTCCCCGCCCCACCTCTCAGCTACACCGATTCTCTTCTCCCGCCCCCGACCGCGATATCACCACCACAATCAGCGGCCGCCTCCCATCTACGCTCTCTGTCTACGTCTCGCTCCGTGTAAACGTGTTTTCGCGTGTCTATCCCTTATGTACGCAACCGTAGCGATGGTGCGCGCGTGTTGCCCTCGTACACGACCTCCTCTACGTGAATGCAAGGGAAACGTGGTCGCCGTCGTCCCGGCGATGTCGTGGTGTCGGTGTTCCACAAGGATGTGTGGGTTCGTCGCTGGCTAGGACCGTTGTGCGTGTGTACCGGTGTGCGCGCAACTCTGCAGACTGCCGCCCGGTTCATCCACCTCCTCCACATCCTGCTCCCAGGCTGCTGCACCCCCGCCCACGAAGTCTGGCGGAGGGTGGCCGGTGCACGCAACCCTGCGCTACGCCGGGTCGAATGTGCGTGCTCGAAGAACGAGACCCGGTGTCTACGCTACGGGGAAATATCGAGCGGATTGTCCGGCTGATCGTCACAAAAAATGCTTTTGACGGGGATCGAACTCAACACCGATCGAATCTGCTGGTTCAGGGAATGCGCTCGAGGATACGATGCTTCGCGAAGGTCGTGGACCGCGACAGGTTGTTGACACTTCGCGGCGTAGATACCTTTTGCAAGGATCAGCTTGCTCGTTTGCTTTGAAACGAAATTTGAATTTGAAAGATTTTAGGAGGATCCATGGCGTCTTTGGAGATAAAGAAAACGGCATGTAATGAGACGGTATATTTTAATGATACAGTTACCATAAGAAGTTATGTACGCTCATTTTCCAATGAAACGCTTTCTTATCAAATTCTATATTTCACTTTTATAATATCAAATTTCTGTAATCGTGTAAATGTTATAATAAATAAAATGGTGCAATTTTGTTCAGTCATTATATGCGATCCTTACAATTTTAATTGATTCGGTCGTTGATATAATAACATCGATTTTAGTCATAGTAAACTCATCAGCCGAAATATTTGAACAATTGCGCTCTCAATTTATATAGAATTAAATTCCGTTAAATTACTAACGCAAGCACTTATTTTGGCTATCTGACTTTGCTTTCAGCTTAATTTTACAAAAGATTGTACCATTGTAATCAATTAAAATTATTACCAAATTAATCCTATTATTTTAATCCACTTATTCTTCAACTACAAAAACCATCTGCAACCTACCACACCAAAAATTCTTGCCAGTCGCGATTAATCTAGAAGAACGTTGGATGTCGCGTCTAAGCTGCGCAACTCACGTCCCGCAGAATTACATAATTTTCTGATCAAGCAGTCCGACCGGACCCTAATCAGACTCCGCGACGAGGATACATTTACCACGGGGGTGGTTCGCGTCTACCGGAATCTCCCTCGTCTATCCATCGTGGCAGCCCTTCAACCTGTTTACACACAGTCGCCAGTCTCGTGGTGACGGTGCTGAGGCCAGAGGGGTAGATCGGCATTGTTCGAGATTCCGCTCTTTTTATTTACGTTCAGCCGTTTCGTCGCGCTGCCCATTGAAATAATCGCAGAAAACTTTCGCATTGTCCGTTCCACGACTCTGCCGTCCCAGGACGATCGCGTCCCTTTTCGTTTCGCTGCTACCCTTTTCACCGTCTCTCTCGCTCTCGATACCAGTCCCACCCTTGTCGCGCGTCTCTTTCTGGCCTTCGATGTTTCTACCCCCTCCTATGATTCGCCATTCACCGACCTCCGTGCGGTTCATCCACCTTCGCTGCCGGGTTATCCGCGTCGCTCTCGATGCTTCTGGCACTCTCTGTCTGTGTCGGTGAGTGCCCTCTCGAAAAGAGGGTGGCTCCGTCCTATTTTGCGGATCCGCATCCGAAAACCGCAGTCGTTCGAGCGGGTAAGAGAGAGGAGAAGAGAAAATGCAACCTCCAACTCCTTCTTTTCTGTGTGTGTATGTGTGTGTGTGTGTGTGTGTGTATGCTCTTTGGCCATCTTAAAGCTCATAGTATTTTCGTTCGTTTTCTTTGTCCACGTTTCTTTTAGTACAGAGATATCCAGTATCGGTGATAATGTGCACATGGCCAATTATGTTTCATCTATAGCCGTGCTGAATTCCCTTTGTTCGTTTGCATATGCCACCCGTGTATCGATTAGGGAACTAACGGCCGTTTCCATACGCACGCTGCATGAATGTTACAATTCGATTATAATTATTATTTATATATTTGAAGGGGAAAGAACGTTTATTCTTGGGATGTTTTGGACAAGGAGCGTGAAAACATGAAAAAGGAACGGGTACTGTGAAGTGGATATATGACGGATCGCGCTTTATTTTGTTGGAACAAAGCTTCAGACGCGCGGATTTTGGGCGAATGCCAAGCAGCAATTTGTACGCCGGCCATTTTTGACGGGTTTTAGTGCAGTTTTAAGTAAGGAACCGTGTGTTTCCTTGCATGCGGTTGACGCCAATTTTTACACGAAACTTTAGACATCAGCGCTGTTAGCAACGATAGTTTTATAAATATTATTTTGTTTAGCTCCATGATAAGTACGATATTAAATTAATTGCTATGTATATGGTAGATATATGATACTGTTGAATATGATTTAACTCTTGTTAACTCATGTTCGATGATACGTATACGCAACATTGCACTTCAGTAAATCGTTAATCAACTGAACGATAAATGTATTCATCTTTGATCAAATTGCTTTTCCGAATTTTACTCTGTACGACCATCCGAAAAAATAAATTTATATTATTAGTAATTGATAAAAGAAATAATTCTTTTGCGGATTAAACAAAAATTCAGTTAACAATTTAAGCAAGCATGGAAAATTTGCCATTTGTGATAAATCGGTGTAATTATGAAAGCAATTTTTATATGCGCTTCCAATTCGATTAACAGGACCTTCTTGCACAATTACACCTCATTTCTTTATATTTAAAACTTCATCAACTTATATAACTTACTCTTAAAAAACACATCTTTGTGTGTAACAAATCATTTAATCGTAAACTGACATAGAAGCTAGGAAATTAACGAAAATATACACATCATGTTTTTTCCTATAATCTTTAATCTTGAATTTTCAAGGAAAGATAACACCTAATGTAAAGGCCATGGCGTTAGCTTACTGCCCGAGAATATCTACAATTCAGGTATGCTTCAGATTAATTAGCACGTGCACGAAATGCAGATCTGCCGTTAAAAGAGCCGCTAATCGTAACTGTGATTTAATGTAAACGCATAAGCCACCCCATCGCGACGTTCGCTGTGTAGTCGATGTTTTCGCGGTTAATTACCCGGGAAACGCGTAAACTGACTCGTCCACTTTAATATTTCCAGGTATTGTCGACAGACGAGTTTCGTTTCGAAAATGTAAATGAAAGACGAATGATCGCCGCAGGCCGATCTAATTACGCTGTCGGGCGTTATTAAGTGGCGAGAACACACGCGACATTATATTCGCGGCGCATTGAAGCCCGACGCCCGTTGATAGATGTAATTAATAATCGTCACTATCAGCGTTTAATCGATTGATTTAATCGTGCGTATCGATGGAAACTTCGTTTTAGAGCGACGTACGCCTCCTTTCCTTTTCAATCGTTAATGAACACCGGAGGCCGTGTTTGTTGCATGCATTCAAATCGATTTTCAATTATCGAAGTTAACGATTTTAGAGAGAAAAGGTGTATATTCCGATTTCTCGAGTTAACGAACTTTCATTTAACATCTGAGCGACTCAAATGAAATTCAGTAATATTCGAAGACTTTAATTAAAAAAATCAAATAACGAAAAATATATATAAAACATAAGAACTAATAAACGATCCACACCAAACGATTTCACATCCCGATTCGTGCTTCCGTTCTTAATAAGCGTTCCATTCTATTAAGAAATTACTCAGCTCATCGATCGCCGATTCTCCGTGCGTTACACACGTAATTCCGGTGTACTTCGGGAAGCAGCGCGGTTCGCAAATATCACGTGATACAATAGCCGGTGCAAGCGAATGCGAGATGAACGTTCGCGGTAGCAGTTGTCGATATTATGTCTGCGAACGGGAACAACGGAGACAGGTAACATCGAGGCTGATAGAGTAACAAAGAGGAATATCGGTGATAGAAGGAGGGAGAAGGAGGCGACAGAATGACAGTTAGTGGAAAAGTGATACGAAACGGTGAACCAGAGTAACAGAGAGAAAGAGACGTGTCCACTGTATGAAGAAGGAGGAAGAACGGTGGAAATCGAGAGAGAAAAGCCACTGGATGGAACAGAGAGTGGCCACGCAGTGTCAGTATCCAGGCATTCGCCAGCATCCCCCGTAACCCTTTGCATCCTCCTTCAGCGGCAACCACCCCTCTTCCAGCTTCTGGTTGCTCCTCTTTCTCTCGTACAGCGGCATCAGCAACGGCAACATCAGCCGACGGCGGCGTTACATGCGCAGCAACCTCCTTTTTCAACCATCGAACTAAAGGGAGCTTTCACGCTGGTCCCTCGGTTTACAGCATAGCCGCCTATGGGCTACATCGTCGCGCTCGCGGCCAGCCACCGAGTACGACGAACTGCCGGCTGCACTACGCGCTGTTCCAGGTGCAATATCGACCAGCGTTCGTTCCACCTTCGATCGCGACACCAGCGTGCCTTCGCCGCCTCTGACGCTTCGCGCCTCGCTGACGCGCGATCCCTGGCCGACGCGCGCCACGCAGTGTATTAACCCTTTGCGGTCGTGTTCGGTTCTGATACGAATACTAGTTAGAATTTATTTCCAATTTTGTTTTTTTGTTTTGCAAATAGTAGCTTGTATAAGTTTATTAAAAACTCAGTTGGTATGTCGTTGAATCATAGGCGAACACAATAGCTTAAATTAGGGTCGAGGTAACTTAATGAATCTAAAGGTATTTAATTTCGATTTTATTAATAGTACATAATGATAGTCTTCATCGCGTGAAACGCAGAACGCGTGTTAAAGTAATTGCATTTGAGATTTGCTACTCTGTAAGTGTATTTAGAAATTGACTGTCTTCGAATGCATTTATTCAGAGGTGTCATAGAATTTTTCTGTTGCGAAACTTAGGTATGCACCTTCCTGTATGTATAATACGTAAGACAATTTACTTGGAGTATCATCTTTTCAAAAACTCATCAAAAAACGAAGCAAATGGTAAAAATCGTCAAAACAATCTCTAAATGGTATTCTCTCAAACGACAAATATCATTGACCTCTATTTAAATACCCATAACGATACCCATAAACGATTTTTACAGGCAAATAATATTCTATTTAAGAATCCCTAAAGATGCAGCAAGTAAAAAAGAAATAAAAATATATTAGATAATAAAAAATAATCAAAATTATGTCTTTTTTTCCAGTCAAATAGCCATTCTAAGACACAATGCACGGCGGGGAAGCTCAACGACTTGCTCCTCCAGGAGACGATCGAGTAAATCAGCCACCGAGTTCGAGTAAATCTTTGTCTCCATCGCGGTGTGGAAACGTAAGATTGCTGGTCAGCCAGGGTTATAAATAGCAAGTTCGTATCGAAGCGTGATTGCTTGAAAGAGAATGAGTTGGTTTCTTTGCTTTTCATTGTGTGTACTTTGTTGGGTGGAGGAGAGAATAAAATCACGTAAAAGAATAATATTGACTGTTTGTGGTCAAATAAATGTTAGAAATACAACTGCAGGGGATGTTCAATCATAACGAGAAGGTTCATCGTTTTTGGAACTGTAGAGGT
This sequence comes from Bombus affinis, assembly GCF_024516045.1. Taxonomy (NCBI): domain Eukaryota; kingdom Metazoa; phylum Arthropoda; class Insecta; order Hymenoptera; family Apidae; genus Bombus; species Bombus affinis. The sequence continues at coordinate 4,204,555 of NC_066347.1, read as the reverse complement.
TGCTGGGTTAATTACGAAGTTCATTTTGACAGGGAGATCCCTTGGTTATTAAGAAGGTAAATTGTCTTAGTGTAATTGTCTTGATATTAAATCTGAATACTATTACTATTCAAACGATCATTGCACTAGCATCGTAATCGCAATTAATTCAATTTGTATCAGAAATGGTTCACAATCTTCCTTATTTAACATCGAGAACACATTAATTTTGTTACTCTTTGTAAAACGTGGTTTCCAATATCATCTTATTCTTCCGATCAAATAGAACGAAAGGAAATGAAAATTTGTTAACTAAGCTTGTTCAGAAAGAAATACACAAACCACGTCCGTAAATTTGTAGCTTATTGAGATCTACCAGATCCCTTGGATACTTTGTTCAACTCTTAAGCTGCCTCGACCGCCGCCCCAATAGCAAAGTCGTAGGTTCACCGTTTCGAACTTCAAATTGACTTTCGAACTTTGAGTGGAAAATGAAACGTTTCTGCATTTCGAAAGCTCCTAACCTGCACTTTTACGATACTTCCTCTTCTCAATATTCCCTGACCTGGCCGCTTTTCGATCATGCTTATTTTCACGCTAATATAGCAAACTAGCTTATTATCTTACAGTCTCATATCTTTATAATTTCCATTGTTTACATAAAACTTGCACTGATTAAATACTTTTCCAACCTGTTAATCGAGAAAGACGATTTAACTTGCCAGTCGTATCAATAATCGCTTGTACACAATAATGTCTCTCTTTGCACATCTCCTATTTAAATCTCCTTTGTAACAGGTATCGCCTCATTTCTGTTAAAAGTAAATTCTATTTACTTCGTATTTACATGTTCGTATTTAATTGTAAATCTAATTGTAAATCTAATTCGTATTTACATGTATAAGATTTGATTGACGATGTACTAACTGAGCCTAATTTTTCTGCATTAACTTCATCAACTTCGACTCTATAATTATAGAAATTTGTAATTAATAGACTAACTATATATATAGTATATATATTATAATTATAGATAACATATATATAGTTTAAAAAATGTTTAATATATTAAAAGGTAAGATTCCACAAGGAAATATTACGTTAAAAGCATAAGTCGTCTGTTACGAACACAATACCATGATGCCGACTGAAGACGTTTCGCAATTCGTCCACTATGCATTGAGATCGGTATAACCCAATAACGAACGTCTGTGAGAAACGTTTCAATCAATGGATACCAAGTCGTACAAAACAGCAACGAGTCTTTCTGTCCGTGAAATCGACGGAACATCGGCAGCCGTGAAACGTATTCCAGTAGAGAATGCTTGTTCGATGTTGCGGAAGGTATTTACGATGAATTGAACGTCGCATCTGTCAGCATGAAATATACTTCTGCCGTTGCGTACGAGTCTCGACAGGTGCTATAAACACGTTCCCCTTGGTTCAGGTGCGACGTGCATCGTTGTCGTCCCCTTGATCGCGATCATCATCAACCTGGACCGACGCGATGAGCTCTTACTTTGCTTCGCGAGGCCACAACCCGATTCAAGTAACCACATCGCCGATATTCCACCGATGATTTACGCTAATGCACTTGCCGCATAGTTTGACAGTATCGGATATACGCCCACCGGGTGTAATCTATGACTTTCTTAGTTCCAACGAGACGATACTACTGGGGATTTTGCGTGGTCGCCTACGAAACCCGGTTGAAATAATTTACACCGCGAATCGAGTTATTTTCTGTGGTTGAAAATCATTTCCGATTCCCAATGATGTGATGGATGTGATTTGCTTTTATATCTTTTACGGTGTATATTATTTTTACGTAACAAAGGAAATGATTTTGCTCTTTGACTAACAAACACGTAGATTAACCTTTTCAGAGATAAATGGTCTTTGGAAATAAATGTATCTGAAGAATTTAACGGAATGAGTATTTTGTTATCGGCTCTTCGTATTTGTTTAATGTTATCTCGTTCAGTAATTCTGTCAATGAAAATGAAATCTATGAATTTTTGATGTTATACGACACAGAAGATAAAGTGTTATATCAAAGAATAATAAAGTGTTATATCAAACTTACTGGAACTATAATCTACGGTTTAGATATCTTTCTTACATGATATTATTCGAAAGAACTCAACTGAATGCCATTTCTTCTCCAAAATTCATAGATGAAACGATATTATGATTTCACGTGTCGACAAAAGAATAATAATAAATGAACGCATATTAAATCATCCTGCGTATATATATGTTTTGTATTCTATTTGAGTAACATGTGTCTAACCAATTCACTGAAATGGTTAATCTCCTTTGAAATATATATTCATCCGCGACCAATATATCAATATAAATTTCTGTTAACGTAAAAGATACCAGTAGAATGCAGGATTAAAAATTCAATTAAAATTAAATGTTTGTTGTTTCTCTTACTCGATTCGCATGGACATTGATTTAGGACTTTTCGAAGTTTCGTTCACAAAGCGCCATACATCTTCGTTTAATTTTAAAAGCCGGACCTCGCGGTACCTACTACGAGATTCAATCAGAAAGTTTACCTCAGAAATTTCGTTCTGTATATGTATCTTTAACTAACAACATAAAATTACGCATCAGGAATTTGTTACATAAGAAACCGTGTTGCATTTCGAGGCAACGAAATTTCATAACGTTTTCGTAATGCTCGATGCTCGATATCCTGCTCCAAATAAAATAATCATAAGAAACGCCGCAAACCCGTTCCGATATCGGCGAAACAATAAAACTGGCGTCGTTCGGCCTGTCGTGGCTGTCGTTTTGCGTACAAAAGAAACAGCAGAAATGCGAATAAAATTCTCGTGACTATCGTACGATTAATTTTTACCATTAATCCAAATACCTACTGCTTCTTTAACCTATCTAGAAAGCTATTACTGCAATTTTCCGATTTTTCCTGATAAAAGGTATAAAATTAAAAAAAAAAAAAAAAAGAAAGAAACAAAGCAAAATAAGAAAAAACGTACGTGTTTTTTTCTCTGAACCACAACATCCTGTCCTATCTCTCGCTCATAGCGTGGCTCACGGTACACATATACTATTAATTATAAAGCGGTAAGTCTACCATCGCAACGACGAGCTCTCGACTTCGTTACAAAATTAATTATCCTCTTTTCTCGTTTTCGCGACGTTCTTATTTATAGCCTGGTAATTAAGAAGCTCTCGTACAGGCTGAATTCGATGTTGCAGTCACGTAAGGGGTTAACATCGTCGTACGAGACGCAACGTTTTCAACCCTTCGCTATCTTCTACCATCGGATCGTTCACCAAAGTCTACGTTTAGTGAAAACGTAGTGGATCACCAGCGTGAACCCTTGCGTCTCAACTCCTCCCCTATAGCGGAACGTTCCAAGGGCAGACTGCTGAATATTTCAAGGGGCAATTTCAACCCTCGCCTCCGGCTATGTTCCCCGCGACAAAGACAATGAAATTAATAGGCGCTGCCTCTCGCCGATCGTCTTTCTTCCTTCGATTCGCAAACGCGTTTCTCCAGCGAGAAACCTTTTAGCGAATCGATGACTCGATACTCAAAGGGAGCGAGGTTGGCCCCGGTGTGCGCACTTTCTTCGTATGGCGAGGCTTAATTCGATCGGTCGATGATTCCCGAGCGAGCGCTTTATTTTCGACTGGCGACAAAGGTCGTTGCTTTGAGCGCAAAGCGACCTGTCAAAGAGGTTTCTGATGCTCGCGTTTCTTCTATCGATGAAGCTGCATGATGCTGACGAAGGAATCGAGCTTTGCGGCTGATAGCTAGAACATGTTTCGAGGTAAAGTGGCAATTAGTACGCACGGCAAATAGGAGACGCGTGTATTAGCGGTGTCTCTTGTGTCATTGCGATTCCTTCCCTCGAGATTCTAGCTTTCTGGGAAATTTAATCAAAACGTTCGGAGAATTCAGCGTTCGTAGCTTACCGTCGCGTGAAACGGCTTGGAAGAGGCTATTAATACAAAATATGTTCGGTTTACGTGTTAAAATGGAGTATTTCGATTAAGAGGGAGAGGGCTGGTTGGAAAGTTTGCTTCGTCGAAATAATTGTCATTTGTCTCCGGAAATAACCCTGGAACTAATTACGACTTTCCGAACGCTGTTTACTTTCCCTGCTAATTAGTTCCATCCTCTCGCCAACGAGATTGGAATTCCGAGCAAATAGGCTAAAAAATAAATTAAGAACAGTTTTTGCCAGCCGAATCGCTGCATGTAAAGAAGCTGCAGCGAAAGAACGTTAGTTCTGAATAATTTAGCGGATGAGTAGTAAAAAATTGAGATTCGTGAAGGGACCGGTCGAATATTTTCCATCCGATCATTAAAAATCACGCTAGTGTTAATAGGAGTCAGCAAAGCTCGAAACATTCGAATCGTTGGAAATCGACCGAATTTACATCGCTTGGCATTTGGGTTTCGCGAATATTAGATTTTGCAGCTGCAGCGATGCTACAAAGGTAATTAAATGGCGAGTCATTGAAGTATTAAACTCCTTGTATATTATGTGTTAGAGAAAAGCGAATTATCGTATAGACTAATGAAAGAATAGATATGAGTAAAGTTTATTGTAACTAAAAGTATCTATTACAAATTGTAGTATTTAAAACGAAAAACGTGATATTTTACTGAAGAATCTTATGTCTTTGTTTGCGATAGAATTCTAGTACACAGTATGCTAAGTATTCCTAGAATATATTGCAGTACATTTATACAGATTTTATATTGCACCAGAATATTTGAACACTGAATTTTAAGAAAGAAGACGAAAATTATGCAGCGATGTTATTATACGTATTTGAAAGTTTATAAACGTTATAAAACAATTCTCAATGTAAATTTAAAAATATTAAATTAAAAATATATTTAACATCGTTCTGTCTCTGATTTCCGAAAAAAGCACACTACAACATTGTTAATTATCAATTATTTGAAAGTGCTAAGGATCTGTGAATTTTAGTTCATGAAAGCGTCTACTATACTACTTCGAGGAATTCCAGCTTGGTTGTATAAGAGCTCTGGGAACATAGTCAGTAAGTATTCTCTTTTAAATTTCAAAAACCTTGCGCCACGTTAAAAGCTTTGTCTCGGCCAATTAAACAGTAGCGCATCAGCAACTCGCATATTTACATATTAATACCTGTAACTATAATTCAAAAGCGCAGTGTAACGTCCACGTGTCATGACTTCATTTATCAAAACAATTCTTAAAATAACATACACCATATTAACAAATTACAACTTTTACTTCGTCCTGTTTTTCTACAACACATAACAATTATGTTGGTAATTTTCAACTTCTGCGAACACAAATATAGCAGTATCGTGTGAAACTTCCTGAGTATCGAGACCTAAAAAAACATAAACCAGGTGCGTCAATGATTATATCGATCCTCTTAGAAGCCGAACTGATCAACTTTACTTTTTATTAACTTCCTAATTTTATTACATAAGTGCATGAATAATATTTAGTTGTCAAAAAGACAAATGATTTATTTCCATAAACTCATCGTATCAATAATGATAAATTCTATTTTAAGTTTTCCCTACTTTTCCCTATATCATCAATTTTTACGAGTTTTCAAACGCATTCGTTTCATCAATCAAAATTTTCATACTCTTATTACGTATTATGTTTTTACTTACATTTATCATATATCAGATATCCTATTACGCCTTCTACGTTATTTGTTATTAATGATTCTATAAATTGTATTAAAATTTTTAACTATTTAATTTCGCTTACCATTCTGTTTCTTAATATTTAGACTAAAAATTGTGTAGTTACCAACATACATTTGAAGAGCACAGACGAAGAACGTGACAAGTCACACTTTCTACTAGTTTTATAATTCGGTATGTTTAAAATTTTTTATTCAAAACTTTATTTTCACTTTGCTTGATTCTTGATATTACTTGTCACGACGTTAAAATATTAAAAGATATTTAAATATTGAACACATTAAATCCTTCCTTTTTTTTTACTGTTTTCCAATATTGTGAACTTTATCGTTCTACGAGAGTTCATGCCTGCCGTGCAATACTTACGAATTAACTACGTATCTATAGGTGATTTTTGCGAATGTAGACGTCGAGCATCGAACATCGAAAGGCGACGTGTAGAACAACGCCGGACGTGTGTAGAAAAGGTAGGGACGTATAAGAAAACGTGATGGGAAAACGGCGTGTGAAATAACGCTGGCCGACTGGAAGAAGGGTTGCAGCAAGACCAGGGGTGCCGGTTGCAGCTAAGGGAGGTGGGGATAATAAGAAGCAGGTGGTGGCGCGTGCTCGTTTATACAGACGGCGCTCATGCCACGTGGGAGCGATGGGGGGACCGGAAAGAAGAGGGTGCCACGAGAGAGGCAGAACGGAACGAAGAAAGAGAAGAATGGGAGGAGGGAGACGTTGGCCACCAAGACGAGCACCAGAAACCGAATGGAAGAAGAAAACGACGTTGCTCGACGGCTGTGCCAGCGTATAATACACTTTTTCCCGCGTCGGCCGACGAAATTGAGCCACGAGCCGGTCCAACGTCGGCCACTCGCGTTTTCTTGTAACCGTTCCTCTTTCCTCGGTTCCACTCGTTCGGTCTGATTTCAGTCTACAGTCCGGTTTTTGCATGGGAGGAGATGGATGGATTGGAATTGTTCTCGAATTGTTCTGCGATTTTTGATAGACAGGACGCGACGCAACGACTTTTCCAAGTTTTGATGAATTGATCGGATTCTTTTAAGTAAAGTTCCGCTTCTTTTATTTTTGTTATTGGAAGTTAGTGTAGATTTTATACAGAAGCAACATTTATTTATAGATCGAAAAGCAGAGGAAAGGGATGGTGCAACAATGATGCTAGTTCTTTACCTTGGATTCTATTAGATATTGTTTGCATTATCCTCAGACGACAGATTTTAGGGAACTTAATCATTTGGTTTTGTAAGTTAATTGGTAGTCGCTAGACAGCGGAAATTTATGGATTCATGAAAAATTTAAGAGTATAAAGGAATTGTACAAAATTTACGTAAGGACAGAAATGTAAAAGATATTCATTGTAAAGTACTTGTTATAATACTTAGTAAACGGGAAAAATTACTATGTGGCATTTATTTCTCTGTTTATGTTCATGAAAATATAAGTTTGCATAAATGTTTATAATTTGCTTAAGTTATATGGGAATCGCACGTTTAACGTTAATCGTGTTCCTGTATAAAAAAAAATCGAAAAATTAACAAGTAGAGGAATTGAGAGACTCGAGTATCCAAAAGATACAGCTATTATTCTCAGAGATTTCAATTAACGTACAATCTGTTAATGGTAAAAGCTCGGTTTGTAAAACTCTGATATTTCCTCAGCGTGGGATGAATAGAAACTGTTAAAAATTTACGACGAGAATGAAGCATATATGTTGATAAGCATACATAACGCCGCTGTTGAATAATGAAAAGCAACAGCGAAAGAATGACGGCGAGTCGAGTAGGATGATGCAAGGGAATTTAACGTGACACCTGCTTTTTACCCGCATGTAGCCCGCGTTGTTCTTCCTGTCACGGTACTAAAAAGTAAAGAGGAAGGAACAAGTAGACGTCTTAAAAGAAAAATATAAATAAACGCAATCTATAATATCAAATCTATCTATTCGAAACATCCTATCTCCTGTATCATTAGCGTCTATCAATAATACTAACGCACCACCTGTAATGATTCCTAGTAATTATCAACCCAGAATCCAGTCTTCAGTCTGCAGTCTGAAATTCATCGATATCATAAGCGAAACAAAGGCTCGATACAAGCTTCATTTTCAGTCGTCGATTAAAAATTCGCCCAAGAGCTTCGCCCGCGGCCATTTAGCGCAATTCGTATCCGGTATTAAGAAATGAAGCGGGTACCACGCGTCAGCCGTGCCCCGTGCTGTCGAAGAAAAGCACACTAATAATAGTAATGAAAGAAGCAGAAGGTAGAGAGGGAGGTGGTGCAAGAAAAATGCAGCACCTGCCGGTGCACCCGCATGCAGGAGGCGAACGGTGCGCCTCTTCTTGAGGAAAAAGAGAGAGGAAGATCATCCAGATGAAAGAAGCCAGGAAGAGAGGAGAAAGAGCAGAGAAAGAGAGAGGAAGGTAGGCCTTCGAGCAGATAGGTGAATCCCTTTTGGATCCTCGAAACGGGTCCTGTCCGTCCAAAAAGGAACGAAGAAGAGCAGGTGTTGCGGCCGCCTGGCAGCTGCCTCCCACCTGGGACTCGCCACGATCTGACTTTGCCTTTTCCATTTGCCTTGTTGTTGTTGTTGTTGTTGTTGTTGCTGCTGCTGCTGCTGCTGTCGCTGTTACTGTATTGCCCTTGTTGTTGTCGCTGTTACCGCAACATGGTTACGTTCGCGTTGGTTCACGTGTTACGTGCGTTACGTACTTAAAAGACGTGGTGTTCGAGCCACGTTTGCGCAAACCTTGTAATTCGGCCGCCACCTGGTTGATGTCGCTGGCCTGGCACGTCCTTAACCCTCCTCACGCACGAAATTTCTACCTCACGTCGGAAGTTACACGTGATCCAATTGCTTAACTGCATGGATAGAGGCGAACACGCGTTTAGACGGTGGATTTTAAGCAGGCATTTAGGAATGCAAATAAAAAGTTGTTTGGAGCGGAAAGGGTTGATCGAGGTGTATCACAGGTGTATATAGTTATATGAGATGGATAGATGTGAGGAAGGAATTAAACGATTTTCGTTGGAAGGGAAAGATTGCATAGTTAGCTACTAATTGGATACACGTGGTTTGGCGATATGAAGATTGAGGTGTGAAGCATATAGGTCTGGTATCTCTGGTTTTGGGATAGGTGGCGCGGTGAGACGATCGTTTGAATAGGATTACGAGCAAGCCTTCAAGAGTGGATTCTCAAGCGAGGTAATATAGTTAACGAGTATAGAATTAGCTTGTTATATTAAATTGGAATAATTTTTGTCGATATCATTATTTTTATATTATCAATTATTTGATAATAATGTCGTTTCGAAGATCAACTGTAATCCGACGAAGGAAATTCTATTCTTCTAAGATATATATAAAAGCTATGCAACATAATTTTTACCGATTGAATAATTTGAAAAGATTACTACCTCATCAAGGTGATAAAATTTTACGGTGTACGTCTTATTTCGCGTGTGTCGAGACTGAAGACAGTTATTTCGACGATAATAGCGTCGACGTGTCGTAAACATACCGCTGCCATTTTCACGCGCGAGATTCGCGTGAACGTCGCGACGTCTTAAGAAATGTTACGCAATGAAACGCGTCAAATTCGAATTTGACACGCGCTACGTTGTAAATCAGCTGGAATTTCAAGGTTCTTGGTGGTTTTTCAGCCAGACGACGCCCTGTAGCGTTCAAGAACGAACTTGAACCAAGAATCGATCCAACTAAATCGGTAAGCGAGAAACTTTGTCTGTTCGCTTTTCAATATTTCAGCGTGGACAACTTCATAAATTTTCCACGTTCGTTTTGCCAACCGTGAACAAATTGCCATCCGTCCCCTCTGTCGTAGCGTTTCATTTTATTTTTCCATTCGTTTTGCAGGGAAAAAATAACGGTTTTCTAATTTGCGGAGAAGTCGTATCGCGGTTTCGCGGCTAAAATTTCGATCGGTTTCCGGAATGTGTTTTAATGGGTGTGCGCCACCGCAATTCCAATCGGGCGATTCTTTTCGCCGGAAGTACCCAAACGAATGTCGGTTTGGCGGTGATCACGCGCCATGTAGTTTTTGTTAGCGTCCGCGAACGTCAAATTGATGAACCGTTATCGACGAATTCACGCGACCAAATTATTCGTAATGAACGACCGAGATTCGCTCACTGTTTTCAAAACTACCGCGATATCGCGAAACTTTTGTTTGGGTAAACCCAAATGAAGCTGAAGAGCGAAAATTTGAATAGATACGATTTTTATGGAAATAAGCTTAATGCTTGTTAGGTTGGTAATTGACTTAAGAGGATTTGTTTGTGGTTCAATGATACTCTTCATGTGGTAGTATGCATACGGGAGATGGATAAAAATATGTATACAGAAGAAATTCCGAACATGTATGATAAATTATATAATACACAGTAACCTTATACGTAGTATGATTTTTTATTCTCTTATTATCAACTACGTACTCTTTTTTTCAAGGATACTACCGTATTTTATAATAGCAAGCATTAATAACGATTCTTTTCCATTATAAAATTGCGAATGTTGTGAAGTTGGAAGGAGAATCGTGTAATGACCTTCGAACAATTCAAGGTCGGAAGAAACAACAACTCCAGTTGGCTGTTGATGTCATAAACTTTGCACGTGTCATGCAAATGAAGTATAGAATGAGATTCGCTGACTCTTCTAAATTACTTCTACTCTCTGGTGAATTTCCCGATGTGAGATATTTAAAAGTCTCTGTGCGTGCATACGCTCAACCTACTTCTTTTCCATTGCGCCGTCGCCGATATTAAAACCGAAAAAGCAGTATTTTATTTGAACAAAACAAAATAAAAAAGAAGGGACGAAAAAGCAAAGCCAGTACCGAACTAAACAATTTTACGAGACAATAAGAGGTATTTCCTTTTTTTTTTCAAGTGTTCGATCCTCGATAAAACAAAATGTAACTATTTCACATATGCCTTGAGATATCCCGTATATTCGCCGACACATTTAAATATTTGCCAGTATTTTACCCTCCCTGTCGCGTCCTCCTCCATCTCGTACGCGTTTACGAGACAGACAAGCTTTTTCCATGGTAAACGAGATCCTACACCGTTTACAAAACCTGTCGTCTCTCTTGTGCACGACGACGACGATGAAACAGCGTCGCCCATTCCGTTAGACAATGAGGGAAAAACGTTTCAACCGTCAGATCGTTACAATGCATTTTCATCTTCGCGCGATACATTTTTCATCGGCGTTATCGCCTCGAAAATCCTGTTCTATTGTTGATGCGCCATCTCGCTTAGGCAGAAACGTGGCCGTCCCTCCCGAGAAATTCACCGATGCGCGCACCGGTTCACCATTCTGCCATTATACGTCGTCCATAAAACTGATGAAATCTCGTGACAGGACACTCTTCCATATCGCGCTGTTCAAACAAATATGCGTGTGCAGTGTGCATTGAAAGGTGACAATTAATCTCTCTCTGCTCGGGCTAACGGATTCGCTCACGGTCGTGAGATCGTGTAAATGTTATTAATTCTTGCCTGATCGATGAAATCCAGCTGTGTTTCATGTGGATGATTGTGTGCCTCTTAAGGCGCGTTTACATCATCAAAAGAAACAACAAGAATTCTCCAATGTTTTCGTACTTTATTTTAGATTGAGACACGCGCGGAAGGACAAACGCGACTGAGGATTTGAAAATATATTTGAAATTAGAATTAGTTGTTTTCGATTAAAAATGACTCGTACGTTATCCTTTTATCTTTTTCTCGTTTTTCTTTAATTACCAATTTCATCCACTAATGGCAGTATTCTGCATCTGTTAGTCATTAGTAAGAAAATTGTCCTTTCTTTAACGTTGAATTAATGAAGTGATTTGGCGGAGATTATAACGGCTTTTAACTAATTTAAGTTAATTTTTGTATCCTATCAATTATGCAAATTTGGTACATTTGAATTTACCCATTTGGAGCAACTACGTGTTACAGATTGAAACATCTATATGATTTTGTAATTTCACAAATAAAGTTTGGATTTCGTCTTGAAAGGAGGCGAATTAAATAAAACACACGCCACATTATACATTAATGCCCTACAGGAAGATATCGAACCTAATCCTATAGAACTTTTAAAGAACAATTTTCTATAGCAGCATCCATGTGACCAACGCACCACCAGCATCGATATGTCTTTGATCATTTAAGTAATTACTGTAGTAACAAGCTTTCGAAAAGCACTTTCAAAAAGACAAATTACGTACACGGAAGTTTCAAACTGTTCCTATACGCGTATAGTGTATGCGTTGCAACACGATTTCAACCTCAAATGGTTCGCGTGCCTTGCCCGTGTATTCTCAGCGTGCGTAACACGTGTGGAAACTCGCCTTAACAGGCAACAATCCAGAAACTCGGTACGCCATCGACGTCCCTCTGAACCGTATACAAAATCGCACGCTTCCGATTAATTCCTATAACCGCTAATTAAAAATATCCCTTCCCTTAAACTGAATTTTTATCCGACAGGATCTCGAAGTACAAGGAAGAACCGTACACTGGATAAGAAGAATGTTCGTATCGGAGGTTGAACGAGTCTGAATATGCATACTCGCGGACGTGGATATAGAAGTCCTTAATGTACTTTCGATGCTAGTAACAGCATGGAAAAGAAAAGACGCGGTTCTTCGAAAGGCTTCCTCTTAGCGTACGCTAAAGACACCACGATCCAGCTGCAACCTTCGCCAATCGAACACTATCTACGTCGTATTTAATTTCTTCCCTTCCAAAGCTCCGTATACCTTATACGATTTTCATGTAAATGCGACTAGGTAATGAATAATATTTAGTGGCGCTCGGCAAAATAAATATTCATGTTTACGCGTGGCTCTTGTGCATCTATTTATGCGGGAGCGCCGGTTTGACGATGTTGTCCGTGTGCTGGCGTGATCGCGCGCGCGTACGCGCAATTATTATAGAGGATGACACACGGATCGTATCGAATATGCGTCGGGCCACGTATACGTGTAACCAAGTATCGACATGGTGTATACGAGGACTTGTAACAACGGTGTTCTCGTGCACGTGCATACACAGCTCCGTCTGTTTGCGCGCGGATCTGCTTGCTCAGTGTTCATTTGCGTATCGATACGTTTACGCGAGCACACAGACCTGCACGGCAACTGCGTCCATGTGTACTTAAAGCTGTATGAATAATTCTTGCGACTTCTAGCGTTATTTAGTAGTGACGTGTAAGCTTCGAATTCATGTGTCGGATAGTGCGTGTGTGTCTCCGATTGATCGGCGGATTTGCATTTATTGGCATTTGATAGGTTTTATATTTTAAAGACGATGTAAGCGACGGGACGATTCAGGTAGAAGAACGAACAAGAAAAAGTTTGAACTGGATGGCTTAATTGGTCGAGGCGAAAGAGATACAGGTTTCAAATTTCTAACTAGATTGGTATATTGGTTTCTCTTTCGGTCTTATTTCTTTAGGAAAAAAGAAATGATTGGAAAGTTGTTGGAACATTAGCTTTTACGGACGGATAAATCGTATTGCTTCGTTTTATTTCCTTGTTTTTATTTGCTTGAGAAGGTTTCAAACTTTGTAATACAGAGTAACTTACAGATTATACAAGTATACAAATATTCATATCTTTTGGGTTTCATTTTATCTTCCTACTATTGCTTTTATTTTATCGCTTTATTGTTGTTTTTTTTTTTCAATGTAACATATCATCAACAAGAGCAAAATTATTGTGACAATGTTATTTACTGGATATCGCATTAACGCGAAGAATTGTAATCTCATAAGGGAAGAGAATATTTTGGTTGCAAAAGACTAATTAATCACCTACAAAGCAAATCATAAAACAAAATTTGGAACTTCTACAAATTGACATATATATACTACAATTAAATATCACCATAATTATGCATTTCTCTCGTTAATAAATTTATCTTATTTGATTAATGTTATTTACGTTTTATTCCTTGTTGTATTAATTATTACACGCGAATTTTACACATACAGTATTATATATTCCATGAATTATGAAAAATTTTAATAATCCATTTATTTTGAATCGTTCATAATTTATGAACCTTCAGATTGTTTGCAATCAAGCTTCCTGGCATATAAAGTTTCGATAACAGCGTATTTATCAAAGCCGCACCTTTGTAGCAAAGCGATATTACTGTATATTGTGGGGCAAACTTTTCCATCGATATTAATAAATCACTGAATATTCTTTTACGCCGTCTCTTGCGAAAAATCAATTAAACACAAATAAATATTTCCGTTTTAGTTGCAGCGTTTCGCTTCAACTGATAACATTTAGGTATACTATCGTTCTGTAAAATACAGAGGCTCACAAAAATATTCGAATACATATGAAAACCTTTTATGAATATATTTTATCAATGTATGTTATATGAAACATGTTGAAACTTCATTACGGTTGTAATGGGACCCGATTACTACGGTTATATTGCTAAAATTTGGAACAGATCTGAAAATGCATATAAAAGCTACAAGATATTTAATATCAGTAGTAAGTACATATTTCGTAGAGATCGCAAAAGTGTTTAAACAATCCAATTATTCGTCATATTAATAAGCCTGAATATTAAATGGAATCATCTTCAAATATTTACTCGATGTTCAAAATGGCTATTATATTATACAGTATACTAATTTTATATTAAAAGTATATTTGTAATAAATATCTTGCAATTTCCACGTACATTTTCATATGTTTCAAACTCTGCCAATATAATCATAACAGTCATATCTAATTACAGCACTGATGAAATTATTTGTATAATATGACGAATAAAATGAATATATTTATATCACACATGCGATACATACATAAAAGTGTTCCGCGGTAAATATTCAAATACTTTCGCGAGCCATTGTACGCTGTAAAATTATTCTATTATATAATGTAAACTGGAAAATTGACAAGCAGAAATTTAATCATGCAAGAAATTAACGACGTGATATAATATCAACATCCCATATTTGTTAATCAATTTTCCAAATTAACTTTCCTACGTCCATTTATGTAATTAATAAATATATAGTTGAACGTTGGAGAGTAAATGTGCTTTATGTTACGTTCTCAGCTTTTGTTCCACGAATCTTTGGCTCTTCGATAACAATCTGTTATAATGTAATAATGTCATATCCCGAAGATGAGCAGTGGAGGCCGGAAAGGCGAGATGCAGCCAGTCAGCTTCCAGAAAAGGTACGCGCAGTCGCGTGTAAATCTTTGGCGCGTGAACCGGTAGGTTTGTATTAATTATTTTGCGGAGATCGCTCGGCCCCCGGATACACAGACTTCGATTTATAGGAAACGGAGTAAGAGAGTTCCTATGTTTAGAATCTAATTAATGGGCCATGGTGTTGCGCCACGTGAGGTATTAGCTCGATTGGAATATATATTTCCAGTTGCGTTTATGTTGCCGCCACTCGTTTCGCTTTATAATTCCGTTATTCGATCTGACTTAAGACTGCTTCGTTCGTTTCTTTAATTTGGCGATCTTAAGATAAAATATTTATTCTATATGGTAGTGGAAATCCAATAGGCAATAAACGCCAGGTTCTTAATTAATTTCCACGTACAAAGTAAAAGATCACAATGTTATCTGAAAAAAAAATCTATAGATCTATCTTCTTGTCAAATAGCTGAGTTATTATGAAATTTGTATTTATTTGACAAATGTAGAAAGAATTATAATTATCAATTCAGACACAGCTAATATTTTAAAACATAGAAGTAAAATTTGCGAAAAGGTTTTGTTCTATTTATCGTTTTATCTTATTTTACTGTTTCTTAGGAAGTTTCTCATTTATTTCAAGCAAAACAAAATGATTAAAATAAATCAATTTAAATAAAAGTCGCAAGACAAAACCAAACTGAAAATGGTAACATATTTCAATAGCAGAAAATATAATCTAAAAATTGTGTTACCTGTTAACCCAGGTCGCGCGTGATGAAGGATACACCAGACGTATCGAATAGGACTTGTAATATTCCCTTTTCTCTTTCCATGTTTTTTGTTTTAATATGTAAAAAATATCACTCACGAGAGTTTCCAGGTTTTGGTTACAAATCTTTTTTCCAACGTAATAATATACTTTCGCTCGGCAGATTCCTGCCATCCAGGGACCAAACTACGTTCCCGAATGTTTCGCTGGCTGATCGTTCCGACAGGCGGTCGAACTTCGTTTGTCGGGACGAAAAAGGAACAGGAAGAGGGAAGAGAAAGAAGAGATCGTTGAGGAAATGGGTTTCATGCTCCGCGAAATTCGAAACTGGCCCCGAGAAGGCGGCCACTAGTTTCTTTTCTTTTTTCATTCGGCTTATAGTTTTAATGGACTGTTCGTTTTGTATTCGAAGGCTTTGGTCCGACATCTAGATTTTAATAATTACCGACGTGCACTATCCTAACCTTCGACCGTGAAAAAGATCGTACCATAATCATAACTATAATAGGGTTTTATGCATTAGGCTGTCTGAAAAGTTTCTTTCGTTTTATGAGGAAATAATAGACGCATAACGTTTTCTGTTTTATACTATTTTGTAAAATTACGCACGATCCATTTTGTTCTGTAGAGATAAACACCGTGACATTTCACAGACTTGGTTTCACGTTTCTATGAAGGTGCACTGTTGTAGAAAACACGTTTGCGAAAAAAAGACACTTTTCAGACAACCTAATATTTGTGTCGTAAACAGATTTCGTGATCATTGATTTGATAGAGTAATAGTTATTACTAAATACTGAAATTATTGTTATGAGATGATTATTATATTATAAATCATACAGATACATGGTGATTACTAATTGCGTTATGTTACGAGATGTATGGCTGAATGTGGATGGATAATTGTTGGATATCAAGCAAATAATTGTAAATGTTTTGACAAAGGTTTGTTCGTGAAAATATATAGGGTGTTGTTAGCTAGTTTGAAAAATATAGAACATCTTGGATTTTGATTAATTAATACTAATAAATATGTGTTTAATTATACGCATTTGAAATTTAAATGTCTTGTAAAATATTTTACGTTAACAAAGAATCACTGGTAAATAAAATCGATCTCTTTCACGGGTTATATCTATTTGATTACAAAGTTTGTTAAATGTAAATGGTGAAATCAAAAATTTGTAGCATGTCTATTACGCTCAGGATTAATTGAAATCGCACGTAAACATACATACGTTCGACGAACACTGAAAACTCCTGTTCCGAAAACGAAATTCAAAAAATTAATTAAATACTATTGTAAATATATGTACATTTATACATATTCAATGTATCTTTTCCTATAGAATTACGTCCACTGGTTTGATAACATTCATATTAAAATATCATATTTCTATCTAAATACATACCGTTGCTGCGATAGCTGTATTATTTTTTCTCCAAATTTTATAAATATCAATCTAAAACGATCGTTGCAATATCAATCTTTATATTTATTGTTCCCGCGGCAGATCAAATAAATCATCGTAACCGGCAAAAATCGTTCCCTGTTCCCAGCAGAAGAAATAAAACAAAATAAAAATGTTCACACTCCGTTCTAGAAATTATTAAAAAAATATCAATCCACGGAACGTAAACTGCAGGAAGGAACGCTTGTGAAAGCAATTGGTGACAACTTTACGGCGTACTTAGAGTGTTACCGCACGAACCACGACTGTTGCTAAATTTTATCGACCGAACAGGAGCACGAGACGGCGTGTGAACGACGCTTCGAATAATCCGTGGAAGTTCAAACTTCGAGAAGTTGGTACGTTTCCCTTGGAGGCAAAATGAGGCGAACAAAGGGAACGAACGAAAACGATGCCCTCAGAAATTGTGGGTTCCTTCTTGTTGCTCGATTGAAGAAAGAGTCTGCCGCCACGGGAATACTGGCTGAGCCTCCGGCGACGAAGTTCTGTGGCTAAGACAAACCCGAAACTCTTCTTGGGCTTCGTTGCTACTTCGAGGCTTTCTTCCAAATCCTGCGCAAACACGAGAAACATGCAGGCAACCGACATCGATTGGGATCAAACGGCGCATTAACCGCAGCTAATTTCGTTTCCACGTTATCTGAGGTAATGGCGATTCCTTAGGTCAGAGTTCCTGTTATTAAAATATTTCGTTTTCTTTGGTTTGGCATTTTTATAGAAAACTTTTTTTGTGAATTTTATTTCTTGTAATTTAGAAAAAAATATTTTCCAAGATCTTTAGATCTTCGATCTAAAGTCTAACTAACAGAACTAACGGAATAAAAATTTCGAATGCAGTGAAGCAAAAACGAGGGAGGTCGTAGACAAAACCTATAAAACCGAAACGTGACACCATAATTGTTTAAACCGGGCTCGTGCACATGCACCAACACATGCACATACATGTACACCAAAGAATAGAAGAAAAAGTTCTATCTGCGCGCTATCCTGAATATTCGTCGCGTAAAATAAAAATAAGGTAAAAAGTAGTACAAAGTATTGAATAACAATACAAACATTTACATCTCTATAAATTACCAACACATTGTCTCGTCGATATACGGTAACCATTTTTTTATTTACACGTAGCCTTGTTTTCGAATAAAGCGTTTTTTGAATCAACTTCTATCGTCCATTTTCATAATATTCAACTTTCGTTGACATACTCTTATGAGCGTACTTCCAAATGATGCAAAATTTAATATACTTGGACCTAATTAATTAGTACGTAAATGGTGCGCTGAATACAATGCTGCGCAATTTTTATAGCCACTATATTTCATAAAACACGAACCGAAAGCAACACGACTACCACATACATGTGATTCGGCCAGCTGCTGAAAGGGGTTATAAAACCAAAAATATCATTTACATCATGCCGCTACCAGGCAAAAAGAGAGACAAATATAAAAAAAAAGAACACCAAGTATGTTAAAATAAACGGCCGCGAGTAGAAGATAAGGATCGATGCTCGATCAAGCTGGTAACGATAAGACACGCAAAGGTTCGCCGGTAAACGCGTGGCCGCTTTCCTCCTCTTTCCAATCCCATGTCCTTGAAAATCGTCCGCATGGCGTACGCGATATGACCGCTGGCATTCGTCGTCGGTTCGCATCGTCGTCGGCGACGGTGTCGTCGTCGTTGTCGTCGTTCTTCTCGCGTGCTTGCATGCCGGTGCATTCGCGCGAAACGTACAGACGGACGAACTCACGAACCCGGGTGTACACCGTGAACACGCTTGTGTGCACACACGCGTACGAGAAACGCGGGCACGGACGAGCGCGAGGTAGGTGTACTCCACCTGCACCGCGTACGCGCGTTTATTATCCCATATCGATGCGTGTGCATGTGCGGATCGAGCGTGAGGCAGACGCACTGATGACTCGGAGGGAGAAAGAAAGGAGGGTAGAGAGGGAGAGGAAAGGGAGCGAGAGGAACCGTGAGAGGAATCGAGAGAGCAAGATCATGAGCGGGGTGGAGAGAGCGTATGGAAGGTTGGATCGTTCGCTGCCGGTAGCAACGACCCTGGATGCATCGACTCCTGGGGTTGTTGGGTGGTAAGGGTGGTGGATAGAGCGAGAGGAACTCGTTGGTAGGAACGGTAAGAGGAACGGAGAAGGGTAGACGTAGATAGCAGAGAGACTAGGGGAGTCACCCTTTGTCTTCTGTCTTTCTCTCACCCCTTAACCAACCCCACTGTGTCCAGAATCCGGTCTTTTTCTAGCTACCCTCTCCGTTCTCTCTGTTTTCCTTTCTCGCTTCCTCCCTGTCACACGTACGCACACCAATACACGGACTCTTGCCAATCTGCGTTCCTCTCTGTTCCTCTTCGGTCGTCTCCCTCTCTGCCAGCTCTTCGGCTCTCCACGCTATTGATCCCGCAGCATCCACCGCGAAATAACGACGTACGCCCCTGTATGCTTCTCTTCTCTTTTCTCTTCATCTTCGGCTTTCTTCTTTCTCTTTGCGCCCGTTCATCGGCCAATCTCATCGAGAACCAGATGAGGAACGAGTAACGAGCAACGTATCGTTGCGTGGTGGCTACCACCGACGCGACGCCGCGCTGTCTTCCCTCGCGTGGTTCTCTTTCCCGAAGCTTCGAACATACACGGAGGGAGTTTGCCGGCCGGACGGGAACACGTTGAACTCGACACGGTTTCGAGTCGTCTGCGAAAACGAGGAAAGTTCGGGACGTACGCGCGCTGCCTGGGTATTCCCGGTCGTCGACACGACCGCCGGTGTTCCCCGGGGATCCACGCTCCATAACCATGCTTCTCCGGAAACTGTCCGCTACTGATTCCGGCTCGCAATTTCCTAGATCAGACGGTTGGTTTCGCCAACGAAATCTGCTGAAACGAGACTGACGTCGAAGGATGGAGGAATCGATGCTCCTCGGTACTTTATAGAGAATCGATATTCGCTTGGAAAAATAGATTGGTTGGTAATAAGAGCGAATGTTTATGCATTTGATGAGAATTCAATCGTATAAGAATACACAGAATTTATGTAATATGCAAAACTATGCAAAATATCGAGAGGAAAATATTTGTTAGAATATTTAGAGAAGATACGAATCGTTATTTGAATTCCACTTCTTCGCTTCTTGTAAAAATTTGAATTTATGGCCTGCTTTGTACATTTGTAGCAACTGATATTTCGTCTTTTTTTTTTAATTATGTAATAGTTTTAGATTCTGAAATTCAGGGTAGAAATAGAGGGTATTAATAAATTTAAAAGCGTCATAACGATGGTGCAAAAAGTATAATTGTAATGAGTTCTTCACAACTTCGCTTTATTTTCTCTCTCGCACATTTAATGAAAATTACGCTTCTGACAAATACTACAGATTAGCGGCGTCCCATGTGACGTGGAACATGTTTAAATATTTAGTTACACAGTATGTTTGATTGCAGCAAAAATTGTTTACTTCATTTTTAAGTAAACAATTACTAAGAATACAATGCGAATTTCTCTTTGAACGTCTGTTCGAATCATTGTATTGTATATTAAAATAAGATATCTTAAACAAAATGTTCATAATAATGGTTTGCAATGTAAATATCATAGTCATGAGATGATACGAAGAACTGTAACAATTAGTGACAAAGACAAGATCACTGATTGCTGGACTTTAATCTCATAATAAGGTTAAGTCCTTGTGGACGAAGCGGTACCTGTAGTACCTTACAATCAGGTTTGATTGGATGACACTTTAAGTCATCCTCTGTCTCTACCGGCGAGTGAATCTCTGAGAAGTATTAACGCTTTTATCCGAATACTTTTGAAAGTGTACACTATCTTGAAACTAGGCACTCGAATGTTTAACCAGTGTTACTGGCACTGTTCTCGAATTTTATTAGACCTTAGAAGGTTTAAAATGGAAGAAAATCAATCTGAATTCATTTTCACTACAATACAGTATATATTTTTGTATATTTATAAAAGTTCTATTAGCAGAAAGGAAAGGAATTAATGATGAAGCGTCGCTTAAGAATGGATACGAATAAGAATCTGTATTTGACTTGCAAATGCTAGACACATATGCTTCTATTCTCCTCGATATTTATCATATATCGATAAAATATTCTATGATATTTGCGCGGTTCATGAACGATTCATGCGCGATATTTATAGAGTAGAACTGCACTTAATGGAATGGAATCTTAATTAGTGTCTGACTAAATGCATTTTTACCGATTACATCTACTTATCTAAACATGAATTCCTGGTATATAAACGGAAAATCACAGATAATGAGGAGAATCAATGAACTTCAATTATATAAAAATATAGAACTGTTTGCTCTCTGATGAGTGCAGACAGGTAAAATTCTGCCGTAAAAATACAATTTGACCGTGACACTCTGTATATAGCCTAATCTACCATAGCGTAATATAAATAATAAAATATAATAACTTTTAAAATAATTGTCTTACAATCACTCCCATTGAAGGAAGCAATTTATAAATTATTTTTCTGGGCCAATATCATTTCCCATAATTTCTTCAGAAGCCATAAATTTCCGCGAAGAACTTTATAACCACGGCATCGAAGTGAAATTAAGCGAACAGGAGATCCATTACATTTCCAATGCCAAGGATACCGGAAAACTCTACTCGTCAAACAACAAGCGCTCGTTCTCGAATTATTTAAAGCTCCTTTCCCACACACGCTTCCGCGTACCTCGAATCACACCCTCGAAGCGACGAGCGGAACATGCATCTCTTTGTCGATGACTACCGGCCGAGGTATAAATCAGCCGGACGCGTATCCTTTTCACCGCTCGGAGCGTTTACTTTGTAAATAGTTCGGCGCGAGGGAACGCGATCGAAAGGCGAGGAATGCCGCGTCTCACGTCTACCAGTCACGTCCGCGAGCTCATTATCCTAGCCTGATCGCCCGGTCGCCGTTGAATTCCCGGCAATATTTCTCGTTCGCCTCGCGTGGATGACGATAATCGTCGGTAATTTCTTCTATCCTCCCTACGGCCTGTCCTGCCCGCCCAATAAGACGACCTTTTCACCAACATGTGTGTATAGGAGCGCGTGTTCCTTCTGCTCACCCATTTATCCTGAAGAAGACGAATGTCGACCGACGTCGCGCACACAGATCTTCGAAACAAGGGTTGAAAAAGCAGAAGGGGAGGAGAACGATTTTCCGGAACGAATTCTCGCGGTCGAGCAAACGACAGTTTCGTGATTTCGTGGGCCAGCCACGATGCGGTTAGGCCGTTGTTGGACTGGCAGAGAAATGGAAAAAGAAACGTGGAAATAGCGGAACACCGAAAGAAATAAAACGAAGGAAGAAAGAGAAGAGAGCCAGCCGAGCGTGGAATAATTTTTGAGCCTCGGTCGACTACCCCGAGCCCGACCGTTGACAAATTAGCATAACAGGGAATCGACCCAACCGGCGGAGTCAACCCCCACTGGAAACCCCCTGCCAGGTCGTCTCAAGTGCTAGTTATATAGGCATCGGTGGAAGCCAACATCCGACATTTAACGTTCGAAACCGCGACAAAGGTTCCCGTTTACACCAACCGTTCGTGGCTGCTACCAGACTTGGTGAATTGAATTATTTTAGGCCGGCATTTTCATCTTTGACGTTTATCGCCTGTCGATACTAGTTGGTCTGCGGATCTAGATTACAGGATCTACCTCCGAGGCTACCGAGATCACAGACCGTTATGCAAGCTCTGAGAATCGACAGTTCTACGACTTCTGCTTGTAAAGATGTTTAGTTGGGGAAAGCAGATAGAGTTTCTGGGATTAGGTAATGGAATAATGAAGCTTCGTGCTTTGCCTACGGATAATATGTCATTTATTACCATGTCTAAATGTCGAGGAAATTATTATAATAGCTTGTTCAGCGAAAGGTTGGACGTTTAAGTATTTGAACACTTACCATGGAAAAGTTTAATCTCTGTATCGTATATGTTGTACGAAACATTTTGAAATTTCATTAGTACTGGAATGAGATTTCATTGGTAACATTTGCATGTGGAAATTGCGAGATATTTATTGCAAATATATATTTGTATATACAACAAGCACATATGTATATACATATACATTTGTATATACAAACAATTTGTATATATTTGTATAACAAGCGTTTGATATGGCCTTACGGAATATCGAGGTTTATTAACACTTTGACTACCACGTTAGTCATATATGACCGGCCACGGTTTGTCCTATGACACCACGATGGTCATTGGTGACCGGAGCGCTTGAGCTTCTTACAATTGTAAAAATTGTATGAAAATTAACAATTAGGACATTTTGAATATAACCGATAAATAGAAGATACTTTGAAACAAAAAGTGCCCCATTGAACAATTAAACATTTTTATTAGAACATCAATAAAAAAAGAAAAATGAGAACAAATCTTGCATCTAACGGTGCACTGTGTTTGCATCCATATCTTTGAGGGGTAATCTACGAATATTATTATAAACACAGCTTAGAAAATAATTGTAAATGCTGCTTTATAATCATATATATGATTGAAGTTAAAAGTGTGCACATACCTTACTATTATATATAGAATGAGCAAATATTGTTTACTAATATCTTCTACACGTTTCGACAATATTTTCTGGGCGTTTTGCTTACGACGAAATAACGAATGCGAATGGTTTGTTGAAACAAACGAAGCCTTATTATAATATGTCACTATCAATTGTTACCAAGGCGCCACGGTGGTCACCCGTGACCTCCAATAAAATAAACGGTTCTTTGGGGAAGAATATTGTCTTACATCGTCAATTTATTACAGTTTTGCCATTATATGCTTTGAATAATAAAAATACTCCCCTGGTGTCCTGAGCGAAACATGTGATTTCGGCGTGGCAGTCAGAGTGTTAACATACTTGTATTAAATATCTTGTAATTTCTGTATATATTTTCAGGTTCGTTTCAAATTTTACCAATTTATTATTATTATAGATAATTAATATTGCAAACAAATTTGAAAATTTAATTTGTAAACATAACTTTCGAAGCTTCTGATAAAGATAGAATTCTACAAAATAAAATAGTCTGAATCGTGAATGAAAAATTTTTACGCTTAGGTTTCCTAGACCTTTATGCCATTTTGACGCGAAATTTTGATTGCGGCGCGAAAAGGATGTCATTTAATCGAAAAACCAACGACTCTTTCTACTATTCCCCTTTGGTGGAAAAAGCAACGCCACAAAGCGAGACCTACTTTTCCCAAGAACGATTCTACGTCACGCAGTTTTATTTTCGCGCATGCTTTTCTTTCGAGTTAGACCGACAAAAAGCGACAGCCGTTTTCAGGGTCGACCACGAACGATTCCGAGAGGGTAGCGACCCGAGGGGTTGAAGAACCCGCGTGGACCACCGCGTTGCGACCGATACTGCGCCACTCTGAGATCTTAATCTGCCGATTAGGTGGATGCGTTGTGAAAGCACTGCTGAAAATTGAATGAACGCGTCCATCAATAAAGTTGAAAGCACTCGCTAGGCTTAAATCAAGCGTAAGAAGATTTATAATTTAGTTTCGATATTATCGTTTGTGTTCTTCCTTTTTTTTTTAAATAACCGATATCCAACATATAAACTGGATTGTATCTTAAGAGACTTTCACGATTGCTATGTTTGATGATCGTAAATGTTTATGCAAATTCAGGTTTTTACGTATACAACTAAACTAAGGAAAAGGTCCTTCCATCTTGTAAATATTACGAGTACCTTATTTATATATATCGTCTACTCTGCATATTTAAATTTCCTATAAATATATAAAATGCAAATGAAAAATTGAAAATTAATAATGATGAACCAATCTCGGATTAATAGGTATTTTCTTTAGAAATATAGATATCATCAAATTTATTCTCGATTGAAATAAAAAAGTATCTAAAGAAATAAAGGATATGTATCTCAATAGTGAAATTATTATATCGAAGATATTGACGAATTAATCGCCCGGTTAATTCGTTCTCATTTCAACACAAGAATTTAATTAACCTAAATGCTGAAAAGAATGTTCTCGCCTGTACATTTCCGTTATACGATCGAGAACATATTGTAGAGATAATGAAATATCTGGCGATAAATACCGAATTTCGAAAGAATGTTCGATTCTCACACAAACGCTAAATAGTGGGAAAAATTTCAACAAGCAGAGTAGATTCATTATTACCAGACGTTGGAGCGCGGAGCGGTTCGAACATTTCGGTGAGCGTCATCCGTCCGTACAATTGCTACTCTACAAAGTGGCGACCCTCGTGCACAGGGCCGTAACTCTGTAAACAAACGTAGCACGCGCGATTAACGATATCGTGATCGTTGTGCGGCGTGCGCGTCCGTTATTAAAACGGCCACCGTCCCGCCATTAACGTTTAATTACCAATGAATAATAATCGACTTTCCAGACGACTAGCCGGAGCACGTGGACCCGTTCCATTTACCAGCCACCTTTGCAGTTGCCATTCGGGCCAGGTCCAAGCCAGAGGCTTTATCGGTCGCCGAAGGCCCACGCGCCATGCATCAAATCATAGCACGGCAAAGACGAGCCATGCCGTGGTAAACGGTGGGTCCAGGTGATTTGTGAGAGGTGGATAATGGTTATCCCGGGCCACGATGCTGCTCCGTACCCTCGTCGACGGTAGCTACGCCGATATCGGTGCCGATACCGGGCTGACGTGGTGGTGGCGACGCGGCGATGGTAGTGGTGGTAGCACAGAATCAGTCGATGTCGACGGTGCTGGGTATAGAGCAACACCAAACGAGGGTGGAAGAGAGAGGTGTCCGGGGACGAGGGAGAGAAGCTGGAGGAGAGTGAATCGTCGGAGGGCTGGTTGCAGGGACCGGCGGGCTCCTACGTATACCAGGGGTGTAGCCACCTCGGTGCACCGATGGGTGGATTCTCCGGCTCGGGTCAGTGCCCTCCCGTAACATTGAACCACCCTGCGGTGCAGTCAGGGCCGAGGCAGGTACGCATGCGTCCCCAGGACGCCCCTCTGACATCGCAACGTGCGCCACCCAGCCAACTTCCTACCCTCCGGTCTTCCCCGCCCCTTCTCATCCCTCGTCCCGATTTATCGCGAACGCATATACACGTACATATTACGTACACATCCATTATACCAGCGTACGGGCCGGCACGTCTCGGCGTTTTAATTTCTACCACCGTCCCGGACACCCTCTTCCTTGCCGTCTCTCTTCGACTTTACTTCGTTTACTTAACGTCTTTCTCTATCTTTCTCTGCGTCTCACCTTTCGTTTCGTCCGCCCCCGCGGTCTTTTGCTCGATCCTGTTTCTGTTTATCCATCGTTCTCGCTTCTTCGCCAAGGTTCCTGCGTACCTCTCTGTCTCGCCTCCTGTGTTTCACCCCATCTCGTGCTTGTACGTCGGTGTACTAGTACGGCGCAACGAGCGCCGCTACTTCTCTATGTTCTCGCATTTACATACGCCTCTTCCGTTTTGTTTTGTAGCATATAATCGAAACGGAGGAAGATCCCTCTTTTTGGCGATCGAACTTCCTGTCGAATTTCGTACAGGGTGTTCCGAGGTGCGCTGATCCCATTGCGCAGATTCGACCAGCAGAAGTCACGCTCGGCCGTTGCACCTTGCCGCGTGACTGTCACCGCGCGCGCGGACACCTGTGCCCGTTGTTGCGCATAGACAGGTGTACCGGCCGGCGGAGAGTTTGCTCGGTCCCGATAGAAATCCCCGGGGCTGATAAACAAGGCGGCGCGCTCTCCTCGTCCAGGGAGAGGAGGAACGTGTGCCGGATCGGGCCGCCGCCGGGCCGAGTTACGACATGACGAAAGCATTAAAAATTCCTGCTCTCCACTATGCCGGGCAATCGATATTATCGGGGAGAATGTGAGCTGAACGCGACACGTGGGACTTTGTAAACAACGATATTTTGCCAGGTGGCGGCGATGTCTAAGGCACATCTAAGACACTACGACACGATGTTTCGACGTATCGAATGGTCGATGGTGAGAGAAGAAGGAACGAAGAACGTGGATATATCGTCCTGAGAAATTTAGATGTTGGAAGCAATGGTGTCGTGGAGATTTTATTGGTTTCACGGTTTTATGGCTCTACTGTTTTACAGAGATAGCTTGAGTTGATTTTTATGGGAGAAGGAAGTGCGTTGGGATTTGCAGTTCTCTTTGATTCTAGGATCAGTCGAGTATCTTATTTTTTAATGATTATATCGATAATGTTCGCAACTTGTTTTTTTCTCAGATACAAATCTAAGGATATTAATATTAATTCTTATTTTAACGTGTTCTGGGAGATCGAAGGGATAAAAGAATCCATTTAGTACGTTGTTGGTTGATCGTTTGTAATTTTCGAAATGCAAGTTCAAGGGTCTGCCAGTTATCACGCTACGTGAGTTATGTAGGGTAGTTTACAAGGTAGCCGGATATCATCTCCCGAGATACTTGTTTGCGAATTGTTTGCAAGTTCATCCAACTCTCGCTTGCGAAATTCGTCTATTAATACCTGCTGGGAAGATCAAAGTTTTGAATTCTAAATCTATAAATCTCCAAAGTTTATCAAATTTCTCTTGTCTTTTGCAATTTTGACCGCCATTTTCATCTCTTTCAACACTCAAACCCTGCTTTTGCTGTCGAATTGTAAAGATAGAGAAGAAACAAGACTTCCCAAGCGATAACTAAACGAAAGCAACTTTTTAATGCGAAACCAAGCGTTATTCAAAATTAAGCTCTATTTACCAACAAAAACGTTCATCTTCAATTTATCCAGAGCAATCAAATTTCCCGCCAGTGAAGTACCCGGTGAGAAATCGACGTTGGCGTGATCGAAACGGTTCCGGTTTCGTGGATCCGCACGGCGATCGGATGCTATCTTAATTATTGATTCAACGTGGTTGCTGAGGCCGCGATGTCTGGGAAATGAGCGCATGCGAATTATAGGCGGGGCTGCGAGGCCGACCACGAGTTACGCTGACTGAAACTAGCGGGGTTGAATTACGATTCATGTAAATCATCGCGCAGCCGGTTTTCGCGTATGGTTCGGCCCGTCCGCGGCTGGCAGAGAACATGTAAATAATTCGCAGCCATTAACGTTTCTCGTAATTTTTCCTCTCCGCTAAAGGGACATAAGTTTTGGTAATGTTACACCGGCGCGTGATTACAAGCCCTATACGGTTGAGTGTCCAGCGCGTCGTCCCCTAACGTAATACCTTGTCCTCAGGCATTTTTAACAATTAATTGCCAATTCTCTTTTCGTCTCTCTCCTCGTCCAGAAAAACGAGGAAAGAAAAGATTCGAATCGTCGGATAGCGTGGCAATAATTTCGATCAAACGTATTACCGTGCGCTTTTGCAGATGATCTTACGGAAGACAGGTTTCCGTAATCAATTTATTTCAGACTCCAAACATGAAGTTCGTAGATATTTGCTTTGAGCGATCAGCAATAGGATCAGTTTGTAAAATGCGTGTGAAGAGCGAAAATTGTTTGATAATCGAAGAGTTACTTATTTTTTTTTTTTTTTTACATTACGACAAATTTTATAGGTTTTATTACGTAGGAGTTTCGTAAGGTCTCGGAATGAAATCTATTTTGTTGTTTATTAGTCTATAATTTGGTATGAAATATTTATCTATAGTATGTACCACGAGAGAAAACAAATTGATCGACTCTAGGTATTTAGGTGGATTTAAAAACAAAATTTGAAAACCAAAAGATCTCTGGAAATTAGTGTTGATTGCTTTGATTCGTATAACATAAACTCCGTATATATATAATGAAAATAAAAAATGTATGAAATAATTTTCGTCTTAGAAAGTTACTTCTTTTAAATATTTAATGGGATGTTATAGTCAATGATTACTGACGATATTAAGTAGATATACAGACGATATCAAACAGGAGGAAAATAATACAAAAAGGAGGGAAACTCTTATCGGTAAAGGGTAACGCCCCAATGTACAACGACCGTTGCAGCAGTGCCATGACCGATCAGTTCGATTTAATTCGAAACGCAAATCCATTAAAACACCGTGATCTGTTCCATGCGAAACGAAATCTGTGATATTTAAATTCCGCTATAAATTGACTGAATCTACTACCATAATATCTATTGAACGATCCATCGCTTAATTAACAAATGCAGTACAAAATCGATATAAAATGGAAACAAGTATAAATCTCAACCGACACGAAAGCTATCAATTTTTGGAAAAGCCAAAATTTACAAGATTATTCAAAGTTTCAGCTTTTGCATCAAAATATCAATTTTATATTTCCATTCGTATCTTTACTAGTTACAAATTTTTCAATAGTTTCTTTTTTCTTTTTTTTTTTTTTTTAATGAAATTAACACATTTGTACAATATATTCGTAAATATCAGTTTTAAGACTTTTCACCACCATCGATCGAGGAAAAGGTTCGAAAAAGTCGTCAACAATTCCGAACGATCTTCTTTCCGAGCAAGTTAACAAATTGAATACTTCGAACACCCTTAAAGTCCACTTTAACAAGCACATTTAACCATCTACACTCCTGTGGAAGAGATACTCGTCCGGATCATGACCTTCCCTTATTAGTTTACCCAGCGTTAAGTCTAACCTAATAACTTTCGAGCAACCTTCACGTTCCGTTTACGTTTTGTCTTGGTCGAAACGTCCGGGATCTGCCCGTTCGCTCGTCGATCGAGCGAAAACCGGCGAAACTTTTCCAGTGCAATGAACTCCGAGCTGCTCCGCTACAGACGCGCCCTTAAGCAGAGGCACGGCCAACGTTGGGGTTCGTTTTCAACGATGTGACTAAAGTGGAGGCAATCACGCTACCGTTATAACGCTGCGTATATTTCAGTCGCGTAATACAGCGCAGAAATGAATTTGAATAGCTAATGATACACGAGCTCCAATTTGGAGGGTAAAACGTTAGGGCGTGGAGGGTGACTTTGTGGAGTAACGGGCTTTCGAAATTGTGGCTAACGCGGATTAGGACATACACATGGCTGGTATATCGGCTGTTTGTATTTTTATTTTGCTGCTGCTTGCTCGCCTATCGATCGAACGATCGTCTTAGAGGCCGCTTATGACCACGCAGACGGAAGTTACCAAAGATTTCTGAATATAGCGTTTTCACGTCCGTGTCGTCTGTGGGCTGCATTCGAAATTTCTGAATAATTTCCACAAGCTTTATGACCGAATGTTGTTTCGTCGATAAATTGTTCGCAACGAATTTGGTAATTTATTCTCGTACAAATGCGAGGCGAGATTGAAACTTATACGACACATGTTATGTAAGCACTTTGGTTACGTAGATTATGTCATAATGGAAGATTGCAAGGCGGTGCTGAGTTTGGGATTTGTTGTGAGCTTTATGTATGCGAAGATTAATCATCCGTTTTGAAAGATAATTTTTGGAAAACTATATGATTTAATTGTATTTTAGTATATAAATTAAAACAATTTGATGTGGTGATTGTGGTCCGAGTTGAATTATACCATGCTGAAATTACAATTATTTTAGCATTGAGTCTCTAAGTATGAATATGGCTTTTCTCAGAACCTTATAACTGTGTTTAAAGAACGATACAATATCATTCCGCTGAAATGAGAACAATTACACATTGATAGCGAAAACTAAAGTAGCGACTTAGATGTTAGGATCGTAAATCAGTTATAGATCACTAAGAAATCATTTTCCAAGTCTCAATACCATGGAATCATGAACTATCCCAAACTTTAGATACCAGATCCTAGATTCCACATTCCAAATATCAAACGTTAGTCCTGAAGACCTGAAACAAATTTCAGACCTCGGATCACAAATATCAAGATTGGAAGCTTTAAATCTCAAGATACCAGCTTGTGTATCTTTTTACGTTTCGTATGTCTTGTAAATCGTTATTTTATTACTTGCTATCTACTATAACTAGGTTTCAGATAAACCGAGATTTCACGATTATCGTGTACAAAGTACGCGACATAGATTAAACGATACGGATATCGATGTGTCAATGTCGATTTTTCTACGACCGTGGGAAGTATGTCCTTATATCCAATTGGTGATATTTACTGTTTGATCGAAGCGTTTACGATATACGCAATGTCACTATAAATAGTCATACTATGATATTTATTTATCGATACAGATTTTTAACTTGTTTTCTGATATTACCACTGTATTCTGTATTTCATTATTTTAAACGTGGGCTGGTTTGTTTTAAACGTGCGTCTTCGATATTGATTTTTCCTAGATAATCGTGTTTTTATATAATATTGTCACACGTATTATTATATACAGCTATTAGGTCGTCCGAAAAGTTTCTTTCGTTTTATAAGGAAATAATGAATGCACTACATTTTCCGTTTTATATTATTTTATCGAATTACATATGATTCATTTTGTCCTATCAAAATAAAGATCACAACATACAGATGCGTTGTTGTAAAAGACGTGTTTGTAAAAGAAAGACATTTTTCGGACAACCTAATACATGTACCATTACACAGTTATTTAACACTAGAACTACCACACCAGTCAAATTGTCTGGTTTTACAATTGTATTTTAAAATTCCTACTTCATGTTATATTTTTTTCCGCAATGATGTAATGATTTTTGCAACGAGAACCAAAAGAATAATATAATGAATTTTATTTTATTTTATTCTTTATGTATCCAAACCAAAAATAATTTTGTATCAAGGCTACTTATACCAATACCAGTCAAAATGACTGGTATTTATGAAAATGTAAAAGGGTTCTGCAATTGGTTTATTGAACCCCAATTAACCAGTTTCCTCATTTTGTACAACTTCCCACACGTTTTTACAATTTTTACTGTGTATCATTCAATATGATGATATCAGTTATCAAGAAAATTCCAGATCGATGGCCAGAACGCTAAATATTAACACTAGAAATTCCACACCAGTGAAAATGACTGGTTCTACAATTTTATAAATGTGTCAACCTTCGTTTAAGGATCATGGTCCCAGATGAATTAATAATATCAAAAATGTACTACATGACATGGAATTCCTTCTGTAAGAAAGTAATAAATCAATAAATATATAAATATTCTATTATTACGTATTTTTTAAAGACCAATCATTTTGACTGGTTTTGGTAGAAATAGCTTCGTGTTAACTATCGGTAGTTCTAGTGTTAATTATCTCAGATTTGAAAAGTTCTCCATTTTGATCATTATACTTCTCGACTTTCCTATTAGATAATTTATTACTTTGTTATAAGGTGGCTTGTTATAATGCATTGCTTCGTCATAAGATTACTTCTGCTCTTCGATACCTTTAAAACTCATACCTACGAAATATATCAATATTTGACTTCTTCCTTTTCTACTATCGATGCCATTAACCACTAATAACATCCTCGCAATAATTTTCCATTAAAAGTAGTACGATTCTACGTCAGATCGCTGTGTCGTACATCGTCCGTCAGCCTAGCGATCGATCGGGAAGCAGTGTCCGTTACACTGGTGATAAGCCTCGTTTCCGCCAACAGGTCGCCGGTGTCACGATCTTGGTAGAAACAAACTCGGTGTCGCGCATGGTACCGCTGAAATTTCAGCGGCAAGTTTGTTCCAAAAGCGTGAAACTTCGTTATAGTCAATTGATATTCCCGCGACGAATGCGCATCCGCCGGGAAAAGGAGTTCGTGGAACTCCGGCCTGGTGCACTGAACTCTCTCCCCCTGATTGTTCTCTGCAAAGCGTTGACGTATCTCGAAGTGGAAAAAGGGGGCGCATCGGTGGCGTGACGGTGCGCGGCGACGACACAGGGGAGAGAAATGGCCTCATTTCGCAGCTAGAACGACGTGCGTCGCTCCTTCCTCGCGGAACTCTGAATCCGCGCACTGCTACCGCGCAACGTTTGCCTCGTTGTAAAACGCGCTCGTCAGAATGCGGACCGATGATGTCGCAGAGAGCTCGCCGGTCGACTGTAACTGGACTGCGGATTTTGACGCGTTTATGAGAAGTTTTCATTATTCGTTCGATTTGGCAGATGGCGGGAGTTGCAGGGTTGTTATACGGCATCCTTATTTTGCAGGGGGAGATTCTGTATTGGTTGACTAGAAAAACAGAGGAATTAAGAGGAAAATAAAGTTAGAGTTTCAGTTTGATGGTTATGCGCGACAGGAGAATTGAGTTTCTACTTTCAGATCGATATCACGTATTTCACTAAAATTATGTAACTTTTCGTTGTCTTCGACATACCTATATATAAAATTTGAAAATCGGCAGATTCGGAATCGACACTTATCAGTATCATTATTGAAAATCAGATTTGGTTCGAAAATTGAAAATACGATATCGTAAAATTAGACTCGTAGTTTTTGGCCAATAATGAAATGTATTGCTTTTTTATTTTAACCACATATCCTCTACGTGAATATCGGACATGGAAATTTATTTTTAGCCGTTTAAACGATAATTGACGAGCTTTATCGCAAGCTTCATTAATAATCATTTCCTTACTTCTGATCGTTTGGCTTAGTAAGCAAATTACCGAACAAAATATCGGAAATTAAGAAACTTAGATAGAGGTATTAATTATTTGATATTGCTCGATATGATTTTCCTATAACTTTTTCTCGTCACGATTTTTAATCCACGTATTCCCTTTTAACATCGTCCAACGTACAAGATAGGTCACCGTAGATCTCTTTTCAGTGCAG
Source organism: Bombus affinis (assembly GCF_024516045.1). Classification (NCBI taxonomy): domain Eukaryota; kingdom Metazoa; phylum Arthropoda; class Insecta; order Hymenoptera; family Apidae; genus Bombus; species Bombus affinis. The sequence goes on along the minus strand of NC_066347.1, from coordinate 4,170,718 downwards.
TCAGAAAAAGATGTTATAGAAGAATATGAATTAAATTCCTGGAACCATGCATTCACAGAAGCAAAGCTTTTTTCTTCGTATTGATCGAGCCCACTCGTTATTCTGTGTAAAAGAAATTTTAGATAAAAGAGAAGAAAAATAAGATTTTCCACAAAATATCGCTGCATCTGTGCTTTGGAACGGCCACTATTTAATATCTCAAGTTTATTGGAATATATAAAATAGAATGCTGATGTCGATAAAGCACATATATATATAATAGTATTTTGAGATTGTGTTGGAACCCAAACAGTAGGATTCATAAACTTTAAATACTTAGTGTATGGGTTTCAACAATTTAAAAATTCTACTATATGGATTCTAAGGATCCGAGAATCCTATCATGATTCCAATAATCTCGAGATCCAAAGAAGTAAAAGAATTCAATAACCTCGAAGTACTAACTTCGAAATCTACTAGATCAAAAATTTACTAATATCTTACCAAGTAATATGACAATACTAAATTCGGTAACCTTCATGGTACCAACTAAAAGATACTAATCTAACAATGATACACCTTTATATATACATTATCTAATAATTCATATACTTTAATAATATATCCTATATATTAGGTTGTCCGAAAAATGTCTTTCTTTTACAGACACGTCTTTTACAATGACGCATCTTTATACAAACATGAAACCTAATCTGTCGAACGTTGTGATCTTTATTTTATAAATAATATAAAACGAAAAATGTCCATCCATTATTTCCTTATAAAACGAAAGAAACTTTTCAGACGACCTGATATATATATATGAGGTTTCCAATAACAAATAAAAGTATGTGGAAATGTTGGTCAAAAAATATTAACAATCTAAATATCTAAAATAGTAAGATTCCAATTATTTTGCCGTTCGACTAAAACGAATTAGAGAACAGACGTATTCTTGAATTGTGTTTCACGTAAAAAAATTGCAGATGTTTTTTATATCCGTTGATTTTCTGAGAAAATTACTCTAGATGAATGCGTTCTATTCTTCCAAGAATTCCTTCGTTTCTAAAAAATACTCAGAACCGATGGCGTTTAACATGTTTTCAGCATGATCACGTCGTGAGAGTGCATCGATTCAATTGAATTAATTACGGCCGGAACGTACGGCTTAAAAATAACGAGCAACGTGTCGCAACGAAAATCAATACACGCTGATGGTGTGTCGGAGACGCGGTGGTGTATTAATAAGCCAGTTATAAATAATCTATAATCGTAAAAAGCAACGCACCGAATAGCTACAGATTAAAGACTGTGATTTTTTTATTTTTTCAAAAACACAACGATAGTTGTAATTGTAAAAGTGCTGCGACAAGCAATTTGCGTTGGGCAATAGCACGCGTTTCACGCACGCTGGTTCTGAAAACGATTTCATGGGCGATCGTAAAACGCGAAAACGTCTAGCGTGGACAAGTAAATCGTCCAACATTGAATAGATGATATCATTCGTTCGAACGTATAGATATATACGATAATTATTCAAGAGACAAATCCATCTACGCAGATTTCCACTTAGAAATTTAGATATACCGACGAGACGAATATTTGTTCGCAAAGATAGCTCAGAGATTAGGAAATTCTAGTTACATTCGCGACTTAGCTGTAATTGCGCAGCAAGCTGCTACAATAGCTCTGTTCGAAGCAAGAAGCAAGAGTATTTCGTTGCATTCATTCCTTATGCGGAATGTTGCCAACGATATTACGGGAATTTTCATTCATCTTGGTTGATAATAGTAATTCATGTTTTGTGCTTGTCGTTTACTGTTTATCATTTGTCTCGCAGTTGATTCGTTATTGAAAATTTTGCAGAATCTGTTTGCAAATAGTCGTTGTCCGAAGCTATTTTTTATGATTACTTCTACATGATATTCGTAGTTTTAAGTTGTTCCCAATATTCGATTAGATCATGTCTGTTGTACTCAAAAATAAGTTTTTGATTTATAGACATTTATGATTGAACACGGAATTTATGATACTCATCCTTCGTTATATGTAACTAATATCATACATAATATTTATATAACGAATACTGTGTAATGTTTTCAAACATATTTACCCCATTAGCAACAAACTATTAAGTATCGAAATGTATTATATTCTTCGAATCAAAACCAAGATCTTTGCAATACCAAAAAAAAAAAAGAAGAAAAAATTAATTTCAAATAATAACACCAAGCTTCGATAAAACTAGGCGATTAGCATCCACGGTTTCACAGTTTGATGCGGCACAATCCCATTCGATTTTTTCTATTTCTGTTGCCTTAATCCGCTCCAGACATGCAGCAGAAATCAGTCACTGGCGTTACACCGGTCCGCTTCTTAACCCTCCATTCATTATGTCGCATCCATCAAAACGCGCCGTTATAAATAAATAAACAAGCAACGTCGTGTCGCGTTTCCTTCGAACCACTCCCACGAAGCTGGCTGAAAGACTGCGAGAACCACGGAAATATCAGGACAAGAGGAAGGGAGAGAAAGAGCGAGATCCATCGAATCCAACCCCGCGTCACCGCCACCCCCTTTCCACTCCCCCCTTTCATCCCCTTGCTGTTTCTGCATATCTTTCTTTCCTCGGTCGTAATATTCCGTGGAAGCTGGCGCGCACAATGTCTCGCAGACGGCGCTGGCATAATGTTCCCGGCCACGATAGCGATCCACCCCTTCGAGGTGGCGAGCACCAACAGCAGCTAGAAGGCGTAGGAACGGCTCGGCTCGTTAAAAAGTCCGTTGGACCTCTCGTAACGGCCACGGGAACCAAGAGAAAACCGAGAAGAATGCATCGAGCCGAGCTGCACTTACTTACTTACGCGGCGTTGCACCCCTCGCTCTCCTTCTCTATCTCTCGTTCGAGTGACTTTTTCTTCTGGTGCTGCCACCGCATCGCTTCTCTCCCCGGCGGCTTCTCACCCCCTGCGGATGGCGGATGAAATCGTTAGCCGGGGTAATACACGCACAGGACGCTTCGATGCGCGTCCCTTTGACTCGCGCCACTCCTATAATTCAGTCGCGACGGGGCCGGTAAATGACTTTCTTTCGCTCGCCATCGGAAGCGTTTTACGTGGGATATTATTTCCTGGATATTAATGGGAACAAAGACCAGCCACGGCTTCTGCTTTCGCCTTCTATCTCGTCTCTCTTTCGCTTTTTCGATGGGTTGGTGCTTCGTTCACGGGATGTACGGACAGTACTTAAGATGATGTACGAGTCGAAGGGACTTCGCAGGGATGTAAATGTTCTTTAGATGGATGCGAATGAGAAACGTTTTCGATGGACTTCGGGACTGTGTCTTTTTATTATTGCACTGATTTTGTTTTACTTTTGCTTTACTGTTTCACTAATAGCGAATGATAATTTGCGAGATGGATTTGAAATTAGTGTCACTTTGTTTGATTGTTCAGGTTTTAATTTTGATATAGAGAATGCGGCGACCAGCCGCGGAATCGATATTATAACAGTTGTATGTGTATAATAATATTGAATGAAGAAATACTTTGATTACGAATAATGTGATGGATAACGGTTTAAAGCTTCTTTTTGAGTAAAATTTTAAGAGAAAAATATAATTTCTCTCAAGTATATTATGCGAAAAAAAGAAGAAAAAGAAATGTATCGTTATGCTTGGAACCTCAAGTTCTGGTAATACTTCATATAACTCGATCCATAATTTTATTCGTGACAAGAAAATTAATTTAAATAGTGGCTCGCTTTCTTTCAATTTTAAACACTCGTAAGAGTGATAAAAGATAAACCGATCCCGGGTTTTGAGCTACCTTTTTAATTCACCGTCGTATATCATGCGATGAAAACTTCCCACCGTTTCACACCCTGAGGACACTTTAGGAAGCCTGTCATTATCTTTGATTTATTTTCATTAGCCAGCTCTTATATAAAGCTCACGCTAATAATTTTATACGAAGTTACGGTGCTTCGAATAAAATGACCGCGGTGATATTGCAGATAATGTCTCAGCTACAATGACGTGAAACCACTTCGATGTTACTTTTCCTCGTAAAGCAACTGTTTCATCCCTTGACGTTCACGGTCGTTCAATAAAAAAATAATTCATCCATAACAGCGTAATTTTGCTTGATTCACTATCATTTTCCAGCGCTTTTTTCCCTTTGTGTATAGATTGTTTTACAAAAATGACATCCTTACGTCACTCAGATATCGAGAAGATAAAATTACGTAGCATCTTTAAGAATTTTCATGGCGATACGAAATGACACGCTGTCCAACCACTGTGTGACTATATTTGCAAGCAGCTTTACACAGTTACTTAGCTTACACTTGTTACTCGGTTTGAAATTACGCGAACGCGATACGAACACGTGGAACTGCTTACCAGGGGAAAATAGATCGGCGGTCGCTTTTACCCGGCATTCTATAGATCCTGCCAGGATGTTCAAAGCTGCGTTTAAGCCTATAAGAGAGAGAACGTTCACTGAAATAGCACAGTGTTAACAATTCACGAGCTGCAGAGGGATACAAATAGCATATATCCATCTATTAAAATTCTTTCGCGTTATACGATACCATGAAATCGGTTTCGATATCTGAAGGCCGATGATTTTCGAAGAAACTCGCGATTTTCTATCTCTCATTCTCAGTTTCTACTGTTAGACGAATTTGCATAAATTCTCGGAATATCATCTGCGGTTATTGACAGGGGTGAACGAACGTTGGATAAGTACAATCTCATTTAAGAGAAACGGAAATATTCTCCCTTCCCTGAAACATTGTTATAATTCTACCTTGTAGAATTCTAATCGAACATCTTGCTGAATTCTTGAAAAAATATTACCACCTACAACCGTAAGTATTGGTGGTGGCGTAAAAACGAAAAGAACAGAACCGCAAATGGCAAGGGTGATTTTCTTCGGTAGCTCGAAGACAGGAGGCCCAGCCACCGTAGCTGGGTTTCTTTTCTTTTTTTTTTTAACGTTCCAGGGAGCTGGTTCCGTGGAGAATCCACGAGTGTGACGAGCCTCCCTGGGACAGAGGGTGCCTCGGAGAAGTGGTGGGGCGGGAGTGAGGGTTGCCAACAGTGCAACGAATGGAGATCGATTCTGAGTCTGGGTCAGGCGAGGGCGTTCACCCCCGGTGCAGCCCGGGAGACACGGAACCCAGGGTCGTAGCTAGGGTATCACAGGAGGGGTACTGACGCGGAGGCGGTGGCGAAGGACGGAGGGGAGGGGTGGGTCGCACGGGACACTCCCTTCTGGCGAGTGCAACGTACGCTTCTCTGTCCGAAATCGTACCAACGCTACTCTACGATCCTCTCCTCGTGGCCCGGCTCCGTATCGGCTTTACCCGTTCTGTAAGCCGGAACCGCTGCACACAACCAGCTCACCACGAAAGGGACAAGGTTCGCGTCGCGAATTCACCGCAGGATGTTCTCCTGTGTCGAATTTTCCGCACGATCGAAACGTTTCGACGACGGAGAATCGCAGCTGGTGACCGCTTAAGATCCATTCTGGATTTTACGAGGGCGTCGAGAGTCGGAAACTAAGTTGCCTCACCTCGAGGATTAGCGACTCCCGGTGGACGTAGGTTCGTGTTTCCCGGTGTTTGCGGTCCCCCGTCCGTTTACGGACATCCAAGAGACACAGAGAGTTACATCGTAACGCTGTTAACGTTACGTAATTTTCACATGGCCTCCCACGTTTGACGCGAGACCAGAAGTCGTTGCGTAATAAACGGCCATTACGTCCGAAATATACTCGCGACAAATATAAAATTCTAGAGTATCGAGCGAACGATAATTTGTCGCGGTCTTGAAATAGCGCGCCGCCGCGCCGCGCCGCGCCGCTTGCGCCACGGTGGCCGACGAACGACACTGGATATTTCTTTCGTCAGAACGGGGAACATAATACCGAAAGGGGTTCATTGTTTGCCACGTCGTATTATTCCTTGTCTTTGTCCGACGTCGAGAGTTTCGTGCTTCATCGTCCGTTCGGAAGGCACGAAACACGATATCGAAGTCCATCGAACTGCTCCTTGTTGGCCGTGAGATAGCAGGATCGCGTTTACGCGATGATAAAAATGCGAATGACACGTTATTGAGTAAGAAAGTAACGAGTAAAGTGCAGGGACAACTTAATCCGTTTCCCTCTTAGGATATTATAAACGATATTTTGAAATACATTTTTTTTACGATTTTTGAAACGTTTTTCTTTGTTTCGTATTGTTTTATTATTCTAAAGGAATATCATATGTATGTTACCGTGCGAAACAATAATTCATAACATAGCGATCTGCGAATGGCGTACAATGTGTTAAAGAACTAATATATTATGCTTTTGCGCAATACGTTCAAACATATAATGGATAATTTATATCGTAAAGCGTACGTTTACCTTCTGTGAAATAAGCATCAGTGACAATAAATTTCTATCCCGTATTAGTACAATACGTAATCATTTATACAACACATTACCTTACACTTTCGTTCACCTCAAATATCACTTATTTATTATTATTTATAATACATTTAATTAATATATGTATAGAAATACGTATATGTATATATACAAATATAAATTATGTATACATATATATAAGAAATTAATAATAATTTCCACCATTATTGTCCTTTAAATATAATTCACGTGGTTATATTATAAATAAAATTATAATGCGATAACTTTAAAAAGAAAAGTCGTATAAAACCGTAATCCATGCTCCTTCATTTGTATAATTAACCTAAACATCCTTGCAAATCCGTCCTCTAAAGTTTGTTATTTTCCAGTTTGAAACGACAGTGGTTTACATTTAATCAGGTAGAAATTGCTAGGAGATAATGCGACTCATCCCTTTTCACGTTCGCGTCGTTCATATCCCAAGTGCAAAGAGGTTCTTCATACCTTCCGCTTTAACCTGACTACCAGGAGTGACTCCCAGGACGAGGTGAACGATCGACAGGGTGGTGGTACGTGACCTTTTGCTCGAAGGATAACGGCAAGGGTGAAGCGGGGACTTTGCCCCTCGGTAACGGGGGTGAATGCACGTACGACCCATCTACCCCCACCCCTTTCTACGAGCACCGAACTATTCAAGTTCCCGGGGTTGGCTAATTAATAATCATTCCGGTCAATTCGCCATCGGTCGATAATACACGAGTTAAGGAGAAAAAGTCAGATCATGCACAGACAACAGGCTAATTTTATTTCAACAACTTCCTTAAGTTGATTATGTTCCGTCGGAACCTATTTATATGCAACCCGCCCTGGAGCCGTGCACGGAGCGCAGGATCGATCCGCATTTCGGAAGCTTTTTCATCTCGACTACGGTTCTCGCGCAATGCATTTAAGCTACCCGTTTGAATAATGACACATATATTCGGACATATATTTTATTATGATTTATGCTTCAGATTTTTCTCTTCGTTCAGCGAATATTTGCCAAGAAAGGAAAATAACGAACGTTGATAAAAAATATATTTCGTATTATGTGACAGTCTATATTAAAAACAAATATATTATAACTGATCTGTGCATATGTTTCATGCCTCGTGTGTAACAGTTACGTTTGGAGATGAATAAAACAAAGAAAGATCATTAATTTAGAGAAGTTATTAATTTTGCTGTGAAAGATATTCTTATCAGTGGATTATGGTTATCTTGAGAGCAAAGGGGAATACCAAAGAAGTTTCTAAAACGAACGTATGGAGCCACCTGTCAATAGGTATCTAAGATAAACATACATGACTGCAATTTATATAATATAATAATTAACGATGTATAAACAATAATAAGAATGGTATAAAATAAATTTTAAGATGTTGTAAAGTAGAACCATGTATTGTTTCGTTATACTATCTAGATTCTTTTATACAATGTTACAATTTTTTCTTTACCTCTAACGCAAAGATGGTACGAAATAAACTTATTGAACAATATAATATACCTTTGCACAAAGTAGTGCAACAAAGTAGAGGTGCAAGTGATATATAGATTTATAATTTTATGGAATCCTATGTTCTGAAATACCGACTGTGTTAAAAATAAGAAGCTTTCTTATGCGCTGTACATTTTAGAGCGGTGAGTTTAAGAATTATATTCAATCATAAACGACATATATAATAGATCTGATACGTGATACTACCGTTTGTCACAAGATTTCGGGAATCACCAAACCCTCAGATCATTTTTGCGTTACATGCGACGTTATCCATTCAGTCTAAGATAAAATTTATGACTGCAGTGTATATGAATGTACTTATATGATCGTGGATCTGACTATAGCATGTCAGCATCAACTAATAAGTTATATTATTACCATTGTTGGCAGTACTGAAACAATGAAAGGTGTGGCAAGTTTACGATAAAGAGAATATTTTTGAGATTTATAAATAAACGATTTGTGACGTAAATTATATACACTGATACCATCAAACAATCGGCATGTCTGTTGATAAACAAGATTATCATCGTGCGTCAAGTAAGCAATGTCATTTTTTAGACCTGCATTGCATTAAAAACATTCATAATCTCTTTTTTTTAGACGCGGTGGTACTTGGTGGAGTAATTACATATATTGCAGGTTTATTATTGGTTATGGCATTTACTAGGTAATAATTTTTAAACATTAAAATTTGATACATATTATTAGTTCTTTTTATAGAAAATACATGTCTTTAAATACTATTCAATATATAATAAACTTTCGTTAATTTTGTAAATATAATTAATTTCGTTAAATTAATTTAATTTCAGCCCCTATTGGATTGAATCTTACCAAGAGACTTTCAGTAATTTTAAACATATGGGACTATGGGAATATTGTTTCGAACAGTTTAGATATCCATATTATCAGTTTGACAAACAATTTGATGGATGTCACCATATTTTCTCAGAAGAATATTATGTGATCAGAGAATGGTTATTGCCAGGGTGGTTAATGGTTGTGCAGACATTTGTTACTCTTTCTCTTTTACTCTCGTTCTTTGCGCAAGTTGTGATTGCATTGACCTTAGTCCGTTGGCCTTTAAAATTTGTGTTGAATTATGAATGGTTGCTTTCAGCTTTTGCTTTTGTGTGTTGTATTACAGCAGGTAAATGGAAATTTTCAATAATGTAACATTACTATAGCAAAAAAGTTTGACTTTCAACTAATCTTTAAATTTTAGGAACCCTATTATTTTTAGCAGTATCAATATTTGGAGGGCAATGTTGGCGCAGAGACTGGTTGATGTACCCAAACTTTAACCATTTATCATGGTCATATGGTTTGGCAGTTGTTTCGTTCATGTTCCACTGGTTAGCTTCGAGTTTGTTGTATCTAGATGCAAAAGCCGGTTATAGATTGCGTAAGGAATCTCGAAATTTAGTGATGCAAATGCAGCCCAATCTACAAAGTCATCAAGGATTATCAAGAGGAGGATATATATAATCGCCCGTTATATTGATAGTATCTAAACAAGATTTATTTATAGAATAAGTTTCAAACTATTTTTGGTAACGTTAATATTAAGTAAATACTTGTAGATCTGTTTTCAAACTTTTCTGTTTTATATGATATTGTTTTGTAATTGAGTTTTCAGCGATAGTATTTAATTCCGTCCATTTTTTACAAGAACCTGTAGTTGTAGATTAAGAGAACTATTTTTACATTTATATATATATATATATAATTTTAAAATATGTTAGATGTTACAAATGTCTAGTAATACAACAAAATGACAGATTAAAAAATCACAAAAAATAACGTACCTCCATAACTATTTTTTATTGCACAGTTTTACATAATAAACGTTAGTGTCATATCAGATTTTATATCATATATATGTTTTAAAAGTACAATAAATATTTTATGAGATTAATGTATGAATAAAGAAAAATACCAAAATGAAGCAAAATCTTGTAAAAGTATCTACGAGTTATTCTCAAATTAGAAATAACCATTAGTTTTTTTTGTAATCAAATCTGAAATTAAAGAAGACGATTCGAGGCACGTTTTATACGAAATACGTGCATGAAACCATTGACTGAATATTTCGTCAATAGTATACTATGGAATTTGCTATGGATATTAAATTCCGTGAACATGGATATGATATGATGTGGAAGCGACTTGACTTTTAGCCGTATTATGGCTTTAGTATGTGGCGCCACTACCATTTGACTGGTAGTACTTCACTCTTCTGTATTCCGCTTCGCAGTCGTAGAACTCAACACTTTGTCACTAATGGACACGACGTGGGACTTTTTCGCGACGTTGCATGCGCGAAGAGGAATACTAGAGAGTAAAGTACACCGGTTGAACGATAGTCGCGCTACGTACTAAAACCAGAATATAACTGCGATCAATTTGTTTCACACAGCTTCATGCGACCTCGTATCCACAGTATACATACATATCTGTGGGTATATCCTGTATATATTTCGTCTATACTCTTACGTATCGTCTGTCTATGTGATACCAGGTGATACAATTATGAGAAATATTGATATCGTAAAATTATATATCCGGGGTACAAAGATTACAAATTACATGAGATTATAATCCGTCTGTATACAATTCTACATACAAACTTAACAAAGTTCAGTTATGATGATAAATGAATGTTATCAGTTTCTTATTCATTTTTTACCGGCATATCAAGAAATATGACCGCTCCAATGATTAATTTTAATGTAGAACGTAATATTTAATATAAACGAAGATATTTATATAAGCTGTTCTTTAATAATAGTAATACTTGAATGTATGAATTGGATTTGTTTTTCTTCAGGAGTTGTTAAAAGGTTCATAGAACAAAAATAATGGTAGTGATATTTAATGTAATATTAATAATTATAGTATTACTAATTGCTGTTTCATTTGTGAGATATTTCTTTTGGCGAAAACGACTAAGAGATGTTAATAAAAAGCATGTTGTTGTAAGTAATTAAAAGCTAATGTATATCTAACCCTTATTAAGATTTCTTATTTTTTAAATATTTTTAAAATGTAAATAAAATTACTTCAAATTTTATTTTAGTAATAAATTACACAATTGTATTCAAACTAATTATAACTGCATGATTTTATAAGTTTTAAATGTTCACTTACAAAAATATTTGTTAATATTTTATGACAGGTGACTGGTGGATCAAGTGGTATAGGAAAATGTGTTGCAATCCTTGCTGCAAAGTGTGGAGCACATGTAACAATAATTGCAAGAGATGTTCATAAATTAGAGGTTGCAAGAAATGAAATCATTCATGCATGCAAAAACAAGGATGTTCAAAAAGTTGAATGTCTATCTTTAGATATTGGTGAAGATTATAATGCTGTTGAAAAAGCTCTGAGTGATTTAGAAAGAACTATGGGTCCAATATATATGTTGGTGAATTGTGCTGGAACTGCAATTTGTGGCAAAATAGAAGATACCTCTATAGCAGATCTACAGAAAATGATTAGTATTAATTTCTTAGGAACATATTATTGTATCAAAGCTGTTGTCCAAAGAATGAAAGCTTCTCAGGAAGGAATTATAGTATTAACTTCTTCTCAAGCTGCATTATTAGGTATTTTTTGAATTTCTCAATTAAATAGATTTACATTATATAACATATCTTTATATATGGTATTTCTACTTTTTAGGTATATTTGGCTATTCTGCATATTGTAGTACAAAATTTGCACTTCGCGGTTTGGCAGAAAGTATATCTATGGAATTAGCACCATATAATATTTCTGTAACTCTTAGTCTACCTCCAGATACTGATACTCCAGGTTTTGCTATAGAAGAATTATCTAAACCACTTGAAACAAAGCTTATATCTGAAACTAGTGCTCTTGTTAGTCCAGAAGTGGTAGCAAATAAACTTTTTAAAGATGCATTGGTAAGTAAAAGCAGGATTGTATATTAATTACATTAGGAATGGATAATTAATAAAATAATAATATATTTTAGGCCGGGAAATTTTTCTCTACTGTCGGTATGGAAGGATTTATGTTAACTGTTTTATGCTCTGGAATGTCACCGCTTAATTCGATTCGAGAATTATTTCTGCAATCGATGCTAATGGGTATTTTTCGACTTGTAAGTGCCTGCTATCTTGTACATTTTCGAACAATCATTCAGAATTGTATGAAGACACGCGATAGGAACAAAAAATCTGAATAATGATTTTTCACAAGCCTATGCGTATACATATGCGTACGATAGATACCGAATATGTATGACGATTCTCGTGAGACGCAGTATCGCGATACTCATTTCGTGTATCTTAGTAACCTCGGCCTCTTGGTCGGTTTCACACGCTGATATGTATATTGCGATATGCGTATGATATATACTGAATATATGTATGTATGTTGTACATATATCACAATGGAATCGCGATACTAATTTCGTGTATCCCAAAAACTTCGGCTGCTGGTGACATTATAAAATCGGTAGACAAAACAGCAGAACATCAAAACAAATTGTGTCATTCACATGAGGGATTCGGTATCATTTTGGTCCTACAAAATAGAAAACCTTCTAATTTTTATGTTCCTGTTTTTTTTTTTAACAAACTAAATACATTCAATTTCGTTGTTTAATAATTTTTAGTGAGTAACATAATCTATTAACTATAAAAAGTTGAGTAATGGAGTTTTATTATTTTAATACAAAATTACTTGAAAATCGGCGCGATAAATAGATTAAAAAATTACGATAAATATGCATGAAAATTTTGTAATATTTTAAACTTCCTTCTTTGAGAGGGATATATTTTGTTTATTAATGTATTTTAAAGAAAATTGTACTTTCTCACGATATAGCTTTTTAAATCTGTAACACTTTTAAATTGCATTCCTTTTTTCTATAAACATTTTTTATGCGTTTATATCCACTTATTTATTTATATACTAAATCAGTATTTCGTTTTTACTCCTTTTTTCCTTTATCTCTTTTATATAACATCACATAGATGGGACCTCAAACTTTTGCATTTTTAAAAGAAAATATCTTCGTTTAAAATATATGCTTGAGACGAGCTACTCTCAATTTCAATTAAAGAATAAACGAAACAAATGACGAAAGAGACAAATGAAATCATATTTTATATCTCATACGCGTATCGCGACTCGTTTCACACAACTCGGCGATACATGTATTGTCGTGTGAAATCAATCTACGTGTAAAAGAACTTATATAATAGAAATAATATACTGCATTTGTAACTTTTATGGTATATGCATAATAAACAAACGACTATGGAAGATGTTGTTTTTGTATTCTCTCATCAATGTGATCAGTTCATTTACTAATTTGTTATATCAAGAATTATGAAGCTGTCATATTAATAAGTAAATCATCTATTGTAAATGTTTAAAGATAGAATGAAAGCGTAAATAAGACGGGAAACATCGATTGATTACACGGAAGTAAAAGGACACATTGCAATTGTTAACGGTTTGGCTTACTTTTATTTAGTATCCCGTAAGTTCATAGTATAATGTTCTTCATTAAGCTTTATGGTTCTTACACACATAGAACGGGACTGTTCTCCTCGTCCCTGCCGTCACGATATTTTGAAAAAACGGAAACGCTGAGACTTGGTGTGTAATGTATATTTCAGTGTGGACGATGCCCCATTGATGATAACGCTTGCTTCTGGTCACGTTCCGATGCATTAAAAATGTCCTGCGCACTGATGTTTGAATATCTCTAATAATTCATTAGCTCTTAACTCTTCAGAAAAGAAAAAAATTCATACAAGCATCGGTCGATTCAGTTGTGATCTATGCCGGCGGGAGGGCAGCGTCCAACGTTTGAAACTGAGGTTGAACTTATGCAGAGAAATGGCGAATAACGAAGATGTGTCTCTCAGAATTGTAAATTGGTAATGATCGGTTTAACATTGATTTTATTATCTTTCTCTCCGGCTCTCTCACTCTCTTTCTCTCAACCCGATCATTTTCTTCACGCACACATAGCAGCTACGCGTTCGTACTTCCCGCTCGTCATCCTTCGTACATCCACGCAGTTTTTTCCTCGGCATCATCTCGCGGATTCGTTAAAGTCTATTCCGATTTATCCTAAAGCGCTCAAGGTGTACATTAGGGAATCTGCGAGACGAGGCTTAATTTGAGGGACATTTTATTATTTTCTTTATTTTCGAGTTCTGTTTTCATTTAATTTATTTACGTTTATTTTAAATCGATGTTCGCTTATTCGGGCGCTCGACAAACGCTTTCATCATTCATTTTCCTCTCCGTCGATTATCATTTTATCTCCTCGATATACACTTCTTTTTCCTTCGATCGTTTACATCTTAAATCGATTGTACGTTGCGTGTGGTTTAAATTGTCATCAGCTTCGTCGAACGTTCGAACCGGCAAACGGCACGCGTTAACGATTAATTAGACCCATTGCTACGTGTGATCTGTCGCGCATTGTAAACGTAACTATCGTTATGGGAGGTTTCTCTGAAAACTGAACACGTTCATGATAGATTGATTTTCTCCTGCCGCGATCGAGACTCCTGATAAATTAAATCTTTCACTTTTTCCATCGAACAGAAGTCATCCTATTATCTTGCAAGTTTGTTGAAACTTCGTTGTGTATTCTTGACGAACGAAGAACCGCGGATATCAATGAGTAGTCAGGAGCCTCAATGGCTACCTATTTATTAGTCGTGTAACAAGGAAAGCGCGACGAGTCGTATATTAATATATCGCCGATAATGAGGGATTGATAAAATCTTCTCCGTCCCGAGGGTTTCGATCGACGACTGTATACCTTTTATTTATTTCTAACCCTCTACAGCTAAAATTATTTTTTGCCTCATTTACAGTTCATCTATATACAGAATCAATTACTACGTACGACAGATATAAACACAATGGAATATAAAATAAAACGATTATGTACATATAAGTGCAATGATAGATTTGTGATAGAAGTAGGTTTGTTAAGATAGAAAGAAAATTAAAATTAATACGGATGAAATCAAGAAAAATATAATCACATTGTTAGATATCAAATAGATATATGGTTATATAGAAGTTTTCTACAATACGTACTTGCGTTTCATTTTAAAAATTATTTACAAGACGTCAAGATATCGTCGCAAACAAGTATAGCATATTTTACTAATAATAAGCGGTAGAGGGTTAAAATCACAATAATCATTCATGCACACTCTTCACTTCACGAAATCAATAACCTATTCACTATTTTGCAGGGAATTAGTTCACGCCGTATCAGTATACAATGTTCTTTTGACAAAATTTATTTTTTTATGAAATTGTCTTACCGGTAATCCAGTTTCCACCATTGATCACGACTTTTATCGTATAACGCACTAACAGCATTATTTTTAATGTTTATCCTTTTCTTCTTTTAATAATCGAATCGGCAATTATTTCACATGCGAAACTGACTTTCGGCTCGTTGGTTCCGATTTATTTTCGGTAGAATCGCATCGCCATCTGTTACTCGTATTACTTACTATCGAAAAAACTAACTTTGAGTATCTACGCGTAAGAGCACATCGACGAACTGTCAGGACGGTCAATCATCACACGAAAAAGGATCTTTCGATATTCGCGTACCGCGACTCTCGGGAACGGGTACGTATTTGTCGCTGAGGCGGATTTGATACATATAGTTAATTTTTGATTATGAAGATAGTATAATTATTCTTTATCTAAAGAAAAACTAACTTTCTTCAACATTATATAATTCAGAAAGAATTGTGAAGCAAACATTAAATTAATGAACTATAGATTGGCAGTATAAATCTTGCTTATACATCTATCAGTGGTTCTCTATAAATACTTTCGTCTACATTTCTATCTTCTTGATTGTAAAGAAATATATATTTGAAATAAAATAGGAAAATCAAAAGCCTAAATTCGTATTTCAATTTAATATATCAGAATGTTATAAATTAAATTTAGGTTATATTTTAATCAAAGAACCACTGATATAAATTTGATTTCAGAATAAATATTTGACGCAAATAATCGACTTAAAATCTCGATTGACGTCACTAGGAATGAAGATCAATATCCGCCCAGCGAGCCATCGACAAAACCGAGAATACATAAGTATGTATACGTACTCAAGCCTACAAAGGCGAGCATTTTAAGAACAGAAAAATTCGCGACACTTAAGAGCTACTATAGACAATGGTACAAAAATTCAATGCTGCCTACGACGTTAGTATACCTTAGACAACGTTTTTATTTAAATCATCATTAATATAATCACCACCAGCATCATCATCATCATTTTTATCTCTCTCGTCTCCTCTTTGTTAGCAACATTATAATAAAGGGGCGACGAGGACGAGCGTGGAAATTACAACTTCCTTCTTCCACCTGGCGAGGGGAGGCCTCGGCTGTTGTAAGAAGAAAAAGAGTGCAGGAAGCTGGCAAGCTTTAATTGTGGCCTCGAGGTGAGCCCTATCTTTAGCCCTTTCTTTTTATCTTTCGTCACGTGCGGCCTCGCGAGGCGCGGGAAGAAGAAAGGGAAGAAACGTTACAAGAAGGATTGTTCCCGGTCGTCCCTTTTTATCTTAAAGTGCGTCATTCGACCAACGCCTTAGCGCGTCAGTCCAACGAACAACCCTTTTTTTACTCCTTGCGTGTGTATGCATTTCTTTTTCTTTTACTTACCCATTCACGCTCTTTTTTCTCTCTTTCTCTCGTTCTCTCCTGCACTTTCATTTCCTTTCGTTCCTTTTTTGTCGCATATACACACCCACCTATACACTCACACGCGCACGCAAGCACACACACACATACACGCTCTCTCTTGCTTCCAATTTTTCATTCGTTTCTTTGCACTCATATATGACACGCGTGTAATTTTTCATGCACGTACTGTCACCTATTACCGCGAAAAATTCAATTATACACGTGTACGTTCACACCTGGTTATATTATGTCAGATAATATAATCCTTCATTTATATCCGTTAGTTCTTACGCTAGGCGTTAATTAGTGTTACATCTAGTCGCGTGTGGCCGGCCCGTGCTATCCAGAAACGCTACTGCACACAGTTGCGCTCCTTTTTTGTTGCTCGATGCACCGATGTGCCAGAAAAGGCATGCGCGACGGTACTACCCTCTATTCCTCTCTTTCTACCTTTTTTGCAGTCTGCACTGTCGTCCGTTGATTTCTTTCTTCTTTCTCACTTCGTTTTCATCCTGTTCTACTATATTTATTTTTGCAAGCGTCTTCGCTTAATCGAGGATCTCTTGAGCATGTTATGCAATAAATTCTAATGAGTTCGTGGAAATTGTACATAAATGTTCAAGGGTTATCGATCGAGGTAATAAACAGAAGTTGGTGATGGTGCGACAATCGATCTATTACAAAATCCGCGTAATTTAAGAGAATCGAACGTTACGAGAATTCTCGATCGTGAATTCTATGTAGCTCTCACAATCAGCTGTTGCCTTCAAAGACGATCTGAACGAGCCGGTTAGCACGGGCGGCCAGACCCATTCGAATGCGTTTACGATCCGAAAAATTACACAGTAACGTTATTTATTTTTTTTTCTTGTTTGTTTCTTTAATGTAACACGTACGGCATATCGTTAATTAACGTTATGTTATTTATATACTATGTATTTACAATCACATGAATCGTAGATATTCTAACGTATCGTTCGTCTCGTTCGACTAATCTCCTATCCTTCTTTCCAGTACCATCTATTCTTCGACTCACTCTCTCCCCCCAAAACCCTGGATTTCTTTCATTTTCTTCACGGTTATTATTCACAGTTATTCCCGATTATATTCCCCATAAAACGTTTTTGTTTTTTTTTTTCTAACTTTAATCCCACGTTGTATCTTCTCGCTATTTCCCCCGTGTTATTTATTGCGCCACTCTTTTCTAGTTCGAGCTGAAACTTGTTCAATATTTTAACACCGTTGTGCAACGTATTCTCGCGCGTACACACATATACATATATATATCTATCTGTTCGTTTGTATATATATATTTATATATATATTTATATATAATATAAAAAACAGTATTTCCTAATGCTTGCGAGAAGAAAGCAAATTTATAGGACGCCTCAGGCGACCCAAAAAGCTGTCCGTCCGTATGTTTATACAGCCGAACATGCAGAACGAGAAAACGGTCTGGGTCTTTGTTAGTTATAGCGATCATCCTCGTTATTTCGAATCGATCTCCACTTCTTACTCCCCATTATTATCGATCGATCAATAATGTATGAATTGTATTTTATGGATTATGCACTCGAAGCAGATTAGAATATGCAAATTACGAGTTTTCTCATATTTGTGGGTACATTTATCGATCGACAATGGGAACACTTCGATTCAAATATTTATAAAGAATTTTAAGAATTAATAAAAAAGGGTGAAAGAAATCGTTTATACTGTTTTTAATATTTGAATGTCGCGTTGGAGCTTGTATAGTGAACATGTAGCGTATGTACGTTTTACGTGATAGCGCTTATTCGATAGTAATTATTGGTAATCTTATTTTTCTCGTGCGACCCATTCCGTTACGAAACTTGACACGCATGCACGGATATATAACACTTTTTTATTGGCTTGTGTTTATACTCAATGCGCTTCAAGTACCAAAATTTGTCACCGTGGATCGTCTCGAAGCAATCGGTACGTTCCATTTACGTCCTCTCTTTTTATTCGGTTTTCTTTGAGAAAAACGGCCAGCGATATTATTTATAGAATCAATCTCGTTGAACGTATTTTGAAATAGAACACTTTTGAATAATTCAGGCAGTGATATTTTTCGTCGTGGAATCGATAAATATAACAAGGACAAGAGTTACCTTTTCAGTCATCAAACATCAAACGATTTTAGGTTCGTGTAAAAATATTCAGGAACTATGAGAAAGAAGAGTCGATCTCGTTGTATGATATAAATGGCTTCTTAATTCAATTAATGGGTTCTTCTCAATTAGTGAAAATGATCTTAACTTTACGTGTTTAAGTAAAATACATATAAAGTTACGATATAGAATCACAAGCAGTTTTTAAAATTAAACAATTCCTATTCGTTTGATCTTTCGAAGAATCGACATCGACTTGAGAGATAAATAAACAAGCGTAATTACATTTCAAAAATTCTAATACTGCAATTCTTTATCATTTTTCAGCTTCTGCAAATCTCATTTAATTTCGACTGATAATTGGCAATCGTAACGTTACTCTATTGCGTTTCGAGATACATAGAGGAGCTTCCATATTCTTATTAATTACGCTTCTTGTTCGATGTATAGAATGGCCGTGAAACATCCTCGTAGCTTAGAAAAAGGATTAGGAAAAACGAGGAAATTATTCGTACCTCATGCTGTCGGACGATTTCGACGGACCGTCTATCGGAGACGATCGTCGAGATGCATCTCTTTCTCTCGAGACGATCCCGAGTGCATGCGGTACACGGTCGAGTATAGACACATTTCGCTAATCGTCTCTCTAGTCGAATATAATTAATCACATCGCTTTTAAAAATTTCATCGAACAAGTTTCAATTCTATCGAGCGGCGCGGACGAAGTTCTCTGTCGGGATTCTACGATTACCTTGCGCGTATTTTACTTTTTTGTTACCGCCCCTCCCCCTTTCTCCCAACCCCATCCCGTCGATCTATATCCAACCTCATTTCCCTTTTATTTCTGGCAAAGTCACACTCGTTCGTCGTCGAGTTAATCTCGATGTGAAAGAAACTACGAAACCCTCCCGACAGAATCTCGCGATCGATCACGAAGACTTCGTTACTGTTTGGCTTCCCGCGAGAATGACACGAAGATCGCGAAACACCTCTGACAATGACGGATAATGAATAAGAAGGGTGAAACTCGTCTCTCAAACTTACGTCTTAGTCGTCGTTTATTTTCAGCTACAGGGGGGTTTTACACGATCCATTCTCACGATGGCATTTCGTTTAGGCAAATATGTACAATGATCACGTATGATGTTTAGCGATTAGTTAGAATGATTGTTTAGAACGATAGAGTTGCGTAAAACTTGAGGGTATAAAAGGTTTCTATATCGCGCGTGTTTGAAATACTTGGAAGATCGTGTATTTATATATAATTCCTATAAAAAATTCGTCTTCTCGTCCCGCTTTTGAAGGAGAGGAAGGGTAATTCGCAAGCTTCGTGTCGTTCGTTTTCCTACCGCGACCAAGTAACCACTTTTCGACCGCGTGACGAACTCGCGCCGAATTCACGGGTACTCCCCCGAGATTAATTAACCTCTAATTGCTAACGGCCGGATCATACTATCTCGACATGCTAAACGCGTTCCTTCTCGCCCTTACACCTTCGAGCTTCCCTCGTACACAGAGTAAAATCATCGTTGGGACACCCGTGATCGACGATTGTCACGTTCACGGATGCCTCGATCGCGCACGACCGTGATCACGATCGAGTCGTTCGGAAAGTGGACTCGATCCTTCGTTGTGAAGATTTCTCCCTCGAAACACAGTAGTTTTCGCTGTACGATCATTTGTTGGTTAATCGCTTAGAGAAAGGAAACCTGTCAGTTATGTGCGAACGACGATAAAAATCGACTATTTTACTAGCTGACTGAGAATTTTAAGATCTCCTTTGGCTTCCATGTCTCTTCGAAAGTAAAACGATACAGCAGCTTGCCAAAATGACGTAGGTTATTACGTCGAATCGTTTGTGCTATTTTCTCGTCGTGGTTCTCTTCTCGCGGTTGCTCGCGTCCTTCGATCAACTTTTCTCCTTCCATCGTTCATCGGGTCACGAAGTCTTTCCGAAGAAGCCTCGCACGTACACTTTCTCTCGTCTCTTGTCGCTGGAACGTTCCTAGAGGCGCCTTCCAGGTCTCGTAGCAGGAGATAATCGATCATTTTTCGACATAGTCCTCTCATATCGTTTCTGATTATCGTTCCGGCGCGAAGTAAGATGGATTCTTCGAATAAAGGACCATGAGGATCAAAAGAGCGAGGACGAATAGGCGACTGCCGTGACTCGAATACAGCGTCACGACGCCTGCCAGCCACCATAGCGTCGGACAGCCACCCGGTGCCGAGCTGATCCCTCTTTGAATCGCGGCAGGATGCTCGCCTATATCAGAGAATCGATTTTTATATAGCTACTTTTATCACGACGGAAATATGACGTATTTAGCAATTTTCTTTCCTTTAACGCGATCGTCCTTTTTAGCGGACGTGCAATCATAAAGAATTTGGAAAACTTCCTAGATAGGCAGATCGATATGCTCGTTTGCTGTTAGAAAGTTGACCTTCTTTCTTGAAATTTGAAAAATATGGGACTTCGAAGAGTGTTTGAAACTTTTAATAAAGTTGAGAGTTTGAAATAGCATAGTAAGTTTAGTAGAATTTGTCTTTTTGACGTTCCCATTTTTACTTATGCTCGTACGAAATACTTGTATATTTCTAGATATTTACAAAAATTAATTAATTTTAAAGACATTCGTAGTAAAGGCTAGATAAAGATTAATGAACCGTTTCTAATTTCGCGTTGTCCAAAGATTGTATTTTATGTCCGTTCCGTTTGTACTCGCGATTACATTTAAGAAGTTGACGAAGGATTAAATAGAAACTGTGTTAAATTATTAGCGAACTAATTTTGCCGAGTTAGTCTCTTTAACAAATGCAATTTGTATTTACCATTATATTTCGTTATAGAACTTTTTCAAACAGAGAGTATTAAGTTTCAAAGTAAATCTTTAAATCAGATTGATTTTAGCAAAGTAATATCGTTAGAACGTAAAAGATTTCCCTACAAACCTTCCCTGGTAAAGTTCCACGTTTACCAGGAATGATCTATTAAAAAGAAAAGGATGCTTTTTCGTTTCGTGTCACTGCAACGTAGAACGATCACGAAAGTAATTTAAGTTACTGAAACGCGAAAATGCTTACCATTTAACACGTGAAGCTGCACGCTCGCGCTGTCCAAACTACTCGGACTGCAGGTGTAATTGCCCGAGTCTTCCCGCCTCGCTTTATGGATCACGAGACTGCTGACCGTGTCGTGATCGATTCTCTTCGTCTGGATGTCGATTTTGTTTAATTGGTAATCCAGAACGCGATCACCCTCGTGGTACCAGAAAACGTAGAAAGGACCCTCAAGGGACTGCTTGATCACGCACCGTATGGCAACTGTGCTTCCGGTCTTCACGTACATGTCACGATCGCCTATGATTTCGATCTTTGGCACTGAAAAATCGGTAGCCAATATTTATCTTCTCCTTACGATTTAATGAATGACAGTGTAATGAAATAACAAAGAATTCGAAATAATTATTTTGTCATCCTTCAGATCTTTTGTATTCCTGCTATCAGATATAAAAATTGCTATAGGGAATAAATATTAATGATTCCCTTATATAATGCTATTTTAGATACGACATTCGGATTACTCACTATATTTGACAACATTCCCTCGTGCTAAATTATGGAATGTCTAAACAAAAAACGAAACTAATTCAAGAATGTTGTACTAAAACATGTTCTGTACCTTAGCAAATATTTAAATGAAATTATATGAAAATATTATACGTTATAATAAATATCTAATATGATATCGTACATAGAGAGAGCATAACAGTTTTGCTAAAACATTGTTATGAATGATCTTTTCTTTGATAATTTCAACATAATAATAAAGAATATGATTGTTTTCGCGATGGAAAACTGTATTTTTGCTGATTATCGTATTATTAACGATAACCAACTACATATCGTGAGACACGGAACATGTTAATCAAAGAAAAATGGTAAGTGTATTGTACTCACGATACTTTAATCTTTTATTTAAATCTTTTCTACTTAAACAATATATTAAAGAATATTTCTCTATGGGGTTAATACAAGTTGAGAAGTGGTAATTGCCGTGGGTCATCCGTGGCCCATGTGGCATCGAACGTGTTAAATGTAACGCAAGAAGGTGATCGAACGACAAAGAAAATTAATTACTAAATACACCGAGCGATTATTCGAGCGAACATTTTAGCGCCTCGCACGTACGAGTTACGTGAAAGAGAGAATGTCTGTATTTTACGCTCGTATAATTTTTTATCACGTCGATGGAACATGGTTCGCGAAGTGTTCCGTCGATCGATGACAGAGCTCTTCTCTGACAACATAAAAATAACACTGGCGTAGAATTGAACGATGATGGTCAATGGTTAATTTCTAAATGTTCCGGAAATATCGATATGTCATTGAAAAAAAAAAGGATATTATATTATTTACACTTTCGATCGTATCTTACTAATTATTCATTTTAATATTGAAAAATATTGTTATTGTTATCAAAGAATGTTCACGCGATCTCACCGACGATGTTGAGCTTGATGATGTGACTCTTCTTCGGATCGGTCGAGATTTGGCACTCGTACTCGCCTTCGTCACGTGCCTGCACGTACTTAACCTGCAGGGTCCAGGTGTCCGACGCGTCTACGAAAAGCGCCTGGAACCTTTCGTCCGGGATAAACATTGTTCTATCTACCGAGAGGATATGCGAGTCCCTTCTTCTGATCCACGACACCTTTCATATTTGGGGAACAAACAGATTAATTTTAATAATATCGTCAATATATTATATTCGTCTGTTATCGTCTCATTAATATTATGATACAATGGTTTGCTATAAATTCTGAAGCTCACAGTATTAATATTTCAATACAATTGTTATTAACTCTATTTCTGACTAACTTTAATTAATCCTAATTCAACTTTGTCCAGCTAGACTTTGCAATGTTAATGTTACATAAATAATATTAAGGATTTAATATTAAAGATTTGTTATGTATAAGTAATGTTAATATTAAAGATTTGATATACCATGTAGATATAGGAATGTGCTATAAATCCAAAATTTTCCGTCCGAAATACGTGACCGAACTTTAGAAGCGTGTCCTACTTATTTTAAAGCTAACAATAGGTTTGTATAAATATGAAGCATTCTTTAGAAGAAATACATTTTTCTTGGAAGATATTTACGGTACAGGGGAAGATAATATGATCTGAATTATTTCGTGTGACAACATACTGATTATTTTTCAACGCTATAACATATCAACACACAAGGTGATAAACTTGCGAAGTGTTCTTACGAAACTTTGACACAGACGAAGAGTGTTTAAAACTTGTTTAGAACTCGGACAGGAAGAGTTTTCCGAGTCATGTTTCTATGGTCTTTTTTCATCTTTAAAGTGACTAGAACATGGTTTGAAAGTTTGGTCACCTACTTCAGAATATTCTATATTCTTATATTTGAACCGAGATAGTGTATATTTCTATTTTTTTTTTTTTTTTTTAATCTAAACGTGTAAAGTATACACCAACGCTTCTATTGTGTTTTAACATGCCAAAAGAATATAAGAAATTCTATCTGTATATCTTATTTAACTTCGTCTTTACGAATTATTAATAATATCCATCTTTCTCTTTAACTTTTAGTTCTTTCTATATAAATTACAGCTAACATAAATATCCAAAAATTTAACTTTCCACAAGTTATTCGATATTCATTGATATCGAGTATACATTTGTTTGACTACTTTAACACGAATAAAGTTCTTACGGAGGTATAAAACCTTCGCAATTTATATGTTTCGAAACTTGACAATCCTTCATGTTACACAGTATTACACTTTAAAACTTTTTATTACACTTTTTACGATTTCTTTCGTTTAAAAGTAGACACTCTGTGAAACAAGAAAGTAACTGTAATCGAAAAACGAACTTACATAAAATACTCTAACTTCTTTTATTGTCTTTGCATATTAGATCCGCCGTACTTTGCATCATAAACATGTACTTATAGTAAGCTCGGAAATTAACAAACAACGTAAACACTTCGTCCCACTTTTATTTATCAAACTAACAATATTTTAGCGAAACGAAGCAATTAATATTCATTAGCGATTGAAGGAAAATTGAAAAGCAGGAAATAGCAGTCGTATATGATCCCCCTCATCAATCCGAGCAGAGGAAAAATCCGCTCCAATTCGATGCTTTTTGCTCAGCATGGACGCATTGCGAGAATTATTAATCCCTTCTCCAATACGTAGCGTGGCTCTATTGTTAGATTTTTGGTCCGGAGCGCGGCCGTTTCTTCCACGTCGTGGCGAACAAAAAGCGAAATAAAGCAACAGACACGTTTCCAGTGACGAAGTGAAATTCAACCGTGTCTGGCTGAAAATTCGCAAACTCCTCCCTGGACTGAATACAGGACAGAGAAACCAGGCTGCGGAAAAAGCGCGGAATACGCGAGCCGGCCGTGATGGAAAAAGAACCCCTGGCACGACTTTTCGATCTCGCTCGATCAATCTTCTTTCCCTTGTCTAGGGTTAATTTATCGTGCGTCGAACGGTTTCGCGGACGTTTCTTCCTTTCTTTTACCGTCGATTCCAGGCAGTTACACGAAAGAAAACCGTATTAGAAGTACATTCAATCTATCCGCGCGATAAGTATAGTCAGAAACAGGTCGATTCGCCGCACGTTACGCGATGTTTTCCCTCGATGTGACGTCGACTTACAATCGAGGAAAGGTTGTAATCTACAAAGTAGAGTAATTGCCTTTTTGTTCGTGTCTGGCGATCAAAAGATCGAGGATAGAGCTTACAATTCAAGCCACGCGCGAAAAATTTGCAAGCAGTATATACTCGGCTGCATCGATAGTAATCGGCGAAATGTAATCTCTTGGTCGGTTCCTGAAGCGCAATCGTTATCTGGGAAATTCCAAACCGAACGGAATTCGTTTATCTCGGCGAACGGCGAGCGTTGAAACCGAGGAGAACCGACCTTCCCATCTCTTTCCATTTCTTTCTACCTTTTTCTCTGGCTCAATTACGATTGTCGTGCCATTAATTTCCAGGAAGAAAGCAATAAATTAGTAAATCCCGCTTCTAGCTTTGCGTTACGTTCCATCGATCGCCTTCCGGCTTTTCTGGAATTTCTTTCGAAACTTTCACGGGACTTTTAACTTCGCCGATCCCTAGATACGAAAGGGATTTAATTGCATCGACATGAATCTCGAAATCCTTTCTTCGAATTTCGTCGACCATTCGGTTGCGCACCCAATTCCACGAACACGGACCGATTATCCTATTTTATTCTCTATTGCAATGCAATATATGAGGTGTCTTATAATTACAGATCGATTAAAGAACGAATGGATGAACGAATGTTTAGTATGCATAATTTGTTTAGTATACATATGCCCGTTTTTGTCCTATGCTTTAGTGTTGTGACGAAACTTCAAAAAGTTAGGTTTTAGGAATCTATAGATAAGTAACTGTTCACATTTCAATTGTTTTAGCAGAAGCTGATAAAATGTCATGTAAAAATAGATCTTCTTTTCTTTGATATATCTTCTTATTTTTGGTCAAAATAAATTACATTACATTTATACTTACGAAGACTAAAATCAGTCTACCTAAATTTCAATTTTAATATCATTAATAATTTTTAATTCTACCAAGCATACAAGTATACACTGCAGAAGTTAGCGAGTTAACTGTGAAAATGAAACAACATAATCTTCGAATAAGTATATAACACAATACAAAATGTTTTATCTAAACGACCAACGTGCAAGAATTGGATTTTTAAATTAGTTAAAATGTAAGGCAAGATCGAACATGTGATATTGAACAAAAATATTCCGCCTTCCGCCTGATTGATTTATAGCTCAGGTACGTCTCGTATATTTCCACTCACATTCCACCGAACGAAAGACGTGGAAACAAATGCAAAGTCACCGGCACGACCGTGTTCCGCAAATCGTCCGTAGAGAGTAATCGCTTTCAATCGTGTTTCTTGGTAGCGTGGTACAATGGTCGCCGACAGAAAGTCAGTGGTAAAGGTACGTTTAATTTTACGCGCGATAAATATCAAAAGAATAAAAAGGTAAGGGGGTGTAAAGGGGTCGCGACTCTATGGGTTCGCGGCCCTTAAGTACGCAATCGGACGATTATACAAGGGTCGCGTGTCGCCAGACACTTAGTCCTGCCTGTTTCGACATACAAGTTTCGTTATTGCAAACACCAGTGAAGGTAAAATCTCACTAACGAGTGATACAGGCCGCGCATAAAAACATTTACCGCTCTGTCTTCTCGTCAGTCTCCCAAAAGAACCAGCCTCCTGTCACCGTTATCTGGGTTACTTCCATGTGGGGGCCATTTCTCTCTCTTCTTTTCTTCTTTATTCCCTTTCAATCTCTATCTTCCTCTCTTTCTCTTCCTCACCTCTCTCTCTCATTCGTGAATCGTAAAATTCACGCGGCTCGTATAATCCGCCCTAACGGCCGTGAACGCAGACAGATTAGACTTTTATAGTTTCGCATAAATTCCCACGCAGATAGAGTCAGGATGTGTATCGGGATCGGCGGTTTATCGCGACCATTTCGATTATTGTAATAGCGCGAACCGGACGGTTTAGCGACGCGGAATATCGACGGAAACGGAGGACCGATAGTACAACTTTTTGATGGCGAATCAGCGGCTTCATGGAAACCAACGGCACGATACTATCGGTACACCACCGTCACCTCACAGAAAACTGGGTATTCGCGTGCAAATAAATTCGCTTTATCTGCGAGCAGGCGGCGTCGGTATCCGGTCGTGCTTTTTGCAAGGAACTGGGATGAGATAACGGTTTTCCCAAAGTTTCTCGCCGGAGTTGAATCGAAATTAAGGAATCTGTAATTTAGGGATTCGTAATTTCGACCGTGCACCATCCGCAATCGTTCACCTGTTCTGTCTGCCGCAACTACTTCTTTTCGTACTTGTTTTGAACGTTTGCAAACGTTCGTAGAACTTTCAGTAAATTCTGTCTAATCTTAAGATTCGTATATAACGAGGGTTACGCGAATGTTCTAAGTTTTAATTGGTAGCGTTTTGTTGCATGGAAGGACACAAAGGGGAAAATGAGAATAATTAGGGGCAAAGGACTTACCGATTTATTACCAAGCTGACGCACTTTGCACGGCAAGTAAGCATGACTTCCCAGTTGAGCCGTAATGTTCGTGGGGGTGTTTGAATCGAAGTACGGCCCCGTGTAAATCCCGTCGAACCTCTTCACTAACGAATGGGATCTTGTGCTCACCCCTGCAAGATTTCATCGATTTTCAGACGAAGACGTATGTACACAGGCTAAATGTATATTCTTCATAGGTTTAATCAAAAACTTAAATATAAAGTAGTAAAGAAGTTCCATTTTAATAAATCAGGTATTTTAGATATGTTAAAATTGTATCCATGTTCTATTAGACGGAATGTTTAATTTTCCACGAATGCAGAATCAAACATAACATTTTTCATCTGTAGGATTTGAAAAATTAAACAGCCGAAAAACGTATTTCTGTGACTGTATCTTAATATAAGTTTGGGGATTTATATTCTGCTCTCCATTTATTTGACGTAAAGTATGTAGAAAAGCCATCTCTTTGGTCGCTAGTTTAAAATGGCCATTTCAAACTTAAAAATATCTTCCGTGTCATACTCTTCATATTTTTACCAAAAATTGCTAAATTCACAGAATGCCACTGCAACACTCAACATCTTCTTTTTCCACATAATCTTTTTACATTTGCACGAATCTCCGTCAAAGTTCGCTTCTAATCCGAACGTTTGTTACGTTTAAGAAGAATACATTAACACGGCGGCTAGACCGCGAGAGCTGGTTATTCTTGACGAATTTACATTGTACGGGTAGCGTTTCCATGATGGAATAATAAAAGGATCGCGGTACTATACTGTATTTCGCATTCGTGACGTCCATGTACGATGCCATCCTGTCTCGTTTTCTCTCTGTGGCCGCATCTATGCTCCTTTTCCCTTTACCTTCCGGAATAAATCCTATCAGAGAGCTTCTACCAGGCCATCGTGCATCGAGGAAATGGATACTAATCCAGGGGATTCCGATCCTGGGTATCCAAAGTCGGATCAGCATTCGCCCCGGGAAAGCAACCGTGGGCTTCGTTCCAACGACCTTGAGGACCCACTTCCGGACTAGCGTTCGAGGGATAAAAGGAAACCCGTACTCGTTCATGCATTGCACTGCGATATGGTATCGTATGTATTCTGCGTTTGGCTATATTTATTTTTTCGAACGTATCTTCCGGAAATGTATTCGGAAAATCAACGCATATTCGGAAATTACTAGGTTCGAGATACGGGTGCTTCGTCGAGAACGTTCGCGGAAAGCTCAGAACGATATCACGGCGCGTAGAAAATCCGTGCGTCCCGTGTGTCTGCGGGGATTGAAAGGAGCCTTTCGATTTATCGTCGACTGAAAGTCTCGAAAGTCCACACGAGAACATGCGAGAAACGTCGAAGTGGAAGAACTCGATAAAACAGCTATTCGATGGAACTTTCTTGCACTCGCTTCGCAAGATACCGTTGGCAACTCGTCGCACGCTTAACAGAGGTTTATTCGTTTTTAACGCCGATGCCAAAACGACTCTGCAGGATGTTATGCAGGAATAGAGGAAATATTCGATGAATGTCGACACATCGTGATAAAGAGTTTATGGTAATAAGGAATTGCCTGAGACCGAGGTATCCATTCTTGCTGTAACTCACGAATTCATAGTTATTTATATGGCATCCGTAACGAGAAAAACAATTGGCCGACGCAGGGACTCGGATACGGTTCCTTCATTTATTGGACGACCGCTCTATTGATTGAGTTATTCAGGTCATCAACAACTTTTTCTTCCCGGTCTGCTGCTCGAAAATAGCTGCTATCGACGTATTACTTTTCACGTTTCCTTGCTGTATTTTTGATGCCCCGGTGACAAATCGTGGAACCTACATTTCGCTGCTCTAACTGGTATTATTGTTCTTTCCTTTGGTGTCATATTTCTTTTTATTTGCTTTTTATTTTTCCTATTTATTCTATTTCAGTAGAAGAGTAAAGACGTTGTAAGTTTATCGATTAATTAATAACGTAATATGACGATTTACTTGTTTAGTGGCGTAGTGGCTATTCCCCTAGATGCAGTTTTGCTTCCAGCAAGTAGTGCCAGTCATTGCCGCATTACAAACAAAAAGTTCCGGGTCGGCCGCAAATGACGTCATTGCAGGGAACGTGTTAAGGGAGTATAAAGAGAACGCATTAACCGTATTGCTGTATTATTCAACATATTTTAAGCGGCCGAATGAAAGAATGGTAAAAGAAACTGATATCGTGTTCGTACTTTCTCTTTACGTTGGCGCTGCTCCGAACGAAGTAGAATGAGAATGTATTATGACAGCCGACGGAGTAGATAAGGAAGTTGACGATATATTTCAGTTACACTAATTTCTGCATATTACGCCTAAGGACTGAATAACATTCCTTCGTCATTTTGGATATCTTGTAATGACAGAACATTTTCGTTGTTGAAAATATAAAGAAAGCATTTCTATATTTAACCGCGAACGAAGTAAAATGTGAATGTATCATGACACGCTACATAAGTATCTGTTATATATCTACTGATTTCTACAAATCATATAGAATACCTGAATAATGTTACTTCGATATTCTAGAAATTGTATAATAATAAAGCCCATTTTCTGTTAAAAATGGGAAAATTGATTGGCATTAAAATTAGTTTTATAAAATTTATCGCTGATATATGACATTAATAAATAATATAAATAAATAAATAAATTCCAAGGTAAATTTGAAAGACTAATGTCACTAGATATTCCAGATATTTGTGCGAATTTGTATTTTTGTAAAAATACAATTAATGAAATAGAATTTACATAGAAACTTGTTTTAGACATTGAACTATCCATTTAGTATCTAAGCTAATCATCCACTTTCCTCTATTTTTGAATTTATGACTATAACATGCGTGGCTTTCGAATGACTCATATATCATACAAATACTAATTTTACATTATCCTACAGATCGATGTTACCTATATGATAGAATTATATAGAAAAGGATTTAGTGAGATCAGAGACAAAACAGGATCAACGAGACACGGTGAATTATAGGAACTCCTGCGACGTTCGATCGATCGAAAACGCGGCATCGCGCAGAGCAGTGTCTGCAAAAATCGAACGTCCGCATTGGCAAATAACATCCGGCCAGATAAATCCACACCCTTTCAATAATGCCGGTATTCATAACATTTAGAGTGCACGGATTATTGCATTATTGGCATCGCTTGATCGGGGTAAACGTTCGAGCGGTCGGGTCGAGTGTGTCAAACCGGGCTCACGTCGACGCGCGCGCCTGAGCTTTCGCCAGTTGCATATATCGAAGGATCGTGATATCCGCAATTGGCCGGTGCAATTCTGGTCTGATATTATACGACTACGTTTCAACGAATGCTTAGCTGCTCGCTACTTACGTATCGTTACGGAAGCGTTTCGTCGTCTAGAGCGCATCCGGTTTTTAACAGCGAGGCGAAATGCACCGATGTGACGCATTACGTCGTCGACGAAATAGCTCCTATTTTCGAACGTGATTTTAAACACACGGAAGTTATCGTTTCTACCACAATGGCTCGTACACAACCGCAACGAGAATACAGGGCATTAAACGACGTTCATCTTGCTCATCGTTGTTTGAAAACGATTCGAACTAACTTGAAGCGAGCCAAGCCGCCTGGACACTCGGAGGATGAAGTTCCATTGACCACTCGAAAGAATGAGAAGCTTAAAGGAACGTCGCTAGAATCCCGAGGACAAAAATACCATCGCTGACATCGTGAACGATGGCTTTTCTAATCAATAGAAAACCAGTAAGAGAGAACTTGGTAACAGACAAGCGTCCAAGTCATGCGAACTCGATGATGGATCCATGAACGAGTCTATCAGATCATATCCCGCTAATTCACGGTTTCGAACCGATATACTTTTAACTGCATCTCGGGCAATCGCTGCACGCTCGATGAATCGATTTGCCAACGCGTTTCCGTTCAGACGGCGCGAATTGGATTGGCAATCAGTGCGCACCGACCCGGTATCGCGAACGCTGGAGACGCGCACGACCAATCGAGGCTCATCCTTCTAGGACACTCGGTCCTCCGGACTAAAGAATCCGTCAGGAATGCAAAATATTGGGCGCAAGGTTTGCGGTTCGAACTGGAATCCCGCAAAGATGAGACTCGTCGTAAAATGAATATAAGTAAATATGAACGTAGCGTTACCGCGTGTCTCTGTTCTTTTTCTCAGAGTCGTTCTAAGCTGCGAGTTGAGTTATTTCGACGTGCTCGGTGATTATCGTTCTTGACATTCCTGGAAATCATGTTTCACGCCAAGATTACAGAGAAAGAACAAAGGCGGGATGGGAGGTAGAGAGAAAAGCAGAAGAGAAAGAGGAACAAAGCGGTTGATTGTGTGGTTGGTGCAACGCGTCGCTTATGACCGTTCGTAAATTTCAGAGGGAATGAATCATTCACGAAGGCAAACAGAAGGGGGTTGAAGTTGTTAGCGATAGAGCTGTGCACTACACTGAATCGTAACACGAATTGCACGTCTGCAGGTGTAATTATATTTCTATCTCTGCTGCATTTATAAGGCATATGTAACTAAGAATACGTGAGTATTTCTTTGAAAGAAGATGAATATAATTATGAAAGAGATTTTTGATGGAAGCGTACCGAAAAGAAAGGTTAAGTACAAAATGAAATTAATAAGCGTTTGTTCTTTAAACAAAAGAGATATGGTTACCACGGAAATGTACTTACATAAATTGTGATGAAACTACATTCCTATTTTTGTTACGTTTTAAAAGAAGGAGTGCAGCTCAAAAGAGAAAGATTTCTGAAGTAAATATTTACAACATAGAGACTGATAAAAATTATTTGCTTTAAAATGAAACGAATATAATGTTATGAGAGAAACTTTGAAGTTACAATAACGTAGCAATCTATAATCAAGAGTACTAAGCGTGTATTTGCGGAACTATGTAACCATCCTCTTACACATTACGAAAAAGAGTATGTGATTACAAGAGAGATTCTTGAAAGGTATATTCAGGAAGGAAAGATGAATTGCAAACTGAAGATTAATAACTATTTGTTTTTCATACAAAGAGAAATAATCGCGCAGAGAGAATCGAATCTGTAATAACACAGGAATCCACAATCAAAACTGTTAAATGTTTTTGATCCATAAATTATGTTGTTTTAGAAAATAAATGGCTCAACGATACTGCTACATTTCAAATAACCTGGTAGATCTGAGAATTCATCGGTACTACGCCAACATAGAGAGGTTTGCATATTCCATAAATTTCCTTGAGTAATGTCGAATCTAGATTGTTTTGACATGAACGATGGTTATCCGTGAGAAATTTAAACGCGCGTGTCAAAACGAAACTCTCGGCAAAGTTATACATACGTGTATCTTGTTTCGTCGTAATTACGATTGAGTGAAATTACGAATTAAATCGATATGTAATTAAAACATGTTTATGGTTTATCTACGTGTCAACGTACTGATTAATGTTAATGCGCTTATCGTGCGTTTGAGCGCAAAGAGAATGATGCACCGATAGATTATTATTAACTGTGAACCATTATAAATGCGGATAAGTTTCGGTTGGATGTTGCGCAATCAACTGAAATGGTCCGTAAAAATAATAAAAGATAAAAAAGGAAGGGGGAAAAAAGAAAAATACCTGAACCTACGTCGAAAGATGGGTGAAAGTGGAAATAAATTTCTTGGAAACAGAAAGAGGATTTCTGACAGATATTTCCCAGGAGACGATAGAGCACGGTCGATGCGGAAAATCGAGCATCGACGGGGTTGCGTTTTCGCCGCTTTATTAGAACTACACGTACAAGTGTTCGATGTAATTTTACGACGTCATCGGACACTAATCTCAGACATAAATCTGGATTCTCGGTTCCCTCGAAGATCGTTCTTCCTAGCCCTCCCAGTGAGGCTAACTCGATTTTCTGTCTTACTAGTTCATCAAACATTTACGTTCCACTACTTCCATCGTACATTTTCCACGCTGCACGCCGAGTTAATGGTTATCGTTCGATTGTCGCTTAAAACCGCCGATATTAAGCGAATAATTATTTACGTTCCCGGTAATATCGTCGGATTTGGTTCAATTCAGTTAACGGTATTCTATTATTGAGAGTTTCCATAAAAAAAAATTTCTCAAAAAAGTTCAGTGTTCAAAGCTCAAACAAAATTCAAAGTTACGATCTTTAATTATATAAGACGAGAAATAACAAGGAATGCTCGACGTTTTCATCTCTTTTCATTTTCGATCGAACATATTTGCTTGCAATATCTCGAAGAACATTTTCCTCACTTTCAAGTGACTACTACGAACGATCAATCACCGATACGCGGTACAAAACGCGTTAATAATTGCATTTAATTTCACGTTGTTTGATAAAAATCTGTTTGAACAAGAGCAATGTAACGTATTAACGCAACACAGAGTTCATGAATAATGGAACTGAAACATCGTGTAAGATCTAACCCCGATACAGTTTAGACGAGCAGACATCCGAGAAAGCGATTTCCTGTGGCGATGGTTGAAACACCGAAATTCTCATTCGGAGGTAACAACGTTGGTCGGTTAATCATCCTGGGGTATAATCAGTGGCTGTGCTACGATTATGTTACGAGTGGAAAGTGCATAATGTATCCCGTCGATACGTACAATAGAAATTGTTTTCGTGTTGCGGATTCGAGTACGGTTGGGCGTGTAGACGAATCCAATTAAGAGTATGAGATGGGGATAGAAAACGACGTGGGCTAGAATACGGTAAATTGTTTAACAAAATTACCGACTGTACGTCAGTTGCGTTAATGGCATCGATTTGTGCTCCGTTCGCAAGTTCTACGAGTGTCGTTTAGTTCGCGGTTTGGCAACCTTTCGTGTGTGTTTCAACGGTTCCCGCTTTCTCTCTTACTCCGTCGCGGTTCGTTCGATAACAGCCGCGTCGAAAGCGACGAATGGAACGTATTTATAAAGCGACCGACGCGGATAATGAACGACCCAATCGACAACAACTTGATGCCCACTTTGCATACTGAAATGTTTCCACGTTACATGCATCTACGTCGATCGATAAGAAAAAAGCACCGTCTGATACGGCCGTGCTTGATAAATCCTTTTTATCGGGCCCCTTCTCTTTTTTCTCCTGCAAGATACAAGAGTCCTGAGAAGAGTTCTCCAATACAAAGGAGAAATTATTGCAAGACCGACAAGGGTGCTGGTAGTCTCTGTATCAAGGGGAAACGGTATCCTGGAAGATCATTAAGATAAAACATGTCGAGGGTAGCGATCCGTGAATTAATGGACTATCCATTGAATCAGCAAAAAAAAAAAAAAAAAAAAAGAACTAACGCGAGGAGGGAAGAAGTAATTAACACGCTTATGGCGCGACTAACAGGGATTTTCATAAGAGTTACATAAGCCTCGAGATCGACGCTTCGCTGCTACGAAGATGTGGGTAATTGCACGGTTATCGCGGCGTGACCTGTTTAAGAGACGGACCATCGACTATATTCTTTTGATACCGGCGTAACACCATAAACGGGAAGCAGTAAACGCGAATAGCGTTTTAACTGATATAATTAAGTTTGAAGTTATTATTTTGTCGTCAGGAAGACTATCAGGTGCAAACTGAGCAACATAGATACGAGCGGTATCACACGATCGACTGCTACGATCTTCGTTCGCATTACTCGTCTGTGATGTTAGAGTCGGTACGATCGACAAACCACGAAAATCTTCAGTGAAAAGTGTATATAAAAAGGAGCTAACCGTATCATCGCGATGCAGCCGCGCGAGAGATGAAATCGATAGACACGTCCCTGAACGACGTCAGAGCGAAGATGAGGGAACACGCTACCCTTCTGTCATCACTTCGCCCCCTAGTTCACGATGACGGAATCATCGAGTCGACACGGTGACCCGACAAGGATGGCGAAGAATAAAAAAAATCTAGCGATCCGAGGGACAAAGGGAAGAATAGGGAAAATACAATACTGTCGACGCGACAAACAAGGGTGGCGCTAGATACAGCCCTGGACCGGGTCCGGAAGCAGCCCCCTCCCTCCTCCTGCCTATGAGTCCTCCTTTTTCCCTCCACTCGCGTATCTCGATCCTTCGCGTCCATCGATCGCGAATACACACGATCAGCTGCCGAATTCTTCACGTTCGAGTCGGGCCTACGCGACACAGGTTTGTATGCACGCGTGCTAATTCACATACGCACAGTTACACCCCAAAATCTGATCGATCCATCCGCAGTACAAGTCTTCAGTACAGCCCCGCCTGGCCCCTTTCCTCCCCCCTCGTCGTTCTCACGTCACGCGGCCCCCCTTATCACCCTGAAAAGACGCGCGTGTTGCTAGTCCATCAGTGATCCGAACCTAGGATACGCGAGATTCACGATTACCAGTCATCCTATGACGCGACTACCAAACGTCAACGCGTGTACACTTTCCCGCGGGAATCTCGAAAGATCGATGCACGATCCGCGAGAGCTCGAACCCTCTTTCGAGAGCGAACGAACATATGTCACGCGGGTGAAATTGATCTTACCGGTGATGCCTAGGAGAATCCAGCACACGAGGCACAGGACGTAGTAATTCACGTAAGAGGATCTCCTCATGATGACGAAGACAGTGACGACGACGACGACGACGACGAGAACGACGACGCAGTTGCCTTCGACGGGTCCACTGACATCTCAAAACAACCAGCACACCAAAGATCGGTGTACCCTCTCACTCCTAACCCTCCGTCATCACTCTGTTCATCCTCCTTGACTCGATGCTACCAGACCTCGTGCATAGTACGATTTTTTATCACCCTCGACGTTTTTTTTTTTCTCTTTCGTTTGTCACGCACAATGCCTCTTATACGGATACACCACCGTGGTATCGGTGTCGCACTAATCACATATTATCTCCCAATTAGTCGTCGATTAGGCACGCCAATCCTGAACGATGTACCTCTTTATACACCGTATCGTGTTTGCTCGAGGCGATGTGGTACGTTTTCCTCAACGTGTGTGTTCAAAGGTTGTAGCACGTTTCCTCTCGACGGCGGACAACCGAAACGCGACGTCGTATACGCGAGGCTGTCACTACGGGGGCTTATACGTCGTCGCGTGATATGGCCCCTTTTCCGACCGATCCTTCAAACACGGCTAACTACGACCGAGTTTTGCGTACGGGTCGTCTGCGGTTCGTCGTCCCGGGCGAAGCTCTGAAACCGCCGGGCCTCCAGTGGCACTGCCCGCGCCCGCCCGGGGATTCCGCGCAGGCGTGCTCTTTCTCCTCTACTCTGCCGATCAGTCAGCCTCCTCCTTCCTCCAGGCCTCCTACTCTCGTCCCATCCTCGTCTCTTCTTACTCCATTCTCCTTCTCGATCTTCTTCTCTGATTACTACTACTACTGCTACTACTACCACTACCGTCGTTGCCGTCGTCGTCGTTGTCGTCGTCGTCGTCGTCGTCGTCGTCGTCGTCCTCGTCGTCGTCGTCATCGTCGTCGTCGACGTCGACGTCGTCCTCCTCCTCGCTGTTCTCGTTGTGTCGTCGTCACTACTGCTACCGACAGTGCTACTACTGCTCACCGTACTACTACCACTGATCAACGTAGCTCCTGCTACTGCTGCTTTTGCTGCTTCTGCTGCTTCTGTCGCTGTCCAGTTGCTTCGTCATCTTCCACGCTTCTTCCTCTCTTCAACCTCTACGACGTTTTTCGTGCATCCTTTGAACAAATTTTACGCTTCTTACAATGTTAACGTTCGTATTCTCGTCTCGGATGGACCGATCAGCTTGAAAATAACAGGCTCCGAAAAGTTTTTGTTGGCTTTCTTTTACGAAGTCTGGGGGAGATTTGTAAATTTGCGGTTCGTCGATTGACCAGGAGCGGTTTCGTTAGTCAGCGGCTTCGAGTTTAAACAAATTCTGACCGATTGGAAGCGACTCGGCCTGCTCTGTCCTCTACGACAGTCTTTTAATCAGCTTTCGCTTTGGCTTGCCTGGTCTCTTTCGGTGTTTACGATTCTTAATTTAGCCAGCTGATTACTGTTCCCTGACGCTTTTAATACCACCTCCGTTTCCATGTAGCTTCCTCTCGTTCCTTTTTAACGTGGCATCAGCCTTCCGCGGAAGTTCATAGTTTCTTAGCGTCGTTTTATCCTCAATGAGTTCTCCACGCTTTGTATCATCTTTAGTAGGGAGAAACTGGGAAAAACGGTCCGCGGGATTGCGGCCGGCCAGCCTGCCTCTTATTCGATGGAATTTTATCTCATCGAAAATATCGCGCGGCTTGCCGCGTCTATTTCTTTTTTTGTCGCCGGTGAAGATTAACTGGTAGACGGCGTCCATGAAAAGCGCAATGAATCCTCCTTAGAATTCTTTCGACCTATTTTTCGCCCACGGTCGAGCTGTCGTTTCTTCTTTTCTTCCGTTTCTTTTCGACTCCCTGTGATTACCATTAGTTTCGCCGTTGTTATCTCTCTCTGTCGTTTTCGAGTCGCTTAGGATTATTGCATTTTTCTCCGGTAGCTCGGCTCGCGTTGTTCCGAGTTCTCGCTCCTCCGCCCATACCGATCTCCAGCTTCTTGCCACGTTAATCTTATTCAATTGGGAAAACCGGATCGGCCCACGGTATTAGAGATACCTCGCCGGTGAAATTAATTGATCTTCATCGGCTAGAATTCGAGGGTACATACGTTTAAGGTCGATCGTGATTAATGGCCGGTCTTTCGGCCCAACGAGAGGATTTCGAATTAATTTCGTTCTAATAAAAGTCAGACTCTGTTCTCTATTCTTTCTATCTTCAATTACGCCCAGTCTCTTATTCGATTCTTCTTTTCTTTCCTCCTATTCGCCGCTCTCTTCTCCCCGATATTTCTTCTTTTCTTTTTCTTTCGATTCTTTCTCCGCTACTGCTCTCACGTCGACTCTCTTCATTGTGCATTATCCGTGCAAGTTGGATTGCACCGACTGTTTTTTCTCAAAAACAAACGCGGAGAGACCTCGCCAGCGTAGACTGATCATTCCGCCGCTCGGTCGGGTGGTTTATTTAGTCCCCGGCTTAATTATGACAAACATTACTTCGAGTTCAGCATTTTGAGCGTTTCTCCGTTGCCGGTTTTTCTCTTGTAAGCCCCGACTTTCTTTTTTGTCGCGGACAAATTGTGTGTCCTTTACGACGTTAACCTTATTCCCGGTAGACCGAAATGCTACATATTTTCTCGTAAAAGAAGTACTTTCGTTTCTTCCTCTTCCTCTTCCTTTTTTTTCTCCTGCCCCTAGCACCAGCACCTCCATCTTCCTGCCCTTTGCTCGACGAAACATATTTTAAAAATGTCTTTCCTAAAGAAACGCTGTCGCGTATTCCCGCGAGAATGAAATATGCAACGGTGTATTACATTCCACCGCGTTGCATCGTG
The DNA here is from genome assembly GCF_024516045.1 of Bombus affinis. Lineage (NCBI taxonomy): Eukaryota > Metazoa > Arthropoda > Insecta > Hymenoptera > Apidae > Bombus > Bombus affinis. The sequence continues at coordinate 4,131,349 of NC_066347.1, read as the reverse complement.
AAACGCAGAAGTGCTTTAATTGTTCGTCATCAACTTCATTTTAGATGCCTTCATCGCGACAGCTTAAACGAATACAATGAAAATTTAATCACCCAACTTTTACTTCGTACACTCGCTTCTGCCTGTTTCTTCCGGAAATTTTCTCCCCCTTGGAAATTATTCTTTGCCACCGAGTTAATTCTATATACCCAGGTTTGTTTAACTCCTCCGAATCTCCGGCTCTTCGACAAACTTCGTTTACTCGGAGATAAACATCTACCGCGGGCTAGCGTGACAAACGTTACAGGTGCTCACGGTTGATGTTAATCCGGCTGACAGGAACGTGGGTCCCATTAGGGCCTGCGAAAAAAGCGCCGACCAACCCCGTTCCTTTCTCACTTTCATTGTCGTTGCCCGAACACCCTTTCGTTCTTTTATCTTTTTCCTTGGTTCTTTTTTTCCTTCGTTTTTCCCTACTCTCATCCTGTTCGTCTTGCGCTTTTCCACAATCTTTTGTAGCCCGCTGAAATTTTTACGCTTCTTTCATCCACCACGCCCGTGTGCTATAATTATTCGGCGAGAAAAGACACTCGGCCTTTTATACGGTTTATTCTTATCGTCCGCATACTTGATTAACTCCACGTTTTTTGTGCCTATGCAATGATTCACGTTCAAACGAATACAGGATCCCGGTGTACGCTGCCGACTATGTAAAACTTTCCCGTTTGATATAATATTTTGTGCAGCGATACGACGCGTTCTTTCCAGCATGTACGAACTACGCAAAAGAAAAAAGGCGAGAAAAAGGACGCTGGTTGTTGACTAAATGAGAAGAAATATTACGCGCGAACAACGCGATAGAGTTAGTGATCGTTTGCTTTAAATTATCGGTTATTTGCGTAACTGTTCGTTTGAGCGTGCGTCTCGGAGCGCGCTCCGCGTAATTTTTCACCACGTCGGATGATTACACGATAATATGCGAATTCGCTTGGATCACGGTGAAACACGCGAGAATCGAACGAGCGACCGAACATAAGGGGACCTTGTCTGACATGAGGACGACGACTGTTTTCGGCAAAAATGAATTGGAACCCAACGTTTACTCTCGTACCGTTTTTCGGTGACAGGTCAACTTGACTTCTTCGACCTTTTTGGCTGCCACGCGACGAAATGTAACCGTGAAGACATTAACTTTCCAGATACGGCAGAGACCGTTCGATCAGAATTCGTAATTTCGAATAATCGACGACAGAAGGGGCGGCCTGTTCTGCTCGCCGGGGAAATTTAGAGCGGGTGTCCCGAATATGTAAGCTCTTTCGTCCCGTTTCCTTCGACGCGGCCCGTCGAGATTAACCTTCATCGTCGGAAGTAAGTTTTCGAATCTCGGTTAAGTTTCCGACGTCAAGGAATTTGCATGGTGCGGTAGACTGGCATTTAGTAAATTACGGAACTTTTCTCCGTAGACGATCTATCGTTATCTTTGTCTCGCACCACCTTTTCCCTTGTTCTTTCCTCTTTATCGATCTATTTCCCTTTCTGTCTTGCCCCCCGTCGCCATCCTCCCATCCACAGAGACTTATCCGACGTCGTTCTTTTAATTTTCCAGCCGTTTCTTTCACTTTCTTCTAGCCGAGCACTCTTTTTTATCCATTTCTCTTGTGTTTTTCATTCTACCCTCGTCCATTCCCTTAGTAGAGTGCGTTAAAAAGGAAACGTTGAGACATTCACGGGTAGAACCGTAATGCGGGCTAGGAGAAGGAAAAAACGTTTGATCAACGTGTGTCTAAAACGATGTTCTTCTAGTCGTGGTGATGTATGCCGTTTTTCTTCCACTTGCCATACTTTCAAGGATCTTCGTAAATATACACATGTACGCTACACAAAAAAGCTGCTGACACTTTCTCAACCCCGCGCAACTTCTTTTACATCGACGTTGTTACGCTCGTGTTTCTCCATTCACCAACTTCTTTTATAAATTCATTCGATCTGCCTTGTACCGCGAATCCAACAGAATCATTCGTGTCGAAAATAAAACTCAAACAGCAACTACGTAACATCCTGCGCTGGAGGAGTTTCAATTCAATTTTTAAACCCGCGAAGCAGTACGTATCTTCGAAGTTAGACCTCTCAACGTGCCGCGCGTTTCTTATCTCCTTCCTCTTCGTTCTTTCATCCTCGTTGTCTTCTCCTCTTAGCACCACTTTCTATCCCTCCGCGTCTATCAATCCGCCACTTCCATTTCTCATTTTTATTCCATGCTTTTTTCAGCCATCGCACGCGCTCGCTCATTCTACCAATCTTTGTGGCTCGAACAATTTACCTTACGCTCAGCCAGGGATTTATTCCCCGAAGCGCGACATCGCTAACTTTATGAAAACATCGCGCACGTCGTTTACGGATTCCTCTTTCGAGAGGCTCTCTCTTCAAGACGATGCGATGTGTAGAAAAAAACTGGCTCACCAGAGCTCGAATCGACTCGCCTCTTCACCTCCAGACGCCCCACGGTTGCATGGCCAGTCCGCTGGAAAATCTGCCGCTTTTCAGCGACATCCTCGGTCGAGGGAACACGACTCTTCGGATTCCGTCTCGCGACGAGATTCGTGCGACGCATCGATAAAGATAAAGTTTGCCAGACGATAAAGTTCCATCCGCGGCAAAAACACCCCTCTCGCCCCGTGGCTGGCTATTCATTTTCCTGGAGGGTTGTCGCGCGCTTTTTAACGCGCTGGGGTTGCGAGCTGCACTCCCCCGTTCGCCGCTGGTGCGCCGTTGAAAAATATTAATATCGTCGCACTCCGCGCCGTGGAATACACCGGGGTTATCGACGCGGTTGATTCTTCTGTTCTCTGGCGTTTGAATGAGAAAAGGGGTTGCGAGCTCGCCGTGGAAATTAGTGGAGTGTCTGTCGAGTATATTTCGACGTGTATGGTTTAGGGAAATGCTGCTTTGGTTATTGTCAGCGCCGAGGATAATTCAAATTGTTGATAATTTTGAAGGGAAAAGTAATGTGTCATTTTTCTTGGGAAAAATCTAATTTTTGGAGAGTTTAATAATATGATAAAAAAATGATAAAGAAGCGAGAATGAACGATTTAAAAAGTAAACGGGTCTGTAAGTTCGTGATAAACATGTAAGCTCGAGTGTACTATTTATCATGATCAGTTAGTATAGTATATTTCATGGCGTATATTATGGTTAAATCGTTATGAAATTTTTAATTATTTCGCAAATATGAAAAGAACGAAGCTTTTTTCAAAGTAAAGTTATAAGTACCAATTAAAGCTAATATTAGAAAACTAAAGCTGAAATTTCTCATGTTATTAATAACTCGATCCATCATTTTGTCTTACAGGCCGCTTTTTAAAAAAACTTCCCGATTATCTCTTTATCTTCAAGATTTTCTTTTCTACGAAATAAATATTAATAATCACGTTATGCAGAATGACATTTAAATTTAATGAAATTTATAGCTTGGTTGATATTTAATGACTTGTCCAAGTCTTCCTTCGTTCATATTGTTAAAAGTCTAATAAGATTATAAATGGAGTGAAATTACAACAGATATCGAGTCGGCGCATGTGAAATATCGTATCTTCCAATAAATTCAAAAATTTATTACATATGCGTGAAGTTTGAATTATCAAGCGTTTATCATGGAAGAAGAAATTTTCTGTAAATCACGTACATATATTCAAAGATAAGAAGATTTATAACAAAGATATTAAAATGTCGTTATTGATCGTCATGAATAATCAGAATATTCGTGTGATTTATACGAGGCCAAAAAAGCTGCAAGAGACGAAATTTTGTTGCATCTAAGTTTTAAGAATTTTTGAATTTTACAACTTACTGATCTAGTGAATCTAAGATAATGAAACTATGTAGCTAGTTTGTAATCACTTTCATGTTTGACGTTGTCGAGAAGCTACTCACTCGTGATTAGGCGTTTATTTGTAGGAATAATATTTCGCGTGCATTAATCTAGTAATATTGCGCAAATGGAATTGGTAGAATTGGTTATTTTACGGAACTAATTGTTAATCTCGGCTACACGTCTATATTCCAAATTCATGCGATACCATCACGATGAAATACCACGTGAAAATAATCGAAATTTGAATTACATTGTGTGTTATCATTATGATATGATGTAACTTGCATATTCATACAGAAGTTTGTTAACCAAAATCTCGATTTGTACCCTTATCTTCTAACATAGACTACTATAGATTCACCACGAATTCGAACGTTAGTTTGAATTCTAACTTTAGTTTCAAAATTGAATAATCAGATAGCATATTACTAAAATATCTAAAGTATGATATTCTACTATGTTAAATTTTATATGATATTGTGCCAATCAACGGTTAATGGGAATATTACGTAAACATTGAAAGATTACAAAGCAGCTAATTAATTGTCAAGAGCATTCAAAGAGGGTTTAATATAACAGCTAACTAAAATTCTACAAACAGGTTAGCCAATTACGCGAACAACTATAAACGACCAAAAACTCATCTACTTAAAGAAAATTCGCAAATTGAATAGCAACTTGGTTCTCCAGGGCACTTATAATAAGCGCACGGCGAAATATGATATAACAGGTGCAACCGTAACGAACTCGTGGTTTGTTACCCTTCTCCGTCGAGATTTATCATCAGGTGACGCAACAAACTGCTACTTTGATACGTTTACGCTTTGGTGCTTCACCGACTAAAAGGAAGCGGAAACAAACAAAAAAGGGAAAAGAAAAGAAGAATTGGAAGGAAGAAGAAAAAGGAAGAGCAGAGATAGAAAGACAGAGAAACAGATATTCGGTAGACCTGTAAAGTGCAACAAAGCGATTGTGGATCAAAAGGAAGATCACAGTATGACATGTTCCGCGTTTCCTTTCAACTACCGGTGTTCGTGTACAAATTCCTGCCACTTTGTGCGTTTCTATCAGCGGCACCGAAACAGCCACCTTGAAACTCCATCCGTTGAAACAACGAGCGCACCACTCGATTCGAAAACAGCAGACCCCGTGGATGGAAGCCAATATCCGGCGACACCGTTTCGCGCGTGTTTTACACCGTTACACACCGGGGTAGTAGCTAGCTGCGTTTAAATAATTCTTGGCCACGCGTTTATACTTCACGTCCCTCGCAATGCAGATGGGAAGGAGAAAAAAAACACCGTCGCCACTCAATGACTTAGATATACTATTTCGACAGAGTGAAACTACTGTTTGAATACTCGTAACGCGTCGTTCAGCCTAAGAGTTCTTAAGTGCGGATGAAAACTACCCCTGAACGAGGCGAGAGACGGGAAAGGGGGACGCGAAGCTAGAACGAGCCAGACGAAGAAAGCAGAGAAAGAAGAAGAAAGAGTGAAAGAGGAAGAGGGGAAAAATGGATACACGCGATACGAGTATAAACGTCGCACGCAGCTACAGCTGCATCAGACTTCTCTGCATCTTTCTCATCGCGCACTCTTCGAAGCGAAGAAAGAGACCGAAAGAGAGAAAGAGAGAGTCCCTCCGCCGTTGCTTTCCGCGCGTCTGCCTCCTTCACTTCGTCTCGCTGAATTTCTTTCGTTCCTTGCTACGTTTCGTCGATTGATAACACCGTCGCCCTCGACGGAAATATTCTTGTACGTTTATGGCTCATGCATATGTAAAATTTCAATGTCGCTGCACCTTCTCACACCCCCTGTTTTATTCCACCGTTGCTCTTTCTCGCCGCACTATCTTCGCCCTTTCCTCTGCGTTCGTTCCTTAATTCTATGCCAGACGGAATATACGCGCCGTAAAAACCGTCCGTTTGTTTTTACTGTTATACTCTTGTCGGAAGAGTTGCAGCCTGCGTACCAAATTTGCATCATAAATAAGGCATTTTGAATGGTAAGAATTTTTCTATTTTCCTACGAGATCGTAAAATCGCTCGGACGATGGAAAAGCTGATCTTGTACTTTCTCGTTCCCCTTTTCTTTCTTTTTTTCCTTTCTCGTCCTAGCTAACCTTCTGCGACCCGTATCTCTTCTATGATAATTCGCTGCTGAATAAGCGAACTGTATATCGTACCCCTTTTTTTCTCTCTCTCTTTACTTTCTGTCCTTTTTTCCTTTTACCGACCATGTTAATTCTAGGATGAACATCGATATGACTCATCGTTTCATCGTTGTGGACAACGCAGTTATCACCGACGTTGTTTATTTTCGCGTAAAATAGTGCTTCCATCACGCGGTTTGATACATTCGCTAAATAGCAAGCACGAGTTCTTTTATTGCCACGTGATTACCGGTTGGACGGTTTCCAGAACGGACTATATCGAAAGACTACATCTGTAGATGGAAACAGATAAATTGTTTCGATGCATATTATAGGAACGATGGATTCGCGATTCATCATGGCACGAGATCACGGACAGAAATATAGTTTACCATTGTCACGCGATGTTTCTCGTTACGATCCGACAAGACTGACGTTTCAAGATAACATAACGCCATTTAGTTGTACGGCCCGAATGTGTTAGTCGGGCCGAATGGATTCTCTGCGCTCGAGTTAATGTCACGTTAAGAGCGTACTGTCGCAAATTTGGGTGTCAGCAAACGCTACTGTGGAATGGAGACACCTTAATATTTGTGTGTTTGATCGAAACGTACATCGAATTGTTTACATATAAAGTATAACAAAATTACTTTGTCTTTACATGTGCGTACAAAGTGCATATCTCGTATTTCGCTATCGTTCTTATAATATTTAGAGATTTTTGTTTCTTTCAAATTCCAATTTCATATATCATTGTCTTATTACAATTTTTAATGGAATATTCATAGGTCTAGTGATGTTCATATACTATTTTCGCGTTTCTTTTAATTATCACAAAAATCTAGAACACGCTGTATAATATGCGTTTTATTTTTTTACGTATCTATTCAAGATTTCGTTCAACCTGGCTCAGCTGTATTTTTAAAGTGGCGAGAAACAAATTCAATTTCATAAACAGAGTGATTATTCAAATATTGAAGAAGATATCAAATGAAAGACGAGATGATAGATTGCCGCCATCAGCAGCATGACTAAGCGTTTATCAAAATTTTCATAGAAAATCTGCTGGTTCCACGAGAAGTCGATAAGGTGATCGTGAAAAGCTTTTCCACAGAGATATTTTACCTCGCGTAGAGTTGCTGCCGAGAACGAGAAATTCAAAGATTATTCCTAGGTAATCATTTTATCTGGTATCGCAGCCCGGCAGAAAACATCGCTATAGATTCATCAGACTTATATAAATAAGCCCTGCAATACGTTTAACTTAATAACGCTCGAGTTTATGTAACTTCATACATCTGGATTCCATGCTAGAACTTCCAAAGTATAAAACTTGTACCTCTGAGGTACAAGAAATAACAGGAGTAACAAGAAATTACAAGGAAGGTCGTATGTAAAATTGCATAATGCAAGAGAAGAAACAGACCTCTCTTCATATACTTTACTCAAATTCTTCAAAATCCACTGACACAGGTCTGTAAAATTTAAACAGTTAATATAGAAATATAAACTAACTTACGAATGCACTTGAAATAGTACTTTTATGTCATCTTGAAGTCTAGTGCAAGTACAGCGTCCCATTACAATCTTCTTTATAATATTTCTAATAAGAATGTATTCGTAAAAGGTGTCTGCAAGTGTTTGAATACACGCGCGAGCTCATGTACGTATATCATATTAATACCTTAAAGCCACTATGAAAAATGATAAATATATCGTTCTGGTAATTGCATCACTAAATTCAAATTCCTCGTACAAATTGTCGAAACACGATTATTTTATAGCTTCGTTTTCTCGTAACATCGCTTTGCTCACTACGGAAGATTTCGCAACGTTATTTTATTTACAAATGATCAAACCGAATACTCTGAATGCCTAACGAGCTAAAACCACACTATCGCTCTGCTTTGTATAAAAAAGAAGTGGGAACGAGTAAAAAAAATAGCCAGCCTTTAAAACATTTTCACGCCAACGTTGAGAAAGAAACTATCAGCCGTATATGACATCGAAACTTTTAGAAAAAAAAGAATGTTCCATTTTCACCGCATCGCAACAACGTCGAAACATCGAAGCCACGTTTTCCGGTCTCGCACCATCGGGGATCGGACTGGGGCGGAAACTACAACGGCCGAATCGTTGGAAGAACGGACAGAAACGATGGCGATATGGCAGAGCGTTAGCGGCGTGCGACCGTGATCTGGCAAAAACGTGAAACCATTACGGTAAAAGTGAACCGTTGGGAACCGCCGCCGGTTACCGGGAGTTAAACTCGATAATTTGACGCGACGAGCAATTTTCGTTTGCACGAGACGTCGACGCGACGGTCGGCTTTAACTTTTCCATGGATCGTCGCTGAGAGAAACTTTTCCCGTCCCTGGGATGGATAATTAAGAACGTTACGGTAACGTACGTGATTCGAAGATAATTGGATGCTGTGTGACAGGTACAGTGTTTTGATGCAGTCGTTTGCTACCCATTTTCAACCCCTTACACCCTTCTGTTACAACCTCGTTGCTCTCTATCCTTTTCTCCACTTCGTTTCTTTTCTCTCTTTTTCTCTGTCTCTTTCTCTTTATCTTTGTCTCTGTCTTTGTCTTTGTCTTCACGCCATCACTGGCAACGTCCCGCCCCGGTTACCTATCCATTTCCGCGGAAAGTTAATTTGTAGAAACACGCCAGTGAAACACATAGAATAAATACGCCTCTCTGTTTAACGTGCCGCTCGTGCAGGCATGCTATATCAGTCTCGTTTGTCATGCACGAAGCAACAGCAACGACGTTATCGCGCTCGCGATTAATATCCCTCGACAAATTGAGGCGGCAGGCAAAAAAGAACACAGCCATCGGGAGAAGGAGGATTCGAGTGTGCGGATTGTTGTTCCGTTTTCGACGTGTTCGATTATTCCCGAACGAAATATTCGCTGATGACGCGAATTAAATTTCCTTTCGCCCAAGAATTATCCACGGGGTTTCGAATGGTACTTCGTTTATTGATTTTGTAATTATCGGCATCAAGGTTTCCTTGTTACACGAGTCGGATAATGGTAATCTATGGATCTATCGAATGTTTGTTTTTTGCCCCGCTTGTTTTTCTAACGAGCTAGGTTTTTATGTTGGTTTCTGCTTCGATTTGATCATCGATAATATGATAGATAATTGTTCAGTATCGATAGTCTGTATCATTGATTAATGTAGTCCTCTGTTAAAAGCTATATTTGCGAGTTTAATTAATTACCAGAATAATGATGGTAGAAACGATCGCAATTCGCAATTGGAGATTTTCAGTAAGTTTTTTTTCAAAAGATAACGTTTATAATTGTTTGTATAAATTTTGTTTGATTAATAAACTAAATTTAACAAAATTATATTTTGGTGCAGTTTGGAATTAAACGTTGGATATATCGGTCTCACTTTAAGAAGATTAACAAATTTATATCAAGATTATTTCAGCTCAACATTCTGAAAGGCTGTGTAAATTTTGAAACTCGAATACATCGTGTTTAAAATGTATCGCAGTTCACGTTCGAACAATTTTTTAGGCGAGCCTTTTAGCAGGTCTCGGGAATGGCGTCAGAAGGCGTTAAGCCTGAACAAGTGAATTTCTCTCGGTAGTTGCGCTCTTTCGTACTTTCGACAGGACGGATTCAAGAGGTCACGCGTAAATATCCAAATTCGACTGGATTGGACAGCAGGTTCTCCTCTATTTTCCCATTCGGTGCTCAATCAAAAAGCACTCCATCAGAATTCCCTTTGCCTCTGGCTCCTCGTAGCCGCCGCACGACAATTAACACAGTCGTTAGAAAGCAGTTCGTGGCCTCGATATCCGACTTTCTATGCTCACTCTTTCCTCGACGTTCCAGCGGCAGACATTCCTATCCCTATTGTACTTATTTTTTCAACGCTGAAAATGTCACTAGTATAGCCGGTAAGGCAAACAATCGGGTCACTGTTACGACGCGTTTGTTGACGAGGAACAAGTGGTAGGAACGAAAAAAGGAGGAAAGACAGAAGAAAAAGAAAGGGACGAGAAGAAAAGAAAAGAGAGGAAGGAAGAAAAAAAGAGGGAACGATGCACAGGAAGCAAGCAAAGAGAAGGTCGTGGGAAGGGAAATAACGAAAGAGAAGAGAACACAGAAGAGAAATCATGGTGGTGGAAAGGAAGACCGAGAGAGCGAGAGGAGCAAAGATTCAAAGCAGCACGGCCTTACTACGGTAGAACCATTCTAATTGGGGCAGATGTTAATTAAGGTGCGCTTAGGCGAAGGCGACGAGACGGCGACGATGTGGACGGGACTTTGTTCGTGAAAATAATGATCTTCCCATTATCTGCCACTGCCGTCTGTCCTCCCTTAACCATTGTCTTCTTCATCGTCCGCGTTATCGTCTTTATTGTTCTCTTCGATGCGAGTTCCTCTTCCTTCTTCGTCTTCTTTTATTTTCCTCTCCGCGTCGTCCTCCCTGATCCGCGAATGAATTTGCGGGGGTAAACGAATAGATCGTTCGAGAAGGAAATGAATTCACCGGGGCACGCGCCATCCTAATTTTTTTTAATTCCCCGGCGAAATTAAGAGAGGTCCGGGCAATTTAAATTCGATTGAACTTTCGTGCTGATCGTTCTCTTTCGTCTAGGGACGGACAAGGAGGGGTGTCGAAGGAGGATGCGCACCATCGACGATCTTTTGTGCCCGAGACCTATTCATCAAACCGCACCGGTATCAAGGGCTATCGTGTATCATCTTCCGTAAGCGGAAACGAAATTACCGTGCATTCCCTTCGGGGCCTCCGTACACCTGCATTACCGGAATCCAAGGCCGTAAACCGTGCAGCGGCATTTGTCCTCGCGGCCGTCCCGCATTACCGTAAATTAATTTACAACTTCCTCCCGGCTTGGTTAATATCCGTAGTAGCCGTGCGTGTGATAGACCGATAAAGTCACCGGTAATTGGATGACGTACAAACGGTGCACTTCAACAAGTGTCATCCGATCTCTGAAAGCAACTCGGACGAGCGGAGCTAACGTCGTTGTCGACGCTGTGTCGTCGTTGCGCCCATCTGTCATCGGGATAATACGATTCGATTAGAAATATCGCTAACAACGTCGCAAGCCTCGCGACGTTGCGTCGAGGGGGATGATTAATGAAAGGCACCATCTCCACACCCCCTCAACCTCTACCAACCACTTCCTCTCCCACTTTTCTCTTTTTCTCTACCTCCTTCATCCACCTTCGCTGTGCCTCCTTTGATGGATGAAACTTCTCGACCTACGTAGAAAATACAATTTCAGTGTACGCGCGCCGCTGTCGTGATACCTGGCGATTTAACGAGACGCCCGGTGAGCTTGCGTTTCTTTTTCACAGGGCTCAACGCCATCATCATTAACGCTTGCTCGCGCGTGTACACGCGGAACCGCGTATGCGTGTACACCACGTTTAGAGACAGTCGCGACATTATACGCAGTGTAATTAACGAGAGCTCGACGCTTGCCCTACGATTCCGTTTGTCCTCTTTCCCGGTTTCCGTCTTTTCGCCCGTTTTCCTCGTTTCCCAACATTTTCTCCTATCCGCCCCTCTTTCTAGCGACCTCTGCGTGTTTCACCCCACCCCATCGCTTCTCCGCAACCATTCTCTCTCCTGTCTTGATCCCTTGGGGTAACGGTCGCGATTTTATTTTTCACGAGTGCCAAGTGCCGGTAATTGAAAGCGATTGCAGTGTACTTTCCTCGATATCGATTACCGCCCCGAGCGACTTTACACAATTTATCCTTGAACCAGTTCCCCCTTGTGTTCCACGTGTTCGCGTTAATGAGTGTCTTCCTAGTCCGATGCACGAGCCACATCGAACGATTGCTATGTTGTCATACTTTCTTTATCGCGTAACCCTCTAAGCGATGGACGACATGCATCGAGGACTTCAAAGACAATCGTTCACACGATGAACTTATCCAGGTTTTTTTTTTATCAAGAACCATGGCAACCTTGGCGACGCAAACGCGTCGACTTTTTCGAGACTTTGCTACTTTGTAGACAGCTCTGACATAGTTGTCGTACGACCTTTATTTGGTAATTCGTGACTGGAGGAAAAGAGAGAAATTTTATAAAATATATGGGCTAGACGCCAATTAGGATTACAACTATTAAAGAGAAATACATATTATCTTAAGAGTATGAGTGAATTATCCGAGGAAAAATGAAATAAATAATAATTATTATAAAATAAGTCTTATTTCGTATATATATAAATTTGTTTCAATTTAACCCTCTCCCCCATTTTTCTATGAACCGAGGCTCTCTTGGGTTAATAGCCAGGTCTTGAAAACTTTAATCCGGTCCTATCTACAATGGAAAGTAAAACAGTTTCTCGAATGAAACGTAATAAGCTGTCGCTTAGAGAAGTAGGTAGAGATATTAATTACATATAGCTTAACGACTCGAACAATGCAACTGAAATTATCGCGTTACCGAAGATGCTGGAAAGCAATCTTGCCTAAAAATATTTCAACTGTGGCGACCAACTTTACTGCTCGCGATACTGCCTCAGAGAATAAAACACAAGAAACAAAATGGAAGTAAGAAAAAGAGGAAAGAGAGAAAATGTTAGGAGAACAATAGCTCGCAGCGTTGTACATCGTATAACGGCAGTACAAGACGGATTCTTTTATCCAGCACAAGCATCAAAAACTTCCTCTCGTGCAAATCCCTCCTCGGCACGATACTCCAATGAAGTCGTACATGTTCGTTTAAATTCCCTGCCTGGCAATCAGATCGTCGCTTTTTCACTGTCAGATCGCGTCATAGAGGAGGCCCATTTGGATAAAACACTATTTTCCTATTTATCTGAATTCGCGTTCATCTTCCATCATCTCTGTCGCGTTTTCCGTTCCTGTCTCTGCTTCAACCCCCTGGCGCGTTACAAAGGTACTTACACGATCCCGCGTTCCACCGACAGTGTATGCAGGCTGTTTGACGAGAGTCAGACAAGGGTGAAAGGCGAGCAGGGGATAAATTTGAAGAGGCGAACTTTCTCGCGGGGTCGTGATAAATTTCGCAGTGCTGTCAGGCCGGGCACGGTTGATTAATCGCGGCATTCCGCGGCGTAACGGGCGCCGGTCGGCAGGGATGATCGCCGAGCTTTTCGACTTTTCGGATTCGTTTGTCGTTCCGGTTGTTCCCGTGGCAGGGTTGAACGCGCGGATTCAACGTGGGTGCTTAATTATACCATGGCACGCGAACCTCTCGTTATAGCCACGTGCTCTCGAGCATGCAGACGGAACAACGTGGCGTGTCCCGGAGACAGGCCGTGGCTTGGCTAGCTTGTCGTTAAAACTCGACGAAACCGATGGCCGAATAGACCGCACTTAAACATCGTGAAAGATTAAGCCCGTTTGCCCAGTGTGTGGTGGACGACCACGTTTGCAATGACCGACTAGCCGTTATCGGGACAGCCCCGTTTTGTTGGCACCGATGCGTGCTACGAGTTTTCAATCCCTTTTGTGGCATACCGGCGTATCGATGTTCGCGGCTCATTGAAACGCGAAAGTCGACGCGAATTCGACTCGCCCTAAGATAAGGATGCCGTATTCTTGCCGCAAGGAATGCGTTCTTCTACGACGTTTATTGTTATTACATTCCTAGAGGGTCAAGAATGGTAAAGATGGGGCGTGCTTCGTATGAAGAACGGAAAATGATATATGTATATAGATATATATATATACGTTTTACGTAAAACGTGGGATAGAAGCGCAGGGGGAGGTGAGTTTCGAAAGTTCAATCGATGGACGCTCGCCAGAGTGAAAGATGATAGTTTCAGGCGTTTTGTAAATCGAGTTACGCTTCAAGTTTTAGCTTGCCGTCTATAAGAAGGGTAGGAAGACGCTTTGGTCATTCGTTGCCAGAGAGCGTCACATCGACCCTATCATTTTTGTTCTAATTTTAGCACGTCCACACGTCGCAATTACGTCGATTTTGCTAAATTATTGATCGATGCGCAGAACAGTCAGTCGCACGACGGTGGATTGAAAATAACCAACAGACCTGTCTGCATTGTAACAATCACGCGTTTACATTAAATAAACTCGGCGAACCTGGTAAACGTACCTTTCACACCCCTTTATTTTTATTGTTTCATCATCGAGGTTTGGTATTCTGAAATGCATTGTACGGCGTAATATGCCAACCTGACATTTTACAATCCGCATCGAAATTATTAAGATAAAATTGAAAATGGACGATTGCGGGTATTACAGGTTCAAGTCGGCACGTCATTAGTTAAACATACTGTGTGAAATGTTTGGAACAAGTAGCAATTACTGACAATTAAGTGGACACACGTTATTTTGATTTAATTCATGAATCCGTATTGTGGTGGAAACAATAACGTGTCGAAATCAGTTCGCACAATACTCCCCGTCACTTGGGTGAAGTATTCTATTACACGAACAATATGTTTCACTCTCTGATAAAATTATTTATAATCGTTCCAGTATTACGGAATGCGTTTGTGAGAATAACAAAATAATCCGAACATTACTTTCTTCTGTTGATAGTATTTCTTATATTGGGCTGATTTACATGTAACGTTGATCTTTAAAATAATATTCATGCACGTTATTTAAAAATATCGAATATCTAATCAAAATAATTTCCGTACGATACCATGCATTTCTTCAGATCAACGATTCAACGATCGATCAATATCATGGTTCCGGATTCAAAGAAATAGTTATCTCTGAAATGAAGAAAATTCCTCGAACGCTACACTCTTACGGAATCTTCGTTTCGAAACAGTTATTGTAAATTATCTCGGATTATCAAATTATTTCCAATGGCATCTTTCAGAATCTTGTCATCGTGACATTTAGTAGCTTTTCTTTTTGTTCATTTTTAATGAAAATTAATCAGCCTCGAGTTCCATGAACTAACTTTGAACGAGAATATTTGTACAATCTTCTTCAAGTGGCAGATTTATTTTTCCAACGATTCTTGCAATACTTTTTTCAAGTTAAAATTCATATGAAAAAATCACACGAGTATTCTATTCCTTTAATAAAGACTTGTTTGCAGTCGATACACGTGTATCGAAATTTGATTTAAGCGATATTGACTCGTCAAATTTAAATTCTGTTCTTAAGCTCTTTAGTAGCTCGATCTATTTGTCATTTTATTTAAAGCTCTAGAGTATTTTATATCTGTTATTCTCTTTAAACCTTCACTAAATCCACGCATTGGAGCCTTAAGACTATTCTCTCATATTCTCTAGATACCTAAGTATACACGCTCGTTGTCAATCATTCTGACACGTGCACATGTTCCTTGGACCCTGACTTTCTAAACATCACAGTCATTCCTAACGAGAACCCTCTTTACTTCAAGTTCATCATTCACAATATGTCAGTATCATCTTCTCGAGGGTTTAAGAAAATGAAATATTATATAAGTCAATGTCGAAGTCGAATTTGTAATTAACGTTCCGTATAACATATATATTAACATATAAAATTCAGTATAATATGATCTATAGATGAGTGTTGAAAAATATAGTATGTAACTTAGTGTACGAACAAATTCTAAATTAACTGTAACAGGCTAGGGTAAGATAGGTTTAATTGGATCAAACTACGTATAAAGCAATTTGACTTGTAACTAGCCAAATTTATTTACAACCAATTTTTAAACAACCAACATTTCAAAATAAATTATTTGACTGATTGTTAGCGATGATATATTGACAGCTCTACAGCCATTATTTCCTGCGATTTTATTTTTAATAAAAGTGTAAAAGGTTTGACCAACTAATTATCTATATTCATAGTTGCAGTTGTCTTAATGTAGTAGCGTAGGTTTAAGTATCTTCAAGCTGCCGATAAAAAATACTATATCACTTGTTTTAGAATTATTTTTATTTATATTCCATGGACTCTGTTTCACACAAACTTGCTCGAACTATAATCTACCCTAACCACATCCGTTTTTTCCCAAAAAATAAGGTGAAAATTCCTGATATTTTCATCGGCGATAAATTCTAATTCCAAAAATCAACCCTGACAACTGTTAACTGTTATGCAACTCTGTGTGTTGCATAAATCACAATCAACTTATGATACAAAGTTCGCCGAGAAAAATCCATTCAAACAATTAGTATTGTACGATATATTCATCAGAGTAAGAAAGAACACGATATTTGAAAATGCTGGGATATCAAACTGAAAATTAGCTGGCTGCTACCGAGATTGTCGTCAATCTACAAATTTTTAGTCATAATCCTTCGAAAACACAATTTCAATGAATAATTGGTATCACTGCTTTCATTTTGTTGCCGTACGTGCGTGAATTTTCATTTAATGATAGGATTCCATCGTTCTCGTGTACGTCGATATGCAACGCCCAAATTACATAAACTCTCATTTAATCTGTATCGAACGCAAATTGGACATTGTTGTTCCCGATATGCTATGACTCACGAAAATATTTGAGCATCTGCCATAGGAAATTTGTATGAATATATTACATGTGTTATAGAAACTTTTATGAACACATTACGTGCTTTATGCTTTTTGAAATTTTATTAGAAGTCTAATGAGACACGATCATCAGGATTACAGTCGTGAAATCTGAAACCAATCTGAAAATGTATCATATATACCAGTGAGTGAATGTTTATTGCAAACATACTCTTAACGAAAAATAGTATAAAACACAAATTGCTTTATATAAACAAATAATTAATATTAAAGATAGTCCCATTATATATTGAAGCCTATTGATATAATCGATAATTGGAATGCTTAAATAATTTTGTGATTTTTCTGAATTATTAAATGTTTGTAATAAATAGATTGCGACTTGTATTATATATAGGCACGTTTTCATTGATTCATTTCAAATTTTACCATTGTGGTTATAGTAGTTGTATCATATCCTATGTTATACAAAGAATTCTGCATAACACATAATATTAGGTCGAATAATAATTTGCTCGTCTTTTACTAAGCCACGGATTTTAAAAAATATTATAAAAATTATTTGAAAAATATAAAAATACGTCTCTCTGAATCTTTTCATAGATGTATTTATGAAAAAAGGAAATAAGTTACTTTTTGGTTAGATAAATCTGATCATATTCGTTTAACAAAATACGAATGAACCTATTATATTCACATTTTCGTGAGCTACTGTATCCTTTCTAGGACATTGAAAACGCAGAAGTATTACGTGAAGTATTTTTCGTATTCTCTGACAATATCTTAAGGTTACGTATATTTTACCAGTATTAATAAGAATTTGGTGGAAACTGCGATAAGCTCCGGTACATAATGGAGAGTGGCACGGTTGCATCTCTAGGGATCTATACTAAATACATAGGTTCGATAATAGCAATATATGGAGTAGCATGCGATTTGTGCTATATGGCATCCAGAAGGGGTTAAAATCCAGCACCCCGACGTTAAGGGGTTAAAATCATTTCGGGACTATTCCTGCTGTTCACGATCCGATTGTGTGACCATATATCCCAAGATCACGTGCGTAAGTATGTATGCATAGGTATATATATAAACACGTGTTTGCATGAGCAGATATATGCACATTTATGTATGAAAATGTAGAGCCAAATCAGATTATCCGAACAAGATTATATTCCGTGCAAGTGAAAATACATTGTTATACGGAAGACTTTAACGTTATTAGAGAGAGTTCACTGTTTCTTGGTATAATATTCTAAATATGTTAGCAGCTTATCTTAGATTTCTACGTAGCCCTAATAGCTATAATTTCATAAAGATCTAGATATAATTTCAAGATGGTTATTTACGGATCAAATACTGCGGATCTGTAAGATTCGTTAATCTAGAATTATATCGAATTTTGTTATTGAATTAACCGAATTAATTTGTTATATTTATTCTTTGTTCTTCTCATCGAAGAAAATTTCTGTATTCTCATATAAATATTTCGCTTTTCTATCTATAACGCTACGCTGGCTACAAAAAGTGCTGGCACCCGGCACACATCCTTATTTTCCAATGAAGCGCTTTTTGATCGGATCCTATATTTCATTTCTATAATATTAAATTTTTGCAGTCATATGAAAGTACCGCTACAGGATACGAAATGTACTATACTATGCTGCATGATACTGTAGTATACTGTAATAACTACGATGATGTGCAAATACACTTTGTGCCCACTATATGCTACAAATGACAAGTTATTCATAGCTACTCACGTTATCAGATATGTAAATAGATAACCATGTATACTTACATAGCAGTTAATCTAATATATAGTAATAATAACATAGAAATAATACTATGTCATAAATAATATATAATAATAGTATCTTATATTATTAGATCTCAAAGACAGTTTCATGGTCATACAATTTATTTTAAATCTCATTAAAAATATATTACATACAAAAATACGAGCAATAAACAAGGCAAAGTAAGGTATATACTACTAATATATGTATATATTCACTTGTATCTTGAAATTTTGTTAGAAAAATGAAAAACATCGAATGGTTTTAATTCGATGGCTAGGAATTGTATAATCAAACACGAATTTCATCAGTCCCGTTAAGCCTGGTCTTGATCATTCAGAATTTCTCAGACACGATAAGGAACATCTTGGTACAGCAAGCTTCGATGCAAACACGATCCGAATTCATGGCTTTAGATATATATGTATATAGTCTCTTACTCATAGAACACGATACACACAGATGACTTCTGGATTCCTGATACATATAGCAATGGATTGCTGATGATTACTATAGGTTATATCGCGTATGTACGATGCGATATAGTTTACTCCTGGATTCTAGCAACTTATAGGATATTCTGGACTACGACAAGCCGATTAACATGATTCAGCAGGTATGAAATATGCGAAAGGAAGCCGTGGTGGAGGCTGTGAAATACGACGGAAAATAATTCCGGGCATAAGAAACTTAAAATAAACAGTACTTAAACTCGGATAACGAGCTAAAAATATTTTCTCGTGCCGCTTTCAGATGGTACTTTTATTTTCCTATTTGCGTCGACAAAGGGGACTCGGATGCGTAGGCGGAGCTTTGTCGTCGAGCGAGCCGAACACAGAAAAACTTTAGAATTAAACAAAGTCGTGATAAAATTAAAACAATCCGGGTGCACGAACGTCAATAGAGATCAGAGAATAATGAACATAGATGTAAAGTCATGTTAAATAAAACATAGCGGGATAATTAGATTTACTGTACGTAGGATTATCGTACGAAACGACAGATAACGAATAGAAATTATTTGGCTTTAAAAAAGTCATCGAGTTAAAAATTGTATTGTAGGTGTATCTGAAGGTTGTAACGACTTTAATTCGTGCTGCAGTGCTATTTTTTGTAGAACAGCGTAATTAATTAATAAATAATGAAACAAATAGGGTCTATAATTGTTAAGCAAGATATAAATAATTTCACCTGACAGAATGAAACATGCAGAAGAATATAAAAAATGAAAAGTTAAGTAAACTAATGGAAGTAAAGTAGATTTGTAAACAGCTGACACGAATTAGATAATTATAAGTGTTGACTATAGTAAAAGATATGTAGCACTTCCAATGTCTTTCTTTTTCCTTATTTTTTTTTTTTTTATTTCTAAGTCTAAGAAAACTACCTAAAACTGAGAATTGTTCAAGGATTATTTAAACGGCGAGATACTTTCAAGAGTCAAGATTACGTAGGACCAAGGATTACATAATCCGAACCTAATGTTATTTCTAATCCTAATTCTACAATTAACACGGATCTCTAAACCGTAGGGTTTAAAGCGTAATTTTGTACCTTAGATATTAGTCATACATAGCAGACGTGGACGATTTTGCAACCCTATTTATGTCAATGTTTCATAGGTCGTGGTTTTTTGATGATCACGTAGACACATTTCGAGGATCTTGGTGGTTGTCTTGCCTGAATAATTTTTAGATTTAGGCAGCCCAAGGATGTTGACAGTCTCTGGATCTTACTAATTTAGTAGCTTAGACGATTCCTGTGTTCTCAATGGATTTCAATCTGATTTCACAACTCCAACGGTTTTATCTCTTCCGTAATTATAAAATAGACAATTTCAAATCTCTTCAAGCGTAAAATCATCTGTATATTATACAAAAAATGTCTATAGAAAATGCAATATTATTAGCTCGTTATATAAACTTCGGAACAATAACACGATATTTATCCTTGTAGCGAACTACTTATTGCGAAATAAGCTGAAAAGCGTATTATGCCTCGTGAATTCTCAACTCGTTCATAATTGCAGCTATTAACGTTTCATTTTAATTCCACCGGTTCGAAAATAGTTCAACGTTTGTCGGGGATCATTAAGCCGGGGTGTAGAACAAACCGACCGCGGATTTAAATGTTCCAACGCCCTTCCTCCGTTCGCTCAAAATCTTGTGTACTTCAGCATTTGAAATTCCCCCGCATCAATTGTGCCAGTCTAAACGCGTTCAACAGCTCTCTCTCTCTTTCTCTCTCTCGACCATGGCCGTTTGTTGCAGTTATTCAGCTGAAAATCCACTATGTACTGTGTTACGCGCGGAATAATTCGCGTTGTTCTTGGCATCGTGAATCGGCGAAACGGTAAATTACTTGAAAACAGTTTCTGTTACGCGAAATGCCGAATTCCCAGGGCTCCCAGGTGTTTCCAAGGGCCTCCTAGACGTGGCATAGCCGCGATGCAAATATTTCTAAGTGTTTGGACGGCATGACAAGTAAAAGTAAATCGGATTACACGAAGGCATTCGGAGATGTTAGCCAGCCGCTGTTCTTTTCTCTTTCCATCAGTCTGGACGACCTGAATTTAGTAACTAACATCGTATGTAACACGGTATCATTTATTCGACGACCGGCGAGCGATTATACGCCGTTGTAACTGTCGGATCTATCCGATGATACGGTGATTTAATTAAAATCTTTATTAATTACCCGTATTACAGAACGATCCAGCTGGTATTATTTTCATATCGCGTGATCTTCTGGCGTTCCGTTGTTCCCGCTTCCGTTTTCTGTACGTACCATAGGAAACGGAGTTGTGGTTTTACGATTCCGAAAGTCGAAAGTTTTACGATGCTGGAAAATAAAAAACAATCGGTGGATAACAAACCGTGTACCGTGAAAAAATTTCAACCGAATCTCTCTCTCTCTCTCTCTCTTTCTCTTTCTTTTTTCCTATGGGACATTTTTTGTTAGAACCGATATGTTCGCATAGAATGTGTGTATGTATGTATATATGTATGCGTATATGTAGAATGGTGGATAGAAGAATGTTTATAAAATAAGAAGTATAGGAAGGCATGATAATTTTACAAAATAAATTTATATTTGATAGAAATAATGAATAAATATATATAGCAGAATAGATGATGGTTATTAACATGGGAAAAATATTTAATAAAAAAAGTTACTAAGACTCGTAGTACCCGAGTTTTAAACTTCCTTTCATTCGCCACTGTATGCGTAAATACGAAATTCCGTGGCAGGCAAGAACTGCGGATCGGTCTTTTGATGCAATTATTTTCTTAATGATCGTGATACGTATTAAAAGAGTGAAAAAAAAGGAAAAGTAGAGAAGAGAGGAAGTAATTGCATGGAGAAGTGGTGGAATTTTGCGAATGCGCAAGAAGGAGGAATTGTAAAGCCGTATGCAGTCTGTAATAGCATTCAATGGAGGAATAACGTTCGTTGCACAAAAGACCTTTGTTATGAAGCTGCATTCTCTAGTTTTTTCCAGATTTTCCTTGAGTTTTATTCGTTTCAATTGTGCGCCGAACCAGAAAAGCGTACGCATGATTCTTCCGATACGATATTCATGCATTACTTTTTCCACGTAATTTTCTTCGTACGTCATCCTTACTATAGAGCCGTGTTCAATCAGCCGTTACAAAGAAATCGTATTCTGTTGAAATATGATATCATCATGTATATAATAATGCGAGTAAGGATATTATTACGAATACAGAAAATTTATAGTTAATATTCCGTTTCCCAGTGAAATATTGTTACGCGAAATAGGATACTCTTCAATTTTTTGTCCACTTTCATACAGACAGTTCTTCTCCCTTTGCCTTTGATATCGATAAGAGATCGCGTGTCATATTTCATTGGATCGAGGATCGGATAATTAAACATGCCAGCGAGATCGATGTTTTCCTTTTCACGTCAAACAAAACATAGCTTTATTAAAGTTTAAATCGAAATCTCGGCCGATCTCATTGGGGATTCGATGTTTTTTCTTTGGGATTTCCAACAAAATTCCGAATAAAACTGAATAACAATTTTACGAAATCTGATTAGCACGTTGACTGGCACGCTGGTTCCCGTGATTGCCTCTCCGCCATCGCAACGTTTCGAAATCCAATCTACTATGTATTGTACATAAAAATTTCGTCTATTTCTACTTTTTTTCCCTGTCGCGTTTCGTTTTTATATATTTCTAGAAAAAGAAAAAAATTTTTTCCATCCGAAAAGAAATATTTTCTAAGTAGAGAAAGCAAAACGCTAAGAAAGAGAAAGAAAAATGTTCTTCCGGAATTTTCTATTATGAACAATGAACACTGTAAACGATAATGCAGTCAGTACAATATACGAGTTTGATAAAGTTGCTTATGGAACTATGTCACGGCGAATAATTTTATCGGCCAACTGATTTTGCACACAAACGTGAAATGATATTACCCTGGGAATTTCCATTACAAAGAACGAACACCAAAAACCCTGTTAACATGCGAAAAATGATATAGGTGTCTGGTATAGATACTCACTGAGGAGCATTGTAAGGTGCAATTTTATTGGCAATGAACCATACACGCATTCGCGTTACAATATTTTTTGTTCCTTCTTATATAATTTTGTTGTTCACAATACACACGTGCACACAAACATTAATATAAAACACGAGAATGTGAATATCGTAAATAAAGTTTACAGCCAGAGAAGCATCGCGATTTAAAGAAAAAAGATACGATTTATCTTTCGTTGTAATATATTAAAATTGTTATTGAACACCATTGAGTTCTCGCCATGGTGAACATTGACATTCGAATGAAACTAAATTACTATGATTTATTGGTGATGAACTACACACGCATTTACGTTGTAACGTTTTGTTTTGCTCTGTATGGGTATAACTTTGTTACACACGATATTTGCATATTAATATAAAATTTAAATATTGCAGATAAAATTTGCTATGAGAAAAGGCATCATAATTTTAAAAAATATACCATTTAATTCTCGTTATTATATATTTTAAATTGTTATAGAGTTTCAGTAAGTTTTCGCTGTAATATGAATTAAAATGAAACTAAATTACTATAATATATGTTAGCGGTGTACACATATTCGCGTTTTATACGATAAATGCGTGTACACCTAAAATACCAGAATTCCAATATCGTAAATAAAGCTTACAGTTAGACGAATTGCGATTTAAAACAAAAAATATACCATTTATTTTTTCCCTGTTATATTGTAAATTGTTGTAACGCTCGATTCGGCTTCATTTTATTAAAATGAAATGAAAAAGTAGTTATTTATGATTTACTATGAAATTGTTATTGGTTTATTGCTATGAAATAAATATAACGCGCGAAGAATTGTGAATTGTACGGATATACGTTTGATTACACGCGTTAACAAGGGTTACGTGCTTTTGCGTGTTCAACCAATTATCCCGAGTAATTCGGGCTTCCAGTGTCTCTCGACGCGCGAAACATAACCTATTCCAGTAATTAATTGTAATTAATCGCCAATATCTATGTGACAAACCATCCTGGTTAGGTATCGGTTGCCGAGATATCGAGACAGTACGTAAGTCGGACATCAAAGGAGCAAATGCAGGATTTGCTATTTAAACAATACGAATCAAGACCCTAGAAGTGCGAAATACGCTATATACAAAAATCGGCACATTAGACAGACGAAATTATATAAGATTGGAAATTGATACAAATTGAAAAGATTTGCAAACATAAAATTGGAAGTTGATAAGATAGATCGAATGAAATAAAATTTATAATATAGTCGAAAACGAGGAATTTGAAATCGATAAATATCGAGTAAATCTTAAAATAAATTTGGATTGGGAAAGATCCTCGAATTGTAGAAATAATAAAAGTAGAAGAAATAGTATAAATCGAAAGAGTTTAGAAACAATGAATTTTATACCGACGCAGAATGATTAAATTTATAAAGTTATGTATCTCATAATTGAAACTAGGGCAACTCGGAGAATTTAGACTACTAAATTGGTATAAATTCCTCGATACAAAGCCTTAGAGCGAGTTTCAAACTAAGATAGAGCAACATTCCGAAGATTGTCAATTCTCCTATATCAGATTGAAGCGAAAACATTTGAGAAGTACAAAAGTAATAAAAGATTTTAGATTGGTACATTCGAAATCGATAGGGACAGAAATGTAATAAAAATACAGTGGGCAAGTTCGATAGAAATTCGGTATCACCGAAATGGTCAAAAATATAAAATCCTAACCCGTATGCAGCAAGCGAAAGCTGTGTCTCGGAAATTTAAATTTTGCTCGAATCAAAATATTGAATTTGCAAACAGAAATGGTACAATTGACGTAGTCTCGCAAACCAGTATACATGCCACATACCTAGAAACTTCTCGCTATACAAAATATTTTGAAGTTTTATTAGCAGGGTAATGAGATTTAACTGCCGTAATTATATCGGACAAATATATATATGAAACTACAATATATTTAATGCAAAGTATATCAAAGCTCATAAAAGTATGTAAACAATCAATCGAGTCTCACAGAATCTTTCAGAAACCAAGCTGATAACTTCCACTTTTAATTATATTCATATTGTAATCTTTTAATAACTGTATGTTTGCAGTAAACGTCTTACAACCTCTATATACATTTTTGAATTGATTTTGATCCGTGTCCCGTAACGGAGTTAACGAAATTTCGTAATGTTTTACAAAACACACACAACATATAGATAAAAGTTTTCCATAACAAATATCCAAATATTTTCACGAACTACCCTACGATAGGTGCACGTAGAATCTTGAAACGAGCAACGAGATCAGAAGACACCGAGAGGCAGAGAAACTACGGAATATTCTCCTCGTGGAGAGACAATACAAACGAAACGCAACGAGAATTACCAGATAGAAAATTCGCAGCGTGACTCCTTAATCCGACGTCCAAGTTCACGTATGCAAATAATAGTACATGCCTGTGTTCCCTGGCTGTTTATGCTCGAAGGCAAACAAGTCGGTACACAAAGAGAAGCGTGTGTGCAGAGGTTCTGCGTCCCTGCAAGCACCAGACCGCTTTACACGTGCTAGTGCAAGCACGGCTAGCGTTTAGACCGAATCGAAATTGAAGCGCCGGAGGAGACTGATGCCGAAACAGATTGGATTTAGTTGAAACGCATATCGATCTATCATTACGCCATGGCCCGTTGGTTCGAT
Source organism: Bombus affinis (assembly GCF_024516045.1). Lineage (NCBI taxonomy): Eukaryota > Metazoa > Arthropoda > Insecta > Hymenoptera > Apidae > Bombus > Bombus affinis. The sequence continues at coordinate 4,105,868 of NC_066347.1, read as the reverse complement.
GTCGTATAATTCTCGTTTTGGTGGTAACGCACGTTGCCCATAAGCTCATCCTGCGTTGTGTCGCCTAACTTTCGACAACAGGGATTATCACACTTGTGTCTTTCAACGCGAAAGTTATTTGTTATATTATACGATAGTTAATGTTAAACTGTTCCATGTGATATGAGAAACAAGCGTGCTTCTATCGTATGCAACTTGATGACGATAGTTTTGTATACAACTTACGTGAAGCTGAATGCGACTACGTTGTCCTTGAGCGTGTAGTGTTTCGTAATTTAGCGGGATTCTCTACCTGTTTGCCGAGGAATCCTCTAATTTCCACTGTAATTCATTTTACTGGCTTGGGCTGCAATGAGGTCCGACACAGGAATTTCTCTTATCATTTTCTTATTGTTAGCTGCGAATTATTGGATACTACAGAGCTTCGTTTTGCCCATTTTTTGAAATAGTTTGGGAGTGATAAATTACTTGGAAAATTTTATTTAATTCACGTGTATGTTCGTGTGTGTGTGTGTGTGTAGAGTTAGTTATTAGTTTGCGAATTGGAGAAATTTCTAGATTCAAAGATTTTAGAATTGAATTTATTTTTCAATGAGACGTGATTCGCGAACCGTAACCCCTTTTTCAAGATTAATAGACGAGTGTGTACGAGAACAACCATAACAGATACTTGGATTAGCGAGCTGGTTTCTCCTTAATCAGGATGCTTTGGTAGGACCCTACGCTGTACAGTTAATCGATCAAAGAAGCAGACCATTGAAAAGCTTTACATCTCGAAATGGTTTTGGTCGTTTTAACGAAAAATGCAATCCGAAAATTACTTCCACTTGAACCTTAAATCTAACTTTAGTAAATGTAACTTTTATTCGATGTTTGGAAGTAAAAAAATGTTATTTCCCTTACCCTCTTTCTATTTCTATGCTAGCAAACGTAATTATGAACACATACTGGCAACATACGATAAAGAGCGAGTATACTTATCGCGTTTCACTTTTTCCCAACATAAAGGCCACGCGTTTCAACATTTCGTTAATTTCCGCCTCGCCCAATATTTAGAGAAACTTGGAGCGTTTAAAACGCGCCTTTTTGCCGCTTGCTTCGTATCTGCTGCTAGGATAACGTTGGTACGTGCAGCAGGGTGCAGTAGTTGGTAAGATATACGTAGGATTAAACCATTTCGACGTTAAGCCCGACGTCCAGCAATCAGATGTTCCGTTCTCACGTCCCGATCGCTAATCGCTCTCGTACTAATAGCGGAAAGCACTTCAACCCCGTCTCATCCCCTCTCTGTCTCTCTGTCTCTCTCTCTCTCTCCACTACTTTTAACCCTTGCTGTTAAAATGAATCTAAAAAGAACCTTTTAGCGTCCATTTTACGTATCCGTGTTGTCGGGTACTTTCAACGAAAATCACATTCAGCTGTTGTGCTTTTTACCTACATTTTCCTCGCATTTTTCTTTATTTACTTTTACAAATAGTACATCACGCTTGACAAATGACGTTTCTTCTGCGAAGAAAAGATTGAAAACCTACCTACGTTTGCACTGAGTAGAAGTTATTATAAATACCAATTATTTTTGTTCTTCTATTTCTATAGCTCTTGTTCATTCAATTACGACAACATACTGACATTTTACTTTTGTAATTACGACATGTCATATGGACACATAGTGTATCAGATAGATGGCAAACTGTATACTCGATTTCTATAGTTCCTGTTCATTGGATTACGACAACGTACTGAAATTTTACTTTTGTAATTACGATATGTCACATGGACACATAATGTATCAGATAAATACTTATATTGCAAACTGTATACTGGATTGTCCAAATTATTATCAAGTACGTAGACGATAATATATATAACAATTATTTAATTTATTTCGTTCCTTGCTACATCATATTAAAGAGTATTCCCGCGTTTTCACTCAATCAGGCAATTTACTTGATTCGAATGCCACTGAAAATAAAGCCTAGTCGTTGATATTTTGAATTTTGATGTTGAATTTTTGGTTGAAGCCAATATGTTGATCACTGTATTATCCAAGTCGAAGACAAAAATTCAACATACTTAACAAAACGATGACGACATAGTAAAATATATGATAATGCATGCGACAGTGCATACGCAGCATGCTGGAAATAATACAAGCTGTAGTGGCAGACAAAGGGAGGAAATACATATAATTGGCATGGATGTGAATGACACCTTAGTAGCACATAGAATTTACTATTAGAATTCGCTCACGTCTTGCAATTTTACTAACAAAGTGAAAATTACTAAAAATTCTGAACGGTTCTAATTCGATGATTAAAGGTCTTAGACACCTTACCACATTCACTAACAACGTCGAATTTATTTTACTAATCAACCGATGGAAAAGCAAATAATAGTTTATCATAAATATTTCAAATTCTTTCAATTTCATAAAATTCTAGAATCTAAGAGATAGAAATGGCAACGAAAACAAATACTGAGCGATCCCCTAGAATTTCTTTCGCAGCTGCATCTTTTAAAGAATTCTATAATGTTATAAATTGATAAAAAAAGAAGTATTAGAAATAAAACTCTGCGTCAACGTTAATCTAGAAAACATTAAAATAAAAATCAGGTTCATTCGCTTCCTTTTTCTGTGAGTTGTTTCAGATAATTTATACACGATCTAAATGAACTCTCAAGAGCTTAAACGACGATGTTTCCGAACTGTACGTCCCTTTCGCAAATACCTTGTTAAAGTAGTAACAACTTTAATAACAATACCGTTGGGTGTATAATATACGCGCATCGGAATGTATGCAAACTGGGCTGGAATACAAATCAGACGCCAAGAGGTTTCGCCTGAAGTTTAAGAAGTTTGTCTCCCCGAATGAATAGCGTGTCGGATATCATAGATAAATGACTCGAGCCTGCATCGAGGCTAAGGAGGTTATTACGTTTCTCCAGTTATCAAGACTCGAATAATTCTTTCATTAAAGTTGAACTACATTATGCGCGGAGGAGAACTAACTTTCCTCATACGGACTATTCTTCGCCATTTCTGCAAATATAAAAACCTTTATTCGCAAACGTGTTAGTCATTTCTATTGTTTTAAACGACACGCTGCGAGTCTTCATTCTTTAATAGTGATTCGATCGAACCGTGGATTGGGTCGTTGGGATTATAAAGGCTGTTCAGCATTAAATGATAAAGTAAAAGGACGAATTTTGCGTCATAGAAGATGATCAAGTCGATGTCCAATTGAATGGACCAGACACTGTATTCCTCGAATGGCTGAAGTTGTGGTTGCTACGTGATGGGTGCACTGTATATCTTGCGTATAGCGTAACAGTGACACTCGATAAGATTTTTCCAAAACGATGGAAAGTGTCTTTTGGTTTCTCTTTCGCAAATGATGAGTTAAGTTTGTCTCTCATAGAACAATGAGTTTGTCTCGTTATTCTATTATTTAATCATAAGTAACTTTGAATGATCGGCAATGATGCGATAAAACCATTCGACATTTTATTAGAATTTCGAAAGTGTATTATGTTTAAAATAAATGGAAGTGATCTTCTAAACCTCCTCAAATATAAAACGATTATTATTGACATGTTATGGCCCCTTTGGTGCTATACAATTTTCCCATAAGTACAGTTTACCTTATATCTTTAAAAATAAATAACGGGGATATTGCAGGTAGACAATAGTTACTGTTTTATAGCGTATTAAAGGTTTCAAGTAAATTCTACTTGCGAAATATAATTTGATATGACACGTTACTGGAATTTAAATCAGCGTGTGATCAGAATTGTGGCAAGTTATTAAAAATACATTGAATTTCCTGCTTTAAGGGGGTGTCCTGAATTAAAATGTTCCAAAACAGCGTTTTTATGTGATTTTTTTTTAGAAGGGAAAGAAAGAAATGAAGTTATTGAATTTTGAGGTATGGTTTTATATATATTTAACGAATACAAAAATATTTTTTTTAAATTAGAAAAAAAATTATAACAGTTTTCTAAGCCTATTTCATAGGCTGCAGTTTGCAATCGGCGTGAAAGATCCACCTCATAATTCTTGACTGAAACCAAAAGCCAAAAAAGGATTAAACTATTATATATTTTTCTTCTCGATGAACTAAACAAGTTAGTCAAAAAGTTTATTTAAATAATTGTTATAGCACCTTAAAGTTTATTTCTTCCTTTTAAAAAACACATTTTTTCTTTAAACTCGGCAAAATTTTTAATTCCACACTATTTTCTGCCTTTTTTTTTTAGTTCATCGAGAAGAAAAATATATAATAATTTAATCCTTCGTTGGTTTTTTGTTTCCGTCAAGAATTACGAGGTGAATCTTTCATGCCGATTGAAAACTGCAGTCCATGAAATAGACTTAGAAATCTGTCATAATTATTTTTTTTACTTTAAAAAAAGTTTTTTTGTATTTGTTAAATATATATGAAACCATATCTCAAAATTCAATAACTTCATTTCTTTCTTTCCCTTCTAAAAAAAAATCACAAAGAAAAACGCTGTTTTAGAACATTCTAATTCAGGACACCCCCTTAATGTGAAACGGCAACGCATTAATAGGCAGGATACTGCGAAAACGTTTCTTCATGTTTCTATAAATTTTTGTTAGTTTCGTACATAATGGAGAACTTTTCAGGGTAACAATGATGAAAGCGCGGTTTTTTTTCCACAGGGCGATAACGAAGTTACACGGTAATTGAGATTTCCCTGGCACTTTCCACTGTTGACGTTTTCGTTTTTAAGCTTGTCACTCTATTGAATCTTCATGCAAAGTATTCTGGAAATTACTGTTATATTTGTCGATGTATTCCGCAGGTAAAAATAATACAGAAACGTCACGCGAAGATACGTTTATAAATGCTTCGTTAAAAAGTTGCAATAAAAGTATGAAACATAAAGAACGATCGTTGATTTAGTTTCATTTAATTGACTTTTAGAATCAAGTATATTAAGAAATATTTAGGGAATAATAAATTAATTGAGAAATTCACCCATATCGAGTTACATTTATTTTCACATGTCAAACCGTTATCTGCTTCGTCAATGAAAGCTTAACGTGAATTATTATTAAATTAATTCGACAAACTATGCCGGTAATTAACGCAACTATAAACACTCATTAATAATAAAACTTTTAAGGACGATCAATCAGACGATAAGAACAAAATTTTCCGAGACATCTATATAAGACACCCTCTATATATTCCAACGAAGTTACATTCGACAAGCCGGAAATTCCGAAGCCGACAAAAAATCAGCGCCGTAAACACAACGCTGTTACTAAATATACCCAACGCATACCGCCTGGCCACTTGTACGAGCGGGTTAAAGATATGCAAATTTATGTATTCGCGACATGTAACACGTAAACCTCGTATACCAAGCAAGCTTGTTGAAATTCTCGTTCGCGTTGTTTTCGTTGTCCTATCGTTTTCGTTTTTTGGTCGCGAAATTGGCGACGCTCGAGTGCGGTTTTTCTCTCCTATAATACATAGAATGGCGTCGATAACTTTGTCAAGATAGACGATTCGTTCGTGCGGCTTCTTTCAACAAAAGGAAAGACAAGAAAGAAAAAGGGAAGGGGGGAAAAAGAAAGAAGAAGAGAAAGGTAAGGGTAGCATCTCGATGGCGCAGCTATCCTGGTGAATCGACCCTTATCGTTTCGCGAAAAGCCACGTGATCGAATTTAGCCGAGATTGAAGCCGGCCGTGCACGGTCGTACGGGACTTCCGGTAATCCACTTTCCCTTAAACCGCAGCCACCCTTAAAGCAGGATAAATGGTTAGCATGGAGAAACCAGAACCCGAAGTAAATTCTCGAGAGTGCACCGCGGATTAGCTCTCGCGCTAACTACTTGTATTACAGGGAACAGTCCCGACGAAATTGGAATATATCCTCGGTTCCGCCTACTTCCTTTGACACACTAAATATTCTATTTCCAACTTAACGTTGTGTACGTTCTGCTGTCTTGGCCACCTGCAGCGATTAATAATCACCGTTGAATTCCAGGTGAAACTATCATATCGTTTGCCGATGCTATCGAAGCGCCTTTGAAAGTATGTCAAGAATTGAACGCTATTCTTGTTGGGCAGTATATTTCATTTAATTTAATTTCAATATACCGATCGAGAAATCCATCGAATTACAAATGCATTACAGTGTGTGTACACTGTATACATAACAGAAGTTCAAGCGAAGAATGTTTAAACGCGCGAAAAGAAGCGGAGGAAAACTTCGGTACGAAACAAAAATTATTATCAAACACATTCTATAGATGGGGTGGAAGTTTCTAAATTTAAATGTGAACCTACGCGCCAGAAATTTATTCACTTTTCTGAATGTCCTCGCAGAGGCGTAGGAATTTAATAATTTCAGCAGCGATGGACAGAAAACGAGACCATTTATCAGCTTAAAGGGAAGGATCAAGGTAGCCACTGTCTTACGTGATTCAAGAGATCTCAAGTTTAGGCTATCTAAGATTGGCTTATAATCGTGGTCAGTGATATTCATTACACGTACAGCGTAGGAGATGTATTGGATCTTCGGATAAGTCTTGAACCTTGAAACGTGAGGTTACGCTTTTGCTCAGAAACAATAGAAATTCAACACGAATGGAGAAATTCTAGCAAATAAGATTGCAGAAGATTATCGCAAGATGTTGGAATAAAGTTTATAATTTTTTAGTAGAAAATATTTCAGATTTATCCGACAACCTGGAACGCCATTCCAGAAATATATATATAAGGTATAGTTTTGTATTTTGTACTTTTGTATTCCGTGGGAGAATCACGTATCATTAAGCCATTATGTTAAGAATGTTTCTTCGAGCATAGAAATTATGATATAGATTAATAGATAATGCCAGTGGATGTTGGCATGTACAGTATACATATTATTTTTTGACGTTATCGCGTGATACGTCTTGGAAAATGTTAGGAACGTTTCTTTGAATTTAAAACTAGGGTATAGATTAGATCGAAACGTGGGTGTTGGAATGTATTGTATAGAACACTAGGTATAATTAACCATGTTGCACGAGATTGTCCATAGTACTGACCGGAGTTATATCTCTTACCGGTTCAAAAAAGCATGTCGAGTGATTTAAACGTGAATGTGCTAGGTGTGGTTCTGTTGCAGAGGTCTAATTGTCTAACTTTTTCGCATACGCGGTATGTGATGGAAAATTTAAACGAGATATTTCAAAATGTGTTTTATCGTATACTTTTGTTGAAACTTTGTAAAAGATATTCGTCTACTTTAGAGTTTAAATACAAATCGGAGTTTTAAAACTTGTTTAGAATCATCAATTAAAATCATCGTTAATGACATACAATTAATTTTATAGTATGAATTATAATAAAGTTTCCCTTTCTCGAAGCCATCAATTAATGTCACCACTGATAACCTGCAATTAATCTCATAGCCCGATAGAAATATGAATTCTAATGAAATGATGGACATAATCTTGTATTTGCAAACTCCTCTATGATTTACTTCCTCATTTTCTCCGTTTATTTCCGTATTTATCGGTACTGTTTCGTTATTCTTATTCACGACATACGAAACGATTCTTTTCTGTTATTAAAAAAAAAAAAACAAAAAAAACAGTGTAATATTATAAACAGCGTGAGATTTTGTTATAACGAAATACGAAGAAAAATGATCGAAACTTTTTTAGAATCAATTGTAAGATCTCGTCATTACTGTGCACGCGATTTAATGCCGCTATTAGGAAGTCGAAATTCACGATGAGGATATTTTTGGTTTAAAATCAATTTGCTGGCGTTCCACAGGTTTTCATGTAAAACGCAGAGTGGTGTGCCAAATCCACACGACGTGCGGCAACATCGACGGTGCCTGGTACCTGATATGATTTCACCGTGCCTTCGCTCGGCCTGGGAAAATGAAATTTCCCTTCGCCTCATTTTCGTACGCGCCTATATTCCCGTTCTGTGTATGTGCGTCCGCCAGCCTGACTACGAGAAAGGTCGATGTCGTTGGCTGAAGTAAAACGTCAAATCGCATTTCGAAATATTTACATTGAGAATAGTAGTGATAGAATTAACTTTCCGGAAACTGTACAATTTCTAGCGAGCAAATACCCGCACAGTACGTAATTTGCCATAAGTACTATATGTTTATGCGATATTATTGTTGATAGCGTGTGTTTGATATATCATGTTTATTGTCAGTCCTCGTTCGAACTCTTATTTCAGACAAACTGATCAGCTCCACTTTATGTAGATCTCCAATTTTACTATTTAGGTACGTAATTAATATTGAATAGTTAGTATTGGATTTTCAAAGAAACGAACTACTTACTTTTATAAGTTTAGTTACTGTGAGAACATAAATATGCGCAAATCCCAAAATTGTAACACTACACGCTTCTCTTTACTTTCCCATTTATCTATTTAATCGATGTGGCTTTTGTGCGGCTCATTTTGTAACTCGTTTATTGAACAAGTATCGCAATTTTATCGAAGCAATTTAACAGTAAAGGAAGATACTATAACAGATAAGTATTTTACCTTTGAAATTAATCTCCTCTTCGTTAATTTTCCTGCAGGTATTTGTTACCTTAAGTATTCGTAGGCAAACTGGGTCGTGGATAAAGTAAACGAAAATTCACCTTTATATTTCTTTCCACGCAACTTTGATTTTTAACGAAAGAATTGTAAGTATTTAACGAACGTCATTGTATAATATAGTAAAGGCATTGATTTATATCTAAGAATTCTTGCAAATATTTTGAAAGCCACGAATCGTAAAAAGCTTTGCTTTCGACATAAACGTCTAAGTTTGTCCACGGTTTATGGAAAAATATACGTCTGTCTATAAAGTGTTAATACTCCTTTGCAATAACATTGCAATGCTTAAACTTTCCACGAAGAACAGTACTAATAATATTTATTAAAATAATTAGCATTATTCGTACAGTTTCCATTGATCCCGAGAATTTCCATCGAACTAAATAAATCTCGACTAATGGAAAATTGACGAAAACATGCTCAGTCCTCGCATACTTTTCTCCCCAAGAATTCAACGACCAACGAACTGGGAAGTTAAATCGTGCACCCTATCTCGCAGCCCTTGAACAGAAATAACTAGCACAATTACCCAAACGTAAGCACTTAACCGATTAAAATTGGATAAGGGAAAAAAAAAGAAGGAAAGGAAGCACTAGTCGAAATAACCGTGCCACCAATTACATCGTTGACTCCTTATTATCCGGAAGTAATCAGCCTATCGGTATCATCTGTGCAACTCGATCTGGAAGAGGGAAAAACGTGTGGCGAGAGAGGGGCGTGGTGGGTAGTAGGACACGGGAAATCATTATTGCCGGCAATCACGCGAAGTTCACACTGCGTCGTTTGCACGAACACGCGCGGCGTTCCATCGGTGTTCAAAGCAACCCTCTTTCGCTTAACAAACGCTTTCATCGAGAACCACCACGAACCGCGACCAAGTGGCGGGAATTGAAGAAACCCTGGAAGGGAGGAGAGGCGACAAAAAAAAAAGAAAAGTAAGTGGAAAAATCACGCAGAGAAGCATGCAACGCAAGCTGTACATGATACAGTGACGTGGAAAAATCTCCGGTCAGAATAAATCTTTAAGTTTATATTCGGATAGCGATATTCGAAAGAATTTGAAATAACGTTGCGCGCAAAGATGTGACAAGTAAAAAAAAATATAGTATAATAAACAAACGCCGCTGTATAGTCGTATAATGCTTCTTAAAATTCTTTAAAATATCATCACTTTTGGAATATAAAACGAGAAATCTATTTGACCGGAAACTTTTGCACGCCACTGTGTATCTCGGCGTGTGCAAATGTTACTCGCTGTTGTTATGACACCGGTTGGTAGTCGTTGCGTCAACAATGTACCGCGTAATGCATCAGGGAATTAGAACGTTGCGCGGACAGAATCCTTCGTATCTCGCGTGCTTGTGTGCTCTCGAATTAAATCTGGCTGCGAATTCGCTTAAGAGTTCCGCGAATTTTCGCCTTCCCCTCGTCACGATTGGATCTCGCGTGGAATTTCATTCTCGAATATTTTTCCCTTTCCAAGTTCAGTTCGAAATCTCCAACTTTCGAGAGCGTGTCTCCTGCCAGAGTAGGCACGATACTTCGTTGTTCGAAACTGGATCATTTCGAAATATCGTTTGGGTCGTTGAGGATGTGCCACGGGAATGTAAATTTTGGTGTGTAAATTATACAATTGCTTTTTTCTTCATCGAAACTGATACGTATTCGTCGCAGATCTCTAAAAGAATTCACGCGTGCGTTTTAATCGCGTGACTTTCTAAGAGGATATTTCTTCACAGACAGATGAACAGCTTTAATAAGAGTTGGAAGAATTAATGTTTTATTTTTGAAAGAATTCTCTTTAGAAAACTAAAGTTCTTGAATCATAGAATCATCATTTATTCCAATGCGTTAAAGCGGAGCAAGGATTAAGAATGATTTCTTTATAAGCTACGGCTACTTTGTACCATAAAGAATTCAATGACTCGTGCAACTTTTAAAACTGAAAACAACAACTGAAATTATTGTAATACGTAGAAAGAAATTTGCACTTAAACTAGATTAAACACTGCAGATCCAGTGAACTGATAACCCGTTTATGTTTTGCAATTAATTAATTAATCAATGGATGCACCGATTAATAAGATCCGAGACTCATTCATATTCGAGCTCATATGGTATCATAATTCTTTGTACGTCATAGTGCAGCAATGAATCGCGTTTTCGAGAGTTGAAGCGTTTGTATGTCGGAGGTTCGTAAATATTGAAGAATATTCCTCTACGCTCTGGCGTGGTAAATGTTTTGAAAAAATATTTGCCCGGCGGATGGTTAGAACCGAAGGGAAACTAGGTAAAACGAAGCGACAGTTTCGTTAGAGGTTCGTGTGTGAAATGAGACCAATGGAGGATCGGGTCGTATTTTTGTAACGCGGAAATCGTTCGGCCAATCGTAAAAGCACGCCTCTACACGAAAAATATGCCAAATGATGCGTCGAATAGAAATTCATTTGGTATATCACTTAGGCAATCGCAGTAAAATTAAGAACGATATCGATCGATTTCCTTCTATCGGCTGGGCACTAACGACAAGCGTTTTCTCTTCGATGAAAATGCTCGACCGTATCTTTTCTCATTACTCAACCAAAGAGTATATAGGTCAGAGATGTTTCCATTGTCCATCCAGTTTACGTCGCTACGCTTTCACGAGGATTCCGCGTTAAACGAATGAAAATTCCAAGACGAGTTTCGAGTGATTTAAGAAGACCAGCCAATAGCTAAAGTGAGCAAATTGGTTCTCTGGATTGAGAGACAAACGTACGGATAGGGAAACGATCGACGCGAGAAAACATCGTTTCTCGCTACCCTCTCGTCAACGAACGCACCTTTTTACACGCTGTGTCGTCGTTGGGCACTTTCTCCGATTTCTTTTTTCTTCTCGCCCTTTCCGACGTCGAAGCAATTTCGCGAGAAGATTATTCACTCGACGCTTTTAGTGTTTTAGTTGCGGTGAATAGCAGAAAACACGGAATAATTTAGCCTGACGAGAAAGTGCTTTCGCAGAATTCGATGTTTCAGCCGTCAACAACATGGATACTTCGTTACTTACACGACGAGTCGATAATTTAACGTTACGACAGGAAAATTCTGTATTTATTTGTGCAGTTTTATTTTAAATGTCATAAAATTACGAGTGTTATAAAAGAGATAATAAAACGAACAAAATGTTTATCACCGGACAGCGACACATCCGAATGTCTGTTTTATAAAAGCTACCGGTAGTTGGAAAACATGAATCATTAATATTTTAAATATTTCTGCCAGATCAATGAATTTGTTTTTATACATTTACACTTTGTATCGTTATATTACATATTCCATCGCTTAGTTTTTGTATTTTATTACCTCCGTATCAATATCCTTTGCACCGCTTCTATCTGCTAAACAATCGAATTTATACCACTCTTATAACAAAAAATATAACGCATTAATACCAAGGTAAACAATCGAAATATAAAATGCAAAACCATAAAAGTTAAATGGAAAAGGAAACACGTGATAATGTATTCGCAGGCTGAATAATCGGAAAATTAATACCAAAATAAGAAAACAAACGCAAAATACAAAAGTACTTCATCTACTAGCCACAGACTAAACCAAAGTTTCAGAAAGGAAATCAGATGAAATAAAAACACGTGATTCTGGTTCACATGGCTATTATGTAATAAAAAACAGATAATACACTGCTATACTTAATAATCAGGAAATTAATAAGAAAAGGAGGAAAAAACGAGAATCACGAAATACGAAAAGCACTCCTATTACCTAGAAAATAAACCAAAGGAGCATAGAGGAAACGGGAATCAAAAAAGGAACATGTGGTTCCATTAAAAAAAGCAATCGCATCTGAAAAAAAGTAGCGTATCGTAGCTACAAAAACTAACGCCACCAAAAAGTAATACCTTCGCCACGTTTCCTCTATCGTCGCCCATAACAGGAACACGGGTTACGCAAACTACGTAACTCACCAGCGGTACACGCTGAAGCGTGCTCGTGCTTTTCCATCCTCTAATACGTCCGTAACTTTTATAGCAGTCGCTAACAACGGACTTACCACCGACCGCGTGAATATAAACGAGAGTACACATCGTACTCAGCAACGAAACAATGGAGAGAACCATCGACGAGTCGTTATCGTTCTAGACAGCGGTATTTTTGGCCAGAATGTTCGTTCGGCACCAACGATCGTACGCTAGATCGATAGCTATACACGCACCTTCAGAAGTATTCAGACACTTAGAGAAACTTAAACCAGTTTGACAATTCAGTAAGATATTACCAGAGCCATTAAGAATTATCGCTCTGTTTCGAGCATCAAATTATAAAAGACCAATACATTCAATATTGTGATAACAATTACACGAACTTTGTATATTAAAATTACTTTTTTGTCTATATTTGTCTTTCGATCGGTATTTTTATCAATTTCTATATTTATATTGTTATTTGTATTTTTATTTGTTTTGTGTTTCATGCATGTCACGAACGGTTTCACAGCGTATCTTTCACACGCTGCTACGAAATAACGATTATTATATTTTTAATCAATCGATGGAGAACAAAAATAGCGCGAAGATAATAAATTCTCTTCGGTTCTAACGCGATGGATAAGACATTTTAATGAAGGAGAGCAGAATTACGATTCACTATGTTATTGTAATTCTTGCAAATAGTTTTAGCCAATTTTAACGTACATGTATTATATCACGATACTGCATGAATACCAAATTTTCATCGATTAATCGTTTCCTTGATAGTGGGCATCAATTGACACGTTTCGTACGAAACCAGCAGGTGTTCTGATTCTATTGAACAGGACTGTACTACATAGAACACGGTCGCTGGTTTATCGTGGCGGGAATCGTGTCGTTTCTAATGATATTCGGCTATGATTCGGTAACATCTCCGTCCACGATGCAAATGCGGCGGAAGTGCACGGTAAAAAGCTTCGTTGTCCGCGTTCTCTTTTAGGCAGACTATCCCGAGACGATTACCATGTTTGGCATGGCGCGAGTCAGCGACTCTTTTATCGCGTCGTCCCCGAACACCGATTCCTCTGCAAAACATTTTCTCATGGGACTTCACGTTTCACGTGACACCCTCGCTCGGGATTTCGTTTCAGTTTTCGGCAAAGATTTTTCACCTACCCGGTCGACAGCACTTAAACCGCTTCTGATAATTTCTGATAAGCGGGGAAATAATTGCGTCGGGACGAGTCTTTAATCGGCGTGTCGATTGCTACGAAACGATCGCAAATTCGTCGATAATCGCGTTATCGTTTTTAATTATTCCGAGCTTACCGTGGGGATTAACTCGTCTGCTATTGATCATTTTTCGTCTTTTATGAATATTCGTGAATACGTTGTTAGCGAATGCGAATTACATAACGCCGCGTTGTGATATGAAAATGGCGGATTTCAGCATGATGATACAAACGTTTAATTCGTTACGTTGTTACGTAACGTAGAGATGGCTTACGGATGGCGGAAGCTTATTTATTGTTTAAAAATATGGAATTGTTTATTTGGCAAGGAAGGAAATCGGGGTTTTTTAATTAGCAAGCAGAAACGGACGTTTGAAATTTATATGTATGTTGCAGGAAAGAAACGAATGAATTAAATGGTAATAAATATAATTTTTGTCTATATTTGTCTGTTTTGTAAGGATTTTCCATTCCCTTTCCTAAGTATTTCTCCAATGATTTTACAACACATACGACATATTATTGAAACATTCTTTCCTAATTGCATCTATATATAAAAATTCGTTTCCAAAACAATTGGGAATTGGTCGATTTATAAATCATATTTTTCTAAAATCCAATTCTTATGCATCTTAGCTCAATTTTCTGTTCCTTGCCTTTGAGAATGGTTTCTGTGTTGCAAGTCGGCCATGTAATCCAACAGCTGCTTATCTACGCTTTACCGTATCCAAGAATAATCCGGTTTATCGAGTAATATTAAAACTTGCTTGAATTTCACTTTTATTCTGAAATCTTCTGCTTTGGTTACTTTACACAGCATATTCCATATTATGAAAATTTGTATTCTTTAACGCGGTAATCTCGCGGGATAAGTCTACACGCCCTAAAGTGACCACGAGGGATCTAATTTTTCCAATGTTTTTTATTTCTTATCCTCGATGATTCTTCTCGTGACACAAAACTGTCAATTCCAAGTTATTACATTTAAATTATAAATATACGTAATTCTACGCGATCACCAATAATTACAAATACTATGAGAAATTAATTATTTAATGAGGAATTATGGCCCTTACGATGGATAAACTAATCTTGAATTGAGAAATATAATTCTTGAAACCACTCGAAACGTATGAATTAAATAAAAAAAGAACAATCAAATAAGTCATCTCCTTCAAGTAGAATATAATTTTGTTGTGTAGATATAATTTTGTGGTTGATAAAGAACAGAGGAAATAAAGCGAAATAGCTGCGAATTAGAAAAACTGATATGGTGTTAGAGTGGTTAGGCGATATATTTGGGTTATGTAATTATCGGAATTAGGTTTCAGATATACAGTTCAAAACTAGTTCAGGTACTAATTCTAGATAAGCATCGACTTTAGCCGAATATCTAATTCAAAACTGGCTCGGAATTAACTTAGGCATATGAAATTAATTTAAGCCTAAATTGGAGTGTCTAGCTAACTTAAGGTTTAGGGATCTAATTATAATGGGTAGTGGGAGTAAAGTATACACTTAACTTCGAATTAATTAAGATTCAGGTACTTAAACAAGAATATGCGTTGTATAACGCGAAGAGTTTGATAGGGAACATTGATTTTATTCAAACTCGTAGTTATATCTAACAGACCTATTTTTCTCTCTCGTCGATGTATTGAAACTACTAATTAAAAGATCTTCTCTTTCTCTCGGTTATTCTATTCTTTGATTCAGTTCCAATGATTTATCAGTTGCGAATTGTTCATTCAATCTATCTTTAACGAACTGAGTTCACTTACTTTTCATTCACCTACCTTTACTTCTGTTATAAATTTATAAATGTTATACATTTGGCATATCATAAATGATTTTATAACATTCTTTGACGAACTGCGTTCACTTACTTTTCGTTCATCTACGTTTACTTCTGTTATAAATTTATAAATGTTATACATTTGGCATATCATAAATATTTCTCATATCTTTGACAATCGTCCCTTATAATTAATTACCTGCGAGAGTACCAGAATTGACAACATATTTAAAAAGATCAATGTCTGAATTATCGGGAATTACAGAGTTTTTGACAGCTACGGTTTAAAAGGCAACGTTCATCGCGATGAAAGTTTTACAGAACGTTTGATTTTTAACCATATTATATCTGGGATATTGATTAAATAGAAGGAATAGACAGTAATTTCCGGAATTTTGCACAGAGCGGTTGGTTTGAAACCAATATCCGAAACATATCTTATATTCTATAGCATCGTGCAGCATATCGTACAGCGAATACATAGATATATATATATAGCGAATAAAGTTAAAATAAAGAGCCATGTCAGAGGAAAAGGACCAATCCCGTAGCGATGCTGTTAAAAATTGAAATTTTAATACCATAATATCAATTGTAGAAAGAAAGTTGTAGAACGTAGAAATATGTATATACGTGTACATAATTTATTTTAGATAGAAAATGAAACATTCGCAAGCAATTCGTGAACCTTTAACAAAGTACAATGCCACAATATCAAGAATTTCGTATAAAGTTCATCAACGTAATGCAGAAATATTACTTCAGTAATAAGAAAGAAACTCAACACGGTGGCCGTTTGTACGATAATTTTGCCAAAGCGTTTTACAAAATGAAGAAAAGAAAGAACATAGTGTATTTCGTAAAAGCGACAGACATTTTCATATACGTTATAACAGTAACAGTGAATGCGCGTCATTGAGAGGAAAAGAAATCGTTTATCTTGAAAAGAACGGCAACCGAGCCGAGTAGAAGAATCGGAGTTGTGGCTTCGTTTAACGAAACTTGTAAAAACGCTGGTACAACGACGCCAGCACAAATTTACACGAAAATTCATGAAACTGGGAAATCCCTGGTATGCGGGCAGTAAAAGAATCTTTGAACACCTGCTACGTATTTGCATAAATGAAAAACTGGCGAAAGTTCTTTCCTCTGTAACCTGCAAGATAATAAATTTTATACAAGTTCCAACGATCGAGGAATAAAAAAATAATCCTTTAAATACCTCCGAGACCTTGCGAAGCACTTTGCAATAATTAGATTTAAGTCATTACAACGTTGCCTCGCTGTTAACTTTTAAACACACGCGTCAAATTATTATTTAATGCTTGCAGCTATATATTGTTTTAATATAACGTTATATAATGTAAAATAATAAGGGGGTGACTAGATGGTTAAATGAATTAAATAATTATTATCAGCAATTAACAGTAAGAATGTTAAAGGATCGCAATTTGTTAATGAAACTTATACAGTTCTTCGTCCTTACAGTTTTTCAATCTTTCTTTTCATACTTTCTGAAGGATTTATTACAATATTAAAATACAACATATTGTTAATTTCTATCGCTTAAATAAAATAAACATTTGCAAAACGCATCTCCATAAGTTTCTCTATTAAAGATAAATGTTTTCAAAGAAAATGAAGCTGAGCCACACGCATTTATAAATATTGTATCAGATATGGCGGTAAAAAGCTGCACTGGGTTATTTCCTCTTGCGCATAAAATTAAGCCCGCATCCTCGATGAAATTTAATCAGAATCCATAGAATATCATAAAAGTTTCACTGTAGCTCGACCATAGCACTCCGAGAGGGTTGACGCAGACGAGAGACCGGATAAGTCTTCTCGGTTGCGCGATTCAAAGGATCGTAAATTTTGCCCGATGTCGTCCTGCCTTAAGTTTTCCCCAGAGTTAGGGTAAGACGAGGTTCTCTGGTAGGCGAGAACTCGAATCCATCGATCAACCACTTTTCGTTGGAACTGTCTGGATCAAGGTGAAGTATCCTTCAGAGGGGAAGAAAAAAAGTAGGAATTCTTTATTCTAGTGAAATTCCAGCGAGAGGTGGGGGTAGGGGGCACCTGTATGCTGAAGCAATGGCAGAAAGAATTGTATGAAGAAGAAGTCGCCTGAAATCCTGAATTTACTTTTAAATGTATTTCGGATTTTCCGCGATATCTTTGACGCTTGGAAATAGTTCCGATAGGAGTTGGATACGCGATACGGGAATTTGTATTTTTCATCTATTTCGAGCTTTACTTCTCTCGCTCTTTTAAATACGCAGCGAAGGATACGTAGAAAGAAAAAAAGAACCGAATATGCTGCTGGTAGGAAAATTCTTTGAAATTATGATTACGAGAGAGAGAGAGAGAGAGAGAGAGAGAACAGGATATAATATAACGGAAGTAAATTAAACAAGATTAAAATTAACGTCAGATTTCTCTCGTATATTACTATATTTCTTTCGCTATAAACCAAAGATATTCAGATAATAATTAAAATTTATTTCGGCCAAGCGGAATGCGAAGCTAACTCATCGAAAAAACACCTTGTACAAAGAAACAGTATTTTTGAACATGCATTCTAATTTACTTGTTACAAAAGATGAAACTGTCGTATAATAATGTTTGATCCTCATAAATCTATTCTACTTACAACGTTCTCTCCAAGCATTCGGTAATCGCTTTATTTAATCTCTTCTAATATTATTCAAGATTATTTCTCGAACTAAATGATATCACGCGATAGTAATAACAAGTTCAAAAATGAGAAATTACAAAAGACAGGAGGAAAAAACGAAACGCCATCAAACATCACTTGAAGCGTATACACACGGGACAACGTTTCAACACGGAGCCGCGTTTACGTCCGGTCGCGATAAACAAAATGTAATTTCGTCGTCGAAAATGTACACACGTACGGGGACGAATCGTTGCAAGTTATCGATGAAAAACGGCGTATTCCCAGGATGATTTGTTAGCGGGAATCGTTAGCGCGAGCGAGGTGCAATCCGTGCATTGTAAAGCAATGTTTACCAGCACGGTGGCTATTACCGCGATACCAGTTACCGATAGCCACGCGCGTATCGAGTATACACATGGCGCGAAAACATCGTGTTTCGGCAACTCGGTACACGGTCGGGTAAACATTGAAAATTATTTACCATAAAGCGAAGATTTTGTCCTGTTGAACGCGCGCGAACGAAGTACGGTGGGCGGTCGTGCGTAAAATCAACGTTTATTTCTTTTGACGTGGCCATCTTCCAGTCAGTTCCGCCGTGCGAGACTTCCGTGAAAAGAACAAAGGAGAAAGGACGACAGAAAGCAATAAGAAAAGGACAGCCACGATATATTCCGAACGAGGACACCAACGTCACTGACAGCAACACCGTGTGCACGTGAAAGTCTTTCACGGAAACTTCTCCTTTTAAACGGTCTTCTGGCCCTTTCCTTCTTAATCCCGAAGCGACCATGTTGAAAATTCGTTAGAACGGTAAGAGAGGACTCTTATATCTCGAGAAGAAGCCGTTCTTCGTAAATATTTCGCTCGATCGGAGTAAAGACTAATCGAAAAACGCTCCAGTGACAGATGGTTATTTAACAACAGTTAGGGGTTGATCTCTTTATCTTCTCAGTTATCGGCAATTTTCAAAGATCATCGGTGTAAATTCGACTACGATCAACGGTAGAATAATTACGACAGGTTACAATTTCTTCATTTTCCCGGATGGAATTTATTTTACCGAGGTTTCATCCACGCGCGTGGAAACTCTTAGGGGAAATGAAGATGGGACGCTTCCAAATTTTGCGCCTCGGGGTAGCTCGAGCGGCTTATCTCGTCAGTCTCGTTCGATGAAAACGACGCAGCAATCTTACAAACTTGTGGATTTTTTCTTATTTATTAGCTTTAAGCGATCCCAGTTATAGCCTCGGTTATCTGTGAATCTACATTGTATATAGATATATTCGTGTCTTCGAAAGAAGTTTAACCCTTTGCAGTGTGACTTGATATTAGTTTTTATCTCAGGGGCTCTTTTGTCGACTCCCACTTTTTTTTGTGAAACGTGTGAAAGAAATTGTTTCAAGATATATCGTGCACTTAACAACAACAGTGTGAATAAAAGTGGTAGTTAAGTGAATTTGTTTCTTCGTTCATTTATTTAAATTGTCTTAATTTTTAGTTAAAGTAAATTTCTAATAAAACACTTAGAAGCGTTGGGGACTGCTGGTAACGAAATTGAAATAAAATTCGGAGTACAAAGGGTTAATAGATTAATACTCTCGTTAGTCTGTTTCTGGATAGATGCTTCTTAAAAGTTGCAATTTTATAATCGTATTTATATATAATTTCGAATTTTTAATGGAACGATTTAATGGAGTAATTCAATGTAAACAGCTGGTAGAAAATTTAGTCGATACTACTTTTACTGTTGAGTTATGTTTGTTGAGACTACATTTTCGCTATGATAGGAGAACAGGCTATTTTCAGGTTTCGTTGTAATCAAGTTGTTTATCTAGCGTTGGGATCGATGGAGCAACGTGACATTTTGAACAGTAACGGGGTTGATATTATCATTATTTTACAAGAAAATATTTTGGGAGCTGGATATACGGGTCATGAATAAAGAAAGCCGGTCGATACCGAGGTTGTTTCGTTCCATGGCGAAGTAACGTATGACTTTGAACGGTAGGATCACGGGTCTACAACCTTATTTTATGTTCATCAGGAAATAGGAAAAGCTAGTACGAACATAGTTTTACGGACATATTTACTTTCATTGGTTTACCGATGTGTGCCAATAACCTATTGGTATTGTGGAAAGAATCGTATCATACTATACAAGGAACAGTTGCCAAAGTTCTATTACGCGAATGTTATATTTTCCATTTGGTATTAATTTTTATGTAAATTCTACTAATACTAAAAATTGAAGCTTGATACTGAAAATATGTATTTGTGTAATTAAATCTTTTACCACGAATAAGCTAATTTGTTATAAGGCTTTTTAGAACATGATATAAAATGTACAACTTGAACACGCTCTTTAGAGATATGGATATAATATATTTAAAAGTACAAATAGTATAATAAAGAAACAAACTGTTGTGTGTTAGATCGTAATAATTTGATTTCATAGTTCTTTTGGTATCTAATAATCTAAAGCATACTTTGGTTAATTATTCTTACGTATTATAACACAACAAGCTTTGTCATGGTGCGATTTAAAAAGCACGATAAGGTTTATGAAACGATCGATTTAATCTTTACTTTATAGTATTAATTATCGTATGTACGTAAGATAAACGTAAAATATTATAGGACAAACCTATGTTTACAACGTTACAACGTTAGTTATAGAAGTAGTTTCTTAGATCAACCGTGTATGATAGTTTCTAATATTTACATCGTGTACAGAAGAAGACGTGATTTCTTAATTTTTTATTTACGTTTATTACGTCTCACCCATTTCACATATTTGCCATTAAATTTCGCTTCTATCTTTACTTCTACTTCCTTCGATAGTAAGAAACTGACATTCGTAAAAATTGGTATTCGTATAAATTTTATTGAAATTCTTCACGATGAACGTCTTTACGGAATTCCCTCCATTTTATGAAGCTATTTTATGAAGCTTTATGGCCTGGATATATCTCATTTTAAATAAATATATTTTGCTATTAAATAAAAAATTACTCACGATTATTATAATAATTCATAGTTATATGTGTATTATTCAAATCGAAATACATTACGTAACATACCTTGATACGAGAAATAAGCAACAATACATTTGTTTGCTTATTTCACTGAAACTATTTTCATATCTAGCGTAAAACAACTACCGGTTGTATTTACATAATTAGAATACACTATCAACATTTACATATATAAACGAAAATATTAGCAACCTGTACTTCACCACGCTATGTACATCAGCAACTTTATTCGTGTAAGCCATCAAATGTAAAGAATTTCATTTACATGTATATAAATAATACATATTAGTATGAAAAGAACAAAGAAAGTGTAAAGAACAATAGCTCAGCTTGTGAAAATTCAATAAATTCATCATTGATTCGCAAATATCTAATGAAATGATGTGAATTACTACTTCTAATATACAGCAATAAAATAATCAAGGAATTATTGAAAATTAAAAAGATGATTTAACAAGCCATAGAAAATGTGAAGCACCGAACATCATAGAGTAAATTCCACAAAGTCTGAACTTCAGGTTGTAAGAATGCCAGGATTATTACCTAGCGTTAGGAGTTCTTTTACCGAAGATTACCTGAGGTCTCAAGATCCCATAGCAGGACTTCTAACCTTGGCCCCCTAATCTTGAAACTTTACTAAAGTTGTATTTTCTTCTTGTATCGCACATCTTGTCTTATCCGTTTATGTTCCTTTTTTCTTTCATTCAAACTAAATTTCTTTTGATTCCATCCGAATCGTCAATACGCTCAGTCAGCTATTGATTCCTTTTGTATATTATTATCGCGTAATATCGTAACAAATACGAATACTTTAGAATACTTTACAAAAAACCATTCGAATATTTAATTCATATATTCCGCTAAAAATCAGTCAACTTCCCAAAAATGCATTCTTGTAAATCAATGAAATTATTATAAAAAACTACGAACTAATCGTTTTAATCATTTCAGTAGTTCTAGCGTTATAACAAAATTTACATATCACATACTCGTCACACGTTGTCCTCAAATATACAATAACACTCCTACACATACATCGCCTGTCAATTTAAAATATTGTACACTCGCTTTTAACAACCTTTCGCTCATCATCGTTGATATCTGGCATTAATTTCGAAGTAATAAGGAAATTAGAAGCAAAAGATTCAGCGTAGAAACAACTGGAAACGTGATTCCAGACTTTTCGCTGATAGCGTATATCTCTAACGATCGAACCGTGCAACGTGTTTCCCGTGAAAAAACATGCAGGTGGATTGCTGTTGTATGTTTCTCGGGGCGCTCTGGCCCGAATAACGCTTCCATCGACAGATCAATGGAATCCGAGGAAGAAGAGGCGGTATTTCGGAACAGCCTCATCTGGCCTCTTTTCTTTGACAGTGTCGGGCAAGAGATCGAGCAGAGGCTGCTTCCTTGCCCGAGGCTCGAAAAGCCTCTATCTAGGTCGGGTTTATCAGCTAGAATCTATCAATTACATAAAACAGCAGGATCTAGTGGCGCGCGCGTTCTACCTTGCACACGAATGCTTCGTTGGATATGAATGCTTTTCGGTAAACACCAAGTCGAGCAACGCTAAGCTGCGCTCTCACTAAACCAACAACGAGGAGTCTTTCGTTCATGCTCCATGTTTCTTGAAAAGTTGCTAATTGTTGGTCAATCCTTTTCCGTGTGTCTTCAGGTTTCTGTTATCAGTAACAATAGTTTCTGTTTGTTGTCTGTCAAACGGTGAAGATCAAAGAGAAGCAAGAAACAGGTGGCAACACGTTGCGACTGAAACAAATGCTTGTACAATTTGACGACTGTCTCGACACATTTGCGTATGGACAACTTATTGCTAGGGACAAACGTCGTTTTCAGACTGAACGTTCCTTTGATTATGTTGCTTCAATGTGGACAAAATGTTTCTACAAGTTGACGTTTCAGCCGTTCAGAAGTCACAATAAACAATTCCATAAATTGAAAAGCAGAAAAAATTGGTGATATCGTAAATGCTATTTTCGAAATTCATGCTATTATTTCTGAAATTTCCTATTGTTTCTATCGTCCCGTTTTAACAAGCGAGTTCAGGTAAGCAAGTAATTTATTTCTTTGCAAACCGAACATTAAAGTCGTCTTTATCTAATGGAATTGAGAAATTGACAAAAAGTGAAGTTGATCGATTTGGCTGGCGTAAAGCTGCGTCCTCGCTAAGGCAACAACGAGCGACTTTTTGTTGCCTGCTGTTGCTTGTACGTTTCGAATAGTTCCACCAGAATCGTGAAGGAACACGGCGAAGTATCGGACAACAACTGGTAACAATTTCAAGAAACATAGAACCCCAACAGAAAGTTGTTCCGTTGTCACTTCAGTTAGGACGCGGCTTTACGCGATTTACAATAAGGTGGCACGTACTTGGCGGACGCTGGTTCGCGTGCTCGTGAAAAAATGCAGTGGGTGGACAGGCGGATAGAACGTAGAAGGGGCAAAGGCTTGTTCCAAGAAATAAATAGGCTACAAACAGGGAAAGGGGATTACATTACACCGTCGAAGGGAAATTCCTGTGCCAGAGATAAACGTCCGAGACGCGTGTCTAATGCACCGTGCCGGAGCTTATCAAACCTCGCCGTCGTGTTATCGTGTATATACCTTTAAAGTATAAGTAGCACCATGCTGTGGACAGTTTACACTTTTTCACGTGGACACACGCAGCTGCAGCTCACCAGCAGGTATTCGTGTCCACTGTTGTTTGCACAACCCGTGCAGTCGGATAAATTCTATCTCATAGCGTGATGTATTTTAGAATGTTCACTGTAATCGCAGCTTCCCCGGTATACAGTCTAGATAGATGGTGCAGCGTGAAATTTACGTGACTCACGCCGCGGACGTGTATCGAGTTCTTAATCGTCGTTTTGGATCTCTTCGTTCCGATATTTTGCAGCATGCAAGATACAGTCTGTAGGATGGTATCGATCTTATTTTAGATGTAGATGTAGAAGTTGACAATTGAAATTGAAATGGGAGTGTATATTTACATAGATTTTCCTTGGGACGTTACTAATTGAGCATCTATCAAGTTAAAAGGTATCGTATCAAAAGAGTCGGTGACGAGTTAGACCATACAACGCGTAATGTCTCTTTTCAAGCCAAACAATTCCTATAATAACGATTCTTTTTAATATTTTCTATGATTTATGAGATATTCTTGCGTTTTCAATTAAAGAAAAATTCGTTATGTATTATATTTCTACGCTTTATAAAAATGATCATCAGCTGAAATGGGAAATGTATAGAATTTAAAGCTTTTTATGAAGTTTCATATTGTTTCACTTGTTAATTCTTTATTTGAGAATAAATTCTGTTCTTGACCGCCGTAATACATGGGTTCGGTATACATAAAATTAAATTAACGCTACACCATGGTTCTTGTCGGAAATCAGGACATTACAACGTGTAGCAATTTGTACGGTACTGCCTTCCACAAGTACAATAAATTTTTGCTAGCTGACACAACGGCGCGCACTTGTAACTATACTATACATTCCTAAAATGCTCATCTCTGCTGCTTCTTGCTCCTGGACGCGAGGTTGTTTGGCCGTTAAGCCGAAAGAATTTTTAAGGTCAGGATATGAACTCCCTTTTTTTGAGAGATACTAAACTTCTCTACTCTCATAACATTTCAAAAATACATCGCGTAAACGTATACTTCAGGTCCATAAATTTTGTCGAGTCATAAACTGAAATTTCAATTATCAACTAATTTCAGATATAATTCTAGTTATCAGTAAATGCAACATTTTCATGGACTCTCTTCAATTTTATCTAGATATATAGGAAATTTGTCAATAAATCTTTAATCTTCTTTTTATTCAAATAATTTTTTTCAATAAATCTTTCTAACGAAGTTCCTGCTCCTCTTGTAATAATTTTCTAACAAAACAGGAGAGAATTAAATATTTCATAGTATTATTATTAACCCAGATATACTAGTTACCTTTTCAAAAGGATGATTAGAAAATAATTTTGCTATCTTTTTTTTTCAATTTTTGTAATACCTACTGTTTGATCATACTGTCCAATGTCCTTTGAAACACATAGCCATTTTTTACGACACTGATAACTTTTCAAAGATATAGCTTAAATATCAGATAATTCCAGATAATTACTTGGAAAAACATGTGAAAAAGATTCAAGTATATCCGGATTAAAAACAAAGGATATTTATATTCGAATATACAGATTTTCATAGGATATTTGTGCAATGTACCGCGTTCACAATGTTTACGTTACTAATTTATAAAACTTTTATCGATTTCGACCGTACAATAAAATCTCTCTGGCAGTATATTCGAAACTAATTTTACGCGAAGAATAATACCAGTGTCCCGACACGTTTGTAATTGCCGCGGGGCTACTGATTAATGTTTTAAACAATAAACCAAGGGAATGTATGCGCACGATCGCGAACTGATAGCAAATCCGTTCGCGGAAATTTCGTCGGTGATTATGCTTCATGAATTTCAATCGTGGCTCCAGATTAAGATCGTTCAAAATTGACCGGTGCAATTGGCCGAATCGACGAACGAACTTGGGACGATTTGCGTATTTATGACGTGCATATACAGCAACCCACATTGGGTTCAGCCAGTTGATGGTCGAAGGATTGACCCGGCGATCGTGTAAATTAAAATGCAGTGCATACCGGCCGCTTCTGCCGTCTACTTAAAATCCGCGATAGAAGCACGATATACTAAATAACTTAAACGCGCGCCGCGAACGATCTTCTGCCAGTGAAAATGGCCGAATACGATTCGTTTCTCTGCTATCTCCGTTTTAAAGGAATGGTATTCAGCAGCAACGATAAAACGACGAGCGATGGTTATGTAAATTCGCTAGTTTATGATAGTTTAAAGCTGTATTTCGTCTCGTGATTCGTAATTTTCTTGAATCTTTTCCCCTTACAGATTAGTTTCCATACTGAGATTTGTGTTAGTTTTAACAGAGAAAAATGTTTATTCTCTATTAAGTATTCCGGTCTTCCTTTTGAATTAATTAATGTAAAATATTTACCGAAAACGATAACGAGGAATTTGCATAAGGTAGATTAACTTAGTTGCAGTTCTTGAATTTTGATGTCTGAAACTTATTCTTGATTTAACAAACAGAGAAATGCTTAATGTTTTGAGAAAGTGTCTAATGTACAAATTTTAACGAGAAATGATACACGTCAGTGATAATTTTTTCATACGTTTCCTCGATATTAAGAGAAGTTTTTAACGATGAAAAAGATACGTGTCGAGTACTGCAATATCCTACTACTCGAACGTTCGATTTTTATCATAAAAAATAAAGATCTCTGAAAAAAAAATGTGTGTGTTACATGATGCTTCAATGTAGAGAGATTTTAAACGTCATTGAGAAGCAATTTTTAGCTTCGAATGTTTTTACAGTTTTTTAAAATTAATTGCGAATATCATTGAAAAGCTTTCTCGAAAAGCTCTGTTTCAAATAAACAAATGCGTAATTTTTCTTTCATATGTATTACTCGAAAATTTACACATTCATGAATAATATAAATGTGCAAAAATATACGGAATATTGAAAGTGAAGTATTCGTTAAAATATTTAAGAGATAAAACAAATTGTTAATTTTATCCATAAAAATATGAATTTCTATAAAGATCAACAATCCAGTTACATTTCACCATATATCATATATCACTCACAATGATTTAAATCTTTAATTCGTTAACTTCGAATCCACAGTTCCTCTATGTCATAATTCTGTTTAACCAATTCCAGGATCTCTATTCAACACGGTATATCCGCGAATACGAGCACGTTTGTAGCATTCTCCTCGTCGCACAAATCAACCGTATTAAAAGGCCGAATAACGACGCGATGCGACGAACACGTTGGAGGAACGTTCGTCTTCTGTTTCCGCTATACGTACAAATCAAATTAAACAAAGGGCTAGTCGGCCTCGAAACCGCCGTTACACGGTCATTCGAAGCGGTCACGCTTATGAATCAAATTAAATAAAAGAGACGTGAATCGAGACACGAGAACTAATGCTGTTCCATAAAACCGAGGGCTGGCCGCTCGACCCGTTCAAAAACTCGTGAAATACGATTTGACTGTGGTGAATGGGCGATAGCGAGCGATATCGAGAAAGCTCGAGATCCTCCCGTTGAAGCTGGTCACACTAAAGTCGTGGAAATGCCGATAAATCGGCCAATCTGGCACCGAGACCCTGTGTGGTACATCATGCCGTGTCTCACGATATTTCCTAGGAAAATCGGTGCCACTTTAACGTCTGTTCGGCTTACTCGCGACCGAGCGATTATATGCGGCCCACCGCCTCCTAAACAGACGGAACTTTCTGCGTGTCACTCTTAATAGTACTATTTATTGCGGTAATAACCGGTGTTGGTGAAGCAAGGCCGCCTGCAGGCTGTCGTACACTAAGAATATCGGGGCGCAATCCTCTTATCTTAGGTACCGTTCGCGAAGAATAGCAGCCCGATATTAACACCTCGCTGGTCGTGTAACGTAAGAGAAGGAGGAACGACGTTATTTACCGGTCACGCTGTAATCGTATACCGTAATCAAAGACAGTTATGCTGTAATCTGTGCAACGTTTCAGAATATATAGCCATCAGGATATACAGCGGAGTATATGTATATACATATAAGAAAACAGATTTCAGGTGTTAGCGAAGGGTTAGCAAGTTATTGCGGCATAGACGGATCAGCTGTTTCTCTTTTACCATTTCTTTACACGCGTTGTTTCTCGGATCAGGTGAGTTAATGGCATTGCCGAACCTATTATACGTTTTAGTGTTGCGATACGAAGTTGTGCAGTTGCAGAGTTTATTCAACGCATTCGGTGCTCGGGGGAAAAGCCAGCGCTTTAATGGCAGTTTATATATTCCAGCGAACGTGCTTTATATTCCACTATAGATAGAATATTTAATTAGAAAAAGTAAGAAAAAATGATAGTTTCAATTTTAGAATGAATTTAAACGACGAATATCTAACATTCTGATTTTCTTTTATATTCGAACAGCGTAACAAACAATATTTTTCCGTAATAGTATCTTTATTTCTACCAACTATCATAGTATGATCGTGTTAGGATGAATGTGGCGAGGAAGGTTTATTCTCGAAGAGTACGGATACTCTGTTTCATATCACGATACTTTATCACGTTCCTTTTCAATATACGTCTCGGGAATATTACGGGTGTAAAGTTTTAGGACAGCAAAAGATATTGATCGGGAACGGAAAGTTTTTTGCAACTTTTTGAAACAGAAAAGGCGACACCTCCGAGGGAGGACAAGATTCGGAAGGTTCTGCTTGAGTGTATGATTTAGAGGTAGAAAGTTAAGATGACGCAAGGCTTGCGAAGTTCTCTAAAAACTTCTAAACGTCCCTAGTTACAACTTATGAAAAGTAAGTGTAAAGATTAATATTACCGGAGCTATCAATAGCTCTGAACTTTAACCGAGTAAAAATAATGTCGCCTCACATTTGTTTAGTCGACGTTAATAGTATAACAAGTTAACTTGCCGTGAACTTCATCGTAGATAATTTCACATGTCATCACGGCTAATAATCGCGGCCATAATTCAAACACACTTTGTCGTACCGTTTCACGGCTCGATCCCTCAGGAATTTGCATCATCATCCTAGAATAGTAGTTTTTATCGCGAATTTCCTCCAATTATGGAGGTGTCCATCTTTGACAAGGGTCTTCTAAACTGGCAATGAATCAATCGCTGCAAAAACCGCTCACCTTCTCTTTTTATACGATCCTTTACCACCGTTCTTCTTTTCTATACGTTATCGAGGTATCCTTCGTTATCTGCAGTCGAGGAAAAAAATAAGTGGACAGGTAATGGAAGTAGATATTAACGAAATTTAATCGAACTGATGCTAGTGTTATATATAATTCAATTTTATTCGTTATGGCCGTCTGAAAAGTGTCTTTCGTTTTATAAGGAAATAATGGACGCACAACATTTTTCGTTTTATATTATTTTATCGAATTACGTATGATCCATTTTGTTTTATCAAACTAAAGATCACAACTTTCGACAGATTAGGTTTCATATTTGTATAAAGATGCGTTGTTGTGAAAGACATGTCTGTAAAAGAAAGACACTTTTCGGACAACCTAATATATCCTGATAATATTGAGTTGTCAGATGAGTCTCAAATTTGTCCTATAAACTATAAACTTTCTTCCAACTTTCTTGTGGTAACACAATCAAATTAGATATGCACCATTCTCTATAATAATCTTTTGGTATTTATCGTCCAGCGCCATTATTCCATCCACATAAAATTTATATTGTTTCTGAGATAAGCTCGAGACTTGCGGACAACCCAATACGTAAACCATTTAGCGAATAATTGAAATTAATATTTATATTATCTATGTGTAAATATGCCATATTTAACGAATCTTCGTTGATACATATTTTCATTCTCTGTTCATTTATTCTTGTCCACGACTGCATTTTTCTTACGCCCCCGTGCTTTCGTTTTCCACAATGTCGCGCGCTATTCTTTAATCGAGCATTTGCCGAATGGACAATAACTGTAAATCCAGACGATTAGTCGCAGGAAAATTGCCTGGAAGGTAGTATGTGAGCCGGATATAACGAGACTTGTGTCGCCTTTTGCTATTCCGTTAGTGTGCCGACGCGAAAGAAATATAGAACGCACAGAAGCGTGTACACGCGAGGAAAGAACAAAGAACGTGTACGTAACGTGAAAGAAGACCGTTCGTAAAATAGCGTTTCGTATTGCACGTAGATCCGGTTCGAAGAACTAGAAAATGATTTGTCCGCTGGTGTGCTACCTCATAATGTGTGTACTGTTCTTCCTTGTGTGCAATTCCGTGTTAAGCTTAAAAGATGTGGAAATAGAATTGGGGATTTTGTGTTGGTGTCATGTGGTGTATAAACGTCGCTGCTACTTGTGTACTTTATTCTCTAGTTTTCTAAATTGTACCGATTTGAAATACTATATCTATACAAGACTTTAGTTGAACGCAATATAATCTTATCAAAGATGGTCAATAAAGCAATTGACAAAAATAATATTTGTTTTGAACAAGTTCAGGTTAGCTAAATAGCTTTGATCCTTCGATAATACGTAATTAGAAAGTTATCAGTAAATATAAATAACGATGCGCCGTTATTTATGCTGTAGAAACAGTAAAAAGAGGATAAATGGGAAATAATGCCCGATCGTAGCATAATCCAAGGTTCATAGGAATATTCGAATATGTGTTCAGGTTGACTGATAGAAAAACAAGTGGATGAATTTATAATAGAAAAACATATTGAAATAAGTATAGGCATAAGTATGAGTATAAGTACAGGTATAGTGTATGCTGATCTCGATGATTCTCACTCTTACAGTGTTACAATATAATAGGAAGAAATTATGATAGGGAGCACGTTCATATATCGATAGCAAAGGACATTAGCAAAAAGTTAACCTTGGTGTGTAGTTCTAGCTGAAGACTACAAGAGACAGCAATAGAAATCTACTTATAGCTCTTTTGTTTCTAGACCTTGTAACCCAAAACAACATTTATATTCAAAGGCACAGTAATATGGACCTCTCCTTATCTTGAATTTTTTTCAATAAATTCTATTCTCTTCGTAACAGCTGTTTCCAGGTTACAGATATACAAAAGTAAAGATGTAGAGTTTTTCTTAAAGTAATTACTTCAACAATATGAGTTCGTTATTTAAATTTAAAAGAGAAGTTTTACATATTAATATAAAAATTTACATATTGTAATTTTAATTATTTGACAATAACTAGCGAGTTCAGTCATACGAGTTTATGATTTTTCATACGATTGCGTTGGAGACTAGTTAAATAAATGTGAGAATAGAGGCGGATAGATTCGTCAATAAGACTGCCTAGCAAACTTGCGCGTTGGATGGAGAGATGTTCATTGGGAAACAGGGATCTATTTGAATAGATCTCGATGGTTAGGTAACGGAACTTGCGGGAAATAGAGATTCCGCGATGATGATGGAAACCCTCTGGTATCAAGTATATGATGTTCCAATAGTATGAAACAATGGTTTCTGGCATATGAAGTGCTATTGATGTTACCGATGACCGATGCTTTCTTGACTGAATGATTTCTGAATGGATCTCAGGGTGATGATATTGATCGCTAACATTCTACTAGTAGACACTGTTTACCAGAGGTACATTGCATTGATTAATAATTTCACGACGTAACGAGTTAGCGTTAGTAGATGGTACTATCAAGCGTTAACGTCAAAATAATAATAATTATTATACATTTTTATATCCATATATAAAATTATATTATACGCATATTATTGCCAAGAACATCTTAACTTTCAATCAGCAACAGAATAATAGGTTTATTAAAAAAGTTCGCAATATCTTCTTTTAAAATTTAATTTCTTCTACTGTCAAATTTATCATTGTTATACAAGAGAATTTATTAATATTATTTGCGTGTATCTTGTGACCTATAAAATTTCACCAACGATATCAATATATTTCACTGTTTTAAAGCTCGAATGAAAGCTTCCGCGCGATTATCTATCGATGAAGTTTCTAATCTACAATTAAAACCAAGCCACGGAATCTTCCAAAAGAATGGTGCAAGGAATTAACAAAAAAGACGTACTTACTCATCGGACACAACAGAAAATGGCTACCAGGATCGCGTTCGCGAAAGTTTGCTGCACGATGGGGCATAACGTGTTCGAACCATTGAATAATGAATAGCAAACGAAATTGTTGAAAGTAGCTCGGCTCCTCTATTCGGTTTCGAGGCGGGCCGAGTAATTCACCGTATGAAGAGAGCAATTGAAAATAATGCGGCTGATGGACGCGGCTCACGAAAGTGGATCCGACCAACGAGGGATACGAGTTACAAAACGAGTAACAATTTGATCGATAAGCATTCCGCACGGAAAGAAAAATCGTCGTATTCGTCATTGGAGTGTCTGCGCGAGTACGCTGCTGGCGATTTATGGATGTCGTCGTGCCGCTGTCGGAGCAGATTTTCCATTCGACAATTTTGTCGTTTTTAGCAAAGCAGAAAGAGTGATTGATCGATTTTTACGATTTAAACTATTTTATACCGATAATAACTACGACTACGAACGTTTATGTAAAATCCAGATTTTTATGGATACCAACGAAGGAATGCGTTCGGAATAGTGATTTGTTTTACTCACTAAATTTTATATCGTGTACAGTGGCTGCTCGATAATACAGTTGCGAATGATACTACGAAGAAATTGCGACGGTACTCGTAAAATATGATAAACAGCGTCGTATAATATGGTATAAGTAGATAATTCTAACAGATTTGATTCTCTAGGGAAATTAATAATTGTAAAGGATATAATGGTTTACCTTTTATATCTGAACTGATTTATATTATAATTCATGTAGCTCGTGTAACACGGTGATAATTAATTTACTTTGTACTTA
The DNA here is from genome assembly GCF_024516045.1 of Bombus affinis. Lineage (NCBI taxonomy): Eukaryota > Metazoa > Arthropoda > Insecta > Hymenoptera > Apidae > Bombus > Bombus affinis. Next base: position 4,073,068 of record NC_066347.1, on the reverse strand, counting down.
GAAATTTATAAATTTTCGTATATTATGTATCAATGTTCTGTCATATTTAATTTCGTATAAACGCTGCAAACATACGTAATTTAATAACAGTATACATGACTGACCAAAAAAGTCAATTAAAAATTCTGCTATTTTGCATAATATTTTGGTTAAACATCTATCGATATAGAGGAACTTTCTCGGAATTGATAAAGACTATCGAAAGATTCAATTTATATGCACCTGATAAATCATTCCACATTTTTGGCCATTAATGTTACATGATTTTTTTTATTACTTTCTAGTCGATAATGATTAATTTATGAAATTCGATTACATTGCTATTCTTACATCTTTAATACTATTAAGATTTCCTTTTATAACATCTAATACATGTTCTACAATTCGTTAAACGTTAATATTCTGTACGACAAGGCTATATAAATGGTTTCTGTAGATTTAGTCGAAGGAATTAATGGGTAGATGAGAACTTGTAACTAAGATAGCAGTTAATGGAAGGATTTCTAATCCTGGTAAGTAATAGAACAGTGAAATACGATATAACTTAAGATTATTATAAATTCTACCGGTTCTGGAAATAGCTGTCGACATCGTACAGAATATTTATTAAATCGTTAAACAGATTATTAGTCTCGTCTGGAAGTTGAATTTCTATAAAAGCATTTGTCACGTTGATTTCCAAAGATCGGTGACCGATTATGATAAATATCGAACTTGTACAAATTGGAAATTCTTTCAACATCCAAACGTCTTCCTATCTAAGGCAGGATTTGCCAGATAAGCTTTACTGATGAGTTCAACTGGGAAATCCCGGACGAAAAGGAAACTTTCTTTCCTCTTTCGTTGCCATCAAATAGGAATTTTTCCACTTGCTCTTACAATTCGCCGAAAATAGAAATTCATATTTCAACGATAACGTGGCGTTACATTATGCATTGTTGTAATAAATAGAAAAGATTACGACGTGAATAAAAACAGAGAAGCTGAAGCTACCGTACTTTGAAAACGTAATCCTCGTTATGATTCCTCCGTTTACTGGCGTTAATTGCAGCTTCGTAGTCGACGATCGTACAACTAATCGTAAGTTACTTGTATCTGGCGCAATATTAATTCTCCCGTGTTCCCGATACTTGTTTATTATCGAGTGTAACGCGTTCTCGTTTACTTAATTGACCTGCTAATCGCTGTATTGATCACCGGTCGTTAAACGTTCTAACTTTATGCGCTGTATTTTATACGTGTATCGATACTATCGATACGTCATTTGTACGTCAACTTCGTTAAACCCTAATTATCGCTTTTTCGTCTCTCAACTTCTATTTTTCTACATTCCAACGATCAATCACCGTTTTACTCGATTATACGTGGAAACTGAATATTCGTTAATTTATGATGTATAATCACGTGAGCTGATGTGGGCTACGGAATATAAATTTTTAGTTGGAACTCATTTGTTTAACATCGATATACGGTCGTTTCGAACCGCGTTTAATTGATTCATAACGAATTGATTGCAAACTACTCACTTTTTATCTCAGTTTTCCCACAATGTTCATTGCAAGACTCTCTCTTTCTCTCTCTTAACAATTTTATTTCTCCAATTATTTTTCGATATTGATTAATAGCCATAACACGAGCTTCTCGATATATCGTACACGGTGCATTCGTTTTAAATCAATTGGCATACTAAGTTAACTACCCTAAAATTTCTATCTAAATATGCCTGCGTTTAAAACAGCGTAAACATTTTTCAATGAAATACATCTGATACTCCATACTACTAGTATACCACCTAATGATAGAACATCTCGAACCGAGAGGTAAACGGGAAATCTTCAAATCGTAAAAGAATCTGGTTACTCCCCGCGAATCTCAATTTCTGATAAACGAACGATCTCGGTATAGTTCTTCACGGCAGCCAACAGCTTGGTTAAGCAGATACTTATTGCCGTATAGATCGTTCAGTTCGATCTTGGTACAATGCAAATCGCCCGAGCAGCTACTTCCGAGGCAATAAAAACGATCTTACCGATCCCGCGGAGCTCGCTAACGACCATCGCCAATTCTTTTCATCCATTCAATTTTTCTTCCCCCACCGCTCCCTCGTCCATGGTAAATGAGACACGAATGATGTGAAGAGAGGTCGTTTGACCCATATCCGGGGCGAAGCTGCCGGTTAATGAGTTTCGGTACCGCGACGACAACGTCGAGTTCGCGTACGTTCCCTCAACTCGTGCCACATTTTTCTCTTTTTTTTTTTTTGCAGTGGCATCGACCGTCATGTCGATACGAATTTTAGTTATTTACGGCGTCGGGGTTCGGCAGTAACCTCGCCGGTGCTGGCATGATCGCCGCTTGAAATTCACAAAGGCAAATGGACAGAGAAGTTATGATAAACGGGATCGTGCGAAGAATCGCGAGATACGCTGCGACGCTTCCATGGAAAACCAGGAACCGATGCTCTGAGATAATGTTGCGAGTGCCATACTCTGACGTTGCTGTTTAAGCACCCTCGTCTCAAATCGATATGTATAGAGAGGACTCGTGCAGGGAAAAAGGAGAAAAAAGGCGCTGAGAGTAAAGACGCGACTGAGAAGTGTTGGGCAAAAAGAGCAGGTGAAGAAGAAAGGTAATGATAACGAGAGAAAGAGAGGAGCAGAGTATAAAGAGAATAAGGGAAGAAAAAGTTGACGATAGATGAGGTATAAGAGGAAAGAAATAAGAGAAGAATGGAATAAAGAGCGGAATATATGAAATCATTTGTTGGAAGATAAACGATCTGTTGGATGATGCTCGTATCTAGAATTTGATTTCTACTCCAGTCTATCTGGTTCGGATAAGTTTAACCATATTGATCGGTCTGGTTGGTGAACGAGAAGGCAAATAGCGAAGCGTGATAACATCTGTACCGGAAGCCTCCGCAGTTGATGGATGTCGCGCGGAATACGCAACCTCGCCAAGTCAAGTATCGTGTTTCAAAGGCAGAAGAAACTACATAAAGGTAATTTATCGAGAAGACAGTTGATAACGAGTTCTCGTTTTCTTTATTATTTAATTGGAATTTTCTAATGGTTGTTAATTTGTAGCTACTGTCCCTCCTTAAATATGATGACCCATGGCGAGACAAAGCACGTATTTCGGAATATCTGTTGAAGCAACCAAAATTCTTAAAAGTACCACAACCACATTTCACAGGTCAATTTTCTCTTATACATTACTTTGGTCTTCGCGAAATGTCCACTCTCGCTTTTACCGCATGGACGCACCCTAAACGAATCCTCCATCGTTTAAAGCTATACGTGCAAGACTGTGGACAATCTCAGACCAAATTTACCTTTACCCACTAAAATATTAAGCTGCCCTCTGTACAAAGGTACTTACGAAGTTAATTAACTAATTCGAAACAGCACTGCATTACGTATATACAAGTATTATCGCACATAAAAAAATACATCGTTCGTTATTCTTCAATAAAGAAAAACGCAAGTACGTAGAAGCAGTGAATTATTCGAGATTTTATATATCGTTCTTCGTTGTATTTTATGGTACGGCTATTTGTATATAAAGGTGGTTTTTAATACCAGGATCGGTAAAACTTTGTCTTCTTGAGAAGGATTCTTATCTATACGAGGGAAGATTATTACCATCATTTCAATGTGCACGAGCTGTAACGTTGGTACGCTATCACGTGACGTTTATTAAAGCATTACGGCATGCTTTATTTCATCTCCACGGTTAACCATGGTTTTTATCGAACCCTTCTATTCTCCCTTGTTCACGGTATGCAAATGAAGCTGACCGTTAATATCGTCCCGATAAAATCGTTAGATAGCACTGCATGGAGATTTACTCCCCGTTTTCGGTTCAAAGAGGTAAAAAGGGGCGATACGCGTCGTACATCCAAGGTACCTTCGACCTTGCTTAGTATAGGCACGCACTTGGGAAAAATAATTTGCACCAAAGTGTCGAACATAAATCCATCTTTACTGTCGTTATTTCGTAAGATATCGTAATACCGTGAGAGCTACGAAAAATAATGCGTAGATTATTGGCGTATTACTGGCGTAAAATTTTATGGAAAGTTTTTGGTATATCGCTGCGTATTTTACGTTTTCAATCGTCGCTTAAGGTGGCCTTTTTAACCGAGAGCAGAGCAGCTTATGTTAACAGTATGATAAAATGAAGAATTTATAGAATGAAAGGTTTGGAAAATACAAAGTATTTCTGTTTCGTCAAGATTTTTTCATTTCTGACAACAAATATGGAAGATATATGTGCTTTCAGTTGTCTATAATAAATAAATATCGCTAGAACGAACATAATTGGTTCTGCAATTTTCTTCGCTATAGCATTTATCCGATCGTTTTAATATATATTGGAATATTGCATGTAGAAATAATTCGTTCACAGATCCAGTTTATATAAACGAATTATCGGAAAAATGACAAAGTAAGATTTATCGATCCGATGTAGAACATTGTATTATTCCTAGAGATTTCTTTTTAAATAATATTCACGATACAGAAGTATTTGAAGTTTTCAGGGAAAAATCATTTTATAGAGAAGATGGTGAACATAAGGTGAGCTGAAAGCATATCTCGCGCCATCATTTTATGCAACACATCCTCAAGCTTAATTTTCAGTTTATGAAGAGGATCTATCTTCAACGATACTCTATTACGAGCTTGTTAATTTAAATAACCTTATCGTGTAAATTATCGAACTTACTTTAGAAGCGATTAATACTTCGCCAACTAAAAGACCATCCATAATAAAAATTCAAAGTAGGTAATAACATGTAAACGACGACAAAGGCAGTAGATTTAATAATAAAACATTGCGCGTATTAATTAAAAATTCTAATCGTAATCTGTCGTGTCCGCAATTAAACCGCAGAGCTTGTTAATTTGAATCTCAGTAGAAGCTAAATTTTAAAAACTAATTTTTATTAATATTAACTAAGCTATTAAGAACAACTATTTTCCCTTTATTTAACACGAATAATACAGCGTTTTAAAAAATATTAAATTTAATACACGCCGTAATAATTATTTATTCCTCCTATTCTCGTCTCTAAATTTCAAGAATTAATTCTACCATTGTTAAAAACGCCTGCTTTTCCACTTGATACGAATAGCAACGTTACTCTGTACAATGTTAAATCTAATTCACGCCATAATAAACTCCTCTTCCTCTTAATTTCCTTCCTTTCCTCTCTTTTCCTTATTAAATTACCAACACCTATGTTACCTTATTTTGCGCTTGGTATCGGTACCTACCCCATTCCGGACTCAAATTAACTTTCTCTCTCTCTCTCTCTCTTCTTCAGCCACTAATTCAGTCTGTTGACTTGCAGTTAGATATCAAAACCCTTACCTCCTTCTTTCCTATTTATTCTACTCGCAGAAAAACAGACATTATCTCCCCGCATTTCCTCCGCTAAGAACCTATCTGCAGAAACGTCGTATCCAAAAAAACATCCCTTCCTTGACTTTGTTCGACGAAACTGAGAATACACGATGGGAAGTTCGTGGAGATTTTCGAGTCGTGCGGAGGAACGAACGCGCACCAATTAATGACGTTTCCCCGATCACTTGCCGGCGAGTTACGATCGAGGAGGGTTCGGAAAACTCATGCGGGTGAACTACCGTTAAACAGAAAGTAGAAGTCATTATCCACAAATTACCGAACACCCGAGGCTCGGTGCTCGTTTCAAGAGGCCACTAAAGCGGTATTAAAACTTTTTTATTTATGGATTTCTCCGGAAGAGTGTTTCTTGGCCCAAGGACCCCTTGCACAAGCTACACGGTCTGTTTAATTTAACATTTTAAGGCGCGTCGAATCACCGCGCTGCGCTGACTGCACGGACGATTTTTGTTGTCTTTTTTAATGCATCATTAAACGCACACCGCCACGCTGATAAGAAGAAGAGGAGCTTGCGAACGGAAAACGGAAGTTCGAGCGTAATATTGCAACACTGCGTGGACGAGTGCATAGAGAGAGAATAAAAAGCAGAGTGGAGACTTAGCCAAGTACGGAACGTTGCGATTGTATTGTATATGCACGTTTGCATAAATAATCCTCCGTTTTCCACCAGTCTGTTTTTATCGAGTGATGTTCTCTCCCTTTTCCTTTATTCCTTCCTATTTCACAAACTTTTTTCCCTCCTCTCCTTTCACTCTTCTTTTGTAACGTTTTATCGTTAAGTTGATTTATCGTTCGTTTAATTTTCCAAACGAAGGCGACGGCAGTTTCTTTTCCATTCGACGTACACAAATACACGTACACAAGCAAACCAGGTGCCGGCTTTTGAACTCTTTATGAACCTTAAAGACTTTAAGGCATATCTCGTAATACTTCGCGAGTGATAATTGCACGGTTGCGAAATATGCTAACGTGTATTAAAAAAGCGTTTAAAAAAAGCGTTATTCCGATATGATTGCATTGAAAATTCCCCCCAATAGGAAAAGAAAGGGAACAATATTGTAAGTGAGAAATCTTATCCTCGTTCCGTTTGACGGAAAGTTTAACGCGAGGTTGGAAGACGTTTTAACGCAGGGGCCAAAAGGTATTCGCCTTCTTGACACTAGCAAAACGGTTCATTAATTATCGACGGAAGTGCCAGGTTGTCTTTCGTCGACGAACCCCAGGGCGAAAAACCGAATCGGACGCGCAACCAGCGACCTGTCAACGTCAACCGGCTGAATCACCAATAAAATACGAGCTGAGCTCGGAATAGCCAGAGGGTTCTTTCCAAACAACTGTACGGTTAACACGGGCCTCGCACTAAAAGATAAAATAAAATAACTCTAGGGGCGAAGCGGATCCGTTGTTTCGTCATCGATACTCGGTTTCGTCGATGAAAATATCAATCGAGTGGTATACCATGGCGATTCTTCGTTGACTCGCTCCATCGAACTTCCTCCGGCTACCGTTGTATATCTCTTTCTTCGCTCGAACAAGTAAAAGAGAAAAGACAGAAAAAGACGAGCAAAAGAAGGAACACGTTGATTTTGTAGTAGTACGTGACCGACCTACGGTTAAATAGTCACGCTCTAAAATCGCCCTTTTCATACTGACCGGCTGGCCATCGATCCCGTGTAAGCGAAAGGAATTAGGCCAAGCGACGATGACATAGCCTCGTATCCCTCTCGATCATTCCTCGTATGCCGAGTAATTATTCGTGTATCGGCCAACTACTATCCTGTTCGAGTTCCAACCTTTCCATCCTTCGCTCGTCTCTCTCCTTCTCTTAGAGATAGAAAACCCATCTTACGACTTTCATAATCGTATTCACCTCGTAACTGGTCGCTGGTAACCAATGTAAATTTATGGTCCAAGGGACTCATGGTACGAAAACGTGACGCGTGCTCGTTACTCTTCGCTTCCATGACACGTGCGTAAATCGTTACGCGCGGAGACGAAGCGAACGATCCGGGACTCAGCCATTTGTCGACGTCCTCGTTGCGGTAAAGATGGAATTGCAGTTAGGCCGCTAGTCTTGCTATCCTCTAAACCGACTCCCTTCCTCGTTACTTGCTCTTTCACCACTCCCAGAGTCCTCCTTTGCTATGGCCCTCTCGTAGGACTTGTATTCCCGTCACGGAAGCGAGGTCGCGAGTATTCTCGACACGGAAACGAAAGGTAACGATGTCTTTGCGGGAAACGACATCGACGTGATATCACACGTGATTCCCAGTGTAGCTACATGCGGTACATGCTATACACCGAGGCTTCCTGCTGTTCTCACCTAAACTCGTATTCGGCCGAAGCGATACCAAGACTTAATACAATTTGCTTCCGTTGTATTTGATCGATCCATTAATAAATAATCGAGCCCCTTCTCTCTGTCGACCTGATATATCGTCGTACGATTCACTCGATTACGTTAATCACCGGATGGATGATTCGACTCGTTTCCTGATGGAGCAACGCGTGCTGGTTTCACCAATGGAACTGGCAAGGATAGGGAGAACCGTATAGTCGTTTCAGGGTCCGAAATTGATAAGGACTTTGGACAGAGACAAAAGAAGGGACATTAGTTAAGGCTGGGAGGAAATCAGGTCGATTTTTATGGTTGCGTAGATGTTCGCTTGTGTTAACCCTTTCAGCGTGTTACTGTGACGAAAGACATGGGAGGAATGCTGTGGAAAATGTGCTTTGCTTGTTTATTGTCCACATTAGTTGTCTGTCTCTAGTGAATTTTAATAATTGTTTCGGTTTTAGAACGATGGGAAGTTTTAAAATGTCCAAATGCCCAAACGTAATAGACAAAAATGTGTAAAAGTGTAATACTCATTAAATACCATAAAAAATTGTTTTAAGTTGAAGCGAAACAAACCTATGCGTAAATTCCATCCTTTTCAATGTGTTCGTAAAAATATAAATTTGCACAAATATTCGCAGTTAGTTTAATAATATAACTTGGATATAATTTCTTTGTTACTTAATTTCTCATTACACCAGACTTATGGTCTCTAGCGAGGGAGCTAAATCACCGGGAGTGTTTTTTGAAATCGATAAATCATTGTAAATGCTAAAGGTTGCTATTCCTCAAAGCATATTTGATAAGCGTATAAGAAGTATACCGAATGTATGCACAAAAAGCAATATGGTTGTTCTGATATCAATCCTCTGTAATATTAGATCTCGAAAGAAAGTCGTCGTATATTCCTTTTGATGGAAACAAACATGGAAAGCAAGTCGCCTAGAAACGTTAAAAATGTCATCGGGCTCTTCGATCCGTTTCCCTGTTGCTATGGTTTACGACATTTCGATGTAAAACTTCGACCTTACATTGTAATTTCTCACATTTACGAATCACGATCTTCCATTCCTATAATTTATTCCTTCTTTCTCATTACTCTACTTGGCAACAAAAATTATATTTCTCTCCTGAGGGATTCGTGTAAACAGATGTATCTCGAACCGGGTAGATTTGCTAGCTGCAAATTTGATCCCTGTGCTGATGTTTCGACAGGAGTTGGCTCGCATAACATCTATATCCCCTATGGTGCGTGTTCCAGAGGGTTGACCACAGGGATAAGTTGTACAATCTCACGCATCAACACCTGGTCATCTGACAAATTCATGCAATGCTACTGTGTAAGATTTATCGAAACCGGTATGATACAGGCAACGTATAGTAAGAACCCTTCATTAGAAAATTGATCCTCGTTGCCAACTATGATTTTTCGCTAAATGCATATATTTTGCCGTGCGATCTCTTATATCTCTCATATATCTCTCTTTGTTTCCCTGTTAAGAACAATAAGGACAGACATATGATCTGCGCGATATCGCACGTTAAAATTTCGCTCGTGGAGTCCCCGCATAATAATTCACGTTCAGATAAGTGGATTAAACTGCTAGAAATTCATCTCATTGGACATTAACTAGAATTTCGTTTAAATAAATGAAGCTCGCATAAATGGAGTTTTACTGCACAATGCTGAAACTAAATGAAGATAATGTTTGGCGAAATCTTTAATGAGATCGTATAAGGATTTTACCTCTATTATTTTATAATTCTTGTAATTAACAACTTTCTAATTAAAACACTTTTATAATTTCACAATAGAGACATTTTCTGGAAGAGGGTCCTATAAGACAAAATGAATTGTTTATTCGTTCGAATTGATAATTATAATGGTTTTTAAACAATTTTAATCTTTTTATTTCTCTCGAATAAACAAAATATTCATAAAACGTTTCAGCTATCCGACTATAAATTACACGTGGCGCTTATACATTTACCACAGACCTATTTTCTTTTTCAGAAAGCTCGTCAATTTCATAATTAATGGCCAATGGAAAATTATTAATTTTCCTTTGAGGCATCGTATTTATTCGGGCAAACGCAACACGCGATGTTCCACATCATTATTACGTAAAATCAATGTGGTATATTCGACCAATTACTAGGTATACACGTCGTCATTAAACACAATGATAGATAGCATCGAACCATCATTGTTGCTAAATTACCTCGTTAAAATCGAATCGTTAAAATTTTATTTAAACCTCGACATTTGTTATCGTTATCGCTGTGCTTTTGTTCTTGTTTCAACAAACGTTAGATCTGTTTATCCGCTTGGCGTATTCACTGTCTCGCTGTGTCGAAAATTAAACGGTGATCACACACGAGAATATTACAATGTACATTAATGTCGTATCTTTTACGGTAACTGTTAACATCGACGACAGAAGAACAAATATACACAATGTCTCTGATGGATAAACGAAGAGCGCGAGTTCAGGGGAACAGTTCATCGCCGAGCGATTACAAGCTGTCCATCGGCTTGAACGTCTAACACATTTATTGTAAAGGTGTATCGATAATCCCTTGACAAGGTTCGGCCGAAGCTGCATTTACCCCTGACAGCGTAGCACGTGACCTCTTGATCCCCCGAATCCCATTTTTCTTCCGTCGTTCCGCGTTCACCACCGTATCGCTTCATCTTTTTCTCTCAACAGCTGTTCCTGTCTTCCAGTTCTTTCTGCTCGTTCACGTAACTACCAGTCTTTTTAGTTACGGCAGTCAATCCTTCCGTAAATTTCCGGGAACGAGCAGAGACCGTTTCTATTCGCTCTTCGTTCGCTTTTCTATTTCTCTGTTTCTCGCTCTGTTAAAATCTTAATTCTTTGGAGTTTTTAATGATGTGGAAACTGTTGGTAATTACCTGATTCAGTTCTATTTCTTAGAGAATAAATGTATCCTTAGGAAGCAGGTTTTTACCTTTAGACAAATTAAAATTCGCTCTTTCTACTTTTCCGTTTTCTTATCGAAATATTAATTTTCTGCAGATTTTGTATGATATGCCAAGTGATGGTAGTTATTTGGCTGTTTCGTATTCTTAAGTGAACGGTTGCTTTTATGTAAGTTTGAGTTCGTTCTTCCTATTTCTTTGCTCCTGTATTTTATTACAATTTTAATTCTTTAAAGATTCGTATTATATGACGACTATCGCTGGTTCACTTATCTTTCTCCTGACTGAATCCTATTAATTGTCATTAACACTAGAACTATCACACCAGTCAAATTGATTGGTTTTACAATTTTATTATAAAATTCTTACTCCATGTTATATCTTTTTTCCTCAATGATATAATGACTTTCATAACGATAACTAAAAGAATAATATAATGAATTTTATTTTGTTTTTTATGTATTCAAACTCAAAATAATTTTGTATCAAGGCTATTTGCACCAATACCAGTCAAAATTACTGGTACTTGTCAAAGTGTAAAAGGGTGCTGCAATATGTTTATCGAACCCCAATTAACCAATTTCCTCGTTTTGTACAACTTACCACACGTTTTTAAAATTTTTACTGCGTACCATTCAATATGATGATATCGATTATCAGGAAAATTCCAGATCGATCGCTAGATCGCTATATGCTAACACTAAAAATACCACACCAGTAAAAAGGATTAGTTCTACAATTTTATATATGTGCTGACCCTCGTTTAGGGATTATGGTCCCTAATGGATTAATAATACCAAAAATGTACTACATAACATGGAATTTTTTCTATAAGAAAGTAATAAATCAATAAATATAAAAATATTCTATTATTACGTATCTTTTAAAGACCAATCATTTTGGCTGGTTTTGGTAGAAATAGCTTCATGTTAACTATCGGTAGTTCTAGTGTTAATGTATTCACTGCTATTAAAATATATCTTCCTCCCACATTATTTTCACCAGAAAAATCTTTATCAGAAATAATAATATCTGTTTAACACACTACTCGTTATTTTGTTCATCTTCTTTAATCATTTTTACGTAACATACAAATTAATTATAATTAGAATCTAACGAATTTATATTAATGCAAATGATGATTATCTAGTTCCTGTGATATGTTTTCCTCATGTCAACTGAATATTCAAAGAGACAATGGTCCCACCTCCCATTCATCTTTCATAAGGATGGAGGATATACAAAATTCTTGTTCCTGATAGGCACTTGGATTTTAATCAATCGGGAATTAGCAGAATTCTCGAGCATTAGCAATGATTATAAATAATTGGTTATCATGAGAATACCAACGCGATGCATGCCTCATCTGATTTAGGCAAAATTCAGGATAATGGTATCGATCGCTTTTGATAGTAGAACTTAAAATTGCATAAGTTTTTCACACATTGATCGCTATTACTAATTATATCCTATTGCGCAATTATTTACTAGATATCATTTATTAATGATCAATATTAGCGAATTGACAAATTACAAGGGATAGATTGTAGATATCCAGCGAATAATTTTATAGATTTACTTCAAATAATATAATCAGATGATTTATGATTTGTCCAGTTTTGTAAAACTTTCGTTACTATGGTTATAATTGTTATACAGGAGAATTTATTAATACCGGTAACCCGTAATTTGTCAATTGTTAAAAATCTCGTTAAATTGAACATTAAACCCGTATTGAAGTCTTAATCTCAAAAACAACGAAAGAATCGCAACTTCAATTACTCCTAAAACTATTTTTCTCTGTCGCATTTACTTATAACCAGCGTCGAACAATGGCAACGGATATCTGTTTAATTCCGATTTTCCTGTGTATTGTTTCGGCTTTACATAATTAATAACCATCGCGAGGCGCGATTTCGTATGCGATTTAATTTCCTATTGTATCGCGATCGTCGGGTTCCAATTACTGCGGTTCAATTTGTACACGGTATGCACGAAGAAAAAAGAAGAGAAAGGGTTTCTCCCTCGTCGATTCGATACACGCCGACGGCGTACATCGTTTGTTGTAACGCAATTTGCAGGCTGCTTTTTTTTCGATAAAGATCGATTCATCGTACATGCGATTACCCGCGATATCGCGTAATCGTATTAACCAGGGCATCAGCGAGCACGTCATTTATTGTAATAATGGCCGATATCGGTAATTTGCGATTGGATGCAATCAGGGAACGGGCCGCAGACCATCGTTTCTCTCGTACACGTGTTTATAAAGCGGCGACGTCTGTAACGGAAGAGAAACGATGATTCTCTCTGCAGCAAATTTCTAAATATGTACATATATTATAGAAGCTGTAGTTCGCGTAATACAATGACACACGGGGTATGCTTTAGCTTGACATCCGGTCTGATAATTCCAATTCAAAGTCGACACAGTCAGGTGCGTGACTGGGCGAGCCCTCCAAGTCTGAGGAGCTCTTCCTCCGCGAGGAAATTTACATAATCGATCAAGTACGTTCCAGCGGAGCAACGTCGGTCGTTTCACTTTGCCTCGAAGTATCCAACCGCTTTGCATGATCGCGAAAAAAGCGAGGCTTCCTTTGTATGCCATTCGCCGCATCCTCTTATCCTTCGTCATTCGCCTTCAATCCCCGTCTCGGTCGTTGCTCTCTATTTTCTCACCTAGTTTTCGCACTCCTTCACTCTTTTTACTTCGGACTACGTGCTCATTTCGTTCCTGGTACACATTTGTCTCGTTCAACCTTCGCGTCCTCCCTCCCCTCCACCGTTCCTCTTCTAATCCTTTATCTCTTTCCTTCCTCCACCTCACTAACAGAGCGAATCACTTATTCACTTTCCCGTTTATTTACCGTCTTTCGTATTTTCATTTGCCCTATCTCGAATATTGGCTCACTCTGCTTTGTTAATCGCCCGAATTGCATAGACCATCGTTCCTTCCTCTTTTTAGGAGTTTTATTCCTTGGCTAGCCTTTTAAGATTAAATAAACAGAATCGCGCTCAATGTCAATCGTCGTACATATGTATTTTCTACGGGATATACATTTCTCTCTTTATTTCTCTTCTCTTACAGTCCACAAATTTTTATTTCGGTCCAGGTAGATTACCAATATTTCCACGATACATCCGATCACGTTCGTAAAGTCTTGGATGATATTTATTATACTTCCTTATCTTTTAGCCTTATGATATTTACTGAGTTATAAGACCTCAACCTCAACTACTTACTATCACTCGCATCTCGAATGTTCAAAATTCATAATCGTCAAATTGACGCCTGTTTTTCACAAATCCCTGAACCGTGTCATTTTCCATTTTATTTTATCAATTAATCCGTATATATTTGAAAACAGTTAAATGTATTAGTTCCAAGTTGATTATACAGCGCATTAAATAGAACAGACGTCTAATATGTCGCTATTCTTCTTTTTTCGTATCCTCAGAACGTAATTTCCGTATCATCCATCTTATTTGTATCTGCCATCTACCGACCTGAACACCCTCACTCATTTTCAGTAGCAGATAACAAACCCGACCCTCACGTTCCTACAGTCGCAACCCTCTTAAAGGAAAAATGCAATGCGCATCGTATGTTGCATTGCTTCAACCACGGCCTTAAACATTTTCACGTCTCTAATTTTCCCCCACCAAACTATACGTTCTGCCTTCCTGTTTCGTTTGTCATGCCAACTTCAATTCAGACCTGTCCCACTTGTACGTTCTAGTTTGCGTATTTCTAAATTGTCCTGGCAATTACATCGTTATGTCTATACTGTTCAATTAAGCCTAGGCCAGACGAGGCAGCCAATTACGCAGGGTGGAGGATTTAATTGCGTCGGCCTGGCCGGCACACTGCCTCCACGCGGGCAGGTATCACCACCGCCTCCGAGGCCGCCTCTCGCGATGAAGGTATTTTCGTGCCGCGTGGTATACCGTGCCACGGCCGCGGCTTATACCGGAAGTTACCGTCGAACGCCGCCATACCGATGGTCAGACCGGTGATTCTCCCACGGCAGAATTCACTGCCACGTATAATTGATGTGTGTATGCGACAGGCATAGCGATGCCTACGGTCTCGGTGTTGATACAAATTGCAGAGAAACTTGGAATTATTGCCGTCGCCCGTGACACGAAAGGCTGGTAAAACATTTCAGTACGCCAATTACGCGTACATATGTAGCGAAATAAAATGTCTACTAGTACACACATAAAAACAAAAAAAAAAAAAAAAGGAGAAAGAGAGAGAGAGGAAAGGAAAAGGCTAGACGGGCAATTCACTCGCGTCGTTTTACGACAAACTCAAATTTAACGTAGCTTGTCGTGGCTTTTCGCGTTTAATGCCACTACCGTCACCATGGTCGCGACAACAATTATTTTATTCGAGATAAATGGCAATCGCTACTATATTCGATCGTTTCAGCTTCTCTTATTTTTCGTAGCTCCTTTTATGAATTGTACAATATATGACGATGATTTAAAGCAAACAGATAACGTTGAGTTTCACCGCGTCGCGTTCTATTTGTCGCGCGTACTTTCCGTCCCCCTCAGCTACGTACCATCTTTCTATTTTTTCGGCTTTTTCCCCTGTTTTCAGTACAACATACTAAATAAGGTTGCGTATAAATATTCTGCTTTAATTAAAGCGCCGTGTATACAAAGCGCGTCGCTGCGTGTACAAAATAAAATGAAATCAACATTAATGCTTTCGCGAACGCACAATCTCGCATTCATTAGGACGTAAAGCCGAGCACAAATCTGAGACGGGGTGAGAGGCAAGGGAGGGAATGCTAAGAGAGAATGAGAGAGAAAGATGAGGAGAGGGGGAAAAAGAACTCGAAACAGAGAGCCGGTTAAAATACAATTAGTACAGCATGGTTTCCAACAGGATGGCAGTCGGACTTATTGCTACAATCATTCTCCGGTTACGCAATATTGCTAAACACCAGACTCCGCAGCCAGCGTGGTCGAAATGAAGCGCGTTCGTTATATTCCCGGAACGAACTAATAAAGCGAACCAACTATGAATTATTCCTATTCAATTCCCGTTTCGCTTAATTAATACGTAACCCAACTTTCATTGAACTTCCGTCCTTGGATCTCGCTTCTCCTTCGAAGACACGCGTTCCAGGATAGCACGTTATCTAACGTCGCGACGTTATACTACAACGATGCTACGCTAGATGCTCGTTTACCTTCCTTATTTTTCTGCTACTCTTTTGGTAAAAATTTCAATTTTCCAAAGTTTTGAATGGCATAGAAAACTATTGGTAATTGTTCATCTGTATTTCCGAGTGGATAAATGCTCCCCTAGAGCGCAGTTCTATTTTATACGAGTTCATATTTATCCTCTACTATTTCATCGTTCATTCCTTTTTGTTAAAATCCTCTCCTCTTAGAGCTTTGAATGATACAGCAACTATTATTAGTTACTTCGCTTGTGTACATATTTCTGAATAATCGTTTCCCTAAAATACAGATTTTCAATCTTCCTACTTCTTTGTTTTTCTCTTTTAGTAAGTTCTTAATTATTTAAATGTTCAATAATATGCCAACTATTTGTAATCGCTTCATTTGTCCCCGTTTCTCAGCGAATTCCACTAATCGTCATTAAGGTCGACAAGTATAAGTTATTTCTCGTTCAATTTCCGTTTCGCCAATTTAGTACGTAATCCAGTTTTCATTGACATTTCCCTATGTTCTGTCGAGACATACGTCCCACGATTGCATTCGTTATCTAATAGCACGATGCTATAGTCTGATGGTATACATAGTATATACCACTATATGTATATATATAACGTTTTTTTTTTTACTATTTAATTTGTACTTTACAATTTGTTCAGTCGGACATTTGGTAAATTTTTCTAACTTAATTGCTAAATAACATGTGGATGGCTACCCCCAGCGGGATACCATCTTCGAGTTTGACTATTTTATTTCTTTAGTGAAGTCAATGAGGTGTTATATATATAACGTAACAACCACAGTTGGTCCTTCTAAACGTGTTTCTTCGAAAATTGTTTTCTCCTAGATCCCTTGTAAATATCCACCGCTTTAAATTCTTTTGCCGGCTCAGACCGCTTATCCAACAGCTAGCCGTGTCTCGGTATCTGTGTCGCGATACCCGTGTCCCGTGCAAGAAGCCTCCGTGCGAAAGGCGTCGGAATTCAGCCACTTAAGTATAGTTAACACGAGTAGGTGAGTTACGTATATCTATACGAGACTAGATACAGTTACGTAGACTCGCGGCAGCTCAGACGACACCCGGGGAATCCTTATCCCTCTCGCTCCAGCATCCCTTTTCAGTTGCTCTGCCATCATCCGCACCCTTGTCTGCCGTCTGCTTTTCTCCAATGTTGAGCGCGGCTCTCTTGCTCTTAACGTTCTCTATCCTTTCTACGCCAGCCTGCAGTCGCCTCTCCCTTTCCCTCTTTACAACCACGAACAATCCCACCGGCGCCTCTACTCTCGACGGCGCCCCGGGTCGTAATTAGTTTGTGGCTTCACCGGAGTCCGTCATCCCCCTACTTTAGCTCGGGTGGAAGAGGGACGACGTTGGCTGGCTTGTTCGCTGGCTGGCTGGTTGCCCGCCTGGCCAATCTACGACGGCAGCTGGGAAAGAAACGGACGAGCGGAACGACCGCGACAACGAAGATGACGACGAGGTTATGCACGTTCGACGTCGCGAAGAAACGGCGAGCGCTAAGAACGAGAAGAGCCTCGAGACGAACCTGCGAGAGGGTACTGTCGTTGGAAAATTAATAAATGGAGGGAGAAAGAGGGAGAAGGGAAGGAGGCTCGAGTAGCTCTCGTGAAACGGTAGGGTTGTAAATATTAGGTAGTTCTGAGAGCTACGGAATTCAGCGGAGATTTTGGCGGGATTTATTGTATGCAATTAACCCTTTGATGTTTAAACGTTCGGAAAGAAATGTATGTTCGGTTTATTGCATCCCGCATCCAATGAAAGGACGTTCTGTAGAAATGTGGTTCCTTTTCATTAAGAGGAACAAAAGGAAGTGTACTAGGACAATGATTCGTTTGTTGTGCTACATGAGTAGTTGAAATCAGAAGTAGAAAAGGAATAAGATATACAGACTGTGATGTGACTCTGTGTGTGATAGAAATGACCGAAAAGTTGAAGCTTACATAGAGATTTCTTTTACTCTTTAAGTACTATAACGAGTATTTCGCAGTTTAATTGCGAAGATCTTAGCATCAAAGTTAGATACGTACTTTAGATATATGTATGTATATATGTACCTAAAAGCATAATAATTTAACGCGTTATAAATATATGAATATATGAAAATATCCTGGATTTATATTTTCTCGTTATATCTCAAATGTATAGCAAAATCTTTATAAAATGGGCAATTATCGGAACAAATGAAAAGTGCATTTAATTATTTATTCATTCGATGTTCTCGTGGATATTTTCGCGTTTGCGAGAGCTTCCCGCAAGTTTCGCGAAAGCAGTCGAATTGACCCGTGCGTGCAATTATATTTAAGTTTATCGATACATTCGCCCGTTTCCATCTGGATCGTGTTATCAGAGTTAACCAATAGTTTCTCAAAAGCGTACTTTAAACCAACGATAAAAGCAACTAATTAAAACACAAAAGACCGAGTAACCAGCGGAATATCTAAACGATGCGGCACGCTCGATTTCCTCCTTCCAGCAAACCAGATTCGCTAGTCGAACAAAAGGTTAACACCGGCTTTTAACTCTTTCGATCCCGTGCGTTCTCGTGATTTGTCAAAGAGCCGTGTATCTCGCTATTTTAAATACAAATGAATCAAATTAGAAAACCAGGTCCCCATTAAAATCGCTCTAATTAAGTATCTCACGCGATCTGTCATCGATTTTTCGCGGCAACGGGGGTAACGAAGCAACCCTTTCGGCCACGTCTCCGTGTGCGTCACGCAATTTCCGCCATCGGCGTGTGTGCATGCGCGATTATACACAACGGAACGTGATATCAGCCGCCAATCAATGCAACGTCGCGTCTCCGTGTGCCTCGTAAGACGTAACAATAACCAGTGGCGCGACGCCTGTTCTTGTAATCAAGAAGGAAGAAAAATATTCCCAGGAATCCGGGGGGAATTCTCGAGGAAGCGTGAGATCGAACAAAGGTATCGACGGTTACCAATACCTCCCCAAGGAGACCCGGGCTAAATTGTTCCCGAAATGCAGCGTCTGTTACTTCAACGTTTTATTCCATCCTCCTTCCACCTTTCGGTCTTTCTTTTCGAGAGAGGACTTTCCTTCCGTTTCTCGTACATCCTCATCCCGTTGATTCTGTGTGAGTTTAACGATTGTCATTCGGCTCCTACAGTTTAAGAGAGATAGGATAGCGTCGCCTGGCTTA
The DNA here is from genome assembly GCF_024516045.1 of Bombus affinis. Lineage (NCBI taxonomy): Eukaryota > Metazoa > Arthropoda > Insecta > Hymenoptera > Apidae > Bombus > Bombus affinis. Next base: position 4,053,975 of record NC_066347.1, on the reverse strand, counting down.
GCTAAACCCTTGGCTAGATACTTGGCCAGCCTCTCTTGCCCTTCGTCCGATGCCGCTCTATCTTAGATATAAACATGTCGCTCGTCGTGTATAGCTATTGTATCTTAACAACAAGATAGGAGATATCCGTGAATCTTTCTTTCAACCCTTTGTGTAATAATGATACATGGAACACCAAGTTACATAAGGTTGTACCTTCAAACGACAGTTTCTCCCCTCAAAATATAAGGAAAGAAGAGTTCGGTAAGACGTTGATAAATCTATTGTAACTTTCCGCTTCTGTAACATTAAGAAGATGACTTTTAGGGTATATTTCTAGACTTTCTCGATTAGGTATCACATAATTTCTCAAATTGAAGCTTCTGCATATTTCTATGATGTTTTCACGTCGAACGATGGGTAGATAAATTTAGGAATAGGAAAGGTATTTTCGAACTTGCCATGGTAATGCAGCGGATCGAATATTAATGAAACAACGGAAGACATCGATGTTATGTGAGATACTACTATTTTTGCATTAGATTCGCCTATCTCTTTTTCAACTGTTTTTGTTTCATAGCAACGATGTTAAAATAATTCCTACATTTTATACCTCGAACAAGGCAAGTTAAATATCTAAGACTGTATTTAGACACACAACTTACATGGAAACAACATACTAAATCAATTATAGACAAAATACGGATAAAAAGAAGACAGATGTATTGGCTAACTAGTCGAAACTCTAAACTCAGCATAGAAAATAAACTAAAAATCCACAAAACGATAAAACCAATTTGGACGTATGGAATAGCACTATGGGGGACAACAGCAATAAGCCACATAAATAAACTAGAGTCGCTACAATCGAAGATACTGGGAACAATAGTCAACGCCCCATGGTATGCCAGAAACGAGGATATACTCAAAGACTTAAAAATACTAACGGTCAAAGAAGAGATCGACAGGCACGCAGAAAAATACAAGGAAAGAACAGCAACACATCCAAATTAGTTGGCTGCTGAAGCGAGCAAAACTCTCATAGAAAGAAGACTAAAAAGAAAACACCTTACTGATCTCACTAAAGAAATAAGATAGTCAAGTTCGAAGATGGTATCCCACTGGGGGTAGCCATCCACATGTTATTTAGCAATTAAATTAGAAAAATTTACCAAATGTCCGACTAAACAAATTGTAATGTACAAATTAAATAATAATAAAAAAAAAAACATTTTATACCCAAAGTTCCCATTCCTACGTTAGATTCGACGATCTTTTCTTCTATTCTCATCGAGCAACAACGGGTTCTGAACGTACACTAAGCATACAGAGGGTAGACATAGTCGGCGGAGATGTTGGCGAATGCGTGATAGTCGTGCGACACCGAAGCACACCGGATCGTTCCCCGTGCAAAACAGGATGAAAGTTTGTCGCGTGGCAAGGAGCTAGGACAGGAGAGAGGAAACGAGCGGAAGGCTGAGTTTAGTAGGTAGCAGCGGCAGAGCCGGAGTTGGTTGGTACGGGGTTATATTCATGGCGACAGCACCAGATGTGCAGTAACGCCGCTTGGACGTTGAACGTCCCGCTGCTTCCAGCAGGATATTTATTGTGCCTCGGACACGTTACTAGCTCCTTGCCGAACGAACGTGCTGGCACGTTCCTACCTTTGCTCCTCGCTGCCTGAATTCTTCGATACCCGTTCGATCTCCTTGCACGATTTGCACGGATTTCACGCTCGGAACGATTGACCGATGACGATCGTTCACGGACCCTTGTACGGCCGAATTATTATACCGTTTTATCGAATGGTCCTCCATTTTAATTGAAATCGACGACAGACATCAATACAATAATAGCGTCGTTTATTCTCTGGCTCGCGATATTCACAGCTTTGAGGAAAACGGCTAAGGTATTCAGGGATACGAGTGGAAAACTTGAATAAAATCTTTCTTTCCATTTTCGAAATACGAAAAGTTTACACTTAGAAATTGTTAATTGTATATTACTTTACGCGCGTTGTTTAAAACGGTTTTGTATCTTTATTGCGTAGCAGATCTAGGCATATCTTGGTTGTCTGTATTTAACGAACATCCACCATTGTTAATCTATTTATTCTTTTTTGATATGATCACCAAACATCGATATATTGAAATCAATTGTCACAGAAAGAAATATTTTTAATTAATATTTTAGTTAAAAAAAACATAACCGCTGTGCAGAGAACGAACTGTGCTTTTCAGACTTTAATCAGATCGAGCATTTTGATCCTTACAGTGAAAACTACAATCTCTTTATAAGTCCACTTCTCGACAAAACAAAATCGTATCACAGTCTATATCTGTTTTTACTTAAGACAACTTCCTAAACTTATCGACGATGTTCCTCGGTCTCGTTGTGGGGAATGTTCTGTATCTTCTCAAAGTGTTTTCTCTTGAAGTGGTTTTAATGGTATTGGATGTTAATGTTCCGAAAAATCGCACGAGCTGTCCAGCTGTACTCTCTGATATCTCACGCTCGTGTCGTTATTTCATTGGCAAGAAAAAACTTTCTGCTGACTGTGTACAGATAATGAAAGTTATTCTTTCCTCTCGTAGTGGTTCCTAGAAGCTATCGATCAATTCTTAAAAGCTGCTTTTTCGAAAGCGATGTGCTTGAAAAATGGAGAGAAATTTTGAACGTAGTGTCTTCTAGGGTGGTTTATCTTCCCTGTGATCTTAGTGGATTTACGATGCATGGTTCTTGACAATTGTTACCTGCCTTGTATAGAATCCGCTGGGAATATGTACAATGCTTGAATATAGAGTTTCTGTTACAACGATGCCGTTTCCGTAAAATGATGCTGCAGAATAGTCAGTGTAACTATAAAATATTATTGGAAATCTCTTATCTTTACGATGTATACAATATTGCAACTGGGATACTAATTTTATGGAATTTGTAATAACGTTGCCTTTTGCTATTTGTCGGTTTTACTTAAAATTGTCCATTGTTATTTACGTTACTCTATAATATTGTAGTTCGCGCTCCTTTTTCTCCTTTCTGTTTTATACATTTCCAACTTTCATCTCTTTCGTACTATCATTACGTAATTGGTGCCTCAAAGAATTATCATTATATAAATTCATTTATATTTATCGATGGATAATCGATACTACCCTGTTAAATTTTCTTTTACGATTAATTAAATGTATCGAAGAAGATATTTGTTACAAATCAGGTATATTTGATATTAAGAAAATTTAGACTAAAAATATTAAAATTATGTTATTGAACAACAGGAATAATTAGAATATTCGTGTTATTCTCTTACGTGAATTCCAATTTTGACAAAGTGTCGTGAAAGTTGCTGAAAATATAATGTTAACGTTTGTGGAAGATCCATTCTCCAGTATAAAGTATAAATTATTTTGTAAGATACAGTAAAAGCACCATTGCAAGAATTTTTGAATTTTAAATTTAGGTAACATAAGATTTTGAGGAGCCTACGTGTGGTTGCAGTTTCATTTTAAAAAATGGCATTTGGTATTTACCCAACCTAACGTTCTTACAAAAATAATTAATGCTTTGACTAGATTAATAATATAATTCCAATATTTATATCTTGAAGCGTTTAAGAAGAAATTACGAAACATCGAAGCGAATTATTCTTTTACCATTATTCTTATATTTCAAGTTTATCGTAGCTAATATTCATCGCGAAAGAACTCGTTTATCGTATTGTTTGCGTTATCGTTTACATTATATGTCACATCTGAACGTAATTGGCTGCGGGTGCTCGATCGGCATTATTCCGTGGCAGATTTATTTCTGTCGGTAGATTCAATCTGGTTTTCATACCCGCTCCATCAGGGACAGAAATTGCCGCGAACGCAATAATAATTCTATGAACGGTTCCGCAGTTATGCAGTCGAATCTATCGGGATGCGCATTTATTGTTGCCCGCGAGTGCTATCGCGATTCTGGTTTCCTCTAGTTCTGTTTTTCTACCTCTCTCTTTCCATCGCTGTTTTTTTTTTATTTTTTCGTTTTCGTCTGACTAGTTCGATACAGATCGTTCGATCCATATTTTACAATATATTTCGACGCACAAACAAACGCTATTATTTTTTTCTACCCTCTCGAAATAATCGAGAACACGATTTTAAATTGCGTATAGATCTCTACATGCTGTTTGTGAAACATTGTAAGATCGTGTAGAATTTTAACGTATGTACAACATGGAATTCTAGCTCGAGGCGTTGCACGCTGTTGCATTTATCGAATTTTCTAAACGTAACAGTTCTCTTTCCCTTCTTTTTATTATTTTTGTTATTTTAACGTTAACATCGATGAGTATTATCAGACCGGTTATAAAGAAAATCGATTGCGAATTTTCCGGCATTTCGACCGATTTCTCTCCTTGTTGCGTTTTTGCTAGACGGTTAAACAAACGAATTACACGGAATATCTCGCACGACACTTCTTGAAGTTTGATACCTGTAACCAACTCACCGGAAAGTTTTCACTACAGTTACAGCGAATTTGTTACGATTCTCGCGCTCTTTTCCCGGGAAATGAGGTAAACGTTAGGACAACTCTGCACGGTCAGTAGTTTACGACGCGTTTCGATTTACGACGGTGTCGCGAACTTCTTATTGCGGTTCTGGAAAAAGTGCAAACGCGCCGCTTCTTAACTTGTGCGAAATGACTATTTTAAAGTGACTCGCGTGATGATGTACGAGGAAAATTGTTTCCGTACAAAATACTTTGAATATCTTTTCATTTTACTATGATCTTTCCGTTGTGTGCAGAATTGTAACAATTATTGTATTTGCAAAAAAAGGATAGCAGATAGTAAAAAAGGTTTTTCTGTCTAAACATTTGTTGTTCATGAAACAAAAAAATAGCTTGATTTTGCAAAAGATTTCATTTTATCGTAAATTTGTAGCTTGAAAATTATATTTTTTTAATATCCCAGTTGTATGATTTATATTGACCTACATTCAATATGATTTAAATTATACCTCGAAACTGCAATTTTATAGCGTTCTACTTTAAATTTTCAATAATTCCGAGTCGAAAATTACGAATGATTTTTTCTGTTATTTTCTATAAACTTGTTTAACGTGGCCTGATGATTGAATAAAGTATTACGGGAAAAATCCATCTCAACGATACTATATCAGAGTTTATTCGATTTGATTTCCTGTTCTACGTAATATTCACCCTCTCGGAATATACGTTCTCTTTATCTTTCAAAATAAATTTGTTCTTTTGTGTTCAATTTATATACCAGAAAATAACGTAGATAATTAAGTCTTCAATGTCGATATCCTTGGTGACCACACAAGTTCCTCATCTCAAATTACTTTTTGTCTGAAACACTGTGGCTCTACTAGAATCCTCGAATTCTTTATACTTTAATTAATCTTGCCTTCGTTTTAATCGAATATCATACAAAGGCTGATAACGTCTTAGACGATTATTGATACGAAATTGAAACGAAGAGAAATCACGCGTATCGATGATTCTTTGAGAAATACAATTCGGTGAGAAATGGTGGAGAAAACGCAATAGGGTTAATACACAGTTCGTAAAGCACGAATTGCGCATAAACGAGTCAAACAAATCGATAGCCCATCAAACAGAAATTCGGCAAACCAACGGCAGAAGGATAGATGCTGGAATTGCTACATTCGACAGCACTGCTTTCAAGAAGTTTCGAATGCAAAGCTGAATACACAGGTGCGGTTTGACGCACTCGCTCGTAATCCGCATCTAACCCACTTTACACCTTCCCATGTAACTTCTGTTTCGAATCACGCATGCATAATCGCATATTTAATAAGCTACGTCGATGGAGAAAAAAGAACTAAACCAATGCACAGCTCGTTGCTTGTTCGATTTTCTTTAAATCGTGCTTTTCGTCCTCGTCGCGTTATTTCTACCATCTAACGCGGGTAATAATCTATGCAAAGCCTCGCTGACGACGGCAAATATGAAATTAATGTTTTCTCACTTCAAACTCATTCGTAGAATAAATCTGAAAACGCGTACGATCGAATTGGAATTTATAAACAGCGAACAAATGGAGAAAAATGAGCATGCACGTGGTTAGACTCCACGTCGACTAACTCGACAATTGGAATGTAAAGAAAAATGGTTGTATTACAAGCGTTATCTTTCAAATTTATCTGCAAACTTACCATTATTTACATTATCTTTTTACAATAAACGAATTTATGGTAGTCATTTGTTTTTTCAGAATTGAATGCCGATCCTGTACATGGACGATGAAATGAAGAAATTGATAGATGCAAGTTTACGAAACGAAACGGCGATCGTATCGTTGTGAAAATTTCTGTACCGATATTACGGAATTTGTTTATGGCGCACGATGCCATTGGAAAAGGAGAGTGCAGAGTTCTAGAAGCACGTAACACGTGTGAGGTATGTTCGGTTGACAGAGGTGAAGCTGTATAAATCAACCCTGTCGGGTTACGTACGAGATATTTTGCTCTAACGACGCACGTATCCTACTGATCTTTACTCCGTAAATGTTATACGAGGCAAACGGACATGTTAGTTGCGTTAAATTTACTTATTACACGAAGGAATTTATCGTGATACGTAACTATAACATACGACAGTATTACGCTGGCCGAATTCATATCGATTTATTTTACGATCTCGGTGGAGCAATTTTAGCGAATTGAAAGACAAAAAAAAAAAAAGACGAATAGAGCGATTAATTTAGCTATTTTCTTCTGAAATCAACAGCCTTCAATTATTCGGAATGCCACGGTATTATATCGGTAATACTTGTTTGCGCAAGCGAGCGTTAAAAAAGAAAGGCGAATAATTTATCGGGGGCGGGGACAAATAAAAGTATCGTATACATTCGGCGTTCGATAATAAAAACAAATTGATTCGCGTACGTATTCGCAGTCGAACATGCTTTATATCGTTTGGCCGACCACTTAATATTCCATGCGCAAAACGAAATCGATTTACAAAAATTATCGCGCCGCCGGTGAATAACCAACGAATGCAATGTATCTTTTCGCGTTATCGTTTCCGACGGTGGCGGTACACACGGTTTTCCACGGAACGATTTCAATTTCATGCAATAATTGGCATAAATGGCGCGAATATGGAAATGCATCGTTTTACGCGTAGCCCAAGTTTCGGCCAACTTGGGGAATAGTCGACGGGATAATGACTCCCACCCCATATAGAAAACTCAGTTCCCATCTATTCAACGTCTAGTTCTGGCGCGCGGAGAAAATTCAGGAAACACGCATTGCTTTGCATATATTAAAACTAAGTGTTCAAACGGCGTAGCCTGCATCGCGTTCGTGATATCATAAGTACACGCGGGGCGATGAATCGCTCGTTGGGTTCCGAGAACAAGTCTTCCGTGCCCGGCGAAGTCGTTTAAATTGTGTTATTGCGGCGCGATAAATTACAGACGTGGAAAGAGAGGGTGAGAGCAAGAAGAGGCCACGAACGCCACAAGGTGGGAAAAGAAATTTTTCGTAGCAAACGCGCGAAAACTTCTCTCTCACGGGCGGCGATAACTTTCAACGTTAGGAAAAGTACCGAGCCATCCACCGCCACTGCCGCGCCGCGTCCTGGAATTTAACTTTCGTCCTGATCCACCTGAACCCTGTTTAATCTTCAGTTTACCTTACCTCGATCTCACGAGCCGCCGGTGAACGCCTCGACTTTTCCTTTTTGCAGAAATTTCTTATATCGTTCATGGAACCCTCGTTTCCTACATCTTACACATAACACATCGGTCGGGCTGAATTCGTTTCGAAACTGGACGATCGAGCTTCGAGATGGCTACGCATTGTATGTGATAAATATGGTGGTGGATGTGTGTACGCTGGTGGCTGAGGGCTGAGATAGGATAACTGTGACTTCTCAGACAGTAATTTGTTAAGCTCCGGATCATATTTTTCTCGAGAACTTGTGCGTGGCTGGAATTTCTCAGGAAACTTTCTCCAGCAAGTTCTCAAGTTAGATTCTCTGAATGGTAATTAATAAATCGTTGGTATACGTGAGAGTAAGGATTGACGATTTGTGACTGCTTTTCTTTTAGCGCTGAATGTGAAATATTGTTGTTTGAAGATTTGGATATTATAGGACGATATTGGCTATTAAAATCTATTCCATTGATTCCGTTGATTGATCGTATTAAAGGAAAACGTATTTACTGTAAGTAGGAGAATAAATTTGCTAGATATGGTCGAGTCGGTAACAGAATGACGATGTGTTTAAACATTGATTTAAAAATACCTTGTTGTCAGTCGTCGTAAACAATGAGAATATACGTGTGATATTTTTGCACGGATTTAAACTTGGCAAAAGCACTGTAAAAGTAGCTGAAGACATTAATTTAGTTTGTCTAGTAAATATAAAATATCTAGTAAATATAAGAGACAGACATGCAAATGTTAGGACAATTTAAAGTAAAGCTATGTTTCGTTAGAACATGATCCGAGAAGAAGCCTGGAGAATGTCATCGACGTTTGAGATAGTCAAGATATATTACTGGAAATAATTTACGATGAAAAGCAAGAGAAATAGCGTTTCAAGCGAAGGGAAACCATTTTACCATTAGGCAGATTAAAGAAATACGTCAAAGTAACGAAAATGGGCTGCAGAAGCTTAGACGAATGGAGATAACCTTGTTCGATTCCAAAGGAATAAACAGGATCCGTTTTTGAAGCGTATTATCGCTTGTGATGAAAAGTGGACTTTATTCAATTACTGAAAACGTTTGAGATAACATTTTGATAAAGATGAACATGCAAATTTCATGCCAAAACGTTGTTTCGCTCGGAAAGGAAAATAATCGCGACACAATATAGAAATAAAATCTTGTTAATATTAAAATCAATCTTTTAATTCGGTTAATATTAAATTCGTAAATTAAAATAATTACTAGTAAATCGGTATATTAAAGAGCAGTTTTATTAATTCATTATAACGAATTATAATGAATAATGAAACATCTCGAATACGAATTAAAATTAAATAGATCGTATAAAGTGGAATAAATTTTATCGAAATCACTACTTATTAATTATTATTGAAATTATTCTTGAAATTAAAAAGCTGGACAAAATTATTTTTTGCGTATAACATTTAAATATTTAGTTAAAAAATCATGACAAGCTATTCTCTTGTAATATTCATCGTCCGTATCCTATTCGTTTTCTACAATCAGAGAGTGAAATTATCACAGAAATATATCGTAAACAAACAGATGGAGTTAATAAAGAAATAACCATGCGTTGGCTAACAAATGGAAATTAAACCTGCTGTATTCCTCGTGCATATCGAGAATCGTCGTACGAAAATTCCAGGAATCGGAATATGAAATATAGTCATATCTCGTCTATATTATTTTCATGCAAAAATTTCCAAATTTGCAGTAGAAAATTTGTTAGCATAAAAATCGTTTCAAAATGAGGGCGCTGTAAAAATAGCATCACGAATATTTTTATAAAACTAAAGTAACACAATTAATTAGCAATTAAGAAGAGAATATAGAAAATACAATTTAGAAGATGTATCTAGCAAGAAAAATATAGCATGCGACGTACCGCAAGAAAAGCATAATGTTTTGCAGGGGACCCATTCAAAATCCACTTGTAGAACGACGACGTTTTTTAGTATTTATCCGAGAAATTATTTCAAATTTTCTATTGAAGTTTATTATCATTACAAAGACTGCTCGTCTTTGACTTGTCCAAAAAGACAATTTAGTTGCTAGAAAGACAAAGGCGTCATTACAATATTACTAGGATCGATCGAGGAGCTTACTGACGATCGCATTATTATCAACTTTCTATCTTTTTTATACGATTGAAAAGGACAAAGTGCTGTAAAAGCTGCTATATAATTATAATTAAAAAACCAGAATTAAAATTTCCAGTGCTATAAAATAAAGCATAAAGTTTCTCAATCTCGTTTACCTCGAAGAACGAGCATGAGATAATTTGCAGATAATATTTTTCAATTTCGACCCTGGTATTAAGTTAGTCGAAAATCCTTACATTTCTGTATAGATCAGGTATTCCAGTGTCTTGTTCTGCACCCAATAAAGATCAATGTATCGTAAAGCCACGACATGCTAATACAGTCGGTAGTTCTGACGAATTTACAACCCTTCATTCCACTTTCCCTAAAGTTCACTCAGTGTAATACTCTTGCGTAAGAAACTTGCAGGCCACGTACCGCGGTATAAGCCGATGTTGCAATACGGAAAACCTGTTCAACGATAACCATTTCGATCGTGTTATTTCTGTATGATTTGAAATTTGAAGCAGACACAAATGTTGCAGCATCGGTAGCATAAATTGCTCGAGAGTGTACTTGGCGAATTTTCTTCCATAATTTATATGCTGATGTAGCAAAGAATTTCAAAAATATCAGGAGACAGCCAATTAGGTTAAGAGCAAGTAAGAAGAAGCTTTTATATCCGAAGTAAAGTCGCGACAAAGCTACACAAATACTACTAGCTGTTTTCTCGTATTGCTCCTATCGTAGATAAGTACAACAATGTATCTGGTATGTTGTATCGAGATTAAATTGTTGTAACCTTATGATAAGAACAAATTGTACGACAATAAGGAAACATATGAAATTTATGACGGCTCATTATTACGGAACGATATGTACCATAATATTATTTTGTATAATTCATATACTCATAAATAATACAATGTCACTCGTTGTACAACAGCAAAATTGACTATAGTAGCCAACACGTTGGGTAGTTAGAGAGTAGTTGAATTCATTGCACAATGCATACGCGTTGAACAAGAGTAATTGGACTCCCAGTGAATTTATCGAACGAAAATGCTAGAAAATAATGTATCATTTTCAACGTGCTGTTACAAATTTTAACAAACTACGGGCCAACGGATTTAAAATACTCCACAAACGTGACTGATATACGCATATCTTTTTAACGGAGATATAAAAATATAAAATATGTAGAAACCGCGAAACGACGTCGTAATACCGTAATATGTTTCATAGTCAGAACTCATAGTCAATCACTGAGTTCTAGAATCTTCATCGCTCAAACACGAAGGATATTTGACTCTTCAAATTAATGAAACGTTAGATATTATCTCAAATAACAACGGGGATAAAAAAAAGAATAAAGAGGATAAAAGATCTCGTCAATGAAAATTTCAAGATCGCCAAAATTACAGGCGCATAGAGCTAGATTGAACGCCCAAGTTGTAGAAAAGAAGATGAGGTCTTACGACTATGGCTACGCGTGAGGTTTCATGACCGAGATCTGTTCGAGTGGTGTCTTACTGGGCAACTTCCCACAAACAACTCGTAGATTCTTATTGGGCAAGATTCCACGACTTCCAGATCTCACTGGCCAAGGTCCATCGATTTCACAATCTTACCGTGCAAGGTTCAACAGTTTCAGAATGGTCTGAGCCGATGATCTGCGACCTTGGGGTCACATTGAACAAAGCAGTACGAGTCTGGTACGTTATAGAAGAGGTACATAACTAATTACATACGAATCTACATAAAAGTTGTATTGAACAAATTAGAATGAAAGGTAAGTGAAAAAATACGTAATGCAAAGGACAAAAAGTATTGATCAACAGATGTCCATAAAGTTGGGAAGAATACATCGTTGTAGATTTATAAAGCTCCCGTGAAAAATCATCATTCTGACTACTCTGATAGTTTTAGCCTTAATGAACGATATCTCACGATTCCTCGATCTAACTTGGAAATGCGTTTGATGTTTGATTAACACTTTGACTGCCACGTTGGTCATGGCTTTTCCTGTGACGCCATGGTGGTCATTGGTGACCGGAGCGCTCGAACTTCTTATAATTGTAAAAATTATATGAAAATTGACGGTTAGGGCATTTTGAATATAACCGATAAATAGAAGATACTTTAAAACCAAAGGTGCTCCATTAAACAATTAAACATTTTTATTAGAACATCAATAAAAAAAAAATGAGAACAAATCTTGCATCTAACGGTGCACTGTGTTTGCATCCATATCTTTGGGGGGTAATCTACGAATATTATCATAAACACAGCTTAGAAAATAATCGTAAATTCTGCTTTATAATCATATATATAATTGAATTTAGAAGTGTGCACATACCTTACTATTATATATAGAATGAGTAAATACTGTTTACTAATATCTTCTACATGTTGCAACAATATATTCTGCGCGTTTTGTTTACGACAAAACAACGAATGCGAATGGTTTGTTGAAATAAACGAAGCCTTGTTATAATATGTCGCTATCAATTGTTACCAAGGCACCACGGTGATCACCCGTGACGACCAATAAAATAAACGGTCCATTGGGAAGAATATTGCCTTACATCATCAATTTATTATTATTTTGCCATTATGTGCTTTGAATAATAAAAGTATTCCCGTGGCATCCTGAGCGAAACATGTGATTTCGGCGTGGCAGTCAAAGTGTTAAATGAGATCTTCGAGTCTAGAGTCTACGACATTGTTTAAAGCCTCGAAGGTCCAACAGTTAAGTGCCACCGTTTTAACGCGTCACTAACTAAAATAATATAACACTGATTGTAAAATCTAGTCGAGTATTGCGTGGTTCTGATTTCTCATCAAGTAGAAACTCACTACTCCAGCATTTTATAGGAAAAATCTACAAATGCCAATGTTTATCAAAGTCCCACAATCTCAGAACTGCCCAAGGCAAAGTCCCACAGATTTGGATGGTTGCGGATAAGATACTACGATTTTAGGATCTGGTCGGGCGAGATTCCACGATTCCGGAGATTTAGTGGGCGAGATCTTGCAAGCTCGGGATGGTCCGCGATCGTGTCTCACGGTGGTAGTGTCTAAGTAGGTGAGGTCCTATGACCCAAAGTTTGGCCGAGGTTCCACGACTTCGTTGTCTAGTCTGCTGGAGTTCTATGACTCTAAGTGTGTTCGAGGTAAGTCTTTTAACCTCATGGACATCGAGAATCAATTAGCGTCTAATATAAATTTATACGACGAATAGATGACACTTATATGATATAATATGAAATATATGGCAATCTATGCTTTTATGAAAACAGACACAAAAATAAAACCTAATAAGAGATTTATTTTATCCTTTAAGTGTTACGAATGTACGTTACTCGGAATATTTTTGATATCTTTTACTCTTAAAATTTTATTCATTCTTGGAAAATCTTAATTGAAAAATTTCGGAAAATAATGCATCTGTAACTCGTACTTTGTTCTAAAACAAAGAATATACTACAAAATGACCTCTTCGTGGAGAACCAAATTGCTTCAACGTAAAACAGACTGCAATATTACTTATAATTTTTCAATTATAGTTCGAAATATGAATATCAACTTCGCGGACGCTTACCATCGTCTCCTCCAATTACTAACTTCACGACAATTTCGCTTTTGTCGTAATGATAAAATAATATTAACAGAAGCAACGTCAAAGTATTCTTTGTGGGGGAGCAGGAGCGCCGTTTAACGCGTGCTACACATTGGTTGGTATAACGAGGAGAAGCTCTACCACGTGCCGCAACTTTATGGCACTTACAATGGCGGAACGATATTCATTAATCAGAATGTCCAACACGTGTTATCGAAACACTGCTAGTTTGCATTCGGAAAAGTTATTGCCAAACTAAATTTGGCGCTGCGTTCGGTCATGGCTATGGAAGGATAACGAGCAAGTTCGTGCCGAAAGTTTAGCTCCCGTGGACCGTATCAGCTCGACCGTATTAGTATTTCTAAACATAACGATCATGGTGTTGTTGGTCTTGCAGCTTGATTAACTCTTCGTTCGCCATAGTCTTCGCGGAACGTGGAAAATCTGACGACCCGAAGATTGTTTGGGATCGTCGAAGATAAAACGAACGGAAGAGCAACAGAGAAGCAAGGACAAAGCAGAGAATGGTAAAAGATAAAAGAACCAGGTGAAAGGTAATGGAAAAAGGAAGAGGCAAATGAACCCTTCTTACTCTCTGATATTCAATTAATGTTTTTATATAGGAAGTGCGCTGCAGTCTGATAATTAGCGAAACTGGAGTAATTGGAAGCGAACGCTGAATGTATAATATTCAACGTGATATTATCGATATCGCGTCAGAATCGGCGATATTGGAATATATATATATATATATATATATATATAATATATAATAAAAAATACAACTGATAATCGGATGGAGCGTTATTTTTTTCTTTATTCTTTTGTTTGCCGTTGTTGTTGCATTTTCTTTCTTTCTTTTTTTTTTTTTTGTTTTCTATGTTGGTTACTTCACCACAAGCGAAAAAAATGATTAAATTTTATTAAATTGCATGACGTAGTGGTATTCGGGTTTATAGGGGAATAAAAGAATGGCGGTTAACTCTGTTTCGCCGCGAAATTGGCTATTCTAGATTACCAGAAAGGAAGTTTTTCCATAACGGCGTACTGTTGCTCGCCTTTATTGCCTCGGAAACCAAAATGTAACTTTCGAAAATTGAATGCGGACGCGAATTCTTATTGTATTCGCGTAAAGATTTACTAAAAACGGTCGGTGCAACAGATGTTCTCGCGCTGCAAAGTTCCGCTGCTGGTACATACATTTGTACGCTCAAATACGTGGAAAATCGGGAAGTTTTACGGATATCGTAACACGGGCCGAAAAACACAGCTCGTTAGAACATATTTTTTAGGCAGATTACGTAAATACAGAGATTTAGGGGTTTCCTGTGGTGGAGACGTAACTGGAAATTTAATGATGCTGAAAAACTGAAAACTGCACGGCGCTCGCTACTCGACGAAAATTGTCGAGAAACATCGAGGAAAATTATTTCCCCAATTACTTGGTATTGTCTCTCGAATTATTTGATGTACTCTATAATATCCTCGAATAAACTCCCGGCAGCACAAGTTTCGAAACATAAAATAGGTTAAACTTCGTAGGAGCGAGGTAGATTTTATCAATAACGAGGTTTGTTGGTTCAAGACTAGGGCTTATCAATTCTGAAACAAGACTATGTTGGTCTTAAAGGTTTCTGATGATGAACCAAACCGATCTTTGTTTCCTAAACTAACCTGAAAGTAAGTCGAAATACGAGCAACGTTGAATTCAATATTAAATATCCTTCAGTATACAATATAGCACTATTTTTATACTTACTATTTTATACTATACTTTTTATACTTACTATTGTATAGTATAAACTACAAATCGAAATGTATAAATAAAAATCGTTTACTGCGTAGTTCCTGCAAAATGTTAGATAATGAACTAATTCATATATTCCCAGATAATTCTTAAAATATGTATGTACCACGCTCACAAATGCTCTTAATCACACCGATAAATCACTATAACAAACTTTCGAAACATATAACGAACCAAACTGCCGTAAAACAGCAACTTCCTGATACTACACCCCCATACTCTACTCGTATCGTACTGGAAAAGTTAACATCAGCTACGAAATAACAACACAATCATACGGCATAAAAATATTATTGTGGGCGTTGGTTAATCAATTTAATAGCTGACAGCTATAGAAAACCATCGTGGATTACTAAATAATCCGTCTTTTCTCTTTCCTCCACATCGTTGTATAAACATTTTTTTCAGACATTCGCTATTTCTATAAAAATTATCTCTAAATATCCATATGTAGTGTTTTAGTAAATGTAAGACATAAAAATGTTGAATGCAAAAGTTGTACTTTGTTCTAGCTCAGATCGTAATTAATACCAATTACAATGGCTACAAAAGATATTTGCACACACCTTTACTATCCGATGAAGGGATGTTTTATCAGATTCTATATTTTGTGTTCATGGTATTAATTTTTGCAGTCATATGAAAATGTTACCAACAAATGCTGATAAAGTATTTAAGCGTTTGAGTGCCAGGGATCTTTGAAAAAACAGAGTCGAAAATCCATTGCGAAGAGAAACAAGCGACGCAATAGCGCTCGTCGTATTTGTTATTTTTATGAAATACATCTACATTATTATATATGTGTACTACTAGTTTATAAATATTTCAAGTTTTGTTCAATAAAAATTATTGAGAAGATAACAATGAAATACAAAATACCGCCAGTCGTCCGTAGCATTCAAATGTTTTCGACATAAAATCTAAACAGCGCGGTCGCGCTGCTTGCGACTCAAACGGTTAATATACCATGGCATATACAATTAATACCGCAACAAATAGCGTCATGCAAAATTCTTTTCGTAGTGTCTGTAAATAATCACTTCGTGAAGTCGCCATAAAGCAAGTCCAGCGTAGCTGTCTCGTTCAACAAAAATATATTTGTATTCCTGAAAATATAGATATAACGAATCTCGACCAGATTTCTTTCCACAAAACTCCTCGATTTTTTTTTTTAATTCTGAATCATTACGAACCACCTAAAAAGATCTTGCAAAAAATTTCGAACGCAAGATTTGACTAGAACACAGGCGTACGGACTCTCCGACTGACCGATGACAAGAATAATAAGAAGTTAGGGAAGACGGCGAAAGAAGGGAAAAAACAGGGAGAAACAAAAAGAAGGTTGGCTTTCATGAACCACAGAAGCTGGAGTGCGCTGCTCGGTAGCGAGCGAGTGGCGTGTGTTGGTATGACCCACCCTGTTCGGGAAACGTGTCGAGAGGGATGGCAAGGGTCGGAGTTATATCGGGTTTCCACCACCTCCGGGCGAACTCCGCTTCGATGCCCGCGTCGTAAACAAGCCGGACAGACCGCACGAACACACGAGGAGCAACGTGACGCTGGAAGACGACGCTCCGAGCGGAGAAGAGAAGACGAGAAGAAATAAGAAAGCGGGTAAAAAAGAAAAGGACACGGAGGAAAGTAAGTAGCAGAAACGTTTTGCAACCGAGCTACTTTCTCCTCCTTTTCCCTTTCTTTGTATTGCGTTGCGTTTTGCCCTGACGTAGCCGGTTTACCCAGACTCGACGTTTCTCCTCTGCTTTTCTCCAGCCCTCGGCGACCGCTCGTATATCGCGATAAATAAATCATGGAAATTTATTTACCGAATTATTGCGACGCGCTGAATTCGAATACGTTCGGAGAAGGTGGAAGATGTTCCGCTTCGGTGGAGGATAAAACGTACGGGGATAACGCCTGCGAGAAACGGGAAGAAAATGGTGATGTAGGAAGATCTTTTGTATGGGAGTTAAGTTACTTTATGGTACCAGATTTAGGAGGTTTTTTTTTCGTGGAATGAAGGGTTGTTTGATTTCAAAGGTCGTATTCTGGTATTTTGGTAAATCTTATTTATGATATTCGATGGCACAAGTGGATTTTTTCCACACAGCAGATAAATATAGGAAATAATACATAATGGTCGTATTCGTGTAGGGGATTTTTTTATACGCACAGTCACTGTTTCTTCTTCATGTGAATATGCTCGACGTAATATTTTATATGTCTTTGAAAATTGTTTGTTGACTCTAGCATTTTCTTCTAATATGTTAGAAAACGCTTCGTCTTTGGTAACAAAACATTTCTTTGTATCTGTAGCCGTTTCTAAGCTAGCTTTTATGGGGTCGAACTTGGGAAGGTGATTTCATCCCTTAAACATGAGTTACCGCAGATAAAAATATACGTATCTGCTACTTTTGCCTCTTCTTCAGGCCTATAAAGTTTCATCCAAATCGGACCCGGATGTGACCCTTCCTTGAAGGTAAAATTACGTTGTTATGTTGTTACAAAGTAATAGCTACGTATTTCATACTGAACGAAGAAATGCGAAAATGGCGTAAAGAATTTGACCCAACATCAGCTTTCTTCTGTTTTGGAATGGTAAGTAGAACATTTGAACTAAGTATGATAACTTACCATAATATTCAGAAATGTATAGATTTTTTTCTTTTTTTATTAGACTTCAATTTTATCCCAATTTCTTAAATTAAATATTTTGTCACCCGTACCATTTTTCCTCGCATTTGATAAACAACTTAGCGGCAGCTGGTAAGGTAAGGAAGTAGTAGAGGTAAGAAATATCGTAAACTCAGTGGAAGTTATCGGCGTTAAGATAGCCGTGGCAGAATAGTAAATTAGGTTTCAAGATCAGCCGATTTTATTTCCTCGGACTTCCATTCTCTAGATCGCATCGATGTGACCATGTACACGGAAAAGATTGGACATTTTCGGATCGTAAATCAAAGAATAATCGAGCCGTTCAAAGTAGCAAAAGTCAGAGTCATTAACCAAAGCTCGTGCATCCGTAATTCGACAGGCGGAGGTTGTGGAAATAAGAGCAACGCGTACAGCTATTTCTAAGTTAATGAAACGAATAAACCGTGACCATCTGTCCCTGTTTAATCCAGTGCCTCGTAAAATGGCGCGGATAAAATACGAATGTGAGAACGTTTACGAAAATTCCTAATACCTTCCAGACAGGCGATTACTTTAACAGGGTTTGGTAAATAAAAATCAAAATCACAGAAACAGGCTAAATCTCTACTAAGCTAATTTACGTTAATTTTAATTCTGCATGTTGCTTCGCTAAACAGTTTATTACGATCACTGTTAATATTTCGAAACTAATCTATGCCGATTGGCTGGTATTTCGCCTATACAGAGAACTGTATTCCAAGTCGTAACTCGTTTCAGTTAATAACTGCACACATATATCCGAGAAGCATATCTTATAAACATAAACACGAATCGTGTAAAGTAAAAATGTTCCGACATGTCTAAAAGTAAATCGGTCTGTTTGTTTAACACTTTGACTGCCACGTCTGTCATATATGACCGGCCACGGTTTCTCTTGTGACGCCACGGTGGTCATTGGTGACCAGAGGGCTCGAACTTCTTATAATTGTAAAAATTATATGAAAATTGACAGTTAGGGCATTTTGAATATAACCGATAAATAGAGCATACTTTAAAACCAAAGGTGCTCCATTAAACAATTAAACATTTTTATTAGAACATCAATAAAAAAAAAAAATGAGAACAAATCTTGCATCTAACGGTGCACTGGGTTTGCATCCATATCTTTGGGGGGTAATCTACGAATATTATCATAAACACAGCTTAGAAAATAATCGTAAATTCTGCTTTATAATCATATATATAATTGAATTTAGAAGTGTGCACATACCTTACTATTATATATAGAATGAGCAAATACTGTTTACTAATATCTTCTACACGTTTCAACGATATATTCTGCACGTTTTGCTTACGACGAAATAACGAATGCGAATGGTTTGTTGAAATAAACGAAGCCTTGTTATAATATGTCGCTATCAATCGTTACCAAGGCGCCACGGTGGTCACCCGTGACGACCAATGAGATAAACGGTCCATTAGGGAAGAATGTTGTTTTACATCATCAATTTATTATTATTTTACCATTATATGCTTTGAATAATAAAAATACTTCCGTGGCGTCCTGAGCGAAACATGCGATTTCGGCGTGGCAATCAAAGTGTTAAACTTCGAATTACTTAATTTTGTTATTTGCTTAGATAAATTGTCGAACGATAATATAGTCTGTCTCGAAATTTTCCATTTCTTCAAATGAAATATAGCTAGGATTGCTTCGTCGCGTCATCCTCTTTTCTATCAATAATTATCTCGTATCGACGTCAAGGTAGATAAATTTTCTAATTTGCATTTCTTCGATCCATATATCACCCTCAAATAGAATCTAATTTTAACTATTTATATGCATCCTTCTATATGCTAAATGGTTATCTGGCCATAAATAAGTAAGTGGACAAGTAAATACAAAATTGACGTCGTCCCCTTCCTATTTAGAAAAATATTTGTAGAATAGAGGTTCAACATCTCGTATCTACAATTTTAGTCCCGGTCAGTGCACACACGATCTTTAACACGACTACCGACACGAAGAGGAAAGGCGATTCTGGGCAAAGCGTATAGGAAACGAGACATTTTGCGGAGAATTCTAACCCCGGCGACTTTTCACGGAATTACTTGACGGCCGTGCACGTAATTGTTAACGGTGCTGGCTGTTTTCACGGAAGGGAAATAGGATTGAGTTTACCTTTGACGTACAAACAGAGCTTTCAACGGATTTTAATCACATACGCCGTGTCGGCTTCCATGGAAGCGGATGTGTGTCTTTTTTCTTCGTTTCTCTTGTTTTATACGCTGTTCCGTGCTCGCCTTGGAACAACATGTTTGCTTGCAGGCTTACACGTCGGCCGTTTTTACGCGTGTCCAATTTCTACGGGGTTCTGCCTGTCGAATCCGATACCGGGGAACCTTGTCGGACGGGATAGCCGCATCGAGGGAAATACGTAAACGGAAAAATATATTAGAATCGCTGGAACGAATAATTTCTCACGTTCGAACGGTCGTATTGGTTTTATATACAATTTACTGAAACGTATCAACGAGATGGAATTACCGAGGTAAGCGAGCCAAGCGAACATATCTGATTTTTCCGATCATGACAACGATGGCGATTTTTCAAAACGTCTGAACGTTATTCTAAGAAGAATCGCAATAATACACCAAGGACAATTCTAGGAGGAAAGGCAATTCTGCACGTCGTTTTCAACCGTACGATGGTTGCATGCAAAACAGATTTAAAACTGGATACCAGTTCATTTCTGCTGAAACACCGGAATCGGAGAGTTTCATTCCCTTTGTTTCTCGTTGGCCATATTTGTTCTTTCCTTGTTTCCTCTGCATCTTCTTTGCCTTTTCCTTTTTCTTTACCTTTTTCCCTTAACTGCTTTCCCTTCTTTTATCTTTTTCTTTTCCTTCTCTTCTTTCTCATTTTCCTCCTTCCGAGTTATTCTATAAATCGAACATCGCGAAACGATCTCAGCTATTCTTTTACAGATAGAGGAAAAGAATTTTCACGTTACACGTTGATCCTAGGGGTTAACTGAAGTGTTAGTCTATCCAATCATAAAAACTGCTGAATTTCATTTTTAGGATTCACTTATTGTTTCGGCGGTGCAGCGTGATCTCAAACGAAGATAATATGCATTGATAATGATAATGTTGATATAATACAACAATATTTAGGTATTTTTCAATGTTTGGTTTCATACACGAAATATTTCACTATGTCTGAATTAAAGATTACTAATTTATATTTCTATATGTGTTCAAGCCAAATGTTCGTGCTAACTATTCACACGCATTTACGTTACATATAGTCAAAACATATATTAATGTATAACAACGTTTGCTAATTTCAGTTGACTTACCGTGTATTAACCCGGTACATATTAATGTAGCTGCGTATTATTCTGTAGCCATGCTTTGTTGATATAATGTTTTCAATCAGAACACGTATTAACGTGTGTAATTTCAAATTACACGTGTAAACCATATCAATGTGTCTGCATGTTTGTCTCCATGTTTCAATACGTGTATACATTTTAATGAAAATAAATACATTTCTCTGTTATCTATAGATCAATGATTAAAAAATACATCTCTTCTGCTTTGAAGCGCTATAAAGACAGAACAAGTTCGAAATTTCTATTTTGAGTAATAGACATTACAACTTACGTAAAATTACGTAAAATTTGATGCACAGAGACTATTTGTATTTTCAACATTCCATATTTTATTTGGCCTATTTTAGCCAAAAATACGAATACTAACATAAGTTTGTTCATTGTCTTATCCAAAAACAGACGAAAAGCTTTCAATTTCTAACTTATAAAAGAACACCTGTAATAGATTAACCGCGTGTTCGTGTCCTGATTTAGAAACCGAGACAAATTCAATCAGAATCGCGAACAAAACATAATACGTATTACAAATAATACATAATACATACATAATAATAATACATAATACAAAACGTAACATAAATTAATCAGAAGGTGAATGATACATGACGAGGTTCTTTTTTTGTTGTCAAAAAGACGAAAGGATCGAATAAATTAAGCGAGGAGAAATTTCATTCCACGCGTATTTCATTGTATTTAACGAAAAGTGATAGCATCCGGCGAGAAGTTCAATTCTCCCAAGTTCCATTGTAACAAGTATTTGTACGTTTCTGGAAAGTGCCGACAGTTCGAGGGGCTGAAGAAAGACCGCCGCCAGGTGGAAGAAATTGCGGCACGAGCAATTTGCGAACATTATCCGAACGGAGGTACGAAGACGTTTGGCAGCGAACGGGAAGGACATTCTTTCGAATTACACCACCGCCGTTGTCGGCTGCCAACGGCGAAATTACATTATCACGGAATTGCATGGTCCCGGGACGAAAACCGGATGCGATGAATACGAATTCACTTGTACGTATCATCGAGAAGAAACAATTATCAAAATACGAGGAAAAAAGCAGAAAGCCAATGTTGGACCTAAATACGTGGCAGGTGGATTCGATTATTAACAAACTATATAACAGTAATTACAAAAAGTATTTGTACGTAACGTTATTTTTCAAGGAATTTTTTTTTAATCAGGTAGCACATTTCATCTTTGTAGCATTAAATTTCTATAATCAATCATATTATACCAGAGTAGTACATAATACTTAGTAGTACTATAAAATATTAGTATATAAGTAATTAGTATATAAGTATATTAAAACTTAATATACTTGGACTTAATTAATTAGTATATAAATACAGTAATAAATACAATGGTGTAGAAATACTTTTTGTAACCACCGTAGATTGGAATTACTCAGGTTTTCGAAACGAAGAAAAAATACTTTCAGGTAGATTGGATCT
Organism: Bombus affinis; assembly: GCF_024516045.1. Classification (NCBI taxonomy): domain Eukaryota; kingdom Metazoa; phylum Arthropoda; class Insecta; order Hymenoptera; family Apidae; genus Bombus; species Bombus affinis. The sequence continues at coordinate 4,031,297 of NC_066347.1, read as the reverse complement.
CTGCGTGAGTACTCTGAAAAATGATAAAAGTACTCGCAAGCAGAATCGAACATTGGATGAACAGATTCTAAACTCGATCAGCATCTTATTAGAAATTCTCCATTTTCTTTTAAAATCATTTTTGTTGGTTATCATTCGTTATTGCAATTTTCTACAAAGCATTGTAAATCAAATATTATTTCTAAATAGTTGTAAAAACAAACAATAAAATAGAACGTATAGAACGTACTGCGATTTTCTGATTCTCGTGACTCGATTAGTACTTGTAAAACTATCGATCCTTTCTAATATCGAAGTAAGTGGATTTTCGAAACTTGCAGGTACTCGTTCTCAGATTCGAAACCAGTTTACGAAAGTCGAAAATTTCACAAGTTCAGTGAACGAACCATTGTATGTTATGAGTATTATTTAAATCTTATGACGCGGACGTATGGATTTGATTCGAATTTGTAAGTGAACACGCTGAACTTGATCCCATCGCTAGAGAGGACAAACTAGAGCAGATCATTCGAAGAGAAGGTAGGAAGCGAAAAATACAACAGAAGGAGCCAGAGAGAAATAACAGAAGAAAGAACGAAAGATGGAAGAAAAGCTTTCTCCGAGTGAGAAACTTTCGCTGTCTATTGAAACACACGACTGTTCAAAAATTTAGCCAGACCTAGAAAAAGCGTGGCGAACTCGTCCCTTCTGCAGGGCATGAGCAAGCCCTGTCTCCGACAGCTGTCGCGTAAACGTCTACTTTGAAATAGTAGCGGCCTTAGTCGACGGGAAGACTTAGATACGCGGGGGCAAAATTCTTGAAGTTCGACTTTAATGGCGGCGACCCCATTTCGAAATAGACCGTCTATTAGCGAGGTCTTAATATTTCAAGAGTTTTACGGAATTTTTAAAGAAGTGGTTCAGCCTCGCTAGCATCATCTAACGTTACATTAACGTTACGAGCCGACTTACATTCTTCTAGAGCCACGTATAGAATGTACGTACCCACCTAAAAGTCAAATAAATTTTATTTCTCAACGAATTCTTTGGTTTGTATTTTTTTTTTTCTTTTTTTTTGCATTTACCTACTGGTAAACGTTGCAACGTCTAGCAACAAACGAAACAGCTAAAGACTAATAATTCTTGGATATACGTGTTTGCAAATAAAATCTTTGCTTGCGATGTTTGCTCGTGAGTTGCCAGCTTGTTGAAGCAAAAGTAATTGATATGGATTGCTAGGAAATCTCTTGTATACCTAGGCAAATTCTATGCTGTAGGAGTTTTCGAAGGATAGAATAAATTATAGCGCTGTAAGGCAGTTTAGCATGTTAAGAATAGCTTCAAAATGTACATATAAATATAAGATTAATATAAATAAATACAATAAGTAATTCTCATTTATACTATCCAGTACAAAACTGCAGTTTAACAACGAAAACGATTTATCGATTTAACGCTAGTTCTCGTAATCAGTATCACTCGATAGTAATTCATCCTAATGACCACGAATTCTCCGTTCGTCTATTTTAGAATCTCTTTTATACAATTCAGGCATTCTCGTGTCTTATTCAGTTACGTCCGTTTCAGATCTTGGACAACAATGTATTCTTCTTTCATTATAATTTCGAGTAGTAGATTATGGATCTTCCACATCTGAAATTCACCCGCTTGCAATAAGCATTAACACGAAATTTTTATCTCCGCGGTATTTTATTCTTGCAATTGCTGCGATCGAATTTATCTTTTGTTAATTATAGAAACTTAAAAGCGATGAAGGTTCCAAATATAACCGAGGTCGGAAACGTCGCTGTAAACAAGACGTTCGAAGTCGAACATAATTTTCCATGTATTTCTGTACGTAAATCGCGAATTGAAGTTCCCTCTTTGATCTCAGTGTACGAAGGTCGATTCGATAAGTTCGTAGCCGTGAAAGACAGAATCTTGACAAATCGGCTGTACCATGTATGTACGCAGGCAAGCGAACCTTTAAGAGCACTCTCTACTTTTATGGCAAAGCTCTTAAGAGTACATAAACAGAGAAATCATTCGTGCTGCAGTTAGTGTGCCGCTTATGTATGTTCGCATTAAAATCTCTCTGCCTTTCCGGTCGGTGGCCTTTCCATTAAAGAGAAAATCTCGCTATGGTCGAAAGAAGTGAATAGGTCCGTTTCATATCCGGGGATATATTAAACACGAAGCGATTAGAGAGAATCGATCGCGCAAAGAACTCATTTTCTTTTCTCAAAAGCACACACACACATAGTATTTAGCTAGCAGCTTTTTACCGGCAACTACCTTATACTACAATTTCTGCGTTGCTCTTTCAGCATTTTCTTCAAATTCCACTAGCGTTCCATGAAAATCAACATTTTCTTACATTGATTCGATATTCTTTCTCCGTCCTATTGTCAAGAGAAGAAAGAATCACATAATGCGCTTGTTAGCTTCTTACAACGTGGGTAATATTTTCTCAACGACTTTGCTGGTACGAATGAACCATTAAGAACTTGTTACTTTCACGGCCTGCTCCTACGCTGCTAAGACTATTCCAGACTTAATATCTACAAATAATAGAATCTCCTTTGACAAAACTGACATCGTAGCAGTCTAAGAATCGCTAAGTCTGTTGCAGCCTAAGTGTCCTACTTGAAGATACAAGAAATCCCTGTTTTTTGGCTCTTCCTCTGTAAGGAAATAAAGAAGCATAGAAACAATATCAATAGAAATGGGGAACACTACCATTTACTTCTTGGCTAAGTAAAGAGCACTTGATTGGTAACCAACGACCCACGATGTGAACAAAAATGATGCAGAGTTGCGATGAAAGAAAAGTTTTAAAATTGGTACACTACGTGTATCAGACATATTTTCTTCCATGTTGATAACGGTCCATTTCTAAATCGTACATCATATCTATTTGTTACTCTCGCCAAATATAACTACATTTTCAAAAATTACAATTTTTTTTATAACTTTCTATCGCCTACATACGAATTCAAAGCGCACCCTTATTCCTTATCTATAGAAAAAAAAAACCACCTATGATGCCGAAGAATTACTCCTGCGAGTTCCAGGTACCATAATTTAATTCGAATGCGACTGTTCCAACTACTACAACATCTATATTAACATAATTTAGATATCCAGTGAAACAGTGTTCACGACTGCATCAACCGGAAAGACGCTCTCCCGTTCTCAATAAGTGACACTTTTCCACGGTACTACAAATCGGTGAGCACGTACGCAGAGCGAATTTTCGAACGCGAATCAATATGGTATGCATCCGTAAAGTAGGACATACTTCCCGATGCATTTGCCGGTGTTCTCGTCGCCGTGCCGGTTACGGTAAACACATCGATGTGGTTAAATCGACGAGGTACCGAACGGCGTAGCTTCGCTCGAAACGTCCACACAGGAGGTTCGGAAGGTATAGCAAAGGTAGAAAAGAAGATCCACGGCCAGGAACGAATTTATTCAACGACGTTTGTCACTTGGTTCGATCGATCGTGGCTTAAGGTAAAACCTTAGAGCGCGGCAAGGCAGAGCATCGCTTGTGCTCGAGCAGATTTATAGCGTTATCGAGCAGAGGTTTTCCACGGGATACGAAGTCTCGAAAGACGTCGATCCGGCCACCACTACTCTCGACCGGGACCTTATCCCGATTCTTCTTATATCCCACTTTACCTGACTGCACCGCGCTACTCTCGTCATTGTGGACGCATCGGGCCGGCTCGATGTCGACATCGATTTTCTCATAAGAGTACGGTGAAACTGATACTCGAGCTCCCCGGAGTATCCCCAAGCCCTTGAATCTCTTAAAAAGTACTTCCTACCTGACCGATCTTCTTCCACTTGTCCTTGGAACGGGACGCTCAGTGGGTCGTTGTAGATCTCGAACGTGGCGGCCGCCGTTTAGTTTCACCGTATGCGGAGTTTTGTTCGATCTTCGGCTTTCCCTTCATCGCCACGATTTCTTTTTAACGCTACTTTCAAACGTTTCATTTTCTGCAAAAATTGCGACGAACATCAATGTGCAATTTTTTCAATTCCTATGAAATTCTAGATCCTAATATGGATTGAAATACAATGATGGATTATTGACAGCTTGATGCGTCGAATGTTTCATACTAGAAAGGTCTTGGAATCCGGATTTTTGTGAAATTTTGAATACCTACGTGAATTAAAAGCGCGTCGGGTCACTGATGAATTTTCTATCTCGAAGATTCGATTCTAAGCAAATCGTCGATCTTTATATCATAAATTAGATATCGCTAAACGATACTTGTATTCGATAAAGCTGCGGACATTTATTTTCACTCATTACAATATGATATATTTGCATTTTTATTTTCATATAAAATATGAATTTGCATAAATATACGCAGTCTATTGATAAATCTGAATATTTTTTATTTGAACACGCTCGCTGGATACGTCTCGTATCGGTGTCGACATGTATTTTTATGATACGCGTAACGATGCTGACTCGAATGCGAAATATAAATAAAAATCAGATTTTGTAAGCAACTTTCAACGTGTGCAAAATTTTGCGATGTGCAAATAAAATTCCATATGAAACTTATTCGTAAGCATATAACGTGAATCAACAGAAATATATAATCAATAGGATAAAATGAAATAAAATCAACGGTAAACGTTTGAAACAAATAATTTGTGGCTTTGTAATTCAAGAGTTTGCTTAAGATTCCAGTTCCGTGGAACTCTGTACGATTACACGTTTATATATCGGATAAAAGTTGCGAAATTTGTTCGATGTAATATATTCGACTTTTCGAATCAACTAATAATTACCATAAGGATTTACGACTTGAAAACCGATAAGGAAAGTTTATCGAGTCCAGTTCATTAACGTTGTTTCAAAAGTACAATCTTTCCTGTCTTCTTCTCAGCCATTGAAGTAATACAGTTTGAACTGTTTGAAGTTGCTCGGTAAATCACATCGGAATTTCTTCTAAGCGAGGACAATAAGGTTGCCAACAAATTTAAACAATTTTCTACTTTTTTACAATACGTCAAATGGATAATAAGAAGTTAATTTTCATTTCGTTATAAAGATTTGGTCCGAACTTTGCAATATTTTTTTTTTAATATTTCTCTACGAAATAACATTTTAAATATATCTATTCAATATTCTATCAGAAAGAAAGTTAAAGAATGTTACTAGTGTATATATATATTAGTAATTTTTGTATCAGAGATTTTTTACTATCTAACACATTTAGAAACTAAACTAATCAACGTCATTTCCTTCGAAAAATTTCTTAATCAATATTAATTGAATATTAATTTAATTCTCCAGAAATGGAAACATTAACTGGAAAGATTTAATCTTGCATGGAATTGACGAAACATGAATTTTGTTTCTGTATAATACAAATACCGCAGTTATTCATCGCTTCTGTCAAATAAAATTTGTTTTTATAAAATTGTGGCGTTTACATCTGTCTCTATATCTATTTATATGCTGTATTGTATATTCTTAAAACTTCCTGTTGCCTGCTGCCGTATATTTATCCGCTGCAGACAATAATAAGCAGAAGAATAAATGTTGAATCGATGTTGTGTTGCTAGTTCTTGCAAGTAACTGCTTTTGATGCTCATACGAACAGCAAGTATAAATCCCTGATTGAGAATCGGACTAAGCACGTCAGCAAGCGACTCTGGAAACCCAATGCAGTAACGTCGAGTTCATGATTCCCAAGACGTGCAGAACAAACTATTTTGCGGACTCGAGATAAATCACGCCCGAGACTTTGTTGTAAGAAACTTGGGGTTGCTAGATTTTGAATTTGTATCGATATAACAAGGTCTCTACTCGTTCGTTTCTCGATCCTTCTTATAGCTCATGGCAAATATCTTATATCGTGTCGTAACATAGAAGAAGGACAATCGGTTAAGAACAGTATTCTACGATATTAAAAATTCTTACAATTTGTCTATTCTACAAATACGAATCTTTATGTTCTGTTCCTATTTTGTTTCTAAGTATCTACGTATATTTCTGATCTGACGATAACAACAGGATGACATTTCTCCAATATTATTGACTAAATTAGTCCAGAAATTTAGAAATCGAGTTTCATGTTTCATTAGAAATTGCTTTATACGTCAAATATAAAGTCGAATTAGTAGTAGTAATACGAATTGAAATTAATAGAAATATTATATCAAATTGTACATAAAAGCTATCAGTAAAAAATGTAAAATGAAGAATAAAGCGGGTTTATTCCAAAATAAATTTTCGCTTTTAATTTTTTATATTCTAAAATATGTATTTTGTGTATTGTATCTGTACCGGCGTGCAGCAAAAATAGTGTCTTCGTTAATTTACAGAGTGATATTATTCTGAAATATTTTTATTTCTTACGTTAACCGGGTCGCTCCTTAAATAGAAACTTTTCTCTAGAAATCTAGAAATTAACAAATAAATAGCAAAAGTAACGTCAATTTCGATTAGGCCGGTTTTTGTCTCCTCTATACATAAATATACGATGTTTATTTATAAGGGAAATGTCACGGAGATCTGATGTCTCTAAATATAAAAATTATATCCAGCAAATTGGCGATCTAAATAACGAATTAATCAGAAAACTGTTCAAAATAGTAGAAATGACCAATTAAAAATTGTACACAAAAACTTTCTAGATATTCATTATTTACAAGAATATATTTTTCGAAGATTTATATAATTTTTAGAACGATATATGGATATTGGTTTGTAACTTTTCATACGTTTCATATATTTAAATATTTTTCCAATCCCGTCTCTTCGACACAGATTTTACATTTTCATCATAATCCCAGTATTAATGATTACCGTACGTTCTCAAATTATTCGTGCATTTTTTCCAATTCGCCCACTATCGATCCAATTCGGTGAAGAAGAAAAATTGTTTCTAAACGGAAATGTGTACACGCATTCGTTCTACGATCAATCGTTTCTCGGTTATTCGAGTTTGATTCCCGGATTGACCTCCTTCCATGCTCAACTTACATATATTTCCTTACGAGCTTCCGTTTAATTGAACAAATACTATCTTGGTCGAATACCGACGCGGATAACATTTCCCTTCGTCTCCGCTGTCAAGCTGGGACTTTTCCCTTTTTTCAATTACCTTTCGGGGGCTTCGGCGGCGGATAACATTTCAAATACTGATCACTTCCCTTGCGTTATCAATTACAATGGTTGCCGGGGGAATACCCTCAAGTACCGGTCTCCGTTATCTTACTGCTGTTGTTCCTCGAGTTTATTATACCATAAGGCGTTCCCGTAAAACATCTTGGAACAATTCGCGCGATATTTGTTTGGTACTTTAGCAAGTGCGATGTTCGAAACAATTACGGGACCACGTTTCTGGACAATTTAGAGGAACAAGCCGAATGTCGGGGATGAAGAAACTGCTATTAGTAGAATGGTATATGTGATATATCGTGGTAATGCAGCAGCGTAGTAATATAGCATTACGATAATATAGGATGGCCTGGCAACGGGGAAGAATGTGATCCCTTGTGCGAGAGTAAGTCAAAAGTGGAGAGTTATCTAATAACTTGAAATTATTCCCGTGAAATTGCTTTTCACCAAAAGGTCAGGCTTATTGATTTTTGCAGCGAGATAATAGTACGCCACGGATAATAGATAGTTTGAATAATGTGGACTATTGTTAGATTTATGAAATACCTTCATCACGAGTATTTTATATAATTTTCCGTTGACGATGCTTCGCAGAAAAAATTAGACACATATATTCAGATGCTCATATGTATGTACGATCCCATCTCGTATAATAATATAAATGTGCTATCATAGTCATATATCGTTGTATTATTTTCGTAATGATAATATACGTAGGATGCCTTTTAAACATTGAAAGCTCCAAGTATCAAACAGTAAGCCCTGCCGGCCTAATTTCAGCCACGATAATATTAACCAAATACCGTACTAACCGAACTAACCATCTTCCGTTAACAAAGGAAAACCTATTATAAATAATTTAAATTTCTTATTAGAAGAAATTTCGTACAAAAAAATAAAAAGAGGGAACACAAGCGAGATCTGGAATCTTTGTGACCGAAGACAAATAGCTGATAAAAGGATCCCGGAAATAGGCGATCTACTGATGGACGCTCGACGACGCGACGATCTAATTTGGCTGGCAGAAGGCGGTATTAAGCGGGGCCCGAGGACTGTCGGTAATTAATTCATCGACGCAATGCTGGTCCTCGGTAGAAAGTCTGAAGGATCCAACAGTCGATTCTCGGCTGTTTGCTTTTATCCTTGTCGCCCGACACCGATCCTCTCGTCTTCTTCTCGCCAACCTACGCCTCTTTTCCTCACGGACCATCGGCGAAGTTCGTTCGCAGAGTTTAACCAGGGCTCCGCTATCGACCTGGCGAGCAACCTCGGCGTCTGCGTCGATGTCTGCGTCGCGCAGACGCCCCGACACGGGCCGGGTTCCCTCCAATCGATTTCAGATTTTCCAGCATAACGAGGCCGACTGCTGCCCAAAAATTCCTCTACGCGCACCTTCCTTCTCTGTCTCGTCTTCTCCGCCAGGGCTGTCAACCCCTTTCACTCTATTTCTCTCGCCTGTTTCTTGCACTTTCGTCCCCCTCCTTCTCACCTCTCCCCCTCCTTTTATGCTACCGCTCTGGCTTTTCTACGGGGCCACGAAAGTGGCCCCTGCCGATCGATTTTCGATACGGATAATTGTGGATCCAACGTCCAACGTCTATTGAAAGTTTCGTTTTCTCGCACTCCTTTTTTCTTCTCTTCTCTTATCCCCTCTAGTTCTTTTCCTTTCTTTCACCTGCTTTCTTCTTTCTCGTTGTCACGCTCGCGGATTGTTCGCGCATAATCCGAGTTCGATTCTTTGACGAGAGTCCGATTCATCGGGATGCTCTTTCTTCGATTGATTTCCACGAAACTTTGCCCGGCTTTTTTTCTTCCTCGAGGCGTTGCTACGAAAGGTGACTAAGAGCGAATTGTTCTCTAATTCTGGTAATCGAGAGCGCCAGATTACGCTTCGAACTAGTTATTCCGTTAACAATTACCATCGTCTGGCTCTTAGTAATTAGCTTTTTAATTCGATCAACAGTCTCTTCACGCGTTTAAATAAATTTAGATGGCGTTCGATATTTTCCGGTTGGCAATAGGTTTCCTCGTAAAGAGCAAGACAAAGGCATCCGGCCAATCGTAGAAATTATGTCGACGGTGCAAAGGCGGACTGGAACGAACGAGTCGAAATAAAAAGGCAGAGGGTCAGTGGGTTTCGAGTATCAGAAAAATCTTTTCGATCGTCCCTTCGAGTCGCTCGCCGTGTCCCTCGCTTCGTGTTTCAAGAAGATAGTAGAAACGTTCCGATTATGGTCAGACGTGTGCCGCATATATTCTCTAGTCTTTCAACGGTAAAACGATCGCTATCGTTTCTCTTTTACCTCTATCATGATCTTGACACGTTTCATCCTAACTGCTATCGACGATAGAGAAGGTGGATGCATTTGAAAAGTGTCACGGGACTTTTTTTATTTCGCAAACTACGGAACCCGGCTGAATTTGTAATACAAGACAAGTCGATACTAGATGGCTCCTCCTAACTCGTCAATCAGAAACGCAATGACCCATCCATGTCGACGATTTTTCACATTTCTGAACGCAACTTCTTCTTTGCTTTTTTCTTCTCGCTCTCTTTCTCTGCTTCTCTGTGAAACGTACGGGTTTCTGTAGCAAGTTACTTGGCGCGTTTCGTCAATTTCTCTTTCGTATCGTTCACGCGCTACAACGCGCCCGATAGCTCGCGAGACTCGCGTAAATATTAAAAAGCCTTTCGAATCCGCCGGTAACAAATATCATACTAGAATTTTAATTTTCAATATTGCCCCGAAATTTCAGACGCGCCATCCGTTCGTCTCCGATATCGTATCTCATTCCGTGCATGTTTATGCATTTTTATTTGCATCCGAGTTGCCGGTGTATTCAGGGTTAAAATTTCGTAGTCGTCACCCCTCTGAGGATCTACTCTACCCTCTCTCTCTCTCTCTCTCTCTCTGGATGCACCCCTCTGTGCCATTGCGAGAACACGCTTAACCCGGCCGAGCCGCGCAATGGAAATTCTGATTGCGATCAATCAGCTTCCGCTGCTTCAGATCTTCTGCTACTGGGAGGAACAATAAAGCTGACGTCCGCCAAATGCGTCTCTGACCTCCTTTGTACTTCCATCATTGTTTTCCACCGGAAAGCACTCGTCTGTTTTGCCCTATTGCCGATGCGGAACGAACGCACCGTGGGAAGCTTGTTACACGAATATTTTGTGCCCTTTCCTTGTTTATGGATTACAAGTAGCTTGGCTTGAATCTTTATCGAAATCAACGGTCGTTCTTCGTTTCGTCCCTTTCTCTATATAATCTTACTCAGAGGAGAGATACTTAACCAAATCGATCGTTCATTTTTATTGACTGCTCGGTGGCAGATACGACGAATGAGCATCAGAAGCCACGGAGAACGAAGAGACGAACAGATGGAAATTCAATTTGATTCGATTAGCGGAACCAAAGTGGAAGGGTAGGGAGAGAGAGAGGGAGAGAAACAATTGTGGCCGTGGTTCGAATTCTCGAGTGACCCTATCTACTCTGGATGATCACGACCCGAGATTTCGATAGTCATTCGATACCAGCCATTTAGACGGTTTTCGATGCTTCCAGTTTTCCTGTAATGATAGATACGAGCGCGGCTAGAGGCCGATTCTCATCGAGAATTTTCCGCGTCCGGGGACAGACGGTTCTGAGAGAGGAATGCAATGTTTATCGACAACGTCGAGAGACTCTTATTATATTTTGACGCACGAGAGACCGAGCTTAGTCAAGTGAAAATGACGTTAATTAATAATATCGACGGGATAGATAAATGAATTTCTCTTTCCGATTATAGCGACGATTTTAAAAAGGGGTAATTAAAATCATTTTTTTCTCATTATGGTAAGAAAAAAGAAAAAAGAAAGAAGAAAAAAACATGTCACGGTTGACGTTCGGTCTTGTTTTAAAGCTTTCCCCGCAGCGATCCTTTAGCAACGTCCAATTTTATCAAATTAGAGACCACTTTGAGAACGAAGACGCGACCTCCGGCCACGAGTTTCTGTTTGACTTCTATTTAAACCTCCAGAGAGTTCGTCCACCCTTTGGCCATTACCGTGGCCGCAGTGTATCCTTTTAATAATCCACCGTGTATAGTTTCGCTGTTGATACTGGCACGATTTCGCAGTTAACGATAAATATCTGATACGCCGCGATGGAGAACAGCGTCGCTGAATATTTCGCGTAACGCTTATTCACCGAATAATAAGCTTATTCGCCGAAACGAATGCTTTCTGGCTGAATAATTGGACTGACCTACTTCAAAGGGTTCGCTAATTACGTAAAGATATTATCTTATTCGCGCGGAACCAAGTAAATACAACCACTACGGCTCATCTCCTTCAATCTCGGAACGGTTTACTTTTCGGTTCAGGATTTCGATCCTCTTGTACTACGTGTTCTTTACTTTAGAAACACTTGCATAATGTTCTCGGAAGGTTATCGATATTTACAGCATATGGGTTTCCACTAAACTCAACTCGGATATTTGAACGAATCTGAATAATTCGAATGCCGGGCCGCGTATTCTGATTATTTGAAAAAGCTTGACAAGATTGGATCCATATGAATAATTTAAGCGATTTCAAAGCTCGACCGGCTCGCTTCTGTTGAAGCTACTCGAATTAAAACAATCAGTCGAGTCCCTTTGTAGTACATTTGCACAGTATGAAGTTGTAATATACGAAATATGTCTACGCGATATATATTCGATTAATTTAACTCTTTTGCAGTATAGCACGAGAATGAGTGAGATTAAATTTCACATTTTCTTTTTTAAGTTATTATAGATACCGAATGTATTACAATTTGTTTCTTATGAAAGAAATTTCGAAGGTATGTATTTGGTATATTGATATCAAAACTGCAAGAGAAACCTTGGCTATGCAGAAATAATTATTTTCTAAGGCGTTCGCTATCAATTCTCCAATTTTATTTTATTATACGTACCTGCGAGAGAAAAAGATTTCTTAGAGTAACGAAACGAATCAACATGCTGCTGTGCCTGAAGAATGAAAATTCATTATCTATAACACCAATAAGCATTCTCGTTATCACTTGAAATCTTTCAATTGTTTCAAAATTGATCGAGCATATCGGAGAATTCATGTTATTCGTTTGATCTCGAATAATCTGAATATAAGCAAATTTCCAATCACACGGACCAATCATTCAAATATGAAATTATCCCGTGCTTATTCGAATATTCAAAGTATTAGCGCGATAATCGAGTGTCGTTCAGTTTGAATTTCAAATATCTAGACAGCTCTATAACAGCGTTCGCTTTCCACCCCTGTCATACGTACCCACGGATAGAGTATCATGCTACATGAAACCTGTACGGCGAAAAAGGAGTATCAATTTCATTTAATTAAACTCATTTAAACGTAAATGAAAAGCGTTTCCGTTCGCGCGGCCGTCCGGGATTCTATTTGAGCACCATAATCAAAGGAGTTAATTGACTTCGCCGCGAAGCCAGTAACTTCTCGTCTTCTTCCGACTTCGAATCGTATCGACAGGATATCGATCCTTTTATTCCCTTCGAACGGAATAAATCAGAAAAGTGTATTACGTTCTGACGCATGATAGCCCTAGGCCCCAGAATTCGTAAACCCTATGGGTCACTCCATAAATCAACCCCTTCGAGTATGCCAAACCATCACCCCCTACAATAAAACTCATTTCTTGCGAATCAATATTTCATCCGCCGCTCAAATCCTTTAATTCAATGATCGAACAGCTTTCTGGGAAAAGCATACGTAAGACAAAATAACGAATTGCATTCAGATTGCGACTTTTAACATGCGTATACGTTACACCTAATTAAGTAGAATTAAAGCAATATGAGAAAAATAAGTACAAGTTCTCGGTAAAAGTAAGCATTCGTGTTATCAAAGGCAGTTGCATATTTTCACTAATTGCAGAAACAATCGTTTTGATTAGTTTAGCCAGGACACGTTTAAATCGATAATTTCTATTTACATTCTATTTACATATTTTATATTTGTATTTTTAATTCTATATGTACTAAGGAAATAAAAATTCTATAATAATTCGACCATTTGATTAAAAAATACGCTCCACTCCTGTGTATATTTACCATTGACCTATAGATCTCTTTTTCAGGAAGCTTTTCAATTATTTCCTTCGTTGATTCTAAATTGATCGATCACGCTACACTATGACGCACGTATATATAAATACTTCGCTAAGTCAATAAGAGTTAGATTTTGTACTAAATTCAACTTCGACTTTATCTCGATTAAACTGCAATCCTATTTTGTGTGTCAACGTTGAAACAGCGAACAAAGCTGGTCTTAAGGAATACATATTAGCACAAACCGCGCACAATATCAATCAGTTTCGACGAAACTCTGTTACATCCGAGTGTAACAATGACAACGGGTCAGTCGGTCGAACTTACAACTTGTCATCAGCCACGTTCATCCAGTGTTTTCAAAGACAGTTAACTAGGCAAGAAGTTTGTTTGTCGGTTACTGACGTTTCCGATCGTTTCGGTTTTTATAGAGCTAGAGGTCGTAACCAAGGCTCAAACGTTGGCTGATTTCCATCATTTAAGCCTCTCTTCTTCCTCGCAAAATTAGTTAACGCCTCTGAAAAACATGACCGAGGGTATTGCCTTTCGAAACGAACTTTGAAAACAAGCTTGTATCGGTCCACCCGTACAGAAGCCATAAAAGGAACGAGTTCTGACGTAAGACGTTAATCAACTCACTGGTGAAGGATTTGCTGTCATTCATCTTGTTTATCGTCTATTGGTGAAAATCCATTGCCGATATGTGTATGTATAACGTAATCGATAGGAGAATACGAAGATGAATAAGCGTGAAATATAGCAACTGTAAAATATAATATAAAGATATCGGTGGAACTAAATGCAAAATAAAATGGAATAAAAGAGTTTTGATGTATCGTTTCGATATATTGATGTTTTGAAAAAAAAAGAAGATAATTGATCTATGGGGAACGAGTTTAGGGAGATTCTGTTGCATAAAGATAAATATTATACGAAATAAAAATACGAGTGTCGATATGATCTCATTTGGATACATATCGGCCTGTTTCCCAACCGTCTTCCTAGTTATACATAAATATTGATTTTCTCGAGCAATCGAGAACGCTCAATGCGGCCGTATGTAACCTCGAAAGGTCCTTGACATTTTTACGTGCTTCAAGAATATAGATACTAATTGCGGCGAGCGAAAGTATTGTTACAGATATGATAGGATCGCTCATGAGAAAGTCAACGCATGACATAATCTATCCATATTGTTTCATCTATGTATATGTCATAGCCTAATACCTTCAACAGAAATACATGAATCGTACGTATAAGAAATATAGGAATGAAATGTTGATGGGAAATAAATAATTGATTGGAATAAGACCGTGTTTACTATGTAATTATCGTAGCGATTAGCGATTACTTTTTAATAATTTCGATATTGCGAGTAAGATGAAATTATGTGGAATAACGCTTGAAATGTATTCGGGATGAAATTATGAATTTTAATATCTTTAAATGAATTTCTTCCTTAATAAAGAGTTTTACCGGTACGCGCCATAACGTTCGCTTTTGTTTTAACGAATTATTACGAGGTAATTAATTAAATTCAATAATACGTTTCTGTTACCTCCTGCCTATTTTTCAAGCTTCTTCCTAGATTGGCATTACGCTTTCAAATACTCAGACGATTAATTACAGTCGACAAACTTTCCTAGGAAAATTATGAAAATCGACATCTTCGAAAAATACGTTGTTTTAAGCTTCGAATCTGTTGCGAATAAAATAAACGAGCTTCTAAGTTTCATAGTATACGAAAAATGAAGTACGAATGAATTACAGTGATTCAGCTCTGATATGTCTGACTACGACTTATGAAAGTATCTGCGCACATTAAATACAAAGTATTAAATATGAAAATTATAAAACAGCTTTAATACATTTACTCTTTTCATTTATTCTGAATACTAATGTAATATCCACGACATTAATACCGATTAAATTAAGCTAAAGATTAATACGATATCAAGCAACGCCGACGAGTCATCAATCATGGTCAGGAGACAGGTCCGTACTGCAAAGGTTTAAATTGTGAACGTCGATCGGTCATTTATTTTCCACTGCTCTAATATTATAAAAACTATTCCGATACGACCGAATTGTAATTCGTTCAGTGCACAAACATGTCTGGCGAAGGACTCGGATCTGAACGGAACAGATTCGATGTCTTCGCCACATCGATCGCCGTACCACGACAGAATACATATACACGATGTCGAGGTATTAAATCTCCATTGTCCGGCGCGCCGTCGATACTTCTGAATTACGCTCGACTGGCTGTTCGCACGTCACCATTTGCAAAGCATAAATTCGCTTTGATTCGCGAACGATTCACGACACGTCGAGCACATCCGGAAACCGCTGTGTGCTTTCACCCTTTTCCACGCCACGTTCCACTCTCGCCAGACGCACCGAGAGCCACGGCCAATCACGAGGGACAGAGCAATTTGTTCAGCAAATTAGGTTAAATCTGAATCTTGGTGGTCTCGTTTCCCCGCGGCCTCTTGCCATCGATTATCCACGCACACACGCGCCTCTTCTGCCGGAAGAAGGGGACACAAAGGATGAAACGGGAACGCCGCGTGTCCAACCGAACGGAAAGTGGAGAAAAATTGCGGGCAAATTACTTTGAGTATATGTTACAAATGGTGCGGTGATAGGTCGGATTTTTATGTAAGAAGCTCATTTGGCAAATTGAGTAACCTCGTAAAAAGTGGAGAAAATTGATGAAATTATATAAAATAAGCGTGGATGCTTCGCGATTGAAAAGGTATTGCGCCGGTTGTCTAAATATCGTAATTATACGTAAATACAATATTTTCCTTTGATCTGAGTTTCATATTAAATTTTTTAATCGAGCGTGTGGTGTTTTTTCAGCAATTAAGAAGAGTAATTATTATGTGAATTTTAATATATAGGAATTGCTATTAAAGGGAGCCATGAAACCTGCTTGGGAACCAGAGAGTAATTTACGACTGAAATATCCAAGGTAAATATTAAACGCAAAACAGTTGATAGGAATCGCGGATATGAGCTTCGTGTACGAAAAACAGAGAATAAAATCGTATCAAATTCATACAAATTAAATATAGCATATAAATTTATACGATATAAGTATGTAATAACGAAATACGGTAGCACCGTTATTTTCATGCATAACATAATTCAGCGTATTTTAATCATCACCGACGTTAAAAGTCTGTTTATATTTCGAAATTGTTTAATATCCAAATAAATTAACTGATTAATTATTCCGACATTTAATTAAATGATTTATCGCTATTATATGACAACGCGTTATTGACGGCAAAAAATGGATTGTACGGAATGATGTTGCAGGTTAATAACGTCTGTCAATATCGATAAATGGGTAAAAATGGATTTGGCCGTATTTTCTTCTTTATTTTATAAAAGCGTTTAAATGTTTATGTATGTATATGTAATCTTGATAATACAAACTCTACATTGTATCATGAAAGAAGCTGTCGTAAAATAAATGATCACCCTGAACAATTTAAAACCATCTTTCCGAACATGAGATTATATAGATTCTTCTTTTTCTTTTTCAAGACGTATATAAATAATTGACAATCAAAATTTCGACTCATTTGTAGCAACATTGCATGTACGCTGATGCCCCTCGAGTCTTAAATAAATTATCTATAGTGGCAAACTACTGCAAAGCTTGTAACATTTTCTTAACATTAAAATTTCCAATTTTCTCTACTTACAAATCCTCTATGTACATAGATATTTTTCAAATTCTAAATAGTTTATTTACAGCAGCATAATTTTCTCTAATTTCTAATCTGCCCCGGTATTTCGTAATTTCCAATTTTCCTCTCTCGATAGTCCCTAATTTCAAAGCTTCCTTTGCCTGCTATATATTTCGTAACCTCCAATTTTCTCTTCTCAACAATATCGTTCTGTCTCAACCATCGTATTATTGTTTCCCTTGCACATTTTCGCACCGGTGTTATCTCGATCCTTTCCAACACGTATGTGCTTCTCGTCAGAAATCTATATTCCATAATCAACCTTATGTCAAGCCACAGAGACGAGAAAAAAGGACAATGTCATCAGCGAAGGAACTGAAAACCGTTGTCATCGGTCGGCGAGCAAAAAGGATCATCGTCTTCGTACGTGGCTTCAAAGAAAAGAAGCATACGTGGGCACAAGAGAAGAAACGGTGCACGTACTCGGAATAGAAGAAGCAGTGTCGGCCATTTATCGGCAGGATTTACTGTTCTACGTCCCTCCTCTCTACCGATTGTCCGTGAATTCGAACGGTTATATCACTGGAATTTCATTTCTGTCCGACCGCGGGACATTACCGTCCGTTTGCTCTGTCCCACGAGTTGTGAGAGATTTTCCTGTCCGCCACCCTCATAATTTCCCCTCTCCGCCGTCTCTGCCATCCTTCAAGGACCACCGGGATACCTCAAAACGACGTACTTAATAGCCGGCGAAAGAACAACCGTATATATTTGCGGAAAAATGCAAATCATCCTCGATATGAACGAAATCAATCATCACGGTTTGATTAAAATTTTTCATCGCTGAGGAACTAACAGGATGTTCCGAGTTTTAAGCAAACTAAACACTGTTCTGTGCTAACTAGGCGAGTTTTTATAGACGATAGTATCGAGGGACGAATGGTTTTTTTGAACCGTTCAACTTGGACTTTAAGCGACGAAGTTTTATTCCTTGTTGGTATAATCACGGAATCAACGGCAGTTCCTTAGTTTTATTAATGCTGCGAGCAGCTTTGTTAAAACTTGAGAGCGGACGGGCTCTTTGTAGAGTACACCGAGTGTAACGGAGAGATTACCCTGACACGGTTGCGTTAAAAATCATATCGAAATTTTTCATTCTCTACCGTCTTAATTCAAAAGTATAAGCGTTGGCAAAAAGATATTTGCGTTACATAAATAACGATAGACAATTATTACGCACTTAATTCCGTTGAAATTTTTCTTAAATTTTTTTAAAAAATTGTACAAATTCGACTTCTGGAATTATTCGAATACGATGTTCCTAACAAAATTCTGGTTACCTAATTCACTTTTCCGACTCGCAGATGCCCAACTTCCCCATACCACGAGTTCAATACAGCATCAAGCCGCGGAGGTCTGGCCAGTTTGCCTATCATAGCGGATAATTAATCCGGCAAATCATTGGCCAATTGCAATTGCCAATGCGACCACGTTAATTAACGATCTACGGCTAATGGATGGACTGCAAGCAAGTGCATTGCGTAAAACGTTGATTTGCTGAACATTTTCGGCAAGTATTATTCCATTGACAATTATCACGTGCATGGAAACTCGCGCATGTACGGGCACGAACGAGATCTCCTATTTTCATGAGAGAGGTCAACGCCGAAGCCACGTACCAGTAATAACATTACAGTCTATGACGATGCTCATTACGAACCCGATATAGTGCACACGAAGTCAGATACTGCAGAAGTAAAACTAGACGTTCTTGTAAAAATGTCTCATACAACAAAGAAAAAAAGAAACTATCGTAATTAGGATCGTAAAGGATAACAGAAGCTGTAGCAATCGGTTTCAATCTCTTGTCCACCTTTTATCTATTTTCTTCTAACGCTTACGAAAATTAACACGGACCTCCTGCATCGTGCAAATCCTTTGCTACTTTCAAGATTAAGAACCATTACATGCGCTTTCATTCGCAGATTTTCAAGTCGAACTTAACATGTTTATACACGTATAAATATATCTATGTGAAATATAAAAATATATAAAATAGCCCACGAAAATGTGATCCAATTACTTTTATGAACGGAAGCTTGACATTAACGCGGACAATAGCTACAAGATTTATCTGAATTTCATCAGGATAAAAGTTTAGGAAGTCGTTGACCTTAACTTTGAGATGTTAGCGTACGGCTTTTAACAGACTCAAGGTTCCATTGATATCAAAGTTTTATACATAGAATCCAATAACTATGCGGTGCACGTGTACGGATTTAAAAGATTGCTTATATTCTTATAACTTCAGTGTTCCGGTGTAACAGTCTAATATATAGTTCCAAGAATCTTAACAGAAATTTGTTTAAAATTTTAATTTTTCAATTTTATAACAATAAGATGATCTGCCTTAATAAATGCTTTTCTTCGATTTATTAAAAGAAAGAAAATAATATGAAATTCAATCTCCGTTGAAACTGCATCTTTTTACCGTAAAGTTTGCTGTCTTTTTTTTCGGGAGAAAAATATCGAGTGAAATATTTGCGAGGATTAGACGAATACGTGACATTAGGTATAAGGTAGATACTTATTATTTACTGTCAGGTATACTGTACATAATATTTCTTTTGCCTTACAAATATTATATAAAATTACAGTCGATCACGGAGAGTAACCTCGCACACAGTCTCACGGACGCACTGATATACCCACACGCACGGCAGGCGACACGTACACGCGCACACATGCACACTACACGCGAAATACTCTAACTCACATACCAAGTAGACGTTATTACAGATTCGCGGATCAACTCGCCGAACCTTCCTCCTAAATTTACGTACAGATACGTGCACGTTATAGCTAACTTGCCCTGTAATATCAGAACACGTGCATCCCTCGCGTCCTCCCGCGATCTCTTCCCCTCGTTGGTTCACGCGTTTTCACTCCCCTTCGATCAAATTTTGCCTCGTGTTATCGTTGTTTGGTAAATGACAAAATTTGGAAACAGATAATTTTGCACAATTTGCATCGCGGTTTCTCCTTATCGAAACACAATGAGAATAATCGTATTAAAATCATTTATAAGCAAAAGAGTCTGAAAATAGAGAATCAAGTTACATGTAATGCGCGCCACGTTAAATTTGAATTTCGATCGTTGATTCTTAATTTGTTCCTTATCTCGGTTTTTCAGGCCAAAAACAACCAGGAAGAGTTTAGGTCACACATCGATACCTCTAGTTTCACGAAAGGCAGCCTAACGGAAGAGAAAAAAAGAAAAAAAAAAAAAAAAGAAAAAAGAAAACTCGTGGAAAATTACGTTTTCTAGTAAATCCGAACCGTATAGAGAGAAGAACAAGTGCTATCCACTCGGCAGACACGTAACATAACCATTCTATCGCGTTTCCGGCGAATACTACGTGGGACAACCGGAACAAAGAGACAGAAAGAACCAAGGCACGGGTAAAAGGTAGGAAAAAAGCGAAAGAAACACGTTCGTTGTCCCTCTCAACGAGTGGTACTATCGTCGTCGTGAGTTAACGGCGAAAAAAGACTGGTATTTCAAGCGTGTACGAGACGCGCTCAGGACTCTCTTTCGCGTTTATTGCCAGCTTCTATGGGTTGTGCTCGATGGAAGGAAAGAACGAGAGGGACGATAGAAGGCGGAACAAGGTGTCGCGCGTTACGTGCATCACCCTGTTTCGATTGTTCGTTGCGTTCTTCGTCCCCGCGACGGCGACGGCTATTTGGCTCGTTTCACGGTGCTTCGTTCGCTAATCTCTGCTCTGATTAGGGCGCGAAAACACGCGATCGACGTAAACGAGAGGAAAAAAAAGGTCTATCTCTTCGATAGAGATTTCTTCGATGGTCTGTAAAAAGAACCGGATTGACGCAATGAAAGGAAAGCCGGAAACTCGCGGGATCAAAGAGGAGAGCGCTGTTTCGTGGATCGTCGCGCAATTATCCGCACGCGCGGCCAGAGAAACGTTCCTTCTTGGTACACGCTCGAAGGTTCCCATTGAATCTATCGAAACTGTCGTACGATCGTCCTGGTTCCATGTGTCCGGAACGACCGTTATGGGTGCAAGTTTTTCGCTTCAGGACCGGAAACTTGCGCCATAGAGAGACCCGTTACGAGTTACATCGAGGGAAGTTCGAGTTGCGAGAAGAAACGTGGTTACGTCTACAAGACGCGTATTCCGATTCGTGGTGCCACAGTCGTAACGGAGAGTTCTGCGATACGCGTTATCCGTCCTTAAGGTCGAGTGGCTTTCCTCGTGGCGGATTTCCGCTCTTCGCGTATTCGTCTCTCTGACAGTACCGACTGATCGTTTCCCTGGAAGTCTTGCGTGATTCTGTAAACTCAATCCGACCTTATCTTCGATACCCACCCACGCACACACGCGCGTTTAGTACGCGCGACGCATCGCACCCTTGCAACACACGCAGCCAGGCAACGACACAAACAGATAGCGGAAGGATGAACGCGCGAAAGAAGGTCTGAACGCAGCGCTACGATACGCTACCTATGGAAAATCGCGACGGTGGCCGCGTTTTTTGGCCACGCTGGATGGACGTACAGGAGGATAAAGGGAATCGAAAGGACTGAGAGAAGTACGCGCTGAATGAGAGCGAATGGAAAGAGAAAGGTGAGCGTGGCAGAATCGTGAAATCGCTGAGAAAATCGTTCCGTCTCGTGAAAATTCACCGACGGAAAAGAACGGAGATTTTCAACGGACCTCGTGACCTACGTGAACGAAAAGAAAAAAGATTGAAGCTATGCCGATCGCCGTAAATTTCTCCGTTCTCTTCGATCCTTTTTATACAGATATACATACATATATATATGTGTGTGTGTGTGTGTGTGTGTGTATATATATATATATATATATATGCGTGTGTGTATATACGCGCATTTTATTCAGTTTCCGAAGCGTTTTTGGAAAACGCGCGATCTCGCACCGATACATGCACGCGACGATGTATCGACTTGCAATATTCGAACCGAGCGACGCAGGAACGAGCCGCTTATTGAAATTTTTTTTACGCACACCTACACAATTTTTGCACACGTACTTCTACGTATATATATATATATAAAATCATATATTTATATATGTATATGTATATCGTCCTTCGTCTGCGACACACCATCATGCCTGTTCTCTCTAACTCATTCTACGTTTATCACACATACACGCTCGCTATTTTGTTCGAAGAAAAATAACAGGTATGTATATTATACATATATATGTACACACACATCTATAATATATGTATATATATGTATAAATACAATGAACGGAGTATCCAAGTACGTCGCACAAACATCTTCCTTCGTAGAAGGGAACTACGAACCGGCGCATCCAACGCCAACACATTTTTCTTCTATCTAGGCAACGATCTGCTAAAACGAAAGATCAGAATTCGATACATCGAACGATCGACTAACTTCCTCTTAACAGAAAGAGAGATAACAGGGAGGAAGAGAGAAAGAGAGAGAGAGAGAGAGAGAGAAAAAGCACGACGAAATTGGATACTCCGATCGCGCGATCGTGATCTTAGATTTTACGCCAAGACACAAATGGGAAGAACCTTTCAATATCCAGACGTTTCGGTGTATAATCGTTGAACATTGGATGACTCCGTTCCTTCGTTTCCCCCTCAACCCTCGATCGATACCAGACACCTCGAATTTCGCAGTTTCGACAACCCTCGTCGACTTTCCTCGACCATCTTCCACGGCGTCGTTCGCAGTGTATTTCGTGCATTTTCCATTCTCACGCACGATGCTCGTAAAACGAAAAAATCGACCGCGTGTATACTGCAGGTACTTGGCGCGAAAGTACGCCCTCACGTTGGCGACGATCGTTCGACGAATGGTTCACGAACGATCGCCGACCAGATCGGTACGGGTGAACGATAAAACACAGGTTTCCTCGAAGACAGAGTCGAATCACTGTCGCATCTATAATTGTAATAAGCGTATTTCGTAGAATTGGGCCAAAAAACTAGAACGATACTTTCTCCTGTTGTCTCCGTAGTTATTTAAGCGATCTCAATTCATCGTTTTACTTAGCATCGTGTTCGATCTAGCTTTTATTTCTTTAGAAGAGATCGGGGAGTAAAGTCGATGCGGGTTTAGATTCTGGTGATCGTGCTCTAATCGTTGGACCAACTCGAGCGAGTATGATCCATGAAACGTGGTGAATCAAGATCTCGAAGACAAAAATATAGAATGGAGTATGATGAGAATCGTCGTCGGCGTAGCCGCACGCGATGAAGCTAATTAGGACTTTTAGGGGCGATATTGTCATGAAGAGTACCGTTTTCTCGCGCTATCTTATCGCCTATTTACAACGCAGGTCGGCCCAACGCACGGCAGAGTGAAAATCTCATACGAATCGATCTTATTCGCTCTTCGACGCGACCGATCGCGAAAAAAATCTGATCGATCGCGTTTCCTTCTATATTTAATCGACGACTCGATTGTGAATCAGACACGATTTATTAAACGTTATTGCATCGATAACGCTGATAACTTGGAGAAAGCAATTTTCATCGATTATTCGACGCTAGACGGATTTCGAATACGTGAAATTTTCGCTCCATCTCGAGACGGAGGGTCGTCGAGAAAATTGCCGGTGTCGCGACCCATATGTCGGTTCTTTTTCGTTCTCGTTCGCTTTCCTCCCTTCACGATCGAGATAGATGATACGTTTTGTGCGCTCGATACTAGCACGAAACACCTTTTTTTTTTTTTTTTGCACAGTAGAAGCGTAATGCGTTTGCGTAAAACGATCATTTACAGATACTTTTTTTATAACGATTAGTTCTTACTCGTTACGCGGTTAAAAAGACTACCCAGCTGCGCCACGGTGAAATCACTAACACGATTTACAAGCTCTAGATCAAACCGTGGCTGGCCTTCCTAATGATAAATTTCTCGCGAAGATGAAAAACAGAAAGTGTTCCTTACGGGCGAAAGAGCCGACGATTCAACAACCGATCTCGATAAAAGAGACAACAGACTAACCGAAACGAAAATCAACCTATTTTCTTTTTCTTTTAGTCAACTTTTTGCTTCGAGAACGCACGATCAAACAACAAACGGACTTGTCCAAAACCTTTACAACACACTTTACACACTGAAATTAACAGTAACGTTTTCAGCATAAAGAACGTTTAACGTTAACCAACGTGTGTTCTCATCGTGAGCACGTCCATTATCGATAAAAAGGAAATACCGGAGAGAACGTTTGATGGTATTCGAAACGTTTCAAAATCGCAAAGAAATAAAATACGGCAGTTAAGGTGGTGAACAAATTGACAAAATTATACGATTCGGTAATTACTTCGTGAATTCTCCGTCCCATTTGATTGATATTAACTGTGAAATTGATTACGAGCTATTAAGCAGCTAACATTCTAAAGCTTTAATAAGTATCATTTAAGAAATAATTGAAGAAAATTGTGCTGGTATCAAGTACAAGATTGCTAGGAAACCCTGAATCGATATTTGAGAGAAACCCCATGGGACGGAAAAGAACGAGTTTCGCTGTGTACGTGAGGCGTATCGTAGGTAAAAGGGTGAATAATACTGATTAAGATAAAGGAACCTTTTGCATAATAACGCGTATGTTTATCGATCGATAATGTACGCGCCCGTGCATACAAATCCGTATACTCTTGCACGATACTTTCACGATGATTAAAGAACACAAGGCGCGTCGAACGAAGAATTGTTTCGACATCGAAGAAGGGACCGATCGAATAGAATTCGTTCGAATGGCCGTGGCCAACGTCACAGATGTCACGAACTCGAGAAAATGCAATAACATTTCAACGTTAAAAGACAGGCTACTACTGCAATCTGCGTAGTAGAACAAAACGTACGTCACAACGATCCTATCCTAATCAGTGTAAAAATCGATCAACCGTAAAACGAAAGATCTCACGCTCGTTCGGCTTGAGCGTTAAAAAAGAACGACGCGCGAAACATGAACATGGACATTTAAAAGAGTTGAAGTCGCTAATCGATCATTCTAAAACGAACGTGACACGAATTACGTAGATTTCGCGAGTCGATGAAAAAAAAGAAGAAGAAGAAGAAGAAAAAGAGGAAAAAAGACAAGAAGAAATTGCAACGTTTTGGAAAGAAAAGAAGTCGCGTGCCCTTTTCCGAATTTCCCGGTTCTAATGCTAACAGTTACTTGGATAAAAGTCACGCGCGATCCGATGTAATTCAACGCGAAATGATTCGATTTGACCGTTCAAATCGCTCCATAACGCGTTTCTAAAACATATTTCTACAGCTTGGAACATGTATGTATACCGCATAAATATTTCCCCACCTCTTTTCCGCGAGCAAGATCCTTTCTCTGTCGTGGCCGATCGTTCGACGAGATTTACAGCGAGCTAACGAAATATCGGTAAAATCGTGGGGCATAGGTGAAAAAAGAAAGGAATTTCGATTAAAAAAAAAAAAAGTAATAAAAAGTAAAGTAATCGAGTGCATCTTATTCTAAAATATTCCTAATATCTCGAAACAGAGAGGGGGAGGGAGGGAGGGAGGGGAAAGGAGGATATGATTTTGGTAATTCGGTGAATACAAGCATAACTGAAATATGAAATTGATGGGAAACTGATACGCTTTGTCGTCGAATTAAAATTAAAATAGCACGATGGAATTTTCAATTAAATGCAAAATAAAAAAAGCTAGATAAATTAGAGATGTTGGAATAAAAATAATGTTTCTTTCTTTCTATTTGTGTTTTTACTTTTTGCGAAACACGACCTCGAAATATTTTATTCCAACGTCTCGCTCGAATAACTTCACGACTCTTTCAATTGTTGGATATTCGAGTCTGACACGAGGACGCACGACAGAAAAACAGACCAACTGTACGCTATAGCGGTGTATTAAAAAAAAAGGTGGAGATGAGCATAAAGAAAGCGGAAACTTAAAAAAAGAAAAAAAAAGACAGAAAAAAATAAAAGAAGAAAAAAGGCACTGGACGACAGGGGAACTAAAACGAAATCGTAATAAATCTCAAGTAAAAAAAACCGTCTGCTCAGTCCGGTGCATACAAAAAAAGTCTTTGTATATACATAAGTATTCCTGTATACAAATGTTTTTCACGTATGTATGTGTAATCCGTGTGTCTATGTAATATCTATACATTAGTACGTATTCGCTCGAACGCGTTTATGTATATAAAGGAGTCTCCCTGTATGAAAAAAAGTAGCCTAAGTAAAAACTGATACGAAAGTACATAATTGGCAGGCCGTGTGTGTGTTTGCGTTTTATGTATTTTATCAACGGAATATAGGCGTGTATAAACCCTACACGGCATATATCGACAATAGAAATAATCTTGGTAACGACTCTCGTAAAGATAACAATAATAACAGATTATTACGAGATACTCATTATCGTATATATCGGGTGACTCGAGAAGTTTACGCCGCATTATATTTACCTAAAATGGTTCTACTTGTACGGGTATGTTTAGGCATTATCCAAAACAAATCGCTATTCTGGCGAGAAAAATTAGAATTGCACTCTATGAAAAATACTTTTTAACGAGTAAACAAATTTATTTAATAATATTAATATATCGCAAAGTAATATCAAAGGAGATTTTAATGGAAGATTAGAAAAGATCATTAATGATTAATATGTTTCTGCCAGAAAGAAAAAAAGGAGGAGGAAATAAAGGAAAAACAAAAGAAGCTGTGGAAGAAATTGGTTGATTACGCTTTTCATGCATCCAAAGATACGATTAAAATATTGATCGGAACAACGGTATAAAAATTGGCACGAACTTCTCGGATAACCTAATAATATATGTACAAGCTACAATTTGGTTTCCTCTTTCCCTCTTTCCGCGTGATTCGAATCACTTGCTTGAAGCAGCGATTCGATAACTATCTATTGCATCGCGTGCGCGAGTATTCTATGTAAAAAACAAAGTTAACGGAATATGTCTGGCAAAAACAAAATCTGACGAGGTGACTCGTTATCACTTCTTTTCAAGCCATCGATCAATGATATTGTTCTATACACCGTCTTTTCTATCGTCCTTTTTCCTTTATTCTGCTAACGAAACAATACGAATACCTTCCTTTCTAAACCTGCGGTTGTCAAAAAACTCAGCATAAACTTGCGCCTTTTCTAGTAAAAAAAAAAAGTAGTTATTATCGTGTTGATTCACGCAACAGTCTATAAAATCTGTAAGAAGAGCGAAGAACAAGGATAGATTGTTTTCAAACGAACCGATAAAAAACTTGAAGTAGAAGAAGAATTTAAATGCGACTAAACATTTGTAACAACAACCGATGATCCTTGTCTAGTTTTCCGTTTTTCTTGACAAGATAACTATCTTAACTCTTCACGTCGATGGTACAGAGAAATGAAACATGATGTATCAAAATGAAGAGATATTCTACTATAGAATACCTACAAAATGTAAATGTTCTGCTTCGATGGAGCTTTCAAGACATCTAGCCTGATTGACACAGTCTTCAATAAAAGGAATGCATTCCAGGAGAAAAAGTTTATAAAATGAATATTTAATACATTTCACGTGAAGCTATATATTCGCGTAATTTGTTAAACATTCTTTAGAAACCCCTGAAAGCTTTGCGACAGAGTGGAAAAAAAAATATATATAAATATATATATATATATATATATATAAAGTATATATATATATAAAGTATATATATATATATAATGTTTGATCGAATTATCAGCTGAACTTCGTGTGGAACAAATTACTAGACCTACCTAATATCGTGTTTACTACTTATTTAAATTACTAGCGGCTTGCCGATGAGACCAGAAGTAAGACTCGTCGATTCGCTGCCGTCAGTCAACGCTTCACAGCGTGTGTCATGTTGTTACACTTGACGATCATCATTCTTCGTGGTAACGTTTATCGTGGATGGTCATACCATTACCATGTCTTCATCGACACTGATGATCGTCGGAAATGCATTGTCTGCGGAACTTTGCCTCTGGATAGGTCTCTTTCTTACGAGTCCGTCTATTGACAGACATAAAGCAAAAACCATAAATTATAATGATTTAACTTAAGAGAAAAGAATCTAACTTTAATCAGTACTGCTTGCATCTATGTTTCAAAATATCATAAATCTTTAATTTGTCCTTATTATCATAATATAAAAGATAATGATCTACATCATATTATTTTAAAAGTATATATTAGAACATGCGACTAAATCTTTTCTTTTTTACACTGTATACACGTGCACGCAGGCAAAAATGAACTGCTTTTTCTGGACGCATACGTGCATAAATAGTATTCGAAAGATCAAAATTAACGAAATTATAATAATTTACCGGCAGAAGATGGAAGAAGATCGTCAAGAGATCCATCGTCCAAGTCTGTGGCAGATAGAAGTAGGTCGTCGTCTGAAGAAGCTCTCGTTAGGCTGGGAAGAGTTGAAGTTAGTAGGGCCTTTTCCTTCTGGATTTCTTGTATATGATCGACGAGAAGCGCCTCCTCTTCATCGCCTCGATCTCTCTCTCGATCTGTAGTAACACCTCTGGCAGTCACACTTGGGGTCGCCGCACTTAACTCCTCTGGGCTGAAGATTTTCGAAGATCGTAAACTGGATAAACGATAAGTCGCCGTGTGACAAGCGGATTCGAGTGTATTTATGTCGGCTAAAGTTGCTCGCACGACCCTCAATTTCTCTTGTACGATCGTTTCGACGCAACAAGTCTGCCTGCCAACATCTTGTAAAGAATCTTGCGCGGGCAACGTCCTATTCGTCCTTAGAATGCACGGCGCGAAGACTATTGCTAGGGCTGACGGAGACATTCGATTGTCGACTTCATGAAGCGCTACTCTAGCTAGATGAACGATCAGTCGTTCCATCAAGTCGAAGTTTGGCTTCGGCAGCTTCTTCAAAATTGCAAATAGCGTACTGATTCGATCCCGAGGATCCGTTAAGTTCGCAGCGTGCAGAAAATCATCGTAATACTCGAAAGTGAGGAGAGGCTCTGGCATATCTCGAAAGAAACTTTTCAATACTGCTGCAAGCACGTGTACTTGATAATTCTCAAAGTCCACTTTCTCTAGATCACCTTCGTCCATTTTCACTTTTAATTCCTTCACTTTGGAACTGACACCGCTCTTTCGATATATACCTTCCGTATACAGACCATGCATCTCTATGGTTGTAATTAACCGATCTACCACTATCGGTACTTTACCGTCACCACAGTCCAATTTATACAACGGTACACCGAATATTTTCCGTGAGTTCATTTCGTGCAACGCCTCCTTCCCACATTCTGCTGATGCTTTTATATAACACTTTTTGTGACACGTTAACTTACAATCTAAACATAAAAATGTAAATACGAATAAATAAATGCTATAAAAAAGAGGAAAAATATGTATACTTACTCTGACAGACAAGTCCTCGCTCGATAGGCCACATAAAGAAAGATGTACACACTTCACAAGCTGTAGGAATGTTTATAATAGTTAGCTGGAACATATGATTACCATGACGTATTGGTTCTTCATGTTTTCGTTTCTTTTCCTTCTTACGTTTGCTTTTGCTCTGTTTCTCTGGTGCTTCTGTTTTGACTAGCGTCATAAATTCATTCATGAATCCTCTAAATGCATTTACTCCCATTGTCACGGGAAAATCTTCACTGGTATTTTCTTGTTTGCAGACTGTTTCTATTACGTGCAAAAAGTTCGCAATTAAGTCAGTGTATTTGATGTTGCCTTCCACACCTTGCTGAATAGCAACGCTGTAAGTGATCACTAGGTCGTCTTTAAATTTACGCAAAGCCTGCCTAAATACACGATCGACTTCGCTTGGCTTCCTGCCTTCCTCTTGTCCTTCCATTATGTATATCTTCTTCGTAATAAAATCTTGCATGAGAGCTAACTCTTTCGCGTCGGATATAATCTTATCAGTACTGTCAGAGAACGCGGATGTACCGGTTAAGCTGAATTTCGATACCACTACTTGTTTCGAGGCATCGTATGGCGTTCGTGGTGGTTTCCTGTGTTTTCGCCTACCTGGAGTGTTCGCTAATATACATGGCATTTTAAGTACTCCGCCATTCTGAATACATTTGACATGGTATAATTGTTTACAATCAATACATTTGTACCCCTGTGTTACGAACGCATCCATCTTTTCGTGGCAACATACGCACACATCGTCTTTGGCAAACCTTGCTACTTTTCTAAAACAATGACCGGCTAACGTGAAAAGATTGCCTTTCCATTCTAATAGATTCATTCCAGGTGCGAGTTTTAGGTCATTGGGACTTGTATCAGTTCCAGGTTTGTCTTCGCTAAGTCCTGATATTTTAGTCGCTGGGTCCGAATTTCTTCTCCTCAGCTCTAGTGTTGTTATAGCGTTGGATCTCATGCGCTTTCCAGGTTGTTGTGTTTTAGATGCAACTTCATTTTTGTTTACAGGCCAATCTGTTATCGATCTGGATGGTGTATCATGTGGACTATCTTTCCGAGGCCTTATAGTTGTTGCTTTATGTAGGTCACTCTCTTTGATCGTACCCAGAAATAGACTTTTGGTTTCTCCACTGTTGGTTTCTGATACACTCTCGCCCATAGATCGACACTGGACTTCCCGAGTGGGACGATTTCTTCTGGCACTTCTGACAGGCACGTCGGGCTCGCATTTTTCCTTTGGTTTCGAATTTTTCTCCTTGGGCGAAGTTCCTTTCAACAAGGGACTTTTTAAAGCATTTTCATCGTTCACAGCATCTAATTTCATAGATGTATCTCCTTCCGAGTTTTGTCTTCTCAAGTAACTAAAATCTTTCATTTCTTTACTGTGGCCATAACCATGATCACGTCTGATAGGTGAAACTGGGACGCTTTCAATCCGCTCGCTCGGTACACTATTATCACTTAATCGACGTTGTTCTCTAGCTGATGAACTATCCATATGAATAAAACGGTCACTATCCAATTTCACATTATAATTCGATGCTTCGTTTGGTTTGTCTTGTTGCACTTGCTCGAACATGTTATCCGCTATACTTCTATATTGAGAAACATTTGGAGAACGCGTCAAGGTTGATTTTTGAGGACCAGGCAGTAAATAATCACTATAATTAATGGACGAAGAAAAGTCTGCTCGGCGACGCCAGACGTCTGAATTTGGACTATGCGTTAAACTCATGTTAGATTGATGGTATGTAATTTCTCGTGGACTTGGAAATGATGGAGTTGTGTTAAAAACAGGCGGAGCACTTTGTACTGTACTCGGAATTTCTGTATCAGTTTCTCCATCGCTATATCCCGTCGATGAACTGTCTGCTCGTTTATTAACAGACGACAATCGGCTCGAAGCATTTACTAAGTTTGTATTTGCGGCAACTACTGGAGATTGATCACAGCGTTTCGTTCTAGTGCTCGGTACCGGTTTGCCATAAGAATTGTCTTGAGATTCAGAACTGTTGCTCACTTGAGATTCATAGCTTCTTAAACTAGTCAAACTTTCCAAGCTACTTTTACGCTCATTAAATTCATCCGAAGGAAAAGAATCCGTGTTTCTTAAGATCGAGCTAGATTCTTGTAATATTCTTGTATTTGGTATAATTTTACGCTTTGAATATGACATACTCGTATCAGCTGTACTATCTCGAAGTACATTATCCACTCTACAATTAACACATATTATTGCGGTTAAGTATCAAAAATTTTAACGTAAAAAATAGATATTTATTTACCTTGCTGACGTAAGACGATTCTGAGATTCCGTTTTACGAATCGTATTAAATTCCAACAAGCCCTGATCTGTGAGTGACCTGTAAATTAAACACAAGCATTAATAATAATACAAGTACTTGTAAATATACATATTATAGTTTTAATCTCTTTTGCAAGTACTTACTCTTCGCTATTCCTGAGCCTAGGATATACCTTACTGTTATCATATACAAGCTCTCCTTGATTTTGAGTTTCTTTATATTCTCCGATTTTATCAACAAGCAATTTTTTCTGTCTTTTTAATTCTGCGAAAGTCTTCCTCGCTCTATTACCGCGAATATGAGCTTGAAACATAATTACACAGGACTTAAGTTTCTTAAACCAACTATGCTGTTTATATGCCCTCCAAGCAGACTGGATGTGAATGACAGCCTCGATTCTAGTACGTAAAGAATGTGCGAATCTTTGGGCAATGACCATCCTCCAAAATGACTGTATTTGCACAACTGCATTTTTCAATCTAAGGAATTTCCTTCTTTCTAAACACGCACGGAACCATTTTTGTATAGTTGTAATGCTTGTAATAATTTGTTGGTGTAATTCAATGTCTAGTTTAATTTTTTCTGATTCTCTAAGAAACACTTTAGTTGTTCCAAGTTGATAATTATCTCTATTTAAATTTAGTGTCAATAGAAAATCTCTAACGTCAGACTGAGAACTTAATAAACCCTTAGGTAATAACATTCTATACAATTGAATAAATTCTTCATATGTTAATCTAACGTTAAATCCAGCTTGTCTTATTCTGACTGTTTCTAACATTCCTGTATATCTTAACTGTCGTTGCACTGTTTCTTCATCGAACTCGTTTGGTACCTTGTTGGCATTGCTTTTAATGCATCTAATGAAGAAAGGGTTTGCTTGGTTTAATGTATCCATAAGACTATGCAGACTTTGTTGAAATTGTGCAGATACTGTCATAGGCTGCTTTCTTGCTTTTCCAGGTCCTGAGCCGTAACTTTGCGTTCTTCCAGCAAGTGTTTTTACAGTTTGTAGATTTTTTAGACCCTTCTTACCCCGTTCTCTTGGTCGAAATGATTTATTTTTCCTGTAAAAGTATTAAATTTTAATGTGTTATTATTGAAAATTATTTCATGAATTCCTTTTCCTATTTTTTAATTTCTTATCAAAATAAAAAATATACATAAATTATATGTTTAAATTTTAAAGGATATTAGTATTATTTTAGAATTATTTATATATTTTGATATTTCTTTTCTCTAAATTATTATTAAATATCCTGACATAGAAAAACAGGAAAAGGAGAATTTATGATTCCTATAATGACATGTATGGCATTGCAAATAGTAACAATTAATTATTACAAACGTACTATGAAAGAGAGATAGCAAACATTTAGCAGAATGTCATTAGAATTTATATGACTAGATTATGACAGCAAGTATAGAGAAGCATACAATATTAAGATTAATTGTGTACAAAAGTAGTTATCTGCAGATTTAGAAGTTTTTAGAAATTCTTAGTAATATAAGGAAATATAGTTTGATAATTGTGCACTAAATAAATACATGGATTAATATGAACTATTAGTGTTAATGATAAGCAATTTGCATTCTTTACGAACTACTAACTTTATGAGTTATGGTTTTCATTAGTACATAAATGTATTCTTATAAAAAATTTGCAATTCGTTAAATTCATAAAAAAATCTTATCGTGCAATTAATTGTAATTAATTGCTAGCAAGAAAGGATATGTTTATAATATTGGGAGCTTAATGCTATAGGATCTTTTTGAATTGAATATATATGCTGTATCAACCAGCATGTAATGTAAATTAACCCATTCTTAATTTATATAGAAATTGAATCGAAATAAATGCATTATCGATTTTTAAATATTTCTTAATTAAGTTTATTGTAGGGAATAAATGGGTCAATTTAAATATTATTAATTCAAAAAGTAAAAAAACTACTATTGTGAAATTAACATGCATTAATTGTAGCTAAGATTATGAACAAATAAATCATTAAAATGTGATGACTAAAAGACGACCGGCGATAATGATCGTGAATATTATGGTACATCAAATAGAATGATTTTGATGACCTCTAAAAAATATGTGAAAGCTTCATAAAATAACGAATACTTGTAGAAAGCTGTGTATGACTGCATGGGAAGACCATTAATGTCCTATTGAAATGCTATTACCTATGCACAAAGAAATCCTTCACCCAGAATTACTATAGAGCACACACTACCTTTATTGTAGAGCAGTGAATTTTTGTAGCTTAAATATTACAATGTTATGGAATATTAAATAGGTGCTGTTTACATACATGACTATTTGATTAGCGCGTTCCATGACGTTTGCTTCGTCTTTTGGAAGCACCCTCTCTAGCGGGTTATGAGTATCCCGTCTGAGTTTATTATTACTATGAGGCTGGTCTTCCCTGCCCCTTATTAAGTAACCCTTCATCGTGGTTACATTTGTCGGGTGTTGCGTTTGATTAATGTTTCGAGATTGTGGCCACGACAATCGGTTGTTGTTTACATTGTCGTTGTTTTCGAGTTGTATAGAAGATAATGTGGTAATGGGTATAGTTGATGGTATGCAGACACTGCGCTGCTTCTGATAGCTTGGTGGACGATTATGTTTGTGCAAACTGAAAAAGTCTCTCATGCTTAGTTTTTTTTTTAGTAGTTTTATGTATTTAAATAGTAACCATATATTGTTCAATATCAGTATTTAATTTAAACTTTTAAACTTTGCTTGCTGGTGACTTTAGGAAGAAAATGATTTCATTGAAGACAATCTGTTTCACGAATGATGACATAATGCGAATTTTAATGATTGGCATGAATTGTATAAATAAAAAATTATTGTTGAATTGTTAATCATGCTTACGAATAATAGCAAGTAAATTAATATATTTTAAATGACAGAATGTAACTGTATTACGAAAGTTATGAAGATTGCACTCTAATCACATTTAATACAAAAAGTGCACACAGAAAACTCTAAACAATTTCTCACACATAAGATTGGAAAAATTATATGGATTTACAAGCTGTTTATAACTTGCAATCTCTACTTTGTATTATTATAAATCGAGTAAATTTGTATTTTAAGCTTTGCTAGTACACTCTTACTGTAAAGCTAAAGATAAACATTGTAAATCCATAAGACATCTTAGCATAAAAAAAGGTAATATTTGCCAAAATGACACATACAGTGGATCAAAAGACCACTTACGCGATTCGGTTAATAGTTAGATTGACGGTCGACAACGTCACAAGATGGCTACAGGGACAAAAGACATGTGGCCAATGTAAATATAATTAACGTTTGCTTCAATTATAAACACATAGGAACCTCTTCAGCTTGATGCAAATATTATCAACGCACAACGTAGATTTATATTTTGTAGGGTGAGATAATATGCAGATAAAACATATTCAAAAACAAGCGCAATAACATTGCCATTTGTTTATCACGATCATTATTATATAACTAATAAATATTGCTCTATATTATGAGTATACAAGCACTCAAATATTTCGTCACCCTTTACGAGAGTAAAGATTATATAAAATTAGACATGAAAATTATGATACCTTATTAAATTCTCGTTCGGTGTCCTATACCTGTTTTGTATAGATGTTTTTGTACCATCAGCTAGAATAAAAAGAAAAAATCTCCATATTATTAGCATGAAGAATTTAAATATAAATAAAAGAATATTCCATATCATTAAAAAAAATACTGTACCTCGACCATGTCTATGAGCTCGACCAGCTTCTTGGAAAGCAAAATGAGCGCGAAAAAATGCTCGAAGTATTGCCCATCTAAATACCGCAACCGGATCTGCACCCACTAATTCTCGAACAAAAGCAAGGGAAGAATTCTTCAATACACCAACAACACCATCAGGTCGCATTAAATCCAGATTTTTTTCTCTCATATTAGCAGCTTGGTACTTAACAGATCCTGCATAATGACGTACAACAAAGGCTGCTTCGCGTCGTTGTGGTGCTTCATAAAATGGATTGTCTTTATGTACTGTATTAAATTTTTGTAGCAGTGTCTCATTCGTTGCACCCGGAAAGCTGCAATAAAAAAAATTTAATTGAAAGAAATGCGAGGTATTGTGTTTTTAAAAAATAAAGCCAATGCTAAATACTAACTTGCATTGATCATCTAAAAGACAAAGAAGGCCATTCGGTTTCCCTTCTATTAAATTTAAACAACCTGAATTATCACTGTAGCCTATATCTGTCCACCTAATCCCCTGTTTTCTGTACTCTCGTTGTTCATATTGGAAAACATGCTGATTGAAATAATGTTGTAGTTGTTCATTAGCATAATTTATACATAACTGTTCGAAGCTATTGCACATTTTGAAGTCTTCAAAACCAAAGATATCTAATACACCTATGCTATTGCCTTGATGATCTCTGAGGGTATCTTTCTTTGAAAGTAAAGCATGATTCACCTATTAACAACAAAATATTATCTTATAATTTTTCAAAAAACAAATTTCAAGCCTAAAACCATAATATCTTACCTGAAGTACAATCCAATCAAATAGAGCTCCATATAAACACTTAGCCATAGCATCTCTTGCTGCAATTGCTTCTGGAAGCCTATAGTTAATAACTAATGTTTCTCCAGACGCTCTTGCACGTTTAGCAGTAAGTGCAGCCAAAAGAGTTTCTTGTTTTACTCGCAGAAGTTCAGATATCAATGCAACCACTTCAGGATTTTTAACTCCCACAGCTTCATCGTGATGGTGATAAGATTTTCTAGGCTGAAACTCCACATTACCTAAAATAATGTCATCCATGTCATTAGATTCTGTCATAAAAAGTCATTAAAATAATTTATTAATCACCAAGTAAAAGAACAGCTGACAGAACTGCAAACAATCGTCTCTGCTTTTCTGGTGTAAATCCAACCATTTCCATAGACTGTTTCAACCTTGAAAATTCATGTCGTTCATCAACATTTTCTAGTCCATAACAGCCACTTTTATTTAAATAATTGTAACGGTCGCAACTTTCTAAATGCAAAAGTTGCTTTTCTTGTTCACTTGCTCCAGCCAAAAGATAATAAAATACATGATAATTTCTTTCATTTCTTCCTTGAGAAACTATTCTTGATTTTTCCAAAAGATATTTTTGTACGACCGCCCTAAAGATAATTTTATCATAGTCTTTAATAATTATCAAACTATATAATCTTCTACATCTTATGTATAAGAATCTTACCCATGAACCATTCCATTTTCTTTATAATTCACTTGGATAAATTTACCAAAACGGCTACTATTGTTGTTATGTGCAGTTTTTGCATTTCCAAATGCTTCTAGTACTGGACCAGCGCTGAGTATTGTCTGTTCAACACCACTACCATGAGAACCTTTCTGACTAAGTGCTGTCAAATGATGCAGTAGAAAATTTGTTGACTCTGTTTTACCCGAGCCACTCTCACCACTAATAACAATGCACTGATTTCTTTTTTCTTTAAGCATGCAATGATAAGCTGCATCAGCTATGGCAAATATATGTGGAGGTATATCTGGCCCCAACCTTCTATTTTGATAGAGTTTTACATATTTTGGATTGTAAATAGGGTAAAATTTAAACGGATTCAATGCAATTAATATGCTGCCAACATATGTATATATGTTTCCAGCTAAAAACCTAGCCCGAAGGTTGTCCAATAGAGTTTGTTCATTAAGATCTGGAAGTTGACATAGATCTGGATACTCTTTATCTCGTGGTTGATATAGGAATCTATTAAAATAGTCCTTGAGAAGTTGTGGATCCATGGGAAACCTACTATCTGACCATAAATAATCTGGTTGTTTTTTGCGCAAGTAAAACCTAAAAATAATAAAGAAGTTAGTCTAACACATATATATTTCCTTATATAAAGATAATATTCATATAGTTATGACATTTTAAACAAATATATTTACCTGTAGTATTCTTGTTGCGCTGCATTTTTTGGCCATAATAACATAAGCGCCACAGGGCACTCACATGGCCCAAGTCTTCTTTCTTTACATTCTTGCCCAACAGAGTTTCCTACTACTTCTGCTAACTCATAACCATTTGAAACAGATGCATCAACTAATCCAAGTCTCTCTATAATACACTCCACTATTTCAGCTGAGGAAGTTTGTTTTGTAGCTTTAATTGAAAGTGCTTCATATTCTGGGCTCCATTCACCCACAAATACTTGCACTACCCCCGAGATACAACTGTCCATTTTTTAACCCTATAAAATTAATAATATTCAATTTTAAGCCTACATCTATGCATATTGTTATTGATTTTATTACTTTGTGCTCATATACTATCTTACCTTGTTTTATATAGGGTTAACAAATTTGTCCTCTATCATCCAGGCAAAATTTCAAATGTATTGTTTCTTCTTCTTTTTGTTTCTCAATTATGTACAACCACTGATGTAAACGTTTAAAATAATTTTTATACATTTTGTTTAAAAATAATCAGTTACAGTTTCGCTAATTTATTTACAGGTAATTTTTACATTAATTTAAATTTGTCAAATGCACTCAAAATTACCCAATATTCATAAACTAAAAGACTTTATTTATATACATATATATCATGTCAAATCTTAATCATGAATTGGTTCAACAAAATAAAAGTTTGTATTTTTTCTTTCGTTGCAGTACAAATAATTAAAGTGCTCCTAAACTTCTTTTGAAGGTCGCATTTAATTTTACCATATTATTTCATCAATAGGACAGAATACCACAAAGTATTGTAATCATAAATTAATATACCCTTTCTTTTTGTATAATAAAACAGAATCATTAAAATTATTCTATTGTTTCTTTGTTTTGTTTTAAATTTATATATTCAGTCAATTTTATAGAATTCTGTTGATCTTGTTCTTCAATAATTAGAGTATTTTGAATTTATAGGATGATGTGTTTAATTCAGATATCATGTATTTAACACTGAATGTCCAGCAAAACCTTTCTGATAGCCATTATATTTTATCATGACATTTACTGTATAGTTGCAAAGAGTGTAGGTGTGCTATTGTTGGCAGGCAGTAACTCAGTATCTCCACTGAGACAATAATCCAAGGTTTTCAATGTTTTGTAAACATCCTCATGCCATTTGAGTATTTTAATACACTTATTGCAAAAGATTACAGATGTATTTGCATTTGTATGTATTATAGAACTTTTGTGCGTTAAAGAAGTATCTTATCTGAAAAAAAATGTATGACACATAAATATTTTACATCAAGTATTTGTTGCATTGTATAAATAATGTCATTGTTGTATTTCTCTATTACACGAATTTACTTGATTCAAACAATTTCATAATGCAAGAATATTTTATTTTTTTTTATATTTGATTTTACATATAAATACAAATTATCTATCAAATCCAGAATAAAATGTGAATTCCAGGTAATATTGTTCTAACCTTAAAACAAAAAGATTATATCTATACGTCTCTTTGTTACTTTAAAATCCCAATCCCTTTTTTTGTTTTTTCTCTATGAATTTGTGTTCACCGAATTTAAAAATATCCCCCTAAATCCTTTCGTCATTGCTGGTAAATTTTCAATTAAACAGTAGCGGATTTATCTCGACACAAAAAGAAGGAACAGTGTAGAATAATATTCTAAATAATCTCGAGTGAACGGTAATCGTAACACATCGATCATTCGTTGGATACACAAAGGATTGCGAAAAACGACATACGTTCCCGAGATACCGATTGCCTCGGACCTGACGGCTGACATTCGCAGGAAAACCGTCTTCCGACGCCGATTGGCGGGTCATGGACCACACCACCAATCAGCAACGATCTGCGAGTGTGAACGTCAACAGAGTAAACCGGGCTTAAATTCATCAAGAATTTCTCGTCCACGCATGACACTTACTGATTATTACATATCATCGTTAAAGAATGTAATGAAAACATGCAAGTCTATTCAAGGAATATGCTGCTTTTGTTACCTCCTTTGCTGATAACAAGACGCTCGGCGTGACACATTCTTACATTCTTATAAATCATCAAAACCTTCGCATTCTTGGGCATGCTATCACGGACTGAAAATTTCACTGTAAACGCATTGCCGTCTGTTTTCACGATTTCGAATTTCCTTCTTTTTTTGT
The DNA here is from genome assembly GCF_024516045.1 of Bombus affinis. Classification (NCBI taxonomy): domain Eukaryota; kingdom Metazoa; phylum Arthropoda; class Insecta; order Hymenoptera; family Apidae; genus Bombus; species Bombus affinis. The sequence continues at coordinate 3,991,436 of NC_066347.1, read as the reverse complement.
TCGTTTATCTAAAATATATCCCCTTTTCTTATAAATCGTTACAGAAACGTACTATCGAGAGAACGATATGATACAGCTGTGGCTCTCGCGCACTCGACATACACTGTTCTTCTGTTTTCTCGCACCTAGAGAACACACGTACAATACGGGCGGATTGACACTTCAGTAAACAAGGTCTACTGTCACCGATACTCCTGCGTTAGTTCAGTTGTCGCCAGTTTTGCTGAAAATTACACTAATATTCGTGAATAATCGTGTTCTTGAATTGATAATACCGATGACACGGATGATGGGCCCTTGCCCAGTTTATCGTCCTTCGTCTCCTCTCGGGATCCTGCGTCCCGATACGTCCACCATTTCGATTTTTCCGATCACGTGGTACGCAATGTTCGCTTTGATTGGCTTATTTCGCAGAACCACGTGACTGTTCGCTGAAGCACAAACCACGGTTTACGGGTATATAAACAGGTCTCAACATTCGTTAGAGAAAACCGTCTGTCTTTTGAATTGAAAAGAATCGAGACAGAGAGTAAGAAAAGGTCTTGTTCTGCGAAATATACAGAGATGAATACAACGTATCTGTCTTTGCTGGAACATTCATAGTACCTATATATATATGTATATATGTGTCACGCATGCGCAGAACGAAACTTTTCCTTACCCTCCATGTTGATTTTATTTAACTCAAACGACGGATGGTTTCATCAATGCTTCCACTATGGAAACTCCAGATCTGTTTATATGATCGTGCTATATATACATAAGATCATATACATAGGTGTACAGGTCTGGACAACCGTAGTTTGGCGTGGTTTGGACACTCTTATATTGAAAGCATAGAGACAAGTGTCCGCCAAATGAAGACAAAGAAATCAATATGGCGTCGATATCAGATATTGTTCTACACATGCGCAAGATATTGCGGTTCTTTTGAAATATAATTAAAATTCACTAGCTAGTTATTTTATATTATTAAAACAATTATAATAAATCCAATCTATGCCGCAAATACCTTAGTAACGAGTGTTGTTATAAACGAAATATTTACTGAGGAGGATATATAACTTTTGTATGCAAAGACGAAATTCTTACGTTACATTCAAATACTCTTGCTCCTACGTTTTCGATATAGGAGTGTCCAGATCTGTTTGTACGACTGTGGTTTAAACACGGAATAAATCGTTTTCCTTTGTATTAGAAACGGTTAAAAGAAAAATACATTTAATCTCAGTTTGTAATTTAAAATAGATTTAAAGTAAAATAGCAATTTTCCAGTAAAGTACAAAACATTTAATGCCGCAAATTGACGTAAAAACTATAGAGCAAGGTTTTTTAGTGGAGATCGAAATGTAGCAAACACAAAGTTTGTCTTGGAATTTTATAAATAATTGTAAATAATTGCCATTATAAATTGATTAAAATTTAATTTTAGAAGCGTAGTTAAATCCTGCTGTGGAACACCTTCGATTTTAAAAGTGGAAAATCAAATGTGATAAACGTAAGAAGATTGAACAACGTAAAAAGAAACGATCCTTTACAGCTAGAATTCTTTGTTATAAAATATATTTACCAACTACAACAGATATACCAACCAATAAAGTTACTTCAACAGTTAAATCTTTTCCAAACCAAGCAACAATAATGGCAGAGAAGAGATTAATGTATAAAATAAATGAGAAGAAATTTTAAAGCTCTGCCATAGTCGCCTAATATACCATTATTTGGCAGTGTAAAGTATATCATTTTAATATTTCGCCCTTTTTATCTTTTTCTCTGTATTTGGTGGACTTACAGTTTTAGATGGGTTCCGAACCACCAGAAATAAATAAGACCATCAGAAATGCTAAAAATAAGCACAATACAACTACTAATAAATCAAGTTTCAGAAGCAATCGTGCCGTGAGCAACTGAAAATTCGAAACCTGGCTTAATCGGTCACGAGTACAAGCCTTAGTCAATCTAGCCAGGGCGACTCTAGTATTGAGAAATAAAATTTGTAAAATATAGGGATAAACATTTATGATTTGTCGCACGAATCAGCAGGTGAGCGATTTTTGAGAGCTATAAGCTATAAGCATCATGTTTCACGTTCAAGAAAAAATTTTTATATTGGTATTAAATATTTCTTTGGTCTTTTCTTCTTACAATTAGTTCATTAATGTTATTAATGAAGAAATTTTTATGATAAAGTTGCAGGAAAATCGGAAACGGAAATATCTTTTTATTTCTGGTAGATTAATATCGGTAAAGTATGAAATTTGAAAGGAATTGGTAAGATACTTTTCATTTCTGTTGTTACTTTAATTATGTTTAAATCACGGTCATATAAACAGGTCCGGACCATGGTCGTATACATAATATTACCGGATATTACATAGGCACGAGTGGTCCAGACCTGTTTATATGACCCATGATATGGCACAAACTTCCATTGAGAAGAAAGTTGTATTTGGAGCTATTTGTTGATTATTTCGTAGAGCACTCCATACAGATTATTCTGTACTATTCTAACATTGACTAAGAACAGGATAAACGTGACATTAAATGGGATTTTATGTCTCAGATTCTGATATACCGACCTGGAAAAAATGAGGCTGTTTTTTACGCCCTCTATGATTCGCTATAGCAAACATAGGAACTATGTACATAAACAGGCTTGATATGCAATCCTTTTTCGTATCCTACGTTTTGGCGTACATCTGACTCATTGCCATTTTTATGTCACATGCGACATTATCGATTCAATATAGCTGTTTGAATTATAAAACTAATAGATAATCTTCTAGAAAATTATAAATAAAATATGAAAAGGATATTCTACAATTAAAAGGAAGTATAGAATTTTATACTTATAAATACCTCTGCCCCAGACAATCTCAATACAATTTATGGATAACTCAAATAGACAAATTACGCCCAATAAAAAGAGCAAAAGACCAACGAAATAAACAGAAATATCAACAAAAACTTGCTTCTGTGAATAAGTATATCGATCAAGTACATAAACCTTCATAAATATGCTAAGATTAAGGTTTAAGTCTTACGTGATATCTTGAGTGATATTTTACATCCTACACAATGTCTTCTGCTATCTTGCAATATCCCACAGAGTCCCATGATAAATATTATTTCTTGCCTAATGAAGAAAGAATTTTGGAAAGATATACACATTATAAAAGATTATACGTATAAAAGTGTGTATATATGTTTTATATGTAAAATATACAATTATATATATTTGTATATGCGATAGACTCTGGACTACAGCAGAACTTGCGCAGTTCTTAGATTGATATCATTTTTCAAATAGTAGTATTCGGAAAAATTAATACTCGTATCGCTTTCTTAATATATAGTAATATTTCAGAATATTAATATTTGAAAAACGCGATTCCAATTACATTTACTACAAAATTTTATTATTTATTATATAATACATAATCTATTAAAAAGAATTGAATAACTTACGTAAAAATTTCAAATTTTTTACAAATTATAGAAGTTTACATGAAAATAAGTATCAAGAAAATGCAATATCAGAATACTAATAGGACATAATACATACCCAAGCCATCTGCATCCTAGTGGTAGAAATAAGAATTAAGATTTGAAATAGCATTATTTCGCGCGGTGTCATACTGAAAGGTCATATTGAAGTAATCATAGAAAGTCCGTTATAAATATAGAAAATTTAATACACATCGGCATATCATTGCTTCAAAATGGTAAGAATCTTAATCACAGTTTGTGGTCATTTATTTTGTGATTTTGGGATCATATTATTCTAGTGCTTGAGGCTGATCACAAAAATTCTCATGTTTTTATCGCATTGTTATTTAAAGAGAAACAGTTTAACTATACCCTAAATATAGTTAGCAATAAAACGTAGTCCACAATATATTAACACAATTTATAGTAATTTATGATATTTTCATATAAATAGGCGGATATCGAAATAAATTTCAAGAAAATTCAAATAGTATCTGGGTACTGATTGAAGGTAAAACGTTCCTGAACCAAGCGCAACCTGGTGGTAAATTTTGAAATTAATATTTGAAATTACACCATTTCGCGCGGCATCATATTGAAAAGAGAAAGCAACTGCCGAGAACTCGTCATAAATGTGAAAAATTTTAAAAATTACTAGATTGCCAACTTAAATTTTTATGTTAAAGGTTCAAGTTTTATAGTAATTAGATTTTAGTAAAATTGTAATTCTTTTTGTTATGAAAATTTCATTTTTTATTAGACTTTAATTTTTCATTATCTTAAGCTTTCTAATAATCAAAATTATGTTTTTAGGAAGAAATTATAATATTTCATGTGTTTTGTTACAGGTTTTTCACAGCTTCTGCTTTTTCCTGTTATCTGGGAAGGATGTAGTAATGCTTGAAATTTAAACACGTATGAAACTTTGCATATTATCGTACTGCAATGAATACTATTTCTTGTATTTTACTGCAATTATTATTAATTAAATAGTAAAGTCTGGTTTTAAATTCTTGCATTAGAATCCCTATTCTTATCAATAGGTAACTAGAGTTTTATTTCTTTTATTATTAAAGTTTTAAGTTTTAAGGTTAATAGATTCTCATATGTGAGTATTTTAGATTTTTTGAACAATCATCATTTCTTCTCAGAACAAATTATATATTTTGTTAAAGGTTTGCCACTCCTTCTCCTTTTTCCTGTTTCCTAAGAGCGGATGTTTAGAAGAAGAGAATTGACGGTGCCTCAAAAGCTAAGAATGTAATTATGTATTTTGTATTTGATTTAACTACATTTCTTATATTTTATGTTAATTAGTATTAATTAAAACATGGAATCCGATTGAGAAGTCTTAATATCATCATTAGAATTCTTCATTTAATAGATAAGGTGATGGGCGTGATAGGTACTGAAGAAACACTCGAATATATTTAACAATAAGTATTTATTAATATATATTCTATGTGTACACTTATGCGTAGAACTCGCGATTACTATTATCGGTTCGCGATTACAAGTTCGAACTCGACGCGATATGTTTCGATGTGCGATTCAAGTTGGATGATGATTGCCTAAGATGTTGGAAAACTCGGGTCAGTTATTACTGCCAACTACAAACTAACAATTCGGACAGGCATCTAACGGCTGACTTTCTCTCACTTTTCAAACCAACGCTTTCCTCAACGAATCCGATGATCTCGTATCCTTAGACACACTCAATTATAGTTTTCCTATGCAGCATCATCGTGACGGAAAGTCAGCCGTTAGACGCCAACAGGTACTACCACATATCGAAGACTTTGCGCAACATCTGTACGGTGAGCTAATCTTTTCAAAAATCAATCTCGTCCGCGCTTACCACCAAATTCCGATCGCGCCCGAAGACGTCAACAAAACCGCAATCATGACACCTTTTGGACTTTTCAAAGCAACCAACATGCTCAAAGCAACCAACATTTGGGCTTTGAAACGCCGCCCAAATGTGTCGTATACGAAATTACGCCTGGTTTAGATTTCGTTTAGGCATATATAGACGACTTTTTAATAACCTCTGAAACCGAAGAACAACACCGCGAGTACTTGCCGATTTTGTTTGAACGCTTAAACGATTACGGTGTAGTCATCAACCCCGCAAAGTGTGAATTTCGTGTCAACGAAATCACATTTTTGGGACACACCGTAAACGCGAACGGAATAAAGCCGCTAGCCGAACGCGTCGACGCCATAATTGAAGTACCGCTTCTCGTGACCGTTAAAATACTACGTAGGTACCTCGGTATGATTAACTAAAACCGATGTTTCATACCGGGGACCGCGAAAATTTTCCAAACTCTCAATGACCTGTTAAAAGGGGCGAAAAAGGGCAACGCGCCCATCGAGTGGTCGGAGCAATCCGAAACTAGTTTCTGCAAGTCGAAACGCGCCCTCAATAACGCCACGATGTTAGCGCATCCGATTCCTGGCGCACCCATCAGCCTCCCGGTAGACGCATCCGACTATGCATTAAGAGCAGTCCTGCAGCAACGTGTCAATGACACTTGGCAGCCGTTGGGCTTTCTTACGAAACCTTTGAACTCAGCGCAGCGAAAGTATAGCGCGTACGATCGCGAACTACTCGCAATGTACACCGCAGTCAAGCGATTTCGATACGCTATAGAAGGGAGAGATTTCATAATCTTCACGGACCACAAACACCTTACATATGCGTACAATTAAGTCTCCGACAAGTGTTCGCCGCGACAATTCCGACACCTTGATTACATTGGACAATTCACCATCAACATCCGGTACTTAAAGGGCCTAGATTCTATGCAAAGTGTACATATAGAGTATATGTTAATAAGTATATATTTTTAAATATATTTAAGTGTTTCTTCCGCACCTATCACGACCTATCCACCTCAAATATTTTAACTTTAATTTGTCAAACTTAATGTATGCAAGACAAAGAGAACACAAGTATATTCCTTCACGTCTTCTCATATCTTATATATATTATATATCTGCTATCTGTATATTGGTAGTGAGATCTAAATTTCATCATTTTCTAATATGGCTTTTCCCAAATTCAGATGTATTTCTAAATAGTCGAAACAAAATTCAATCAAACATACATTTTTTAATATATATTTCTGTATATTATAACTCAAAATCGTCTGTATATTACGTAGACACAATTCTGTTAGGACAGGGAACAAATGAAGTACACTAAAGAATAGTAGATATAGTATATTCAACTTTAAGTAATATCTCATAATAATAATAATAATAATAATAATGATAATAATAATAAGAATAAGAATAAGAATAAGAATAAGAATAATGATAATGATAATGATATTAATAATAATAATAACAATCGTGGTGGTAGTAATAGTAGTAGCAGTAGTAGTAGTAGTAGGAGTAGTAGTAGTAGTAGTAATAATAATGATGATGATGATGATGATGATGATGATGATGATAATGATAATGATGATGATGGTGATGATGATGATGATGATGATGATGATGATGATGATGATGATGATGATGATGATGATGATGATGATGATGATGATGATTGTGATGATGATGATGATGATGATGATAATAACAATAATAATAAAAATAATAATAATAATAATAATAATAATAATAATAATAATAATGATAATGATATACATATGTATAGTCGTATAGACAATACCGGCGCAAATGTACAATATTTGAGAGATAGAATGATTACGCACAATTCATGTTAAAATAGTATTAGCGCTTACATGTACATATATAATGTAATAACCGCAATACGTAACACATACATCATACATTGGTTCATCCGTCATTTATCATTTTTCCATCACTTCTTTTTTCTTTTTTCCTCATTTCGAGTTTTCGTCGCTCGTTTCTAAGAAACAATCAATTCACTCGAATACATCTCGTTTTCATTTTTTTTATTTTTATCGTTTTTATGCTTCACAAAAAAATGTCGGAGGATGGACCGCAAAAAAAATATATATGTAGTTGTACAAGCTCGACTAATTAAGTTTCTTTAAGATCTAAGAGTGTCACTTGAATCCTTGACAGCGCGCTAATCAAGTTCATTTTCGTTTTTTCTTTTTTTTTTTTTACTTGTTTGTTTGTTAATTGGAAGGACACTTGCAAAACATTTTTGCCGCGGAGAAGATCAATCGCGTTTGATCATGAGTGTCGAGAATCGTTACACACCTTTCTGCTGAATCAGTCGATAAAACAGATTGATCGACGAAAATCGATCGCCTTAATATTATTGTAATATCGACTATTTGTTACTTTTGCCTTTGTTGGTATCCCACTTTTAGACTGGCTGTATCGTAAGAGTAGTTTTACGCAAATGTTGTTGTAAATATTTAATTTATCGTGCAACAAAGTTATATCAAAGTGTGTCGGATTTTAAATAAGTTATTTTATGACACTTTAGGTTTTAAAATATATAATTGTGTAATATTATTTAAATTTTATGGCTATTTAAACCTTCAGTTGTATCGTTTCTAGAAATGTTCATGAAGAAATATCTCGTGAATACGTTTTATAGAAATTTGTTTATAATTGTTTACGAAGCATGCCGTCAGTTGCATTTATGGACGAATAAATGTTGTATAAATGTCTCCTTTCTTTCACCAAATATTGCTACAGACTTAGTATACTTCCTGCAGACAGTTTAAAAGTTATTTATTAAAAGTTTATTGCACAAACTGCTAAAGACCTGTATAATAAGGATACTGCAATCATTGCGTTTTTGAAAGAAAGCTTACACAGCTACTCTATGAACAATTCCTTAAAAAATATACCTTGGTTGAAATTACAGTGATTGGACTATTCGTCTCTGTTTGGAACTTTTGTTTCCGATTAAATCGTTTAGTTTAGACACTATCCGTACATTATTTTTATTTCCCCTGGCGTATAAATTGAGAGTTCAAAGAAATTTTCGCAATGTACTGCGACACATATCGATAACATAAATTAAAACCATTATTCGTATTGGCTAATATTAAATTTATTATTACAAAGAGAAAATAAAACTTGTGAGATATTTAATAAATTTACAAGAATAAGGGACTCTTATATTAATATTACAATTAGACAATACAATGAATATTTTCCCGATCTTTTAATAATATTTGTTCAAACACAAATTTCTAGATTTTATAAATATTTCACATTAATAATATATAATCAAATACATAATTGAAACAATTCTTCCAAAATAAACGATTTCATCGTAAAGCATGAGGAGTTGAATACTTTTATATAAATCGGCAAGTTTGGTATCTACGAATTTACAAATATGCCCAGTCGATTTCGGCGGCGGACTATAGTTTAATTGCTCTTGAAATAAATACATATGTATTTATAACAAGTCATTTTCGCCTATTTACACTTATGCACGCATTATAATACAATTATGAGTATTGATAGGTAGTACGCCTTATACATATATACCTGTATAATTATATTTTTCAAAACCATATAGTGCACTATGTAATACAAGGATTGCTCTGATTTTCTTTGATTTCTAACGTACGAAAAAAAGGGATATTATATACGTTAAGCATAAAGTTGTTTCAGCTGAAGCTATTTTCTAATTTCGCGCGTAAATTTATATCCTAATCTTAAAGGCGGTTCAAACGCTATTTACATTTTTAACATTGAATTCGGCACAGATCACCTGTATAGTTAATAAAGAAGATAAAAGAAGTCACAGAACCAGCAGTAACTTTATGTTATAATTTATAACAGTTTCACTTGTCTATTAATCTCGTTTTTCTTCCCCTAAGTCTATCTAGTTAACAAGTTTTTCAATTATATTTCTCAATTATATTTGTAATTACGATTTACAATGTCGCCTATTTGTATACATTAAATCATAAAATTTGATACTAGTTATTTATCTACGAACTATTATTTGATAATAGTAAATTAAGAATTCTCTTATCAAATGTTTTCTGGTTAGTAAAACAAATGCAAGGGAATGTATACGATATGGTATTCACCGTCGTATCAAGATTTTTATCAAAACCTCGCTCCAGGTTGAACACGTTAAACTATCAACGAACTATATAGTATTCTTAACGATTCTAGTATCAAGAGCACTAAAATCGAAGAGTATTGCTGGATTTGTTATTTAAATTGATTCACAAAGCGGGCGCCTTTGTACCACGGATCGTTACGTTCAGTTTCTCTAATCTCTTACTTTGAATTATTCTCACATTGCCATTTTCTTTAAGTAAACGGGGATGATTCGTATTTCTTGAAAATTGCTTCAAAGTCTGGAATTACATTTATCGAATAATTATTGCGTTAAAAAAGGATGTCTTTTTATATGCAATTTAAAAATTTTACATTGAAACTAGACTGTGAACTTCGAAGAAAACAAAAGATACGAGTTTACAAACGCAATGGATCAATAATATAAGAATATTTTATTTATTTATATTTCTAATTACTATCGTTTCCAAAATAACAAAACGAAACATTTTTAGATTGAAAATTTTCATGGAAAGAAATCCTAAGACTTGTCAAGTTATAAAGAAATATTGTACTAAATCATTGACTCAAGTGTACGAACGAACGTGTATACGGGAATATTTTAAACAAAAGCACACGTGTAATTACATGAATTAATTTTATAAACTTAAACTTTCCCTCGTCGTAATACCATTTTTTCACTTTCGAATATTCGAAATCAGCCACCATTAAAGATCTTGGCCCCACTTTTACTGTATAAAGCACGTGTTTTTAAGAAACATACAAAACAGGGATACGATCATCGGAATAGACTCTAATATCTTCGAAGTAATATTTTAATTACGTCCTCGCAATAATGGTCGGCCGACAATTTTTCGAACGTAGAAAAAGACACACAGCCAGTGCAAAAGTTGGACAAACTACAGCGTACAGGTTGAATTGCCGATTATATTTTTCAATACGTCGATCTCTGTATTTATCGATTACGATTTATCGGTACAGCGATAGTATAGTCTATTTTATATTGCACAGACTGTCAAAACGAATAATGTTGCTCAAGAACCTTTCGAGATTTGATTCTTAAAGTTTATGTACATCATATTATACAAATATTTGGTGATGTGCCATTGGAACGAGTTTAGTAATTTGACAATGTATCTGTATCACAACATATCGCTCTGCAATATTATTAAATCCCTTGGAACGTTCGTATTAATACTTAGTTATACATTTGATCGTAAATATTCCGTCTTGTATCATAGCTTGCTTAATCTACCTTCATTTTAAATATGATTCGATTTAGAAATAACCCTATAATCTCTTCGATATTAAATATCTAATTTCGGATAACTTCGACATTATTTATACAAATTACCGTATATCGTATTAAATATTAGTGCGAACTTCCCAGAGGATCCATCGATTGTTTTACGAGTTCTCATAACGCCACTCTTGGGCAACACAATTCGCTCGAAACGTCTGTATTCGTGTATAGTAACCATAGTGTAAGTAAGTACATGCCATGTATTTACAGTAGAAGGAGTTAAAAAACCAAATGACGAGAATTCATTTTTATTTTTCCAATGATATTTCCAATGATATCTCACGCTATTACACGATTTCCAGGTTCTGTCTGTTACATTGCTGCGATTTTTACGATCCTTTAACAAAATATAGATATCATGCAATAGCGGGAAAGCACGTGTAGCTTATTGCAATATCTCAATATCGCTAAAAAAATAAATAATGATTCGATTTTTTTATAAATAAATCCTTTTAATCCTGCCACGATTTCTGAGTATTTATATACCAATTTTGGATCTGTTTTAACAAACCAGACAAATTTCAATATAAAATACAAATCTGAAATTGTTCTTATAGACGATTTGTTTCACAATTCCCTTAAACTTAAGAATCCTTTTTAACATTGAAAAACACGATGGGACAAAAAATGGCGAAAAGGTCGCAAGCAGAGTTAATATACATATCCATTTTTTCGAAGAATTTATCATTTAGCTTTCCAACTCTTCAAATACGATCTTAAAGATAGTTTTGAGTGATCGTTAAGTATAATCGTAATTGATAGTCACGTTAGATAGCTCGTTTATTCAGTAACTATAATAGAGAGTAGTAGTAAAAACACAGCGCGTGTCAGATCGATCGCGGAAATCGGATTGTTTTTAAAGATTTCCGTGATTGTTCCAACCATTTAACGTTAAAAAGTCAACAGTATTGTCGACGAGCTACTATTAGCGGATAGTAGAGGCAACTACGGTGATATGATTGAGTTTCGTTTATCTCGTTTCCGTAGCTTCAAAAGATTCGATCGTGAACTCTTCTCGCGATTATTTTACTTTCTTTCTTTTCTTTCGTTCGCAACTAATACGTTTCCTGCATCGCAAAATTGTTCAGCTACTTTCATTTCCGACCTTATTTCTAATCGATTTTGGAATCGCGAATACATTTACACGTTTCTCCAAGAAAATCCGATCGAGCGTGGATTTTACATTGAAGTTTGTTTAAAAATTGAAAGTAGACATTCGATTTTCGTTGGTTCGATTAAAATTAATTCTTCTATAATGAAAAATTAGTTGTGATTGATTTACATAAAATTTGATTTCATATGTGGAAATAGGATTTAGTACCCATTTCGGTCAAGTAGGTTTGTCTCATGATTGTTCGAAAATATAGAGTAAATTGTGTCTTTTCTTCGTTCTTTTGTTTGATTTTATCTTTTCCTCGTTTTATTTTATCCAGTGTATAAAATCACATGCATCTCTGTAATTATGGTACACGTCGAATTCACTTTGACGATTGGAAAAAATCATCCTTCGTGTATCAGGTTCCTTTCCTTTTCTATAATTTAAAACACATTTTGATGCACTAGATTTCATCTACACATAAAAATACAAGAAACGTGAAACCAGGAATACAGGAAACTTACTGATCCTTGATCCAAAAGTATCACGACTGAGGATAAAAGGAGATTATTTTAACATTGGTTAACCATCACAACAAGTGGTATTTTTACTTGAACTTTTGGACTATGTTGTTAATTACTATCACTTTGTGCGTTCGTACCAATGTATATTTAATTAAAGAGAGAACAAGATTTATTATCGTAACAACGCAGGTTTAGCTGTTTGATTTTACATGATCGAGGCGTGAGACTAAAAAAATGGAAATTACCTATCTATTAAATGTAGAAGCATCGGTAGCATAATTCTGTAATTAAACGATTATTGCTTTCGATTTCGTTGCTGATATATCAAAACTATCGAGGCAGATGTTAATGAATCTTATGAACATTGCATTCTAATGAAGTTTTTAATAATCTATTATCTATCTCAGTGCGTTATAAATAATTGTAGGCACCTTTTCGAATACATAGTAATTTCTTCATTTAAGAAATTTTATATTCATAAGGCTTTTTAATTAATTGTTCGTGACACTAACGGACCAAGGACATACGAAATCACGTTCATTTCAATAAAGACAGAATGAATAAGAATTAAAAGTAATTATTTTTAAAGATACGACACTATGTGGACAAGTACACAATAAATAGCTACGTTACATTGTACGAGCAAAGTATTACAATTCTGACAAATTTTTGTGTTTTCTTACATATACTTTATCGAATAGATATATAAAACAAAACACCAGTCATTTATATAATAAAATCATTACCATATTTGTCGAATTTCCTAATTAATTTCTTAATATTAGTCTTCAAAGGAAAGTTGATTTGTTAGAAACTTATGGAATGTTTTCCGGGAGACTTGTAAAATAAAAATAATTAAGGAATTACGTTAGCATATTAGCAAATGTTTCGCGATTTTTGTTATAACATCATACGAACTGAGACAACAAAAATAAATTTACTTTTACAAAAATATGAATTTACGAAATGTAAAATTCGGTGTGACTTAACTTGCTGTCTGCTGATTTAAGTCTTCACTTGCTGATTTAATATACAAATCTTTACATGTCATAATTTTCAAATTCCTAAATCTAGCGAGTAATCGAAACTCCATAAATTTTATATTTCATGTACGTACTACAGAGAATCTATATTAAGAAGAATTAACCTACGACATAAACATCATTTTGCAAAACGATGTTCTTTCCATACAATTTACTGTTAAAGTTTAATTTTATTTCGAAAATGCCACTGAAACAAAAGATCAATTTTAGGTACAATAAATAATTGACAATATTAGAATTCTGCAAATATTCTTGTGTTTCGATCACTATAGTCGCTCCATTTTCGAATTATATTTTCGAACAATTTCCAACACGATCCAAGCTTTTGAAGCTAGACCACGCCAGCCGTGAGGCGAACTTAATTCAAAAGATATAATTTAGTAGAAAGCTCAAATTCGATTAAATTCGTTCTGTGACAAAACATTTTTAGGTCCATCCTGTGTAGGACGCGATATTGCAATTATCTAGCGTAACACGTAGCAAGAATTATAATCTGCTTATTTATTACTTTATTCTCTAGCGAGATTGATTGTGACGCGATGTAAAAACGCGAAGTAATTTCGAACTTTCGTGAACTAATTAAAAATAAACGATATAAGATTTTCAAATTCAACAGTTTCATAAACAAAACTTCTGAGATGTTTCTAGACCAAATAAGTAGAATTAATTTTTTTGGATCAAATTCTCAGTGGCATACGCTATAATTCTGTTAAAAGCAATAACAACAGTTAACGCTAATTATTGTTTGTTGTTTTGATACTGAGTTATGAGGATTTACAAGAAACGACGTTTTGGTATTGCTCGCTTCATTTCCTCTACAAGATTTGTTACTTTTCGTCCGATAGCAACAAGTATATATGTAATTTCAAAACACTTGTTATTGTGATTACGTTTAAATTGAAAACTAGAAAAAAGAAACTACCATTATTTCTAACTGTCATAGAAGTCTTAAAGATCTAATAGGATGTTTTATTTTAGAAATTGCGAGCGAATAGAGATTAATCGAAAGAATGAAACTGGCTCGTTTCTGCTAAGAGAAAGGAAAGAATTTCGACTAAAGGTTATCACACGTTCTAATTGCGAACTGCAAGAACTTTTGCAAAATTTGTTGAAATTTTAATTCGTAGATTTAATCTTTTCCCCGTTTATACACGTTACGATGCCATTTTAACACATTGCGTACGGAGCTATGTTTCTCAAATTTCTTTTCCAAAAATTTTGAAAAAAGCTTTGATCATAATTCATATAAAGTATGTGTGTAAAGGTTTGCAATATAAGAATATTATATAAAAGTATTGAAAAATATTGAGAAAAGAACATTATATAAAAATTATTTTTTGTCGTATTACAATATATGTATTAATGTTATTGTGGGCGTATCATAAGATAAAATTATCAAATGATACACTCAATTTGAAGAAAATACGATTAAAATATCTCATTGATAGTTCATTGGAAACTATGAAGAGTAGTATACTATACAAATGTATGTACAAATGGTTTTTAAATCCATTGCAACTTTAATCAATCTTTCTCAGCTTTCAAAAACGAGAATTTTTTGAAAAACAAAAAATTTTGCTTAATTTAGCTTGGATAAAATTAAATAAATTTCGTCTAAGCTATAACTAAACAGTTGAATATTAGTTCACTCTCCTTTTTTTTTATTAGAATTAAATTCTTTTTTAGTGCCAGCTGTCTAATGAAGGTCAACAGTATTTCAACTTGCTACTATGCCATTGTTTCGCTTGATTTGCATATGATTATTGAATAACGACAATATTTTCATTATGTGAAATCGATCTAGCCTTAAATATGCGGTGTAAAATTCAAATGTTACACGATCAGTACGCAATGTATTAGTATCGTAATTATCGTATTATGTTGAATTATAACTCGCGTAATACGAGTACATCCGAGATATCTCAAAACCACGATTTTAACGCTTTGCGTTCAATTTTCTAATTCTACTATATAATCTTTTTTATAATTTTCTTTTTCATCTAGAAATATGCATTCATTAAATGTTTTTTCCTTCGTTGAAAATAAACTCGGAAGAACCCGAGGGTATGAACAAAGCGTGAACATTGTTGTTTATTCAATTGTTAATTCCTCAGTGAAATGAATTTTTCTTTTAACCCGCAATGGAGATTACATTTCCTGTAGGTATCACATTTTTTCTACGTTTAATTTAAAATTCATTCTTTGTAAAACCGAGAGGCAACGTGTTAAATAAAAGTTACATTCCATCTCGTTTCAACCGAATATCCGCGAATAATTTTGTATGATTACACGAAGCAAAAGCGTCTATGTACATGTATATCTATTTATACGTTTTACGATATATACGTTACACGTACACTATTAACAATCGTATTACATGTATTTTCGGCCGATTCGCGAACACTACTTGCCTTCCAAGATCCTCGCCATAAATGTTCTACAATTTTTAACAAAGCTATAAATACAACATATCAACCATGTAAAAGTTGTAAAACATTATCACGACTGTGATAATATATATTTTTATACATATCCTTTATAACATTTCTTTACAATTCGCAAAAATCGTCTCTCTATGCTCGGAGTATATAACGAGAAACATGTTGAATTTTGCAAACGAAGATACAATCTACTTCTCAAGCACATTTATGGTAAAGATTTGTAGACGATTCGATTAAAAAATAATTGGGAAAGTTTTCCTGATTTCACATGATTTTTAAGATTGAAGTTTAAGATAATTTTTATTTCTTTTTCTTATGCTTTTTTTATGTTCTTTCTTTTCTTTAATCACTATGGTTTTGATGAGCGTCGATTAATTCTACTTTCCTATATGAATAAACATGATAATATTTATGCGCAATTTGATTTTATTCGAAGTCTCTTAAATGTTTTCTATTGTAATTAGCAGACATTACGATGGTCCAGTTAAAATGTTGTACAACGAAAATAAAATATACCGTTGTGAGTATAATTTTTGGACGCTTCGATTGCCCGTGTTTCGATCCTTCTTTTTGTATAAATTCAGATAATATTCTTTGTATTGACCCTTATAACTGGAATATTAAATAAATAACGTGACAACAAAGTGAAAATGAAATTATATCGTTATTTACTAGTATATACTCGTAAGTTATTCAAGAGATATATGTCCAGGAAAAGAGGCCGTATGAGATTGATGGCTAATTCGCGTGAAAAGCTAAAAATTTACACAGAGCCATCGTTACCAATCCTGAACAATGTTGACATTTTATTGTTTTTATCAAATAACTGAAATAAATAGAATTGTATAATAAATATATGCTTATAAAATATATTATACCGATTCATGTTTCAACTGAAAATTAAACAATATGAAAACCATTGATAATTTATAACACTTTGCTTTTCATATTATCATAAAAAAATTTCATACAAATTTCATGTTTTAATTTCCTTCTTGTATAGTTTACGTTATAATAAAGAGAGAAGGAAAAGCTTAATAAAAAATATACATATAAAATTATATTTGTATGTTTGTCAGATTTCTCAAGTTATTTAAATTTGACTCAATGGGTCAATTTGGAAATTATTGCAATGTTAAATTAGAACCTACTCAGTACTTATCTAGTACGGGTTCTCATTATGATCCAAAAACGTACCTCGAGTTTCATCCCTTAAAATTCATCACTTATGGAACGATTTTCAAGTATGACTTTTTCGGTTTAAACTTAACACGATTCTTTCACGCCGTTCTCCCGAGATTATCAGTTAGTTAATTTATAATAAATGTTCCCAGAGTATTCTCATAGAATCAAAAAATCGTGTGTTCCAACATTGATTATTAATCATCGTTCACAAAGAGATTCTATTGGAAAACGAAATCGTTAATGTTTATATACTCTTTACGCGCGTATTCACATTATTGATTGTCTCTACTTGTGGTCGGCAATATAATAATCGAGTGATTTTTAAAATTCATAAACTCTTAAAACGTTCTCTTGAAACGATCGATTGAACCGACTCGATTTTAGGATTAATGACATAAAAGTTTCAAGATCCTAAAAAACGTTTCTCGTTGAATTTTCATCAATGCAAAAAAAATAATCTGGGTAGTATGGGAGTATTATTATCATAATATTTTCTTGTTTATATTGCATAAATAAAAAATTAGGTTGCATCTTCAAAACTTTCGCAGTAATGTTACTTTCGAACAATATTTGTATCCTCTTAAACAATAATTTCTTCGTAAAGTATTCTTCATAAAATATTCCACCCATAAAACACAAGAATTGCACGTATACCTCCCTATTTCTGATTACTTTTTTAATTGCAATATTTAACAATTCTTTTGCAGCATAACGCGTCTTTTTCAAATATTTTTCATCGTCATATGAAAGCATGAAGATTGTTGCGTACAGAGATATTGCTATTTAAGAATTGCTTTCAAGATTTAACTTCACACTCCTTTCGTACAATTTTCTCAATTCTTCCCCTTAATCTTGTCTCTGTGAATTATTATTTACACATGTTTATTTATGAATTATTAACTTGCTTTATTCTTATTTGTATACTTATCCAACGAGAAACGTTTCATTGTCAGGGACGAAAGAGACTAACGTCGAGCGACTTTGCATTACGAAATTGAAAAATTCGTGCTGTACCTTCGGAGCGTACCTACATGTATGTATATATTGCCATTATAATATAGTTTAATAGTCCTATGATATCGCCTACGTTATTTATAACGCTATCTTATACCTAATTCTATCGTTGATATTATTAATTAGTTGCGTTATAGTGGAGTTAGTCGAGTGAGAGGCACCATAGAATCTTTATATCGTACGATCTTAATACGTTGGAGCGCGTTTTACAGAGTATTTTTTCGTTTTCATCGAAATGTAGCGACGATTTCGAAGCTACTTACAAACCGAAAAATCTACCACAATGACAAGAAATCGAATTATGATCATAAAAATAAGCGTTACATAACTTGATAATTATTAATGGTACATTTACGATCGATTGACTAGAATATGTTCGCCTTAATTGGACAACTTATATATTATAATTAGATGGTCAACTATAAAAGAACGAAAACTCTTTAATACCATATATTTTACAATTTTCTTCGTTATCCTATTAATTTTATCATCCGAAATAATATTTTTATATCTACAATTTTTTATATATCCAATTGCATTCGAGAAATTACCTTCTTTGAAAATTTTTTAATGATACTAAAAAGATACTCGATTCAAAAATACTCCTAAAAAGCAGCTTCGTTTAAGTTTCTCTATTCTTGCTATATATTCATATGATATTCATATATATGTATTTATATATATATATATATACAGAATTGCGTTACGTTAGACTCTAATAATAACATAGTGAAGACGATAGATATATTCAGTGCAATATTTCGCCCGATTATGTACGTAATCCTAGTTATCAAGAAACTGGTCCTTCCCGCACAGAGATCGATTAAACTGAAAAATTTTCGTGCATTTCCAAAGCACACGTGCGTCTCAAAGAAACGATCCGCAGAAGATGCCGATTTGTTTTACCATTCGAATGTATAACGATATCCTCTCTTTCTTATTGGTTTAATTAAATTCAAACCAAAATGATCGAGTATGAAGGAATTGATTTATCACAGATTCATTTACTGTATCTTTGATCATGGATACATTGCTTGAAATCTCGAACTCAAAGATTTTGATGAAGATTTCTTCTTTTTTAATTATAGGATATAAATTATTATTTTGTTCGAATTAATATTTTAATCACCTTTAAGCGAAACGAGGTCACTTTATTTTGTTAGCCGAACTTTTGATTTAAATTGCACTTATCAAATATTTAAAAACTTATCAAATATCAAATAAAAAAATAATTATTATTATTACAATTAATTGGTAAATTGCAATAGAAATAGAAAAAAAGGAGCAACGAAGATAAGTACTATACAAAAAAAAGAGATGTTCTATAATTATTTCATCTTTTTGAAACTTATTTGAGTTCTAATTATTGTTTAAATGTTGAGTCCAGGATTTTTATAACCATAAATAAAATTTAACCTCTAAGTTCCTTTACACTCGAATGGTCATTGAAAAATGAATAATAGACAGAAAAATGCTTCTTGTTGTACGACATACGTACGTACGCACACGTCTAGAATTGCTTAGAAATTAGACGTGAATTTATATATAATATTTTACGGTGTCAGTAACATTATAATTCGTTATATGCCATATTTGATAGCCTACGTAGAAAATATAAATGTATTTATACATGCAGAATATAATTCGAATTTCTTTTTCTCTTTCTCTTTTTATTTTTATTTCTGCAATATTTCCATTATCACTATTCTTTCGTCTCCTGCGTTCAAATGCACAATCCTTCATGCATTCACGAGCAACATCGATATAAGATATTCGTGGCGTGATATAAATATCTGAGATTGTACAAATATGTTAGAAAATGTATTGAATAAAATTTTTTGGATATTTGGACGTTCTTAATCAGAGATTTATGAAAGATTTAATGAAAGTTTAAGAAAATTAAATATCCATCAGTTTATATTGCTCTCTTATATATTTTCTGTCATGTTTTAGAACAGTTTTCGTATATAAGATGGTACCGAGAAAACTTACTTCATTCTATTACAGTTTGAGTCTGTGAAAACTAAATATTTGTCAGTAAATCACGACTATGAATGTTGGAAAGCAATTCGAAATAAATATTTTAAATGATTAAACCATTAAATTTTACGACAGATTTTACGACAATTCATGAGGACAGATAATGTTTTTCGTAATTTCTTGCATCGTTTTTACCTTAAGACATATTCGCACAAAACTTGCGGAGTGAATTAAAAGCCACGAACACCCTATATAGCTACCAATTCTACATTTGCATCAAAGATCATTTAGGAGAAGATATATATACATGTATAACATTTTCACGTAGTCCGGCAAAGTTTGCGTTAGAAATTGAGAAAAAATAAAGAGAAAGAAAGAGATAGCGAGAGGGAGGGAGAAAAATGTTCGTTTCGAGCAAAACTATGTATAGAATTCGACATCGCGTTTTTGTACAATGCGTATTCCCGCTTATCGTCCACGCGTACACGCGGCTATACCTCGATTTCGTTCTAACTAGTCTAGCAACAAGTTTTGTAAAGTCCGTGATTAATTTTAAGGCTTAATAATTGATCATTATTACCAGCAGAGACTAGAAGTTGTATCTGTATGTGTATATATATACACACAAGCACACATGCACGCGCGCAAACATACAATGTATATAATAAGTATATTATTCTATATATATATAATATATGTATATAAGCCTATTTATAGAGATATATCTTGTCTAGGAAGTTTCTCTTTATTTGCTTATTGTTCCTCTCTATTATTCCTAGTTGGCCCAAGTGATGTTCCCAATACGTTTGTGTACGTTTCTCCGGCGTATCGTCCCACGTAGCTCTTTTGAAGAAGCTTCTTCTATCTTCGGTTTTCTTATTTTAACACTTCCTCTACTCCAATTACCAACTTTCTTATCACGTTTCTTTATAAAACACATATTTCGATAAATTCTTCAATGTTCACCTGCAGATCCGATTAATCCGACTCGTTCGGAATTTCGATCTCTTGGTTACATCGTGCGACGCGAAGAAACGCCGATCAGTCGAAGATCGACGTAGTGAATCGATTAAATCTCCATTAACACCAACGAAGAATCTTCTGTACCTTTTTTCTATTTTTATCTTTTTTTTAATTCTCTTTATTTTACTTAATTTTTCGTTTATTTTCTCATGTCCAACGTTTCTAACGCCTCTATCAGCTTGACAACTATTCCTCGTTCGTGTGAAGAGAATTATCGTTTCTGTGCGTTTAGCGTGATCGTTTCGCGAAGGCTATTCTCCGAGGATCATTGATCCTGCATAGCGGAAGTATCCAAGTGACAACGTTTCCATCTTCAGTGAGCTTTCGTTCTCGTCGACTCATACCAATTTTAAATCCCTTTAAATGTGAACCGATTTCTTCCGGGAGAAGCGCGTCCTCTGGGCTGGGGAAAGCAAGTTCCTTGAATCTTTGGTGTTCTTTTTCTCTTTTGTTTATCGATGAGGTGCGAACAAGTTTAAAGGAATCCATATCTTCCATTCTTTATTCCCTTCTTTTCCGAGTTTTTAACGTTCTTTCTTCTTCCCTCTTTCTTTTTATTCTAAACGAGTTTGTATGATCTTCTGATTTTGTGAATGCTTTGCTTTGATTCACCTCTATTCGTTTAGTTACAGTCCATGTCACGAGTCATTGAAAATTAAAGCAATTTTTAGAGTTTGAAGTAATGGAGTTATCAAAACTTCACTGATTCGATTGTAACTTCTTTTTTGTGTATCATCTATATTCTTTTCGATCTTTATTTCATAAACGTACTTTGTTTTCGGATTTATTCGAAAAATAAAACAAATTGTAGTTTCATTCTATTAATCATTGCATCTTATTTCTCTTATTTCTTTTTAGATAGATATTCTTATCAATTTTATCTTCAAAATAATTTTAACTGATCACAATTCTGACGTTCACGTTATATTTATTTATCTTGATGTTTTCACAATTCATATCAATTATATTCCAATAACAAGCAACAGATTATTCATTTACTCTTACTCAGTCAACATACACCACTTCTGAAATAAATCCAAATCTCTTTTTATAACTACCAATTGAATGTTTAATGACAGATTCATTCCTTCTTTAATTCACTGTATCTTCCTGAATCGCGTCTTAATTAGCCAATCGATCAATTAATCTATC
The DNA here is from genome assembly GCF_024516045.1 of Bombus affinis. Taxonomy (NCBI): domain Eukaryota; kingdom Metazoa; phylum Arthropoda; class Insecta; order Hymenoptera; family Apidae; genus Bombus; species Bombus affinis. The sequence goes on along the minus strand of NC_066347.1, from coordinate 3,969,180 downwards.
TTTCGTTTTTCATTTATTTCACAGCTTTCATTTCTATCAGCGGTTCTTTGCTGAAATTACTTTAAACCTTCGCTACCTTGAATGCATCCACCATTTCCTTTCACCCACGCCATTCATCGCTTTTTCCCATACTTTTTTTCAAATTCTTTACGATTCATCATTTCTTTCAATGCTCTTCCAAATCCTTCGCGATTCATCGCTTCTTCCAATATCCACCCAAATTCGTCACTCCTTCCGGTGGTCTTCGAAATCCTTGATGCGATTTATCACTTATTTCGATACTTCTCCATTCCTCCGCGATTCATCACATATATCGATATCTTTTCGATTCTTCGCGATTCGTCACTTCTTCTTATATCCTTTCATCAATGTCGACAACAGTAAGAAAAGACGGGAAAAGAAAGAAGAAAAAAAAACAAATGGGAGAATAATCCGATAAAACTGTGCGCGCCTGCAGTTTCCTTTGAACGTTATCTCCACCTCGGTTCGTGACGCGAGAAGTCTCACGAATCAGTAAATATGTGCCATGCTCGAGGGATATCGGAGACATCGATTCAGCCGCTTTTGCTGAGCATGTTCGAGGCGACACTGGTTATGGTAACACGGGGCAAAGTCCACGGGATTGCTGGTGATCGCGAAACAGATGGCACGAGCTCGCCGGGGGCTTTCTGTTACACGTCGTCCTCTATACTCCTTAGAGGTATTTGTTGCTTTTGTGCCACTGCGTTCAGCACGTAGACCAGCTGGTCCAATTTCTTGTCTATCACGGACAACTGCGGACAGAAATGGTTTCCATATAAGAATCAATCTTCTCACTGCGGCGCTTTGGATAGAAAAATCTCTGCCTTTCGACCTGAGATAGTTTTCTTTGGACTTTCTATTTTCTTCCTTCTTTTTCCTTTTTTTTCTTTTTGTTTAATTTCACTTCAGAGATCAAGGAGAGAAGATTAATATATCGAGTTTATCGAGACGAAGAATAGGTAAGAAAACAGTTTGTGTGCTTACATTCGTTTTCACTTATAAAGGGATGTTTTATAATTTTATATTCTTTGCTTTATATTTTGTTTCCCCTTATTTTTAAATCATAGAACGAGGTAGAAATTTTGAGAAGGAATCGGTCGATGATTTTAGATTCGGTTAAATACCATTTATTATGGAAATGTTATGACGGATTTAATCAAAGGAGACGATTAATAACATGATTCTTAGATTTCGTAGAAAAATACAAGGAGAAGATGGTTCAATCCAAAAGTTGTAACGAAAATCGTTATTAATTTTAAAGCTTCCCTCGAACAATCTTTAAAAGAGGAAGGGAAAAGAACAATGAAAATTTCAACTTCCATTTAATGATACTCGAATTACATCTTTCTCGAATTCGTCAACTTTGAAACCCCTGTTATCGCATTATGTTATTACATGATGTAACTATCCGTGTTAATTCGGTCGAACTGAACTCGAGTGCCTCAGCAGGATGCTGCGCAGGCACCCAACAAATTGAAAATTATATCTCTCATTACATCTGTTCACCTGCAATCCTACAGTAAAAGGAGATATACTGTGAAAGACTAACAAACTTACTTCCTTCTCAAAAAAGATAAGGGGAAATCAGTATTAAGGACGTAATGAAGTCGGAAAAAGGGTCACGACTGAACTCACCTGCTGTTCGACCCTGTATAAACGTGCACCTATAGTCATCGGTTTCACGTTGCCTGCTCGGTCGATTCCTGCTAGGTAGCTGCCTGGTTTGCCCAGGGTCTGGTCCAACCTCCTCTGCAATTCCTGTGAAAACGCGCAGGTTAAACGCTTAACGGTGTAATGTGGTATAAAATTAGGAACAAGCGAGTTGTTTCTTTCGAATTTTATAACATAAATATTGTTTAACGTGAAGATATCAGACTTAATACAAGAGACGTATGTAATTAAATTAATTAAAGGGACGTAAGAGTCGTTAATAAACTTGCGAATTTCCATATACTTATGGGGATTTTGAAAATACAGAAATGTACAGAATGCATATAAGATATAATACTCTGAAACTAGAACACTCGTTATAATATTTAATAGATAATACTTTCTGCTTAAGTTCTATCTCTTTAATAGCGTATATAAAAATATTCATTTGTATAAATATCCACAGTCTAGTTATTGACATGTTTTCAGAGTTATACGTGATACTTTGTTTTAATCACTAAATATCACTTAAAATAATTTAGTTATTCATTCTAAATGCGATACTCTGCGCAATCTCAAGTAAGGGGAATTTAAAAGAAATAATGCGGCCTCATTTTACTTATATCTAATCTGTAATATAACTTACTTATAATATAACTATGACGGTTATAGTAGTCTTTCTTTCTGATCAATAAAAGTTTACTTGTTGAAAACGATATTATTTCGTATTTATAATTCTTGTATTCATAAGTCTCATAATTCTCTTTCTATTATCAGAGTATGTAATTAACTCACGTTTTCTTATTCGTGGGTCGAATTTTCCCTCAAACTTAATATACAATTATACGCACGCAGAGACCGTGCTCGCTCAGAGACCGACATTTTGCCAGGCATCGTGCTCAAGTACATTGTATTATGTATACATATACACGCACGCACAGCATATATACATACATACATACATACATACATACATACATACACATCAAACGTATAATTGGATTTTCGAATGTGAATATTGCATTATCCGTTCATTATCCTGGATCGAAAAACAACATTCGATGTTCATACGCATTATCGAGCGAACGAAATTGATTGTGTTGTAGAAATGTTTAATTAGCCTTATTAATTAATCGTATTTCACGAGTAGCGAACAACGGCAAATACCGCCGACTTGCTTGGTGCTGGTGATAAATTAATGTTGGCACAGAGATTGGGAGAAATTACGAAGTAATACCTTCTTCAGGTCAATAAATATATTATATAATATATACATATTACTGAAGATTATGGGGCCGTCGAGTGAAAAAATAATACGAATGAAACGTATACTGTTTGCAGTTACTAATACAAAAAAAACCGGTATCTATTAAACAAGCAATTTGTTGCAAATTCGCACTCACTTGCACAGTTTAATGCGTTTTGTTTAAAGGCAAAAAATATATCATTAACTTCTTTAAGGAGAATATTATATGTTACTGCCTTTTCACATAATACCAAGATTTAAAATGTTTATAATTATTCAAAGGTACAAAACTCTCGTTTTACACTTTCGTAAAGTTATTACGTTTCTTTGATTGTTGGCCAGTTTTGTATTGGACTGTGCTAGATTTGTATTAAATTATTTTTATCGATATCAGTAGATATTTATTACCAATAACGTCAATCATTTATAATTTAAGTATCAATAATTAATGAATCAAGAAATGTTGGTTATCTTCTATTTTTGTTATCAGGAATACTGTAGGTATATTATATGCAAATTGCACAAAGTCAGAAATTTATAAAGAATAATTACGAGAATTTAAGCCGAACTAATATCAATCCAACTTAATAATGTAATATATTGAGGTTCACCGTATTTCGGCACGCTATCGAAGATCTCAAAAATTGCAAAAACAATGAAATATTATCTGCCTATTATAACGATATAACAAATCGATGTTCATACAACTACCATAATGTTGAGAATTATGTATGAGAATAAGGAAACGCCATCTTAGCGTGATACCGTGAAGGCTTAAGAATACTATCGATTTTCTGAATATATAACAAAGCCTGGTTCTCGCTCGAACAAAGGATGCCTCGTTCGCGCAAGCTGGATCAATATGATCGATGATTCGCTTTGAATAATCACAGTGTTCCACATCATTTCCGGGTGAGTTTGTTATTCAGCATTTTCGACTCGTTTCAACACTAGGAAAATCAGGACAAATTGTAGATATCCTTTTTCGTAGATAACAAGCGTCGGATCTACGGTAATGAATTTCGTTGGCTTCGTTAAATTTTCTGTATTAATTAATCACGAGGAAATAAATAGTTTTTGCGTGACGAATGGCTTAATAATGAAATTTTCAAATATATGAGAACATATTGATTTATTCGAAAAGTTTGTAACGATGTTTGAGAAGAAATTTAACGTAATGTATTTTTATAGAATACTTAGAGACAATCCACATTTATCGAATAACGTATGCATCATTTTTTACACCGATTTATATCAATTTATACCGATTTCGGAACAGAAGGAAGGTATCTTAATTCCACATATATTTGTTCTTTTATGTATGTTCGTCTATTTCTGCAAAACAGCTTGACCAACTGCAATCATTCTTTTTGCATTTTATAGGGCATATCTCCCGGTTATTTTTTGTCAACTAGTTTTTCTTTTGCAAAAATCCAATTTTTACGTATGTTCATCGATTATTCAGTATTAGATTGAGCTATCGGGATGAAACCTTTTGTATTTTCTTGAATAGTCCACCGATCGGCTCCGTTTCTCCAATTTGTTCATTATTAACTATCGTTATTGTAAAGAATTCGTTTATTAATTTCATTTTCTTGCGTTCAGCGTTTGCTTTGCCATTGTTTGACAGATGTCGAAATGATTATACTGTAGCGACCTAGACGAGCGCTTTGAAATTCTCAAGATAGGCTTTAACTCGCGTTTCCGTCGCAGGAAACGTTGTTCTACGGATTCGTTTTCGGTTATAAGTCTATCTTCATTGCACAATGATTTGGGACACATTATTGAGTTATAGAAATATCCTTCTCTATCGCTGTTCATATTAATAATATCAGTGGCGCAGTACAGCTGATTTATTCTTTATTCGCATACAGCCAATACAATTTTTTATTCATTAGTAAGAATTAAAAATTGAAATAAATAATAAATAAATAGAAATAAATGACCACCTAATTAATGACAGTGAAAACCATTTTACGTTGGCCCTGTAATATCGATCGTTTCCATAAAAAAATATAGAATAAAGGATTTTTCTGAATTGAATGAATAGAAGTGAAAATAGGCCATATATTAGATGTATTTTTAATTTTGCGTCACTTTCAAGAAGATTGCGATATATTTAATGCACAAGTTATGTTTAGTAAATAAATGAATAATCTTACTCGCTGCTCCATATGTGTCTAAATAGAATACAAATTTTTTACGCATTTCGAAGTCGCTAATATATTGTTAACAAAAAATCTTTTATTTGTAGTAAACTTCCGTAGAGTAGTTTCACAAATCCTTTCCGAAAAGCTTCTCGAAATTTCCTGGCAATGAAATCCTCTGAATATTTCATGCAAGCCTCTAGAATAGTCTAAAATATTAAAGTCCTTGCTGTCGCAAAACTTGTAAAGAGCAGAATAAATGATAGTGGAAGTGTATTATATTTGGAATGGATTAAATATTAATCGATATCTCAAATAAATTTAATATATTAGTATCATATAATTAATTGATAAAGTATTATATAAATAACTTAATCAAATAGAACTTGATGCAATGTCATTTTTTTTTTTTATTAATAAGAACATTTGCCGAATCCTTCAAAGCGGAATTTTAGAAGATACTTGCCATGCAACATTTCAAGAAACTTAAAACGCATCCAAGTCTTAACCATAATTCGTACAATAGTTCAATTAATTTTATAGCATCCTAATAGCAACCATCTTCTCATGATATATCGATATAATATATCAACGTTATACTGGCCCAATAATCGAAAAAAATATTCGCAAGCATAACGAAATAAAGTCATATTAAAGAGAAACGGTTTTTACTTTCTATTAATGAAGGGTTATCCCTTAAAACATGGCAAAGTTCAAGCACACGAGTATGCTTGATACAATTCCAATTGGTTACGCTATTATGTCGACAGCCGATCACCTAACCTAGACCTGTCGTTCCTTCTATTGACAACTCTGTTGTCCCGTGATCTGACATTGGCTTTATTCGCCCGCAGCGATTGGCAGAGACGTAATAATTGTCGACAACGCGAAATCTGCATTTCTCCGATGAGAAATGATACGCGACGTAACAGCTGCCATTGTCTCTCAGCCACAGCTCACAGCACGTTCTATCGCGAAATGCTAAACGTTACTCGCCTCGATGACCGATTTCTTTTTTTCTATTCTCTTTGCTATTTTTCCTTTTCCGTTATTTTTTTTTCTTTTTTTATTTTTGCATTTAACGGAGAATCGGCGAGTATTCGCGCAGATGGCGATAAAGAGAATTTTCAATAAGCGTCGATACGATCCGATATTATTAACGAGTCCATTTTTGTTACTTTTTCCATCTCTTTCTTTTTTTGCTCATTAATTAGTTTACTAGAGAAATGTAATATATTTCATTTTTCGAAATATTTGTGTTTTTGATAATTAACGAATATAAATTTGATTATGTGTGAAATTGATGTACGATCAACGAAGAAAAAAATTATATTCGTATCTTCATCAGTGTTTTTCTTCAGTTAAAAATCGAAAATGATGCAACTTCTGATGTGTTGATTTTCAAATGTCATTGTTTCTGCTATTTTGTTTTTTTAATAAGATTTTGTTGTTTGATTTGACAAGTTATACATATGTGATTTTTTAAATATTAAGATTGACGCTTTAAGGCCACAAAATAGTGGGAGAAATTGATATCTAAAATAGAAATAATTTAATTGGAAACTAATATGTTAGGAAAAAATGTTTTTCGAATAAAAAATATTGATGCGTGATATTATGTGATTTTTTCGTTTCTCTTTTTCTATTCATAACTCTTGTGCTTTTATTTGTTCGTATAATGACGGAACTTTCCTGCTGTTCGCAAATATAAAAGTTTCCTTCGGCCTCTTAGCAATTTTTTCGAAAATTACCTACGAAGATTTATATTTGAACATGAAAGATATTTTCGTCCATCTTTTATATCTTTCCTGCTTTGCTCAAATATTTGACCTGCGTGTGTACACAGGTAAACATTAATATTCGCATTAGCGATAGAACTTGCGAGCTTCGCGAGTCTCTTAAAGGATTCAGCTTTCCTCTTAATCAAAATTCCTTCTTGAAATCTTTCTTTTCTTTGCAATAGGGTTCGTAAAACGAAAAGATGAAAGTCTAAGGCACTATTTCTTGTTCAGAATGCCATAAGGAAGAATGTTTCGCGAAAATTTCAGCTAGGAAGTTACATGATTTTTTACTTTCCTGTTTTCTAGTGTACAGTTTTTGGACCTCGCAACGGTAACTTGACATTTCATAAATTCAAGGAAGGAAGTTAGCATGACAAATGTGCAACTTGCGAATTGAGTTCTCTGATAATGTTCCAGAACTATAGTTCAAGTAGAACAATATGATTTGAAACTACAATGTGGACAATTTGTCCAAAGGCAATTGTTTCACCTAAAAACCTTAATTTGTTAACAATGTTGCTGCAGTGGTAACTTTTTAATTTAATTATAGAACATAGTTGCAACTAAAGGTATATGTAATTTGAAAGTTGCACAATCTATATATTTACATATATCTAAAGTTTATTTTATTTAATTATCCCTGTACTATCATATTGTATCGTAGTAATTATTAATTTTTATATTTCAAACTATTTCTGTCTATCAATAACTAACTCGTATACAGTAGTTTCATAATAATACGAAAAAAGTAGGAACAAAAACTTACCTTAATCCGAACCATCATGTTCAAGTGACCTTGACTATACTGTTCGATCACATCGCGCACATCGTACGGTTTCCGTGCTTGCTGAAACTTCCTCCTGGCCACGAAGTACTTAATCTTCCTGATCGCCCTTATGGCGTTTCGATGTGCTTCCGTTAGCCTGAAAATTATAATGATTCTATTTTCGGTCAATTAATCACACCGGTAACAAACAAATTTTCCAATATACATATACGTCATTACATAATGATTCACCGTTCGCATCACAATTAATATTTCTTCGCTTCCGTTTACACGAATCTGTCTTATACATAAGATTATGTTTATGAATCGTTTACTATTTCGTATCGAAATAAAATTTGTTCCTCTGTTCGAATTATTATTTACAAAAACTGAAAGTCTAAGAAAATCGAGCTAGATTCGATTCAAAAACGGAAAAAATAGAAGGGAAAATATAAGAACGGTCCAAAAGAATTTGATTGAAAGTGATAAAAGGAAGAGAAACTTGACACAAGTAGAGAATTTATTTTATTATCCAACACCGACTATAGATCGTCAACACTCGTATAACTTTGCTTATCGAAAATATTTTCCGTTGTCAGCTCACAATTCTACTGACTGTTTTAAATGATACGCGTGCTATCTATCTCACAAGGACATTCTCGAGAAAAGTGGCTGTCCTTCGGTTGTTTACTATTCAATGCTGTCTTACCGCGAGTAAAGACGTATTCTCATTGAGAGACGTACATAAATGGAACAGGGAGGATTTTACATGCATATGTATTCCTCTAAGAAAAGACTCGTGTTATTTCAACAATCTCGTCAGTGGCACACTTTTGACGTTTATTAGTGTCGCAATTGATGATGCGAGTTTATGAGAAACGATGCGATGTTCGCTGGTTGTTCCCTGTTCTGTGTCATGGAATTTTACGAGTAATTTGCGCTCTTATTGCTTCTTATTCTTATAACGCTAAATTACTCGAGTTAATTAATATATTTCTACAAATTATGTGGACACAGAAATTTAGTTTAGTTAGCTATTGACTGAAATACGTATTATGATGTATTATTTTTAAATCTTGAATTATTTTAAATTTATAGTAGAACAAGGTAATATTTAAAGAAATGCTGAACCGTTCGGGAAACTGCAAAATTGAATAATTACAATTTTTATCATTTTTTGAACGTGTACATGTTTTCCTAGAAACTGAAACTGAAACGAAAATGAAACATTAATACAATAAATTCTTTGTTTTGTGACCTTACGTTTTCAGTATTAAACGTAGTAATGAGAAATTATTCAAATGAGTTTGAAATTGTACCAAAGATTGACCAGCTTTCTTATCGTGATATTATACAGTAAAGACTCTCATTACTCGCGATTTTTCATTTGCCAAAGTTTGCATTGGAAAGATTATATAGATTTTATAGATTTGATTTTATAGATAAATTACAGAAAAATTACAGTAACATTACCAGATGAAAATAATATACAAGATTCGGTTATTCAATTCAAATACTAAACACCCTTTCTCTAAACAATCTGCATAAATGGAGAGTATTTTTCAGCACTTTATCTATCTATCTATCTATAAATCTACCGGAAGATGTTTGTTTGCTCATCGGCAAAATTTCGTCATTCGACTTATCTATTCTCAATTCGCGAGTCGAAAATTCTTAATTCACAGGAAAAATTGGAGTGGCTCGACAAAACGGTTGGCCAGCCGCCGACCGCTTATTTTCACAAACGATTTCACGTTTCAGCGATGAAACGCGGGAAACTCGAGCTCCGAAAAGCTAGAAAAGCAAAAAATAAAATAGAGAAAAAAGGAAACAGAGCGAGAGAGAGAGAGAGAGAGAGAGAGAGAGAGATGCGACTCGCGAATCAAACGTTAGGGATGTGCGTCGCGGGGCAGCGAGAAGATCGGGAGAAAAAGAAAAATTCTGAACGCGACTTGTCTTTGTGTCGGAGGTTCGAGTGCCAGGCTTGCAAAGAATGTAGGCCGTCCATGAAGCGAAGTAATGCACCAGTGAAAAAAGCACTTACGTTCCGTGCTTTTTGAAGTGGGCGAGGGAAAGAGAGAAAGAAACAGACGAGTAGAGAAGAGGAGCTTTTCACGAGAGCCGCCGCAAGGTAACGCTCCATTCCGCTTTCGAGAACGGAGACTTCCTCGAAATGTCAATGCCACGTGCTCGGAATTTGCTTTCCTAACATATTACCAACTTTGCTGTTGGTTTACTCGCGGCGATAATTTTTGATAATAACACTTTGAGGAAAATTTTGAAAAAATTCTTCCTCGACGAGACCAGGGGAGGATAATTGTTGGTAGTAGCTTTTCGAGGAAAATGTCGGCAAGATGCATGAAAAATATTAGAAATTAGAACAAGAGACAGTTCATGAAAGCTCAATATCTAAATCAGAGGCACGAAAAGTATTTGTATGATCTATTTGTATGAACGACAGACTATAGAAATAGTGACAAACAAGATATTAAGCAAGTCTTTGATATTCTTTTCGTGACCACAACGTTAAAAAATAAGATTCAATGACATAAATTGATTGAGAGGTACTGCGGATAAAATATTTCGTTAGCACAATTATCCTTAATGAATCGGCGCAAGAATCTTTAAAGGGATAATTTTTAAAAATTTGTTTTAAATAAGTAGCATATTAATATTAGATTGTCGCAAAAGTTTCTTTCGTTTTGTAAAAGAATAATAGATGCTCACACTTTTTGTTTTATTTCGTTCCAATAGAATTAAATGGATTATATCTAATTCGATAAAATAATAAAACAAAAAGCGTTGTGCATCCGATATTTCCTTACAAAACGAAAGAAAATTTTGCAACAACCTAATACAAAGTTCTAGATTGAGATAGAAAGAAATACGTGTATGGTACAAGCGCTCTTTACCCCCACAAAACGAGTCGTTGTTACACTCAATAATTGCTGCTTGCATTCAACAGCGATTCTCGAGCACATTTAAATTTCTGTTCGTCGCACGTTTTACCTACTTGCTTTGCAGCGATTCTCGAGATCGATCGAATAGCAGAAAGACCATGAATCGCGGCACGTTTAACATTAACGAGATCCGAATCGTTGAATCGGATGCATACTGTACGGTACCGTTTCGAGCTGTTTCCAGCATGTATTACAGAAACCAAACGTGCTGGACGAAAATTCTCCGGTTAATATCGATTCCGCATGCAAAATGAAAGTAATTTGCATGAAGATGTAGGCTTCCTCTATTCTCGCCTATGCCTTGATTTTGCTTGCTGTTATCAGACCCGACGTGCAAACGAAAAATAATCGAACGATACTATCGTTGCCAGTTTTTCCAAGGCAGTTCCATTTAGACATCGACAAAAATATCACTGTTTTTTTTTTTTTTTTTTTTTTTTTTAATAATTGTGAATATTTTGGAGATTAATGAAATTTCTACTAGATAATTTTAGAGTGGGAAAAGTTTCTTGACGATTTCATTTCGACATGATGACACGTGCTTTTTGTATTTAAGTATCTGGATCGTCTAATAATTAATTTTAATGACATTTGGATGAAAATTTGTTAAGAAATGTTTGTTTTATTGTTTTATATTTCTAAACATGTATTATTAACATTCAAATTTTGTTTCCTTTTTTTACATATGTGCTATGTACTTTGTCGACTCTAAATTATATCGAATCGAGCGACAGTTAATGAAAAGACCTTTTTATTCATCCTACAAATTATTCATAGATTTCTATAATACTAGGTACCATTTGATAAACTCTAAATTATGTCAACAATTATTCATTGTCTCGTTTAAGTCTCTACGAAATACAGGCACAAATTTGTTCAATATCAAATTACTGTTTCGCGCATTAGCATATATGTACTTACAAATTTTTTTCATTCTTCAAAAAGTACTTCGTAAACGTTAAAGCAACGCTACATATAATCACAAATCAAAAGAGTTACCTATATCTCGATTTATCCAATCAACTCTGCAAATCCGATTTAATCAATCGACTCAATCAAAGGAAGGTAACTTACAAAAGACATTTCCATAACACAAAATCACAACGTTGTTGTAGTTTGCCTCCATCTCTCGGTTAAAACACTTTTCTTCGTATCTTTATACGAAAATCCAGCAAGATGACAGAAAGAAAATCGTACTTACGTGGTGACTCTCTGCGGTTCCTCGATATCAATGTCGATTTCATCGCTGGTAGCCTCCGTGACGGAGCTCGTCTGCGAGGTGAAGAGGCTTCCCCTGCCAACCGGAAATACGCTACTCACACTACCAAACTCAAGAACTAGTTCGTTCGACGTTCAAAACCGCTCCAGAGAAAGTGCCCTTCAGCCGGTTGACGTTTCCTGTCACGCCAACTTTCCCGAACCAGCCATTATTTCCCCGCGAAATTTCCAAAGATTTTCTCCGTTCCCGACTCTTACGCACACTTCACATGCTCCATTTTATCCGCGTTTGATGCTCGAGCAAATGAAATTTTTTCGCACCAGTTATCTATTGTCTAAAGTCGGCGGATCAATACAAGAAAAAGAAAAAAAAAATGTACGTACAACTAGAAGACTAGAAAGTAGCGGAGGGTTTATAAGGAGAATTTATTTAGAAGATTTTGGTTCAAATATATTTTAAATGCATGTATAAATTTTTAAATATTAAATCGTAGGAATTGTTATATCAGTCGGCTTCTAAGCTTCTCTCTGGAGCGAATTTCAAAATTAAGTAACTAGACTACTGCTTAGATTACTCTTTTCATTTTCACATCAACGTTTTATGTTTCGTTCCGCAAAAAGAAAATATTATGAGATTTCGTATGAACATAGTAAGGGGATAATATCATTATTCCTCGTTACAATGCAACAATATCATAGTTAGCAAAGAAAACCCACCATAATCTGAAGCTCAATTAAATAAGGATGATATCTCGAAGTAAAGTCGCTCGATTAATTTTACAAAGATAACTGGAATATTAAAATAAGGAGGATTGTATAATTAAACGTTCTTGATGGTAGGAACAAATATTTCTATCAAAGTCGCATTTATAGTAGGCAATTTTTGCCCGACTCGTTAAAATGATAGAGCTATAAAAGAAAAATTCATTATCTATAGCTTGTATCTTGTCGATTCACTGGTCATTTCAAAATTGGATATTCCAGAGGCTTATTTAAAAATTCAATAAGTTCGCGGGACCTCATTTCCAAGCGCAGACTATAGAACTCAATTTGCAAGTTTATTTGAGAACTGAATAATATTGAAAGTTATGGAACCGTGGCTCGAAGTTTTGAATCAAACGCCCGCATCGACGGTCTGTGTCATAAAACGTTGAATAAAATGTGATTTTTGTTTAATTTTCTCGTATACTACGAAAGCTATTTATGTCTAATCTGTAGATCGATTGGAGTCTGTGTACGATATTCCAAATTATTTAATCCGAAATTAAAAGTGGCCAGTAAAAGTATTTCACTATGAAAAAAAGAAAATGACTTCATTAAAAGATTTATTACTCAAACTGAAATTTGAATAACCGCGATAACCCGAAGATTATTTATCAAATATTGATTGGTGCAAACCTACAAATTCCTTTTATATTATGCCATTTTGTCCTATTTTATTCTACTTAGTATGTATTTATATATATATCCACTTAGAACCATGATGCAAAAAATTAGTCTAAGTAAAATATTGTTAGTTAGGTAATAAAAATGTATTCAAAGTCGAATAATGTATAAAAATAAAGAAGTATAAAGAATAAAGAAAAAATAATTAATTAATATTGTCAGACCACTAAGCAACAATAAGCAATCTAAATTCGTAGTTTGTAAATTTCTTTAAATCTTCGTCGAATAAAACATTTTAGTGAAACCTAAAATTGCTTATCAATTTAATAATATCATTAAATCGATATAAATTCTATTCTAATAGAAAGATGCAAACTGAAAATTAAAGTTTCTACAGGATTGAATCGGATAGAAGTCACATCTGTTTATTCGAACGTTAACTCATATTATTGGAAAGTGAAATTGTTAAGGAAACAGTGAGTTAGTGAATTCCTATTTTCAGGGATCATTTTATTCGATTATTTTATTCGAATTATTCAAATATACACAGTTACAGTGTAATGAATTTGAAGGAAATGAAATTTCATTTTTAACTTTAACGAGTCGAGTCGTATTTATTGATTTAAGATGAGGTTTCTCGTTGATTTTAAAATCAGTTGCAAAAATTGTGTATTTTTCACGTGTACAATCAACTGTCACTATAAAAGGAATCAATCAAAGACTGGCATTGATTTAATAAGATGAAAGGTCTAAAATTATAACATATTGGGTTATCAATGTCATGATCGTAGATTTGCTGTCTTGTTATCAAGATTTACTGGTTTGGATTAACATTTATGAACAGATTTTTTTACTTTAAAATAAACTTGTCGTATGTTATGCAAATATTACTAAAAAAGAATTCCAAGCAAAATGGTTACCAACCAACTACTAAAGTATACTATCGGTTACCGATGATCAACACGGCGCTTAACATGTTAATTTTCCGCTCCTACCGGCAATGTTCGTCAGCTTTACTAAATTAACAAAAAAGAACAATCGATGCCTCGACTCACCGATTGTCGCGTCTAGCACGATTAGGTGTACCGGCCTTCGGTTCCTCCATGTAGAAGATTACGTCGCCCTCGTTCTCCATCCGTTGGTTGTCATTCTGACCCCCGGTGTCGCCAGTAGCACCGCCACTGGACACACCACCGGATATCGTAACCGGTGGTAACTGTTGCTGTTGTTGAACGTCCATCCGGTTCCTCGATTTTCGCCTCTTCAGTACGCTCGCCTTTTTTGCCACCTGGATCATCAGAGACTGAACCCCCGGTGCCCTCCCATTACAACACACGTCGAACACAACATGCACTATCCCTACTAGCGAGCGCCACAGCTCGGCCCCGAACACGGATCCATCTGAAAAGCTCCCTAGTTCGCCAACGGCGATATATCTGTGCACTGAAAATTTAAGCTCGTTCGGCTGCCGCGATATTATTCAGGATTTTCGTTAATAATGGACGGATAGTATACATATAGATAGCATCCATAGGTATTGGCAGAAATCTGCACCTGGGTTATCATCATACATTCGGAACAGATTATTAACATATTCCGTGTTACACCAATTTCACGTAGTCTGTCATCAAACAGATATTACGACTGAAGTGACTTTATGATTTTGCTAAATGGCCTAAAGATTGATGAACGGAAAGTTTAATATAGGTCATCTGTGAGCCATGTACGGAATGTGTTACTATATTGGAGATATTCCAGATGCATTACTTCTTTCAGCTACGTAAGTTTAATGACTCCGAGAAAAGGGGAATTTCTTGTATTTACTTCGATTAATCTCTCTTAAGAGCAAACACTCTATAGGTATGATAATATAATGGTCAGATACACAAATGATTGGAATAAGATGCAGACTTTGTCAATAGCTTTGAACGAGACACATTTACTATGGAGGATGTTTTTCAGTAAAACCAGATCGTGACGAATGACTCTGTAATGTGTTAACATAGATTAAAATAATAAATTAATGACTACGTGTATAGAGATCACAGAGAACGTGTGAATCTTTTTTATAGTTCGACCAAATGCATGATCCGCTTTATAACTCATCAAGTAGTAGTGACAAAGGAATCCGAGCATACGTACATTGATTCGAATGTGGCAGTTCTCTCGCAATTTCAGTTTTCATCAGATTAATCACACGGTACTATCCTGCTTCGAGATTCGTTCCTGATTATTAGCGCAAGTTTAATGGCGCCATATTGATAGCGTACAGAACTCCCGATGAGATTGCTAAATGAGATGAGATTGAAAAAATGTGGAAATATTATTCTAAAAGGACCTGATCTCCATTTGAAATCCACGCAGAATCAGCTTGTTGCCAATCTTCTTTATTAGTCGAATAAAATATTTCGTAAATCAGTCATGAAATTGTTTATGTGGATAAGATGGTATTGGGAGGAAATAATGGAAAATTATTGATACTACATTCGTGAATTTGAATAAAAATGAAAAGACATTATATGTATATATAATAATAATGATAATATGAATATATGTGTGTATGCCATTTACTCGTTAGATACCTGACATTTATCAATTTTACAGAATAAATTACGAAAAAATACTGCGGAGGCACAAATATCAATCTCATTAAACTATTTCCTCGGATGAAGAAAGGCCAATTAAAAATAATAAAACTAAAAATAAATCTGGAAACGATCTATCCAAATAAAAAAAAAAAACTAATCTAACAGCAATCTAATTGCATCTACATTAAAATAAAAACAAGAAAGGAATAAGGGAAATAGGGTAACTTTTAAACTTTTAGAAATTAATTAACAAGAGGCTGAGAGACTCGTTTAAAATTCTTTTTCGCAACATTCGTCGCATCATATGGAACTGTAAGCGTTGTACGTTTCCACAAGGGGAGAAAAAGTTGGAAAACGAATTGTTTACCGTAGCGGGAAGAAAAAACAAGAGCCACGGACGATGAAACTGTTCCTCTCCTTTTCAGACTTATCGAATTTTTTCCGTATAGGAACGAAAGTAGGTCAGCATCGGTTTTCAAATCTGCTCTCGGAGCCGGCAATATAACTACGCATTAACGTCATTTTTCCTTAGACTCTACGCGTTAAGCACTTATGGAGGGTTTTGGAAGAATATCACGGGATAAAAATTCATAAAACTTCCGTAATCGACATAACTTGTCAACTCGCGAAATCTTTATGAAGAAAGTTTTAGCATTCAGGATGAATCGATCATGAGTTTACGAAGCTCTTGACGATAATTCGATTTTCGAATAGTTTCGACAATTTGAAAACTATTAACAAAGAGGTTCAATACCTCCTACTAGCCAAAAATTTAGTATCTTTTGGATGTATCGATTCGGATGGTCCTTAGTTTGATTGAACAATTTCAATCACTTTATACTTATCGATATTGTTAATCCCGATAAACGATATTTATTATGGAAGAACCTAAGAAAAATTTCTCACGAACTTATTCTAATCTAATTTAAAAGTAATCGAAACGCTGCACTCGACAGTTTAGTTCGCATAAACCGATATGTTGTAACTTTTCAATCAAATCAACGAATCAAACATACGTGAAAATAAAGTGATAGAAAGACGAAAGAAAAGTGAGCAAGTGAAAGAAGTCCGAATAAACCAGGAAAAGGAAATTCATTGGGAAAAGACGTCAGATGAAAAAGGTGAGAAAGTACCGTCATGTCTCAGTGCGTTTTAGTATTCAATCCTATTTGCCAGCGTGAAAGCTGTAAATGTTTAGCATGGACAATGAAACGTTCTATCAAGATTCAGGAAATAATCGCACGAGACAGAAAGGAAAACGACAACGGAAATATTCGAGCGACGACCGTGACAGCCGACGAGCGTAAATTCTCGTTCCCCGCGAACGCGTTCGTTTCTTTGCTTTGCAAGCTGACGCGAAAATAAAATGGCGAGACGTACACTGTGCACCGAATCGGTGAAACGACTCTGCTTCAAATGTTTCGAAACGATATTATGATTGTACATCGTTTTACAAATACCACTACACGCTCAAGTTTTTTTTTTATATTTCCAACTACATA
The DNA here is from genome assembly GCF_024516045.1 of Bombus affinis. Taxonomy (NCBI): domain Eukaryota; kingdom Metazoa; phylum Arthropoda; class Insecta; order Hymenoptera; family Apidae; genus Bombus; species Bombus affinis. Next base: position 3,951,915 of record NC_066347.1, on the reverse strand, counting down.
TAAATTTTGATCAATAAATTAAAAATTAACGAGAAAAAAAATAGGAAAGTTTCTACTTACGTATATTTTCTATAGAATACAAACTTCTTTTAAAGGGAAGGATGCGTAAATGAAATCTTTTTCGCGTATTTTTTATCTGTTCTGCATAGGAAATAATGATAGCAATAAAAATAGTTGTTAATAGATATTAGTTTATAATATTAGTAATAATGTTATGTAATGTAATTAGATATTAGTAACAATGATAGTGAATAATAATAATACAATAAGGGCCCAAAAGTCTCCTAGAAATGTGTTTAGGTATCCACTGCTCGCATGGCTCTTATATTCTGTAATTATAGGTTTTAATAAAGATAATAGCAAGTATACATATTTAGTAACACAAGCAATTCAATTGCAGTGCGCTTGTAATATTTTATACATAGGTACTAATAATGTAATTAACTATTTACTATCCATCGCTATTAAATTATATTGTAACATGAATAAAGTCAGAATATTTTTATTTTGTAATAGGTATTTTAATATCATATAGAGTTATAGAACTGAGTTATTGGAATATGAAAAATGTTCTTTTTTAAGATATTTATGTTTAAAGCAGAGTTGTTACCACCACTGTTGTGTCGGTTCATATTGTGCGTACAGGATGTCAATAATATCAAGAATACTTGTTAAGATTAAAATGTAGTGTAACATTACCTGAAACTTACGAATTTTTCATCTGTAACTGTTAAACTCAAACTTTTTTTTATATTTCAATCTGTGTAATGACTATGCAATATCTAAAGGTGGTGATATATCGATTTCTAACATCGAAATATATTTTCCTTTTCAACATTTGAAATTCATTAAAACAATAATATTGTTACGTACGCAGGTTTCTCTTAAGGACATAGATTACAATGTTCTAGAATTGTTTACGTTTATCAAAGCCCAACGTAACACACATCTAACAGAATTATAAAATACTCAGGAAACTGAGACAAGGAACCGAAAATTGATCGAAACCATTGAAACGAAATAAATAATTCATATACAAGCTTATAAGTAGCTATCAAGCGATACTGCAACTTTAACTCCATCGAACATGATTAAGTACTCTCCACTTAAGCATCGAAGCGATACAAATTGCCAATAGATTACTCACATGAAGCGCGTAAATGTGAAAGACAAAAATAATATAATTGTACGCGTTTAAAGAAATTTCTCTACCCACTTTTATTTCTAACAAATCACAATCAAAAAATGTCAAGACACGATATACAAACGTTCAGACAACTTTTATGAAATATCCTCGACTTTCTCAACACCCTGTACGTGAAAGCGTCGCACATATATTTTGCACAAAGACACCGCATACACTCAATTAGAATTCATGCACAATAATGTGTGACGCGGTAGAAATACATTGCATAGCGTAGATCATTATTATTTTTCACAATCCAAGTGGTAAAACGAAGCTTAATATAAGTGCAATATACGATAAAAACACAACAATATAGATACATACATAGAAAAAAGAGCAAGTAAGTATTATACGTCGATTAAACGAGCCTTTCCGCGAATTATCGCGAATATTCCGCCCCTCCCCGCGTTATACAGGGTGTATTATACTACGTATAGAATTGCCAATGATCGCGTCTTGCTTTTGTAAATACTGTTTTTAAACAAAATCACCAGCGTGTCTATTCTACGAACATGTATTTTACAACAGTCACGTGTTTTAATCACTTGCAATCATTTTACAGCAACATACTTCATTAATAATGCAAATTGCTTCGAAGCTTAAATTACTAAAAAGCGTATAGAGTAAATTTTGTTGATTTATTATATCCTCGACGATCGAGTTATTTAACACAACTAAATCATATCTGGACAAATATGTCACGAAAATTGAGAAAAAAAGTAGTCGATATCGATCTCAAATTCCGTGTTAGTTTGTGTGTGTGTGTGTGTGTGTGTGTGATATCATTGGAAGCTGAAAGTGATCATCGACTAAAATATATCACTTAAATTTTAATATTTGAAACATTCAACAGACTCGCGTGTGGCCAGTGATCCCGAAAACGCGATAGGTTCCCGTTACGTGACAAGGAAAAGTGAATAATAAATTGGTAAATAAATAAACATGCAAAAGAGTAAAAATTGAAATAAATCTAAATAGCCTTTACATACCATCTTCTTTACACAAATCAACTGAAATATATTAGGTACATTTTATATATATCGTATCAGAGAAAGGAGAGATGTTTTTTGTATGTAGATGATATAAACTTTAATGGAATTAATAGAAACACGACAGGTGAGCGTATGAGAGAAGAAAGGACGGAACAGAAAGAGCGAACATAATGGGATATATTGTAATACGCGCGAATTTTTGGCAGCAGATGCGATAGATATTGTTGTTTCCGGTGTAGAATTTCTTTTTTTTCCATGAAATTCTTGTGTGCCGAATTTATTTGAAAATTTCGTATATTTCAAACTATAGAGCTTTGCTTGAAATATTCACAAAATTGCTCATATTAATTTATAATTCATAAACCTTTGTTTGGCGCGATTCATTTATTTATTCATATAGATTTTCTTTATGTTTATTAATATATTACATTTGAAAATAATGTTCTCCCCTAGTATACTCGTTATTCTCTGTAGAATTAATTTATCATTTTTTATATTTCTATTGTCTATAGACATTGTGTTCGATGGCAGCTGAGCAAGAAGAAACAAAGAGGAAAAATAATAATTTGCATCAGCCACAAAATATTAACAAATACAATTTTCCAAGCGAAATAATTAAATTACTGCCAAGAATATTACGTTTAAAAAAGTTGTATTAAAAACAGCATGGTTAGGAACAAATTTTTTAAATATAATATATTTCTCGAACTGATACGTACCCGAATATGATACAAACTTAAATTAAGTCGTATCGGTTATTTGATACCAAAAAAAATTAAATTAAAATTTTTTTTTCATTTTTAAGCAGTACCTAGATGCGAGAAGCGATTTGCATAACACTTGATTAATCAGAGTTTTGAAAGCAAGGTTTATGAAAAAATGTTAAATATTATCGAGAAATGAAAAACCTTTATTCAGTTGATGACTCAAGTTTTCTTGAGCTTCCTTTTAATAAAATGTTGCATGATTCATTACAAAGAAAAAATACATAAACAAATACAATTAAGCATTCACTTAAAATTAAATTACACATGATCGATGCCAAAAATAATAATCGCCCTTCTAATGTAATCGAATGAGAGATGTTTGTTTATGATATAATAGATAAAAATGTAAATTAATCTTATTCTATTCAAAAATACGATAAAATTTTTATTAACTTTCCTTGTAATGCAAATTTGTACGCTTGTATCTACTTAAATATCTGAAATATATAAAAATAATTTTTTTGACTCTTAAGAAACAACTTTTAAATTTTGAGAAAAAGGAAACACTAATCCTTCTCAGACAAATGAACATCAAACTATTTTCGATTATATTTAAATAACTGCAAATAAAATTCTTCCAATTTAATTGAAATTCTTTAACACATTCATATAACGTTTATCAGTGAATAAAATAAATTTCTGTTATTAATCCATGAAACTAAATATGTACATTAATCAATGAACCATTCAAAAAGTTCTTTCCAGGTAAAAGGGATCTTTTTCGCAATTTCTCTTTTGTTATAGGCAAAAGACCATCCCTAATTCGATCACACGGCAAATTACAGCGCGTTTCGGAAATTCGTGAACAAACGAAACGGAAGTTAACGCTTCGTTAAGAGGCAAACGATCCCTACGAAAGAAATCGATGTAATTCGTTTCCTCAACGATGAAATAATGAACGCAACAGAGGAGGGTTCGGATAAACAATAGAGAAGCGAGATTTTTCTCGTGCCACGACAGAAAACTGAGAAAATATAATAATACAGAAGCTTCCAAGCGTAATTTGAAACTGCATCAACACACGAATAATCACGAGCAACACTCAGTTATTATTATATTTCGAATATATTGAACGGCACATTAAAAACACAGAGCAGAATTCGCATTCTCTGCTTGCATACATCCACTGCCAAATTATTTGCATGACCCTGTGGGATAATCGAAGTCCTGCGATCGATACTAATTTCACGGAACTTCGTGTATCTCCGTATTAATTAACGTTTCTTTTCGTTCTCTTTCTCTTTTTTTTCCTTCCATTTTTTATCTCTTCAAGTGAAATGGAAGTCGCAAATTTTCTCAATTTTAACGGTAATTAACGAATCAACATGCCAATAAGTACCTTCAATCCAAACAATTCATTATCGATATCAAACTCGAACGAGAACTCTGATATAAGCAGGTTGTTTTTGAAATGACGTCGGAAAATCACAGATATACATTTGAAAAATTAAGACTGCGGAAAATCATTACCTTACTTTACGCGCTTCGTTATTTACTTTTAGTTATTACTTTTGAGATTGGAATTTTGGTACGTGTTAGTAATATTCATCTTCACTGCTGTGTTACGCATAAATGATATTATGCACGATATAATTTTTCAAAATAGCTGCATCGTTTATTAAATTTTGAGGAATTTTGGAAGGATAACATTTGGAAAGATTTTTATGCCAAAAAATTAAATCTCGTCTTGTATTTCATAAAATAACAGCATGAAGTGTTGTATAGATTATTATAAAAACGTATTAGAAATTATAGGAAATTTGTTTTATACAAAAAATTATACAAATACTTTATACATAAATTACAAACTATATTTGGATTGCTTTGACGATAATACGTCTGTAAATTTTCTAATGTCATTTTAAAAACGTTTTATGTTGTATACCGACTCGAAAAATCTCGGTAATATTTAATTAATACAATCCCATATAAAATAGAATAAGAAAACAGTTTGAAATAGTTGAACAAATTACCAACTAATATTGTTTCTTTAAGGAAAATATCATAGACTGATGACGTTACCTTGTAACGAAAATAAAAGCGAATAATCTCTTTCGTAACTGAATTCTCTGAAATTTGGTGTATTATAGTTTACCGAGATCAAACGAGGCAACGCCGTCTCACATACGGCAGGAAGATCAAACGAAATTTCAATTGTGAGAAAGGGACGTTCAGAACATAAATAAAGGAAACTAGCTCGATGTTTTTCCTATTGTTGCAACAGATAAGCGTATATGTTACTGTAAAATTATGAATTTCTGTAACTTTTCTCATTCTCAAAATAGTCAGACATCGTTGTTTCATATTTAATTTTCAATTATTGTAATCTTTGCTCGAATCAGTGATGTAAAAAGTCAAATTAAATTACTTTCAAATTTTTCTATTTGATAATTATTCGTTTGAAAAATATCTTCATTTGATTTACATGTGTGAGAAGTACAGTGCAGCGATTAGATGATAATTACGAACAAAATTTTCAAAAGAATGCACATTGAAATAACTAGAACGATCTTTCATCTATAAACATATATCAGAAATAAATATGTACCAAACATACAACTATACTTAAAAGAATATGTTATTCTGTACAATAATCTACAAACTTCCCAAAATATATACAGCATTTAAATGCCACACAAAGTTCAGATTCATATCGAAAATATGGAATTTAATTCTTAATTTCTCAACAAATATTTCCTTCTACACACAAACATTTCTATACACAGACTTTTACATAAAATTCATCAATAAACAAATTTATTACGAAACTTCTACCAAACTGTCAAACTTTCACTACTGACTCTCACTTACAACAATTTCTAACGCTGATAACATTCAAACTTTCAAACTTTCAAACATCGACACATTATAACTACCATTACATCTACTATTTTACAGTAACATCCACCGTAATCTGTTCAACGAAAATAAACATCAACCAAATCTCCAATCGTGATATTCTGAATCCGGTCCGTCATTGAAAACAAGAATGACTGAAATGATCCCGGCCTAAAGAACGGCAAAGAACGAATATCGCAATCGTCAGCGTCCAATTAGACGATTCGTAAGCAACTAGAAACAGCAACAATCAACGGCTACAGTAGCTACTGCCACTGAACTCGGGCCAAAAAATCGCGAAATCTTACCTTTCCCAAAGGTGTGGACGGTTGTCCGGCTGGTGTTGGATCTTTGATGTAGATATTCCACGTGGCCACGCTGTTGATGGCTTTGTCGGCAGCGTAGCACCTCCACAGACACTGTATTAACATCGCAGCGGCTGGTATCTGTCTGTTGAAGTGTTTTTGTCGTTGTTTTTGCTGGACTTTTAATGCAAAACCAGAGCCTAATATTCCCTGAAACGCGTATTTACCAAATCGCTTAATTCCACGAAACAAGAAACAGAAGCAGTTGATGAAATTATATAAGTTAAGCATCGATCGAGTGCTTTGACAGTAAAATTTGAAAACTTTCAAAAAGTTGAGTTAGCCACTTTTGCCTGTGAACAGCTCGTTTGTGTTTTATCTTTTAACACGTTGACTGCGTGGCCCTCCATTGTGAGTGAAATTAGTCTTAAAACTATTTATATAAGTAACTTAATAATCTTAAACTTGTCAATTCCTTTTCGACAACATTTGAAGATCATTAGCTACTGACGCCAACGTAGCGTAATCCGCTTTCGGAAGCAACTAGGTCATGACGCTACAGTTGCGTCATCTGCAGTCCACGTGTTAATGCGAATGTCAACAATCCAACTATTGGTACAATTGTTATAACAGTTATAAAGGGTAGTTTGTTTTACTATCATTGGAAAATACGTATAATGCTTGTTTTCGAAAATAAGAAATTGTTCCTTTCAGAATATTCTTTTTAACGTTAGAAATATCGACGAATAAAATATAAAATTTACGCAAGAAGTCAAAATGGAAAATATATGGAAGAATGTATAACGCTATACGTATTATACTTACGGCTGGAAGTGCGAAAAAGGATATGGCGAATACGCTGAAACACGAGGCGACTATTTTTCCCATCCACGTTTGTGGGACAGTATCACCGTAACCAATCGTGGTCACGGTAATCTGAAAAAGAAATAAAATCATTTCACGTTAGAAGAGTTCAAGCATTCTGAAAATACGAAGAAAGAGAATCTGTACTTTTATTTAAAAAAGTTACTTAAATAATTTTCATCGTAACTTCTAACATCATAAAAACGTGGTAATGATTACTTCTGTCTTTATGATAACCATTTTATCAACATCACACTTCCTCGCAAACAAATAAAAGAAATATATTTTCTCTTAACACTATATATTGTATAAAATTGTATAAAACAGTTGACTAAGGAAGAAGAAATAATGTCAAGAAAATTAACAAACCACTGTACAGCTTGTACGACTGAAGCAACAATTTTGCTAAATTTAAGAAAAGAACCAACAACTGGTATTCGAAGAAAATAATGTCAAAAATAAAATTCGAAAATAAATGTATAATAAAGAAAAAAGAAAAAGAGGAAGCGCACAAGAGATCAAACCACAGAAAGTACATGTACACCTGTAAAACCAATATACTCATTACGAATTTGAAATTCGCAGCACGATGACCTCAAAGCAACTCCCGATCAAACTGGAAGGAATATAGAAATTGTAATTTCCGATTTCACCGTAAATTTGATATTATGCGTTATTGCGCCACTGCCATTAGCCAACAGGTAATTTATTAAAGCTTGTTCCGGTTGAGCGCAGCGTGGTAATTAACACCAAATTGAAAAACAACCTAATTAAAATTTCAATTCCGCGCCGCGTCCCTTTCAGTCGCGGCGAAACGATTCCAGGAGAATTTCCCGTCTCCTGGAAAATCGGACAGCGGTTGAACAGCGGCAATCCGCGAGGCGACGTTAATCAAGCCCACATTTAAATTCTCGGCCTCGGTTTCATCGATCCTCGGCTCGTTGCTGCCCGTTCGACAACAGCTATAAATACAGACATATTTTCCGAATGATTAGCGGCAGTCGCTTAACAAACAGTCGTCCGTACGATCGAGTCAGTTCAATTGGTTTCGACGAAAATCTGGAGAAATCCGTGATTCCAATTAATTATTGGCGTTAATAGAAATCGAACGAGTGGAGCAAGAGCTGGGGGATTATTAAGTGGAGCTGTGTGAATGAGCAGGGATACATATATACACATATGTAGCTTGATCCTCTGATAGACGTTACGAAATTCAGACGATTCGTTGTCAATTTTGCAGTGACTTTTCACAGATGTTTTTCATACTTTTTCTAGATATCTGGTTTCGTTACTTCGAATCTGCTTGATATTATACAACCTACATAGTTATTCGCAATGATCGTTATAAAAATTTTTTAATTACAGAGTTTATCGAATAACGTCGAGATTATATAATAAGAGTGATCGCAAATGATGATTTGCAATGGTTTAAATTTTTCTTTAAAATTTATTTCAAGTCTTTTCCAATTTAATTTAATCTTAATTCGAAAATTTCTAATTTTGAGAAAAATATAAAAAGGTTGTCGTTGACATTTGCGTCTCCTGTTCCTTGATATTATCAGAACAAGTTTGATAATTGATTAAAAGTAAACATATAATTTTAAAGTAAAAGCATTCGTTTTATAAATTCCCAAAAGTACAACTGCTTTTAACTGTTTAATAATTAATAAGGAAATATGATAACAAGATTTACGCAGATCCTACTGCATCTGTTTCGTTGTTTATGAAATTTTCCAATCATCTACATGTAGTCGCTTTGTTGCTGTACATGTGTATACCTGAAAAAAAGACAATACACGAAATTTCATCGTAGCTAGAGTTGTATTACATTTTCGGCATTCGTTTGTTACAAGTACTCGTCGGAAAAAGCTATAAACCAACAACGAATTTGTATTTATTAATTGTTCCCAATAAAAGTAATAAGTTTTTTCCCATATTTTCTTTGTTAAAATCACTCCGATGTTGTAAAAAGAAGAAATCGATAGAAATGCGTACTCGTGGATTAAAACGAAAGCTTCCGAATATTTGTATAGCCATTTGCAAAAATATTTCCGCCGAAACCGATTCGAAATTTTGGAATCAAAGATCTGACTAAAAGACACAAGTATTTGTAGATTTTAATTCAAATATTCCAAGACCGTTTGTGAAATAAAATTTCCCAAAATCCAGCTTTTATTTCTAAATATCATTGTCTTACAACATTTGTGACTTACTTAAACTAAACGGAACTATATATACATATATCTTTATCTCTAATTATATACATCTTATCTCTATCATGCAAGATTTAGGCTTTCAACATACTCGTTATCAAATTAAAACGTGTAACGTTTTCAAATTCATGGTAATTGGCAATTGGTTCGAGATAAAATTCGTTTTATTTAATACAACGTTTCTGACATTTATACGTATGTACATATATGTATGTGTCTCCTCATTTAACCGTATTATCCGGCCAATGGAACTCGATGTTACCTATCGATTACCCTCGATTACATTAACTTGCCAGATACTTCAAATAATTGTCGTCCAATTATTTTATCAACTAATATAACGGCGAATTTTATATTCAAACTCTTTCTGTTAATGCTTTATAGACATTCCCTAATAAAATGTTAATTTAAATACGTAACTGCGTCGGAAATGATTATTCCTGCGAATTTGAAGTAATTTCGAATCGCTATTGAACTATTATTATATAAAAGAAAGTAGAAATTATTAAACAAAAGAAAGTAGAAGAGTAAGAAAGATGATAAAAAATGAAAAAGTACAAGAATATTTCTCGCGTGATACGATCTTCGATTCTTTTTTCTAGTAAAGTTCTTTTTCATCTCGCATTCGTCTTCTATTGTTTTCTCGTCCGCATAAAATTGCACGTATCCTACACCACACATACACATATCGTTCATCCTTATACATATTTGTACGTTGTGTCATTTCCTCGTGTATACTTACGTGTATATATATATATGTAAATGTGACCTCAAAAAGACGATAAAAATTGGTAGACAACATTCATACATTTTATACAATAGCGTAAGAAATATAAAACTTAAGGAAATATTTTTCAGACAGACTGTGCATACGAAACGTCGAAATACATGTGTATAATATCGCTTAGAATGACAAGATAGTTTGTACCAGTGCTAATAAAGCTATGAAATTGTACAATAAGCAAGCATTTAAAAATAAAAATCACATACCACGCCCCACCATAACGCATCGGCGTAGCTGGAAAAATCTGTTTTGCCATCGGGTCCAACAACATCCTTTTCGGCAAGATACACGAAGTAGCTGCTGAAAATAAGACCTAGGAACCCGATGTACAATGTCGTGATCAGCTCCTGAAAAGTATGAAATTGTAAAAAATACGATGAAGCATCGCGTCATTTTACACTGGCTAGTGGAATCGTTTCTCGATGAAATTATTTATCGAAATTATTGACCTAAATAACTGTAAACATATGTATGTATTGATTGCGTAATAAGTCCGATGAGAACATTCGATATAGATACAAGTATCAAATAGAACGCGAGAAAACGTAAAATATTCTATATAATCAATAATTGATACTTATTGAATCTAAATTTAGACATTGATTAACGTACCTGACGATGAATAAAAACGACGGAGCCGAGAAGTCGCCACGTGCCACCTTGTCGATCGACATGAAGCATCCGCAATATTTGTAAAAATCGGATTCCTCTTATAGCGGAAGTGGCGAACACCTGACCATTGCTTCCCACCGACAACACCACCATAGACGCGACCACCACGATTAAATCTGAAGAGAGAAAGCAGAAAAAAAACAAAAAAAGGCAATTAACGATCGATGTCATAGGATAGAAAATTCATATGGAGTGACAGTAAATGTTCATACTAGCGTAACGATAGTGTATCAATTTTTATATCGATAGTTGGGATACTCGCCGCATTATTACAAGCACAGTCGAGATAGACTCATTTCTTTAATGTATAAAATAGAAAAAGACATTTTAAGATAACAAAATTCGGAAGAATAGAAATAACAAAAAGAAAATCAAGATAATCAGGCGATTTGTATAAAAAATTTCAATTTTTAAATATATATACTACAACTTTAATTTATTTTAACGAAAGCAAGGGTACAACGACATCCATTCTTGAAACATCGCTCCATATGAATACTTGAAACAATTTTTCCTTGCAGAACTTTGCCACGGTATGAACTTTTCAAAATATGCAGCATCTCATCCGCGCTTACCCTGAAGCGGATAAATGATATCTCAAAATGATTTAGTTTCACAAAATACCGATTCTATCGTGTTGTGACTGAAACAGTGCCAGGTATAACCCATGACACGTGCACATCTATGGCCGATGACATTTCCTCGCCATTCCGCGACGCTACGCTGGTTATTCACTCCATGGAAATCGAGCGTGTGTAATCGGCCTTACCGATAAACACGCGATGCCTGATCCGATTAATATCCGGCACCGTGTTACAATTTACCACGCTCGTAAAGTTCGTTTGATCGCGAATCAAGTCGCGCGTCACGAAGCCGTCGCTGTTCATTCTCGAACGATCTCGATTATACTTTCGCGCGATTCAATTACGTGAACAGCACGAGAAGCATCGCCCGTAGCGAGTTTACGTCGGATAGCTCATGAATCACAATGGAATCGCGTACATGATATTAGAATAGATGTGAAACATTTCGGTATTATCGATCGGAATTTTATCAATATAAGATATTTTAGCGATAAATATCCTTAATAAGATTATTTAATATTAAGGTCGTACAGTTATAATTATAGAAGATTCAGAAAGGATAACGATATTTTGAATTGGAGAAGGAATGTAATGTACGAGGCTTAACTCGATAATTGGCACTTGATGAAGGTAACGAATTTATCTTACTTTTATGTTTGTAACATAGACTCGAAAGCGTTAACTGATCCTTTTAATACGAAGATTATAATTCGCTAAACTCTGGAAAGTTTGCATTCCGATTTTAATAGGAACGTTCCTGACAATTTCTTAGTAGTAAATTTGTTGTACTCGAATATTAACGAAAATCTGAACAAAAAAGAAACCATTCGATAAATTTTAAAAATCATTTTCCAAGTAACAAATTTGTCATGTACGAATATTAAATAATCAACATAAATGGTATTCGTTATCCTACTGCAGAAAAGTAATTTTGAAAAAAATCTCAACGAATGATGAGCCATTCGATACGTCTCAATCAGGGTATAATATCGTAATCGGTAAATCATAATCTCAGCTTTTGACGCTTAATACAAATCACTGTGTCTCATGAACCCATAGACTTCTCTGTTTGTTGGTCAACTCGGAGAATCAACTTAGAGAGTCAACTTATAGAACTGAATGTAGGGTATCCTGATGATATGATGTTCGATCGAACTTGATGAGAGGATATCTCATATAGATAACGAATGAATGACAAGTGCGGTAATGAAATCAGCAGGGACACGAGTCCGACAAACAGTTTTGTCACCGGGGGAAGTTTCAATTTCGGCCACGACAATCGATCAACGCGAATATTGGATCAGCCCTTGGGCTGCGGACTAATTAGTCTGGGACTTGACGTGCATTAGCGAAACGCACTCACCTATGATACAAATCGGTTTCCGTATGAAACGGAGCCTGCCGCAGCAACCCATGTACTTCGATCTGCATCCCGCACTCCACAACCTCACTAGGTATTCCACGCCAAAGAACACCACCAAACATATTTCCTGTAAACACGAAAGAGAGTGCATAATGCAAGGCTTTTAATTAACTTGCCAAACTTCTCAATCGAAAATGGCAGAAAATGTTTGAGATCGAATGTGCAATCGATAGAATAAAATCGATCGATAGAATAAAATAGATCGATGGATACCGAGAAAAAATACGATGTTTTTAATGTTGAAATATAAAACGTACCAGACGCATGTGGAAGATTTAAAAAATTAAATGCTTTTGGATCTTATCGCAAGCACTAGGATATTTCGTATCCGAATTAATAGGAAGACGAAAGTTAGGAAAAATAGCTCGGATACACAAAAATTTTCGTATAATATAACAACAAGTATTTAATTCTGGTTTACGTACGATGCTTAAGGTTAAAGTTGATGTTTGCTTTTATATAACCATGTGCATCTAATAGAAAATGTTTGAGATTAGATATGCAAGTTTTAAAATGAAATAAATCGATGAATATCGAAAAGGAAGTATGAGCTTTTAATGTTAAAATATAGGACGTATAAGGCATGTCAGTTTCTGGATATTACATATAAAATGTAGTAATATAAATGTGGTTAAATGCAATTAAAACTAAAAAAAAAGAAGAAACAATTTAAACATCGTTCAAATAGTTTTTCCGAACAGTAGAGCATGAAAAATATTAGATAATCACATGTTCAGCTTATATCCACATGCCGTACATTCTGACCGTTCAACCTCCATTCACCATTTTTTCCATTCCACGCAATTCAAACACCGCTTTATTCTCTACGTTACCATGAAAACTTCTTTTTTAACAGAGATTTGAATAGCCCACTAGATTCGAATGTATAACTTTGTCAAAGAATATTCTAACTGTACATTCCATATGTTTCAATCAGATTGATTGGAATTGTTTACTTGTTGTTGCCGCGTGTTTTTCGGTTCGATGTTCTTCTTCGTTATATCGCATATAATAGTTCATTTTAACACCATGTCTAACTGTATTATTATATACAATTTTTTATAGGAATTTTTAGTACAGAATCTTTAAAATGATGAAACTCAATCGTTATACGATTTTAATTTTTGAAACTTAACTGAAATTGTATCTTTATTTAACAATTTTATCTTGTATCTGATTTACATACACACGAACACGTTTCATCACACACGTTCTATCTCTGACATTTCAAACACTTTGTATTGCATTCTGTGTGATGAAATATGTCACGTATAATAAAACATGCTTTGTAATATGAAAGTACAAGTGTTGCAAAATTTACTGATTTACGCGTTCCTTCAATAATAACGTTTAAAAGTTTCAAGAGGGCGTTTCATGAAAGAGATAAGTAAATTCCACACACATAATGATCTATTAATGATAAATTTTATTTATCATAAATTTCAGTTTAGCAAGTTTCATATTTATTTTATCGTTCGTATATTGCATGCAGCTTCCAAAATTGAAATTGCATATCAAGAGGATCAATTAAAAAAAATGAAATTAAAATCTCTCTTGTATTCTACAACAGAACATGCTACATTTACTCGTATTACAACAAATATTGGCAGTGCAACATTCGCGTTTCCGTTGAAACAGTGTTTGGATAAAGCTCGTCGAGGAACTTAATTTAATTTAATTAGTTTCTTCATCGCGGAAGAAATAAAATTAGAAGAATTATTATTATTAGAAAAACAAGGAGGAAAGGGAACAAAAAAAAAGCATCTTTGAATTAAGAAGAAAAATTTACAGAATAATACTACACAAATATTTGAATAAACACAAACATCGAACAAATTTCATTAAACGATCAATGACAAACGCATTGGAAATGCGAATAAACAAGTCAATAGGTTAAATGAGCGAGAAAAATGCGATGTAAATTGCCTCGAATAATCGATAATTGTAATAACAGGGAGCAAGGCATTTCCTTGATGACTTTCTAGGCAGCGGAATCATTAGTCTCCTGTTCTTAAAATAAATGTACAACGAGCGCGATGCTATACATATAGAGATGCTGTATCGATTGTACGACCTTTATTGCAATGACACGTCGCCCTGTAAAAATGGGGACATCGATGACAGAATCGCGATGGTCTGCTGTCCCGTGAAACTTTCACATTTTTCTTTTTTTTTTTTTTTTAAGCCCTATTTCGCACGAATACTTCGTTGATATTCTGGATGGTGTTAAAATTCAATAACAGATAATAATGGTAAGAATATTTAACTTACCTACATGTTAAGAATTAGATTCGAGATTTGGATTAAATTTGGATTGGTTTGAATTTGGATGATTCATAGTGTTAATATTTCACAGATAGAATTAGCGTTGAATGACAGAAGGTAATTAAAAGGGTGAATGAACTTTTTGTCGATTGGTATATATATAATTAAATATTATTCTTGTATCGTTACATATTTATTATCATAATTATATTATTATTGTAATTATGTATATCTATATATAATTTAATTATACCTATATAGTAATTTATATATACCTAATATGGACAAATAAGTAGCCGAGCGTATATAATATTTTCGGATACATATAAAATAAAATTGTCATTGATACTTCTTGACAAAAGGAACAGAAGATACAATCCTTTGATTAATTACCGATGTTAGTTATAAAAAGGAACTGGTTATTGAGAAATGTACGAGCCCGAACAGTCCACCTGCGTTTACTTTTAGACCAAGATCTGTCTAAGAAAACCGGAAGTCAAGATGTATCATTAAGGTAAAAATGGTAACGTGTCAAGGCTCGTAATACGCACGTAAAAAGCTTTTTATGGTGTGTACTCATGGTACATAAGTAAGATTTATGGCTCGTCTGACAATGGTCATGGACAGACGGACACGGAAAATTCCTTTTCGAAAAAGCAATTACGATACCCCCCGAATGCCTCAAAATCTATCATTGTCTTTACTTTTTGATGCCTTTTGAGACAGCGTGACGCATTAGTATCGGAAGAGAGTGGGTGCATTTCGAAAACTTGCTGGAATTTCAATTACAGTAGAAGGCTTTGTGTCGAAATAGTATTCGCATAATTCGATCGTGTTTAATTTAGGGCGAATAAATGGAATGAAAGGTATTTCAGTAGTAGGAAATGCGAAAATCAATTTATATTTAATGCGTCGGTGCTACTAAATACTTACCGATAATATTGCCACGGTAGCGCATCGCGTTACAATTAAAGGGTTATCAAAACAAGAATAAAATAGTGAAACATTAGATTTCAAATCCAGAAAAAATACTATAGCTCGTAGTGAATCGTCCGAAAGCGTAACGTGCGTTCTCCAGCGTTGTTCGATGCGAGAATCCAAATTAAATTAAATATTTACGAGCAAAACCGACATGTATTTTTTACAGAGTTAATTTTGAAAAATTTACGGCATTATTTACTTATTATTTTCTCTGATTGTACACCAGTCATATTCCGTCAACGTTATTCTTTAATCTAACATTTGAACGCACCATCGACCTTTCCGCCTCCGACCTCAATTCCGTTAAATACCGTTCTCACTGCACTTCTATCTGAACATTTTCAAGTTTCTGTCAATTTGGCTGTGTTTATTCTCAACTGAACGAAGGAACCCTTTTAGCTTGAATGATATTTACGCTCGTTCCACAAATCGTTTCAAATAAACGCGTAAGATAGAGGAATATTTTTTTAAACGTCCACTTCTGTTGATCAAATTATCCACGTCCTTTAGTGCGATAAGAAATGGAAAGAAGATGCGAGAAGTTTAATAGAAAATACAATGTATACATGTATCATTATACAAAATACAATATGAAAATACATGTCAATATAAATTCATTACACATATTGCAATATAAATTTCTAAGAAAACGAATTTGTGAAGAAATAATTTTTTTTTTTAAATATAATACCAAATTGTAATTATTTTAACTGATAATTGGAGCACATAACAAATGGCGATTACTATCGAACTTTGGCTTAAAAATTCATGTTACTCGACATCTTTGAACCATTGATTCATTAACTTCGGTATTCTGATA
The DNA here is from genome assembly GCF_024516045.1 of Bombus affinis. NCBI lineage: Eukaryota > Metazoa > Arthropoda > Insecta > Hymenoptera > Apidae > Bombus > Bombus affinis. The sequence goes on along the minus strand of NC_066347.1, from coordinate 3,935,221 downwards.
ATTCGAATCTACTAATGAGAACAATTCGAAGGTCTAGAACTTCGATCTTCATTATCGCGACATTCCGATATTTATCAAACAGTTTGAAGACCATTAATGGTTGAAATCCACATTGAGCACGATTAATCGTGAAACACATGCCAAACTATACAGACTTCTATAACGAAACATCGATTTACGGAAATTTAATATTAAAGCATACACATTAGAACGGACAGTTTTATTTTAGTACCGCGTAACCTTGAAACCTGCAATTAGAAAGACATTGCAATCGCAATATAAATTTTTATCTATGTTAAATTTTTTGATTATTTTAGATTTTAATTTTTTACGGTGATTAGATAATATAGTTATGGTACTTCGGGTTCTCATCGCGTTTTTATCAGTACATTACGCTTTGTTTCGACATTTTGCGAATATTCTAAATTCACTTCTTCAGGGCAGACCTGAAAATGAAGCGCAAAGTACTAATAAAGCCACGATTGAAACCCGAAGAGTCGCGAATATGCTCTTTAATTATCATATTCGTAAAAGTATAAATTTGCAAAAATATTCGCAATGTGAATACGACAGTACACGATAACTACGTTAGAATTCACCTTTCAATATGTAGTTTCGGGTAGTCGATTCAGCAGTGAACAGAAAATAAACAAGACATGAGGGAGAAGCAACTCGATGGCTTTGAGCTGCCACTATCTTCCACCAGGATCGTAGACAACAAGCGCTTTCAAGGAAAAGAAAAGTACGTTGTTTCCTCGAGAACAGTGTAAAAGCACTAAAAGACCGATGGAACGTTAAACGCTTCCCTGAAAGATATATGGAATAAAGAGATCGTTCTCTGTGATTTCAGAAGTGTTTGTTTACGGGAAACAGCTCAGCCCTTTGGCATTGAAAATTTCGAATGTTGACGAACTTCTAGCTGACTTTCTGCTTTCAGACCCGGTATAATTAATTAGGCCAATTTATCTTAATCAAGCTACGCTCGAATTACTTTCCAAACGAATTACTGCTTTGTTTGAGACGAAACTCGTATTGAGCTTAAGCTTCTACGATTTTGCGTAGCATTCGAAGAATTTTGATGTGCAAGTAACACCGAGAATAAGTCAATTTTTGTTCCCACGAATTCCCGGTAATTTCTTCTTTTATTTTTTTATATTTTACTTAATATATTTATAACATAAACGTCATTTAGTAATAGCGTTTTAATTCTCCAGGATGAACAATTTCAACTTTTGATTATTTCTCAACTTACAAGTCTATTTTCTAATAGAAATTTACTTACCGATCTTTATGTTACGTAGGTAGTGTTATTTTTATATTAATATAATAAATATATTAATTTTGTAGTTTCAATCTTAGGAGATTACTTTTACTTCTTAAACACTACCATTATCAATTTAAGATAATTATCAAATGATAATCACGATTGTATAGCTTTTTTTTTATTTATTTATTATTATCCATGTCTTCCGGCTTTGGAAGACTTCTAGTTAGCCATTATATTAAACTAAAGAGTAGACATAACTTGACCTTAAACCTAATTTGACTTAATTTAAAACTTATAGTCATGATTATGAGCGACAGATGTAAAAATTCTCGAAACATCTATTCAAGTGCACTATGAAGAAATTTTTATGTAATGGGAGTAAAAAATTGACGATGAATATAGAAGAAAGCTACTTACCATCCAAAAGAGGGTTTCGTTCGCGAAATTACTGTACTGGTCTATCGTCGACAAAACGCTAAATATGAGGCACACCAATACCACCATGAACCTGGAAAAAAGTAATTTCGATTAACAATTTCATTATTTTGCGCTCGTTATTTACCAATGAATTGATTAAAGGATTCCTTCCGAGTTGTCGAACCGTTTAATGCTATGAATTTTAAGATTATTTATTGATGTAACGCGGTAACTCTCTTAGATTACCATTCCAATAATAAATGTAATAAAATTTGTACGTTGAGGACTGCGATAATATTATTGAAGTATCTTTACGAATATCCTTTAGTTTGTTTGAAAGAATTGCTCGGTACAAGGTTTATACGCAAAGTTTATAAGGTCTAACAAGTCATGAGGTTTGGCGGAGTGAAGTCTAGTAGTTAGAGAGATACGGTTCCTGTTGAAATTTCCGAGAGATGTTCTACTTGCTATTCGACGTCCTCTGACATTCTGGTTACTGTTTGACTTATTACGACCATCTGATTTCTACTGCTAATTTCAACTTTAAACGGAAACTAACATAGCTACGCTGCTAACTTTACAACTACAATCGCAAGAGCAAGATACAAACTATACGATATTTTCAGACTTCGTGTATTCGTGAATTTAGCATTGTCGAAACAGATTTTTCGTTCAACGATGAACGTAACAGTGTAATAGTACCAGCTACAATTTGCACAAATTTACAACAGTTTTTAGATGAAATATGTAGTCCTATTTTGAATAGAATTCTACGTTCCAGATATTTGTACGCTTTTAATCTCAGTGAAATTATATAATAAAACTCCAATGATTTTTCTAACGGTTAGCTTTGTACGTAAATATCTTGTTAATCTCGAAAGGGTTAAATGGGTTTATCTTGTACAATTAAACGATTGAAATAAAAACGTTCATCGTTGGCTTTCACTTTGCTATACAGACTCGAAGATGGTATCCCCTTGGGGGTAGCCATCCACATGTTATTTAGCAATTAAGCTAGAAAAATTGACCGAATGTCCAGCTGGACAAGTTGTAAAATATAAATTAAATAATAAAAAAAAACTTTGCTATACTTATCACTTTCAGATACATTTCGTTCTAGAGCTCTTACTTAAAATTTTTAATTTATTTCCTGTTATACGTATATAACATTACTACATTATAATAAAAATATATTATTATATTATATAACATTGTGGCAGGAAAGCAAAGAATGAAATTTTTACTTCGGCGTCACATACTACGAAAGCATTTAAAGTTTAAGTTACTTAAGCACTGTTAGTTTAGAATTTTGTATAAAGGTCCTCGTGGTTTATAACGGCTCATTTTCTGCATCGGATCTTCGATCCATCTTATTACATGGATATATTGGGAATGATGAAACAGTAGATGATACGCCCGATTTATAATTGCGTCCTGCATTTTATCACGAATCATTGTCATTGAAAATTCATGAGACGCCAAACGCGTTACTTACGTCGCCGCATACATTATCAGTCAATAACAGCCGGGTCATGGAAGAAAGGACTTATTTATAAGCGAACCAATTCATATGCATGCATTACGTATCGATTCTAACCGTTTTATCATCGAGACATTTAGACAGCCGCCGAACTGGGACGTCCGCTATACCTTTATCCAAGTTTTGCAATTCATACGGTCTTCCGGCGAAAAGACACTTATAACGATATGCTATTTTTAGCAAAAACCTAGTTACTATTATATTATAATCCATCGTTGAAAACAGTTCTCTAAAGTAGCAAGCTGCGCGTACCAATCAGTCACGAGAGTCTCTGCACATCCTTAAAAGGTTCGTTTGATTAGAATAAACCACACTTTATACAATATCATATTTATTTCTTAACATGTGGTGAATAAATATTTCTTGGAATAAACATATTTATTTAAGCCGATTATCAGGCAATTACAATGAAATAAATAATCTTTGTTCGTTAAGAATTTCAAATAATAAGGCAGTCGGGATTAAGTTGGGATTAAGTAAGCAGAACTTCTCAAACTTGCTACATATATTAAATAAGTTCGATAAATTCGAAATTTGTTAGTCTAATAGGTCAAGTGGGTGCAATAAACTAAGATCGCTTAACTTATTAAACCTATGGTGGCAATTATTCAATATTTCTAATAAATGAAACATATTCACAGAGCGATATCCAATCTATGAATCTAACGTTATTACATAAATGGAAAAATAATAGGAGGTACTATTAAGATGAATATTAAACTTGTTGGTTTGTTTAATAAAGACACGAGTGATAAAATTGTAATAATCAATTATATTAAAATCACTGCAGGTACGAGTACAGAATTAGTGTATTTTCTTTTTATTTGGTAGACTTTTTGCAATCAATTCTCATTAAGAATTATAAGCAAATTATTTTACCGTGGTACTGTAACTTGGATTATAAGAGTTTATGTATCAGTATGTTTGATTCTAGTTGACTCTAATGCTTAAATCTAAAGGGTAATGTCTTTTTAGTCTGCGGATCTGATCCGTCGTGTCAAATAATTGGGTAACTAATGGGTTTTGGTGATTGTTAACTCTTATATTATATCTGTTACTGAATTTGGATATTTCTTCTTTAACTGTGAGTATCTTAAGGTCGCGATGTATTGTTTCATCGATAACATACCAAGGTGCATCTATTAAGGATCTTAGAGATTTTGATTGGAATCGTTAGAAAATCTCTATGTTCGAATTACTCGCTGTTCCCCATAATTGGATCCCATAGGTCCAAACAGGTTTTAATATGACTTTATTAGTGTATGCTGATCGTAATCGTCGCTCGCTCAATGCTACTATTCAACTCTCTATTTGCTATTCGACTAACTATTCGAGTATAAGACTGTCCTAGAGAGCACGTTCGTTTATTTGTATCGACAGGTGTTATTATAAAAAATTCAATTGTAACTCCAGTTGACAATTACAAATAACGCAATAATATTTTGTCCGGAATTCGTTTACTTTAAGACCTAGCAAACCAAAATTACGTTTCTATTCCAAGGCACAAAATTATGAGTCTCTCCTGATTCAAATGTTCCGTTGACTCATGTGCCGCTACGCTATTATGAGATTAAAGAAAAAATTGCACGTCGTTAAAAATTAATTAACGATACAGTATCTATATAAAACTATCACTAAGATTTCCTAACCCTGCTCTTTCAAAAATTGACTATCTTTTCGTATCTTGTAGTAATCCAATCTGTAGAATAGTCATTTGCAGCAAAATACTCAACTTAGTAATCGCGTAATTAATCGACTCCCAAAGTTAGTTAAATATATGTATAAGGCTTGTAGTATAGGTTATACGACCTCAAGATAGCCGCACTATCCGAACTAGCTTCTCTTCTCTAAATTATAGTAATTAACTCGACGACACATGATCCTTTCGACTCACGATATGCCCGTCTCGTGTGCATACGATTACTTTATACCGCAATACCTTCGAAAAATTTATTTGAAACTTTCAGACGATTCTTTTATCATCTTCTTTTCCTAACAACTGAAATCAAAACTAAAAAATTCTACTGGCTCATTGGCAGGCGCTCCAACTTAAACATGCAGAGTAAAATAATGCTATATAAAGCCATATTAAAACCTGTTTGGATCTATGGGATCCAACTATGGGGAACAGCGAGTAATTCTCCAACGATTCCAATCAAAGACTCTAAGATCCTTAACAGATGCACTTTGGTATGTTACTAGCGAAACAATACATCGCGATCTTAAAGTACCCACAGTTAAAGAAGAAATATCCAAATTCAGTAACAGACATAATATAAGAGTTAACAACCACTAAAACCCATTAGTTACCCAATTACTTGCCACGACGGATCAGATCCGCAGACTAAAAAGATATTACCCTTACCTAGATTTAGCATTAGATTTAACTAGAATCAAACATACTATAAACTCTTATAATCCAAGTTACAGTACCACGCCAAAATAATTTACTTATAATTCTCAATGAGAATTGATTGTAAAAAGTCTAGCAAATAAAAAGAAAATCTTCTTTTCCTTTGTTTCTCTTAGAAAAATATACAGAAAAATCTAGTATAATGTTTTTCCTTCGCGTTTTTTCCCATCATCGAAGATGAGTGAGATAGTTAAGGTGGTCAAATTGAAACGAGACACAGTATACTTACGGTTGAAATACACGCTCCGTACGAATAATTGAATCCGTAGAGATTTGAAAGGAACAATGAGGACCGTAATTACAATGCAGTGATAAATTACTGGCTGAATTATACTCGTTTAGGTCACGAATGCACACATTATTAAATCGATTCGCGCAACCAGAATCGTCGTTTCGCGTGTTCAGGCATTTTCAGATGGCCAGAAAAATATTTATTAAACGTGTCGATGAGAATACAATTTTTAGATTGCACAAATCGCTTTTCTACACATTGATACATACATAGATTTCGCGATTTCGAGACCTCAAAATCTATCGTCTTTTTCTGGATTGGATTGCGCGCAGTTCCTTTTTCGTGAATTCCATCTTCATCTTCTCACGAACTTATTATAGAAAACAATCTTTTTTTTAGAATTTCACGGACAGATCACGCCAAGTTGCAGCTTCGCAATTCGATTAGATGTTCCATTATATCTCTCTATCTCTGAAGCAAATTTACTTGACTTACTAAAATCTTGTACCGTTGTTAATTAAATCACTAAACAGCTTCCCATTTAACTGGAACCAGCGCTAAACATTTACAAACTTGCTCACGCGTTATCAGTTACACGACGACCTATCATTCATCGTAATTTTCTTTTTCTCAGATTTCATCGAATTTCAGTTGGTTACAAAAGTCAGTTACAGAAGTTTCTTAAAATTGAACTTCTATGTACAAGTAAGCATTTGATGTAACACAGGTAGCAGATCGATCTCGCGATATTTCCAAGAAATTCACTTTGTATTCGCTGTGTCACGCAAACGATGAAAATTTCCAAAGCGACTCAACGAATTTTTCCGTGATTATACACAGGCTCGAGTGAACTCTAAAGCAATTTAATTTATGTCGGTGGTTCGTATCAGCACGCGAAGACAATCTACGAAACGATGCGGAATAACAAACGAAGCAAACGCGATAGAATATGCACGAGCACGATATGTAGGACGATATTTAACAGTTGGAAATGCAGATACCTCGAAATTTCACAACTTGGCTGGACTACTTTGATTCGATTTAAGGCTAATCTCGCGTATCACCGTCGACCTTATCGTAGCGACTTACTGTCGACGTTGGTTTAAGATTCTCCGGTGAGGAGAATGCGACGACGGTTAGATGGGAATGTCGTGAGCGGAGAACGAATTCGAAGTTTGCAAACTTTACGACGTTGATAAATTTTCCAAGCTTATGGAATTTGGAAGAATTTTCCATAACAACCCTATGCGACAACGTTCTATCAAACTGTTCGTAATACATCTTTCTTTTTTACGAAAATTTGATATTTCAGAACAACATAATAAGTTTAATCGTCGATTCTACGCAACAACGTCTTATTCAGTTACTCCATAAATTTTATCTCTTTTTTATCTAAAGTTTAATGTGAAATTACAGAAGAACATTGCTACTTTGTCAGTTCAGTCATCAACGTATTCTTACAAAGTTTTTGTTATATTCTATTAACGAATAGTTTCTATGCCATACACACAAGGTATGCCAACTACAGAAAAACTCGTTAAAGCCGGTTTGTTTCGATCGATGTAAAAAGTATTGAAAGGATTAATAAAAGTGATGAATGTACAATGAGAAATTGTAAATTATTAATTCACGAAAAAGTAACGTAATCTACTATTTCAGTGCAACAACTTCGTAAAAAATCCTTTAAATTCTCCACAATTTTCTACCAAATAATAAACCCTGCAACTTTCAACGATACGCTATTAAGATACAATAGAAAAAAAAAAGAACACGGCGCCGTACAACACCGTAGAAATGAAAAAAAAGGGAGCCGAACGTGGACAATTATCATAGTAGGTCGATGAAGGTGACCCGCAAAGCGAAGGTAGCCTAAGGGGTGTGTAAGATCGAAATTATAGTCGGCCGACACGCCATCTTAAAGCGTGTTCCAAAGCGAGCCGACTTCGTTAACGCGCCGTTCGCCGTTACTTAACGAGCTATCGCTTGCTAATAAATTACTTGCACAAACGGATGAATCCACCGCAACGTTTACCAAAGCCTTCGGATTTCCTACTGTAATACTCGCGAAATCATCTCGGCGTTCATTCCATCGTGAACGTCGAATGGGAAACGCTATCTGGCCGTGGAGATGTCGGCCGCATTTCAATTCGCATCTCTGGCCGTATGTATCCCCAGCCGTTGATTATCGTCACTGTTTTCTCGTTTCGTTTGTACGCACGATGAATTAATAACAACGTTTAAATGAAACAGATCTCGCTAGTTTGAATCACAGGAAGTGGTAGTTGGAAATAAAGAATTTCGTGCTTTCGGATAATAACGTGAAAATTGATTTTGTATTACGAACGAAGTAAAACTTTTAATCTCTCACGGTCTTTGATGATGAAGCTTTAATTAAGTTCGTGTTCTTGTTTATATTTAAAATAAAAAAAATATATAAATCTTTTCTAAATTGATATCCAAAAGTTATTCTGTTTATTATTGTCCGTGGTAAATTCACTATTGTTTGCATTCAATCGGGAAAAAGATAACTTTTATTCAAAAACCGGTCGAGCGACCAGCTCGATAAAAATAGATATATTAAAATATACCTTTGAAAATATAAAATATATTAAAAATATTAAGTATCGTTGTAATGTATATAAAGTATAAGGAAGGTATAAAGAGTTTGTGTACTTTTAGTTTTATGCTCTATTTCGTTTCTTTACATTTAATTATCATAAAGTCGAGTTTTAGCTTTAAAATGTAAAAATCGGTAAAATAATATTTTATTTTACATGGTTGAAATGTTTTCTTTCATCGTATATCGCGGAACAGCCCATACAGTTAGTGTGTTCACGACGTGGTCGACGTCGATAGGCTCTTCATCGTGGAGGATAGTCGAGGAGTGCTCGAGAATTTATCCCTTGTTGGTCGACCAGCTCTATCAAGTGGTCTGCGAGCAACGTGTCACGAACGACGTTCCTCTTGTTTCTGTATCACCAAAGAGGATTTACGATTGTTTACCCTCTTTTGACGTTCACTTCTCCAGTTTTTATCTCAAGTTTCGAAAATTCGGAACTATGCACGTGTCACGCTAAGAACATAAACGAATCTCAGCAACTTTAACGACATTCGTACCGAGATTAGCTGTAAATAGAATACAGTGGCAAATATTATGGGCTACCATTGGTATTTACGATCGTTTTTTTTTTCAATTGTAACAAAAATAATCCAAAAGGTATAATATTTAACACCATCCTTTCAAACAATATCTTTTTACAAATGTTATAATTTGTTTGAATAGACGTAACTTTTTATAGAAATTGTCGTTGCAAAGCAATCCCTCTAAAAGGATTTGATTAAAATCTGTAATTTCCCTTTGTAAACTGAATTATTGATTCTAGACGAATCAATATTTCCTACTAATTGCAACATTCCGTGTATAGTTAGAAGAATCAATGGGAAAAATTGGACGCGTGGTTAAGCATAGTGAGAAAGCATCGTGTAAATCGTAACCAGTTACAACGGACTGGTCGAATCATATTCGTCGAATTAATTTCGGAATATCGGTTAAACTGCGTTCGAGTGTTACTCATATACAAGCGCGATCCATTCATTGATTGTTTCTCTCGTAGTTAACCGCAATCCGAATCACAATGGTATTCTAGTGTTATCGACGTTTATCCTGGGGATTGACTGGTAGGACGAAATTTTGCGATTAAAATCACTTGTATAGCCGCTATTATCACTTAGCTGGGTATCGTTATGATTAACTTCGCAAAACAAAAACAACCATAGTTTAGGTATTAGAAATTAGGTAAAAAGACAAGTGTAAAATAATATAGTAAGTAAAATAGACATTGACTCTATTCAAATATTTCTACATACATCGACGTATGATGTTGATATTTAAATAATTGTTGTTCTTAACGTAATTTGAATCTATTTCGTGGAAAGACTTCTGGTTAGTTATTAATATTCAAGTCCTCGATTTCATTAATGCAGTACATCGTAAAGTATAGTTTGCTCATGAATGCGACAGAGTGGTGTAGAAAGATCAATAATAATACCTATCCAGACGTACAAGATTTATTATGCTAGAAGTTGACACGAATGCATACTTATTTCGCATAGGTTACGAGTCAATTTTCCAGTAAATCAAGCGTTTTATAAGAAAATGTTTCATACGGTACACTTCCTAATCTTCCTAATTAAATAAAAAGAAATTTATATTTCGACAAACATTTATAACAGAATTATAAATAGAGATTTAAAATTTATTCGTACAAATAAAAAGTAATTATACGCTTAACATGCTCCCAATACAATTTAATACAATTAATAACAAGAAGTGTAAAAATATTATACTGTAAACGAACGGCGCGTAGAAGACTTCAAACAAACATCAACAATGTACGATATCAAACAATCATTGAATTCATATCAAGTACAATAAATACGAGCGACCAACATCTGAATTGTATATCCGCACGCAAACAGAATATATCCATGAAATTTATAAATACATGTATCAAATTGTAATTTCAATCATATTATCTCCGTATTTCGATATCGATGATAATCTCCTTGGTGGATCATAAACATATTACATTCTCTTAAACAGAAATATACGAAAACTCTCGAAAAGCTTCCAATACCAATCACAATCGCGATTAATCGAAAAAATTATAATCTTCTCGATATACACAGTACATCGTTTATTTGTTCTAAATTAAAATCTAAAAGATTTGTCACGTCATTTCTTCGAGCTAATAATTCTCAACGTTCGAAGAGACATTTTCCCGATTCCATAACTATTCTGTGTATTCCACGCATGTATTATATTAAAAAAAAAAAAATACTAATTAACAATATCACACTACCTTTCTTTCGCATATCACCTATCAAATTATCTTCTTCGTCTATTCTTTCCATTGCAATCGTAAGTCTCTGACAAGATCAAAGTTTAGGCGAATATGACACTTAATTTGTTTCGACTTCCCGAAAAATTTTCGAGCGGAACTCGAGATCTTGGACGCGGATCGATTCGTTTGCCGAGCGAATATATTTTTCTATTTTACGAGCGCAGGCGACCGACCGTTAAAAAATTTAACGATGCTCGTGCAAAAGATTGAAATACGAGAAAATTCGTGCCACGCTCAACACAGAAAGATCGCGCGCATGTATCGTCAAGCATGATTTCCGGGCTAAAAATAACAAGCGGCACGCAAATAGCTAGCCTATGCATTGCACCTAATAAGTAATGCTGCTATTTATGCGGCGACAAAGTAGGCCGAAACGTTAGGGTCATTCCTATTAAACGGTGATGTTTCTTCTCCGACCATGAGAGATTATCGTTAGTGGTACTGCGACGAAAAAGGTCGCAAGGAATCACGATTTTTGGTCTAATGAATATATTAAGTATCTTCTTAAAATTGGTCAAACAGAAAATTTCTTGATATTTTGTACCTTGAAAAATGCTAATATACACGAAGTATATGCGTGATCTTGCTGAAGTTTTGAAACTTTATAAACGTTCGAATGAATTTTTTATTCCGTATCTTTGAACTTAATGAAGAAACGCGAGTAATTTTTTTAAAAGTGATCATACAATGAATTGTTGGCATCTCGTAAAAAGATACTGCGTATACCGCATAGATAAATAATTTGATTACACCTTTTATCGTAATATGAGATTTCAGAAATGTTTTTTTTTTTTTTATTTGGTAGACTTTTTACAGTCAATTCTCATTGAGAATTATAAGTAAATTATTTTGGCGTGGTAGTGTAACTTGGATTATAAAAGTTTATAGTATGTTTGATTCTAGTTGAATCTAATGCTTAAATTTAAAGGGTAATGTCTTTTTAGTCTGCGGATCTGATCCGTCGTGTCAAGTAATTGGGTAACTAATGGGTTTTGGTGATTGTTAACTCTTATATTATATCTGTTAGTGAATTTAGATATTTCTTCTTTAACTGTGAGTATCTTAAGGTCGCGATGTATTGTTTCATTGGTAACATACCAAGGTGCATCTATTAAGGATCTTAGAGATTTTGATTGGAATCGTTGGAGAATCTCTATGTTGGAATTACTCACAATTCCCCATAGTTGGATCTCATAGGTCCAAACAGGTCAGAAATGTTGGCTTTATGTTTTCTGAATATCGAATTATTAACAATTCATAGCGAAAATATTAATGCAAATATTAATGCTGTAAAATTGTTTGAATAGAAATCTGTCGATTCTTAATTCTTTTGCATATCTTCGTAGGAAATAACCTACACACACTGTATTATCTGATTTGTTTAAATAGATACATATCCGATAATTTCACACATATCAATTTTATTCTTACACTTTTCGAAAGTCTTGGAATATTAAGAATTCGTTTCAACTCGAATTCAACTCATATTCAATTTGAAATTCGAAAACTTGTCGGAGACACAGTAAAGCTTACAACATACGCGTATGATGCTGAAATTTAAGGTACAACTTTACGAGTATTACGAATATTATCCATGTTACATCGGCCTTTTTAAAAATTTCGCTACTGCAACGAGCCAGTTTCATGAAACGGACAAAAAAGTTTGCTGCCTTGAAATATTGCAGAAGTAAATGTATAAAAATATGCAGCAAATGTACCAAACAGAGACTAGAATTATAATTTTCTTTTGCTGCTGCAATCCGAATTTTGATAAAAATATAAAGAACTATAATATACTGTTAATGTACATTTCTTGTAATTACGTTGGAAATTTCTTTTCTTTTAATATCAAAAAATTTGTTAAGGAAAACGACGCGATGTCTACGGCAGAATTAAAATCGTTTTACTAAGAAACTATTAAAACCATCGTTTCATGCATCCCCTGAAGACACTCGATTATACGCGAGCCACACAATGCAAGTCAATTTCCTTTGTTCGACGAAGGAACGATGAATATTCGTCTCCAATTTCGCATCGATTGTAGGAAAACGTGCGTGTGTAACAATGGTGCAACCAGTGACAAGTATTCGTTCGGATAAGACAAATAGATATTGCAAATAAAGTTTCTGTTAACGTTGGAAAACAGATTATGATTAAAAATATTTGCACTGCTGGTAATGGAATTTATGATAGCTAGTGTATATTGTTATGAAAATATAATTTACGATGTTTACTGAGATTCGTGGACAGTGGTACCATCAAGTGTCGTACTACGAGCGTTCTAATTATTTCAAAATGAATGAATTATATAATTCGCAAATAAGAAACTTGGAACAATGATCACGTTGAAGGTCGTGACAATTCTAGAGATAGAATAACTCATAATAATAAGAATAAAAGATAATTCATTTTAAAACAAGAGATATAAATCGTAAAATTTATTCATAGAATACATGTGGAAGCTATAAATAATTATTAATTTCATTGTTAGATGATTCAAACGTATTAACTTAACAGATTTCTCTTAGATTGACTCTACTCTGTTAATCAGGAAAGAGAAGGTTCTGTGCTAACCGAATGCTATTACATATTTTCACGTATTAATTTTTAAACTTCCACTGCCCCTTTACTCCTTAAAATAAATTTCTCTCTTAGTTGTTTCAACGTGAAACCATGAAACAATTCAAATAACTTAACATCCTGAAAATTCGTTATATAATTTATGAACCTAGGACTCTCAATGCTTAATACTGAAAATGTACAGAAATTATGCAACGTATTACTTATGCGTCTGATGACCAACAAATTGTTCAACTCAATGAAATATTGCACAGTAGAAAATAATTTATCACTGATATAATTTTGCTATTCATTTAGCTAAAATAATTAAAATCACGCCGTTAATTCTTCTTCGTACTGACTATTATCAAATAAATTAAAGCAAATAATTTTCAATCTAGAGCAATAAGCCATTTTTTAATATCACTGTATCAACTATTATATCTACTATCATGTTTAGCTAGCGGTCTATATGGAATTCAAATCTCTTGAATGTTAAATACTCTGAACTGGAAAATTTCTTATAGGCAACACGCAACATGATGACTATCACCGCGAGTACAATATTTATTTCCATTTTGCATATTCTACAGGATACAATTAACTATAGCAGTGTATGATTAAGCTGTTATTTCAGATTTCTATTATGTAAAATTGTACGAAGCAAATAGAAATTAAATCTTCTTTATCGATTGCGACAAATGATCATCACAACCATTAGCTCGATTAATTGACGTCTTGAACAGAAAGAAGGACCGCCTGAGCTCGATCGACGATCATTGCGAAGTGTGAAACGATTTATAACTCGTGCTGAAACGTTCCGCAAACAGTTCAACGGATATAAGACAAATAGTCCTGCGATATTTTTCACGACAAAATGATAAATATCCGCACAGCTAGTTGCACTTCGATTAATATCATTGAACCATAATTTTTCTTCTGGACAAGGAGACCATAATCACGGATAAGAAATAGACTAGGCCTATGGTTTCATGAAATTTCGTATTGTACGACCTGAAATCCCAAATTTCCACGTTTTTTTTTTCAAATATTATCGAAATCAAATAATAAGTATTTATTCTCGTGGTGCTTAATTTTCATGACAATTTAATTATTGGAATGGTAATGTACAATAGTAGTATTTCAGAAGATGGAAGAACTAGGAATTTATTTCTTTTCTACCTGCAATTTTGGTTTCTGCAACTTTCTGTTACTTCCTTTCCTTAATACTAATCTCCGACTTTTACAGAATAGTTTCATGAGTGAAATCAGTTTACACGTGTAGCCAAATGAAACTATTTGAAACGAATCTTTCTATTGACTTCTGAAAACATCCACAATTCCAAGAAGACGAATGCACATGAGCTAATGATAAAATAAAATGAATCACGCGCTCGCTCAGGTAAGTCATGGATGCGTGAAATTTACCAATTATGGTATTCATGGTATCCCGCTAGGGGTAGTCATCCACATGTTATTTAGCAATTAAGTTAGAATAATTTACCAAATGTCCAGCTGGACAAATTGTAAAATACAAATTAAATAATAGAAAAAAATTTACCAATTGTTAATTTCTAACGCGTCGTCCAAGAGTTCGGTATGTGATGTTCCGCTGAACCTTAGGAGAAAATCGGTTCGATTGAACCACTTGGAACATCCGCCTAGCGAACTTGTAACCGAAATCGGTATTGATGTTTCGCGAAGCTTGCAATTATGATAAAAGGTATCTAAACAAGAATACACGGGGAAACCAGATAAATTATGCGGTTAGAGCGATGTTCGCGCCGAACGAAAAATGGATTCACGCTTGCGGAAATGAATGGCGCGTTCGAACAGTGACAGTGGATGCGTAGAGAGCAAAATGAAACACGCTTCCGTGATAATTTCCGATCGTGCCGTTTCGCATCGTGAAAAGTGCGATAGTGCAGTGTATTATCGCGAAATCAACACAGATCCGGTCAAATCTTTCGCACACGCAAACCGAGAAAAATAAAGAGAGTGAGGGAGAAAGGAAACGAAGCGAGGATCGATCAAAAGAAAAAGGAAGCGCAGGTGGATAGAAACAAAAGAATGGAACAACGAGGGAAAGTGATACGAACGCAAGCTCATTAAAAAGCATCGAGGAGAATCGTTTCGCTGCAACAGGAAATTAACGAGAAACGATAAGAACAACCGTTCGATGCCGGTCTCGTGGTACGCGATAAAAAACGAGGAAGAGAGAAAATAAAAAAAAAGAGAAGGAAGCGTGAACGTGGTTGCGTTCGTGCGATCAATAGACTTCGATGCCACACGTACCATCATGACGTATACTTTGTTTTCGTAATGAATTATTTAAAGGACTGCGGTACTTGGCGGCAACTTTGGAAAAAAGGAGGTCCGCAGGGGAAAACAAAGAGGGAGAATGAAAAACGGCAAAACGCTGAATAATGCATGAGGACCAAAAGTATTTTGATACTTATGCAGGTGATTGAGAACGTGGGCGGATCAAAGATGGATTTTTACTGTATACGAGGCCAGTGAAGCAAACGGAAATAAAACGGCGGTCAGGAACGATAGAGAAACTCCAAGGTAGCGGAGTACTTTCAACCATCGGCAGTTTGGCCATTCCTTTTAGTCAGCTTTTACGATGGCGTTTATTTGCAACGCTCGCCTCGCGAAACGCGGCATCATCCAGGGTAAGAATACTTCATAGGGTATCGAGCGACGGTGATAACGTTTTTACGATTTCACGATTTGCGCGTTGAGGAATGGGACTGTTCGCGTTAATGCGTGTGTATTTTCCTTTCCTTTTACGTCCGCTCTTATCGTTACGCGATGGGAACGAAGTTTCTACCAGAGGAAACCTTTTCCACGATACTTACTAATCTCAAATAGGATTATATTTTAGATGATTAATTGATATTATAATACGATAATAATCATTTTCTACGTCGTAAAAGTAATTGATAATACTTGATATATTTTCGTTATTGCTTCTTTTTATTGTAAATGAGTTTCCATTAATAAATCATAGCAGATCATAAAAACCCTGTGTGCGTCAAGGGATTGGTAGAAAAAATATTGCAAGTGCTTTTGACAGTCGAGAAACCCGTTTACGCTTCTTACGTTTAATATATTTCTTACGATTAATTTTATGAAGATGGAAAAAATTGATCGTAAACGCAGATGTATAAACTGTTGGAAACTTATCTTGGCATAAATAATACGAACAATCGATATTACTCTCCTACAAAACCAATACGTATTTACTTGGAATATCAATGTTTTGACAATTACGAATGTTTGTCTTTTTATGTTCTCCTTTTTCTCTCGTAATATTATACCAATCCTCTATTTCTCGATTGCAGATCGTAAAGAAAGATGGAACTTTGTTCGAGTAGTAGCTCTAAACTTTAAAACCTAGTTTACTGCTACTGCTGCTGCTCGGCTAACAAGTAATGATAGACGATAAATAAAAGTAGCTAATAACTTAAAACTCTCATTATGTTAAGCCTTTGTAGCACTTTGTAAGCCCACGTGACTTAAAAGTTATATTGTCACGTTTATCAAGTTACATAGCTATACAACGTATTGCCTATATGAATCAATTTTGTTAAAGTAATTTCTGTCTTTCTTACGTCATAATAATTCATTATTATATCTTTTCCTTACGAACAATCAAGAACGTGATTAATAAACTGCGGATGTTTATGTAAATTCATATTTTCATAACATTACGACGACTATTTTATTTTTCATATTTTACATACTTTTTCATATCACGTACATTTTCTACGTCCTGAAATTCCACGATGTCGTAATATTATCGTTGTGAAACTAGCGTATGGTAGTATTTGGCTTTAAACACGAGATATTGTTCACAATAAAAAAGAAGTCATATTCACGCGTCGCATAAAATGGAAAAACGAACGTGCATGTTTTACGCAGCATCTTTTCCCATCGGGAATTCCCACGAGTGATCGAGAAACACTTCGAGCGTGTTTTGTCAAGTGAAACGAGCCGACAGAATCGACGTACAATGAGAAACGCGCACGGAGACCGAAGGATCACCGTCAAACAAGCTTCGATGTCTATATAATATAACAGAGGCAACGCAAAGACGATACAAAAGAATTTCGATTCACTTGTTGAATCGAACCGTTTCTATTTCGAATAGCTGACGTTGCTTCCCGTATAGAACGGAGAAATATTTGTCTTCGGGAACAGAATGCAGGATTGCAAAGGTATAGAAAATGGTGGATGATCCTTGAGAGGAAATGAATGGGGCTATTGATTAAAGCATGCAGAAAATACGAAAATATATATATGTCATTCCTATGACTTAATATTTAAATATCGATCAATTAAATTCCAACATATTGTTACGATCATCGTATTCCTCCAAGTCAGAAGAGACGACATATTTATTTACAGAAGTAAATTATCACTTAATAAAATAATAATTAACGTTCTTTTATAAATTGTACAATCATTTAGTACATGTTCCTTCGTTTATAGTATTCTTCGAGAAGAAGCTAACGTTAGATAATTATCTTTCCTCGTCTGTTTTCTGATATCTAATAAAAGTATAAGCTTCGAATCATTAACAGTATAGTGAAATTTCTTTAACAATTTCTCTAACTCTCTCTTTATTTATTGGCCAACTCGTATCACGTATTAATTTCGTTAAGTTATCAAAGTGACTCTTTAAATATTGTCAAAGAAATAAACAATCACGATTGCCAATGGTTGGCGCAACATGAAGAGAGATCTCAGTACTGAATACCAAAGTAACGAACCTGTCGATACGTCACTAATTCCTCGAGCAGTACGTTCAGAAAGGGAAATCTCTCTAATACTGATCCTGGAACATTAGCATACGACGAATCAATTTCACGTATGGTACATCGGGCAAAATGTCAGTTTTGAATATTAATCCTGACGAAATGTAACTACTCTAATCAGATAGATATTAACATATATCGATTTATCGCTATTCATTCTGCCCGGAGAGAAATCACGTACGATATTCCGTGATAATTTTAATAGAAATTCGATTAAATAAAAGATGTTGATTGGATTTTCAACGATAAATATATTCTTATTTAAACAACTTAAAGATAAGATGTACGAAGGTGTAACAAATTTTACGAGCCACCCTAAACGTACGTAAATTTCAATCTCAATAAAATTCAATCTCAGTCGAAGAATCTCCTTTTCAATCAAAGATCGAATAACGAACATTTCAATCTCATATTTACCCGCATATTAGATTGTTGCGCCATGAAACATCGAGAAAAACGATATAAATAGATGTAACTTACTTTAGAGCAAGTTCTAAAATAAGACTATTTAATGAAATTAGAGAGCATTCTACTTGAATTGCAAATTCATGCTCAAGTATTATAATTCCAACAACATATTAATATTTATCATTTAATCTGATCTAACATGTATGTTTACCTTTATCTTTATGTAAATTAACGTGGTTGTTAATGACCTCAACGAGCTGATGCAACAGAAAAATATAATTTAAACGGAAAGGACAGAAACAAGATCTCGTTGAGAAACGACATCCATAATATAACAACCTAATACGATGTTCCGCTTGTTGTTACGATCATCGATGTTAACCATCGCAACATCTAACCGATATAGAATCTCTCTCGTAAAAACTGCATCAAAAGTACTCACACAGTGAAATGGTAGATGAAGCAGATCCACCCGCCAGGATGTTCCAGGAACACGTACAGTCTTTCCTGGAAAGTCTTGCCCTTTTTATGATGGAACACGTACTTGGCTTTGAAGGCCTGGTCGATGGGCAGATAGATCGGGTAATACGGATCGGGCACCCCAGCTTGGTTCAAGCTAGGTGGCTCAACCTCCGTGGCGTTCATATCACTATTGATAATGTCATCTTTGCTCTTTTTCCGGCGATATTTCCTTTTCATCGGCGTGGGCACCCTCTTGTGGTGTGCCTCGCCGAATCTCGGCGACCGGAAACGTCTGAGGAATGTGAAACGACGACTAGGCGAAGAGCTGGCCTCGTCCATCTGCGTGCCGTTGTCCTCGGTGTCCTCAGTCTCGCTGCCCGGCGTTTTCAATGCCATGTCCTCCGATTCGAGGCAGTGCTCGCTGGTGAGCTCGTCCTCGCTTCCCTGCAGGACGGTGTACGCGGCCGCCTCGCTCGACCGCTTTTCTGTGAGCCTAGAGCATTGGTCCTTGCTTCGTGGAAGACTCTCGTTGGTCTCACCTGGACATTTCCAGGATATTGCCGACTTGTGCTGAACTCGATAGATACACGCCGAGCGTCGCTTTCAGGATTCGATTTAACGCTAAGGATTTGCAGCTGACGAATAAACGCGAACAAACGCAAACAAACGTGAAGGAACACGAACAAACAAGACGGTATTAGTCTTCAATTGGTATCGTTCACCTAAGATACTTAAATAGAAAGTAAGGACCATTAACGCGTGTTCCACTGCCACGCGAATTTTATACATGTGTTTGTCATTTTGACAACTAAATAAAATTTGATAAATCGAATTTTTGTAAAATGTTATATTATTTTCGTTCATAGTTATCTAACAATAACATCTAGATTATTCACATTGTAGATTATTGTTGACGATGTGTACTACTGTACCGTCAAGCGACGGGATCGTGTTTATTAATGTTCGCTTGCGCTGCTGCTGGCGCAGTTTGCTGTTGCTCGTTAATGTTCGCCTCTGCTCATTCGTCAAGCGCAGATCCAATTTAAGTATCGCGTTTGATGCTCGAGGCGGTAAATACGATCGAAATTGATTATAGGCTGCTTACTTTTGGAAACATTTCTAGTTCTAAGGTGATTTATGTAAGGTAATTTACGTAACGATGTGATATTGGGAAATGATTATGACACATTTTGGTACGATAGGGACAGGAATTAATAAATTAAGATCGAGTTTGTAAGATACACTCGCAGCAGGGATTAATTATATTTAAATTCGAAAATATAGAATATGGTAACGCTGGTTTCTTTTGTGGATACGCAACGAAGACGTCAAGACCTTCTTCTCTTTCTTCTTTCAACGAAATATCACAGTACGTTAATCAATAATACGTAGATAATTTTAACGAATCTCTGAATTTTTAATGAGTCATTCAACTCAAGTGAAAGATATCGTAACGTTAAGAGTGCTTCAACCGATTACAATTATCGCTACGCTGCGTAAAAAAATCTGAAAAAATATGTCAACGATCGAAAATTCAGAAATCTTCGACACTTGCTGTCTCCTTATTATCCTAAAGTCTGACTTCATAGCGAATAGTATACTATGGGGAACCTCGTTTTTAAAACAGAAACTTTCTATGCGATATTGTATTCCAATTTATATCTACGTACATCTGATAAATAATTTTTAAATTTTTCGTATCAACTATTTTTCCAGCATTCTTGAAGCATTCGGATGTTCGATTTTCGATTGAGCGAGCAATCGCTAAACGACGAAAGAACATCTTATTTTAATTTACATTTTAATATTGCCTTCAACTAGAAGAAGAACGACCATTCGCTCGTTTGATCTAACCGCACTTTAAAATTCTCAAATCTATTTCGATTTGACGATCTGACTACTTTGATTTGCGATCCTAACACATCCTATCAATGTACTAAAAATGTCAATAAATAAACGTCAGGATTGAAGCAGTAATTTTCGTTTCCATCAAATCCCGGTAACCAGTTTTATGTTTGATTCTTCTCATAGCTCACTGATTACTCGACCACTGACCGCTCGTTCGTTGCAATTGGCTTTTAGCAAAACTCCTAGTCAATTTTACGGGACAACGGACAACAATTCCTCAAACAACTACAAACGCGTCACGCTTTTCCATCCTCGATCCTTTTCTATACCATTACGTATTTCTAGAACATTCATCGTGTAATCGATTCAAGCAAACGATCGCTGGTAAAACGTTTCGATTGATTTCTGAAAAAATTTGTCAATTCTGATTGTTTCGCGTGATACGTTAATAGCCAGAATGACATTCCATTGATGACAAATTCTATCGTCGATCATGCGACATCTTTATCTCGCCACATTGGCAACTCGGTGCGGCTTATGCGGCCTGAATTTTGTAACGCGAGGGAAGAGCGAATTTCTAGGCAACCGAGCCTAGGGATTTCGGGCTGATCGATCGACACGATGAATGGATGCTTCGAAGTACAAAAGAACGTTTGCCTCTCAATAGGATCGAGACTGATCAGTTTGGTTCTAATAAGTGTTTCGTTGTGGCTTTGATTGTGACTCTCGTCTGATGCTTCATTGTTGAGAATATTAATAAGCAATTTATAGGTGGAACCAAAAGATAAACGATTGGTAGAAATAAAGATCGATAGAAGAATAGAGATCGGTGAAATTAAAATTATTTGCATGTAGCGGATTTAGATGTTCGAAATATAAATTTCAGTCATGCTAGGTATATTCTCAGTGACTCAAAAAGTACAAGAAATTTATTTCTAGATCCTATAGATAGAATTTAACATTCGATTTAAGTGTTTCTCGTTGCTGGATAGATTCAGAAGAAACATACTCCTCCGTGAGATTCAAAATTAATAAATTATCAGAAGTTATTAATTAAAGAATATATTTCAATTGTGAATTTCCAGTCAGAAAATGATGTTTATTCTATTACGCCAAGCGTAATACTGAGAGGCGATCGATGTAGTATGTATAACCTTCAAGAATATGTCAATTATTCAGAAGAACATAAGATGAAAATATAAGGTTCTATGTATTTAAGAAAAGATTTTCATAACCTTCGAGAAAAATTACTTTTTTCTTTAACACGCAACGGTTGTGCTTAACAATAGTTTCCCATTGTAAAAAGCTATAAAATACTTAACTATTCTCTCATTTCATACACTGCTACCCGTCGTTTACCATCTACGACGTTCTGTAATAAAAAGAACTTGTAATAGCTAGAATATAGGAGAAAACCACTTCTCATTAGAAGAAACTACCTAAATCATATGATAATATCGTATCGACGATACTGGAGGCCAACATTTCACGAAGCGATAATATTTATAGCCCTTATTCGCCACGCTGCTACGTTTAAATCTTTATTCTTTTAAGGAACAAAGATTTTCGTTATCGAAAATATAACACGTGTGACTTTAGTTTTCAACTAATAGTCGTAAGATGGAAATAAAACGCCGTTTCGTCTCGCCGTTGGAATGTTATCACAAAAGAAGTGACAATCATGGTGTGTCTATGGAGTTTGCGACATTTATCATGCCGAGAACATACTTACTATTTAATATGAAATGGCGATATTTTTTGAAGATTAATTATAATTGTAAATTCCGTTGCTTTCTATTCCTATTATTTGAATTTGGTATAAATAAATGGTATAGATTTGTTATGAATTCTACAAGCTCTAATTTTTCAACTGAACTTTAATTGAAATGGATAATAATTATTTGAATTTGATATAAATAAATGGTATAGATTTGTTATGAATTCTACAAGCTCTAATTTTTCAACTGAAATTTAATTGAAACAGATAATAATTATTTGAATTTGGTATAAATAAATGGTATTGATTTGTTATGAATTCCACAAGCTCTAATTTTTTAAGTTAACTTTAAGTGAAACGGATGAATAAGTTCCTAATAAATAGTAATAATAATAAAACTGTAATTTTGTTCTCTTCGTCGTATATTCGTTTAATTTGAATATCGTCTTGATCCACGTGCATCGTAGTTGTTATAAAAGTGATAAATAACATTATGATAAAGTTCTCTCGGAACCATTACGAGATTTTAAATTACGGTATAAAGAATACGAGTATATTCAACATGGTTTTGTTATAGTATATCGTTTAACCTTTGAACTTTGATATTACTATTATATTATTTAATAGGCATACTGTTTATCAACCAGTAATTAACTTGATTCAATGTGACAAATAACTGACATTTGGATTGGATTCATAGACTTGATTACGACATGTGTTCTACAAACAAATGATGAATTTCACCGCTGAATTAATTATTCGATTAATTGACCCGACTATAATCAAATTATACGGGCACAATTCACGGTAACAATCGTATCACCAAATAGCTGAAAATGACGCGCACCTGGATATTTTATATAAATGCATAAGGGCGATTGATAAAATATGTTTTAAAATATGTTTCAATAAAAAATATAATACATTCTAACTTATTTAAATCAACTGTGATAATTAAATAACGTAATAACGTTGCAATAATTTTAATTTAATATAATTTCACTAGAATACATGATAATTAACGATTAACATAGTAATAATATTTTACGTTTTATAACCAACTATAATTCATAACAAATATATACGAGGTATAAGTGACAATCTTAAACTACAAACTTTTATAATAATCTCTTTCCTTTCTCTCTTCGCGGTAGAACTTTCTTCCTATACTATTTTGATCGACAGGCAACGTACGAAGTCCCGACACTGACCATTTCAATACCGTGCGAATGCGAGACTTTTCGAACGAAGCATAACTATGACGTGTAGTAAGTAGAGATTCTAAGAATAAATGGGAACACAAAGGATACGAATACGATTCAATAGCGTGCAAAAGTTTTCAACAAGCTCGACCACCTTCTATTTGCTACCATGTATAAGGACAACGATTTTAATGAACCTTGGATACATCAAGTTCTCCATTCCGTTCGAAGAGTCTTCATGATCGTATCGTAAAATTATCACGAAAATTCCTTCTATGAGACACGCCGGCTGTAGTATTAACAAAGCAAGGAAATTGTACGAGGAATCTATCTCGCGCTCATTCCATTGATAAACAGATGAATCGTTCGCCGAGTAGGAATTATTCAAATATTTGATCCAATGAAAATCGTTAAGGATTCGCAATTCCAGCTAGCGCGAAGCTAGTTCTATCAATTGATTCTGATATTTTCTTTGAGAAATATTTACCTGTTTCTTATATTTCTTTTCCCTCCGTACTCTTTCTTCGTTTGTCCCGCTAATGAGTTTAGACTTTTACACGATCGAATCACGATTTTGCAGTGTCGTAGTCGATCAAGATTTTTCTATTTCGCCGCCGGTGTAACAAGAGTAACAAAAACGGCTGAGAGATTCGATTATCGACCACGTACGTGACGGTTATATTTCTCAGCATCAATTGAAGTAACGAGATTGCTCGACATGTCGCTGTATATCGGCTGCCTTCTATAGTACAACAGATCTAGACCGCTTATCTGTTGTGGAAAATCGGTCGAATGAATATCGGAAGATACGAAATTTTACGACGCGCTGTTATTAATAAACGAAAATTCTATCGATAGCTAGGTCCATGGAGAATCGTGCAAGTGAGATAGGAAATTTTTCTTATAAGCAGAGGATTCAGATCAGTTTGCCATAACTCGATACTTCGTGGATACTTGCGATACGATAACTTGTAATACGTGACTTGTAAAATTTCTGATTTATAATATTACTACGATGTGTATAAAAGGGCAGAGGGAAAGGCTAAGGTGAGAAAATGTTTGCTACGAGTTTCAAAATGAAATCAGGTATTACTTAGTATTTTACATTATGAAGCAGTTCTATTATCAAGCTTATTTTAAATGGCTTCAACTTATTTTAATATAAGTAAATAAAAGTAAAGTTTCTTATCGGATTCAGACTGAGGCTATATTAAAAGACACGAGTTTTCGCGATCAAATTGTTGCGCAAGGAGATGGTGAAATTAGATTAAAAACTCTTGCATTAAAGTTCCATGATGGAAAAGTAGATGGTGACAAGCTGTTACTGGTTTGAATTTAACGCATATTACAGTACGTCGAAGAAGTATTGAAAGTTATTGAAACTCATTTATGTTTTGTTCAAATGTTAATTATATTATGTAAATTCAATATTCGCGATACAGGTAGTACCTACGTCACAATAAAATCACATGAAAGATGGAATATTATTTGATACCTTATAATAGAAAGTAATTCTACTAACAAAGCTTCTTCTGATGCTTGTATTTTAATAACGAAATCTGACATCGAAGATCGATCGGTAAAGTATTAGAGGAGCGAAAGTTTTGTAACGAGATTCTAACGGGTATCAAAAGTCTTTGTTGATGGCTCGTTACGCGAAAGTCTATGAACTAAAGTTAGAAATTTCTTGCCTTAAAATTTAACAAAAGACTGAAATTATGATACGAGTTTAACATTGAATATAAAAATGAAATATATTACCAAACCAGATGTGTATTCAGAAATACAAATAATTATAGAAAAATACTGGCAACAGTCGGCCACCTATATATTTTGGAGGGTGTAAGACTGTGTTTTATCACGATCGGGATGAGTAAAGATACACCACTAACGAGATGACCCGATAATTTATGCTGCAGGGCAGATTCTATACACTCCAGTGAATTCTACTTTAAACAGAATTAATTAGTGGACTTCGATTACTGAGTCTTCGTGGACTTGAAGCTTTACTGCGAAACAGTAAAAACGAATAAAATCGACAAAAT
This sequence comes from Bombus affinis, assembly GCF_024516045.1. Classification (NCBI taxonomy): domain Eukaryota; kingdom Metazoa; phylum Arthropoda; class Insecta; order Hymenoptera; family Apidae; genus Bombus; species Bombus affinis. Next base: position 3,909,384 of record NC_066347.1, on the reverse strand, counting down.
TTCATCTATTTCTGTATTATTCTGTTATTTCTCTTTTGCCTCGAGTATCTTATCTTAAAAACAAACTAAACTCGGTAAAATTGAAAATTTTAATTAAATCCAAACGATGTTACTAAAAAATAGTCCTGAATTTTAAAAAAATTTTTGCAACACGAATCACTGCACTCTCAAAAAATGATTAGATATATTATCACAAAAAATATTGATTTCTATCGTCCTTATGGGCTTTATGAACCAATGAATGCTATTATGGATTGTAACGCGTTCTAAAAGATCGTCTGTAGTTTTCTATTTGTGTAAAGTTACACGAAGCTCGGGGTTTTGAATTGAACAAAAGAAACGCTTTAATTTAGGTGGCAAAGGCTACATCCATTTAAAAACCGATGTAAAAGCACAAGCCTTTCATTTATTGGAGTTAGTCTTTTTTCTTATAGGTAACACCCCGATACACTGTTATCGTTAACTTTATTCCCTTGTAAAATGATAACCGAGCTCCCACGAAACGACTACGATATTGAATTTCTAACTATTTAAACATTTTTGACGAAGGTAGTTGATTAAAATTCATTCGAAAAACTTAAAAGATTCTATTTTATACAACAATTGGCATTTCTGCGATTTCCGTAGTAATTGGTAGATTCGTAGAACTAAAATATAAGTAGAGTCAATATAATTTTTCTTTGCACATTACAAATTGAAATTTAGATTTGCTCATTGTTTAAATGATTCGCCTTAATGCCACATTTTTTTCACGCATCGAAAGCCTTTTTATTTTTGTCGAAACGAGAACGTGATTACAATAAATAAATAAATTAATTAATTAATTAATTACGTGATAAATAAGGAATGTTTGTGAAGGATTGTCTAAAACTACCGATGAGATTCCCAATGTGTCGACTTTTCATCCAATACATTACAGGAGTAAAGTTTTCCACCCAAATCAAAGTTTTGGAAGTCTACTTAAAGATATGAAACTTCCATTCTTATTAATTAAAGCGAACCTATAACATATTCAACGAGGACCCAAGAATGGGTACAGCTGTTGAATGATTAATCGCCTATTAGCCACAAATCGATGTGATATTTGGCCTTTCAAAACTTCCCACTAGACAACTACTATCAGATTATTGTTTATCGTTGTGCTGACATTCGAGGTGCCTTCGAGGTGTAAAATGCAAAGTGCGAGCTGTTCGCTCAACAACCGAAAACTAAAGTTACTCGTCTCGTTAACTTCCTATATACATGTATCGCTAAAAATTACGTGGTAATGTAAGAAATAAGAATAAACTGATAAGAAATATCGACATTGCTTATTTAAATTTTTAAGAGTCGATTAATATTCGTTAGCTGTTCAATAGTTATCGAGCGTCGATCATTCACATTTTGTCAAATCTCTGCTTCTATATTTCCTTTCTGGAAGAGAACTAGTCGTGAAGTTACCTAAACGAAGTCACAATGATAATAAAAAAGATAACATGACAATAGCATATACTATAAGAGTTCGATATACTAACTATACTGCAACTAGCAATCTTCACCACGAACGAATCTTAAAATCTGCGAAAGCTAACGAAATTGGACGTCCAATTAAAACGCGTACGATCGAGCCTGCAGTTCGCCGGCGGACAAAGAAAATTGGTGCACGGATCGAGCTAAAAATGCGCGAACAGTGCACGTGGAGACCAGATACCGATACACGCTAGCCCGATAAATTGCTTCGAATTATCTGCACGCTCATCGCCAGCACTTCCTTCTCTCTTCGAGCAGCGACCACTTCTATAGGCCGTACAGATAAATTCTAACGACTACATGCAATTTCCCCGGGACATTAGCGAACGAAGAATCGGAAGTTAGAGCAGCTATAGCGAGCCGCGAGATATTCATCGAGAACAACTTCAACTTCGACCGAAACCGATTCGTTGTTTCCAAAGAAAGAAGAGAAAACAAAGAAGAATAAGAACGAGAGTTTCGTTCGATGATTCACCGATACTTCAGAACACTGGTCGTAATTTCACGTAGCTAATCTAAATTTTCTATTTCCACGATCTACGATTCTGCGCAACACGAACTATTGTCGCATTATGCAACAGTGACAATTTATTTTTTTTAACATTGTCCCTTCTTTCTCGCTCAGTTTCATTTTTCCCTTCTCGATTGTACTGCAAGAGGATTTTCTATATGTCTGTTTTAGGAAAACCAGAGACGGGGAGAAGTAGAAGTGGAGGAAGGGCGGAGAAAAGTAAAATTATTGGAAAATAAAGTACAAGTAAAAAGTGGATAAAGAAGGGACGAATGATGCGTAATGGGGAAAATGTTTATATAGAAATAAAGTATTTAGAGATAGAGAGAAAGGACAATCGAAGTATCGATATATTCTTAGGCTACTGTAGTCATCAAGTAAGTTTAGCTTTAGTTTTGTTTCATGTTTGTAAACTACGTACAGCCAAGTTTAATTTCCAAGCCATGAGGCTGCAATAAATAATTATAATTATATGTGTCTTTTGTCAAAAACGTTTTTCAACTCCAGATAATCTTCTATCAACAATGATAATAAAAATGTAACAACTAATAACGGACATATGGAAACCTTTGTTACGAGTGAACTTAAAATTTTGCCAAAATTAATCAAACTAAATATCTAGTTAAAATCCGAAACGCGTATCATTGGACTTAATTTTTTTATAATCCGACGTTTTAGCTGGAAAATCGTGTAACGCCGAGAAATATATGGAATCACGAAAGAAATGTTGACAAGATGCCTGTAAATATTAACGCAACCATCCGCGTATTCTCATGTCCACATCAACGAGTTTGTACACTACGGCGGAACGGATTACAGGGACGTAATAGAAAGGTCAATGGCGTTCATACCCGTAATCGATAATATAATAATTCCGTTCTGATGTAGATTATATCCTCGAACAATGTCGTGCGTTATACTTGACCACGTTCTGAGCATCGAAACTCGCGTTATCCTACGTGTTCATTCAACTAACATCATTGTAACCGCATTATTACAACCGAGCAATGTTAATATCAGGGCCACAAGTCCTATTTAATCGATATTATTAACTAACACCATATCCAACATTTGTTGTTACACTGTTCTAATGAAAATGTGTCATTTTCTATTTAAATTTCTACTTAAACGTATCGATTAAATTTTTCATCACGGTTAACTAAGTTTCTGATTAATGGCTATTCTCCTAAAGCGATACAAGGTAACGTAAACAATGCCGCGCTTGAACTAGCTATCCCAAACATTGCCGAATCACAAAATAAAATTAAGTGAAAATGATAAGCGTGTATGGATGAAAATAATTAATTCTTATATTGAAACGGAAGAAGCATATGCATATGTAATTTCCACGAGTATGAAAACTCAGCGAATAAATATCAGCGAATAAATACATGTTGTGAAACGTAACTATATACGATATACGTATGTTTGTATTAATTTAGCATGATTGCTCCGTTATAATAATTCGAAATTCGGAAATCTATGTACGAAATATACGTATATTGAATCGATACTTCTTTCTTTCCATGAACGTCTCTCTTATCGAAAAATATAATACAATTGAAATATATGAAATTGTGAAATCTAAAGCGAAATAATACAAAGCCATCGTTTATGATTGAAAAGAGTTAAGAATTATCCCAATACTGCACCGTCAGGCGAATGGGATCGTTTTATTCTATCTTGAGACAATGAATTCCACGGATCCTCCAGCTGAACATTCAGTCTGCGCAGAGAAACTTACTCGAAAACGGAAGCCTTGTTAAGAATGCGTTAACCCAACGTTCGCGTTGAGAGAAACGGTGAATACGAATAATTTAACTTCCCAGAATCAGCTGCAGGCAAGTTCCTTCGTACAGGTGAAACACACTTAGAGACAGGGACAGAAGATTACTTGAATCGTCATGAAATCCAGCAAAGAATGTAATTGTACTGCGTGGAGGCGGATTTTCGTAAAACTTAATTAGGCTGTATTATCACTACGATCGTCTAACTTTAACGCCAGCCGAAACTCACTTTCTCTCGTACTGCGTGTATTGCAACAATGACGTTTAAAACACATACTTTTTTAGAGCCGAACAATTATAAAGATTAATAATTATTAATAATCGTTAATAATCTTCAAAGCTAATGCCGACTTTCAATTATAAAATATGACGATATTTTATATTAGGTTGTCCGAAAAGTGTCTTTCTTTTACAGACACGTCATTTACAACGACGCATCTTTATACAAATATGAAACCTAATCTGTCGAACGTTGTGATCTTTATCTTGATAAAACAAAATAATATAAAATGAAAAATGTTGTGTATCGATTATTTCCTTATAAAACGAAAGAAACTTTTCGGACGACTTAATAATTTGTATGACATGTAGTTATATTATACAAAATATAACGTGAAATTAATAATAATGTAGTAATGATTGATAAATATTTACGAAACGATGCTAAGAAAATTTGTCGGCCAAGCTCCGAAATACATATAGAAAATTTCATGACACGAAAGTGGCGATATACGAAAGTCTCTCTTTATTGATTGTAAATAAATATAACTCCCCTGTAGTATAAATAGGGGCATCTGCATACCGACGGAAGCTCCCTGATATTTCATAATGAGTCGCATGGAAGATCGAGAATCAAGCGTGTTTCACTCACCGAGCAACCACCAAAGGACAAGAGATTTTTCAGTTTTCCTAGCGAGGGAAACAAACGTCCCCTTGTTGTTGCTTATTTTTATCTCAAAGACAGGATATTCTTAGTATACTCGAGAAAAATAACTAACATACTAAGTAAGGGAATGCTCTCTTTGCAACTGATTCAAATTTTTGGAAATTGCAAACAGAAAGATACCACAGGGTAAAAACAGTTAACTCTTGGTCGAATAAATAACGGGTGAAACAGATGAAAAAATGGATGGAGAAAAGATTGCGGCAAGTTCGAGAAAGCAGAAATGAAGTTCGTTCGATGATATTATTTTTGCGATTACTAGAGGCGTAATTTTATTCGTTAAAACATTGCGTTGTAAACATTGATCCAATATAACTATTTTATTGAATGATACGTATATTTGTTTACCAAGGGTCCTTTACAATCGCGGATATTCGAATACTGAAGTTTTCCATGAGATTATGGTAATGAAGGGTGAAACTTCTGCAGACTTGTCTAAATAAATATAAATTTTACTCAAGACGCAAATCCCTAAAGTGAAAATTGCATGTCTCTTATTCGGATGAAAAATATCTCTACTTACGTTCTATTTCTTTAGCGATGTTCATAGAAATATGAATCTGCAAAAACGTCCGCAGCCTATTTATTAAAGGAAGACCGAACTAAGTAACATTCAACAAGGAACCATAGAAGAAAGCAGAATTCTGCTTTTCTCCTCGAACAAAGGAGAAAGGAAAAAGATTGTGAAAGGGAAGAAACGAGTGAAATCTTTCGCTCACCGCAACGAAAACACAGCTATTACTTTATTTCACGTGTTCACGAAATCAGTCGCTCTTTTTTCAAAGGAGATTACACTTCAGCCGGCTTTCCTTCCGAGCTTCCGTATAATACAAGGCAAGAAGCTAAAAATCACCAGCTCGTTGCCTAGTTTCCACCGAGCTGTGAAACGAGAGTCACCTAAAAGCCATCACGACGGCTTAAGGGACACTTTCAACCGGCGTCGTGCTCTTTTGATATTTCAATTCTTTTTCTTTTTTTCTTTTTTACTATCTTCCGGAGAGTTAAGAACGAAAAGAAATCCTGCTAGAACAAACTGCTAGAACAACGTTCAAAACGGAGCGAATAATTTGTTAATTCGGAGACGAGGTCTAACGGAGCCGATTCTATAAAAACCGCATAAGAAGATTTCGATCGTTATTTCGTGAACGAAAAAGTTAAGCGGGTCGATCGTTTGCGATAAGAAAGAGGAACATTTTACGATAAGAAACTATCGTAGTAGTTGTTTGATACTGCTAAACTTTTTGGTATCAAGCTTAATCTGTTTTAGTTTATTTACGGCTGCGATATAAATTCGACTTTTGTCCTTTGTACTGCTCCTTTTAATTGGTTTTTTGTGGCAGAAAATTTTATAACAGCAAAAGAATCAGCAGAGGCGAATTAGTTCGCCAGTTGAAAATCTTCGTTCTTTTCTAAATAAATAGATCGATTTTTAAATTAATAGCGAAAGTAATTATCAATTTATCAATAATCGCCAAGTAAATAATTTTTATCAAAATACGTAGCAGTTGACAGGTTAGTTAATTCGATTAAATAACGATCGATAGTATATACTTTCCGTAATATCTGGTATAAAATCAAGGAAGTATATTACGAATATTTAGGAAAAATATTTCGCGCAAGTTTTCTACAGACAATGTTCTCAAAGTCGGTCAAACTATACTGACGTATTCTATTTGCGAAAGATAGCCAGAATTCACGTATACAAGTTTGATTGTGGCCACGCTCTCTGCTTCAAACTAACTAGGCAGAGGTTTTATTTCCGAATTTTTAGAACTCGGCCTGTTCTAGCGATATGGTCGATAATAGAAAAAGCCCGGTGTGCTACGTGTTACTGACAATTAAAAAAATGAAACGTAGATTCTTAGAACATCTACGTATCTTATTATAACCTAAACGAAATTTTAATGTCATTTACGTCTAGTTTGATTCTATGATAAATGCTCAAAATTAAACTGTTTTTTCGTAAATTGTTTTTTGTAAAGATATCTTCGTATCGAACTTGTAATTGTATATGACGATATATTGATATTTTAAATTGAGGCTACAAATACTAAAGATGATGACCTGTGACAGCTTTTGCTTGCAATTATCTTCAAAACAACCCCACAAATTTTTTTCATTCGTTTTATGGCACTTTTTATATTTTCAATTTATCGACGCACGATTAATAGTTAGTTCATAGTAATTCATAATATTGTTAGGTCCATGCTATGGATAACGTAATTATGATCATGCTACAATCAAAACTCACGAAGAAAATTGTTTTTAATGAACGTGAAAAGTTAAATAAAACACAGATTACATGGCTCTCTGCCGTTCATTTGCTTTTAGTTGACGTAAAAGAATATCTGATGCAATAAAAAATAATTCTGACGTTAATAATATCAGAATAAATATCTTTTAATTAGGTACTGCCGAAACGCAGGTAATATTTCACACGAAACTCTTTCTGTGCCATTTTATTACAAATTTCCCGTCCTCGTGTGAAACTTGTCGATGCAATTTAATCCTTTGTGAACGAAACATTATTCAGGTTCAATTTAAAAGCAAATTAATTGTAAACGACAAAGTTTTAATTTTGAAAATTTATCGTGCTGTTGAAAATTCCATAGAACATTGAAGTTTCAATATCGAAAATATCTTGAAACATTAACATGTAATGTTATTGACAGAAAATCTGATGTAACGCAAGAGTCTCTCTCTCTCTCTCTCTCTCTCTCTCTCTCTCTCTCTCTGTCTCTTCATAAATATCAACTTTTGGTACCTACTGAAAGTATTCCAATAAAAGTACTCATTCACAAAATATCAATTCAATTAATCGAATTCTAATTCTATCGCATCTGTACAAGAAATCTGTCTTCTGTTTGATTGTAGAATCGGACTGTTCGTAAAGGCTATAAACACGAGACAAACCGAAGGAAACAGAAGATACGAGAGCGAAAAAACGAGGCTGTTCTTTTCTGACGTTTCATTTATGACAATAGATCATTAGAGAATCAAGAACGATCAAATAAATTCAACTTCTTAAAAACCAGTATTCCAAGAGCAAATTTATAACAATATGAAGACTGATATAACTTGAGATACCACTAAACCCCCTAAACTAACTACAAAAACTAAAGACACGATTGAAATCTACGATGTTCGTAAAGAATCACGTGTCGAATCAATCTAATAGAAGCATCTTTGTACAAGAAATTCTAACAACGAAACAGAACAACAGAAATCACCGAAAAACCAGCAGTATTCCTATAATTCCAGTGAGCAGCCAAAAATCTTCCGATCGTTACACCATATAGAACGAACTGAGTTTCCTCGGCTAGTCCGAGTATACCTGAATGCGTGCACTTCTTATGATTCTGATGACCTTGGCAGTTAACATGGTGCCCATGAGAATGGTGCGGAGGATGATACTGCTGGCGTTGCTGGTGCTGGTGCTGGTGCTGATGCTGGCTGATCGGCGATTTAAGCACGCTCAGCACCAGATCATCATTAGATGGCACGATCGTCGTGAGCTGCCTACTCTGCCTGTATATGTTCTCCTGCTCCGCGCGGTTCATCCTGCATCCAAGTCGTCGACGTTGCAAATAAAATCCAGGATACCATTCGTGTCTCCCTCGACCCGGACCGCTACCTAGCATAACAGCGTGCAACATCCCGACGCTCTCTTGCAACAGGAACTTTCGTTCATCTGACCCACCCCCAGACGATTCTCCCTTTTTTTCATGGTCGTCTCAGATCTATGATCACTTCACGATACGCGGTCTTCTTCTTTCTTTCTTTTTTCTTTTCTTTTTTCACAACTTGATAAAATACACGTTTCATACGATTTAAACACTATTCGAGTATTTTGTTACACCGATTCTGATTCAATTTTCAATTCAGGGAACAATGAAAGTAACAACGTTTCCGGTTAAAGATTACGTGTGCAATTGATCATCGTTTGATGAAGCTATTTATGATTTCGAGTGCTAATTAAGCACTGATGAACGTCCCTTAGTACGTTTTAATGAGTTCGTTCGTTATGCCAATTTAAGGGGAAATGGACGCGACGAGTATCTTTCTTTTTAATAGAACACCCGATTTATGTTGTTTGAACACTATTTGGACATTGGAAATGTTTAACTCACTTCTGACGCAGTTTGATAACGATTTAAGGGGATTAGGATTTTAGGCTGAAGATTCCCAGTGTACTATTCTTCCACATCGTTTAACAAAACATTCAATTTGTGGCATTTAAACGCTATCTGAATATTTTGATGACGAGATTTTAGGGGAGAAACGGATGGTGAAATTTCAAGTTCTCGCACATTCCTTCACCACAATTTCCTAAAGCACTTAATTCGTGGAATTTGAACGCACTAGTTACACATTGGAGCCATTAAATTTTTCGCTAAGCTTTGATGAACTGATTTTTCATATTTACGATGTAGTAGCCTGACCTTAAAATTGTATTACAAATTTTAACAAGTTTCGTGCGATTAATATCAAACTGGTGAAATTCGTATACTTTGAATATCTAACGCGTAATGAGGATCGTAGTCTTTGAATGTTTTAATCATTCATGCGTATATCTTGTAGGAAAAAGGATTTTTCGTGAGTGTGGGTCTTCCAACTCGAATCTCTAAGCTACTATCACATTTTCGAAATTACAAATTCGCTATTAAACACTGGGCCAATCTTTCACTAAAGTCTTGTATACGTGTAAACACTTTTTGCGATGGAAAACAAAAGAATGAGAACTAATATCAAATTAAACTGCTTTCTACTCGCAGCTTAAATTAACCGCAGATAATCACGAGTTTGATCAAAAATTTCTCAACCACTTTGATCCTCGAACGCGAAACAGTCGATCTGAAATTGTAACGTTTTCTCTCCTCGCAATTTGAATCAAGTTTACGCGATCATTAGCCTATTGGCAGAAAGGTGGCAAAGAGGATCAATCTCTGCCCAAGATCGTTTCCTATCGTAATTCAAATCAATCGCGAACTATCGTAATTCACAGAGATCGTGCGTTTCAATCTCACACGGAAATTAACGACACTTTCCTCCCCCTTCTTCTAAAGTACTTTCTTTTTTATCCAGTTCTCGTAGTTTTCTCTTGTTGTGTCCATGTAGTTTTTCCTGCTGTCGCAACAAAACGACCCTCCATTGCCTTTCCCTGTTTGTTCTTCGTTCTTTTTCCCTTGAGAAGTATCGAGCAATTTCACTCGTTGTCCAACTTCTTCTGCCCTGCGATGCTGTTTCCCTCGCGATATCTCTCGTTCCTCGTTCGATCCACAATCCCGCAAAAGCGATTAGCTCTCGTAATATACTTTGCCTTGTCGATCGACTCGTCCCTTGAAAGTTGGACGATCGAATACGAATCGCTCCTCAACTTCCAAGTTTTTGTCGAATACGATGGTACAAATTCAAGAATCTATCAAAACAAATTTCCGAGGGAGAAATTCTGTCAGAGCAGAGGCCATTGTATAAACAGATCGACGATCTTCAAGGACTTGGATTCGATAGCAATCTTCTGATATATTTCACTCTTTCTGCCTACACGTGATACTTAAATCTGACTCGAGCGATCGTTTCGAGTAATCGTTAATTATACGGCTGGGGCGCGTAATAAAGGCGCAACAGTAGCAACGATGACTTTCTACGCCCCCTGAATTTGCCTTGCGAAATAGATTTCTCTCCGGGAAACGTGAAGAGGAATCACGTGCTCGTTCCTTTTCCTCGGCTTTTCTTCTCCACCTAGTTGATGTCCTCAACGTCGAGACTCACCTCGAGACTCTTTTAAAGGGATTACACCTCTTGCTTTTCCACAACAGTCTGGTCGACGAGATTGGCATTCTCGGCGAGTTGCGGATCCTCTTGTCGATCGTTGCGACACGACGCGACATTGGACAGTCAACATTCGATGCTCGAGCCGTTGCAGAAACTGATCCCGAGGGTTTCCCGACGATTTCCGCTCGCTTATCTTCCAAACAGTCACACACGAACTCTCGTGCGACGACTCTATTATTCTCGACGTGTTTACCGTGTCGAGATAAAAGGAACGAGAAGTACTGTTTCGTGTAACCTGAAATTGCTTCGGGATTTTACTCGATATCGCGTTACGCTAGCGAAACATTCTGCTTTACTTCTACGCTGGAATTAGCGTGTTTATCGTTCGGTATTTTTATCGTTTGATTGAAACGCGGTCTCAGCAACCATTTCAAAACTTATAAGTTCTAACAGGGAAGCTTTTAAGGAAGCAATCGCTTCACCGTGAGGACGTGCAAATTCGAAACTCAACGTCAGTTTGCCACGGAAAAGGCTCAAGAAATCTCTTCTTTTCCGACCAGCTTTGAGCTTCTGTACAAACTATTTCCTATCATCGAACGTAATGTCTATTTCGAGATTGAAAATCCCTTGTCGAATAAATAGAACGAGTCTTCGGGAAAAAGAAAAGAATACGCGTGCATGGATGATGTGTACATGTCGGTGAAGAACGTATATTCAACACCATCGGATCATCTCTGCTCGAACCTTTCGCGATCTCGCCCTCGTCGGATTCAGCCGTTTCGTAAATTCTTTAAACGCGATCCTAGCTCCGTTTTGACGTTTCGTATATTCTTTCTTCCACCTCTCTATCAACCTCTAAAATCCTACAATCGGAGTGGAAGGAACGCGAGAAATTGATCGTTCCCTGTATTTTCTTCCTTTTTCCATTCAATTCGTTTGATTTGTAGCACGAAATTGCTTCGCTATAGCGAGATCCCTCTATATTGCTCTTATTCAAGACGTCTGCCAGTAGATCCACGTGAAAAGAATTTTGTTGGACTTCGTAAGATTTCCGATTCACCGTGCCCTGGACAGAATGAATAAAACGATGTAATTTCGGCCTTTTATCCGCATCTTTTCGGGGTATACGGTGATTTAATAAGGCAACGAATGCGATCTCCACGGTCTTATCTCAATCATCCTCGTCACGGGCCGCGTGTTTAACGACGGGATTACATTTTACGAAGCCTCGAATCCGCGTCCGACCGTTATCCCCGGTCCGATAAAATTTTAATTGAAAGTTCCCACGAGGACGCGTCTCCTTTGACATTTAAGATCCGCCTATTTCGTTGCAGTGCGCTTTCATACCCGTCTAAATGCGGGTATGAAACCGCGATTCAATTTCGTCGTTTGTTTCTTTCTTTCTTTTTCTTTTCTCCTTCGTTCGCCTTTTATACACGCGTCCTCGATTCCTATGTGTCTACGGAAAGTAAAAACCGTCTGGCGTTCGTACGATGTTGGATCTCGATCGATTTGGGCATGTGCAGGTTAACGTTCAGGATTTCGAAATCGTTGTAGCATCGTTTCGAAAGAATAGCTTTGACACAGGTGTACGATAATTTGCCTCTTCGATCCGTTCCCCATAATTGTACGATCATTTACGACTCCGATCGAGGGAGTTTGAACGAAAAAGCTTGATCGAGTCGGTTTCTTGCAACCTCTGAGAAAAGATCTCTCGGTCATAAGCACAGTTCGTACATGTTTTCATCCCCCGAGCTTCGATTCCTAACTTCTTCGAATCCTCGCACGCTCGAAATCCATTTCCCTCGATCGTCCACAAACAGACTGATCTTTCTTTTCCCGCGCAATGACAATTATCCACGTACGTCGCGACGAACCAACGAAAAAATCACGATCGTCGTAAAGCCTACATTCGACTGTCACGGATTTTCTCCTAGAGAAAAGACGGCAGAAAGGAACAAGGAGGAGGAGACGAAAGAAAAAAGAAAAGAGGAAGGAACGAGTTAAAGTGCAGTAAGATCGGTGCGAATTTCGCTCGTGCTTCCAGATGATTTTCACGCACGTGTTCCCGCACTCACTCGAGACGGAAGCACAAGGGGGTCGACAAATGGTTGTTCGAGGGCGAGCGACTCGTTGATCACGCAATCGCACCTGGCAGAGGGAAGAGGAGGGTGGATGATACACGAGGTCGCGTGGCGCTGGTCGAAGACGCGTAATGTGCTCAGGACGACAGCCCGCAACCAACTGTGGCTCTTGGCCACCCTGTAGTTCCGCCACCCATCGCAACCCCGAATAGGTGGTGGCTCTCGGCGCTTGCACGCCGCGCACCGTTTACGGATCATGAGAAATGTTTTCATCTGGCCTACCCCTCGTCGAGCGACAGATCGCACACGCAAAAACCTTACGCTTCTTCCACGGTACTCGAGTTTAACTCTGGTTAGTGGAATGAACGTACAGGCTTAGAACGATTCATAGGTGCATTTATCGTGTAATGTTTTAAAACGTAAGGGTCTAAGACTTTAACGCTAGAACTACCGATAGTTAACACGAAGCTATTTCTACCAAAACCAGTTAAAATGACTGGTTTTTAACAAATACGTAACAATAGAATATTTCTATATGTATTGATTTATTTTTTATTATTATTACTCCATATGGGATCTCCAAACGAGGGTCGATACATTTATAAAATTGTAAAGCCAGTCATTTTGACTGGTGCAGTATTTCTAGCGTTAGCGATCTAGCGATTAATCCGGATTTTTCCTGATAGCTGATAACACCATATTGAATGATACGCGGTAAAAATTTTAAAAACGTGTGCGAAGTTGTATAAAACGAGGAAACTGGTTAATTGGAGTTCGATAAACAAATTGCAGAATCCTTTTACATTTTGACAAGTACCAGTCGTTTTGACTGGTGTTGGTATAAGTAACCTTAATATAAAATTATTTTGAATTTGAATACGTAAAAAACAAAATAAAATTCATTATATTATACTGTTAGTTATCGTTGCGAAAGTCATTACATCATTGCAGAAAAAAATATAACATGAAACAGGAATTTTAAAATAAAATTGTAAAACCAGTCAATTTGATTGGTGTGGTAGTTCTAGTGTTAATAATAGCTTAATAGCGATATTCTTAAGCAGTTAGCTGTTTTTCACAAGTATAGTCAAAGTAATGTCATGAAGAAATGGCAATTGTTTTATTCCATTTTTATTTATTTTTATTTTAATTTCATTTTTATTTCAAAAATCTCTCATTTCATTTCGTTGCAACTTAATTCTATATTGTAACAGCCACGTATGCTCTGTGTTTCACGAGTATAGTCGTCATCGCTTACTTTTTGCGACACAACTTAGGCACACGATTTTCAAAGAGCTCGCAAATCCTGAGTGGTTAAGTGCAACAGAAGAGAAAAATTTCTTTCGGATATTAACATTTTGTTTGTAACAATATTATTATCATTGCTATCGTTGTTATTAGCGTGGAGAATTCTTGGATACACAGATGTAATGCGCGGGGAAATAAATTACACGCGCAGATACGCATATGGAAAACAAAGAAAAAAAAAGGAGAAATTGCTAATGCTTCTGTGTTCCAAAATGGGTCTAATCGGCTGACGATACAGTACTGTAAGAGCGTTAGTAATTAGCAGAGAATTTAGAGATCCCGCGAATAAGCCCCACAGCGTTAATACTACGAGAGATGACGTTACTACGATGAGCCGCAAGTGATAAGTTGGACTTGAAGGTGACGTCTAGATTCTTGACAATGCTTAGCGTGGATAATGGTATAGTATAATTAAAGACTAGATTATCTTTCTTGCTGCTAAATCTAAGGGTATAACGTTTAATTAAGCTGAGGGACAATTTGTTTAGCGCACACCAATCATGAAATCTATTAAGATCTACGTGAATTAATTGTGCGGATTACGGACCTCTAGTTCTATAAAAAATTAATTAATATAATGAATAATTATGGTAATTACAGGTTGAACGATTATAGGTATAACGCTAGCTTGTATAATATTGAAAACAAATGTTACTTAAAGCTTCACATTTCTTCTTAATTTGCTAAGAAATTAAACCAATTCGTAATATTTAATTAAGGGAAGTTTCAAAAAATTAATTTTTTCCATACAAACAAATGGGAAAATATTACGAATCCTGAAGATAGTTTTGCAACTAATTTCATTTCTCTCGAAGTATTTATTAGAAATTACAAGAATTTATAGAAGATCTGTGAAACGAAATGTCTGCAAAGCCATAGCTTGGTTGGATTAAACGGTTTGGAATCCATTAAGCGTACAAATTCTGCATCGTTTATATTGCGTTTCTGCAACTATTTTAAGAATCGTAATTCCATCCTTCCGCTACCTTCCTCATTTTTATTAAATCTTAATTGCAATTTATAATCTTAATACTATACAGAGCTAATTATAATTGCGGCAATTTTTTTCATGAAACATAATACAAATATTTTTCCCATATTTTTACGAATTATTAGACGTGTAATATTTGGAATTTATTGATATATAAAGTAAACAATTACGATCATCGGATCTTGGTACAACCAGCATTTCCTGGATCGATTATCAGTTCATAATATAAAGATAAAACTTGGAAAGTTACATAACTGAGAAAATTGTTATGTGAAGAATTCTCCTACACAAAGACGACACGAAACCAAATGCAAATACGTTCGCAAAACTCTTTCTCGAAACTTTCGTTAAGAGTTCTTTCTGAATATCTTTTCTTAACTCTTATCCGTAGTCTTCGCCCTTAAAAGGATTCACTCCCACGGTTACACAAACATACATTACACGTTATATATACATATATACACATAGCAACGTTCAAAGCTAGCCAACTAACATTTTTAAAATGTTAGCTGCCCAAACATTGTCTTTCCGTTTTGTACAAAATATCTTTTACTTCCACGACATGTCAACAATCTTTAGCAAAGCGATTTTTATATGCATTTTAATTTTTGTATAAGGAATTTCCACAAATTGTTTTCGCGATAAATCGCTTAGAAAGTATGCGAAAAATGTTAAATCCTTAAAAATTGACTTTTATAAATTGTGGAGATGAAAGAAAGTGACGATGGAGATAGATTGGAAAATTGAAGGAAATTGACGCTGAAACATCGAAAATTTGTATCGACCGAGTTGATTATAAAAAGTTGGAAGATAAAATGAAGGAAGAGATGTGTACAATGGAATGGAACAAGAGGAAGAAAACGATATTAGATGAGGGCGAATGTATACATATTTCCGTCGTGACTGATTAAGTTAGCAAATCCAACGATAGTTTCGAAATCAGATGCGAAAGTTATACAGAACTTACCGACAGTTCGAATAATTTAAGCGGAACTTTTTGAACCGGAACAGAATGAAATTATTCAAACAAGGCTGCAATAAATCGTAGAACCGTTGCTGAATTTCTCTACATTTCCTTTTTTTCTGTTTTATCGCTTCGTACGATAACTTTCCGAACATTTCAACCATGCACTTGATGATATTTACCCTAACAACCCCAGACCAGATAAAGTAACTGGCATGTTAAAGATATATTAGAGCGAATACAAATACCTATTTTATAGAAATCAAACGTACGATAAGAAAATGTCCACGGTTTTAAAACAAATAATTTACAGTGCTATAGATACTTCAATTTCTTCAAACTTCATCAGATTGCAGGATCTATTGCGTTGGCAACTAAGTGATTGCGGATTTTGTCATTAGGTGGTATCGACAAAATCCGCAATCACTTAGTTGCCAACCCAATAGATGGCAAAAGAAACGATCGACAGAAATAAGCAACGCTTAAAGATTTTCTATCACTACCGCGATGTTAAATATTAATAATAATAATAGTAATTAATAATATATATGGTATTGAAGTAACCTAATTACGAAAATAATAACAACCTTCATCGCGCCTATTTATTTTTAACATATTATATTTGTTAAAAAAAATAACAAGCTGAAAGAAAGATAAAGATATAACTCGTTAGTGATATTCTTTTTAAATACACGTATGTATTTATCTTTACGCGCATAGGAGAACGCAGAGAAAAAGCAGAAATTAATGGGAAAATTTCACGATTGCATGCAGATGCACGTTAACGAGAGATCTTCGTTCTGTGGGCAGGATCATTAAACAAGTTTGTTTGTACTGAGAACAACGCGGTGAATGTATATCGCGAGGTCGGCTTGTCTGGCGAACACAAAAAAAAACGGTGGAATTTATAGAAAATTCTGAAAAATGTTTTAAAAAGTTGAAATTAGGTGTAATTTAACAAAATTACAAAACTAAAATTTCTATAAATGAGAAAAAAAGGAAGGTGTTATTGATTCGTTTCTATTCCTAGCATTTGTCTTGCATGATGCAACGATATAAATAAATATTTTACTGGCCGATTCTTATTCCCTTTGAAAATGAGAAACTGTTACGTATATCGGTGTAAATATCAACGTTCTCGACAGTCAGCTTTATGGTCACGTTTCTGATCTGCGGGATCAGAAATTCCTTTCTGTCGTTAGATAAACGAGCAATGCGTCCCAAAGGATTTCTTAAAGTGTCTCGCAACCCTTCTTCGACCACCATAAATTTTTCTTACCGCCGTCAAAAGGGAAAGAAGTCCTCTCTCGAATGCGTGCCACGTACCTTTTTGCAACCCTATAGGGACGCCAACCCATAATTAACAATTCGATATATACGAGATGAGAAATTGAAAAGTATACGTGATACATTCGATATAGGAATGGCTTCGACGTTACTTGATTTGTTATTATTAAGATACATTGGCAAATTTGAAACAGGTACAGCCAACGAGTAATGGAACGAAATCTGGACGAAAGGAAGGGGAAAGTAATAACAGATACCGAAAGGAAGAGATGGCGATATTCAAAAAATTGTGGGAGAACGATAAGATTAGAGAATCAAAATACGACGGATTATGTAACTACATACAAAATATCAGGATGTCACGCCACATAAAGGAAGAGGGGAGGGGGCAAAGCGTTATAACTAGAGGGATATGGAAACGTAGAAGATGCGAGCAAGTATTGGAGATCGGAACAGGAAAGAATATGTAAAAGTGAAATATTGAGGGGACGTTGAAACATCTGATAGAAGACAGTGTAGTAGTGGAAGGAACAAACACAAACGTGGAGAAAATTCTAGGTAGATAAAAGATAGAATGAAAGTGTAGAAATGGTTAAGGAAGATAGAAAGAAGAAGGAAAGGAAGAGGAGAGATAAAGTAGGAAATGATAGGAGAAATATCAAAGATTAAAAGTTGCAATAAGCAGACAGCTAGCAGTAGGAGTGGCTGACGGAAATAATAGTTTTAGAATAGGAAGAACTTACAGCGTAGATTCTTAAATACATAGTATGTTGTAACTAGGTTAAGGCTAGCATAAGAATAAAGTATGCAACTGGATGAGTGAAAAGATCGGACGAGGAGGAGGTGTTAGAAAAATTGTAAGCAAGTCGCGTTTCTTCACCGTGATGTCGAGATCAAATAAATTATTGCTGTTATTATTTTGATCAATTTTTGTTTCTGTTTATTTTTCCTTCATCTTTGTTTGTTATAGTTTTAGGATTTTTATTTATAGACAAAACATATAAGAAAACATTCTTCCAGAGATATAAAAATATCAGTTTAAATAAAAAGAACGTAAATTATTAATCGTATTTTATTAGATGTACAGAGTGCTATCTCTCTACATCGATGGATTTTATGATTTTCTCCGTATAGTCGACGAATTAACTCGATTTTGTCATCACGAATCGTACATATATATAATAGAACTGTCACGATAAGAATTAAAGATTCACAAGTGAGGCATACAAACGCGGAAGTTTTCTAAGGAAGTGTTTTAGGGGCAATTTTGTCAAATCAACACCACTGACAGTGAAAGAAGCACTTAAAGGTCTACTAAATATACGGTACCTATACATACCTATAAGTATACTGAAATTAGGTTAGAAATATATGCAAATAAATACATACTATATGTGTATAAACCCAAGCTATGTACGTATACAGACATCCTGTAATGACATCTAAATGAAAATCGGAAATGACCATTTACATGCTTCCAACTCTAATTGTTATAGCAATTTTCCAAACGTCGAATTGCAAAGAATTATATGGAAAATGAGAAAAAGAAACATTTCTTGAGTAAAAGCACAATCTAACTTCATTTGCCCGGTCCAATTTCATGATATCTGTATCTCATATAGCTTACCGGCTTATAGTGATAAAACGTCTTCAACTGATAAATGGCTTCTGGCGAAAGGATTCAAGCCACCTTTTGGCGGCAGTAATGCGTGGTTGAATAGCAATCGATATAAAAGTAGGATTACCAATAGCTCGTATCTTCGGACATCCACGAGCGCAGTATCGGTTGTGGTCTCGTTTCGATCGAGCAATTCAAGAGCGAAATGTAATTTTAGTTGCTACTACTTTTCATATTTATGCTTATATCGATTTAATATTCTTTGACACGAAATTAAAATGTAAGCATTTTAAACATATTATATATACCATTATATATGTTTAATATACCATTATATTTTATATACAATATATCATTCTACCATTCTTATTATATAAATATATATAATATATAAGTTAGTATATATAACACTATAGATTAAAAAATATCATTAAAAACAAAAAATGCCTGTTATCGAAAGATGCATAACATAAAATCTACATATCCTTTAACACTAGAACTACCATACCAGTCGAATTGGCTGGTTTTACAAATTTATTTTCATATTCCTACTTCGTGTTATATTTTTTTCCGCAATGATGTAACGAGTTTCGCAACGATAATTAAAAGAATAATATGATGAATTTTATTTTGTATTTTACGTATTCAAACTCAAAATAATTTTGTATCAAGGTATTTATACCAATATCAGTCAAAATGACTGGCACTTGTCAAAGTGTAAAAGGGTCCTGCAATCCGTTTATCGAACCCCAATTAACCAGTTTTCTCGTTTTGTACAACTTCACACATGTTTTTAAAATTTTTACTGCGTATCATTCAATATGATGATATCAGTTATTAAGAAAATTCCGGATCGATCGCCAAATCGCTAGATGCTAACATTAGAAATATCACACCAATAAAAAGGATTGGTTCTACAATTTTATAAATGTACTGACCCTCGTTTATGGATCCTGATCCCTAATGGATTAATAATACCAAAAATATACTACATAACATGGAATTCGTTCTGTAAGAAAGTAATAAATCAATAAATATAAAAATATTTTATTGTTACGTATTTTTTAGAGACCAGTCATTTCGACTGGTTTTGGTAGAAATAGCTTAGTGTTAACTATCGGTAGTTCTAGCGTTAAATATTCTACATTCTTAAATTTAATTCTGAAATTAATATCCTTTAAATTCTTTAAATTTATCGATACATCCGTGTAACATCTGTACAACGATAAAGAACACTCGTCCGAACAGTAATCTTTCCTTAAACAGAGATTCTACGATTTTAATGAGAACGCCTTCTAACGTCTGACCAGTCAGTTCGAAACTAACAAAAGCGCAGAAACGTTTCACGGCACGTGTGCACTTCAAATCGACATTTCGCAGAGCGAGCTCGTTCGAGGCACGAAACAACCACGAGAAACAAACACGGCCAAAGTTGCCCGTCAGGCTCGATTAATCGAACAACGTTCCCGTTTTCCAGCCAAAAGAAATTTCGATGTTCGAGGCTGAAGCTCGCACGTTGCAGAGGCTAAAGCGTTGCTGCGGTTGGGATGAGTAATGGAGGACGAAGGCAGCTGTTTGTCAGAAATATTTCCAACGTTTTGACCACGCGGTTCCATCGAAACGGCATCGATATGCAACGATCTCGGTGGTAATCGAGAAACAAGAGGACTTCTTATTGATTCACATTTCACGTTGTCCTCTTTAAAGTCTCGTTGTTCCCAAACGTCTTCCGCGATATCCGATTCCCGGAAATACCAGTATTTCAATGGGAAAATGGCTCAAAAATAATTAGATCGTTAGGTTCTTGGAAAATATCACTTTGGAAAAGAGAACGGTATTCCAGGGTATCGTAATTCTTCTTTCGCAAATGTATAAAATATTTTACGTATTCTGTTATCGTACATTATCATTTGGATTGTAGGTCATGGATCGAATAAAATGTTTATTCGATTTATAAGATATGTTTCAATCATTTCGCGACTTCATTGAACTGAGTGTTCTCTTTTTCTCTCTTTTTTTTATTTGAACGTATCGTAGTATATTTTAGTTTGAAGGATTTTGTTAATTTTGTAAGATACCGATGATTAAGGATTGGTTGAACGATCTACTTTTCGCTATCTTTGACTCACAATAGATATTTATGTAACAGATAAATATTACAACAGAGACTAACTGGCAGAGGGCTACCTATTATATTAGGTCGTCAAAAGGTTTCTTTCGTTTTATAAGGAAATAATGGATGCACAACATTTTCCGTTTCATATTATTTTATCGAATTACGTATGATCCATTTCGTTCTATCAAAATAAAGATCACAACGTTCGACAGATTAGGTTTCATGTTTGTATAAAGATGCATCGTTGTAAAAGACGTGTCTGTAAAAGAAAAACACTTTTCGGACAACTTAATACCACGCGGTTTTGTTGATTCTAACGAAGCTACAAGTTGCGAGATACGACGACTGAGTAGCTTTGAACGTAAATGTTACAAGTATTATCGAAATATGATTTTTATAATATCATGCTCCTAGGAAAATGCTTCGGAGACTTGAGCCCAATTTTTTGGAACATTTTATATATTACATTATAATTGGTGTAATTGACTCGTTAACATGTTAACGTATTATTATTTGATAACAAACGAAATAAGCAGAAACAAACTGCTAAGGATTTTATCCATTCAACCTTTTCCCTCCAGTGTCGATATACCATCGATAAAAAATTTCCATCGATAAAGTGAAATTTCGTCCTTGCTATCGTGACGACTTTTCCACCTCTACGATTTCTACGGTGACCTCACCTGAAAGCGTTCGAGCATCCTGCCGGTTGCTTCGCAAAAGATAAGTCGATAAGTCGAGTCAATGGTAGCGAAGGTATCGCGTCAAAAGCAGTCGAAAGATCGACAACACGGACTACCGTATACAAAACGGTTTAAACGGAGTTTATTCACGGTTTACTGCCGTCTTTATGGCCCCGAACGCGGATGGGAAAAGTTCGATTAACCGATGGGCGGGTTAATTGATTTTATTAGATGTTCGAAACGAGTTGCGAACAAAGAACTGATACCGCTTGATGAGATATAATTTTATATAACGTAAGGGATAAAATGCCCGAAAGCACAAGGAAATTATGATATTAAACAAATAAGAAATTGATTTCCCGATTATCACAGACAGTTCTTAAAAATGTAATTCGATAATTACCATAGAAAATATTCTAAAATTAGATGAGTTCTTTAGCGTCATTATTAAACCTGAAATATATCGTTAAAAAAATAACAATAGCAAAATCAATTTACGTATCAAACTTTGACGAATCGAATGAAACTAAGCGTATTCTGCACATTCGTTGATAAACCAAATTAAACCATTTAGCAGAGTACGAGATACGATGTTCAAAGTTCCAAAATATTATATTAATTTATATTAACGTACGAAATTACCAAACTTCCATCTCCAAGATTTTTCGGCGTTTAACTTCTCTCACATTTGCCCCGTTATACGTTATTATAGCTTTCTCTAAACTGTAACACGATGCTAAAATAGCAATTTCAATCTCGAATAGACTATGACCGTTTTCCCTTGCATCCTAATTACATACGACACGCGATAAGTAAACTATTCAAATACGTTAATCGATTAATTTTCATCCAATTATATTAATTACCGCTACATAGTCCAAAATATAATCTCGCATGGTTGTCTTTTAGAAATGCAGAATCATTGGGACGTCTTGAAACAATATGTGTGTGTGTGTGTGTGTAACGGTGTAAGCGGACAAGGGAGTTGAACGCGCTGTAAATTCACTCTCGCCGCATGCAATTATGCCATGGCTGACCTATACACCTGCTTTCGCTGCCGAGTAAACTGGTTAAGACTCGTGGGAGTAATCCCTGACCAGGGTAATAACCAGCTTTGTTAACTGTTTCTGTGTAAACGCCACGCGACCAGACATCCCCAATGGAAAATACGTGTATGGCCAACGTTAAGTATAATTCTCGCTGATGAAATGTCACACAGGGAAGTGATTTCTGAGCTTATTGTCGTAACGATTTGTTGCTGTCTATACGATTAATGGAAGTAACGTGACAAGACTCGTTAGAAAGACAGGAATTTCGAGGATAACTGTAGGAAGAATTAACAGAAAGTTAGGACAGCCGTTCAACTTTCCTTATGTGTCTTTCGAATAATCCTTCTGTTGTATTAACTTTCGAAGACTGAAGTGAAAGTAGAAGAACCAATAGCTGAGTTATTCAAAAAGTCGAAGAGGAACAGTTGAATGAAATTGGGTAACACGGAAGAGGGTAGAATAGAATCGTTCGTGGTATTAAGAAGTTTGTGGCGACTACGAACTGTTCTTCGAAATGGTTTCGAAGATCTTTTTGAAAAATTTTTGCACATTTGAACAAAGACGAAATTACCTTTATTAGGCTTGCAAATTACATATTATATTTTATTATAGTCTATAAACCGTATCTTTGTTTAAAATATCTGAACCGCAGATATATTTACATTAAATATAAAATTAATACGCACGAGAAAGAAAGAGATTTCATAAATAAAACCTGGAAATATCAATTAAAAAGCGATGAAAGTCGGATCATAGCTACCGATGAATTTGTTTTGGAATTGTGCTTTAATTTACATATAAAACAAACGCAAATCTCGCTAACAAAATAAAAACTACACGCGTACCATTAAGCATACCAGCAATCGTACGAACACGTGTTTCATCATCGCCGACCAATTCATATTCATCGACGATTCATCTCTAGCCCATCGATAATCCTTAACGACACCTCCAATTGTACGTGACTTTTCCAGCAAACATGTATCTAACTTTTTCAGCCACCTCGACTGGCTCATAAACCAGACAAGAAGCAATTTCACGATCAAAAGCGATCGATCGAATGCAATCTCAACCGGCTAAAAAGAAAGAAAACGATCGAATCGAGTTCTGTAAAAGCGAACAGCTACACCACGAAGGTATTCGAGCTCTTTAACTTCGGCAACTGTGCCGACACCAATATCGTAACGCCTACTTGTCACGATCCGATGTTCGGTGCACGCGGACGGAGTAAGTAGTTCGTAGTGAAATGCTAAATACCGTCGACGACCCGCGTGTCTATTTATAGAGGCGGCTGGATCGATATTCGGCCGGTATAGCAAGAGTAAACCGGGGCTAGAGCACGCGAGAAGGAAAAAAGAGGAAAGGGAAGTGAGAAAATACGATGAAATCGGCAAGAGAAGCTTACAAAGAGTAAATACAGAAAGCGAAGAGAGATAAGAGAGATATCAAGCGAAAAAGATAAATACAGCGAAGAGCATAATTAAGATATTGTCACGCGAATTTTATATATTTTTCGCTGGCTATTTCAATAGATTGAAATATATTACGCCATAATATTTCATTTTTACAAAGTATTACGTCGTATCCGGCCACTTTTCTCTGACAATCTAAACCGTTCGCGTTGTTGAAAATTTGTTAGTCTCCTTCCGCTGTTGTGAGTAGCAATATCGCAATGAAATCAACGAAGAAGGCTATCTACCGGAAGAAGTCGACAGCCAAGGCAATAAATTGATTTATTTTACATAGTTTGCTTTAAAAAAAGGAAGCAGTTTTCCGTTGCAATCTTCTTTTTTAACGGCCGGAATTTATTATTCAGATGAGTAACGGTGATAAAGGTTATTAACGAATTACGAGCTTATTATCTCACCCGTTTCACACCACTTTTATATTACTCTTTGGAAAAGCTTTCCCATTACTTCTGATGGCTTGGCATGACTTTCGTTTATAACAGTCTTTTATTTTATACGACATTCGCGGACTTATGCAGTGCACTTGCTGGTTACGTCGTTTTAAAAAGGCATGAAATAAATCAAAATATTTTTTATTTGTTACACAGAAGGGACCAAAAGATGTTGGCTGTGTGCTTTCTCAAAATTGAATCGAATTATCGTCAGTTAGGAAATTTCTTTTGTTGAAACGTGCATGCGTCTTTTTATCCTCCTCTGTATATTAAAATTTCTTTCGCGCTCATAATTCGTGATAATTGATCTTCTACGTTTTAAAGCTCTTCTCATACTTGTTTTCTTGTTTTTTCTTTTGGCACAAAGTGCACGAATAAGGGAACGTTGAAAGGAGCGAATCGCCCGAGGAATCCCCGTTTTGTTCCAAAATCAGAAGCGCAAATGCGAAATGTGAAAGTTCACGTTAAATTTAGTTGCAACGCCGCTCATCCGAGCCTAGCGTTTGATCTCAAAGCAAACCACAATCTACTCCAATCTTCCACCTGCTCTCCTTGTTTGTTCCTTTCACACGCTTCTCCTCCACCATTTGTTCATCTTTCTACTCGACGAATCCTTTTCTTCGTTTCGTTTCCCTTTCCTGCGAAACATCGTTAGAGTGTCCTCGTCCAGTTGAATCTATAACAACTGTGAATTTAAAAGCAAGAAGAAAATTTGCAAATGACTTGCAGTAGTTAACGAAGTAAATGTATTCTGGGCTCCACTCCAGTAAATAGATCTAGATAGGAGATTTCTTTGAAAATATTCTTCTTTTTTGAAAATATTGAAAATATTGTATACATTAAGGAAATATAACCTAGATTTTTTCATTCGAAATCATCCGAATCTCCGTACGAAAAGTTTTAGAAATCAAGTTGTCAAATTTACAAATCATTAAATTTAACGAGATTTACAGATTTACAAATTTACAAACGTATGAAAAGAATGAAAAGATATGGAAAAAGATGGTATGCAAAGGTATAAGGTATTTATAGGACTTTACAATCGTGTAAAAATATATCTAATCAATGATTAGTTAATCTTGAAACAAATTTTTCCGACGTTGTATTAAGTTTTGTATTTATCACGTTTTTCAACGTTCCATTTAGAAGAATCGAAACGTCATGGTACAAATTTCCCAGTCGATGCTCCCGTGCCGCCGCGCCGCTACGCTCGCGTTGCGCTCAATAACCACTATCAAACATTTGTCAAAATAAAACCGCGATAACCGAATAAAATAAAAAGTCGAAAAATGTAATACGCGAAATCAATACCGTTAATACTTCGATTGCGATTTAAATTGGTTCGCTCGTGAACACGTCGATTTCTCAATTTTGTCACGTCAACGATACACGATGCCGCCTCTAAATAAAGGACGACAAATCTCGTCGTTATACTTGCCTTCATATTTCAGTCGCCTGACTTTTCCCAATACCCCTGCGAAATTAATGGTTAGACTGCGGATTTTTATACAAATTTGTCTTTTCATGGACGCGACTAAAGAAACACAATTTTCAGATTTGTTTTGGTTATTAAAAATTATAACGAGTGCTCTATTTTAGATATTTTATACATTTTCGTTACATATTAAACATATTTTACCTAATATTTTTACTATAACATACAAATTACACATTATACGCGTTCTGTCCTTATCTTCGTCTTCAAATTTCTAAAACAAACGCAGAAAACTCCGCAGCGTATCAAATTACGATTCAAAAAGTACATTAACGAATGGCCCCGAATAAAGAATGAGTCGAATGGAAACCGTTTTAGAAGTCCAACCTTCGAAATTTGATGTTTTCTTAAGACGAAATCTTTTCTAAAGTCTGTTCCTTTTGTGTCACAAGAACTCGTACAAATAAATTTTTCAAAATGAAAATTATCGATGGAGAATCGTTCTATTTCTACTTCCTACTAGAGAATACCACTAACTCAACTCTTGTATAACAAGATAGACGCGAGTCGATCGTGTTCTCGCATGAAAAGGAACGCGAACCGACTCGGCTGAAACTCTGAAATAGAATGTGCAAAGGGGCCCATTAGCGACCTGTTTGTACACTCCAACGCTCTGAAGTGAGCACTTTCCGTGCTACTTCATCTTCTGCTAAGAGGCTGACCTCGCCGAACGCCCGGATCCTATTGTCTCCGAAGTGAAGCGACGTCTTCGCCACAAAAAAACAAGAGGATAATTCTATACGGGCTCGTGTCTATTTCCCATTGTCATTCGTTTCAATGACGGAGGCCTAAGATGACGGATCTCTTTGCCTTACCTTCGTTTTGCCTCCCAGTGAAACGAACTGGACTTGTGCTAATTAGAAAATTTTCACACAACATCTCGAGTATCTTCCGCTGTTTCATTCACGGCGGTTGAGCTCGAAAGGTTTCTATACAATTTGACGATATATTCATTTTGAAAGAGCTGGCTTTGTTTGATCGAGAAGACAGGTATATACGTAGTTTCGAAGTATCGTAAATATTTTAAATATAAATATTCTATTTGTGTATTATATAGATAGATATAATATTGCATGTTTCAAGGGAGAAGTCAATTTTTAACAATTTCAAACAAAAAGTTTGATAAATATTTCGAACACAGATACTTCGTGTCTATAGGTACTCCGGGTAAAAATATAAATATTTTTTCATAATGTTATATTTTCCAAGTGAAAGCACTTTTACATCTTTTCGCAAACGGTTTCGCAATTCGAAATTTACAAAACGTCAATATATTCTTTATTTCTGACTTTTCGCTATTTTTTATATTAGAAATATTATTATATATTATATATCAGGAATTCGAAATTTTCAATCGTTAAGCGACATTTAACGACTCGACCGATCAGCTGACCTTAAAACGAACTAGAACATTGTATACGATAATTTTACTCTGCTGCTTACTATATATAAATCGGTCGTTTTATACGAATGGTTTTCTGATAGCAGAAAAAGGAAGGTAGAAACGATAAAAAAAGGGAAAGCAAAGGAAGATGAAGAACGAGAGAAGCGAGTTTCTTTCTAGCTTCGCTAATGGTCTCGTCAATAAACTTACTCAGCAAATCCTGACTTACACATATAGCGGCTAATGTTGTGTGATGCAGGTTTTACGTATGTACCAGCTTTGATGGAGATAATTTCACAAGAATAACAATTACCAGATAGTCGTCAAATGGCGCTTTCGGAAGTTAATATACAAATTTCTAGATATTATCAAGCTTCAAAATATTTGTACATTCTCTACCAAACTTCTTTAAATTCTTCTTTTTTTCCTTTGAAATGATAGAATGAATAAAACAAGGAATAACATGAAAAACAAAATTGTAAATTTATAATCTCGTCAGCAAGATGTAATGCAAATCGTTAAATTATTTCAATTTTTGTATACATTTATATAGATGGTTACTATAAAATACATATCGATATTCTCTGATGCGAGAGGATCCTTTCACATGTGTAATCCAATTTCTGTATTCTTTCACATGAATGGTGGCTTACGATACATCTACCATGGGGCAAATAATTAATCTGTCGTGAAAGTTAACGAAATCATCGTCAAACATTTACTCTCGCAGCTTACTCGCCGCGCATCCAATTTGAATGGATATTTTTAGCAAATAGAATCTTACTTTCGTTTTGGCAAGTGGAAAGAACCTGTTACGCTTTGAAAAGATGTTTAACGTACGCAATTGGAACGAGATATCGTTATGAAAAGTCTTTGAAAAAGACATATGAAAAAGTCTTCTTTCTCGTATTTTGTTTTAAAGTGCGCGCGAAGATATTTTTTAAGTAGTTAGAAAGATATAAAAAGAAAGAGCTTAAGAGGATTAAAAAAGTATTTAGTTATGATATTTGGTATTATTATTACCGTATTTAGCTATAGTCATAGCGTTATAGCATAGTTTTGAAGGAAATAATTGATGAAACAAAGTTGGTAATATTTTCATTTATACTTTCTTGAAAAACGTTATATATATATTCAAATAGATTTTCAACATCAATTTTCAGGAAAATTAATCCTTGCCTGATCAAATTTTATCTCGCGCTTTTAATTTTTTCTACGGAAGATCACCTTCCCTCTGCTTGTACAACGCTTTCAGACACATCTTAGTAATTTATTTTAACGAAGTAGTAGATGTTACTGTTACCGCGTATGTGCCATGTTAGCTTTCACGAGAACTCTTCTCTCCCATTTTGTCATTTAACTTCCGACATTTAACGATTATTGCTCCACGCTGTAGAGTTTACTTTGTAAACTATCAAGAACTCCCACGAATTAAATGTATCCTCGCGCCTGTCATCCATAATTGCGTTAGTTTTATTTCTCGTCGATTGTGCCTTCGCAAACAACGGGAAATTACGAAAAACAACGGGATCACAGCTTTTTACCCGAACATATCAATTTTGCAGTGGAACAGAGGAGATACGAGCTCGGGCAAAAGAAAATCTCGAAACTCTCAATGAATTATTTCGTAGTTTCTACGTGAAAAGCCATATATCTTTATAAATGATCCCACGTATCCTTTGATACAAGATCGCGAAAAAGGAAAAAAGGAAAATTCATGCTCGAAGAAAAGACCTGGAATTCTTCGATAGAAAATCGTTACTTGAGTTGCGGTGTCTGTATTTGACCGTGCAAATTATTCCCCTAATAGAACCGTCGTATTTTTCAATAGCATTATTTTCACTTTTTCTTTCCTCTTCTCGTCTAACAAAATTACTCGTTATTCTCGGAAATATGGATATTTCGATTTTGAGATCAATCGTTGGCAATCTATCGCGTGATTTATACAATAATTTCTAACTATAGTCGAGTAACTATACCACCTAGCTACTTGTTGCAAGGATAATGGAATTATGCTGTCACTTTTGCTCTCTCTCTCTCTCTCTCTATCTCTATCTGAATTTCGAGAATTACCTATTATTCCGTATTAAATATGCATGGAAATTAATTAAACTGAAAGGCTAGATTAAAGTTCGTAAATGAAAATGTTAAACTGCATGAATTACAGGCTAAAATTCATAGTCAGAGTATACGTTGAATTTAATCTTCTTGAAGATTAATGATTAGATTCGCAAATCGTGTAGAAATTATATCTGTGTACATTTTCCATACTGTGTACAAAATTACAATATACTGTATATATAAAATAACAATATACTGTGTACAAAATTGATATCATCATGAAATGCCATCGAGAAAATATATTTCGGCAATGTCTGATATTTTACGGTAAAATTAAACGTTCTCGTTTGCGGAATTATTTTAACAACAAATATAGCTCGTATTTATTTGTTAACCTGATGATTATGAAAAAAAAGTGAACGATGTTATTTGCACAACCAATCAACTTCCTAAAAAAAAATCATAAAAAACATGAATTTTTATCAAATTTTTTGTTATTTATCTCGCGAATGATCTCGGAAATTAAACACTTGAAATTAAAGAAGATGCATCATAAAGTAATCGCTATTATAACACTAATTATAAAAAAAATATTCGCAACATTTAATCGATCGATATGTAATTTCTCGACAAATATGTAATAAACATGACGACGTACAGATAATACAGCAAATATACCTAAGTATACCATGTAGTATAACGATATGTTTGCTAACATTGTTCGCAACTTCACCGTGTTTTCCGTATATTTCTCGTGTCGTATAACCTAAGTACCTCTTCTTTTCGTCGCTGAAATTGTCGTCAGGATGCACAAATAAAATACAAAACGGAGAAAAATAGAGGGGAAAGACATGAAAAGGAGAAAAGAAGGTGGCGATTCAAAGCAATATTTCGAACGCTACAAGAAGAGAATCACTTTGCAACCACAGATCTGTCGATCGATCAGGCAAAGTATCGATATTCAGACTTGGACGAGTGTACAGCTCTCGGTGAATTGCGCCTTTTTTCCCTAAACCTCGATCAAACGTGAACTTCAATAGCTCTTTTCTCCCAATGAAAACTTTCACAGACTTCCACCGTTCACGCCCGAATCGTTTATCTTTCAACCACAAGCTCTTTTACCTCGTCAAACTTTGCTTTTCGTACGATTGTGCCTAAACAGTATTTAAATTCGGATTCAAAATGTAGATGCAATATATGTTTTCGCTTCTTGGATTCAGAATAAAAATCTAAATACAATTCGTGTCTCCTTCTCTTGAATATTTATGCAATTTCATGTCTCTGCAAATATGATTGAACGAATGGAACACAAACGTAGATTTATTCCATCTACTAAAATATCTTAACGATCGCCAAAACTTGCTAAATATTTTACATTGTATATTTACACGTTATATGCATTTCCTCTATATTTCTACATGTTTATCCGGAAGCAACTGTTCGGAAACAGAAGACAAATTACTTGATACATCTGACAGCGAACGAATCACAAGTTATTCGTTCAAAGTAATCAAGTACAAACAATATCACTTAACGAGATATTCATTTTATCCGGCACACAGTGCGAGAACCAGGAATTCTAGAATTTCACCACCATTAAAAATAGCTTACCATCCAACGAATTATTCATTCTAGATCATTGAAAAAATAATCTTTCCTAAGGAGACATTACACGCATGTTTCCTAAACGTCCCACGTTTCATTCATTGCACGGTGCAGGGACCATGAATTCTACAAATTCACCGCAAACAGCCATCGAGAAACATACAAACTCCGAACTGTCCATCGAACAAGTTGATCCAAACAAGTCGGTGCCAAGAATGCAAGAACGCTGCCTGTCCGGCAACGACTCGCAATTTAAGTGGCACGGAATCAACATTTCGAAGAGATAGGAAGAACATCCAATTGCTGGGAGTAAGAAGGAAATAAACGCGGAAGAAAAACGATTGCGAGGTAGGAGGGAAACGTGAAAAGCAGCGAAGTGAACGCAACAGCAAGAATTATACTTTGTGGCAGGGGTCTTTTGGTCACCGAATGGGAAGAATCGATATTCACATGCGGGTCGATATCACGCGGCAAGGCCACACCACGACCCTTCTGCATTATTGATGCTTGATGGACGGCTTTTGTGGAACGGGGTGTCTCGCTGTTTGCGGGTCACCAAGCCTCGCGTGCCGACTACTCTGTGTCACAATAATTTTCTCGCTGCGCACCGGTTATCCTATTCAACGATGAACGTTTGCATGGTGAATGCTTGGAATGCGACTAATCGAGACATTAACAGATAACTAACTACCCTTTTTTAATGCATTCACCGACGCATTAGGTCGTACCACGAGTTTTTATTTTATCAGAAGTTTCACGTAAAGTTACAGAAATTACGCCTCTGATCATAGACGTACGCTCTCTCGTTTACTGTCGTTTAGAAACTAACTTGTCTGTCTCCTTAACTGTTAACTTTTGATACTTCTTTCTTTTCTTTTTTCTCTTTTTTTTTTTGTATCGTGTAATTTATAAATTTGTGACACGTCTGACTGAATTTGAAATACTTATTATTTGCTATTTAAGTTCCAATAATTTCTTAGACTTTGCAACTATTAAAGATGAAACGGTAATTAAGAAAATAGATATGTTGTTGATAACGGTCACTCACTCTCTATCGTTGTTATTCATTTACTTCTTAATATCAACGTATTCTTTGCTTACATGGTGTCCTTTACGTAATCGATATTCTAGAAAAGTCAGAAAATTAATATCTCATATTACGGACGTAACGTATAGCATGGTTAAAGATGAATAAATTGTACCGAGACTATAGTAACTAAACATGATTTATTGGATGATAGGACGTCGAGGATGATGCATGTTTATACTCATACGTAAGACACATCGATTCCATCATACTTTCATAATCGCGGAACTGTCTATCGTTAATGTTTATCGTCAAAGACATGGAATTTTTAGAAAAACTTTCAATCTACGTCAACCTAATCTCTATATAAATGCTATAATAAATATAATGATGTCGACATTCTTCCTACAACCATTGTATGTCCTGTCTATAGAATTTCAAACTTGAAGATGGGTCTTAAAACCGGCTTTTTGATCCAGCGACGTTCATTATCAGCCACCCACTAATCATAAAATTAACCATTTAAAAAAGATAGTTTCAAGTTTAAATAGATTTAATCGGCGAAGAAAAAGTTGAAACTTTGTCATTATATTCCTTCGTCAAAATCTGCATTAAACGTGATAATATAGATCGACTCGTCCCCTTCCCGCCACTTTGAAAACTAAATTGCTCTATTGGATTAGCAACTAAGCGATTACGGATTTTGTCAATACTACCTAATGACAAAATCCGCAATCACTTAGTTGCCAACCCAATAAATCCTCTGAATCCCCTAAATCCACCACGTACGGATATATCAAAGTATGGTGCAGTGCACGCGGTAACTGTACAATTGTGCGCTTTTCGCAAAAAGAAACTTTACTAAATTTAAAAACTAAAAGGATGGACGAACGCGATAGTGGCACGGACACGCGAGCACAAACCGATCGGCTCGTCGATATTGTGCTAGCGGGCACAAAGCGAATTCTTTTCAAGACGATATTGGAATCTCCCAGGCCTATCGAGCTTCCCAACAGCTAAATCACGGCAACGAGACACGTTGATCGATAATGGTTTCCGGTAGCGCGGTTTTTCATCGACGCGCGAGCAACAAACGCATTATACGCGTCAACCTTTGCAAAGCAACACCGATTCGAATCAAGCAATTCCGATCGCTCCTACTATCCAATACTCGTTGCTCTTTTTACTTGCAATTACAGCTACTGTTTCAGTACGTGGATCCGTACAAGCTGTTGAAGTATTGGGTTGGCAACTAAGTGATTGCGGATTTTGTCATTAGATAGTATTGACAAAATCTGCAATCACTTAGTTGCCAATCCAATAATTACTTCAAGAAAAACTCTACATCTTTACTTTTGTATATCCGTGACCTGGAAACAGCTGCTACGAAGAGAATAGAATTTAGTGAAAAGAATTCAAAATAAGAGAAGGTCTGTTGTTATTTTTATATTCAGAGGTAGGGTCACAATAGTTATTACTATATTGTACGAATAAATCTATCACACCGTTCTGAGCCGAAAAACGTTTATTGCACACACTTACATGGACTAGGGAAAAAAAGAAAAAGAGCATCTTAAAAACAATCGATTGAGTCTATCGATTGTATCTAGAACAATCTTCTACTTACCTTTTTTTTTTTTTTTTTAACTAGCGCATCCGCATATGGAGGACGAGCACGAAATCACGTTATCATTTTCAACAAGGTCCATATTATTGTGCCTTTGAATATAAATTTTAATTTGGGTTACAAGGTCTCATTAGAAACAAATGAGTTATAACTAGATTTCTATTGCTGTTTCTTGTAGTCTTCAGCTGGAGCTACCAAAATTAACTTTTTGATGATGTCCTTTGCTATAAATGTATGAACATGCTGCATATTCAATTCTATTGTATTGTAACATTGAAAGAGTGAGGATTTGGATCAGCATATACCAATACTTATACTTATACCTATACTTATGTAGTATCTTAAATTGGGTCTTAGAGTAAGGACAAGTAATGTTTTATTTGAAGTTAAGTTTTAGTTTAACAAGCAATACTCAATACAACAAACTGATTACAATATCGTCGTGCATCTTATTATCATACTCGGCTCTAAACTTCCCGATTCATACTCTCCGGCTCCTCCACTAACACTCTCTGCGGCTTCTGCACTCACTCTCTAACTTCTCAACTGACACTGTAAGACTTCTCAACTAACTCTGACTGTTCTCGCATCCGTTTGTCTTCTTTTTCGCCTCTCCACGCATGTGTTCCGCAAACACCCGTGGCCAGGGTCACGTAGGCCTTTTCTACGAAACTATTCCATTGAAGGACCGACGACACATTGATGGACCCGACGACGCCTCGGCTCTCGCGATATTGTTTATGGTTCAACCGATATCTTAGGCTTGTTTGTCCACGATACTACACTTATTTCAATGTATTTTTCTATTACAAATTCATCCACTTGTTCGTCTATCAGTCAACCTCAACACAAGCGGATACTGATCTTTTTCGCGACAAATTGTTTGTAATTTGTTTATCGCGGATGCCTTGACCTTTCTTTGTTTTTCTTTTTCTGTTGTTCATAGCAGTATCGACTACGCAAGCTTGCAGGAGTTACAAACAGATGAATTGTTTCGAATATCATAAAAGGCATTGGATATTTTGTACAAATATTTTGTTCATACCGTGTGCTTCCCGTGTAATTTTACGCTTTTTAATCTCCTATAAATGCGTAAAATCTAATTATCAGTGACGCGAGAGAATGAGATAATTACACGATGGGATTAAAAATTAATAATATTTAGATTATGAATGTTGAAATATGTGAATGAAATATGGGAAATATGAAAATGTAATATGCCAACTTACGCATGATAAGTATATTGAAAATTGTGAAAATATTCTGGAATAACGAAGTCCTCAGTATAAGCGCTGGTTATCAAACACCAGATATTACAGAAAAAAGAGACGATAGACGTGTACGAAATATAATCTTTACAAAATCTGCGAAAATTGTGTAACGTATGAAATTATGCGAAATAATACGCGGATCAATTTTTTGAAAGAAAAGACGAATCAATTTTCTGTAAAATACGCGTTTGTATAAGCAACCGAATACTATTAATAATTCTTGTACTGATTTATAATCTGCAAAATTATTCTTTATAAAATTATTTCTATATTTTCGCATAGCATTCGCATATCCTCATCGCCGATTATATTAGGTTGTCCGAAAAGTTTCTTTCATTTTGTAAAGAGATAATAGACGCACAATGTTTTTTGTTTTATATTAGTTTATTAAATTACGCACGAACATAATAATAGAAATAGAACGAAATGGATCACACCTAATTCAATAAAATAATATAAAACAGAAATTGTTGCTCATCTATTATCACCTTATGAAACGAAAGAAACTTTTCAGACAACCTAATATGATTATATTTATAATATAGTACATCGAATTTCATGCGAAAAATTGCGAATTTTTGAACATGCAAATTTCATGAAGAGACGAAAGAACGAAAGAGCGAGTAATATTCAGGCAATTGTAACAAAAATAACTTGAAGCATCGTGAAAACCGTTCTTTATTCAGTTTACGATGTGGAAAAAAGGCTGCAGTGGAAAAAAATTCATTTTAATGTTTTGTCGCTTTGTCAATGTTTATATTGGACTGCATTTCTTTAAAATTCATTCGTTCGTTTAAAAATTCATTCGTTTAAAATGCTACCAGGCTTTACGTAACGCAGGAGAAACGCTCAGGCAATATTTTTAATCACGGTTATAACTATTCCTTGAAAAGCACAAAATTCAATTCGCTGAAAAGTAGAAAAGTTAAAATCTTGTCACTACACCATTCAACCTGCGACTATCGCGTCTACTATTATTGCAATTGCTAATTAATTTTTGAAAATGTTAACTCCCATCATTTCCTTCCTTTTCGTATATTGATTAATAACTTTCTAATTAATTCGTGTCACCTTCCAGCGGATAATTTTAATATCGAATTAATCCACTAGCGACATTAAAATATTTTCACGGATAAAACTCTCAGTGTAACAAGAAAATGTCGTCGTGGAACGGCTGAATAGTAGTTGGACTGTCTTGTAGCATAATTATTTTAATATTTAAGAGAAACAGAGTGAGGACGAAGCGATGTTTAATAATTGTCATTATATCATATCAAATATATTACTTTTGTTCATTTTGACACTGTAGTTTCATATCCTTATGCACGAACAAGAACGACGTAAACAGAAATTTGATTTATAAAATCCACTTCAAATTTCTCGAATTATTCAGAATCCATTCACAGATCGAGGAAATTGGTCTAGAGTTTCAAAATTTGCAGTAAACAATAAGAATTTCGTTACAGTGCAATTTTAGACGTGTCCCTCTGCGAGTTATTTAACTTCCTGCGTATAAAATTCTTCGACTTTCCAGTTTCGTATTAAAGTATTCGATTTTTTTAATGGCCAGAAAATTTTCCCCGCATTTCATAACTATTTGCTTAATCGATTCGTATAACATGCCCTTTAATAGCCGTCACGTTTTTATTGTAGAAGATATTTCGATACGACGCGCACTATTAATGCATATTTGGATAGGTAGAATTTATTGGAAGGAAGAAGAAAAATTATAAAAATGAAAAAAGTCCGCGTATAATCCTATAAATATTAATAACTTATGACAAAAATAATATGTTAGCAAATATGTTACGTCGCGCGAAAAGGTCCGCGCGAGAGAAACCTTCAATAAACCTAAGGCCCCACCATAAACCGAGTCTTATTAGTTGGCAGGAATCTTTAATCCTACAAGTATTTTCGGTTTATTACTGGTACTTAAAAAGTCCTTAGGTCTGTTATACATTCTTCCAAATTACGCCAAAATCGCCCATGAATCACGTGGGTAAGAGACTTCTTCCTCCCATCCTCCTTCCCAACATCATAACCAATCGGCATCGCGGATCATTGCCCTCATTTTCCTAACTAAAAATGTGGGCAACGAATCCGCTTTCTTGGTTCAAAGGGCACACCCATACCGAGCTTTCCTCCGTAATCACATAAGAACAAACTTCAGAGTCCCTATATCTCTCAACGTGCCTACAAGGCCGAGTTTTCCTCTGACTCTCACAGTGTCCAGAAGTCCGACAGCTGCTACAGCTCTCACGGGCCTAGAGCTCCTATAGCTCCCACAGTTCCTTCATCCGTCAGACTGTTCCTACTGCTCCGACTGCTCCTACTGCTACCGCTTCTACGCCATCAGGAGAGTCACTAGATCGGTTCTCATAACCAACGAACAATCAAGGTCAACATATATACGGATTCTCTGATCTAAGAATAATCCGTCTCTTCGTTATCTGTATCTTAATCAACGGCGTTACTACTTTGTGTGATTGTATAAAATGTTGGAAATATATATTTTTATAACTCTGTGAATCCCAGTGTTATACCACAACAACCACTCCCTATTATCCTAACCGAAATCAGGGGATCGAACTATTCGTGGTATCGATTATTATAATCGTAACGGGAATTTACGACTCCCGTTGACGCGTATTCTCGCGACCGCATCTCCCCGCGATAGCTCGAAAATACAAAATATATTAATTGTACATACGTGTGTACAAAAAGACGGCCAGTGTCCTACATTTCCGAAATACTCAAAATTGATTCGTAACCTATTTAAAAAATATGCAGGACTTTGGTCACAAAGTTTTAATATTCATACACATACATGACGCATACATACTCTACTCGACCAAGCTATCGCCCAATATCTAAATTAAACATCCATTCGATCCTTCATTTTCCTTTAAAAGTTAAAGGAAAGGAAGAAGTTTAAAAACCTAGTTCATCGTTCGTCTTAATTCTAATTTATTTAATTCTTTTTAAATTGACAATTTTCTCGCCTGTATGGGATGCACGTAGGATCTGTTATGATTTTATTCTTCATTATTGCATCGGTATATAACAAAATACGATACACAGAGGATCAACGCAAAGTTAATTCGACGTATGAAAAGCCATGAAGCATTAAGGTAATCGTGTTGAAAGCTTTGCAACGCAATGATAACACGTTGCAATCCTACGCAACATGAACAATTTGAATTAAAAGGGGAAACCGCGATAACTGTACGAGGAAACACGAGTAGCTGGGCCAAGCTCGCAAAACAGAAGCACAATCTAGCACAGAAGCTCGGATCCACGCAAATCTCGTCTTAAAGCGGTCGACTAGGGCCGCTTTACAGACGTCCTTCTCTGTTCTCCAACACGGTACCTTGAAAAGAAGTAGGTTACAGGGTCCACACATAGTCGGGGACAAAAATACGTGGACAAAACTATGTGAATTATATACCTAAATTTTATTTATTATACATTTTATCTTCCATATTATTACACATATACATATTTGTTATACGTTAGTTACAATTTAATTTTAATTAAATAGCTTCGATTAAATAATAAATAATCGAAATGAATATTTACAGTTTTATGTAAACAAGCTCTATTTAACAAAACTTCATTGGCATCCATTTTCCACCGTCCAGTACGATGAGATCAGGAAAAGAACGAAACACCAAGATGGACGTGGAAGGATAACGTAGACGTACAGCTCTGATATTCATACGTATAGTTACAAAAGTGAGAAAATCGATATTAGTCGTTAAGCTGCTAGCTATCCTACCCTGCCTCCTCCGATTCATCATCCGTTTCCCTCTGATACACCGGGCCTTGATTTCGTCCTATTCCTTTTTTCGATGCCAACTCCGAAGCGTCCTCCAAATTTCTCGATACATTGTCCGCGATATTCGTCAATATCCGCTTTTTTTTCTTTTCCTCAGTCCCTTTGAAACTATTCTCTACAGTAGCGAATATATTCTCCGCTCTTCCTATTTCGAGATGTAGGAAGGAATGCAATCATGTTAACGTTATTTAGATATCCTACCCACTATGATGCTCGTACGTCACCGTATGATTCAGAATCTCATGTTAGGCGGTCTCCTGTATCATACTCGTATCTATGCATACTCAGTCAGTAGCAGTTCGAAGATAGCGAAAATGAAATTTTCTTACTTTTACACGCGGAAGATTTATTTCATTAATGAAATCCTCGTGTAATAAAGAATTTAATTATTCGCATTCATCGATCCATATGTGATTTTTTAAACTTCTATCTTCACAATTTCCATCTCGTGTCCTACAAATATGGAGAACTCTTCTATAATGTAAAAAATTCTTCGTAAATTGAGAAGAGAACGTAACCTAAGGAACCACCAGGAAACGTTGTAATATTAGAAAATTCTTATTAAAAAATCGAAATGTTATATTTATCTACAAAAAATTGTCTTTTTTCGAAAAATAAATAGAAACACGTGATATCACCAGGCATATCAATAAGCAATTATCCTCCAATACGGTCGAAAATCTTCCACATAGCTGATACGGCAAATATGTGTAACGTTATAATAACACAAGCGTTAATAATTAACAGTAGATTTCTAGCGGAAAGTTTATGATTTTAATGCACTGTTCCAGTTGGAAGAAATTATTCTGGAATTATATTTTACTTGGGTAAAAGATGTACAAAAATTCAATACGAGAGAAAAATTTCGTTCGGTAAAACGGAGAGGAAAGCAAAGTCGTGGGAACGTTATGGAAACATTTCGTTAATGGGAAAACAGGTAGACGATGTTGGCCAACAAAAAGAAGGAAATTGCTGTCCAAGATCGATAGTAATGATGGAGCGAAATAGGCTGAATTATGACAGCGAATTCTGATTGGATCTCGTTAAAGAAATTCGTGTCAAGAATAACATGTAACAAAGGCGAGACTGTGTATCGAATGTGACTCTTAACTCGTTACATTGATAACGCCTAATGCAACAGTGGCGTGCTAATAATTGTGGAAAATATTTGTTTCCAGGGTTATTCGATACTTAACCCCATATGTATGATGTGTAGCTTTGAAAGATGTTTCTACAGATTGAAACGTCAAAAGGAAAATACCCGTGCAGAAACGTTTGAGAAATTCATGTTTTTCGTGAAGAAAGAAATAAAGCGAAATACTTATTTCGGTGGCTATTAACAATTCTAAACAACACAAAAATGCTAAAATATTGTATCCAGTTATATTCAAGAAAATAACGATCTTCTTAACCCCTGGTTGGTTAAAGTTACAAAATTCCGAACATACATCCTCTGTATGCACGTTTTACAAGGAATATTTCATTTTGAGACGCAATTCTCCGTTTAATGCCGTTTCAAGTTATACGAGCAACGCATATCGCTACCACGTTGCCATTAAACGACGTATAATTTTGCTTTACCCGACCTTTGGAAGATCTCGCGAAATGCGCTGCACTCTGCTTGTCTGTTCTTAAAACGATACAATGCATATTACGTATTTATAAGCAACTTGGTACACTGTTAGGAAAGAGATTAAAATTCAGCAACTAAAAGTTGTATGTGATCTTTCTCTGCCGTTCGTAGATTAATGGCCTTAATGCTCGGTTGATGTATCGAGCGAACAGCTACGAATATAAATTATACGATGCAAAAGTTCCATAGAGTATTATTTTACATAATCTAGAGTAATATTTTACATAATAAAGATGCGTAAATAAAAAAATCATTATTTTCAAGAGATCGTATGCTGTTCCTCGTTGTACCGCAATGTGTTATTATGTTTGTAACAATACGTTCCTCAAGCTTACGAAACGTTTTAGCGATAGTAAATCACGATCGAAAGTGACTTAAAAAATACGTCGCAGAATTAATCTATCGGATTGAATAATAAATTCCTTCGTCTTTCGTTAATCGATTCACTTAAAAAACTATTATGGAAAGTGTTTGATAGATATAAATTAAATACGTTCAACGTAATTGAATTTTTTAAGCCATATATAAGGAAGAATATTTTTTAAAAATGGGACGAAAAAGTTACTTGTTGATTAGATAGATTTTTTATAAAAATGATAGGACTTGACGAATGAACTTATTACTCAAGCTCAACATTCTTGTATAAAGAATCACCTCCTGTCCGATTGTCTGATATTTTGACCCTACTCTGTATAAAAGCAATATCGTCTCAGAACCTATGCTGCGCCTGCTTCGATGAAACGAATGTACGTCATAAAAGTAGCCGAGTCTTTCTTTCAAAATACCCTACGTACTCCTCGATACCGCGTTGACCCTATTTCAGACGTGCTCCCTTCCGAACGACGTTCCACAAGGAAACGATATACTTTTCCGCGGCAGGCTCCCCCAGGTGTATTAGTATGAAAGCCCCGGTTATCATCATTGAAACATTTCTCACGCGAACAACTTCTGGCCCCTTCGATGATATATGCGCAGGGGGCAGAACACCACATGCACAGCCGTCACATGATCCAATTTGAATAATTTGAATAACTTGACACGACAGCAATAGCATACCACGAATAATTCCTCCGCGATGGACAAGGCAAATTACTTAATTGCATGTCTCACGATTCTTTTTCTGGGACGGTGATGGGCGATCGTAAAGCGGACCGACATCGTTAGAAAACGTGTGATCTCGTTGGCTGAAAATTTTTAATTAAAATCGGATTCAGTCGCACAACTTTAGATGACTGGGAATGGCTTCGAATCTCGTGCATGGTCTGACGATTAGATTACAGATTCGTATGAATTTGTGGATTCGAAGATACAAAAATATATAGAATTCGCATAAAATGCAAAAATAACTAAGACGTAGTGAGTATAGCTCGTAGCAAACAATTCCAGAAAAAAGTATCTGAAAAATATCTTTCCTATATAAAAATATATAATATTTCATATGTAATATCAAGCAATTTTTAGCTATCAATAAGTTTTTAAAATATTCTGTTTTTATTAACAAAAATGTTAAACTTTAGTAATAAATTCATTCGCCAAGTCCTATCACTTTTATAAAAAATCTATTTAATCAAGAAGTAACTTCTTCGTCTCATTTGTTTAAAATATCCTTCCTTATATATGGCTTAAAAAATTCAATTACGTTCAACTGTATTACCTTGATTTTTGTAAATAAAACGGTATTTTAGATTTCGAGTGAATTTCTGAATTCACTAGTCAGATGTAGTTCGTTAATTTTTTGTAAATGATATTTCAATCTGAATATTGCCAAGCGTTATCCATAATACACACTTATCTCTTTAAAAGAGGACCATCTTTAACTTTTCGAAATAACATCATTTACATGTTA
Organism: Bombus affinis; assembly: GCF_024516045.1. Taxonomy (NCBI): domain Eukaryota; kingdom Metazoa; phylum Arthropoda; class Insecta; order Hymenoptera; family Apidae; genus Bombus; species Bombus affinis. The sequence continues at coordinate 3,867,072 of NC_066347.1, read as the reverse complement.
ATTTCAATACTTGCTGTAACGAATCAGCTAATATTCGACAAATGTAATTAGCAAATATTACTTTATCAATCTTACTAATTCGAAGTATTATATTTTAATGATAATCGGTGTAACAAGTATAGCTTCCCCAATCTCGACATACGCATAATCACTTCGTTACAAATTTACGTAATTAAAGCATATTATATATTATTACAAGTAACATTTGCATGTTCCAACAGTGCTACAAAGCAGAATGAGAGCGAGAATTATTATCGCGAGAACCTTGTTCATACACGCTCAATTTGCAACAACCATTGTAAGCCTGGCTTACATTAGTTACATTAACCGCTTTGTTACATCAATGAGTTACCACTCTCCGTAGTAACCACTGCAACATTCTATTTTCGAATTACGGTTCCAACCGTTTTAATCACCAACGTAACTGGTACTTGTTATCAGTAGCCTGTTTACGAATTTAGATGAAAAGCACCTTTTGTTTTAACCTTTCATATTCCACTAATGTTGCTGCAACGATATTAATAAATTGAAGATTGTATCTTGTACTGTTTCTAACGATAAAAAAAAATTGAGAAAAGGATGAAGATTACTGTACAGGTTTTTTGAAACAAAATACAAAATTTTCGTTACGTAAAGAAAATATCAGGAATGTTACTTTGCTCTACTTGTATATCCTAATGCAACTTCTTCATCGAATATCTCCCTGGAAAACGTCACTCTATTGACGCGATTTAATTAAGAACCATATTCCACCGAAGGAAAAAAGAGGTAGCAGCATTTTTTCCAGATAAAAGAAGTAAGGAAAAATAAACGGTGTTTTTTATCTGTCGGAAAATTGACAAATAGACGGTCGTTAATCTATGTAGAAAAATTCTGTTTGAGGGGTAGGTTCAAGTAAAAAAAGCTGTTTTCTTAATATAAAAATCAGCGAGTCATCAAAGACATGTATATGACTTTCGAAAAGTATAAAACAATGGAAATGCTAAGATAGGATGTAGCAATAGAAACGTAAAGCAAAAAGAATTATTTAAGGATTTTGTTTTTACAACAAATATTTACGTTGCAAGAATTATAATTCTGTGTAGTACACGGCACGGATGCTGTTAATTTGTAACGTTAATTCTTGCTATAAACGTGTAAAAGCTTTTGTAAGAAGAGCCAAAGTACGACAAATCGAATTGCAGATTTCTGCATAGACGCTCAGTAAGTGATGTAGCCAGAATATTGATCAGACCAAGGGATACAGGTCGGTATAGAACACGCCATCTGTGCGAAAAGAATTCAACTTCCTAGCAAGCGCAATAAATCTTCTGTAAACAACGATGGAACTATCGATCCTAACTAATAATTTAAATACATTTAATCTACGTTTTGATAATTATTTTTATCATTTAAGAAATTTTAGATATGCATCATACTTTCTACCATATTTTTTGTGTAAACTAAAGTTATGCTTAATTTCAATTTTAATTTTAATAATTAAAGAAAATTGTACTTTTAGCGACATTTTTAAAATATAATAAAGGAGGGTACACATTTTTACAAAGGATACAAGAAATATCTTTGATATTTCCAATATTAAGTTATTCTAACATCTTTTCTTAATCTTTCCAAATAATAGCTTGTCTAACTTTTTTTTGTTTTTCATTTCTTTTTGTAATTGCAGTTAGGAAAGAGGAACAAGGTGTTTCAGTTGCGCGGAATATATGTTTCATACATTTGTATAAACAAACTGATGGATAAAATACGACGTGTATTTCCCGTGCTTCGAGAAATATTCCATTCGCGCGATCAATCTTACGAAATACACCGTATTGCATGATATTTATTAACTGACAACAAAGATCGATGTGGTAACGTTCACGGAAGATAATATAGGAAGCGGGACCAATATACTACCGTTAATCCGCCTTTGACATATCACCACGCAAGATAGTATCCAAACGAAGCTGCTTGAAATAACGTGTCCTATTAGATTATTAATGTTTATATAAGTTCACACTTTTACGAGGGCGATTGAAAAAATAGTATCTGACCGAACCACCCTCTAGATTCTAAATATTTCAATGAATACCTTGCTTTGATCGTTTCATATATTTCTCTGCAACTATTATTGTACGTCCTTGCACGCTTAAATTTTTCAGAAATGCATAGACATCCGCCGTCTATTTATTATTCACGGTGTTCATTTATTATTCATTATTTATTGCGTAATGTCTTCCAACGTGAAAAATTCGGTTAATCGATGGACAAACGACTTTTAAAGGAAAAAGATCGTACACGTAGAAAAAATTATTCATCATGGAATATCCACGATCAATGTTTATGTATTAGAATCATGACGCAGGCGAAAACTGCTGATTCATTTTGACTAAAATGTATTAGATTTTAAATGCAAGCTTCTGTGCCACTTGGTTTACAGCAAACTTTTAACCAGCTATATCGTGTGTCATTTCAATATATACAATATTTAGTTAGTTCACATTTTTCTACTACGAAACGTCGAAACTTAAAAGCTCCTATTGAAATATGCTTTCTCCTACATCACGTAGAGAAATTCCAAAATCAATATTCATTTGTACTACTCATAGATATTCAGAAACAGTAGTATAGTATTATAATATTATAGTAACAGTACATACATGAGTGTTACCAGAACGTACGATATAAGCTAAAGACAAAAGCGATAACGTATATTCCATACGGTAACAATAATCATCGATAAAACGAATAACGATACGAAACATCGAAAGCATCAAAAACATCGAACAATGTATATATATAAAATTGATAGGTACTTACACAGAGAAGTGGTACAGGAAGCACTTCCAGCCAGTGGGACGCTCCAGGAAGTTGTAAACTTGGCCCTGAAAGGTCGCCTTTCCAGCACGCCGATGTTCCTTCACGTGATAACGACCCTCCCACGTGTTACGTTCGCCGCCGGTGTTTGCACCCAACAGTAATCGTGGATCAACACCTGAACAGTCGTAAAATTTCGTTGAATACTCCGAACACCGATAAAAATACGGCAGTTTGAAGATTTTTCGTCAGGAATTTCAAGTAACATTCCACGAAGCATTGAGTTTCCGCGAAGCTAAAGGATAGATACGACAACTGTGAAAACGTTAGGCTAAGTCTACGTACAGTATAACGTAAAAGTTTATTGTTAGATCATCTGCATATCAAATATTTTATTTTTATACATTCTATTAGAATATTTCATTTTAGTGTAATGTTAGCGCCGTTTCTTTTAAAGAGTTTCTTTTAAAAGGATCTAATATTTTTTAATGAAATTCGTTCCGGAGATATTTTACTTTTCGTATTTTCACATATATTTTCTTTATTCATTGAAATTTAGTAAATACAAAGTATGGTAATTTTATATGATTTAAGATTCCAATTATCAGCAAACGAATGCAATAGAAACTAAATATAAAAATGACATTAGAATTTTTAATTCAGAGTTTTTAACTTAAATATGTATACACGTATTGAAAAATTTTGAAAAATCTACACACATGCAAAGATAAACTCTTCCTATTAAATACTATCAAATAAATATTAACAACGTAGAAGCATATATTTATGACACATGACAATAAATGCACATTTTGGTTACGTAATACATACATACAGGTATATACACACATATAGATATTTTCGATTCAGTCTGATAAAAATAAATAACTTTAAAAGTTAACTTCAATCCACCAGGTGCACAGACATTCACAACAATTTATCGAGGAATTGTTCGAGAAAGTTTAATATCAATAAGTTTGCAAATAGCAAGATAGAAGTTTATACATATATGTATATAGTACTCTCACATAGACTAATCGGCACTGGTTATGCATTGTGAAATAATTTATAGACACTGAGCTTTATAATTTTATTTACACGCGAAGCACATTAAAAGAGAACTTTATCAGATACTGTTTTATGATTTCAAGCTTAAACCACAATTAACGTTGTTACGAGTATCAGATCGTTACATAATAAATATCAGGCTTTCAGTTATTTTGAAGTCATAAAACTTTCAATAATTATTTTCATTCGTGTATTATCTTGTTCGGAAAGCTTCGGTCAACTATTTTCTTTACAGATTCAATAATATTCTCAAAGCAATTGTACGTTCTACATTTTGCAAGCAGCGATTTGATAAGTTGAATCACCGATTTTCGACCATTTTTCTGTATAAATATCAATTTGATCAAATTGCTCCGAACCATACAGCTACAGAAATCAAAAGAACATACACAATTATTTTAAGAAGTATACTGTCCCAGATGCTCCTTTGTTTGATTAAAAATGTTCATTTTAAAACTAGTTGTGTATTTCCGCATACCATTCGTCTCAAAACGTATTTTGTTTATGCATTTATAGAAAATATAAAATGATATATTTTAAATCGAAGCGTTCAGAGGTTTTGTTTCTTAGGTTTCACTTGTTTAATTTCTTTTATTTCTTTAGTGTATTGATAAAATTATGAATTTGCATAAATGTCCGTAATCTGTTTATTATGCAACAATCAAATACTTGGTTCAAGGCTTAGGGGAAACACAAGTACATTATTGTTAATTAGTTTATTCGTCCGAAGATCCTGTTACTTGGTTAAAGCATGAGCCTTCAATACGCTAAATTATTCATTCATACCAGGAATTACGTACACGGTGTAGCTTGGAACTCATCTCCGTATTATACATCCATCCCGTATACATATAATCTGCATAGAGATCGTATTATGTTATATAATCGCATAAACTATTTACCATTTGTCAAAGCTTCAGATGTTTCGCGAAGCCGCTGCAAAAGAACATCGCGAAGTCCATATATGAAATAGAAACGCGTTCAATGCAATCGAATCTCTTTGATAATTCACAGTTATGATTTCGTTCGATAAAAATAGTATAAAATAAAACCCATATTTGATTAAAATACTTAAATCGAATTTTATTATTTGCTATCATCCTCATCGATTCTTAATAGTAAATCTCGTATTTACAAGAGCTATATCATTTAAGTAAGAATGATATCATTTTATAAACGCTCCTATTCCGAAGGTATTGTTATTATTTCCATCGTTTTCGTAATCGATCGAAAAAATTTCCCTATGCAACGTACAGCACTGCACACTCGCGGCAGCAGTTACAAAACATCGAACATCATGTTACCGATGAACTACGAGTTACGTTCAAGTCGATTAATACGTAATTATTTATTATCCACTGGCGCTGCGTTCGATAGAATTTATTCGTTAATTTATTAAACAAAGTCGTACAAATGAAATTTTCCAATTCTTTTTGACGATATACATATCTTTAAAAAACAAAGAGAGACGCATTAATCACTCAAATACAATCGATATTCCATCAAAATGTAAAATAAAATTTATGCAAAATTCTTATTGAGTAACCCAAGAATGAAATGCTTTATTACATAAGAAATTTACAAATTTGGCAACTGCAATAGTGAAATTCTATCGCCAATCAAACAGCAAATTGCTCGAAACTTTTTCAATTAAAATTCAGTATGCTAATTCAACTTACGTTTCTTATCAAAAAAATACATTACTTTTTGTCGAGTGCGACAAAGAGACGCCTGTTCGATCGAATGGATTGTCATCTGACGAGATAAAAATTTGTGGCCGCTACGGGACAGAATTGACGAAGGAGAGACGCACGATTGCACGAGCGGTTCGATCCGCGCCTTTTTATCCGTCACTCTTTCATTAAAAACTGTCGAGCGCGCCCACGAAAAAACCACAGCAAGCTGAACACGAACCACAGGTTCCGAGTAATCCAATTATTTGGCGAGTAAATATCGGCCACGCATGAACTTGAAGCGGACAGAAACAATTTGATGCGGAATTAAAGCGTGTCACCCATAAGGAAATACGATATTCTCAGGGAATATTCGTAATTAATGCTATTCGAGCCACGAGTCGAACAATTTCGAGCGATTTCTTTCTCAGAATACTATCGACTCGATTGAATTTAATGTTACAATAGCTATAAAAGGTATTAATTTTTCATGTCCTCTTGCCTGATTATAGTACGGTATATTTTATTAGTTCTTCTCCATAATAAGTTGAATACTTGAGACATTGAATAATTAGTTTAAAACGGAAATTAATCTATATAGAGAACGATATATAACTGTATCTGATCTTTCAAACAATCGTTGACTTATAAAATTCAATAGACCATAAAACTCTAGCATTGTGTCATTTAAGAAATTTAAGTACACCGAAGGCGTGGAAGATTGAGATGTAAATAAAATCTTCAACTAATTACATCTTGTCCGAAACGATAAGATCAATCTTTCCTTCAAACGCAATTTGAAAAAGACAATGTGTTTTACATGCACTACGTATTCAATGATCAAACTGAACTAAATACATGGCAAAAAGTTAGATTTTCAAATGAAGTATTTAAAATACTAAAAATCCGATATATCGTTATTTACAGTGGTAAGTAATTTTTTAATTTAACAACATTTTTCTCCAATATTTTGCACCATTTTCCAAGTATATTGTTCTTTTTCGATAAATTCTTTACCATCTACCATTGTTTTCATATTAATCCGGAGCATATTCGTGTTTAATACCTCATCGCGTATATAATAAATTATTTATCAAGCTTATATTGTTTGTACCGCAGAGCAGATATCGGTGTATCCAAAAATACATTCGATACAATCATGAATTTATCTACCTTTGATCTAACGCTTTACTAACTTTTTTCTCACACTATTGCTTAGCAACCTGACTGTAACCAGGACCTCACCCCTGAAACGCTTCCGCTTACAGGATATGACGTCATCTACCCTTCCATTACGAACTGAAAGTAAGCCGATCCTTCGCAGTCAATATTTAAGCTGTACCTACATACGCCACCGGTGTCCGAGAAATCCCAACAATTCTTCACATTTCACCAACTTACTTTACTAAAATTTGAAGAAAGAATGATTTCTTATCCAGAAATACCATAGCACGGTGCATGTTTGTTTCGTTTATTTCTGATTATGAATTTTCTCGATCTGATAATCTGTCTCTTACTCTGTGCAATCTTTTGTTCAATTATCTCGTTATACAAAATATCTTCCTTCCCGTTCTCGCGATATATTAAGAAGCGTTTAATTAATAAGAAGAAACGATTATAATTGACCATTATGCAAAGTAACATGTATGGACGAAAAACGGTCGATAATCGTTGAAGTAGGTCTCACTTCTAGGAAAACTCTACATCTTCTCTAGTGTTGAGTTCTTAGCACAACGATTCTCTTTACAGCAGCTTCTTTCGTCTCTAGTAATATTGGGTTGGCAACTATTCCATTACCACCTTTTGTCATTACCACCTAATGACAAAATTCGCAATCACTTAGTTGACAACCCAGTATCACGGAAAGATCGCCGACATATAGACGATGTCGACGATAAAGCGCAAATGCCGATAAGCAAAAAGAGTGGGAAAACTTCAATAGGTCTAACGGCCATCAATATATTTCGGCACCGCAGCAGTTGATATTCAGTTAGCCACCGGAGAGTCAAAAGTCGTTAATCGAGAATTGTGATATCACACTACTGAATTAAGTTCACGTTAAATAATTATCGTTTTCTATTTAATCCATTGTAATAAATCAATTTATCAATACATTATCATATAGAATAGAAACCACTGGAAATCCTAATTTCTAACATTTCTGATAAAGAAATTCTATAATACATTCATCCACGTGTTTGCTTTCTTTATTCCGAGATATAAAACGTCAACAATAATACAAAATACAAGACCATTACGATTCGATAAATCAATTTGAAAGATCCACGAAACACACAAAAATTAACACTTTAAAGACCGATAGCCTATTAATCGGTTTTTGTCTCCGACGCTCACCGACCGATAGCCTATTAATCGGTTTTTTGTCGTCGACAATCTTTCTCATTATTTGAGCAATAATTTGTTATTTAGTACTAAGGTACCTTGCTCAATTGCGTTAGTTGCATTGCCTTGTAAGCTCCCACAGTTTAATACCAATTGGAAAAACTTACCATTCGCGATGAACGAAAAGAATGGTATTGGAGAGTTTAAACCGAAACAGAGCCGACGGCAGGGAGAATATGCTGTGCCTGAGCTGCCGGTCGGACATGCGTATACTGTTGAACAGCTAGCGGTCAGTAAAGTGTTAAGAAGATGAAGAAGCTTCCAATGAACAAGGTTACAGTCGATTGCCATCTAACAAACCGAGCCGTGAAACTCTCAACACATTATGATATTAAAGGTAAATAGATATCGCAATATTCGAGTGCATCAATGGAAAAAAAATGAGGAACAATAATCGTGAACAACCTCACCTCCGCTAAAAGTATCATTGTTGTCGGACTGCAGCGTAGCACTCGTGTCGGATAAGGGCGACGGTGTTGGCCTTAAATCCGACGGTGGTTCCAATCTCAGTAAATCACTTCCGCCATCTCCACCGCCCCCGTTTCCTTTTCCGACCTGTACAATCGTCACGTTCAGAGGTCCCCGGTTACCTGTCGTAAAACAGAGAAACTGCTATGAGGTCCGGACACCAAAAATACATCGTCTAGATGTTTGCAACGACGGTGCTCGCTGGTAACTACTTTCGGTCAATTTGTCGACCAATGTATTGTATGTTTACCAACTAATTTGCAAATTGGAACTTGCATTAATCCGTCAAGACTGTTTCATTTGTATTTTTTTTTCTTCGATCAATTTATATAATCCTTTTTTTTTACATCTTTTTATCTTCCACGCAGTTTCTTATCTCACATTCTTAATTAAAAGTATTTAATAAAGCTCTTTGTATTACTTTATAAATTACTTCCTATTACTTTATAAATTTTTATTATATTCTCGACTATGCATGTGACTTTATAAATGATAATCGTGTAATCAACGGAAGCATAAAACGATGGAGAAATGAAGAAAGCTGTATGTACTGCAAGTGTAAGAAAAACTACGGATATTACAAAATTATTAGAAATATAATCGGTATAAACGAATTTTATCATTAACAAGTCAATCAATAACAAGTTTCTTTCTTTCATATATACAGGCGTGATAGTAGAATGAAGCATATATATCTTTTTATTCCATCTAGAATTTCTATCTCAAATAACCCAGTGATAATTAACCAAGAGTAAATTACTCGTTCGATAAACGGAAAAAGAATGCAACTTCATGTATGCTGAAGTTACATATAGTTTCTCGGGAAATTATTATAGCTAGAGGCCATTTTTTCGATCGATACTGGCGCTGTAGACGCGATAATTAATTACCACGAGCTCGACTAAAAATACAATTACGTTAATGCGGTATGTTACATCTATATGCATGCAATTTTCTATAGAAAATGTTTCATCCTTTCTCTGCGGTACGTGAAGCGCGCACACAATGGCATGCGCGACACCTTAGAAACACGTTCATTGAAACATTCTTGCGTTCGATGAAAACCAACCAGCATGTATAATGTCGAAAATCACCCTTGCATAGCTCTTGCAAAGTCAGCATTGAAGATTTGCAAGTCAGAAACACTTGAATTATCAGATGGACGAACATCTAACACTCGAACGACTCGAACTCTCAAACGAGTTGGATAGGCGATTATTCGAACCATTTCATCAGCCGAATAGAAACGTCGAATAGTCCTGCAGAATCATTTAACATTTCGCTAACGTTTTAACGTTCGTATCGTTCGAGTTAATCCATCGTTTAGGAATATCTATTTTCCGCTCACTTTCCACCGTGAATCAGTCGATCAATACTAATTCGACGAGTAGCCAACCGTGCAAAAATCGCGTATCAATGTGACTAAAGACCCTTTAACCTCGGGAAGAGTAAATTCGCGACGCGTCAATGAATATTCAAAGATATCCTACTTTAACTTGAAAGTAAATCTGATATTAGATCGCCAGGCTCTGTAATTTAAACACAAAATTATATCGAGCATGTTTACATCAGTTCGCTTCATTTTTCGTGAATGCTGAGTTTATTAGTAATTGAATTAATTTCATTTATCATAACCAATTTGAAGACTATCGATAAAAGTAAACGAAGGTACGTGCAAATAGTTAAACACTCACGATATTTCCCACGTTTTATCATTTTCGATAATATAAAAATGGGCAACGAAGATCGATTAAAGTACATGTAATCGATGACTTGGAATTTTTTCCGCGTTATACTTATTCATCAACGTCGGTCAACCGACCGACGTCGTTGACAATGGCAGATTATAATTATTCGGAGGAATACGATTATGAACGAGGAAATAGGTGATGAGTTTCTCGGGAACGTTACTAAGTGGCAATTAACCTTCGTTTTACCGAGCCTCGAGTAAGCTGTGTCAACGTTAAAGCCACTTAACTCTTAATCTATGCCTCCCCTGATTTCCGATTCAATAAATTATCGAAAATATCCGATGTGATAAAGTTCCCGAAAGAAAACAATGAATTTCTCGAAAAGAGCGTCGATGTGTAATATACTCTGAAATATACTTTGTTAAACCTGCTATCCGATGACTTAATGCTATGACCTTTTCTCTGACACAATTAGACATATAATATTTGTGTGTACGTGTGTATGTATATATATATATATATATATATATATATATATATATATATATATCTTCCTACAGGTTAAAGATATATATATATATATATATATATATATATATATCTTCCTACAGGTTAAACTTACTAACCAGTGACATAATACTACGACCTTTCGTTGTTTCACAGTTTTACCAGGTCTCCTCGGGGACTATCCTTACTAAATGTTGGTAGATAGGAAAAAGAGATATAAGGGAATAGAGACATTATGTTTGGATAAAGAAGATGTAGTAGTTGTGAACTGCGACGTATTTCTAAGGGTCATGTAAGACAAGTAGATCAATGCTATTTTTACTTTCTTTTACGATTTATAAAAAGGATTTAACCTGCGTATGGTCAGACGTATTCGTGAAGCTAAGGAAATCGAAATCGCGTAGCTATCCAATACGAAAAATTCGATTACTTGTAAGACGTTTATGATAAAGATCAAAAATAGCAAGTATATGACTTAAAAAGTAAGAATTCTTTTTACAAAACCCAACTATCAAAGCTATACAACCAATACACGGTTATTCATTCGAGCCATCGTTACTCGTCACGTTTTATTTCTCCTTCGAAATATTTGACCATAGTACCGAAGATTTCACGATAAATACGAAGAAACATCAAACCCTTATCGCGTCCTATCTATATAATCCGGTAGAATACTACTGACTTCACTTCGGGAGTCAGTAGTATATCGTATACGTAATAAAGGAAGACAATAAAATTTTACTGCTTAAGCAGCCGTCGTAAAGCTCGGCTTTTCATAACCGATGACCAAATTCAAAATTATATCGACTGGTGCACTCGGTGCAGGACCATTCAGATTTTTATGAAAATTTAACGGACGCTGCATAATCTCGGTTAAACGAAATTCATCGTTAACGTAACGATTGCCCGACGAATTTTCCATATCTTGTTCACAATATCGGTAAAAATTCTACGCTCTCCTAAATATCGTCCAGTGTAAAATATATATATATGTAGTATCTTAAATAGGTCTAGAGCAAGGACAAGTAAGGATGTTTTATTTATTAACAAGTTGATATAGTTTGTGTATTTAATAACAATGAATATAATGATAAAGCGTGACAGATTATTCAGTGATAAACAATGTCAACGTGTTCGTTCGGCTTAGCGGCTTTATACACCCGACCTCTCGACGTGTGCTCTTAAAATCTTCAAAAAGGACTAACTTGATCTTAGATCATTTCTTGGTCTTTTCGAGGAGACGACCTCTACTACGCTCGGATCGCGCCACCGCTCGCGCCTATGATCACGTATACCGCCTTCTTTAGAGATGAAACAACAGACCGAAATCGACGTTTCCGGAAGTCGCTGCTTGTCGACAACTATGCGCTCGTCGATACATTGTACATACCTCGTCGGGCAGGTAAGGCGATCCGCCTGCGACATTGTAGAACCGCGCGCGACGGCCAGAAACGCGACCCATACTAAAACCTCGCAGCGTAACAAAGCGTACACCCCTCTCTTTTTTTTATACTACATATATATATATATATATACACAAAATATTAGAAGGTATTGTATTTAATACATTTATGTGGATTATGTAATATCCACATAAATGTAGTATTATCAGTACTACTGCCGAGCATGAATCCATTTATACGAATGTCGAACAATAAAATGTAAACAATAAAGGCACGCATTATGCGACACACTCTCCTCATTCATTATTGATTATGTATTTAAAAGTAAAAGCAATGTTTCGTTGACTCCTCTCGTACGAACGTGAACTTTCTATTAAACTGAACGAAAAATGATAGATGGTGGGGAGAAATAGGTGGACTTCTATTATACGAACGACTTAGTTATGTGAAACGACTAGTCCTCCGACAGGTCCATATAAACGAACTCTGCGGTATTTATAAAACATTGGTATTATAGGTAAATCCAGCTATCGAGTTAGAAATAATTTTACGAGAAGTTTGTTCTATAAAAAAAAACGATTGTAACATGAAATCTTGCGATTGGCATAGCCTCCTCTTACGGCTTTTGCAATTAGTAGGATTCTTCAAGAATTAAAATTTAAAATCCATCAAGCGGTACAAAAGCTTCTTCAGCTAAGTATACGTTTAAAAATTGTGTGAGAAATTATGAAAACCTTGTGTGAAAGCAAACCCGGTAAAATAGAAATAGTTCTAGGATCAATGACAGAAACTGTTCTTCAAACGGTATAAGAAATTGTTCAGTACCGAGTAAACATTTATAAAACATGTGAAAAACGAAGAAAACTTGCAAAGACAAATTTACAGATGGGTTAAAAAAGTTTTAGGATTAAGAATGAAAATTATTTTTCAAACGGTACAAGAAGTTTTTTCGATTGAGCGTACCTACGTATATATAACCTCTTAGGTACGATCCGCCACTATAGTGGCTTTCACGGATGTCATCTTATATTACGACGCGCCACTATAGTAAGTCTACTGACTCATTCGCTCACCGTTTGAACTAAACGATCGTACGTTTTCCTTTGTCTTGCTTCACACTTTTCTTCACCTCGCAGCGTTTTATAACAGTGTTAACAATATAAAGACAGAATATATAGTCTTTGTTTTCGAAACGCCAGTGTCAGATATTAATTGTTGCTATCCGTTAAAATAAATATGCCATTATTATTAGCTCTCTTTAACATGCCGATCCGTACCCTTAAATTTCTTTAGAACCTTCAACCTCAAAATGTAGTTTCAAAATAGAAAACGAAGAGCAATTTGAAAAACACTATCGCGCTATGAGTTTGAAATTTGCGACGTCTATGTGTCGTACCGTGCTTTAAAATATATCACACTCAATTGGATTATCCATTATTAAATGAAATTATTAAAGTTAAAGTATATGCATCATATCTGTAAGAAAAATTATAATTTAATTATCAAAAACTTCGTTCCAATGTGCTTGCGTGGACAAATTGCAGTGCTGTATCGTTTACGCGTAATTCGTGTCAAACTCTGTCGTATTATTATCCATCACAAATTGCAGTGCTGTATCGTTTACGCGTGATTCGTGTCAAACTCTGCCGTACAAAGAAACATCCCCGCACAAAATTCAACCGTACTTAAGAGGTTGATGTAGTAAATAATAAGTACTCTTGCATTTGTAGTACATCAACTCGTCGCTGGGTGGCCTATAAGATATTTGCTTTCTCACTAATTGTCGCAAAGGTAGTATGTTACTTTATATACGGGAAATAAATCATACCTTACCCGGTTCCTTCAGTAGTACATATACCAAAGCTGTGTGTAGTATCGTTGGCCGCGCACAGTGATACGCGTGATTACTGTGTGTGTGAGTGTGTGAGTTTGTGATTATGTGCGTGACAGGGATCCCTCAACAAAAGAAGAGAAAATGTAACTTGGCAAGAAGAGGAAGGAGAAGCGGCACTAGAAGAGTAGTTGAAACACATATATAATTGTTATCTATGAACATCTTGTAAAACACATGTTAAATAAATAAAAGAATTTTTTTATTTTATCATCTCTACATGTAATGAAAATGTTCCTAGTGTACCGTTCTGAAGCTCTTTAACTCGTTAGGTACGATGCGCCACTATGTTTCTTTAGGTACTATGCTTTCGCGGATGTCTACTACGCGTATCTATAGTGATTCATTCTACTCTCATTCTCTCACCGTTTGAATTAAATGATACGCTTCATTTGTCTCGCATCAGACTTATCCTTATCCTCGAAATGTTTTATAACAGTGTTAACAATATTCATGCAGAATATATAGAATTAAAATAGATATTCCTAGATCTATATATATATATATACACACACATATATATATATATTAAATTTAAATAAACTAAATTTTTATTATTAAATTTAATAAAATTACATTTAAATAAATATTTACTATTGTAATTTCCATTTTTTCTTTTTGAAGAAATAATTAATAAAAATAATAATAATTATTAATATTAAATTAAATTTTTATAATTAGTGTTGAATTAAATTTTTAAAATTAATTTGGAAAACAATAATATTAAATATTTTATAATAGAATTTAATAGTTGATCTATCAATTAAATATTTATAGTAATGTCGCAAATATATTAGTTCTTTTACAAAAAGTTTAAAAAATTAATTTAATCGAAAAATTTAAAATTTGTATAAAAATTTATTCTAAATAGTATTTATGAATTTAGTATAATTTAATTTAAATAGTTTAAAAGTAGGAAGCATTAAATCTAGTTGGGGGTTAATAGATTTGATATTTTACTATTTTTAAAATTTATTGAAAGTAGAATCAGTATAGAATTAAATTATTATTGGTTTCAGTATGTGTAAACGTACATTATACGAGTAAACGGAAATTAGAATTCTTACAGATTGATAGATTAATGAACAATAATATAGTTAGAATCTTTTTGAAAGATTTTATAATAGACTATAATATATATTATATATAGATATATGGAGATATAAAATAGATGAAATATATATAAAATAGATTATTAGATGCTCTTTTTAACTTGTCGATACGTACCCTTGAATTTCTTTAGAATCTTCAACCTCAAAATGTAGTTTCAAAATAAAAAACGAAGAGCAATTTGAAAAACACTATCGCGCTATGAGTTTGAAATTTGCGACGTCTATGTGTCGTACCGTGCTTTAAAATATATCACACTCAATTGGATTATCCATTATTAAATGAAATTATTAAAGTTAAAGTATATGCATCATATCTTTAAGAAAAATTATAATTTAATTATCAAAAACTTCGTTCCAATGTGCTTGCGTGGAGAACAGTATTATCCATCACACATTGCAGTATTGTATCGTTTACGCGTAATTCGCGTCAAACTCTGCCGTACAGAGAAACAGCCCCTCACAAATTTCAACTGTACTTAAGAGATTAAACAAGTACGCATAGTGCTTAACGATGTTGAAAGCTGACTGTCGTGAATTACGAAGAGACATTTTAGTTTATTTAATTTTCCACTAAAATCGCCAATACGGAGCAGTTTGATTTATTCCATTGAATCAAAATGATACTAAGCGCTAACCTTACCTGGCTCGGTTAATTGACCGGTTTCAAAATTTCATTGAAAATTGTGCATGTATTGTTATTTCTTCTGTAAATTCTAACTTTGTAAAATCTAACTTTATGCAAATTCTTATATTATCCGATTAATCAATTTTTCGATATTTCTTAATATAGGAATTTACATAAAGTTAGATGAACGAAAGAAACAAGTACAGTTTTAAATTAAATTTTGAAACAGGTCATTCAACGGAACCTGGTAAAGTTAGCATTAGACTGCGTAGTTATAAACAAAGAATGTATCTGATGAAAATCATCTCGAGTCATAAAAGATAATAGAAAATTTTTCCAGAAAC
Organism: Bombus affinis; assembly: GCF_024516045.1. Classification (NCBI taxonomy): domain Eukaryota; kingdom Metazoa; phylum Arthropoda; class Insecta; order Hymenoptera; family Apidae; genus Bombus; species Bombus affinis. Next base: position 3,851,088 of record NC_066347.1, on the reverse strand, counting down.
GATACAAAGGTGGTACAATACGGAGAAGACAAAAAGCTCATAATTCGTTAAAAAGGTGTGAAAAAAACAGGGAAACTTTATACGATGGCAATTGATAAAATAAAGGGAGGAACGTGTTACCTGTTCTGGAGGGTGGAAGCAGCAATCCCTGAACCTCTTCTAGAGGCATCGCCTGTCCGTGGTGGTCTCGGTAAGGTCGATGAGGTCGATCCTTCATGCCTCCTAACGAACGCAATGGTGGCGTTCGTCTTTGCCAGTTTCCACGTTGAACGACGATAGTAACTTTTGTTATCAGAGATAAGGATCGAAGCGAAACTCAGGATCGGGTTCTGGAGACTGTGCGAGTCCTGAAGGACTCCTGGCGATGACGAAGGACGGTGGTAGAGCGTCATCGCCCCGCCGTCGTCCCTAAGACCATGCCCAGCTTACAAAGAATCTCGAGTCGAACAGTTTGCAGTGTGCTACTTCAACAATTTTGTTCTTCTTTCGCTCTGTAACAATAAACAGAGAAAGTTTTCGTTAATTATTGGAATTTCAATTGTCAGGAATAAACAGCGAGTAAGAAAAAGAAATCAAGGAAAACTTAAAAAGGAAAACTTAAAAAACTTAAAACTTAAAACTTAAACTTAAAAACTAATTCTTCCCGGTGAAATTCTACACGGATATAGATATGCGTGTGTTTATTAAATTTTTCCATCGAAATATCTGAAGTTGGAGATTCCTTTCATTCGTAAATAATATTTGATGTATTAATGAAAATATAGAATCACGGAAACGAGCATTACAATTTTTTATATTTTATTTTGTATTTATATTATTTAATATTTATAGTATTTATATTATATTTTATATTTGTTTCGACAGTTATAGAAATTAATTTTAATCGCCGCAACGTTTCGTGTTCTTCGTGTATAACATGCTATCGATTTAATTGGCCACTTATTACAATGATGTAATAATTATAATAATTCATTAACCAGGGCTGCACATTTTCTACCATCAATTAATAGCAAATTGCGTATACATATTTAACAAGTATATTTCAGGTAATTTAAATACGTCGATTTTTTATTTATTAAGTTTCGTAATTAAACATAAAAGAACTATCGAGGAGATTATTTATTCGTTGCGTCTCATCGAGTTGTTAATAATCTAATTCTGAAGTAATCACAACGTTAATTAATAATCAGTTACGTCATGCAATCAATCGGCAAGTTGATATTGCAGATTTAATAATATTGCGTTCTCTGATAAATTCCGTAATACCGTTAAATACAATTAATAATTATTATTCGATTAATCGAAGGTACAGAATTTTGTAAAATTTGGCAGACGTGCGATAAAATGCAGATGATATTTCATACAATTTGGAATTATTTTATATCATAAAATGAATTTAGTCTTGATATAATATATTCCATCACTTTATATGATATTATTAAAAGTAAAAAATTATCAATGATACTCGTTAAATGCAAGCTGAGTAATAGATCTTACTCTAAAATTTTACGTATCTTACACGTGATTTCGACTGTAATTGCCAAGATTACTATTAGAGCACTATGACCATTTTTTCTACGAAACCAATTTAGGTCACATATTGATTGCTGTTGTGAAAAAGTTGTATCTTGTAGATAGACATAGGTATAATCGTTGAGCTGCTGATTGCACTGTCCTCAAAACTTGTCATCAACCTTACAGACCACTTTAAAACAATTTTTTAACCCATTTACGTATCACTAATTAACTGGCAATGAATAATGTTTCTCGCAATTCTATATTTTATATTTATACTTTTATTAAATCTATGATTCTATACATATATTTTTATGACCTTTCAATCGTGCATTTTTTATCGTTACACATTTCTTTCTGTTTGAAAAAATAATACGAGAGGATATTAACAGCTGAATTAAATTACTTGAAATATTCCAGATGACATAGTAATCTACAGTGCCACGTCTATCTTTCCATTGTTTTATGTTACAAATAGCCCGTGCGATCAGTTGATGCGGTTATAAATACCGAAAGGAAAAGATAAGCTTAATGTTGAAATATCTTTACAACTTGAAAATTATTGGAAATACTGAAAATTGATATAAAACATATTTCTTGTGAGAAAGAGGAACAACTTTTGATTGTCACACCTTTGAACATGAACTACGCAAAGTAGACTGAAAGCTAGCAATAAAGCGATCTGCCAATATACAAAATCTCTTGCATATGCATATGTAGATCGTACCAATAACCAACACCATAAATCATTCAACGATGACAGAGTTCTTTCGTATTGCTAGCAATTTGGTATCAAAACGATACTTCTAAACAGCTTATCATAAATCGTCATTCTCATTGTTGTTTTATCATAGGAACGTACGCCGCGTGAATATAAAATAATTAAACCTTCCACGTTTACGTATAAATAATATACAAAATGTTAAAACCCAACTAATGTGCAAACTAAATATTCACATAAAAACATAAATCCAAATTTGGTACTTTCACTCCTCGTCAAAAAGATAACCCAGGTGTACTATCCTTAATTTCTTAATGACGCGTGTAAAGTTTTTCGTCTATAACGTATAATATCAAAACATTATGAGCTCAGAATATGCGGTTCGTTAAAAATAATTAAAAATATTGTGAGGTTTAGTGTATAATAAAAAAAATTTTTTTATTTTAAGAAATGATAGCACATGTACAATAAGAAAATAATAATCAATATAAATCGTAACTAACGATAATTACTTATGAAACATATGTACTTATTTAATAATGGATACATCCTCCTTTATTTTCTATTACTTCTATTATACGATTTGCTATCGATTTATATAGTTTCTGGATATAATTTTGACTTAACGTATCCCATTCGCGTACAATTGCATTTTTTAATTCTTGTACGTGTTGATACTGCTTTCCATCCGCGTATACACCGTGAACAAGTTCTGCCCAGCAATTTTCAATAATATTAAGGTCCGGGGAGCGTGCAGGCCACGGCAAAATAGATATATTATTTTCATTAAAATATGATTGGATCAATCTTGATGTGTGTACAGATGCATTATCTTGTTGAAAGATGTAATAATCCAGAAATGCGTTCTGCATGATTATCTATTTGTTCTTTGATTAAATTTATGTATCGGACACTATTCATTTTCCCATTGATGAACTTGATACTTGTTTTGCCAAAATAACCGATACCGACCCAAACCATCACGCTGCCTCCTCCCATTTGTCGTCGAATTGCTGACATTGTCCCTTTTCTTATGTCATGAAAATAATATTGGAAGCCATCAGGACTATCCAAGTTGAATCTTTTTCATCTGAAAATAGTATCCTTCTCCATTTCTTTTTCCAATGCATTCATTCTTTTGCAAAGCGTAAACGTTCTACTTTGTGTTTCGTTGTTAACGAAGGTTTCTTTTTCAATTTTAACCTCTTGATATTTTTGCAGGATAGTAGAATTCGGCGAACACTTGAAACACTAGCACTAACACTACATTTCTCTATTATTTGCTTTGTTGTTAACTGCGAGCAGGAAGCTACACGCAAAATTGCTCGCTTATCACGATCGGATAACGAGGACGGCCGTCCAGTACTTTTCTTTTTGCCATAATCTTCAACATTTTTTAAGAAATTCTGTATTATTCTACGACTTCTTATTACTTTCGATATTTTTGCTACTGATAACCGTTGCTGTTTTAGTTCAAGAATTTGCTTTTTTTCAGACTCGTTTAATTTTTTTTCGCGTCTCATACTTACAAATTTATATAATATTGTACTATAATCTTTACTCGTTGATAGATCATGAACTACTGAGCAATTTTGTAAACATATTAACAGAGTATGTTATCATTTCGTTCTTAAAATAAAACAATTTTTTTTGTTACACATTAAACCTCATAATATTTTTAATTATTTTCAACAAACCGCATATTCTGAGCTCATAATGTTTTAATATTATACGTTACAGACGAAGAACTTTACACGCGTCATTGAGAAATTAAAGATAGCACACCTGGGTTATCTTTTTGACGAGGAGTGTATGAGTATGTAGTAGTCATAGATATCGATTTAGTCGCTATACGCACACGTTTTCAATTTACGATATATTTCTGTAATCTATTACACATATGTACGTTACAGTAAACGTGTATATATATATATATATGTCGGATGTTATATATATATATATATATATATATATGACAGAGTGCCGCAAGAAGATGCGGACCGAAAAGCAGAAGGGGACACAACGCCTGGAAGGGAACCGACCAGCCACATCGTCCAAGGTGTTTTGTTTCAAGTGCCGTGCGGAATTCCGTAAGAAATATTCGACAAAATTAGAGAAAAAAGAAAAGCGAAAGCAAAATGGAAAAAACACAGAACTCGAGAAAACAAAAAACACCTAAACAAACTTGCAAAGGAAATAAAAAACGAAATAAAAGAGCACAACAATAACGAATTCGCTAAGTTCATAGGGACACTCTCTACACACGAGAACACCAACTACTCCCTATGGAAAGCCATGAAAAAGATAAAGAAACCAATAATACCCGTCCCAGCAATCAGAAAAACAGATAACACATGGGCAAGAAGCAACGAAGAACAAGCTGAAGAATTCTCCAATCACCTCCGCAACACATTCACACCACACATTATCAACAACAGCAACCTCAAAAGTCATACGGAGGAGGATGCGCAAACCACTATTATCACAACCGACAAGGAATACACCATACCTAAAACAACAGCACAAGAAATTAGAAACATAATCGATAAAACAAAAAACAACAAAGCACCAGGAATCGACCTAATCAATGGCAAAATCTTGAAAAACCTTCCGCCAAAAGCAATAAGACTAATGACAATAATATTCAATGCAATTCTAAAAATTCAATACTTCCCCAAACCATGGAAATTAGCACAGATCAAAATGTTACCTAAACCAGGCAAAGGTCCACACCAAACTGCATTTTACAGACCAATATCACTGCTTCTAGTATTTTCCAAAATACTGGAAAAAATAATATATTACCGGATAAAAACAATAATAGAGATAAAAAAACTAATACCGGAACACCAATTTGGATTCAGAAACAAACACTCCACGATAGAGCAAATGCACAGGCTTATCAACGAAATAATAATAGCACTAGAAAACAAGGAATACTGCACAGCCCTCTTTATGGACATAGAGAAAGCATTTGACAAAATTAACCATGAAAGTCTACTACAAACAATTAGGAAATAATTCCCGGAGCAAATACACCAATTAATAAAATCCTACCTAAGCAGCAGAACCTTCGTAATAAAAATCAAGGACACACATTCTGAAGTTAAAGACATCAAGGCAGGGGTACCACAAGGAAGCGTCCTGAAAGTCGATTAATTCAAAGATGCATTCGCTACGGATTTCCTACGTACTCGCGTAAATACAGGCCAGTTAGAAATACAATTAATTGATCCTAACATCACCGTACAAAGAAGTCCTTATAAACTCGGCGAAGAGGAGCGCAGAGTGATACGTGAGAGAATAGACGGATTAGTTAGTGCAAAATCATAAGGCCTAGTAACTCACCATTCGCGAGCCCTATGTTACTCGTGAAGAAGAAGGATGGTTCGGGTAGATTGTGTGTGGATTTTCGAGAACTAAATAAAAATACGGTCGCGGATCGGCATCCTTTACCTCTTATTGCAGATCAAATCGCGAGATCGCAAATGCAAGATACTTTATTAGTCGGGGCATAGCCGGCGGATTTCACCAAATCCCTATTTATCCTAATTCTACGAAGTATACAGCATTTCTTACCCCCGACGAACAATTTGAACAATAAGTTGATGTTTTCTTCAAATTCTTTTGTGCTTTTGTTCGGTCCATTCGATGTCTTTGCTTCTTCCGGAATGCTTCTTCCGAAATTATTTTTCTGAACAACGTTATTATGCTGACTCCATCGAAGGCAAAGATTGTTGCATTTTCAGGCAGCCTTGGTGATTCTGCAACTAGTAATTGTCTGGATATCCTTCCTTGTTGCAATTCTGTAAGCCATCGAAGCATTTACAACAGAAATCCCCAGAAGGTGTTGCGTGCCAAGTCTTCTGTACCATTTGATTCCTTTTCTAATTGTGATGGCATAAGAAATCATTTGGTCGGAATAATCTATACCTACAAACTTTTACCCTTTGACATTATGTATCGGGATGGCCCACGTTGACTTCTTTTCACGAAACCCCGTAGACTTTGATCGCCATAAGATTGATAAAATCGCGGAGAAAGAGATCGATCTGGCCGAAATATCGGAAGACTGGCTACTAGCCGAACAACGTCGTGACCCCCAAATTTCGGGAATTGTCGAAAAGTTGTAAAATGATGAACTCGCGGAAGACATCGCGAATACTTACGAATTACGGTCCGATACTCTCTACCGTAACATACAAAGAAGAGGCAGGACTCTCAGTTTACCTATTGTTCCAAGAGGTTTTAGATGGTCCGTTATTAACCATGTGCACCAGTCAATTATGCACTTAGGTTGGGATAAAACGCTCGAGAAGCTGTACGAGTATTACTGGTTCGAAGGAATGGCGAAGTACGTTCGCAAATTCGTAGAGAACTGCCATGCTTGTAGAGTTTCGAAGGCAAGCTTGGGTAAGATACAAGCCGAAATACATCCAATACCCAAGACCAGCATACCGTGGCATACGGTGCACGTGGACATAACGGGCAAGCTAAGCGGTAAAAATGATTCCAAGGAATATGTCATTGTTTTAGTAGATGCTTTCACGAAGTTTGTATACCTGCATCATACCCGTAAGGTAGACTCCCTTAATACCATCAAAGCACTCAAGTCCGCTATATTTTTATTCGGCAGTCCCTGCCGGATAATAGCGGATCAGGGAAGATGTTTTACGGGTAAGGAATTCCGGGAGTTCTGTGAAAGCAAACAAATTAAAGTTCACCTGATAGCAACCGGTACTAGTAGAGCCAATGGGAAGGTAGAGCGTGTTATGGGTACATTGAAAAATATGTTCACGGTAGTAGAGACGACCGGGCGGTCATGGCAAGACGCGATTGGGGAAATACAATTGGCCTTGAATTGCACTACCAACCGCGTGACTAAAGCGAGCCCATTGGAACTACTAATCGGTAGGACAGCAAAACCGTACGACTTGTTGCTACCCGATAACGTTGAAGAAAGAGAAATAGGCATCTCCGATGTAAGACAACAGGCGATAAAAATATAGCAAGTAGCGCCAAATACGACAAAGAAAGATTCGATAAAACCAAAGCTAAAGTGGTTAGGTTTAATATCGGTGATTTTGTATTGCGCAAAAATGAGGAAAGAAACCAAACCAAGTTAGATCCAAAATTTAAGGACCTATTCGTAATAGCAGAGATTTTGGAAGGAGATAGATATACTTTAAAAACATTAGACGGCAAACGATCGTATAAATACCGTGTCACCGTGACGGAGAGTCTCTCTCTCGTACGATCTCATCAGCGGTTGACCTGTCATTCTTACACGTAGTGATTGCTCCTTGCATTAATATTTAGTATAACTTAGACGCTAAAGAAGGGTAAAGTTCAGCATCCCGTTGATCGCGGATTCGTTATCGGACCCGAGACCATTGTCATAGTGCCGCGAGTATCTAAACATTGTGATTAACTACCGACGCTGTAATATCTCTAACTTGTGTCAATAAACTCAATCATTGTTACACCGCACCGATGACTAATTTCAACGAAGATTCATCGAACACCTCTACCCCTAATCCTAACGTTAACCCGAAATATATATAAAAGTTGTATTAAAAAATCAACAGCATCAAAAAACTATACCGAAAAGTGAGGAGAAAACATGAAATCTTTGACTTCGATATAATCTTCGGAAATATAATTTTTATTATTAAAGAACATTAATCAATAATCAGATTCAATAATAGCGAGAGCACGAACATTTCTGTGACTCGCTCTATATACGTATATAACGTTGAATTGCAACTGACGTGACCGTTCCCATATGTATTTTTGCCTATAGACACGCTTCACGTTCTCATACCCTCGGTCATCGAAGCGGAGACGCGTAGACCACCGACAGCTGTTTGTTAAGAGTACACATTACATGCGTGTGAAATAGATCGATAGAAATGCTGTCTCGGTTAGTAGGTCTAGTTCAACTGGAATTATGTAGTGGATCGTACAGTATAGACATTCGAGATCGTTCGTGTCTTTTAGACCGACAGTGACCTTATCGTTGCACGTGATACTTTTTTCCTGTCTGTCCTTCGTCTATCAATTTAGTTGGCGCCCCTTCTTTAAAAAAAGAAGAGGAAGTAGAAGAAGAAGTAAGAAGAAAACTGTAAACAGTTTTTCCAACGACAGGGGAACACAACTTGACGCGAGCTCTTCAAGTTTTTTTCCAACTCATTTTTTTTTATCTCGATGACGACAATCCAACCATTAAAACGCGATTTACTGTGATGTCCATATCGCGCGACTATACTACTATGCGAATATTTACGCAGCAATAGGAATTGCGAATACGTATCAAGATTTTGAAATTGGCAGTGCCTGGTGTCTGGAAACTATTAAATTAAAACTTCAGTTTTTCTGTCGTTTATTTTTGCAGGTAGATCCAACATGTAGATTTCATTTAGAGTACGTTTACGAATTATTAATTCATTTTGAACTTTAGATTACAAAGAACTTATACGAATATACATACTACCAATGAATATAGGTAATAAAAATATCGATAATTATCTATAGGGAGTAGGAAAGAATGAGGCTAAACTACGAGTGTAGTACTCATAGGAAGAAGCAAAAGTTTCACTGCAACTATTTCGGACACACGTATAATAAATCTATTATGTAGATTATTCATATCTTCTTCGTATTATGAGATTTTCGATTTCTGTATTAAATTTATATGTCGTTGTTTCATCGTATGCTAAAACAATTTTTGAAATGATAATAATAAAGCAAACACAAGTCAAGTTTGGATTCTGGACTATTTGATTCATCCTAAATTTATAAAACTAACATCGCGAAGCCAATACAACATATATATAATACGTAATACTATATATAAAATATACTATTCGTTTTTCTCATCCGACGTCATTAATTTCATTAGAAAATTATTTCAGATGCTGAGTATACTTCTCCGTTCGAAAACATCATTTTGAAGCTACTAAAAATGATTTAATACGAAGCCACCGAGTAACAGTAATTTAATGCGTTGTAAACTGTTGTAAACGACTGCAAGCCATGTATTTTTTGACGAAACCACTTCTTAAGTCATCTGAGATCCTACTTAACGAACAATTCTACGTACAACTTGATACATAAATAGTTCACGTGATTCGCGTGTAAAGTGAATTATGTATTTTGATAAAGTACATTACGAAGGCGAATGGAAATGCACGGAGAGCATGCGATCTCTTAAGAAACTCTAAATAACCAGCAGGAAACTGCTTCCAATCGTGCGACAATGACTTTCATCAAATACGCGATACTGTGAAAGAACTACGTTGAAATTGAATTTGAAATATAAAATAACTCCTCAATGAAGAAGCCACTAACAATGATTTATACAGTAATTAAGCATTTTGTAAACACTAGCCTGGTATGAAATTAAAAAAAAAACAAGATTAAAACTAAAACTACAGAATAGAAAATGTTGAAGTGAAATTTCCCTTCTAAGTAGAACATAAAGATGCCGGAATTTATCAAATAAGAACTACGTTAAACAGTACGTTACAAAAAGTAACGTGCCTGACTGCAGTTAGATTCGAATCAGCTATCACTTGAATAATTATGAAGGTTGCTGTATGTCATTAACTGTATCTAAAATAATGAGAATGGGAGGATAACGATCTACTTATGTCCCTCTTGTTACACTGACTCCGAGACAAGCATTCACTTGACTTGCGTACGGGATTCATACCTTCCGTTTTCACAAAGTTCTTTGTTGAGATCTTCTCGCGCAGAGTTCAACAATACAGCGTCAAAGTCACATTTTTTGCAATCAACGTTTGATGGACTTTTAGATTAAAATCACGCTGAACCGTGACGTATCTCGCGCTTCCGTCTTCCTATTACGCGCTTAACGAAATTATGTAATCATATTATCCTTAATTTCGGGAACCTCATAGGACCACGATATTAACGGGCTACGAAGTTTTTAATCTTGAAAGTAAACTAAATATATTCTCAGAGGTTCGTCTAATTTTTTACGACATTTATTTAAATGTTAACTATGCTCATTATTTGAAGTGAAATGTAAGGGAAGAGATACTAACTGGAAAAATAGCAGTAGAGGTATTCTGACCCATCAACTAACGAACAAAAATTATTATTTTCACTAACAGGTATAATTATACGGAAATTTGTTCCTTCCAACGAGAGGCCAATGTTTTTATGCATTTTATATTATACTTTATATTATATTATATTATATTATATTATATTATATTATATTATATTATATTATATTATATTATATTATATTATATTATATTATATTATATTATATTATGTTATATAATACTATATTATATTTTGTAATCTTATTTAAGCATATTATATATCTACTTAAGTGGATCGGGAAATATTTGTTTTTTCGTACTACCAGAATTAAATAGACAGAATATAAAACAAATAGCATGTGCATGATATTTATTAAAAACATATTATGCCTACACTTTGAATCGATACAATAATCAATAATTAATAATCAAATCTGTTACGACCACATAGCCTCGATCAATACATCGTCAGAAAAATAATGGAGACCTCAAATAGCAAGCGACTTGACATTTAACGAACTCGTGAACTTCGAAATTCTAGGACAATTCACTGACCAACCCATTCTTCCATATAGACTAAAACTACTCGATTAAAATTCGCTTTTAAAAAAGGAAGAGGTCGATAAATCTTTCCAATCTGATAAATTATTTTATTAGGTGCAACAGTCTCATTATGTGACCAGCGATAATGTAAAGGATATAATTAATTTTAAAAACTATTTTTATTCAGAAAATACGCGCTTTTAAGCGAAAAAAAAGGGATATAGAGCTCCTTTCCAACAATCTGTACGCCATAAAAGAATATTGCACCAAAGGTACAGGTGACGCATAAAACTGCTATGTCTAATGAAATTTTGTCCTATCTTTCACTGTTTCAGCGTTATAGTTTGCCCTGGTTATATGGAACACCTTGTAGATCATTTAATGGTTCTATTTTTATTCCAGTTTAATGGTTTAAAATTTCATTCTAAAATAAATAACCTACGTGGCTAAAACATATTTAAAAAATATAGAATATAAAATGCAGAAATAACGTGTAACCAATGATGGAAATAGCCATTTCGTGTCAGTTATTTAATCGCCCACTGACAATAAGTGATATAAAAGAATATCTAACTTTGCGATACATCAAGAGAATAGTTTTTCTTATCGGGGACTTATCTATTATAGGAGCAAAGGCAATAAAAAATTGTGTTGCAAATTATTAAACGAACATACCTCGAGATTCCTGCAAGAACATATACACGATACTAAATATTTATGTGCATGATAATTTTACTACTTTATGAATTGTCGCAAATGTCTTCTATTCCATTATATGTTTATTCTATTACATAATATCACCTATTATAGCTATTAATTTTTTATGATATTATATTTACTGTCCTATTTCATCATATATGATTCAGCATTGCACGAAAATATTTTATTCCACGTTTCCGACATTTCTTCATACACAACCGCCGTCTTTAGACTCGTCGATAGAGTGGTACAATTTTAAATGAACGAAACTCAGATGAAAGATATTTTTTACTTTAGCAATCCAATATGTTTCTTGTATTCGTCTTCTACGAAGGATCATAAACTTTCTAAGTGCACGTTAGACATAAAGATTAACAGGTATGTTTAGCTACTACAACCTCTACAGTTTTATCTCTTCAGGTGATAACGAATTCTATACATTTGCATATAACGATACGACAGTTTCTTCAATTTTATCTGCTCGGACGTCAATGAACAGCTTAACTATACGATACAGTAAATTAATTGCTTTTAAATCTCTACCCTTTGCTTTAAGTTACTTACTGCTTCGAATTATCAAATCCCAAAGATTGTTCACAAATTCTTTAATCGATACGATAGAAAATGAAAATTATATAATCTTTGGATAATTACATGATATTATAACGAGAAAGCGTGCAATGCGGTGATTAACAGAGCGCAAAACGTTGCAATAACGAACGCGCGAAAGATATTTCATAATCGATGGCACATTAACAAACCAGATATTGTGACATTTCATGGAAATGATCAATACCGTGTGGAGTTGACAAAAATAGAGTCGTTATAGCGTAAATTTAGCAGGTATCATCATCTCCATTTACGTAATCGATTTCCACACTATAACACGTTTAACAACAGAAAATTATAACAGCTATAATAAATTCGACATTCTAAAAGTTTTCTAATCTGATATACAGATCCTGTAACCTATAAATCCTACGACCTATGAAATCTGTAGTCCATAAAATCCTGATTCTGTTTTAGCTTCGGATTTAATAAATCCTATTTTCCGCAGCTTTTACATTCTACAGATTCTGATGACCTACAAATTTGATAATGTACAGTTTACACAAATCTTATACCTTGTACAAGTATTTCGCTCTAACGTCAAATATTTCACATGTAGCATAATCTATTTGACGTAAGCATAGTTTACGAAATTAACGATTTTATCATAAACTCGAAATGCAAAATTACTAGAAAAAAAGAACAAGAAGACACCACCAAGACGATCATAACTGTCTGAATACCTTTCGACCTACATTGCCACCTATTGTTTATTAATACCGTAACGCAATAATCAGATAATTTATATCAGTACGTATCATCGATACGAGACGTTATTACTATGTGTCTAGCATCCATGACAGAACAATTTCAAACGCCACTCAATCAGACCATAATCACCATAATCTTAACCCTTCGACCGTGATGTGCTCGAAGAGGAAACCATTTGCTACGCGCAGCACGGGATCGTTAGCGAAGTACATTAGGAACATTAAACATCTAGTCATCGCTTCTCCTTTCATCTACAAATCGATTTACCATGCTACGTATAATGCGACTATCTTAGCAGCGACTAAAATAAGAAGAAAATACAGAATAACATTTTTTACATAGACAAACAATGAATTTCGGAGCTCGACTTTCTCAGAAATTAAATCTCCGGATGACAAAGCTTTATCATAGATTTTCTTTTGAATTTTGAATTAAAAATTCAAGTAACTTGGCTAACTTACACGAATTATACATTTACGAAAATTACATATTCCGTTTGCTGTGTGTGTATTCAGTTCGCTAAGGAAAAGACTCGACCAATATATCTTGAAATCGCTCATTGAAAATTGATGCTTAGGAAACAGAATACGAAACATCGTCGACTGAAAACGTTTCGTGACAAGCTGCCCTTCCCTTGCTATCCAGTAAATAACTATACTACCCAAGATTTATATCGACGTCTATCAATGATCGATGTGGAGTCGTCATGCTAAATGATCCCCTTCCTTCTCTAATCGTATTTTCTATTCAGGTCGCTTCAGATTTGCTTACGGATTTAACTTCTTTTATCTCCGTCAAGGGATAGAAAGAAATGTATTAACCAGATGTACTTTTTATCGGATGCATGTGGAGAAAGGGGAAAACAAGGGAGAATGTATTGTCGCGGTTTTAAAAGTATCGATTATTAGCTGGTGTTTATTCCGACATGGATGCAGCTTTACAAAACATACCCGATTTCCGTTAATTAAATGGCCAACTATCCGGCAATTATCGAGTGACAAATTAATGATTGCACATGAAATCAAACTATTTGCGGAAAGGAAGATAGTCCTCTATTAATACATTTTTTAATAAAGTAATATTAATTAATTTTTATATTAAACGAATTTATCTCGAAAGATTTACTTTTATAGACTCAAACCGATAAATACTGTTTACGGTTGAAATACAAATTTTGTTTATAATTATCGTGACTAAGTTGCTACTTCTTGGCCGAAGTATGAGATGAAATACTACGTATCACTATTACTACCTGTATTGGTCATTATCCTTAAGCCATCAGTGATAATAACCCAACGTTGCGTTCACGCGATATTTTATTGACGATTTATTTGCCAATCAATTTACGTTATTAAATTCTGCTTTTTAATATTTCGGCACTAAAAGGAAATTCCAAGGATTCGACTAATGTTTCTTACGTCACTGTGTCTTCCATTTGGACTATACAATTTGATAAAATCGAGAGAAACTGAAGTATTTGTAAATTATGATTAATGCTTAGCCTTTCATGGGTTAAAGGAATGAAACAATTTTTCAAACTTTAATATATATATGTGTATAAGTGAATCGTTATTATGTCAGATTAAATATTTTATATCAAAAGTAGGAAGTATTTAGCGCTTCATGTGTTATATATGATAATTTATATATTAACTATATTAATTATATTGATTAATATATATTAATTAATATATATAACACACGGAACGCTAAATACTTTCTATTTTTAATAGAAAAATATTTAATCTGACGTAACAAGGATTTTCTTCTATCACTAATAGTAAAGAAATATTTTTCGATTTGGATGGAATTAAAATGTAGATCCTAATCACTAAATATAAGCATCAATTTTGTATTCGTTCTGGAATTTAAATTATGGACAATTGTAAATAACATTTTGTGTATACTAGAAAAGTACGATATAAAAGTATGAATGAAACCAAACACGCGTTCATATAGGAATAAATATATTTAAACTGCGAATGAATGAAAACATGCAATTATGTAAAACACCTCTAACTCGCTATGTAAGATAGTGTTATAAGTCAGTCAGTGAACGCTTGCTTTATCTCGAGTAACCATCGCTGCAAGTATATCTCTTAATTCAGAAGCTTGGCAAAGGAAATCCTTGAATTTTGTATGGACACAATTGCTATCGAAGTGTTCTGAACATGTTTGAATTATTCATGGTTCTTATTCATTGTCCTTGCAAATGCTAAGACGGCGTTAAACACGAAGCAAGAAACACGAAGTTTAAAAAACGCGACGACAAAACATTTCTAAAGGCAACATCAACGAAATTAAAATTAACGAATCAACTTGCTTCAAAATTATTCTCGTTAATGTCATTATTCGTTGCATTACATAATTTCAATTACAGCAGGAAAATTGTACGTTATTTCTGAACCGATATCAAAGAGCAAATACTTTGCATCTTAGAAATCAACGACAAAGTAATTTTATGCAATTTTCCTAATAAAAACGATACCCACGTAAGATAAGCGTCGTTAAGGATAACGAGTGATATACATATATATGTATGTATTATATGTGTGGCTATTATATTGTAATTCTCAATCAAGTCTAATCTCATTGTTCAGCAGACACGATGTTTTAGCTGTGTGTAATAACTGGCACGTATAAATCGAGTTAAATAGATGAAAGATGACTATAACCTTGATGACCAACCGACTTTTCGATCGGTCATGTTTATCTGTTCAACGTATCAGAACTGCTAACATTAGCCAGTTCTTGAAACCGATATATACTCAGCCTGATTCTATAACGAAACTTTTATATTTCAGAAAAATAATTAACGTTATTTCGTATAGAATGTCTAATATTCGTTCACGATATTTTCATAGCCTTCCCGTGAAATGAAAAGTAATCAAAATCTCGAGGAAATTGACCTTCTATAATAATTTGTAATTTAACGTTACAGTGGAAAAATTGAAAGTATAAGATACAGTGTAAAAGTGCAATATAAAATAAATTAAAGAAAAATTGAATATGTATCTCTTTAAGTATTATTAATAAAATGATACAGATATTGTTTAAAGGGAATATTATTTTTCCAATATCGAATATTATAAACCGCGTTCCTTTCGTAGAAATAACGTTAATTCATATTTCTTACAGGGAAAATTCCTACACGTCGTACCAGATAGACTAACAATCTGTTTTGATAAATTCCTTTGTGTAATTCGCTGAGAAATCTATTGGCAATAGAATTTAGCGTATCGTGCCTCGGAAAGATTTATAAAAGTATACTTTTACATAAATCTACTACCGCGGCGCCGTAAATGATATACTTTTAATGAAATTACTTATCTCACGTCATCGTGGTTTCGCGAACGAAAGGATATTAGAATCGATTCAACATCTTGAATTTTGAACACGAAATTGAGAAGAGGATCCACAATGGAAGAGGAGGTATAATGGGAACTTTGGTAGGCAAAGCGGTACAAAAGTTACTGACTGCCGGCTAGTGAATTTATAAAAGCTTCTACAACTTCGACTGACGTTTCACTGAATCCTGTAGATTATATTTTCAGGAACTGGAGAAACTCCTATCCAAGAAGACGACACCGATAAAGTCGTCCCATCCTGAATTTCATACTTGCACGCTCTTTCACTCGCTACTCGTTCCGCGAAATAATCTAACATGTAAAATAGAATTCAAGTTTGTCACTTTATGGATGTTGTCAAATATTGTTTGGTCAAAATCATGCTTTCTTTTTCTCAGGCTTTGAAGACGTTTGATCGAATAATGGATAATTTTACAATTGATTAATTAATTAAATAATAACGTATAATAACATACTTTAAATAATTTTCACTTTCTTCTCAAATCTTCCCCAATCTTTTAACAATTTTACCTGCAGAAAACAAATCTAACTGCAATCTTCTATTTATCAAAGTTTTGATAAGGTCTCGAAACAAAAGATCAAGTTTAAATATCTACTTTTACCGTAACAAACTACTTTCTATGATGTTGCTCCGTTTACCACAATAAATTGGCATAGTAAAAATTCATTATTTCGGATGACAACTGAAAAATAAATTTGAAACTGCTAGATAATCTCGCATATATTTACATATTTTAAAGGAAACAATGGAAAACAAGTTGAGCATTAAATAACTGCTAACAAAGTTACTGAACAAAATTTATATATTTTATACAGTGTCTGAAATTCTCTCCTGGACTTTATCGACAGAATCACGCAATCAGCGACCAAATTGTTGTTAGACACGTGTCAAGTTCAGTTTAAGGCTTGACAAAACAAAATACGTGACTTTCCATTTAACGCGTGATTCGAAAATTCGAACCGCGCAGTTCCTAAACGATCTGAAACTGCTTAAACAGTTATCGTTGATAACCAGCCGCAAAACATTTGCATTGAAAACAGTTTGACAGTTTACTCTTGAAATTCATATACATATACGTTATTTGTATTTGCTTGCAATCAAACGTGATCACGAAATATTTACACTGGGTATTATAAGACACTGTGTATATAATAACTCCACATAGCAAGATACACTACATAATACCACTTTTTATATCTTTTTATTTACAATGAAAGCGTCCGCAGTTCGAGTACCAACTGTACAATTTAAATTGTATAATTTCGTGCAATAGAAAAAAGATTATTATTGCTATTGACAATAACACTCGTTAATTGGAATTATCAACAAACAGTTTGAAAATATCTGGAAAATTTTCACCAATGATTTTCAAAAGCGAATAGAAGCAGACACGATTTAATGTCGGACACAAAATAGGATATTTGACCTTGTCAAAAAGCAGACATTTCTCAGGCAGCATCGCTCTTCTGGGAGCAATATGCTATGTAACTGTGCTAAACGATTCGTTTTTCAAACGAAGACAGACGTCAGGGCTTTTATCATAGCCCAGCGGGACTTTCAAGGAAGAGGTATAGATCGAAGAATACCAGCAAACGCGAGTGAAAAGAAGAAAAATTACGTTGCCCTCTGTTCACCTGATTTTCACAGCGAACGAAAGAATAAAGCCTGATTCACACTAGCGGTTAAACGTACGGTTAGATCACGATCAATCAAAAATCTAAGATTTTTCTCAAGCATTCGCACTAAAAGATCAGACACAATCACATTCAATCCAAGTCTATTTCATTTTCTTTTTTCTTTTGGAAATTTTTAATTCTTGAGATTTTGATTCTTTTTGAAATTTCTTCCGTATTTCGATCCAAAGTTTCATTTTGTCGAGTGTGTCACGATATTTTTCGCGACTGAGGTCATGGACTGGAAATCACGTTGCAATTTCGTATAAATTTAATCACGTTCTTCGTGTTCGTTTTCGACTGTCGACCGTGGTCTTAATCGTCAGCAAATCGACAAGCCACGGTCAACAGATTTTCATTTGACTTGACCGAATCGTCTATCGCGAATGCTCTCATCGGATCACGTCTGAACGATTTTAATCGGCACTTGATTTGATGCGATCTGACCGTACCGTGATCGCTAGTGTGAATCAAGCTTTACTGGACTATTTAAGTTCGTAAAATCGGCGAAGCTCAAAATCATTACTCTTCGTTAAACGGACGAGATCCTGTTCGTTAAAGCGAGATCATATACCGTCCGATCAAAAGTTAAAAACCTTTATTCATAGGTAAAAATGGGTTCAAACGATTTTGTGATATTGAAATAGAAAATTTAAGGTCAGTGCGCAGTTCGAAGGACTCAGAGGAACGCGAAAATGAAATTGAAATTTTGAAAGTTTCTAGTTCAGCACTGGGATAACTGAATGGACGAAGCACGAAAATGTTAAGGAAAGAAAAATAAGAATTTTACAAGTTAACTGAAAAACATTCCCACTTAAAAGTCAACCAGAGTAATTACCAGAGTAATTTCTTAAAGGACATGAGAAGATCACTATGCAATTCATGGAACATAGATGTTCAGAAGAATGAAGAATTTTTTAATTAATTGAAAAAGTTGCTCGCTATTTATTATCTAGGAAGGAAGCGAGCAGAAACAATTCGTAATTGCCCTTAAGATCCATACAGTCGACAAGTTTCAGTGAACAGGAAACGTAACGGAAGATTAAATATTGGCGCAATTATGCAAATGACATGAATCTTTTGCCTGACGGCATAGTTATAACACTTCTTGTCCGGTATCGTCGTTTACTCTGCACGTGCTCTTTTCACGTTATAATTTTAATTCATCGCGAGTCTCCCTCCTTTAAAAGGCAGCTTTTATAAGTCACGGTTAATCGCAAGCGTGGGTCTTCTCCTGCATCAAGGAGAATGAACTTCAATATTGAAGTTGAAGTGAAAAATTCTGCAGGAGAAATACGAATAACGGGACAAATATTTTGGACAGAAATAAAAATATAAATAGTTAATCCGTTGTGACATTTAAATTTAGTATAGCGTTCTGATCTTAATCCGTCGTCTCCATAAAATAAGATAAAATCATCATGAAGATTAACAGTTCGGTTATAAATGTTTCCACATCGAACTTTCATTCCTTTTTTTTATTTATTCCCATCCGATATTGATAAAGTACAGCTGTCCACAACTGCAAAATATTCGGGATAAATAAATTAACAAGTAGACAGTATTAGGTCACGCGGTCAAAAAGCTTTAATTATTATTGTAATTGAAGAAACAACGAATCTAAACCCGTAAAGTTAATGTTACGATTTAAAGGTTAAAATATCATCGGAATGATTAAAAACCGTAATCTTGCAAGAAATATGAGCTACCCAAAGCCAAAGGGATGCAAATGATATTTTTCTGATGTCGAGGAAATCGAGTTTGAAATTCAAATGTGTTACGAATTATCGAATATATGAAAATAACGTTATTGCACTTGCATCTCTTTGGCCCTAAGTCCCATGTATATAAAGTAGAATTATAATACTCCATGCTACTAAAAAGTGTACACTATAGATAGAGTACGTCACGCTGTTACCAAAGCAATAGTAAAAAGCGTATTTTCTATTCGATACAATAAAATTAAATGTATAAACAATTATAATCATTGTACGCTTAAACCGACGGTACAAATAGTGTTCGAACAACTTGCTGATATTCTATTTGACCTAATTTTCGCTTCCAAGCGCTGTGTTGATGACTTCAACATGTACAGATTGTATCTACTATTCTACACACCTACTTCATGTTCCTTATCCGTTAGAGACGTCCATCTATAGATAAAAGAAGTACGAAGACAGAAGGATAACTAGAAAACGTAAGAGAGAAAATATATTTGGTCTTCGATTACAGCTATATCGTTACAAAATAAGTGTCAATTTCGAAACAATGAAATTTTTGGTGAAACTTAAAATCATCTGAATTAATATATCTTCGTCGTAGCGTATAAGCTCGTTTCCGTGAAAATAAATCTAGTATAAACAAAATATGACATTATATATATATATTCCTAAAGAAAAATGGTCCAAAATCACATTTCCGCGTGTTGTACCTTGAAGGCACCAGAACCTCGTTGTTTTCGATAGAACCTTGACGGTAAAATATTAATCGGAGAATCAAATAAATATCCAAAATCGTAAACCTAGAAATTGATCCTAATAATCTTCGAATAATTCTATGTCATTATATAACATTAATAAATGTTATTATATAATATTATATAATAAAAGAAACTCTTTTGAACGTCGATACGTATTCAGATACTGTCAGGATAATAATCAGAATATATATGTATATAGGTCAGAACAGTAGTAACAGTTGCATACTACACAGATGTAGAATAGCGAGCATAAATCGATACATAATTAAGCAAATTACCCAGAGGTAATCACTGTGAGTCACATAGGGTGTCATTAAATAATTTAAGGAGGATCGATATTTTTCCAACGTAGAAGAAAATGGCATAAATGTCGGTACTAAATCGTGCTAAAGTCATTCAACGATAACAAGTAGTTGTACTCAGTCAGGTATGCTTTTATTTACGTTTCATTGTCGCACCATCTTGGAAACTTTATAAAATCGGCAACTTTGGCTAAGAAGTCAATCGAATAAAAGCTTTACGCCGTATTAGGATCGAGTATGGTGCGTATTATGTCAGGGCAATATTCATCCTACGATTCTCTGAAAAATCATTCACATAACGTATATATACGAATGTGCACATATTGTGTAAAGTTGTTATTGTTTTATATGAATAATGATGAAAAGTATAGAAACAGATGTATGACGATTTAATACCGTTTCTACAGCATTACAATACATCTACAGCATTATTAGTGTTCATCAAAATGTAAAAACATATTGCAATATTGTTTGTGAGTACGAGATGAAGCATATAAATATTAAATGAATTTTGATGGCTGAAATTTACATGAAAATTAAATCATTCAACGACCATCGAATAATGTCTTAGGGGTGCAGACCCATTTCTGTTTTAAAATCTCACACCATGAGAGAAAATAACAACACATAATTAACGGCATTTGATTTGCAAATAAGAAAAATGCAAATATTTATTAGTATACATATATAAGGTACAAACATATTAGACTATTTATTAAAAATTTCATTCCAGGATTGCCCGTTCAGTTCTAAGTCCGTATGTGCCCATATGTCTATCAATTCCTTCATCCTGACAGCAAAAACACGATTACTTGGTTTACTGATGGATTTTACAATCTCGCTGTAAAGTGGCAAATCGTTTCAAATTGAAAATAAACAAAAACGTTTATTCGAAAATATTCTAAAAAAATAAAAATTGTATCCTCAGCAAAGATCTCGCTTTCCCACTAGATTTTCCGCTATCAACAAAATTCGACCAACTGCAAATAGATAGTTGCAACACGCGGTAATCAACTACTTCCGTGTCGCTTCACACAAACAAAAATATGTACTCGTTTCAATGTTAGCCCACTCTCCGAAAAATAGGCTCACGATGGCGTATTTCGCGGAACAATGAGAACGTGACACGAAAAACAAGCTACGTATGTACATGCGCGAAATACTCGGTCTATCAATGATGTAAATGCGATATCGTCGTGCTTTAACTGGATGAAAGTGAACAGCGAGCAACAAAATTTAAATTTCAATTATGTACAAGTAATTCTCGGTAGAAATAACATTGGGTCCTTTTCCATAGAATCAGAAATGATTTAAATGAATGGCTCATTAAATATTGCCAATATATCCATATATAATAATAAGATATTAAGAGAATTAACATACAGGTAATCAATTAATCAACAAAACGCTATAATTTACATGTAATATAACTTTCGTAATAATTTCAAATTTTTTAATTCTTGTTAATTATAATATTCTTGTTCTATCTTCGGAAAAATTCCTGCCATGCATATAATTATTCGTCGTTTCTATAATGTTACATCATATATAGAAATCAACGAAAATAATTTTCAACGAAATAGAAGATCTTCTGCCGCTTATGGCGTCGAAGTTACATGTTTATTTTCCACGAATCATTGATGTTCCTCGCTAATCTACGAAAATGTTGTTTAAATAGAACACTGCGTGCAGAAGATACCATTGATCTTATTACTTCACGCGTATATTAATTCGTTACATTGCCTGTTTCCGTACTAATAATTAGCATAATGAAATTTCATAAATATATCGAGCTCACATAAGCTAGCATGTGCTCTGAACTTCGACCCCGATTACTCACGAAACGCTAACCTTTGGGTTACTCACCCGCGTCAATTATCGACTACGCGAATAAATCACCGAAAACACGCTAGAAAATGTATTTCTTACCTTGATACTTGATCTAATGAGAAACTAAAGGTAATTCACCGAATACTTAATATTATAGATAATATGCGAAATAAAAGAAATTGTATTAAACGGAATGGGTAATTAAGTAAGTACAAGTGATCAGGATCAAACGCAAGGCAGACATAGATTTCATTCGAGGATGAAATTAAGAATTCGCGACATACTTTTTTAAAAACATTAGGGCATTAATAAATTGTTACGATAATGAGATAAATATTTCAGAGTACATATAGTTTTATCAATAACCTTTATATTCTAGCGATTTAATGATGTGAATTAATTTCTGTTTTATGATCAACATAATAATTTGTATTTTTCAATTAGTTGTCATAGATGATTGGGCAAAGAATTTAAATCATGCATTTCAATATTTTTAGCATACTATTTTACCTACATGTAGTAAGTAAACATGTTTTACATGTTTGTAACGAACACGATTTCATCGTTTTATAATAAACATACGATATTTTCAGCGAAGATGAAAAAAATAATTAAAAGATCACGTACTCGAGTAATTTTATCGGTCGCTCAAGTATCCAATATCGTAAAAATGTTCAAGGTATTCGATAAAAGTGTCATCGTAAAAAAACATGAGCTACACTTCTTTTTCTTTCTTAACATTTGATTAATTAGCTGACATCGTTCAGTGAAATTGTTTTTAACGTCGTATCGTTTCCAATATTGTTTCTCAATTGTATCACCAAAATGCAAGAATTTATAAATTTCCAATTATTCGAATTATTTATTCCCTTCACTATGTAGCAATCAATACAAAAGAATCTCTTTAACATCTGTATAACAACTCTTTAACATCATTATCATGTATAAATATCCCTCATTTTTAGGTTGTATTGCTTCTCAACTAATGAGCTCATTAAAATTTTCTAACAAAAAAATATAACATAACTTTACATCGTAAGTCGAATTTACTATCAAAGAGGTACCCAAAACAAAAGCACATCAACGATCACACGCCTAATAATACAAAAATGAATGCTTACCTGTTATGACAACAGCCCAGAAGAATGAGATATGTATCAAGAGAGAGATAATACGGAGAAACAAACTGTCATCCAGATCACATATTACCAAGCATCAGATCACCAATGCATTCGAAGATATGTGGACGAGGATTCCTCGAGACGTCCTGGTCGCATCGATTCCTGCGCTTGCTAACCAAGAATTGTTCATTGTTCACTTGCTTGCACAAAATTATGACAGCAAACCGAGAATGGAGAGGAAACCACCGTGGATCTGCACCTGTCTACGATGATAGGCACGTGTACCAACGATCCATTCGCGTACACGTGTATACACCGTGGCGCGTGAGACACACACGCTTTGACTATCGATTGTGCGCGAAAAGCTGTAGGGCAATGTAGAAAAAAAATGGTCCCTCGAGAAACTCGCGAGCTACCACTACCACCATAGGCGGCTTTTCTACGGAGACAACTCGTCCTGCGGCGTTACGGACGGACAGCTCTGACAGGAGGCGTACACGCGCGCCTCCATCCATCGCGCATACGTTCACGCGCATCGTGCCCTCGACTCATTAAGCAGGCGCGCCAACTGTAACGCTTGGAATCTTACCAGGCTATCGTAAACAAAAGTTGGCTTATTCTGTGACTTTGAACTTCAAAATTAATCTATACAATCTACACACGTAATAAAACAGTAGAAGGGTTATGTTTATACATTGAATAAACAACATAAAATATCAGTCATTCAGTTACAGCCATAAGTTATGGAGTCCAAAAAGCTAATCAATGCAATTTTTGTCTGTTCGTTTATATTCGTATCACTGCTTGTTAAAACTACTAAAGGTAAGAATTACTTTGAACGGATTTTGATGGGGTTTTCTCTGATGTAGAGCTTAATTTTTAGGAAAGAAAATAGGGTATATTTTATCTCGATCCGATTTGTAGAAGCTAAAAACTAGCCTGGCATCTGACTTGTATGCGCTCCCATATTTGGTAAAGGTCAAACAATATGTCTAAAATCGAAACTTTTTGTAATTTAATATTTTTTTTACAATAGGGTGTAACGTAACTGTTAGTATAAAAAATATATATACA
The DNA here is from genome assembly GCF_024516045.1 of Bombus affinis. NCBI lineage: Eukaryota > Metazoa > Arthropoda > Insecta > Hymenoptera > Apidae > Bombus > Bombus affinis. Next base: position 3,826,367 of record NC_066347.1, on the reverse strand, counting down.
TAATGTGATAGTCGTGTATTTTGTAATAATTTTTATTAGAGTAATTGAAGTTATCCGGTCAACGTGTAATTGAATGTAATAGATAAAATATTCTATATCTATTTACGTTATTATAGACAAAATCTAGATCGACCATTTTTAAGATCTTTCGTTATCTAAAAAAGCCAAACAATGACAATTTGTACTAGTTTACTATTTACTATTTTGTTTATAAAATTCAATAAATTGAAATATATTATAGCTAAATATAAAACACAACAAAACAAAAAAAATATATAATTAAATTAGAAGAATTTAGAAAGGGAACTGTATTTTATACAAACATGTGTGGGTGGTCAGATGGCTAATTACGAATAAGCTAGACTATCCGTTCATTTTATGTCAAATAACACGGTAGAGAAAGGAAAATACACCATTCAAAATAAATTAGAGGATCAAGTTCCTGAACAATTTAGGAAAGTGAAACGATGAAGGGATGAAAGAAACATGGCATACTCTGAGTGATAATGACTTTTTAATGGACTAATTTTGTATGCTAAGGCTTTCAAGCTACTAAATTTAATATCAGTAAGGATAATTTATTGTGTTGAAATCTTTAAAATATTAAACGTTGGAAAATTGTAGTTTTTCTTATATGAGTATAGTAGCATTTTTTAACATACAGTGACAAAATTTTATTATTTTCAATTAATTTTATTAATAATTTTTTACATCTTCCTTTTTACAATTTTTTTACATTTTATAAATTTTTTTTAGTTTCGAATATCATAATTGGTAGAAACAGATAAAAGTTCCTCTCTAAATTTATAAAAATGATTAAATCTGTACTATACAATAATTATAATCGCAAAAAACTTTAAATTTTGATTGCTGTATATCCATTTCATAGAAATTTTACACACATTACGTACCTACCACTTTCGTACCTATACTTTCCAGTTCAAATTGCTTACCTACTCATCTACTGCACTTGTTTCGTTCCATACGAATTACAAATAACTGCAAAATGACACGATAGCGAGTACATACATATTTACATATATGCTCAAATAAGATGCATTTTATTATCTATTCATTACTTCGAGTAAGGAAATTAATATGAAACCATCAGAATGATTAATTGGTGAAGAATTTCAACACGATTGATATATTATTTTATACGCATTACATTATACTTTATAATATAATATTTAATACATAATAAATAAAAGTATATATATATTAAAAAGGAGAGAATACATAAATTAATATGTTAATTCTAAACTTCAATCTTGCAATATTCAATCGCACGATCGTAAAAAGAATTATCATGCAAATTGAAATATTATTTTCAAACATAAAAGAATTACTATTGCAATTAAATTATCATCCGAATGGTCATATTTTTACGGTTGTCGGTTAAAGACACGTGTGCCCCACGCAATGATTCTTCATAATGAAAATTTTCAAACAACTGGACGAAAATTAGCCTACCTCTATCGTAATCCATACTATCATTGCTAGTTGAACATCCGCACAAAAGTTAGACCATAGTCTACGAATATTTCATTTGCTACTCTCAAGGACGCAAAACCGTCCCAGTGATACTTCCACGTAATCGATCAGCCTTAGACGGCCACTTAATTTTCCGGTATGTTTCAGGGCTTACATTTTTCCATACTTGTTTTAAAATCGAACTTCGCCCACAAACAATCACAAATGTGTTCTCAATTAGTAAACAAACCGCAGATATGGCATCTTAATAATGATCGTGTGAAAGCTTATAATCTAAAATTTTCATATTATCAGTGTCGTTGCCAGAAAGGAGTTAAAATACTATACTTCATTCACGTTTAAATCAATTTGAAACATGTAAATCACAACACAGCGGGTCTCTTACTTAGCAATCTCCGGTACCATAATCGTGTAAACACGACAAAATATCAAAATACCTGGGCATATTTGTGTAGCAATATGTAATTACCTCGATCGAGAGTAATCGTTGCCACGCCTTAGAAATTTGCTATTGCATGTCCAACGATATCGAACGTGGAATAGCGATAATACGTCATTCCACTGAGCCTCTATAAATTCCAAATATGGAAATTTAACCGGCTAAATTAGAGCATCGACGAGTCGAGCTGGACACCGTTCCGACACGTTCAATTATAAACCACGATGCTTTAATTAGCGACAACGTTTCGAATGTAACTTACGTAACAATAGATTATGGTTCAGCGGTAGGCTAAAATTAGTTAAAATTTAACGCCTCATTTGTCCAACTAGAGGTTAACACTTATGCGGTATATTGAACATCGCAATACGTAGTTATGTATTATACACGAGTAGAATTGAAACGTGATACGTCTGTGACCGCGATACGTCGATGTTTGACTCTTGCACGATATCAGACGAGGAGACCTCGTTAACACTCGAATCAACGGAGCTTCTGTTCGATCCACGTACAATAGGAATATAGTTCCATTAACTTAACCCTTTGTGTTCCTACAGTGGCTACGAAAAGTATCTCTACACCATTGTATTTAGTAGAACATTTATATAGCAATTAGTTAAGTTCGAGCACATGAAATTTCGTGTCATTTCGTACAATAGTATTTTCATGCGACTGCAAAAAAAATGTGTCATTAGGAAATAAGGGTATGCACAAATACTTTTTGTCGCTACTGTTCATCGAACTAGACGTGCAATTCTGATTCTGTCTCAATTTTCCTAGCTTTTGTATATAAGATATACAAAATTTCTGTTATATTAGAACTTTCACAAATCTTCACGCCATGCAAGTGCGCTATAAATAAAAGAAAGTTCTTTCGTGCTATACGACAAAATATTTTTCGTTCTAATTTAGAAGGAACAAAAGTAGGAAAGATCTAGGGATATGTTAGCTATACTAGCTTATAAGAGTTAATAAGGAATTTAAGTTTGGTGTAACCGTACTCGATATCATTTCTATTCAAATTTCTCTGGTCCAATCGAAGGTCCGTCCATTCATGAATAGCACTATATGAATTTCTGCAAAAATATTTGTATATACTTATAAAGCAATTAAAGTTGTTTCTAAAAATAATGAACGAAAATTCAGTGAAGAATTAAAATAATTGATATGCGAAGAAAAAACGCGGATGAAATTATTTTGTTTAGTTACTAGTTTTAAATAAGGAAACATTTTTATTTCCTTATTTTTATATATTATATTATATTATGAGTTGAAAGCTATTATGCATCATACTTCTGAGAGTTCGCGGCCAGTTAGCAAATCAAGGCTTAGTGAGCCGAGAGGAGTGGACGGGATAGTAGCGGTCAGTTGACGAGAGAAATCGAGAATATTTATACAGATTCATTAAGAACAAGTATTAAGAGCCAATCTCATTACTGTGAATACGAGAAAATCTTTTTGAGTTCATTTCAAATGAAAAATTGCAAATAATAATTGTATTGTTAGCGACAAAGATTATTTTCTGCAAGCTCTCCGGTGTTTCATTTCAATTTAAATAATACGTAATTCCGCTATAAAATCAAAGGGGAAACGCAGCGGTTCTATCGATTTAAAGTTGAAACTTAAAAAATAAGGCGACCCCGTGAATCGAATTTAACGTTGTGCCACTGATAGGATCCGTTCCGCAATAAAAATGTAGCAGCACGATATCGAGTCATGCATTGTCTAGATGCAGCAAATAGATAAGAAATACCGTGTGTGACGAATCATTCCTCGATATGACGAAGTTACCGATAGAGATCTTTCCGCAAAACACGATTAACATGAAATCAATAGACACCCTGAACGCCCATGTCGTGACCAGAGAATAAGATATAAAGCGTTTTTATTTTTAATACAGTTATATTATTCATTTTTCGATGGAATTAGATTCATGAACAAAAAAAGTGATCGGCTAATTTAATTGATAAATTGCTATATACTATTATAGTTTACATATACTGAAACTTAAGATTTTAAGTAATTATAATCGCATCAAAGGCGTCAATAGAACGGGAAATTTTAGTTCGTTAAAAATTTTGATTAATTTACAATTATTTGAAGAAATTCATTTCATTTGTTTAATTCATTTTTAATTTAAGAAATTGATTTTAATTTATTGGAGAGAGTTATTCGTTTAATTCTCGGACAGACATTTACGCGTCTACCGTAACTGCAGTAGGTAAGAACATTCCTGCACAGACAAGGTTGAGTAACTGGGACTTTATTAAAGTACAAGACTGAAAAGTAAGGTCAGAAATGAGATGAAAGTAACTGTAATCTATTGAGCATGCAATAGTATATAACATTTCCGAAATGTTTTACTCGTATATTTTATTAAATATTAAATATAATTTTATTGATAGAATAATAATAATAAAAATAATAACACACGAAAGACAAGAATTATAGAGAGGAGATATTTATTTATCTCTAAAATTGATTACTTTATTATATGAAAAGATAATATGAAATAAAACTTAATCAAGTGTTGTAGTATACTTATAAATATCAAATTAATGAAGATATTTATCGTAGAATGGAAACTAATGCCTGCACAGTAAACGATTGTATCCTAATTGCATTCTATTTACTTCTGTAGAATTTTTTGTAATAATTTAGTAACATTATAACGTTTAATCAATTTGGCATATAAAGTCAACCCTGTACTTATATATAGGCAATACCAGATGAGAGTAATTATCCCTTAATGACAGTTAATATAATTCAACAGTATATAATTAAATATCGTAAATATATGAAAAAGAACGTTTTATTGACAACAAGATAGATACAAATACAAATTTAGGGATTTGTATCTTCATTATACACAATATATTGATATAACTAATGATAGCATATAATTAAATACATATAAAAATGTGACTCGAACAAATTATCATAAAAGCTAAATGTTCTTGTATCGGCAGTTTAAAAATGTTAAATATTGCTTTAGATTGTAATCACTCCTACGAAAAATATCATAGAAAAATATGCATAGTATTTTTTTTGCATTTTGAGTATTTTCTAATTGTGCGCCTTAATTAATCAGAACGATTTCTTCGTTGCAGAAATGCAACCTTCAAAACTAATTACAATGTTTGACATTAGTGGTATATAACTAACCCGCATCTCAATTAAAAAGTAATATCCCTAATGAGAAATTACATAAATTAAATTATACTGTCATTCTTATGCTTTAAATAATTATTTTCTTGGGATTTGCTTTGGTTAATTATTTTGCCCGCACCCTTCTGTTTTAAAAAAAGTTAAACAAGACGTGCTTGAACAACTCTTAATTCAGGCTATCAGCTTAAACAACATACACAATCGCGAGCTCCTAATTTTTTTCAAAGCTCCTAGAATCTGTTTTACAGACTGTAATATGTAACGCGCGTATAACTTTCGCTTTTCTTTTTCAAAACAAAGCACCAAATTATTTCATTTCGTTGTTTACTGATTCGCCGCAAAATTGAACACGGGATATTTTGGCGCGAAACGATTCGACACACCATATATATACTCGGATTCGCCACGTTCCCACAGACTTCTAGCACCATTGGTTGATTCTTCGTACGATGGTGGAGCTATATAATTTTATACATTAACTACTGTTAAACTATATCCTTTCTTAGAATACAATAGTTTAATTCATTAAAACTATATAATTATAAGAAATACATGAAAATATTCTTACGCAGATTAGGATACAAATTCGATGGTGGACTTCCGTCAACGCTTGAAAGTGGAATTCCTGTCGTTGTCCATCCAATTTCTGAGGGTTGTGGATATCCTTCGGCCGATGGAGCACTTGGAGTTTGATAATTTACTAATGGCACCGTGCCCACGAATATAAGGGTGTTCTGCGTCAAATTTCGATGGTACCTAACATAGAATCAACCGCTCTAACTCATTCAAAAACATTTTAACGAGCAACTAGAATCGGTTTTATAGGGCCAATTTTCCATTGTGTCGTTCAGTTGCCATTCTTTGCACATCACTCGATGAGTCATAGTATCATCGTATCATACAAATAGTGAATAGCACTGATTTATTTATAATGTTTCACAAATGTAATAGCGCATGTATTTAATTTCACTTGAAACATGTAACGTTAAAAAAAATTCTCTTATAGTAAAATTAATAGTATACAAATTAATAACTTTTGCGTATATAAAAATTAATTAATTCGCAAATAAAATATTCTGCTACCTATTCTTCTACCTATTCTTCTAATATTCTTCTACCTATATATAAGGTAACATATACTAACCATCCTGAAACACAAGCCACGACTTTAAGATTATATTCCAGATCAATAATTCCACAATTCGTCAAGTTCGATGGAGGAAGTGGAGGTATATCGAGCTTCTGTTCATAATCTGCATTTCCGCGTCCTTCGACGGGTCCTTTAGCAACTTCCGCTATCACAATTTCCTCCGTTTTAGTATCAGTGGTCGGTGTGGTAGCCCGAAAAGTCACGATCTAGACTTCATGTGATTCCATTATTATCTCGAAATATTTTCACCGATATCGCATATTTATCAGCATCATCAAACTGTATATACCTTACACAAAATGAGTTTTACAGTCTCCACAGTGACTCCTGACAAATTTTCAACGTTCACCTTTATTGGCATTGTTTGACCTGGTACGTATCCCCTCACTGGTAACGAATAGTTAACAGTTAATGATGGTGTTCCGCAACATAAGCAGCAAAACGTCTTACTCATTTCTACTTGCACTTTTTCCTGAAAATGTATGCGTTTCTTTATACCATAATAAAATTTTACTAAATCAACTGTACGTGCAAAAGTTAAACTATGAAACATAATTTTGCTGCAATTTTTATAAATTTTAAATATGAAAATTTTCACTCTCGATTTAATTTTCTACTTCGAAATGTATGCTAAATTTTAAGGAACTGAGTGTTCCCATAACTGTTTAACGAATGTCAATTACTCGTAGCTTCAATTTCAACCGTGAAACGTTCACTAAATGTTCACTGAATGGAGAATTTTCTGATGAATACGTACCGAGGATCTTACTTCTTGATTAAGGTCAAAAGGCGACACTACTGTAAAGGGGCTCTTTACTTCTTGATCGAATTTCCAAGGGCGATCCAGAGTCGCTTTGACCGTATACCGAACGTGGCCAAAATCGGATTCGAAACTGCTGGGTAAATTCATGGGTAGAATACATTGAAACGGGAATTTATGCTCGCCGCTTTGTATCTCGATTTCACCTCCTAAAGAAAATTTATTACTTTTTCCAATGAAAGTTCTAACCAATGAAATAATTTAAGGTAAAATTTTACCAGAAGCTGATCCAACAAGATAATACTTTGTATCGAAGTATTCTTCATGTGCGGTGACCGTCTGAGTTCCATCTCTGTACTGTCCTCTCTCATCCATATCCTGTTTGTCTGTTGTCCAACATGTGTTCGCCACACCTTTTATTTTTACACATATGCCTGGAAAAATAATGAAATTGTTATATATTATTATTAATCAATTGATGTTTCTCTTACATAAATTATAGAATATCGTATACATATGACATTCTATACTATAAAGAAAAATTACATATAGTTCAAATTCATCAATCTTAGTTTCATACTGCATACGGTAATGGCTTTTAAATTTATCTAATTGAAATCACATATTGATTTAAGTACAATTGAATACAATTGTACTCCGATACAATATCAGTAAGATTGAGGTATTGTTTTTGTGAACATTGAAAACTGATTATTACTTTCTTTACATCTTCGCTCTAGGTAATATAGATGTAATTTAATACTGAAATTAAATAGTTTTGTTACTCCATTTCATTGTGTATGATATAAATGTATATATAATATGTGATAGTATACATTGCCTTGTATGGTTCTAACGTTTAACTCGATTTCAGATAACTCTGAATAGCAAAATTATCAGAGCTCCATGCTTTCAATTATTTAAGGCGTTTCACATTGCTCGGTTTAAACAGAAAGTGACACATTTTTGAAATTACCATTAACAATAACATAATGGTGTAAAATTAACCGCGAGCCAACCGCAAGTCGATGCTAATAAAACATTACATCAACGTCAAATAAATGTCAAGAATATCGCACCACGAAAGAATCCTATAGAATATTTCTATGTGGCTGACATAAATTTAAAATATAAATAGCATCGCTTATAGAAGAAACGTTCGTGATGTTTTAAAAATGTTACAAGAATGAAAGGTGATAAGGCATAAAATCATAAAAATAATTAGCAAAAATAAGCAATAATAATATATACAAATTTCAGAAAAATTAAATTAATAACAATACTCGTATCATATGTGACACTGTAATACAATAGCAAATAATGATATTAAATAATATTACAGCAAAAAAATAGTACCAATACTAAAATAGAATATTAGCTATAGTAAAGTAATTAGAAGAATATTGTTATATATAATATAGTAATACAATACAGCGTGACGAAAACAAGTGTTCCACGGCCGATCGCCACTGTTCATTTCCACTGTGCGGGTGTGTATGGTCGTGCTATAATTAAACTACACCTTACCACAAAGAAGAAAAAAATATTCTCCACAGGAATGCGGCGACAGGAGCTCGACAATATACATCGAATATCATTTCGAAATTAGAAGGAAACTTAGAATAGAACATGCTCCTACATAAGCAGTATACGGAGAATGCATCTAATATTATACATAGTTTCTCCCACACTCAAGTAATAGTTCTTTGTTCCACATTCGCTTTAACTTTTTAGAGTTCTTACAGATAGGAAATCATTTAACAATATCTCCTTAATAGAAAATACTAAATAATTTCACTTATTCCTTTGCTACTTAAATTTGAGCAAAACTTATTTTTCTAAATGTAAAATGTTTTCTAAATGTTTATAGTCATTCTTTAATTCCTCAAAGGCCTTTTTCATTTAAATTACAAATCTTTCTTCGTTTAAATTATCTAACTAAACGAAGAATACTATAAACAATTCTCGTTACTTCTTCGTACTTACTGTCACTACCTCTCCTTATTTTCTAATACGGCATATATCCTCGAATCTGCAAAATGCACTACACATCATGATCTGCCCGGCGACACATAGCCGTATTTCCAATAAGAAAGCCATATGAATATCGCGTATCTCGAACACTTAGAAACACCTGTCGATCTCTAGATATTACTAATCGAGTATATACTATCACATATTACTCATCCGGAAATAAGATCGTCTGACTGAGTCACTCGACGATACTTTCGAATATGCATAACATACCACGAATCTTCTTCGTACTGTTTAATACCACGATGATATTTCCACTGACAGTCTGTCCTGGATAATAAGTCCCCCAAGGATTGTCGTAGATTATTCGGAAATCCTTTAATCCCATGTCTGTTGCGACACGGTCACACCTTTCGCGGTCACTCGATTTATAAATTCGTCTTGTTTCTTTATTTATTAATTATTCCAGTGACGTTCTGGGATAGATATGCGATCGTCCAACATACGGTCGTTCATCCGTCGTTCTTGTTCCACACACTGAGCACACGCAGCGCGGCTATATCGAGCCGCTCGTAAAAGCCGGTCTGATCGTAGTTACGAGTCCACGTTACTACGTACCATTCGATATTTGTCTTCTGCGCACATACCAACTGACGCAGTGCTGGTAGAACGATGCTACAGGTCGTTTCAAACGGATTATTGACAACGGCGCTTGTTACTCGTGCGCTGAAAAATCTAAAAGAGAGGTTATGATTCAAAGAGAATTGGAAAGTGACGTTAAATTCAATATTTACTGTTTTGCTACACTTTGATTTTAGCTATCAGGCCCAGCAGTGATAAAAAGTAAGGTAGCGTTAGATTCGTTATGTGCTATAAACTGCACTTCGATCATTGGTATCAGACTGAGAAACGATAAAAAAAGATCAAGGTGCAGTAGAGTAGTAAATGATAAACTTAACGTCACTTTTCAATTTATCACTATTTTACGTATTATAATATTTGCTATTATATCGATGATACGACTGCTCCGTGGTTAACGTGCATGTCTGTTATCTGCTTCTATCAATGCAGTTGAAATGACGAAGTTTCGTAAAAGATATGTAATACAGGAAGCAAAACAAATGAGATAATAATTCAAATAATTTCTCTCATCATTTTGGTACACATCTTTTTCCAGTTTTTAAGCATCCTGTATATCCACACTGCGTCAACGATAACGTGAAAATTCGACGATTATGGAAGAATATTGTACCATCAATATTTATATGACCATTTAGAAGCTCCTGGATATTAGTACTTTTAAAATTATGCTCACCACTTTTGAAGTTTCCCATATACACGCGTTCTATCAATGATGACGTAATAACATTACGTTGGCCCCATTGGTTAAGCGTGGATAAACATGCGCTCAAGTAAAGTATTTCCACGTATCATGGCGCTGTAGCCTCGTGATGGAAACGCGCATGCTTTTATTCAAGTCTAATGACGTCATAGGCGGATAACAGATAAGATAGCGATGATGTAATTGACGAAGACGGCTGATAATAAAGCTAACACTTATCCTCAAATAGTCGGACTCTTACAATTTGTTAAGATAATTAAACGAGTCATCACTTTTATCGGTTATCTACTTAAATTATAATTAACGGAATGATCAAAGTTCGTTTATACGATAGTCCTTAATATAACTTGCATTTAAAGAGATCCTAAATTTTCTATCAATGATATATCGCTAAAAATACCAATGATTTAAAATTAATAGCTATTTTTAGAAATTACTTTCAAATACAACTGTTTTATTTTTAACACCAAGATATTTTATAGATCATGGGGAAAATACCAAAAGAGTAATCTAAAAACAAAAGTAAAAATTAAAACGTCAAACAATAAAAATAAATATCGATATAAAATAATGATTGCAAATGAAAATTATAAGTAGAAAAGTACAAAATTATTATAGATAAACTTTTTCAAGAAATGCATTTACGTAAAAAGTATATATAAAAACCAATTATTAATAAGATTCGAATGAATTTCTGTATTTCGATTGAAAATCTATTCTATTCTTTTCTAAAAAAAAAAAGGATTTACGCGATCGTTAAAGATTTAGTAATAATTTCTATAAAAGCTTGAAAATGAGAGCAGTTATCTGTCACTCACGTAATCCCAATTCGTTTAAAAAATGTAGTAGATGTGCACGCGTCGTGTCGCGCTCTACGTACACGATATTTTACGGAAATTTATTTTCACGTCGAACATCATCGCTTGTGTTTTCGGACATAGAAAATACGAACCTGTCCACGTGAATGAGAAGGTTAGTATTCGATCCTCAAAAATATTTCACAGTTACGAATACACTCGTATGTATGCGCAACACGGCCTTCATCGATATTTCGATCCAGTGGAAGTAATATTTGTATGAATAAATTTTCGACAAATTTGATACGAAGAAAAATTTAACATTACAAAAGGCAAGAGATATATTTCTAAAATATTGGGCGGTTTTAACAAATTTCTTCAATTTAGACAAAGAAATTGTTTGTATACGTATATTTGACATATATTTCTGAGATTATAAATGTAAGAAATATGACGTTCTAATTTAATTAGTAACATAAAATTCGCAATTTATGCGTGATTCGTGCCATCATACGAATGTTAATTTATTCGCTTAATTAGAAGGTTGAGGCGATAAATGACTCATAGAGACTTATCTTCCGTATGTTAGCTGTAATGTAGATCGATAATTCAAAACAGAACTCGCGCGAAGTGGATTAAAGTTGCAGTTTTACTTTTAGTCTCACCTTTCCCTTCGACTTTGATGCTTTCTCCATTTTACCGAAGGGGTGAAAATAAATTAACTTTAATAAACATAACTAATATAAATATGATAATAATATCGTCCGAAGTAAATAATTAAAAATATCGCGGCATAATTCTTCCTGAAGATGCAAAATTTCTATATTATTAGTATTTATATAATAATTTCTTCGGTATTACTATATCGCAATATTTTTATCGATATTTCAAAACGTATTAATGAAGATTGTTAAAACAAAACATTTAAATTATAAATATGTAAGCACGTCAGTTTCATGCAGAAGGGTCCATTGTATCTGTAGTCCACGCCCAAATATAAATATAGATAGATATTATCTATTGTTTCCTTAAAAATCAGTACGTTCCCCAGGTCGCTATTGGCCGTAACGTTGCAAAAACAAAAATGAATTCCACTATGAAATATTCTGACGGTTACAAAACCGTATGAATATGCTTTCAACATAATGACTAAACGATAAAAGAAACATACATATTTGTATCGATACTTTATATTAAAAATATAGAGGGGAATCGATCCTAAAAATAAGAAAAAGGAAATATCTTTACGCTAAACCAAAATTATCAACGATAAAACATGTTATCATTCAGTCCTCGCTATCTCTAAACTCTTTCTCAATTGTATCACGCTCACCGTGACACGTCAAAAACAAAACACCACCTTAACTCTCTCGGGCTTCAAAATCCCAGGATTATAAGAAACGCGCACAAATCTTTTAATTCCTCTTCCCTTTTCCCTGAAATCCCTCTTCCATCATGAGTCATTCTTCGTGGGTAATAAAAACTAGTCGTCCTATCGTTTCTCAGAATATCAGTTCTAAAACCAAGCTACTCCAACAATCGATATCCCGTCGATTCGACCCCTGGTTGCGCCACTTCCCCTCAAGTGCATCATCCTGTGAAATCCTTCGTTACCTGCAGGGACGGGGGCCCTTCTTTCGTCGTACGACCATCGAAACAGCATTGTCCCTGGCGTCATGGTCGTCGTCACCGTCTTGATCGTCGGCGTCGTGGTCGTCGTTGGTTCCTTTTCCAGCGACGTCTATTCCGCGCAAGCCCCGGACGTTACTATTGATCGGAGCATTTCGTCCGATGGTCGCCTCAGAATACCACGAACGGTCCGCACGCCGTAAATATTCGTTCAGTGCGTCGTGGCCGAGTAACTTACGCGGATAAAAGCGTCCAAATAGACGGAGGAAAACGTGGCCGAACATGGTCGGAGGAGTGACGGAAGACGGACCTGTGATTCGACCCGTCGATTTCGGTAAGTGGACCACGTTTACGTGAAATTCGACTTGCCTTAGCCTTTTTTGCGTATCTTCTTCGAACCGGGCAATCCTCGTGATTCAACCGACATCGATCCTCCTTCGTAACCATGATTCCGAGCTCTTTGCTCGATTTACGCGATTACACCATCGTGCATCGCTTCTCCTTCTTTCGGGGATACTTCGATTTCGAAGATGCCATTCGACTGATTCGAATGGGACACTGGTTCAGGATCGAGGAAATCGTGGCGCCGATAACCGCAGACAGCTGTTACACCGCGTAATCTTATGCATTTCGTGACTGGATGTTTTCATCGATTGCAATCGCTTTTATTTTATTTCTTCTCGTTGTTTCTAGCTGCTTGTAGTTGAATCAAAATAAATTACTTTCGAATTTGTTCTCGTTGCTTCGTACCGTTAGCTGCTTGTAGATGAGTCAACGTGGACTAACTACTTTAGAATTATACATGTAATCGCAATGGTTGATGAATGATTTAATAAATTGCTTCAATTCGACAATGTATGCATATAGTGGAGGATGATTGATTTTACGACTAACGACACACAACAACATGTGATATTTGTCAGTCGATGCTTGTATTATCAGTATCAATTAGTTCACGTATATACGTAGATTCAACGGTTGATGCTGTTTTGGGATGTTTTGGGGTCGACGTTGTGAACCCATACGGTTCCATAACTCGTTATAGGGAAACTTGATGACCATGTTATTCGTGATAGAGTATAAACTTAAACACAGCACCCTGAATAAGGGATGAAATTCGAGTGTTTCTTATAACATTTCAACGAAAACGTTATTAAGACAGATATAAAAATAGCATAAATTTTATTTTAGCAACATCGCGTAACTTTTATTGGAACTCGTCTTCTTTTTGATCGATTCGTGACGTTTACGGAGTTTGATTAAACTAGCAAATAAGACGCGCACGTTGTCACGATGATTCAACGTTGCCAGGATTTTCTATTAGTCAGCAATGAGAGACTAACCTTCCTATGAAATTCAAATCTTCTCTGATCGATATATATTTTCGTCTTCGTACGAATTAATTTCTTCGATGCTAATTGCGCAAAAAATATAACTACAGATTTTAGATAGATATTTTCCTGACCTGCAGTTCTCATTAACTACAACCGGTTGCCACTTGCATTCAAGCGCGTAATGGAATTAAGACACGCGATAAGAAATTAAATTAAAAAATATTCTTTTATATTCAGTGAGAAGAGTAGGTTAAAATATAAAACTGAGAATGTTAAATTAAGGGAAGAAAGATGTGTTTAATCTTTGTCGTAAGTTGAGGTCTTAAGAGCAAGAAAATTCAAAAATACGACACGTATTTACAAAATGTTATAAGAAATACGATGATACCTTCCAACGTCATATACTTATATATACGCATGTAAGTACAGTAGTTTTAAACATAAAATACACATACTTGATTGCTAATTCCTCCATAATGATCGTTCACAAGCGAAACGAGTATTAAAAACAAAAATTCAGTGAACTACCGATAAGTAAAAAGTAACAGAATTTCAAGGAAAAATATGCGTGAATTTCAGTGTCGACGACGACCGTAGTCGCACTATGTATAGGAGCCGTTTTCCTACTTTGCGCCGTCGCCATGACCTGGTGGCTTTGTCGACGACGTCGTGAACACACCAAGCTGAACTCCGACAAGTCCCTGGCGTTCAGGCCGCCCCACAGAAAACCGACAGCAGTTAAAAGTCCGGGTAGTACCAGCCACTACCTGAAGAAGAGTCCCAGCCCGACCGGACTAGCCAAGAGTCCTCCTGGTTCAGGTGGACAGACGCCCAGCCCGACCGGATCCCAGTCGTCGAATCCTGGATCACAGCCAAGAACACCTCAGGGTACAGGTATAAATCTTCGTTCAAGTACGTTTATTAACACCCTTTTCTAATCTAACAGTCGAGTCGGTCAAAAATGCACAATTTTGTTTTCAGCGGAATTATTTCCTGGCTATGTATTAATGCATTCTTCCGTAATTTTAATTCTATATTTTACGTTTATAATACGACAAAATGCAAAACACAAGGTAGGAAATGAAAAAAGTAAGCGCTTTTTTATAAATACGAAAACGTGATTGTTTATTTGTACGAAGAATGAATTAAAAATGGTTGGTTGGCGGTTGACACGGGCTTGTGCGCTTTGAACGATTAGCTGAATAACACGAGCGTTAAGGGGTAACGCGTTGATAACCATTTAACTTGTACAAAATTTAATACCTTCGGTTATTACTTCCGTAATTGGATACAAGAATCGGATAAATTTTAACATCTTTACTTTTACTATCAAACCTTTGGCTATTTAGCCGTCGATATCGCGTCGTAAGAAACGAGTGAAGATATATATACAAGCTTCTTTCTACAACCTTGATAGCTGAAAGACGTTTGCTACGGTTCAACTTAGAAGCAACACTTCCGTCCTCTCTTGGAAGTTCATTTAAAATTCATTCCAATTCTACGTAAAAGACAGTAGTCGCGAGAGAAAAAATTCTTGCTGTATAACGAGAAATTAGGACAAATAAATTCTAAAGTATTAACCACGTAAAATAATGGTTGATAGAAATTACTTTAAATTGCTAAATGACTGAATGTACTCGGCAGAGATTATTCCTAAGCCAGCGTATTAACATGTTAGAAGAGACTGGGTTATCGATGATTAAAATATCGGTTGCTCGTTCAATCAACTACAGGCACCCCGGCTCAGACACCTTCTGGCGAGGTTACTCTAAGCATCGAGAATGAACGGGACAAGGCGGAAATTGAGAACAACGAGAAAACAGAACGTAAAAAGAACCACGAAACAAA
This sequence comes from Bombus affinis, assembly GCF_024516045.1. Taxonomy (NCBI): domain Eukaryota; kingdom Metazoa; phylum Arthropoda; class Insecta; order Hymenoptera; family Apidae; genus Bombus; species Bombus affinis. The sequence continues at coordinate 3,810,432 of NC_066347.1, read as the reverse complement.
GAATAACAAAGGCGATATGGGTGAATTGGTATTCAAATTGCGGTACGTAAACGAACAAAATGCACTCGGAGTGACAGTGGTGAACTGCAAGGGTCTACCTGCGAGAGCTACCAGCGATCCTTACGTGAAATTAAAGTTGCTGCCGGATAAACAACACCAGGCGAAGACCAGGGTACTCAGAAACACCAGAGACCCCGTCTATGATGAAGATTTCACGTTCTTTGGAATATCTAAGGACCAGCTTCAGGTAACAAATTCTTTCTACTTTTTGTCTTTTAAAAAGCAACAATTAAATTACATATTTTTATTTGTTTATTTCTTTTTACTTTAATTTGTCGTTAATAATTAAATGGTATTCGAATGTTAAGAGCGTGAATCTTGAGAGTTTGTTAAGGACAATAGATCCAATGGACAATGGTATCCAATAATTCGCTTGAGATTACTTCTTTATTATTTACTTTCTTTATTGTCATCTCCAAACGAAGTGATAACAAATAATTGACGTTAAAACTAATGACTATAATGTTAAAGTGACGATACGATACAATATTTCTTGCTTAAGCTGCGTTAATACTTTTGTAAATATTTTTATTTTTATTTTTCGTGTTTTGGTATATGTTATTATTTTATGTTATTGTTATTAATTAGACTTCGTTGCATGAAATGTTTGATTATTCTATGTCCATAGGAAAAGATGTATATGTGATGAATTTATAAAGATAAAAAAGAGAATGTATATTTTGTAATATATATAATATTTTAAATTCAAACTGAATTAAGTTCAGGACATAAATATTCTAAATTTAGAATTAGTCGAGTTCAAGATATAAATAAATATAAAGATTAGATCAATCAGAAAACGAATCGAGGTATCTCATCGAAACGTATTTTTTCGTTATCGTTCACAGAAAATCAGTCTGCACTTTATAGTGCTCAGCTTCGATAGATATTCTCGGGACGATATTATCGGTGAACTGACATGTGCACTTTCATCAGTACCCGATTTGGAGAACGCTGATAACCAGGAGATATCATTGTGTCGAAAAATATGCCCTAGGAGTCTAAAGGTAAGAAACAAAACACTAATGAAAAATTAACTTTTTCAAGTTACTCTACTAATAGCTTGCAATTTTTGTCGAATTTCACAATTAGCGTTAATAAACTTCCGAAAAATTTTATTTCTCCGTTCTAACACGCAACACAACGCAGTGAACAAAGATAATGCGGAAAATAAAAATTACAAAAAATTAACGTAATTTGTATATTAACGTTTTTACAGTTCCTCGTGAAAGAAAGAAAGATACGAGAACGAATTTTATTTAATTAATTATCTAGCAAAGAGATTGATCATCCAAAGCCATATCTTCATTTAAGAAACCATGAGAGCTTTTCGTCATATCAATAGGAAAAAGGTACACGTTTGTTAATGTGGCAAAACTTGATGAAAAAGAGAAAAAGAAAGAGGCTAAAAATCCGGTCAATTTTATTCTTCCGTTCTAATTATTATTAACAAAACATTATTCGAGCTTCAATACAATAAAATTCGAACGCGCGATGCAATAGAAATACTTTTTGCATTTTCTTTCCTACAAGCTACTCTAAACGTCGCGTTGAAGGAATTAAAAAAATGGTATCTTGATAACTATACAAATAGTATAAAATCTTTATTTTGTTATGACATGCCAATTTACTTGTCAAAAAAGAACGTTATATTTTATAGTGAAAGAAAAATTGAAATCATGTCTGTGATTATAGATTCAATCACAAGGCAGGGGTGAGCTGCTAGTCTCCCTTTGTTGGCAACCGATCAACAGCCGATTGACAGTGGTCGTGCTGAAGGCGCAGAATTTACCGAAGATGGACGTGACTGGGCTGGCAGATCCATACGTCAAGATCTATCTTTTGTATAACTCTCAGCGCATAGCGAAGAGGAAGACGCGTGTGAAGAAACGCACCCTTAGTCCGGTCTTTAACGAATCATTTGGTTTTGACATCCCGAACGGTGCTGATGGTCTTAACAACGTCAGCCTCGAGTTTATGCTGATCGATTGGGATCGCGTTACAAGAAACGAGGTACGTACCTTCAACCGTGTTTCTAGCTTACTACGTGTCACATTCGTTCCCCCATTTTGATCAGTAAATTCAATTATTTCTCCAACGTGCAACTTTCATTTGCAAATTTATCTCCTTAGAAATTATAATTTAATTACTAATATATTCTTATATACATATATAGCAGTTAGAGTAGATATTTTATTTATTTTCCATTCCTTTACGAACGAAATGTTGCATTTGTAAAACAAATGTTTCGTCGACTTTTCGATATCACAGCAATATTTCAATCTCAGTCGTATGTGATTAATAGTTTTCGATATAGTAACTTTACCGATAAAGTTTCGTGTATTTATATTTTGTGTTCAAAACCACCCATCGAATTATCCAATCAATTTTTGTACATCATCCATGAAACCATTCATTGCTTGCGCTTCACCAAAAGATCAATTTCTAACTTGTTTTTCACGCGCACGACCTATAGGTAATGCATATATATGTGGATAATCACTGCATTATTTAGCGTTTCGTTACTATCCTAGTTAGAAGTGTATTTTTTAAGTGATTTTTTATGAATGAAGGTAAAATTTTGGAATTAACTTTAGGATAATTTCTCTGGTTCATGACTTTTAGTTATAGTTTGAAATTTTTTAAATGATTTCTTTTTAAATGAAAATAAAACATTTTAATAATCGTTATACAGTTTGTGATTATTGATAACGTTTGCATTCGTCAATCTTTTGAAATTCTAATTTGAATTAAATTAAAAGTTATAATATTAAAATTTAATAAAATTAAAATAAATTTGAAAGTTAAATTTTAGATTATAATTTTAAATTATAATGTTACATTTTTATTAAGTAACGTGTAAAAGCAAATCGAAGAGAGAAAAATCAGTTTCGCGAGGTCTGTAAAAAACCTAAGAATTCCTTCTACAGTTAAAGATATTACGATGTAACGTAGTATTATGTTACAAATCCTTCTCGTAATATGCAAAACGCGAAGCTAAGAATTTCTAGGAATATACCTACCAGGTAATTTCGTTCGTACCAGTGTTAGTCAACAAAAATGTATGTGATTGATCGAACAATTAAGTCATGCACATGCATACAGTGATACGTGTGTACGTATCATACTGTACGACCCTCAAACTGTAACACTATAGACAGGTATAGCGTGACGCGACTGAAAGTCGTAGACTCGCACGGTGTAGCGTGATTTTTCATAATTTTCTTACGTAACATAACACTAACTAAGCATGGCGAACTCTCATTCGATCGATAAATCAATCCGTGAACAATCCGAATTTTCAAAATGATTACCGCATGTCACGTTTTTATTTAGCTGTACGAAATACTCTATGAAATTAGGTCAAATTATATCCATAACATACCGAATAAATTCAAATAGTAATTTGATTAATCAAATAAAATCAAACGAAACAAAGCTGATAGCAGATCATTTAGTTTCGGGTTCTCTACAAAGAACACCAAGCAATATAATAATAATGTAAAATTTAAAAAATATAATAACAATATAAATTTGAACATTTGAAAGATTTTAATGCGTTTACACATCGAAATATTGAGAAACGCTTTTAATAGGAAATATACGTAATGATAAATTACCGATTATTTCGTAAATTATTCAGAATTTTCAGCTTTCAAGTGGAAGATCTTTCTTGTGAGATGACGAAATTAACTTAAAACTGATTAATTACATAATTATTCTATCCGCTAGAGATACGCTTATACTATATAATACCCATTTACTTTACCTTCTATTTCAAAGTCAAAGTATTTATATGTAAATATATGATACATACATACAACATTTTTATAAATAACATAATTGAAGAACAATTAAAATCTCGTCTTATCTCGTGATTAATCTTTTACACTCCAGAAACTATAACAATTGTCAATTAATTTTAGAGAAGTCGTAGTTCGGTAAACTGTTCTGTAAACAAAAAATATATTTCTCGTACCCATTATGCACATAATTGTACATTTTTTAGGTGATTGGGCGACTCGAATTCGGTGGACCGAATTGTAAAGGATCCGCTCTGAATCATTGGAGGGAAGTTTGTAGCTCACCGCAGAGGCAGATCGCCGATTGGCACAAATTAAGGGAGTAAAACTAGTCTCTCCCAGCCCTGTCAACTTTCCTAGAATCCCGTCTCCAACTATCCAAATGCCCCACGTCCTTCTCCATTGCGAAACCACTGATTCACCCCTTGAAACCCTACGATGAAGTAGGGTATCTGTTTTGTAAACCTAATACTCGATGTATATTAGGCTTGAAACGAGTGGCGGCACGTCCACCCGCGATCGATGCCACTGCGTATACACCGTGTGAAATGTTACTGTCTACTACTGTCTAGTAGTCGTCTAACCGTGTTACGTGTCGGCATTGTCGGTACGAGGCGTGCACTACGAAGAGCTACTTCTTATTATCCGATCAATTCTGAACGCAGTTCGACTCGATAGCGAAACCACGCCTGTTTTTCGTTTGGACACCGAACGAATTGAGATTATCGATTTTCCTCGTCAGCTCGAGTTCATTGCGTAAGTTTTAAGCTTTCGTATTTTAAGTTTTAAGATTTTCACGCAACAGAAACACGCAAAATAATACCCACTTCTCTGGAGATGATATTGATAGAGCTATGGATGTATACTATTCAGAGAAACAATTATTCGCTGAAAAAGATAATGGACAGTGAGGATAAATTCAGGATCATTGATTTCGTTTGAGCAAATCGAGTTAGATCGTTCACTCTTCGAGCGTAGATCGCATCTTCGTTGATCGCAGTGGCAAACGATCGCGGGAGAAACGCATACAAAATGCTTTACGATATAAATATAGTTGTTAAGATTTCCGACCAGGTGGCAAAGGGAGGAGGGAAATGAAACAGTTAAATACAAAGCTAATTTGCCGATTATTGAACATTGCTGCACAGGGTCGTACTATAGAAAATCAATGCTTTTACTCGGAAAGTTGAAAGAAAAATTCTTGATACTTAAGTGTATCTCGAATTCCATGCAAAACCTTTGATTTATAATATTTTATAATGCATATAGTTTGATTTGAAAAAGTTGCGAAAACTTACCCCGAAACGAGCAAATTTGAATATTTTATCAGCAATTAATAAAACTCTCACAAAGTATAGTACATGAAAATTTATCTTAATTTTTGATTTATCTACTTTTCAATTTCGGTCATTGACTTCAATGATAAAAGCTTAAAGCTGATCTACGTGAATGTTTACGGAGAACCTTGTTTCGAACAATACATTTGTATTTTACGAAACAAGAGTGTTTCAATGAAAGTTTGTTACAGTTCAAAAATAATGTATGAAATTTGTATTCCATTTAACTCGTTTGGTTCTTTTTTAATGCAGACAAATGCGCTGCGAAAATTTCGCACGACCCTGTCAGATCACAAAAACCATCGGTTTTGGTGAAGTTAATGTGAATTAATCGTAAAAAGAATATCGAAAATCACGCGACACACTCGCAACTGTGTTTATCTCGTTCGTTGTGTAAATGCAAGAATCTCTCCAAAATATTCATCGAACAACAAATTACGATAATCGGGAACAATCTTTTAATATAATTTTCAGTCAGTGTCTACTCTTAGGAAAAAAGGAAAGAAAAGGAAAAGAAGAGAAAAGAAGATATAGTGGAAAAGAGAAAATAGAATATTTAGTTTTGCTTCGATTGCTATTTCTTAATATTTATAATACACAGGATTCGGAGAATTAATAGAACTCTCCAAAGAGATATATATATATATATATATTAATAGATAAACGAATAGAATACGGTTTTGGAGCGATTCTTGTATAGAACGTACGCAAACACCGGAAGACGTGGAGATGATACCGCTAATATCAAAAGCATTGATATAGTTAAAAACAATAATACGATTATTCGTTCCTATTCCAAAATTCTCTAACTCCACGTCAACTGGCCGAACGACAATTATAACTCGATAATTAATAATAAGGAAAGTTACGATCGCTGGTGAATACAGATTTCGGCGTCGACTTTTCGGAATATCGAAAAACTTCAAATAAAAATGCTTCTCCTCGAGATAAAATTCTTGGAGAACATTGAATAAGATTCTTGACGTGCTCCGGGAAAAAGCACTGTAACAAATGCATAGGAGGGAAGACACAGTATTGCTATAAAAGCTTCATGGTGCATTGAATTATTGAATTATCATTATTGTTGAATTATTTACGTTATATTTGTTGCAAATTTTCATTTCCTTCAAATATATATATGATTGCCCTTACTTAACGCTTTAACGAAAGCGAAGCATTTTCTTCTTCGTGTCATTAATAATTGTGGAACGGGGTCGAGGAATTGTGACGTTGTTTTGAAGTGCCAACGGAGACCGCTTCGCGATTGTAAATATGTAATTTACGTTTAAATGGAGGGGGGAAAAAGAATGATACGATGCTCTTTATTTAGTTACGACGAACCCATTGTGGTTTCAATTGCGATTAATGAAAAAATTAGAATTTATGACTATAGTTTATGAAAAGATTCCATTTACACAGAGTGCAACAAGAGATCAACCATTAAGTAGTGGATCTTGTTGAAATGTTTCCAGTAATAGTCGATTATTGTTGAAATGGTAGTAGAGATAGCAAAACACCGCTTTCAACGAATGAAAGTATTGTCGACTCTGCTTTACACTATTTAATTAAATATATTACTTTGAAAATGAAGATTTGTTACTTAGCAGTGTATTGATGTACCTATTGTTATCAATAGAGGATTATTTTTATTCTATTATCGTTGTACGTCTGAATTATTTGACAAACTTAGATATATAAGTAAGGGTACGATTAAAAACGATCCTATAATTGTTTAGAAGGGAAGTTAATAGCTTCTTAATCTGTTTTACCGGAAAGTAAATTAATGTAGATAAATATGCACGCGAGATATCGGCAATCGATACAATGAATTTAAATCGTATAAGAATGAGGAGTTTCTGTTTAAAGGCCCCGTTCGCATGTGCCGCAAATACAACACTGCAATGAATAACGAATATCGATTAAGTATTATGGTAGGCTCGAATTCACCGAAACTTTAAAGTTACTTTAAACTTGACATAACCTTTAACATACGGAACTTATACACGTGGATCAATTATGAGAATATCAGCTTCGTGACTAAACTGTAAAGTATGCTAGATTACTGCAGCATAATCGACCACTGCTAATTACGAAATATTTGCTATGTTTGGAACATTTTTTCTGACGATGTGTTTAACGAAACATAGCGAGAGTCTCACGGTGAACGCAACAGAAATGTTCCTAGAAAGTAATCACGCATAATTCGATTAAGCGAATATTTTTAATGTACCGAACGTTTGATGAAAGGCAGAGCAACGTTTTTCAATGCAAAGTTACAAAAGTTTCACATTTTAGACATTATACATTTCAAAATATAATTTGTAGGTTATTGACAAACTTACAGTAAGTCCGACCTAGATTGCAATTTCATTCAATAAATCTCGTTTCCTTATTCCATCACTTCGATTTAATTCAGATCCAAAGTTTAGAAAATTCCAGTTCCAAGTAAATCGACGTTAATATATTTCTTGTTTATGTAAAAGCAAGACAACCAACCACGTGATGTTGCATTTCATGATGAATGTCGAAGTAATGAAATTGTAATACAGATGCACTCGTAAAGTTATAAATATCAATGAAAGTGTTAAATAACATGCATCAATTATACCTTAAATACGAAGTATAAGTGAAAGCGAAAATAAGTCACATAATTATTTAACCGAAAAAGGGAATTTAAAACACGTAGATCGAATCAAGCAAGGCATGAATGAAATTTATTGGCTTTTATGAAAGTTTGAATTCGTTAAAAACGTGATATACCAGAACGGAATAAAAAGCACCGCCACAGAGGGTCGAATTAAACCAAGCAAAAATGTAATCTGTATTTCCTGTCCGTAAAAGGAAAGCGCCTGACGTGTAAAATGTTTAAATACATATGCGTGTCAGTCGGTAACTGGTAAGATACAAAGCAATTGCTTATTTTTTTATCGTAACTTTTCGCTCCATCGTCCTTCCTTTGCGAAAGATGCAATGCCAAGACCAGAAAGAGAGCTGCTAAGGCAAAGGGAGAAACCGATTCTTTGCAAAAGAGGAAGATGCAACGACAAAATGTGGGCATAGATCAGCACCAATAAAAAACGAAAGTAACAACAGGTACATCGTAATATATCACAAAAAAATTAAAAAAATACACCGAATACATAAATTTTCGTAATTAAATATAGTAGAAAGAAAAGAGAGAAACCAGAAGATCGGTACTATTGCGCACCATGGTGGAACGAAAGATAAAAATAAAACGGAATTACACGATCGAGAGTTTCAGGATATTTATTTAATTGCTATACAATTACAGATACAACTATATAAGAAACGACTATAATAAGTAGCACGTAGTAAAACATCTCATAAATATCATCTGTCGTTCTCCTTGAGCTTGCTATTAATCGTTCGACGATTTTCGAATAAGACAGCGATTTACCAATGCGGAAACCCAGCTTCGTGAGATCGACAGATGTGGTGTAACATAATGAACGTCGGTATGGAATGCTGGAAAATCACCGTTCTTGTCACAGTTCCTTTCATCATTTTTCTTCTTTCATTTGTCGATAATTTCGCGGTTAGGGACTTTACAACAACGATTTTTTGTATTGAGATTTACGATGTAGTTGATACTCGTTTATGGAATATAGAAAAGAGATTCACTTCAATTGTTTAGAATTCAACCCTCCCCTGTTTTCCAATAAAATATAATACGTCAATTTATCATACATATTTAAATGTAATGTGTCGCTTAAAAATTATTTTCTAATTCACCATATATCGATATAATTTATTATTTTTCAATATTTTCTGTTTTATATGTATGTTTCAGAACGTATTTGTCGCTTGGTCCATAATTTTTATGAGACATAACTGTCGATATAATAATTTTGACAACGATAAACTTTTTATTGTCCAATAAAACTTTATAATATAATAATTACACTTCCCAACGTACAATTTAAATTTGAGGTGTATACATATGTAAAAAAAGATTATATACTAAAAATAATTTACTGTATCAATATATTGAAAAACGTTTCGTTTGACATTAAAACAGCCTGACATTTTTTACAAAAGCAAATACCTACATGCGGTGGGATGCGTAAATAATTTAGACATTTTATTTATTTCTAGATTAATTTATTTATAATTAATATATTTATTTATGGATTAATTCTATATTATACCTTAAATATCGTATATTTTCAACTTAATAAATTAGTAAGAATCTTTTGCAAAATAAGTTTTCAATATTATTTCGCAATGCTATTTTGCAAAATAATTTGAAATAATTCATGACTTCCGTATCATGTTTCATATTGCAACGCCAGATTAAACGAACTACACATAACTCATAAGTTATGTAATAAGCTACTTTTATGTATAAACTCTTTAACAATACGAATAACCACGATAAGATGTATTTTATTTTTATGATAATTTTTAAATTGGAAAAGATAATATAAATTTTCTACTTTGTTTCTATTTCATCCTCTTTCTTTTTTGTTTTCATCTTTCTCTTCTGATCATTTTAATGTTGTGTTTTAAATGATGCAATCAATCGGCAGTTATAAATAAACTGTACTTCTTGAAATAAAAATATCTAACCGCACCTTTAATATTTACAAAAACTAATGGCACTTATAAACGATTCATAAATATACACACATATAAATACCAATAAACTTTAATAAATTAATACAACATAACCACTAATATTTAAAAAAAGTTGTTTAAAAAAATGGTATAAAAAATAATTCGTGAAGAAAAATGTTAACAGAGAAACTATACCACTGCACATATCAGTTTACATAAACTTAAAATTATAGATCTACAATTTATACGATTGTAATATTTTCGCATACATGTATTCTTACTATATCAATATTTTTAATCAAATATTAATTTAGATGTATTTATAATTTTAATTTATTATTCGACTCGTCTTGTAAACAAACGATTTCTACACAGAAATTAATATGCGATAACGTGGCAAGACACGTCAAACGATTTAGAAAAAAAATAAGAAAGAAATCTAGACACTTTTAACATATAATGTTATTAATATTTTTCTTCGCGAATAAAACCTGCGGTATGATAGAGTTATATTTAATACAGAGTTCACAATTAATGATAAGCCTTGACAAGAAATCGGTGCTTTTCGAACATTCCGCATATCATGTACGCGTATAGACATGGCGTATAATGACATGTGTACGGTCAGATTTTAAGGCTGTGTGGTCAATAAAATAATGAAATGAGATAATTTTAATGATCTTTTTCAGACTCGTCCTCTTCTAAATATATAGCATACCTTATGGTAGCTATATTATTAGCTATATATACCAGAAAAATTTGACATTAGGAAAGAATACGATATACTAATATAATACGAATTAATTACACTTTCAGTATACTGCAAGATTAACGCAAAAAAAGTTATTCCACCTTACAATAAACATTTTTTTTTTGTTTATTCTTTTCTGTAATTACCAGACAATAAAATATCAATAATATACATACATACAACTATAAAAATATTTTATTATTAGATTTTGTTTACAAACTCTTTCGAATGAAATACAAAAATGCATCGGTAGGAATGAATAAGTTACGCGTTACGGAATACCAAATTATGTGAGCCATCGTAACAGTACAGGCATTCCACTCATCTTTTTTAAACAAATCAGATGATTAAATGCAATATCAAGCATAAAGTAGCTAATATTTCATGTGCTATTTTGTGTCAAATAAATTCATATACATATTTAATATAATATTTATATACAAATATGAACAATTTTATATAAATATTATTTAACATAACTTTCAACAGTAATATACACGAGTAAGATTTTTCTGTTATTCACTTGAAATATAAATTACAAAATAAATATTTCCAATAATGCATACATTTTTAAATGATATAAAACTATAGAGCTATGTAATAATGAAACAGCATGTAGTGCAAAAAAAAACTTTTGACTAGTAACTAATTTTAAGTATTACTCGTAACAAAACAAGTTAGTGTGAAAAAGGATGTTATATACAAGGAAATATATACGTATCTTCAAATATAACGACACAAATAAAGAAATGAATTATGGAAACACTACACCTTTGGTCCACACTACATTGAACAATCAAGTATGTTCAAATTTGTTTTAAAACAGTTATTGTTACCTATTGTTTGCTTAGACCATTAGACACATGTACATGAACAATGGTAATGCCAGATTGTCAACTTGATTTGTTTGTGCTTCAATAAATGACAACACGATACTCGATAATAAGCTTTGTAAAAATAACCAACCATTATCTACGTAGCCTATTAAAAAACATACATTAATTTTGTGGTGTACCAGTATATATTTTTTAAAAATAACAATTTTAATAATTAGTTATTTTAATCAGTATTTTATCCGACTTCCACAAGGATATTATTAAATATATTAAATATATTTAAATTTATATATATTTAAATTTATATATATTTATATAATTTAAATTTATATATATTTACAATATACATAAATTTAATTCATAAAAATTTCAGAGAAAAATTTTAAATAATACATACCCATAAATGCTAAAAGACATATTAATCCAATTTGGCTAAAAATACAAGCAATTGTTCCTTCAACAGACTTATCTGAATTGGTCCATTTATGAAAACCCCATCTACTACCAACAAAACTAGCAGCAGTATCACCCACACCAACTGTTAAGATACCACTAAGCAAAGTTAATAATGAAAGATTGTTGGTAGGCATCCAAAGTGGGAAAGATAAACCACAGAGCAAATAGAGAGGTGTTAAAGAAATCAAATTATCTTTCTCATCAGCAAACACAGAAAATCCCTGTTGTAATAATTCTCCAAGAGGCGATATTTGTAAGTACCTCATCAACTAAAAAAGTAAGAAATTATCAATAGAAAATTTAAAAATATTGTAAATATAAAATTCAAGAAAACTTAGTTTCTTAAACTTGATATACCTCAAGAAATACAAACAGTCCCATTATTACACCACTAGCTAGATACAACAATATGCGTTCATATATTAAACCAGGTATATATACAAGTACAGCCAATAAGTGAAACATTTTTCGAGTTGAAGATGTTGCTTGGAGATTTAATAATACCTGGTATGTGATAACTATTACACCTAGTACTAAACATAAAGCCCAGTATCCAAATAACATGATCTGTAATATTTGCAACCATTACAAATAATTTGATACTTATATAAGAAATACTGCAAAATTATTATTATGCGCACCTTATTTGTTTTATTGCAAACAAAGTAAAACGTCCAGATTAAAGGATTTTGATCCAATAAAACATACATTAATGGTAAGACTACAATCAATAAAAGTATGATTGTCATTAAATAAAAATTTCTGGCTAAGCGACACATTGGAAAATAACTAGATATTAAACATACTGATATCACATACAACATTGCAACCTGAAATTATAATTTTCAATTATTGATCATATCAAATTTATTATCTGTAGAAGATTTCCTTTAGAATACCTGTAAAATAACTGTTGCAATATCGTCATCATGGATTGGTGGTAGATGATATCTTAGTGGCAAGTTTGTTACTACAGACATTAGAAACAAAATACATCCATGCATAACTGCTGTTGCTTCTCCAATTGTGAAACAACAAGGAAATGTAGACATCAATTGAAGAATACCCCATGTTCCTAAACTTCCGACACTTAAGCCCCATGTGACACTCACTAGTAATCCTGTTCTTATTTATCAATAAATAAAATAATTTGCTTTAACTAAAATAATATGGTTTTATAAAATAGATAATGAATATTTACATAAAAAAATTGATTTAAACAAATCATATTATAAGATAAAACTTAATATAATTTAACTTTAATTAATTCATAAAATATTAAAGGTATTATTAACAATATAAAACAATATTTATAAATTGATATACCTTTATTTGCCACAAGAAGGTATAATAAGGATGTTATTATAGCTGGTAAAAAATATATAGCTTGAAAATCTTTAACTGTCACTTTCTCAGTTGACAATTTCAAATATAAACATATGGAACTAATAACAAGACCAATTCCCGTGAGACCCACAATGAGGCAGATTTCAGAGTAACTAGCACCTTCCTTTAATAGAGTTAAAACTGCACTTAAACCTACTAATGTTCCAAGCCATAGTCCACTGTCAGCTTTTATGCTGAAAATATTTCTTAATGTTAATATTTTTATATGGAACTTAGCTGAAGATAAATCATCATAAAAACACTTTTCTTATAATAATGGTATCATTATAGTTATAAATAAATAGTATAAAATATATCAAACATACTAGTAATTTATAATACATAATTGAATATTTTAGAGTATTTATACATACATTATTTATACATACAAAATATTTATATATTACAATATATTAAATAAAATTTAATATTACATAATTTTTAATGATGTAAATACAAAATTTAAACATATTAAATAGTTAATATTCTTAAACAGATTTCTAGGTTAAGTCACGTTGATCTTTACATTTATACACTGAATAATAAACATACCGATGTTTAATGCCATTATCTTTCAAACTTTGCAATATCCTTTCTTCGAAGTGTCTGTATTTGTTTAAAAGAAATTCCATTATTAATAAGGTACTTAAAAAAAAAAACGCGTTCTACACCATCAATAACCACACCCCCGATCTTCTAACACGGAAAACGTGAGTATGAAGTGTGAATGTGTAAATGGTGTGATATCGTCTGGAAAGATGAAACGCTTTTTTCGCCGTATATTACGTATTGTATACATGTATATTAAAATACGCAGTACGACATATATACATATGTACACAATAAAATATAGTAATAACCAAATGACGAAATATCTTAAAATATAGATTCGCTTTGTTATAAATTTGAAAGCTTTATTTCATAATTTTTTATATTTTTTGCCTTTATTTGTAATATTTTTTATTAAATTTTGTCTCACATATTGTTATTAGAACGACATACAATATATGTTTAAAACAAAGTTATAATTAGATATTTAATATTGAATATTGAATTTAATATCAACATATTTGTTAATAACATAGAAACCAAGGTAATAATAAAAAAAGAAACAGAAAAATGATTATATTATTTATTAAATACATATTTATAAAAATTGTAGAGTAATATCGCAAAAATAAAATAACAGATTATTATTTCGATAAATAATTTTTTCATCATTTAACAATTTGCAATGTCATCTTATATCTTTCACTTACAGTGATTTAATAAGTATGATTAAAAATTTCTTCATACTACAATTTGTGATAAGAAACAATAAAAGAACATTAAAAAATTATATCTCTATAACAACTTGTATGTACTTTAACAAGAGTTTGATTGTAACAATTGACGATTACTACTTTATCGTACCTCAATTATTTATTTTATATCGTTTGAGGAACTTTTTACGAGCTATGATTTTTAGCAAATGCGATCAACCCGTTTGTTGATGAATCATGGTTTGTAACTGCTTGAGTACTTTCTAATTCAGGTTCAATTACCTTTGCCAACTGCTTTCCTAATTCAACACTATTAAAATAAAATTATATATTTTTACATATTTCAAAGTTTTCAAGTATTCAACGATGAAGTTATTACTTACCCCCATTGATCAAAGGAATTGATATCCCAAATAATCCCTTGCACAAAGATTTTATGCTCGTACATTGCTTTAAACATAAATTACGATTAAACTGAATGATACATTTAAATGATATATTAATATATGCATTAAATTTACCAATCAAAGCTCCAAGAATAAAAGGTGTTATTTTCTTAAGAAGAATAGTATTGGTTGGTCTATTTCCCTCAAACATCTTATGTGGTAATAATAGATTTATTTGCTCAGGATTCATTCCTGCTTTTTGCAATTCAGTTCGTGCTTCATTCTCATTTTTTCCTTTCATCAAAGCTTCAGTTTGTGCAAAACAATTTGCAAGCAATATTTTATGATGGAGATTTCCTTGAACCTAAAATAAGAATGTCTTATTACCTGCTATTATATTAAAACTTTCTTTTCGAATGATAGTCTCCAACTATTAATTATAATAATACCTTATTATGTGACTGTATTGGAATTAAAAAATCAGCAGGGACAAGTCTAGTACCCTGATGTAGTAATTGGTAAAATGCATGTTGTCCATTAGTACCTGGTTCTCCCCATACAATTGGACCTTAAATATTTAATTTTTTTTCACGTTAACTGAATAAAACACTTATAATACTTAATTAGAGAAAATAAAAAATTGTATTTTTTCTAGACATATAAAATATATAAAATATTTACCAGTACTGTAATTTACAATTTTCCCTGCACGAGTAACATATTTTCCATTACTTTCCATATCTCCTTGTTGAAAATAAGCAGCAAACCTATGTAAGTACTGATCATATGGTAATAATGCATGTGTTTCAGCTTTGTAAAAATTATGGTACCATATTCCAAGAAGAGCTAATATAACTGGTGCCTATAAAGTAATGTTTTATTAAATACACGAAAAAATTCGATGATTCAATATTTTTCTCAAAATATTAAAAAGATATAATTATAATATTACAAACAAAGATTAAGAATATACTTGCATTTTTCTCCAATGGAGCACTACAGAAATGTTGATCCATAAAGTATGCACCGCTCAATAATTTTTCAAAATTTTCAAATCCAATAGACAAACAGATTGATAAACCAATAGCTGACCATAACGAATAACGTCCTCCAACCCAGTCCCAAAATCCAAACATATTTTTTTCATCAATACCAAATTCTTTCACTTTTTGATTATTAGTAGACAATGCAACAAAATGACGTGCAACTGCTGCAGGCTATATGAAAATAGGTATATTTTATATACCACTAAATTTAAGATCGTTATTTCATTACTCACATCTTTTAAAGCATCCAAAAGCCATATTTTAGCAGAAGTGGCATTTGTAATCGTCTCTTGAGTAGTAAATGTTTTCGATGCTATTATAAAAAGAGTTGTTTCTGGATTCAACATTTTCAAAGTTTCAGCAATGTGGGTTCCATCTATGTTACTAACAAAATGAACTCGTGGTCCAACATGAAATGCCTTTAATGCTTCAGTTACCATTAAAGGACCCTATATATATATATAAATATATAGCTACATGAATAAAAGAGGAATTAATTTATATATCTTATGATCACAATTTATATAACATACCAAATCTGAACCACCAATTCCAATATTAACAACATCTTCAATTGGTTTACTAGTAAAACCCTTCCATTGTTTTGAAAGAATCTATATAATATAAAAAAATAAATATTATATAGAAAGTTATTACTTCCGAAAGTTAAAAGTAAATATAAAATTGTCTTTTATATATATATATATATTTTATTATATATATATTTACCTCATTAGTAAATTGTTTCATGTGATTTAATACAGCATTCACTTCTGGCATTACATCTTTATTATCAACTAATATTGGTTTGTTAATTCTATTGCGCAAAGCGATATGTAAAACTGCTCTATTCTCTGTGAAATTAATTTTCTCTCCATTAAACATGGCATTTCTTGCGGCTTCTATTTCACGTGCTCGTGCCTTAAAATTTACAAAATATATAATTGCAAATGTAATAAATTATTACATAGCATTTAAATATATTTAAATATAAATATAAATATTAAATATATTTAAATGTAAATATAAATATTAAATATATTTAAATATAAATTTCTTCTTATTATAATTAATGCAATATAAGTTTAATACTTGTACAATATTATAATACATACTAATTCCAATAACAGTTGCAATGCTTCTTCAGTAAGCCGATTCTTAGAATAATCAAGTAAAATTGGCCCATCTTCAGGAGTAGGAATTTCTAGACTAATTAATAAATTAAATATCGTTAAAATGATCTTTATATAAAATCATATTACAATTATTTTCCATAATATTTTAATGTGAAAGGTATTCCGTTATTCTATATAAAATTGAGCGAAAGAGATATTTCAAGAAAAAAATCATAACTATATAAAATAATACGTAAAATAGAAATGCTTTTTTTCATTTTAATCTCATAAACAATTCAGACAAAGATTTTTACAATAATCTCATTTTATTAGAGCAAACAACCTTCGGGTCATTTCAAGGTCATATGTCAAGGATTAATAAAACTCACCTAAAGTTTTCGAAGCGTTTAGGATTTTGTTGAAAAAGATCATATATTTTAATTTTTAGACCATTAATATCAAAATACTGTTGCAACTTGGTCCATGCTGCTTCGGTAGTTAATTCTGGTTTCGGTTTCATTTTTTTAATTTAAGAAAACCGCGCTGACAGTGTGAAATACAAATTCGTGCTCTGTGACTCTATGTCGACGTCGACTACTCATGTATAAAGTTAATTCAAGACGTGCCAACATTTCTTGCATGTTCAAGCTGCTTCTCAACGTAATCTCTCATAAGAACGGTGTTTGAAGAATATCTTCCAAAAAACTGTCATACTATAATTGCATTATATATAAATATAAATCTTAATATTTTAATTTTACAAATACACGCAAATTTTCAACAAATATTCATTAAATACTATTTAATATATAATAAATTTAATATGATTTAAAATGAGTTTGATAATGTTAAAAAAATAAAGGATTTTTATCGTATAGAATTTGATAAAATTTTCTTAATATTTTTAATTAGTATTATATATAAAAATGGAATAAGGAACAATAAAACTTTGCTGAATAAATTGAATAATATACATTTCTTTAATATAACAGGTAGTTTTGCATTCAATACTCCTAACATAATTTATTTATCGTAATCAAATATATTTAATATATTTATATCATATAGTCTTGTAATTTTTCATTCGTTTTTAGGAATTTCACATTTCTTTAAAAACTCGACGTTAATTTCAAAATTTATATTTAAACATAACACGAATGTTAAACATGTGGAACGTAAATTGAACCACGAGATATACAAGGAACGAAGGAACAATACGATATGTTCCCATTGAACTGATGTATGTTCCAAATTCCAAGTTCCAAGTGAATCAAGTGTTATCATCGAAAACTCTAGAGTCGAAATTTTGAGGTTGCTTTCTGAAGGGATTTCGACGTTTTATTTTTTTTATTGCGTGGAATTATTGTGGCAAAAGTGATAAAAATTGGGAAAAAGTTAAACGCTGCTAAAATCATATAACTGAGTTATTCTTAATTCAAGAGCAAAAATGGTAATCGATTTTTGTTTTGACTACTTTAAGTTATGTCAAACCTTTGATATTTGTTTATTTGAAACTTAAATTTCTTTTCACGTTCATAGTTATAAATATACATATGTTTTAACCAAGTTAAAATTATTACACAGTTTATAACCAATTTTAGATATCATAATATCTTTATGTTAAAATACATATGTGTACCTATGTCTTTTTACATTGGAGCACGAAGAATGTAAATATTTACTCTTTTGAAATATTATAACCAATAAGTATTTAAAAATAAAAATTATTTAGTACAGTGTATACATTAAAATAACTAAATTGCAATATTTGTTTTTATCTGTTATAGTCTCACACAATATTGCTTGTACAACCAGGTAATAGACCTGAAACAAGAACATACTCTGATTATGAAAGTGTTAATGAATGTATGGAAGGTAAGGATATTCTATATTGTAGTTGGAACTTAGTAATTTTTTAATTGAATCACAGAATATTTAATCATATATCAAATACATATATACATGATATAAATATAGGAAAATAAGCTTGATTTTTTAATACAGGTGTATGCAAGATTTATGAAGAACATTTAAAAAGGCGAAATCCAAATACGCCAACTATAACATACGATATCAGTCAGTTGTTTGATTTTGTTGATCAACTTACAGATTTATCATGTCTTGTTTATCAAAAATCCACAAACACATATGCCCCATACAATAAGGATTGGATTAAAGAAAAGATATATGTTTTACTACGTCGAGCTGCAGGACATGGGAAATAATTAATGAATAAATGTACATCTATAATTTTGTGTATAATAAATATTACCTTTAGCTAAAGATCTATATTAAAGTTTGTAATAATAAATATATAACGTACAGAAAAACTGTACTATTGTATAATCACATACTATAGAACAATCTCCTTAATATTATTGTTAGGGATAATATGATTTCTTATTTCACATATATATGTGTTTATAATAAAATAGTTATGTGGTTTTTTTTAAACTTGTATTATTTTTAAATGAATGTGAATATATGTATTAGTTCAATGAAATATATATTTCACTTAACATTACAGAAATTCTATTATTTTATTTATAAAATGAATTTATATTATTTTTTAAATAATAATAAATCGTTCGACAAAATGTACATTAATTCTTACATAAATACATGAAATTATAAATATTCAACATTTATCATTCATTTGACTTTTACAAAATAGAATAATAGAATATATGTATGTAGGTAATGCGAAAGTATTATTAATAGAATAAATCAAATTTTTTTAAATTATATTTATATGTATGTTACACAAAAGATGTATTTAATATTATCTAATTCTATTTAAAAATTTATCTAAGAAATCAATAATTATTTGCCTAGTACCAATGAGAGTGAATGATGAGGTAACACATTGTATATAAAATAACCAATAATTCTTTTGCATAATACATAAGAGACAATTGGAAAAACTAATATTTTATATGCATATTTTTCATAATGTACGTTTTCAATTTGCGCATAAATAAATCTGTAAAAGAATCTGGTTTGTACAAGATGAAATTATCATTCTGTTATAAAAATTAAGGCAAATGATAGTGTGTATTCAAATTAAGTTCAATATAACATTACATTAAATGTAATAATTAAATATCAAAAATGAAAAATATGCAATTTTTATAAAATATATTATATTATATTTAATAAATATTAGACTTATATATAAATGTAAATTTTACAAACAAGTTGTATGTATATAGTAATACGTTTCAATTTATTTTTTATTTTTTACATGATTCATATGCATTAGCAATAAGCACGTTGTATGCAATCATTCGTAAATATATGCGCTTATGCATACATCTATGTATATATATATAACTATATATCTCTATATACATATAGACTGGTACATAGTAATATAAAAGTACGTATGAATTGTACATATCGCATACTGTTTTACGCATTGCGTTTATACATCAGCTGTCTACCATTAAATGCAGTGGTTTTGACGAAGTACGAAATTGGAATTATATAAGATAACAAAACGTGAATAAATTTGTTTGTGAGACCCAAGTCCTAAAAATCAGATTTGAGATAACGTCCAACTACTGTAGAGAACGATTGCCAATTCGTCAATCAGCTCTCAACGTTGCATTTGCTCGTGAACGAGACACCTTTATATTTTAATCAACGATACCGTCATAGGAATTATCCTTTATAAATACTAATAAAACAATTTATAATATTTTCTACTGACAGACTGTGGATTTTGTGTTATAATTAAATTTTTATCAATGACAAGTGTTCAATAGTGTCTAACGTTAATTTTGATAAAGATTGTTGCTCTTTATACGTGTCAGATGTTACAAAAAAATTAATATGACATAAAATATTGCAAAATTTTTTAATCAGATGATTTAGAAAATATCCTGTAATTATTACGTAAGTGACAGGATGTCTGACAAGATTGAAATTGATCCTTTTAGTGAAACACCTCTGGAATCTCAAAATTGTGAAGGTAAAGTTATCAATTATTTAAGATTGTCTTTGCAAATAATTTAAACGTTATTCATTATACAAATTTAGCGAACTATTAAAAGAATTTATTATTTAGTGCATCTGTCGTCAATAAGGAGCAATTCGTATGCTCAGAATATCTATAATACGTATAAGTATCTACATATGTATTCGATACGCGCAGTCGATATAAAGAAGAATTTGAAAATTATGCAAAGTTACTGCAAATTGTAATATCTATAATATCTGATAAAAAAAAACTTTCTATATGTTTATCATATCTAATAAACCTGAAACTCATTTTAATATAATTTAATGAAACCTATAGAAATTTAACAATTCTCATGTATTACAATTTATTAAATTAAAATATACTAATAATGACTGTGTGTGAATCTCTTATTTCACATTTTTTGTTATTGCATGTTATATAATTTGACATTGTTTGTAAATAATAAACTGAAAGATTAAAAACTATAACATTATATCTTTTTAACCAAAGTTTTTAGTAAGTTTTACATTTTATTAAATAACAAAAATTATATGTACCATGCTAAATTTATTTTATTTTAATTCCAAATTTTAATGTTTAAAGGAATTCCAGAAACTACCAGAGAATTAAATTCAAAGGATAACTCACAAAATATAATAAATGAATTAACATATGCAGAACCTTTAACTGCAGAACAAATACGATGGTTTTATAGAGATGGTGTAGATAAAAGATGGGTAGAATTCTGTGGATATGATAGCTTAAGAATTGAATATGCTTGGCAAAATTATCAAAATTTCCTTAGTAAAAGTAATAATATAACCAACAATCCACCTTCTGTTGAAAAAATTGTAGTTAGAGGAGGAATGTACGATGTGGAACTAGATAAAATGAAATGTGTTTCAATATATTGTACAGGTATATGTTTTATTTAGTTTCAATCTCATATATCATTATTTTTTAAATATAATTTAACAAAATATAAAATAACTAAAATAATTCAAACTTATATTTAATTATTTCATATTACATTTCACATTCTAAATAAATTACAAATTTCTTTATTGTATATAATATGTTAATTTAATTTGAGTAATAACGTTCACTTTTTTTTATGGGTACTAATTATTATGTCTACCATAAAAATCAATCAATTTGTTATCTTAAATCTATTATAATTAATTTCATTTAACCATGATTAATGTAATCAGAGTATAGGGTGAATGTTATATGTATATTGTATTGTAATTTTTTTTCAATTTCTATGTGTATTTCAGATAGAGAAAGTTTTATGCACAAAAATATTTTTATGATTTTTTCACTTTTAAATTAAAAATATTTCATTAAATAATTAAAAAAATACTTCATTAAATTTTTAATCAATTAAATAGCTACACATATATTGTATGTATATGGTTTTGTTTAAATAAATGTAATCATCAATTTTAATTTGATTTGAAGGTGAAGAATGGGAAATTATGAGAGGGACATGGTATTATGATGGTAGTTGGTTACCTTTAGAGGCAGAACAAGCTAAAATTATAGAAGAAGTTCATCTTAATCTTTTTCAAAAGCAAAATTCTGGTCAATCCACTTCAACATATGATACACCTTCTCACTCTTACGAAGGTATGAATTTTGCTTTTGATTATATATTATTTTCTGTAATAGTATATATACAATGTAATATAATAAGGAATTAAATTTTTATATTTCTAGTATTACACACGGAACATTTTTCTGAATTTCATGTTGACTGGCATAGTATAAATGATGTAGTATTATATAGCGAATATAGACATAAAAAATTAATGCGTAGTGTTACATCAAAATTAGGTTTTGCAAAAAGTAAGTATTTTAAAAATATATAATTATTATTAAAAATGTATGCATTACTTATAATGGTTTTTATAGCAACAGGTTATCAACTAAGAAGAGGATATAAAATCGCTGCTGTAAAGGAAGATAAACCTCATGATATTGATCATATAATTTTTGTAGTTCATGGAATTGGTCAAAAAGGAGATACTGGAAAAATTATTCGTAATACAACATTGTATGTAGAAAATATAATTAACGATTATAATATACTATATGCAATTGATATCATATAAAAGTTTTAAGAAATCAATCTATTGTATTTAATATTTAAATAGGTTTAGAGACTGTGTAGATTGGTTGAAACAAAAATATTTTCCTAACTCTAACTATAGAATAGAATTTTTCCCTGTGGAATGGCGTTCATCGTTAAAGCTTGATGGAGGTAAAAAACTGATGTACAATTTCTCTAACTAATATTTAAATTTTTACATTTTTTTAATAGCATCTTGTATTTAATGAAAATTATTTTAGGTATAGTAGAGGCTATCACCCCCTTTAGTGTGGTAAGCATACGACACTTGTTAAATACATCAGCAATGGATATTCTCTACTACACAAGTCCTCTTTATGGAGGGGAAGTAAGAGCTGGATTACAAAAAGAGTTAAATAGATTATACTTTATGTTTACTAGTCGTCATCCTGGTTGGAAAGGGAAAGTTTCAATTTTAGCACATTCTTTGGGATGTGTAATTGTTTATGACATTGTCACAGGCTGGATGGCTCCAGATACAAGACCTCCATCTCCAGAAACGCAAGAAGTTTTAAAACAACGATTACAATTCCCTGTAGGTGTTATTACTAATTGTATATTATTTATACAATATAAGATATTTATATACAATAAGAATAATTCAATATAGTGTAATATTAAAGAATTTTAGTTTAAATATTTTCATAATTGCAGATTGAAAATTTATTTTGTTTGGGTTCCCCATTATCAGTATTTCTTGTATTACGTACACCTTCTCCATCCAACAAAACAGATGTGATGCCTCAAGGTTTATGCAAAAGATTTTACAATATATTTCACTGGTCTGATCCTGTAGCTTATAGAATGGAGCCACTTTTAGAAAGGGGATATAGCAAAATTGAACCTGTTCTAATTCCACCATATGGAGGAGTTGATGGTCAACAAACAGAGCAGTCACCACCAACAATGAATAATGCTGACCAAAATTGTTCTCTTATAGGTATATCAGATAGTTTCTATTTATTTTCAGATTATTCTATTCATTTTCAATTTAAAATATTTAATAGCAGATAATGATGAAAAAGAAGAAAATTCAGTAGATATGTCTAATCGTGCACCAGACAAAGGTTGGAGTCTTTGGGGCTTAGTCCGTGCTGGTTGGAATGTTAAAAAAGATGTTTCTGCACCTATCCAACCAGGTCAAGGTAAAAATATTACATTAATTTTTTAATTAATCTAATAATGATAAAAGTTATTCAATAAAAGGTATATAATTCAATATTTTTTTACTCTTTTTGTTAGAATTAACAGAACGATTGGATTATGTACTTCGAGCAAGTTTAGGAAGAAATTATTTTTACACATTAGCAGCACATACAACATATTGGAGTAACTACGATGTAGCTTATTTTGTGCTAACAAGACTTTTCCCAACATTAGAAACATGATGTTGGTTTGTATGTGTAGAATGAAATCAGTCAGATTCTGTTAAAATTTACTAGTCCATTGTAGGCCTTTAAAACTTAATATTGGGAGTAGGCCTACCACCAAAACAATCTGTGATAATAAAAAAAACGATACAATAATATTATAGATTCTATGTAATCGTTTTATATCGTTCGCATAATTTAAGGTTAATGTGGTCGAGTTTCACAATTAAAAAGTTGAAACGAGATTTTACGTATTCTATAAGGTACCTCATTTACATGCAGTATATTAACATAGTTAATTAAATGATTGTTTAAATAATTTCATCTAATTAGTAAATTCTTCATCATTAAAAAGATATATTTTATAATCTATGTTGAATATGCAAATATAGTTTATGTAAAATATTTATTTAAATTATTATAACATATTATTGAATAGTATATCTTTCAAAAATTTGTATTATACGGGTTAACTGAAAAATTATTAGTTATATTTATTTTTTAGGTAGAGAAGTTATATTTTAGATCTTAAAATAGCATTAAAATTGTGCTTTAAGCAACGCTAAAACGTCATAATTAACTATCATAATAATCTAAGATCATAATCTATATTATAAGAGTTTGAAAAATGCTTTTGCGTTCAATAATATAACATTTTTTTTATATATCTTCACAAACTAATATCAATACGAAATTGTAATTCTATTTTCTGTTACATGTATACATAGTTTTGTATATTTTATATTGTTTATTAATATGTTACGTATTATATATTATTTACATGTTAGGTAAAGAAAGACAGAAATGTATTTAATCAAATTTTAATTAATTATTTTGACTTATTTAAAATTATTGATTGAGACCGATATGCGTTAAATATTTTATTTCTTTGTTATAGTAATCTTTTATTTTGCTATAAAAAATGAAGCTCGTCCTATATATTGAAAGTTTACTTAAAATAAGACAAAAAATATTTGATTAATTGTATCAACCAAGGTTGATTCATAAAACAAATAAATGATATCAATATGTTATCTTTGTTGCTTCGAATAGAAAAGGATAATAATTTATTATTATCTTCCAATACTTATTAAATGATCGAATTTTCCGTTGAAATAACAAAATTTTTCATAATAGAAAGACTAGAAAGGCTATACTTTGTTAATGCTATTTTCATTGTATAGTCTTTTTGTGTGTGTGAAAAAATATCTTTATTACAAATTCTTTATGTAAAAAATTACATATATTTGAAATATGAAACATTAGTGACAGGTATTGTTATATATATTTCTTTTATCATATATTAAAAATTTAAACCATATGTGAACAAAAAACAAAGTTTATTTTATCAATGTATTTAAATTTTGTTGACATATTTTTCTGATATTATAATCATATAATATTATATAATCATAAGTAATATTTACGTATTATGTAAATGTGTTCATATCATAATATTATATACTTATCAGTTTTTAGAAAATTTAATAATAGTGCACTTTTTAATGACTATTATGTAACAATAAATTTTTAAGGAGCTTTGTCTATAATACATAATTTGGTAGCATGACAATAATATTAACTATTCCAAAGATAAATATCATATCAAATTTTAAAAATTAGAGTACATAATAGGCATGTAGAAAAAAGCCTCCAAATCATAGTGCAAATGTTAAATGAAATAAATAAATTAAAATTATAATATCAGTAATAAAACGTATACAGTCTTTTATTGGAAAAATTTAAAATTTAACATTTTAATAAAGTATTTAATAGATGATACATACACACACCGACACATACATATGTACATGTGTATATACGATATATATATATACATATATATGCGATGCCAAAGTTGCTAGGTATAATTAAATTTTATTCAATTTTAAATATTTATCCATTAAAAATATATATAAATATATAAATACATTTATATGTTAATAAACATATTTTTTCTTAGAATGAAGAAGAGGATTTCATTTCTTCCTACATATCTAAATATATGGTATAGTTATGTTATAAAAATAAGAATATATATGATTCCCTTGTTCTATATCAATTTTTATATTATCAATGTGGATATTATAATACATAACTGATATAATATTTTACAATTTTATAATTACTTTTGTACGATTTTTCTTAAATTTATTCAGTTTATATTTTAATTGATAAAAAAATTAATAATTTGGCGAAACATAGATAACAAAATATCCCATTAATGTTGCAAAATTACATTTAATTATTTCATTACTTATTATTATCCTATTGTAAAGAAAGCCCTATATTTTTATGAAATAATTTTGAAAAAATATTAGGAGGAATAATATGAAAGTTTTGACGTCATTTATTTAAATAAATTCAAATTACATACATAATTATAGTTATTCCTTATCTTTTTTCTGTAATTTCATATCCTAACTATAAGTATATAAAAAACATGCAAATTAGTATTAAAAGTATGTTTGCCTTTTAATATGATAATGTAATGATTATAATTTGTAATCGTTATTAAATTACATTTCTTTTATGAAATACAAAATTACATTATATTAAATATTCAAATATGTACGTACATATAAATATACATATGTATGTATAGCTATTAAATTATGGACATTTGTACAATTCCGCGTTTTGTATACTTCTATACATTTTATTTTTCCATAAATGCATAAATATTTGCAATATAGTAATTACCATACTGTTTGGTTGAATAATATTACCTGTATATACAATATTATCTACTTATGTTAAATTTATTGAAATACATACATCTATCTATTACATAAGGAGGAACATGTATTTAATAATAAAAAGGAAGTGTCTACTGTATGTATAGATACATATTGTATAAATATTGTAATTTACGATGTAATGGAATTTCTTTCTTTCCCCTTAATCTTAAAATTACTCGATTAAAAAGTTGAAGTTATAGTTATATTTCATGAAATTCATGTTCGTGAAATATGATGAATTGATTTAGAATCACGTGAATGTATGTAAATAACAGAGGTATTGTATGTATATACATGTATATATATGCATGCGTGTATAGCAGATCGTATTGTAGTTGTTCATGCTCTATAATTTGAGTTTTAAATCATTTTGTACTTTGAACTTAAAAAGAACATTATATTTATATATCGTTAGCAAACGGTTGAGTAATAAAGTCGGATTTTTAACGGAAATTGAATTAAGTATTCATTTGCCGAAGAAACTCTTAATTGCCGGTATACAATGTGGTTTCTGTGATGCGTGATCAACATTTTATAGAAAAAAGGAAAAAACGATTTATATGCGTAACTTGAAAGAACATATGTTTCTCTTTTATTGAGATAGTAAAATGTTTGTTTTATGGACATGGTTATTGTGTATTAATGAATGATAGTCGTGGATAATTTATATAATTTTGAATATAATTTATAGTAAGAAACCCAGAGAAATAACGGTATTTTACTATGTTTATGCTACTTACAGAATTTCTAACTTTTTTTTATGCATTTATATATATTATTTATTTAATAAAAAATAGTAATATGGAATTAGATTCTTTAACATATTAATATATACTATATTTACAGCATAATGCATAATAATTTAATTGCTGCTGCCATCGGTGTAACCGTTGGTGTTATAAGTGCAGCTAGTATTTTTATTTACCGTAAAATTTTGGCAAATCAACGATATAACACAACAATTTCTGACTTAGATGCTGCCAATAAAAGAATTGATGAATTACAAACAGAATTAGAAGCTTTAAGGTAATAATATTGTTTTGATATGAAATATTTACATAAATATTTCTTAAATTTATGTATTATCCTATAAAGTTAATAACTATTTTGGCATATATTATTATTTTGATTCATTTAAGGTTACAACTAAAGCAACAGAAAAAGAAAAGAAAAATTTCACGAAAATTTAACTCTAATGATAATACCTATACTTTAGATAATGATACAGATATTGATGTTTTTTCAACAACAACTGATATTGGAGATGATGAATTTTATGATTGTTCCGATGGTGAAAGTATTGTTAGCGATAGTGACTTGAGGTTGGTAAAGTAATATAAATATATGTTAAACTTATATAAATAACACGTACGAGGATTTATAATTTATTCTAGTAAAAATGTGAATCCACTTCCTGAAGAAACATCTTAAGAATATTCAAATTATACTATTTAATTCGTGATTTAAGCATGTGATTACTTGTACTAATTTGGAAAATTAGAATTTGATCATTTTGGCGAGTAACGTTATTTTAAAAGTGTAAAAGGAAGAGATTATATGTTCAGTAATATAGGATCTCAGACGAACTGAACCAGCTGGATACAATACTTAAGGAGATTGATGAACAACCATATGATCAATTTGATGTCAAGACTTACTATATATTGCAAACATTAGTGAAATCCCAGCCAGACGATGTAGAAGTAGTATGGAGATTTGCAAGAGCTAGCTACAGTTATGCAGAAACACAAATTGATAAGAACATTAGAAAGTTAATCATTCTTGAAGGTAAGTACAATATATTTGTTTATTTTTGCATAATGTAATGAAAACAAATAATATTTTTAATAGGTATTCAACAGTGTGGGAGAATTATTGAAAATCAAAATGCAGATCTGTATAAGTGGTATGCTATTCTTGTAGGACTACATGGAGACTATTTATCAGTGCCAGACAAAATAAAGAATGGCATTATTTTTAAGAAATATATAGAACTGGCTTTAGAAATGCAACCAGATGACTTTGGATTACATTATCTTCTAGGAAGATTTAAATATGAAATTGCTAATTTAAGTTGGATCGAGAAAAAGGTTTAACTTCTAATTTAATTTACTAAAAAATTTTGATATATACAAAATATTATTTTTATATAGTATTACAATTTAATACTAAATAGCTTAAATTTTCTTGTACTCTTTACAGGTAGCAACATTATTTGAAATTCCAAATGTTTCTATTGAAGAAACACTCATTTGTTTTGAAACTGCAGCAAGGCTTGGAAGTACAAATCCATACACTCAGTTGTACATTAGTAAATGTTATATTGCTTTAAAGAAATATACATGTGCAATTGATTTATTAAAAGAAATTTTAGAAAAACCAATTGTATCAGCTAATCATGAAAAAGTATATACGGAAGCGAGTAAACTTCTTGACAAGTACTCAGGATATAGTTCATAGTGAAAAATAATGTATTTGTACATCACACCTATATCAATAGTTATACTATTTCCGTATACATATATAGATAAAAACAACTATATCACAGTTTAATCTAAACGTTAACATCAAACAATTTATAATCAATTATTACATGAAACATAGGTACTAAACAATTTTCAAAATATTTTATCTATTGCAGTATGTATTGTAAATCTTTTAATTTAAATTTTATGAAAGAGTGTAATTTGTAAAGATCTGCATAAAAAATGTACATCACTAGTGCAAGGTTTTGTAAATTAGAAATATATACTTTAGTTGTACAATTTAGCAAATAATATTTTATATATATAGAAAACGGTATATACATTGAAGCGCCTGGATTTAGTTATTTTCTTAAAAGAATTTATAGAATTTATTATTAATGATATTCATTGTATACATCTTCTAAGTAAAATTTATAATATAAAAAGTCATACAAACATTTTTGTATAATTAAATTTTATAAACCTTATAAAAAGTGTAAATTTCAAGTGATTTGTCCCCTAAATATTTATAAATGCGGTTACTTTTGGCATTACAATTAAAATAAACTTTCATTATTATCTATAATATTTTATTTGTATAATTTGTAACAATTTTTATGCTAATAATTGATAACTTTTCTACCTTAATAAAAATATATTAAACTATCTTAGTTATATTTTTTTGTTCATTTTAATTTATGTAAATATATATTTTTGTATTAGTAAAACAAACTTAAGTAGAAAGTTCAGATCATCAACATAATCATAAAACAAAAAAGTAAAAACAAATGACAAAGATCTATTCTACTGCATATACACAGATATATCTTTTTGTTATAATATTTATTCTTATAACATTTATGAAGAAACTGTAGAAATAAATCAAAATTTTAAAAACAATTATGAACTTTCCCCTTGTTTTAACAGATCAATAATGGTCCAACACAGCATCCCAGAACTTAGTAGATATTGGGTGGAGAATGGGGTGAAAGGGGTGAAGTAGAGGAAGCCCCTCTAGTAAGATAGAAGAGAAGCCAAAGAAAACATTTCAGAACATTTCAGTTAACATTAAATGCTTGAAAAAAGTAGTTCATTTAAAACATACACATGACAAGGTAAGTTCTACTATTCAAAATATTATATGTGCAAATTTGTAAACATTTAATTTAATTTATATTAAACTTATACTTCTGTTGTTCTTACTTCTTTAATATCAAATATTATTTAAAAATAAAAATTTTCTATTTTTTTATAAACTAAAAATGTTTCGTTATGAACAAAAGTTTCTATCTAATTCTTTTATATCATATGATTTAATTATAAGTAAATGTTCTAAGGTATGTATTTCTAGTACATATATTTTATAATAATAGATAAGTTTTTAAGCTTTATACATATAATTGTTATAAATAAATATGTTATTACACATTTCTTTAAATATTTAAGACACAATTTGAGATGCGTGGACTTTTACGTGGTACTTTATATTGTGCACTATGGTACAGCAGCATAGTGGCTGGTTTTCTATTTATTGCTTGCCCTATGTTACCACTGTTATTTTTTAGTCCTCCAAAGTTTCGAAAATGTGGTGATCTATTACTTTCTTGTTGGGAACTTTATTCCACAGTAAGCAAAATAAATGTCTTCTTTTTCTTTTTCTTTCTTTTTTTTTGTTTCAGAGTCAAAATTTCCTTACATGTGAGTTATGTAATTGTACCATGAATAATTTAATAATTTCAATATATTCTAGGCTCTTTTAAAAGTATTTGGTGTAAAAATTTTGGTATCAGGAGACCATATATCTCCAAATGAATCTGCTGTTCTTGTAATGAATCATAGAACACGGGTGGATTGGAATTTTTTGTGGGCTGCAATGTATCAAGCATGTTTACCTAATGTAGCAACTCATAGATTAAAATTTGTTTTAAAGGATCCTATACGACATATTCCAGGACCAGGTAATATGATAAGTGATCATAATCCCACACATTCCAAAAATATTCATAATGTACCTTTCATAATACCATAACTACCACATCATTTTTATACAGTGATCATTAAAAACTTAATTATTATTCCATTTGTTTTTCTTAAATAACATAACAAAATAATGTCATTATCTAACAGGATGGATAATGCAAATGTATGGTTTCCTTTATATAACTCGTCGCTGGGAAGAAGATCAAAACCGATTGTCACGTACCTTGGATTATTTAGTGGCTCTTGATAGGCGCTCTCAATTACTTATATTTCCTGAGGGTACTGATCTAACAAAAAACAGCAAAGAGAAATCTGACAAATATGCCATGCAACATGTTCTGCCACAATATTCTTTTACTCTTCATCCAAAGACAACAGGATTCAGTTATTTAGTTCGACATCTTCAACAAGCAAGTTATCTCAATGCTGTTTATGATTTAACGATTGCATATCCTGATTATATTCCACAATCTGAATTAGATTTGATCAAAGGAAAATTACCAAATGAAGTACATTTTCATATTAAACGAATACCATCATCGGATGTGCCAACAGATGATTTAACATTAAGGCGATGGTTAGAAGAAAAGTGGTTTAACAAAGAAGAAATCTTAAAACAATTTTATGAAAAGAAAACTTTTCCTGCTGAAATTTGGCCGTTAACAAAATTACGTCCTTTGCATATCGCCTTTAGTTTCTGGAGCATTCTAACAGGTAATATTTTATTCTACTTATTTTCACTAATTCTTGATAATATTTCTATTAAAAATATCGTATCTTCTTCTTAAATTTCAGGATGTATGATAGTTTTACTTATTATTTCACCAGTATTCCAATTATGGACACTGGTACATTCAGTTTTTTTTATTGCTCTATCATTTTTTACTACTGGTTTTAATCAACTTGAAATGGGATGGTATTGGCGTTGGAGAACACACTTCCTTACAAAAAACATATGATTAATAAAATTTTAAACTATTTAATGCAAATAGATTTCAGTATTAAATTCCAATATTAAATTAAATTATTTCTAAAACTTTGTTATAAATATTTTAGATATCCATAAATAATCTATATATGAATTTGGAGTAAATTAAAGTTGATTTAATTTTCAAAAATCGATGAAAGATATTAATTTTAACAAGTTTATATATTAGAAATTTTAAGTGGTATAATGACAATTCAAAGCAGAGCATAGAATATGTGGGAACACTTATCTTATAGATAATATATAAATTTAATATGAACTAATTTAAAAAAGTTGATTTAGAACAAACACAATTTAATATATTTGACTGAAATATATAATAATAATACTAGTCTAATATCATAAATTAAAGGTATTACTATAGTGTACTAGATAAAAAAAATGATGGAATTATGAAATTATAATACTTTAATGTTGTGTAAAATTAGCCCTCCATAGATTACTGAGTTATAAAAAGGAATTTATATTTTACATTTTTTAGTTCTCATTATAGAAAATAAAAATTGTATATATCATATATACATCATAATATTTAATTTATTCTTTTCTACCATGTACTATGGTTTAAAAATTACTGTTTTTCATAATTTTGTTTATATCTTGATATAGTTTGTAAACTATGGAGAGTTGATACTAATATCGACAAGTTTTTAAAAAAATATATTTTGCTAACTTAAATGTTTAGGATGTAGTATCCTTTTCTCATATTCAGTGTTAATATTTATAAAAAATAGTTTCGATTTATATATATGAAAATATTTTATTTTTGTTTCTAAAGCCTGAGAAAAGAAGTATTTAATATTAAAGTACAATCATAAAAAAATTAACAAATTTTCAAATACCTTTTTTATCCAGCACTCAACACATATAAAGAATACAATTAGGTTAACAATATTTAATATCAAAATATATAATAATGGTACAAAACTCTAATTATTTATGTCATATATAAATATTTTAGACATTTTAAAAATTGTACATTACAAACTATTAAAATATTACATTTATATAAATTACCAGATCAATTTTCAAAAAACTTTCTGTGTTACTTAGGAACGTACTTTATACAAAATTTATGCATGAAATGTGTATAAAAATAGTCAGTTTATTACTAGAGATTATAATATTAATTTAACACATATAGTTTGATATTACGAAAAGAGTTCTAAATTAAATATAATTCACTGAGCGCACGCATGCTATGATTTTTATACTTTAAAAATCATAGATATTGTACAAATTTCTTAAAATGTGTTGCAAATGCGTGTTATAACGATACTTTTATTAGGTATAATTTGAATAGTGTAACAAATTTTAAAAAAAGAATCTTAATTTTACTTTTTATCAATAATTTATATTATAACTATTGAAAAACAATATAAAATGAAATAATAATTAATTTCGAATGATAGATATGTAGTTTAGCAATAATTAATGAATTTTATGATCATAAATTTTAGCAGCATTAAGCATTATAATTTTTCGAAGATGTTTAATCTATCTATAATATGATGATATAATAATACAAGCAGTATTATATGTATGTATTTAAATAATGACAGATATCTATATATATTTTTTAATTTACATGATACTATAATATTTGGTTTGAATATTTTTTAGGAATCATAATTAAAGTCAATCTAGCTAACGATGGACACAGTGCCTCATTATCTCATATTTCAAAGTACAAATGTACATACGTATATGATATAAAATAAAATTACTTTCATGAAACATTTCAAAATCCTGTGAAATTTAAAATTCAATCAAAGTAAAGTATGAGATACTTATGCACTTAAAATTTCTCAGTGTCTTTTCAATGTATTTAAATGGTACGGAATATAATCTTTTACTTTTCGTATTGACTGAATTATATAATCTTACAAGTTTCAATTATTTGTAATGGAACTTAGTATTAAAACTAAAAATATTATGTAATATATGAATGAAATGCATAGAATATAATTTTTAAGTATTTGGTTTTGTAATAGTAGCTGATCCTCTATTTTTCTATAGCTATAGAAATGTTATAAGTAAAAGTGAATTCATGTGCCAAAAACATATGTGTATTAGTGTACTTTTATGAACAGTATTCAAACAAGAAGGTTGTATAAGAATTTTAAAGACTTCTATGTTTAAATTATCCGCTTTTTCTAAAACTTTCATTGTCATTGGTATTAAAATCTTACTTACCTCAGTTAAGACAAGAGGCAAATAGATTAATATTAATTGCTTACGAATTTTAAATAATTTATTAATAAAATATCATTTTTTATTTGGCTTGAATAATAATATACACTTTAATCTTTTCATTTTCAACGTACTTCGTACGTACGTATCTTTAAACCATAAATACATTTAAATATTTTTGTTACTTAAACATTAGGATATATATTTGTTACATGTAATGTGTGTGTGTCATCACAAAAAAATAGACAGAAAGGAAAATAATATAAATTGTAATTATATAATCATATAATTTATTTTATATAATTACAGTTTACATCATTATATAATTATAAATATATAATATAATTATAAAAAAAATCAAAATAATATATTTGTTCCAATATGTATGTATTTCATGATGCGAGAAATATATATATGAAACTTTATTATTATGTAAATGTAAGTATGTATGAAACTTTAGTATAGTATTATGAAAATAAATGTAAATGCAATAAATACATTTAAGTTTATATTATTATATGAAAAGTTTTCTCTTAATTGTTTATAAGTTTATAATTAAAATACGCAGTTATGATTGCAATCATTTTTTTTCCAATTACAAGTGTAAGATCACACGCACCGTAGACTACTATGCATAAAAAATATAGTATTTGTATATCGTGTGTTACCGCATGAGATCATCCGATTTTTTCCGGGCTGCCCCGAACATTCGAGTGTTCATGATCCTGATGGTTGGACGTCAATGTGTTTAATCATTCCAATTTTGGCAGAGACAATTAAGATGAGCGTCAAGTGTACGTATACATAATTATCAATGATGTTAAGTCTATCTTATTTATAGTTTTATGCCCATAATCAGAAGTTAAATACGAGTAAATAGCAATTTACTGACAGTAAACGTACATGACACTTGCCATTTTATATGTCGCAAACACGGTTTACGAGTTAAGTAGATAACTCTGTATTCCCATATTCTGTATTTCCCGCATGTTAATTGTTATCCCCGCGTTATAAATTTTCAAAAAAATATGTAAAAACCATCATAATATATGAAAAATAATAATTAATAAAAATAATTTATTTGAAAAAATCGTAGTTTTATTTGTTTTATTAACAAATAATTATTACTTCATTTATTAATTTAACAAACATTTTATATATTTCTTCTATAAAATGGATTAATTGGACTTGGTATAGGACTTGCTTTTAGTACACCTGCTAATGGTTTCTTGTTTGCATCAAAAGGTATAGCTGGACTTTTCCGAATTTGTGAAATATATTCAGATGTATGTTGAGCTGTATTACAGTGAAGAGCAATTTTCACTCGTTTTTTAGAACTTGTAGTAGTACTTATTTCATGTTTTCTTTTTAAGCTTATTGGTGTTTCCTAGATAATAAAGATATTAATATATATATATATGTCAATAATCATATTATAATAGTTTTAAACAGTATAAAAAAAGACAGTAAGTTTGAAAATTTAATTGCCATTTTAAAGTAAATACGTATGTATTTTATAAAAAATAAAAAAAAAATACAAAAATATACAACTTAAGTAAATGCTATAAGACTTACATTTTTTTTATTCTCTAATTTTGTTAATATAGGTACCAACCAAGTTGGTTGTTTACTATATACATTATTTTTTTGCTCGTGGTTACTTGTAACTAAATTTTCATCAATTTCCATACATGACTTTGTGCTGTTATTATCCATCAAAAGAGTGGATGGTTCTATATTATCAGAAACATTCCATTTACCAGTAACTTTTGATTTTGTTGACTTTTTTCTCTTTGCTTGTTTAACAATGTTTAGTTTTTTGACAGTTATATTCTTGTTCTTTTTTAATTTTATTTTCTTATTTTCATCAATATCTTCAATTAATAATGAAGAATTATTTCTTAATTTACAATTACTATCTTTTGAATCTGTTTTACAAATATTCTGATTTTCTTTTATCTTAAATTTTCTTTTCTTCAAACTCAGATTATTTTCATCTAATATTTGCGAATTTGTATTTATTAAATTATCAGTAAAATCTAATTTATGCTTAATTTTTCTTTTTTTTTTAATAGTTTCATCATTATTCATTTCTACAGTATTATCTTCATGGTTAGTTTCGTTGTTAATATTTTCTGATTCATCTTCACTAAATTTATCACTTTCATCTTGTATTAACTGCTTATTCTTTTTCCTTTTGCGCCCTTTTTGTAGCGTATCCGAATATAATTCCTGCTCAAATTTTAGAAGACGTACTGCAGCTGACTTTATATCTGTATTTTTCTTTTGCATTTTTGGAATTCTTATTTCCTTAATGCCTAATGGCATTTTACCATCTGATAATTCTATAAACCTACAAAGATATTTTAATCAATTTATTAGTTTGTTACTAATGTCTTTAATATATTCTTTAATTGATAATCACACAATACATACTCTTTAATAAGACGACGTAATTGTCTACGTGATTTTGTTGTTGATAAGGAATGAAATTTATACTTATTTAACAAATCAGCTATCTGTCTTGGATTAAAAGGTATTTGTGGCAATTCAACATCTATTCTACCAGCTCTAGGATCTAGTGGTTTCTCTGTATTATATTTCACTTGTTTTTCAAGATAAATGTCTATGTCTCTAGTAATATTATTATCTTCTTCATCTGACAGTTCTATTTTTTCCATAGCATCAATAGAACCAGCAGGAAAACCAGCCTATATAGAAACAATAATACATATTATTGTCAGTATAAGTTATAAACAAATTATTTCATATAAATTTTAAGATAATAAAAAACATTAATATTCACACTTCTCCAAGCTTTAAATTTTTCCATATAATCCATACCAATATCTGATTGAAAAATCAGATATCTAAAAATATGTCTCATTACATGTTTAATTTGTCTTTCATCATCCATAGGTATAAGATATGAAATAAATGGTTTAATAAATTCTGTAACAACATTTTCTGGTATATTTCCATCACTAATCTATAAAAATTAAACTTGTTAATAAATTAACAATAAATCAATATTTAATATAAAATGACATACTTTTGCAAGTTCTTCTAGATATATTTCTGTTATATGCATAGTAAAACCAAGACATATTTTTGGATCAACTAATAACTTTTCAAGTATTTCAGAAATATCTTTTATCCATTCAATATCCCATAAATTCTCTTTACATTTCTGGAAAGTCTGTCGAATTATTCTTCGAACTAGCTGTAAATACATATTTATTAATAAAAAAATTTAATACACTCCTCGTCAAAAAGATAATTCATTAATTTCTCAATCACGCGTGTAAAGTTTTTCGTCTGTAACGTATAATATCAAAACATTATGAGCCAAGAATATGCGGTTTATTGAAAATAATTAAAAATATTATGAGGTTTAGTGTATAACAAAAAAAATTATTTTATTTTAAGAACGAAATGATAACACATGTACAATAAGAAAATAATAATCAACATAAATTGTAACTAACAATAATTACTTATCAAACATATATACTTATTTAATAAAGGGTACATTCTCCTTTATTTTCTATTACTTCTATTATACGATTTACTATAGATTTATATAGTTTCTGGATATAATTTTGCCTTAACGTATCCTATTTGCGTACAATTGCATTTTTTAATTCTTGTACGTGTTGATACTACTTTCCATCCGCGTATACGCCGTGAACTAGTTCTGCCCAGCAATTTTCAATAATATTAAGGTCCGAGGAGCATGCAGGCTACGGCAAAATAGATATATTATTTTCATTAAAATATGATTGAACCAATCTTGATGTGTGTACAGATGCATTATCTTGTTGAAAGATGTAATCAGGTCCAAAAATGCGTTCTGCATGATTATTTATTTATTCTTTGATTAAATTTATGTATCAGACACTATTCATTCTCCTATTGATGAACTTAATACTTGTTTTGCCAAAATAACCGATGCCGGCCCAATGCTGCCTCCTCCCATTTGTCATCGAATTGCTGACATTGTCTCTTTTCTTATGTCATGAAAATAGTACCTTTCTTCATTTCTTTTTCCAATGCATTCTTTCTTTTGCAAAGCATAAATGTTCTACTTTGTGTTTCGTTGTTTCTTTTTCAATTTTAGCCTCTTAATATTTTTGCAAGATAGTTGAACACTTGAAATACTGGCACTAAGACTAGAATTTTCCATTATTTGCTTCGTTGTTAACTGCGAGTTGGAAGCTACACACAAAATTGCTCGCGTATCACGATCTGATAACGATGACGGTCAATCAGTACTTCTCTTTTTGCTATAATCTTCAACATTTCTTAAGAAATTGTGTATTACTTTACGACTTCTTCTTATTACTTTCGATATTTTTGCTGCTGATAACTGTTGCTGTTTTAGTTCAAGAATTTGCTTTTTTTTAAGACTCGTTTAATTTTTTTCCGTGTCCCATACTTACAAATTTATATAATATTGTACTCTAATCTATACTCGTTGATAGATTGTGAGCTACTGAGCAATTTCTAAACATATTAACACAGCTTGTTAGCATTTCGTTCTTAAAATAAAACAATTTTTTTTGTTATACACTAAACCTTATAATATTTTTAATTACTTTCAACGAACTGCATATTCTGAACTCACAATGTTTTGATATTATATGTTACAGACAAAAAACTTTACATGCGTCATTGAGAAATTAAAGATAGCACACCTGGGTTATCTTCATAACAAGGAGTGTATATATAAGTGTATTATATAAAAAGGTATCATATTAATACTTACCATGCAAAATTTATCTAATCTATATTGATCTATACCAAACCATTCAATACCTAATGTTCTTAAAACACATTCTGTATAGAGTAATACTACCTCTTTAGTTTTTAAACAATGTACAATTTTACTAAGAGATTCTGCTAGTTCTTCTTGAATCAAAGGTTTATCTGACATCCACATATAATAAAATAAACCTTTCCATAATCGCATAAAATCCGCCTTTGTAAGTGCTAAGAAAAAACATACTAAGTATATCTTTTCCTAATAATATAACGAATAAATAGATAAATAAAATTTAGATAAATAAATTTAGATAAACAAAAATCAGAATTAATTGGAATTGGAAACAAGAATACAAATACAAGAATACAAATCTTACCAAGAGTACTTTGTGAACGAACTATCAACCATCTTTTTAAATTTTTTAGTACTCTATCTCGAGTTACTTTATCGTTACATGAGAGTAATCGAGCAAATTTAATTTCTTGCGCGATAACAATTGCTTTTTTATCTTTTTCATTCACTTGCTTTGAAGATATATGTTTTACATGTATAGACTTTTGCATTGGTTCACGTATACAACGTGCTTTTCTAACTGCCATTTTTAACTATTCTAAACAATTTTTAACTAGTACCTAAATTTCAATTTAAAATTATTATTTTATAAATGTATATAGATTACAACACATAAAGTTCGTAATCACGCTTGCTAACGTTTTGTCAACACGTGAATTATATATAATTTCAATTATGTATAATTCGTACAGTATGCTACAGTAGTACAGTATCGTGAAGTTCGTCTAAAACATGGTCTGTATCGATTTCAGTTCTACCAATAGTAAAATCGAAATCATTAAAATATTGTGCTATTAATATTGTACATACGTGAAATAATTTAATTGGAAAATGTTAAGTCTTTTCAATATCTGTTTTATTTGTTTGAAAAACAACAGAAAAAAAGGAAGTTATATTTATATTATATTTAAATTATAATTATATCAGTTAGTTCCATATTTTTCATCGTTTACATCTATATTTTTAAATAGAAACCGGACTTTAATCAACCCCTATATTTCGGCGAAATACTAAATGTAAAAAATTGACGCGCTTGACATGCAATTTTTTCTTCAGTATGAAAAATTGAATATTTTGTATATTATATCGTTGTACGTTCGTGCTCAATAAATTAATCAACAATGAATAAGGTATAATTTTGTCGAATATGTTATACTTTATTTTTTAAAGAAATTAAATATTCCGTAGAAAGAAATAATATATTGTTTACAAATGTCTGAGTCTTTAGGACTGCTATGACTTTTAATACTTTTTAATATTATTAATAGATATTACAGTCGTAGTTAAATCATTAAAGCATACAAGTTAAATTCATTAATTGTCTAAAATACATTATTAAGTAAACAATAAAGGAAATTGTTTATATATATTCAGTATTAAATTATTAAAATATATTTTTCAGATGCCAAGATACCCTTCAGATTGTAAAGTCTATGTAGGAAACTTAGGAAATGGTGCAACAAGACGAGAATTGGAAGATGCTTTCTCTTATTATGGATCTTTAAGGAATGTATGGGTAGCTAGAAACCCACCTGGATTTGCTTTTGTGGAATTTGAAGATGCTAGAGACGCAGAAGATGCAATAAGAGGACTTGATGGGAGAACTATATGTGGAAGACGAGCTCGTGTGGAAGCATCTAATGGGAGAAGATTAAGAGATAGAAGTTATTTCAGAAGAGGTGTAGGCAAACTATTTCATCCTGAAGATAGGTGTTACGAATGTGGTGAAAGAGGTCACTATGCTAGAAATTGCCAACGACATAGAAATACTCGTAAGAAAAGGTAAGTATAGAATATATTCACTTTACATAA
The DNA here is from genome assembly GCF_024516045.1 of Bombus affinis. NCBI lineage: Eukaryota > Metazoa > Arthropoda > Insecta > Hymenoptera > Apidae > Bombus > Bombus affinis. The sequence goes on along the minus strand of NC_066347.1, from coordinate 3,768,935 downwards.
ACTATATGGCATGCAAAAAACCATTAGACAAGTAAGCAAGAAATATATGCAGAATTTGATTTAAAAAATATATGCTTAAATGTACAATGAAAGTAATTTGTAATAATGAATTTTATGTAAGGTTTGGGTCTTTGAATATATTTTAATGTTTAGTAAGTTACATTTTATAATAGAATGTTTATATTAGAAGATAAACTTTAATATATATTAATTAAAAGAAATTATTTTTTTTATATTTGGAGTATAAAACAAATGAAATACGAAATAATTTTGTATATTAAAATTTTACATACTATACCAAAGTGCTTTCATTATCAAGAACAATATCGATATAATATTGACATTTTTATAGCAGACCCCGCTGAACAGGCATACGTAAGAGAAACGTGTTGCTACTGAGATTCTCATCAGATTCGCCTTGGGTTCACTTTGTGATACTACGTAGTTACAGCATAGAATATCCACATTTCTCTGGTTTCTTTCTGCATACTACAAGCAAAAGAGGAAAACACGGCCGATGGAGTGGCTAGTTCTGCATACTGCGATACTTCTAACGACCACTGAGATCACCTTAGACTGAAAGTTTTTGCGCATCAGCACTACTGGTATCTCTGATATTCTTCCTTCGTCTTATTATCTTTGCCAAATTATTATAATAGATCTAATGGTCAGTAAAAGATAAACTGTGAGTCATCTCATCTAGCCACTCTTCGCCCATATACCTGACATATTTATATAATTTCATCTCTATAAGTACTCATCTGTTCTCTTCATTCTGGTATTATTATTACATACTCTACAACCTTCTACTACAAACAGCTGTTAAAGATGGTACATAACTAAAATAATAATGGAACAAAATAGATATAATTAGTTTTAAAATTAATATAGCATTTTATTTGTAATATTAGCAATTTAAATTAATTTTATTAATATGTTATATATATATTATTATATATATAATATATATACACTTATATATTGACATTTAAGCAAAAAATAGAAAATATTATAAAATATGAAGATCCATTTTACAAACTGTAGTAGTATATTAATATTTCTGTAATTTTTACTTTTATCAGAATATGAAGCAAACTATGATAGTTTTCCTGGGTACTTGTCGCAATTTTTGCAAGCCCAATTATTCCATAAATCTCTTGAAATTTTGTATAAGATATACTATGCTACATTCATTAAAAAAATAGAAAATTTGATACAATTCATATAAATAAATATATGTACTTGATAGAGAAGAGCAATAAAATTCGAAATTGTAGGCAGTTTCAATATAATCGTGATTTTAATATAATATATATTTTAGATCCCACTCCAGGTCTTATTCACGGTCAAAATCGCAATCAAGGTCACGGTCTCGCTCACGTTCGAGGTCAAGATCAAGAAGCAAGCATTCACGATCATCATCTCGTAGCCGTTCTCATAGTAGAAGCGATTATACTAAAGAGAAACTTTGTAATAAACGGCGATCTGATTCTAGAGATCATAGTCCGCCAAATTCAAATCTGTTTCTAGATATCACAGCAAATAAAACGATGTATATTCTTTATTTGATACGTGTATGACCATCATTTTTTATGTTATTTTATCAATTAAGCTCTTTTGTGGCAAACTTCTTCTAGTCTTTCGAAATATGTACATATTTGAAGATACCTGTGATACTTCTTGGCACAAAAGTGCTACTTTAAATAATTAAGATATTAATGTACATTTCAAACATTCCTAGAACAACCTGTTTAATTTTTTTGTACAAAATTTTAGTCAGTAAATATTTATACAATAATAGATTAGAGATGGAGAAAACATTATTGTTAATATTACTATACTTTTATAGTTTCTATATTTTTTAAATGTTCAAAGTGTATATGTATATATATACATATTCATGGTCCTAAGTGCATCTGGATCAGTCTATATTACTATTTAACATTTTAGTTTATGGCCACACTATATCTCTTTCATGAACAATACATTTGTTGTAATTTAAATCATATATTGCTTTCCAAAATCTCCTTCACATTATAATAACAAAAATAGAATCATCACAATAAGTTGATTACATACTCTTAAATGAAAGATATTGCACACAGGGCTAGTAGAATTTTTATATAATTTATGTATGTAAGAAAATGTTGGCCATACTAAGAAACATTTGCAGTCTTAAGAAGTCTAGACACATAGATATATATACTTACAATATTTGGCAAAGAGTGAGAGGTGGTTTTAGGAAATAAAGCAAAATTATAGTTAGGAGATTAGTAACAAAAAAAGGAATGTATATATATATGTATACATATGCAAATCCTATTTGCACAATTTTAAACAAGAACCTAAAAATGAGGTTTTTGCATGAAATTAAAATAAATGTGACTCTCATGGACTTTTTATATAATATATAATAACACACGTACATATATAACCGTGAATATATTTAGATAACGAATTGTTGGTATATAAGTAATATTTAATATATCATTGATATATTTTAATACTTTTTGATATAACATTTGAAGATTAAAAAAAAATAATCTTTCTAGAAATGTGAATGAAAAGTAAAATTATGTTCCGTGATGTATATATGAAATCATAAAAAATGAGTTAATGATGATATTACATATTCTAATTAGTTTACGCCATTAAAGCTAAAATTATATATTGTTGTAGTTTCTTCATGTATTCGATTTTTGCATAATTAAATTAAAATTATTTATTTTCATATAACAGCATAAATAAAAATAAAATTCTCTGCATATTAACGTAATATAAGGAAAGTGATGAATGGTAAAATGTTACTTTGAAAACTAAAAATGTTAATTATTTTGATAAGTAAAAGTCCTTGCACTATTAATGCTTTATTAATGAGAAGGAGAAGCAGATAAAATAATATTCGTGATTATCTAAAACGCATAAAGCTGTAGAAATAAAAAGGAATATATATCATGATTGTGATCCAATTTTTCAGTATGTCAATCTACAATAAATTCCTTGAATGCACCGCAGGGGGTTTTGAGAAGTGGGGTAGAGAAAAGGTGGGGATGTTTAGCGGAAGGAGAGGGGAAGCAGAGAGATCCATAGCGACGCTTCGTAAGCAGACTCATTTGATTTTCAGTCACGTATTTGTGATTCGTTGGTCTGTTTTATGAGTTGTTTCCACACTCGATTCACGTACAGAGATTTATAATTTTTATTCACCGACCGATATTTCGATCGTATGGTAGACAATTACACCGTATCGAAAGACCAATGAACAAACAGGTGTATTAAAAAAGAGAAAAAACAACACAGCAATGACTGCAGTAAAGTAGATCACGGTGTGGAGCTATCTTCCTCTTAAAAGGCGTCAAGCCAATTACCAGAGAATCAGGTTCAATTAAAAGGCGAGCAACTATCATCAGAATGACTGCTGCTTATACAAACGAACTCATATCACAGGAACAGAACATAGAGAAGAAAACAGGCACAGTAGTCAGTAAAGTAGTGCACAACAAGAAAGAACAAGCAACGCGCGAGGAAAGCACCGAATTTGATTCTGCAATGATGAAGCATGCAACAAGTGGTCAGGAACAAGAAAAAATCCTTGTTAATCAAGAAAAACTGACGCTTTCTACGTCAGAATTGCTCGAACAGAAAGTTAAAGATACCGTAGAATGTAAAAATATCGAAGATGCTAAATTTCCAGAGAAAAATGAAAATACTTCGATTAGCAATGAAGATAATGAAAATGCAAAAAATATTGATGAAATTAGAAACGAAGTGTTGAAAGATTGTGATTCAAGTGTACTACCAGATTCAAATTCGCTCGTATCAATGAAAGTTGATGCGTTTTTTACTGAGTGTGATTCTCAAGATGCAACGTCGGAAACACGTGGAACCGATTTTTCTTCGGAGGATAATTTTAAGTTAGAAGAACTGCAGAACTCTATCGATAATATTACTATGGAAACCAGCGATTTTTCAAACAATTATGAAATTTCTAATGGATCGTTAGAAGATGTGGTTCATCAAAAAGACGTTGAGGAAATATATGATCCCGAAAGTGAATTGAATTTTCACGAAGCTGTACGTGCTGGGGACGCCAAGTGCGTTGCGGCACTTCTTGCCAGTGACTCTGTACAAAACCTGGACGAACCGGATTGGAATGTTTCAGGTGATCCACCCCTGTTAGTAGCCGCTACGAACCATTGTTTTCCTATTCTCAGGTAAGAAATTTCTTCAATAAATTGTACAAGTTAAAAGTTAGAGTTGTTCTATATTTCTAAATAAGATTTTTATTAAATATATACAAGTATATACTAATGATATAATTGTGAGCTACAGTTCTGAAAAATTTAATTTGAAAGTTTTGAAATTATACCTAATAATTGTCAGTAAGTATTCATTTTTTTTAAATTCGCTGAAATTTTAAAAATATATTTCAATTTTTTGATATTGACACAAGTGTGTATATACATTTACTCTTTTCATTTGAGCTTGAGGGTTATATTTAAAAATATAAAGATGCAATGGCTATATATATATTATTTTTCTCGCTCTTTGAAATATTTTTTAGTATTACTTATTTTGTTTAATGTCTATATATAAGTATGTTTTAAATAAATATAACTAAAAATATAAATAGTGCTTACTTCTTTCTAATCATAATAAATTTGTTCTTGAAGAAATTAATTTAAAAAGTTCCTTGTTATTAATTATTTTCACATTTTTTACTTTCCTATGTATACGAATTATTACTTTAACATTCCATATTATTATCAAATATTAAACTTACATAAAATATAATTCTTTTAAACAGAAGAAAAAAGATTCAAATATTTCCTATAGTAAATACAGCGATCTAATTTTGTCGACTTTACTGAATTCTAATTTTGCCCACTGAATTTTAGTGGGGAAATATGTTGACGTCGTAAAAAGTATCCAAACATCGGAATTATTACGATCGAGGTAAATGAATACGTGAATCATTCTTAATGAATTTTACCATCAAATTTGTTAATAACCATGAAAATGTTCTTGTTTATATGGTTTTCCTCAATATCTTTCTTGCCACATTGTTACCAGATGTTCAAAGATGTAATATTCCCGAAAGAATTTCACGTAATTCTGTAGTACTAAACACGAACAAATACGCGCAGAAATATAATTTGCACGTGAAATGTAAAAATATTCTACTTACTATCCATTTCTTTTTTTTTTTCAAATAATATTAAAACGACTTCTAAATCGTATCATAAAATTTCTAATGTCTTAAAATATTCTTTAGCATTACATTTGAAATGAATTTAGCAATACATTTATCAGCACATCATTTATTTTGGAATTCTTTTCACATTAATAACCCTTCCTTTATGTCTTCTTCAAAATTAAGAAATTGTTTAACGATAAAGAAATACGATTGGATCAAAATTAATTTAAAGAACGCAGCAGAGTTAAAAGTCTATTGTTCTATAACGTAGAATTTCAGTATTGACAAATTATTTGTATTGTTATCTTTAATTAACATCGTAATTTTGATTTAAATTAAATTTATTTACAACTTATTTTTATCAGTAATAACATTGCAATTTGATAAATACAGAACAACCGAAAATAAAAAACGATTATTTCCAACTTTCGTAGTTTATTACTTGCGAACGGATGCGATCCAGCTGTGCGTTCCCCTCGTGGTGAGACGGCGCTTCACAGAGTGATTTTAAATGGAGGACCAGGAAATGTATTACAATTTGTTGGAGAACTCCTGAAATATGGTTGCCCGTCAGGCGTGAAAGAAGCTGGCGGTGGTTTAACCGCGCTACACATATTAACACGCCAACTAGCTCACGCACAAGGATCAAAAAATTTACATCATAATTTTGAAGCAGCTTTAGAAACGCTTGATTTATTAGCACGCGCTGGTCCTGTTAATGCAAAGGACCATCAAGGTCGCAGTGCACTTCATATTTTAGCTTCCTCCACTATTTTTGGTATGAATTTCATGTGCATTCAGATAAACTAAAGTATTACTTTTTTTATTGTTAAAAAGTATTTTGTTAAATAACATATTTCTTAATAGTTAAAAAAAATTATATTTAAAAATTACCTTAATTAATAAATAAGAAATAAATTTAAACAATTATTATCATATTAAAATTATATGTATATTTAAATATCAAAAGTAATCTTCACATCTATTTATTTCCAATTATTCTTATTTTCTTGTAATAAATAAATAAAAATAATTTCTCTTATTACAGACAACAATCATAGAACTGAAATCGAATCATTGATCGAAACGTTGTTGGCTGCTGGCGCGGATCCATCACTGAAGAATGATAGAGGAGAAACTCCTTTACACGAGTGCCTCGAGTGTGGTGCTTTAAACACCGCGTTTTTACTTATATCTCACACGCCAACCGGTATAATGTCGCGTTATGGTGAAACTCCATTGCACATTGCCTCTAGAAAAAATTATGCTGACATGGTGGCGAAACTGTTGGAACATGGAGAAGATCCTAGTATACAAGATGCTGGTGGTAATACACCGTTGCATTTAGCCTCTGCAAGAGGTTTTCATCAAACCGTTTCTTTGTTGGTTACATCACCCCTTGCACAGCTAGAGAAATTGAACGTAGAAGGATTAACTGCCCTCCAAGTAGCCGCCGAAAGTGGCTTTGTTAATGCAGTACGTCTGTTGTTAAAAGCAGGTGCAGACCCAAGTCAAACAGTCAACTACTGCACGACGATTTTTCATCGCCATCCTGATATTTCCGTTTTAATAGATCACGAATTGAGTAGACGTCGTCAGCTCGCTGCTTAATTATTTCTTTATATCTATTTTTACTAATAGACAGTTGAGTTCATGGCCAATCCAATTAAGCTTCCTTTATTTTTATTGAAACATAATTTGTAATAAAATCTTGAATTTCGTCAGAAAATCGAAACTTAATTAATCTAATGATTATATTGTTATTCATTTTTATATTGATATAGATATTTAATAAATATATATTTATATAAAAATATATTTCAAAATTATTATTATTGAAAATATTCAAATTTTGAAATAAATGACTGTATTAGAACATTATATTCATAATATTATAGATAATATTTTATGTTTGTATAGTCTCTGTATGATAATTTTGAGAATATCAACTATATGACTGTTATTTTTTCACGCGGCTTAATAAAATATTTTTCTATAAAATTTAAGTACTAAAATATATTATCTAATAAAATTATGTAATTTTTTTAATAATTTTGGTACATACAGTGGGACCCCTTATAACGCGAGAGATACGTTCCATGTTATATGAATTCCGTGTTATACGGGGTCCACAGCGCAGGAAAAGAAAAATTTAAAGTAGATTCTTACATGATATTGTAATTCACATGTACATATTTTTCTTTGTTCTTCAATTATAGGTACAAGTATTTGCTTGTTGCTCAAGACTGTCTAGTATTCAAATATGTAAAACTGGGACAGACATAATTAAAAATGATATATACATATGTATGTAAATGCCATAATTTTTGGCTGTGGATAAAAGTGCCTTCTAAAGATTTGTGTGATATCAAAACATATTCTAAATAAAGAAATAATACCAATTTAAATACTGCCTTATTAAATATGCCTTTAACATTATGGTTAATTTATTATCATACAATATTACTTTAAAAAATAATAATAGATTAATTAAAATAACATTACTATATATGTTGTATACATTATAAATCATACATAAACCACTAAAAAGAAGAAATAATAAAATAATCTTGTTTTTATAGTTACTTATATACAATTACGTATAAAACAATTTCTAGTTAATATTCGTTTAAACAAAGTTTTATAGTAAATATAACGCAATACATGTAAACAAAAGTTGCGTAACGACTTTAAAATACGTAGTTCAAAATTACTTTATATTTAATGTAAAATGCATACAAACATAATTTTTTTACTTAAGAAAAGTACTAATTTTATATCCTCTAATTGAAGTTTAAAATGTAAAAGAGCATGGAAAGCAATGTTTCATCTTAATAATGTATGCTGTTAATTTTCCGACTCTCATATTATTACTTAAAACTAGAGGCAGCTATATTTTATTCAAATAAATAGCAATTAGTTGAAACAAAGTTAAAATTTGGAAAGTGAATTATTATGAAATAATGGATAAAACAATTACGAATCATTTTTTCAAATGACTATAAAATGATAGTCGAAGAATTAAAATATTTCACAGCCGTTACATTCAGTAATTGCACATTCAGCGTGCTTACCCAATTTGTCGTTGCGCCACACTTACTTATAATCTTTTGTCGATGCATTGTGATAATATCCGACATTGCACAATTTTATAAATTGCTGTAAAAAAAGTTGATTCCTTTCTTTCATTCATTTACTGTTTGGAACGTCTAATGCAACGTTTTCTTTGTTTTAAGGATTGGATCATGTTTATTATTTCAACAAATTTTGTTGGTCTTTGTTTGATGGTTAATGAGTAATATTTGTTGCATGCAATAAACAGTTACAGAATATTTAACTTTTCTTTTTCAAACAAAACATATGTAATAAATTCATACATGTTTAATTTATTTATCTTTGAAATGTAAATTAAGAAATGTTGCATTAGCATTCAAAAATATTTTTATTATATAGTATTTCTAGATTGATTAATAATACTAATCAATGAATTATAACTTCTTGAAAACTAATAAAGTGTGATCATTGACCATTGATCATATAATACTGTCATATTTAAAAATAAGAACGAATTTTTATCTTTGCAATAATATAAAAGTATTAATTGTATCAAATGCAATGAAACATTCATATAACGTATTCGATGTATAGCTTTATTTATATATATATAGATAGCTTTATTTATAGATTTATAGCATTTATATCACTTACAAAGAATGAAACAATGATTTAATTATTTTTATGAACATACAATTTTTTTTGTACATTATATTAGAATTTATTGTACTTCAAAATTTATTTCACACATAATGGAACAAATTTTTCTTTGGCACCCTTTAGTATTCTCAAAAACTATTGTTTCAAATATATTAGAATTATGAAAACAATTTGTTCATCCAGTCTTGGCTATATCCCTCTTCTCTTTCTTTTCCTTATTAATGATGTAAAATATCTAATTTTTTTATAAGAGACATTTTAAATTTAAGGCTGGAATTTAATTGTAAAATATGCATTAAAATATAAAATTTAATGTAATTTTATGTTGTATTGCCATTCTATGAGTCATTAAATTGAACTATTGCCAATATATAAGTATCCTAAACGATAAATTTAACTTCATATATATCCATAGTCATTATTCCATATCAACACTATTATTTAATATAATGGTGGAAAGTTCATCATATTTTAAGTTTATACACATGTATATCTACATGTAATCTAACAAAGTAATTTCAAAAGATTGCATTCATTCTTTATTTACAGATTCTTTTTTTTTCATCATATTTAGATAAAAAAAAAGGAAAAGTTTCAAATGTATTATATTTTAGTTTGCATAATATTCTTCTAATTACATCGAAAGCATTAAATTCAAGAAAAATCCAACTTAACACATAACAAATTTAATTAGTTACAACTTGAAAGATTGAAAGAAAATACAACTTATAATATAATGTTGTCTTTTACCACTTATATATTCATATATCCTATGTATAAAGTTAATAATATATATTAAATCACTTGCTTCTTTTAAATGTAACAAACTTTTAACAATACAATATTTTCAAATATCTTTAAGAACAATATTTGTGAAAAGAAAACTTATGAATTAAGAGAATGATACAAGCATGCTTTTGAATCTAATAAATAAAAATAAAAATCGAAGCTCTTTGACTCTTTAGATCTGGTTATTTAAAATTTAAAGTAAATACATGTGTAATTATTTATTGAAGTAGTTTCTATATGTGTAATCCTATATGACTACGAAAACATATATTCTTCTATATGGGCCAGTCTGCCTTTTCTTATTTAATATTACATTTTGAACATAAAGCTCTTAATTTGTTCAAGGATATAACTGCACTCTGCATTCAAATCATATATTAAATGATAATATAAGATCTATGTATGTAGTCAAATATATTCTCATATAAAATTATTATATAACAAAGAAGAATATTTTACTATTTTATATCAATTTATTCACTACCATTATCTATTCATGCAAAATATGTATGATTATCAGTAATAACTGTAACAAAGTTTTACTTCTATCATAATACAATGAAACATAATATGAAGTATTAGTATTAATTATTTTAAGTATATGAAAAGTTATACTTGTTTCCTTAATAAATGTTAAACTATGGCAGTGAATATGTCAATATTATGAGATAACATGTAGTTACGTGTAATCACGCAATCTTTTATTACATCTTTTTCTAATATTATGTTACTACAATATGTATTTAAAATTACTTACAGCATGCAACATTGTTTCTAGAAGTAAAAGTGTCTAACGTATTCAATGAATAATCAGTTTTTCACAATAGCATTTAAGAACATTGTAACATTTTTATTCATTAAACGTATTTATATGCTTGTAAAAAATAAATGATTTTAATTAATTATATTTTCAGATGTATGTGTTATGTATATGTTATAAATATGTGATGTTATATTTTTTGACAATATTCAATATAAAAAAATTATGTTCTTAATATTAAACTTAGCAATGCATCATACTTGTTACTCTAGCTTCATTCACCTCTTCTAAACATTTATATTAATACTTATGATAGAAGAAGGCTGACAAAACTGTGCATTAAATGTGGTGCATTGCAAAATTAAGATTTAAAATATGGATATTATTTTTTGTATTGAGTACTAGGTATTAAAACAATCTTAACATCTTTTTAGTAATTTCATATTTAAATCTAATTAGCAAATAACAAATATAATAGTAACAGTCATGATTAACTAAATATTATGGTATGAGCATGATAGAAAGAGCCTAACAATGATTAATATTTTTTTATTGAACTATAAATATGAAAAATATTGTATAGAAGTATATAATAAACGTGTAATAAATATATCTTTAGTAAGAAAATATTTTTATACACTTTAAAGATTTCAAACACATATATTTGACGTTTTTAGAAAATAAAATTATAAAAAATAATATAATCCAGAAAAATCAAGTTACTAACACTAAATTACATTTTAAGCAAATAATATTGAAATTTTTTTAATTTTAACAAAATTATTATAAGAATATTAACATTATTCATAAAGAAATTTATATAGATAGAAAACACTGTTTGTGTATATTTAAAAAGCCATCAGTTTTAAAATTAATCAATACACAAAAATCATATTATTACCTACTGAATAAAAATGAGTGATATATTATATTTATATTTTATTATAGATTGAACTATTTCTCTTAATTTTGTAAAAGAAACATATTTTAATCAACTTTCATATATATACAATTTATAACAACATATATCTTAAATATATTACAATTAAAGTTCTTATTACGGATTAATTGTGTAAAAGAAACATATCTTAATCAACTTTCATATATATATATACATATATAAATTGTAACACACACATATATATATATATATATTATATATATGTATATATATATATATATATATACAATTTATAAAGCAAATGATTATAAAATATATCAAATTCTAGATAGAACATGATAATGTATTATTAAAATTGTGTATTTTAAAAACATTTTTCTAAAGAGCTATAATATTATATACTAGACTCCATATGGATCTGTGTGTGTGTGTGCGCGCGCGTGTGTATACCTGTATATATAATACCTGTGTTGTATAATATGTATATATATACACACACATATGCAATGTTTTACTATAAATATCTATCATTTATATCAAAATCACTCCAAATTATGGCCATAGTTAAATTTTAATTGACTACTTTAAAAGTAGTCATTTAAAATGATATATTCTTTTATCATCATCCTGTTATATTATCACGTCATAAACTCTCATTTCAGTTAGTCTATTTGAGCCTCATCAATTCCTATGATACATGAAAATTAGAGCACTTCTGCTTCCAATTCCCCTACAATAGTCAATTTGAAAAATCATTTTACGTACAATGTTTTATAAACACATTTGTATATTATACATATAAAAGAGATTTTTCCTTTGTGCATACTAATAGCACTTAGAAAATGACTTATTCTTTAAAAATACTGTGATGTCCTTTGTGTACATTATATAAAAGTAAATGCTACCAAATGAATAATAAATTGTAGAACAAATCGTGAAATACGATTTTTTAATTAAATGTGTTGTACACACTAAAAAATTTCATTTGTTTAATATTGTACAAAATAAGTGTACAAAAACTATACAAACTAATTTAATATTTCTTCTTTGGTTTTATAGTATTCAATATTAGAATTCAATAAAAAAGGAAAGCGTATTATTTCATATTTTTTATAAAATGCTACAAATATTTATTATGTAGGCACAGTCAGGAAACAAAAAATGTATTATTCACTTATAGATGAACTACGTCTACCAGAGGCTGCTAAATCACTAATTGTAGAATTGTGACGTGTTTTCCTCGAACCTTCATTATCATTTACAAGATTTGGGTTGACTGAATGAGAAAGAGCAGCTGTTTTATTAAAATCTATTGTTGTATACCCTTTTTGTATCTTATTTGGAGATTCTGGAGGAGATGTGGTAGAATTTGAAGGACCATCTAATGGTGAATTCATTGGTACATCCTTTGTATCCAGATCTAATACAGCATAATTTACTTCTTTACCTGAACCACCTGGTGGTGTTGATGGAGGCAGAGGTGATTTCTCTGGAGCAGATACTCCAGAAAATCTTTTTCTTAAATTTTCAATTTCATTTGGTTCTAAATTAGCATAGCAATGTCTTGTTGTTTCTTCTACATCAGATTGAATAGACAACAATGGTGATGGTCGTGATTTAACACCAAGAAATTCTGCATATTCTTGACCAGGACTTATATTTATGTAGGCATGTCCAGATTCACTGTTTTCGTTTTTATCTTCTTTAAACTGCATTGCGTCAGAAATACTATGACTTGGAGAAAGTGGACCAATATCAGTATTAATGTCTACATTCATATAAGTTGCTACTGAGAGTGGTGATTTAATTTGAGAAGTAACTTCCGAACTTTTGTATATAGATGTCAGTTCTAATGATGCTGAACCATTATCAGATATAGAATTACTGACTGTACGAGATCTATAAAAACATACAAGATTATAGATATTATTAAACAATATGAACAATATAATTATATTTTTAGTTACCTCTGTATTGCACTTCTAAGGCTTTTGTTGTTATTATGTTCCATTTCTAATGATAGAGAAGACAATATTTCTTCATTCACATAAAGTGAGGACGGATGTGGTTGAGGAAATGGTGGTGGTGGTGGTGGTGGTGGTGGTGGTGGTAACACAGGAGGTGATGTAGGAGAACTTATGTTTCCTTGGGATGACATAAGACCAGTACTACTTCCCACACTATCTAATCTTCCAACTCCGTTCTGTTGATTATGTGCAAATCTAGGACCCACGTGATTATTAGTTCTATTTAATATGAGATCCAAATAGTTAGGCTCAACTGGTATTGTCACTCTTGTTACTGTAGGACCAGAATGAGAAGCAACTGGAAGTTCTCTGGATATTGTATCATCTCCACTATTATTACAAACCTATAATAAATTTTATTTGAAAAATACTCATATGCATATTTTTACATTTAATATTATGAAAACTAAACAAACCTGAATATTTGTTTGCACAAGATTAAACAAATGTGCAGCTCTACGACATTTAAAAGCATAAATGCCTGGTCCTGTAGAGCACCTCCTTCCTGATTCAAAGCTAAAAATTTCAGCATCATGGCCATATCGCCTTAAACATCGTAATGGCCATTTAATAGGTTGTTTACCACGTTGGTAAAGTATTATATCAGTTTCTGTAACTTCTAAACGTCCAGGTGTAATTAAATTACCTAAATCATCTACATTCATCACTTGAAAAACATTTGGATGTAAATCATTAATATCTGTTCGACTATTGACACAACCCATTCTTTTTTATTCTGAAATAAAATAAGTCAAATTAATTTTAATACAAATGTCATTGTAATGTAATATGTACATATTTTAGTGTTTATAAGGTTGATATTAAATTTAAAAATTAATGTCTCAAAATATAACATGTTTCAAGATTTAATGTAAACATTAGACAGGGTATAAAAAGAAGAACTGTTATTCAATGTTAAAGATTATATTGTTAATATAAAATCCAATAAGTAAACAATTAATTATCGTCACCAATTTTTAAAAATTTTCTTGCAGATAATTTAATTTAAAAACATACATGTTTATTAGTATAACATTACAGCGAAAAATAAGTCATGTTAAAAAATAAACAATTTAAAAAATGTTATGATGCGAATCTTAACATCTATCTCGTTAATTACATGAGAAGAAAATGTTTTGAAGTTAGAAATAATCATAAAAATATTTTAGTAATATTTAATTACTTACCAAATGCGACATATCCAACACATTCAACTCCTTTCTTAAGACAAATTATTTATTTTCTTTCATACAATACATTACACATTCCACATAAACATGTTGCATAGTAATCTGCACTTCCTTGAAGTTGCTGCAGATAAAAAAGTAAACTATTATGTATATTTGTGCATATATTCACACCAGATAAGAAACAACTTAGATCATCAATTAGATTCTTTATATTCCAGTAATCCAATTCAATGTATATGCATGAATACTAATCATTATACATGAATACATATATTCACATTACTAGAAATGTGATAATTATATCAATCATTTTTAAAAGAATTGATATTCTTTACAATTTGCTCTTATAAACATACCATATGAAATTTATTTTCTACTTGTTAATGCTCTCATTTATGTTAGTATGAAGCTAATATGGATTTTAATAAAGATATAATTTAAACAATAGAATGTAATAATAGAATCTAATAATGTAATAATAGAATGTATTGTAAGCATTTCTGTAAAATGGAAACAGTAAATAAGTAAATTTACGTAATTTGAGTAAACTTACATTGACTGTTAAAGTAAAATTTACTTTATTTGTGAACACGGTACATTATTCGATATATTTTCGAACACCAACCCGGTGTTCCATTGTATCGAACTGCTGACGTTGAAAATCGAAGTCGAGGTGACGATGATTTTGGTTAAAATATTTTGATGCATGATTCGATTAACTGATTTATTAAATACGAATTTTATATACCCTAATCATCAATATTAAAACGTAATAATGCATACCGTTTTTACGCGCGGTAATGCTATTGTGGCATATACTTTGACTGTTTCAGCGTGTCTAACATTTTGTTGTTTTCTTTCTACTGTATTTATTGATTACAGAGCAAATGCAACTTTAAATACTGTAAAAGTAGTTGTGTAAGTATAGTGAATTTATTTTACAGGTATTATAAGAGTAAATTCAGGAAAAAGATAAACTTATTTATTCACGATATTTCATTTCAAACTATGTATTATTATATCTGACTTTTTCATTACTAGATTATGTATCTACTATAATATAATATAAAACTTATTTCGACGTAATATAAATTTTTTGCAAAATGTTACATGATATATTATGAAAATATTATTTGAATATCATTTGAATTTATGGAAGACCTTATGAAGAACTATATAAGATAAACTTGTTGGTTAAAATTATTAATATTTATTTATAAATGGTTAAAATTAATACTATTTACTTGTTTATGAAAATAAATGTATTAATAATTATTCACATTTTATTTTGTAGGAAAAATGTAGCAGATTACAGTGCTTCAAGAGAAAAAAATGACTTGGGATACTTAACATTCGATTTACAAACTGATATCCTTTTTTATTATATAAATATTTACTTATTACACTTTTGAATATTTTGATTTCTTATATTTTAAGCTTACTTATATCAATAGGAATATTTATCAAGCTTTTCTATTTATTTTTGTTTATATTTATATTCATTTTTATCTTTTTATAATAATATAAGATCATAAAACATATCATTTCTTTACACATATTAGTATATATACATCTGACTCCTTTATTTAATTGGAATGTTAAACAATTATTTTTATATCTCACAGCAGAATATCAAACAGAAAATAATGATTTTAATCAGGTATAACATAAATATTGTAATATAGGAATATTTTTAGTTTATAATCATATTCATTTTGTATGTTATATTAAACTGTTTTTGTATCCTAGGTAGTGTTATGGGATAAAATAGTACTGCGCGGGGATAATGCAGTATTTGATTTTAAAAATATGAATACAAAATATTACTTCTGGGATGATGGTAATGGTTTAAGGTAATTGTTTTTAATAATTATAAGTAGAATTTTTTAATCGAAGAAATTATAAATTTTTATAAATTAACCTAATGTTTGCTTCTTTTTCTAGGGGAAATAAGAATGTAACATTGACATTATCATGGAATATTATTCCAAATGCTGGACTTTTGCCAAGTGTTAATGCCTTTGGCTCTCATACTTTTGCATTTCCATCTGAATATACCTCATTGCGTGTGTAACATACATTTCTGTATATGTAATACATCCATATTCATTGCTTTGTAAAATTTCTAATTATTTTACATAAAGCCGATGTATAATAAATTTAATATTTTCATGTATTATTATTTAATAGTCAGGAACTATTAGGTTTCCTAATTAGCTTTATCCTATACGTATCGATATTCGATATACATAATCGAATTATAATTTGTTATAAAGACAACAACGTGATATATTTATTTTTCTATTTTTACATTTAGTTGCAAAATTTTAATTTTTGCTAAACATTTTTATTAATACTTTGATGCAATTTATTATTGCAAGTTTCTTGATTTTCACTTATTAACTCATTTTCCCGCTCTCTTTCTCCTTCATCATCACCATCATCATCATCGTCATCATCATCGTCATCATCGTCATCATCATTATCATCATCATCAACATCCTCATCATTATCATCATCTTCATCTTCATCTTCCTGATAAGATGTATGATTTTCAGGAATATAGTCTTGTGATTGATTACCTATAAAAAGAATTATATATAGCAGGCTATAAAGACAATAAGCAAACGTTAAAATACTTAAGATCTTTACCATAATAATTATATCCACCTTCATCATCAGATTCGTATGTTCCACCTTGTCTACCAAATTTATGAGTTCTTGCTACAATAGAATAGAAAATATAATTTTGAAAATAATTACTAAAAATTATAACTTTTTAATTAAATGTAGATAAAAAAAGTAGTATTAGAACTAATTATATTACTTACTTGACATACTAAGATCTTTTGTTTGAGATGTTTCAAAACCACATTTGGGGCAAGGTATAGGTTTGTTCTTTTCATACTTAAACCCTTTTCTTCTAATATGATCCTCGCAGTAACATGTTTTACATCTTAAGCAAGAGTATTGTCCTAATCGATTGCATGATTGACCTAAAAATATTGATTGTTTACAATAAACCAAAAATTATGACACTAATATAATTATACGTAAAATATATTTATATTTATATTTTTATCTCTTTTATATTCTTACACTTGAAACTTTCTGCTTCCAAAACCTGACATGATGCTTGATGTTCAAATTGATCATCTTCACAAAGAAAGCAATTACAAAATGAACATCGGAATATCCTACCACCATGATCCCATACACCTCTTTCACATTCTTGACAAATTGCATCTATCAATGGACATATACATGCATGAGTTGTAAGGCAACGTCTTCCGTGACAAACCCATGCTTCACAATGATCACATATGGCTCCCTTTAAAAATTTGTGTTTGTTACTTGTATTCTCATAGTTCATTATACTGTATAATATATTTAATTATTATATTTAATTATATGTAAGTTACATGTACTTACCACCATACCCAATCCAATATTAAACACACCAGGATGACGAACAACACAATCTCCTGTTTTTAGCATACACTTTATTTTTCCACAATGAGCACACATTGGTAATCGTTGTACACTTTGACAGAAGTAACAGAAGGCTCTACTTTTTTGTTTCTTGCTACATTTGTCACATTCCTTTATTAAAAATTAGATATAAGTGTGATATATAGAAATACTGATACTGTGCTTATGAGGCATAGGCTATTTTTAAATATTTTCTACTAATATTAATAATTAATATATTTGAAATTTTATAATTTGATAATATTAATAATTAATATATTTGAAATTTTATGATATAAAAAATATATTTGTGAAATTGGGATTTATTTTCGATATTTATTTTTAAAAGGGTTAAATTATGATAATACTGATGTATATTATATCATATTTACCATTACTGCATTGCATGGAAATTTAGCTAAATCTAATTGATCTTTAGCGGTTCTAATTTCTTTCTGTCTTAATTTTTGTTTTTCAGCTTTCCGTCTTTGTCCTGTCTTTTTCTTTGGCATTTTGGAAAATTTAATATCAAGCTGACAAATATAATTATTTGATTAATAATAAAACGAGGTTAGAAACGTTGTAGCACAATTTCGATTAATTGATTAAGGTTAGGGTAGAATTCAAAATCATTCCATACAGTTTAGTTTAATTCAATGGTTTACTTTCAGGATAGCATGCATCATAATCACTTCATTTCGTATATTTATTTTCGTATTTTTAAAATATATAGAGTGGGCTAGCTAAATGGGATCTAAATATTTGCCTTATTTATTGTTGTATAAAAAAACTTCTCAGGACAAATTACAGTATTTCAAGGACCACATGCAACGCTAAAAATAGTCTTTTTTCACGAACAAGGTATTATCAGAGAGGAAATTTCCTCTTTGGTACTGTTAAGATAAAAAATATAAATACCCACTCAATGAATGCCGGAGGAAAAAATAAACTATAACTATTTCTTTCATGGTCATTTTTTAAAGAAATTATAAGGTCTATATATATATTTATACTATATATTTATTCCTTAATATCCTTGTAGATTATAAAAAAAAAAAAAGAATTCAACAACTTTAAACATATCGTGCCCATTATTTAATCCTGAAATATTTGAATCTGAAGTATACATACATAATATTTAATTACATTCAAAATTTCTTAACTTATGAGGGCTCAAATGAAAGTTTAGAACCTAAAGAATTAATTGAGATTGGTTTTATCAAACTTTATCTGGTTTTATTTAAATAGTCTCCCTGGTTTCTTAGTTATAAGCAAATTTAAAAAATCGTCCAATTGGCCGGTCTGTGATACAGGCGCTCGCACATATGGGCAATTTAGAAATTTATGGAATTTAAGCTTGGTTGTCGTGCCCATGGAGTGCTGGAGCATTCTGCTCGTGTTTATAAATTTGAAATTGAATAATTTGAAATTTTGAGACCGTGATTATACAAAAGAGCTACAAGTGATCATAGAGATATACAACTACGCGAGTCATATGTTACGATGTAAGTCGATACGATATGAGAATAGAAAGAGATCGCTACTAAGCATCTCTTCTGTTCCTATCTAATCAGGCATGCACACCGACGCTGTTCATTGATTAGTGTTATATTTACATATTTTCCTGCACGATGCAAAACTATAGATTATGTCATGATCATATAAATAGGTCTCGACACTCATATACCAAAGCCTAGGGAAAATTGAGTATCTAAAAATTGAGTCATGGCTAGTTATGAAAAATTAACATCGAATCATCGTTGCAAGAAGATTCTTGTTCTACGCATCGTAATATGCTATGAGTGTCTCAGATAGAAACAGAAATGTTCTCTTTCTGTCTATCTCGTAAGAATGTGAACTTTGTTGACCGTCCATATTGATGTTTTATGATTAGACGCGATACAATTTTTGAATAGTTTTCCCTAGCGAGTGCCGAGATCTGTTTACATGATCGTTGGAATCTATCATGGTACGACCGTAAAGTATACAAACAATTATAAACACATTCATAGAAACGAATATTAGGGAGCAATACTTCAAACGTAAAAGGCCATTTCTGATGTTTAATTAGAATTCATAGCATTTGTGTTTTCTTTCTTATAATTCTTGTAGTTTTTTAGTTCGTTTCCTTACTTAATAAAACATTTGTTATTTATTACCGTTAAAAATCGAGTTCTCAATAATCATTTCCTTCCGCAGTTTCTAAAAGCATCATGAAAGGAATAATTAACGTTAACAATACTCATAGGCTCTGAAATATTAACCTGAGAATTAACCTCTTTATGACAAAATTAAAAAATTAAATTTTTCGATCTACAAAGCGAATTGTTTAACTATTCTAGGATTAAATTAATGCTTTAATTCTCAGAAATCTTCTCTATATAGTATTATTTCAATCTCCTAGCTAATTAAATAATTACATGCTATTAATCAAGTGCACTATTTTGGTGTCCTGATATACTTTATCAGGAATAAATAAACTAAATTCTTGAAATAAATATTTATAAGTATGCACTTTCTTAATATCCCACTTTTATTTGATGTTAAAAGTATAATTTCTATGTTCATATGTACATTGTTCACATATTGTAGAGATACAAAGATTGGAATGTATTACATATTGAAAACTTATCATTTGAAATAATTATTATTTTTTAGTATCGTTGTGTACGATATTTACGATAAAACATTTGTTACATAAGTATGTTTCAGAAAAGTGTTTTGGTTATATTTAAGATTGTATCTTTTCATGCAATAGCTTCTCCAATTTGCGAACATCCACTGTGAATTTTCGAATACCTTCGCTTAATTTATCTGTTGCCATTTGATCTTCATTAAGAAGCCACCTAAATTCAGCTTCACTCAAACTGGTCTTTTGAAGATCAGATTTCTTTGCTGCATCTATTGTAAGTACTCTGCGAATTGGTTCATGTCTCTTTTCCAATTCTTCTAATAGCTTGGGACTTATAGTTAGAAAATCGCAACCAGCTAATTCTTTTATCTCACCTTAATGAAAAAATCATATAATATAACTTTTATTACAACCTCTAGTTTTAGTAACTATAATTAATTTTAAAATAATCTTAACTCCCTAATAAATATTAATCTTTATATTTACCAATGTTTCTAAATGAGGCACCCATGACAACTGTTTTATATCCAAATTTTTTATAGTAGTTAAAAATTTTAGTTACAGATATAACACCTGGATCTTCCTTAGATTCATAAAATTTTTTATCTGTATTTGCCACGTACCTAACAAATTACTTCATTTGTACAGCTTTTTAACACTTATAAAAAATAATGTTGAACTTACCAATCTAAAATTCTACCAACAAACGGTGATATGAGAGTTACACCTGCTTCTGCACAAGCAACTGCTTGAGCAAAAGAAAATAGAAGCGTTAAATTACAATGGATTCCATACTTCTCTTCCAGTTCTCTATACACAAATGAATTTCACTATTTTGAGTTTAATCTTTTTATTAAACAGCTGATTGATAATAAAAATGAGATCAGCTTACTTTGCTGCTTGAATACCTTCCCATGTAGAAGCAAGCTTAATTAACACACGATTTTTATTTACACCAAGTTCTTCATATAAAGCAATTAACCGTTTGGCTTTCTCAATGCTAGCTTCTTTGTTAAAAGACAACCTAGCATCTACCTCCGTGGAAACTCTACCAGGTATAGTATTTAAGATTTCTTTACCAAAAAGAACACATGTAATGTCTAAAGCTGCTTCAACTTGTTCTGTCAAAGTACTGAAACAAATACATTGGTTTCTAAGTTTCCTATTTCTCTAATTAAGAAGCCACGTAAGTCATAAAATTATCATATTAATTATTACCACAGTTATAATTTCAAGTGAATACTTCTTTTCTTTCATACCTTTTGCTGCATACACTTCCTTTTATTTTTCTTTTTTATAAATTTTAATATTCTCCCATTCCTAATACTAATCTTCATAGAATTTCCTACATTTTCATACAGATTTACTTTAATTCCTTTATATTTCTTGATATGTATACTATTCTGTTCACGTATATCATTTTATCCCTTATAATTCCTATAATGTCTTAAATTAACTTTTACTGTACTATAGATTCTATATCTACAAATCTATCTACTAAAACGAGCATTTATATATTTTTTAATTATAATAGTTATTAATTCAAAACTATAAAATATTCAGTGTACTAATTTTTACGAATTAGTATTAAAAAATATACTTTTCTTTAATGTGTTAAAATAAATATCTCTTAATTTAGTACTAATATTTTAATAAGACAACAAATTTAATATATATTAAAAATTTGTGAAATAATGGGCATTTAAGTAATAGTAAAAGTAGCATATTTATTTAAAATATTCATTAGAATAACTATACTTTCAATTTGTTAATTTAATATTATAATATACTTACGATCCAGCCTTTTTTCCATATTGTATAGCTTTATCTATTAAATGAGCATATTTTTTTTGATTAGCTGCAGCAAGAATCAAAGAAGGATTTGTAGTTGCATCTATTGGCTTAAATTGCTCCATAGCTAAAAACAATTTATGTTAGTTTGTAATAACATATATTTTAGTGTAAGACATTTATATATATTTACTTATTTACATATATTCCAAGAGTTATCACTGATATCTATAGGTCAAAGATAATAGATACATACATACATATCTTATAGATTACGTTACATGATAAATAGAAATTTTTCTATTTAATTCAACAAAATATTATCTACATAGTATTAAAAAGAATGGTTTATAAAGTGAAGGTTTATAATAGAATGAATCAAACTAAAACTATTTATTTTACATTTTAAATACATAATTAAAATTGTATGCAATTAATTTGTTTTTTTAACATATGTTATAAATTATTCATTATGATATAATACACTGATCTTAATGATATAACAATTAGAATAAAGTCACATAATGTACTTTGTAATATAAAATATATTTTATATATTTATATATTTTAAAATGTACGATGGTAAAGAATAATAATTTAGTTACATTTTAGTTTTGTTACATTTTTATAAAATATTGATAAGTATAAATAACATTATCATGAAACTATTAAAAAAAAGCAATCGTAAGATCGGAAGATTTTGTAATTTCCCCTACTCTTGTGTGCATAACGTAATCTAAACTTTAAACTAATATCAGCGTATTCTATTATAGTGCTTATGCATATATGCATTTATAAAATGAATGTACAATATATATATATATATATATATATATATATATATATCAAAATATATAAAAAATATTTATTCTCCGAGTAACAAGATGTTTAAATGATGAATTAAAAGTACACTATTGGTGTACCCCTACCATACTTTTTTTTAGTCACCTTCACCTTTGACCGTATGTGTATTAGGTGCAAAACCATTTATTTAAAACTTATTTTATTACTTACCTTGAAAATCACCGGTATCGGCGACAATCGTTGTGATTTCTTTTAGTTGTGTCAATGAGCTCGTCATCTTGACTTTCTTCGATTGAGGCTCACTCATTCTTATCGTTACTTTTATATACCGACTGGAAATCGAAAATTCTGCTTCTTATACTGGAGCGATTCAGCATTCAACAATACTGTACACGCTTGCCAACTTGCATGACACTACCGCTTAATTTTCTCCAACACTATTTGCATTACGTAAGTAACTTTTATTATCGATCCTTTGTATCTGAAATCGATATTATTCAAATATTTAAACAAAATTCCATTGAGTTATAATTTTAATAATATAGTAATATTTATATATATATTTAATTCTAGGTTTTCATATTTTACAATTTGATTATTTGAAATCAGTATCTATTATTTGTAACTGTTATATGTAATAACCCTAGTAACGATAAGAGATAAGATCTATACAGAAGTACATATGTTGATTCTTTTGTAACCACACGTATTTTCCCTTATAGTTTAAATGCATTACAAAATTAAAAATTATTTTATCTTCTTCTTTACATTTTTAATGTACAATTTACATTATATTTTAAAATTGTAAATAGATATATTTTAATATATAAGTTGCGTATGCATTATAAGACATATTTATTAAAACTTAAGTACAATAATAGTGAATTCAGTTTTGTTGATACATATGTATACTTATATCTATAATCAAACATTGTAACATTGTATAAAAATATATAAATTAAAAGGAAACAATCTTGTTTTTTTATATGCATTCTAATTAAAATTATTTATATATAATACTCTAAAAATATATCTCAATGTCTAAGATATATTTTAGATGGAATATTTTTATATATTGATGTATGTAATTTCTTAATTTGATATAAATATATGCTTACTTGATCTTAGTTAATTTTAACATAGAATTTATTCAATAATGTATTTATATATTCTTATTTCTCTCTAGCATATGGTCCATTAGTAAATTATATTTTCTTATGAAAATATTCTGAACTATCAATAAATTATATTATTGATCATGATTAATATCAGAAAATCAATTTGATTGATTCTATTTTTCGATCTATTTTATATATTTGATCAATTCCATTATACCTCTTGTTAAAAGATATAATAGAATACTGATAAAGTATGTGATATAACATAGATACTAATATGTAAACCACATGAGAGAGAGATTCCCATTTTATATGGAAGAAATGTATTAAATTATGTTGTTGAATGAACATGTTAAAATATTTGCTGAATTGGGAAATATCACTTTCATCTTATAAATAAGTTTAGTTTAATTTACATTAAACTTTATCACTTCGAGAATGTTTATCGACAA
This sequence comes from Bombus affinis, assembly GCF_024516045.1. Classification (NCBI taxonomy): domain Eukaryota; kingdom Metazoa; phylum Arthropoda; class Insecta; order Hymenoptera; family Apidae; genus Bombus; species Bombus affinis. The sequence continues at coordinate 3,744,089 of NC_066347.1, read as the reverse complement.
ATGTCGATTTTGGTTGGTGACTGTACATAAAAATCGAACATATTACTAAAATTGCACCTAAAGAAAACTGGAAATTCAAGTTAAAATCGAAAAGATATATAGAAGCTATACAAGAAATTATAATGGCTAAAGAAGTGGCAAAACCTTTAAGTATATTATCTGCATACTTAACTACCATTGCAACAATAAGACCTCCACCTGCTTGAAGTACAATTAAATAACAAATAAATAGATCATAGCCAAAAAAGAAACCTTGTTTTCTTAACATTTCACCATCATTTACAAAACATGTAATTAATCCAAAAGGTAATGATAGTAAACTTAATTGAATATTTCTCATCCATACTGATATATCTGAATCTTTTAATATTTTTTCGAAGTATATCCCTGCAAACCCTGATAGAAAACATGCACTTAAGGCAGCTGAGAATCCAAGTAAATGATTCTGTTCTATACCAGATGGTAAAGCAGTATCTGAACTTTGTGCTAGTTGTACTAATACTACACCTATGACTAATAATATTAGAGCTCCCCATTGAGTATTCTTTAAAGACTTTCGTAGTATTACCACAGCAAAAAATGCTGTTGTTAAAATTTTTAATTGGTATGTTACCTGAGGAATAGTATGTATAAAAAGCATGTAATAAATAGTATTAATAGGTGAAAAATATCAAATATATACTTAAGTATTGGATATACCTGATAAGTTGCTGCATCTAAATTAGATGCTGATATATATAAAAGATTATTCTGTACAACATATAGAAGTGATGGCACAGATACTTTTAGAGTATCAACAGGCTGTTTTATGATTGTTGACTTTAGGGCATCAACAAATTTTGGAAAGTTTCCTTCTTCAACAAGAACTAATATTAGACATGTTAAAAGTTTAACAACCTCCGCCATAACTACGGCTGAAATAATATTTAATTATTATACATTAATAACTTACATGAATGTAATAAAAATAATAAATACAATAATTAATTTGTATAAAAAAAATGTAATATACCAGTTGATGAAAGAAACATATCTCCTGATCTTGTACGTGCATAACGCATACTAAGCCCAACCAGGGCATTTTGTAATGTAAGTGTAATTAAACTAATGTATTTTAGTGTCTGAGCACCTCCTGTAAAATAAATTAATAAAAAGATATCATAGAATGATTAAGGAATCAATACATTAATTAATTCATTAGACATACTAAATTTAATTTTATGTTAAATTTATTTATTACAATTTCTTATATTAAAATTACGGACTTACGTTGTTGTGATTCCATCATATAATGGTTTTTATAACAATTTTTATAATATAAAAGCTAATGGATCATTTCATCTACAAAATAAGATATTTTATTAAAGTTATAAATGTAATGTTATTAATGTTTTACATTTTAGAAAATTTGTTAGAAAATTGTTGAACATATGTATATGTATGTGTATTAAATATATAATTTAATCATAAATCTTTGATTATATATAATAAATTATAGATATATTTACAGAACATTAACATATCTAAAGCTTAATACTATTTGTCAAATGTAAATCTGATTTTTTAATTCATGTTCAGTATAACATTTAAAGAAATAATGCAATAATTATAAATCAATGTAACAATACCCAATACATATTGTAATTTAAGAAAAAATATATAGTATATGAAATAGTATAAAACATACCAATTATTCAGAGTATAAAAGATTTATGTTAAACGAGTGTATTCCTTATGATTATGTGATATACGATTAATATTTAAGTAAAGTATGTAAGTAAAAATTTTATATTTAGCAATAAAAATAAAATGTGCATAGGATTTATATCTACAGTAATACATAATACTAACTGTAATGTTCTTTTTCAAATATATAAATACTTTCATTTTACCTTTTTCTTTATTTTTACTGAAATAAAAAAAGAGAAAACAAGGAATGGTAAGTATGCACATAAGATATGTACACGTTGACATTTATACCCCTTTATTGCCTATCGCCAACATGTGTATGATGTGCTTATAGAAAGTCGAGATATTTTTAAATCTAAAATATATCAAGTTTAGTTATCTTAATACATATTTAGATATTTTACTAAATCAATCAAAATTACAAATTTTTAATAACGATGATAGAAAATGATATTTCACCGACTATTAAAATAATTTTTCTTGTCATTATTGGAAGAAATAGGTCAGATTTAAAACATTTAAATCTTAATAAAACTTTGAAATTGTATTGTTAATTTATAGATATTGTAATTATCTAATATATATGAAAAAATAGATATACGATAGAATAAAATTGTAAAAAGAATCTAAATCTTATATTGTAATATTAATATACTATATAACTAGATATAATTGAAGAGATTAAAATGAAACTAGGAATTTTTTAAATTATTGCTAATATGTTGGTGGCAATGGGGTAATGGGTGGTAAATTTTGACTTTCGCAAATAAACGTATTATAGCGGTGGTGTTGATCGTATTGTGAGAAGTTAAAAGAAATTTTTATTCTATAATCTCAATCATATAATAAAACCCATGTAAATAGTGTATAATTATTGCATGATTTTGTACAATATATTGTTATTCTACACTTTTTAGTTTGTGATATATACCAATAAAAAGTGTTCTAAATTTGAATATAAAAATATAGGTTACATTAAATTTGTTCACTTTTCTTGGATCTGTATTTAATAAACAGAAAACCATGTCTTATATGTTGTCACATCTCCACAATGGATGGCAAGTGGATCAGGCAATATTATCTGAAGAAGACAGAGTAGTTGTAAGTTTCTAATTGATTTTCATTAACTTTTAATAGCTATCATGGGTGAAATTTCACCTTATAATTTTACTATCTATAGTGACTATCTATATATGAAATTATAAAAACAAAATTTTTTAGGTTATTAGATTTGGCCATGACTGGGATCCAATGTGTATGAAAATGGATGAAGTTCTTTATAATATTGCTGAAAAAGTAAAAAATTTTGCTGTCATTTATCTAGTTGATATTACTCAAGTACCTGATTTTAATAAAATGTAAGGTTTAATATGCAATTAAAAATCTTAAGATATTATTTTATATTTTGATAAAATATTGTTTAAATCATTATTGATAGTATTATTTTAGTCAGTAAACTGGATAATGTTCTTTTATTATCTTATACTATTAAAAATATACATTTTCAGAGAAATATAAATATGATTTTTTTCAGGTATGAATTGTATGATCCTTGTACAGTTATGTTTTTCTTTCGAAATAAACATATAATGATTGATTTGGGAACTGGAAATAATAATAAAATAAACTGGACATTAGAGGACAAACAAGAAATGATTGATATCATTGAGACAGTCTACAGAGGTGCCAGAAAAGGTAGAGGTTTAGTTGTTTCACCAAAAGATTATTCTACAAAATATCGTTATTAATTATCTTTATTGACGAAAATATTTTATATTAATGTATGAATCAGAGAGAAAATATAAGTATGATGAACTTACATCAATAAATAAAAATATGGCGTAATTACAAATAAATATAAAGTTATATATAGCATATATGTACTTATGCAAATTATTGTAAAAATATTAAGTATATTTGTATATTTATTATTTTACATTTATCTATAAATAGCAATTATAGGTTTGTATAAATTGGTTAATTTATTTTCTATACAAGGAGAAGTCAATAAATCATAGCTTAGTGAAGAAAGACTAGATAATTAAATCCTGAAAACATATTTTTATTGGTTTCGTGTATATTATTCATTTTTGATATGCATATACATTTAAATAAAATAGAAATGTTTACACTCAAAGGAAGATTGCACTTCTCATGTAGGACTCTTGTCAAGCAATGGTAGATAGGTAGCTTATACCTTGAATAACTATTAAAAGATTAGACATTTATATTAATTAAATCTATTTTAATCTTTAAATCATATACCCAGTTAAAAGTAAACAATTACAACCTTATATTGAAATGTTATTATTATAGTTTCCTTAAAATGTTCTGTCTGCTTTAAAAATATATTATCATATGCATTTCATAGAAATAAAAAAGAATTAAATTTATGTATTACAAGGATAAGATTTGATTCACATATTATTATAAACAAAATACAAAATATCATGTTTCATTACAGTTGTACTTATACATACATACATTACTTATTACATTGATCTTCTATATTAAATAATACATCTTCATTTTATGTTAGAAAAAATACATATTTCTATCACTTTTTTATATATATAAATTTCAATATTGTGCAAAACATAAATAAATATTTAAAATTACTTGTTACATGCTTACCTCAAAATTGCGACTAGTGTAGATTTATATTTGAACTTGGTACTATTCTTATTTTCCTGGAGGTATTTTCGTACATTGGATTCATAGGTGGTGGTTTATCTAAAGACATAAAAATTTCAATATTTAAAATGAAAAATAATAGTAAATAATCTTGTTTGTAGTAAGCATGACAAACTTACAATTCTTTAAACAATAGGGATTTTTTAATACTTGCTTTGTACAATTGTATATGTAAGCATACTGACTCTACAAATATAATAAATATTAATAGTATTAGATATACAGCATCCAACCGAATAACACGCAAAAATAGGCGTGATTCCTTGTGGAAAAATAAGGAAAAATATAGAATAAAATTTTTTAATTCTCGATTTAATTTTCGAGAAAATTGAGGTTGAAAATTTATGAAATTTATATGCTTCAATATGACAAATTTCGGATTGGACAGGACAAAATAATGTAAAGTTTGAACACATTTAGTTAAAAATTGACCTACTACACGCGTATGATAAATTTTCAAATTTATTTTTTTCGGAAACAAATGACCCGTAAAAAAATGTTCTGCATTTTTTATTTATTTTCGCACGTTGAATGATTTCCTATCGATTATTTAATCCTGTTCAGCCCAGAATTAGTCATATTCAAATATACTTGACGAATTTTCAAACTCAATTTTCTCGAAAATTAAATTGAGAATTAAAAAATTTTATTCCATATTTTTCCTTATTTTTCCACAAGGAATCACGCCTATTTTTGAATGTTGTTCGGTAGATATACAATTATTCTGTAGATATACAATTTATGAGTACATAATTTATATTAATATTAATATAAAAGATCTTAGATTTTCCTACTTCTTTTTGCACCATATTTATTCTATCACGTCGTAATCTATATACTGTTCCAAACACATCCAATTTTTTATTATCTCGAAGATGTTGTAAAATTATATCTATTGCTATTAAAGTGCCAGTTCTACCAATTCCTGCACTGTAAAAGTATGTATTATATATATATATATAACAAATTTATATAAAATAATGAAATAGTAATAATATTAAATAAATTCAAAATGTAAAGTAGTAATAGTACTGAATAATATTAAAACATCAAAATATATGATATTATTAACTATTATGCTAAACTGATATATTTTTACCTGCAATGAATCACAATATATTCTTTATTAGCAGTAACATTACGATGTACAATCTGGCAAAAATGGATTATTGGTTCAAAATCCTCTGGGACATCATGATCTGGCCATTCTTTGAAATGCAAATGTGTTATATTTCTTTTTTTGTTTTCCTATATTTATTATTTATAAATAGGAGAATTAAATTAATATATATAAGTACAAACGTATTTTATTAAATCTTGTAACTTAAGTTTAAATCTTATACCCTTTGTAATACTAGTGTTCTTTGTGTATAAGATCTATAATCTAATTCACTTATACATTTTATGGTCAAATTTTCATACTTAAAAGTTTCTCTAATTGTTGGAAAATATTGATGACATTTTTCCTACAAAAGTATCAATTTTTAATATTCATGCGTTAAACGAGATTTAAATATATTTAGTGCGAAAATCTTACTTTGTCTTTTTCAACCAACTCAGTCAACATAACTATCACATTGATGTCATATTGCTCTATCATTCTCCAAAAATCAAATGTTGTTTCTTCTTTTGGTCCTTGACAAGCTATATATTCATTTTCGCCACTATAGCCCTGAAAATAGTGTATACCTATTTAATTCATATTTAATACATAATATAATTCATATTTAGTGTAAACAAATAATTTTATGATTACTCACCTTAATAAAAGATGCATTGATGTAGTCAGTATTAGGATCATTTTCAATTACTTCCAGCTTAACTCTTGAAAAATCATCTGAAAATATAAATTTAATAAAGCATTTTTTTTTCATTTTATATATAATTCACATCTTTATAACATGTAAATCAATATTTTTACATGGTAAAATATCAGAATATCTGTTTTTCTTCTTATTGGCTTGTAAACAAGCAGTATTGGTTGGCATCTGTAAATCAATACTAAGAGTTTGAAGTAACTGAAATTCATTGCTTAATTTTCCAGGATTATCAATAAATTGTTGACAATGAGCTATAAATTTCTTTTTTGAAAAAGGTGTAGGAACTGGTGATCCAGACATGTCAGAATGTAGAAATCGTCGTAATATTCTAAAAAACATGTATAAATTATCATTAAATTATTAATTATGTAAATTTTTGGTCACAATATATACTTTGTTACAATATTTAAATGTTTAAATTTTTATATTTTGATGAATATTATTTTTACTGTTACAATGTTCAACTAAATAAAAAATAAGATTTACTTACGCACGAATTGAACATTTTCGAAATAATAACATTATTGTTGATAAAATTCCCAAGAATAAAATACCAAAAACAACTCCACTAACAAGTATGATATCTATTTCAGCATCTAATATAATTTAAAATATGTGATGAATACAATAAAATTTAATTATGTATGATTTTTGCAATACCAATATCGAAGCGACTAAACGAAGAAAAATACAAATAACTTTAAGAATCAATAAACACTTTACTGGTTTTTATTAAAAATGTTGTAGAATCAGAATATCCACCATGAGTAAATGCCCGCATTCTAACATGATACCATGTATTTGGTTTAAGAGGACCATTACAATAAATTCTTTTATTGGTATTAGATGAAATTTCTTTACAATTTGTATTTTCGCCAAGTGTATACTTGACTGCTTCCATATCGCCATAATCAGCAACAGAATTAGCTGCAAAAATACGATAATAATTCAAATATTTTTAATTAAATTTGAATACAAACTGAAAAATATATCACCTACGATAAGGATTCCAACATAGTCTAGTAGCTTGATAAGGTATTGTAAAGTCTTGTTGCATAGCTTCTTTCCAAGAAGATATATTTGGCCATAATATATGATTCGTATTATTCGTTATATTAAATCTAATACTTGATGGAATATTATAGTTCATTCTTGATACTATAATAGAATAATAAATAATATCACCATTTGTATTAGGGAATAAGGGAAGTAAAAGTGTAACTGTTGTTGTAGTTCTTCGTGCACTAGCTGGATCTATAGTGATAGATTTTATATAATCTTCATCAGGTTGAGGTGGAACTAAAATATAAATAATGTGTAGTAACTTATTAACGACATTTTAATACTTGAAGATAAATATTTTATGAAAGTTGCTAGTTTATATTATTTAGAGTTAGATACATACTGCCAGCAGGGTATGAAATATTTTTAAATGCTGGTATTCCAAAATCTTGGACTCCCTGAACCTTTGTTACCACTTTAATAATATAATTATATTCTGCTTTTAACTCGTTTAAATTTGTTATGACTGTATCATTTTTAACATCATTTGATAAAAGTTGTAATGTAAAAGAATGTGGTTCATAATTAGTTCTAATCCCATCTACAAATACATTAAAATATTCCAATATTCCATTTAAAGAACATGGAATGCCCCATGTCAAAATGGTATTCAAAACATTTTTGTTATTTTCATTGTTTACAATTGAATATGAAAAGTTGGATACCATCCCTGGAACTAATATATAATAACTATGATAATATAATAGAGTTTAGTGATATTGAAATTATAAATATCTATAATTTCATGTAATAAGAAATTACCTCCAGCTGGTGTTTTAAATAACACTAAATCATTGTTATAACTTCCCCAGCCTGCAGAGGTTCTTGCTTTGATTTTTGCTGTATAATACGTAAATGCTGTTGCATTTAAATATTCAAAAATGAACGTAGATCCATTAAAATGTTTAATGGTTTTTAAGGTTACTGGTTTGCACCAATCAGGCATATAGAAACATATTTCTCCTTCAAATACAAGTTCAAATTCATGTAAATTCCCTGCTAAATATGATGGTGGTTCCCAAACAAATATAAATTGTGAATATGTTATATTTGTAACATTGAGAAAAGGTGCAGATGGTACTGAAATATTAAAGAATATCATACATTACCATTAATATTACTTATGACTTTTGTTATTTCTTGTATTTTTAATGTAGGTTAAAAACTATATGTTTAACATAATTTTTATGCACTTCTGCTTACTTACTATCTTCTGATGTTGTTACACTTATTAATTTACTTAATTCACTATTTCCTGCTTCATTAAGAACATATGCCCAACATATATATGTAGTAAATGGACTGACATTCTTTATTATTGAATTTGTAAAATATTCATCTTGAATATGAGAATCTATATGTACTTCAGCTTCCCCATTCTTAACTTCATAACCATGACCGTTTGTCATTGTAGCATTACACATAGCTTTTAAAGATGTTAAAGTACAGTTACTGTTGCCTTTCTCAATCTTCCATGAAAGCATTATGTCATGCGTTGTAACAATTGGTTCTTTCATATTTAATATTGGTGATTTCGATACTAAATAAAATTTTCATTTATTCTTAAACATAAATATTTTATAAAATATACATATATAATATTCGTAATTTCTTTTTACCTGTTGATGCTGTTCTTGTATCAATAGTGATCATTTCCCCATCGTTATTGTCTTCATCTACTGCATTAATATAAATGCAATATGGAGTACATGCATACAAATCACTTATTGTTACATTTATTCCAATTACTTGTTCTGTTTTTGGCTGTGGATCAATAGTAACACGGTAATATTTAATACATTTAGCTCCAATTTCTGGTGGTTCCCAATGAATAACTAAAGAAAATGCATTAGCTTCCACAGTTGGGTTTTGAGGTCTACTAGATTCTTATAAAAATAATTATCATTATTCAAAAAATTATTAATTAGTAACTATGTGTAAAAACTAATATAATCACTGACTAACATACTTGGAGAATTTGTTTTTAATGTAATATCAACACCATTAGATTGTTTGTTGTTTATTGAAACTGCTCTAATTATAAAGAAATATTCCTCACATGGTTCTAACTTTGATGAAATATATTCCTCAGTTGTAATTGAGGCATTATTACAAATATTTTTAAGGCATTGCTCAATTAAATAATGATTTACACATGTTGGGTAATCTTCTGGCGATTTCCAGCTTAATTTGATTGTACTAATAGCAGTATGTGCAACTAATTTTTGAATATCTCCAATTTCAGTAACTAAAAAGAATGAATAGTATATAAATTGTATATTATACTTTTAAAAGCAATTTCTGCAAAATAATTAAACCAGAGTAAATTTAAATAATTATATTAGATATTAAATTTGTATTAATATTATAATTTTACTATTAGAACTCGTCGCTCCTGTTACAATAACTCCAGTGGAGTTTAAATCTTTATCAATGGCTTTTACAATAAATGTATAATTGTTGCATGGTTCTAGATCAGTGGCATTATATTGTACATCTTTTACTATGGTTCTATTTCTTGAAAAACATAGTTGATTTAAGTCCAAGCATATATCGATAGTATAAAACAATTCACTTGTTATATTATCACAAGGAGGTTCCCAAGAGAGAAATATCCATTCTGTAGCAACTAGATCAATCGTTAGGTTCTGTACATTTTTTCGATCTATAAACAAAGCAAACGTAAATAGTGAAATCATTCATTTATACTGACCTTTATCTAAATAATTATACCTTCTTCGTTACATGTCACTAATATATCTTCCGATAAAATTTGGTTATCTTTCAATTCGTTAGATGAAATAGAAATATGCTCAAATTTTTGAACGAAGTCATTGTTCGTTGTATCGAGAATCGATATATTAGTATCGTTGCTTTTCAGGTAATCATTCGGCAGGAGCTCATTTTGTTTGAATTCCGTAGCTTCGTCTAGAAACTTTTTTATGCTCATAGAATTATTTAGTTCTGAAGATACTACATATTCAGCATTGAGATCAAACGATAAAATTTTCATCGAAGCGTTCACTGTTTTATTTTGTCCGATGTGTCGATGATCGATTAAATTATTTTCACTGAGCACATAGATGATCTGTAGTGCGTAAATCAACACTTTCAATCGTTTTTTTCGTACCATGTTACCTATAAGATTGCAAATTGAAACACAGTTTCATTATTAAAATCGTAAAAATCTAAGATAACAGTTTGATATTTTTTTATCTTAATTACTTAATTAACTGCGCTAGGTAAAGTATCAGGTTCTGGTGATAATTTTATTGTATACTTTATACGTCGTATAGTTAACATTACGTACTTGAAACGATGTAATCTAGACTTTCGAAAGGTTTATTTCATATCACAACTAAAAACGGAATCAATATTTGTGATTCTTTTTGATAAACTTAAAATATACCTTGAGTCAATTCACAAATGAAAAATATCATTGTTATCACAAATAAATCGTATATTAATTAGAAATAGAAACGTTTCATTAACCATGATTTCGAAGGAACGATGAAAAATGTTAATATTAGAAATAAAGAAATTTGATAAATAATCGATTTAATTTTAACCAATGTATCTTTTTAACACATTATTTAGATAGGTTACATTGGCTTCTGCCAATATAATTCTTTTTCTATTTAAAGTGATATTTTTTAGGCTATCTAAATTAATTGAAATGTTAATTATATATATATTTCAAAGTATACTTACTATATAATATAATTTATATAGTATAATTTAAAACCAGAAAATAATTTTATACCAAAGACTTAACAATTGAAATTGTAATTTTTATACGTTTTGTGCATTTCACTTCATTTAACACGTTATGTGAATTTATTTTGATTACTATTATTATTCTTTTTATAAATGCATTGTAAAATGTCAGATATTAAAAATAAAATGGTATATGTACAATAGGTGTTTAAAGTGGCAAGTAGAATTTCACAATAATTGATTGATATGTTATAGCTCATATCAATCACGATTCCATCAGCAATGTTTTTTCACAGATCATCGTAATATGAAAAGTCAAATGCTCACGATTCTTTACCTAATCTCACAAAAAATTGTTCTTCATTGATAAATTACAAACATATATTCTATATTTTTCATTACGAATTGAAACCTTTTTCGTATACAAAACAATTGTTATGTTTTATCCACTTATTCAAGAAAAAGTCGCTTTATCCAGGATTAAACTCTGCACATAAGAATTAATTCGTTGTCTTCAATAAAATTATTAAAAATTTATACACTCGAATCAATGAGATCTATTAACAAAGGTACGAAGAACTATTTTGAAAACTCGATGTGTTAGTTATTTTCTTGATAATCATTCTGACTTCTGATCACTTACCAACAGGTTTTCGTTTATCCCTCCTATAGTCATTGATATTGCTGATAAGAATCTCAAGTCTATTTTAAACTCTTAAAAGCGTACTCTGTACTACTTTATTAATCAAACATGAGGGTAATATTTATCTTGATCTTTTTACGAATTTTAACAATTTTTTATTATATTTTACATATAGCTTTTATAAAAATTCATTTCTTTGGAGTCTTACATGAATTATATTTATTATAATAAGTTTATAAAATCACTGAACACAATTATTACACAAATGGCTGTTATCGAAAAGCTTTATAATTATTAAAATTATATAATTTTAATTATATATCTATAATTATATATATATGTGTGCGTGCGTGCGTGCGCGCGCGCGCGCGCGTGTGTGTGTGTGTGTAATAACGCATATATTAATACGCATTGTTAATAATTGGAAATCATAATTAATAAATAATTTATAATATTTAAACTACATTATATGCCATTATATATGTGTACGTAATTCTTAATGCAAATGTGTATGTTAAGCATTAAATTAAACATAAAATGTACTTGCCCAAAAGATTAGACTTTGCCGTGATTTGAATCTCTCAATGTTATTCATTAAATGTCAGTTTTCTAGATAAGACCCCCGTTTTCATTAATGTTTTTGCGCATTCTAGTAAAATACATGTGAATCGAATGTTAAGCACTATGATCGAAATTTGCTATATTAAATTTACATTCAATCGTAAAAAAAAATAAAGCAGCATTAAGCTCTCGGATAAATCTACAACTTCATTGAAGCTGCAATTTACTTATGAAGCGAAATAGAGAAGCATATGTATATACATTTTTAAAAAATATATTATAACCTCCTCAAAGGTTGTTAAAAATAACGTGTTTTGATTATTTGAACCTTTTAACTCATAAAAAGTTATATTTACGCTTGTATTTGAATAGTATATTTATAAAATATATTTGTACAACTTAAACTAGACGAACAACTTAAATTTATTAATTAAGCAATAATTAATAAATTATTTATTACTGATTATTTGAGTAAGACTTTCAAATGAAAAGAAAATATATAAGCTGATATAAGATAAACGAAAATTCGACGAATAAGAAATCTTCATTTTACTACATAAGCGCAATATGTATGTATATATAAGCGCAAACGAGGGAAAATTTAAGACACTTTTATTCTGTTTACTTTTTGGTATATCTTTGATTTATAACTTTTAATTTTTTAATATAAAAAATATCATATTAGAATATTCAGGAAAAATATGTTTGAGACAAGTTAATAAAATAAATATAAAAAGGTATGTTAACTATATATATGTAATTAATAATTTGATAAAAATCTGCTTAAGTAATAAAAATAAATATTTTTTAACATTGCTACAATTATTGTATAATTTTATATTTGTATTGTTAGAAAAACAAATAGAATTACTATTTATTTCTCAAGCGATTTATCATTTGACCATTTCACACATATGTTAATGTAATTTGATGTGTATACTTGCGACAGAGTGTTTCCTTAACATATGTGCCTGTGATTATGAACGTGGTGTAAGTCATATATATATATTTTATTTCTAGATATTTAAATTTTTGTGTTTGAGTGTATTACAAAATATTTTTCCATTATGAAATAAAACGTTTTATAAAATATGTAATCTTTTACGATAAAAAAAATAATGAATTTTATTAAGAAAACAAGCTAAAACAAACAGATTTATTTATGTTCTGTATATTGTAATTTTGTAGAATTAATTATTAATCATCTCCTGCTTCAATAACAAAATTTTGTTTCAGATATTTTAAGGGCTTTAAAATATTCTTGATAAATTAGTGGAATGTAAAGTAGTAAATAACTGTCTTTATATTTTTCTCTTGGTCCCACATTTGCATATAATGGAGGTAAATGTAAATTATAACATAATTTTGGCCTTTCTTTTTTCGGTAAAAAGTCTAAAACATGAAATCCCGCTTCAAAATCCATTGATGTTTCATATGAAGCATTACCATACCCCATACCCGAGCCTTTATTTAACGACATAGTTAGAGAGGAAATGGGAGTACTCACGCGTATGCTTACGGTTGTTTCCGGATTAGTACTGCCCCCAACGGCCAAGTACTAAAAGTGTTCCATGCTACAAAAGACTATTTCATTGTACGGTTTTATCCGGTAATCACGCAATACTGAAAGAAAGTTGCCTCAGAAAGAGAAATTAATTATTTATTATATTCTTTTTAGAGAAGAAATGGAAACCTTACCGTTTAAACGATAATGGATTAGTGGAATGATAAATAGTAACAATTTTAATATATTTTATACACAATAGGCTTTTAGATTTAACATTAAATTTGCTTTATATTAAATAATAAACGTTATAATAAATTTTAAATTTCACTTTAATAGTCATTTCAGTGGTTGATAGGTTGTGAATAATATCAGAGAGGAAGTTCCTCTTTGATAGTATTTCTGACGTAATGTATATGTTTGCATGTGTATTTATTTACAGAAACGATAAAAACAGAAGAGAAAATTATGGCAGACAAGATTTGACGTCATGACTAATTTATTAACCAAAATTTGTATCTTTTACTTTGAAAATTTATTTGTAAAATTTTTATTTTACACGCTTAACATTAAAGGTAATGACATATAATAGCACAAGAAAAAGAAAGAAAATGAGAAAGATCAATGTGCTAGTGTGCTATGGTGTATTGGTCCGTGTCTAGTTATATCATTCGTTAAAAGAGTAAGCCTTAGGCCTTAGGTCACCGCCGTCAAAGTTGTCTTTCGTCTCTACCATCGTCTTAACAAATACGTCGTCTTCATTTGTTGGGCTATATCTCGTTTACGGTGAAATTAAATAGGTTTTTGTATATGCTAGCGTGGAACACTAGGACTTGGCTTTAGGACTTGGCAGTATGGCGCAGCATTTGTACTGTGGAATAACTAGAACAATAGGTGTGAGCTCTCTCATTGCCTCTCTGACATAGTACAAAAATATGTACTTGTTATTTTTTTCACAAGCTCACAACTCACACACAAGGTACATGTGACCTACACCACTGTCAAAATGAACGTAGATAAATCAGAACTTCCATGAATAAATATGGAAATGACTTCCTCATATCGTTAGTCATTTCTCAGCTATTTAGCAAAAATTTCTTAGTTATATAAAAATATAAATCGATACAACATAAAACAAATGAAAATCTCGACTTTTTTCTCAATACAGCATTTTCATAATCACCGATACATATAATAAATGAATTTGTATTTCTTCTATTATAAAATTTTCGGTACCGCTTTAATAACGACAAAATATTATAAATGCATCACAAAGTAATTTTTCCTTTTTATGAAATATTATATAATACGATTACGACGATAGATTATGTTAAAACATATAGAACTTCACTCTAGTAAATGCAACAATTACACGGTTTTCAATAAGATAATTATAGTACATGAATTATGATATCAATACATTTTTAAATTATAAGTTTGGAAAATATCAAACAGGAAAATTTTTTATAACAAATTGTAACACATCATACATTGAGTTGTCTGCTTTATTTTTTCATTGTACATCGATAGTATTTATACTAATTAAATTAGTATAATCTCTGAGGTGGTCCCATAGAAGATTTAATGTGAAGAGAACGTACATTTTGCCAGTGTTTTTTCAACAATGAAACTAAAAAGTTAATTGAAAGATGTACATTTTGTACCAATTCATCTGGAGTCATTCCTACGTGACCTACAGCCACTGATAAACATAATACCTGAAAGTTTTTCAAATTACGTTTGAATATTATAAATTACAATTTTAACAAGAATTTGTAAGTAAAATATTTTTTAAAACAACGAATATGCAACAAAATTTACCTTCTTCATTTGGAATTTAATTGTAGCTTTCACCTCATCAATTTTCCCTACCATTGACTCCTGATGAGATAAAAGACCAGGGAATTTGCCAGCTTTGTTCAGACCAGGACCAAGAATACGTGGAATTTGTTTAATTAAAGATTCACTAGCTAAGAAGGCATCATACTTTTTAGCTGTAAAAAGCAAGTGCAAGTTAATTTTTAAATTAAATTACACAAAAGTTGATTGAAAAGATGTCTCGACACGGATTGAGGTACGAAGGAATAAAACACAACGTCCTCACCAAGTGAAGAATTTCATTTTCTTCCAGTAGACGACCACTACTACAAATTACAAACTAGCAATGGTGCTTTTTGGAAGGCACAAAGAAAAGAATTAAATAGACAAAATAAAAAACTTCAAATTACCTAGTTTCTTCACAAGCTTTTTGTTCTTATTTAATTTTTTCAATGCTTCTGCATCCATATATGGAATATTATTAGCTTTAGCTTCATCACAATGTTGCTGATCTCCCAAAACACAAACTTGCATCTTTGGTCTTGGAATGTTCTTCAACCTTTAATACAGATAAATTATGTGTGTAAGTAAGTAATTAATATTCCTTAAACTGTTGATTCTATATATGTTATTATGAATGAATACTCAAAGTAACACTCAAAGTGGAATTCAACATTATTCCAATTACTCAAAAATGAAAATACAATTATCAAAGTCAATATTCTCAGTAACATATTGGATAACCACACGAAGTATTCAGATAATACATGCAAAGTAGTTCAACATCACTGAACATTGGTTTTAATAATTGAATTGATTGAATAGCTGCCATAGTCAAATATTGACTTACCAGCAGGATCATAATTCATGATCCTGTAACAAATATAACGGTAAAAAACCTCCCCAATTTATTTAAGACCCTGGGTAGAGGTCCGCTAGGTAAAACCTAGCTTCCTGACTATGCATGAGGCAACCTTTTCGGATGTTAGTTAAAAAATAATAAAAAAAAAAAAAAAGATAAAAAGAAAAGGAAGAAAAAAGGAAAATAAAGATTTTATGGTAATCATTAAAAACCGAAAAGAATCCTCAATGTCAGGTAGAAACATACTTGACGGTGCCTGAGAAACGTTTGTCCTTTTGAGGATCATAATTCTTCAAGCCAATTTGGAGTTCCACTGTTTCTAAGAATTTCCTTTTTTTGTCTTGTGAATTTTGGATAACACCATTCACACATTCATAAAGAGTATCACGTGATACTTTGGACCTATTGATTAAAATTATTATTACAATCAAAGTTGAAATTTAAAACAATTATTACTACTATTATAATATACAGAATACAAATAAAAAAAGTGGGTCTTAGGAGTAAGATACAGACAGATTTGTCAGTTGATTAATTGATACTAGCATGTTTCTGTTTCTAATGAAATTGTTTATAAATGAGATATGAACTGCTACCAACATTTTTGTACATAAAATTTTTTTATTGCTTGGTATTCACAATCAATTTTATAAGCAGTGCCCATTTCCTTTATTTATATCCAACATATAGTGAACTCATGTGAAATTTATTATTAAAATAAAATTATATTAAAATAGTATATATATATAAAAGTTGAATATTTTCAATAATATACTACAATGATAAAAAAGTTGGTTAGGATTAGAATATAATTTAAATAAAATATATAAAACTGTTATAAAATAAAAAGAATACAACACATAATAGAAAAAGTATTTATTTATATTTATTAAATGCTTAAAATTCATTTTATAAGACTTTTAAAGATGCATTTGAAAAATTATAGTACAATGTGGAGATATCATGTCCAGAAATTGGTACGATATATAGCTTCAATAAAGGTTATTTTTAAAAAATATTGGTAATTATATTAAAAAGATATATCGCAATAAATATTATTTACAATATCAAAGAAAAAAAATTTCTGATTTATAAAATATAAAAAGATTAGATACTCACGTCATTGTACCTCCTTAAAAGATCACTGAAAAGAAAACGTCCTACCTACTGCACGATTAAAATCAGAAAGGAAACTGCTGTATTAACAGCAGAACTAGTAAAAGCAATATATATTTGCTAGATGGGACCACGTTTATGAGCATCCTAGCTTATAGTTTATGAAACTGTCACAGATGTCGTGCTTGCAATTTATGTGAACTCGGCTTTAAATTTAACTATTTCGGTATGCATTGATATATATAAATAATCTATGTATGTTAGACTATATACATTATGTACCAGAATTTCTATTATCAGGTCCTACATTCATACATATGGAAGTCTGTCAAAAACTATTTGAAAATTAAATCGTGGCTAGTTGTGAAAAATTAATATCGAAGGCAAGAAGGTTCTCGTTTTGCAATCCGTGACATGCTATGAATACCTCAGGGAAAGAGACACTCCACTCATCTCTCTCTATCTTGTAAGAACGCAGACTTTGTTGATCTTCCATGTTAATTTTTCACTACTAGACATGATTCAATTTTCGAACGATTTTCCCTAGGGAGTGTCCAGATCTATTTACATAATCGTAGTTCATGCTACATATACATATCAGTAATATATACATATACATATGTATGTATATGAAGTGGGTGGTTTTGTTTATTCTTGTAAACAAAATTGATAAATAAATCAATAATTTGATTTACTTTACAAATGATAAACAATTAAACTATGAAAAGACATAATTCTAAGAGACAATTAAACGTATTTTTATAATTGATAGTGGTTATAAGTATTCGTTGAGGTTAATAATGTAAATATCGATTTATAGTTTAAAATTTAGTAAAAATATATATTAATAAATCAAGTACGTATATTTTATAATTATTTCTTGTATTAAATGATGTATTTTTTAGTATATATGTAAACTTTTGTCATTATTAAAATTAAATTAGTTATTTAAACATTGTTAAGGTACGATATAATAATATGTTCTATTTTATAGTTGAAGATGTGTCCAGCACTTTTAGAAAACGAAGAACGATGTTTTGGAGGGATGACATTTTTTGCTCAAAGTCATCCAGTTGAAGTTTGTGGTAGTAATGGTTTACCTCTTACACCAAATTCAATAACCATATATGGAAAATCTCAATTTTTAAAGACTATTCATCATCCAAATTTATCTACATATCTTGATATAATTAGAAGTAAACATGGTAAATCTTATTATACTTAAAAATTAGAAATTTAAAAACATTTCATATGATTATTTAATTAAAATTATTTTTTGTAGAACGGGTAGTAGTGGTTGCAGAATATAATGGAGATACATTAAATAAAAAAGAAAATTTAAACATTGATGATATTATGAAAATAGCATTTCAATGCCTATTGGGTCTACAGCATATGAATAATTTAGGCTTAGTACACAGACATTTAAATCCTGAAAATATATTAGTCAATAAAAGTGGAAATGTACAGTTATATAATTTTGGTTTATATTATATGACAGATAGTGGAAAGAATGTATCTTTTCCTATTGGGTATGTCTTATAATAAAATATTTAGTTTAATAAAATTTAATTGTAATTAAATATTTAGTAGAAATAAGAAATACTTATTTAAATGCATAATACAATTTTTTATTAGTTATCCAAAGTATACAGCTCCTGAAGTATTTCTGAGTTCTGGTGTCAGTAGCTCAAAAGTAGATTCTTGGTCTTTAGGTATGATTATTGCAGAATTGTTATTGGGAAAGTCAATGTGGCCAGGTGTAAAATTATCTCAATGTTTGCGGAAAGTTCTTAGTCTAATACACTGTGAAACTTCTGTTTTTGAACGTCTTGCAAGAGAAGCTAATTGTTACAATATTTATAAGGTATAATTTATTTGACTCTTAAATCCTGGGTTACACTGTATAGTTATTTCTTTGTATTTATTATTGTTCTAGGATTTACCTGATAAAGTAAAGGATTTTGTAGATTGTTGCTTACAAATTCATCCCTTAATGCGCAAGGTACCAGAAGAGTTATTGAAGTTACCTATATTTGAAGAATTTTTGTTACAAAATGAAAAAGAAAAAGAAAAAAATTTATATAAGAATGTTATTGTTAGAAAAATGGATGAATTATATTATTTATGGCAATTAGCAGGAGGCGATATTACTGTGGAGTTAAAGAAACAGGGATTTATCCGGTCAAGACCACCTATTTTATCAATTCCAAAGTAATAAAAGTTTCATAAGTATCATGTTCTGTGGGAAAAGAGCACAATTTATTTTAATTTTCTTTTTAGTTTAGTGATACTTTTAGGTCAAATGTTTGGCAGAAGAGACACAGCAGGATTACTTGATTTACGTGTGGTTAAAGTTCCTCTTGATACACTACATCAACGTTTGTCTCATATTCCATATATAGCTAATTATCCATGGTTAACAAATCAGTAGGTATAATAAAGATAAATGTAAATTTCACATTTTTCTTCAATATTATATAAATCATCTCATACATGCTTTATAGAATGCGCGTTCAATCGCAAGAGGATTTGATAGATGCTGCTTCCCAGTTACCTTTAATTATAAGAGAAAGAGATACAGAATATCAATTTTATAGGATTGTTTTATATGATAGATTACTGCAGGTGATTATATTATTTTGAATATTTGATATATAATAAACTGTTACAGGTAATTACTTTATTTTTAATATCTTTGAAGTTTGAAATTATTTACTATGAATTCATTAATAAAAAATGTCACCAATAAATTATTACAAAAATAGAATCTTTTCATAGAACACTTAAAATATTTACTTACGTATATTGATAATTTAGGTTTATCCAATTACACGGGAAGCAATAATTGAAGAAGCACATAAAGATATACCTCCACCTGTTAGGGGAGCTGTATGGGCAGCATTGCTTGGTATTACTGGTGATATTCAGAAACGTTATGATATGATTGATAAAGAAACACCTACGCACACAGATCGACAAGTAATTCATCATTAAGTCACATTACATTATTTACCTTTATGTTTTAATTTATTAACAATATCTTAGATAGAGGTAGACATACCAAGATGTCATCAGTATAGTGAATTATTGTCATCTGGTGCTGGTCACGAAAGATTACAAAGATTGCTCAAAGCATGGGTTCGAAATAATCCTCATTATGTTTATTGGCAAGGATTAGATTCGTTAACAGCTCCATTTTTATATCTTAATTTTAATAACGAAGGTAATAAATTAAGTAAATTATATAGTATATATATGTAAACTTTATTAATATTTTTATTTTAGCTAGAGCATTCGAATGTTTGTCTGCATTTATACCAAAATATCTTCATAAATTTTTTCTGAAAGATAATTCTGCTATTATACAAGAATATCTAGGAAAATTTTCACAAATTATAGCTTTCCACGATCCACAATTAGCTAATCATCTTAGATCAATCAACTTTGTATTAGAATTGTTTGCAATTCCATGGTTTTTAACAATGTTTTCACGTAAGCCATTTATTATTAATGTTTGGGTTATGTAAAATTGTTCACATCATAAATTTTCCTCTTTTGAAATTATTGATTATTACATATTCTTGAACTTTCTTATTTTAGATGTGTTTCCACTTCACAAAATACTTCATTTATGGGATAAACTTCTATTAGGAGATTCATCATTTCCACTTTTAGTTGGACTAGCAATATTAAAACAATTACGAGATTCTCTTTTAACTTCAGGTTTCAATGAATGTATCCTCTTATTTTCTGATCTTCCTGAAATCGACATCGAATTATGTGTTAAAGATTCTATGATGATGTACCAAAATACACCACCTAGTATTACTTATAGAAAACATCAGTTTAATCAACCAAAGGTATAAATATAAACTCTATATATTCTCCAAGATAATTTATTAAATACAAATTTTTAAAAATATGTTACACTTTAGGATACAAATTGGTTAGAACCAGAACCAGGTACTGAAAAAATGCCAAGAATTTCTGTTGATGACTTTTTAGATTTATTAAACAATAGTCCTGAAAGATTAATAACTGTGGATGTGCGCAATAACATACAGTAAGTATTTTTCCTGTAAAGGAAATATTAAATTATTCTAAATCATTTCTATATATATGGTAATCATTTTCTTTATATAGATTTGAAAGAGGTGCTGTAGTAGGCAGTATTAATATTCCATTTACAAGCGTACAACTTTCCTTAACTCATATTGAAACTCTTGGACCACATGCAAAACCACTTGTAGAAAATAAAAATAGCGTTGTTGTAATTATTGGACCTCATGATCAAAATAATGCCTTGGTCAGTATTATAATACAAAATTTAGTTTTTCAGCATTGAAATAAAAATGTTTTATAGTTTGCAGATTTTTTGGTAAAATGTGGAGTTGTGGGTGTATGTTCTTTACAAGGAGGAATTTCTATCTTACGGACAAAATCTCCAAATGTTATAGTAGCATTACGATAAAAGTAATGTGTAAATGCTGCACTTTTTAATGTAATAAATTACAACATCACATTTTCATATTTAAGGATTATACAATTTGTATATATATGTATATATATAATTTTAAATTACTCATATTGTAATATTTTATTTAACTATATTATATGTAGAATATTATGAGGTAATTGTAAAATATTATATCTTTCTAACATTGAGATTATAAACGATAATAGTACATATAAAATATGTATTATATTAATTAAAGAATTAAATTTTTGTTATACTATATAGAGTATACTGTATCTTCATTTGCTTTAGATGGTTACTATAGAAACACAATCAAAACATTTTAGTATAAAGGTTTCATTTACATTTTCGAGTTACTCTAATTGTCTAAACATGATTGTATAGATAGAATTCATTTATTTTGCAAATATGGAAGGTGATATTTCTCCAAATCTTCAAAAGTGGATAAAAAGGTGCTTGAAAAAAGAATTTGAAGCAAATATACAAAAATCATTAAGAGAAGACGTGGACAATATTAATATTGCTCAAAAGATTATTCGTTCAAAAGAAATGTCCATTTTAGTGAATTCTATAAGAGCTACAATCGTTGAACAATCTGCTTCGAGATCTACATCAACTCTACTCTTCGATTCGCGACCACAGTCATCCTCCTCTTGCATCAGTGATCAAACAAGTGAAGATTGGAATTCTCCATTAAATAACGATGAATACTATAACGTTATTCTTGATAAAATTAATCAAAATAAACCTGCTCATGTAAGATTAGCTGGTTACGAAATTTTATTAAAAAGTGAGCTATCGAATTTAAATAATAATCCCATATGGGATTCGCTTCAAAAAGCTTTATTAGATGGTCTTATAGATGAAAGTAGATCTATTTTTGAAGCTAGTTTACAGGTACACGCTAAATTGCTCTCTTGTTTACAATCGTATGATGTATATACCAATTTATTGAATGGTTTTAATGCTCAATACCACTCGCAAAAGACATTTGAAATTCTACCAACATTAATTTCTGGAATTAATTTTAAATTCTTTTTCCATGAAAGAATATTTCGTATCATACATCTAATACTTCGTTATCACGAAGAAAAGTTGAAAAGTGCAAGAAATCCTGATAAAACTATAGAACAATTGATAGAAGAATTTATAATATTTCTGAGTACACATGAATTTGGAACTGCAACACAGACAAAAACATTAAGTATACTGAATATTATATCTGTATTAGAACCACGTGCTGACTGGAGTAGAAAATGGATTGTTAGTCTTGCTACTAGAAAAATATTTCTAACTGCTATAGGAAAATCACCAAATTTATTACAACAAATAATGCATTATGTACAAAGAGGACTGGAAGAGCCTCCTTATTCTATAGCAGTTTCTATTTACGATGATCCAATGGAAGTTATTATTAATGGAAGTACAGTGGAAACAGTAACTTATCTTCATTGTTTATGTTTTGTATCCCAACTCTGTGTTTATAAAGCAGGCCGTGAACTTCTAAAGGAAAATGCATTTGACATTCCATTTTCAGTTTCTGGATTTTTAACTGCTTCTCTGAGAGCTTTAAATAAATTATCCATAGAAACATTAAGTAGTATATATGATGTTTCTTGTTATGCTCTACAATTTGTTTTAGACCAACCAACTATATTATATGATTATGAATTTTATCATATTGCACTATGTCATTTATCATCTTTTTCTGAAAATAACATTAATATATGGCCACATACATTAAATATTATTCTATGTATGTTAGACACAGCAGATGGTTCTACATTTCTTATTTCAGAATGCAAAGAACATACAGTAAATTTTGAAAGTAACATATCTAAATGTCCAGCTATGTTTATTATAATAATAGCATCAAATATGTTACGGCAACCTTTATCCATAATGAATGTAGAATATCTTGTTAAATTATTTGAAGTAATACAGAAGTTATTTAATGTATTTGATGCATATGAAATAATACAGTATAAAGTAGAAAAAGAATTTTATCCTGCTGTATCATATTTTTATAAGAAATTAGATAAATCTTATTTTGAGAATGAAAATAAAGCTCAACAGATAAATAGGTAATTTAAATATATATGTCATCTGTTTTTATTAGTTAAATATAGTATTAAGAAAGTAAAATTTTATTTATAGTGCAATTAATACATTATTACTTAAGATGGTATCTATACCATATGGATTGAAAAGTCTTGTTCAAGAATCATCAGTATTTCAAGAACTAATTGAAGGATCTACTGCACCTTTAAGAATGTCATGGACATCAATTGAAGTAGTTAACTTTGTATCATCTGCTGCTTTTTTTCATTTGGGGTATAATGTAATTGCTAATCTTGCACCCCATGTTCTATCTACCTTACTCTCAGAAACATGTAAAATACTAGAAGATCCACATTATTTTCATGACCCATGGGATCATGAAAATATTCAAAAATTTTTACATATACTAAAAATTTTTTCTCTTAATTTTAAGTGTAAGAATAATGATAAAAATTTTTCATTATGTCATACTAATTTAATTTTAATTTATTTATATAAATTATTTATCTTTTATTTTATAGGTTTTTGTGCATTTATGTCAAATATAAAAGAATCATACAATAATGAAGAGCACAATTATCCACTTAATTTATCAGAATTATTTAATGATTCAATAAATCCTGAATCAAATTATCACTATTTAGGGCTTCTATCATTAAATATTGTAATTTGGAATTTGAATATTTGTTTATATCTATTAGAATTACTGAATTTTAAGGTAATACATCTACATGCTATAAGACTAAGATATTTTGATCTCTTCTTTTTTATATTTTTATAATAAAAATCTTTCCAGAATATCTTGTTAGGATTTCAAAATTTTAATACAGAAGTAATAAGTGAAGAACTGAATACAAAATACATTGATGATTATACTTTAATACAACATAAAATTATATCTAAAACATATTTTGTTAAAAGTAAAGATGAAGAAGAAGCTTTAGAACCAGAAGAATATAATCTACCAAAGTTACTTCCATTGGAATTAATCAAAGAAAATTCATTCTCAGAAACCGAATATGGCACAGAATTAGAAAGTTTACTTCGAGAAAATAAATCTGGATTATTAGATAATAATTGGGTCCAACAAATTAGAGAAGCGTATATAGCATCACAAAATCCAATAGAAGTAAATACAGGTTTTTTGCTTTTATTGGGTTCAGTTTGTTAAGTTTATCTTGTTATATTTTTATAAGATAAATTTTTTATTTACTAGAATACAGTATTAATTCAACTAGTGGATCAGATGCAGAAAGCAATTCCTACTTCAGAATGGGGAGAAATCTTTCAATGGAAGGAAAATATATCATCAAATATAGATTGTTGGTTTTCAGAAGAAATACACGGAATTGATTTAGTTCTGTATTATGCAGAACAAAATGATGTTTTGAAAAATACAGTTGAAATGAAAGAAAAATTACAAGAATTTATAAATGCGTGTTATGCATTTATACAATATGAAAGACCAGCAAAATTTGATGGATTTGATTGGTTTTTATCAACAGTATTCATCATTTGTAAAGGAGATGTTGACAGGTACACACAAAATTACCAGTGGAAATTAAATTTTTGCATAATATAATTTTATATAAAAAACACAAACATTTTATAATTATTAAATAATTGTTTTATTTTCTACTATTGTACTTTATACACATGTACATATACCTCAGTTGACCGCGAATATACCCCTGGTAGCAATTTCTAAATGCTGCAGTATCTTAATAAGTAGATCAAAAACTTTGTGAACAAAGTAATATTGAAATTGCTACTACTTTTTTGAGAAAAGATTACGGAGTAACTCTAGCTAGTCAATGTATCATCATTGGTAGGTCTCAGGTTGAAAACTTGGTCATCATTGCAATGATAATGCACATAAGACAACTATTTCACATCATTGACCTACATTATATTATGATATAATAGCATATGATAATTACAGATGCAAAACATTTATTACTCAATTAATTCAATTCCCAGTAACTCCATTTTTATGGTGTAATTTGGGGAAAGTTGTGGATAAAAATATTAAAGAAGAATGTGCCATACAATATACATTTATGCAAATTTTAGAAAGTATTGTTAGTAATGAACTTCCACATATCAAATTTGCACTTAAGGTATATATTGAAAAATAAATTTCATTCTTATTTGTCTTCCATCATAGATTATTATATATTAACTTATATTCCAATGCAGAATGCTTCTGGAGTGGATTGGTCTTTAATATGTAATTTAATGATATCTCAATGTTTTTGGGGTATACTTCCATTGCCCCAAATTATGCATTTTTTCGCAATTTGTGTTTTGTTTTCGCCTGATTATATAATATATTATTGTGTATCACTTTTATATCATTGTCAATTTTCAATAATGGAAAGCACAACGAATGGAAAACTGTGGCCAGAACATATGGTATGTATCATAACATATATTAAATATAATGCCTACATATTGTATAATTTATCTACGTTATTTATATAGGTTTTGGATGATTATCAATGTCACAATTATATCAAATTTATGGATTCATTAGACAAAAGATATGGGAACAAAATTCTACCAAAATTTTCGGTTAAAGGATTTAATTAAAAAGAATAAAATATAAAAATAGCAAAAAATTTCATTTTTTAATGAATATTCATTATATCAATAAAACAAGATAATTATATATATATATATATAAATATCTTAAATAATAGAACTACCTTTAAATATGTCAACACAAAACGACTTTTAAAACTTATTTTAAAGTAAATTTATATGTATGTATGAATGTTTACACATATATAACTATTATTGTTATGATATAATATTAAACTCTGATCAACTAACAAAACATTTTCATTTATTTTCTAGTAAAATTCACATTTTGTAACTAGTTTAATAAACATATCTCATTGTCTATAAGAATGTTTCCATTTATTTTTATGGAAAATACTTTGTATGTAGTATGTGCAATATTTATACAAATCGTATTTTATAAACTCAGGAATAAGATACCAGTTGTAGACTTTTTTTTATTTGTAAAATGTTTTAGAACTGATAGATAAATAACCTTATGTACAATAATGACACGATATAGCCATATAGTTTTCATATTAGCGGAATCAGTCATCATGAATAGTAAACAGTTTTGCTACTTCATTTAAATCATCATATTTTGTGCCTCTTGCAAGCACCTGTAACAGATACATATATAAAAGAAATATATCTTTTAATATATATTTCATAAAAACTGAACTTTCTTCTACACATTTCATGAACGCACCTGTCTAGCAATAGACATCCGATTAAAGATGTTCCAAAGAACTATGCCAACCACAATATCATCACGTAAATAAAAAACGACTCCTTTTCCAAAATCGTCATATTTTTTAGGTTCCTCCAGTGAGATTTTTGAATTATCGGAACATTTTGATTTATCTGTTTCTTCTAAGCTTGATTGTATTTGTGTTGAATTCAATTTCTGTGGTTTAAAAGTACATAATATATAAATAAAATTAATTATTATTGTATTATTAGTATACTATTCATTACCTTTGTATCTGAAGATTGTGTGATTTCATTTGAACTATTAACAGATGTTATCGAAGCATCTGACTTCGTTGTTTTTACAAACACTCCTACAGTTGGCAGTGATGAATCCACAATACCAATTGCTTCATATCCAACCTCTGGTCCTAAGTCGGACCAAAACATTGATTGATGTAGATATGGTTTTCCTAGTTAACACAGAAATACAGATTTTATCATTTTTCATTTTATCTTAATTTTTATATTAATAATTAATATAGCATATATTGAGAAAATTTTAACTTACTTGCACCAGTCATATTTTCTCCTGCCAATCTTCCTGAGATTACAGCGTGATCATGATGTTCTACTCTTCTTCTACCAAGTCTAATGTCATAAAAGCAGGCTGCATCTCCAGCAACCCAAAGATTACTCCTTGCTTCTAATTCCGCATTAACAAGAAAACCGCCTATTTCAGGATCTGTTTCTAAATGTGAAGCTTTTGCCAAATCAGTATTTGGTTCAACACCTACTGCTACAATCACTTGATCGGCATCAATCTTTCCATGTAAACAAAAAAAAGAAAAAAAAAAAGAATAATCACTCACTTATCAACAAACTATCACTTTCATTATTATTTTTATTTTTGTGTAGATATTTAAATAAAACGTACAACACGATTATCCGAAAGGACGAGCGACAATTGTCCACCTTTATAAGAATAATCTTCTACTTCAGAATTAGCAATACAATTAACACCTTCTAACATTGCTTTCTTTGTTGCCCATTCGCTTAGGTATTGTGGTAATACTTGATCCATTATAAATTTCTCTTTATATACTTGATATACTTTCCTATTCTCAGGTACTAAATAATAATAAAATTAGTTATTATTCTATGTTAATAATTAATTAAACAATGGCATTAATAATAATAAAAGATGTAATAAAATCCTACAATTACGAGCTAATGAGCAGGCAAGTTCCGAACCAAGAAATCCTCCACCAATTATAACTGTATTTTTATACTTAGGATTATGCACAGCATCTTCTAAGTCAAGAAAATCTTCTTTTGTTCTGAAGGTTACGATTTTATCCTTAAGTTCATCTTGCATTGATTCAAAAACTGGGAGATTTTTAGGTGATGCACCTATAAATATATTATAATGAAAATTGTATGTAAATTTTAAATATAAATTAATTATACTTACCAGTTGCAATAAGACACTTGTCATACTTTATTTCATAACCATCATCAAGCATCACAGTTTTGTTTGGAACATCAATTTTTGTAACTTTCCAACCTGTAGCTACAGCCACACCACCTTTATCAGATTGACTCAAATTAGTAATATCTGAATAAAATTCTGGTGGTTCATAAAATATACTGTAAATATAATATATAATAAATTACTAACTATATAAAAACATAATAAATTTCTATTTGAATAAATGATCATTCAATTATTACCTTCTTTGAGCACCATTCCATTGCTTAAAAAGTAATTGCGCACTTATTTTTCTATCTCTATTATACCAAAGTTCTTTGGATAATGGAGGTCTCATATATGGCAAATCTCCTTCTTCTGTTATTACTAAAACCTAAGGAAAATACTGGTTATGTTATTAGATCCTATTTCAGTAAATGAAGAAACAAAATTATTACAAAGCACCTTAGCTCTAGGATCTCTAGATTTAATAGACCTAAATGCAGAAAATGCAGCTGTTCCACCTCCTATTAAAAGATAAGGTATTTCTGAAGGGAATGAACTAGAAGTAGGTGGAGATTTAGTTTTTTCAAGTGATCTTCTAATTCTCCTTCCATTCTTTTTTCCTAATTATGTGACATAAACATAAATTAATCATGAACATCTACATTAAAAAAAAAACATTTTATAAGTACAAACTCTTATTCAACTTACTCTTACTTACATCCTTTTGAGAATCTGTTTTTTTCATAGTAAACCAATTTGAAGAAGATATCTACAGAATATATTTCAATGAAAATATTAAAAAGAAAGAAAAAAACAAAAAATGTATAATATTATAATCTGTTATAATCAAGAGTACAAATAAGACATAATATACAAAGAAATCTCTAGTAATATACCGCATATATTGTAACTCCTGCTATGAATAAGGTTGCCAATATTTTCCAATATGGTGATGAAGGCTTCTTGTCATTTGGTTTCTTCGAATCATCTGGTTTTCCGCAAATTTCATAACAAGATGGTGGACAAGATGCATTGGGATGAGACTCACATATAGGGACAATTCTTTTTTGTTTGGAATAACTACTTTCAGGTACGCATTCTTCTGGTTTTATGGTGGTCCCTGGAGGTTTAAATGCTTTATCATTTGTATTGCTACTATACCATAAATTATGAACACTAAATATTCCTAAAATCAGAAAAATATAATAATAGTTAATTTAAGAATAATTCTCATTAAACATTAATTTAGAAATTGTTTAAATATAAATAAAATTAGTAATTGTTTTACTGCAAGAAAAATAAGCATTATGAAATAATTGTAATTGAATAATATACTCTACACAACTTTTAGGTTTCATTTAATAAAGGGATTTTTTTCATCAATAACATCATATGAAACAAATACATTGAAAAAATGTATACATTGTCTGACTTTGAGGTTATATCGCATGGTGTACTTTCAGATAAATAAACCGGATATAAATTTAACAGAACATTAATTGAAAAATAGTATCATTTGAATGTGTATATACAATTATAAGATCTTACTGTCAATGTTTGTAATTAGAATGTTAAATAAAAGATTTAACTTAATATTTAATTGGAAAATACTAACAAGCTCAGTAGCAGAAGAAAAATTTATATAAATTAAGAAAAAACCACGTTTTTGAAAATTAAGTATATCAGTACTTACCAACATATTTTGAAGGTCGACAGTAGTGATTGGCATATGATTGTCTCGTAAGTTTTGGCAATCGTCCTATAACTCTACCGTAGCTTAACATTTTTGACGGGCCAATTTTGGCCTTACGCAATATGGAGGAAGCGCGTGTGGCCGGTTCTATTATCCACACGCACGACTGGAAGTCGCTCTATAGTTTTCCCTTTATACTTGAATGGCACAGGACACTCCATTACCAAATTTCTTTAGGAAACAACTTGCCGTATTTACGATACATCGATTTTGAAACAATTCCAGAGAAATTTGTTATACAGCGGGAATAAGATTTGTAAATATGTTAAAATATTTATTACAATTTTAATTTATTAACGAATGACAGCCGCGCATACTCCACATAGATAATCGCGCAACTTCATGCTAATACAAATGAAGCATACAGAACGTACATATGTATATACCACTTAATTTTATCATCTGAAATATATATTTCCATTGTAACACAGAATTTAAAAAAATGTTTCTTACAAAAATTACATAGTTTTATAGGGAGCAATGAATAGCAAAAATAGTGTTATTGTGTGTTACAAAAAGTTAACGAGATAAAAAGACCAACTTTGTCTTTTTATCGAATGTTACATTTTGTTTGTTTGTAAGTTATAGCCATTTTGAAGCCAAATTCAACGATCTATAACATTAAGAATGCCACTAAGTATAATACTGATATGTCAGCGAAAATCATATAAGCAAAGTTTTCTGCGTAAGTAATAAGTATAATGTGATGTTAATCTTCAATTCTTTACAATTCTTCATTTGTTTTTCAACATTCCAGCGACATTTAAATAGAATTTAAATTCTTTTTTGTGACTTTCGCTGATCTTAAAGTATTTATATACACTGTTATAGCTCATTGAATCTGTCTTCAAAATGACTATATATGAATATATATATATATGTACATATAACATAAATATGTGATTTTTCTTATAAATCATTATATTAAACTATCATTATCATTATATTACCTTAAATCTTTTCCTTTTCCTTCCTTGAGGATCAACAGAAAAGCTAACGTTAAAAATTGATAATACATATGTTTTTATTTATGTAAAAAATTTAAAAGAAGTTTGTTTTTTTGAGTAATTTTATATATGAAATGTGTTCTTAGCGTCAACATATCAAATGAATCTCTTCTAATTTAATAGGGAAGCTTGATTCTCCTTCCAGTAAAAACCGCGCGATGAACTGACATTTTGAAAATCATAAAAACTTTCTCGATTAACAAGTTATGGGACATCCTTATCAATTGGTCATAAGGAGGTATGTAATTAAATACTTAGGTAGTAAATACATATGTACAAGTACGATTTCTTGGGAAGTCAAATATTTTCACCATATATATATATATATATATGATGATTTTAAAACACCTATACATAAGTTTGCACATGTCGTTTAATTTGGACAAATGAAACTGGTTAATGAATAGAGAAAATAATTAAAAACGTTTTCTTTAATATGAAATAATATTATATTTTTGATAAGAAATTGTAACTATGTATAATAACAATTACATTAGTCATACTATATATAGTATTATGAATTGCAAGTTAATATGAATTATATAAAAAGTCGGAGGATAATCGTTAAATATACATTGTGTTTTTATTTACTTTTATGCAAGAACATATTCTGACTAATTCATTTATTAGTACCTATACAACCTTTGTAAGATTCAAGGTGGACAACAGTGACTCATATTATTTCCGAAAATGGTTCGTCTGCACCTTGAAATTCTTAAGATCTGATGTATCATCATTAATATTGTAGCGACTTTACTATAGATATGAACTTCTCTGAAACCAAATTATTCAACTCCATATTTTGTATTTAAGCAATCCGTATTTAGGCATTCAATATCTTAAAAAACAAGTAATTTAATTTAATTTCGTGAATTTATGTATCACAAAGAAGCAGCATAAGTAATCATAAATTTCAAAGTAAAGTTTTAAAAATAATATTTGTAATCGTTATTTTTTTGTAAATTTCAATTTATGGAATAGCTCAGTATGGTTTTTGATTCTTGGCTTATATTACATGCATATAGTTTATTACATATGTATGTGCATATGTTTTGTAATATGTAATATGTCTTATCATTGTATATATCTTTTAATACTATTATGTTTAATGTCCTTAGTATTAAATGTATGAATAATTTACATATCTTTATTTCCTGAATGTATCATTTTATTGTTTGAAATAGTACGTAGAAGTATAAATATCTATAAAAGAATATAAAAGATAATTATGGTAATAATAAAAATAAT
This sequence comes from Bombus affinis, assembly GCF_024516045.1. Classification (NCBI taxonomy): domain Eukaryota; kingdom Metazoa; phylum Arthropoda; class Insecta; order Hymenoptera; family Apidae; genus Bombus; species Bombus affinis. The sequence continues at coordinate 3,711,325 of NC_066347.1, read as the reverse complement.
TTTGCGAAAACTAAGAAATGACAATTTGCAGAGGACGCTACTGTTTTATATATTCTAAGTTCACTGTTGAGCATCAACCTAAAAAGTTGTAAATACACAATTCGTAGTTGTTTGGAACAAAATTGATTTTTCAATATGACAATTTATATATAAAATTGCTGGTAAATTTATAATAGAAATGTGAATTGTATTATGTAAAAACATTGGAATGTTTTGGTAAAACATCAAGTCTAGATATTATTTTACGCATTTCGACTTTCTAGTGAAAGTGTAAATATGTTTCCTTAATTAAATTGCAAATTATCAAATATAATTAAATCTAGAAAAAGGCACTTTCGTATTCTTTCGTTTCTAAATAAATAAATAAAAAATAAGTTTATGTATACAATACTGCAAATTTAGTTTTGTTTGTAAACAGATCAGCATATACATTCGTTGTTTGATTAGAAAGTAAAAAAAATTGCATTCAGAAAAATATTTCGAGCGATATGCATAAATTATTATTTTTGATATAAAATATTTAGAAACTAAACTTTTGCGAAAGTTGCATTTTTTTTTTTATAAAATATAGAAACTATGGTAAGTTTTAAATTCTAAATAAAGAATAGAAATATAATGTTAATCTATGAAAAACTTTTGTAAGTATACATATAGTAATTTTATTTATTTTTTGTTTTACAGACAAATATTTATAATGATTTTGTATTTAATATACATAGTATAAAATATTTTAGAAAATAACGTGAAATATATTATAATCAATAATTATTTTAATATCATATGATAAATATGTAGCAGATATAAGTGTAAATCTGAGATAGGTTATTAAAAAATAGAAATGTTATATCAGTCTTTTAAAATCAAATAAGGATGGTTGTTCTTATGTGCACCTTGTGAATGTTCTTTTTATAGACAAAGTTTGACCTCCTTGTCTTCAATATCTATTGCATTTAAGTGCCAGCTGTTTCTCAGTGCTGATCATGCTACAACAAAATAGTTAAATCAAAAATTAATCATGCCAGATAGGTATATTTTTCATATATTTATAAAACATTTTAATCACATAGTAAAGAATCTATGATAATTATATGAATTCCTATATTTATTATCTAATTATAAAATATCTGTTTATTAAGAAAACTACTTTTGGAGGCAAATTTAAATTTTACGAGGTGGAATAATAAAATATTTCTTTTCTACAATATATCTGATTTAAGGAAATATTATTCAACACATTTATTTTTTAATTTTATTTCTAAAGACAAGATTATTATGATAATTATATATTGAATTATATGAAACAAATCTTCTATTATTTATATTGCTCAAAACAAATTTACATGTTTTTAAATATTGTTAAATATATGCTAAATGTACATATTTTGTTAGTAATAAAATTTTAGTTAGTGCTGGAGTAATGTGGGCTATAACTCTTTGCTGCCTCTTTATTAGTTGTAAACTTCCATATTCAATGGCATTGTTAGATTTTATTTCTAGTATTTTGTTTTAGTCAGTGTACCTTTGCATAATCTGAGATCTGTAGTGTTATTTATATAACTGTTTATTAATTTTAATACATTAATTATAATTTTATATGTAATGATTACTGTGTGTTATATATCCTATCTATTTATTAATCAAATGGTGAATATTAAGTATAATATTTAACAGTAAATAATTAATATTGTTTTATTGCTTATATTTTACAATGTGCATTGTTTTTTATTATTTGTTATGTTATTTATTGCTATAGACTAATGGTATTTTCAAAACATTTATGAGTTTGTATGTGTGTTATCACAATTAATTTTTAATAATACATATTATATAGGAATAAAAAAATGGAAAACAATGAAGAACAAAAATCCAATATCAATGAAGCTAGCACATCTGTACCTGTAGATTGTAAATCTGATTCTCATCTTGAGACAGAAGAAGAAAATGCAAAGGGGTAATTTATTAGTTTTTTAGTTAAAATATAATATGATTATTTTCCTAATTTATTCATCAATAAATATGTTCAGATTTTATATTAATACTTTTCGCTATTAAATGTGTATCACACAGGCAAAAAACACCAAATTTTGGGGTAGGTGGATTAATAGGAGCATCACCACCAAAATTTGTTTCTCTCGAAGAAATCATAAATGCTGCAAATGGCATGAAAAATATGGCATTAGCACATGAAATTGCGGTGGATAAAAATTTTCAGTTACAAAAACTTGAACCTGATGATGGCACAATTCACAGAAAAGTAAAGGAAATTATGCATAAAGCTTTTTGGAATTTATTAGCAGAGCAATTAGATGAAGATCCTCCAAATTATACACAAGCGTTGGTTTTACTAAAGGAAATTAAAGAAGTAGTATATTTATATGGATTTTATGAAATAATGTATGATTTCTGTATTTACATATGTTCAATAATCTTTCTTTCTTATAGACATTAGATGAACTAGTATTACCACATCATGCAAAAATTCGAGAAAATTTAAAAGAAGTACTTGATGTGGATTTAATTAAACAGCAAGCAGAAAACGGTGTTTTAGACTTCCATCATTATGCACAATATGTGATATCCATTATGAGTAAAGTTTGTGCACCAGTAAGAGACGAGAAGATTCGAGAACTTAGTCAAGAAACACATGTTATTGAAATATTCAAAGGAATAATGGAAGTACTGCAATTAATGCGACTTGATTTGGCAAATTTTACCATTACTATGATGAGACCAAATATAGTTGCTTCAAGTATTGAATACGAGAAAGCCAAATTCGCTGAATTCTTAAAAGTTAATACAAATGGTCTACAATTTACAGAAAAATGGTTGTTGAGGCATTTTGATCCAACAAATATTATGAGCAGTTCATCTGACATTAATGCAGCTCGTCAGCTTACCCATTGTCTTTTAACTGAAGCGTATCTTGATCTTCTAGAATGGGATTTTAATCCAGATGCAGAAGTACATATGCAAATATTTGTGTTAATAATATAGTCAATCCTCGGTTATTTGAGTTAATAATAATACAAATTTTATTGCCATCTGTTTTACAGACTTTGATGCTTGATCAAAGTAGATTACTGGAATTGCGTGATAAGACCAGCAGATTAAGCATTATAGGATCTGTAATATTGCTAGTAAATAATACAGTAGGTGCACCAATTCATGGTGTATCGAATTTTAAGAAGAATATTAAACAACATCTTAATGTGTTGTTAGATTCTGTACATTCAAATAAGTATGTACATAATAACATTTGACATATATATATAAGTAGTCATAAATTAAATTTTTCATATTAACTATTAATAGGGATTTGGAAACTGTAATGCCAAATATTGTATTACAAGTAAAAACAGACCTAAAAACGACATTGCAAGAAATTAATGCTGCTTCCTTATCTCCAGAGATAGAAACATTATTAGAAGGACAGATATTGGATCTCATCAATCCAGAACATAAAATAAGGCATCTTATAAGTAAATATTGTATGGGATCTATAAAATTTATTTTACATCTTATTTATTTTGTATACCTTTTTTAGATTTAAGAATTCGGCAATTTTTACAAAAAATAATATTGTCTCAATCTACGGCACCACAACAAGTTCCACCTGGACTTTCATCACTACAAGAAGAATTAACAGCTATAGTAGCTCAATTTTTGATACTTATTTCTCATAATCGAAGTGTATTTGGAGAATATTATCAAGAAATCATTACTAATGCACTTATTAAAAAAGAAACTGAAAGTAATAAAGATATGAGTGCAATTCATACCATGGACTTGTAAAGCAATTGAGATTTTAAATCGAGTTTTGTAAGGGAAACATATTTATGTGTTCATAAAATAGCACATTAATTAAAAAAATAAGTGACATATATATCTTAAAGTAACAATTTATTTGTTTTCATACGTTAAGTTTTCTAACAAAAAAAGAAAATAAAGAATATATATTAAAAACATAAAAACAAAAACGTTATACAGAAAAAGTTCTGATATTGATGTAAGTTATAAATGACACAATTAATTGTATGAGTGAAAAATACTTATAAAAAGGCAAAAACAATTTTCACATATATTGCAAATAGTAATTATTTGTTTTTAACTATATGTAATCACTATTTTACATACAAGTTAACTGTAACTTAATCTTTACTTTGTAGTTGCATATTATGATGAGCTGCAACTTATTTTTTATATTTGATGCTTTAACATGATTTCCAAATGTTATTTTAAATATTGTATTCAAAATTTATAATGAAAAAATATGTAACATATATTTGTATATACACGCAAAAATTAAATTAATTCATAATTAAATTTTATTGCATTTTTTGAAATAACAAATCATTTTAAGTTTAAATATCAAGTTTATTACATCAAATGTAATTCATAAATTGCTATATGGATTTTGATATATATACAACATTCTATTTTTTTTATAAAAACACATATCTCCGTATTTTTATTAGAAAACTTATATTATAACTTATATTTATTGTATATTATACAAATTGTTTTTGAATATCAAGCAACAAACGTTCACTGCTGAAATATAAGTTCTTTATAACCATAATAATATATATTTATTTACACGATCCTATTACACAAAGATATTTTCTAAAACTTTTCCAAAAAAATGTTGAACAAATTCGAAATATATGGTTGAACCATTCTATAGAATTTTGAGATATGTTTTGCAAAAATCATCATGTTAGTTCAAAACGATATTACTTCCAAAACAACGATGAAAAATTGTCAGACAACACAAGATTTGTGACCACAACATTAGGCTACACATATATATAAAAGCAGGATGATCTTAAGCTAAAATGATCTTGCTTCAACATGATCTTGAATTTATAGGACTGTTACAAGTATCTCAGGGGTTACGAGATCTTGAAGATGTAGACTCAGGAAATAAATATGAATCTATATTAATCTAGATATGGGTAAAGTTATAAAATATGTATAATTCGTTAATACTTACTTGTAACGTGTTTTTAATAATAACTCTTTATATTAAAATGTTATGAATCTTTGAATTCTTTTCTATGTTTACTGTTACATTTGTGTATTTGTGATCAAAGTAATATGATTCTCAAATACAGAAATGTGTTGCTTCTTTACAAAATATTTAAAACCTAGAAATTGTGTTAGATCAATAAGGGATTATAATATCACACAACTGATCTACATATATATTTATTAATATATATAAAATACCTATAAATAAATGAAGCAATTCCTTATTAGGGGAAAATAGATTTTGAAGTATTTTTAACAATTCCTCCAGATTGCCTGTTCTTGTATAGTCCTGTATCATTTTCGCAAATATTTTATAATCAGCTTCTGATAAAGATCGTTTTACCTAAGAAATGTATTATATGCGAAGTTATTGCAATATAAATTTCTTGTTAATTAAATTTTTATTCATTATGTATATTTATAATTATTCATAATTAGTTATAATTGCAGATGATTACTTACTTCTTTTAAATATGCTTTGCCCAAAGCTTTTTTATCAGTTTCTTCATTATTAGTTTCTTCAAATATTTGTTGAGAATATGTTGTATTGTCTGAATGATCTCTATTTATGCATGAAGAAGTTGAAGCACCAGATAAATGTTCATTAAATTCTATTGGTAACATCTTTATTTTCCTTTTTTTTGTGGCAGGTTCACTGCTATTTTTTGTTAGTTCACAAGTGGTATAATCACTTCTTAATTTACAATTACTAAAATTAATTACAGGCTTTGATTCTGTTTCCAAAAGTTCAAACAAGTTTCTTTTTTGTGTTTCAACCGATTGTTTACTTTTCTCATCTTTCTTAGTATAAGAATCAATATTGAAGATATCTTTAGTTGAAGGGGTTTCAATTTTTTGCTTCAAAGTAGCTTTTCCGGTGCGAGACACGGTTGTATCAAATGATGCTGATATTGCTGGTAATGAAACATAACTACTTGTACATTGTATACCAGGTATATTCGGTTGTGGAAACTGAAAATAATTATAAGATAACAATATTTAAGTACGTTTCCTCTTTTATAAAATTAAACTTACAGTGTGTCCTGCATATCTGAAAAAATCTTTTAGCTCTTTCATAATAATACCAAAAGAGGTAAAATTTTTTATATGAGGTCTGAGCCAAGCAGACAAATGTTTCTTAAAACTTGGATTATCAAATCGACAGTCACAAAGAATTATAGCTCCATAATCATTTTTATGACGTATTATGCGGCCAATGGCTTGGTTAACAGCTCGTGATGCTTCAAGCTGGTACCATTGTTGACCAGACAAAGCCTGAAGAGAAATAAGATGCATAAAATTAACATACTTGATGAATGTTTAATATCTCAATTCTAATTACCTCTTTATTTTGTTTTTTCATTTCTTCTAAATACCGTTGTTTTAATATAACTCTCGGATCTTTTAAAGGTGGAAATGGAAGACCTGTAATTAATACAGCTCTTCCATTTGCATTAGCAAAATCAAGCCCTTCACTCACTTTACCCCTACAAACTGCCATAAAAATAGCACCTTTGCAAGAGGGATCTTTAATTTTTTCGTAATACTCATTCATAACATTTATAAAACCATCTCTGTACTGAGGTTCCACATATATAGGCTGATAAATATAAATAAATAAGTTTTACTATCTTAGTTATAATATATAGCTGTAATCATTTGAATATTATTGAAATTAAAATTAATTAAAGATAATTACTTTACGATCTGCAATTTTAGTCCACAAACCTGTAGTTTGCCATTCTTCTTTACACTTTTTCATTATTGGGTATGAAGGAAAGAAAACTAATAGACCATGAGGAATAATACAACTAAAGTTAAGCACTGTTCGCCCAAGAGATGCTATATATTTTGGATCATTTCTAAAACACAAATTATGTTTTTTACATGATGTATTATGAAAGGGATTATATATTACATACAATATATTTAATAAAAATACCTTGTATTAAAAGAAGAATTTAATGAATAACCATCCGGTCCTTGACTAAGGACACCGACACAAATTTGATCTCCTTTCACAATATGCGGATTTTCTAATTGAAGTTCAATTGGTATTCCAAGTTCAGATATGAAAGGTTTCAAAGGAGATAATGTACCACTTGTTAATATTATTGAACGCACACCTTGGTCCATTAGTTGTTGCATACTTGATTATTGTAATTAATATACGAATACATCAATATAGTCTATTTAAAATTAAATGCAATAATAAAAGAAAAATTTACCTAAATCCAGGACTAAAACACCAATAACTGATAACTTTGCCTTCATTCTTTTTAAGTATTTTTTTTGTTTCCCAAACTTCATTTTGTTTTGTTTTTTTCTGTTCTTCTAATTGAATATACACTTTATAACATTGTTTGATTTTTTCTCTATAGCGTGGACTATTACCACTGCTAAATACAGTTTTTAATAGGTCACTGAATTTCTGAAGTGCATGACCTTTTCTTGTAAATGGAGAAGTGCTTGTAGTTGTTAAATAAAAAGCAATTTTCTCCAACTTTTCTATTACAAGTTGTTCTCTGCCATGAGTTAACTGTTGAATATATTTATTATTTTTATCTACTTTACACAATTATACAAATTAGAAAATATTAATTATGTACTTGTGCCTTTCCTAGTAATTCAAAAATGTATCCACCAGGAAATGTATCTCCCTCATTGCGTTTTAGGATTTCTATAGCATCAATAGCTTTTTCTAATTCCAGAAACATAGCTTTTAAAATACATAAGTCATCCGCAGTAAAATCTTTTACAATATTTCCTGAATTTTCCATTGAAAAATCATTTTCTTGTTCAATATTACTAGCCATATCTTCCATTACAGCTGTTATTTCATCAATGCACATTGCAATATCTGTACTACATATCTACAGAAATTTTATGTAGAATAATTTCTATATATATTTTACCAACTTAATTTTACTCAATTTTTCTTACATTGATAATAATTGATATTAAATATAAATTAATTTAATACCTGTAATGATGCCGCTTCTTCACATGTTTTCTCAATATTGTGTGCTTCATCTAAGAGAATAATATTATTTTGGATATCTATGCCTTGTGTCTTCCGTGATTTTGAATCCAGTAAGTAATTATATGGCATAAAGGTAATATCTGCATTCTGTTTAAGTTCCCTGGACAAAAAGTATGGACAACATTTAAATTTTTGTCCAACTTTTACTAAGTCTTCTATATCAAGTACTTCTTGTTTAAAAAGAGGATCATCTTTCCTAAAACATATATTTTTTCATCAATACTTTTCGCTAACAAAAAAATTTATCAAATTTATCAAATATTAATGTTACAGTCTTTTTACCTGCTTTCAACATTATTGTAATAGAAACATGTCCTAGATTTGATTTTAGAATGACACATATATATTTTGTTTGAACTACTAGTTTCTTTGGAAACTTCTGGATGAATACAAAGCTGATCTCGAGATCCCAAAACAGCTGTGCTTACATGTTTATAGGAAGTTCTTTTTAATTCTTGCATCGCTTGCGAAAGTTGGGAATGAGTTCTAGATGCATAGATAATTTTTGGTGGTGCCCAACCTAAATTACTAGTAGGCTCAGAATCTCCTGTTCCTTCTTTAAGTCCATTACTCAATTGTTTAAAAAAATGTCCACCAAAATCAGGCTTCTCTATTGCACCTATTAATGATTGTGCTTGTAACTGAGCTTTCTTTGTTAATAACCAACTTAAAGAAGAACACAGAAGACTGAGTGTTTTCCCCGTACCTATAACATTTCTATGAATTAGTTTTAATATTCCTTAACTAATATATAATAATAAAAAAAGTGAATAATACCAGTTGGAGATTCCAAAACACCATTTTTACCGTTTTGAAGACATTCTATCACTTTTACCATATATTCTTCTTGTATCGAATATGGTTTAAAAGGAAAATTTACAATAACGTTATTAATTGTCACGTCTGGCATTGCAACGTTATAAATTTTATGCAATATACACAAAAATTAAGATTTTCATAACATAAGAAATGTGAATCTCTCAATTAGCATTTATAGAAACATGAAGATCACATTCCCGCCAAATTCTGAGTTACTTTAATTTTAAATTATATACACCATTAAAGTATTTACTTATATAGATATGTATATATAAGCATTAACTGGAACTAAGTATACAATTTATATTTGTTCTGATACATATCTATTACATATAATTAACTTTTCTTTCTAAAATTGTAATAGAAAGAAAATAATAGGAAATATATATTTCGTTTATTAGATTTCAAAAAAAGAAAATATATATGTGATAAGGGTATATAATAAGTATTTTATTTTCGATTTATCAGCTAGTTTATTTTGTATAAAAATTTATTTTCAAGTATTAAGAACACCTATAAGTGGAATATATATTAAATCTTTTGCTAAGTAGTAAAGGCTCAAGATTAGGTCATTCGCATCAATGGCATCAGTCGAATGTCAGCTGATTTCATGTTTGACCAACTACTGTAAGAGTAGGTAATTCTTAATTTTTCTTCAGGTTAGTATACTTCTATCATCTTTCATTTTTTGGTTTCTTGCAGCAGGTATAAATTATTATATATCAGTGTTGTTGTAGCATTCGAATCTATAAAAATGAATAACATATTAAAATTTATTAGTTAGAAAGATTTAATATTTGTCTTTTAAAGAGTAATGACCATTGGTTATTGACCTTTAAAATAAATTACCGAAGTCCATTCAACATTCCTGCATTTAAAACATGCGCACCACATACGACATAATAAATATGTATTCGAAATAAGTTTTTGACAGTGATAAAATATGTATCTATTGAATACATTTGCGTCTTCTTAAAGATTTTAAAAATAAAGATTAATAGGGAGAAAAGATCGGAATACAATTTTTATATAAAATTTACTTTTATCAAATGAAATATTTCATGTAAAAATAAAGATAATATAAAACTTAAATCTGAAATTCTGTGATCTGAATATTCTGTATGTTCAGATAAGTTCTTTGCCATAACGATATCTCTGCATATATACTCGCATAAATATATTATCGAGAACTGATAAAACTATACTGTGCATATTTATATAATTAATTGAGATGTTAGTCATATTATTGAAGAATTATATTTCATTTTTATAAATTATTTAAATTTTTTCGATATATATTTTCCGATATATATTGTGTCTACAATTTTATAATTTTTTCAGTGTTCAATTACAACATAATTGTAAAATGCGTTTAGTAATTTGTGATACAGTGGATTATGTGGCAGAATGGTCTGCTAAGTATGTTTTAAAAAGAATTAATGATTTTCAACCAAATGAAAACAAATATTTTGTTCTTGGTCTTCCAACGGGTATGTATTAATATATATATTATTATCTCTCATGTATTACAAATAGAAAAGAAAAAGAAAAAGGGAGAGAAATATTTAATGTATGTCCATTAGCAACAATTGTGGGAAATAAATTTACAATGGTTGATTATCATCTTTAGGTGGTACTCCTTTAGGGATGTACAGAAAACTTATAGAATACTATAAAGCAGGAAAAATTTCCTTCAAGTATGTAAAAACCTTTAATATGGATGAATATGTTGATTTGCCCAGGGACCATCCAGAATCTTATCATTACTATATGTATAATAATTTCTTTAAACATATAGATATAGATCCACAAAATGTACACATTCTTGATGGTAATGCACCTGATCTTATAAAGGAATGTGATGATTTTGAAATTAAGATTAAAGAAGCTGGTGGTATTGAATTGTTTATTGGTGGTATGTAATTTGTAATATAACAAATAAATTCATATAAAAAATTAGTTGGATACAAAACAAAATGTTGTGTTTCAGGTATTGGCCCAGATGGTCATATAGCTTTCAACGAACCAGGTTCATCTTTAGCATCACGTACAAGAGTAAAAACTTTGGCACAAGATACGTTAGAAGCTAACGCGAGATTCTTTGGAAATGATATTTCTAAAGTTCCTAATCAAGCATTGACTGTTGGTGTTGGCACAGTGATGGATGCCAAAGAAGTAATGATTCTTATCACAGGATCTCATAAAGCATTTGCTCTTTACAAAGCGATAGAAGAAGGAATTAATCATATGTGGACTGTATCAGCTTTTCAACAACATCCCCGTACAATAATTATTTGTGATGAGGATGCAACTCTAGAATTACGTGTGAAGACAGTCAAATATTTCAAGGTATAAAATATAAATTTCCTATAATTTTAAAAACTTTTGTTTAAAATATTTGAAAAGCGAACATTTTAGAGATATTTGTATTTTAATTGGAACTTAATTCATAACTTTTGAATTTGTATGATATATGTAGGCTCTCAGTGCTACACATCAAAAATTGATTGAAGAAGATGGAGATGCAATCCTTCGTCGTTCAATACAAAACAGTTAAAATGGTACTTATATTTTTTAATATTGCATAAATATGGATTACACATCTGTATTTTTGTTTTCTGTTTCTTTTTAAATTAGAGCAAATTGAGAATTCTGTACTCATTATTTTGTTGTTTATTACAAAAGCATTACATCTTTTCTTTATGTTGTTTATATAATTAATCTACATTAATAATGTCCATTAATTGTTTAATAATATTTAACAGTTTAATAATAATTTATTAATGGTATTGTATTATGGAATATTACTTGTAATGTTATAATTTCATTATATAGTGAGTTATCTGAAAAAGTTATTATAAATCGTTTTTGTTGTTATGATAAATTGTAAAATGTGTTATTTTTACAGAATTTATGGAATATTCACAGCAAACTAATTGATGAAAATGGAAAAATATCGATTGAAAATAATATAAGATATTGTTATACATATATGAAAATGTATAAAGTCTCGCATAAAAAGAATTTCGATGAATGTGACGAACTTTATATGGTGTACGTGTACATTATACGAAACAATTGATATGAAAACTTTATATGATATATACACATTTGTTTCAATAAAGCACGAGTTATAGTATTGTTATTGTTTCATATTTTTGTATCAGTATATTTTTTCATAAATAAACTTATGCTTTTTGTCACAAAATTTTTATCATATACTTACCTTTTCATTCTGTGAAATGAACTGTAATATAATTAAAAGAATACTTCTAATTAACAAGTGTGTCTAAACGTGTAAAAGGAAAACTTAAACCTTAAATAAAATAATTTTTAAGACGTTACACGAATAAAAAAAATTTACAAAGAAAACACGGGCATATATTTTGAAAGATTGGATTTCCTTCTTAAAATCGAGGTCGAACTGTAAGCAACAAGTGGGAGAGATCGTGCGTAGAAGCGATCATTATCATGAAGAGTACATGATAAGTGGAACTGAGGACAATACGTAAGTTGGTTATTGGGATCGTACTGACTTGCCAGAAAGAACCGTTAACATTTGTATCGGATAGAATTGCTGATAATAGTCACACACCGAAGTAATTGATAAGAACATTAATCTTGTGATCTTGTCAGTAGTCGATCTTATAAATTCAGTCAATATCTAAAACCTACAAATTGTTCTTCGGTGCTTCTTTTGCCAGCTGTGACTGATCGATCGGAAACTTAAATCGTTTTTCTCTCGTTCGTGTACTTCTCTCTGCTACAATAATGAATGACAACAGCGATGCGTTTACAATTAAGAATGTTGTACTCCGTGATATCGAATCGGTTCTGCGTCAAAGAATCGGGGATCATATGATCATCGAAGATTATACCAGCAAATCATTATTACCCCCTGGAGAGAATTACGGAAGTTCGATTTTTAGCGTCGATGTTGAATTGAAGGATAAAAATACTGGAAAGAAGGAAGATCTTCATCTTATTGCAAAGATGTGTCCACCAACGGAATATCAGAGAGAAGTTTTCAATAGTTCTCGTACATTTATGAAAGAAATCTTTATGTACGAGACTATTTTACCAGCTTATAATAAGTTGGAAGTGGAGTGTGGATTGAGAAAGAACGAGGTGTTCGAGATTTTGCCAAAATTTTATGGATCTAGACTGTCTCTACAACCGGATGGAGAGTTTGATGACGATGCTGTTATCCTTATGGAGAATTTGAAAATTGAGGGTTACTACACAGGCGATCGATCTGTAGGTATGTATACATACTCTAGTATAATCTGTTAAGTAAATTCTTAACTACCATTCGTCTTTGAGAATAGACTAAATTTTAATTTCATTATTACAGTCTAGTACATAATTTTGGAAGTATTAAAGACAGATAAAATAATTATATTAAATAAATTTTTGTAATACAGTAATTTAATAAATAAAATATCGAATAATCTGAAAAAATATGTTTATATTTGTAGTAATGACAAAAATATGGACGTCTGTATACTATCTTTTTATAAAATTGTACATCGTTTTAAAATGTAGCTATTTTATTAATCATATCTCTTTGTACTTTTTACGTTTAAGTTCAAAGGTTTAATTATTCGAATCATCTGTTCGATAAAAAAAGCGGGACACTCATTTTTACAACGAAATGATAATGAAATTTCATTTAAAGTTTGCTTAAAACGAAAAATGTTAACACGAAATATTAGCAGATTGATGTTATGTATATTTTTAACGTTATATATAAATCAACTCTCTCTTAAAATCGTTTAAGGTTATTAGTTATAGATTGCTTTGAAACAGTTCCTATCTTATGAACTAATAGAAGAAAACTGTACTGTATTTTTATAGAAAAAATTAAAAATGAAATAATATAAATAAAAATAATATTAACACGCAGTAAAACTTAATACATTCACTGAAAAATCTAATTAACATAAAAATTTATATAAAATTTAAAAAATTAATTTATAAAAATTAAATATAAAAATTTTCTTTACGAACTATGTTCATACCCTTTTAATTTATAAACTTATATGTTATTAATTACGAGTAACAATGTTTAATTTTTCTACTAAGTTATGTGCAGTGTCTTACACAAGTATTTATGTATATAATCGTTTGATATCTATCGAGATTCTATCGTCGAGATTTTTTACTCTGGTATTTTCGCTGAATCATGCTCATATATCCTTGACAATTTAAAGAAATCCTTAATACGTAAATACCTTGATTTCTATGTTAAGAACTCATACTCAACGATTTTTCGTACGATGAGAATTACAAGTTTATATATAATATAGAATGCAAAATTTATTTAAATTTTAACGACCTTTCAATTATATTTTATCGTTAAATTTTCTTCATTTCGATCATCTTATACAAACTCTATTTATAATAAATAACACGTACAAATTTGTTTACAAACAGCGATTAAATTTTACTTTAAGCAAGTTCCTTATAGATTTACTATACCTAATATTTCGAAAGATATTTGTAGTTATAAAATGAAATTTTATTTTCTAATTATTCTGTTTGATGATTTTATACAGGTTATGACTTAGAGCACGCAGAGGAAGCAGTCAAGGCTTTGGCTAGATTTCATGCTTTAGGAATAGCTACGAAAGAGAAAAGACCAGGCATTTTCGAGGTGTTCAAGATGTACGCAAAACCTTTACAACATTCAAAGGACAACACGGATAATATGTTTGCGTTGGTACTCGATCAAATAAAAAGTGACCCAGAAACAAGTCCTTATTACGAGAAATGTGAGAAAATTTTAACACAATTGAAAATGGAAGATCTTTGGACGGACGCTCTTCGAGAACCATGGACGACCATCATTCATTCTGATTTCTGGGTGAACAATGTGATGTTCCATCGTAGCGAAAAAGGGAAAATCGATGGCGTAAAATTCGTCGATTTCCAAATATACCTTTATGGAAGTCCCCTGCGTGATCTGCTGTTTTTCCTTTACTCTAGCGTACATAACGACACAACGGAGGAGCAAATCGATGATCTGTTGGATCTGTATTACGAAACTTTCATAAACACGCTAAGTAAAATGGGATGCAATACGAGTCTGTATACCAAGGAAGGATTTCAAGAGAAATTGACCGAGGATGCCGAACGTGAATTCATCCATGTAAGCTGGATGATAAAGGTGCTCACATTGGATACGAAAGAAATAGAGAATTTTGACGTAGATAAAATGCAGTCTGTACTTATGGGACATAGCGGAAATCAATTATTTAAAGACCGACTACGGAGACTCGTGCTCGTCTTTGTTAAACGTAATTGGATATAAAAAGATTATTACGAAGATGGATCTTTCCGTATCTATAAAGTGACATCGTATATATGTACCTACGTAATCATGGCATATTATTTTTTAAATGATCGTATCCGATTTTTCCATATATCACAGATATATCACATCAATAAGAATTATATTCTCAATGACTAATCCTATCCATATCTGTAATCTGCAACGAAATATAATCAGTTCAATTAAATAAAATTCAGTAAAATAAATCAACGAGATAATATCGAGCCTAAATAACAGGCGACAATAGAAAAGAATTTGGTCGAAAAACAGATAACATTTAAAGATAAACTAAATCAATGATAAAGGACAAACTCATAAATAAACATTTGATTTTTGGAAGGAGGCATTAATAAAATTTTAATCGTCATAAATAAATTATTTTCAAAAGATATAAATGTAATTAATAGTATAATAAAAATACAATAGTATTTTATATTTATTATGGTATTATCGTATATAAAAATTTCGTTATTCCAACTATATAATTATATATATATATATATATATATAATAAGAAAATCCTTTTTTTATATAAATTACACAGAGATATAAATAAATAATTTTTTATGTGCCAGATTTATTGTTCACAACTGCATAATAAAGATTAGTTGCTTTATTTTTAATGCGACTTAATGAATTCATATCAATGAATTATTTATCGGAGGATACGAATATTTAAAAATTGTACATTAATGGACACATATCTTTCATTATCACGAAAAAAATGGAGTAAATTAATAAAACTATTTTTAAACACAATGCGCGTATTTTATTCAATTTACACGGAGATTAGCTTTATCTCTTATACATAAAAGAACGTGATTTCTTATGATGAGGCAAACAGGATTTGTGATTAATCCTGATCTATCATCGTTTTTAAGATAAACCAATAATTTTCGTTAAGATTAAATAATTAATTAATTTCGTAAAGATTTAAATTTCGTTTGTATTACATAATTGTTTTCAACTATATCTGAAGTATAAAGTATTAGTTCACAATTGCTTCACATGTCTATTAATGTATTCGTTCGAGGGGACTTTGACAAAATGAATTAGATATTGTTATCAAATAAATATAAAGACAAGAGCTGAAATGGAATTTCAACATAATCCTTCCTGGATAACAGAGTTATGAAAGTTAGTATATACAAGTAATATCCAAACGTCAATGCATTGAAAATATCACGAATGATGAATTGTTTAGAATGTCTCTTTTACGAAAGTTTTATTCTCAGATAAATTCTACATTTATTTTAATCTACGAAAGTAAATAATATAAGAAAATAGACATGGAAATGAAAACATGCGTATATATACGTGTTATTTATAGAAAGTTAGTATAAAAAAAATAATGGCAATGATGTTACTGAAAAAAGAATGACGAATATGACCTTGTGAGTTATCTGATAATGAAATATCAAGAATCGTTACAAGCGTATCTTTATCGCTTCTATAGAACAATAATTCTATAGGTATTGTCATGAAACGGTGACGATATAGAATTATTAATCAATCATACAGCTTAGAAAATAGCGATAAAATCACTATTCAATATTTTTTAGTGGAAATCTTTACGTTATATATGGTGCCGTATGTATTAAAAAATTGTTAATGTACTTTTCATATCTGTGTTTTATTAAGCTCTATTCTTGTAACACTATTATTACTCCAGAGTGTTCTTCGACGGAGTAATTTCTCAAACGTGATACATAAGTATATACAAAACGGGCAAACAATATTTAACCCTTTACGAAACACGATAATCGTAACAAGCAGTAGTGGAATATGCAATTGTAATTGTATTAGGTTGTTCGAAAAGTGTCTTTCTTCTACAAACACGTCTTTTACAACGACGCTGCTTTATACGAACATGAAACATAATCTGTCAAACATTGTGATCTTTATTTTGATAGAACAAAATAGATCATACGTAATTCGATAAAATAATATAAAACGAAAAATGTTGTGCATTCATTATTTTTTTATAAAACGAAAGAAACTTTTCGGACGACTTAATATATCAGAACTACGAGAAAATTTATTGACACATACGTATACCAATCGGAATTGTGATGCAGAAAAATAACTTAATGTGTGGAATATAATTTACATAATAATTACTTAATAAAATATTAGAAAGCATCTTTTTAATTATAAAAACTTTCAAAAATATTTGATTATAAAATTATTCTATAATAAAAAAAATATTTTTATTTATATAATTATACTAACAAAATGTAATAACGTTGAAGATAAAAATATGATGTTATATAATAATAAACATTTAGATATATGCTATAATAATATAAATATAAGTATTGTCTGCTTCGAAGTACAACGTATATATGTGTAATGTTATATAATGTTCTTCGTGACGGTATGTAGGTATCACATTTAATGATAAGTTAATCGTATCGAAGATCTAATATAACTTTGTATAGCCCATATTTTGAAATAATTGTCGATATGATTAATGCGAAAATTTATATTTTGCACTTCAGTATGTGATTGACTAATAATTCTCGTTTTTTACATTAAGTAAATAATAAACAATCACTGTAATATTTTTTGTATTAATCATATACTACAAATTTTTTATACTAAATGGGTGGCAAACGATTATACGAGTTAACAATTTTTTTAATATATTTGGTATTTTTAACAGCACTCCTTCTATCTTGTTAGTAGAAAAATTTTACAGAAAAAACATAATTATTAAAATTCAAAATGAGTTAATAATTTAACATATCCAATCAAATTTCTATGCTCCTATTAATAAAAATCTATAAAAGATTTATCTCCTAATCTTATTTGGTGTCTAAAGTGTAATTACATATTTAATTCCCGATATCAAATAAATCTTCATACTTTTACATAAAGATTATCCTTATCAATAATAAATTAATTCTTATTTTAAATAAAGCTTGTTTGAAATCAGAAATATACATATTTTATATTTAGAAACTCCATTAACTTCATATTTTTTGTTGTCATTAGATATTCATTTATCCATAATAGAATAAAAACTTGATGTGAAAAATTTCAACAAGATTTTTTCTTTTTTAAAATAAAACCAAACAATTTGAATTATTTTGGAAAGTTAGAAAAATTACTTTACTAGATAACGCAAAAGTGTTTGATCAAGTATGTGAGATGTATAGATATAAAAGAAAAAGAAAATAAAAAGAATGAAAGAAATTAAATTTATATTTTCTTAAACATAAATTACTAAAATTGAATTATTTAAAATCATAACAAGAAAAAAAGTGAAATCCTATGCATTCAATTAGTGGAATATATTTATACTATATGTTTCTACATGTATATTTACGCAATAGTTAATGCCTGTTTACGATGGAACGAGAAGTTTCTTAGTGGTTGAGGCCACTTTTTTTTTTAGTTTTTCTATATTTTTATAAAAGTTTTAGCCAGATTTATCTGCAATTGGCCATATTACGAAATACAATTCTATAATTAAAATAATGAGTTTCTTTATGATGCAGAAATCCCATAAATTAATTCTGTTTATATGGCTCGTATCTGTTCTAACCTTATCTATCAGTGATGAAATTAAAACAGATGGTGATACGACTTTAACGTTAACGTTAAATGCAAGCTTTACTGATGGAGATTCCAAAACTGAACATCGAACTTTATCTTCGCCAATTCAATTTACATCTGAATCTGTTAATTCTGCTAAAACCCAAAACGTATGTAGTAATGATATTTGACAATTAGTAAGCATAGAAATAATTATCTTTAAACTTTAATCATATCGTTTAAAAAACGAACGGTTTGTTTAATATGTTTACAATCCTTTCTATTTAAATAAGCTACATATAATGATGACAAGTAAATATATAACTGAAATATGTAAATGTTATTACAGAAAAATGTTGGCATCCCTTTAGTTGCAGGGGAAGGTGGCCCAATTTCAGTTATTTCTACTACCGAACTAACATTTTCTACTGATTCACATAAATATATAACAAATGCTACTGACAGTTTAGATGTACGAGTTAATGTATCAACAGAAGATGATAATGTTCCTTATGTAAAAAGTAAAAAAACCACTTCTAAAATTGTATCAAGGAAAGGAGCAAATTCTTCCATTGAAACTATATCATCCAATGATACAAAGACAATAATTAAATCTTTAACAACAACAAATGTTCATAATATTGGAAAGATTGATACAAACATGAATGAATTAAAATCAAATATTACTGAGAAGCATACAGATACTGTTTCAAATACTATTGTAAATAGTACTTCGCAGGTTACAAATGTGATACAGCAGAAACTACCAAGTGCAGCTGTAATAAACAATGCATCGTCAGTCCGAGAACATAAACATAAACCAACTAGAACACAGGCAGATTCTCATAGTGATAAGCAAGCATTTATAGATCATGCTAACTCATACTACTCAGGTTCACGCTTAGGAATGCCAAAGAAAATTGATTATGTTTTACCAGTTATTGTTACTCTTATAGCTCTGCCAGTTTTGGGTGGTATTATTTTCATGATATACAAACAAGGTAGAGATTGTTGGGATAAAAGACACTATAGGAGAATGGATTTCCTTATTGATGGGATGTATAACGATTAATGTCAACAAATATCATTTAAAAAGTGGGATCCTAATGCTAGTTTCATATATGCGATATATAACAATTGATGAATATACTATTCTGCCATTATTGCTGCAATGAACATATATATATTCCATATACAAATACTTATAAATTTTTTGGTTTACTATAACTTGCTGCATATATTTTTATTATTTTACTGCCTTGATATGAGATTTGTTATTTTATATATACTATGTCATGTATGAAATTTGAACATTCATGTTTGTAAATTTGGATAAATGGTGCTTAGGAAAGACAATATGGAAATAATAACAAATTTACAATTATAACAATAGCAATATTTTATGATTTGTACAAATAAAGTAGTTTCAAAGTTAAATTTTAATCTTATTTTGTAAGATAATTATTAACCTGTTTATAACTTTTATAGGTGAAGATATGTACATTAAAATAATTTTTGAGATTAATGGTTTTACTCAAATAATTTTATCTGTAAATGATTTATTATTAACTTATGCTAATTTATCACTAAAAGTTCTCAATAGAGAAATAAATGTATTACAAATTTGATTGTGAGAACAGTATTGTTATAATTTCTTTCAATAACTCAAAGTAAAATTTTTCTGGTAACAGTATGAAAATGTTTTCACATTAAAGGAAATTGGTTTTTTCTATTTCCATATAATTTCCTTTTCACTATACGTTGGTTGTATTTTTAAATTTAATAATGCTCTTGAGAATAATTTACGAATTGTAAAATAATCTAGCTCACCAAAGAAGTATCTGATTTGAATAATTTGATATCTCAATTTAATTCCTATAATTGTTAATTGTTATTTACATTTTTGGAAAGATATGTTTATGTAAAATAATAATTATTGTTATAAACATGCGAATGGAATAGGAATTGAATGTCCATTTGTAAATTTATTATACTATAAAAAATATAAGCAATGATTTATGTAATTACTTTATCCAGTAAGGTTTCTGCAATTGTTATTAATAATGATGGAATTTTATAAACTTCTCGTTTATTTAATGTTCGTAAAATTTGTATGTTATCTGGATGTAATAAAGCAATAACTATTTATATATATATACATATATATATAAATAGTATATATATATATATATAGTATAAATAATATATATATATATATATATATATATATATGTAACAAGATCGTTCATATTCTTATAAAATATAAATACCTTGTAACTAAAAATGTTTGATTACTTTTTACATTATATATTACGTTATATTACCTTTTATGTTATATATTATAATTACATTTTAATGTAAAGGAAAATTCGTAGTTTTGATTTTTTCTTTTTATTAGTAAGCTTGTTATGTAGATACATAAAATTATGCGTATTAGCATTGCATATAAATTACAAAGTTTATAATGACAAAGAATAATGTAGCCACTTCTGATAATAATCGTTAACAAATTATAGGACAGTTATAAATATGATATATAATTTTGTATACATGTATTAATTTAATTTATACATGTAAAAATTTATTATACGAAAAAATAGATGAAGCTTCAATTCCGTAATTTGATCTGTGTTTTTAATATATAAATAAGTTTGATTAGAGAAAGAAGTTATCAATATTAATGTCTTCAATACTTTTAAATAGTTTGACTTATTTTGCAAATTTAAAACTTTAAAGTGCATAATCTTTGATGGTTAGTAACAATCTACAGCAATTATAATTTTTACTATAATACTACAATCGTAATTTCATCTTAGATTAAATATTTATTGCTTTTATTATTGAATTAAATATAAAAATAGTAATTGTCACAAATAGCTTTATCTTAATGTTGTAATTTCAATATAAATATAATTTTGTTAAGTAGATGTTCTCAGAATATTGCTATGTCATGTAATTATTAACAGGGTAATATCCAGATGAAATACTCAATATCTTTCTAAATTTCCCAACAATGTATTTGTCGTAAAAAAGATATTCTAATAATCTAAAATTCGCCCATTAAAGTTATGGTAAAATTCTTTCCGTTATAATTTTAGAACGATCATTTTTACATTTGAAAGTATTCGTTATAAATACTCTCAGAAAGTTACATTTGTCGTGTTTTCATACAAAAAAATTGTTTACGCGGATAAATTGTTTAATAATAATAACATTACAATCGCACCATTGTGAAGTTTGTAGTAATTGAAATTGTTTACAAACTGATAGTAATGAAAAATATGCAGTTTCTATATAAAAAAAGTACTTGGTTGACGAACGACAAACATTAAAAAATTTTAACTTCTACTATATCTTTTTGATTAAATTTAATTTATCGATTGTTCTCCACGAAAATTAATAAAATAAGAAGAAAGAAACAGAAAAATACTACAAATGTAGAAGTATTTATACTGCATTTTCATATTAAACATATTCTCGTACTGAACTTTCATATTTAATCACGATGTTCGATAAAACATTCTACTTAGATTTATACTTCACTTCATCCGGAAAAGCTTCTCTTGGAGGAACCAAGCTAAGCATCATTACATGACGTTGATAAGCTCTGGAATTACGAAATTGCGTATCTGTTCCGTGAATTCGATCCAATACTCCCAAAACTCCAAAGCATTGATTAAATCTAAAATATAATAAGTCCAATATTCAATATTAAACTTCTATATAAAATATATTTATATCGTTAGAGACTTATGAAATACTAGTAAGAAAGTAAACAAATTATTTTATTAGCGCGTGTACAATTCAGTTCAATCTATTTAATGTTAGGGATAAATAATCTGAAAAAAAAAATGTATGAAAATTACTTACTTTAAGTGGTGAAAATCGTGAGCTTCTGGAGATGGAAAGAACGGTAGGTGGTAACCAGAATGAGCATTTAATGTAGAGAGAATAGCAAGCGAGAACCAAAGCCAAGCAGTAGCCACATGAGAACCTACGATGAATACTCCCAAAAACGGTGGTAATAGATTTGAGCCAATGTGTTCTAAAGGATGACAATATAGCGATGTTACAGCTATAGGGGCCGTCCATTCGTGGTGCTGCTTATGTATATACTTATAGAGATAACGGCTATGCAGAAATCTGTAATGTAATTTTACTTTTACATAAGTTTGTTTACAAAAATATAGACATATAAAACACTACGTAATACACATACATAATAATGCAAAGGAACATTTATTCAAACGTGATTTTAATTGCTTAGTAAGATAATTAAAAATTATTTTTCTGTTTATCTATACAAAAGTATTACTCCTTAATTACTTTAAGCAATGCGCATAATGAATCATTTTAATCTACTACACACATAGATAGATTTAGTACAAAAAATAATACAAGAAAGATTCAGAAACTGATATTTGGCACATTTAATTTTCTTTTAACTCAGTATACGTACCTTTCAAGATGAATTAATTTAGGGATTAATACAGGCCATCTCATATAATCCATATTTATTAACGGTAAAATGTTTTCTAATGAAGCTTTATGAGCGACTTAAGAGCAAAGTTAACAAGATACCTTAATAGGGGATTAAAAAGAAATTGCATACCTATGTGAGTAATAAAATCCAATTTCCTCGCATAATATGTGGATGGCGATTTCAACGAGCACCCAGTGGAAGGTCGGCAATTCGCGTACAGGCGGATAACCGCGCCATTCCATAAAGTGATAACTGACGCACGCTAGAGGAACTCCAACAATGATCTGATTGAATAGTACTTGAGCGATTACTTTGCACAATTCCCTCGTGTCGACTGGTTCGTTCGTACCCGGTTGTATTTTGTATCTCCGTAAAGCAGCCGGTCGATTAGTTATGTCTAGAATCGTGTAAATCCCACCGAAGAACCAATATACGAAGAACATTAGTCCCAATGAGCCTGGAACGTATTAGTTCCAAATTTGTAATTTTTTACATTTTTTCAAGAAATCGGTAAACATACGTAAGACGACAAGAATGTTCCAAGATAAGTTTCAAATAATTTCTTTCTTCAGTAGATCTTGTTTTTGTTCTCGTATAATAAAATATCATGTTTGTATAAACATCTTTTTTCTTAAATAAAAGAAGAGGAAATAAAAGATAACTCTATTGTATATTATCGTATATCATGTTTCATAGAAGTGTAGCATCTTTCTTATTATTAATATCTCTAACGTATTTGAAATAGTTTTGTAATAAAATTCAATTCCGATGACATCATCATCATCAATCGATCTCGAACTGGATTTTTCACTTTAAATGGTACTTATCTAGGAACTGCTGTATATTTTATATATTCTCGTTGTTTTATCTTGATATACCATGAACCCAAAGCGTGACAGGATCGTCTCCTAATTTGTCTAAGATTTTGTCCCATTGTGCTTGCCAGAAATCTCCAGAGGCTCCCCAAAATCTTTGTAAATGCCTAATAAATGAAAGGATCGAAGCAGTGAAATGATAATGGTAAACATGAGTCGTTCAATCTTAAAGGTAACAATATCTCTTAGTATTTGATCGAATTGCAAAAATGCGGAAGCCATATTTGTATACGTCATTCGTTAGAATTTACCATGTTAACGAGTTGCAGAACGCAGCGAATCCGATCACTACGGTTCCGATTACGAAAAGGACGCTTCTTAAACTCGAAAGCAAAGTTGGTGGTGTTTGATTCTTACAATCATCGCCGGTCGCAGGCGTCACTGTAAAGAACAGATTGTTATTAACTTTATGTATAGTTTTTATAGTTCTTTTGATTACATCAATTTTATATCATCGCAAATGGCATTTAATTTATGTAATTTGGAAGAGATATTCTTTGATCTTGTTGTTATTGTTACTTAAGCTTGCCGTTTTTTTCAAAAATTTAAATTCACATTTAATAATTACGTCGAGCGATTACTTATTTTAATTACTTATCCCATATAATTTTTTTGTTTCCTATTATGTTTCAGAAAATAATAATAATAATGGCAGAAAGTTCGGTTTCAAATAAAAATGTGTGAGGAAAGACGGCGCGACGTTTGCACAACAGGACGTTATACAAGATAACCCGGATTCGATCGACAATGCACTGAACAGCCACTCGACTTTAGCCCTTTCAAACGTGCGATTACGTGCAATTACCGTTTTTAACGTGTTCGCGGACAAGTTGTACGAAGCCGATTATCGACATACGAATTATTACATACCATGCCATACCATATTTACAAATTCAACATTTTTACAAAATATAACAATTTTTACACGGAAATAATATACGTGAAACATAAAAAAACTATTATAAACGAATACATTTATTAAAAAAAATATGTCGATAAAATGCTGATATTTAAAGATTTTCTATTTTATATCGTAAAAACAAAAGAAATAAAATTAATTTTTTTTTTATTAAATTATCTTATAGATGTTTTAACAAGCAAAAAATGAGTAAATACATGGCAGTCAGAAAAGTTCGCATGCATGGCTAACAATAAAAATTAATTTAAGTAAATTTTGTGATAGATGATGCCTTGCTTGTTGTCTTAACGAATGGCATCAATGTTTAAATCAACTACGAACATGCCATCCTGTACGTCAAGATCTAATTAAATACACGTAGAACCATATTGTAATGTATTTATAAAATTGATTTAAGTATTGCCTAATATATATATATGAGGTGTCGTATAGCTTACAGCTTTGAAGCGATAGAAGGAAAATAAAAATCTCATTAGATGAAACAATATGATTTCGAGTAGTGCATCATATAATGTATTATATATGACTGCTCTGGAAGTGGAGCTTAAAAATCTATGTGACTCATTTTCTTTTTTTAATGAATCATTTGTTAGACATATTATTCTGCTGCTATCTATTGACCATTTTATCGCGCATCAACCATATTAACATGTCCTTGACTTTTTTGTGCTTCGGTTTTTCTTCCTGTTAGCTAATATTTATTTAAAGTCCCCTTTATCTTCCCTTATTCAATCTTTTCAATGTACATTAATTTTTAAGATATACCTATCTATTATGCCATTTAATTTATTTTCTAAAATATACATACATATATATATTACAAAATTTAGTTTATCTTTCACAGTAACATCAGTTTAAATCACATCCTCTTAATGATTTCTCATAAAATTTGGACTGATTATGAAGTAGTGCATTGTTTGATGAGATGAACGGATAAAACTAATTATAAATGGATATACTGTGTTGGAAAATTTTGTTCGTCTAATCGAATAATTTTTATGCAAGGCGCATCAATATGTCATGCTTTTGTCATGTCTTTTGCTGATGTTTTGATAATATATAATTTTATATATATATAACTTTTTTAAATAATTTCTATAAATAGCCAGATGTAGGATTTTCAAGTCACGTTAAAAAGCGACTTCTGCTATAATATCGTAATACGTAAGGGTGAAAGTTTCACGAGCTCTGAAAACATAATGAGATTTCACTTGTAAAATAAATACATCAATTCTCGAAGAGTTTATTTTTACGCTCTCGATAATATTGACAGACATACTTGTGTTAATCCGTATTCGTAACATTGATTTGTAATTTGCCGTGGATACTCATACTTGTTATATTTGTTTAAGTCTTCAAAAGTTATGATATTATCATTGTTATATAATCGTGTTGCAAGTGTAACAGCTCCTTCCCGAAAAACCAATATCATGATATCTCATCATCGAGAAAATTTCAAATCTAACATTTCATATGGAAAAATTTATCATTGCCGCACATACAATAACACATGGAAAATTTCCATCGTGAAAATTTTAAATCTAACATTTCATACGGAAAAATTTATCATTGCTGCATATACAATAACACATGGAAAATTATTTTTGTTTCACGATTGCGACATATTTCGCAACTTCTGTTTAATGTTCATATTATAGTTACAAACATCTTTCGAAGATTAGATTCTTCTACAACAATTTCTTTGATAATAGTTCCTTGTGTAGCATCAATAATTTCGGATCATTGTTTTACTTATAATTCAATGATAGGATTTATAATACCATAGTAATCTTTCTAAGATAGAGTTTTTGAGTATGGATAGATTTCGTATTCATTATCTTTATTTCGAGATTGCTTTATTTCGAAAATTTATCATTTTCTATTATTGAAGATATGTATCTTTTTATGCATTTATGGTAAATATAAAGAAGCAAAAATGCATAGAGTGTACTTATATACATTATATACAAAAATATATAAGAAAATATATGTAAAATATATCATTACATATAATATCTAGTGGATGAAAAAAATTTTTGTAGTGCGAATTCTCGTGAAAAAATGAGTCGAAAACGTACAGTACTTCGCTTTCGACAATATCGAGTTTCAAAATTTG
The DNA here is from genome assembly GCF_024516045.1 of Bombus affinis. Classification (NCBI taxonomy): domain Eukaryota; kingdom Metazoa; phylum Arthropoda; class Insecta; order Hymenoptera; family Apidae; genus Bombus; species Bombus affinis. Next base: position 3,684,165 of record NC_066347.1, on the reverse strand, counting down.
TTAAGTATATTTAAACGGTTAATCAGAGACTAGGTATGAATAGGAGACAATCGGTAGATTACTCTATATGCGAAAATAAGATAATAATGTGAAATAAAATTTTTCCATTTCAAACCTTGTTTTCAAGAAGTTTTCGATAGTTTGGACATATTTGCCTAAGAACTGACTTAGTACAGGCGCATAATAAATTTTCAAATTTAGTTTTCTTCAAAACAAAACGTCTTATGAAAAAATTTTATTTTACATTTCTTACTTATTGTCACATGCAGAACAACTTTATATCGATAATTTAGTCTTGTTCAGTTCGGAGTTATACAAGTTCAAGCATGCTTGTCAAATTTTCAAACTTGATTTTCTCAAAAATAAAGTAACGCACGCAAAAACTTTACTCTACATTTTTGATCAATTTTTTCACGAAGAATCATCTTCTACCCGGTCGTACTGCTATTGTCGGAACATTTTATAAATATCCACAATTTATTCGTAACAAGATTCGAAGAAAGTCTCCTTAACGTGTCAAGTAAATACATAGCTCCCTCTTTGGTTCACAAACTCCACTGAACATCTCGCACATGGTGTGTCACAAAGCGCGGATTCGAAGAAAGGAGAATTCGAAGTATGTATTTATAATGTATATTTGCACAGTGACACGCTTCATTCACGTTTCGAGATATATTCTCATCTCTGTCTTCACTAATATTATACCTTTTCGTCGAAAAAAAGTTTCGAGTAATGCCATCGTGAAACTTGTCCTCAGGATCTGATTAAAACACGCACTTTTTATATTCACGCTTTTATGTTCAGACTCTGATGTACGGCATTGCGTTGTCGAGTGACACATACTGGCCGAACTCGTGTTCTTTCATCCTTAACTATACCTCAGACAATAATCGCCCCTCCACCACTCGCTCCTTTTTATTTGTACCACTTAATCTTTTACTAGTCCGTGGAAGTAAATATTAGATCGTCAAAAGACCATTAACCGCTGCTAAACATGTTTATGTTTGATTTCTGATGATGACTTTTCGAATATTTTGAATGAAAGATAAATCGGTAGATTTGTCAAATGTTCTAACTTTTGAATTAAAAATTTCTCGGAGATAAGAATTCAACAGTTTTCTTATAATTGATTTATCTTTATATTTCCCAGTTTTATTATGAAATATAATTTCATCATCAAATTTACCTTTACAAAGTCCATAGCTTTAATTGTTTTTGAAATATTTTCCTATTAGTCATGAAATTCTTGTTTTACACGAATCTTAGTTCTTGTTTTTGTAAATATTTTTCATATAAAACTACAATGTTTTGTATAATATACGTATGTATATATCTGTATGTCAATATGACAAAGAGCATATACAATGTATTTTCGTTGACGCTTAAGTATTCCAAATATGTACACATTTAAATGAATCACTGTTAAAAGAATGTGTAAAACTAAAATGTTGTTCACAAGTCATTCTGCGTTAAATTATTTGATAAATATTCAAATAAAGATAACTAATTTCCAATTAAAGAGAAGAATATATGTAGCTTACATGAAAAGTATTAAAATTGTGATACTAAAAATTTAGATTGCAACATTTCATAACTCATCAGTACAGTGTATGTATAATGCGTTGGTGGTAAGTTGGCAGATGGGAAGAATGCGGGTCCGATTGGTTATTTCTGTTAGACTCAACACGATCATAAAGATAAGCACGTGTATTGGTCAAAAGTGTCACATATGTAGATAAAACAATATAGCAACGTATAATGGTAAGCGACCAGCGTTGTTTGATTCGTGAATATTCGAGTCACCGAACGCGTTACTTTACATCTAAAAGATAAAGAGATGCTCTTTAAGTTTTAATTTACTTCTGCTATCTACATGAACATTATAGCACTTACAACATATTAAAGTGTAACATCGATGATGACGATAATATATTCACAACCTCTATATATATTATACTTTTTATTATCTGATGCATTTCATTTAGAATCATACTAGTTGGATATAAATGGATCCCATTGTAATATTTTTTACGCTATAGTTCCAATGTCTTACTTATGTTTGTGCAATAAATTTGTGAAAACAATAGTAGAGAACAAAGCATCATTATTTTTTAATTTTCTATTCTAAATAAACACGAATTCTATTTTAAACATAACGGACATATAAACATCTTTTTATACTAATTACATATATGTGATAAAAATAATGAAATAGATAATAATTTTTTATATAAAAAAATTGCTTTTATAAAAAATAAAATAATCCAAAGTTTCAATTAGTTGGTTAAGCTTAAAACTCCATAAACGGGTTAAAGGCTTAGGTAAGTTATATTAGAGAGAACATATATAATTCAAATGCTAAGCATATAACAGCTACCTTAAATGTCAAGCTAGATTAAAGGTGAAATACATATAATGTGTAAGTATTATACAAATTGAACCACCATTCATAATCTGCATGCATCAACACAGTATATATAGTAATAGAAATACAAAAAATTCAATAATATACATTTTTTATAGAAATAGTATGAAATATTAGAATATTGCATTATTTTATTTGCATCAAGTACATAGCGTAACGTACATATAAAATAATTGCATAAGGAAATATGTACATATATATTAATTATAACTACAATTAAGTATAGTTTCAGTTATGAACATTTGTTAAAAAAGGAAATGAAGAAGATGAATTTCATAACATCGTTGAACATTTTTGCTAGATTTTGTTAAAAATATTTACAATAAAGAAATTTTGCTTATTATATGACTTGATTCGAAAATTGAATCGCACGTGACAATTTAACCCGATTAAGGTCAAAGATTGCTTTCGCATAATTTGTCCTATTGCACCGTGTATCTTCAAACAGTTCAATTATAATTTTATTTGATTTATATCTGTGCAATAATCTGTTGCATAATGAAAATTATGGATATATACTACTTTTTCTGGAATATAGTTCGACTCACAAAGCATTACATGTCTATATCTTGCGTGCAATAATTAGATAATATGTGTGGAATTAATTAATATATTACACGAAGAAATTTAAATTTAATGCAGACTATTTAATACATTTAACACATACTTACTTTTTGCGTGCTCGAGAATGTATTTATTTTATTGTAAAAAACAGTTCTCTCTGTTATTTTTAGAAGTGAGTACATCGTAAATTGAAAAATATTGATGGTTATATGTGATACTAAAATGTTTTCAATATTGAATAACTTTAATTTTTCAATTCGAAATCAATTTATAACTTCGATACTATTGTATGATACATTCATCTCTCTATAACAAAAAGGATTACTTACTTAACTAGAATAAAAGATTTATTTAACACAAATAAATAAATAGCTTAATCTACGTTCATATCAACGTTGCCTGTATACATTGTAAATAAAAGCTTCCACAGTGGGAACGGTGTATATATCCTTATTTTTTTGCATGATACGATAAGCGGGGTCATGTTAATGCCTTGATGAAAACACTAATTTCATTATTGATTAAATTCATATCGCTCACCTTGTGTCTGTGATCGTGGCTATGGACAAGTTAGTAAAATAGAAACGATAATTTCCTTTCAGAATTACGATAACCACTATACAAATCAAACTTATTAGCAAGCAAAAGACAAAAGACCAAATTGATCAATTAATGCGCGTTTATTTACATCTCCGCCTACAGTTTTCTTCCCTCCAAAAGTGTATGTCAATAATCGAATGCATATCGACACATACACATACACATATACATCGACATCACATTTGAAATCGTAGAATAAGTAAAAAAATGTAGAGAAGGTGAAAGAAGTACAATCAACTGCCAATGAACTATACTTAATAAACGAAAACATACAGTTCAACGAATTATGGTTTTGCTTGTGGTAACTGTCACAATGCCGCCGTAGATTCACTCGACTTGTTTCGATGTGTTTTATTCAAGTGTCAACAGGAAGAAATCGAAATGGTCTCTTCCTACCTTTGAACTGGTTCTGCACGTCCATCATGGTTGAAGATGAAGCGTTTAATGAAAAAGCCACGGAAATTCTTGCGTCTGAAGTCAATGGATTGCATTTGCCACAGTATACATGATAGTCGATAAACGCAGACCGTTGATACTGGCAAATGCGCCGTAGCACCAAGCGCGTACCTCCAGCTCGAATATACGTATACATATACATACACTTTCATGTGTACAACTATATATATGCATGTGTGTATACATATATATATATATATATATATATATATATATATATATATATATATGTGTGTGTATAGCTCTGTATAGATGGGTATATATAATAAACCGTATTCTATAGTGTACAATGCAATCTATATATACATGCGTATATGAAACCTCCGTTTACGCATACGTATTAGGTTAGAATTGTACTTATATTTTTTTCTTTTCTTGTTAGAGCTGACTACCATCAACGTGCTAAAACAGAAAGAAACTTGATTAGGATAATATTTGAAATCTATTTATTTATTCACATTCATTTCCTTTTTTATTCTTTATATAATTTATTAATAATTGTTAATAAATACTATGTATTTACTGTTAGATATTTAACATTTAAAAAGGGCGCTATAAAGAGTAACTGGATTTTGCATGCTATTCTATAGGTGTTGAAATGTTTTCTGTTGCACAACACACATAAGAATCAGCTGTTATCACCTGTTGTGTTACGATGTATGTACCTATATTGAAACGTACGTGGTAGATTACAATAGGATTATTTTCTTTACTGTTAAATGATCGTCTGGAGTTAAACAATTCATTATTTGTAAAATACAATAATCCAATTATTATAAACTGACTATTGATTTTATAAAAGTAAAGAAATAAAAACTAATTAATATACAGATAAATTTTTAATTATTTAGACCAAAATAATAAAAGAATCAAAAATTGTATAAAAAATTGTTTAGTTTTAATGAACGATTTATTAAATATACTCCTATATTATTGAAACATGAATAAAAAATGGTATAGTGAACCTTGCTAAAAAATTATTTTCAGTAACAATACTTATGCAATCTTATATTTTTACAATTGTGGTATGTTTATACCCTACATAATCTTGTCTGACAAATACAAACAATTTTATTAAAGTTTTTAGTAAAATATTGCAAAATTAAATCATTAAATTTATGGTTTTCATAGTAAGTACATAATAGAAGTTTCCAATTTGTATTTCACTAATATTAAAATAAAAATTCTTATATATGAAGAAAAATTAGGGAATATATTCGGAATACAATTGTATAAGTTTTAAATTGTTATTCTAAATCTTCTAACAGTCATAAAGACTTCCGTAATGTGGCAGCACATATGCGCTTATGAGATCCAACCAACACTTCAAACTCCAACTGCTTCCGTATGTAAAGGGAGTAATGTAGACTTTACATTTTGAGGCATAGGATTACAATTTGCCTGGTATTTTTATGTACTTATTAGTAAAATTATTGTAAATATTGTAAAATTAATGAAATATGGACATAAATGGATTCGGTATTGATTACATACAGATGTGAGTGATAAAAATACTTTAATAAAATATGTGCACGAATGATAACGGGTTTCCATCTTGACAATTTCAGAAATATAAATAAAGGTAAATACAGTTTGAAAAATAATTACTTTGTGTTCTTATAAAAATACAAGTTTATTTAGAACATATATGAAAACCAATTATTTTGATATGATTTCTAGTTTTTAATGTCAAAGAATGTTAGAATATGTGTTTTTCTCTAGTAACATAAATTACGTCATCTCATTACTATTTAAACTTATCTATGTAATTTTATTTATTGTTTATCATATTATCTATTTACTTCGTAATTCGTGTATATCATGTTCTTTTTCTAATTAAACATATTTTGAGGTTAACTTCTTCAGTTATCTATTCATTAGAAAGCCATATGTGTCATGTTATAATTTAAGTTTAATATATTGTATGTAGAATTTGCTTAATTATTTTTTGATATTATATTAAGCAAATATAAAAATGTTTTATATATTTTTTATATTGTAGCTGTATAAATGTTTTGATATATAAAAATAAATTGATATTAAATATACATAAGTACTAAAAGTTTTATATCTAGATTTATATTAAGTGTATATTTCTTATTGTTGTATATAATATGTATACATTAAAATTAATATATGTGATACTTAAGTATGCATTAATGAAAATGTCTATGTACAATACATAAGTCTGATTATAATATTAGTATATTTCTTATCTGATAGTTTATATAAGATGTCATTGAAAAAGTTCCTACTTAAACGCTATGTTGTAAGCATTAAATATGCCACAAGGTAACTCGTGTATTCTGACATTCAATATCTATATACATAGATAATACAATTAGTTTACCCCCGTTTAGCTTTCATCCAATTAGTCTATGAAAATGAGAGCAGTGGGTGACACACTGTCTGACCACTTTATAGAAACTTTCACTGCCATTGACATCATAATTTCTTATTTAAAAGAGTTTAAGTTTGTTTTATACAAATTATAATGAAGTGGTTTTTATTGTTCTTAATTCTACAGTTTACAATGTGGGGTGCATCGGAAGAACCACCAGGAACCACAGAGGGAGAAGCATCTGAATCTATGGCACATGCGAAAGAAAAATGTGAACAAAATAAAAGCCAGTTGGAATCTCTTAAAGAAATTATGTTGAAAAATAAACAGAGTTTAAAAAAGAAAGAAGAGGAAGTTCAGGTAATAAATATTAATTTATAAAATTTTAATGAAAAGATTTGAATATTTCATTGAAAATTTAAATTTAAATTTAGGAATATGCAAGGAGACTTTCCAAAATTAAATCCAGAGCTAAATTGTCACGTAAGAGTAGAGAAAGAAATTTGACTTCTACAGATGTAACTCATACATCTGAGACATCTTTAGCATATACATCTGAAGAAAGCATTGATGATATTAGTCAGGCAAAAACTGCAAAAGCAAAGTCTACTTTACTCCAAAAGAAGCTAGCAGAAAATAGAAAAGCTTTTGAACAACGTAACAAAGAAATAATAGAAACTAAACGTGCAGTTGAAGAGAAAGTAGAAGCTATTAGGCAACAGTTAGAAGAAAAAGATGTGGCAGTAGTGGGTTTTCAAAGGGATCAATTATCATCCATTGCTCCTGTTAAACCAGTCATGATTACTTCTGATGTTAGCAAATAATTTTTACATCCTTTTAATAATAAATATTTTTACTATGCTATTGGTAATTATACTTAATATTTTAATTATAGGTCATGTCACCAATACAAATTGAGAGTATTCAGGAAAAAGAAAATAAAATTGCAGAACTTACTAATAAAATTTTGGAGCTTGAAGCTACAATTATGGATCTCCAAGAAAATTTAAAAGAAAAAGACTCTGTTATTGAATCTAAGACAAAGGCAGTTACCCTTATGTCTGCAGATCTTTCAAAAAAGGGTAAAACGACGTTAGACACTCTCGAAGATACGAAAGACGAAATGCGAACGATGCAGGAACACTTTGTACTTTTAGAGACATCCCTGAAAAATAAGAACGAAAATCTCTTAATACAATTGCAAGAAAGGGATAATAAAATAACAGAACTAGAAAATTCGGTTGATGGGTAATTTTATAAACTTGTTAAATATATTTTATAACTGATTAAAATATATTTATTTATTGTTTCTTTTATCTATTACTTTATTTAGGTTTAAGAAAGAAATTAACAAGCAAAAGTTGTCTGAGTCAGCAAGTGCTGACTTTTCTCGTTCCACAATGGATGCTTTGGTAGAAACTAAAGAAGCAATGAAATCAATGCAAGAAAATTTTGTACTAATGGAATCTTCCCTTAAAGCGAAAAATGAGAATTTATTACAACAATTAAAAGATTATGAGTTGAAGTTAGCAGAAGCTAATGAACGAGTTTTTAAATTGGAATCTGGTATTGGAATAGTCAGAGATCCAACTGTTGATGATTTGCAGTTTAAATTGGAAAAATTGGAACATAATAATAAGCAGTTGCAAGATGAAAAATATGAGTTACAGAAAGGTGTTGCAGAATTACAAGATAAAATTGTAAATATATCTATGCATGGTAATGGTGCAATAATGGAAAAGGATAATAGAATAGTTGAACTTGAAAATTTAGTAGAGGAGTTAAAACAATCTAATAAGCTTCTTGAAGAAGAATCTAAAGCAGAATTGCAAAATCAAGTAGCAGATTTAACATTAAAAAATGAAGAATATTCAAATAAAATAACCGATCTTGAAAATTTGGTACATAAACTTGAAGAACAAAAAAATGAAATCGTGGCAAAATTACCAGAAGAAAGTACTATTAAAGAAGGTGAAAAAGTGATGAAACTTACCAAAGAATTGGAAGAATTAAATAAGAGTATGATTAAAATTAAAGCACAACATAAAAGTAAAGTAAAAAGCCTACAAAAGCAGTTGGAGAATTTTAAAAAGGTAAAATATATTACTATTGATTTATAGGTTTATAAGGCCAAAAATTTATTAATCATTTCAAAGCTTTATAATTTTTAAATTGATCAATTATTTGAAAGTATAAGTAATTATTTACTTAAAATAATAATGAAATTCATTTATATGTAATTTTGTAATTTAGGTGTCTGATACAAATGCAGAACTTGTCAGATTGGGGAACCAAGTGGCATTATTAGAGGAAGAAAAAGGTAACCTTCAGCTGAGTCTGGTAGACTTTGATGAGCTTAAAGGTAGGAACCAGGGCAGAAATTCTGTCATCGTTGTTTTCATTGTTCTAGTTTTGTTATCAATTTTACGTGCAATGCATTGTCTATTTATATTATTCTTAAAATAATTATCCATAAGTCCTGTTGTTGTCTTCCTTACTGCAGAGAAATTTCAATGCCTATGTACATATTTATACATATGTATTTAATGATACATATAAGAAATTTATATTGAATTTTTTATAACTGATCTTGTATATATGAAATAGTTATATATATATATACATATATATATAGCACAAATTGTTAATATTTTTTGTATTCTTGTTGCTTACCCCATAAGAGAAATATTGCTATTGAGACAATTGTAATTGTGCTAATTTCCGGTGATGGAATCTTTTTACCTGATTAGTTAGATACTTATACTAAATTATATAAATATTTATTGAGATTACTAATCAATTATATCATATCAGATTTATTATTTTAACATAACATGGTACCTACTTTACTTGTCAAAGTTTGCTACACTCTGATTCATAGAACTAGATTTATTTGTTAGCAAATATTTAATTTTGTATTATCTTTTACATGATTTTTTGCATAATTAACATACTTGCATGAACAATTAGAAAAAAAAGCAATTTTGCCATCTTTTTTAAAACCTTTGCAGTATATTGTATAATATTATTGATATTATATAAAATAACTGTCTAATATGGTTCAAAATATACAAGTTAACACTTGCATATATATTAATAAATAAATAGGCGATAATTAAATTAACAAACAGACCAATTTATATTTGCTTTAAATTTGGGAATTTGTTTGTTGAATTAATGATTTGAAGAATATTAATCATGCTTAGTATAAGATCAATTAATCTTAAAATTAATTAATTAATGTAAGATTAATTAATAATTGGAGAACAGTTGATATGTTTAATTAAAAATTGTTGAATCTAAGCTTGTTGAATATGGGTTTACTTGTAATAATGCAATATTTAAGTTGCTTGCTTTTGCATTTACTATCATTTAATATCAATTATATACATACATCATTGGCATGTTGTACGATTTGCATAGCCTCAGCAGGAGATTGGCAAGAACGTGTTATTGATCTTGAAAGTAAAGTTTCTGCTCAAACGAAAGAAATTGAAATGCAAATTGAAGCCATTGCTACTCTAGAGAATCAAAAATTGGATCTTATGCAAGGTAATCTATGTATTATTTTTTTTTTGTATTAATTTGAATATAAAATTAATATTGAATACCAGATTTAAAAAACATTTTAAAAGGCATAAAATATAGATTTAATTATTCCATAATGAGTATTTGATTTTCACTTTAGAGCTCCATATGGCGAAGCGGGAAATTTCGTCTCTAGAGGCAGAAAATGCAGAATCCGAGAATCTTAGAGTAACTGCAGAAATGAAAGTGGTAGATCTTGAAGAGCAATTAGAAGCTATGCATAGATTGCAAAATGAAAGTAAATTAGAATCTTCAACGGAAGCTAATCATACAGAATTGATCAAACAAGTGGCATCCCTAACACGAGAAAATACCGAGTTATATAATAGAATATCAAAACTCGAGGAGAAAGGAACATCTGACAGTGGGTCAACAGAGTCGTTCGAAACTGTACAAGAATTAGACAAGACTGATTTATTGAAAAAGGTCGAAGATTTGACACAGAAAAATAGTAATTTAACCCTTAAATTAAATAAACTTCAAGAAAAAGAAAATTTCCACGCTGAATCTACAGAATCTATAAATGACCCGGATAAAAATGAATTATTAAAGAAGATTGGTCAATTAACCCAAGAAAACACAGATTTAACGATGAAGTTAAGCAGAGTGGAAGAGAAAGGATCTTCTGATACGGGATCGACAGAATCTTTTGAACGGATTCCAGAGCACAACGAAAGTATAACAAAAATCGAGCTTCTCACACAAGAAAATAGCGAACTTGTAATTAAACTTACAAAACTTGAGGAACAACTAGAACATGTAGAATCTAAATCAAACGTTGATTTGAAATTAAAAGTTGATACTTTATTACATGAAAATGATAATCAGTCTGTAGAATTATCTAGTCTCAGAATTCAAATAACAAATCTTATTGAAGAGAATAGTAAATTGCAGAAACAAATTGAAACATTGTCTAATATTGTCAAATTGGATGATGATTCTCAAATTGAAACGAAATTATCTGAAGCTTCTAAGATATCAATTAGAGAAATTGATTTTAAAGCACAAGTTGATATATTAATGGAAGAAAAAAGTCTTTTACAAAAAGAGGTAAAAGAATTACGTAATTCATTAGATCAGTGGCATGAAACGACTCAGGATCTTCAAATCAATGATTTGAGAACCAAAATAGAAGAATTATTGAAAGAAAATGAAGAAGTAGTTACGAAGGTGTCAGAACTTAAAAGTTTTAATCAAAAGTTGAAAGATAATTTAACTGAGGTGATGCTAGAAAAAGAAAAATTACATCTAAAAATGAATCAAATGTTGCAAAATGATCCTGATAATGAGAAGTTAGAACTTATTGAAAAATTAGAAAAACTAAATCAAGAAAAACAAGATGCTGTTCAAGATAGCACTGGTTTACAAAAATCGGGTCAGGAAATATTTGAAATTCCACAATCCGATGATGCCCTGTCTCAACAAACAGAATCCATGATTGTTGCTTCCTTAGAACATGAGATAGAAAAATGCAAAAGCTTAATCACAGAACAAACAGGCCTAATTGAAGAAATGAAAATAAAGCTTGCAAACAAGGAAGAAGAATTAGAGGAAAAAGGTAAACAGATTATGGAATGTGAAAAGTCTGGAAAGAAAACAGAAAGCTTGGAAAATGAATTAAAAGAAATGTTTAATACCTTAGAAGAATGGAAATATAAATGCAATGAAATGCAGGAAAAGATGGAGAAACTAGAAGCAGGAAAAGCTTCCATTGAAGAGGGATTCAAAATTTTGCAAAACGAATACAAAATATTGCTAGATGAAAAGGAAAAGAAAGATGCAGAAATTATTTCACTGCAACAACAATTACGTAGTACAACGACGACATTTGAATTAAAGCATCAGGAGCAAATTGCAGCTGTCTTTGAAAAGGATAATGAAATTGCTAATTTTAAAGCAATTATTGAAGACAAAAATCAAGAGTTACAAGCTAAAAATGCAGAATTACAAAATAAAATGATTATGATAGATAGTTTACATGATGAATTTAATAACTATAAAATGTTAATCCAAGACAAAGATTCATTGCTAACGTCGATATCTAACGAAGTAGCAAATCTTAGTAATCTAGTGAAAAGTAAAGAAGAAGAAATACATTCTTTGAAAAAAGACATTATTGAATTGAATAATAAAGTAAAGGAATCAAAACCTATGAAAGATTATGATGCTTTGCTAGAGCAATTGAAAGATAAGAATATGATCCTTGATGAACTAGAATGTAAGATCAATGCAACCACGAAAGAAAATAGTAATTTATTGGAAAAAGTAAAAAATCTGTCTCAGCAAAATTACGATATTCAAAATCAATTAGTCGAAAAGCAACGAGAATTTGTTGATTTAATTACAATGAAAGATCATCTAGAAGTACAAATTGTGGAAGCTAAGAATGAAAAAAGTGAAGCTGAAAGGCAAGTTTGGGAATTACAGAGCATTATAGATAATAATACAGGATTTGTGAATGATGTGCAAGCAGAATTAAGAAGCACATATAAACAAATAGAACAATTAAAAGTGAAGCATACTGAAGATACCCAACTGCAAAATCAGAGACTTGAAAATGTAATTGAAGAATTGAATGCCAAGATGCAAGAATGTGAAATCTTGAAAGGTGAATTAGAAGAAAAGGAAAGACTAGTTGGTCATAATATAACTGAAGAAGCTAAACTTGCTTTAGAAGCTAAAGTTGCCGATTTGGAGCAAAAGTTAAAGGATTCGGACGACAAGATACAAATGCAGCTAGAAAAGATGAAAAAAATTGCCGCTAATCTAAAGAAGAAGACAGCGGTATGTCAAGAGCTTGAGAGTAGAGTTACCGAGCTCGAAGAGAAGTGGACGACCGAAAAAGATGAAAAAGAAGCTAAAAACAAGCAAATTCAGGATGTGGAGATTGCAATACGCGAAAAGGATAATAGAATAGCCGATTTAGAAGAGAAACTAATACAAGCTAGAAACGAGTCCACGGAAGCTTCCAAAAATATCGAAAGATTAACAAATGATTTGACTAATTCAAAGGAGAAGATGCCTCTCCTTATGCAACAACTTACAGAAATGGAAGAGGAAATTGTGAAGTTACGTAAAGATATTGAATCTTCTACAGCAGAACTTGCAACAGAAAGAGAAGGCAAACAGAATATAATCTTGGAATATGAATCTTATAAACAGCAGGTTATTCAAGAAAATGAACGTAAACAATTGGAGCTAGAGGACATAAAGGAGAAAGCTAGAGAGCTTAGTGTACGAATGCAAGTTATGGAAGCAGAGTATGTTGACCAGCTTGCATTAATTAATGATCTTAAGGCTCAAAATGGGCTGTTACTGTCGAAACAGGCGCATATTAATGAAAAATTGGAAACTGTTGAAAAAGAGTCGGAAGAACGCAGATTGTTAATCGAGCAGATGGAGAAAGCAGTTATTAACACATCATCGGAAACCACTCAAACTTTGGAAGAAGAAGTTACTGAGGATGATACAAAAATGACTGGAGTCCAACATTGTAGTCATTGTGAACAATGCCAGACTTTGGTGCAAGCATTGGAAGCGAAATTACAAGAACGAGAAGCTGAAATTGAGAATTTGGATAATGAATTAGCTAATTCCATTGGTAACTTTGTTCAGATGAGAGAATCTCTTAGATTCAACGATTTGATGAATCAAACTAGTATGAGAAACAGATCATTGGAAGATCCATACAATGATCTTTTGTTCCAGTATAATTCATTGATAGCAAATCACGAGGAGGTGAAAGCAAAATTGGAGGAAACATTGAGAGAAAATAAAGAATTGATAGGAAAAGTTGAAGAACAGCAATCTAGAAATGTTACTTTGGAAGAGAAGATAGTTAGAACAGAGCAGATATTGGAAGACAATAAACAGAACACAGAAAGATTGCAGGGTGCTGATCTATTAAATTCTGATTTAACCAAAGAATGCAAAGTACGAGAAACAGAATTATTAAACATGCAACAAAAGATGCAAATTGTTCAGAAACGCGCTGATGAACTAGAACAACAATTGAACTTTCAAATAGATTCTCTTAAATCAATGGAAGCACAGAGAGAAATGGCAGAAAAATTGTTGCAAGATACTAGACACAGTTTGGAACAAGAAATTGAATCTCTTAAAGTCGATAAAGAATCCAGTGAAAAGAGAATAGAGGAATTAAAGATGGAGTTAGATGCATATAGAAATTGGAATACAGAATCTATAGAAAAATCAAAGAAAGAGTCACCCGTTCTTGACAGTGCTCCTCAGAATAATGTTCCCCAATTATTTGATGCTTCTAAAATCTTTGGTATGTCATCTGCTTCCAATTCTGATCTTTTGACTAACAAAGAAGTGAGAAGGTTGCAGACTTTACTAAATGAAAAGGAAGCACAGTGCTCTAATCTAACTCAAGAGATCAATCATTTGCAGAAATTGATGATTGAAGAGAGAACACAGATATCTCAGAATTATAGTCAACGTGTTGAAGAATTAGAAGTTTCACAGAAACAATTACATGCTGCAGAGGCAAATGTGGAAAAGTTAAAAGAAGTACTGGCTGAAAAAGAAAAACAGATTGATTCACTGAATGTAGAGTTACATAATCTTAGTACGCAAATGACGGAACAGCAAAATGATATGGAAAATAAGTTCAAGGATTCATTGTTAGCTAAAGATAATCAGATAGAGAAATTAAACATGACTTTAATCTCCATGAAGGAAGAATTAAACAAAACTGTTGAAAATCAAAACCAACAAGAAGTCCTTTTAGACTCATGCAAATTACAAATAAATAACTTAGAGGCAGAACTGAAAAATTCTACTGATCTTGAATTAATACCAGAGCTGGAAAATCGTGTATCAATTCTTACCAAGGAGAGAGATTTGTTGCAACTGCAAGTGAATGACTTGTCTAGGTCCATGGAAGAATTGAAGGACTCTATGAACGTTGAACGACACTTGCAGATAGAGGTTGAGAAAACTATGCACGAGAGAGATGAAGCTAGAGAACTAGTTGTAAACCTTACTCGAGCTCTGGAAGAGGCGAATAAACAGTCTGATAAAACGCTTACCATCACGGATACGTCAAAAGAATCTACTCCATTAGAGGAAATTACTGTTGGACAACAGACAGAACCGGAGACCACAAAAGTTACAACAGAGGAAATTCAGCAGGAGGTTTCCTTGGATGTGGAAGCAGCATGGGATGCTGGATCGATGGAAAAACTCGACGAGGAAACCTGGGGATGGAATGCGGATGATGCTCAGTTAGCTGATGAACAGCATCTCACTACTACATTGATTCCAAGCAAGGAAATGCAGTTACAAGCCAAAATAGATGATCTTCAGGATCAGATCAAAGATTTAGAGAAGGAGAAGGAGAAGATGATGGAAGAAAGTAAGACTACTCAATTGAGGAATGCAAAAATGATAAAAAAATTGAAGGAGTATAAGGTACAGCTGGAGAGTCTCCAGCAACAGATAAAAATACAAAAGTCAGCAAGTGATTTTTATGAATTGGATTCTGCAATAGAGGAAGAATTGAAATCTCAGATTAGTAAATTGGAAAAGACCTTGATAGAGCTTAAAGAAGAACAGAAAAATACTGCTGCTGAGAAAGAGGCTTTAATAAAACGTTTAGATGTGGTAGTTTCTGCGAATGAAAGGTATATGGAAATGAAAGAAAGACAGGACATGGATATGGAAGTATTACGTATTCAAAATAAGGAATTATCTGATAAAGTCGAGGCTCTTGACAAACGACTACGGGGAAGTGCAGTTAAGTTAGACGAAAATGACATTTCTCAAAATGAAAACATTTCTTCGAACAAAGAGTCTGAACCAGCCACACAGGAACGTTCTCGAGAAAAGCGATCTGTTCAAGAAGCAGATTATGAAAATTTGTGTAAAACATATAAGGATGAGATCGACGATCTTAAGGATGAGATGGAGGCACTTGCAACTGAAAATGAGCAACTTCAACATTTCTTAGAAGATTTAAAGATGAAATTATCTGCTTTAGAATCAAAACGAACTGCAGAAGAAAATGAATCTATCCAGATCGTAGACGATTTAAATAAAAGAATTTCGGAATTGCAGGGAATGTTAAGCAAATCTAGAGAAGAATATGATTTATTGAGGAAGCAGTACGAACAGAGTTTGATGGATGCCAATGATCAAGTTACGGCCATGAGACAAAATACTGATTTTTTGAAGGAGGAAGCATTTGAAAAAACTAGTAAATTGGAAATGGAAATAGCCGATTTGCGTCAACAAATCGAAACCTCCGAATCAAATGCCATCGAACTACAGAAAAGATTACAGGACGTTCTACAAGAAAAAGTATCTGCAGAAGAAAAGCTAACTGCTTTAACGACATCTTCAGAGAAACAATTATCTTCTATGAATGCGTCGATGGTGGAAGTGATCGAACTTTTGAATATCAGAATACAAGAAGTGGCGGACTTGAAGCAGGAACTTCAAAAACAGTATACGGACAATGAAGGTGCAAAGTTAAAATTGCAGGATACTATACAGGGTCTGAATCAGGAGCTCAGTGAAAAGAAACAACAGCTGGAAATTCTGAAGAAATCTCTTAGTGACAAAGAAAATGAATGTATTCAGCAACAGAGTATGGAAACTGTCAGTGCTACTGTCAGTCAAGCTACTCAAGAGTTAGTACAAAAACATGCAATAGAAATTGAGGAAAAAGAAAAACAGATACAAAATCTTAATGAAAGACTATCGATGTCAGAGAAAGTTATAAGTGAGCATTCACTTGAAAAACAGAATAATATTTCCCAGTTTCGTGCTCTGCAACAAGAACTGGAACTTTTAAAGCAGAATTTAATGGAAAAGGAGTCAAGTCTAGAATCTATTCAGGTTAATTTAATATCAATAACTGACCAGTTGACTAAGAAACAACTAGAGTTATCTGAAAGCAAGGCAAGAGTTCAGAATTTGTCGTTGGATAATCAAAGATATATGGAAACGATTGAAGAACTGAATAAGCGTTTGAATGAATCTGAAGCAGCATCAGTCAGCGTAAATGAATACATATTACGTATTCAGACTTTAGAGCAAGAAGTTCAAAGTACGACATTAACTTTGAGGGAGAAAGAGTCAATTTTGCAGCATCATATTCAGGAAACCGCAGAGCAGAAGACAGTTTTAGACAACAATAAAATTGAAATTGATAAACTTCGTACAGAGGTACAAAACGTAGAGGATTTGAAAAATGAGCTCTTAAGGAAAACAGAACGAATAAACAGTTTAAATTTGGAATTAGAAGCCACTCGTAAGACATTAGAAGAAACTCATCATAGTTTGAATGAGAAGGTATCTCTATTAGAGAAGAACAGTCAAATGTTAAATGAGAAACAAATGGAAATTGATAGATTATCAACTACTGTACAGCAGAGTCAACACCAACAGAGCTCTTCTAATACTATAGATGGTTTACCAGTATTTCGAATGGGTAATAATGAACAAAATTTACAGCGTACAATAGATAACATGCAGGTTGAATTGGAAAGGAAGGAAGAAGAGATTGAGCATTTGAAATACATTCTAAATGAAAATACATATCCCAGTATAATTCAAGAAATGCAACAAAGAATCAATTGCCTGTATAATGAAAAGGCTGAGTTGGAATCTGCTTTGGAAGTAGCTACTATAAGAGCTGAAGATAAGGAAAAACAAATTGATGCTTTGAAACAACGAATAGAGATACAAAATCAAGAATTTGTTTCCAAAGAAGAGGCAAGTCTTCATCCCAAAGATCGAAGATCGGTTCAAGATCAAGAACAGATTGTTAGGCTTCAGAATGAGTTGTATGCCAAGGAACAGGAAATTAACGAACTAAAGTATGTCATAGCTGAGAAAGACTCTCAATTGTCTTTTCAAGCCAGCATGGAGCCTCAATCAGATGAATTTGAATTGCGTGAAATGGTGCAGAGATTGACTACTGAATTATATGGTAAGGAACAGGAAATTCAACATTTGAAATCAACAATTGTTGGATTGCAGAAAGAAGTTTCTCGTTTGCAAGAATTTGAGAGGCTCTCGGAAACAACTAAAGAAGTTATACAAAAACTTAGTATCGAGAAAGAACAGGTTCGTTTGAAGGCTCATGAATTCTTGGAGAAGAAACTGAGAGAGAAAGAAATGGAGATCGACGAAATAAAGCAAAGATTAGCCAAGGAAAATCAAAATATTTTAAACGAACTACGATTGAGGGATACGGACATTGAAAATCTGAAGAAGCAACTGAAAGAATTTTCTACGATAGAGCAGACAATGAAAAACGAATTGCATCAGAAGGACGAAGAATTGATTCGAGTAAGCTCTGACCTGGCAGAGAAGGAACGTAGGTTGGCCGAATTGAGTATCACCAAAGATGCGGAGCTTCACAATTTGAAAATTCAAATTCATGAGAAGGAGGAACGTATAGAGGAAGTTTTAGCATCATACGATGAAGCAGGAAAACAACTTACCGAACTCAAAAATACTTTAGCGGCAAGAGAAACGGAAATAAATTCATTGAAGACACTTTTAGAAGAGAAAGTGAAGGAATATGAATTAATTCGAAATGTTTTAACGAAAGACGTTCCTGCGACTGATACTTCTGCAGCTCGAAGCGTAGAAGCTTCTGATGAAGAAAACAAAGCGTCGACTTCGCAAGAACTAGATCTTGCGTTGTATATGCTTCATCAAAGGGATGTCAGATGCGAGGAATTGACGCATGAATTGATGCAGTTACTCGAAGAACGTGACACATTGCAATTACGCCTCTCTAATGCAATCAGAGTGAACGAAGAGCTGAGAAAGATGGGCAGTTCAGCGAGCTCCGACCTCAGCCCTAAAAGGGAGGCGTCATCTTCTAGCACTGTGGAACCAATCGTGGAACATCCTTCACCGTCAAAGTCTGAGGGACCAGTCGAGATAGCGAAAGAGGCTATTGATACTCCAATTGGGGAAGACAAGGAAACTCTTGCCCTGAAGTATGTATTATATTCTTTTATCTTAATTAAATTGTATATATAGTACATAATTCATTGATATCTATCATTATTTACTATAGTCGCTATATAATGTTATACACATTCCTTTTTGGAATAGTTGAGGCATTAATATTTAACTTTATATGAGGTAATGTATTAGGTTGTCCCAAATGTTTCTTTCTTTCGTTTTATAGTTCCAATAGAACAGAATGAATCATACGTAATTCAATAAAATAATATAAAACAAAAGAATATTGTGCATCTATTATTTCCTTATAAAACGAAAAAAACTTTTGGGACAACTTAATACATATAATATATCTCTATGTTTTTAAATAGAAGTGGTCTTCAGGCATGGTTTATTTTGATTCTTTTTTATTCACAAAGAAAAAATGTATTATTATTGAAGGACTTTTATAAATTTCAATTCAAACATTTTGTCGAAGAATTATTATTTTAAAATAATACTTTTTAGTGTCAAGGAAAATAATTACACATTTGATTCTAACGTATTATCCTCTGTAATATTTTTTATTCGTTTAGCTGATAGTTTCTATTAAATATCATAATTCAATAAAAAGAGTTTTTATCATTGTGTTAATTAAAAGATTACACATCTGTTTAGCCCCTAAGTTTGCTTAGTGCGTAGCAGATCTGGAAACAAGCTTTCCAAGTTGATTCATCCTTTCCTCTGTAGCCCTGTATGATCTGTTCATGTTGTTTGAAGCTCTGCACCAATTAATCTGAACAAGACAAATGTTTTCAATTAAATATGAATGCGTTTCAAGAAACGAATGAGTGTCAATTTTTTGGAGCTCCTGTTACGTTCAGCACATTAAAGATTCAAAGGTTTGATAAGCAAAATTTTCTTTCAAATCTTTTTTCTTGAATTGTATACAAGATACCTTTGAAATTATGGTACAAGCAGTCGGGTGATGATTTTATATGCAAAAATAAGCCGAAAAGAAGGAATGACATTTTTTCGTTTAACGCTTCATTTTCAAAAGAAGTGTGTTTGAAAGCTTAGCAAATAGTGACATTGTCCATGTTTAATAATACAGACACGAGCAGAAACAAAAGTTTCATAATTTGAAATTTCCAGCTAATGCAGGATACCTGATGGGCTTTTAAACTTAATCTTTTCGAAAACGGAGCTTTAAATAAAAAAGTGATATTCTTTTCTTTTTCTAATCTATTTTTGCATGTAAGATCACCACCCGATCGCTTGTAGTATGATTTCGGAGACATCCTGTATAGCATCTTTAGATTGAACAAAAGAAAAGAAAACATAGATATTGGACTTTAATGGGTTCAGTTTAATAAATTCACGGATCAGCTGGTTGTAAAGACATAAGCTACTTATAAGAGCTTTAAATGTGTGAATGAT
The DNA here is from genome assembly GCF_024516045.1 of Bombus affinis. Classification (NCBI taxonomy): domain Eukaryota; kingdom Metazoa; phylum Arthropoda; class Insecta; order Hymenoptera; family Apidae; genus Bombus; species Bombus affinis. The sequence goes on along the minus strand of NC_066347.1, from coordinate 3,663,820 downwards.
GCGGTGGTAAATTCCTTTCTGAGCACTTCATTCGTAAGGAGAGAATTAACTTTACATTTTTTTCGGCGGAAATATGTTAAGATGTGTTTGTGAGTAGTATAGTAAGCTCCTTATTTCATTGTACAAGCTAGTTTTCCCTTTAGGCTGTCGCAGCTGCAAACGGTGAGCCACGCAAAAGACGTGCGATTGAGGGATGAGCGAGAATTGAGGCACACACAGCAAATGTCTTTGCTAGCGCACAAAGACGTTCTAAGTACCTTGCCCCCAGAAGCAGCTGCCCGGCTCGTCAATGCAAATTATACACTCTGTATGTATCCTCAGGCATATTTAACATTTCCAGTTTTCATCTTCCAGAGTATTAAGCAATAGTACGTAGCAATAGACTCTCGTTTGGCTTTGTACGTGTTTTGTTTTTCATTATATTTTAAGCTCTTTTTTGAAATCTTAATTATTATCATAAAAGTGATGTAGTAGAACATTTGATTAGTTTGAAGAGAAAATTAACAAGATATAAAATTTTAGATAAATGTTTTGTAAGATTTTTATAGAAGTTTCAAGGTATTTTTAAAGCCTTGGCTATAAATCTTCTAATTTTTTGCTTACAGCTAGGGATGTTCAGAGTCAGTCGAGCGTTTTGCTGAATTGGCTGTGGGGAAAAAGGTAGTTTTCTAATTATATCAGTATAGATTAGTTTTGATTAATAAAAAGAGATAATAACTGACCTTTTAACTAATCGTTTCTAATTCTATAAAATATTTGGATGCTTAATCTCAACGTTGAATGAAATTTTTTTCCCTCATCCGTTCCTTTCATTTTATATTTTGATTTATAAATTCAAGAAAATATTTAGAATCGTGAGACAATGCATTATTATTTCTTTTTTCGAAATTTGTATATCCAAGAAATGTTTATCATAAGATAATTAACATTAATACGATGTCAACATAATTGTAGCACGCCAAAGGTGGTGCACATGTGATGGAATATTAATGACGGTGAAGTGAATACCATCCTTGCCTTCTGGATACATTCCTGCCAAGTGCCAACTGCCGGGGCTATTCCTGTAATTAGACTAGATCGAATGAGATAAACGTGATTAAAGATGTGACGCATGTATTCCTGTGATTCAAGGATGCAAAGATGTCTGTATTTTTAATGTGACAATTCTGGGCGTTGGAACATTAATCGTGTCGTGCTTCTAAAGGAATTTTTCCTGAAGCTTTTAAAACGAAAAACGAAAAAGTCGCTCCATCTCTTCAGAGGAAAAGAGAGTGTAAGAGCATGACTAAACTGTATTATAATCGTTGTATAGCTTTTGTGTTTAGATATATTATAACGAAACATTGCCTTGGAGAAAAACTGTATATTTCAGTTATTTTATTAGCTATGAAATTGTTAATAGTATAAGATGTTTCTCGGGTATCGAGTTCCGATATCTGATGGAAGAATATTTGTTCCGATGGTTACTCTTTATAGTTTTTGCAAACTGTTTTGTTCAAAATGTGTTTTATGCAAATTCTTTGTGATTTGCCAGCCATTTATTGACGTAAACGTTTCTAGAGAATGGTATCAATGAAATTAATAGTAAATTGAAATAAAATGCTGGTAAAACACAAGATCATCGAAATCTAGATATCGATCGCAAATAGAAGTGCCGTATTTGTTGCTTTTTAAATGCGATGATTCGAACTTTCTATTTCCACGAAATTTTGTACAGAGAGAAGAATGCGTCGGTGAATAAATAAATTATGAAACTGAAGTATTTATTCATAAAAGTGTTTTTATTGTTTATCATTCATGTGACAGATCTTAGTTAAATGAACGCACGTGCGCGTGTGTTTAATTCTGTTAGAAGTAATATAATCTAGTCATAAGTGTAATTTTTGTTTTTAATCAGTATGAATATTTCGTAAGTATTAATTAAGATTGTCGACTATTTACAAATGTTGCGAATTATTCGATGAATTTTCCTCAAAGTACAACAAACTTACTGAACAAGCGGTACCTTTAAACTTGGAATTTGTATTTTATCGTTGTCATCCTATTAACGATATAATACTTCTGTATATCGTATGGATCACATTTTCTATAGGAAAGTAAAGAACGAGATGACACGAGATAAAAGCCGTGAAACTTCTGTACACGCTTTCATTTAATACATTTCGTGAATTTATAAATGAACAAGTATCGTGTGTAGTTTAACTATTAGAGTTCAAATAGAATACAAATAGAGTATCATTAACATCTTTGCAAAAGAGTACAACGAGTGTAATAAATTTTTATGGTAATTAAAAGAGGTTTAGCGTTCGTGTATCTCGTTTGAAGATGTCAATTTATATCTTTGTGTCTAGGCGCATCATTTCGTCTTGTATCTGGTACAACACTAGATATAGAAAATGTTTTTTCGCTGTCATCTATAGTACAAGTGACTCTTTCACGATAATTTTAATGTTCAGGATTCCCCAAGTTGTTCAAATTAATTTTCTGATACTTAAAAACAATTATTGCTCCAATGAGGAAAACACAAAAAATGATAGATATTACTGTCATCGCCTGATTGACGTCTTCAGGCTGCTTAATATTCGTATAAGCGAGCATTAATGGATTAGTTTCGGTCCAACTGGTCCAGGTGTTATTCCAAAGCGATGGATCCGATCTGGGATCTCCATCCAAATTACTAGGAGGTATCACGGTTAATCCGTGCTTAATAAGAATCGTTTCAAATATAACTAAATTCAGAGGACTTTTCCCAGCAAGATTCACCATTTCGCAAGGATCTTGTTCTATATTAAAGAGACATGGTGCTATCATTGGCTCACAAGGGATCTGTAATAAAATTGTAGACAAATTTTTTAGCGGCTTGCAACACAAGGTGGTTATAAAACTTATTATAAGTTATGGTATTTTTATCAGTGAAAATAAAAATAAATTAGCGTAGAAAACTTATACGTAACATATGTAATTTCAAATAGGATCTTTGTTCGTACGACACTGACCTTATCTTTCTCTGTAACGTTACACTTTATCTGTGCTTTTTTTCGCATTTCGATAATGTCCTCGCTAGTAAGTATCTTTTCTTGAAAATTGGTTTTTGAAGAAGTATCGTACACAATTTTTATGTTTTCTTTTTTCTTTTCGTTTAGTTCCATCGCTTGTTTAGCGGTAATAACACCAGAAATAGCGACACCAGTTTTGCTGTACAACACTTTGTAAGGATCGTATCGAGGGGAAACGCCCTCGGATGGGTCTCCACTTGCCCCAAGCCAGGCGCTGCCAGTTTCAGTCTGACCGATGATATATTTAAAATCGCCCCGTCTAATAGCAGCATAATCAGCGAGGTCATCGATGTTGATCACTATTTCGGATCTGGGACTGATTTTGCCCGACACCAAGGATGGCCAGAGATCGAATCCATCGATGTTTCCGAGTTGCATCCTGTCCACTCCTAAAGGTTATACGAGTTTTGAATAAAATAAACTTTACTGTCTGTCAATCTGATTTCGCAAACGTTTCAATTAATCTAGCATTTGTTAACGTTTTTAGCAATCTTATCGTAATATCTTGCAATATCAATATGGTAAAGTATTTCTATAGAGACGTGGACGTAAAGTGACTTATAGCAAAATCTTGATCCTTTTAATAATTTGTCTTACACTTGTTTTGAAAATTTTGCGAGAAATGAGAATTTAATGGAACGCGAATTTCTAATACCGTAGAATGATTTTAATACTTTTAATATTATTCTATTAACCTGCTGCAGACAAAAGCGTAGGTAGCCAATCGGACATGAACATCATTTGATTCGACACTCTTTTAGATTTTCTAATCAGAGGACTCCAGATAGCTGCGACTCCTCTCGTTCCACCTTCCCATGGACTGTTCTTTATCTGAAAAATTCTCAAAGTTTCAGCTGTTCCAACGTACAATCGTTCTATGTAGAATATATTTACGCCACGAAGAGGGTAATTGCTGCCTTGATTGCTCAGTATACCGTTGGTTGGTGCACCGTTGTCGCTCATGAAGACTACTATGCTATTTTTCAACATACCGCGACTTCGCAGTGCGTCCATCACATCGCCAACGCTTTGGTCCAATTTCGATACAACGGCTGTAAGTACAGGTATAAATTATAATATTTGAACTCGGCACGATATTAGAATATTATTTCCATGTTTTATTCTTTTAACACGCACACAGAAACTTCGAAAGTACGTTTTATTTTTATTGACGGAAAGTGTTTCTTTACTTAGAAAAACGTAGAATTTGATAAGGGAGTACGATAATTGATATTTTAATTGTAGAGTGTTAAATATTTGTTTACATTACGATCGCTATTTTGAATTGCTTAAAAGAGCAGATCCGCGGTCTGGAGGTACGTTGTGAACGCTGTTATTTGGAAATGTTGAAAACCGATAAAGTTAACACTTTGCGCACGTGCGACGCGAATTTGCATCCTTCATTTTTCAACTGTTGGCGATGATATCATCCTCTAAAAATGTTAACTACATGCTTGAATAATTCGAAATCGTTATCAGTATATTAGATATAATATTGGCTGCTTGGAGAGTTCGTTCCGATTTTTAAGGAGTTTAATAAAATAATAGATTTTGCTTAGTATCTCTTCATCGGTGAAATTGTTTTCAAGCATATCACACTAAGAAATGTTACTAGAAGTATCTTTAAATATGGTCGTTGATTCTTAACAAGATATTACACTTGTTAAATGCTATTTGGAAAGTTCGTTCCGATTTTTAAAGAATTTGGTCGAGATGAAAGATCATATTGAAAAGTTTATCGCCGAAAAATCTGAGAGGTTCTGCAAGGATGGAATATTCAAGTTGCGTGAAAGATAGAGAAAGACCGTGGAATAAAATACCTATATATAAAAAAACCTATATAACTCAATAAATGTATATCGAATTGAAACCTAAATCGGAACGAACTTTTCAGCGACCTTTTGAACCTTTTCCAAAAATACGCGGAATTCTGGCTAGATGCTTGTCAGAGCATACCGTCCTCAAAGTGTTAAGGTATAATTGAAGTAGATAATTTGTCAAGAAACAGGCTAACGTTTACCTGCTTGGATTCTTCTTTCCGGGTCGAGAATGTATGAAAATTTGGCGATCTCTTCGTCTGGTGCTCGTAGCAGTTGATCTTCATTACCTTTATGGGCAGCCAAGTGAGCCAGGTATAGAAACATTGGACGTTCAGTATCGTGTTCGTTAATCAGTCGCACAGCTTCGTTCGTGAACAGATCGGTAGCGTATTTTCCTGCAGTGTCCCATGCCACTGTCAGATTTCGCCTCATATCGAAGCCTTTGTACTCGTTATATAGCGGATCCTGAGGAAATTTTTCTTATACAAAACTGATTTATATAGGTTTTATGTTTTAACGTTTCATATTTAGGAAAATAAAATTTTAGAGATGACAAGTTATCACGAAGTTAACTTTCAAAACATTTACCGGTTCTTGCGCGATATGAGTGTAATAATCCTCAAGACCGTTCCAATATCCAAAGTGTGAGTCAAATCCACGATACGTCGGAGTATATTGTTTTTTGAAATATCCTAAATGCCATTTTCCCACAGCGTGCGTTTTATAGCCTATCTCCTGTAAATACTGAAACGAACATTCGTACGAAAAATATATTAAGTTTTTATCCAAATCGTATTTTAGTGCATTAAACTTAAATTAATGATTCGCTTAGTGTTTTTAAAACGTTTTCATGTCGTCTACAAGAATATGGAATAAAAATATATATGAATGTACATCATATAACAACATATACATAATTCTTACTTAAAAATGTATCTGTGATCTTCACAGGGCATTTCAAGATCATTGCAAGGTAAAGTAAATATCAGCACGATATATACCCTTCGAAATCGTACAACATTTGTTTCAAATCCTTTCTCGTACAATTTATAGTTTCCGAGATATTTACGTATTTCCTGTGATATCGATAACGCGGAGAAAATCATAGCAAATAGTCTCTTATAATTAATTTCGGTAATTTAATCCAGTGATTTAATTAGAGTAAGATTTTTTTATTACAGAAAACGTATGAATATTTAATCGAAATTACGATATAATTAAACATATGAACAACTAATGAATTTACGAATTCTGATAATTTGGTACACTTGAGACTTTGGTACACTCAAATTTTTTTTTATTTCAAAGTAGAGAATTTTCTTTATTTAAAAATAAAGAATATATTCTGGCTTTCATTATTTGAATAATTCTATTGTATTCTGATCAAGCAGTTTCTGATATCTTAATATTTGCTTTATGGTAAATTTGCTTGATCATGCAAATGATCATAGATTAACAAAGAATTTACTATGATTATATATAAAAGTTATTCGTGAGAAGAATTGTAAAATACTTTAAATAAACTTCCCAAAAAATACTATTTAATATAGATAATACTATATTATATAGTTAATATCGCTACTTGGCATTAATAGTGGTACAACTATTAATAAGTGGTACAACAAGAAATGTAAATTTTCTAGGAGAGACCTTTTAAAATTTATATTTTTGAAAATACTAAATACAGGCTTTATTGATGTAACTGCCCTTTAACGCAAAACTGATGCCACTATAAATATGCCATTTTACGTGATAGAAATAGAAACATAATGTAGATTTCGTATTTAATAAAAGTAAGTTTGAAATCTTTTTACTTGTGCCACTATCAATGCCACGTAAATAAGGTATGCAAATATTACTATTAATATATATATTATATATATAATTATATATTAATATATAAGTTATGCTAATAGTACTAATGCAAAGTAGCTATATAATATTTAATGTAATGTAATATATTATATTATATATTTAGTAGAACATAATATTTAGTAAGCTTCCTAATAAATGATATTTTATTAAGAAGATAAAATCGAAAGAAACTCACGTTGCGTGATTCGTTCAGAAACCTACCTGCGGTAATAGTTTCTCACTTAGAGGAAGCCCTCGTGGTTCGGTTGGATAGAGAACAGAATGTTGCATACCCAGATGAATCGGGTTTTTTCCAGTCATCAAAGCGGATCTGCTTGGCGTGCACAATGCCGGAACGTAATGATTGTTTAAGATGATACCATTGCATGCAAGGGCGTCGATGTTCGGTGTAGGAATTTGATCCGATCCGTGAAAGCTTACGTCGTTCCAACCCTATGCAATGATTTTAAATAAACATTTTTTAAGTAATCGAGGATATGATTATTATCGTCTTTTATTTTCAGTACATCTGAATGATATATTATTTAATTCATATTAAATATTAATACCAATAGATGAATATCACGAATATCATTAAAGCGGCACGATAAAAATTGATATGGATTTTGCGAGAAATATTCTTAATAACTAAAAAGATATAAAATTCGTAATTCTTTAGTATATTTACAGTTTTATTTTCAGAATATCTTTCTTCGTATCAGATATAATGTTACTTTGTTTAATTGTAACGTCCTTTTTTACGGACACGATATATCGATTCTCTGCTGTTATTTGTACATACCAAGTCATCGGCAAGAATAATGATGATATGTGGCTTCTGTTTGGTTTTCGGTGGTTGAAAGTTAATTTTCACTTGCGGCCGCGGAAGTAAAGTTGTCAAGAAAATTGTGCTCACGGTTGTTACTATTAATTCCGAGAGAAATAGCACGGTAAAAAGCTGTAGTATCAGTGTGAGGTTCATTTCGAAATCAGCTGCAACAAATAAAATAAAATTTACCATTCACAGAAGTTGATTACAGATCAAATTTAAAAACTGATACAATCTATTAAGATACCCATACAGTTCGTAGAACTGATTGTATAGCAAATAGTTATAATTTGATTAGCTACTATCATAAATATTGATTAAGTAAATTACAGATTTGATTGAAAACGAAGTGTAAAGTTTCAAAGTACAAATATCAATAAAATACTATCTCGAGGTTGAAATTCCAACATAAAAGTTAATTACAGAAGGAAATAAATTAATAATTTAACAATAATATAATAAACAATAATGATAATTAATTAATTAAAGTAATTAAGTAAATTAATAATACTATATAATATATGGTTGGTGATAGTAATACTCCAATATCGGATGTTTCTATGTTTAGTCCAGCACTAGTAACGATAGTACAATGATAGATGTAGTGCCATTAGCATTACTGATTCAAAAATCTCGAAGATCTGGGCTTATATACGAAATGTTAAACAAAAGAACAAATATCCTTGTCAAAATATTTCAGAAATATATGAGCAGGCAATTGTTTAATCAAAGGAACTAAAGGAAAGTAATGAGCTTTTCTACTACCGTTATTTACCTTATTGTATTTGAATTCATCTTTAGATAAATCCATATATTGCCGCCCGTAAATATTCAACAGTAACAGTATTTGTTGCAACAGTATGTGAATATGTATTAAAAAGTATAAATTAATGGCAAATTAATAGCTAAAAACAGTACTTATGAAGTTAGCAAATTATACATTGAAATTATCTATTTAAAGAATTAGCTGTAGTATATATATCTTTCTTTTTAATCAAATAATTAAATATTAAATAAATATATAAATAAATAACAAATTAAATATTAAATATTACTAATTAATTACTCATCAATTAATCCACAGGACTTTTATTTGACGTATAAAACAATATCAGTAGTTGTATGAATTTAGAAGATCGTTTCGTCATCTCATTTATACAGAGTAGTCTGTAACCATTGATATAATTGGGTGTAGAGTAATTCTACGAGAAAAAATAAGGTAAAAATATGCAATAAGATTTTATCATATGACGTTTCGTTTCCGAGAAAATCAGTTTGAAAATATGACAATAAGTATATTTAAATCTGGCTAATTCCAGAATGAACGAAAAAAAAAACGATCGGTAGGAGGTCGGATAATTAAACAGTTTGAGCTTTTCAAATAATAAGATAATTCCCAAACAATAAAATATTCGCAAGCTTTAACAAATTTATTGTTGCAACTTAGCCCTAAGAAGTCAACGTCATTCTGCTGTAAAGATGGTAGAGAGCAACGTAATTTCAAATATTTCTTGTCTGCGACTTTATGATCAGATTGTCCTGTTAAAGAGAAGCAAGTCCATAAATATTCCCGAGCGATAATTAAAAGTTCGTTACTTCAAATGTCTACTTTTTCTATGGTACGCTTAATTTACAACCCTAAGAATAGTACTATAATCATTCGATTTATTTATTTATTTATTTATTTATTCATTCGAGCGTACCGTACCATACCGAGCGTAGGATCGTACTTTTACGGAGGAATTAAGTTTTGGGCATTTCTCCCCATGCTAAAGTTAGTCCTTAAAGGTAATGAATATGCTGGTTCCTGCATAAACATCAGGATGGTCAACTATTCTGAACACTTGCACTGTACGGAGCTATTCTTCATCAATCAATAAAATTTATTACTGAGGTGTTGCAATTTTTCGCATATTTTGAGGCGACTAACGACGATAAAAATCACTTTGTCACTCGGTGATTAATCTATTAGCATTAGAATTATTATATATTGAAAAATTATGTTAATTAATAACGTTTCATCGATGACACAATTTCAGCCGCGTTAAATGGAAATGCGTAAATATCTTTCAAATACGTGAGAGCGAAGGAAGAAAGTTCTTCTTACGTTCATGGTAAAGGAGAAGAATGACTGTCCTGTATCCAACTATTCGTTGTAAGCTGTACATTTTTTCCGTTTATGTCCGGGTGGCATCTTTCCGTGGAATAAAAGAGATCAACTTCGTTCGGCTGGTCTTTGCCAACGCGAGAACCGACTAACTGGGAAACTCAAAACGCGTTGGCTTATTACCACTTTAGATTTTCCGTATGGCTAGCGGCGAGGAGCAAAGGGAGGATCTGGAGCATAACGAAAGTGCTGTTCTGGGGGAGGAAAATGAAGAAGGCGAGTGCGAGAAGTCGCAGCGATGCGTCGTGTATGTATACGTGAAAATTCAACGTTCCTTTCAAATCATTGTGGTTTTTGTGCATGTAAAATTACTATGCCATGGAAAAATCTTATTTAATAATCTTGTGGTATTTAGGCAGAGAGAGAGAGAGAGAGAGAGAGAGAGAGAGAGAGAGAGAGAGAGACACACACACACACAAATCCTTTTTTAATAAAATAGATGTTTTATAAGTATCGAGATAGACATAGCACTAAGATAGTTCTTATTTAATAATATTCTCAAATCTATTCTGTTATTATTATTTATATAATGCAATGACACTAGTTGAGAACGAACAACTTTTTATTTCAAGAAACTAAGGTGATATAGCTTTTGATGTAGCATTTCGATTCGACCAATAATTCCGGTGGAATTATTATATTATATTAACGAGATAGTACATATTATTGGTTGGAACGGTGCCACAGTTTGGACAAATACGATTTGAATAATTAGATGGAAACACAAGTAAAGCTTGCAGTAGCCTGCGTCGCGATGTAATTAAATTTTCAATCGGCATGACATTCAGATTGTCATAAGCAGAACGCTGCGAAAACGTTCGTTAATTGTCGCTAATTTCCTCAATTTGTTCCGATTGTTACGTTTCTCTGTTAGTTTTACACGGAGCATTCCATTATTTCATATTTATCTATTTTTATAGAGTCAAAGCAAAATACTTGCACATATGAGATCGTGTCAATTGGAATATAATATATTTATATTATTACGTTACTTACTTAACAATATTTATTATGATTTAAAATAAGTAAAAAACGAAAATGATGTTTACAATGAAAGCTTCCATACATAGTTCGTTCAATTAGATATGTTTTTAGTCTTTGATATCTCGCATTTCGTTTTATTATAATTTATAATCTCCTTCGCGATCTCATGTGTGAAGGCTATCTTTTTCAAAGATTTTCTATATACGGCTACCCGTGACTGCAGCTGATATAAAAAGCATGTGCGCACTGCTATGGTTATTAATTGGATTCTGACTTTTTGTAATTGAATGAAGATATTATTAAATAATAGAAACTTTATATGTATGCACCTATACAATGGATAAATTAATAAATGGACGTTGGATTTAACGAATCGCTATTTATATACAATATGATAGATAAATTATGATAGAAGGGATATACAAATATTTTAATTATCTACTGTATATTATACTATATATACAGGAATGCACTTAATTAATATAATTGCTATGTAGCTCTACTTCTATGAATGTAGTCGGCTTCTTTCAAATTAAGTAGCAAATTGACTCTGGTGTAAAAAGAAACGACGTAGTGAAACACGATTTATATTGCGAGTAAATTAACCGAAATCAAAGATGTAACTGGATGCGCGTTACTAATGTACAGTACGTGGAAAAAGTAATTAGCAGATGAATTAATTTGATGAAATACAAACATATATTTAAATACTTCATCCGTTTGCATTCTGAAAACTATTTATTTTGTAGAAATTCAATTTATTTATTACAAAGTCCATTATATTGTAGTTTTGTTATTTGATATCGGTATAAATATTGGATAGCGAGGAAAATGTTTTTATGCAATTTTCTCCCAGATTTGGTAAAATATATAATTCTTTTCGATCTTAAATCCTCGAAGAATGTTTGATTTTTATGGTATTGACAAGAATGTCGTAGATGCGACCTATTTTATAAGATAAAACGTGTTTTCTTTGTTTCTGTCATTTCTGGACTTTCTTTGAATACAAAATATCGTTGGTCCCTCTGTGCAGCCGTAGCAAATACTATCAAATCCCATATTCTAGAAGTTTGAAGTTTTAAAACATAAATTTCTAAAACTTTGATTTGTAATATGTACTTTTGTATTCCTTATATATTTCTTAGATTTGAAATTTCGTGAGAATGAAACCAATATTTACTTTTTCTCATCATTTATTACTTATTTAAATATTAATTGAATGATTTGTAATTTAAATCTTTTAATCCAAACTATTCGAAACTTTCAGATTCTAATGTCGAATTTAAAAATTTAGACGAGCAACCAAATTTAATTTATATTTTAATTATACATATATTGTCGTATATTTCAATTTCTTAACATACGAAATAAATTTTTAAGTACATATTATCTACCTAGTATTTATTTACATATATCTATAGTTTAAATAGACAGATTTTAATAAATCATATCATCTTACGAATACTAATATGATATTTCAGTCAATGAAGAAGTTAACAAATATCAATACAATTAAGAGTTTGCTAAAATTTTTCTTTATTCTACTGAATATTTGATTTACAATTTGATTTAGTATGACCCTCGTTCGCTGTGTGGTATCATCTAACAGCTACGTCGCGAGCAAGAGCATTTGTATATCGTATTGTAGACTTCAGTCGACGTTTGATTATGGGGTCGCATTGGATGGTTCTCGATCATTAGGTTACGCGCACAAACGAAAAATTGTCGCGCAACAGTTTTATCGCTTTCACTCGCATCAATCAAAAGTCCAGTTCCTTCTCCTTCGAGGTATTAACAAAAGAGTCGTTCTGGAATCGCGTTGTCCATATTTAAAGTATGCGCTTATCGTGTTTTCGTAAGTGAAAAGATTGTGGCGCGAAAAATTGTCGTTAGTATGCTCATAGTTTTTGTAGTCGACGCGTGTACCGGAGAGGTTAAGATGGGTGAAACGTAACAGGATTTATTTGTAAACGACGTGAACGGAGTTTATGCACTGATTCGCGTAGTAAAATGTGTATATAGTACACGCGACACTACTTGATTTTCATTAGTTTACATTCACTCCAGTAAACTCGTTTCATGCCTAATTCACGCATTTTAATTTTTCGAAACTCGATGGATATCTTATTCGTTTCTGACACTTTTTCTTTAGTACACGTATTTTTGCTTATTGTGTATATCTAAAAACGAAGTTATGTCATAGACATAGTCTTGTACTTTTACTTCCGCGAAAGGTAGAAAATAGCTTCTTACGAACGTAAAATGAAAATGGACTACATAGTTTTCTTAGACAGTAATTTATTCGAAGTGAGTGCATCAACGAAAACCAGAGTTACTGATGACGAAGCTGTTACTTTCTACGAATTATTTTACATTTTGCAAATATCTCAAGGTAATTAAAATTTGTTTGAAATTTTATTTCATTTTACCGGAACTTTTATTTTATAATTTAGTTCCATTGGATTCAATAGATTCATTATAATGGCTGCTCGATGATCCGATTATATATTTCGAACGCAGCATGTGTTTTAATTGTTGTTGATAAAAGTACCTAATAAAAAATAATCGACAAAAGTAGTATAAAGTATAAATATTAATTTTGTAGATGTTTTTATGCTTCAATAATATATTGTGCTAAGTATATAGTTAAGTATTATGACAATAGTTACTAGATAGTAATTAATATTTACTAGTTACTATAAACTTAGCGAATAATAATGATTATTCCATTCACTTAATTGTTCTTCCAGTTTAAAAATAATTGTAATTCTCCATAAAGGAAAAGAAATTGTTATAGATAAATATTAAATTGTTGTTGGAATGTAATTTGGAGTATATATCTATAGCAATAAGTCATATATATTACTTTGAAAAGAATCAGATATGGAACAGTGATTAAGGAAGTAGGTAAATATAAGGTATAATTACATACTCGTTAAAAAAGCAGAGGGAAAGTAGTAGTATTTTTTTTAGTAAACTTTAGAGACATAATAGAAAGTATTAAGAAATAAGAGTGATACGTAAAACGCTTTAGACATAATATGTTTTACTCATTTACATCATACGCAATCGTATTAATTTTGAAATTATTATATATATAAGATATAAATTCACATAATAATCTTAAAGTTATAATATATAAAATATTAATGAATTTCTAAGATTATAATTTTCACATGATTAAAATTACAATGTTTTAGTGTTGCAAAAATGCAAATTTTAAGAATTAATTTTAATAATTATATTTTTATGATTATTGATATAATGGAATTATTTTTATACAAATATCGATGTGATATATTCAGTATATAAACTGAATGTTTCTCAGTTATGTTTAACCTATCACCTTGTGCTCAGGAATCAGTTTAAAAACAATCAATTATCTAGGCGAGATTTCGTGTAAAATTCACATGAAACAATAATTGGAATTATTTATTTATATTTATATTATATATATTTAATAAGGTATATAAGAAGGCAAGAACTTACCTTAAAATACAATGGTACACTTTCTTGTTTGGCAGACTGAAGGAGACTGCGATTTATCTAATTCACGCTTAAGTTGCGCGTTCCTACAACCTCGAGAACAGTTTTTGTATTTCGTCCATGAACGATTGTGACTCGAAAGGAAATAATCGAATCCATTGTGGTACTATACACTATATGAAAAAAATTATTCTGGTTTAACGAATTTCTTAAAATAAATATTAATGTTGCTTCTCGTGGACCACTTTCTTCTTTTTTTAAACTCTGTTATATAACTTTGTTATCGAGATTTTGTTTTTATTTTTGTTTTCATCTTTGTGACAAGATAGAAAGATTCATCGTATAATTAATTATTTATTCTTCCTCAGAGCTCATAATTGCGTAATTCTTTAAAAAAAAAAAATCATCTTGAACATTTGCAGTTTATTTAAATCAATTTCATAACAGATAAGTTTGCGAGAGATTTTGCGGTATTACTAAATGAAATAAAAAAGTTTGCTAGAGTGCAATGAATAGAAAGAATAAAATTAAGCAGAGTTTTTGCACATATTTCGTGTTTATTCGATTGCCGACGTGTGATTAAAAAATGAGTAAAATAATAGACGCTTTTTCTCCTATTTTCGCGTAAACTTACTAAGCATATTCGCTGAATGGGCTTGCGTTTTCAAATTCTACGCTCCGTGGAATAACTTTCAATTAATTCAAACCATTAAAATTCATTTCAAACTATTAATTCGACAGAATATGAAGTTATGAACGGATAACTGCAACTATCTGAGTAACTTGATTCCTGTTCTTTTCCATTTAAGTCAGCCACTGTATTTGGCGATTATAATGCAAAACTCTTTCGTTTCATCTAGATTGAGAAAGTTATGGAGTTCTTAGCTACTGTGTGGTTAATACTGTCTTCTACTCCATACCATTCTGCGAAATCATGGATTTCCAAATCGACGCTTGCTTCCAGAAATATAAATTTAGTTTGACTCTATTTCTATAGTTAAATTGATTCGATAAATATTTCATCTAATTTCTTGTTCGCCAAGGATTTCATTCCATGAATATATACTTTTAAACTATCGTGATGATTAGTACAATTTTTCTACAACTAAGAAATCTATATAAGTTGAACAAGAAATTAATCGATATTACTTGCACGTCAAGGAAGCATTTACATACGAAGGAAATGTTTATAATTACATTGTCTCGTGGCCAAAAAGTCTCAAACTCCACATATTTTACAGCGCTTCTACTAAGTGCATAGAAAAAATAAAACAAAATTACAAACTCCTACTTTCTTCTTACAACTGGAACGAATATGAAATTCTGAATCACGGTCAATAGAATTTCAAACAAAGAACATATCTGAATACTTGTATCACAACGATCGATGTTACGAATTTTTAAATTCAAAATGAAATAATAAATTTGATACTTATTATAGCTTAACTCCTTACATATCTCTAACAAAAATATAAAAATATAAGAAAATAAATATAGAGAATATAGATATCTTGCAGCGTTATCTATTGTATTCGTTTCTTTGCTATCACCTAAAAAGATTAAAAAATTTTTTTCTATGGTATTATCAAAAATTGTGATTTTTAACTTGGAAATGTCTGCATATTTCCATAACTGTACGATTTTAAATAGATTCTATAAATTTCATAACGTAGAATTTACTTATGATCTATAACAAACAAATAACAATTGTTATTTATATTTTGCATCGTGTTAGTTGCCTTTAATTGCCTTTCACTTTCCAAATTCCATTGACGAAAAACATGCAAATCACTGACAGCTCAATTGTTGGTGAAAACTCTATATAATTCGTTACGCAAGTGCAAACCAATTTCAGGCAAAGAACATAAATCTGCACGGAACAGAGCATTTCAATGTTAGGTTAATATCTCTATTGTACCTTGACTACATAGTTATTTACGTTATTATTGTTCAACAAAGCGGTCAGTCATCAGCAGTAAAGGCGTTTTACGTGTTGTTTCTGTTTTTAATTACTACATATAGCGTGTCGTAGAAAATTAGAACAGTTTACGACGTCGAATGAGTTTGAGAATAGCGATTTAATGTAATTTATGCAGTAAAATCTTTTGTCGGAATTTCCTTTCTCAAGCAATTTGGATTATTGCATATATATATTTTTATAGATTTTTTCAGATTATTGCATACCGTAGTAACACTTGTTTCTTGTTGTACAAGAAAATAATTCTGTAGCTCTTGTAATAGTTCTAAGGTTAAGGTTGGGGAGCTCAAGATTAACGACGAGGCATTATATGAAGGGACGATATAAAAATAGCATAAACAGTAAAATCTCGCTTATCCGAAATAATACGAAGAAACAAAATTGTTCGGAGAATTGAATTAAATATCACTTTTCTCATATAAAATTTCACTTCTTCAAATGTAGATTAAGATTAACTGGCAGTTTCTTTAAATATTTCTGGATCCCATATCTTTTTGGTTGCTGAGTCTTATTATAATTCTTTCACCGTAAATAATTGCATATATTTATATTCTTTTTGTATTTCGAACTATCGAAACGCTTTTTCCAATACCTCAGATGCTTGGGCGTCAGAAGGCACCTCTCCATTGCCAGCAGCGTTCACTGTTTCCATTTCTATGAAATCGTCTCTATCGAGATGAAAACATTTCGTTGCGTTAGTATATTTAAGATTTTCTACTGTTGCCAGAGAAATCTACCTGCTTTAGACAATATTCGATATCAAGTTTGTGCTTTTTAATGTCGTCATCGTGGCTTTTTCAACGTCATGTATTTTTCCTGATCCCGTTGCACTCACTTCACTCTCTAGTTTTTTAATTATGTTAGAATGCTGTTAGTTTCATATTAAATTCTTCCAACCAGAATTCACTGAATCGAATAAAGCAAAGGATACATTGTGCACGAACACTAATAAAATATGTACATATTTGAAACGGAAAAAGGTATTCAGTCGTGGACATAATTAACTTAATAATTAATTATGGAAAGTATATAAATTTGTTAACGAAATAGAATAACTGGTTAATAAGGGTTAGAGAATTAATAAAATGTAATCTTCGTAGCAGCTATTAACGTCATTAGTCGCCAATAAATAAATTTGATTAATACTAAACCTACCAACACTTCGTGTATACCTATTCCTATCGTATGCACCAGGTTTATAACAATTTTGTGAATCCTTTGTAAATTGGCCCCATACTGTAGATACTATTGCAAATTTATTGGTTCGTAAACGTTGGCTTCTTTCGCTTTTCTTATCAAATCGTATAAACCTCGTAATTTCAGCAAAGTCATTTCTGCTCATTGTTTTTAAAAAAAATTCAGGTTTCCAAATTTTATTCCACAAATATGAGACATCTAAATTTTTTATATAGCATATAGCATATAGCAGAGCAATAAATGCATCTAGTTTTGCTGCATCTAGCTCCCTCTTAGTCCCCAATACTCTAAATGCTTCTTCTTCCGTACATTTTATTATATGATCCCTTATACGGTGATCAATGATGAGATAAAATGCCGTCTTTACTTGTGCTTCCATAATATGCCGTTTAGCATATCCCTAAAAATATTATGGACTGATGTCCTGCCAGGTTTGGGACTTGCATCTATTTCTCTCCAAACTGTCTCATCGGGTCCAGTTTCGATACGTGGGTTCTTTACATCAGTCTCACCCTTTGTTGTCAACGATAATTTCTTTCCTTTTTGCCCTGGACTTATTTATAATATTCAACTCTGATTCGATTGTAAATAGTTTTTCATGTGTTTCCATGCCGTTTTCAGTTGCTGAGGTTTCTTGTTCATCGCACACTGAACAGTCTTCTTCTATGTCCGTAATTTCTTTTTTATAACTTTTTTTTTTTTAAGTCTTGACATTTCTAGGGTAAATAGTTATCACAGAATAATACCATGTACGAAATACAAAATTATTGTCAAATTTGATATGCTTTACTTTTCCTTTTATAACAACTTTACACAAAACGCTCTGAGATGCTTTCTGTCTGAGTTTTAGAGATAACAAGTTTAGATGTCGACTAATTGATTAACAAACTGAGATGTATTCTAGTCGAAAGGACAATAGTAAATAAGAATATGGCCTATGACGGCGATATTTATACAAAAATATTCATGAGTATTGACCGTTCTCCATCAACGGTTACTCGAGGGTGGAGTTGGGAAAGCTTTTCCCGTGTTTTGTAGCAATGAGCAATAACCCTAAGAAACTTCTCGACTTTTAAAATGTTTTATGTTTAATGTTTAATGTTTAATGTTTAATGTTTAATGTTTTAATGTTTAAATGTTTTAAATTGTTTTAAAATGTTTTAACAATGGACTGTAAAACATGATAAATTTTACGGCGGTTCCTTAGAATTATCATAGGCCTGAGTTGATATGTCTTGACAGCTGGTGGCTATCTTGATCGAGGGATAGATTATGTTTTTATAATAAGATTACGGGTGTAACAGGTATTATTATTTGTTATTACTAATTTTGTTTGTCATTTGATCTTGAGATAGCCTTTTATTTGTACTGATTGTATTTATTTTAAGAATAACGAAAATATTTTGTCGGTCGGTTAAAATGACCGCTCACGGTAGGCAAGGCAAAGTACAAATTTTTCTCAGGAAATAAAAGAGCAAACTAAAAGTAAATACCGAAAAATATATTGTATGTATGTTTTAGGAAAAGTCAGAAATTATGAAGCGATACGATAAAGCTTAAATATAGTTAAATTTGTGTAGAAGTTCGAGAGCGGTCAATTTGACCGCCGCTGATAGGTTTAGTGTTGAACGTCGAAGAACTAACAGACGTTAAAAGCGATAAAAGATCGCAGATAATATAAGAGATCTTGATAATTGCGTGAATGTTGAAACTCGAAATGTTCCCATATAAAATTTCATGGGAATATTGATATAATATTTCGGGTGTCGTATCTTTACGAGTGTCCTCGTATTAGGAATCGAAAGCTTTAATCTTGGCAGAAGATTCGTACGTGACTGCCTTGAACGAGGTGGCCGGGATATATTTTCAAAATGCAACAGCTGCGTTGATTTTGAGCGACACGTGCTACAGCTATGAAATATGCCATCCTGAGAATCGTTTTGTCATGAGAATCGGACGTGTTATCTTGGTCGAATGTGGGGGATTATAGTTGGAAGACGAATGGTATAGAGGGTGCAATAAATTAAGCGGAGATTTTGTAATTCTTAACGAATGAATGACACGCACGTTTATTTCGATTATACGAATTTTTGGTACGCGTATTTATTTTATATTATTTACATATATTACATATTGTTCATTCACATTACATGTCATCATTATTTTATTTACATGGGAAATAATTACATACATGAATTTTTATTTACGCGAGAATAATTTGTAATCTAAGGACCTTATGAATTTAAAATAATCCTTGTAACTAAGAGATTATTGTTTTTGTAGTAACATCCGGGTTACGAATTTTATATACTTTCATTTTTCGTTCATTAGCTTGGTTTTTTAATAATGGTGTTTTACTGTTAGAACTGATATGTGTGTTATATTGATGTAAAGAATTCATTATTTAAAAATATCTATTAAATATTGTATTTCATTGAATTAAATCATATTATTACTTTTTTTTTTGCAAATTTTGCGGATTTTTGCAAATGAAAAGTTATTATTTTAGTAGAAAGGAAATCTGAACACACCCGGTATATAATGCGAAGCTGTAATACACGAGAGAAGTAGTAAATGAGCTATACAAAAGGCAGAATGCATTATTTATTTAGCGATCAAGGATCGAAGATAACGACGCATGGAAAACTTCTCGAGTATCTGCCTGAGTAAAAATAAGAGTCGTGTGAAGTGAATTTTAATGCGCGCTAGATTTTCATCGCTTTATCGACGATTCCGTTTCGTGATCGCGTGTTCTAAAGATCTTGTTTCTAGTTTGTTTCTCATTTGGCTAAATAAATTCACAAAATACATTGTACATGCATATATGTAACGTAGCATCTTGTTAAAGAATTAGAATAATTTGAAATCGACTTTCACACGAAGATCGAAATTAATTTAAATGATCCGTTTTATCTACATTACGGTGGACTATCATTGCTACGATAAACTGCCGATGCAATTAATTGAGAGTTCGGACTTCTTTGTCAGAATAATTTGACAACAAAATTGCAAAAAATGTTGCCCCTTTTACACAATTACAGTGGTGAACAAAAGAAATCTTATAAGATAAGATGTATAGAAAACAATGTAATTTTGTTAACTAGACCTAAATTCAATAAAAGCAATCTAACGTAAAATTGATGATTGTAACGAATACTTGTGAAAAATTTCTAGTCCTTGTAAAAAATGCATAGCGTGTTCTTCTATCCGTCACTGTAGGTTTACTTTCCTGAGCGAATGCTCGCTCGTGGTTGCACCACTAAGGTGTGTTTAGATCAAACTGTAGCAGCACATGATTCAACGGAGGATTTGAATCGAGAGAGACTCATATTATTCTGCCTTGGAATACCGACGTTGTTTTATTTTGCTAGGTTCAAAGGTGAATGAACTCCGGACAAAATATTATCGCTGTTATTTGTAATTGTCAACCGGAGTTACATTTGAGCTTTTTATAATAATATCGGTCGATACAAATAGACGAACGTGCTCTCTAGGACAGTCATTATAGCAAGTCATTATAGCGAGTTGAATAGTTCAACAATTAGAGAATTGAATAGTAGCATTGAGCGAGCGACAACTGTATACTATCATACACTATCTCTGTACTTGTACTTACAGTGATTTTAATATACATTGACTATTACAATTTTATCACTCGTTTCTTTATTAAACAAACTAACACGTATAATAATCCACCTCAAAGCGAACCAATGTCTGTTGTTCTTCTACTTTATTAAAATTAAAGTATAAACGAGCATTTATTCGTTGTTTACTCGTCAAAATCGAATTCGAGAATCGATGACTGTTTACGCTAAGCGTACTATGTTCTTGCTCGTTTGGTCTAAACGCACCTTTAGATGGTTTCGAGCGGCGTCTAAATTAATTTCATAAGAAATGGAAGCTCTGATACGGCTTTGTCGGTGTTTGCGAACATCGACACTCTGGTTCATGCAAAGTTAAATAGGATTAAGAGTAGGTTATGGAGACATGTACTCCATCTGCATTACGAAACTCCTTAGTTTGGTGATCATTCGCGACGCTAATAGTTTCTGTCCCTGTTGTTTTACGCTTTTCTAATTTTATTAAACATGCATCGAGTCAATTGTAAAAATAAGAGGGACTGTGTTGTACATTTGTTACTACGGTAGTAGGAACATTGATTTCATAAAATGCAGTTCTAATTTTTTAATGGAAATAAATATATTTTTCGTTAGTCGATGCAATAACAGCCATAAACGAGAAAAAGAATCATACAGTCCATTCGAGAAACCTGCTCGAATCTCATAAACAATAATAGACATATAGTACTTTACCTGGGTCTCGGTCCATCAAGACATACCTAGAAACAAAAAAGCGGACACTATAAGCAAGGAAGCAACAATGGGTCCATTAAACAATAGAAAAAAAAGCAATAGAAAAACCAATCCCTTATGAAGACCTCCTCGGATCGATCTACAATATCGAGAAAGAGAAATGGAACACGACGAAAGGAACGAAAACACGACTTGGTAAAAGAATTCTATCAACAAACGCCCATTCTCAACTTAAATAGAAAAGGAAAGTCGACTATGACAAGGCTTAGAATTAGACACACGAAAATCACTCACGAATATGCTATGCCAAACAACACCAATAATTTGCACCTTGTGCAACCAGGTAACATCCATATAAGATAAGGGTAGCTGCTATATGTTTAGACTTAAGTACAAATTGAATTGAAAGATCCCTTTGATATCAAAGAATCACATCATAGACGCTCTAAATTAGCTGAAAGAAATAAAGGGCAACGAGACGAAATAAAAGAAGAAAAAGAAAATATTTTTTGTCTTAATTATTTGGTTCAGACGTTTTGGTACAAAATAAATATGTAAACTCATGAGTTGTAGTTGTAAGACTCGCATCGAAGGTTACTTGTAAGAAAATGTCGTGAACAGTCTTGATAGTCAAAAATATTACATAGTATTAGTATTTTCTTTTTCTTTTTTAGCCATGATCGCTCAAGTCGAAGGAGCGCGACCATCCTTAATAAGAAAAGATTAAAAACATGTAATATGTAATATGTAACGAATAATTACAAAAGGGTAAAAGAGATCAGTATGAAAGAGTTTGAAAAAGTAGCCTCGAATGCTCCAACTTCCAGCTGAAATTGAATTTCGTTCAGCCTTTGTTAAACGTAACCCCTGGTCGTCCCTTTTCCATTTACCCTTCGTATCAATTCATTCCCAAGATGGGAGCAGGTGGTATTGAAAAATAGATACAGCCGAAATCTTAAAGGAATCGTTAGCGGTTTCGCTCAACGTAGACAGCGCGAGGACACTACGTTGAGATCTCTTCAAGAAACTTTTCTCGTTTCAGTCCCTGCTTTTTCGTACCAAGGTTCAGCTTCGCAAACTCTTCGGAAAATATTTGCAAGCAAAAGTATAGCGATAAGGAATAACGTTTAATTTGTTTGTACTTCTGGTAAATATTTGCATGTGCTTTAAAACTGTGTTAGAGGCTGCAAGTTCTGCTTGAAATTACAAACGTTATGTTCGAGCAACTCGTGGAATAATATATATATAAAACAGAAGATATTTATTTAATTTAGATGTGGAACGTTTTCAAGATTATTTGAAGCTCAACTTTTTTTTAATTAGAAAAATATATTGTTTTCTGTAGATTCCTATTAAGAATTCGGTTAATCAGATTCTTATGAGGGAAAAGACGAAACTTCTGTACTCGACATTTCTTTTACAACCATAGTTTCGATATTTCCTCGGTACTGGAGTTCACAATGTGTTTGGAATAAATTAATTATTCAAACCCTCAATAGTAACAAATACTCTTGTTCGTGTTGTAGAATTCGGATAATTCTACTGTTAGGAATAGATTTTTATTCAGATGATAATGTATTCGATACGAAGAGAGGATTTTTTAGAAGGGATAATATTGAATATATTATACGTGAGAAATTATTTTACGACATCTTTCTATGCGTGGTAAGATTGTTTTCTGGAATTCTGCCAAGATCAAGACTCTCGAACGATAATCGACTTCAAGAACTTGAAAGGATTCTGTCTTATCCGCAGTGACGTTTTCCATCATGTCTCCGTTAAGGTAGTATGCAATTTCCGGATCTTCCGGGAAGAACATCTTCGAATTGAGACCATCAGAACCTCGTCAATTGAGCAGGAAATAATGAGAAAATTACTTTACGCGTTTATTAAGTCTCGATGCTTGAACGAGGACTAAAACGGAGGAACAGTTTCTCTCACGTAGAATGTACAGTTATCTTTTTAAGAAACTTAAGAATTACATTTGATCGATAATTTAATCGAATTGTCATAAAGACTGCCAGTTTATTAAATCTTTTTAAGATAAAAACGCTTATGTCGCGTATTTATTCTCAACAATATTCGCTAACGAAATAAATAATTTTGTCGTGTGTCTCGTTCTTTTTTCATATTTGTTGAACTATTTTGACGTATATATAGAATAAATGAAATATAAGTCGATAATTCAAGATCGAAATCTGAATTTACAAGTGGCGTGATAAATTTGGCGCACAACGAAGATCGCTTTAAAAAAGAATCTTAAGGAAGTTCTGTTGCTCGGTTATAAGCGAAAGCATAGGCAGAATAGAAGACAAAGGACCAGGTGTCAAGGACGATATCGAGAACCCTTGAAAGCGTTCGCGATCAATCGTCACTGGTTTATCTCCATTTCGCTAGACTGCATTCTTGACTTACGATCGAGGCTGTGCCAGCAGATCGATGAACATCTGCGAGATAAACAGCGGAAAACGGGAGAAATATGAACGAAAAATCGAGAGGAGTTTGAGAATCAACAGACATATTTTTCGATCTGAGATCTTTTACATACCTGTTCGTATGAAAGCGCGATTAAATTTATTTCAAAAAATTAGAAGCCAATGGGAATAAAGTAGAATTTTGAAGATAATATATTATTCGGTGACAGAACATTTCTACGAACGAAATAATTATCTTCGGGAGATACGTATACTTCAAAAGTTATATCGATCAATTCCATAAATGAAAAAGTAAAAGCAATGATATTATATACGCTATTTTTAAATTAAATTAAATTATCGAGTAGAGGATGTAGATTTAGGTACATTTTATTTTATTTCGTTATTATATTATTCTTCGTTTTATATCCTTTTCTTACATTATTCTGTTTTATTCATTATATCGTAATATTATATTATATTGTGAGTAATCCATTAGTAATACGAAGGGGGAGAGGTGCGCAAGTAAGTAAGTAATGGATTAATAATTATAATTATTGGAAACTTAACAGCTAATTGTAACGATAATTCTGGCTAGTAAGTTGACAAAAAATAACTAAGTACTTAAATATAACTGAAATACCAAGAATTACTAGCTATAATAAAATAAGAAATAACTGAAATACCAAGAATTACTGGCTATAATAAAATAAGAACAAAAACCATGAGGTAGACAAGATCTAAAACGATATAAGGAATCGTTGGTGTGTGTTTAAGCGAGATGTTGCAGGAAAAAGCTATGCATGCTAAAGGCATGTAGTATCATGCGATTGAAGTAGCTAGCTTCAAAATAACCGTAGAATGTACGACCGTGTTCAACTTGCAGTAGTTCACAACGACGTACATTTTTGGATGAAACATTAAGTATAAATTTCTCTATAATGTCAGGATCGATTATTAAATCAGATGTATAGGGTGATTTATTTTAATATTTCTTTTACCTTGACCAAAGTAGAGAGAGTCAAACAGTGTATAGGATGTTTTAAAAAACGTGGACAAGAATTTGAGTATATAAGTTACGTCGTTCAGAAGCCACGTTGCTCAATTTTTGAAATTGAAAAGTAAGATAAGTGATGATATATCGTAAACATTATTTTCAAACCTATCTTGCAATTCGTTATTATCTTCTTTTAACAAACCAACTCATGGCGGTGGATAATCAATGTTTTCTAAGAATCGGATACCGATCGTGTATTTATGTAATAAACTTGAAAAATTGACAAAGGACGGGGTTGATCAGTTACATCCTTTTTTTATTTATAAACTTGTAATAATTCTTTGTCTCCCTTAACGTTTATTTCCTCAAGGTTGCTTCTGTATTCGATATTGACAGACCGTGCTGTTCAAAATTCCATTATACTGTTAGTCGAAACATACGATTTTGGTCTCAAGGTGTTTCTCGTGGCAGAACTTACTCGCGAAAGTAATTTCGGTATATTCGAAAGTCCAGAAGTCAATTCAATAGGAAACTTTTCGCGCAAAGCGCCGGTGTATCATATTATTCACGGGAAACTTTAAAGCAGAATATTGATTAAAAACGATGCTTTATAATACGAATTTCAGTTTCAAAAATATACCAAGGAGAAGAACAGAAAGTTCAAGTAATTAAACGACAGGTGAAAAATATTCGTACATTCTCTAACTTGCTGCATTTCTTCCTGAATCTTCGTTATCCCTGTTGGGAATGATTCTTTCGTTGGTTTGTTTTTATCTTCGTTACGTTAATTACTTATTTGCCAAGGTGAAGGCATTTTGCGGTATTTTATTGGAAAGCTTGAAAAGTAAATCTCACCGAGATGATTTTTTGCTGCGCTGTGTTTGCGCGACGAATGTTCGCAAATTCATTTCGCCAGACGATGAGGCGACCCCGAATTCAGGGTTCTCAGGAAAGTAGAAGATTTTCGTGAGCATCGTGGGCCAAGCAAACATGGAATATTGCAAATGAAACTCGGCTCCGTGCCTATTCGTATCTACCTTTTTCTTGTCTTGTAAGTGAGGCAAATTTTGACTTCCCATTTCAAATTCTTTTCTTCTTTATTTAATGATTCTTTGCTCACTTATCGCCTTTCAATCTTTCATACAACCCGAAAAATATAATTTCCATTAATACAATTTCCGCGAAAAGACATAAAATTAAAATCAGGTATGCAGCGTTCAAATAAAAAGTGAACAACAGTTTCGTGTGTCTATAAAATTAATTTGTTTGTCGAGTATACAACGATACTGTTCAAATATCAGGCTTCCAAATACTTTGAGTACACATGTTTTCGTGCTCGTTGATTGTGTTTGTACATGTTAATTGCTCCAACAATCGTTAAACGATGACAGACTACGTTACGATTGTTCTTCCCTCCTCCTATCGGGTGCTTCTAACATAAACAGTTCAACACGCTAGAATGAATGTACAACGCAATACGTATACGCGTTGCAATTGAATATCAAAATATCAAATTTCCAATGTATCTTTTTTATTTGGAAATTAATGTACATAAATAGCTCGTGATAATTCTAAATACGTTCTATCGAGTTTCTAGAAGCTGATAAATCTAAATAACTTTTATATTCGCATATACCTTTATTCTCTAGTGAGATATTTTTTCATTGTATTCTATATTTCATTTTCACAGAATTTTCACTCGAATTTTCATAGTCGCATAAAATTAGCATTAAGTGATTTAAAATTTACGATTTGATATACTTGGTCCTGATCGATCAGTATCTATGTAAATGTTACGATACATCGATGTGCAAATACTTTGTGCGACCACTGTATCACGATAGCAGTCATTCCAATTATGACTAGAAGAGTTGAGAAAATTGTGGAGTCCCTCTTGACAGATTACGGTAAATCGAGGTATAAGTTTATCCTTGATTGTGAGAAGCTCGTTAAAGCTTCGTATCGATCGGACCAACTACTTTCTCTGTCGAACAATACAACGGGAAAAGAATAGAAGGGGGAAGAATTTGATGTTCGGTTGGCCAATTCTGCTTCTCTTAATCTTCAAGAATGTACCTGCAGTTGAATATCTTGACAGTGTATTATTTTCTGTAATTTCGCTGGAAATCTCGGATCGATGGGATTACAAAAGAACGACGAAAAAGCGCAAGAAACGTCGCTTTTTTCCGCGTATCTCGGACACGGAGCTTTCTGCAGCGGAGATTTAGTGGATCTCGGGAGAATACTCTGAGGCAAAATTGAACGTTTTCGAAGAAGAATTTTAGAACGCGGATCGGTGTCTTTGCTCATCTTTTTTGTACGATGCTCAAGTGGAAGTATCGAATTCAAATATTTGATGTTACATGTATGTAAGTTAAGATATGTTAGTATGGCGATGAAACGCATAGACGTTAAATCTATGAATTAAATATCCCAGCACTGCTTCGTAACGAATCCAGCTACTTGTAATAAACAATCATCAAATAACAGATAAATGAACAATTAACAACATTATTTACGATTATGACAATAACGATCTATGCCTACTATTATGATACACAATCTATCTAAATCTAATCTAATCTATCTAAATGCTTCACCTTTTTCAACGAAGTATCAGGCGTTAAAAAATAAAGAAATATGTGATATTAGAAACTGACAAAGATAATTAGGAAAATCGATAAAAAAATTAATAAACATTTTAGTGAAGGTAGAATAAAAGAGTTAATTGGAACGATTCATAAAGACTGTAAATATAAAAACAAAAATGGTATGATCATTAGCTCTTCTCCTATAAAGGGTTGATCTCCTTTTGCAGAGGAAATCTCCCTGAAGATTGTTCTTGACTCCCGTTTCAGATTGCCAGTGTATAATTTAACTTTCTCAGAAAAAAAAGAAAGAAGCAAGCCGGCTTCCTGTTATGAGATCTTAAAAGCGCCTAAAACTTCTGTTTCTTTTTCTTTGCATTCTTTTTGCAAAAAATCAGCAATGCCCGTAACAAGTAGATGTAGGTCCGACTTGTAGAGATGAAAAGAGAAGGAAATAGGAAAAAAGAAGGACGATGAAGAGAGATAGTGTGAGCTGGACGCGAGCTTGCTCGACTGAAGCCTCTTTACCTAAGAACTTTCACAGAGTACTTTCGATGCTTTTCCACGATCTCGAGTATATCCCACCTTCCGTTCAACATTCCGCCGCTTCTGGATCGAGTACTGATTAATTTCATTCGAGACACCGACGTTTTATCTCGTTTCGTGGAATACAAATGAAGAAGCTGTTCATAGACATCATTTCGGAATGTCAAAGTAGACTTTTCCTTCTCTTCTTTCACATGCGTGAATATTTGTTTGTTCCTGATAAAATAACGTTCCGTGTTTGAGATGTGAATGAATATATACAGCGGCGGATAAAAGAAAGCTTGAACTACTTATTTGTGTATAATAATTTTGTACTAAATTTTCATTACCACGTTGATAACGTTCGCATATTCTAGACATACACATACGCGCATTAATTACATCCATTAACAAGTTAATTGTTCTTATCAAAATTATTCTTCTAAAATCGTGGCGTTCTTTATACTACTTATCTCTTGAATTTATCTTTCACACTCCGCTGTATCATTCAAATTTAGTTGAAAATTTAATCCGCATACTCGACAGTTGATGTACCAATTACCGACTCGTCCAACTGACATAAAACCGTCGCCCGGTTCGTCCAAATACTACTATTACTCTATCGTAACTCAAAACAACAATGCATCAACTCATCATACCGTGGATATTCAATTAAAATGAATAATTACGCAATTATTAATTTCTATAACTATCTGACTGATCTATATAAGCACACGTTCGCCACATAATACCAATCGAACCTATCAAAACCAATCTATCTCCTCCGCTCTCTTCCCTATCCACGTCCTTCAAATAGCTTCCATTCTCCCCCAAACCCTGCTCCCCGCCTCTTTCACCCAACAAAGACTTGGTAAATTTCATCATCGAAATGGTTCGATTGTCTTAAAGAGAGTCGTTCTCGTCGGTGGCGCGGTATAAAAAGGACGGGGTATCCTTTTATGATTCCTCGGGAATTTCCGGGTTCATTCCACCGTCGATGAAAATCAACGGGCTTGGCGTTAGCGTGTATACAGGTTAAGAGGGAAATTCTTTCCTTGAGGTTCCGCGGTTGCAACGCCGAATATAGGTTATCGAGGGTATAAGGCGAAAAGAGGGTATCTGCGACGGAGGTCGAAGTCAAAGTGTAGGCAGGTTGGAAGAGGAAGCGAGACAGACACAAAGGGGCGAAGGTGGGACAAAGAAGATTCCTGAATATCGCTGACGATGCCATCTTGGAGCACCCTTCATGCGGAGTTTCTCCGTTTAACTCGCTGTTTCCCTGGCATCCTTCTTTCCCATCATCCATCTTTTATCGTGCTTTCACGGGCCGGCTCGATCTTCCGATACCTGGGAAGAACACGTGGCTGATCTGGAAACGTGGTGAAAACGAGAACCTGTACAGGTCCTATACGTAGGAGCGCTGCCTACGAAATACCTTTTACCTTTATGATCACATCTCGCGATTTTATCCGATTTAATACACGCTCGACGAGCATCCAGCTCAAAGGATTCATTGAAGTTGGAAGTCCTTTCGGCTATTTCCTCTTCCTTTCTAATCTTTCTCTTGATAGTGAAGGTGGTGCAGGTGAAACCTGCATCAATCCCTAATGTGTTTTAATTGTTCTCCGCTGTGTATCATTTATTGTGATCTTTTTTTTTGTTTAATCGTTCTTAACGTTTGATTCTTGACGTTCCTTGTGGTGTGTCGTTAAACTAAACTAGTCCCTTTTCATTCAATTGTCCTTCGCGATATCTTTTGCGTGTATCATTTATTGTAATCTTTTTCTGTTTAATCGTCCTTAATGTTTCATTCTTTCTTGCGATGTATCGTTTATCGGAGCACCTCTTCGCTAAATTGTTCCTTGTGGTGTATCTTCTGTCGTAATCTGTTTTTGTGTACTCGTCCTTAATGTTTGATTGTTCCTTGCGGTGTATCGTTTATCTTAGTCTCTTTTCGTTGAATTGTCCTTCACGATATCCTTTCTGTGTATCATTTTTCGTAATCTTTTGCTTGACCTCAATCTTATAGATTCTATGTAAGAATTTTTATTTTTATATTACGCGAAGAAGTAGCAGGTATACAATAAGCCTTCTTTCATACGACGATACACATGTGCGACATGTGTATGATGGATACCGATTATACATCGCCTTCATAATAGCTTCCATAATATCATACACGTATCGCGATATATGTATCGGCGTGTGAAAAAGGCCTAACGCTATCGGATACTCGAAGAGTCCATACATTTTTGAGAATAGGTATTTCATGAAGCTTCTTCATAATTACAAATGTTTTTCCAGATTCGTGCATACGTAATACGCATGCGTAGTATGCATACATATAAAGTAAACGTAATAGAATGCGTAAATAAAAATATTCCGCCTATAAGAATTGAGAAAAGGTTTTTAAATCGCTAATCTCGACATATTCTTGAAGTAATATAATTATGCGTGACACGTTAATGTATATCTATTAGAAAGATTTACTTTAGTCTCTTTAAATTTTATACTAATACGATGCGCTTAGACTAACAATATGCGAACGTTGCTCGCTTTTCATTCCCTTTACCAGCATTTGATACAAGCTAATGAAAGTGTAAACCAGCATTCGTTCGAAGTTTGACGATTGCTTGCCGAATCGAAAATCGAACACTCGAATGCTCTAAGGATGCTGCAAGGACGTTTGTTCGATTCTTTTAGATATTATGATCTGTATGAACGTTTTCTCGCGTTTGCCGTGAAGGAGTGGAACGTTCTTAGAGCACTGTACATACTTATATATTTACATGTGTATCTATGTGGTTCTATATCGTCAATATATTGCTGATGATACAAGGGGGGGGGGCCTCTATAATCCATCAAGCAGCACCAACAAGAACAGTAAAAAAATGTATAAAACGTGTTATCAAGGAAATGGTTTTTCGCGAGAACCCGCAGATGTTCCTCAGCGATCCCTTCGAAATCGTAAATGAATCCTACAGGCATTCCTCTGGCAGATAAGGGGAAGATAGTTCTGCCATTTAGTACCCAGTCAAGATCAATCTGAATCCTAAACGATACGGATAGAATATGTGACACAATTTACTTTTTTCTGTACATGTAGTTTTTACATTGTAAAATTTTAAATTTAAATTCCATCGTATGCTCTTTGATATAGTAAAAAAATACTATTTATATCAAAATACCCAAATAAGGATTGCAAGAAAATTTAAATAAGATATCTTTTCTGGAACATCTGTTATCAATTCTTTATATATAATAAATAAATAAATAAATATATATATATAGGCATGTAAATATATGAATAAAACATTTGTACAAGTTTTTCAAGATAGTTAAGTGCATCAGTTGTCTATTGAAAACGATCGTGTTTAAAGAGCAGAACGTGTTTTCATTAGAAAATTATGCAATATCAAACATTTGTTCCTGTAAACCAAATGTCGATATTATCACAAAAATCGAAAACAGCCATAAATTTAATTTCCAATAATTTGCACAGAAGAGAAGACACGTATAATATTTATTTCTCTTTCTATGTTATAAAAACTAACTATCTATATAAATCAAATGCAAACGTGTTCGTATTATATCAAATATATATATATATAATCATATTATAATAATTATTATATATTTGTTATTAATATATATTATCATATTAATTATAATTTCTACAGAGATATATATGTTAAGAGAGTTTAAGTTATAATATACATATATATACATAGAAGAGTAGGATTAATTTCATGAATTTTGTATGCCAAATGAGCTGAAGCCAAGTGTAAGAAACGTACAAGTATGCGTGAGTTTCAGAAAATATTGTAAAAGTCTGTTTTCAAACTGTGAATATAAAATTAAATAAAATAAAAGATAAGATAACAACTATCGTAAATGAATAAATAAAAAGTTATTAAACGCTGCCGATATGACGAACGGAAAAATATTTCGTCGGGAAAGTAAAATCGTAACACTGGAAGTGATTCTTTTGGAGAAACGTCTGAGAACTCGGCAAAGTCTGAAAATTACGCCTCCCGATTTTGTGGTGAAATCTGCCATTAAGTTGCCGTCGTAACGATGAAAATACCGAGGAAAAAAAATTGAGATCGTTGCCTGTATTTCTTCAGAAACGATCGCGGCTGCAATCAGGCAGGGTGGAGGAAAGACGCGAAATCGATTTCCGGATTAAATTACCAATTCCTTGAGATCTCACTGGTACTTCGATGGAGAAAAAGGCTACGTAAATAGTAGTAATCACTAGCAACCTCGATTCGAGAAATATGGTTCCCTAGCTCCTCCATTAATAAGACGATAACGAGGCTTTAAATCGATGCGAGTGTCCGCGTTCCTTTATACTTCGTTGTGTTACTAGTGGAAATAATATTATCGGCGAAGACATGATATGCTTATAAAAATTATTTTGTCGTAATCGTATCAAGGTCTTTTATACGAACGATAATTATAAAATTATCGCGTGGTATGTATTTTTGTAGGATGCTTACGAAGCATATACTAAATCCTAAGAGATACTTAGTAGTTTATAAAGTGAATTAATTGATTTCCTGGCTGACATTTTTGCAGAATTTTATTCTTAGTTGCAATTATTAAGAACGGATTAAGTTAGTATAACAATAAATAAAATTACGATATAATACAGGAATTAAGAATTCAATGTAAAAATATAATACAGCGTAAGAAACTAGGAATAAGAACGCAACATCTTCCTTGTAATAGGCTATGGGCTTAAAGCACAAATAAATTAGTATTATTATCGTTACAATATTTAGTCATGTTTGACATTTTCAAACGGAAAAAATATTATAACCATTACGACGTTCGAAATTTTGTCTTTTCCGTCTTATTTGATAATAAAATGATTCGATCCGATTTAACAAAGCTTTTCAACTATCTTTTCAAGTTCTAGCTCTCTGCTAAATACTAGTACCAAAATACGCAAAATTATAAATTAAAAGTAAGGTCTATAAAGTTTTCGTAATACGCTATACATAATATCGACGCGTTTCAATCAATAGCGAAACGTGCCTCATTCTCGAAAAACGTCGTCCACTTGAGACATTATCGAAGAATCGATTGGAAATTTTGCTTAATGCGCATAGCGGTAGCACTCAATCTTGGAAATGTTTTTTTATATTTCGTGCCGCGATCTTCCTTCCGGCGAGGTTTGTCGGATTTTAATAACTTCCGTTCACGGGTTTGGTATCGATAATCCCATTGTCGAGTGAATATCGAGAAAACTCCACCGCTGAATGGAGTACCGTAGAGCCGCAGGAGACTGCTAATGCACTGTCAACAATGGATCTCTCACCAGGAAATCTTTCTCTCTCTCTCTCTCTCTCTCTCTCTCTCTCTCTCTCTCTTTCTCTGTTGCAATGAATTCGAGCTCTATTGACTTCAACTACTTCATGTGCAAATGCCACGATGCCTGCACAAACCGTAATTAATTATTATAAACCTATTATTATTAACCTATATTTCTATTGTACTATATTATTGTATTACAGTAGAACCTCGCTTTATCCGCACCTCGTGTGTACAAACAAATTCAGACCCTACCTCAGAAATACAAACTCCTAAGGGAGCCCCTATTATCCGAACTATTAGGTCATCCGAACTGCCTTGTCCCCAGAATTGTTCGAATAAACAAGCTTCTACTATATTTTATTAATCAACACTATATTTCTTTTTTATTTCTTTTCTTTGGATAAAATATATATTATACGTATACGTTGTATTGAATAATGTAATTCTATCCTGTTAAGACGCAGGATTTATTTTACGGATATTTTCTGTTCGTATTATCGATCGATTAAAATATACGATGAATGTGAATTATACTAGAAAACTTCTTCTTCTCCAATATGATTTCAAGCAATCGAATATAGGAGAAAATGCAAGGAATGATATCTGCACGCTAGCTTCAAACTTAGCACGTGCGTACCATTCCTCAAATTTCGCTCGATATTCAACTTTTAAACTTTGAAAAGTATTTCTTCCATGAGAGAGACGAGGAGATTCCTTTAGAGTGGTAGTATCTAAGTATATCGCATATGCACGAGGTGTATCGAAAATTGTAATATAACCGCGAAACAGGTCGCATAAAATTTTTCGCATTTTCGTTCGTTCGAAATAACATAACGTCTGGCCAAATAAATTATGTATCGTCTAAACAATCGTTTTTAAAGAAAAAATCTTAAACGAATATAAACGCATGAACACGTATTTTTCCTTTTTGATCTATCGTCTAACATCATATTACCTTTTAGTTTTTAGTTCGATCACGTACAGAAAACAACATTGAAAACAACATTTTGAAAACGGAACTCTGTTACGTCCTACATCTGCTAACGATAACGCTTCCATTTAAAAAATTTCAGGTCTCGCGCTTTATCAAGATGGAAAATCTCGAAAGAAGAGAAAGAAGAGAAAAACAGAGACCATCGATAAATCATCAATCTGATCAATTTTAGGAAACTGGTGGGGATCGGGGAACGAGAGCTACACATACATAGCGATGCGGAGCATCAGCGAGAGAGTAAGAGGGAAAGCGCAGGGTGGCAAACGCCGAGTTGCCACCCCTCGTCAGCTGTCCTGTACGAGGCAGCCAGTACGCGTCGTGGCTTCGCCACGTGCTTCTCGTCTCTTTGCAAAATTTGTGTTCACCATCGTCGACGATGTTTTCATATTTGACCGTGATCTTGTGTTGATTCGCCGATCAAATCGAACCACGGATTCTCCGCGATGCGATTAATTTGGGACATCTGGATCCGTTCGTGACCATCGGTCGTACATACTGTTTCGACGACCATGTGACGAACGAGACGCTTATCTTCGATATGAGTTCATTATGGAGATTCCAGCGTTTTTTCATCGAGCGTAATAATAGGTGAGTTTGTGAAAAATATCGTTCTTTTAATAGGCAGTTTACTAATAAACTTAGCTTCTGTTTCGTTTCAAAGAAACCAGCGACACGAACCAAAGTCAAGATCGACGTTTATATATTAAATTTCAGTTGAAAAGAATCAGCAATTTTATTTTGAAAAAAAGGGAAGAGAAATGAGGTTTTTAATAATCGAAAGTCTTACTCGCTCAATTTTTTTTGTGATATTCGTTGTTGCTTGCGTATTTTGTATTTTTTATCGTAGTTATTCGAATATCTTGACGACTCGTTTCTTACTTTATTTTGACAACAAATTTTACAAATCGAACGACGTGCAATCAGAATCGTTTGATCTTAGGTAAGAATTTTTAACACTCTCTTTGTACCTTGCTCGTGGGTGTAATTTTTGGCTCGGCAACGTAACATTAGTTTCTATTGAAATTTAGTTTGAAAATTAATTTTTGTTTTTTTCTTTCCTGCAATGAATTTGTCCTTTCTTCGTGTGTTTAATATTTGCGATTCTTTACCGAGAGAAAAGATGAGGGTGCGAGTCGGAGACAAATGAAACTGAGACGTGTAATAATGATAATTATTTACTGACGGGAGATAAAATAATTGGATGATAAAAGTAAATGTTATATTGTACTTTATTAAGAATTTAAATGATAAGAAATAAAAATAAGCTTGTTTTCATTGAAAGTAAGTTAGACAGTTATTTGTTTTGAAATATGATTTTATAAACTGAAGGTGAAATATTAATAATGATATAAATATTAATATGGACGGCGTATAAATTGAAATTCGAAATGCATCTTTTTGAAGAAATATGTACAGATAAAAATAAGTATAGAACAAATATTTATTTTAGTATTGTGCTAATTTTTGATACGTCAGAATAACAATTAATCGTTTAACATTATTCTCGAATTGCAGAAGACGCAATGGAAAATTATTTTTGCCACTTCAAGAATTTAGGAATTCAAGTCTAAAAATTATGATAAAGAACTTCACTTTCTTAAGAATAAAATCACGAAAGTGTAGTAAAAAGTTCTTTAAAATCGCCAGTTTATCTAAAAATTAGGCATCTTTATCCACGGTAACAAAGATTATGCTTTATCCTCTTCTTCGGCAAAGTTGTTCGCCACTTTCATTAAGAATACTTTAAAAGGTCGAAAAGTGTATTTTCATAACAGCAAGTGCAAAAAAAGTTTGAAGCGTGTCTTAATTCGCTAAGCTTAGGAACATTTCGAAAGTTGAGATAAGCTATACTTCTACTTCATCTTTTACTTTATCGTTATGGTCAACACGTTCGACAAAGTTACTGGTTTGCCAACTTTGCTCAAGTTGAATTAGAAAAAATTTGTAATATTGCTAATTATTTACTGATGCGAAATAAAATAATTGAATTTTATCAAAACTATATTGCAACAACAAAACTCGTTGAGAAAGATTTACTCATTC
This sequence comes from Bombus affinis, assembly GCF_024516045.1. NCBI lineage: Eukaryota > Metazoa > Arthropoda > Insecta > Hymenoptera > Apidae > Bombus > Bombus affinis. The sequence continues at coordinate 3,627,253 of NC_066347.1, read as the reverse complement.
ATTGGTTTTTTCATTGAATTCCAATCGAAAGATAAATTAGAGAAACAAACAAAGAGCTGACTATACATACAAGCATATGATATTCGTAAAAATAAATAGAAAATTTCACGTGAACGTAAACTTTATAAAAACAATGCTTGATACGTGATTTTAGTAACGTTATAATTCCATTTAAATAATAGTAAATATAACGTAATAAATACGTGTGATATCTGGAAAATACAAATCTATAATTCATTTTTTGGAGAAATACGTTCCTTAACTTTTCACATCCGAGTTTAGTAAAAGATGGGAAAGATATTGCGCCAGAGGAGAAATTATTTCTTGGGATGGACTTTTTTTCAAGAAATTCGTTTAAAGATCTTTTCGTACGACATCGTATAAACTTACACTTGATGCTCGTAAATTGGTTTCACATGCTATGGAACGTTAGTTATTCAACGAATCGTACTTTTATTATGTACACGCGCTCCGGTAATGCTTGAAGAGAAAATGTGACAAGAAGCACGAGGAGGTAAGCTGTTTCGTTACGGTGAAAAGAAGCTTGTAGGTAGAACGATATCTAAATGAGACTTAATAGAGATCATCTTTGCTAGATGAATGAGAGAGTTGGTATATGATTCTCGCGAAGCGAAATAACGCGATAATTGCGTTAATGAACATTTATTGCAGTCGTTTTTACATGCGAAATTTGTAGCTTTCGCTGCGAAATTAGAAGAAGTTAACGTGCTTCTTTTTAGGAGAAACAATCTATCTTTTTATGTCGAGAAATTAAATTAACATAATATTCGCGCTTATAATTATATTTTATTATATTTTTCGTAATTCAGTGCCGTATATATTTAACAATTTAACTTGCAGATTTAACTTGCGAAAGATTTTATACATTTCTACCATACATGGATGGTTACCTTTATTAATAAAGAAAATGCTTTAAATTACTTGGAATAGTTTACAGATAATTTAAAAAACAAATTTTGAAAGAAATTATCTTCTTATCTAAATCAAATAGATGAAAAGATCAACCGAATAAAATATATTGCGACGCATTTCTCGTATAAAAACGTCACTCGTGAAATCTTTCCTTGGAGAAATTTCTTAAAGAAACTTTCTTGCAAGAAAAAAATCACTAAAATAAGATCACGAATTCTTAGAAATTATATTTCTCGAAGAATGTTTACTCGAATAAAATTAAAAATATTGCATCGATATACGATAATAAGAAAAGGAAATATTACGTACTTTAAAATTTTAGTTTATTAAATTGAAATTCAAACATACCACTGATCATAATTTCTACGAAAAATTACTAAAGTTATACTAAAAAAAAAAAAAAAAATAAAGATATTCAATTAAAAATTCAATCAGATATCGATAATATTTAATTAGAAATTTAATTGGATATCGATAATATTCAATTAAAAAATCATATGTGGGAAATAAATTAAGTACTTTAAGAATTATCATAGTATTACATCATTATTAATATTAATTATAAAATTGTTAATACTAATATCGATTCATATTAATTCCTATTATACCGTACAACGTCGAATCATATTTTCAATCGTTCGGTTCAATCAACCAGTTTTCATCGTCGAATCGATAATTATGTTGTTCATCACCATCCACAGGCTTTTCAATCGTTTATTCAGCCGATCTTTTTAGTAAACTCGATGATTGTCAATACGTGAAACATACACAATGTATCGGCAATCTGATTTCGCGGGAACGAAACGAAGATGCAAGTTATTCCGAGGCTGATTAGAAACTTTCGTCATAAAAGTTTGCCTCTCTCGCTGAAAAATCTTTTCTATATTTTAAACAATTAAACAAAAATAAATAAAACATGGCTATCGAAGCAAATTTCCAACACCTCGACGCTCACCCTGTTGTTAGAAGTAAAATATGCTTAAAAAACTGTGCAAGAAATATGAAAAATTAGAAATGCGAAAGGAAATCTCGGGCGCCGAGATTGCTCTTCGAAGGAAAACGTGCTTAAAATAAAGATATTCTGTTATCAATTGTTGCAATAACCAACTTATTTTCCAAAAAAATCCCAAAACAGCTTGCAAAATTACTAAATAGTAACGTGAAAAGATATGGAATATAAAAAATCGTTGCAGAATATATTCTGCTATCAATTATTGCAATGACCGAACACGGCTTTGGTTATTGGGACAAAACGAGTAAAAGGGCACGCGATTCCTTCATTGGAAGCTTATGCCTTAAGATTCAGATTTCGTTGTATATGGTGGTCCGAAGTGCAGCATACTCCTGGTTTTCAAGATATAAACAAAATTCTATTAGTACTATGTACATTACGTTCTGCCTGTGCATACATGTATGCAACTGCATACAGAGATGCAGCCGACGCGATAGTTGCTTCGCTCGCCAGTCGACGAACTATTTATAATTTATAGTTTGCACGTAGGTATATGATTATATAGGTTTGGGTTATCCTTTACTTTCCGACCGTGTCGTTTAGATGGCCTGTTACGAGCGAAGCGACTATCGCCTCGACCGTGTTGCGCATGCAGTCACGTATGTATATCTAGGCAAGATGCAATGTATTAGTAATACTAATATATTTTCCTCGATATAATCTCGTGAACTGTGAGTTTCGGACCACCATAGTTGTAATTTTTTAGAGACGAGCTTCCGATCAAGGTATCACATGCCCTCCTATTCGTTGTCCCAATGAGTAAAACGAAACCCAATGACCAACTCATCGCTGAGAATGACTGAAAATATGTTAGAAAAATGTGAAATAAAAAAAAATACAGAGGAGAAAACATAGAAAATAATATAAAATAAGAAGAGAAATCTCGGATACCGTGAGGCTCTTTTTCGAAGAACCTTCGCTTTCAAACGCTTTATTCTCGTCCGGAAAAACCGTCTCACGGTTACGGAATCATGTAGCGACTATCGCGAAAACACAAAAGCCACTGGAGAGGTCGCGATAAAGTCCTGGCACCCTTGAAAAGTGAGAAGAGTGTCAGTATCATTATTTACCCGGGACGTTTTCATGGCGAGAGACCTTGTCGACGATGGCAGATTTCGTTTCCTCGAGAATCGTGTGCCGACAGTATATCGCGGCCCCTGTGTTCACGGGGGTGCGATGTAATTTCTCGTTGACCCATCTGTGATGTTTTGCTCGATATTAGCAAGCTCTCGACGTTAAAGCCGGCCATTTCGAATGGAAACGGCAGCCGTGCAGTTTCCTGCAACCGTGGTGTTATTTTGTAACAAACGGTTTGTAATAATATCACTCGAGATTGCGAGGTTTAACGAAGTCGATGTTTCGTTTGCATCGTAATCGAGACTCTTGACTCCGTTGTAACATAATTAGAAATTGTGATGAGACCGTAGTTTACGTATACAATAATTCTGTTCGGTTTCTTTTCGTTTTTTTGTTTCAATTATAAGCTTTACATATTTTCACGTCGCATCTACCGCCAATTGTAAGCCATTCATTGGCGAAAGTGACACGATAATACGATTTTCTTTTATATCGAAAAATCAAAATTTTATTGAAAAAATTTGATGTCTTTCAGGTAAATTAGATTTTTGTGCGGTCACAGAATCATTTGTAGGACTAATTTAGTTTAGAAGTGGTGTGAGGGTTCCGAAGTTTGACACGAAATTAGATCTGCCGTAGTGTCATTTTCGTGCTGTACACAAATCGAAGTAAAGGACATTTTTATTAGCCACTCGGTAGAACTTCGTGTTTAATTCAAAAGAAACTACTTCTGGTGTTTTTAGCTGATACAGTTGTTGATATAAAGTACAAAGTGAAAGCTTAATGCACCTGTTACTTTCTTGCCCTTTAATGTACGCATTAATCTTTGGAGAGAATTTCTCGAAGATAAACATTTTACATACGATTACGATCCATAAACGACTTTTTCATGAACTTTCTGTTTCTTCGTGTTTCTTTATGGACGATTTGAAACTTTTCACAGCCATTGTGTTTGCAGATGTGTACTTTATGTATCTTGTCGTAATTATTCGTAACAAATCGTACCGCGGATTATGTAGATTCAGGTGAAAGTTTATAAGCATGAGTCGAATGGTAATATTAACAAACGTCGATAACTACTAATTGTAATGACGTAATTTGTAACATTAAAATTGAATTGTATTCATTTTCAACGAGTCATAAAATTCTCCCTTTCTGTCCACGTTATATATCTCGTCATTGTTCGCTTCGCGTTTCTCTATCTTTACTACTTTTATATTTTACTGTCTTTATTTATATTATTACTGTCTATTATTCGTTAATTTCTTTTTTGCTCTTATATTTTAAAGGTGGAACTGACTTTAAGTTAATAAATAAATAGTGATACTTAGAATGGATTTCTTATTTAATTTATAAATATTTCTCCAATTTGTATAAATGCATAATAATAGTAAAAATACGTATTGTACATTTCTCGGTAGAATGAGCATCATAGAACGCTATCGAAGGATAATATCGTGAGAAAGACTGGAAAAAACGAATTCAGAGCGACGATGGTGGTAACAACGTGCGTGAAAACGTGACAAATAAATACTGACAGTTCGGTGCCAATATGGGTCGTGATATCACTTTAACAACGACGATAAATCTAATCGCGTGAAAGCCTCGATACCGTAAATATATAGGGTGCTTCGGTAAATACTTAGTATGTATCTTGATATTGCCTGAGCGAGATAAATTTGCACTAGAAAAACTACGTGTAGAAAGGCGACCATTTTATGACAAAGAATTTTTTCAAAGTAGGTCCATTCGTCTTTGTCTTTAGAAGGATAGCATTCTATCTTTTAATATTTTTATAATAATCACTAGTATCTTTTGAACAACTATGAAAACTTTTTATTATACCCAGTTTTTATACGTCATGAAACTCTTTGATTATCTAGTATTAATAAATGTGATATAACAAAATGTGTTAATACGTGTAATACATAAAATGTTAAAATAATAAAACATTGATTCTCGGCTGGTATCGTTATTCGTAAAAGAATATTTTCTGAAAAAACGCGTCGAGATAATTTCTATGCAGTGTACCAGTAATTAGTAATGTGAGTTTATACAGAACTATTTAGTTGCTTCTAGTTAATAGCCATAACAACTATAACAACAGCCAACGCTATATACGATTGTTCGTTAGTAGTTATAGACACTAATCGAAGATTTCTTGTAGACGATAACGTAAGTGCAAAAATTTAAAAATCTTATTGTGTAATGTCTTACATGCCAATAGAAATATCGTAGCACAGAATTTAATAGCAACTTTTATTTGTAAATAATTACTAATAGCTTAATATAATAATATAATAATTACCAATATAATACTACTTGATATAATAATTACTAATAGTTGAAAGATGCCACCGGTACGTCTAACATTGTCTCCGTGTAAAACGACGTAAGTGCAATTATGCGATAAATATGTTCAAACACATGGTCACTAAATATGACCAATCCTATAGTTTTTACTGGGAACATTATAAAATGCACTTTCGTAAGAAAAATAAAGAGTATTTGAAATGTATGATTAATTATATTTATTTTATTAAATGAATGTATTTTTTTGTGTTTTATACAAGTTATTTAGAGGCAAAGAGGATTGATTCTTTGCAACTAAGATGTAGCACATATAAGCTTTTCTACAATTGCGATTCTTTTCCTGATGAATTTCGACTATATTAGTGCAAAAAAATGGAAAGTTTTTCGTTTGGATTATTGTACACTTAAGATTTTATAATAATCAAAACAATTCAATTTGCGAAGATAAGGTTAAATCAGTGAAGTATTTTCTCGCTCGTAAAAAATTTGATGTTTAGCACTTACAGTGTTATCTACGAGAAGTCTTCGATCGTTTATCAAAAATAATAATAGTACAAGATTATATAGATAAATTAAATTATTGACAATTTTTCTGTTTCGCTTCAGTGTGACTGATTCTTTATTGTAGAAAAGATATTATTATTAACAAGTAACGTACTATTTTTTATGTTAAAAGGCTTAAAAACCTGTCAGAACATCACAACTTTATAATCACTTTGTTTCTTATAAAGGTCTTTTATTAACTGAATTATGACTCTGAGTGGCCAATAAAGTTACGAAGACAGTCTATAAAAGCGAATGAAACCGTCGGAAATTCTGACAAAGTTTTCCAACATGTAAAGAGCACATTTAGATGCGGTGAAATTTATTGTAAAATGAATTTCTTACAACTCGTGTTATGATACCGAAGCTATACTAAAAATCTTAAATGCGTCTAGTTCCAAATAATTATGTTCAAAATGAATATAGCAAACAAATAATATAGCAACTATTTACGTAATCATCTTATGAACGAAATTTCTATGGATTAATAAAAATCTTTATACGAACCAATAAGCTGTCGAAATGAACCCGTAGAAAAGTATAATATTATTATTCAATACTAAAATATTATTATAAAAACGAAAAATCCCTAACAAGTAGTAAATACGATAGATCTGTAGTATTAAATAGATTAAAAAGAATCTTTAAATAAATATGAGTAATCTATCAAATATAGTAAAAAAAAAAAAAAAAAATAGTAAATATAGTAAAAGGTAGTAAATCTAAAAATAGTAAATCTTTAATAAATAATATATTTAAAAGCTTCCATAAGGATATACGATTTTTAAATTCGTAGACCGTGCTGGTCCAATATTTTAGCTTTCCGAACGTGATGGACATATACCTGCATGTGATTATAAACCAGGAATAATATCAACTAACACAATAAATGTTATATGTGTACACCTCAATCGCAGATTTTGTATTTTATGCTTGTATATTGTGAAACGATCTATATGTCCTCGAACAACAGTTTCACGTAATAACAAGAGAGAAGATAGACTCTGTGTACATATACGGGAATTTTTGCATGGATAGCTGGTTGAATTGGTTTAGTCAAACTAAAGACGCGAGATTTCGAAATTGCATTGTTTGGTTCGTTTTTAAGAGCGAGTGGTATTATACGAGTTGGTTAAAAAATTTTTCTTCTTTGACCTATATTCTCGCGTTGGAGATTAAAGCGTTATAATGGAGAGTTCGTATAATATGCAGTCGTACAATTAAAAGTATAATAATTGAAGTTTCAAAGATTTGTATGTACAGATTCGTTCCGTTTGTAATATAAAAATGAAATATGTGTGGATTAGTTTTGTCTATGAATTTGTTCGTAAAAGGTGTATGGATTAGATTATTTGTAAATTTTATAATTTTATAAATCTGCTATACGGAAAGAGAATTGTGGAGCATATTTTCTGCTTTAACTTACAATTTAATCGACTGAAAAATTGCAGGAAGAAATGGAGTGACTCGAATAAATTACAGATGAATGGTGGGAATAATATTATGCAATTTGCATCATCCAACTTACTTTTGATATACTTTACAATTTTACTTTTTTTAGTTTACTTAAGCATAACATCTGTTTACGATGCTTTTAGTATATACGTTACAGTGAAATAAGTTCTCCTATAATAATTTAATAGTACGTAATTTTAACCGATTAATAATCCTCGTACGACCGTTTTATTCGAGCTATATCGATTAGTTTTAGATTTGTAACACAGTTGCAAATAAATGCAAATCAAAGCATTAGCCATTAGTAACGATGACAAGGAAATACATTATTCATTATATTTCGGTTGATCCAAACATTGATTAATATACCGGATCAAAATTGAAACCTTCCCAATTTATTATTATTTATCGATCTCATTATATAGTTATCGAAAATCTGCTTGACAGTGATTCGAGTAATTTTTCACGAAAATATTAATTTAACATATATGTAAAACTCTGTAATATAATTGATACGAATAACATAATAATTAATCTCTCAATCAACAAAATGTCGCAATAATATTCAAATTTAATTCACAGAAGTAAGTTCTACACGACGTTATTAATTATTAATAGCTCTTAATAAATAAATCAAGTCGTACTACTTTGAAACATACTCGAGCGCAGATTACACGTGTTTCGTCTAACGATGCTTTGAAAAACTAACGGGATACGATCTATACAGGAGAAAAAGAATGTGCTGGAAACCGTACGACCTCGTATCGAAAGGAACTTCTGCAGTAAGAAAAGCGCCATTGGCTAAACCGATAAACACCAGAAAGCTTTAGCCATGCGACTACGTTGAAAAATGTTTTGCTTCGAGGCTTCTTTACTGGTCCTGAGTTAGGAATATCCTTTTGATGATACAATCCATGTCGTGGATAAGGGTTCCCTTTTTTGATGCAAAATCTCAATGATACATCGTGGCAACCGTGAAATAAAGTACCAAGGGAGTGAAAAATTGCATGGATGACGAATGATTAAAACCTGTGAATAGATGTTTACGCTGAAATATCGTTTGCGAGTGAAGGGTGGTTCGAGCAATGTGCTTATACGTGGAATTATCATGTATTTGCACCGCGTAAAAATTTGATCACACGTGGCAAGAACGTGTATTGTCTGTGTGAGATTTAGAGGCAGAGTGCAGATCCTTATGCAAATTCGTATTTTCGAGAATATAGTTAACAAAGTGGTCTCGGTAAAAAAAAATTATTTTACCTACATCTGATGTATTTTTTTTTTTTAATTCATTTCTGTGTAATTTCACACTTTCAAATTTTTTATACACGCATGAAAATGCGTAACTTATTTATAAAAATTCGATACGATTGAATCAAGAGAACGCGCGTATCAAAAGGATCGTATTATGTTAAATAGATCATATTGAGTTAAGTTTACGAGAGTTGTGAAATAGAGAGTAATAGCATGTTACAACTTGAAGAAATTATAATTTCACTAAATTCCATGATACCACACTTTGAAGCTGAAGCGTATCCTTCGATATTGCTTGTAAGAATATGAATAATGCTGAAACATTTGCAGCGTTATTAATAACGTTACTCTTGTTAGTTGTTTACTAAAATGACACATTTAATTTCCCGAACACGATCCTACACAGTTTTACAAAAAGAACGGATTATTATAAAAAATTTTGCATAATGCTAATATAAGACACGAAAGACATGACAGATAGTCCTCGTTGTCTGACATATTTTCACACGATTTCACAACGTGCTACCACTTCCGCTGTTATTAGGTTCTTCTTCTTCTTTCCTTCCTTCCTGATCTGCTTCGTCGTTTCCTTCCTCGTTGGCATTCAATTTACTTGCTTCGTTGTCGTCGTTGGAATATTTCATATTTAATTGCTGCGATTGTTGTTTTTGAGGGCTGCGTTGCCGCGATATAGATCTCCTATATTGTTTGCCAAATCCGTCGTGTCTGGATTCTGGACACATCGAGTTTCTCCTCCTCGCTGCAAAATAATTTATACAACTCTTTTCACTTAATCGTATCAGAGTTCGTGTAACACCTGTTGACAAAATAAGTCAGGACAGAAGAGAGAACAAAATCTCTGTCGCTACGACTTTTTGTTACAACAAAAGAAGCGGGTTCTTTATCATTTGTCATTTACGTCTGCCCTTATGCCACAAATTGAATCAAGTATTATAGTCGCCAGTCTTCTGACAATGAGCTCAATAAGACACAATAGGCGAGCAGAGGTTTAATTTCACCGAGCTCTGAAAAATGTCCTCGGCGTCTAAATATAGAGACGCGAGACAAATCGCTCTTTTCCCTTAGAGAAGAGGCCCTAAACTTAGCCGTAAGCTCAGAGGCTTTAAAAAACGAAGATAGCAACGGCTGAAAAGGGACCAAAGGGAAGGAAGATTCAGCCAGATATCGATATTTTGGTAAAAGTCAATTGAAATGAAATCAATTAATACATAGAGAAACTACAAAGAGGACTGCGCGTAGTAAACGCGAGCGTTGTTATTGTAACTCGAAGTAAAGTGTTTTTTATTCAAGGACTTTGTTATTAAACGTATCGTTCAATAACAGAAGATTGTTTATTGTTCATTTCATTTCAATTAACCATCAACTTGATACCGAAGATATAAAAGGTACGAATCTCCAGCGAACGTGATACGCGTACATAAAAATTCAATTTTAAGCAAAGCTATACTGTGTCGGCTGGAAGAAGATGGAAGGTTTCGTTTTATCTATATTATTTTTTTATCACTTTTTACGTAAGATCGAAACTTTTATACCCATCTTTAGAGGTTTACGCTGTATATCCATAAAGAGGAGCAATACAACGAAGAATTAGTAAAAGCATCTCGGAGATTTTGCTTTGAGTGCACTTAAGTAGCCTGTAAGTAAAAATGTTGCGGTTTCGATTTTTCTCCCTTTTACCCGGTTTCTTTTATTCGAAAAGTCCTTTGTCTTCAGACGAGCACGATATCGAGATGGATTCTTATCAGAATATAAGATAACTCTTGTCAAAATATAAATAGCAAAAACATGAAATAGCAGGAAAAAAGCAAATAGCAGATAATAAAAATATAAATTACATAAATTTTGCTAATCACGGTTAATTGCCAATTATTCGAACACCGGTAATTTCATGCATCGTGTTTCACGATCTAATAACTCGCAAATTGCATAACATTCCATAAGATTAATTTTTTACTTATAGTCAGTTTACTCTAATTTTATTTAGTTTTCGTATATTACTGCTCCGAATCGGCCAAAGCTTCTGGGTATTTGTAAGTAGCATTGTATGTAGTTTTTACCTTTGGCCTTTCTATCCTCGTAGTCGCTACAGTCCGACAAATCGCTGTAGTTACTTGGATCCCTCCGCTTCGTCTTGCTTCTTTTACGATTAGGCGAACCCGACGTGTTTCCAATATCTGCTTCAAGCCTGCTGTTCGAGATCTTGTGCCGTGGTGACCGAACACTTTCCCCCTTTTCTTTGTACTTCAGCTTTCGTATCTCTCCGATGTGCCTTGGCTCGTCGCGTTTCCTGGATCTGCTGCGACGTTTTCGTCTTTTCTGACTATCGCTGCGTCTTCGTCTTTTCTCGCCGTGTGACCTCCTACGTTTCTCCCTTAAACGATTAATTTCCATCGTTATATTATTCATTTCATATCATATTCGTTATATATTAGATTCTTAAACTTAATCCTGCGTAGACAAGTCGAGTCGTTGATGGTTCAAGTAAAACCTCTGCCTTGAAAATTCCTTCGAACAAACGTTTTCGAAACGAACGTTGGAAAAAAGTGAAATACTTCAGGAATCTAGCGAAGGAATAATTGTATGAGATATGTATAATTTTGTGTGCTGGACTGGGTTAAATGCGTAGTAGAGATACTTGTATGTGGGTATCAGTGTGTGGAGGTATGTGTATGCGCGGCGTCTGGAAAACATGAATGTAAACTGTTTAGTCAATTAACAGTCGGGGAAGAAAATGCTGAGACGCGTGCAAGTATGTATCGATGAATATTCTAGAAATCGTCCATAAAATAAATATACGACTATGTTGATATTAATCCCAAGTGTAAATTCAATGTTCCCATAACAATATTTCGGCCATCAAGATTCACAATTCTCAACATGTATGTAATAATTGTATCTATGTAAGATAAGGAACAATCGTATAATGTTACAAAGATTTTGACAAGTATTTCAAGCTTTTTCCAAATCCTGCAACAGTGTGAAAATTAAGCTCGAACGCTTAAACGATCCGATATAGCAACAGAACGTGAAAAAATACGTTCACCTATGAACGTTTGAGATGAAACACAATATGAATCAGTAGAAGTAACTATTTTCTGATATAGCGGAATACCTTTATTTCTCTGACGTTTGAAAATGGAAAAAATCATTTCTTATAAAAATGGAGAATATACTTTTCTATGAGAATGAGAAGCACGCGTTTGTGCGTATTTTTTAAAACGCGCGTACTGGGCTTTAAGATATATAAAACCTTGTCTAGAAATAGACGATATTCTTATCTGCAAGAATCTGCGTAAGTTTTATAAAAGAAATAGAGGATCTTCTTTCAATCAGAAAAAGGGATACATATTCGATGAGTTCTATAGAAAACACCTTTTTTAAATCTATAAAATTTCTTATAAAAATAGCGAATGTCCTCTTCTATAGGGCTGAAGGATATATAAACTTCTACGTGGTCTTTGAAATACAATTTTTTTTAAATCTATAAAACTTTCTATAGAAATGGAAAATGCCTTTTCCTGTAAGAACGGGGGATATGTATTTATACGTGTTCGTTGGAATGCAGTGCTTTTAAAGCTGCAGTCGCATTACAGAAATATGACTTTTCGGATGAAGCGAAAATTGTATGGAGCAATGCATAGAATGATTAACCGATTTTCAACTGATTTAAAGTTTTCCGAAATGGAAGTATCGGGATATTGACAGAATAGTTATTGAATAGTGTCTTTTTTTTTATTTTTCTATTTTCTTTCAGCAAAGTAGTTGTTCTTTCTATCTCGTCTCATGAAAATGTTTTCATTATCTAATTCTTTTATTATTATAGTATTATATTTTAATGAAATCACGAAAAATTATTCAAGCTCGCGTTAAAAACGCCTTTTATCCTCATATCGTTATAACGAATTACAGTTTTAACCATCGCACTGTGCGGAAAACACAGTTCCGCAAGTAGTTGGCAAACATTTAATCTAGAATTTCCAAAGACTCTATGAGTAGTTCGAAAGCAATTATACATTTTGGTATCTAACATCTATAAATTCAGACGTTGGAAACTTATGATTTAACACTTTACTCTGACAATTAAATGCATATAATGTTATTACCAATGTTATTCTAATCCGTATAGTATTAAAAATTTGTTGAACTATATCAACCTTGTTGCATTATTAATCGTCCCAATTTTTTGAGTTTCTGTTTTATGTAGAGTTTAAAAAAGCCGCTCAAAATTCTTCTCTTCCAAGTTTCCAGAATATCGTCAAATAGCTTTTTATTGCTACGCGTTACCTTAATCGTTCTTAAGGGAAGCAAAATTTCAAGAAAGATATGGGAAAAAATGTGAACTGATTCAAAATTACTGGGAATTAATCTAAGCGTTAATGTTAGTCTAAGGTTTAATTTATTTACTCGAGATATTGATCATCTCATCCTGACATTTTTTAATTTTCGACGAAAATACGCAAATATATAGAATATACCTATTTCTTAATTTCCTATAGAATATACATATTTTTAAGGTTGTAGAGATTAATTGCTCAAAGTGCTTAGAGCAAAGGTATAACTGCTCAAGGAGCGTGTCAATTTAATGATTACCTACGTAAAGGAACAAGTTGACATTCTGCTCCGCGTGACATCTGCGTTTAACATCGTTTTACGAAGACGAGAACTTGCGTAACTATATTATCCGACTGATATTAATTGGATCATAGTCTCACTAGTCACAGAGAATCATAGAAAGTTATAATGAAACGCGATTGGGCATGCTATTAAAGTACAGAGGACGAAAGTTCTTGTTATCCAAGATACTTTCTCTCGCGTGATCTAAGAAATAAACACGTTCATCGCGTATCGATTAGATAGCGTGGTAAATAACAATTGAAAAATAGTGATAGAAGTTGCCGCAAATTACATTCGTCGATTTGAGTTAGATTGCGAGTATCTTTGCAAACATGCATTTTTCTTAACACAACTGAAAAAGTTGCACCTAAATACTGATTTGTTCCACTCTCTAAGTATTATAGCGAGTGCTCTATTTTGGATACGTTATACATAGTTCTGTATTTTATCCTATTTTTGCACGTTTCAATTTCCAATAAACGCACGAATGCTCGCATTTTGATTGTAATATATCGATTCTCGAAATATATAATGTAGCGGTGTTTAGCGTGATAAAAACTCAAAAACGTAAGGACTCTGGGTTCAATCATAATTAATCGATCGTTAAATAATTAACCTATTTTCCTCTTCGTCGTTGGATTGACTTCTCGAAGACGTTTGTTGTATGTCGGATATGTTCGTCCCATCGGCAGATCTCTGTTCGTTATTCTCCTTCACGGACTGCTTAATCGGAGCTGGATTTAACGTGAACACTGCCTTGTAACGACCACTTCTATGCCGCAACAATCCGGCATTCACCGCGTGCTTCAGAGCCCGATGAACCTGAAAGCTTTTCTCATAAGAAACGACAAATGGGAAGCTTGCGGGAAACGCCGAGCGCACTTTCGTGTTTTATAATTGAGAAGTTAAGAGGACAAAAATAATGAAAATACCAAAAATTTGTAACCCAAGTCCTATTTCAAGGCGTCTACGTAAATACCAGAAGCGAAAATTCTCAACGTACATAAAAAATATGCTCTTGTTACGGTACACCGTTTATCGCCTAAATATTGTAAACTTTCATTGTTTACCGTATTACCTCTTATTTTTGACAGTGCTGTAAATAATTATAGACGTAAACACGTTGCTTGTTCTATTTTTTCGAGATTTCTGAGAAACCACTGATCGTGTCTGGATATGTGGAGAGAAATTATTTTTTTTTAATCGAATGTCGTAGGATGTCAGGATATGTTACATGGCGAAATATTGCCTTTCATAACCGAAATAATAGACAGAGAAACGATTTTTCAACGAGACAGTGCTCCTATTCATACAGTTGCGACTACAAAATAATGGTTTAAAGATTTCGGAAACCAACTATGGGGAACAGCGAGTAATTCCAACATAGAATTTCTTCAACGATTCCAATCAAAAACTTTAAGATCCTTAATAGATGCACCTTGGTATGTTACCAACGAAACAATACATCGCGACATTAAGATACCTATAATTAAAGAAGAAATATCCATATTCAGTAATAGATATAACACAAGAATTAACAACCACCAAAACCCACTAGTTACCCAATTACTTGACACGACAGATCAGATTCGCAAGCTAAAAAGACATTACCCTCTAGATTTAAACATTAGATTCAACTAGAATCAAACAGATGATAATCACCTATTGTACATGATATAATACCACGCCAGAATAATTTACTTATAATTCTCAATGAGAACTGATTGTAGTAAAATTCTTCCAACTAAAGAATAAAAGATTTCGGAATAGAATTATTACCATGACCAGCTTTGAGTCTCGATCTGAAACCGATCGAGAACTTGCGGAGAATTGTACAATAGCAAAAAAGATTTACGATCAGGATAAGCCGCCTATAGAAAATATCGTGGAACTTAAGAAAGAAATAAAATCAGCATGGGCGAAATTCGAAAGGAAACTTTAAATAAGTTGGTGGGTAGTGTATCTAACAGATTAATAGGAGTAATCAGAAATAAAGGAAAATCCACTAAATATTGAGCGAAAACGTAACAAAGTTAACATCGAGTTTATATTCTTGTACAGTCAAAAACACAATTTTAAGAGAAAATTTCATTTCTTGCTTCGAGAGAAGAAAATTTTCGTTTGACGTATCTTCAGTATTCTTTTATATTATAATATGAAACTATATCAACAATTTTGCCAATTTCCGTTTCAGTATTATGACAAATCTAAAAATAAGCTCGAGTTTACAATTATTCGTGGCACGGTATAAAACTACAGTCGAATCAAGCTGCAGTAATTTTGTTCTCCGTAATCAACATAGATACATATAATAGGATGTTAGAACCCGATTAAATTGACTTTCGAGAGTCAATATGTATGTAACGAGAAAACTAGCATTTGTAATTTTCATGCTACTCGTAAAAATAATAAATTTCATGCTATTTGTAGAATTACGAATATTGGCAGATTCTTTATCTCCAGATTCTTTAATTTTTGAATTATAAGACAGATTAAGAAGCTTCTTCTAAACTGATAGCAAGACATTCAATGTTAATACTACCAGTGATATTTAAATAGCAAATATATGTATTTATATATATTATAAATACAATAAAAATATTATTGTAATTGTAATATTATTGTAATGTTTATTAATATGTAATTTAGATTTATATTGTAATGACTTCCTAAAAAGGTAGCGAGTGTTGCTTTTAATTGTTAATTCGTCATTAATTGGTACGCGAATTCGCATATTGTTATTACAAATTAATCAGAGTGCCCGTATACTTATGAACGATCGTGTATATAAATTTAGTGAGGAAACAAACAGTCAAAAGTATGACTAATCGTAGTGTTGGTAATTTCATTATTTGTACGTTCTACTTGAAATTGTTCTGAAATTATATAATTTACCAGCAGAATTTTATTGAATATTAAATACCAGTAATATAACATTAAGATAAGTAGGAGCAAACACTGTCTATTCGAATGTATAATCGTTGGAAGTTGCGGCATTAAGGAAAATGCTGGAAAATGCTCCTTCTTCCACGAAGGATGGAAGCTTCGAAGCGTCTGATGGATCATCAAAGACGTTCGAAGATTCTTAGAGCGCTTCGAATTGTTTGACAACCAACTACAGCATCATTGTGAAAATCTTGTAAATTCGTGGAACCAGCCCTTCACAGATTGTTCGCATTTCTATCACACGTAATTTCGAGGAATTTCTAATTTTCAATTTTCTCAAAGAAAAAATTTTCGCGAACACTAAAGACTAAAAATAGAAATCGAGCCGTAGATAAAGCTAAAGATGAGCCTCAAGGATTAAAATACTAAAAATATTTGTATAGCGATTAGAAAATTTCGATCGTTAAAACTCGAACAAATCGCTTCTCCTCTTCTCGATTTTTAAGTTATTAATTATTTAGAGCAAAGCATCCTTCAGAATTTACTTGCGCGTAAGTGAAAAAATAATTTCATAATCGAAATCCACGTATCTTTAAATTTGTAAATTTAGCTATTATGTAAAAAAAGAGATACACCGATAAGTATCTTAGAAATTTTTCAAATCGTTTGAAATCCTAAGAGTAATGGAAAAAATTCGTCTTTCGTTACGGTACCGTTCTTTACTAAATCGTTTCATTTGCATAATGAATATACAATGAAACTCGTCCCACCTTTGAAAAATCAAACAACTCTTTACGATTGCAAAAATTAATATTGGAATAAGCAGAAAGAAACGAGAAAAACGTAAGGAAATGGTATGATTTTCAATTGACAATGTCGAATCACTAGGAATCGTAGGAAATTAATTTACGTTCACCCCTCTGTCACCTGCATCGTCAAGTTCCTCGGGGCGCTCTTGGAAGTTTGTCGAAGGAAGTCGAGGACATCTCGAGCGGTGGATCCTTTCCCCTCACATAGATGCACCACGGCATCGAGTACGCGATTCATTAGTCGTGGATTCGACGCATACACCATGGTTGATTCGCTTCCAACTTCCTGCAACTATGCTGCATGCATAAAATAATATGTATATTATATATATAAAATATATATATAACACAATTATATAAATATGTAATAAATATAATATATTAATAGATATAAAGTATTAAATATAATATAATTATATAATATATATCACATATATATAAGACGTACATATATAATATAATATATATATAAATTTATTAATAATATATATATAATCATATTAGATTGTACCAAACGTTTCTTTCATTTTATGAAGAAATAATGGATGCAGAACATTTTTCTTTTATATTATTTTCCTGAATTATATATGACCTATTTAGTACTAAAAAAAATTACACAAATACAAATTTTAATACTACAAAATGGATCATACATAATTCAATAAAATAATATAAAACAAAAAAATAAAACGAAAGAAACTTTTGGAACAACCTAATATATATAACAGATATATAGTAAAGTATAGTATATATGTAGTATGTGCAACATGTGATGTAATAAGTAATAACTAATAATATTAATAAATAAGAATGATTAATTATATACTGTAATACAATACGTAAATATAAATATGTATAATATAGTAATACGCAGGCTGTCCATTGTATGAAAAAATAGTTCAGACAAAAAGTGAATGGCTTCTAAAGGGGTATATTTTGGTGTAACTATATTTTTTTGGATGAATACGCAGGTAGAGATCATATGAATGCAAAGGTAACGCAAACATAAGAATACCGCGTCGCGTTATTTCTTGTCTCTCATACATTACGTTAAACAAATTAAAGTTAACATATCTACTGAACTAAAATAGATTTTCGTTATGAATAGGTTAACATATTGTTATATAGGGAATAACGAGACGGATCGATTACTGTGTTTAAAATTGCATGATTCCATTTACAAAAACGTACATCACCTTCATACGATCTCAAGCTGGTCATGTACAAAAAGACTAAATACTCTGGATTACGTCCTCTTCACTTTTTGTCTGAACCGTTTTTCAATACAATTAATAGTTTTCCAGTAATTTGCATGATTTTTTTATAACTGAGCACACTGTATAAAGTAGCTGTACAGTATACACCCTGTATAATAATAACAGTAGTATAAAATACGATAAAAAGAGATAATAACGAAATAAATAATGGACTTTGAAAATAATTACTAACTTTATCGTTGTTACAGCTTATTTTTAATGGGGCAGTTCTTTTATATCAAATTGATGAATTGCTGATTCAGATAATTTACTAATATCATTCAAAAGTCTAATTATAAAAATGATTGAAAACAGAATTTCGTATTTATTAATTTACATAATAAGCATTTATGCTAAATATTTTAGGATTATGTATTGTTATTATGTGCACGGTAACGAGTATAGAAAGAGATGATTGTCTTTATGATAAATGAGAATATAATTTAAAAGAAAGTAGATAGTAAGATGCGACTTTTACCTCCTGAAGATTTAAATCCTAAGAGAACGTAGGTATTCGAATCATAACATTGCCGAAATAAATCGATGGTATAATTATGCAAATTGCAATTTCTCCAAACCACAAATTTAATTAGAACATATCGAATTTTACTCGGATCAACAGCAAACTGACGCGTAATGCAACGCGTTGCTGGGCAGTTTTATTGTCATTTTTTAATCTCGATTCTGCAATCAAACGTTGCTAATTTCAATAGCTACGTTTGAATGTGTCGGTCTGATAGAAATTGTATCATTTCATCGAAAATACCGAAATCATAAAACGATACTACAACTTGACATACATTTGTTCTCTTTTTTTTTCTGAAATACTTGAGTTTCCTCGTGATATAATATAGAGATAATTAAATTGTATTTTTTGAATATCTTCTAATTAATTCTAAAAACTGTATTACAATTACACGACGATTGTGTAATGAAATGAAAGTTATATATATTTTATAGCAATATAATGAGCATAATCTATTCTATACAGAAACAGAAATTTATTATTTAAATACTACATATATGAACACACTGTGCAAGATGTTTACATTATGAATGATATTGTAATTACATTATTATAATTATTCTATTTAAAAAATAACCGTTAATTTATAACTTGTAATTTACCAGTTTATTATTGTAATAATAATAATTTATTGATTGTCAAATTATTATGTACAATTCGATGTAGTATCGATCTATAATATTATTTGCTACTTAACTACTTTCATATACAAGCTATCTCCCTCAAACACAAATCTTTTAATACAATAATGATCTAACGTCGAACTTGTGCTTATCTTTACACAGTTATCTCAGCTATCTTCTTTCATGTACAACGTCGTATCGAGAACGTTGTCACGTACTGTTCGATCACACACAACCTCCCTCATAAGTATCAGTACACTCGATGGTTTGCTATCAGGGAATCGGTTAATCGATTAGAGAAGGAGAAGTATGATTCAAAATACACGACAAAAATGTAGAGATCTACGTGCAACATCTATAAAAGAACAACGAATCGATATAATTGAACAATGAATTTTTTATTTTGATCTAAATCTCCATTGAAAGAAATTGCAATAAGAGAAATTTGCTCAAAATCGAATGGAAATTTAGAATCTTGTATGTAAAATCGTTTACGACATATGAAATCAAATAACGCCAAATAGAATGGACAAACTAATAATACATATATATAGGATACGGTGAAAAATTATTAAACCAAAGTCTGAACGATATCTTTTACTCCGCAAAGAAAGAAGTTCAATGGTGCGGAATTTAGGTGATCTACGAGAAGCGTTACCATGGTAGATTTATCACAATCGTTGTATTCTACTATTCTATGTGACACTACAATGATTTCATCTATATCATTTTCGCACGAGTCTACTTCCTCATTTTCTTCTGTCACTTCATGCAGCAAAAGTTTGCTACGTACTCTCTTCGGTGTTTCCTTGGTTTCTTCAGTTTTTTCATGATCAATTAGTCACATGCTACCATATTGTTGCTATCTTTTAAACTTAATTTTTTATGTATTGCAATTACATTTCCGTTCGTAAAACAAGTATGTAAACACTTCGTATGTTTACATACGGTATTGTAATAGAACATTTCACTAACAAAACGTCCGTATAATAGAACATTTAACTAATAGAACGTTCATATAACAGAACATCCAACTAACAGAACGTACATAAAACAGAAGGTTCAGCTAATAGAACGTTCATACAACATAATCTCTATATAATAGAACGTTTAACTAAGAAAACGTTCGTATAATAGAACATTCAACTAACAGAACGTTTATAAAGCAAAAAGTTCATATAGTAAAACGTTCAACTATCAGAATGTTCACGTAATAAAACGTTCTAGTAATAAAAAAGTTCAACTAATAGAACTTTCATGTAACAAAACTTTCATGTAACAGAACGTTCATATAACGTAACGTCTAAATAATAGAACGTTGAACTAACAGAACGTTTATATAATAAAACATTCACACAACGGGTGTTCATATAACGATAGTTCTACTACATTCTAGAATTTTGGAAAATGGCTAGGACGAAAGGTCGAACGAGAAGCGACCTGATTATCGACGAATGTCGCGGTGAGCTAAATTGCAAGTCAAACGCACCCTCGGAAGTACCTTTCCCCCAGTGTTGCTTTCGCACTCGCGTGTGTACTCTCGTAGGACGACGTGTTTACCAGTCGAGGCATGTTTACTGGAATTTGCGGCCTGTTCATTTTCCAACGTGAACGCCATCGCAAAGACCGTTTTCAACCGTTCTGTATTCTCCGTTGACTAGAGCTCCGACCGAGTTTCAACGGTGGAAACGATGTCCACGATGACCACAAAGGAAGAACGGATGAATTAATTCGCTAATTCGATTCCTTTCTGCATCCGTCAATTGGCTGCACCCGCACGTCCGTCCTTTGGGCCGCGGTTACAGAATAGTATTAATTATCGCCGATCAACCTCGTAATTGAAACGTTCTCCACCGGACGTGAATGCACGTACTCAAGCGTGATGTGGAATCATTGTTCGATGCACAGCTTGAACGGCGAATTTCATTGATCGAAGAAAATACGACGATTCGAGGTTCTTTAAGCAAATTGCGTGTCGTCGAAGGATTTAGAAAGGAACAAGAGATGATTGGTTGATTGTAAAATACCTAGCGTAATGTTGTACGTTAGTCCAAGGTTTTTCGTTTAAGATATTTATTTCAGAAGGATAAACAGTCGTTACAAATGAGGTACAGTTATCGATTACAATTAATTATCGCGTAGTGATAGGTAGGATTGAAAATTGTAAATTATAAATTATTAGTGAAAATAATTAGTAACATAACATTTGCAATTTTTCCAATCAATTTATATTACGGAATTTTATCTTCTAACATTACAAATTGTAAAACGAAATTCCAATGATCTGCTTCCTATATGACCGACTTCGTAAATAAAACTTTCAATGTTTATGGTCTTTTTGAAATTAGTATTAAATTATTATTCAACGTATGTATTTCGATCGTTCTATGACAAAGTTATTACAAACTAGAACTTTGATTTGTTATCGTTGATAATCCTTTGGTCTATTTTTTACCGTATTCCCCAACCTGAATTTTTCAAATCATTAAAAAGATGATTTTTTTCCAGTCCTCCCCAGAGAGATCTTCCGTCGTTAAAATATCATTCATCGAACGTTTAACGAACTTCCGCCATGAATTTGCCTCTTTTTTTTCTTCTCTCTTCTTTTCTTCATCTGCGTCATTTGCCGCGTAATAAAGCCGGAATAATTTTGAATTTTATTTTCACTCGTCGATGAATGAATCACCATCAACGGCACACTCGACGAAGTTTCACCATCGACGTTCTACCCGGAATAACCGATCGAATGGACACTCGAAACGGATTCGATTCTACTGTCTGCTAGCAAAAATTGTTCCTCTCTAATTCGAGCAGTTCTCTGTAAAACTACTTGACAGGATAACGCCATCCTATATAAATATTCGTATATCATAAACCATTGGGTTATTGTATAAATTGTGTCGCTATATTAAAAAGATATTCATTATTATGGACAGTCTGTTTGGAAAGAAACAAATGATTAAATAGATAGATTGATAGTACTACAGAGTAAAAAAATATTTTTTGTTCTTTATTTACATATGAAATGGAAGAAGTAAAAATATCAAGCAGAATATCTTGCTTTTAAAAATATTTAAAGGAAAACGCAGTTGTTTTAAACAAACTATAAACTTGTAATGTTTGAATATCGTAATTATATCTTAGAATGAAAAAAGTTTAGACTATTTATAGTCTCTATAAAAAGAAAAGACAAAACCGAAATAATCGCCGATTATTTGTTATATTATCCACCATACTTTTGATATTATTGTGTCACTTTGAACGATACATTTTTGTTGAAACATTAACCGTCGTTCTTCTGAATATCTCATTTCAGAAATAAAAGGTATCCGAACGCTAGGCGTTTCAATCGAATTGATGAATGAATTAGGACGCATTGCGAGGGAGGATCGGTCCCAAGACATCATGAAGCAGCGAGTCCTACTGGCCCTCGCCAACTTGATCACCTCCTACGCATCTTTCCTGTAAGTACTTTTCAAATTATTTTTAAGAAATCTTATAATTAAACATATAAATATTATTATAAAAATCTGTAGCGGTCCATGGTCGTAAAGAAAAGTTCAAGGTTCAAGCGCAAGTGTCACATGACCTGCGAAACGACGTCAGAAGCTAGAATGTCGTAAAAGAAAAAACCCTGGAACTTACAAAAATGTACAAGGGCTTTCGATAATAAAAAGAACCGTTTCCCTAACCCTGAAAAAAAACTTTCCCTTTCGAGGGCAACCTATATAAAGGGAAACGAGGGAAAGCTCGAAACTGTTAGTCACAGAAGTCAGTCAGAAACATACGTCGCGAATTACGGTGCGCGGAAATCTACGCTGTCCGCGGCGTTTGTCGCACGCACTTCCTCGTTGGCCCTTACCATTTCGAACACCTGTCTTGACAATTTTATTCGTGCGCGTTACCTAGTCCCTACTGGTACCGTTCTTCGTTTGCTCGCCGTCGATTTTTCGAAACTTTCGAAAGTTTTCTTTCTGGATAAGGAAACAATTTTTTTTATTATCGAAGGCCCTTTTTTTTATTTGGAAGAATTTTATAATCAGTTCTTATTGTGAATTATAAGTAAATTATTCTGGTGTGGTACTATATCATGCATAATAGGTGATTATCGTCTGTTTGATTCTATTATAGCTGAATCTAATGTTTAAATCTAGATGGTAATGTCTTTTTAGTCTGCGGATCTGATCCATCGTGTCAAGTAATTGAGTAACTAATAGGTTTTAGTGGTTATACTCTTATGTCATATCTATTACTGAATTTGGATATTTCTTCATTAACTGTGGATATCTTAAGGTCGCGATGTATTGTTTCGTTGATAACATAGGTGCATCTATTAAGGATCTTAGAGTTTTCGATTAGAATCGTATCGAAGGCTCTTGCGCATTTTTGTAAGTCTCAGAGTTTATTCCTTTACAACGTCCTGGCCAGGATTTTTTCTTTTACAAGGCCTTAGGCTCGAACGTCGTTCCGCAGATCACGTAGCCAACACATGCGCTTAAACCCTGGACCTTTCTTTACGACCATGAGCCGCTACAAATCTTATAATTATAATCTTATAAATATAAATAAAAGCATCTTAACGAAAGTATAAAAAGACAGTTTTACACTACATTAACTATATATATATATATATATATATATATATATATATATATATATATATATATATATATATATATATATGCGGTTTATTATCATAAAGATCGAAGATCAAATATCATACGCTCATTTTCTCGCTACACTAAAGAAAAGCAAAATAACATTACACAACTCTGCCTTATCTAAAAAAAAATTGTTTACGCAATAATAGAAAGTTGGAAAATAAATGCGAATAATAAAGAAACGATTTAAGCAAAATCAGATTAATAACAGAAAGACGTGTGTTAACAAAAATTGCATTAACGTATTCCACTATCGGTAATAATTAAAGCAAAATCAATTTTTTGTATCAAAGCGTCGCGTCTCGTCGTAAATCATTAAAAAGAAATTACAGATATCAAACATAGAAATATCTAGGCTAATAAAAATGATACGTCAAATCATCTGATAACAGAGACACTTAAGTACAATATGATTAAGTCGTACGATTGATCTTATGCGATGGGTCAAGCTCTCAGCTCAGGATGTATTTTCCAGTGTCCGTTCGACGAGAAACCGTGAATGCAACGACGGAATATTCGAAGTTGGATGAGCGTCGTAATGCAGATCGTTGGAATCCTGTTTGATTTGAACCCTCTTGTCAGACAATTAACCCAATTCGAGGCGGTCGCTGAATAACACTCCATTTCTTGGCGTTATTCTCATAATTGTCCATTTCCTCGTTTCATCATGCGAACAATTTAATTTAGAATTTCGAAAACATCATATCTCGTTCGATGTATGCTCTGCTCGTTTTAAAGTTGCGCAAAGACATATGTAAAATAATTTTTTTGCAACAATATCGATTTTCTCATATAAATACAATCATCTTGGATAACGTATAAAGCACGAGTAATTAAGTAAATAACGATCGATCGAGTAAACTAATTGGAATTCTCTGTTCACGAATGTGTAAAGGACCTATGACATTTATATAACTCATATACAAATCATAATTGTACATCATATAATTATAGAACTTCAAAATATGCCTGTCCAAAAATATTTGTGAAAGAATTTACATAAATCTGACGTGATCTGCACGCGGTCTAAATCCGATGCACAAAGTTTTTGTAATCGCGCCAAAAAGTTCCTTCCCTTCGTATAAGAATTCGTTTCATTTTTCTACTCCTTTGTATTTTATATATATCATTTATCGTAGTCTCTTGAAGCGTACGACACGGTCATTCAAGAACAAACTCCTTCACTCCTTCCAAATACTTCGAGAAACTTTCGTTCAATTTTTTAATCAACTAGAAATTCCAACATTTGTCGAAACGAGCGAGTAGACATTTAATTTTCTCAACAGCGAAGTGCTGTTGACTTGCACGAATCGAGCGACGAAGCATCGATTTTCATCATAGATCTGTAATTGGAAAGAAATTTTGCTATCTCTGGAAGAAGCGAAAAATTCTCGTCGATCCACAAAGAAAATTCGCCTTGGTATTTACATAAAAGACTAGCAAGAGGTCGAGGAGAACGTTAATCAGCTATATGAAAGAAAGAACGTTCCTTGGAAAGCATCACTCGGATTCTTATTTCCCTCGCAAACAGGTCAACTGTCTTTTAATAATTTCAATATGTAAATCCTTACATAAGCATATCCAAAGCCTCTTACATGTGTATCTCGACGATGCGCTGTTTATATCGTCACGAGGCAAAAGTCGTTCATGGTGCATCGATCTGTACGGAAGAGACGCGGCGAGAAGAATCGAGAGATCGAAAGGCACGATGTCAGCAAACAAAGAGGACCGCTAGTATAGGAGAACCTAGAAAATAGAATAGTAGACGGGAATGGTAACGGGTAACAGTAGCAACGTGTCCGATCGAGCAGCTGGTTTTCATCGTGACCTAAAAGAACGGACAGGCATTAAAATGCCGCTTTATTTCGGTTTAAAAACGATCCAGCCGCAATTTTCGTTCTATCCTGGCGAAATTCCCTCGTCCCAATTTCCACCCCCCGAGTGTGTACACTGTGCCACGTGTACACATGTGCTGCTTGTACCGTGAAACATAAACGAAACGGCATTGAACACGAGAGAAAAAAATGAGGCACCAGGACCAAAAAGCTTACTGTTTTTCTGTTTAGTGTCCCTTCTGTATTTTTCTTTTTTTTTTAATTCTTTTTCTATTTTTTTTTTTTCTTTTTTTCGAGTGACGATAAAAGAAAATAGAGAAGAGGGAAGAGAAAGAGAGAGAGAGAGAAAGAGAGAAATTTATTAATTTACATAGGGAGAGAAAATGTTTAGGCTCGAAAAATTTACTGTTTCTCTGTCTAGTGTCTCTTTTACTTTTTTACAGGTCTTTTTCTATGCTTTTTCCCAAGTGAAGGTAAAAAAAAAAAAAAATAGAAAGAAGAGAGAGAATTTATTAATTTACATAGAGAGAGGAAATGTTTAGACTCGATAAATTTGCTGTTTCTCTGTTTAGTGTCCTTTTTACTTCTTTAAGATTCTTTTTCTATGCTTTTTTCCCGAGTGAAAGTAAAAAGAAATGGAGGAAAGAGAGGGAGAGAAACCCTCGAGATTTATTAATTTACATAGAGAGAAAATGTTTAGGTTCAACAAATTTACTGTATCTCTGTTTAGTGTCCTTCTTACTTTTTTAAATTCTTTCTCCGAGTGAAGATAAAAGAAAATAGGTGGAAGGAAGAGAGAGAGAGAAACGCTTGAGGTGTATCAGTTTTACTAGAAAGTGAAAATGTTTGCGGTGGGCCGAGAATGTGTTTGCGTTTCTATGGATTCTTTTCGTTTTCAGTTTTCTTCAGTGTCTTTTTTCAAAAAGGAGAATGATAATACGATGTTTTGTACGGGTATACGTGGAAGTAATTTTGCTATTTCACAGCTAAAGTTGAAGGGAGAACAAATATGATGTTTCACAGGGGAAAAGTCACGCTGGAGAATTTTCAGTTCACTGATCAAAGTAGACTCGGTAAAAAAGCGTTTCAATGAATCAGAGATTTGTAGCGTGGGAACACATTCAGTCATTGGCACAAAATGTTCTCTAAAATACTACAAATTAGGGAGTTTATAAAATCATATATATCGTTGGGCGATTTCTCAAATATATAAATACTCAAATAACACTAAGAAGATAAATATCAAGGATAAATATTGTTAAACTTCAAGTAGCTGAAATATCTTTCCCGTTACTCTTATTACTTTTCTATGTATTTATCAACCATTAAAAATTATTAATATAAATTAAATCCATCTGATTTAATCCTAATCGTATCAAAGTTCAGCTACAAACTGCTTCAAAAATTTACAAATACTCTCTACATTGCTATACGTTTCCCTCTATCCGTCCCTTTGCATCTCTCGCTCCTCTCCGACGATCCCTTTCGCAATAGCTGTGTGGTACAAAGCAACTTTAGTTTGCGATAACGACAAACACTATGGTACAACCAAATGTCCTCGATACTTTCAAATGTAGAGGATACAGAAACCAAAACGACCTAGCACGTGCTTTGCAAAGACTTGTTTTGTAATGCATTTACAAAGGCTTATGCGCTAACACGCACGAATTTGCGAGTGAATCGAAAATATATAACGTTCGAAAGATTAAAAGAATGAACGAAAAATGGCACAAAATAGTTTCATCGAGTAAATCAAGTTTTAATATTTTAACACATCAGCAAAGCAAGGGTGTTCAATGAATTTATAAAAAATATGAATTTCCACAAATATTTACAATTATAGTGAATAAATAAAAAATATAGTGAAATTAGGGAGAGAAAGAATATTCTTTGTTCTAGCGAATTAATTAACATACTGAATATTTGATATCATCCAACGTGAACATTTTTATTTTATAATAATTTCGGATTCGATGATTCTGTAATCTTAGTAGTTATCGATAAAGTACGTTCTATAGAATAAAATCTACAACTAAAAATGGACATTCCTTGTTTTTCTCTTATAGGCGTTATAACACGTTCGAGCTTTAGAACCACGATATTCCAAGTAGTTGCCTACTAGTTTGCAACGATGCGAACTCGATGAATAGCCGGCCTCTGTATATGCTAAAATTGATGGAGTAATCAAAACTCCTTGGGCTATTAGCGACCTCGAGGAATATCAGTTAACGATTCGCGGATTTGTTACGTGTGCGCGATAACTGGACTGTGGATTTCAATGCATTTTGATATTTTTATGAGTATGACTAAAGAAATGCAATTTAAATACAGTTTTATCCACCAAATATTGTAATATAAATAAATGCTTGGCGGCAGAGGTAACATTGAAATTGTTAAATGGATTCCTCCATTTTTCGTTATATTAGATTGTCCTAAAAGTTTCTTTCGTTTTATAAAGAATATCAGATGCACAACATTTTTTATTCTATATTATGTTATTGAATTATCTAATTATCCATTTTATTGAATTATTCCAATAGAACAAAATGGATCATATATAAAATAATATAAAACAAAAAATGTTATGCATCTATTATTTTCCTGTAAAACGAAAGAAAATTTTGAGACAACTTAATACTTGATTCTTAGTACTTGACATTCAAACGTTTTCAAAACACTGCAATCTTGCGTTTTTTATACCATCCGCCACCGAAATAAAAACTTTCAAATTCGATAGAACGGTATAAGAAATTAAAGCGACTGCTCCGAACTAACTGACTGTTTTCGACACATTGGAAAACGTGTTTCGGCAATGCCAGCGGCGCATAGAATTTTTAAGTTTGTATCTCGATAACGCATACTGCAAAAGACACGTGTCTGTGGCGTTTTTAAAACGTCTGAACAACCTGTACATATTATGTGCATGTTTGCACTGTTAATCATATTTGGTTAACCATAGTTGGTTAATTCGTTAGAAACGAGTTAGTTAAGACAGCTCTTTTTGTATAAGATTTTTAATTTTTTAAATCGCTCTTAAAGAGAAAAAATCAATCCGCTTTACAAAATTTCTTTCTCTGAATTACCTCTACTTGTCCCATTTGATTCTCTTAAAATCACACATTTTTCACTGATGTATAGATCGGTCGTTTTGAAAAATGTTTCAGAGCGGCCACTGGAGCGAAAGCGTCTACGAGGCAGAGGACGCAGAGCAACAATCACAGCAACATCAGCGAGCTACTAGACAATCTTCTTCGCGGTTACGACAACAGCGTCAGACCAGACTTCGGTGGTCCACCAGCCACGGTTGAGGTCGACATCATGGTGCGCAGTATGGGTCCGATTTCCGAAGTCGATATGGTTCGTATCTCTTCGTTTCCCTTTGTTTCTCTCAGCAGCAGCAGCCTGGCTACTTGATAGATAGCCATACACAATTGCCTGGGATCTCATTCATCGTGGTACAAATTCGATTTCATTCGTTACATGATTCGATAGGAGTAGGAGCAGTTTTGTGAGTTTCTATTTGCAGAATGTGCGCATTACACGTACGAATGTAAGCATTACACGTATGCACAGACAGTTCATGAATTAATTGAAGAAATGAAAAAATAAAAAGAAACAAAGGTTAGTGTATTTTATAAAATTGGTATTTTGTTAAATATTAATAAGGAAGAATGAGATTGTTGTATTTTATTGTATTTCTTTATGTTGTCGAAGCTTATGTCTTTCACGATCTTTCTTGAATATATACACGTTTGATATATCCTGTTTCTATAGCTTAATGTTTTTTCTCTCATTCATTATCATTTAATTTGTACTTTACAATTTGTCCAGCTGGACATTTGGTAAATAAAGCTTAATGTATTTCTTGAAATTAAACCTTATTTTACTATCTATCTAAATATAACTGTATCTTATGGTTCGCTTTATTTCGTTACTCTAAGATTTATCTGCCAAAACATTTGTATATATATAAAGGAATGAGATTATTTCCGATCTATCGAAACCAAGTGCAAAGCTTATTTGCTCGAATTATACACGAAGCTTTTACGCCAATACTTATATTGGATAATGTATTATTATCGTGGAGTACTATAATGGTAAAGAAGAGGACCTCGTTGATTAGAAAGTTTTATCGAATACGAATTTACAAAAGTAAGAAGAACAAAATCTCTTCCAGACATATTCAATGGATTGCTACTTCCGGCAGTCGTGGGTGGATCGACGTTTGGCTTTTCAAGGTGGCAAAGAAACTCTGGCGCTCAGTATATCGATGCTGGCAAGAATCTGGAAGCCGGATACGTACTTTTACAATGGAAAGCACAGTTATTTACACACGATAACCAGCCCTAATAAGTTCGTCAGGCTTTATCAAGACGGCAGAGTGCTGTATAGTTCAAGGTAAGTGAATATTTTACACGATTTATAATATTTTTCTATAATTTATAATATTTTGCATAATTTTTAATATTTATTACCGACGGTTGCTTCTCATTGTCCTCGAATTTTGGATCTTCAAAGATGATTTCAATCTCCTAAAAATGTCTTATCACGGATACCAATTTTAATATAGTACCTACATACGTTTTAATCCTGAAATGCTAAGATTTTTCTTCCAGAACGCAGAGTAGAAATGTTTTGCTCAGAGAAACGCAGAATTTCAGTTTCTCGAGGCTAAGAGCCCAATGTCAAGACTTTCTTTACCATCGACAGATAGAAACTGAAATTTTTAATTTGGCAGATCCGTATAAAAATGCTTTGCTTTTAGAAGGTTTTAACACGCGAGTTTCTTTTATCATAACGAACGAAGCAGATATTCTGCGTAGAAAAAGTTTCAATTATAAATTCGCCAAAGCTTTACCTTTGTATAATGACAAATCCCTTCATTAAAAAAAAAAAAGAAAAGAAAAAAGGATAGTGATTATATGCAAATCGTTTGACGAAAATCAGACGTATTAAATGAGACGTAACTAACAGAAAACCCTGTACATGAAATGTAATGATTAAAGGATAAAATAGAAGGTTTGTTAAACGTAAATTTTACGATTAAATGATAAAATAAAAAAGTATATTCCCGAACGTAACGATTAAAGGATAAATAGGGAAGAAAGTCAAATAGGGCAAGAAAAATATATATCTAATATGAACGTACGAAATAACGTGGTACGCTGAGCTATCTTGCAATATCTTTCAATCAACTGCAGTCAGTCCGTGAAGTTTATGGGGATTGTGCAAGTTTTCTGTTTTATTGCGTTACGTCCGTTTCGTGATCGTCCTTCGCTTGATCGAGCATGATGCAGCGGTTCCAGCTGGCCGCCTTAACTTGCGTTTATGTTAAACGACTCTATCGTGTCTACACTGGAAAAATGTTTGACCATCGTTCGAGAGCGAATGATAAATTCTCTCCTAGTCAAACGTTTCTGGATCGAGTTCAAAAACTGTCTCGAATTCAATCACCCACATAAAATCCTCCCGGGTCTCTTCGCGAAAAACGAGTGTTTATTCATCTGACGCATTGAAGGATATGAATTAAATAGAGAAAGAGGAGTATACGTTCAAGTACGTAAAACGATATTAGTAGACGATATGACAAAATTCCTTCTTAGCGTGACGGTGATTTTAAAGTTTATTTCTCGATATAAAAAGTCTGCGCATCGTTTAAAGTTTTTAATTCTGAATTTTGAAGAAAATGCAATGAGATTTTTAGATTTATGGCTGTAGAATTTAATAATAATTTATTCTAGATCATCGATCTTAAATCAATGGTACAAAGATTTATCCGTTATTAGTACAAATAATATTTTATTGATCTATCGAAATAATTGTTTAGATTACATCTCTGTAGTTTTAGGTGAAATCATGTTAGCAACTGTAGAAATTAATGGTTAACGATTTATTGAGTTATTCGATTGATTATATTATCTGTTCCAGAATTCATAATGTTACAAAGTAACGAATTTTTATTATCTAATAATTTGAATTGTGCGTTACATTCTCGTGATTATACTTGGAACTATATTGCAATCGATCGTACAAACTATCCATAGCGGTCGAATTTACACGGTCAGTTATTATCTGAGAACGTTTCGTTCTGCTTCGAAAGTTCGTTCTGTCATCGACAAAATGTAATACAACGCTTAACACTAAGCTTACCAAAGCCAATCATATGACCGGTTACAAAATTTAAATTAAAATTCTACATTCACTGTTATTTCTTTCGTTTGTCTAACTTTATGTAAATTCTTATGTTATCCGATTAATCAATTTCTCAATTTTTGTTAATATAAGAACTTATATGAACTTAGATGAACAAAAGAGATAACAATGAACGAACAATTTTAAATTAAATTTTAAAACCGGTCGTTTGACCGAACCTGGTAAGATTAGTGTTAATACTTTCTCTGTTTCATTCACAAGAGTGTTCAACGATCCAGCTATTTCAAATTGTCCATACAAGGGGCCGATAGAAATACACATCTGCTACAAGAGAAAAGCAGAGAAAACAAACAAAGAAACAGAGTGAGGAGCGGGGAGAGAAAGAAAGAGAAAAAGAGGGAAAGGGGGTGAATCAAGCGATGTACATTTCCCCTTTGTTAACCCATTCCCTTTCTCTTGACCTAGTCTTCTGGATCGGCTCTATTGTGCAGACCAGAATTAACCCTTGAGCTCAAGGTGCCTCTGCACACGTACGTACATGCACATCTCTCTGGCTTCCCTAAGAATCACGCGTCGGGCACGGCTTGTTCTTTCAAAAAGTGCATCGTCCTTCTCGGAACTATCATCTTTTGTGTACGGTGACCGAGAGACAAAGGACTCGAGATTACTACCTTGATTTGCG
Organism: Bombus affinis; assembly: GCF_024516045.1. Lineage (NCBI taxonomy): Eukaryota > Metazoa > Arthropoda > Insecta > Hymenoptera > Apidae > Bombus > Bombus affinis. The sequence continues at coordinate 3,594,600 of NC_066347.1, read as the reverse complement.
TCAATGTTGTTAGTTCTAGAGCGAAATGATTCGAATAAAGCGTCACACGAAACGTTCTTCTAGATTCTAGGCAGAAGCTTTTAGATGCAACTCCCTTGAAATTTGAAATATGAACTTTCCCTCTTTGAATGATGTTCATCTTTCCTAACCAGAATAGAGTACCTTTATTTGATTATTCGTTACGATTATTGCAGAAATAGGAATAATTATTAATTTAAAGCTGTGCACAATCTCATAAAACATTGTGTAAAACATATTTATGAAACACGCGTTTCCTATATGAATAAATTCAATAAAAAGAAGTGGATAAATTCCAGGCAGGAAATTGAATGGCAGTTTGAATTTTATAATTGACGTTGTACAGGCGTACACGTGTAACTATTTTATTATACATCTGATTGATTTACACGGATATCAAACTGCATCTTTCCATCCACCTGATACAAAAGGACTCTCCCGGATAAAAATATATTTTCATATAATTTTAAGAATTCGAGATCGTTTACACGTTATAAACGAGTTTGAGTGTTTTTACGATTTCGATTTTTACTAGATATGATGGAAATATCACGCACGCAAACTCGAAGAATACCATTTCTTTTAATGTTCCAATAATATGTTTACTATGATTCAATGAAACATTTTATACGAATCAATAGAATTGAAAAATTACGATGCAATAATATTTTGTTACTTCTTAACAAAGAGTTGATAAATTTAATCGATAATTCAATAAATCTTGGTGATGTTTGTAGTGCCCCTAAAAGTATTTGTTGAAAGCTTAGCCGGCTATCCCTGGGATGTGACCAGAGCGGAAAATCGAATTCCTTCGGAAACTCTGTACACTTTCGTGACCGATCGGTAGCCATTAAATGTCGATCACGTCTGCACTATTTGCACAGCACTTTATTAGCTGCTACTACAGCTTTCCGTAAATATTTATTCGTACGGCTTCTAGTTACTTTACCGAGATTGAACACGTCTGAACGTAAAGGCATTAAGTACCTACCAATTTTGTTCAACCTTGATCAAATCTTTTAGAAAACTTGTTAATTTTCAACGCTCTATTAGTATTAACGTCAGCTCTAACTCCGCCGTAATCGTTTAATTCAGAAGTACAATTAGAAATTAATTTAATTTTCCACGGCTAACTTTATCGCTACCAAGGGGAAGTAAGTTTCGTTAGGCACACAAATTATAAGATTTACGATTAGGACCGTTTCTTTCGCGTACACTTTTCGCGAAAAATTATTTATTATACCATCTGTGAGTTATAAATGTATTAAATGTGCAGCGATGCCAGAATATCCAGAAATAAACGTGATAAAGGTGGTAACCAAAAAAGAATCGCAAAGTAGTAAGATGTGACAATTTAAAGAAATAGAGCAAATTTTAGTTAGAGGAAGATAAAAAGAAATGTAAATTATGTAGCGATAAGGAAGGAAATTTAAAGTACTATGTTTTCTTCTTTTTATTTTCCTCGAGATAATTTACATATTATATATGAAAACATTCGTAAATTGACGTAACGAGTTACAATACTAGTTTTTAAGCATAGTCCCAGTAGTCCATGCCTTAGAATTAAATATTAGGTTGTCCCAAAACCTTTCTTTCCTTTTATAAGGAAATACTTGTTTTATTATTATAAAATAGATTATACGTGATTTAGTAAAATGATGTATGAAACAGAAAATGTTGTGCATCTATTATTTCCTTGTAAGATGAAAAAAATTTTTATTACATTTATTCGCAGATTATTAAGTGTCTTATTTAAATAGCTTATTTGAATGTTTTTTGCTCAGTCATCTTGGAATAAACGTTCAATATAAATTGTTTGCCAGTAGATTTGGGTGGTCTCCTAATCTCTTCTTATGTCTCGCAGAAAGACACGTTAATTGTATTGTATTTTCAACTGATTGCACCTGGAGATCTTTTCTGAGATCCTCGTTTCTAATGTACCACGGAGCATGAACTAGCGTACGAAGGATTATTGATCGTACAACTCCTGTACTTTTAATGAAGCACTATGTAACGAAGTGCGAAAGAATGAAGTGGTTGGAAGCTAATATGAAAGAAATTTCAGAAGAAAAATATTGCGAAGAGACAGTTAAGTGGATTTGCTCCTTAGAGAAAAAGTAAAATGGAAGTACGAAACTATGTCAAAACTGGGAATAAGTAGCATATATATATATATATATATACATACATTTTTATACATATATTATTTGTAATTGACACGAAGTAGAGCTAGAATGATTGATCTACAATTCATAAATGGACGATAGATTCTTATGCATTTATAAAAAAAGTTGGAAGTGCGAAATTGCACAGACTGTACATTATATGAAAAAATATATAATACGACCAAAATGTAGCGCTTTTCATAACATCTGGTAAGTGAAACAATCTTCTACCGAGGTTTTATTTTTTAAATTATACTCTGAAAAATATGAATTTGCATACAAATGCGCAATCTTTTCGTAAGTATGTATGTGAAGGTTTGGATGGATTAATATTTGGCAACTATAACGCCAAGTCCATTTCAAAGACGCAGAGGCCGAAATTAATAAACATTATTATATTACCTGCGCCTACAGAAATGAAAACAATGTACATTTCTTATCTCGAAAAGCACGCTGTTACTAGAATTTCACATTGTTTTACATGATTATGTATGAAACAACTGGTTTTGGTTCGTTGTGAAGCAATAAAAGTGATGTTGTACCGCGAGATTAAAAGCTTTCAGTAGAAAAACTTGGCATAAGTCAGGCAGACCGTTCTACTTTGCTTTCTGGCTACGATAAAGTTTCCAGGTTATAAAAGTTCATTATCCTTTTTATATACATTTTACACTTTCTTCGTCGAGCGAGGAGCAAACATGTAAGTCTCGTGCGTCGATGTGAAAATGGGTCGACTATCCTTCCGTAGTAAACCTCGTCAGAGACGACTCAATAAAAGCTCATTGACAATATTTTTCAAAGAAATACGTTGTTAATTCCATCCATATTGATACAATTTTTCGATACAAATTTTCAATGTTTTAACATCAGATATTAACGAACGGAAACTGCTTTCGAAATTCTACATTTCTTACGATAAAAATGACTCGTGGAGCTTAAATCAATTTATTCAGGAGTATACTGTGTATAGGTCTTTTTTCGCAAGAAATATAAAAGTATTCACCGACCTCTTGTGCAATTAAATCACTAATATCATTATTGAGATTTTACAAGTCACATTTTTAAATAACTTCAATAGATTTTTATATGTAACAGTAATAAATTTATATACAATTAGATTAATAATTGAGTATATAGTACTATACAAAGTATACAGAAATTATTTGTTATCCTTGTAAAACGTAATCCTTATTTCGTAAAATTATAGCGCTCTTCCTCTTCACCCTTTAAAGTTTCCTTTGTTCCTTTGCAACCAGCGATGGATTGTCAAGCACTTCGAATCGCATCGAATAGGATTCGATACCCTGAAAACTCCTGAAAGTCTCAAAAGTGTGGAAAGTCTTGAAAATCGCGATTATTTCGATAGATCTTAAAAGGTTTAGCGCGTAGTCAATATTTTACAAGCATTCTGAATGCTTTAACTTAAACGGTATCAATGATATACGTAAAATACACGATACACCTAATAATAACATAAAGATATCTATCGGAGAATATCTCGAAAATTTCAAGATATCGGAAATGCATTTATGCGAACGACATGCAGGATTTACAAGGTTTACAAGACCTTCAGGATTTTTAAGATTTCCAATATTTTCAGGAGTTTCAGGATACCTATCAAATTCTATTCGAAGTGAATCGAATTTTCACAGCCTCAAAAAATATCGAATAATTTCGAAAACTGAGACTCGAGTCCATCGCTATTCGCAACTACATATGTAAATATATCAACTGTATACAACTACGTCCTAAACCACATGCACGCTCTCTGGAGAATAAAATCGCGGCGCGATTTCACGGATGGCCGGACAAGCAGTTGGATGTTAGTTCCCTCGATGGGCAGCATCTGCTCATTTCCAGACAGAATAGACCACCTAGAACAGGCCACTATTCGTCACAGATAATCTTTAGCGTATTCGCCTGCGCGATCTTCCACGGTCACGAGGATTTTGCTGTTGGAAATCCATGATTTTAGATTCTGCCTACGTGGTACGGAGAAGAAGACCGCGCACGTGATCCTCAGACCAAAGTAGTTTTAGGATTTCGTCGCGTCTGTATGCTAATCGAGACGGTTATTTTCATGCAAACGAGACGGCCCACGAAACCTGTTAAATAATACGCCATAGTAAGCGCAGACTAACAACGCTCCTTCGCTTTCACTGCTTTCCCATTTTCCTACTATTTTCGCCCTTTCTCTGTGTCCTCTTTACCAGACTCGGGAACCACTCGTCCTGAAAATTTCTTCTATTCCATGAATTTTTCTGGAGCCGGATAAAACGACTGGTGTTCACCACTGGTGTTGTTCCACTCGGTTAAGACACTCGTCTGTTTGAGGTTGAACAACTTGAACGGAGGGACGAGTTGGTTTATTCGGAGCTTGGAGAGCCTTCGCGATTGCAATTTACGAAGCAGAGCGCGTTTTTGTACGGAAAACGAGCAGGTTGTTTGCGCGAAAATGGGAAATCGAGTCAGTGGTAATTGATAGCAGATTGGCGCATTTGGGACGTTGCTTTCTTCGAATGTAGAAGGAATATAATAAATTTCTTATGTCGTTTATGTGATAATCAATTAAACCCAAATATCCGAAGTTCTATATCATTTACATAGTACAGTTTCATGTGATTAGAAGAATTTGATGTTACTTTTATTTTCTTGAAAAAGACTCCCCATTTTAATATCAATGTTAATTTCTACATCGTTCTTTCTCATTAATTTAACCTCTTTACTTAAACGCACATACTTCTATCACTCACACATTTGAAAATGAAATAATCTTTCTATCACTGTTATCTCCGCCACAAAATTTCCCATCGCGAGTGGCCTGAATCTTGCTTATGTATCAAGCAACTACAATCATCAAACTAATTTTTACACCTGAAATTCGTATACGTTAATGGAAGAGAAGACATCAAGTGTAATCAACATAAATGAAACGATTTATAGAGAAGTATTCTGTTTTCAGAAAAATCCTATTCGTCTTTCCCTCTAACCATTTCGTGCATCCATGCGTAACGATGAAAAAGAACCCTACAGCTAGTCCATATTTAATTAAAGTTATGCAACGTCTACGAGCATTACCAAAATTAAACAGGAAACCAGTAAAAGTCACGTTAAAAACGAGTTAAAAATACACAGCTAGGTAAACGAGATAATTCCCGGCATATTTTTACCGGAAAAACGAATGAAAAGAAAAACGAAAGAGGGTCGCATTTCCCTTTGAACCGAGAATCAAGCCGGCAAATACCGCGTCAGAGGTTAAGACGAAGCGGCGAGGTAACCGGAAGGAGGCTGGCAAATGTGAAGGGCCCCTGTAACTCGGCGCCGTGTGTACACTTCACGCTCGAGATGATTTATATCCTCTTGGACGGAATCAAGGATCTCAAAATGCCTGGTTGCTGTTACGATTCCGTTCGTCCATGCGTGGAACTGGCTGGAATTCTCGTGCCAACAGACAGTTTCCAATATGATCCTCTCCTTGCTGCGTTCGTGTACATTTCTGTTCTTGTGTACGACGCGGACCACGTTTCTGCATGTGTTTGCTCTGGTGATTATTCACGTTATCTGAATTTAGTTGGCGGCAATTACTCGTCGAAATAATCGATTCGAATGCCACTGGGGCGCAAATTTTCCAGCTGTTGATTCTTATAGTTTGTTAGCCACGTTTTCATCGCCGGAATGATATCGAGTTTGACCGATAGAGTATAGTCAAAATCTGGCTAACAGAAACGTCCGAAACGCTTAGTAAAGTATTATCCTTTGAGTGTTGAAAAAATTGTACAATTAGCGCAACTGTTGAGTTGCTGCATAAGAAACGTTGGATTTTCTCGAACGAAATTTTAGTCACAGCTTAATCGCCAGCTTCAAAATATTTCATCGAAGCAATTGCATCAGTATGTTTTTCCAACGATGAACTAATTTCGTTATTTCGGATTTATAAGAATCGTCAATCCTAAAATTCGTACATTTTTTTAAACAAAGATGCACATGTGTAACTCTTTCTCATATAATTTACGTATTAAAAAATTGGTTAAAAGCAATAAACGATATCTTCGTCAAATAGCAAATTTGCTCTCGTACGATTTTTTCCCGTGTAAGAAAATTACATGAATATTCTGATTATTCACAGTGTCCGATAATGAAATGCCTATATGTAATTTAATTGTCTTTACCAGGAGCTATTTCAAAATCAAATAATATTCTTACCAATACGATGCAAACGTATCGAAGAAATAGCAACGGTCCATGGTGACTGACCGGAACGTATTTTAGATTTTTTTGTACATCAATACCCGCGGATTCCTTTTTCTGCTTTGTTTTTGCACTTTTGTTCGTCACGAAACGTTAGACCGCCTTTTTCACTGGTTTTTTGCTTGGATAGCGATGAAAATTTATTCGCAATATCTGTGTTAGGATTTCGCAATTAATTACAAGCTTCCATGCATGGACGACCATCCGTGGTTGGATTCAATCTGAAATGATACATCTGATATACCCGCTGCGTTGAACAGATGCCGGACTCTCCACTTCATCCTTGCACGTGCTTGTCTCGCTTGCTAATATGAGTTGATTTGTGCCTGGAGAGATGGACGTTGATCCTATTAGACTCCGAATTAAGTCTAACGTGATATCCGTGGAAATAATACACGACCATACTTGAGGAATGTTAGGTAGAATTCGAATGAATATAAATCTATTTTCTATTAATTTCGAATTTAATCGAAAGTCGTAAGATTCGGACAGGTTCGAAGGATACGTTTGAAATTGAGAAGTTTTGTCGAACGTACTTAAACGTTTAATATATTGCTTGCCCGTTTTATTTATTTTAGGAAAAACTATACTAATCTTTTAATCAATCTTTTCTAACAGTGCAAATTATGTCAGTTTATTTAAATGCTTTAATTGTTGATGCGAAAGAACGAGGAACACTATAAAAATCAAGGTTTTCAACACGATTTATATTATAAAATCACAATGTAAATTATTGATAGTCATAGTTAATAACGGAATAGCGCTTTCGTTGAATGAAAATGCATTAATTATTGTCGAATATTAAAAACGCCAACGGGACCATTAGAAAGTATTAAATCCGACTGTAAATTACAAGAATTCCCAATACACGTTCGAACCTGCGGTTTGTTTCAATTTATAGCATGCTCATTTGGAATGTAGCCAACATTTTAAAGTTCAAATCTTTTTGCTCTGTCTTCTGTAACGCTCTGACAAACGATCGTGCGTTGCCAATTATCTCTATAGCATGACGTTTCAATTTTAATACAGATAACTCTGTCACGATTAATCGTTTCTTTGTGATTAGTTTTGACTCGTCAAATTTGGGAAACCGGTTTATTATAGTATTATTATTATATTATATAGGTATTATTATTTATTAGAATAAATCATTGTCTTTTTTAGACGATAAAGGTATAAAAAGAAAGAAAAAAGAAAGGGTTTTATAATATTTTATAAATAAAGTATAGTAATAATAATAGTAGCTTATTGACTTTCGTCTATCGAGACTTTGACGGTTTATAAAATTGCAACAAGGAAGGATATAAATATTAGAATATTTAGAGAATTATTAGCTCTAAAATTATTAAGGCTGTCTGAAAATACAGAAAATCCTTGTCTTCAACGGAGTCAGCATAATATTGCCGTTCGGAATGATTCCGGAAGGAGCATTAGACGCGCATGCAAACCATGTTATGCAAATAAAAGACGTCGAATGGACCGAACAAAGATACAAAAAAATTTAAAGAAAACAACAACTTATTGTCCAAATTGTCCCGACCAACCTCAGCTATGTATAGAATGCTTTAAATTTTTACGTTCTAAATAATTTTTTTAATAAACCATTTTCGTATTACTTTTATAACAATTCAATAGTTTTATTATTTCCTCTGGAATATCTTTTCAAATACCTGCGATGATCCTTCGCAAGTAGTCAAATAAATGCCACCTGAATACGGGTGACGCGACCCTACCAGAAACGTTGCTGATACCCGAATACGGGTGCCGTTGCAGTCAACGTGTTAGTGGAACCTTTCGGATGCATGGAGGTGTCGTCGGAGGTGTCTGGTAGCCAGTGATGTTTCAATTCTTGATTCAAGAGTCGAATCCATGTAACAGCGTGTGATGACGTTGCCCGCATAACGACAGGATCCGGCGGTACAATGCGAAAGTATGTGTCCTGTCCTTAAGCAGTTGGTACACGCTGATACCTCTTCGGTGGCTACAAGGCGTTCTCCGATGGTTTTCATCCTGAAGGTGTTGCAGATCCAAATTTTATGTGATCCACGGCAAATCGGACAGGATGACAGAGATTACGACGTGATGAATGCCCTCGTGCTTGAAGTATCGATCCTGTAGGTTCTAAGACCAGGCAGCGATCGTTTACAAACGTCAGAAGTTCGTTGACCTTAGGGAATAGTATAGATTTTGTCTGATCCTTCCACATTAATTCGGTCTCACGATCCAACTTCTATGTGAGGAAATGTAACAGCACGGTATCTGCAGTTGATTGTCCGAGCGCTTCCAAGGCCTTGTAGTGGGACTCTACCTTGATCGCATATGCTTGTAAATCTCGATATGATGTTCGGCGTAAAGGGGCAATGTCAAATAATTCTGTCAAATGCTTAGCCACGATTTTTGCCGGTCTATCATATCTTTGTTCTAATATGTCCCAAGCGGCTGAGTAATTGACTGTTGCGTTGCTTAATGATGCTATAGTGTGAAATGTTTCATGTGTTAAACAAGAGCGGAGATAAATCAATCGTTTACAGTCGTCGAGACGAGGGTTTTCGTGAACTATGGAGCGAAACTGAACCGTGAAACCTGGCCAATCTTCATAAGCTCCCGAAAATGTAGGTAATCGAATTTTCGGTAACTCAACGGAATACGATAATGATGTGTCCGATAAGTTTGTTGTAATATTTCGAGATTTTTTATCTGATCGTTTTTTTTGCCTCCTCAATCATTTCAGACACGCGTGCTTTTATCTGGAAGTACTTACATTTAAGGTCGATGCGATCCTGCATTGATCGACTCTCGTCCAGATCATCAAATTCGCATTGAGTTTCCCTAAACGTCGCGTATTCTTCTTCTAAGTATTCTAAATTGCGTTGGATAGCAATTGATTGTATCCCTTCCTCATTATCGTCGAGAATAGCGCGCAATAATTCTAATTCTTTCCTGAACGCTTTTCGTTTCAGGAATCAGGATCAGTTGTTTTATGCGCTTTTCTTGAATAGAGACCATAGTGAGTTCGACAAATTGAACGAGGTCACCTTGTAGTTGCGATATGGACGTCAGTCCAATTATCGGTGGCTACTCGTTAATGTGCGGCAGGAAGTTGAGTGTGTTTTTGGCGCCGAAGATGTTCCTTCCCGAAGGTGACACTTGTATTGTTGTGAGATTGGAGTTATTGAAAATTGCTATGCTGATAATTATCCAGCTGCGGCGGGTGGTTGCGTGGTTGCCTTCCTCGACCAACGGGTTATACCTCTTCGATAGTGACGCTCCTGACGTCACTGGCTTCGCTGAAATGATAACGCTTCCGCTGCTGGTTTTGATGTATTCACGTGGCACTGTGTGGTCACTGGTGAGTGCATTTTTCAGTTGACACGTATCCGGCTCGAAGAATCATGTTTATTCGACCAGTCGCGGAGAGACGCGTTCGCGAGAAAGGGCGTCAACAGGAGTCGTAAATTCCCGTTACGATTTGACAATCGATGCCACGAACTGTTCGATCCTCTATTTCGATTGGGATAATATAGGTAGTTTAATGAGTATAATGCTTGATTAACAGTTCAAAGATATTATATATTTCCAACAATTTTGTAGAAAAAATAGTTACGCTGATTCGTAGATATAAATGATATAGGTGACTGATCTAAGAGTGAAAACCCGGTTGAGGTGGATCGGTCGTGATAGGTACTGAAGAAGTACTAGAGTATAATTAACAGTATATTTATTAACAACACTCCCAATATACATTTTGTGTGGAACTCACGATTGCCCTAATGGTTCGCGATTACAAGTTCGGTTTCTAGACGGTGCGATACAGTGTCGATTGAACAGAGTGCGCGGAGCGAGCTCGGACGATGATTGCTCACGATGCGTCGCAGAGCTCTAGTCACTTATTCACCGAACTCTCCGTCACGATGATGCTGCAGAGGAAAACTATGATGGGGTGTGTCTAAGGATCATCAGATTCATCGAGGAGAGCCTTCGTTAGGAAAGTGAGGAAATTGGACGTTGCTGTTAATTGGTTAATTTCTATGTTGGTGGTTGAAGAAGGATGCTAGCCGCCCTTGAGAGAAAGTTGCTAGCGGGAAGCATCGTACTTGAGAAAAGCAGATTTCTCGTATCCGTAGTAGGTGATAGATTTAGGGACTGTTAAGAGAAAGACTATTTGTTCGTTTGAAGAACTTTAGCTAAATAAGTCCTAAGATTTATAGTCCTTAGGCTAACTGAAAATATACTGTATCGATATGTATCGATCTCTGGCAATCATCTTATCCGAAGAATGGGGTCTTTGTAGAGTGAGCCACGGGACAGAAACCGTTGGAAAGTTTACTGTCGAGTGTCACTACACGGTAAAGAGATGTGGACTGTTCGAATGTCGATCAACCAGTCAAGAGATCAACTGATCTGTAGTCGTAGATCCAGCGAAGTCCGGTGACGATGTTGTTGCAAAGGAAAACTCTTGCTCGGTGGAGATTATCCCACCACTGGTCGCTTGCGGATGAAATCCTGGGAAACATAGGAAAACTCACGTTTCCCTTATTTTTACCTAATGGAGCAATAACCATAAGGAACCTTCTGAATCAAAGATGTTTTAAGCCGCTTACCGGCCTTAATAGTAAATCCAGAAGTCCCGTTTTATAACCGTTCCTTAGGATTATTGTGATCCAACTAATTGTGTTGACGTGGCGAGTGGCCGTTTCGACCGAGGGATAGATTCCGTGCTACGCACGGATTCACCCGATGAAACACTTATATGTCCTAAACGCCCTTAAATCTATTCGTTTAAACAAAAGGTTCTTATTTTTAACACTATTTATATTGAATAATATATTGCTTTTACCTGCTTTCCTTTTATTATTACCAATATTTTAGAGTATTCCGCTGTGATATGAATCTGCACGCTGAATACTGCGGATATTTATACAGCATAGGTTCTTTGGTTTCTCAGTTTGTAGTTATTGTACGTTATATTGTACGTCATATTGTACGTTACACTGTTTCCCTAATCCTATAAAATATATTGTTTCTACTATTTAAGTTAGTTTCTCCCCTTCCAGCAGCTCTAAGCTGCGCTATATTCCTTATCATATGTACTGGCACTAGATGTAGTCCTTGTATTTGTATGCTTCAGATCTTTGATTTTCTTATAGATAAAATATGCGAAACGGAATACGTCAGATTTTTATATTTTCAATGTTCTTGCACTAAGAAGAGTATGGCAGACCCATAGAACACCGGACGACAAACGCAAACTAAACAACGCAACCAGGAAATTAACCAAAATCATCAAAAAATACAAAAATGACTGTTTTCAAAAATATCTCGCCAATTTGTCCCCCATTGCCGACTCCAACTACTCATTATAGAAGGCTTCCAGGAAACTCACGCGTCCCCCGCAAATAATCCCTCCAATTCGCTGTCCGCAAGACGGATGGGCACGAAGCCCTAAAGAAAAAGCCAACCTGTTCGCTAAATACCTATCCAACGTATTTAAACCTTATTCCTCCAATATCGCCCCCCCCCCGGAAATAACAAAATTCCTGCACTCTCCCTTCCAAATGTCTTCCCCTATTAAACCTTTCACTTCTCTAGAGGTTACAGAATTAATCCATCGTCTGAATCCCAGGAAAGCATCGGGGCATGACCAAATAAGTAATAAAGCAATTAAGGAACTACCCGTAAAAGGGATTGCACTCATCTCTTCAATCTTTGACGCAATTCTTCGCTTTGAATACTATTCCAAAACCTGGAAAACGTCACGGATTGCGCTCATCCCTAAACCCAGAAAACCAATACACGAAACTAGCTCCTATTGCCCAATTAGTCTTCTACGTACTTTGTCAAAACTATTCGAGAAATTGCTAACGAATCGACTCCTTCCACTCCTAGAGGATCTGAAAACACTGCCAGATCATCAAGTCAGTTTTCGGAAGCAACATTCTACAATAGAACAAATCCATCGAATAACACACAATATCAGCCAAACCCTCGAAAAAAAAAATATTGCTCAGCGGTATTCCTTGATATTCAACAGACATTCGACAAAGTATGGCATGAAGGGCTCCTTTACAAATTTTAAAAAATCCTACCACACACTTACTACTCCATCCTAAAGTCCTACCTAACCAAAAGACAATTCATGGTTAAATACTTAGACGCCATTACCACAACATTCCCAATAAAAGCGGGCATACCCCAAGGTAATTCTCAACGAGAATTGATTGTAAATATTCTAAGAAATAAATAAAAAAAAAATGTTCTTCGAAGCATAAGACGACATTTATTTTTTTAAATAGATCGGTACAGGAAAGAAATATCATAGTTCAAACGCTCCGTAATATTGTATTTAGTAATATGTTATTATTTTTTATATTATTTAGTTATATATGTTATTTTATATTATTTAGTTATATGTATGCTACATAAACGACATACGACGTTCAATTAAAAAAATCAAAGAACGTTTTCATTTCCTCTGAGAAATATTAGAAATATGTAAAAGATTAGCACGTATTTTATCCTACTCGTCATAGAACGGGAGAAGCTTCTCTTCCTTTATTTTTCCCAGTGCTTTTACCGTTTTACGAAAGAAACATCGATTGGTAATAACGCGAATGCCCTATATACCAATTTTTCCAATATCTGTTCCCGTCGAAAACCAAATTTGCTGATTCATAGAAAGGTGCTCTGCGGCAACCGAGAATTGAATCTCGAGATAAGTCAAACAAGAAAGTGTTACGCGTCACATATCTTAAATATGTTTAATAAACCTTTTCAACAGAATGGAGCTAACAGAATTCACAAACGTGGTCTGAACAGAGTAAAATTATTTAAGAGGTCGTTTGACGGCTAGTCGGGAAGACACGGTAAAAATAGACAGCTGTGACAAAAAGACGTGGCGATTCGTTCTCCGATATGCAATTTCCAATCCAATGATCTACGATCTCTTAAATTTTTCATCTTCGTCTCTCGGTTTTCCGACGCGTAAACGAATATTCCCGGACGTGTTGCGGGACGTGATTCAAACATCAACCGACTCTCGAGGGTTGCACGCGGTCCACAATGAAATCCATTCAACCTGATGAACAATGAAAATTATTTTCCCTCGCATATCGTGCATCTCGTCTGATACAAAGGCTCCACTATTACTGGGAAAAAGGATTCGCAGTTAAATATTGAATCGATTCGTGGCAAACGTTCGTTCCTCGTGATCAAACCATGGCGTTCGTGAAGCACTGTTGACCTTTTCCAGCACTAAACTCTGCGCTCTTTCGTTTTATTTAGAAAAGTTTAATATTTCGTAGCCTGAAAAGTAAGTTGATGGCATTGTACGTTTTATTTTATTTTACTTTTATACGTAGATTTTCTTCCAGCTGTATCTAATTACTGTACATATTATTAACGATCGTATAAACTGACACAGTAGAAAATCTGTGAGTGATATAGCTACGAGAGTTTAGAGGGAGAAAATACTGCTTTCGTATTTACATATTACATATTTATTTCACAAACATTCGAATAAAGCCTCTGGCACCAAGGGCTGCTATGCAAAAGTAACGAATCTCTACCGTTCAATCGATATGAATTATTAAAATCCTGTTTAAAATGTTTATTCTTAAGAGTGAAACATAAAAAGAAGTGCACACGGACGTATTAGCTATTAACTCTGGAATACTCGGACGATGTAACGTTGGCTTGTTATACCATAAAAAAATTCCCATATGCGGTAAATACAGCAGAACCTGCCTTATTCGAACTGACAGGAGTAAAACTCTTCTGATAATAGAATTTCCGGATGATAGAACGATCAATTTTCTAATATGAAATTTCACTTATTCAAATATGAATTACAATTAATTGACAGTTCCTTTAAATATTTCTGTATCTCGTATCCTTTTGACTACTGAGTTACATAATTCTTTTAACATGAGTAACTAAATACAGTTACGTTCTTTTTGTACTTCGAACATCTTCGTTACCCCTTTCGTTTGCTCTTTCCATTTATATAAAATCACTATTATTATCGTTTCTATTGCGATAAAACCATTTCATCATTACATTAGTATATATAAGTTTTTTCTATCGTTGTCAGTGTAACATCAAACCAAACCTCAATCCACAACAGAGACCAGGCCACACACCGAAGGCAAGATAGCATCCAGATACTTACACATCCTTACTGCGTACACTCAATAGTCTTAAGGACTCACCAATAAATCTTGTCATTTTCATAGTTGAGGTCTTTCAGACCAAAAACAAGCATCTTCTATTTCCAGTGTTCTTTACATTTTGTTTGCTACAAAAGATACGAAAAGTTAGTTTTCTCACGTTCGGTATTTTCTGTTAGCAACTTTCTTTCAAGGGCGGTGTAAATTCGACCAATCGCGTGGAGGCACGTCAACGGGAATCGTAAATTCCCGTTACGATTATAATAATCGACGCCGCGAGTAGATCGATCCCCTGATTTCCGTTAAGACAATAGGGGTGGTTGAAATGATATGACTCCGCGATTAACAGTGTTATAACTTATATATTCTCCAACAACTTCGTATAATCACATACACTAGTAACGTCGCTGAGTATCAGGATTGCCTTGATCTTGTTCAGATTCTGACTGCCAATCTGATAGATGAAGGCTCTCGGGTCGTAGTAGACGTAGCGATTGATCAGATCCGACTTTGACTGAATCGAATCAACAGAATCAACCGAATGACCGAATGAATAGACGTCGACTGCTTGACCTCGACCATCTGACTTGACTGAGTGACTTGAACTGATTGATTGACTGACTGGAAACGACTGACTGGAACTGACTGACTGACTGACTGGAACTCCCTTGTGTGTCTGCCCTTTGGGGATGCGAACCTGTAGAGTTGACCCTCTTGTTGGCGTAGAAACAGTAGTAGCAGTAGGAACTGTAGGCACTGTGAGAGTTATGGGGATTCTAGGCACCGTGAGAGCCGTATGAACTGGATGAACTCTTCGTCGGAAGCATAGAAAACTCTCTAGTCGGAGCTATAGGAAACTCACTAGTCGGAGCTATAGGAAACTCTGATGTTCGTTCTGATGTGATTACGGAGGAAAGCTCGGTATGGGCGTCCCATTTGAACGAAGGAAGCTGATTCGTTGTTCATACTTTTCGTTAGAAAAGGTGAGGACAAGGATCCGCGCTACCCATTGGCTAAGACGTTAACGTTTGAAGATGGGAGGTGTAAGCATCCCACCGGCATGACTGGTGGGAAAATCCAGACATTTCTATTCTATAAATGCCTGGTTTTCCCTATCATATAATTACCAGTTTTTCCCGTTATAACTACCAGCTTTCTCCGTAATCTTTAAGAACGTTCAATAGACCTAAGGACTTGCAGACCAAAATACTTGCAGGATTCAAGGTTCCTGCAAGCTAATGAGACTCGGTTTATGGTGGGCCTTAGGTTTATTGAGAGTTTCTCTAACGACGCTTGGGCCTTGACGGTCAGACATTAAAGGACGTCGCGCGGACCTTTTCACGCGACGTAACAGGCGGCTAAGACCCTTCCTAGTCCACCAGGGTTCTTGTGCACCAATCAAAAGCAATGTCTATCGCTCTCGCTTTCCTAAACAAAATTGTCCTTAACGAATCAGCTCATCTCGTGGCCTCAAACACACCCACCCCTAGCTTTTCTCCGCCACAACATCGTCAGTAAAACGCAGTCAGTCTTTATCTCTGGAATAATCAACATCTTTTACCCAGTTTCTACCCTTAGACCGATCGCGTACTTAGCGTATCAGTGTAACTAGGTTCCACTACGGTGAAACTAGACGAGAGGACTACGGTCAGCGCAGAGCAAGCCTACGAGTAAGATTCGGAATCTAGAACCAACCAGAGAGGAAACACCCCAGAGGCTCCTCAACGGCCATAGCTGCTACGGTAAGCTGGAAATCTGGATCCATTTATACATTACCGTACGAGAAAACCAAATTTCGAGCTCAAATAAAAACGATAGTTCAGGCTCGATAAGCTCGATTAGAAAAGACAAAATGGAAACTATCAATACCGCCTCTACAACCGGAGCTATGGATAATTTGACTTATGCCATACTCGATACGATGCAAAAGGAAGATGAGAATTTAACGCAG
Organism: Bombus affinis; assembly: GCF_024516045.1. Classification (NCBI taxonomy): domain Eukaryota; kingdom Metazoa; phylum Arthropoda; class Insecta; order Hymenoptera; family Apidae; genus Bombus; species Bombus affinis. The sequence goes on along the minus strand of NC_066347.1, from coordinate 3,578,056 downwards.
CAAATCGAACTTCTTAAGCGATGTATAACAGATACACGACGGACACGTACAAAAGAGATAGAACTGCTAAGAAAAGCAATTGCCGAAATGAATTTAGAAATTAGAAGACAGGAAACTATTAGAGAAGCGACTAGTGGGAATTGTCAGGATAGTTTAGTTCCTAATAGTTTGAACAAAAGCTTGGAGAAAAAAGACGTTACTGTAGAAAATGAGGAGATGGTTTTGAAAGAATTTTCAAAAGAATTGCAGTCTAACGTAGAAAATTCGTATGAAAAAAAAATATCAATTGACAACGATTCACAGGATTATATTTTCATTAAAACAGACTTAATGTTTGGTACCAATAGCTTGACAAAACACTTTACAAAGGAAATATTTTTATTATTATTTTTTTTTTCATTTATTTATTTATATTCACAATTTGTCCAATAAGATATTGCGGCATTGTATGATTTGTCACAATCTTCGTCACAGGATACTCAAAATTTACAAGAATGGTTTGATAAAAAAAGTAAAAGTTTAGGAGAAGCAGAGAAAGATCATAACAAGAAGGATAATATTTCAATAAGAAATATTTTGGACGATGATGCAAATAAAGAAAACAAAATTGAAATGAAGGAATTAGAAGCAGTTAGTAAATCAACTGCTGAAAATGATACAAAATCAACAGACAACGTTGAACAAAATATATCATTAAAATCTGTACAAAAAGCAAAAGATAATACTTACAGTAATGAAAATTTGCTTGTAGAAAAAGACCAAATGATGACAGCGAAAAATGCTTGTGACAGTACAGAACCAAAAACTTCAGCAGATCGTATGTCGAGAGATTTAGATGCTAATACACAAGAGAAGTCTTTCGAAAATAAAAATGACAAAAGTCTATCTCTATCTATGTTAGATAGTAATAAACGGCGCAATCGAAGAATTATGATGATAAAAAGCAACCAGAACAGTTGAAAAAACGTGAAACAACAATAGAAGACTTAAATCAATTGTTAGAGCATCAATTCATAAAGTTATCTTAAATGAAGCAAGTTTGAAAATAGGAGAACTTTCTGATAAAATTAAATATTTTAAAGAAAAGGATAGCCAGATACCGAAACATAATGAATTACTCGAAGAAGAACAGAATAAATGGAGAAGTTTAGAAAAAAAACGATTACAGAAAAACTTGAAGAAGAAAAATCCCATCGAAAAACAGCTGAAGATGAAGTGAAAAAACTTTCCAAATATAACAACTTCTAAAAGATTAAGAGCAGAAGGAAAACGTGTGCATAGTAAAAGAAAAGAGAAAACATGACGTACCTCCACCAGGGGCGCATGATCCAAAATTAAATAGTAAAATAAAAGGTTTTGAAAAGTTAGAGAGATTTCATGACAACAAAAGCATTGCCATTGCAGAGTGCAATGTATCAATGTGCACTAAAAATGCAAGCAATGTGGCGATTACTTTTAGAACGCCGCAAGCACCACGAAAACACAATCGAGACCAAACAAGATCAAGTTCAAAAGTGAAGTCACATGGGGTTATTACTGCTAATGACCCAAAATTGAAGTACGATCCCGAACCTCAACTCGCTGATCTTCAAGTAGAATGTTTCAACAAAGATAGGACGACACAAGAGCTCGAGAGGCAACACCGAAAGGACATAGAAATAATGGCTAAATTGCAACAAGAAATTTTATATGATTACGACGAAAGGCATCAAACCGAAGTGAAGCGCCAGCTATTTTATTTTATCATCCAACCTTCAACTTTACGTGACACCAGCATCAGAGGAATCTACGTGCTTTAGATAATTCTTAATATCATATTTTCCTTTTTTAATGTCCGTGATTTTTCCAATACCATTTTGTCATATTTTTGCCAATTTCGTTGCACCTACACCACCTTCGAGTTTCTTAATTATATCGTATTTTATCTCGATAGTTAGAACGCTATTAATTTCATACTAAATACTTATAATCAGAGTTCACTCAAGCGAATAAAGCAAAAAATACACTGTATATGGATGCTAATAAAGTATGTCCATATGTCTCTATGAAAAATATATTTGTATCATTTTGAAAGAAAATTACGTTCGTTCCTGTTTAATGTTTATCGTTTTCCTATTTCTAAAGACCATGTACCATTTTATTTCTCCTACACGCGATTCAGCGCTATTTCCACAACTAACACGATCAAGGATTAAAGAAACGCAAATAATTGCGTGTTTTTCTATCTCGGTCGCTTAACTACGAAAAACTACGAAAAGTAAAAAAAAAGAAAGTAAATTACGAAAAACGTACGGAAGGTAGGTAAAGCATTTTGAAGAAGGTGCGAGAAAGGAGATGACGCTCTTCTCTTCCCACGCTTTGCTGAACAAGTCCTTCCCATTGCTTTTGACGTACCAACGAGCCCTTTTCAACTTCGAAAACGTTTCCCGTTTCCGGCCTGGCAATTAAGGTGAAAGTTCTCCGTTGTAAAAGTCGTTTGATGCGCCTTCAGACACCAACAGGTACGATTGTAACAGACATCGCGAATCATCCTGCGAACTTTCGAAACGAGCATCATCACAGAGATGACAGTATGTTGAGGAAAAAGAAGAAAGGAACGTGTTATTGGAAATCGTATTCGAAATAGAGAGATAGTAAACGAAACGATGAATTTCGAAATTTAGGCATCCGTTATAATTAAATTACATGTATCCGTGTAAATTCATATTTTTACAAATACGATTGAAAAATAAAGCTTAGATAAAAAGTTGTTTTATCTATTAAATATGTATTTATACCTTGGATATTTTATATATTTTTGCACGTTATGTACATTCTCCGAATTTTCAATAGATGTATAGAAATTCGCGGTCTAGGTATGATGTTACATCTCAATCGACGATGTGAAACATAAAATCAACATGTTCTACATTTCTCCATGACTAAATTGGAGTACTGCTTCGGAATAAAAGATCTTAGACCTTTCAACTTTAGAAATGAATAGAAGCATTATATTTAATATTTATTTTATTTAATAAATATTTTGCATTGCTTTAATTTTATTGTTATTCCCTAGGAGGCATTAAAGTCGTATAGTAATTAACCTGTAAAATATTCATCGATTTACGTATTTATGATTAACATATAAATTAAAAATGGGTATTTTAGATGAAATATTTCACCGATATTCATGATTATTTGCTGATATTCAGTTACCTGTATTTCCGGAGATAACACAAATATATGAATCGATAGGATATCATATCTGTTATTAGATTCGAGTACTATCTTGATTTATTTCTAATACGAAGTCGATATCGTATTCGGGAGCGAATAAATTTTACGATTTAGTAGGATTTTCTTCGTATCCACGTGGAATGTTTCCGTGGAAATCCGGCAAAAATACGACTAGCGCACGAGAAGAAAACTTAAAGTCGTACGAACATCTGAAATATGAGTACGAAGCCAGGGAACATAATGCTCGTACGAGCTCTACTTTATACCCGTATAACTATATTAATATTGTTAACAAAATTTTACAAGTCACCTATTACAAGCTATCAGAATTAAACAATTTTCTGGTATAGCACAGACAAATTTAATAACGAAACAAATAAAATTCTACAAGTAAATTTTACCGATTATTATACAATCAGCTGATTATCGCTAATTATATATTTAACGTCAATTTTTTACGGACTATTATACAATCAGCTGATTATCGCTAATTATATATTTAATGTCAAATTTTTATGGATTATTATATAATTAGCTGATTATCGCTAATTATATATTTAACGTCAACTTGTAAAATTATCGAAAATAAATTTATAACGTACAAGCTGTAACTTGTCAATTCGCTGGTATTATTAGTAAATTAACACGTCAGAGGACCCTGAAGATTAAACGAGGAAATCTATACGTCAATGCCAATTTAATTAACAGCTTAATTAACTTATGTTGTTTCCAGAAACGATATCGTAAATACTGTTTCGACAGACTTGCCGTAAAATGAAGAAGAGGAAATGAATTTTCTATCTCCTCTTGTTGCGTTTAAATTCTGTCTTGTTTCAAACTATCTTAATTGGGTCTTCTTAAGAAACAGAATTAAGAAATAAACATAGATAACTAATCGATTGCTTGGAAAGACATTTCGTTCCTATCAACGTGTTATTTTCAGCGTGATAAATATCTACATACTCTGAATCAACTTATAAATATTTTCTCTGTTTTTTATTTTTCTCCGATCGAATTTCTTCTTCCTCTTAAAATATTCACAAAAACGAGAGAATTGTTACGTCTTCGAATCGTCCACGACAACGGTGGATTAATTCTCTCGTTGAAAATCGATCAATTGTTTGGAAGAAAATCGAACAAACCTACAACGGAGATTTGTATATAAGACGTGCTTAGAAAACGACGGAATTGTAGCCGAAAATTGTCGAAAGCAAATTGCTCCAGACCTATCCTCGTGCTTGAACGTGCTCCATCCTCGATCAAAACCGTGGCTAGACCAGATACGTGACTGACACTCGATACGTGAGAAATATCTCCCTAGTAAACAGGCCGATAGATGCACGTAAGATTGACAATCGTTGGTCAGTGAAAACGCCGATATTGCGCAAAGAAAGCGCATCTCGGCCTGAATTTTGACTACTTAACGTAACAAAAGTGCCATTAAGAAATAAAATCCTCGCAATGTTAATTACAAATACACTATACTGTGCTGTATGATACCTGTTTACGATTTAGCTCATTGAAAATCAAACAGTAAAAAAAAAAACACGTAAAAGATGGAAATAGCGTAACTTAAAATTTACAATTTAAATTTAATATTGGTTTATCGAGATACCGAAAAAGGATTGGAGCAATTAATATAAGTTAGAATTAAAATAATAGGTTGAATGATTCCAATCGATTCTCATTCTTTAAAAGCAATTTTCTCCAGAAACACTTGTACATGTACGTACAATCCAACAGTAATTACGTTCAATATATTCGTATATATATATATATATATTACTTGAATTCTAATTAGAACTCAGGACGTGTGCTTTATCACTTCCGGTCTATCCATCTTGGTGGTCGACACCAGAGATATCCTTAACGTTTATAGCACGACCAGCCAACAAACTTGAAATTATGTGATCAGAATCTGTATCATCATACCCTTGTGAGACATATCGTAGTTCATTTGGAATTCCACAAATCTCGGTTGTAGAACGACATTGCGATAAACGACCCATGGGTAGTAGAATTGTGCAACAAAACATCCATCAATTAAAAGTTTCAGGCTGAAACTCGTTCGTTGAATTTCAAATCACAAATTGCAAACACAAGACGCGAGCTTTCATAAATCTGACGTTATGCTTGTCAAATTTCTCTTTATAAAGTATAACTTACCTTACAAGTAAATATAAATTATTATGTAATATCATTTTTATAATATAAATATATTATAATATAATATTTTGTAACATAACTTATATTTATACAATATAAATTTATATTTATAATTATTTTATATTACAAATCGATGTTCATAATAGAAGAAGTTACAAAGAAAGCAATTAGAAATTTCTGTGAGATAGAACTGGGTGTACAATGCGATTTTAAGTAGGTCAGAAATCAGAAGAGCACGAACGGTTAGAAGAGACCCATTATTATTATCAATAGAAAGATAATATAGACTTGGAGAAGAGAAAATGTTCATGCACGTTTGAAAATACTTTTGCACGAAATATGAAAAATTTCCGCAGATAGAAAGAAACTTCGTAGTAATCGAAATTCTACAGTGAAAACAGCCCATTCAGCGTATTTGGAAGTTAATACCAACCGTGATCCGGCCGCTGGTGAATGTAACACATCCGAATTACAAATTGGCCGATCGAGAATGTTAGGATGATGGATCCGATTAGTCACGGATCGTCTCGTATTTCGTAGGTTAACTTCCTCGATATCTGGCGCGATAACTCGGTCAAACTGGTCTGGCTGATTTTCCACCTATCTCCGATATTTACCTCTAAGCATGAACGTGTGCGAATTTTCGTGATTTCACGACATCAAACTCGTTAAAGAATGAGCAGACCGTGGTCGTTGTTAAAGATAGAAAGTAAAGGTAGTAAATAGCTTTCTGTTTTATCTATTTTCCAGCCATTTACCTTGATTTCCCTATTCGATTTGCTGTAACAATTACGATCTCCCGTCTATCTTCTTCGCTGTAGTAATTATAATCCCAATAGAATCTTGTAGGAAATAGTTGCGTTAAATTTATTTTTCTTTAAATTCCTTAAATTTTGTATAATGCGAGTTATAAACTTAATTGAAATTAATTAATTAGAAATAATTTTGAAATATGAAGATATACGTTCGCTGATGTGTAGTTATTAAAATATTTTCACTAATAATAAAAAATTACTTATCGTTAAATAAAGTCTTTAGACGTCATTGTACACCTGGACATGGAAGATGCATGACGTATCAAAAACATTGTTTAACGTCGCAATTACTAATGTAACTCATAATGATCTTTTAACGAATCTTACTACCTAATCCAATGATCAAATTGCAAACACTGAAAGAAACATTTCGTCTGTGCTTCTAAGTCGACAATAAGATATTTCACGATTCCTATTAACCCGTCAAATTACAAACTGTAAGAAGATCGTTTCATCCGCTTCCAAGCCGACGATACGATATTTAACGATTCTCACTAATCCGTCAAATTGCAAACTCTAAAGAAGCATTTCATACGCCTCCGAGTTAACGAGGAGGTAAAAACGAATCTTACTAATCCGTTAAATTGCAAACTCTAAAGAAACGATATTTCACGTACGTCATTCTACAGAACTTAAAACAGACGGAATAGATGAATAGCCAGAGAAATCCACCAGTGGTAAATTATTCCGCGTATTGCTTCGTATTTCATGAAAATTCGTAGCCGCCAACTGTCCGTTGCGCTAAAAGAACAATAGCTAAGCCGTGGCTCATTCCTTATCGTCCGTTGCGCTCCAAAACGTTCGTTCTAGCGACGCTAAATAATATTTTCCAATAGCACGGTCCCAGATTTTGTCTGTATGCCCATTGTACACGCGAATTAGATAGCCCAATGCTCGACGGACCGCAGTACCACGAAGCAACACGTGGCGAATAACGCGTGTAAGTTGAACACATATTTCGAAGGTTCGTCTATCAATTATCACGTTCACCACGTACGGCGAACAAAATCGACCGATACCGAGTGTTATAGCGCTATACAGAGGCTACAAAAAATATTGTAATTGTATTAAGTAATTGTAAGTAATTGTATTTGTTATAGCATTTACTAATTAATTAGCTAATTACACATGCTAATTAATTAGATCTGAGTTTATTAAATTTATTATGTTTTATAGTATAAATTTATTTGTTCAAAAGATTAATTTTCTCAACGGACCTTCAATTACGCGGTAACATTAATAAAATTCTAATATTAATGATCTTCGTAATAATCAAATATATTTTCTTTTTTCTTTCTTTTTCTAATGCTATAAACTGTTTGATTTCAGACTTACGATCAAGGCTGGTTGTCCGATGAATCTTGAAAATTTTCCGATGGATACGCAGAGATGTCCACTACAATTTGGCAGCTGTACGTTTTTAACTTAAAAAGAAATTTTACTATCCATCGTTTGTTATAAATTTTCACCTCTCTCTTGGTTTCTTTTATCTTAATCGTTAGTAGACTGTGCATCTTTGTGCATTTACGAAGAAAGTAGAAAAACACACAGAATGCAAATATAATTTACAAAGATGTATAAAATATCTAAACTTGTAATAATCTCAGTGATACGTAGTACGTGAAACAATTTTCTATCTACGTTTCGTATTTTAATCACATTCATAAAAATGTGACATTGCCTAAAAATTTAATTACGGTTATGATCTACGCCAATACAAAACTTTTGCGTTTATATAATTATTTTGTAAGTTGCAATGACTTTTATCAAAATTATTCTTGCCAGTAGCGTTCAAGAAAAAGGAACAAGTTATGGAAGAAATTTGAAATTTCCGAGGACATTTGTCAAACGTAAAAAGCACTAAAAGGATAGAATACTCCCGTATCTGAAGAACGTTCGTGTAATTGTCGATTTTTGCGTGAACGTGTCGCACGAGATATAAAAGAGATTTAAGATCAGCAAAGGATACGTATATTATAGTAGCCACTCGGGAGGCTTTTCGTCGAAAGGTGACACTTCAACGACGAACGAATTCGATGCTTTTTTATAGCTCCAGCGCGACGAGCTAGTAAGAAATATTCTCTTGATTGCAGTCGGTTACACGAAACGGGACGTGATCTACAAATGGAACAGCGCCCGACAAGTAGCAATCGCCGAGGACATGAAATTATCCCAATTCGATTTAGTTGCCAATCCCACTGCGAATTATTCTGCATCGGCGACGCTTTCACACGGTGAGTCAGTGCTCCTTCTTCGGCACTTTATTCGAAACTTTATTTAAGAAAAAAAAGAAAAAAATAGTTGCTGAAATCGCTAGGGAAAGGAGAATTTATTTCACGTACTTGCCATTTTATTTTATTATTTTTTTCTTTTGTTTCATCTTTGCTCTTTATTTTGGACTCTTTCAGTCCCTTTTTATATTACCATCTTACCTGTTTATAACGATACAAATTTACAATTTTTCTTAACATTTTCTTCTCTTCGTTATAAATACATGCAGACGAGTGAACTTTTTGTTTATTTATATACATGTATCGCGTGTCGTAACTAATTTATTAAATTAAATCGGTACATTTAATCAACTTTCTTACGCTATTTTATAATATGAATTTCGATTGTCCTAAAGAAATCGTGGCACTGTAATTTCACTTTAATGTTACCTCGAAGGGAAAACCAAATAAAGATATTAGTAATATAATTACAAAAAAGAACATCATTATTATAAAAGGTATTGTTATTATGAGAAAAATAATGTATGATAATACTATACGATTCTCGATTGCTTCAATCCAAAAATTTAATCTTTTTCATAAAAATTTTAATGTATCACGGTTAATCAATTCATACCGACATAAATAACCAGCGTTCATAACAGTTGACTGCAGTTTTTAAATTATAAAATAGCCAGAGAAAAGCAATAAAAATGGACTATACAGGTGTCAATACGCATCAGTTAATAAAAAAAACTAATCGATAATACAAAACGAATAATCGAACGATTCGAAATAGAAAATTTCAATCATGAATCCAGTCTGTCGTATTTTTCAGATCAGAAATAATCTGATTACCCTTGCCATTCTGTAAATAGACTCTTCGTTGGTCACTCCGCTATGTGTACTATGCTACGAATCTAATATCCGCCCTCAAAATGCACGGAAGCAGAAGAACGCAAAAATCGCAAAGTAAATCTTGATCTCCAGTAATACGACGTATTAAATATGTACTTTTCCATTATAGTTAGATGAAATCGACAACATGATATTCACAACTCTCGACAGCTTTAGTTGTTTATATGTTGCGTGTAGTTGGTTTGCAGGTGTTGTCTTCCTCCGTAGTTGAGCGCTGGTATGAAACAGAAACAATAAATCGAACGATATCATCAAATACTTTATCCTCGAACGAAGTATGATATATATATATATATATATATATATACCTTATAAAATGGAGTAGAAAACGACAAATAAAATTTCGATGCACTCGAGCAAACAAATTGAAGATGTCACCTGTTTACTACGTGACAGAATTTTCGATATCCGAATGAAAGTATTACATGCCCATACGATAAAATTATGAAATCGATAGCAATTGAGAGTTTTGCTGAGTTTTTCTTATGTAAAATTCGAATTTTCTTAACAATTTCTGTTACGTCCCGATATCTGATACGGGCTGAATTCCGTCCCTCGGTCGGGACGGCCACTAATGATACAAACATCATAGGTCGGACTTCAATAATCCTAAGGCACCGTCATAATTTAAATATCGTCCTTTTTACTTTAACTTCAAGGCCCTCAGTTGCTGCTACATAGAGGTCAAATCGAGACATTCCTTAGGGCCAGCCAATGAAAAATGGGGAAACGTGGATTTTCCCACTTTTCCCGGGATTTCTACTCTTTTTTTTTTAATCTTTGTTTATTAATTCCAGGTTTTTTACATATTTTTTTTTACATGATTTTTTCCAGAATAAACGCTGAATTCTAATTGTAGGGTGGTACAGGCAAAAGTACCGATAAGCGACGGTACGACGTAGTCATGCATTATTACTTTTTTTTTTTAAGATTATTATTGTGCCTTAAATTTAAGCCGCTGTTGCGCTGTGCTTATGTACGATATTTTAATTTATGTCCTGAAAGCCTGGACGCAAAAACAGGACAGTTCGCTATGGGATTTCTACTCGTAAATAACCTATGGTGAGGCGACCAGCGACCATCCCCGGTTCAGTATAAATACCTCCGTCACAGAACAAGAGTTTCTAGTTAGTTTTCTGTTTGTTCTCTGATCCGTAACATTTTGGTCTTTCGAGCCCGATTACGTATCAAGTGAAAAGTGTACACACCAATGATACCCACTACCATAGAGTGTCACGCAAATCCATCACTATCAGTGCAACGAGTTCCAACAACTTCAGTCTCATAACATCACAAGTGTTAACGAAGTACCTTCATCACGAAGCATGTCGACCCCGTCAAAAATCAACTCCCTGCGACGAAAACGCGATAACTATCTCGACAACATCCAGTTCATAAAGAACGGCATCGACGATTACCAACAATCCGACAATCATAGCGTTGGTCCTTTGAAAACATATAAAGGCCTATTCAAGGACGAGTAGAAACGGTTCCAACTAGTCCAGGAAAAATTAAACAACCTCGACGAAGAGGGCAACACGCAGGAACAAGAAGTGCTTGAAACTTATATTTCCCTGGTCGCTCGATTAAGGAGTCTCATAAAGGGCGAGCGACCATCAACTCTGTTGACACCCAAAGGCAGCGATTTTCCCGCAACGCGAATTCCATTGCCGAAACTGAAATTCCCCACCTTCGACGGGAAATTTGAGGAATGGGATGGGTTCTATAATCTTTTTTCCTCGACAATAGGCGACAACCACTACCTCACACCTGTACAAAAATTCCTATACCTTCGATCCCTCCTAACGGGAAAAGCAGCGGACTGCGTGAATGTATTACCCATCAGCGACGCAAATTACATTACCGCTATAGCCATTCTCAAGGACAGGTTCGAGCATCCACGATACGTCGCTTTAAAACACAGCCACGCAATCGTTCAGTATCCAAAAGTAAGTAAACAATGTCCAACGCCCTTGTGGCATTTAATCTGCTCGATCAGCCAAAATCTCTGCTCATTAAAGAATTTAGGAGAACAAATCAATATAAACGCCATACTTATCAGCCTCATCAGTTCGAAATTACCAGCAAATATCATTAAACAATGGGAACTTACGTTACCTAACAAGGAAGTGCCTCATTATACTCATTTATTGGACTTCCTCAAGAATTTGGCACTTATCTTCACACCATCCCCCGAGGTCTCGACGACAAGAGGATCACCGAATCAACCCAATTCGGTCTGTCAATGTGCGCGACGGAAGCACGCATTTGCCGCGACACAGGCTCCGTTGACATGTCCAATCTGCCGAGGACCACACTCCATTTGGAGATGTGACAACTTCAAGGCTAAACCAGTTGGCGAGCGCCTTAAGAACGTTACAGGGGCATCCTTATGCATCAATTACTTGAGGAAAGGACATTCAGTGCAAAATTGTTACGCCGGATTATGTCATAGGTGTGGACAACGGCATCACACGATGCTACATAGGCCTAAACACCACGCAAGAGCTCATCCCGCAACATTCAGCCGAGCCTCCTTTCCGTCAAACAGTCGATTCTCGACACCCACCTCATCATCTCGTCATCGGAAATCTACAACAAACCACAAATCGAAGACACCACGAACGAACTCGTCCCCAACTCCATCCTCCAGCCATCGACGAACACATAAACAGTGACACTGACAATCGACGATTCCAATGATGACCGAACCTATTAACCCAATAGCACCCGATTCATTACACAACGATCTGGTAATCACGGCTTAAATCAGCATTTTGAACGATAAACAACAACCAATCCGTTGTCGTACAGTGCTAGCATAAACTTCATAACCGAAAAACTGGCAAAATCACTTTGAATAAGACAAAGGAAATGTTCGGTCCCAATTGGTTCGGTCCCAACAATCTTCGTTTCATAGTTTTAATATCTTTAATACCTCAACTTTCAACCTATCCATTCTCATTTGAAAAATACTTTCAAAATTGACCCCCTCGAAAATCGTACTTGGTATAACACGACAACCATTTGTATTCCACACGATAACCTATCCATAATACTTTCAGCTTCCACCTTCGATCTATCCTTTCTCATCTTTAAAAATATTTCCCAAGTTGCCTCCCTCAAAAATCACGCTTCATACGACATAATAATACTCGTATACCAGACAATAATCTATCCGTAATACTTCAACATTCATCTTCGACCTGTTCTTTCTCATCTTTCAAAATATTTTCAGAATTGTCTACCTAAAAAACCGTACTTGTACGCCAGGCGATAACCCATGAAAGGAAACTCCATTTAAGAATAGATTTCAGCGAAAAATCCTTATCGACGACGCGATGTATCAAGGATCAAACCGAGGAAGGAAAAGATAGACGACGGAAGTATAATCGAAAGAGAAACGTATAGCCATGATAAGAGTCGTCGAAGAATGTCGGTGGCTAAGGCTTGTTCGAATTAGAGGAACGAGAGGAAGGAATTGTCTCTTAACGACTGCAAAGGAACTCGATTGGAAACTTTTATCGGGCCACGCTTACGGATTCTACAGGAATATCGAAGGTACGAATGAATCAGCCCGAAAGTGGGTGGGATTCGAGCGGACCGACAAGTGGTGCGAGAAAACGACGACGTAAAGAAAAAGGAAAAGATGGAGGAAAAGCAATGGAAGAAGATAGGGGATGAAACAGGAGAAGGAGGATGAAGAAAAGAGGTTCCACGTTGAAAGTTGGCAACGGAAGAAACGACGACTAATTGCAGCATCCTCCTGCAGAAAACTCTCGTCCCTCTTGTATTTCCATCGGCTGATAACGAGAAACGAGAGGGGAAACGCCGACTGGCAACGACTTCCACTTTTAATTGGATTAGCATCGATTAATACTCCGCAAACAATCGTCGCGTCGTCACTGTGATTGCATCAATAGGGTAGTAAGAATTTTTTAAGGATCCGTGAACGTGGCGCGAACATTCACGTGTATGCATGACATCGTTTCTGTTTGCGTTGGGCAAATTGAAACACGAATGCGTTACGAACGCCGATACGAACGTCTAAATATGAATGATAATACGTAGAAAATAGAAAGAGACAGTACAAGTTGATGTTTGATACGGTTGTTCCTTTATATTGTACTCGTTATCGAGGAAAAAGTGCAGGACAAACAGAGTGACTAGCTGCTACGTTGGACGCTAGAATATGGTTTGTGCGTAACCGAGGAAACTAATGATCGCGACCCTGTTTGATTTCGATTCCGATCGAACCTTGTTGATATTCGATGTTGAACTCAACTACAGATGAAAATTGAAACGAGTAGAAGATAAATATTATATACATATCGAACAATAGCTGAAGGTGGACCGAACGAAGAGGATCGTGGAATATTGAATTAACTCGATTTATTAGTTTTATGAGTGAAATTGCATTATATTAGTATGTAATCTTCTTTCTCTTTTTTTCATTCGAAACATAAAAGATAGATTACAAATGTGAATTATAGTATAACAAGGAAAAGAGGACAGATTAGGTTCTATATATTTACCATTATATTGTAACGAAATATTAAGGGTAATATAATAAATATTTGTTAGAAACAATTTTACTTCTACACGCAGATTATACCTTCTCTTTTTTATCCTGTAAACCTCAAGCCATCGAAAACGTCCTAACGCGTAGCGTCATAAATAGAAATCCATTCGATCATTGAAATAAACAGTATAGCATAAAATTGATATGGATTTCCAGTCATATAGAAATCAAGAGGCCGTCAAAACTTATTCACCGTGAAGAAAAATCAGACCTAACTTCCACGATGCTAAAACCGTTATCGAAGAAGCCGCTAGCAAATTTTAGAACTGTTTATGGCTCAACAACCCCCATACGAAACTTCGCACAGTACGATCTAGCGTGCAAGAAATACCCAACGTCTCAGCACTAATCAGAACTAAGCCGCCCTCACCCGCATTCGCACCGACCATTCCAGACTTACGCACGAGTAGTTGTTAACAAAACAATCATCTCCTGAATGCCAATCTTGTGGCTCACCTATAACCATACAGCACAGTTTATCGGACTGCCCTAGATTTTCACCTGAAAGAAACAGTTGCAACATTAAAGCCGATACGAACGTCTAAATATGAATGTTTCTCAAAGCATTCATAACGCGTTCGAAACTTTTTTAAACAGTTAAACATACTCAATTCCATGTAACTGTGTACCATTAATCTTGTAAACATGTAATCGCTAATTACGCGCTATGTATACCTTGAAATAAACTCATGAATAAAGAAATATATTAAGTTGTCCGAAAAGTTTCTTTCGTTTTATAAAGAAATAATAGACGCACAATGTTTTTTGTTTTATATTAGTTTATTAAATTATGCACGAACATAATAATAGAAATAGAACGAAATGGAGCATACCTAATTCAATAAAATAATATGAAACAGAAATTGTTGTTCATCTATTATCACCTTATGAAACGAAAGAAACTTTTCGGACAATCTAATAGTAAATAAATAATAAATTTTTCTGTGTTACGTATTGAATGTATTATCTGACTTCAGCGGAATATTCGATGCTGCTGGTATATTTTCATCTGCAGAGGCACATGGGTAATTTCCTTATACAAGTATACGGGCCCTGTGTTTTACTCGTGGTCCTATCTTGGGTCTCCTTCTGGTTAAATCGAGAAGCCACTGCAGATCGTGTATCACTGGGTAAGCTCATAGCTAGGCCATGTTTCACAGATATACGTACGCTAGAAGCAAGTAAATAAAAATTAATCAGATTTTTTAAATGACAACGAAGGTTAATCGCGTGGTAGAAATAGTACCAGAAGTATATAATTATAGTGATGCTTTTACCGGATATTTAACTTGTTACGTCGATTGGAAATTTCAGACAGTTTTATATTGATTTTATTCGGCAAAAGGAATTTCTATCCGTCTATTTATTAAATCATATAATGACTTCATCTTATTTGTAAAACGATGTATAATAGTCTTTCTCCTGTCTTCTTCTAATAATTAGATTTTTCTTTATTAAATTCACAAAAAACATATTTGCCAAAACATTTTATCGTTGGGAATTGGATAAAATCATACTTCGATTATTTGCAACATATCTGTTGTTCAAATGAATAATAAAACAAACTGTAAGATAATCGACAGAGCACTGCGACAAATGTAACACATTCGTTGTTTTATCTCAATTATATAAACAATAACGACTGCATTGGTTTCGAGTCATTTTAAAAATTATATTTTGGAGCCGAATACGTATATTCTTTGATAACTTGACAATTGAATGAAATATAAATAAAAGTCCTTTCATATTTGTTTAAAGGCATAACAACCGTATTAACGATGACGTTTCTGGGATTGGAGGCGCGGACAGATTTGCCTAAAGTTCCTTACCCCACTGCCCTGGACTTCTTCGTTTTTCTTTCGTTCGCTTTCATTTTTGCCACTATTATACAATTCGCGGTGGTGCATTATTTCACCAAGTACGGTTCCGGCGAGTGTTATTTCAGCTCCGATTTAAGCGAAAGCGAGAGTTCCAGCGACGAGGAGGAGGCGAATAGACGACAATTGCAGAAAGAACCGGTAATTTGCATGCATTTGATATTTTATTACTTCAGTGAAAACGGTCCAACGAACGAACAGTTTATCAACTTTTATAATAACCATTATCACCCATCAAACATATTTAAATCTGTTTTCATAAATTTGTCTATTGTAAATTAATCTAGTTGCATCGAATTTGTGTTAAATCATTTGTCTCTACGGTTATATAATTATTTCATAATAACAAACATTTATGACGTAGAAGTATAGAAATTATATTATCTTCTACGCAGAGAATAAAAATAATGTTATTCTGTGCGTAGCGTTCTTTCAATGTCTAAATCAGAAAAAACAGATATCGATATTGAGATTGGCACAACCTATATTCAATTATTCAAGTCTTAAAGTTTTGATTAATAAGTAACGACTACGATAAATCACTGATATTTAAAATGGAAATGGAACAAAAATACTCCCAAATTCCAATAACAATGATAAATCTCTCGCTTATATTATATTTCACGAATACGTGCAAGATCGTTCAATATTCATACTTTGTAAGAGATCATGCAAATCTCCGCTATTTTGGCATTGTTCCATATTGAAATCGGCAAACCCGATTTCTGGATTCCGGTTATAAAGATCGAAATCGTCGCTCTGCCAGCGTGATAATCCATCATAGACGCTTTCTTACGTCCCTTCCAATATTAGACATATGCTTCTACGAAAACTTGATAGCGAACATTAATAAACAAAATCTATGTTACGAAATATCCACAACTATTGAAAGATACAAAGAAACTTGTTTTACATGTTTTGCGTTTATCGCTCTTCTTTTTTTTCTACAGTAGAATAGTACAATACTCGTGAAAGGAAACAGATGAGAGCTTTTATTGAAATCGGTGAGGGTCAAATCAGAAGCTTCCCTTGTTAGCGAATGTAAACCTTTAGAGACTTAACTTATTTTTCTTAACGCTGCGTATATTTTTGGAAAGATTGAATTTATTATAAATGCACCAGCAAAATAGAAGACTTTAATAGGTCATCATATTCTTCATTGTGGAAACGAATTGCATATAAAGAAACAAAATAAAGTACCTGGACCATGATACTTTGATTTACATAAGAGGAAGAGTATACGTATATATCATTCGATCTCCATATAACAATAAAGAACATGAAGTATAAAGGGAATATAAATGTTGATTTAAAGTTACTTTAATCCAATCCAAGAAATAATTGGATTCCTAAAGTTGTATGTAGGTTACTGCAATGAAAAGCCTTAATAGAAGGAAAAGGAAAGTTATTCGCATCGAAATAAAATTACCTTCGATTTGAAATACATTTACATGCATGACCAACGCGTTAATTCGTCGAATAACTTCCATTTGGTGGATAGAAAAAGGTTTGAGAAAATATACTTCCAAAAGTGCGGTCATTCGTTTGAAACGAAGATAATTCGATCATTTTTAACGTTTCACTAAGAAGTCGTCACTAAGAAGTCGTTTCACTAAGATATCGTACATTGTATCTTAACATACTCACAGCCAGTAATTGTACGAAAATCCTGAAATTTCAAAATGACAAGTTTCGACAATTATGATTATATTATTATTTTCAAAGTCTGAAGTACTTTACATCGGTTATTATTATTAATTAAACTAAACACAAGAGATCCTTCTTTCCTTGTAGATATTCATAATCGGCTTGGCACGACTAGCTTATACTTGGACATGTTTTCGCCTTGGAGAGACGCGATATTACGTCAGTAGTCGTTAATGTATTAATATTATTTTTATGCTACCTCAAATATATGGTTCCTATGCGAGCTTGCAAACCGAAAACAGCTTTCATTTATCCGTCAATTATGCGACCAGCAAAACAGCGTAAACTAAAAAAAAAAAATATCCACAGACACATGTAACGAATGGATAGTGAAATAAAACAATAAATACCAATAAAATATAATAAATATAAAATAAAATATTACCTCGAATATTCTAGATCAATAAAACTAGCAGAAAACAACAAAAACAATCCAACGAAAATATTTACAAGTTCCAGATGAATTTCGAGAGACGATATTTTCCTCCGCGCCTCTCGTTTTTTTCGTTTTAATTTTCGTTTAATTTAAGGGACGTTTATCATTTCACCTATCCCATCGGAATATTATTAGACTATATATTATATGCGAAAGCATTGAAACGCACAATAAATATCTGCTGCTACTTATTTCAGGTACCCCAATCGCACAAAAGAACCGCTGGAAACCTAACGGCGAGAGGGCACTCAAGTCGAAATTTTACGATGAATGAGGACGGTATGATTGAAGTGATACCGTTATCAGCGATCCCAGAACCCAGCAGAAATCCTACAGTGGGCCACTGGCAGATGTCCTGCGTGACCTGCAGCCCGCCCCCTCGTCAAGCTCCTCCGAGCAGAAAAGAGGGATCCGGTCGAAGGCGACGCAGAAGAACGCCTAGATACAATTCCGTATCGAAAATCGATCGTGCCAGCCGCATCGTGTTCCCCGTGTTCTTCCTGGCTATCAACGTGTTCTACTGGTGCGCGTATCTGTCGAGAAGCGAGCGTATCAATTACTACAACGTGGACTCGAACGGCACGTGAAATCGGTCGCTAAACGGGACAACCAAGGGAAAACAAGTGTACGAACGTTCTCCACGGGATTACTCAACGGAGAAGGAGATGTCGATCGACCAATCTACGATATTACTTTAAGCGATCACTTAATAAAAATTGTTGGCCGGCGGGCGATTTACGAGGAGAATGAGAGCTTTGGACGAGCGTATGAACGAATATTACGTTATCGTTCGTAAGTTTAGTCGTATTAAATAGAAAGGGACAAGGATGCATGAATATTATAAGTATTAGAGACATTTGCATTTGTATTTTTAACTCTCCGTAGGGGAAGTTTCTAACTATTGTTTTAAAAAGTTTTAATTATTGCTTAGCTTGCGATCAAAGTAAAATCTTTTCGAAAAGAATTGCGAATATTTCAAGAGGAGATTCTAATATTTGACTTAACAAGTTATTAGATAATATAACAAAAATGTTAATAAGTATGGCAGAATTTTTTAAAAGTCTGAAACAGCAAGAAGATGTATATTTGGATATAAACGATCCAATTTCTATATTGAAAAGATATATTTTATAGTATATTGTATATGGAACATTACTAAGTTGTGACATTTTCCAATTTCCTTTACAATTAGTACAATGATACATATTTCACTTGAAATTCTGCATTCTTACGATTAACCTTGTGAACGATGATACTAATAAATAATCGATATCAACAATACGGACGAAGATATGAGACCAGACTAGGAAACCTTATGAAACGCTATATAAATATTTAGTAAAGCTTAAAATGTGAGTTTGTAATGTATGTGGAGAAACTAAAGAGATAAATATTGTTTAAATCGGTTTAAGAAATAATTATTGTTTAAATTTTATATCTTGTTAAATAGTGATTCATATCGTAACACTTAAAAAACGAACTATAATAGGTTTTTTGTGTTTAACACTTTAAATATAGTAGACGAATTTATAATTTAAATAGTATCATTATTAGACAGTAAACAGTAATTATTATTACTATTTTATGACAATAAACGTTATGTTCACGATTCAAAATAGAATGATATATGTAGAAATATCTCTTTACAATAACAATCAGATGTAAAAATATCTTTTTATAATTCACGACTTACAAGCCGTTCAAGGGTTAATAAGCATATTTTTCGTTAGCAAATAACATTATTCATTATTCTCGACAAAAATGGAAAAATTGTCTGCGTTAAAATGAGATATATACATATATATATGAAATATTATGTTCAATCTCCTAAGTGTTAAATTATAGCACACGAATATAACACGGATATAAAAAATCCCTTATCCGTACCAATTAATCATTCTAAATAGTGATAAATGTATTGGAAAACACCAATCTATTTCTGTCAATCACAATCACAGAAATTACTTCCTCCACTCTTGAAACAAGCAATTGGGTCAACAAATGATTGTATAACCATGCTAGAACGAGATAGTAGTACAGTACTAAATTGTACTCATCATTTCCATTACAGATAACGACTGATTATTACAAGTTCGACCTTTGTCTAACAGTCATAAATGGTAATAAATTAAAATCGTCGTTTCATATTTTTGACCGTTAACGTGCCATACAATAGTTAGTATTTATGGTTTTCTTTCCTCGAAAACACAGTGTTCAAGTTAGTCTACTATTTTCTGAGAAAAAAATTTAGCTTTAATACCTCCCTCGTTAGACTATACAAAATACGTGAACAATGAAAAGATAAAACCTTTCCATATTTTTTCTCAATTATCGACTTTTCTTCCTTCTTAATTGTCAATAAAACGAAATTTTATAATGTCGTGATATCTGTAACATTCAATTTGTTTCAGAGAATAAATTAATTCTCACCTTCCGTGCATGTGTGGAAAAAAAGATTTCAAATGTAAATGATGCGATAAAGTTTAGGACAAATATATAAAAATTGTTTGAAATTCCTACTTGAATGTAAGTTGCATCAATTGCAGAAAAAAAATTGTGCCAGTCTGATCTAATAATAAAATATCGGTGAAACGTACGGAATAAATTTTAATCATTAGAAGAACGTTTAGTGAGTGAAATGATAGAAATATTCAATGGTAATTGCGTATTAGGTGCGACAATAAAAATCAATTTTAAAAACAGTCCGTTGTTATTTATTGTAACATATATACACAAAATATGTACATACAATATAGCCTGCTACAATAAAATAAAGATATGTAGTATT
This sequence comes from Bombus affinis, assembly GCF_024516045.1. NCBI lineage: Eukaryota > Metazoa > Arthropoda > Insecta > Hymenoptera > Apidae > Bombus > Bombus affinis. The sequence goes on along the minus strand of NC_066347.1, from coordinate 3,557,341 downwards.
TTTCAACATATGGAGTGTAGTGAGGTATACATAGTACATGCCCTCTATGAAAATATTATTAAATAATGAGAAATATAATACAAATACAATAGAATTCTTTCATTTCTTATAACAAATTTGTAAAAAGAAACAACAAAATATGGTTTATTTAGCTTCGAAATCATAGTATTACTGTGTCATGTTTTGTAAATATTTTTAAATATTTCTTTAAATTGTTCTGTTTCTTAATATTTAAGAAATTTGTATTTTTTATTGATAGTATGTACTTCAGTTAATTTTTTTTTTCCTTTTTAACACAAAACAAATATTTCTTTACTGATAACAAATTATACATAATACTTTCTTATCTTTCATCATATTTTATGCAATACTTATCTCAAACAATTCATATTTACAATAACTTTCGTTTGACTGATACAATGAAATGCAAAACGCCATAATGATGATAAGTTTGTTATTATACTGATGTTGTATTAGCTTTTATAAACATATTCTGTTGTCGAAAATTTTCAAAATGAACAATTTCACGCCATTCAATTAGCACGCATGTTGTATCATTAATGCTAACATTAAAAATCTATATTGTTTCTAGTAAATAAAAGAAAACTTACGAATAAAAACAGGAAAAAAAGGAAATAACAAATAAATAAAAAATTTCTCTGTAGCAGAAATATTCGTACTTCCCAATTTCCATTTTCGTTATTACATGCACCTTGAAATGTGTAACCATAATATATCTCAATTTCAAATATCCTGCATACAATAATAAAATATGTGCATATATATAGATGTATAATCATATAACTTTCATTTTTAAGCATAAGGTGAATGATGCATTTCGGCACATTCAAAATATGCAAACATTATCGTTTGACGAAATCTCATACATGTTTCCTTCTACAAAGCAACAGGTGTCCTATCCATCTTCGTTATTTATCACTTTATTACCAATTTATCACAAAGATTTCTGGCACATTCAATCACTTCAACTTTCGCTAATATCGTGCTTACTTTATAATAAGCCTCTGTAATATATTTATTGAGAGACTAGTATGTAGTATCGCAATACGCACTATACGTATATACTACATATGTATATATTAATTTATCTTTATCATAATGCCTCTACAAGATAGCAATCGTCCACGAATTCATGTTTTCCAAGTTTCGAAAACACATTAAACCGTATATTTTTAAAAATGTGTTCCTTCTATTTGAGATATTTTATAATTTTCATAATGAACAAGAATATTTTAAATTGAGAATGACACTGTTTCAGGATGTTACAGTTCAAGAATTTGCATTTTTTTTATTTAAATTATTCTGATAACTTCTTTTATTGATTATTACAACATAAAATTTGCTATAGCTTGTAAACAAGGTCAAACAGGCATATATTTATATGAACTTTTTTCAGATGCTGAATCAATCCCTGAGATATTGTCTATTATTACTCATATTACAAGAGATTTACTCCATATATTGAACGACAATTCTTAAATATTAGATGTTAATATTTGTTATATATAGATCTATTTTTCTGATAAGATTGATTTTTAAAAAATATGAACAAATATTGCAATATTTTTTGATACAAAAAATATTCAAATATAAATTAAAAGCTTAAGATCCATTGATGCTTCTGAGTTCGAAAATTAATAAAACCAATAAATTCTTGTATGTCTTATTTAAAGTAACCATAATATTAAGAAATGCTTTAATGTAAATATATAATACATAAAAAATATATAACATAAACATTATATATGCTTTTAACATTTATTGTTACTACATACACACAACATATAATGTAACATATATATGTAATATACGTAAACTATAACTTCATTGCTGAGTTAAACATAGATCCATACATATATTTTACGTAATTCTCGCTGTATGCACCAGGCATGCAACGTTTTAAATGTTATAAAAATATTTAGGCATACAAGTAAATACAAAATGCTAATTCTATCAGTAACCACAGACTATCATATAGATATAATTTTTTGGCAAATCTTTTCTTTCAGTTTCTTTCAAGAACATTTATCAAAAGGTCATATTAATAAAAAATACCCAAAATTAATACAGTAATGTTTTTACATATTTGTACTGTCATTTTGTATTTGAATTGAAACACTAATCATTTTTAATATTATTTAAGATACTATTTTAGATAAAATTGAACATGTTACATATAATGTTATAACACTATATTTTTATATGCAAATTTCTATATTAGCTATATTCTATATTAACAATTATGTATTGTACTTGTAACTAAACAATTTTTATATAATAAAACATCTTTAATTAGACAAAAATATATATATATATATATATATATATGAAGGAACATTGAAAAATATTTCTTGCATATGATATAATAAATAAATAATTATATTAGTAATCCAAACAATTAGGAAGACCAAAAAATATAAATGAGAATGAAATAATTATATATTACCAAATTATCAAGATGATGCAATCATTTTTAGTACATCACCTAACTCATTTGCATAATAGTCTGGAATTATCAAATCTTTAGAGCTAGTAGTAGAAGCGCTCATGGCATCTACGTCATTTTGTGTTGTAATACCCGTTAATACAAGAAGAGTTTTAAATCCACAACGTTTCCCAAGAAGAATGTCAGTATTACAACTGAAATAGAATAATTATGTTTTAAACATACCAATAATAAACTACTGCTGCATAGTGTTATGACTATGAATAATATTTACTTGTCACCAATCATAAGTGTTCTTTGAGGATTTAAACCATATTTCTTTATAATATATTCGCTCAAAAATGATTCTGGTTTTCCAAGCATCACTGCCGATCTATTGGATGCCATTTCTATAATCTTTATGAAGCATCCAGTTCCTATATAATTAAAATTTATACTTCAAAATTTTAAAAAATATTTGAAATAAATATATTAATAGTGTAGCATAATAAATAATTTTGCAACCTGGGAATTTATTAGTATTTGGCGATGGTCTTTCTACATCACAATTTGTCCCTATAAAATGAACATTTGGATCTTGTAAATAAGTGGCAGCTTTCACAAGCTTAGGAAAACTAAAGTGTTTATCAAAGCCTACAATAACTGCTCCAACTTCTGGGTCTGGTTTAAAGTTTTCTATCATTTCTACTTCATCACCTTCCGTTACATCTGGCTACAATAACAAAACAAATTTCATATTGTTAATTTGAGCTGAAATTTTGGAGAAAATTATATATCTTTTGTTTAAAAAGACTTACTCCGACACCAAAATGTTTGATACCTTCAGCTTCCAATTCCTTGGTAATACCATCACTCCCAACTACGTATGCTTTTTTATTAAATCTTTTTTCCTTAAGATACATAGCAGCCAAAAATGAAGAACATACTATTTCATCCTGAAGAAAAGTTTAAAATAACATTTTAAACAATAAATGCATATTATTTAATCCAAAACATTACATCATATATTTTACTTACTATTGTTGCATCATACTTAAGATTTTTACACTTGTCCACAAATTCAGACCTGGTTTTGGTATTACTATTTGTTATGTAAAAAAACTTTTTACCTAATTCTTTAAACTTATTTACAGTTTCAGGTGAATTCTTTATTACTTGGGTTTCCTTCCATAGTACGCCTAAGGTTTACTAAGATTAAAATACCATTTATGACATTGTACATTGAAGTATTTGTCTATTATTATCTTACAATTATTAAATACTCCAATATCAAAAATATGATATAAAAATAACAATGTACGCATATTTATTTCGAACAATTTTTTATAGAAATTATTTTGCATTAAGTAATCACTCACCATCACAGTCTGATAAAACTACATCAATGGAGTCTATGAAATTTTTAAATTCTGCACTTGATAATGACAATATATAACGTTTTGTCGCCATTTTGCAATAACCTGCAGATACGACTTTTCAAACTGAAGTGAAGTTAAGTCTACTATTCACACAAAGTACACTCTTTAGCAATTAACCGCGGTAACTAAAGAGATGATCCTAAACAGAGCATGTCTATCAACCTATCAGTACCATCATTGACATTCACGCATTTGTAACGTGACCTTGCGTGCTGGTTACGTAATATAGGAATATAAATTGTTCCTGTATCATTCCAAACTACAAATGTATATGATTGGCAATTATATATATCAATATCGATAGAGAAATAATATGGTCTGCACTTCGATTTAATGAACATAAAGTTATTGCCTTTTTTATTGCAATTTAGTAATTTTCGATGCATATAATCCAAAAATACGTCTTGTTGAATGTTTTTAGTATATTTGATGGCTTACTTTGATGCCATATAGGCTCTTATTTATAGGATTCATCCAATGAATGGAGTCTCTAGCTGTAACAAACGCACGTGGATGTCGGCCAGTTTGCGGCGGGATTTTGAATCGTATATATTGAACTAGATTTGGATTACACATAACATAATATTTATGTAAAGACAATTAAACAGTTCGAATATAACTAATTATTTTGCAAAATTTAAATAGATCATATAAAAGAATCTGTAATGATATACTCGATTTTTATATAAAGATGTTATACTGTATCTTGAAGAATAAAAAACAAATGATTTTAATATAAAAAAATCTAATTTTTTGACTTATTATAATTGATCGAGCAATTGGAAAATAAAATATAGTTTATAAATTGTATTGTAATCTATAATGTTTCTAGGTCTATAAATAATGTATTATTACATGTTTATAAATAAAATGTATTATTACATGTATATAAATGTATTATTACATTTGTATTATTACATGTTGTATTATTGTATTATTACATGTATTATTACATGTATTATTACATGTTTATTACATGTAATAATACATGTAATAATGTATGTATTATTACATGTTTATAAATAAAAGTCAAATTTTATGAACATCAATATCATAATATACATATTTATTCTATCATTACATTGTTTTTGCATTGTAACCCTTATTATGTTTTTGCCCATTTCTTTTTTATATACTTATTCCTTCCATCACCTTTATTTTCTTAAAAAAATATTTTATTCATTAAAGATATAATCAAAATAAATATGATCTTAATAAACACAAAAAAACATATGTAATATTAAATTACATATTATTTGTTTCACACAAAATAAATGTTCTTTACATTATACTCAATTTGATAAATTTCATTATCTAAAATAATATCTAAAATATATTCTATTTTTCGTTTATTAACAAAGTCACCATAAATTTTTCAAAAAATTTATTATAAAATATATTATACCTTAGTTAAGTACATATTCAACACTACGTATGCGAACAATATCTATGTATGTATAACAACTATGTATGCAATCAATCTCAGATTGTCAAACTGACTGCAAAATAAAAAAAGAAGTGAAGCTAGACAACACAGAAGTTAAAAGAAACTCACATAATAGACGAAAAACTTAAGAAATTGTTAAGAACAGATTGGTAGAAATCTCTACGAAGGAAAACGTAGTATTCTACAATTTGAACCTTATCGTTGTATGTACATTTCTAAAATATAGAAGTTTAAAGACCATTAAAATTAAAAGACCAGAGTTCACGATGTTTTCTAAAGACGTACAATAAATCAATTAAACACTTGAACTCATCACACAGTATCAATAACTGACATTTCATGGTAATTAAAGCTAATGTTTCATCTGTCCTATCGCTTCTGTACTTTCATGTAATTAACTCATCACTTCTATCGTTTCATGGATATTAAATCGACATCACAACCACAAATATAAACTTAGGTCCGACAGAATAAGAGTTAGCATATTGCCAACTGAAATTAGACTAAAATGTGTAACTGATTTATCAGTTCGTTAACATGTTGCAGTTGATAGCACAAAAGTAGTATCTTATTTTTACATTCATATATTCATTCTTATGTAATAAAGGGGCTACAGTAGAAAAGCGAAGCAATCTCCTTGTTGCAGATAGTCAACTTGGAGAGTTTTTTTCAATGCCAATTAATAACCAACGTTCAACTACCGACTACTTGTAATTATGCATCTTTCTAAAATGTTTTTAATTTGGATCGAAATGGCCCCGAAATATCAGTCTTTTAGTTGAAATTTTGTTAATTTTATTATACATAGTTGAGCATAATTCTACGAAATCTGATGTGGCCTCATAAGAACATACTATCTATGTTCCATAGCCGACATCTTTTATAACACAATTATAATGGTTACATATAATAACTGAAAGAGCATTTTGTTCGAATATTTAATATGTTTGAATAATTAATAAATACTTGTTTGAGTAACGTTGTATAACACTTAATCAAAATGTTTATAATATTTCTGTAACAAGTTAGTTGCAATTATTATTTATTACTTATTGTTACTTATTGTTACTTATTACATAAAAGTCAAAAATATATATAAAAGTGAAACAACTCAAATAAGGTACATGTCATTAATAACTATATAAAATAATATTACTTGAAAAATTATTCGAACAAAACGCTCACAGTTATTAAAGCAACAACACTATATGTTCTTCTTAAAATTAAATATCAACGGGATTCCGCTATATTAAGTATGTTATTATATCCCAATATATGTGAATATAGAGTGTGATAAACCTATGTACTATAAGCTGTAATAATTATTTCTTAATTTTAACAAAACGAACTTATAGCGTTTGATTATCGAGTTCTACACACTGATACACAAATACCTTCTACAATTCTAAAATTCATGAAATGAATCCCTTACACATTTTATTTTCGTATTTACGATTGATTTATCAAAGAAATAAATAGGAACCAGCCTACAAATCATGTATAGGGCACACATAAAAATTAATTATTATAAAAATTCATTAAAATATGGCAGTTCAGGCCAGTTTACTGAATTTTAAAATAATATATACTATTTTTCATAATTAAATGGTTGTTCCGTAGTTCATATATATTGGTAATCTCAGTCGTTAGTCATAACATTGCAAAAAAGAAAGAATAAAGAAAGAAACTAAACCATTACTTTTCTTTTTTTTGCGTATGCCACTTTAACTACATTCACAGTCTCCATTAACAGAGTATCTAATATAGTTACAGTAAGACCATTTTTTACCGCGAGTTCATCATGATGGAATTTCGTCCATTCATCTTCCTCAGCCTGAGCTTCTCTAGCCAATAATTCATCAACCCTGTCCCTTCGTTTTCTGCTCCAACGCATCACCATGTTTTCCCGTTGCAGTTTCGTTTTGAAACCGAATAACGTGGCCACTTCCTTATTCACATAAGCATTAAGCTCTTGTATAGTCTTAGGGATTTTCATTGTAGGTTTTGTTTTCACATTTGGTTTTGTCCAACTTGGACCTGGTTTTTCGTATTCGGCCTGATAAACTTCGGCGATTGTTTCTTTGCACAGATCAAAGAGGAATGTGTTGTAAATTCTTCTATCCTTTTTTACAGTCTCGTCGTTTTCTTTGGTTAACTCGCAGATTTCAGGAGGAGCTTCTAAGCTCATGATATCTTCTCCAGCCTCTTTGGCATTAAATATTATAGCCGTGGCTTTTTCAGTAAATGCCGTTAATTCTTCTATATTGGAGGGAATTACGGCTGGAGGAGGAGAAGATGATCCAAGGGATGTTGAAATTCTTGCACCACCACCAGGTGGTGTGTACGGAGGTGGTGGTTTGTTTGGTATTTCTCGAACATAGAATGATACTTCCTCTGCTTCTAATTTCTTAATCTATTATAAAGGGATGATATATGTATAGGGGAATAACTTTTACATAAACAATAGAATAAGATAGCAGGAATGAATTGTTACCTCTAACTCAATTTGAAGTTGTTCAATGCGAAGCAATTTTGCTTCCCAATCTGCCTCCATACCAGGTTGCTTCAATGAGGCTGTGTAAATAAAAATGTGAAATAATACAAATTCATGAAAAGCTTTATAAATAAATTGTCTAGGAAAAGCAACACGAATCTTTACATTACATTATGAGTTCACATTTTACTTTGATTAGGTGCTTTGATGATTTTAAAAAGAAAAGAAAAACATCCAAATATGGATAAAAAAAATATTCTGATGCATTAATAAAACAGTATGAAGCTGTGATAAAATTATACATTCCAAGATCATATATATGTATACAATAGTCATTTTCTTTTAAAAGTATCTAAAGAGAACAGAAGATACAATGTTTTATATTGTGTTGTGTTGCACAATATTTACAGGCTTTTTTTGTGCATACAGAAATTAATAAGTAAATATCAAGCACTCATGCAACACTGATTTGTATAAAAGGAACAAGTCAATGTTTGTTTCATTCAAAGTTTCGTGTTGTATTACCTTTAAGTAATTATTATCTCGACTTTGCTATTCTGAAAATAAATAATACATGGCTATACGAGGCAATGCTTTGCACAGGAATACACAGCCAACATAAAAATCAGAATGTGTCTCTGTAATATATGTGATATGCAAGAATGTATTATCATTTATGCATTAAATTATATAAATAATATTAAAACTAAGTTGGTTGTATCCAATATGTATTTAATACTATAAAAATATGTATGTATTACATATTTAAATATCCATTCAATAACGATATAATTTACAACTCAATAATTTGAATTATTTATATATACATTTAATATAAAGAATTATGATTAAAAAATTAAAAAACATTTACAAAATATGAAAGAAATACTCCTCCATATATTGAATTATGAAATAGATATTTAAAAATATATTTTTACCAAAATTTAAATTGTATAGCCTTAATTTAATAGTAATGAAATAGTTACAATAAATAAAAATCATACCTTTTAATTTATCTATCATGATTTCTATATCCTTTTCAGATGTTGCAACAATGGGTGTAGCATGGAATGTATTCTTCGAATCTGCATTTTGATTTTCTATGTTTGAATTACTTAATAAATCATCATTTAACACGTCGATATCCAATCTTGAATCATTATGATCTCTAGGAGAATCCATCTCAATTTCTGATACACCTTTCGGTGTATCTCTGCCCTCACTTGACTCAGATAATACATCTTGTTCCTGCTTTTCTTTTTCTTCTGTTTTATTTAAATTAATCACTGCTTTCATCAGTTGATTTTCTTTTTCTAGTGCTTCTGTTTTAGACTGTTGGCTTTCCAAATTATTTATTAGAGGTTGTTCATGTTTATCAATAGCTTTATTATCTACTTTTGAATATGCAATGCTATCTGTATCAGAAATTTCAGTTTGTGATTTTTTATTATCTCCAGAAATATATTTATTGTCTTGAAGTTTGTTTATATCATTTTCTGAGCTTGATGAAAATTTCTGTGCAATTTCATCAAGTATTTTCAATACTTCTCCTGATTTTTGTATTGCTTCATATTTTTCCGGTATAGAAGATGATTTTCGTAAAACAGCAGATTTCTGAAGTTCACTTTTATCGAATATTTCAGAAACTTCAAGACTTTCTTCTGAAATATCTTCATACTCTGGATCTTTCAAAATATCAAAGGTTTTATCCCCTATATTTGGTGAGACATCCGATACAATTACCTCAACATTTTCTACTGTTTTAACATTATTTATTATTGTGGAAGGAGTTACATTACTTTGTATTTTATTTTCTTGTATTTCAACACTTTGAATATCTGTTTTATTATGTGAAGTCGATTCTGATTCGGTAATAGAATCTATAAAATATTTAGTCTCTTTTTCTATAACATCCAATACACTTTCAGTTACTTCAACTAAATTATCAAGCTGTTCACCATCAGAACTATCTTGTTCTATTATGGGTTCCAAGGATTTTTGTTCTTGTGTTATTTTGTCTTGTATTTCTTCTTTGTCATCACTTTTATTTATTTCTATAAGTTCTTCTTCTGCTAATTCTACTTTAGCATCAATTTCGAGTTCTGATAAACATTCACTTTCAGCACTCCCTGGTTCTAATTCTGTTATGATAATTTCGCGAGATTTAGATTCACTAAGACATGTATTATCATCATCTTTGATTTTTAGGTGCACATCTAGTCTTATAGCAGTCTCTGTACTAACTTCATTAGCTATAATCTCTTCATTGACATTTCTGTTAGCGGCTTCTTCATTAGTATCAATGGTGTTACCTTTATTTTCTTTCAAACATTTATCTTCTAAGATAAAACTACTTAAAACTGGTTTCTCTTTTTCCTGTACTGTGGCTTTTATTTTAGTTTTACTTCCTATACTATGTACATGGTTCTCAACATTTTCTTTTGTTGAATTATCCTCAATGCTCTTTTCAACCTTATCCAGTATCTTAATCACAGAATCATAAATAGCCTTTTGGAAATCATCGGTTTCTATACTGTGCACAGTGTCTTCTTCATATTGCTCTTTATCATTACCTTTCGTAATTATATTCAAAATATTTTTAGCTTTATTATCAGAACTTTCAAAATGAGAATCTAATATCGTTTCATCAAGTTTGATTCCATATATGTCAATATTCGTAGATTCACTTTTTGGAATAAATAGTGAAATATTTTCTATATCTTCTATATCGGTGATTGTGTTAATTTGATTTTTAGAATCATTAGTTGACTGGAATGTATCTTTTGAACTTGACAATATACTCGAGTCATCATTGAATAATTTTGAAATTTGACTTTGAGAATTTTTCCATGCAGAATGAATATCAAATGAATCAGATGCGGTCCAATCATCTTTATCAAAACTTTTATTAATAAATCCTTCATGTGCCTGACTTCCATTCTTATCGACTTCTTGATTACTAATACTTAAAGCACGATCAAAGGCATCATGTTTAGATTCCTGAACAGATTTTTGAGAAATTTCTTTAAGTTTTCCCATATCAGTTTGTAGAAATGAAATTTCATTCTTATTATTATCGTTAAATTCTTTGGATTCATTTAAGAATAATTCTGAATCTTCTATTTTTGAAGCTGTGCATATATCATTTATATTTTGGTATTTACTATCATTCACTGTATCTTCCATATAATCTATTGGTTCCTTAAAACTATCATTTTGTTTGGACGAATTTGATAACTGCGGAGAAATTTGTCTTTTTAATAATTCATTTACATATTCTGTAACTATTGTCTGTTTTGAAATATCCTGCAGAACTTGTTTAAGAGATGGATCATTTTTATTTTCAGATTGAGTTTCTATATTAAGTACATTTATTATTGAACTATGATTGATATTTGTGCATTGATTTGAAGACTTACTCTTCTCAGCTAAGTTGGATTTTTCTAAACATAATGAAGAACTTTTACTCGACTCCAATGATTGATGACTCTCTAAATTATATGAGTTAACCGAATCTTCTTCAATATTTGCATCAACATTTTCTTCAGAATATACTGTTTCAAATTCCATAATATTTATACATTCTTCATTCTGCATTGTTTTTGAGCAAATTTCGGATATGGATCTGATTCCAACAGAAGTATCACAAGATACTTCTTCATCTTTTTTATGCAAGCTTAAATTATTATTTTCGGTTAACATCTCTGAGTGATCATCCTTAGTTGCCTTAATATGTTCTAATATTATAGATTTCTCGATTTCATTTAAAATTTTTTTGCTTCTCGCTTTATAATCAATTTCTTGAATATTTGACCTAGAAGGCGATATTTTATTTTGAGGCATCATAACAGATATTACATTATCGTCTTCTTTCGTTATACTTTTATTATCACTGATGTTAGTAACTGATTTCAATTTTGTATTATTCGTTAAATACTGTGGAATGTCAGAATTACCCTTCTCTTCATATAATTCTACATCTGTGCTTTTGTCTTCTTTTACGATTTTCTCATCATAAATTTCGTTATTTTTATCAGATACTGAAAGTATTTCTGATATTCCTTTCGATGTACTTCTCTCTTCATTTTGTGACTCATATTTTCTTTCTTCGTTTGATTTTTTATTAAAACGCGACATCATCTCTGAAAGTATCTTTAGTTCATTTTCCAATGAGCTTATATCCTCATTCAAATTTTGATTATTTAAACGCAAAAAGTCTACTTTTTTGGAAAAATCAAGACTTTCATTAACAGATTCAGTGTTGATTTCTGCATTAGAATTTTGAATATTACTGGATTTTCTCGAAGAAATATGTGAATGTTCTGAATGTTGTGATGAAATAGTTCTAGCCTGAGACTGTTCAGAAAACGTATCAAAATCAGATTTATACTCCTTTAAATCAGACTGAATCGTAGTATCATGCTGAGAAAGCTTAGCTTCCGATTGTGTAAGTATATCTGTTTCAGACTTTGATGTATTAATTTCAGTTCTAATATCTTCAGAAATACTTTGATTATTTCGAAATTCATCTTTATATTGTCCAGTTTCACAAGGAATATTTTTGTCAGATCGTCCATCTGAGAGTGATGACATCGCAGCAGAACCAAGTTTATCAATTTCAATTTTTTCTGATATGATTTCATCAAAAACTGATTGAGTGCGGTGATTTGCCGTACTCATTTTTGCGGAACTTGGTTGTTCTAATGTTCTCATACTTCTTGAAGATTTAAGCGTCTTTTCCGAGTGATTTCTATCATGCTTAGCTTCAATGATTTCATCTCGTAATAAATTAATATTTTTTATGGAATCTTTTACTGGTAATTTTTTCGTGGAAAATAAATCAGATTCCGACCTAGACCTCAACAAATCGCTGCTTTTGAACATATCCTGTAGCTTTTTCAGAGGAATCTCAGGTATTTTGAAGTCTGCCAAAGATTTGGACTCTATCGCTAATTTCTCAATGTCTTTAGAAGATCCTTTTTTCGACTCCAGTTTCTTACGCATTTCGTAAATCGTTGTATCATATTTCTGTTTGAACATAACAAATCATTCAATAAATGTAACATAAGATTTATCTCATCAAATTTATTATAAAATCATATTCAAATCTATTAACAATATTAAATTATCTACCTTGATTTGATGCAGTAAATTAGCTTCTAAGGCCCGAAGTTTTTGTTTAGTCTGTTTCCTGGCTTCCCTTTTCAAACGTGACATTTCTATTCGTCTTTCAGCTAATTTTTCAGTGAGTAACTCTATTCTTCCTTCGATATCGCTCGTGTCCGATGAAATAGTAGTATCTATAAAATGACACATACTTCTCTCTGATAGTTATCAGAGTTAAAAGATGTATATTTATATAAAATAGATGATTCAATGCAAATTATTAAGTAGTATATTTTATACACATTATCGTTTAGAAGTATTTGTTCGTTCATGAAGAAATTTTACTATTACTGACATAAATAATTTTTTATTAAATCTTTCATTTAATTATGTAGAAAACACATGTGATATACTTTAATAATATTACTTTGGAAATTTGCAAGGAACAAATCATAGGTTTGACTTGTTTAATGGTTCTTATTAAAAATAAATAAAGAATTTTTCTGAAAAATTTCTCACAGATTTGATAAACGATAATATATCTTAAAATACGTACGAAGTATGAATTATACACACGTATGAAGTTGTATTTGAAAAAACTCTACAATAAAACTACCTTGTTGAGAAAAAACATTAGATGTTGCAGTTACAAGTTTAAGTGCAGCTTGTTCCATTCGTGCAACACGATCTTCTTCATTTCTTAATTTCGCATGCCAAGCCATCCACTCTTCCACACAGTTTTTCCGCGATGTGAGTGCAGCTTCACGTGCGTTCAAAATTCTAAAAAATGTAACCACATCCGATAACACGAATACATTTTCCATATCGATTAAAATAACTACAAAAACAAATTTGTGTGAGAATTGCAAGAATTCCAAATTATTAAAAACAATTATTTAGGCGTAAGAAGTAAGCCAAATATTTTTGCTACAGTGGAATACTGCAATAACGGCGGAATGCAAATCGTCGGTGCACTGAATCTATTTTTACAATGCTTCATTTCATAGTGTGAATACACAGTTTATTATTAGACTTCTTACATGTGTCTCTAGTGACTCACAAATTTATTAATTTAATTTAAACATCATATTAGAAACCCTTTCCGAAATCATGACGATAAAATATATAAATATATAAATTAATCTAAAGAAACATATACTTACTGCTCAAGCTTTTTAGATGTTTTCAAATTATGATCTTGTGATCTAACAACCACGGATTTAGAATAATTTCTGTCACTCTCTCCGGAACTATGATGAGAAATAGCGAAATTACTAATCTGAGATTTTGTGGATGTCTCATCGAAATTATGGCCATTCTTGTCTTGGCTACAAAAGGAATTTTCATAGGAGTTTACACTTTTATCAAACATTTTTTGACAGAATACATTCTCTTTGCTATCATAGTCGTCTATCCTATCTGTTAGTAATTTGAAATTCTTATCCTTTGTATGTTTATCCATAAGTGCAGTTTCATCGTTCTTATCAAATTGAATAAATTCCTTTTCCATTTTTGTTCGTTTATTATGATGCTTGACAAGCTCCTCTGACATTTGAGAATTGGACTTGGATCGTAATATATTCTCGGTGAGTATGCTAGATGACGATTTGCTTTTTTGACATTTTGAACTTCTGCGTTTAAAATTTGATTTAGATTCGGAACTATATTGGGTCTTTTTAGACATATCGGTCGGAATTGATTTACTGCTTCGTTTAGAACTTTTCGAATACGTTTGTAAAATGTCTTCAGACACTTGAGATGATTTTGATGTTTTCAATATGGTATCTTGACTAACAGAACTTACTTCTTCTGACAAAATTTCGCTATTCGTAGTAATAGCTTTCAAAGATTCCCTTGGGGACACTATACTCTGAAAATGATTATCAATTACTTGAGAAGGCTTTGATTTTTTAGATAATTCTTCTACTAAAGTGTCAGATTCTGATTTAATATGTTCAGAGATAGATTTGTTTAGATTCTGTTGTACTTCTAACATATCGGGAGATTTTTCTTTCTCAAAAAGATATTTCCCAGGAATGCTTATGGAATGATTCGAGATCAATTTTGGGTCAACAGAATGTTGATGCGATTTCAGTCTTGTAACATCCACCTTGGGCATCTTCTCCTCAAATTTTCTTGACTTTATTTCGTATTTAGATATGTTTCCATCCCTTTGTGTTTTGTAAAGACATTTTTCTTGAGACACATTGCTTTGTATAGCTTCATCGGATTTATCCGATCTTAAAAACGATGTATTAGATCCCTCAATGAAATTCGTAAATTTATTACTTTTTGGTAAGTCGATTTTAGAAAAGTGTGATTCGTTTTCTGATATTTGCAAGCGCGCGTCTGTTTGAGATCGATCGTGCTGAGATTTATCAGAATCAACTAGAGAACTCATAGAACTATTACTCCTTATATCATAACCCTTCATAGGTCCAGATAATCTCCTTGGAGACTGACTATCTGCACTTCGTTTTAGTTTTGTTAAAATATTTTTAGTGGATATTTGGGGATTAAACATGTTTCTCTGTTTTTGTAACATAAGCTTACGTTCTTGGCTCGCAATTTTATGAAGCTCTTTTAATCTAAAAACATAATCTTTATAAATATATAAAAACTAAATAAAGTATTTTTAAGTACAAAGAATTGCAATACCTATTCATTTCGTCTTTTTCTTGTTGTAATTTTAAAAGTAAAGCTCTTTGCTTCTTTTTCACAGAGCTAACACGACTATCTTGCCCAGTATCTTTTAATGCCCGTTTTTGTTCTTCTAGTTTCACTAATTTTTTAGTTCGATCATTTAATGTTTTTTCACGAGATTTGAATAGCATCTCAATTTTATCATATCTTTGTTTTTCGTCTTTTATTAGCTGTGCAATCTACAAAAATGCGTAATATATTTAATCTCAATTTATTTTTAATATAGAAATTTTAATCCATTATACTTACCTCTAGATCTAAATATTTATTAAAAGAACAAGTTACGTCTCGAGTAGAGATGCTAATTTCCGTTCCAGTCTCTGTCCGTATAGACGATGTGGTTTCATGCAAGCTTATTTCAGACATCGTTCTTAATTTACTAGGTAAAGATATTTCTTCTATTTGATCTAAATCTTCAAATTGTTCTACCGAATCTAAAGAAAGATGTGGAACTTCACTGTCTCCAATGAATTCTTGTTCGTACGGTATTCCACACATCTCCGAGCATCTATTTTGTACATTTCGTCGAGTTGGACGTATATCTGTTTGAGTTGCCATGTCATTCACTGTTTGAGTTTGTACTTCTACAGCTTTAACTACTGGTTTAGTTATTTTATTTACATTGTCAAACTCATTTCCCATAGTTTGACTTGTAATATGATGTACTTTGTGAGTCGGAAACGCTATGTCAACATTAATACTTTCATTAGTAATTAATAATTTTCATATATTATAATAAATAATTTATTAAATCTTCTACCTTTATCAATGACAACATGTTTCTGTGATCTACTAATTTCATTACAATGTTCCATATCATCAATATTTCTTTCATCCATTGCTTTAGAGAAATGTGATTTTATTTGATCATTTAACTGATTATGTTGTAATGGTAACTCTTTCTCTTGATCATGTTTAACATTATATAAACATTTTTCAACATCCATGACTTGCCTCAGTGATTCATTAAATGAATCAAGAAGATGCAGCTCAGCTTGAAATTGCATGTGTAAGGCAGTTGGATGTAACTACAATTGTAAAATTGCTTTTCTAATATAATGCATAGATTAAATAAAATGGCAATATATACTGTACATATTTACTTACCAATGAAATATTTTCTGGCTCTGTTTCAGTTTTAGCTATATTATGTTTTGAACACTTAAAATCAGCTTCTATATTATTATTCTGCATAAATTGCCGTTTTCGCTTAGATCGAGGCATAAGATTCATATCTGGCGTAATTAAATCACAAAAGTCCTCTTGCTGTGAACGATTTTCATCTCTAAATGAAATTCTTCTTGGATCTAATAATGCACTTGATAAAATACTGTTGTTTAAATTAGATTCATTACTATTACTAGTTTGTTTAACTGTAGTAGCAACGCTTTGTGTAAACGATTCTTCTTCTTTCTTTGTATTTACACTAGTATATTGTGTCAAAGAATCATCTGTATATTTTGAATCTTCAGTAGCTTTATTTGATTTACTAATGTTAATACTTTGTGCAATTTTTTCAGAATCTTTATTTCTCATCTGCTGTGCAGAGACAGTGATTGGACTTTGAGTTCTTACACTAATATTTGAATCAGTTACACTCTCTA
This sequence comes from Bombus affinis, assembly GCF_024516045.1. Classification (NCBI taxonomy): domain Eukaryota; kingdom Metazoa; phylum Arthropoda; class Insecta; order Hymenoptera; family Apidae; genus Bombus; species Bombus affinis. Next base: position 3,540,102 of record NC_066347.1, on the reverse strand, counting down.
TACTTTCAGACTCCTTAGAGTTTATTATATACATTTTACTATCCATTTTACTAGTTGATGGTTTTACTTTTTCGAATCTTTTACTCTGCTCTTTAAAAAATACATTTCCTGTCTTTCCTTGTGATTGACATGTTATTTTGTGTTGTTGAACTTGTCTACTTTCTGATGAAAACATATATTTCTGATCATCTATTTGTTTTAATGTATGTAAATCATCCTTATGTTTGTAATCGAAATTTTCAAACATATTTCTAGACTCTCTAACTGTGAGCTTGTCTGATAATTTTGAAGATCGTTCGGAAAGTGATTCATTACTATAAGATCTGTTCTTAGATTCTAAAGAGATATCTCTTGTCTTTAAAGATCTAGTATTAATAGATCTATGTTTCTTATCATTAACCTTTTTAGCAGTTGATGTTGCAAAGTTTTTTGGTCTTGGTTTTGTTGGAACAAAATCACTTTCCCGTGGAATATGAAATGACAATCTGTCATTTTTTAATTTTATACCTAATGTATTTTCACTTACATTATTAGAAAAATCCTTCCTAGAAGCATGTCTTGGACTTCTGGATCTTCTAAGAAAGTCTTGTACTGTATCATCTTGTTTAGAGAATGAGGATTCATCTTTTCTAATTCTTTTAGACCTGTTTTCCTTTTCTCTAGAATTTTCTCTAATGCATTCTTTCTTCTTTGATAAATTTGAAGATATAGAAATATTTGGCACCTTTAATGGTTCTACTTCACTGTTAATAGTAGATGAGACATCTGATGTTGAGAAATCTAATCTTCTTTGAACTCGTTCAAAGCTCTTTGTTGGTTTCTCTCCTCTTTCGTGAAATTCCTTTGTAGGTGTCTCAAATTTTGGTGATATCAACTCTTTCGATGCACAATTTTCTCTGTTCGAGAAATCTAATTTCTTTGCAGAAATTTTCAGATCTGGTGCTTTCAATGGCCTTATAAAATCCATTTTTTGTACAACTTCATGCAAATTCTGCACACTATTAGACTCTAATATTGTTGGAGACTTAATTGCATTTTTATTATTTAATTCATATGTTTTTCTATAGACTTCAGAACCATCGCTCAAAGCAAGTTTTCGTTTCAGAGCACTTATAAACGTGAAAGGATATGGTTGGACAGAATGATATGATAAGTTCTCTAGACTTTTCAAGTCAAATTGAATTGGAACATGAGGTGGTTTGTCTTTAGATAGCTGCTTGGTAATATAATCTTGCTGCTGTTAAAATTATATTTTATTAGATTATACTTTTAACAATATATATATACATATATATAGATAATTATTTTCATTTATAAAATCATTGCAATACATATGACATAAAAACAAAAAAATAAAATTGACTTACTGCTGCAGATGTTTCAGCACGTTGAGCAATAATGTCAGGATCAGTGAAAAAAACATATTTCTTTTTTGCATTAGTATCTTCCTTTTTGGAACTACTTCGCATATTTTTATATCTGTTGCACAGCAGTCAATCTTTGTTTAATTGTCACTTGCTTTTCCATACTTGTAATATGTTCAATAAATTAATAAACTACAAATATAATTTATAAATATTAAAAATATATATTTTTTTAAAACAAAACATTTTTTTGATGTTTATCTGTATAATTGTAATTATATAAGCATAAAAATTCATAAATAATCATTACACTGCAGATTTTTATGCATTTATAGGAAATTTAAAAGTAAGCAAACTTACACAAATGCACATGATATTAAAGTGTGTAAAATATTCAAACAATAACACATTCTATAATACTTAGTAGAAAAACCAATTTTCTGCAAAGGCTCTACTTTTTTAATTGGATTTTTAAAAATATGAAACTGCATAAAAATGTGTAGTCTAACTATTATATTCCACTTATTCCCACCTAATAAACCAAAATAAATTTAATTGTCAAGGTATTTCATGAACTGAATTAAGCAATTTACATTGTTAATGCAAAAAATTATAAAATAATAATATTGATATATAATTTTATTATAAACTTAATAATGTATTAATGCATTATCTATTAATCTATTAATATATTAACTACTAATTTATTAATACATTATCTATTAATCTATTAATACATGAAAACTTACATTTAGATATTTAATACGATTACCGTTAAACACAGGTAAGACGAGACTAGTTCACAAAAGTACGTTAAGATTCAACGTATTTATAACCTAATTCAGAGTGCCGTGTTACATAAATATGTTTCATAAAATCAATTTTCAAACATTTAACGAAAACTGACAAATACTTTTTGAGATACTCAGAGAAAACCCGGGTTTTCATATATTATATATCATTCATTTTTTCATAATACTAAACACAATAACTTTCATTACGACGATCATTTGTAAACGACAATCACGTGGTACTTCGTGAATTCCTACTTATATAAAATTGAAAATATGGCAACGACAAAATCTGAATAATCGATAACACAGTTATTTACAAACGCAACACATATGCTAGTAACGTAAGAAACACATAACTATTTTTAATAATGAATATAATATTACGTGAAACCTTTATACTTGTTATACGTGAAGTTTTACAAGAACGACGTGAAAAGAAAAAAGCGATAACCGTGTATAATATTAAACAAAAAATATTAGATAATTTGCTCGAACGTCTTAAATTTTTGCGATTTTATCAGTCCTGGCAACATCAATGCTTCTAACATGAAGTGAGTTGTAAATATAAAATGTATTTTGTTGTGTTTGTGTGTTTGTTCGTTTGGGGAATTTGAGTTTGGATTATTACTTGTAGAGCGCTAACTTTGGTTTTATGTAGCACACAATTATGCAAATTATTATATAGAAAATTATGAACTCATTGTAGAATTGTACAATTACTGTAAACTTGGACTGAAATTGGACTGAATAAAACAATCTTATTTTGCAGATGAACAAAACATTTAATCATTTAAAACCCTTCCAACATTCACAATCACCAATTCTTTTCCAGTTTTCATTAATTGAAGGAATACGTTATAGAATACGAAGAAGTTCGACAAAATTAGTAAGTATTGGTATGTACATATTAAGAGAATAAAGTATTTGAAAAGAATAAAGTAAGAGGTATTCGACACCTTCTAAAATTCTTAGAAATGACGTCATTTTCTGAAAGAAAAAAAAGACGCAAAGGAACAATTTGCTATTCGAACGAGAAATATGTCGGTCAAAATAGCGATTTTGTATCAGGAGAACATGATAACATAAAAGATAACACAATTTTAATGATTCTTGAAAACGACGTCATACTCTAAGAATTTGTAGAAATTTTCAGCTCCTGGAAAATACTTTCGACCGATTTTGTGATTTTATATCACGAGAATATGATACCATAGGAAGCGGCACGATTTCGGCGATACGAAAAGTCAGCATTTAAAAAAAGGCAATTTATTTCTATACATTTCTGTTTATTAATAAATAAATTTTTATATTTGAAAAAATTACATATTATATAAACCTGAACGATACAAACAAAACAAACAAAGATCGCGCCGTTCGCGTTTACTTTCTCAACCGTTAAGTTCTAAGGCGGTTTTGTAGTCCATAAGTCGGCGCCATTTTTGAACTATCTGCAAAACTGATCAAGTTAATAATTTTCAAAACATAAAACTTGATTGTAATTCGAAACCTTGCTTTTTCCCTCAAACAGGGAAAAAGGCATAGAAGATAAAAGATGAAGTTTACAAAATCTAGAAGCTTCTGACAGCGTTTTTTGTGAGCACGAATTTTGGGAGCATGAATTAATATAATTGTTAAAATAATTTTTGCTATATCTTCAATCATATAATATTGATCTTATTTGATTATTTGGCATTAAATGATATCATTTGTATTATAAATTGAGAAAATTGTTTGTTGTTCTTAATGAACTTAATTTTGGAACCTACCATTTATATAAAGATTATTCTATCCATTTTCTGTGACCTTTTCTCATTTTCAATCAAATTTAATTCTACAAAACTATCATTGGATTATTCGATATTAATCGGTAGAGAAATCTTGTATCTTTTACGATGTATTGTTTATATTAAAGATCGAGTTTTTTATTAAATCTTGTTTTTCGTTATAATAAGATCTTTTTTAGTGAATAATATTGTCAATTACAAATTATTGGAATTATAGCACTCATTATGTGTTTCAAAATTTGTTGGTAAACAAAACACTTTGGAAGTTAAATATAACGTATTTCAAAGTAGTATTTGCATTTCTTCTCATCCGATACACGTCAAGAGATCAACGACTACGAGTATACGAAAACAGTAAGTTGAAATAGAAGATATGGAACAAGCGAATTCCATAAGTTCTACAGATAAACCATATAGTTGTGAGTGGCAACATTTTTTAATAAAAAAAAAAAAATGAATGGCAGTAATTTATTTTAAACATATTCTTTGCATAAAAATTCATAGTTTGTTTATAACATAAATATTGCTTAATATAATTACGACAAAATTTGTTTTAATTTCAATTTAGTAGCTAAAAATTAATGTATTTTTTAATAAGGAAAACTAACAAACCAAAAGCAAGAATACCTTCCTGCAAATAATCAAAGTATATTATTTTACCTAGGCAAAAAATCAAGTTCAAGAATAAATTTAAATGATGCTATGTTTATGTCAATTAATGATGAGGTTTTTTCATACTCGGATAATGAGTGTTTTCATGATGTATTAGATTCTAGTCTCTCATTAAGGAATGAAGACACAGAAATCGACATATCAGTTGCAACTAATACAGAAGGAAGCAAACATAATTCAAGTATATTTGAACACAATGATAGCACAAGTCTGTTTTCTTTACCTCGTACAAAATCTGATTCAGATGATGTAAGCAATAACCTTATGAATGATTTTTTACAAAATTCAAGTAATTTGCAACATCTACAAGACATGGGCACTGAAAAAGATAATTGCAAGACAAATAAAGATGTTTCATTAAGGACACTATTAAGGCAGATGTTTGATGAAATTTTAGGAAGACATGACTCTACAAAACAATTAGGCAAAACTTATATTAACAGACATTTAAGCAATGAGTTTTTATCAAATAATAGCAACTTAACAGACAAATCACACAATTCTTTTGAAATAAGTAATAATGACCCAGTATGTCAAACACAAAAATTTAATAATATGGCGACAATTTCAATTAATAATATAAATAACTACAGTAAAAGTAAAGTTTCATCTTCATTTAATACATCTTCTTTAGACAGATTCAATTCTGAGCAATTAATTACAATATTGGAGGATTCCAATGAAAGTAGTAGCAATTCAGAACTAAACGATTCTTATGAGTACTCTGGGAAATGTATAGGAAAATTAAAACATTTTTTTCCTCGTAAAATAGTAAATAAATGGATGAGTAGAAAAATATTTACCACCAGTGATATAAGTGAGATAAGTGATACCACTACCATGTCTTCGAACATATCAACTGATATCGAAATATTAAGCAAAGAAATTTTAAAAAAAGCAGATAATTTACTTGAAAACAGGAATGAGAGTAAGTAATCTTAATATTTAAATTAAAAAAATAAATAAATAATATTTAAATATAAACACATAAATACGAAAATTATTTCTTTATACAAAAATCATATCTCACTGTAAGAACTAGTAACAATTTGTTACATAGCAACATTTAATTTTTTCAGGATTCGATGTAAAACAGTCGCCAGTGTGCAAATTATGCAGGGTACATAAATTATTTCTAATTCCTTTCATAACTATAACTCCTTCAACTCCTTAAAAGATTTCTAGATAAATAAACCATTTAATTTCAAATTTTAAAAATACTTTTAGTGTTTATTATTTAATATTCTTTTTAATCCTTCAATACTAGACTCAATCCTGTTGAAAATTTCAATCATGAAAATAAAATTTTACCAATATAATAATCATTTCAAACAAAATTCGCTACTAAATAATCTTTGTATATCTGAAAATTATCAAAAAACAAATAATAAAGAGTTACCATTTCTTAAAAATAGCTAAAACAGAAATGGATAAAAAATACAAAAGCTTACTATAGTATTATAAAGTTAAAGACTATAAAAGTAAATTATGGTTTAACATAATAAATTTTGTAATAAGTTACTATGCATTTTATCAAAGCAAAAAGATTTGTAATAATTTTTACATAATTTAATGGTACCTATTTGAAATATATTCACAATATATTAAGTTCAAATATAATCTATTAAAAAGGTGATATAATACCCATTATATCCATTACTGCTAAATCAAAAGACCTGAAATGATATATATGCATTGATTGTAATATATTAAAATTTGCTATATACATTAAAGTAATACTATTAACTAAATTAAATGAACTTACTTGGAATTCAGTTGATCACCTGGAATGTAAAATGGATTGCATACAGCATTTGAATAAGCCGCATGCAATTTCTTAAAAATCTGTAACGTATAGATTTACATATATCAAATATAGTTCTTTTATCATATGATTTATAAAAGATTTACCATTTTTACATCATTATCTCTCAGAGACGTGTTTGATGAATGAGACACAATAATAAATTTGATTTTTGTATTAGTAGCATAACCATATCTGAAATTGTACAAAGAAATACTATGTAAAAAACATAATATATTTAAAGGTGCAATATATGTTAAATATGTACATTTTATATTCTTCAGTAGCATATAATAAATTTAAATACAAATCTCGTATATCAATAGCAGTTTTATTTCCAACATTTAATTTTTCTTCTATAATATCAATTGACGTATGAACTTTGCAATGAAATTGCAATGCTGATGATTCATCAACACATCTAATATATTTTGGAGAATTCTGCAAATAAGTAGTTTGGAACACATATTATTATTGCTATCAAAGTTCAGAATCACAATATTTTTTGATTTGTATCATTTACTAACTAAAGATTTTGCACAGTTATTAACATTCCAACCTTAAAAGATGTGTACTTACATCTTTTCCGATTACAGCTACACAAATGGCCATATTTATGAATATTATAAACTTACAACATTATAATTCATAACAAAACATTTTTAGTAATTAAGATTGAAAACTTCAATTTTTGTAAAGATCATTACACACGTAAAGGCTTTTTTGTAGAGACCACGCACGTAAATATTGTTTAGATTTCACAACATATAGGTTATGCCACTATTTTTGACAACTGCTGATAATAACTGCTGACAATAACTGCTGATAATGAATGATTAAACAGTACTTAGTAAAATTAATAATCACACAATTGTGTTATAAAACATTGCATTGTTTTGCAATAAAATAACAACAACAAATGGATAGGTTTGGTAAAAACATTAATTGTATTTATAAACATGATATACGAATCATTTCATTTTTAAAAATAGAAACCATAAAATTGATTGAAAAATAAAATTATAAGGAAAATTAATTTTTAATTTATATTTTGTGTCTATATTTAAACATATGAGTACAATATAATGTAATAAAATATCATTCTTTATAATATCTTTTCTTTAAAGTTCTATACTTGCGTAGCATATACAAAGTTTCTAATTCTTTGATAACAAAATTACCATGAGCCAACATTTTATCAATTTTCTCAGGATCACGTTCTTGTTTATTTTTTTCAAAAACTTTTCTTAGATTTCTTTTGAAAACATCATAACCTTTTGGATAGTCACGACCCATATACAAGAGCTAAAAGCATAAAAAAATATTGTTATTTGTATTTATAGTAATAAAATGGATAAACAATATCTTCTTTTATATGTAATTTTCGTTATATGTTATTATATATATATCGCACAGCTACTTTATTTTAAAATAACATATTTAATTTTTTAATAAATTGTAACGAAATTGTAATATTATATTTCATACCGTCTTGTATAATTGGATAACTTTAGTACGTTGAGACATCGATTAAAATAATAATTATAAGTATTAATCAATTAATGAATATTTTCTTGGTTATGTACATATACATGTGCATATATGTTGGTTATGTATATGTGCGTAATATGTATTTACACTTTAATTGAACAATATATATATAATTTCTAATGTATAGAAATTATATTAAAATATTCGAAACAGTTTATTGTTAAACACAATATTGTTAGTTCCATTACTTTAAATAATATTGCAAATGCAAGGAAACGCTAACAAAGAATTTCTGCTTATTTCGTTCTTCTGATATTGCAAATTGAAACGCATGTTATTAACCAATCACATTATAACTCATTCTTTTATTGAAATAAGTAAAAAATGTAAAATAAATAAAGTAAAGTAAATGAAGTATGTGAAGTAAATAATTAATTAATTAGAATAGCGGTTTTTAAACCGTGGCAGACTTTTGGGGAGCTACGAAATCCTTACATACGCAAATTATTGTACTATACGAATAAAAATTATTTATTGTATTTATTTATTTATAATGAATCTCTTATCGCGAAAAAGGTTATTAATGAGTAGTTGATGAGTGTTTTAAATACATATTTATCACATTAAGAATTTAAATATTGAGTTAAGTCTTAGGGATCCGTAACGATAAAAAATTATTCAAAGAGGATCCGTGATAAACAAAAGGTAGAATGAATATAAGAACTGCTGAACTAAATTATAGAGAGTTGCGTGTCCGTTCTTGTCACACATGGAACGCTAAGCGCTCTGTTCATGATGATGTGGTGACATAACAATTCGTAAATGAATTTTATGTATTTTTATAGGAAAATAATTTTTATATTATCTTTTTTATTTTACAAAGCTTTTGCTTGAAAATATCTAGAAATATATGTTAAAATTAAACTATAGAACATAGTTATAAGAAGATCCAATGCCTGATTTTAAATTGCACTTATTATTATAAGGGCATCTGTACGAAACCAATAATAAAAATAATTTCGGCTTACAATACTACTCTTTTGCTAATTTACCACAGATAAACTTTATATCAATGTAATATGGAATTTATTACGTTCTGATTTTTTAAAAATGTTGCTTTAGATGTGTAATCAAGTTATTAATTCATTGCATTAATTTATCTTATAGTTACTTCTGTATCGTATAGTTGACATTTGCTTCTAACTTTGTTGATGTTTCATAGTTTTATGTATTATATAATATTTCTTTTTATTTTCATTTGCTTCCTGCAAGTTGCTCGGAAAAAACTAAACACTCTATATATTTTGACAATTTGAAGTTCCCCTGTCCATGGCGATTTTAAGACATATTTAAATAATTTAAATAATCCAAAATAAACTGCAGTTAATTATTAACCATGGCTTTACTTTTGCAGAGTTGCATTTTAAACCAAAGGAAGCTGTTTTTGAAAGAAATTATTACATTTAAACGGACGTCTATGTATTATACATGCGGAAACGTCAAGGTTAGAAATTCTTTTTAAGAAGTATTTTATTTTTACGAAGTTATCAATGAATATATATATATTATAAGCTTTATTCTAATTATTCTTTCACTCTATGAATATTTATAACCTTTTTATATATTATTTCATGATTTATATAATACATTTCAAAATACAAATTTTATTTTGTAAAGTAACACAGAAATATATAATTTTTATGTTACAGAAATTTAGACCATGTTTGCAAGTAAGGCATGTTTCTGATAAACACAGTGAAAGAAACACTAATGAAAGAGAAATGATATACAATGGAACATTAACAAACAAAGTCCGTAATATTAAACTGATATCCTTGTTATCATCAGTTGTATCAGTAATTTCTCAACCAATTATTTACATGAAGATTTTAGAAGAAGATAATTTAGCAAGTGCAGGAACATTATTTGCACTATTAAATGTAATTACTATAAGTAGTCCTCTTTTGATACATTTCTTAACAAGAAGATATGTAATTGAAATGTATCATTATCCTAACGAAGAGAGGTATACAGCCAAATTATATTCATTTCTTTGCAAAGAAAGAGAGGTATTTATATTTCTTTAAACTTATTTATTACTTGATTAAGCTATTTTCTATAAAATGATGATTTGTGTATTACAGATAACATTTACTCCAAATGATGTTAATGAATCTAAAACACAACTTACTGGAGCATTTACAACCTGTGTTGTAGGTGGTAAACCTTTGCTTTTTGATGAAAACAATTTTATAAATCCCAAACATTATAAAATTATTATGAAATATAACAAACCAATGGATTTTGAAGTAGAGCAATTACATATTACTGCGATCAATCAACCACAAAATAAAAGAATAACAATGGGGAACAAAAACGAAAATCAGAAATAATTTGACAAGTATAGTTTCATTTATTACACGGCTTTTTAGTCTAAATTTTTATACATTATTTAAAAGCACTATATAAGTTGCTAGGTACAAAATATATACGTTATTACGAGAGACTGTATATTAAAAGATACAGTACCAAATTACTAACGTATGAGATTGTACAGTTATTGAATTTGTAAAATTCATGTGTTCATCCTTTTAATTATATAATGCGTCAATAAAACATATTAAGTATTAAACGCAAACAAAAATAATTTATATAATGTGATACATAAATTTTGAAAAATTGGTTAAAAATATAAATATAATGTAATACATAATCTAATTAGAGTCAAATGTTTTTTAAATATAGCCTCCTTGTGTAACAATAGTTTTAAGAGCAGTACAATGTAATTTGGTAACCGTGCAAAAACGGCAAATACATTATTAAAGAGATCACAGATTATAATTATGTATATCCTTCGAGATTATTTCAAAGGAATGAGCGAAATGTCTCGAGTCAATTGTTATCACTATACACTAAGCTGGGAGTAAATCGAAGTCATCTGAAACATGTACCATCGGAACATGAATATCTTCTATTTGTGGTGTTGCTTTGAATTCACACAATCCAACTTCTTTTAATTTCCATTCCCAATCCATTCTTTGTACAGCATGTAATGATTCAGCTTCATTATGATGCCTCAGTAACATTGCTTCCTAAAATAGTAATTTTTTCTTTAATTTTATTCTAACTTAGATAAATCAAACTTTAATGGAACATTTATTAATGTATTACATCTTATTAAACTGATACTCATGGAAAAAAGGTTATCAGTCGGTTTTTACGTAACATGAATTAATTTAACCTGAATAATTAAAGACAATATATATATTTATAGTTGTCTAATTTATATAATTCAGGTATAAATATTATAATAACCGCTATAATTTTTACCTTAATCTTTTCCCATTTATCATCTACATCTTGTAACCAACTCAAAAATAATCTACCATTGTATCTACTCCTTGCGTTTCTATCTTTCTCTTCTTGTTCTGGAGTAATAACATTATAAACTTCCTCATCCTTTAATATCGTACAAACAGAGAAGGGAAGGGATTGATTGGCTAGAGCTCTAGCAGCTCTGCCATGTACTCTAAGGATTTCTTGTTCTACCGACAAAACTAGCTTTTCTTTTTCAACAACATGCTGCATTCTAAGACGATATCTCTCCTTTTCTTGTTCAATATACAAGTCCTTCATAGCGCCTTGCAATCCAACCGGGGGATTAACGTTGGGCTCTTTATTTGCATTTCCAGCTAACACGTATGTACAACGATTCATTAAATAATCTTTAAAACCCTGAGGTGGTTTTGGTTGAACTGGAAAAAGGCCTTTTCTCCTTCGTTCGATCTAAAAGAGAGAAAATGTACTTACGATATATTTTTTATAAAAAGAATTGTTGAAATGTATTAAAAACGGCAAATATACGAACCTGTTTTCTAATGTTTAAAAACAACTGATAACAATTAGTAATTGGTTGATCATGTGGATGAACTTCTGGACCCGTATTTGTTGCTTCAGATGCTTCATTAGAGGCAGCGGTAGCAGCTTGTTGTGCTTCTTTATTAGGTTTCATTTTTCTTTTTCTGGGATGAAGTTCAACCGGTGGTGCCGGGGTGCCTACATTTGACGTCGTCGATGAGGTAGTAGTAGAAGTATTTTCAGAATTTTCGGTACCGCTATCTTTTTGACATTTTCCACTAATTTCGTTGTTTTTCTCGGATTTTTCTGTCATAATGTTTGTTTTTGAAGTCGTGCCACAATTTGAGACTTCCGTTGAGGTATTTTTATTCGATTCAGAACCAGGAGTTTCAGGTGTTGGTGAATGATGCCTCTGTTGTGGTGATGAATTATTGGAACGATCCGTCGAAGTAGTTACTGGTAATGGAGATGAGTTCGAATAACTTCCATTTCCTGAAGAAGAGGAGGTTTCTTTCAAGGTTGCTGATCCATTACTCCCATTACCGGATCTATGTGAACTTCTCAACACTCTTTGGTGATGCGTTGATCTTTCTTCTCCATGTAAGGCACCACTGAAATCTTTCTTATCCTCATTTTTTGTATTATTTCCGCTTTCTGTAGGACTCGTTGTTCCACTAGTGGATTGACTCTGTTCTTTATCCGTTGAATCATTACTGTTAGAACTGGCAACTACATAGGGCAACTGATGACTCCTATTAGACGTGCTCTTTCCGTTTCTATTGCCTTGCTCTTGCTCGGACGTAGTACTTTGTGGAATAACTATCTTCAAAGGTGGTACTTTAGGAGCTGAATTGGAATCTGATCCTTTCGACCGATCTTCCTCACCATCGGATTCTGGAGGTGCTGGTGTTGTTGTTTTAGAGCTAATCGTTGAACCAGACGGATTCGAAGGCTTTGGACTACTTGCCATTGAAGAAGTACTTGGACTTTTCCTGTCCGTACTAATCGAAGTTGTGTTTTGATTGTTCTTGCTCGATGTTGCTCCAGATCCTTGTTTTCCCGACTTTGTACACTACAAAGAAAGGAAAAATATTAGTTTAATATTAATTTATTATTAATTATAGCATCATTAAACAATTATCTTAAAAAAAAGAAACGAATGTGCAGCATACATATATTCCTCTTAGCATCATAAATTTTATTTTACACATTTTGTCGTACAGTGATCAATTTACGAATGATATCAGTTTGTTCTCATTTATTTCTTCCACCGATTATATAAATGGTTTAATTATATATTTTATAGGTAATAACAATAAACAAACCTTTTCTCCAGTATTAGCAGAATTTCTACCAGTGCTTTGTCTTCCAGTAGTGGTGCCTTTTAAATTTTCTTTCGCAGGTTCTGAATCTTTTCGTTTCTTCCGACGAATCTCTTCGTCCTGTTCCTCCGCATTATCGCTTTCAAACGCGCGCTTAGACGAAGGCGACGCTGAAACCGCAGGAGCATCATCGGTAGTAATCGATGCGGTCGTTGTTTCACCAGAAGATGTTGTCGCACTACCAGCAGTAGACACGTTGTTACCACTACTCTGACTCCCTTGATTGTTAGCAGACTTGTTACCATCTTTATCTTTCTCGGGATTAGGATTCGGCGACGAGCTTGCACCCCTAACTGGTGTTGGCTCTTTCGAACTTTTGAATTCATACACGTCGCCACTGTCACCGGTAGATGATGTGTTTCCAGAGGTACTGGAGCCCGAGACGGCATTCACGGTCCCTGACGAGACGTTTGACGACGTCTTCGACGAAGTTTCCATTTGACCTTGATTCTGCAAATGCATGTTTAAAAAATGATGCGCAGATCATACACATTCTTTATCGTTACTACAAATAACGTACAATTTGTAAAATACAAATATTTTTTTGCTTGTTAGCATTTTTACACGTTATCGTATATTCCAATATTTCCAATGTAAGTATAATATTTATCGTCATACTTCTTAACAATGACCTCGGTACTGCTCGCTAATCGATGCGTATCTTTTAAACGTCATTCTTACAAACTCATATTTAAACGAGTGGCAAAGTTAATTTGCGTTAAGTGTCAGCGAAAACTTGGAACATTAAGTAAAAAACATCACTAATATATTTATTGAGTACATCGGTTAGTTTTTTTCTTTTTATATACAATTCCTATTAACAAGTCTTAACTATGTACTATGTATTTTATACATCGTTGAAGCTCCTGTGATTGCTTTGGTCAGTTAAATTAAATTAACGATTGTTTCTTAATGTCCCAGGTTCTCGTAAACATTAAAATTTAACGTTATTCGTAACGATCGTTCCAAACCACAGATTTTCATCGAAGAGACCTATCAAGTACTGATGCATACACGCGCGCGCGCACACACACATCGGACACATACAGGGTGTCCCAGTATTAATGGTACAACCAACGAGAGGGTGATTCTATATGAAAAAATATATCGGAAATATAAAATAAATTTTTTTCATTTGACGTTTTATTTTCGCGAAAAATCGACATTGAAAATTCGTTTAGCATATGTGAATCTGGCTAGTTATCGATTAGCTAGAAGTAAACATTCGGCAGAAGATTGTTCTACATGTGAAAATGTGTAAAAAATTTGGGATACAATTTCTCGATTTAAGGTCTCATTTTCAAAGTTCAAACGTATTCAATTAAGAATTGGCCTAGTACGCACGCCTGATAAATTTTCAAATTTATATGTCTCTGAAACAAAGAGTCTTATGAACAAATTTTATTCTACATTTTCGACTCGTTTTCACACATACAATAACTCCTACCGATTATTTACTTCTGTCTAATTCGATTCAATCAGCCAAGTTCAACTATACTCGACAAATCTTCAAACTCGTTTTAAACGAAGCGTCATATATTATTCCATATTTTCTATTTGTATTCCCGCGTATATAGAATCAATCACCTTCTTGCCGATTACCATCAATACGGAGACACCCTGTACATATACAATATTATATTCACGTATATACATATGTATACCTGTGCGTTTATGCCGCCTTGACGGGAGTTAGTAGCACCCCCTCCTTTCTTTTCATCCCTCGCTCCTCGCACCTGGTTGAGCCGAAGCGTCACCCTCGGCGAGCTTCCAGACTGCCCGGTTCCCGATCTATCGACTGTGGATAACAGAAAATGCCGATTAATTGCAAGAACAACGACGAAATAGCAGGGGAATGAGTTTCCACGAAACCAGTATTCCTCTGGCATCGAGGGAGAGGGAGAGATGGAGGATGGTTGAAGTTGAAGGAACCGAGAAAAGAGAGAAAAAGAAATTGATAGAAAGAAGAGGATGAAATAGAAGGTAAGTGAAAAGGAGAGGAGGAAACCATTCGAAAGAAAGAAGGACAAGAGATCCAGAGAGGAATGAGCCGCTGCTTGCTATCATTGAGGGTACGGCCGTTAATCACAGGGACCCCCGGGAGAACGAGTTCCTCGAGGAGAGTGAGGGGCATCCCGATCCGCGATCGATTCATTAGTGGCCTTTTACCGGACGATCGCGTTACAGGAAGGCATGCCATATTAAACCTTTTATTCGCTTGGCTGCGGTACGCGATCAGTACAATAAACGAAATGTACCGAGACCGACGAAATCGAGATTAATCTTTCGAGTATTTTATTTTCGAAACTTCTGTCGTGTTATAGTAATCAATTATTTATACATTCATTATTTATTTTAGTTAATTGATTAATTGTACATAACAGTATCGATTCTTATCGCCTTGTATATTTTATATATTTTGCCCTGGAAGTCAAAATAATTCAAAATACTGTAACATTTAATTTTTACGAAATATTACATCGTATTTGCGCATATTTTTTTTAATAATGTTATTCAAGTCGCTCGTGCTGTTGAACATTTTGTAGTTCACGAAATTTACCTTATCTTTATCTTATTTATCATCCTAAAAAAATAGTAACGTGGCTGATAAAATTGATCAATGGCTGCCATCGTGTCAGTCAACGTGTTAATTATTTTGTTCCTATAAATTAGTTGTTCAGAAATCTCACTCTTGTATGTAGATGAACGTGTATTACGCATATCAATATTTACAAAAGCATTTTACAGAGCAAGAACAATTTATCATTGTTTTTCGACAATTTTCGGACTTTTATACGATTTGATGGTGAAGGTTAGATCGTTAGAAGTCGGTAAAGTTTAGTGATCGGACTATCTCAGTTAGAGAGTCAAAGGCCAGAATACCTCGATTAAGTGGCAAACGCAAATGGAATACTAAAATTATAGTGTACGTGACAAGCGTACGTTCATTAGGTACACGAAAGGATCCATCGCAAGATACAATTACGTTCGCCAACATAATCGTTTCGAGTGTATTTTAACGGGCGGAATTGGCCCGAGAGAGATTCGCGAGCCGAGCGGGAAAACGGATTCCGTGGCGTAGCAATAATACGAGGCTTGTCCCGGTGATTTCATGGAACGCTTGTTTCGAGAGATTCTAGGATACCGTGCAATGTTGAAAGCGATGCTGACGCAAGCACTGCTCTCGATCAATATATAATTAAATCTACGAGTTAACGCGAACGTCACTCTATAATTGCAGAATTCAAGATCAATACCTATGCCGAATTGTATGAAAACGTTGCACGTTTAATATCGATTCCACTCTAAGATAATCTCTAAATAACATCGTACTTTTATTAAGATCTCTTTCCTTTGGTCATTGATCGTAGTTCCCCCTCCCATCTGCACCATGTTTCTTCCTCTCTCTCTCTCTCTCTCTCGTTCTTTCGGAAGAGGGAATTGTGCCAATGAAACTTGGCGCTTGCGAATAGTGTATCCCAAAATATACCAACTTCGCTAGTCAATGAATTCGTAGTTGTTCGCCGCCTCTTACAACGCTGACGATTCACGGAAATGATTTCACCGTATACAGATGCCTCGATGCTTTTTAATTACTTTAGGAAATTCCGTTCGACTTGATCGCATCGGTTGAAAAGAGTATTCTGATTCGTTTTTAAACCGTTTGGTAGATCGATAGACGAAGGTCTCGCGACCACTTACGGTGAGATAAAAAATCTGAATTTAAAATGGAAATTATTTTGTTTATTATTACGCGTTGAAAGAATTCTATACATAAGTATACAAATAAAGATTATTTTGTTTATTGTTACGTATAGAGAGAATTCTATACTTCACTTTCATAACTCATGCCCAGTAAAGATGTTTTGAAAATTGAAAGTTGTAACAATCTTTAGCCCGAGTAATTTAAAAAAAGCCTTAAAGCATTATGTTTCACATGAATTATCGCGTGATGTTCTGCCACTGGAATCTACAAACAATACCCTTGAATCACAATAGGCACATAGTGACGCTTCAAATTAGTCGATGCTCCTTTTAATCGATCGAAATTGAAACAAATATGCTTATTGCTAGTGTCGCGACTACGCACCTAGCACAATTTCAGGTTGTTGCATAAATATAGCGGGATTGCAAAATAAACCATTAGTCGGCGACATCGATTGATGATAACCGCACCCAGAACCCTACCCATCTTATAGAAGACCTTCAATTTTAGACTGCAAAAATCATTTGCGTATTGATATATAAAATTTCCTTATACTGAGTAATGAGTTCGTTCTCCTATCGTTAGGATAGGCGTTTTAAAGAATATGTTCGGGATTTGAAGTGGCCGTTCGTTTATGACTCGGACAATACATCTATCTGTTTTGGGAAAGTCCGAATTACCTACCTCCCGAAGCTGTAAACCTTACAATGCGGACCTCATTGAGACACTAAATAACACCCTAAGTGCTCGATGGGTCAGGCCAAAGGTAAACAGCTGACAATAGCAGAGGATATGCGCCCACGAAAGTACACAATTAAGCTATGGAAAACTCGAGGACGAAAAATCAGTATATAAGGACGAGACGAAGCTTCTGGTGGCAGTATCCACATCTTACAACAGTCTTCATGAGAACGTTAAACTCTTTGTGTACACTAAAAAGTGCAAATAAATAACCAAACCATACTACTACTCGATATATTTAATTTATCTACACCTTGAGCGTTAATGTCGTTCAAGGTTCGTGATATCAACCGATCGGTTACAATCTGACTGATCGCTAGTTAGTTGAGAATTCGCAACATATTGGTTCTTCTATCCCGGATTAATAAGGTCCGCGTTGTAAGGTTTACAACTTGGAGAAGTAGGCAATTCGGACTTTCCCAAAACAGGTAAATGTGTTGTCTGAGTCATAAACGGACAGCCACTCCAAATCTCGAACAGAACATTATAAAAAATTGTTTAAAGATTATAAAGACTCATGAATCTGAATTTTTGACGATAGATACACATATTTATAAATAAATAGAATCAGTAAACTAATTATAACAATTAAACTAAATGAATAACTTTTATATGAACTAATAACACTTAATGCGCACATTAACTAACTTATTATTCGACCTAATAAAATCTATACATCGTATAAAAAATAGCAAATTGTGCAATTTCAGAATCCATTTGCCAGGTTGCGTGCTATATGTATACAATCTTTCTAGATACACTACAAAAGGAGAAGTAATTCTGATTTAATGTAGTACGATTCTAAATGAAATCTTGAGCTTTTTATCTTCACCGTATGTTGCGAATTACTGTTTTCACTCTCGAAAAATGTAAACTTTAACACCTGACCGATTTTATGACCTCCCTATATCTCTCTCAAAGGCATTACATATTTATGGAACATTCTTACTGAGAATCGACGATAAGCAAATATCACAGTGTATCCGACGTACGTGCTTCTCGGAATGCAACGTATATTATTTCATAGTGTATGTACATATGTACACATATACGCTCTGCCCTCCCACTTCCTGCGCGATAGAAGAAATCTGTCTTCAAGGGACTGAACCATTAATACGTTAAAAAAGCTATCGAGCGAGACGATTTATCAATCACGTCGTACTAATCGAGATGATTATATTTCACGATTCGCCAAATATATGTATTATGTAAATATCACGCGCTCAGAATAACATGTAAATTTCCATAAAACGTAATCACGCGCGAGAAGTTAGCTATAATATTAATGTTCGACAGATCAAATATTGAAAATCGATAAGATAGCTGAAAAGATAACTTCATAAAATACACGCGGAATTGTTTTATATATCATTGAAGGAATATACTAGAAGTCGTTTATTCTGTTCGCTTTCGTTCCTGACCTTGCAAAACACGAATCGAGAGTTAGTTTTTATCCGACGAATGAAGATATCATACCCTTTTTGACCGATAACGAAACGCGTTTTATCGGATATTGTTTGCAGGAGAAGTTCATTAACTTGTAGCAACAAAGATAATTGTACAATCGATGACATAAATTAACGCATGACAATTATCTTTTGACATGCCACACAAATCATTGCATTAAAATTAAGTGGCAGTCAATATACATATATAATACTTTAATTAATTAAATTAAACGTAAACGTCTTGCATAAGAATATAATATTGTTTCTATCTTTCTGCTTTAAAAAAACGAATATATATACGTAAAAATGTATGTAAATATTATCGTTCTTGAAAACATTATTATACCGCGATTAAAACAAAATTTGCAGATGAGCAATTCGTAATGGCCGATCGACTAGTGAAGTACTGATCTAAATCCAATTATCGATCAGCTCAATGACAAAATATTACAACGAGAATCAAGGTCAACCGAGATACTGCTCTGTAAAGTGTCGCTGTTTCCTCCTACGGACTATCCGTCAGTTTATATTGCGAAAGATTAGCATATCGTTAAGCTGAAGTTTAAAAGATTTCAGCTACATTGAAAGCGAGCGTAGCGAACATGCTATATCGTGTTTCCAACATGTTCCGCGAAATGAACGAGACAAACTACGCAACCGGTTTTGTTCCTCGCTATGCACGTACGTTTAATTGTCGTGGTTAAATATTTCCTAGTCTTCGATTTGACTTTGTTAACGACCAATAAACTGCGAAGACTGCGACATTGACACGATTTTTGCATTAGCAACGGTTTCGACGTAGAAGCCTGCAATATTAATCGCAAGTATAAATCATTTAGATCAGAAATTTTCAACCAGTATGCCGCGGAAATGTTTAAAACTATGTGCTAAGTCAATTACATTTATTATTATGCATTTAGTCACTTACACCGTCAAATAAAGAAATGATAACAACCAATACAACAAAATCTGTTCGGTGTAAATGCCCTTGTACCAAACATAATATTGAAAAAGATTGAAAATTACTGATTTAGACACCTGTCTCTTATCCAGAATTGTTCAAAATAATAATTCAACTCCTGACTTTAGAAGAAAAAGATAAAGAGACAAAAAGGAATGCGATATTAACACGATTTTTACGTTAGCCACAAATAGATGACCATAATACTGAATTATTAATTGTGAATATAAATCATCAGGCTTCTGTACCTTAAAACGTATACTTGTACCAAAATCATTCAACACAAAAATTGGGTTTCCGATTACAGAATTAAAAGACAAACGAGACGTAAATAACCCAAGGTAGCTTGTTAGAAAATGGTGCGCTGTTGCAATAACTGCAACACAGACCCCTTTCGGAGGTACGATCACCCTAGTGGTGTCGATGGACGCAGCCCGCGAGCGCAAACGTGTCCAATGTACTTGCCAGTCAGCATGCTCGCTCGCTCGCTTTCTCTCTCTCTCTCTCTCTCTCTCGCTCTCTCACCTCCTCCCTCTTTTTCTCCCCCTTCTCTCACCTCGTACAAGTCTGCCTTTGTCCCTCTCTCGTTCGACAGCAAAGAGAACAGCAGCGAAGAGATGTATTCCAAGGTTCAGCACTCCTGGTTCGCGACTGACGCTTCTTTCTAGGTTGATATCGAATGTCGTTGGTAAACGGGACGTCGACTCGATGGAACGACGCACGTTAAGAGAGTAGAAACACGCGCTAAGCCACGTGGTCGACGGTACTTGCTGGTAACGGTACTTTTGGATCAAACGATGGCAGCCAGAGGGTTTCGAACGTGTACAAACGTAACCACGAGCGCATACCTGCTCTCGCGACGGACCACCAACTAACACGGCTCCTGACGATACAATAATTCTCGATTGATTATCGCGGAATAATATAATGGGCAAAAAAGGATAATGTGACGATCGAGCGTAGAATACAAAAAGTATACAGGCCGACGAGAGGTTCAGTAACCGTCGAAGCAGCGTGTGTACACTACTGCCACTCGTACGGCTCCCACACAACGCGCTAGAGCGAAGACACTGACGATGAGAGAGCTAAGAGAGAGAGGAACCGGCTCGCGACTGTGTCGCCGCGTCTCCGTCTCGACCAACTTCTACCAGGCGCGGCACTGCATCGCGCGCACGATACCGACGCGTCACTACTGGGGAATGTCACGTCTAATTAAGTGCTGTTTCTGCATCGCCCGCTATTATTACCGATCGGTAGTGATTGCACGCTCACGCGTGTCCATAAGCTATACGAGCGATTCACATTGTACGCGCACGCGCGTATAGATAGGTTACGATCGTATTAAATATTTATCATGCGCTTATGTGTGGCGAAAAGAATAATCTTGCTAATTATCACGATCTTGTATGTGTTTCACAATGCACCGAGTACATATTGCATCCGATGGGACAATTTTTCATGATACTCTGATGTTATGGTAACAGAGGTAAATGGAAAATTTTTCTGTTTTGTAGTTTTATCTTCAGCTTTTGAATAATTTGTATAATAATACAGAATGCAAAATGATTTGTCTACTTTCTTTATTTTTCCGGCTATGAATTCAGTTTTGCAATTGAAAATATTTATTAGGAATTTAAATAATATTCTTATATGAAAATTTTCTGAAGGTTGTTTTATGAAAAAAGAAAACATATATAAACAAAATAAAGATTATTTTTGCATCATCTTTTTAAATGTATCTATTCTATAAGTAATTATCAACTTCAATATACATATAAGATTGTTGTAACGCGTGGTTTTTAACTATGTTTTCTTTTTTTTTTTAAGATTTTATTATATTTATCAAAAAGAAACTTGTTAAGAGCTATGTCGGTAAAGTCGGTTTTTATTATATCGGTAAAACGATACAGCAAAATGCATTAGCAGTTATCAATAAATAAATATTAGTAAGTATGAAGACATGAAATATTTTCTTAACTTTAACATATCTTTTTAATTAATCGTTTTATTTTCTAGTATAAAGAATAAAGATAAAGAATATAAAAACATTTTATTAATTGCATTAATTACATTGTTAGATAATGAAAATGACTTTTGTGAATTTATATAAAATTAGAATTTTAAAACATTCCAAATAATAATATTATCAACTAAAGCATTACGTCGTCAAACATACTTTACTGTGGATGTGATTACATATGTATATTTATGTTTACTGTTTCTGTAACTAATTGAATTTAATATTATTTGCACACCTACTTTGCATATTTAAAAAATATTTATTTTTTTTTTATATATTCAATATAAAAGCACCTATGAGGGAACTTAGCATGCACGAAAAGATCGAATTCCATGTAAGAATTAAACTTCAATTTTAAAAAGAAGTAAAAAAATAATATCAGGGCCTTTTTGCATAATTAAACTGATATTATTAACAGTGTCATAAATTATAATTTGTAATTATTGATACTAATAATGTCTTGTGCAAAAAAACTTGGTAATATAAAGTAAAATTCTACAAGTGAATTGTACTAATTACAAGTCAGCTAATTGTTGTCCGATAACTTATCATTTATCAATTCACTAATATTATTAGCAATTTATAGATATTTATACAATATTATTTTTATGAATACAACTAAAGGAATGTTGTTTAAACAGAGAATAATATTAAACTTTAATAAGTTTACATAATTTTATATATTATATGCATTCTGTGCATTTTGTATCTAGATTTTTCATAAATGCGTAAATATCTGTCTATCTAAGTACTTTAGTACACTATAATCTTAATAAATTATTGTGCAAATAATATCAGTGCATAAGAAGATTGCATATAAACTCACCTTTATTTTGCGGTGGTGTCCTCCGCATCTCACAGGGGGCTCCACTGTCCTCAGCAACGTGCGGTGCAGCGGCTGGCGCACTTCCGGTCGTACGTTGCTGCTGTTGTTGAAATTGAGAATGGTGATCGTAAATCTGCTGTTGCTGTTGCTCTTGTTCTTGTTCCTTTGACGGCGCTGATGCGCTTGTTTCAGCCGGAGAGCATGGGCTATCAGGGGCAATTGCTGTATTTTCATCAGGTGAACTCACACCTGTAATATCTATAGTCACAAATAAAACAGAAATAAAAACTTATGGGCGTGCTCTTCCAAAAATTGCTTCAAACATTTCAAATGTCTAGACGTCGATAAAATACAATACAGAATATAGGAATAATGTAACTGTGGTTCAAGGTAAACGTTTGGTAGAATGTACACAATAATTTCTAATATTTGGATTATTTGATCAACATTCTAAAGGAAGTAACATTTCTTTCTCCTTCTCCCTTCGTTCTATTAGAATAATATTTTCATTACATTTAAGGTCTACGTAGTTTGTCAACACGATATGAACAATTAGGACACTTGACAAATTAGCACAAATTTTCAGTCTCGATATATACACACACTCTCAACACTTCCCTAAGATATTTAATTAGTATCTTCACAATCTCGTGTGTACATGTCTAAACAAAATTCCGATTGCTCTACCACAGTACAGTTCTTATAACAACGCACAACACACCTGATTAAACGACAATTAATTGGCAAGAAACGACTCCTTTTTTGAGAGGAAAGGTTTCGAAAGATCCAACAAAAGTTTCGATGCTTCGAAATGTAACGGATGAGCTATCATCATTCTCAGTGTCTTCTAAAGCTTGATATTATAGGCAATGCTAAATCTTCTGCTTCAACTCATTCCCACAAATGCTTTTGACCGTACTGATATTTGATCACGTTCTTTTCTAATTTTTTTTTTTTTGTTTTTTTTTTTTACAATAAACAGGTTCTTTCTCGATCTCCTTTTTTCTTGCGAGACCAATTGTCACGCCGATCTTGACGATTCAAAGGCGGTCAGGGCGACATCTGTCGGTCCGCCGGGGGAAAGTCCGTACGTGTACGTGCTCGACGTGCACGCGAACACGGCCCCTCGCGAACTAGAGGCCATGTTGCGTCGCTATGTCGACGATTGGCTCCGCCTTTCCCCGCGACCCCCACCAACGGTGAGCCAAGAACGTTCTTTTTCGCCAATCGGACGCAGGCTGATCCCGCCAACGACACAGTCAGTCGTGCGCTCTACAAGACGGTGGTCACAGTCACCACTGCATAAAAGCATGTGGCTGTATTCGCTATGATATCTGTATACGAAGGCGGACACATCCTATAGCTATATCCTGTATCTGCACAAGTGTCGGTGGCAGCATTTCCTCACGTGCCGCTTCTGCGCTTCAGCGCTCAGCACACCAGTCATGAACGGAACCGTGCCGTAACCGTTCCGTGTCTGAACGGATAACATAAATTCACCTTGACATGCATTTATTTCAGGCAGAATCTTGCTAGTGGACGAACGTGTAATCTATCTATATTTTATAATGCACAACGAAAAATTAATAGAATTAGTCAGGTACTATAGTTTTTTATACAACCAGGAAGATAAAAGTTATAGTGATAATGATAAAAAGGATGCTGCCTGGAAAGAAATTGGAAAAATGCTAAATGAACCAGGTAGGTAACGTATAATCAGATTTTATTTTCCCTAGTGGAATGAATATTATCCACGTGTTCTTACATCTTAAGCTATGTATAGGGAGTACGAGGCTGACTCGCGAGACTGCCTCGGGAAGAGTCAATGATTCGTTTAGATGCGTATGGAAGATTGAGACGACTTTATCGAAAGTGTAACTGCAGCTTACCCTGCCTCGCTTGCTTGCCTCGCGTATTCTATGTTATTACATGAGGCAGCTATCGGTTGAGGCAGCCTCACAGGTCAATCTCATACTGTCTGTACATAACTTTATAATTTGTTTTTTGTATGCAACTACTTAATATTTCCAAATTCATTGTTAAAGAAGTCCTTAAATCTATCTCTAATATAAGACGCTACAGAAGCATTACTAACACCTTGCAATGGAAGATTTTGCTAAGACGAAATTCTTTCTAAAGGTGCCATAGCTGATAGTTGAAAATTGTGAGATGTAATATAGTTGTGTAGAATATAGGTCGTTGAGTAATGATTTTATCCGCATGTTCTGGACTTAATTGAATTTTTTCCTGGTATAGTTTGAATTTTTGCATTAAAATTTAGAAAATATTTTTCTGACACTCTTCTCGCTTGTGAATGCCGATAATTATAATGATACTTAGCGGGATTATCGAGTTACGGTTTCGAATATTACGAGGCGCTTCGGTACATTAAGTTTCTTATATATTTTTCTAATTTTGAATTACAAAATATTCCGCCATCGCTATTCTTTCCGTACGATCCGATATCAACTGTTATACATTTATAATTGGCATCTACTAAAGCTAATAAGATAAAAGAAAATGTTTCTTTGCAATTAAAATGAACCGGCTATTAGGTGATGCAACAATAATCACACGCTTTTTGCTTAAAGCATGAATACAATTAAGAAAATTCCGTTTTTCGAAATTCATCAGCTATTGTAAGCCACTTAACCTGACTGAGTATAGCGATATACTCTGGACAAAAGGTATTTAATTATTGCCTTGTAAACCTCAATCATATATGATAAATGAAACAGCAGTATGGCCTAATCGGTAATCGAAAGTTATGAATCACTGGTTGCTAGAAATCTGGAAAACAGCATATATTTTAGTTCTAATTACTATGACACCTACGATAGTTCTTAATTTTCTTCAACTATTCTAGCTAAACATTGCAAAAAACAATGGAACAGTTTGCGAGATAGTTTTCGCAGGTCATTAAGGAAAAGAAAAGATACAAAAAGCGGACAAGCCGCAAATAAAATTAGAAAATGGAGATACGAAGATGAAATGTCATTTTTAATTCCATATATGAAGGAAAGAGAAACTATTACCTCGGTACAAGTACACGTCAGTGACGAATCTAATGATGAATTGGATGACGTCAATACGACAGAAGACAATAGCAATTTAATAGAAAGATCATCATCTTCTAAAGTTAGCGACATACCAATAGAAACATTCAGGAGAAAGATGAAAAGAGAACCAGCAACAGCAGTATTAATGGATTATGCTTCAAGTAATACTAATAGGACTGTAAATGAAGAACAACAAACTATGGACGACATAGATTTATTTTTCAAAAGTATAGCGTTAACTGTTAAAAAACTATCACCATACAATCAAATAATAGCTAAAGCTCGCGTTTCCTCTGTGATATCCGAATTACAAATACAAGAACTTTCCAATACAAATCGCCAACATTTTTCATCAGAATCACTAAATTCATCAGCCGTTTCAACACCCACACCGTCACCATGTACACTAGAGTCACTACAAACGATTAATCCACAGCAACCAACCAACACTTAAATAAGTTCAATGCACATACATAGATAAATAACTTAATTTTTATATGTTTTTCATTAATAAAAAGATTTACCTCAAACATACTGCTTGCTTTTCTCTTGGACTTATACCTTCCTTGAAAGTTGTATTGTTTTTTTCGTGGAATTTTCTATTTTCCCTAAAAGAACATTTAAATCGTGCATAGACATTCTGATGTGTAGGAAGGACTTTTCTTCATCATCCATTAACTGTTTGAATACTTTGCGAATTATGTATTTTAATAAGACGTAACATAAGTGTTACGAAGCCTTTAGACTGGGTTCACACAGAGGTACACATATGATAGATACTGAATACACATATTCGTTTTGTTTATTTTGGCAATGATAGGTACTTTTCGTATGAAGGTGACAGATAAAACATTGAAACACATGGCGACATACACACGGTACGCAGCTCGCGATACTCATACTTCTGTGTGAAACCGGCCTTAGTGACCAGTGTAATAAATCAAGATGGCCGTGTGCGTCTTCTAAAAACAGGAGAAGGGTCGCCATCGACAAAAACAAACCTTTCCAAATCGTTGGATGAAATCAGCGATATTTACGATCGTTACGTCTGTAAAGCGTCGAAGAGATGAATAAATGAGATATGGGAAAGGAAGCAGGAAATAGGAAACAAAGTAAGTACAGACTGGTTGAAAAAGTGAAAACGTGATTCGGTAGAATGCCAAACTACCGTGAGGGCTGATGAGGGGAAGATTGGCATGTTTGGTCGACGTGTGGCTTACTGGTGAATACGAGAGGGACGAGACATGCTCTTAGGGTATTTGCACACATGAAAAGCAACGTTTACTTTAAAGGCGATAGACTAGTATGATTGTCGTGACCGCTTTATTTTTTTCTAGCATTTTTTTCTGATTAATTATCTCGAGTATCACGAATCACTTGTCTGTTTACCAGATATGAAAAAAATGGTAGCAAAGTCTAAGACAATAACATTTTTATAATATCGAGTTCCACCTCTTTTATGTCTTCCTTTCACGTTGTGGTTAGTATCAAGTATATATGTACGTAGTCTTGTAAATAGCTCGGTAAACGTAAATTGAATGTTTTTGTGAAAAGTCAAATTTATCAATATTTTAGAGGATATACTATTTTTTAGTACTATGTAAATGTTTTTCTAAATAGGTTGCCCATGTAGAGAGATATATTGCAATTAATTGCAAGTTAAATTATTACATATTATATTCTTTACCAATTATCGTTTACTATATTTATATTCTTGACTGATACTCTAATTCTCTCTCTTCCTCCCTGTCCTCAATTATTTAAAAATATTAACACAAAAACGTAGGTACGGTTCTAATATAGTAGCAATTATGTAATAATATAAAATGGAAGATTACTAACATTTTAACTAAACGTTCAACTAAGTATTACAAATACAAATTTTTCCAATAAATTATATTTTTTACAGTTTTTATATATTGTAGTATATGTAGTACGTATTGTTACATAAAAAAAAATTGATGAAAGGAATAGATAAAGGAAAAATAAATAAGTAAAGAGCTAAAAAGGAATTAAAGGAAAGAATGTAATCTTATTATTAAATTCTAGAAGAGTAATAACGAATAGAAGCGTCTCCAAGAATCTGTGTGTTCCATTTAGACAAAGGGAAAAAATGCGACGCTTTCAAGTAATTGATGTTCTCTCAGCGTATTCACAAAAAGATTCGAATCTGAACGTCCTGTGAACTTTCATGTTAACTTGACTAGTGTACGATCCTTGTCGAGGAGTTGCGACATTCGTTGGTTTTCTTCCCGATCGATATCTCCGCCGTTAGAATAAAGCTGGCCATTTACGAGCAAAGATGGAACTCGTCGTGTTCCAAGATTTTAGACTTTTATTCTCGTTCCTTTCACACCGCGTGTTTCATTGGTAAAACACATTTCCTGTTTATCAACGGTCCGACATTCAACGAACGATAAAATGCTTTATCCCCACCGCTCGTGAGAAACAGAAAACGCGAATAACTGAACAGTCGATGGCGTGCGAGGTAATAGAAGAAATCCTTGGACGATTAATATCGCGAGGAAAACGTTGTTCAAGGTTTCGCACTTGAAATTTTCAACCGATGTGATCTTGCGATAAACACGAACGTGATAATCTCGATTATGCAAGGATCGTGCAATCGTTATACCGAGTTGCCTATGTTCGTTGATTAGAAATTTTTATATAGAATGGCATTAAAGCAACAAGAGTATAGTACTACTCGTTTACCTGATATTAAATGCGCTTGAGATATCTGGCAATAAGGTATTAAATTCTATAGATTGATTCATCAGAAACATCTGCTTCGAAATCGCAGTATTAGGAATTACTGCAGGTTAAACTGAATCGGTCAAGGCATACCAGATACTCAAATTATTTTCCTAATAACTATTATGGATCAGGGTACAAAATTCTTTCTCTCTTTCAAGTATTCAGATACTTTTTGGGGTATATACATACACACATATATGGTGGGACATTGTGTGACTTTAGGATTAAGAATTGTAGGTATTAAGAAAGAGGAGGGGAGCACTATTATGTCGAATTTAGAATGCAATGAAACATGTATTTTTCTATCATATATTAGGTAATTTATAATAATAATTAAAATATAATGTTACTTTGAAGAATGAGAGGATGAGTCAGAGTTAAGTAATAAATCTTGTAAATAAAATCTATTCCTTGAATTTAATGTTGTATGTAGTATATATATGCATGTATAATATATGTAATATTACATCATACAAATATAATATAATAAATAATCGTCATAAAAAGAAACTCAATATATTCGAAATGATTTTCGAAGTATGTATTTGGAATAAAATATTTCTGTTATTTCGATTAATTTCCAAGAAATGTAATCTTTTGCGGTCACTTTAATAGCACGTTAATTCCGAAAAAAAGAAGAGAAATGGACTACAGAACGAGGCTAATGCGTGAAAAACAGGGAAATAGTTCGGGTTTCATTTTGCAATGTTCATTTTCAACAACTTGTTAAATACATTCCTTATAACGGGACGATACTTATTCATATCAAACGAATGTTCCCATTCCAAAATTGTTTGCAACAGATGAGAATAATCAGACATCTGATATTTCGCTATTCGAAATGTAGCGTGACGAAAAGATTTCATGTACATACTATCTCGACATACATAATTCGCGGATGCCGTAGAAAAGGTGTCACGTAGGCACAGATGGCGTCATTTTGTTTTCGTGAGAGAACACATATGGTTAGCACCAGTGAAAATAAGTTCGGAACAGACGCGACGCGACGCGACGTCGCGATAAACAAGCCCGTCACTTCTTGAGTGGTATATCGGCTTTAAGACACGGGCGGCGCCCGATACCGCCTTCTCCTTCTCTGACCAGTCTGATGAAAACTGCATTCTCTTTAATTACATTACTGACTGGAGATTCTACTTCAAAACTTTAGTCAATTTCACACGGCGACATAAATATCTTGAAAAAAAAAGAAAAAAAAAACAGTGGAAGAGAATAAGAAGAAGAAGAAGAAAAAAGAAAAAGAAGAAGAAGAAAGTGTAACACAAATTCCACGACATTTCGTACCTGATATATAGATAAAAGCATACATATAATAGAGATATAGGGAAGACCGAATGCTGCTATACAAAATCGAAAGATCCGGATAAAAATCAGTTCTCGTAGCTCTATATATATACGTACATGTACATTTGTACATACATACATCTTTCTGGATATACACATGTTACGATATCTTTAACTAGTGTATTATTTTGATGTATCATTGATGTTTGTATGAATATTTTTTGAGTTTAGTACGTTGACCTTTTCAATAGGTTATTGTGTAAGCGAAAATGTCATTTGAATTTTTTAGCGTTAGATAGGATGTTTGTATATATGTATGAAGTTACAGGAAATTATATACGAGTTTGCGAGGGATAAAGGTAGAACATACCAACATAGGATGTTTGTCATGTATACACGTGTATAGAGTTACAGAAAATTATATACGAGTTTGGTTCGAAATAAATGAATGACTATATTGAGTAGATATTGGTAGTGACTATATATAATCTTTGTATACGTGAGTCCAACGCCCATTGGTATTAAAGATTACTTCCTCAAGAATGCCTGGCACGGTACAGCGGTACACCGAATCTTCAGCTTTAAAGCCGAGTTCGAAATTCTCTGTGGAAACATTGGATTTGTCGTCGGCATCGTCTCGCAGGTAAGCCAGGGCCGAACTTTCGTTAAAAATGACCACCATTGTGAAAACACTTAGGGAAAGTGAATTGTTTCACAAAATGGCACAACTTCAGAAAATAGATTATAATATTCATGAAGATATTGAATCTTCTTATGATTTTCATAATTACATATATTGTTGAGATTCAAGGAGAAAATTTACAATAAGAGCCAAAAAAACAGGTAAATGTAATACGAGATCAATCTAGGAAGACTTTATTTGTCGTTTTATGATATTTCAAAAGAAAATGAATTCTATTTTATGATTTCGTTTATTATATCTATTAAATGATTATTCTGCTACTGGGTAAACGAAGTCATTTATTATTTTCGTTTCAAGCATTAACAACTAGATGATTCCCTATATATATAACTTTTCTCATCTGAAATAAATGAATTTTTTGTACATTATCTTGTAATTAAAAATCGTCCCATTATAAACATTATTTTAAATGTTCAGTTAATATTTACCAATATTCACTTAAAAAATTTATATTAAATATTGTAAAGAGATATTGCATATTTTAATTAATTAAGAACAATCTGAGGGAGAACATCCTCCAGGGAGACATTCTTCAGTAGTTGTGCTACTAAAAATTGTTTTAAATAATTTTAACATTTAAAGGAAATATTCTTCAAGTCTTGTCATCAACTTCAAAGTCATGCCATATATCGCGGGTCTGATGTCAAATAATTTTCCTAATATTACCAAAAGAAAAAGAAAGGGCAAAAACAGAGGGCAAAAAGAGAGAGAATGAGAGAGAACGTGGTACACTTGATATTAAAACAAAAAGCTATATGTAACATTATTATTATAAAATTGAGAATTATATGCGCAATATTTGTCCTACTTTAAACATTCAGATATTTTTAATATATAGATTCTGGTACTAAAACTAATCAATTTTCAGAAACTATAGTCAAATCAACTATCGGGTAGCTTGTATCATTTTCTAACACAAAACTACAATATTCGTCATCAATACAAAGAATACTAATAAAGTCAGTTATTGAATAATTTCTTCCAATGTTATACATTCCGAAAATATGAGTTAGCGTCTAGTACAATTCCACCCTTAAACATCGTCCAAAATATAAACGCCGAAAATCCCAGATCCATAGCAATCGGAGATGAAAAATTATGTGGAACAGTGCGGCCCTGTCTCGAGTATTGATCTGTACGAGAGTTGTCTGCCGCCCCTCCCAAGCCCAACGCTGGATGTTTCATCCCTCCGCAACCCCTGAACAACAAGGATGTCGTGCACCTGTGACTACGGTGTTGGTGAATACCCTATTACATATATATATAGGTATCTTACGCCGAGGAGACATTGTCTTCGCACGGTAGGTATTAGGTATACGTAAGTACATGTGAGCTTACGATTTGACTCACCATTCGCTCTCCACTTCCACTATAACATTACGATATTCTACGGCCTACGGCATCATTCAAATTCGACCTTCGCGTTATGGAATAGTTTCAATTTTGTCGGAGATTGGAACCCACTTATGCAACCACGCAAGATACGCTAAAAGGGAAAGTGACCAACGGAGTTATTCCTAATGCCGAATCCACACTTGCTAGGACTATATACAAACAAGTTTATTTATCAAATCGCTTAATTCCACAAAACAAGAAGTAAAGAAAATCGATAAAATTATAAAAGATAAGCATAACATAATCACAAGTATTTTGGCACTAAAATTTCAAAAATTGTTTATAGCGAGGTTAACCACTTTGGCCTGTGAACGACTCAATTCGCGAGCTGCTCGCGTTGTTCGCGACTGTTCGTTAATGTTGGCAACGTTGTAATGATATTGAAGCTCGTGAGCAGGATATAAGCAGATCTTTCGCAAATAAGCCCTTTAATATATGTATTGCTTTCTAAACGGTATTCGCTGCTCGTTGATGAGTTCGTTGCTCGCAAAAGTTTCCACAGTGCCTGCGAACCGTTGTGTGAATCTAGCACCAGCTGCGTGCTGTTCGTCTTGCGTATTATTTGAAGCGGCATCGTATCAATGCTTGTTCATATCAATGCAGATTTTTTAAATATTTCATTCTCCATTTTTTTTTTTTTTTTTTTTTTTTTTTTTTTTAATTTGTATACCTAGTCAACTAAAATATGATGCTGATTGGTGATTACTGCTTTGTGACGTGAACATCTATTATATAAAACATTTAATCACCAAAATATGATATTTTTATCTACTTGCCTTATTTCGGTATTAAAATGCATTATATTTAACTGCTATAAATAGTAAAAATTAATATGTTTTAAAGTCTTCATGATTTCTTAATTAAAGTTTGCGCTTCACCCTCGTATTAAATTTTTATAATCGCATGAAACTATGTTTATGTGGTAAAACAAAATTTCATATTAATATATGATCAATCGTGAATATTAAAATAAGTACAACGATGGAAAAATATTTAATATATGCATTATGATTCAAAACAATTAATTAAAAAAATGAAAAATGGAAAGAAGAAGCTGAAAAAACTTGTTAGTTATGCCTTGTAAGTAGCTTGTTCCATGTGTTTCTTCGACCTTAAAGGGTAATGGGACGAAACGGGACAGAGAAAGGGTAGCCGAGCAACGAAGGTGGATTGTATATGAATGAACCCGGACCCGCTGACTTCCTGCGTTTAGGAAGGTCGTGCACCGTCGCTTTCATTTATTGACGAGAATCTCTACTCTACTCTCTACTATACACAAGAACGAACGGAGGTGACCGACCCCGACAATGTTGTCTTTCGTTTAAAAGAAAACTTTCTGGCTTCTATCACGCTATAATTATGTACTGTGTATGGAAGAGATATAGTGAGAGATATAGTTATAAAATCGGTAAAGTGTTGATGTTAAAGTTTACATGCTTAAGAGCTAAAACAACTATTTTAGACATATAAGGGGAAATAAGAAGCTTGGATTCTCATTTAGGACCATATGGCGTCAATTCAGTACCGTTCTTTCCTTTCTAATATACATAAAAAAGCTATTTAGGGATTCTAGATACGGATTCTAAAAATATACAATTTACTATTTTTCGTATAATATATATATATATATATTAAAAAATATAGATATACAAATAACGATTGATTTTTACTTACTGCGTCTCTTTTAAATAGTAAACATAAGTATATCGCGTTACGGAATATATCAAAGAAAAAGCTAATTGCTATTCATTGACGTTAGAAATAATAATACAAGCATCAAGAAATACAGTTATAAGTTATAACGATTACGATACGATTTATGTTTGAAATTGCTATGAACGAAAATGGGACGATATGGGATTATATGTCTATAAATAAAATAGAATAAAAGAAAATAAAAGTGGGGTGAAAAACAAAAGAACTGTAGTTTACTTACCATTTCCTTCCTTAGTATTGATATCATAACCATTCACGAGCATCTGCCGCACTCGAAAATCTTCTTTACGATTGATAGACGCCTGAACTGCCGATTCCCCATTTTTGCTCGTCCAGCGGCCTTTTGACCCTCGCTGTTGCAATGTTGATGACCTTGAAGTAGTATTTGATGCAGTTGTGTTCTCTGTTCGATTTCCGCCTGAAAACAAATAGATGAGTTAGATCTTTTATGAATCACCATTTGCTAAATCATGTAACGCGAAACAAACACACGAAACTCTTGTTTGTAAACTACATAATAACCAATAAAAAAACATTCCATTGCAATTTAATTATTATAACATTACCTTGGGTATTCGTCTATTTACTTGAAAAAAATATTGAATATTTCATTAAGTGTCCCTTCAATATATAAAGAAAAATAAATATTATTAAATATTAATAAATATTATTAATAAATAAATATTAAATAAATATAAAATTCGGATATGTAAACTGGAAAATGCCAAATACGTACAAAATAATGAAATTGATCGGCTACGTAGTGTATACTTTCTTTTTGTTTTTTATTGAATACGAGTTTTAGCCTCTTGTAAGTCTATAGGCCGCAACAATTACTGTTAAATGTATAATCATTTAACAAATATACAAAAATAGTGTGCTTAGAATTAGAAGCTTAAATGAATTACATTGTTTCTAGTACTTAATCTTAAATCTAATGTGCATTAATCTTAAATCTAGCGTT
The DNA here is from genome assembly GCF_024516045.1 of Bombus affinis. Taxonomy (NCBI): domain Eukaryota; kingdom Metazoa; phylum Arthropoda; class Insecta; order Hymenoptera; family Apidae; genus Bombus; species Bombus affinis. The sequence goes on along the minus strand of NC_066347.1, from coordinate 3,505,358 downwards.
TAATCTTCGGTCATTTGAATTCACTCTTAATTTCGGTTTTACATATTACAGTCGCGTAGCTATATTACCTATATGAATATACATATTAACGCCTCCTAGTGCACATTGTAGCTGCAACAAGTTACCGGCAATCGGTGTCGCTGTCAGGTCATTTCTCTTATGGCGGGAACTCGAGCGCACGTCAATTATTTACATTAACATAACCCTCTCTCTTTTCTTTGTTAAAATTGAAAGGCGCCATTCGCCGCAGCAAAACCGCGGGAACTCGACTAACATAAAATTACGTGGTTGGCAGGCCTGAATGGAAAGTACAGGCGGGCAAAACTCGTTCGCGCGAAGTAACTAGCCTTGATTTCGCATTGCAGTTTGTTTCGATAAAATGAGCAATACACAGCAGAAAACTATGTGCCTATCGGGAGGTACAAATACTGCGTAGTTTGCGCGAGTGTTACTTATCAGTGTATTAATAAAGAAATAAACACGTAGACTCGCGATCAAACAAGTAATCCAGCTGTCAAGTACATTCTTCGACTAACCTATGTACAAAGTAACGTAAAGTTACGTTGTAGTGAATTTTATTGTCAACTACGTATGCCTGTGTAAACATAAAAAGAAATAAAAAATAACTCGTCCGAACGCATGAAAGATGTTCAGCGTAAAAGGTGTACATGCATGGTGGATCACATGGAGCGTTATTGTTTGACCATTGACAATGTGTTATGTATTTCATTAGAGTATTAAATTGTGCATGTGTTTGTGTTCGATAAAGTGTTCCTTCTTCTCACCTGATGCTATTTCCTGGGAGGTCATTTGAAGAAGAAGCGCGAGCTGTTGTCGCTCGGACATCCGCGCTGGGTAACCGCGGAAACGACTGTTACCGCCTGCGGGCATTCCGTCCTCATAACTCATGTAACTTAAACCCGAAAACGCACGTGGAGGATTTCGGTGAGCTCTCGAAAGAAAGGATACCACTGAGGAACGGACAAGTGTCTTTGTTTTCTAGACTTGCGGTGGTTTGTCACGAGCAAAGATAACCTAAAATCGCACAGTCGGTTCACGCCATTTTGACCTACCGAGCGCGCACAGATACGTGAATCGACAGTCACGCGACACGTACGTAACCACACGCGCCAAAACTGTTTTCATTCGACGAACACTGTGAATTGTCGCTCGTGATTTATGCACTGTTGTTTCCCGGGCCGATGGTTTGATTTCACGACGCGGCATGTGTGTGCGTGCTTCTTTCGAAAACGAGATTCGCGACACACTACTCGGAACACAGTGCGCAATATGACGCAACGTTTGTGTGTATTTACAGTTGGTATCTCTGTCGGTAGCGTGAATCGCGCCAATATTCAAATCAACATATTTAGTAAACTGCGGATTTTTAGCTAAATTTATATTTTTGAGAATTTTATGAGAGAAGTAAAATCTCGGTAGAAAATTGCTTTATCTACCAAGTATTACAGAGAGCGTTATACGTTGGAGAATTCATATATTTTCTCATATTATGTGCATTCCGCGCAATTTTGAAATTCCAAATTTCGTATAAATGCATAAAAACCCGCAATCTAGTAATTAGTAAATTATGAATTTTTACGCGAAATCATATCCTTCGTAATATGATCTAATAAATTGGACCTATGTAGACAAATTTTTTACCTATTAAATAATATAATATTTATTTTTTATGATATTTATATATTTTTTATATGTATGTATTCTATGTATTTTCACAGCTTCAAATTTTCTTTAAATGTATAAAAATCCGCAGTCTAGTATTAAGAAAGTTTAATATTTGATTAACAGTAAAAAATTGTAACAAAAAGAATGATAGAGGCGATTTTGTTTTAGTCGAGATAAGAATGATATATCTCAGCTAATAAAATATACTCATATAACTTTTGTGTGTTTTTTTTAATAAAGAAGATGGGTTTACATACTGTATCACGTATCATTCAATTTGAAACTTATAATGGGACTTGTACCGTACAATGGGTAAGATTGCATGTACATTGATGAAATAAATAGTCAATTCAACCGAATGAAAATTATAGAAAATTTGGGTACTATAATTATCTACTATAGTAATTTCGATCTAATAATATAATAGGCCATGTAGAGCCACCACATACATATACATATATATTAACTTTTTTTTCCACACTGTCCACCATAAATAGGACAATAAATTGAACTACACTCACATTCTTATCGCTGCCACACATGCACATGTCCATTTCATACTATTTCGCATCTTGCGTTTATTGTAACGACATTATAATTTAATTATGAATAATGATAAGAACACATCGTTTAATTGTATCTAACGCAGTAGCTATCTACCAGTAACATTATAGAAAATACATAACGACTTTCTTATCGTCAGACCGATTACATACGAATTGTTACTTGTTAATTGACATTTCCAATACTGCGAATTGCACGCGATTTTTTTTGCTGGTGTATAATTACAATGTTCAATATTTTCAACGTAAAAAGAAGAATATTAGTTAAAAAAGGAGACATTCTATGGTATTCACTTGCTTGATTTATTTTGAAAGGAAATATTCTGACTTAATTTACTTAATCATTTTATTAAATTTGGGAACAAGCTTTTCAATTTCACTTATACATTAATTAATTATTCACCGTATCGCAGATGTTTTAATATATTAATATATCTCAAGAGAAAGAGAGAGACAATTGGTTGTCATTTTTCTTATGTTTTCATTATGAATGGAGTATAAACAAAATTATTTATACTATCATTATATATGTATTAAGAAAAATAATAAAAAAAAAAAAATTATAAATAATTTGGCTATTGTTAGGTATCAAAATGTGCATACATATTATGTGAACTTTAACAGTAATAATTATAGTAATCTAGGATCTTGAACAATCGATAGTTTAAAAAATTGTAAGGAAATTGCAAAAAAGTATATTTCATACAAATATAACATTGGATATAATTTTAATGTGAATATAATTCCAAATTTTTATCAATACAGTAATTTAAACAAAAAGCTATATCCCTGAATTTTTAGAATTTTATTCCATTTTTTACTGATCCTTCGTTGTAAATAAAATGATCGAGTAAAAGCTTGAAAAAAGATTATAATAAAAGATTAAAGACTCATAATAATATAATAGCGTAAGATTTTGGCATAAAAAATTGATATTTGTATGAGCTTAGATACTGCTTAATGCATTGTATGTCAAATGTTCTATTACATCCATTCCTATAAAATAATAATTAATAAACTGTTTCGTTAATTTTGCACATCCGCGATAATATAATCTTAGAAAACAGTGCAATATAAATACATGGTACATATCTGTAGGATGGCAGAAGAGAATTTTTGAAGAGCATCAATAATTCTCTATTGGAATGAGGCATGTTTTGTATTGTAACAGGGAACATGTATGTATATCTAGGTGCCGTAAATTCTTCAAAAAGTAGTTGGACAGAATGGTCATGTATATTATTGAGTTCAAATTTAGTTCAGAAGCTAAGTCAATTATCGTTTTCACAAAGAGATTCCATTTAGTCCCATTTTTATTGGTCTGTCTGTAAAGATAAGTATTTAGAGAAGTATAAATAAATAAATTTTTCACTGAAACTTTTCAATAGCGTTTATCAATGTGTTCCTTGGCGTTGTCTGTGCATTTCTTTGTCAAATGAGATGTATATATATAGTTTTATATTTATATACAAATTATATTAAGAGTTAGAAAGACTAGTAGTTTTATACTAACTTAGTTGTCAATACACTTATACAACGAGTCATTTATGCAGTGACCCTGCATTATAAATAGTAAAACTTAAGAATCGTTTTCATATTTTGTGTTCAAAGATTTGTAATCTATTCAAGGCGATTCTTTTCATCTTTGTTTTCTGGTCATTTTGAGTGAAGTACACATAAAGCTCTGATAGTTCTTGCATCGAGAAGATCTGGAATCTTTACCAGGGAGAGTTTGTTAAGCTTCGCAATATTTTGCTTGGAAAGTGGATCACCTATCTATATTACATCAATACAGATATCAATTATTACTTTAATTAGTTATAAACTTAGACTCAGTATATATTATTACTGAACTGTAATGGCTTAATAATATTTCTTTACTTTCTGACAGTCAGAGGGACGATAGGTTTATAACAGTACGTGATATAAATTATAACTTTCCTTACTTCCTAAAAAACGTAATTCAAGACGCTATTAAAGATTTCTCTTTCATACAATTGTAATAACCTTATAATAACAGAAATTTTATAATAAAACAAATTAACGCTTGAATCCGTGTTGTACATATTTGTGCACAGGCAGTTTCATAATTGTACTTTACGTAACTAAAGTTTACTAATTGAACGCTGTTTACTAAATTAATATTTTAATAGATAATATAAACGAATTTTTGTGGCTTTTGATTGATCTCGGTTCACGTACCGTAAACCCACTCATCGTGTAACCATCTTTAGTTTTCATTGATAATAAACGATCATGGTTATAATTTCACGCAATTCTCTAACTAATTAACTTTGAGATTAAACGCACATATTGTTACTTCCTAAGTTTACAATGTCTATCTACTTGAACGGTCATTTAAGATTTCATTTATAACTATAACAACAACGATGATGACAATAGTTATGATTATGATTATGATAGTATAATGAATAATGATAAATAGCGATAATTACAACTTTATCATGATTAATTCTCATTCATGTTACTATGCATTGTACGCTATTAGTTTTAATGGAATGTCTATCTTGATTTTTATTACAGTTCAAATAAAACTATATCTGATATTGAGTATATTTTTTCCTATCAGAGCTATTTTTTTCATAGCCGTTACTTTCTCTTATTTTCGACTTAATAATAAATTCAACTTGTTTTGCGTTTACATGGTCGATAAAAAATAAAAAATCATATGTTCGAGGTGGGTACAGAAATGTATTTAATATTTGGTGGGAATGACGCACGCTAAGTATGATTAACCGAATGAAGATAAAACGTCATTCTATCCCAATTGTTTCGAAAAATTTTAATTTCCTTAACTATGAGCAAATGTCATTAGGTTTCAATCAGTTTATGTGCCACTTTAGAAGTGTCTAATTTTATAACGGTGAGTTTCTCTACCAGTCTTTTCTCCTTCTCCGAACCTAGGCATTTTAATTATTAAAATCGTCATATTTTGAACCCTGTGTTTGACTGTGTCTCGTTTTCAACAACATTTGTGTATGGCACAAATGAATATAGAGCTCACATAACTAATATGCGTATATTACTTTTACTTCTTCCACGCGGGTGCACTAATTGCGGGGAAGAATTTAGAATTCATATTTCTTCATTCTTCGTTCGCTATTATTTAACCCTGTCGCAAAATTTCATGTTACAATCTGCCAATCTTGGATTTGTATACTATACTGATGTTCAAAGATATACATATACCATTTTCCTTTAAAGTAGCTTGTTTCACTTTCTTTACTATAGGCATATAATACGCGTAGTATTTGGGATAACGTCAATAAAATTATTATTAACGATCGTTTAATAAATCGCCGCAAACATTTTCCTTCGTTTTCTTATTGCAAATATTATTATAGAAATCTTGATTAATTTTACAAAATTCACTTGCCCACAATTACAGTTGGTTAGAAGAGTTCCAGTTTTGGCAATCCAGAAACGTGGAAGTCAATCATCGCTGTTGCTGCTAACGTTGTAAGGAAAGACTGTCAGTACGGTAGTATTCGATGATCTGATGTTAACCGCTGATAACACGGACGGTCCACTTGTTTCTACTGCATGCTAAAGCCTCCATAAGCTAGATCTTCGTGCTCCTGATCCTGATCCTGGCATGCATATACACAGTGATTTCATTAGGGTCAATAATAATTCGAATGACCTATTTCTATGTAAAATGATTATATCGAACGTACGTAGTGTTATGTGATCAATGCTAGATTTTCTACTAAAATGCTGCTAACGAATTGAAAATATTTAAGTGAGTGAGTGAGTGAGAACTAGCGAATTTTCAATTCCATCGTAAAAATATTAGTGGAGAACGCAATGGTACCGGCTTGTGTTTAACGACATCCTCCTTTATCTATGATTGTACCGACCAGCATGAGTAATGGCCACCATCTCTATGGGCAAGGAACCTCTTCGTTTGACGATCGGTTCAGGAATCGAGTCCTTTTTTCCTAGTTCCCTCTTCCATTTAAGCCATGTGCCATTATCGTTTCCATCTGTGGATCCTCCAGAGAACATTTCTGGTCCTCCGGAACTCCTTCTCCTCAATATCTTTTTCCGATTACGAGGCTTACCATTTATGCTACTCCTATTGAACATATCACGGCGTAATTCGGATATGTCTGCTGGCACTGAACCTCGTCGCGGTGACGGCATGCCAGGGCCGGTACTATCGATTATTCTTGTTATTCCGTTATTGTTGCTATTTCCGGTATTGTTATTATTATTGTTATTATTTATTGGGAGGTTTTCTCGTTCATCTAGAAACATGCAGCTAGTAGTAACAAACTTCAAGCAAAAACTTGTTAATTACAATTTTAATTATATAGCGTATATACATACTTGTTAAAGACAAGATATTGCCAAGAAGATTTCCAAGAGCAGTTTCTTGCGGGAGACTTGCTCTTCGAGGTCCTGCAACATTACCCTCTCGAGGTCCTAAGGCTAATCTATTAAAGCCACCACCTGAAAATACAGCAAATATTATTATAATATTAGCCACGCTTTATTGATTTTATGAAGATTATCACTATTATTTGTTGTTCTCTTACCCTGTTGTCTAGTAATGTCATTTGGTACAGAACCACGCCTGGAACTATGATCAACCCTGGTTGGTATAGTTGGTGCCGTAATGTCATCTAATCTAGACATGAGGCCAACTGGAGCAGAGCCACGTCGTCTGGTCCATGACTAAATAATGATTGACAATATACTTTAATTTGAACTGGTACTTATTCAAGATGAAATAGAAATTAAAATATTGCAGTAATTATAACTATAATTTCTGCCATTTCTAAGTTACACAATTATTTCTTTATAATTTATTATTATATTAACTACTAAAATTTATCAATTATTATTTTTAAACAAATTAATTGGTCAAAAAATCTAGAAGCTGCATATTAGGAATTGAATATATTACGGAACTTTACCTGACTTCCCTTTCTAGACAAACTAATTCCTTTTGTGTCTTCTATCGCTCGCGGATCAACGTTCTCCTTCATCTGCATATCCATACTTAGTTTGGCTACCTTTGAATTTCGTTCTTTCATAGGATCTGGATCCCGTCTGTTGCCGATAGAAACAATCTCGTTATTCGTATCTGCCTTTCGCGAGTCGCTACCACTGTCGCTCGACGAAGACACGCTCTGAACAAGGGGCGGCGAATCTGGCGGGCTACCAATAAAGAACACTTTATGTGTGCTAAGTTCGGAGGATACTGGTATCGCGGTAAATCGTCTACCACTGGTATCAGTCGTTATTGTCTTAGTTTCTGGCACAGGAGTTGAGTATCTTCGTAATTCGGAGTTGGTGCACTTTGGTTTCGCAGTAATGGTTATCGAACCATACTGTTCAGATTTATTTAATATTGTAGTCCGTTGCTCCTTGCTTATCGACTTTTCACTTTCTAATATCGTCTTCGAGACGAAGATAGTACCTGGCTTAGATTCTTCTTCGATGCTGTGACCATCCTTGTCAGTACGTGAACTGGCTAAAGACGCGTAGAAGACATGCGTGGAATCTGTTCCTTGAGCAGAAGTTGGTCGTTTGTATCGATTTTTTAAGCTGATATCTTCTATACGGATCGTTTGAACCGAATGACGACGTGGATATTCGATAGTTGGTATGAGTTCTGTTTTCTGTCTAAATGTTTCCGGAATCGCGGAACCCCGTCTCTTATTTAACATATTTACTTCTTTCGACATTGCAACGTTACTGGTATCCATTTCCTTTGACGGGGGAGTACCGCAGCGGCCATCCGAACACGATTTCTCTTTCACCGAGCACGAGGAAGAAGCCGAACTATCTGCCTCTAATAAGATCTGTGAGTAACATTGCGACATCTCCGCGGTCGCGGACAAGTACCTTGTTCTGACATACGGTTGTAATGGAGGGAAGGTCTGTTGTCTTGTCAGTTGTTTCGTCTGCGTACTTGGCTTTTCCACATCCGATTGTAATACCGTGCTTAATCTCGAGGCTTCAGTGCTATTCGTGATACTGGCTATGCTGGGTTCTGGCAGAAGACTTTCAGCACTGACCGGTCTTTCCCCTGTATTACTGGCGCTCGGGGAAAGTTCGGGTATACTGGTCTTGGACGATAATAAAGACATCGAGCTTGGATCTAAAAGACTCTGGTCATCTAATTTCCATAAAAGATTCCTCGATTTGCTCTGTTCGGTTGGTAGACTCTCACGCCTAACGTTACTTCGTGGAAGAAGAGTCATAGGTTGCGTGATACTTAATGGTACGGAATGGCGTCTTCCAACGCGTTCTAGACCAATTCGCGCTGGCAGACTCTGCATCTTAGAGGATTGAACGTACGCAGCTGGTATCAGCAAATCGATACTTGCTGTATCCTCTTCTGCAGCTGGATCTCCCACAGAGCTGACGGCGTCTTCCACCTCCTCGAGTTCCGAGATTTCCGTTTCCATATCCTTCGCTGTTTCTTGCAGAATTAAAGCTTCCCATTTCTTCTGATTTGTACGCAGGTGTTCCATTAACGATACACTGAGACCATCGCCCAGGAAACGATGCCATTCCTCGTATAGAGGCGTCACCACGAATTTAAAGAATCCAGCCTGTATCTTTGGTATGCTAGTGGTATGCCGATCACATAATGGCGTCACCGGAAGATTTAGACGACGTTCGTAATCACCTTGACGAAAGAATTCTTCGCATACTTTGTGCGACCACTTCTGCGAGATGTCCCAAGGCCTGCACGGGTTCGATATGTCCGCGCATTTCAGGGCTATTTGCAGAATGAAATGCCGATCATCCGCGCGTCTCATTTCCAGCAGGTTACCGTCCAAGTAATGCTGCAAACATACGACAGAAGAACGATGAAATATCATAATATGAAAATGATAGAAGAAATAGAGTCCTCTCTTTCTCTCTCTTCCTTTGCTTTCACGTAATTTTCTTTCCTAGGGCGTATTTATATTTATAGATAAAATAGAGATCGCATAAAAATTCAATATCTTTAATGAATTTGATATCATCGTTTGGTTACTCGATTTTTAGTATATTGTTCATATGTTACGACGCGCGAACCGTTCTTTAATGAAAACTGCTGTTACGCCGCGCAACACATCTGCATTCCATCCCGCGCGGCGTGACAGCCAACGGTCTACGTGCCGTCCTTCGAACTCTCCATAGGCCTAAGGACCCACCATAAAGTCGAAATCCTAACTGCATTGTTCGCACACATAGTTTAAGTCAATCTGTTTACCAGAAAGGACTTTCTAATTCCAGAAGTGTTTTCAGCTGGTTTTTTAGAAGGGTCCTTGGGTTTATTACGTGCTCTTAAGAATTGCGGAGAAAGCAGGTAGTGGCCTAACGAAAAAAGCGGAGATCTCCTTAACGGAAAATCCGAGTCTCCCCATAAACAATGTCGCCTAGAACCCAAGTTAGTAGGAGGCTTCTTCCTCCTATCTTCCTTCCCAACATTGGTCATAATCAATCGGCATCGCGGATCATTGCCCTCACTTTCCTAACTGAAAATGTAAGCAACGAATCCGCGTTCTTCGTTCAAAGGGCACACCCATACCGAGCTTTCCTCCGCATTCACATTAGAATAAAACTTTAGAGTTTGATCGTCTCTCACGGTGCCTAGAGTTCCTGCATTCCCTATAACTCTCACCGTTCCTATATCTTTCAGAGTTCCTTCGTCATTTCTCAAGGTGCCTACACGGCCTAGAGTCTTCTAAGGCTCTCCCATTATCCAGAACTCCGACAGTTCCTATAACTCTCAAGGGCCTAGAGCGCCTAAAGCTCTCCTTCTCTCATCCAAGACTAACCTTTCTCTCGTTATCTGTATCTTAATCAATGGCGTTACTACTTCGTGTGATTGTATAAAGTGTTGGAAATATACATTATTATAACTCTGTGACTCCCAGTGTTATACCGCATCAACCACCCCGATTATCCTAACCGAAATACGGGGATCGAACTATTCGTGGTGTCGATTATTCTAATCGTAACGGGAATTTACGACTCCCGTTGACGCGTATTCTAACGACCGCGTCTCCCCGCGATAGCTCGAAAATACAACTGCTGTATTGTCTGAAGAAAGTTTGTTGGATCGGAAAGACTGCTTCCATCAATTTCTTATATTTTCTCAGACGCAAAGAGGTATCCATTAAAAATAAGCCAAATACATCTTCTTTGTAAAATCTCTTTTTTTCGAAGAATTTTTTGCATCGATAAATAGCTAGCGTGTTAATATTGCCTATAAGTTGACGAATGTTAACAAGATTTTTCACAGCTCACTTTGAATCGAATGAGAAACTCTTGTTGTCTGGTGATGTCTGTTGCTAAAATCAACGAACTGATGTGCCGCTGAAGTTCTGGCCTCACGTTGGCAGGCAGTTGATCGGAAACTCCGCTCTCCAGAAGACATCCTATCGCTGATCTCCAATGATGATTCTCAAGAACCGACGTGTTCTGGAAAACCGTCAACGAACGTTTCTCACCAGTTCTACGCAGCTGTGTATTAAACATGCCGAAAATTGCGTCGACTTACTTGGTAGAGAGCAGCCAAGTGATTGCTCGTGGCAACTAGGAACGGTTGATTGACGCCTGGATGATCCAGATCGTGCGTCACCGCGGCAATCAGCGACGCCATAATCTCCAAGTTGGTTAAGTGCGGCCTGATCTGTAAATTTATAACGTTGCATATCTCATTATGCTTCATCTTTTACAAGCCATAAAATCTTGTCGTATATACTTACTTTTTCCTCTTGGAGGAAGCAGTGCATCGCCTGCGTCACATCGGTCGCGTGTATACTGTTGTGGTAAGGATTTGTGCTATGATAACCCTCCTCGATGAAGGCTGAATGGGAGAAGACGGAGTATGATTAAATTGTTTGCCATATGTTTTTTAGATCTTGCGTGGCTGTTTTAAATAAAAATTAGCTTAAACGATAGGAATCACCGTTTAAACGAATTACAAAGAATAAGAGTTGCTCACGCGAGTTTCTTCGCATCTAACGTGTTGTGTATTGGAAACGTACAACTTTATAAATTTCGTTGTTTAAATGACGCAAAGATGTAATAAAAGATACGAGCGAAGGGGTTGGATAAAATTTCTATTTTTTTGTAATTTAAACTTCTATCGCGATCTCTTATTTAACAACTAGCTTTTGCTCGCGTGTTTGTTCGCGTGGATATACGGAACGACTTTTAAGCAGCTGAATTTTTATGAATGAAATATCTACGTGTTTTTTATACTAACAGTTAGGTGATTCTTCCTAGTAAAGAATATTAAATTATAAAAAGGATTCGATCTCAGAACAAACACCATGTGAACAGTAATCATCGTTGCTTGACTTTTACCAAACATGGGAGCGCATACAATTCGGATGCCAGGCTATCTCTTATCTTCTAAGAAATGGTTTGAGGTGAAACGTCAATCTATTGTCTTTCTCGGATATTAAGTTATAGAACAGAGAAAACCCCATGAAAATCCGTTCAGTAGTTTTTACGTGATACGAGACAAGCAAACAGGCAGACAAAAATTCCAAAAATTACCTTTTCTCCATTCCGTAGTTTATGATCTGTTCCTGGGTGATTGGGGTTTCATTTTCTTTTATTTTTAATGTGTAGACACAATCCTTCTACTGTTCATTATATGTATATAAATGTTTTAATTTTCATACAAAATGAGTTTTTAATAGAACGATAAAAGAGATAAAGAGTACTGAACGTGCAAACGAATCGAAGATGAAAGAGAAAAAAGAGATGAGAAGAGAGATGAAAAGGCAACTGAATCGAAGATGATAACGAGATATTAGTCCGTAGTTAATTTACTTCAAGAAATGCAAAGTACCGAATCGACGATTACTTGGTAAATAAATTTTTGATAACAAATAAATTAATAAATAAAACAAGGGGTCGAAAAAGTAACGTAATTAAAAATGTCTCGGTTCTATGGCGAAGTTAGATCGCAGACTCTGCAAACATCGAAGATTATCAGGATGTGACAAAAATATCATTCTTAATATCCCACAACAATTTCCACGCGAGTTTTTACGCTTAATTAATTTTAACAATGTAGCTCCCCAACAATGAACGATTGTGCAACAGAAAACCACAAATTATTTTATCAAGTATTTTAGGTAAATTTCCTCGGGCTTTGTCTTGTAAATCCCCTAAAATACCTTCGAACAAATAATACAGTCGATCATCTCGATACTTTTTTCAACAATTATTATCCATCATCCTCTCTATCGAGAGAACCTGCAACAATTATCCTCGCGTAGCTAAGTTTGTTTTAGTCGACCGATTGCAGGATTAAATATTCACGTAACCCCATCCAACCTCTCTTTTATACATGTCGCTACATAAATCCTGTTTGTATGGAAATTTTATACAGAATAAATAAATAATAAGCGTCGTGTACAGTCTATAAATACGAATACGTACGGCGCGTAAAGAGGGCTGTTTCTCTTCACGGGACTCTCCCCTTTTGAATATTTAATGGTGACGAATAGCTTCCGACCTGTATTCCAGGCCCGACGATGACGTAAAAATTTCGTGCAGAAAGAGACCAACGATCATTAATACGGAGGTATTCGCGGCTTGTGCCCTTCACGGAAACGCAGTATCGGAGAAACGGGCGCGATACGGTGGCTTGCGAAGGTATTCGAACAGTTACCATCGAGTTTTGTTTACGAATGTGTTGTGCGTATATCGGATTTAATTATACGAGTACGAAACTTGGTGATATTACGAACGAGTTTATAATTTCTAAATTAAATCGCGTCTTACGAAAATTCAAAAAGTGTCTGACTACGTTTTTGGCGCGGTGTATATTTATGTGCGTTTACGGGGTTTTCATTAAACGCTTGCAAACGCTTTTTCCAAAATCGTGAAATATCACAAAGTATTTTCCAAATAAAAATTATTTCTTTCATATCATCATAACGCGAGTTTTGACGAAGCGATCGCTTTCGCTATTTACTTACCGAACAATTTCCACACGGTTACTACGTCCAGGTTGAAGTACTCCAGAAGTCCGTACCAGTGGAAAAGGTGGACGCATAATACCGGAAGCGAACGTCCTGAAAATCAAACGCAACGTGATACGACGGGAATGGTATCTAAGCTGTAAGTCGAGCTACCGTGTCGTCGGGTTAAAACCTCATGGACATTAAATAACAGTAAACTGAAACTACTTTAAAGCAGAAAAATTCCAAATGATGAAAGGAAGATAGATAAAACGAGGAGAGAGGAAGGAATAAAGAAGAGAATTAACAACGTTTGCACGGATGCGATTCGCATTTCTAATAGCTTTTACTCTTTAATTTATTATTTGATAATTTATTATTTGTATCAAATTTTCATAAATTTAATTAATATCGCGAAGACACTATATACGATAAAGTTTCATTCGAAAAAAAAAAGAGAAAAACATATTTCATATGCATTCAAGCTGGTAATAATTAACAGCAAAGCTGGTTAACATGTCGACTGTCACGCGAATTTTATATATTTTACCCTGGGAGCCACGATAGATTATACGCGACATCATGACATTTACATTTTGCAAAATATTATATTGTATTTCGTGCATTTTCTTCTAACGATATTATCAAAATCGTTGACATTGTTGAAAATTTGTTAGTCTATGAAATTTGTCTTGTTTTAATCTACTGAGAATCAACAATCAATGATTTAATACAACACTTCGTTTTCAATTTTTCCAATCAATTTACATCCTCCAGTTCTGTTTCCAGTGTGGCTATGGAAAGGAAATTCCAATGATTCGTTTAATATTTCTTTTACATCACTATTTCTTCCATCTAGATTTTACAATTTTATGAAATTGAAAATTGACGGAGATCGAAGTGCAGTAGAACCCCCTTTATCCGAACACCTATTATCCGAATATCCGAACGCTCTATCATCCGAACACGATATTTCCCAGTAACGGATGCCTCTTTCCGTTTCAAATATGTACATACGTATTTCATTCGTATACAATAGTGTTCACATACGAAACATAGTGATAATACACAACGTATTCTTTTCTCTATTCGAGAATGAATTTGATAGTGAAAAATTCGGATGAACTTTGATTTGAAGAATTCAGTACGGAACTAATAGCGTTTTAACTATGAAAACAAAATACCACATAATTGAAAAGCTTAAAAGCGATGTAACTGTAACAGAATTAGCAGAAATACACGGTCAGAAAGATACAGAAAGCCACGATCGCAGATCGCATTAAAATTCACATTAAAAAGCAAAAAGATGATATCGAGCATTATCCAAAGCACGTGGATTCCTCGGTAAATGCAACAGCGGAAAAACCTTCGAAATATACCGACGTAATGAAATGATTTTAGATAAAGATAAAGCGATAAAGACAATTAATAACGACGATTTTAAACAAATGGAAAGAACGAACGAAAGAGTGTTAATTGGAATGGTGCTTTCTCACGTCGAGTCATTCGTGGTATTCGGAAAAAGGCTTCGATGGTTGAAAGTAGAAAAAGAATCTAACTCTATGCGGTTACTTACGTTGAAAGAATTGCATGATTTAGCAGGCAAAAAGATACCAGATCCATATTTAAAGAAATTGCCAATCGACGTTAATCTATATTTGAACAAATGAAATTTTACGTCAGAAACGTGGTTGTTCTGTTCTTCGAAAATTCCATTGTTCCAATAATTTTGTCTCCCTGTTACTTCGGATAAAGGAAGCTCCCCTGTCTTTATCACGTTGTGATAAATTATCGGGTTGGTCCTTAATCAGTTAGTCGTTTTAAAAAATTTCATAACGTCGGCTACCGATGACCACCGAGCGTGTTAATTAATAACTGCATCGGACTTAAACAGGGCCGATCGAAAATGTTCTCGCTTTCTCATAAATACCACGGTTTCTCAGTTCGCTCCGGCTCGTGCCAAATAAATCAAGCTGCGCGTGAATATTGGATCGCGATGGATCGCGAGGATTCTCGCGGATCCTGCAGGTTGGAAAAGCGAAATACTCTTATTTCAAGCGAGAACCATGCTTTTTTTTCGATACCACGCGTTCCGCTGCTCTTTGCATGCTCACACGTGGTTTTGACGTTGAATGATAAATCGGGTCGGAGTTACGTTAAAAGCGACGCTTCTTTCTAGGAATTCCTTTTCTGGTTTTTTTTTGATATTTTCAAAGATTCTTTTTCACACATGACGGTGAATATCGAGATGCTGATGCATGTTCCGCAGTAAAATCCAATTTTTAGAAAGCGTGCATCAATGGTGAATTATGTATCTGCTGCTGTTTATTGCAGCTTTTTCGCTGCTTGAAGGTTTTATGGTGCTTTCTTTGTATTACAGAAAACTCCTAAATTTATCGCTCTATCGTGGCCTATAAATTTATAAAATTGCCTTTTTCTCTATGTTATTGTACAAACGAAAAATAGATCAATGCATCTGCTGTTTTCTTTTTACATTATACCGTTGATATTTCGTTAGCAAGTACAGTTTTATCCAATTTTCTTCGTATATCAAACGATCCGTAAATTGTTAATTTTTTTCGAATAATAAAATTATCGTTTTTATTTCGTGCTAGGTTCGTGCTAGATGTATATAATATTTTTCCAAAAATTGTGAAATCTTCTTACAGGACGATTGTACTTGAGTATTTTGTTAAAATTTTATTTACCAAGATTTAGCTTGAAGGAATAAACCAAGATAGAAACAAAATGTATCAAGCGGGCACATACACGAAAACATTGTAATAAGCATAAGCTTCGGTATAATGAACGAATAGAATACAATACGATACAACGTTAAGATTTTATTTACATTTGTATAATTTTTGTAATGGCTTTTAAAAATAATTGAATTATTTACATTTCCTGAATGATGAAGTTTGTATTCTAATGTATGGTGCCAACGTGTAGTGAAATTATTTTCTCACGGATATCTTTCGTTTAGATTTGGTATCGTATTGTTGCTGTAAGGCATCTTCTTCTCGTTTGAATTCATGCAACAGACAGAAACGACTTCTCGGAAGAAGTACTTTGTTTGTGAAAGACATTTTGCAATATTAACAGGGCAGAAGTAAAACGCCGTGCCAGCCAGTTTGCTGTATAAAATACATAATACAACGCTGAAGCTTTCAGTACGTGGATAACGTAAACATTCTCTCGTGGCGGGGCGTGGGTATTAATAAAACATTATACACAAAAATCCGCGAGAATCCCGCAACAACCCGATGGAACAAACAGCTTCGGTAGGTATTTAAATTACAGGATAAATAAAAAAATTGAGAATATCTTTCTCTGAACAACTAACTATTAAATCTTGCTTTTACTAGAAACTGTAATGTGCATTTTACTTTGGTATTATCAAAGTGACATATAGTATTAAACATTTAACGAAGTAGAACATAGAAAAATACTCAACATAGCAAATATAAATATAAAAAAGATAGATATAAATATTCACTGTATCATCGTAATCTATGTTATTTAAGTAAACAACTGTTAGTGTAATAAACGTTAGTGTAATATTCTTATATCTGATTTTTTTGGCAATAGGAATATTCTCCATCCTTTTATCAAATAATGCATATTAAACCTTGATTAGCTGAAATTGACTTATATCAGCTTTTATTCGCATTGCAGACGAACACCAAGCTGCCTTAACTTTGCGATCGAGAACTTGGCAAACTTTGTTAAACACTAGCCGTGCAATTTTCATAACCGGGAGAAATATGCTTCTCGATCCGTTATTTGTTGAAAATGGCAGAAAAACGATTAAACGTTATCAAAATATAAAAAATTCAACGGAGAGGATTGTTATTTATTTGTAATTAGATATTTCAAGCAATCAGATTGACTTGGTTTAAAAAATTCAATTAAAAGCATACAATTCCTACAAAGCACGGAACGTATTAATGATTCAATTGATGCAATAAAACTTTCCGTTCTAACGTAAATATCCTCAACCAATTTATTCCATTCGATTATTAATTTAATCTTTTGAAAAATAGCTGTCCAACCTCGAGCTTTCGTCTGTCACTTTCAAATTCAACGTGTTCGCGATGCCGAGGTTCAAGGAGCCACGAAACAAGCGAACTTCTTTTCTTTTTCTTCTTCTTTCTTAATTGCTTACCTCCCGTCACCGTTTCCAGCGTGAACGCATTAAATCGCCAGTTGCTAGCCTTCTGTAACACGCACTGCAACAAACCATCAAATATCGCATTAGGTCGACAGTGAAATAAACGATTGCCGCTAGAAAGGGTTGAAACGTGTTCCCGAGCACAATGTCACTGTAATGGAACAACCGTGTCCATTTCTCGAGAATATAATAAAATAAATCATTAAGGATCTGGAACGTGGCTCTGTTAATCGAACTCTCTCGTGTCGTTTCGTGAAATATCTCGGAGCAATAGCAAGCTTCAATAAACGCGTAATAATACATACGTGGGTCAGTGATTCAAAGAGAGCTTTCAATAAATTTCAAACCTTCTGTTATAGAAACTTTCGAACGTATTGAATACAAAAGTTTCGCAGAATGCTTGCCACATGTTCCTTTGCGTTTATTTCGTTTATTAGCGAACAGATTTAATAGCAAATTAAGGATATGACTAATAATTAAATTGATGTAATTATTATATAGTACTTTTATATATATATAGGTAATACTTAATTGTTTTGTGGATAATATTTTTTTGGCCGTATACACGGTATCTCAGTTACGCGAGATTACCTAGATATCTGTCTTATTTACGATTGTATGAAAAAACTTCTCAGGGCGAAGCTAAACTATTTCAAGAAGCACGTGTAACGGTGGGAAGAATTTTTTCTCAAGTTCATCTTTTCTAGAAGATTTCAAGGTTATCGGTGTATTTTTAAATGATACCCTATATTTTTCGACCTTGGGAAAAAAATTGCGCCCTGAAATAATTTAACTTTGTCCTGATAAGCTTCTCATTCAATCATAAATAATATTTAAGTGATCTAATTGAGACACTGCATATTTACAAATAACTATTAGTATTACACTGCTAAGTCCCGATTTAGATAGTATAATATTCAGTTTATTATCGAAGATGAACGTAGGAAAAAAAATTATATCGTGCGAAATTTCGTATCAAGGTTAAGCAAGCTACACAAGTTTGTAATACTTAACGATAAGGACAAGGCTGATCTTTGTAACAGAAATCATTCCTACATAAACGAAATTAATCTCTATCACTAAATTTTACAAAAAAAAATGCAAGCAGTAACGAACGACAAGTAAGTTTTACTTTTAGAACGATATCACCATCTATATCATTAAATAATAGAATTTAAGAACGTGTAAATACATTTAATTGACATTAGAAAATATATTATCTTAAAGTGAATGCGCGTGAATATTTTGCATACACTTCCTATAATGATATTGACGTTCAACTTTTTAATATCGACGTGAATTTAAATTAATAACGAAAGTGTAAGGAGGTTCAAATGGATTTTAGATAGAAGGTCTTCATCTTCTTTCACTTTAAAAGGGTGGAACAAATTGAAACTTGGATGGATATGCTGCTAAATGTACCCTTATGCCATTAAGCACAAGATGAAATATTGATCCTCCGAGTGTGTGTGTATATATATTATATATATATTATATATATATACATAGAATGGGTCATGCATTTATTAAATTTATAAGTATAACAAAAAGTTCGTTCAAATTTAACTACACGTGGTTTATTATTCTCTGTTTTTACAACTATCCTGATTAACAGATAAAATTAAAATGAAGGAAATCACGCTTGGAATTTCAGCATATTGAATATTAAGAAATTATGTATATGTGTTTTGTAAATTTTTTTAACAACTGTACAGGAATAATTTCTATTAAAGTGTAATCCCTTCTTTCGGTACAATGAAAAATTCATATTTCCTTCCATTAAAAAACATATTTTCAGCATTTCTAAAAAAAAAAAAAAAAAAAAAAAAAGAAAAAAGTAGACGTTATTATTTTTTCTCTGTGAACTAAAATTATCTTGCAATCAAACATCTTCTTTCTTTATTTAATTACAAGCATGATTAAGTAAACTCGATCCTTTTTTATTCTTTAAAAAATTACGTTTTTCGCATCGGTGCTATTGTTCTTGCAATACAGCGATATTTCCCTATTTCTATGGAACATGAGAATCAACGAACGCGTAAATTCTAAGCAGAATCAATGACTTTCACCCAGTATCACGATCATTACTGACCAGCAATGTATTAGCATTTAACCGGTTAAATTGCACAAAGGTTCTGATCACTCGACCGGTGTCATCGGTTTTCCGCTTCAACTACATAACAGTTTAAGTGTCTTAACTACTTCGGATTTTATCGATCCGATTACCCGGACCGGTTTCGTTAATTAATTAGTTTTTTTATTTCGATCTAATAAGTTGTACAAAATCAGTCGGAAAAAATGAAGCGTCGTGGATGTAATAGTAAATTACATGCATCTACTGATCTTTTTCCGCAATTATCTCGCTTATCTATTTTAATATCAACGACCTTCTATGTCGCTTTAGATCTTGTTTGTTCCATTGGATTTGTTTTTATTTCATTAGTTTTTAATTCATATTCGCTAATTAAATTCTATTTAAGTACTTAGGCATTACTTAGTAATTAAGTATTAACCATAACTAGTTTCATTAATTACAATTACTAATTGAAGAGTGCTTGTAAAAAAACACTGTAAGTGCTAAGAAACGAGTTTTTCAGGAGGAAAAGAAAACTTATGCATGATAATTTTACAAATTCATGAAAAAGGAAAGTATATCTGTAGAAGAAAATACGTTCGTGCTACCTGTTAGTTGTAAAAACGACTCAATGTTCCAATCATTTAGATAAATGGTATAAACAAAAGCCAAAAATCAGTTAACTAATGGTCACTGGGATTTATACCTTTTTCTATAGAAACGACATCGTGAAACCATTCTTTAGCATTATTAATAAATATTTAGAAATGGAAATTGCACATAAATTCTATACTACAGGATTCTCATTGGTACGTAGAATAGTTTCTAATAAAAAATCAAAATTTTTCAATTAACTTTCCTGCTTTTGCATCGCTGTTCTTTTTCCAATCGGTCAATAAAATAATATAAAATAAAATAAAATCGGAGAGTTATAGCTTCCGCTCAGTATATTATATTTTTTTACATTACTTCCAGGGATTGAAGCGGAGAACAGCAAGAAAATTAACACGCAGATCGAAAATTTTCATTTCGTATCGAGATTTTTCAAAGTATATGTACATAAGATAAAAAGTTTCACGAATCTCCAAATCCTCGGTACTTATATCGATGCCGTAAACAATGTATCTTGTCTGTTAGAAAGTTTAAAACAGTATCTGAGGAGGAAACGACTACCTTTCGGTTGGGAGACTATTTGAAGTTTCGCGAAGTTTCTTCTTCGCGTTGCTTGTATCGATATCAATTTTCGGGAAGTTTCGGGGTCTTCAAGTTTCGAAACTTGAAAGATTGGAACGTTCTTCTAGACGATTGGCAAACTTGAAGATTTGGAAACACGGAGATACGAAAGTTTCAATATTAAAAAATAAAAAAATTAACAAACTTGGCATTTGTTTTCGAACGGAATATATGAACCATCTAGTTTTCGATTTCATACACGTCACATATATTTTATTACCAAGGTAATGAACGCAGCTCTGACACAGATACGATTATTCCGTAATTTATGAACCAGCTTTCAACAACTTTGATCAAAGATACTAATATAAACAACTAAACTTAACTTCAAAATATTAGCTCAAAAGTCTCCCGACGTTCTATAACACGAGATAGTATAGTCTACTTTGTCTTAAACTGCAATTCACTATGTCACAATCTAAACTCGAGGAACAATTTAAACAAAAATAATCTACAAGCTTTCCTTCCATTCGTTACGTTTCACCTTCGACATTTCCAACTTTTTAATCTGATATTAAAAGAGAGAAAAAAAAAGAAGAAGAAACGAAAAACCTTGTATAGTTTACTTTCAAGATTTCCAAGTTTTTAATCCAATATTAAGAAGTATGGTTTATAAAACATTCAATGATATCCTTTCCTTATATATTCCTCTCTTACAAGCTTTCTACTATATTCAAATATAAAATGTAATATCCTATAAAATCTGTATACGTTCTATCCCTTTAACCAACTTCCCTTAATAACACGAATGAAATATCGAAACGATACGTATCGTAAGATACGCCGAATCTTATAGATAACAGTGGATACGATTCCAAGAAAACGGCATCTTTTCACGTATATACATATAAGGTTTAAATCCTCGTTGATCAATGGCTTACCTGAACCAGGCCGTGGAAGATATCGTCCAGGATACCAGGCTCTTCGGTTAAGGATCTCGTGGTAAGCCTCTTACGGCGTCTCTTGTGCATCGTCAGGAATCGACCGGTGGGTCTGGGCCTGGAACGACCGATATCCAAACTCTCTAGCAGGTTGCGGTCTACCTCTGACAAGCGTCTGAACGTCGTATCTGTCTTGGCTTCATTGCGCACTTCCGTCAAAGTCACCGATACGCCGGATGTTGGCAATGCGGCATTTTCTGCGAAGCGATTCAAAGAAATCGTTAGATGTGAATCGCGTGAATCGTAAGATGAAATATGTGGCGCGATTTTAACGCGTTAAAGGTACATAGGTGCGCATGTTTCTTCGAGAGTAAAATTATCGCCAGTTGCTTTCGAAAGTGTATGTAAATGGACAGTTGCGTCGAGACTGCCGACAGCGACTATCCAAGTTACTGTCAGATCGGATAGTCACTCCCAACGCAGTGTCCTGTCAGCTTGCGAGAAATATTCACGAGAGAAGCTCTACAGCTATAACAGTTTCACTGTGTATTCGTTTGTCAGTTGTTCTCGCGAGTATTTCTCGTAAGAGTGGACAATACGTTGAGAGCGACCGCACGAGTCGCTATAAGATGAAATAGTCGCTTTTAACATTTTAAAGGTAGTACAGATTAAAGACAGGTGACCGTGTCCTTTGCTTACGATTCTAACAGGTAAATTTCTTTGTTGCTCTTTTATCTTATTTTAGGTTCTAATAGTATCGTATATTCAAGAAGGTTGCAAGTAAATTTTTCTCTGGAAAACTAATAATTCTCACTTATACTCTGTTGTCCGTGCTATCAGAGATTTGACATTAAGGTAGGTTTCTATTTGAACGTAAAGCTATCGCGAGTTGCTCTCGAGAGTATTTCTCACAAGTGGACACTACGTCAAGATACTCTTGAGAGCAATTCGCGATAGTTTTACTCTCAAGTGGACTTTTATCTTAACATTAAAAATAACGCTAAATAACACGATGACGTTTATCAATGAAAACATGGAATTTTTTTAACAATAAAATACAACCAAGTACGAAGAGGAATATGACATAAAATACAGGCTCTCTTCTTTATGAATATGTGGGCGTTTTTCGAATAATTGATGCTACGTAAATATCGAGATAACAAAGAAAGTTCACGTATCATGAATGGTGGATGATATTTAGTTTTCGATGTTACCCGCAATTTATCTTTGTACTAGAAGGTCAATGGTTGAAATAAAGACAAACAATGGTCTTATGGAATTGTAGGATTTATGTGTTTGAGATGTTCTACACTGTGAGCATCGAATTTGTTTTTGTCACAATTTGTATATCACGTTGCACATCGTTGCACATTTATCTCGAGAAATATTACTATTCGATGTTAATAGTAGCATTAAAGTAAAATTATTTTTGAAATCAAATCGCTCTGGCAATCTTTTTCTATAGTTGCAGTTACGAAATGAATCTTTGATAAATTATAAATACAGTAAACCGATGATCGCTGGAAGATTAATTCTACGTCAGCGCGATACTGCGATTCTCCGTTTGTCGAGATTGAACGCAAACAAAAATGGTCAATGACGATGAATACGCAGGAATATAATAATCTATATCGGGACTCGTGTTCGGAATTATTAAGAGTATTGTTGCGAGAGTATGACGCTCGCTGCTCGTGTAAATATTCTGCTGGAAACAATAAGTAAACGGTCACGTGCCTGGATGATTCGATAATATTATGCTTCTATTGTTAATAAATTATAAAAAATAATTTCTCTCGCAGACTAAGAAAATTGGGCCTTGAAAGATTCGAAGAAGCCGAGGATAAAGAGTTTTCCAGATGACAAGACGATAGAAGACGTTAACTTTGTTACTGAATATTAACTTTTAGAAGAAAGTTTTATCGTTAGTGCTATTTTTATACAGATTACTGTCATTAATTGACTATAATTTGTCACACATTTATCCAAAATTATTATAATCAAAGCGCAGTTTGTCAAAAATACGCGCATATTTACGTAACTCAAAAATTGTCACTTTTTCTTTTCAATTACATATAATTTGTTTCATATTTATGAAACTCTGCACGTATTTCTAATACTATTGACATATATTAATTTACTTTTTACTATAATTTTAGGAAATATTATATTGTAGAAAATATATATAATTTTGGCTAATCACTCTTCTTTTAAGCAGACCTGACCACGCTTTAC
Organism: Bombus affinis; assembly: GCF_024516045.1. NCBI lineage: Eukaryota > Metazoa > Arthropoda > Insecta > Hymenoptera > Apidae > Bombus > Bombus affinis. The sequence continues at coordinate 3,481,560 of NC_066347.1, read as the reverse complement.
TTGAATAAAATTGGTGGCTACACAAAATTACTAGACTTAATTTTACTCAGTTTCTCAGTCTGTTGCATTGTAGAGTTTACAATGGAAAGATAGAAACGTAATGGGAACTTTCACGTGCGCGCAGAATACGGGACTTGACCTTAATTAACAAATTCCCAACTTTTCGTTTACCTACACAACTACAATTTTTAAAATCGATTCATCCACTTTTCACCTATTTCCAACCTTTTGCATGCTTTTTTCCCCGGAATACATCCACTCGATAACGAAACTTGTCCTTCATTGGAAAAAGGAGAAAAAAAATTTTCCTTAGAAATTACACGTTTACGTAACGATGTCTCATCTAGAGAACGATTCGGTTGAAACGCATCCAAGTAAATAAAATAAATGAACTCCGTGCTTATGTAAGATAAAAAAATTTAATTTTAAACCAATTAATCGATACTATCTTAGAACCTACATTGACACCTAGCTTCCATGTGCACGAGAGTTGACCTTAATTAACAAATTTCCAATTTCCCAACTGCCTATACAATTCCAGTTCGTTAGGTTCAATCTATTCATGGTCCTTCGCAGAAGTTAACATTTTTTATTGCAATTTTATTTTAAGGAATACCGAAACAACAACTTCATGTCCTCTGGATATATAAGGTGTTCATGCTATTAGTTTTCAGCGATTTTCTCGTAAACGACAAGCATGAGGGAAAAAACGAAAGAGGAGAAAGGACGAATGGTCCAATGTGATCTATATATTCGGGACAATATTCATCCCGCAAGTGTGAAAATGTTCGTGCATTTTTTAGTTTAAAAGATATTTTAACTTTAATTTTGATATTTTAACTTTAATACAGTATTATTGTATTTATGTTTTCTTTGTCTTTTATATGATAAACTCTATAAAATTGAAGTTAAAATATTTAGTTTTAAATTAGTAATCAGTTTTCGATCGTGTTACCCTAATACATTTTTTTCGTAGAAGACGAGAGGGTTCGATGTACGCAAAACGAAACGGAAGGTTTCCGTTTAAAAGAATAGCGCAGCTGCAAAACGCACGTGCATTTACGCATTTGCGAGGAAAATATTATCGTAAATATATAGATCACTTTGAATCATTCGTCTTCTCCCTCTTTCATTTTTTCTTCATACTTATCGTTTACGAGAAAAACGCTGGGAACTAATAGCGTGAACGCCCTGTATTTATTGAGCGAGAAAACGAAGAAAGAACGTGTTATGTTAGTACGCACTAGTGTTATTATAGTGTTATTTTATGTCTTATATGTAATGTTATTATGAGAACGAATTGTCATTGGAAATTGATGTACGCGGAGAAAGCTTGATCAATATAAACACGAAAATTGCTGTATTTCCCTGCGTTGATAATGCAAGTCATTTGCTTTTGTACGTTTTATTATTGATACTATTATTGGAAATCCTTGAGTCAAGTAAAAATGCTTGGTCAACAAAGATTAGGGGACCTATCTCTTCGTGTTGATTTATACTTTTTTATTTCGATAACATAAATCTTCTTGTTTGTTGTTATTCGTCGTTATATTTATTATTCGTGTAAGAAAACATTGATACAAGGATTATTAGAAATTGAGCGAAAAAATATTGTGTTATATAGCATGCCGATTTTTATTATTGGAAATGATAAAATAGAATGGGTATTTTATGATACGTGTAAAATAAAATGGATATTCGATAATAAAAGATAGCAAATATAAAATTCCACGTGTAGTACAGAGCCATTTTTTGCACCATTCATTACCATAATCCGCATTGGATGCATCGTCACGGTAATATTAAATTACATTGATTGAATATATATTTTGATAGGATTATGTGTGTTTAATGTTTCATTCGATAAAACATTTCATTTCATAACATGCGATAGTATATTTCAAAAGCTGCTAATATCTCCAAATATCGACATGAAATATTATAACGAAATATTATAAAGTATATAACAAAATATCATATACTTCACTAAAATAAAATGCTGTCTACTCTGGAAGAATGAATTTGTAAAATTAGACAACGAATTACGAATTTTTGTATCTATTTATTTAATTTTTTAATAATTTATATAAAAGATAAGTCGCTAGTAGGGAGAGAGGAGAGCAGGAGAGAGAAAGTAGAAGGAGGATCAAAGAGGAACAGGGAATATTCATAACTTATAGTTTTGTATTATATTTTTGTATTTTTTAATTTTATATTGTTAGAATTTCTTAGTTCTTAAAATTTATATTTTACGTTCCTGTTTGGATCTGTATCTTACTGAAAATTAGGCACTGACAGAATATAAATAATAAAAGTATAGAGAATAAGGAACATAAGAGATAATAGACATAATTTGTCTATTACACTTTGGACATAATTCTATTTTAATCCAAGTTTAAATTATAAATTTTAGAACTAATTGTTATATATGAAAGATGTTAAGCTTGAAGAAGTAGACCATAGATGTAAACCAAAGACGAATATAACTGCGAGTCAGTTCTAACCCGGAAGTTTTATAACAAATAAGTAATAGTAAATGATATAAAAGGTAAGATTGATTCATAGTGCGAGTAGAAAGATAACGTAAACGTTCTATGGCTCTCGCGACCAGTAAAATTAGATGATCCAGGTGAGTTTCTTGGGTGGGGCAAAATGTGTAAGAGTACACGACCAGGTACATTTATGAACCTTCTTTTACGAGATTTAAAATTTCCTTGTAATTTATATTTTAATACCTCTGTCCGATACTACAGCGTAAACAATTAAACTCACATTAATTATATACCTAATAAGTTTTTCAAAATCTGCCATAGCATTTTTATATTTTATTACTCTTGAATCGCCCCTTTCTGGATCCGCCACTGCCTGTGGCGTGCTCACGCACTGTCGCTGTCTAATTAACCTAATTGCAGCTATACGTGTTATCAGTCAAAGAAACCGACAGACTTTATAACGCGTAAATTCCATCGAGGTTATCGCTTCGTTACTTTTCCCCATTTGTTCTTTGCCGAGTATATCAGTTGGTTTAAAAGTATATTTTCACCATTCTTCTTTTTCGCACGGGGATACTTCCGATAGTTTGAAAAATATTGTATATCAATTATACGTTATATTACACTATGATATATACGATATATTATACTATATGTTATATATCATACATTATATTATTACTATTATTATATACGTTATATCATACTTATTGAAAAAGATTGGAAAGAATTCCATTTCGATTGAAAATGTCGATATAAATTATCGCTTTTACAGGCTTTTATTAATAATTTAGATGGACGATCGTACAACGTTTTCCTCTTATTTCGAATCATGAAGCATGACAAGTGTCGATCAAAAAGCTTCGAAACGTTATTTATAACTCGAGCTCGCAATTCCTTGCGACTTCTTGTTACACGTTTATGCAATTATCAACGTTTGAAAACAAAATTTTCTTATTGAACATAGAGAAAATGATATATTATTCGTTCTGAAAGTTCATTCGTATAACAGACATTCATCCAGAAGTAAGAAACATCTCCATACATAGTAAAGCTTCGAGTGTTCAGCAGCGTTCAGGAAGCGCACTGTACGTCAGTCATCGCATTTTCTTTCGTAGCTCGGCTACTTCCTGAAATATTATCGGGTCGAGGCGGAAGATCCATCAGTTTCGCTTCTCAGCACGAGCATTAACGCGTTCGTATAAACGTATAGCGATTAATCATCGACATGACTTCCCGCTTTTACGTCTAATTTTCGTCTGATCTTCGTTCAATCGCGAATTTATCATTTTTATGTTATATTATCTTAGATCACGTAATTTTAAGTCGTTTACTTCCACCAAATCTTAATTCGCCTATATTTACTTACTTTGTACAAAAGGACGAGCGCGTTCAAACTTTTAAACATTCAGGTTTCTCAAATAGAAATTTCACAAGATCTTTTCTAATGACAGTTTGCACAATTTTTTCATACAAGATTTTCATAGTTTGCAAGCATTATGTGCACCAGAAGAAAATCCTTTTTCGTAATACCTCACTGAGACTGCTTCTTCCAGAAAGACTTCCTATAATCGACATACTATTACCATGCAAAACTCACCGATGGTCGGATGTGATTTTCACAACCATCTGCCTCGATGATAAATATGTATATCAGAATCGATATTCGAAACTCAATTACTTACTAATAGAAACATTCGCACCAAACTTCCATTCTCTCATGCAAGTACAGTGACCGCAAGAAGTATTTCTAAGTAGTTTCGCAACGAGGACGTCATTTCATTTCCACTTTTATAATATGAAATCTTATTTGATAATTATTTATGAACTTTAATATGAAATTTTAGTTACCACATGGAGATACCTGTAAATGATACGAAATTTAATGTACGAATATTTGAACCTAACTGATATAAATCTAATGGCAATTGTAATTTTGTAATAACTGATATACATGTAGTTGATATAATAAACGGTTGTCCAGAAAGTAGATCTTCTACAGTGTAGATTAGACCGAGATTGAATGTACTTACAGAATCAACGATAACGTTTCTCGCAAGAAATGATGATTTACGGGACTGTGCAAGACGATGCTTACGTGTAAACGGCGGAAGTGAATGACGAAGAAAGTGTATGACGTATACAAAAACTCGTATTTATCGTTACGATAAGCATTGAAATAAGGCTACTGATTATATTGAAAATTAACTTAGTACATATACTAAAGTTGCAAATAAAAAGAAGTTTTTAAAATGCATTTGTATCGTTGTTATTTCAAAATCGACGACTATTAATATCTGGACGACCCTCGTACGATGATTTTTGTAGCCACTGTACGCAATTTTATTGGCGTAAAATGCGTCCGAATCGAAAAGGTAGAAAAAGAGAGAAAACAAAGGAGACAAGGAGTAAAGAAAGGCGCGGACAGAGAAGTCCCATCGTGAAATCGAAGGTTAACGATTTACTGACGCATTCAATGAGCGGCTATCTGTTAAGTCCAGGATCGGTAAACACACAGTCAATCGGACAGGAACGTTTCGTTAGACAAGACAAATATGGCAAACACAAGGGTCCATTATCGTTTATCGACACTGTCGTGGGAAAAACACAATACTTCCCGATCGTCATTCCCGTTTTCTATCTCGTAAACCTTTTTCTAGTCGAATCGGACGTTTTGAGAAAACTCAATCGTAAGTTAGAATTCACCGTTTAATTGTTTCAATTATTCCCTTCGGTTCTAACGACCAATTAAAAGATTAATAGTGCGGTGCCATGATTCCTTGTATCGTTCATTAACCAGCGTTCTCTGCACGTTTGTCTATTTCGATCGATGTTTTCCTTATCGATCAACCGGTTTATTACCGAGCAAATCGATCGAATGGCACTTCAGCACAAATCTTAACTAGCGTTGATTACTCCTTATACTTTTTCTTACCCTTTCGTATCCTTGTTTTGAGCAAGTTTCTTTATTTATCGGCAAGGATCTATAGAACTGTCGAAATAATCGATTCGTAATTTTTCATAGGGATTTTACAGATTTATAATTTTAGGAGATTCTCTGTGACTCACTTTTGTAAAATCGATAAAAATCTCAACGAAACTCGCTATCTACTCGAAGTTGGAGATAGCTATGAAGCGTAATCGTAGAATAATCCGTACGTATTTACTATTGTAATTACGGTAGAACTGCATTTATCAGAACAGATATCGACGAACAGATAGTTTATATAATTGAAGTTCATATAATAGAAACTCGTCGATATCTCTGGCTATCTGTTATTTTCCGTTCACACGATAGGAACTCACGGACAAGAGAATTTAATCGGCAAAAGTTCAATTAATCAGGCGATAACCAAAATTTCGTTTCAGATAAATGGAGTTCTGCGGTGTTGGAAAACTAAAATTCCAAATTTCCTTCGAATAAGCTAAATCGTCCGAGTAAGCTATACGAAAAGCTAGCACTTACAGCGACAATGATTTATTACGCTGCGTGGTTTCTTAGTATGATAATAATTTCGCGTTTCAATAGTTTGTTTCCAACTTCATTTACACGATGCGATTCTGTTTCAGCGTTCTTGCGAACAATTCGAATTGAATTTATGGCTGCAAACAGATTCACTACCATAGGGACGGGAAAAAGTGGACAATGGGCAATGGTTCGACCAAATCCCACTGCGGCAAAGGGCTTGATTTATTTTTGTTGTTGTTTCGCGATGCTTCAGTAGCGCAATGCTTGCTATTTCCTCCTGAACCATTTGAATTTTATTCTTCGTAAAACGCTGGTTTCTCATTTATTTCATGAGAGTACGCTAGTATTGTCTAGCGGAACAATGAATCGCAATTGTGTTAAATTCCTTTTCTCTTTCTTTTTGTTGCATAGTAATTTGACTCGTACGCAAACTAAGGCGCGAACGTTTTTCCAACATTCATAAGGACAATTTGGGAGTAAAAGCGTTAAAAGAAACATTGGCATTTGATTAGAAGGATTCTCATGGTATGATATTTTTTCGGAAGCAAAGAAATATTAAATTTTGCGATCGTTTAACAGAAGCAAACGAGAAGTTATTTGGAATACTATTCACGTATCTGTCAAAATTATATTTCGAGATGTTCAAAGTTAAAGCTTTCTTTCGTTTATAGAATCGCGGTATTTATGAAAAGCCTGTAAAATCGGCACTGTACAGATTTCACCTTTTAATGTAGAATAAAATTATGTCGAGAAATATGATTACTTTATTTCTAGTAAAAAATGACAAAGCTGCAAAAAGATGACTCTGGATGCCCCTTTTTCGAATATCGGGTTTCTTCGCGTTTCGTTATGATGGATCACAACGTTGAAAGTAATTACATATGTGCAATACCCCGTTAAACGCGATTGAACGCACACGTAAGTAAATACAAAGTAATAAAAACAGATATAAGAGTCTTTACAAATATTTATCGGATAGAAAACAAATATGTGAAAAAGATTACTTTCGTAACTTAATTTAATACCAGATTATATCGATAATGGAAGAAATACTTATAAACTGGTACTTTCTGCATTAAAATTTAATTTTCGATAATATTATGCAATTTTACAGCATGAATTCTATTCACATAGTCATCTATAACTTATGTAATCAAAACTAACGCGTTATTAATTTTGAACGCGGATATATATAATGTATTATATTATGTACTACAAAAGATAGATTTAAAAAAGTACATGTTTGTCCGAAAGCGTCAATATGAAAGTCGACAAAAATTCCCTGTTGATATTTCGTGAAAGTTAAAATTTCTTTAGACATTTTTGTGGAAATGTCCTTTTTGTAGAATCGGAAAATATTAAATCGGAAAAGGGCGTTTTTCGTGAAATAAATTTTCCGTGTCTAAGTGAATTACTGCGATATAATATCCATAATTTGGAGGCACGTATGGTAAAGTCTATAGATCATAAGAATGCGATAATCTGAAAGAGGGAACATCTCGAGAAGCGATCGTAATAGGAATAGCTCGTTAATTATCTGAATTAATCGAAAGTTATAAAATCAATTTCTGAATATGCTCTTATAATTATGTATTCCGTGATGAATTATTGTAATATGCATCCAAGATTTCGATAATCGGCGTACCTTTTGCGTAATGTGATGATAAATTGATATTCGATTCTATGTACAGAGACGTAGGAGTAAGAGGAAAAAAGCGATGATAAGGTAAACGAGATAAGCGCTTTAATCGGACAAAGTATTTACGTTCGTTGTACATAATTGAGAAGAAACTTCTCGATATTATTTTCATACAAGTATTCGTAATTTTAAAAACGAGAAAAGAAAAATATACACGCGACACTTGCAATATTTATAACATTTGTATTACTTCTATTTGTAGCAATGTATTTTTAAACATCGTATATATATTTATGAGTAAGGGAAAGAATATTTAAAATACTGTGACTCGACTGGATGTTGCATTTGTATAACATCATTTCCAAATTCATTATGTAAATGAAAAGACAACGGTTTAAAAAAGATAAATAAGTCAACGCTCATTTAAATTTTTAATGCAGCACGAGTTACACTCACCGGAAATGCGGATGAACACGGCATTCTGCTCCCCACTGTCCACCGTTATCTCCGCACTTCTCCTCTGTAACGATAAAAGAATTTACGTAACGTTTTATTCTTTTGACAAATATAAGTGTGGAAAGTGAATAAATTAAGTGGCGACATTAATACGAAATTAAAAATAATTTTTATTATATCCAAGGTAAAAAAGGGTGGTGTGTTTACCTTCTGCATTTGTAAACACGAGAATAATAAAATGCATTTCTCATTGCGAATAAAACGGACGTAGATTAAATACGTAAAATCCACTTTGAAATTAATTTCAACGTAACAGAAATTAGAAATTACATTCGTAACGTGTTCGATTATTTAACACTGTTACTGCAAGATCCTGAAATATTTCGCGCGATATAGACACCGCTATAATTTCGCTCAAGTAACGCATGACACTAATCCGTCTTACATCAATAATTTCGAATTAGGTCGAGTCTTAAGATTACAAGTCTAGATTTAAATCTTTCGTGGAGTTAGTTGAGAACCTCGCCAGGGAGTTAATTCCATTTCGCCATAGTAAAATACTTAGCGATCAGATCAGGATAATTAAAAACATGTTCCTTTTCTCTTACACGTAGAACGTGTACCATTTATACAAATTTGCGCTTTTATGAGTACGATTAAGGAAATGGAATCTAAATAGAGATTTGCCTCACCTAGCATCTGTACCGTGGCGATTCTAATAAAATTCGCAAAACTATCGAATTTTTCTTTGCTAAATGAACATTCGTTTTCTTGAAACGATAAAATATTATACTTGAAGAAATATAGTACAATAGTTTTTCAACTCAATTTCAAGATCAATAAGAACTACAAATTTTACATTTCCTGTATGTCGTAGAACTAAGAATCTTTTTCTTTATTGCAATTCCAATTTCACAGAAATCAATAAATCTAAGTTCAGTTGCTAGTGTTCCACCTATCTCATTCGAAAAGAACGAAAAGAACTTTTAACGCGAACACCTTCGGACAGTGTTCCTACGCCGTGGACTTCCGCTACTTCGACAACCTGCAACCCCATCTCCGAAACTGAACTCCGCGAACTTCCCGCGCGTTTGAATCAATTCTCTCTTCTTTCCTCGCCCGACTTCCTTCCGTTCTCGTGAAAAATAGACTTCGATGAATTTTCTTTGGAAAACAGAGGAATTGAAGACTGTCCTGGATGTCGAAAATACGAGGTGGGTTCGGCTGCGGGAGAATAATAACGAACGAAAACAGGAAGAGAAGATACGACGCGAATGTCGACAAGAAACGAGAAAAGAAGACGAACGAGTCCGATAAGAGCTTCAGAACGTTGAAGCTTATCTATCGCGAATTATGAAAAAGTTCTGAAAAAAATTTAATATAGGGAAAAAATGTTTCAATATAGATTTTTTATTAAAGTTCAATTACACAAATTAAAATTAAATTGGAAGCACACACAAAAAAAAAAAGAAAGAAAAACACGCTTCGATTTATTCTATTGATTTAAAATAATACGCGAAGCGAATCATGGTAACTAGACTGCGAATTTTTATGTATTTATGGAAAACTTAAAGGTGCAGATACGCTACAGAGTGCACATAAAATGCAGAAATATCTAAAATATCTGAAACGGATTATTATAATATTTAGTAAATAAAATAAATTTCCATCCAGGTTCCATTCCTCTAATAGTGTTTGTGCAAATAATAGTTTACATAAATGTCCGCAATTTATTGACAGCTATCCTTCTTTTCTGGTTTAAAACGGATTTGCAGCTACATTTTATTCTTGGGTTTACACTTATCGTCTTCTTTTCCAACCATCAAACATCTTCTGTACTTAACATCCTGACTTAAAACCAACAACTTCAACTTGACCTTATATGGTGTCTTTTGTGTTCCTTATTCTTTATGCTCTTAGTACTTATATCCTCTCGGCGCCTAAGCTTCAATAACAAAACTAAACAGAAACGTAAAATACACGGATAACTAAAGAACGCATACATCCAACGAAAGACATCACAAGTTTCTAGAAATGATAGAAAATTTACCGAAAAGCGATATAAAAATGGCACGAAAATGAGAATACGATAAGTTTGTAATTTGTTAAAAAAAAAAAAAAAAAAAGAACGGTAGAAGATGTGACCCGGCGACCGATAGATACAGCGACCTGGCAATACTCGACGACTGGAACTCGCTGGCAGTCTTCTCGCCAGCGGATCAGGCCGATTGCCAATTGCAAAATGGGGCGACCTGGATTTCGAGGCACCTAAGCTACCGTTCTGATGCAGGGACGATTACCAACTCCGTGATAGGCCTGCGAAACAGAAGAATCCTCGAAGGAACGACAGGAAGTGCTCATTACACCGGCCACGTAGAAGAACTTGGCAGAATTCGTGAATTCTGTGGACCTGTGGACTACATAGTCGGATCTCGAAATCTTTCGCGCACGCTCGATGAAACACTCGTTACGTAGTCGATACACGTTGAATACGTTTTCAGAAGGGAAACATGGGAAACTCTTGGAAAAATTGGAAGCGTGGTTAAGATCGTTGCTTTCTTATTTATACGCTTATGATAGAGGACTTCGTAATCGGAAGGAAAAGAAAATCCGAATCTTTAGAATCGGAGGGGAAAAAGGTTAATGGAATGCTTGAAATCACCAGTGTTACGGAAAGAATTCCTCGAATCCCTGAACACTATGGAAATATTATGATTTTTATATTTTTCCATTCTCGAACTTAGCCAGCGAAAATTGCGAGCAGAAATCTTTAATGCATATCGCCGCTTGGCATAGACTAAAGTGACACGACTGAAAGAATTTCAATTTTCCTTTTATCCAATTACAATGGTCTACGCTATGTCTCTATTTTCATCGTGTAAAACGCTATATTTATAATTCCTTGTTAAATATAATCAGTTTTGCGTCAGAGGGCAAAATCATTATCTACGTCGTTATCAATCTGACTTTGGTTTTTCAACAACGCTGTTGCTCTCTGACCTTACGAATAGAAGGTTCTACCGCTTTCGAGAATAGCGTTACCTTGTATTATCTTGTATTAAGTCAGCCTTAGAATGCGTTTGAAGTGACACAAGAAGATTTCTTTGCAAATTTTAAAAAGCTTCTCCTCTGAAATTTGTATTTTTCGAGTTGTGTCGTTATCAATGGCAAGTACCGATATGCATTAAAGATTTCCTCTAAAGACCCTAAGACTCGATAAGATTTATCAGAGGCTTATGAAAGTGTTAAATTAAAAAAGTGTAAAGCGTTGAAGATTGATTTAGTTTTGGTGTTGTTAGTTATTAAATTGGGAATACTCTAATTACTCGAATTATTAGCACGACACATGGAACTATTGAAATACGTTGTGAACTGAACGAGATGCTCGATACGAGTGATTCTAGACACGTAGTCTTTTATTGGCCTCATTAACTCGTGATTGTCCATAGGAATTAGTTAAAATTTAAGCAAAGCTATTCGGACAACAACTTTCGATATTTTGAATCGTCGTAATGAACGACATCGAATTTTTAGAATTCTTATCAGACAAACAAGGACTCGTTGAGACTAGTTGAGATTCTGCACGGTTTTCTAAGTCGTAATACCAAGTTGACATACTTCCTAGTATGTTAATTCAATCTTACAATATAGTAAGAGGATAATTTGAAAAAATTCGCAGGTTAACCTTTTCGGAGGTATAAACGAGTTATTCACCGTGTATTATAGACCTACTTATCTGTCGACGTTCAACCATTTAATGAACGCCATAAATTATGAACCCATATACGTATAAATCTAATGTCATTACCTTTTTGCGTAGTAAAAAAACTACTTTTGTATTCCGTGCTTAACGAATCTTCAGTTTTTAGTTCATCAGAGTTTTTCTAATGCGAGTAGCAGTTTATATTCGTAAAACTAAAAACATCGTATAAACATCTGCAGATTATTTATAATATTTGCTTCCTTAAACAAGCAATATTTTTCTTCCACGATCTTTTCTATTATAAAATACAAATGCGATATTTAAGATGCTCATGAAGGAAGAAGGGAAATAGTTTGTAGATGCAATTTGCATTATCAGGATGTAATAAGTAAGTTTAGACATAAGTTTATATATAAATAGAATGATGTTAGCAATGAGAATAGACATTGACGACCAAAGGAACGCCCAAAGAATAGGGATATGAGCAGCATACGAAGCAGAAGCGTGAGGCCACTGAGATATGATATGGGATGGAAGGTTGTTGGGTGATTTAGTATATTATGCAAAGCAAGTTGTATTCTGTGACCTCCAGGGATTAGAATTACATATTATTAAAATAAAGAAGAAACGTCTAAGATGCTCAAGATGGACGAGATATTCGTGTATTTTTCGGCTTCATAGTCCGGAAAAAGTACTTGGCTTACACATTCTAACTCCCACTCATTCTTTTATATTTCTTAAAGCATCCATCAGTGCATCCAAAGACCCACACCCATCCACACTTCCACTCGAAACACATATTCCCTCTTATATCTAAAAATTATAATCAAAATTAATAAATTAATCAAACATATATATCTTTGTCTCTCTCAACCTATATACACCATCCAATACTTAATCTATGTATTAGGTTGTCCGAAAAGTTTCTTTCGTTTCATAAGGTGATAATAGACGAACAACGATTTCCGTTTTATATTATTTTATTGAATTAGGTATGATTCATTTCGTTCTATTTTTATTATTATGTTCGTGCATAATTCAATAAACTAATATGAAACAAAAAACATTGTGCGTCTATTATTTCCTTATAAGACGAAAGAAACTTTTCGGACAACCTAATACTATAACATAGCTACGTTTGACTCACAATTAGTTCATTATCTATATCTTTACGCTTTTTCCCGAAACTCTTAACCAGTTTATCATCGCTTCGCATATTTTATCTTCTACTATATCTTTCTCTCTTAGTCCTCTAAAGCAATCTTTTGATTAATGTTTTAAGCTGCCTATCTCTAAACTACATAAAGCACATTTTCTTTTTTCCTCTTTCAACCAGTAACCATTTCCTTAACATTTCCGCATCTTGCCCTTGCTATTAGCCTCTGGCTATCTGCGTTTTCTTCCTTCTTCAGATATTTCGCTTTACCCGAGACTCCCTGTATAGACTATCTTCAGTAACCATTATTTCTATGTTAAATAAGATTAAATTAGGTTTACTTTCAAATAACTACTTAACCAACTAAATATACGGAGTAATGATTTCCGTATTCAAAGGTCTAAGAGAAATAAATGGTATACGCGCGATATAGTGATACCGTTTCGAAATATTCTTTGGCTTCGACGTTGATTACGAAAAACTAATTCTGCTTTATGATCAAAGGATCGTTGCATCGCCTTTGATCGAAGGTAAAGGTTAAAAGTAACCGCAGAATCTTTTGCAAGGATCTGGTCTGGTTCTCAAGGGAAGGCTGTCAGGGAACACGAAAAAGGAACCATTCATTCGTCGAATGCAACAACAATCGGATGGAAAGCCGTGGAAACTTGGAGGAAATCTCTCGCAACATTCTTTCGCTTGTACTTTGCCGTAGAAGTAAACCCATGCTGCCAGAGTTATCGAAGAAACATCAATTTAATTCCAAAATGAAGTATAGCAAGTGAACGAATCGTCAAAATTGAGAGGTTGAAATGATAAATGATATGAGTGGTTCAAAAAATAAAAAGCAATCTCTTTAGTGTGGAATTTTACTAATCCAAAGGGTAACTAAAAATTGCTCTTACGGTGAACAAAATTTTAAATGCTGCGGTGATTTATTTTAGCTGTGCTTGAGAAAATGAAATATGTTATAAATGTATAAATTCAAGTAATTCAGAATAATTTTTCATCACTTATTCTTCTTCCAAATCTATAAAAGGGTTAAATGGCGAAAATGAACAGCTAACAAGTGATAAATGATAAAAGTGATAGAATTAACACTAAATTGCAGAGTTTCTTGATATCTCACTAAAGGTATTTATAGCGCGACAATATCCCGCAAAAGTAAATGACGCTGACACTCGAAATACTTTATTCTTCACGCACGTTTGAGATTCTACCTCTAGGAGAAAATTTCTTCATTGTCTGTACTTTCCACGCGCATACACCAACAAACAATTGAGAAACGAATACGACGATAGTCTCATATTAGGACATGTAGTATTTTGGACACCGAATTTATCGATATTACACGTACTTAACAATAAATTTATTCGAAAACGATGAGGTGAGAGCTAAACTTTTTTTTTTAAAAAAAGATTCTTCTGGTCATCATTCTTACCAACATATTAGTTTTTTAACAACTTTGTAAGAACGATATTTTGTTTATAATTGATCAAAAAGTTATGCTTGCAGCGGCTTATTATAAGGATTACTTGTTAAATTTTCCTACTCTGAAGGTGAATATCTCCATTTCGATGAGATTAGGCTCTCTAACAATTAAATCACGTATAGATGACGTATCGTCAAAATTTCAAAGAAATTGCAAAAAGAAACAATCTACCCTACAAATATCTTAAGTGGTAGTATAGTTTATTTTCAGTCTGCCAGTCATAAAAAGAACTCGGTTCACAATCATTTCCCATTGCCTTGTACTCTCACTTAATCATCTATACACATATCCACCTACTCGCACACACAATCTTATCTTAACCTTATTTTACTACCCATATCTACTGTCTATCGTCTAACTCTTCACTTATTATATATGTCTATTATCTATCAAATAACCTAATAATAACCAAATCTATCAAATAATAAAATAATTTATTATATAATATAATAAAATAATATAAATAATAAATAATAATCAAGTATAGCCCACTTATAATTTACAACTAATCATTGAGAAACAATGTGTTATTATCAAAAGTGAAAAACGCGCAGATAATTAACAAAACAACTAGTTGGTAAAAATAATAAAAACAATAACATTCGCTGATCTTAATGAATCAAATAGAAATGTGTTCTTTGTTTCTATTGGAAATCTTCGTTTCTGACGTTTACCACCGTTTATCGTTTCCATTCCTCGATTAAGCGCGTGTATATAATACGATATGACAAAATGAAGCAGAAGAAAAATGGTAAATTCGTGCTGATAATTTATATTCATTTTTAGCAACACGATTATAAATCTCTCCATGGGATAATCAATCCGAGTGTACTGTATACAGAGCGTCTCATTTTCATCGATTCATGTAAATATTTGCTAAAGTACACGTTGCTCGAAAAAGTATTTCATACAAAACTTGTTCTATTTTAAGAATATTCTTACGACGACCACCAGGTTTGTTTGGGTGAAGGCGAATTCTCGAGATCTCAATGCGAGCTTTATTTTTTTTACATGGATTTATACAATTTTTTATACACCATTCGATGCACTTTTTCATTCTCTACAAACAAGTAGATAAGATACTTGTATCTGAAAATGCTTAGTTTAAAAGATATTTCAATGCTGATTTCGTGAAATTGAGTGTATGAAAGACAAGAGAAACATAAACGTAAAGACGCTACGTTATCCTTCAAACGATAAGTTGCACAAGATTAAAGTTAAAATATCTTTCAAAGTAATCATTTCTTGATCCAACCACCATAATACTTTTTTATAGAGAATTGAGATATGCATAGAGTGGTGCATAAAGAATCTATGGTTCCATAAAAAAAGAACAAAGACCACGTTGAAATCTCGAAGGCACGTTCATCTAGATAAGATTTCTGGCCATCATGACATGTCCCTTTCGAAACAAAGTGAGTTTTCTTTGAAACACTGTTTCGAATATTCGTTTAGATGTTTGCGTGGGTCAATGAAAATGAGATACCCTATAGATATTTTATCAATAGTAACAGTTCATATAGTAAATTGCTATTATTTAAACAGGTCACGCTCACGCAGCTGGTCGTTCTTCCTTTATTCCTAATTCTATCCACTGGTTGCTGAATATCATATTCTTTAAGTTCCCACGTCTGCACTCGACAAACAGAATTTCCTAGCTGGCTGGTATATGTTATGCAATCTCTGGTACAATCGCAATATGTTGCTAATGTTGCGAACTTATAAATGGAAAGCAGCTTATTCGCATAGTTGTGCAATGCGCCGTACGCTTGCAGCCATGAACCTTCAAACGATACGAAACGTCGAAAGGACGGTCCAGGAATTGTTAATACCGAAACTATAAATCTCGTCGATACAATATATTTTAGATTTTTGATTATTATAATTATCTATTATTTTTAAATGTGTCCATTAATTGTCATCGCGTCGCACTAGTTGCAGTCATTTGTATTTAGTATATTTAATTTGGTATATCGCAGATTTGCAATTTCAATGTTAATTGAGTTATCTAGAAACTTCAGCAAGCATGAGATTAAAAATTAATAAGGACGACTGAATTTATTTGTAATAAGAATAAAAGATGATGCACTAAAACAAAAGATGCAAGGGATTTTCGGAATTTAAACGAATCATTCACATATGTTAATTTGTTGTCTAATTATCATATTTATGTATTGAATTAAAGTCGACACGTGTAGGATTAATAAAGTATTCATTATTTCTATCTGTATTTTGTTCCAGTATAAAGTGAACATTCTCTGTTTTTAATTAGTACACCAAATATTTACTACTATCTTACGGACAGCATTTTGGATATTACAATCCTTGTGCTTTGATACTTTTGCAGTCCCGGTTCTCATAAAAAAAAATGTGTTATAAAATGGAAAATCATGCAAAACTGCGTGTTTCTCGTCCCTGTCCCCTTTATTCTTTATATATTTTTCATCGTCGGAAACAGAAAATGTAATTAGCCAGTGATTTTAAATACGTAATTCGTCTTGATCAAATCAGTACTCGGAGAACGTTAATTACGGTATTCTATTAATTCTTATTATCATGGAAATTTTCATCGTAGCATATATATTACTCGTTAAAATTCATAGCTACGCGATACTTTATCTTCTAAAGCAGATACTTACATGAAAGCTCTGTGTTGCAATGCCGGATGTAGTTATTACGAAGATTGCATATTAAAACGAGACTTCATAACTATTGTTCAACATCGGTACTTCTGGCTAACGGAAATTGTGTCAGTAAAAATAAAAATGGTGACGAAAGACCAGAAGAACATCGAAAATTAAATTCCAACCGGACTATTAGCATTTCTCTACTTGGCAAAGTTACATTTTTTTGTCCCATCTGCGTATCGGCGTATACTCTCATTTTCTAATAAAATGTTTCTTTCATATGAACTTCTATATTTCACTTTCGTGGCATCAAATTTTCGTGATCATGTAAGCGTGTTATCGAATGACGCGAAGTTTCGTATACTTGGACTTAAGTAATCGGTATTTAAATGCTATAATAAATACAATAGCGTGCAAATATTTTTTATAGCCCGTCTTGTAATTATATTTAGATGTTAATATTAGTATAACGAGAGTATAGGCAGGTTGGACGTAGTACAGACGTTAGGTGGCAAGAATAAATGTAAGGTAGTTAGAGAGAAATAAAGATGATCGAAGAAAGAACTATGCGCATTGCAGATAATTTAATTTTAAAGTTAGTCCTACATACGGAGCGAGGTATGATTGTGATGTGGGGAGGGATTGTGAATGATGTGGGGTTTTTTGTAAATCAAGTCCCTTTCACGGCTCTCCGGGGTTTGGAATTACGATAAATATGTATACATACATATAGTACCCCCAATTTAAATGTCAAAACTTCGGGAGCGTGCATGGGATAAATTAAGAAAGATAGTTCTTTAGAGATTTGCTCAATTTTGCCCCAAATTGAAGAAATTCGCGAAGGAGGAAACACAAAAGTTTCCGTTTTTTCACTTCTTTATTGAAATTCATTTATTCCTGTTATCATCTGTATATATTTTACGTAGACACTGTCCACTATGCTGGCCTCTTGCAGCAATACAAGCGTTACGTCTAACATTGACCGCTATAATCGCAGCTAGATGATATTGCCTTGGTGATATTTGCTGCACTGAAGCTACGATTCGGTCTGTCGGTTGAATACGACTGCGATTCGGTCTCTCAGAATAAATAACTGTAACTAAATAATTAAAAAAAAACGAAAACATTTTTATTTTCTTCTACGTGTTTTCTCTAAAATGGAGCAAAAACGAGCGAATCTCTAAAGGACTATTTTTCTTAGTTTGTCCTGTCCCCTATACGCAGCCGAAATTTTAACACTTAAACTGAAGCTATGTACTTTCTATAGCCAAATAAAGTAAATGTTTTCAACTTTCTTCCATTCAGAACATACCATTTTATAAAAATCCGTAGTCTACTTATTGCACCATAATATTTAATTTCATTACTACGTATGTATAATTACTGTAATCTCTACAATTACTGTTATAAAGATCAGGAATGCTACTTTCTCTTTCACGAGCAAAGAAGAGATTGATTTATAAAGAATTAGACCTACAATTACTATAACAAATACTATTACATCTTTACTATTACAACTATTAGTTGCGTGGAACATTTTGTATGTGCAACACGACAACCCATCACGATCTCCTTTTGTTTCTTCATTCTAAATTCTAAGCTATACGATCTATAGCACGAATATCTTCACGGAATGGTTGCGAGATCGAGATACATCGCATCGGTTTAATTCGATCTCGATGTCGTACATCAAACTGTCGCGTATAGAATAATAAATTCGCGGTCGGTCATATCTGTTCGTGACCGTCCATGAGAATTTGGTCCGTGGCCAACCCCCCGAAGGATCGTTCCAGCTATTACAAAATGCCTATCGTCGCACAACAAGGCGTTAGTTTAACCAAGAAAGAGTCTCTGTAATCCGGAGGACTGTGGCCGCGCATAATTAATGGAACGCACCACGCGTGCCAACGTGATTATGTAAACTAAGTTTCTATCGCGTGCAATCTTTCTTTCTTTTTTTTCTGTCCTTTTTCCTTTCCTTCTGTTTCTTCGATTTTCTTTGACCTGAAATCTTGATAGAAATGACTTTACGTTATGCTCGACACGTTGACTAGCTACGTTGCTCATCGGTGGGACGGTTTGCTAAATGTCATAGATTTTAAATATTTCATAGATTATAAATTTGATGGACTAACAAATTTTCAATAATGCGAATGATTTAAATTTAGATAATATTGTGAGAAAAACGTAGGTAATTGCAATATAATATTTTACAAAAATTATACGTTATGGTGTAATTATTATACATTTTAGCCTATGTATTTATAGCGGTGAAATTAATTCCATTATTCATGTTATAGAATCCATATTGAGTTCGAATATCTTACAAATATTATGGAATTTTAACCAATTTAAATATTTCTAAGACGTAACATATATAGGTCGTCCGAAAAGTTCCTTTCGTTTTATAAGGAAATAATGGATGCACAACATTTTTCGTTTTATATTATTTTATCGAATTACATATGATCCATTTTGTTGTATCAAAATAAAGATTACAACGTTCGACAGATTAGGTTTCATGTTTGTATAAAGATGCGTTATTGTAAAAGACGTGTTTATAGAAGAAAGACACTTTTCGGACAACCTAATATAATGTAACATCAAAAAGTATTTAAGAAACAGTACATGTAGTATGTATTGATTCAAAAGCTACATGGATAAATAAATGATAAATTGATTACGAATGACGCCAAAGTAATTCCTACGTTTGATATATAAAATGAGGAAAATACTAGGTCAGAATGCATAAAATTCGCATGCCAAGCAACGTATTAATTAACAGTGGCTAGAAAACGTGTTGGCACATGACTCTATTTATTATTGTGTTTACCAATTAATTATGTTCAAGTCTCCGGAGTAAAAAGTATTCCAGCAATTGTGATATAATCAGCGATAGGATGGTTCTACGTGAAAGAGCAAGTCGAAAATATGATATAACATTATTCCATGGCGTATCGTTTCCGAGAAAATTCAGTTTGAAAATTTGTCAGATATATTTGAATTTGGATAATTCGAGAATGAACAGGAGTAAATAATCGCCAGGGTGTTATATACTAATAAATAATTAGTATCTTTGTATTTCTGTCCATCAAGTTTTTAAGAAATACCAAACAGTTGCTCAATTATCATTCATTATTAAATATCTTTTCTTCTATCTATTTTTTCTTTATATCTTCTTTTAAATTCTTGTGTTAGACTTTTGTCCATTATAAGCTTAAGTAATATGCTGATTAAAAATATGTAAAAAAGTAGAGGAAAGTACCAAGTATGGAATAGTATACCTAATATGGAATAATGCTATTTTTAAAAATCTGGCAATCGAATATCTCACACGGCTGTAAACTACCTCATTCACTTTGGTATGTAATGTCGTGTATGTAATGAACGTTAATGTCGTGGCAGAATATCGTTCTACTTTACTGTCATTTGAAAACTTTCAACGATGTGTAAATTCTGTGATACTCGCAAGTATTTACGAATTGATTATCGTGTTTTTAACTTTGTAAAATTCCAAATACGGACGCTCAGTAGTAGTCCAATATAGAATATTCCATATTTGGATTACTTCTTTTTATAGTTTGTTATCCTGTTCCAGCATAAGGAAAAATTGATAAGAAAGAAAAATGTAGAACGAAAAAGAGACGGTTCGAGCCGTAAAAATGGTTCGAGAAAAGAAAATGGAGTACCTCAAAGCAACAAATCGTTTTCAAGTCCCGAGAATCACCTTATGTCGGCTTTGTGAAAAAAGAGACCTATTTTTTAATGTACTTCTTTCGAGATACGATTTTATTCTCAAAGAAGAGTAAAATAAAAAGAATACGACTTCTTTTGCTTTTTTTTATGGAAATACCTAACATCGGTATTCCATGTTAGGTACGACTTCTGTCTTCTTAATGTTAGTTCAATATTGAATATTGTTCATAGCGTGAGAAGCATAAAAGTGGTCTTAAATTTGGTGTAAATGTATCATTGAATATCCATAAAAGTCTTCTTCTGATGTGATTAATTTTGTACGAACGACATACGAAAAATAAAATAGTATTTCATATTTGGATACTTTCCTGCAATAATATTACAAAAGTACATGAGTAGATATATAAGTAACGATCTTTTTTCTTTGGTACAATCCTAATTTGTACTATCCCTTTTAGTCTTATTCCTATCCTTATTACTAGAAGTTAACATCGATAATTAATATCACAATTAATATCAATTGTTCTAAATGAACCTTTACTGTCTTAGTACTTTCAGCAAATTGTTCTAATTCTCACTGCACTTTGTACGAAGTTGTGGAGTATTTTTACATCTTCTTCAATGTTTGCTTTCATAATTTGCCTGCTGTTTTTATTCCTGCATATTTTTGTTCTTGGTTCACTATATACATTGGTCTTTTACGATGTATTTGGTTGATTCTAATTTTTTCATGTTACATATTTGGCATAGTTCTTCTTCATTCATTACATTGTATTTCAATTATTCTGCTAATTTTCCATTATTTCCTTCCTACCTTAGTCTTAATCGTATCAGAGTTCAATTATATCGATTATGTTACATTGTCGATCTAAGTATGATGGATATAACACACTGGATAACGTAAAGAGTTATTTATTACATTAACTTCGAAATACTGTAAATTTACGATCTCACGAAAAATATTACACGTTATAAAATTCAGTTTTCAGAATTTTTTTTCAGTAATTAACTCTACGCTCGCCGACAAATTCACCTGTCTAGAACATAGTTAAATTTTTGGCAATTTATAATATAGGCGAATGCTTTTGATTATGCTGCCACACCACGTGTGTTAGAGGCTGATTTTGATAAATTAACGACGCAATAATGCAAAAGTGACACGCACGCGACCAGATAAATCAAAATCGGTTGGCCACGCGAGCGACGGGCAATTGTTAAACAGAAATAAACCGTGTTTTGACAAGCAATGATAGCAAATTAATAGCCTGTACATTTAACAGCATATTACTACGAAACTCTGTGTTGCAACCATATTATGCGTTTTCAATCTATAAGTCAATATTAAGCGATATAAATAGAGGAACTACTAAATATCGTTGGATAATATTTAAACTACATTTCAGGAAGAAGACATATTTGTTGAATATATCGAACGCCAGCCGCACAAATATTTACTGTAAGGTACATATTACGCAAGAAATCATACTATATTAATCCTAACGTTCTATCGAAAATTATCTCTCTTCCTCATGGTTCTTATATTTATAAATATATAAGAAATTTGTCATCGATCTAAATATACACTCTTTCTCAGTTTATTTATTTATATTTGTTTATTTTATCTAGTCCCCAACTTTAGGATTTGCACAAACTTTCGATTTTACATTATCTTCTCGTATAACAATTGACAAAATATAAAACTTTGAACAGACATATACATCTTATAACATCGATAGAACAATAGTTTAGTAATAAATTGATAGTTCAAATACATTCTGAGAAATTGTTACGCGAAAAACTTCAACGTTACGGTCTCAAATTAAACCTATCGGTATCGAATTCTTTTGGGTAATGGAAAAATATCTGCGTATTTCAGCAACTATTAATATTATGTTTTAAACATGATTAAAAATTGAAACGTATTTTTTGTAAAGAGTTTATATTTTAACGCAATAAAATTGCAGATCAAGTTTGTGGAGAACCAGCAGGGATCGAATGAAACTTTTAACTTTTATAAATAAACGTGATTTGCCGAACTTTTAACTTTTCAATCATTCCTTTCCTGTTCCAAGTTAACTTTGTATGTTAACACTTTAACTCTGTTATAAAAGTTGAGTTATAACCAGTTATTTTGTATTCCATTAATAAAACTTCTGATGGATCCATATACTTTTTAGCAGATATTTTAGGAGAAAATATGGAGGTTAAAATTATTTTTTCACGTATGATTATTTAAGGAATCGAAGTAGGATCAATGTAGAAGAGAAAGCAAGTTACGGTTTTTATATAATTGTTTTATTTCGCCAACAACAAGGGCGGAATTGTACGAAGGAAAAAGCAATTAATTACATATACGCTCTACAATTTAGCGTTTAATTTTTTTAAGAGTAATGCATTTTCCAAGTAACTTTCATTAATGCTTGGACAGCTTTAACTTTTTTAAAGCAAAATAAATGTTTCTGTATAATTGGATCTCCTTCCTATCTCCAAGAAAATAAAAGTTTCTTATTTATGTAAAAAATGTATGGAATCAAAGTTGCAGTGAATAAGTTTCACTTCATTTTGAAACAGAGAAAATAATAAATAAGCAATAAGTAAAAATTATTGATATTTCACAATTAATTAGAAATTTCAAGTTTCATTCCATCTCTGAAAACTATTGACTCTATTCATAACTTTCTCAAATTAGTCCTTCCTTGAAATTAATGCTTTTCGAGTTATGGAAAAGTATCGACGTTTGAATAATTACTAGTATTTAAACATGATTATGATTAAATTACGTTAAAATTACATTAGTACTATTATCGCTCTTTTTCAGCTGGTTAATATTTATTTATATTTGTTTATTTTATTTAGTCCTCAACTTTAGGATTTACACGAACTTTCGATTTTACATTCTTACATTTTTTGATTCTTTAATTCTTCGTCACAAATCTACATTTCACTTCACGTACAACAATCGAAAAAATATAAAACTTTGAACAGACGTATACATCGATATCACAATCGATAGAACAATAGTTTAGCAATAGGTTGATAGTTTAATAAGGAAGATAATGATAAGTAAGGTTATCAGTTGTAATTATAGTGTGAATACGGTTTAAGCACATATCGTAAACAAATAGATTGTAAATGGAAAGTCATCGTAAGCCGCAAGGCAGCAGCTAAAAATAAATAAATAACAATATCTTTCTCAGCTAATTAATAACTTATTAGAACACAATATTCGGTAAATATACAGAACACCGATATACTACTTTTCTTCCGAGCTTTTCAATCGTAAACATTAACTCGCCAAAACACGAACAATATCGATTCTATCTCAAATAAATCAATTTTTTCTAAATTAGAAAGGTATAAGATATAATTGTGCCAAGATTATTAACAGAAGGCGAACTGGAAATTATGTTATTTTATCGGGCAATTATACGAAATTGGTGAACGCAGATAACAGGTATCTGCTATAGACGAATTGGTATATTCGCGTAATTATTAATACTATTTCGATAAAATTATTTCATCGGCCGGTGCCGCGGGTAACTGTAGTCGATTCTCGTTTAACATGTAATTATCATTAAAATAACGGGTGCATTTCGTGGCAGGTCACAAACTACTGTGAAATAATAGTGACACTGGAACATTGTGCATGATTATACCAGCGATGAGTAAGACATTAATATTCATATTTTAATTAAGAATAATAACTGTCTGTAATCAATTAGTTTATCATCGACCGACTTTCGTAGCGGAAAATTAGTTCGATGCATAAAGTAGTAGTTAATTACAATAAAAGACAGGATGTTTAATTGTAATATGCATGCGCGTATGCACAAATTATTCGATCAGAATTCTATTCGTTCTGCCCAAAATTGAGGAGTCCAGCGAAATGCAGACATGTTTGTCATCGTTTTATTAATTTTAGAGGAAAAATTATTTTTGTAAGAAAAGCGTTATGAGATCGTAATCGTTTTAAGTGATACTTCAATTAAATGGTAAATGACAACTACTATCAGACATATAATATATAAATATAAATATAGGGAATAACAAATTACGTGGTGCTCAACTTCGGGAGCTGATTGTACATCTAAAAGCAACGAAAGAAACTCGTATAGACATGCGCTTTATCTGTTTTCGTTCATGAGATATGATGAATTTTGTGTATATGTAACAGCTATTGAAAATGTTGAAATACTAAGGTTCAGAATAGGACAAGCTTTCAACAAATTCGGCAAACGCTGGGAACAATTCAGAATGTAACCGAATTCACGACAAGACGTCTACAGAGTTGCCTTTAAATGCAAACTGATTATTTTGAGTATCTCCCGTAAAGGTAATTAAGAGTAATTAATAGACCAAAATTAATTTTATGCGGATTCATATTGTTAAGAATATAATTCAAAAAAGCAGATCCTCGGTAGAAAATTGCTTTACTTATCAAATTACAGAAAGCACTATGTTTTGGGTGTTTTATTATATTTTTTCATATAATGCGAATTCTGTGCAATTTTGCAGTCCGAAATTTTCTATAAATACATAAAAACACGTGGTCTAGCAACTCGATAAAACAAAATCAAAATAGAAAATTCGTTACGCCACATAAACGAAGATAGATGGAACATGAAATACGTTTATAAGAAATTTTTTTTAATTGATTTTACGTGTACAATCAGCTCCAACAAAATGGGACCCATACGTTCCGGATGTTACATGAAAGCTATATAAATATAACTATATAAAGCGCGAAGAAAATATAATATTATTCTCTTCAGTGAAACGTACATGCTACTATATTAGGAAGTTGTGGAATGAATATTATATTGTAGGAACGGATTAATGATGATTAAAAAAAAAAAAAAAAAAAAAACGAAAATCTGTGTATATTTGACATGTATCTGTTCTTCACTGAGCCTCTCCATTCTATAAGTTAGATAATTTAAAATTGTTGCTCGAATTATGAAATACAATTTTCATTGGAAATCGAATTGTACGAGATTTTTGTTTTAATTACATCGTATGGAATATTGTATACAATGCTCGGTAAAAATTCTAGGTAAATATATTTCCTATAATTTCTAAACTATAATTTCAAATTGTTTAGATTTGCGAGGAGAAAGTAGAATTCTAACGCTTCTTTTTGAACGTTACAAATCTGCCATACAAATTAATCTGACAATTGAAAAATGAAACGAAAGATTCCAATCAGGAGCTCCTCGACAAATTATATATTCATAAAACATGTACAAAGCACAAGAAACTTGGAATAATTGCTTTTAATCTTTAAATGTGCATTCTGCACAAAATAAAATGTCCGTGTCATACAGAAATAAGATAAAAGATTCGAACTTTCCAAGCATAACATGTCTGGTGCATCAAAGAAAAAGGAAAATTCTATACATCTATTAATAATCTCTTTAATAATAAGTCCTATATATTTAACTAACGCGTTCATTGTCTCCCTTAATAATTCCCTTAATAATCGGAGACTCGTAGACTAATCAATAGACTGCTAAAATAGGATTTCATACAAACTCGTATTTTTATGGATCAGGAAAACTTAAGCAAAAAACATTCAATAAATGACGCAATGACATCTCAATAAAGACATTGTCGACGACAACGAGACGTCGTCGTGCTATGTTGCTAAACTTAAAACAATTTAATGTTTGTCAATGCTTAATGTTTGTCTACTGACAAATTGCAAAATATATACATATATTAGGTCGTCCGAAAAGTTCCTTTCGTTTTATAAGGAAATAATGGATGCACAACATTTTCCGTTTTATACTATTTTATCGAATTACGTATGATCCATTTTGTTTTATCAAACTAAAGATCACAACTTTCGACAGATTAGGTTTTATGTTTGTATAAAGATGCGTTGTTGTAAAAGACGTGTCTGGAAAAGAAAGATACCTTCCGGACAATCTATTATAATATATATATATTTATTTATTTATTTACATATAGATAAAACAGAAATTTATTTCACCCATTAAATATGATAAGGAGAACTCTATTTAGGATATTTTATATATTTTTGCATATTAGATGCATTTCTGTATTTTGAAATTTCTCGCGAGTGCGCATAAAACTGAAAAATTTTTCAAAACAAGAACACTGGGACACGAATGAAAAACGTTTCAAGCGTTATCAGCAACGAGAAAAATGTGATAAAACAACGGATTACAGGTTGTTACAAAGATTTAGTCATTTTGATGTATGTTTGCTCGAGGCCGTTAAATCCTGCCGGGTATTTTTCACGCATTTCTATTTTTCCGAATTTCTTCAAACTCTGCTCTCAGGCTCGTCTTAGGTAACATCACTTATGTAGATTCTATCAAAAACGGGGTAAAGTTATCGAATAATCACCGTTTGATCGATTTTCATGACCTTGTAATGCGTTGTCAAGATCACCACCCTAAACAACTTTCTCTCTATACATACAGGACGTTTCACAGCACGACCCACTTTAGGAATGAACAGGGGGCGCAAGAACAATGAAAAAAGTTGATATAAACACGCGTCCTATTTGACCTTGTTTCAAAGTTACGGATACTTTTGCGTTTCGATAACCTGCAACTGCTTACCTTTGTAGAAGCTGCTCCAAATGATCACCCTCGGTCTGTATTATTCGACATAGACCTGGAATTTTTGAAAGATCGCAAAATTCTTTGACATGACGACCGCGAGCTTACGAACAAACCGAGGGCGGTCATTTCGAGCATCCTCTATGAAGATAAGTTGTCGTGGATTATTGCGACGCGAGAGTGGCTCTAACTTTGAAACGAGGTTAAACAGGATACGCGTTTTTATGAACTTTGTCGTTTTTGTATCCCTTATCCATTCCTGAAATGGGTTCCACGCATTACGAAACACCCTATACACAAGATGGTCGGTTTCAGATATCATCTCTATACCAGTATATTAATAAATCTTATATTACTTTTTATTTATGCATAATTTACTTTTATTTTATTTATTTATATATCATCTTATTATATTATCGTATTTTATAGAAAATTGTAGAGGTTAGATATGATAATCATAATGCCTAATGGTTATATGTATGTATTCCTTTATCCCATCAGTATTATATTCATATTTATCTATTTATATTTATACTTATGTTGGTGTAGCTTTAGTTCTAGCTTTTTCAGCTGTAGTTCTGGTTTAGTTCTAATTAACAGTATTTATTGGTATATGTATTCCGAACTCTGATATGTGTAGAAGAAATGCAGCATATTTGAAATACTGTTAGTAGTTTGGAGTATCGAAGTATCTAAAAAAAATTATTAACGTCGTCTGATTCATGACACCGTGAATAATAGAGACGAATGATCTGTTAACCAGTGACATTTGTTCAGGAATCGTAATTTTTACATTACCGCCTTGATCCACGGTAAAGTCTGTAAAAGGACGTCAATTTTCAAAAGTATTTCATTGTTACAACCATGACAAAACATTAGAGAAAATTGCTTAATTTACTCGTTCCTATCTTAATTCCATGTTTTCGTGTCAATTTTGCGAACATTTTGTAAATACATAACGTGACACTGTATTTTAGGTTACAATGTCACGTTGCTAATTCGGCATACCGAGGAAAAACCTATCGAAATGGATGCTGTGCACCTTTTCTCTGCAACGTGAGCTACAGCGAAGGCGAAAGAGCGGAAGAGTGGGTGCAGCGTTTCACGTGTGAAATGTGGCTACATTTTGAATGCGTTGGTTATGACCGTGCAAGTTATACACGTGACTACTGCAAGTAAATTTTAACACAGAGTCGACGTTCATCAAACGCGATCGTTCCCTATGCTGTAATTTTTGTACGCGATTGGACCTGAGAAAAGAGAAAATACTTTTATTAGCTAACCGTTCTTTAGTTCTATATGGCGAAGCTAAATTGGAGCAGCGATATTTCAAATTACCCACACCGTAACAAAATCGTTTACTTTTATGTCAGGTTTCAATTAGACCAACGTTTCAGATACTCTTTGTTTTTCGCTATTACCGAGCGTTTGAAATTATAAAAGTACATTAGCTTTCCTATGATGTTATACAGTTTTATTCGTTCCCATCCTCTGCTGTAATTTTTCATTCATCTTAAACAAACTGGTATTCCAAATATGCCGCATTATCTCTGTATGGATGCGTGTGGCTACTTTACGTTTCCTGGCTGGTCTGTTTGCGTTCTTTCATTTCTAGTTATATACTTTGTAACTTTATGTGGATGTTAATACCAGGAGAGGGAGAATGGAAGGCAAGTGGAAGGTAATAGGACCAAAGAGAGTACTGTGTGCAATATAGATCAGAGGGCGATATGGGTATGGTATGGAGGAACGAGTGTCTATAAGGAATATTGTAAACCGTGTTCATTCCATGACCCTCTGGGGACTGATATTACAATAAATATCTATCTTTCTATTTGTTATAATTATTGCCGGTGTATCCGTGTGTGTCCAAAATATTTAAATTGCCTAACCCTTAGTAATCCTTTGCGTTTGGAAGTGGCTGGAATTTTTTTTTCTTTTTCATTGTTTATACGTCGCTATGAAGATATTAAAAAAAATCCCATTAAAATTCACGAGGAGATAGCACGTCGATAGCTTGACACGGACATATGTATATGACACCAAACATACCTTTGTGTATAACTTGAAAATTGAAACCGACCACTCTGTATATGTATAGGAAAAAGGTTGTCCAGAACGACGACCTTGACATATTTCAAGAACATCGAAATCGACGAGGAGGCAAATATTCGGAAATTTGATCGAAAACGGCAACCTAGGGAACTAGGTCAAATTAGCAGTTCGAGTTACTTGTTCGTTACAAGTGTTCTTTTTGTTCAAAAATGTTGCATTTGTGAGTTCTGTGCAAGATAAAGCCAGCAGACGCATAGTTTCTCGTTCGAAGGCAATTTTCCAGATAGATGGAGAGAAATCCGTGGAAAGAGTTTTAACGATGAGGGTGAAACCGAAAGATCTGTAATGAGAATTCTCTGGACAGTAGCATTCTCGAAAGTAGCATTCGAATTATATGAAATAAATACAGAAGATAGGAAGAGAGCCAATAGCAACAGCTGCAGAAAGGGTAAATGCGGTAACGTATGTCTATGTATGTATATTGTAAAAAGTAGTGAACCTTTCCCTGATACATTAGCCGCAGTCCAAGACTCTATAAAATTCGAGATGAATTATATGGATATATATACTCAGTTAATAATATTAATAATAACAAAAACAACATTTGTTGATTTATATCCATATATCGTATACATAAATAACCACGTATAATGTAATGTAAAAATATATTAAAATTCATACATATATACATATATAACTATAATTTATATACTTAACAAATTTTGTAAACGAAACCTTATTTCTACTTTTACCCTATTCTAATTTCACCGATAATTAAATTCAATAATTTCCAAATTTTATTATACTCAGGTTTGTATGAAATACTTTATCAAATTGTTATTTATTTACTGTATTTATTATAATTGTACTTTATCAAATTTCTATACGATATAAAAAGTTTCTTCCCTGTACGCGCGTCGCGTCCAAAATAATATTAATATTATTTGATCTTTTCAAGAAGAACCGCAGACGTCGTGATGTCGCGATATCAAGGATCGATGGACGGCATCTGCACGAGTCTCGATTTGCGGGTTGTAAATTGCGTGGAACTGCGAAACGGCTAAGATTAACTCCGGCTCGCGGTTACGAAACCGGAAAACGGCCATTAAGATCGGCGAACGATCCACAGAAACGACCACCGTCGCTGAAAACAGTTAATCGGACGTGATTTATCGTCGCCCGAGCCGAAAAACCATTACACTCGCACAGCTT
Organism: Bombus affinis; assembly: GCF_024516045.1. Classification (NCBI taxonomy): domain Eukaryota; kingdom Metazoa; phylum Arthropoda; class Insecta; order Hymenoptera; family Apidae; genus Bombus; species Bombus affinis. Next base: position 3,450,976 of record NC_066347.1, on the reverse strand, counting down.
TCGAGGATTATCGATTGTTGTCTCTTCCAGGCCGAAACGTGACCGACATCATCGCGCCTTCATTTTACGATCTCTCTAGCGAAAATCAACGATCGTTTTCCCCGTCGATAAACACGTCGGAAAAGCGTGGTTTGAACGGGCGTATTACCAGCAAGCGTGAATCATTCGTAAGTAAATTTTTGGCGACTGTTTTCGTTGTTGAACGAGTGTTGACGAAGCGTTTAATAAAATGATGGAACGAGTGCCAGAGCAGTTTATGTATTTTGATCCTTTGAATTATTCCTACGCGTTGGACGAATACGTTATATCGTAGAATACGAGTGACAATTGTTCCGGAAAATATCTTAGTTTTGCTTCAACTTGTGAACTGATATTAAATTATACAAATCATGAATATGGAGTGTTTGTATAGTTCGATGAACGTATCGACTTTACTAATTTTTAACACGAGAGTATATGGGAAAAAGTAACGAGCAACGACGACGTACTAAAAGGAGAATTATTCTAGCGTGTGATTAAAAAGTTGATATAAAAAAGTGAAAGAACAGTGAACATTAAAAGCGAAATAGTAACGACAGAGATAATATAAGTTTGTAAATGAGTTTCCATTTCACCGAGCTAATAACTAAAATATAGGAACCATTCACACGGAAGAGAATTATGCAAACATTATATTCTCCATTCGCTTTCTATTTGTACATTAAAAGATAAAATATCCAAGTAAAAATGTTCTTTTTTCACGAGTGACCACGGAACAACTTAATCGTATAATATTAATCAATATATGGAAAAATCTTGAAATAAATTCGAAAGACTTGCTTTTATCATTAAGAATTTAATTCAACGTTTGTCTTTTCTGATAACGCATACGTATAATCTTGCTACAGTTTACAGACTAATAACAAACGAATATCGAGAATTACATGGCACTCGTTAACGCATTGGTAACATTCTTTTTAATTAACTGCATTAGTGTATCCTTGCGATTCCAAACTGCATCTTCTATTCTGCTGCGATGATGCCCTACGTGAGGAAATTATGCCATCCCATAAATTAGACTTAAGCCAGGTTTGAGTTAGTGACAAAGACGACAATGATTGGATAAATTTCTATTAAATAAACTTACAGAAGCGAGCTTGCACGGGATCGCAGCGTTCTACCGCGTTTATACGCGAACAACGTTTAACTCATCCGTCATTGCTTTGCAGAGGCATATCACCGCGGTGCCGATCTCTTGTAACATGATTTTTCATCGATTTTATTATAACGAATATCGTCAAATAAATCTAACATTGAACGCTTGATGTTCGCATCCATATAACAATTATGACTATTATAATCTCGTGTACAAAGACACGCGTGATGGCATAGAATTTAAATTAAAAAGGTATGTTCGAAACAAAATTCTATAAAATCGAATTACGTTATATATATATATTAATGAACTATCAGGAGAATCAATAGCCGTCGAGACGCTAGGTGACACATCAAGTAACTTTGATGCATTTTCTTGAAAAACGAAGACGCCTCTAATTGCTTTTGCCACGCGCGATTTAAGATAAAAATTCTTAGCCGAAAGTTTCTTAGAGACGAAAATTCGTAATCTGAAAACTATATCCGTATACGCGAACAAACGATCGCCACCAAACAACCCTAATCGAAGCTTGCGTCTCGCTTCCCTGCGCTCAAAATGCAGCCAGACAAGGAAACTCGATTTTAACAGCGTATTTCACGCGGAGGGTTGAAGAACCCACCTCGCCGGGCCGAGTTTACTTTAAGACGGCTTCTCTTAGTCACCGGTCTCGTTTACAAGTAACCTTATTTCGGTGTCGTGTCACGACAGTCACGGCTGCTTAACGCAATTGCCGCGAATCTTTTGAAATTCTCCCTTCAACCTCTCCTTTGCCGCATACAGACATACACCTATACGCACACATTTCTTCTGTCTACCTTGCTCACTTCTTCGTCCAACCCCCTTTATCTGCCCCCTCCCTTTGCAGTTAGCCTCGTAATTTTCTCTTTCTTCGGCTAACTTCGTCCACTGCACTCCTTTGCGGCCCTGAATACTTCAGGACACGGAGGAGGGCGAGGGAAATACAGTCCCGTGACGTCATCGAGCCTGGGGTCACGCGTTGAAATTCAGGTCGACTCACCCCTTTATCAACCACCCACCACCACGCTCTGTCCTTCTCTCCCTTCCTCCCCTCTCTCAGTTTCTCTCTTTCTGTTCCTTGTATTCGCTCTGTCCATCCCTGCTGCTTTACTCCATCTTTTTCCGTACCTCTCACCCCCACTTTACATGTATACTGGAACGTTTCTCGTAAACGTCAACGAGAGAAGCAAAAAAAAAAAAAAAAAGAAAAAGAGAAAAGAAAAAGGAGAAACCTATTTGCTGCCTTTCTCGTGCTTTCTGTGGCTCGTTTATCTTGTATGATACATTATGTAACGTCATCATCGATACGGGTAGTTTTCTTCCTCCTTTTTTCCTTCTTCATCTTTCTAATGGATTAATAATAGCGGAATTAATTAGCGAATTGCAGCGTGGGAAGGTAATAATACTTTCGAGACGGGGCTTTCTTTTTCAGAGAGTTCCTTCTTTGAACGTAGTAACCGGCAGTAGAATGGCTTCAGTTTGGTGGAAGTTTGAAGAAGAGAGACGATTAAAAACGTCGATCGAGGGATGAGATGGGTTAATGCGTAACGATAATAAAGGGGAGGTTGTCTTGAATGACGGGTTTGTCAGTTTTGAAACGTATCAAATTGTAGTGTATCTTTGGAGGCTTTTTGGTTTGATAGAAGCTCGAACGAGATAGATGGGATATAATAGAAAATGCCTATCAAGAGGCGTCGAAAAGGATAGAAGCGCTTTGTTCCCAAAGTGCTCTCTTTAATGACACTCGCTCTTTCCTTAATGTCACGTTTTTGTTTGAAATTGTACAGCGTGAAATATTACTATCGTAATTGCTAGCGGATGGGTTAGTTGTAGGGCGAAGAACATGAAATAAAATTTCAAGTGCATCTACTATATTGTTAAAATGTAGTATAAAAAAGCTTGGAAGTTTTCCATTACAATTACTAATTCAAAGTAAGAGGAAATAAATTTCAAACACAGTTCGTATTCTTTTATCTACATTCAATTTTTAATTAGCTGAAAACGCAACTTATCTCCTATATCATTCGGATCGAAGAATAGTCTACAAATTATATCGTCGATCCTTATCGTATTCAGATTCTATAATAAGAATTTTGTTTACGTTAAAATAATTCTCAAATGAAATATTTCATATTTTTATATACTATTTTTCACTTTGCCATATATATTAAACACCGGATAATAATAAAAAATTTTGAAAAATTATGCAAGTTCTCCCGTTTCGCGTTATACAAGTTTTCTTATTTACGAAAAGGAAAACATATCTAATGCATATCTACGTTTGCAAATGCTATATTATGGTACTCTTGGGTACATCTGTTTCGTCGTTCTTCCAGCCACCGTCTATTTTCAAAAACGATGCAAATTCTTTCCACTCGAAAAACACGGTTGCAACCGAAATACGTTAACATGCTTGCTGTCATATCGAGGTCGAACAAAAATAAACTGCATGACGTGAAAAGTTTACTACGTTTCGTACTTGCATTATATTCCACTCCTATCTATCTACATCTTGATTCCTGACTTATGTTGTTCCTAGACCTAGAACCTATATTGTTCAGCAGCCAAAAAACTCATTAACATGAAGAACGAAGAAATCTTGCCGACTTTTTACATTAGTAAATCACTCGACACTCCTGTCAATGATAAATCACAGTGATTACAGCGTAAATGTTTTCTTACTTGCTGCTACAATATAATTTACACATAGGCGCGACAAGTTTTTCTAAAAGAATACATTCATTAATAATAAACATCGTTAAATTCGCTGTCCACTATTCCCAATGAAGTTTTCAAATAGAAACGTTTAGAAAATATGAAATCAAAATTATTATATAGTTGATGCTTAATGCTGAACTTGGCAAACTCTGCCAGGAAAGTACGTTCATTATTTCTGATACAATCTAAGATATTAAATATCTTTGTAGTATTCAAAACGTACGAAAAAACTATAACTAAACAATTTCGACATTCTACTACATTATAATACGAAACAATCGGAGAAACTTCGTTATGAATGGTCCTGTTGCAGCAACCATTGAACAGACGCGAACAAGTCCTACAAACTTGACGGACTAACTTGTTACTTGCGAGAAAGATGAAATTTATGATAATCATTAAACAAAAACGTACAGTCAACAGTTGTAATATCCAATTTTCTAGTTGTTTTAAACGATTTATTTTATTGCTATACGTAATAAAACGTTTCCCTTCCCAAATATTCGTATGACGACAAACTTATTTTTGAAAAATTCCTACGGAAATTTATTATCCTCATTTATCATACTTACACGGTGATCTTTACATGCTCGATAGATTGATAATCATCTAATGCTATTTCTATTATACGCAAATCTACCATCCATTCCATTTTTCGATCGTTTCGAGCAATTTATTTGAACGCGATATTTCTTTTCACCAAAAAACCCTACGACGACAAACTTATTTTCAAAAATGGAATTCTCACGGAAATCGATTACGTTACTGTACAGTGATCCTCGCATGTTTGGCACATTGATAAACAAACGTTTAACACTAATTTTATTACACGCGAGTCGTATCTCCTAATTATTTTAAACAACTTATTTTAATGCAACGCGCGATAAAACGATATCTTCACGCAATTATTCCTATCGAAGATATCAAATTTGTTTTCGAAAAAGGAATGAAAATTTACAACACAGCGATTGTCACTCGTTTAACGGTTTGACGATCACTCAACGCTATTTTTATTAGACACGAACCACTTTTACATGCATTAAATCGATCACGAACGGCAGAGAAACAGTTTCGCAATCGTTCAGATTGAGAAACTTAATTACGATGGAAATAGACGCATCGCGCGTGCATCGTGGTGTTGTTGTTATCGAGTTACAATGAGTACACGGACGTTTCGTGTTCGTGGACGATATTTTCGTTTCAAACAGCCAGGCTGTTTTCGAAATAGCAGAACTTCGTTACTATGTCAAGACAATTAGCCTGCGCTTATTATATTGGCTACAAAACGGTTCGAAGGCGTTCTTCCTACACTCGACGCTCTTGTCATTAATCATTAAGCGTCTCGCGCTGATAAGCTTGTCGTGCCGACATTGAACGCGCGATTTCGAGCAATGACTTGTTTACAATGTTTAAAACGTTCTGCGATGACGTGGCGCGTCACGACACGGCTAGAATTTCGTGTAAGTTGCCTTAGGTCATGTCGTTGAAATTAATCTCACGACTGATGTAATTTCGCGATATTAATACACTGGGAAGATACACAGAGGCGTAGGTAAAGTCTGTGACGTGATTAGTGAGAGGCGGTAGGATCTTTATAAATCCATGTAACATTGTAGTACCATAAATAATAAATAGAGATAGAGATAGATAGATAGAGATAGAGATAGAGATAGAGATAGAGATAGAGATAGAGAGAGAGAGAGAGAGAGAGAGAGAGAGACGCGTTGAAACGCAACATCTGCGTCTTGTGGTGATTGCTAGCTTCCGAGTACACCTGTGCTTCTATGTGTGCCAGCTAAGCTGTAGGAATAAGTAGGTCTAAACGCGTCTTTTCTCACTTTCGAAGATGCGGAGATGTAGTTAAGAATAAAGTTTTATGATCAACAAGAGAGAAGTAAGTAGAAGAAATTCTAGTTTTTCGAGGCGATTTCTTTCGAAGATCCGAAATTCGTTTGCATTAACCATTTCGCTACGAAGGTCGTAGGTGGTAGTTAAATATAAAGAAGAAGCGATCTTATATATATAAGAAAAAGAAAATATAGAACAAAATTTTTTATACGCGAGTCTTTATCTCTACGTTAATAAAATTCGTCTAAAATACAGACGTCTGTCTGTCTGTCAGTTTGTTTGTTTGTTACCTTATATGTAACTCGAGAATCGTTAAATTTTATATTTTCATACGTTTTTCTTTCCCATGTAGGTACATTCCACGCTGTGGTTGGTAAAAATTGGTTTTTCCGAAGCTGAACGGTGAACACAAACGTGCTGCAAGTATGGTGGAAAAAATTGAAAACACACAGTAAACTTAATGCGCTGCGGAAACTACAAAAGATATCGAAACTGTATGAAAGATATCTAGCTCTTTAATAATTCTACGAAAATAATCCGTAACACTATATACATATCGTCCCTAGGTAATTTACAATAACACTTTTATGATGAAAAAAATGTTGCTCTTTTATCGTCAAATTCGCCGGTGTTTGACGTGAAAACCTCTAAATCTATATGTAAATAAATTGCACACTTGGCGCGTCTATATATTTTACTTAAAAAATGCTTTTTACATTGTCTATTTGCCATTCATAGTTTAGAATCAACTGAAACGCGAATTTATTTGTGCGTACGCTAATTACAGGCAATTTCTGTCGAGCGCGTACATCAATCTAGACACATTAAATGCTAAAAACAATCATTATCGACTATATGAAACGCGATCCTCAGTTACAAAAACATATAATGCAAATCGTGTTTAATGCAAATTGACGCGGGTAGAGCCGTGTACATAGTCAGTATCGTTATACACGGTATCTCATTTTAATCGATCAACGCAAACATCTTCTAAACATCTTCTATATTAATCGAAAAAGTGTTTCAAATAAAACTCACTTTGTTTCGAAGGGGGCATGCCATGATGACCAGAAATCTTATCTAGATGAACGTGGCTTTGAGATTTCAACATGGTCTTTGTTCTTTTTTCATGCAACCATAGATTCTTTATGCATCACTCGATGCATATTTTAATTCTCTATGAAAAAAGTATTAATGTAGTGGGATCAAGAAATGATTACTTTGAAAGATATTTTATCTTTCATCTTGTGCAACTTATCGTTTGAAAGATAACGTAGCGTCTTTACGTTTATGTTTCTCTTGTCTCTCATACACTCAATTTCACGAAATCAACGTTGAAATATCTTTTAAACTAAGCATTTTCAGATACAAGCATCTTATCTACTTGTTTGTAGAGAATGAAAAAGTGCATCGAATGGTGTATAAAAAATTGTATAAATCCATGTAAAAAAAATAAAGCTCGCATTGAGATCTCGAGAATTCGCCTTCACCCAAACAAACCTGGTGGTCGTCGTAAGACGTCCACCTTGAAATAGAACAAGTTTTCTATGAAACATTTTTTTGAACAACGTATAGTTTAGCAGATATTTGCGTGGGTCGATGAAAATGAGGCATCCTGTATACAGTACTCTCGAACTGATGATCCCATGGAGAGATTTATAATCGTGTTGCTAAAAATGAACAGAAATTATTAGCACGAATTTACCATTTTTCTTCTGTTCCATTTTGGTATATCATATTATATACACATGCTTAATCGAGGAATTGAAACGATAAACGATGGTAAGCGATAGAAGCGAAGATTTCCGATAGAAACAAAAAATGTATTTCTATTTGATTCATTAAGATTGGCGAAAGTTATTGTTTTTATTATTTTTACTAACTAGTAATGTATTAATTATCTGCGCGTTTTTCACTTTTAAAAAATGCTCAATTTCAAAAATGTCAATTTGAAATGTCGGATACGTAGATTCGTGATCATTGCAAGGTGTCTCCGTTGAAACAACATATGTTCCGCTTCAAACACTTGTTTGGCGAAGGAACAGATTGTGAGATAATTGCGTATATGTGATATATCTGTTGTTAATGTTAAGTTCGTCAACAATATTTCCTCATTGTTCGAAGCTTAGAGACCGAGAAATTTTGCTATTGCTTTCTCGATATCTTATCCTATACGAGATACATATTCGTACGTCTGGTATTACGTTAAATTCGACATAGTATAAAACATTCGTCACATTCGTTACATTCGTCACGTTGACCTAATTTTCCGTCATTGCGGACCCCGAATACATATGGATAATAAATGAAATTTTATTTCTGCTGCAATTTATCAATTACCCCAGGAATCGTCCATCGGTAGAGTGGTTTTTCGTCGGGCGTCCATCGGAAGCTCGGTTACCATGACTTCATTAATAATTAACGTCACATGTCCCCCAAATATCCATCTTTCCAATTAGATTATTTAAATTTTTTGTCATCGAGATAGCAATTTTCTACCTGCATTTAGTTCGACAACGTCCTATTCAACGCTCAACGTTCTCAAAAAATTCTCGCGCTTGGTCAGCAAAATATTTGTTCGCATTGAATATTTATAATCATATATGTATATATATATATACAGAGTGTCACCAAATCGATGGTACAAGTGGAAAGGAGTGAATCTACATGAACAAGAAGTGGAAAATATAGAGCGAAGGAAACAAGAAATGTCACCATTTTTTTGTTCGAGGTTTTGTCGTTGAGAAAATCAAGTTTGAAAATTTGTCAAATATATTCGAATTTGGCTAGTAGTTATCGACTAGGTAGGAGTAAGCAGTCAGGATGTTATCGTAAATGCGAAAATAAATGGAAAATCTGGTATAAAATAGTTTCGTTTAAGCTTTCATTTTCAAGAAAATAAGGTATGAACATGTTTGGTTAAGAATTGACCTGGTACACGTCTATGATCAAATTTTTTATTTATTTTCGTCGGTAGCGAAGCGTGCTACGAACAAAAATTTTTACTCTTTGCCCTTTTCTTATTTACTACAATTTTATTTACTATTTTTCTACTTTTTTGTACTTATTTTTTTGACTTATTTTTTCATGTAGATTGATCGATGACATCCTGTATATCTTTGTTCCTGTGATATACGGCATGTACAAAAAATCGTAGTATAACCCGAAACTGCGTAGTTTCTTGTGCAAGAATGGATTAAAAACGTAGAATGCTAACGAGGCTCGTTTTTCAGAAAAATGACCGGGAAATTCCGTTAAGAACACGCGCAGTATTACCAAACAATTGGCATTATTTCGACAAGCATTTTGCATGTTCATCGTTATCTGGCCATTATTTCGAGCATTTTCCATTATCATATAAGATCCGCTTTTAAATTATTTCTTTGAAGCAATCAGACAGTCATCTTTGTTCGTCTAAGCTTTTATACATCGTTCATCCCAATGGAAACCCTGCATTTTCCTTACTTTTCTCATTCCAACCAAGTGATAAATAATTGTCGAATGGATCGTCTACATTTGAAACGTTATTTCTCCCGTTATTTTTCATTAATTATTTTTAATAACATTATCGTCACCTTTCAGCCTTTTCCTTGGTTCATTTTTTAAACGAGAAATCATCAGTCACGAATGTTACCAAATGTTGAACTGTCCAAATGCAAATCATCAACGTAGAAGAATAATTTTGGCGGACTGTTTTTGCTTCGAGTAATCTTTTTTCAAACGCGGATAATGTATGTATGTTGCTACATTGAAATGGAAACGAGCTTTCGTAACAACAATTTCCTTCTGCACGTGTGTCGTACACCAAAGATTGATACAAAGTTATCCATATACATAAGGAAACATTCTTTATTTCTATCTCTTTTTTTTATCGCTAACATTATGGTATTAAGCATGCGGATGGATGCAGCCAATGAATACCGCAATTTCCTTATTACTACGTAAACTGCGGACGATAGAGTTGCATTTATTAATATTTAACCCGGCTGTTACAAATGATAAAACTATTAATTCTGTGTCGTACATACGTATGCACAATGTAAACTACAATTACCAGGGATTTTTGTTACGATTAAGCAATCCACTCGACAACTTTATGACCAACATTAATTTTTACAACGAGTTCTAACTTCCAACATACTAATAACTTGTCTGGCACATGCAGTTATAAAAATTTGAAAATGATCATAAGTCTATATCTTTAGCGTACATTTCAGGCTAAAAAGATAACAATTGCGTATGACTTTTGTCCGACAGCGTAGAAGATGGAAAGAACGATGCAATTAAATTATGTAACCGCTGCGTCCAGCAAATTGAAGTCTCGATGCAGATCTATCTAAGATACACTTTTCTAAAACTTATATATATATAAAAAAAAGAACGTCACGGCTAACTTTGAAACATAAACATTTCAACGTAAGATAATATCACAATTTCACAAAAATTATTTGTTAGTTCAAGATACATATATATATATATATACACAGGGTGGTTAGTAACTGGTGGTACAAGCGGAAAGGGGGTGATTCTACGCGAAGAAAGAAGCCGAAAATATAGAATAAAATTTTTTTCGTTTGAGGCTTTGTTTTCGAGAAAATTTTTATTTTTGAATTTTATTTATGGAGCCATATTAAATCGATTGTCTATTCTGAAGAAATTATAAGTTGCGAACAATTGAAAGAAAAGATTATTGTAGCCTTTCATACTTTAAAACAATCGAATACGTTAGAAAGTGTTCATAGAAATTTAATTAGAAGAGCAGAAGTATGTGTTCGGCAGAATGGGCAAAATTTTCAGCAATTTTTGTAATAATAAACTTTATGATTACTTCATATTATTTCATTATGTATTCCTAATTTTCCGTTACGGCAAAAACAAACTTAAATTGCGATAATATCCATCGAGACAACGATCTACAGTGAGATCCGTTATAACGAGACGTGATAAAGTGCACGCGTACCGAGCGAAAATTCAAAGTCGATTTTCTCGAAAACAAAGCCTCAAACGAAAAATTTTTATTCTATACTTTCGACTTCATTTTTCGCGTAGAATCACCCCCTTTCCGTTTGTACCACCAGTTACCAACCACCCTGTATATCTTTTTTTCTTCTTTTATCTGATTATCTAATTATACGATTCGTCGATAATATCTCAATTACTTGGCAATTAAGAGAATTATTCAATTACTCAAGATTCAACTTCATCCTTTCTTCACGTTGTACTATATAAGATCGTAAAGAAAATTAGCTAGCGGCTGATAAAAAGCGGTACTGTCCTCGGTAAATGTTTATCGATTTTACAAAAAAAAAAACAATATTCTTCGTTTAACCAGTTGTTCGAAACGAGCCGAAACACGATCCGATACTTGCCTTGATTAAGTTCACTCGGCTATTCTTTAACAATTCTATACAAAACTAAGTTCACATCGTAACTTTTCTAATAAATTACAATTTCCGCGTTCTCCGTGCTTTTTCTCGGATCGTTTTGACCCCGCACGCGTGTCTTTTGCGGCACGCGATAGAAAGTAACGCGAAACCAATTCGTACGTCTTAAAGGAGCTTAGAACAACAATGTGACCATTAATTAAGAGTTAAGACGAGTGACACGGCAGAATAACACGAATACGAGTAACGACGATCAAAACTTTCTGATTAGATATATCGTTATTAAGTAATTGATAATATAAATGGTTGGATGAAAAAGTTGCCGCAACTTTTTAATTTTGCATGCTCTGCCATAAAGTCGACGCGACCCAAGCGGCGGAGTTGCATCGCGCGGCCGAGTTCAACAACGTCGTGCAATTGATAGGGATCGACATAAATTTTTAAAAACCACCACTTACGAGACGGGTGAAATGGCCAGAGTTATTTTTAATATCGACTAAATCGCCCAAAAACGATTGAAACGTTTCAGCAATCAATTTCTCACGGACGCAGCTAAAGAAATAGAATTTACAGAGATTAGCTTCCCTACGTATCCGATTGAATTTACCTTTTCGTCTCGTGTTATGGTGCGCATGTCCGTGATACACGGGATGTCCCAGTTTTTTTCGGTCAAACGTTGCAAGTATACTCCATATGTCAAGATAGCAAAAGAAGCCATATACACATATGTCATTGGGATCATTGTTAAAGAGTTATTAATGAAAAAAAAGAAAGAAAAAAAAAGAAAAAAAGACGATACATGAAATAAGCGGCAACAAACGTGCGCTTTATTACGGCGCTAAGTATGAATAGATCAGGAGTATTTACACATAGCGATAGGTAGAAGATATCGTAATACACTTCTACGACTCCAACTTCGACGAACAGTAAACAAGAACTTCAAAGAGTAATAAATTCAATTTTTTATCGCTGGTAATCTTGTATCGACAAGAATGATGAACATTTCGAAACGGAGTTGTAGTTGAAGTCGTAGAAGTATTGCGATATCTTCTGCCTACTACTGAATGTAAACATTCCTGATCTATTCATATCGTGTACCGCGGTAACGCACGTTCCTTAATGCTCGTTTAATGAATCGTCCTTTTGTTTTTTTTTGTTATAACTTCTTAATAATGTTTCTAATGACATACATTTATATGACGTCTGTTCGTTATCTCGACACCTGTTGGACATACTGATAATGTTTGGCCGAGAGAAAGCTCGGGGATACCCCGTATGTACTGATTTTCAGCTGCCTCGCATTCGTCCTTTGCTTTTGCTACAGGCAAATAAATAAATAGACACGTTTCGATGAGTTCGCCGATCTTTTAATTCTGGAGATGACGAAACACGACTCGCGCTTTGCTACTTGTTCGTGTATTTTTGTCAGAAAACTAGACGACAGTGAGATGTCTCAGCCGCCGTATTCGTCGGACACAGTCCCCAGCGACTTCTTCCTGTTTCCAAAGATGAAGAGGTCAACGAAATGGAGGATAAGAGGCAGTTAATATCTAAGATATCCATAAATAGACCTTAAGATAAGATTGTAATATAAATAAGTCAACGTGTTAAAGCTTCATCTTGTACCGTTATGTTTGTTCGCCCCTGTAAATGAACCATTTATTTTGAAAGTATATTTTTTGGAAAAATTGAAAAAACAAGAAACTTTTTATTTATAGACAAATCACAATTTAAATCGTAGAATATTGGTTTGTTTTAGTCGCGTCGAAATTTCGATAATAAATGGAATTGCATAATCGTTTATTTTGAAACTGGTGCGTAAGTTCATTTCCTGTAATCTGGAGCCTGTTCAAACAGTCGGGACACCAATAATCATAAACAAATAATATTGAAATTAAACAACAATATTTTGCTTTTTCTGCTTTTATTTACGAATAAAAGTGGATCAAAGCATGAAATATAGAGAAATGATCAAAATTTAATGAATCGCACGATTCGCTGATTTCCAAAGTGCTGTGTAAATCCTTCAAAAACATATTGGTCTAGTTAATTCTCAACAAAACTATTTGTATAATGAATTCACAGCTACGTAAACGCATAGAGGCGTGTACAAACGAAGTAGACCTCGTTAGGATTTTTCGATCGATGGAAATGCGATCACTTCGATGTCGCGAAACAAAGGAAAATGCGCTTACACCGCTTCCAAAATGAACGGTCCAAATATTTATATATTTTTAGGAAAGAAAAAGATGTTCAACATAGAGATGCAAGAGCGCGAAACTAAGTAAATATTTTAATCAATTGGACAGAGATGAGAAAGGATGAGAATAGCGAAAGATATGTAAGCTAGAAATGGCATAAGCATGGGAAAGATTTCGTTGAGCAACGAAAATTCTGCTGCGTTAATTCAAACAGGATAATTGTGTCTGGCCAAAAGGTGGTTTTAGGAAGAACGACTTTTAGATGCATTTTACGAGCAGGCATCGATTTCACGTACGTTCAAAATACGAAAGTGTTACATATAAGATAAGTGTTCTTATTTAATACGATTTGATTTAAGCAAAAGATGCGGATGTACCCTTTTCACTTAACAAGGCAGAATAAGAGTCATCAATTCTTAAAAGATGTCGAATTTAAAAATCTAAAAAATTCTTGGAGCCGAAGGAATACCGTATGGCTGGTTATTTGTATTTACATGTGAACAGTCTCCAGGGGAAAAGAATAAACTGGAAAATCGGAACGAAATACGAAAGGACAACGCTTTGCGATGCTGCAAATAAAGACAAAATCGATGGAGGAACTGAAAGCTATTTCAAAACGTGTGTTTTAAAAATATTTTTATGATCGGGAACAACGCTGGCACAAATGTATTATATCCGATGGGGATTGCTTTGAAGTGGACAACATCAATGCGGATGAATAAATAAATATTTCTTGAAATAAATAAAAATTCTGCGAACTTTTTCATCTAACCTTTCTGATATAAAGGGAGTAATATGCCAAAAAGCTGATTCCTACTATTTCACATTTTCTTCTTTTTTTTTTTTATAGGGGAAAGAACATTCTTTGTAATGAGATCATCTCTAATTTTCTAGAAAAATTATTGACTTCACAGTTCACGATCGAAATTACGTATCAATAACGAAAGTAGACAATTATTTACTGCATTAATAAAAATTACAGAACGTATCTTTAAGGGGTGAGAAAATCGATTATTTTTTTCACAACCTAAAACAGCTGGAAACAAAAGCTACCCCCTTTATGGAATGCGTAACTTTATACGTTTATCTCGAAAGGTAATTTTCGCGCACTAACGTTGTTCCACCAAAGCGCGTCACATATTATAAAATCGTTAACAGTTAAAACGCATACTGATGACTTCTACAATAACAGCTTAGGTAATAACCGTCATATAATATAGCGTCACGATCTCCGAATTAATTTATGGTACACATCAACTAAGATATGTCTTGATCTTCATTACAAATACAGTTTGTCCGATGATCGTAAAACGAGCTGGTCTTTTTCAAACTAACTTAACTTCTTCTTACGCAGCTAATTAAGAAATTATCGTGCGAGAGGACAATGACGATAAGCCGTAGCCTGACTGGTTTTCATTATAGTTATTGCGCGCAATTTTAGTCTATAGAAACGTTCCTGTGGACGCAGGTCGAACGCAGCGCATTGTTCGAACGTAATTTCAACTATTAGTGCGATGTCGTCCGAATTCAAAGACACTTCCATTAAAGGGCCATTATCCCTTTAACTTTTTGCGCTAATGCGTGATCAACATGCTAAAGGATAAACGTCGCGTCTCGCATGGCTCAAGTGGTGGCCGATGCTGATGAAAATCTTCCAAGTGGACACGAGTCGTATAAAGTGAACAAAGGCAAGCAAATGGACATGCAAAACAAGCATGTAGAATGTGTTTGGTCGTTTAAGCGAACAGAAGAGTCAACACGTAGAATGCTCTACTCCGCAGAGTTAAACGATCGAAGAACTCTCGAAGATTCGAGGACAAACTATTTTACGAATTCAACCTATTTTGCAATCTGTGCGCCATTCGACTCGATTCGATATGGATTCGATTCAATATAACAATACGAGGTGTTAAACGAAAAAATATTAAAAATTGACTGATAGAAGCGATAGAATGAAATTGAATAAAAAAAGAGCGTGTAAAACCTGTTTATAAAACGTTATTAGTTTCTTCGTGAATCTGTCAAGTGATTAAAATTATACGAATTACGATATGGAATTAACGAAAAGATTTAGTAGTTGAGAAATCCAAGGAAGGTAACGATAAATGTTTGTCGGAAGGGAACAAGAAGAAAATTAAGAGCAAAGAGAAGATTGGAAAATATGTTCTCTCTTGTAGGAAAATGATAAATCTGTATACAATAATGAAATCGGCTGAAACGAATACAAGCGATAGGCATCGAAAGTTATAAGGATCTGTAGGCCGAAATTCGGGAAACTACGATTTTTCAACTTTAACTATTTGTGCCTTACCGATAAATGTATAAAATGTGTTGCTTAAATTTTCATTACACACCCAGATTGCACTTCTTTCGAAATTCTTTTTGCACAGCATCCGGTAAAACCAATTCTTCTAGCTTCTCAAAAAATATCGAGTCGTTTGGTTCAATTTCGGAAAAAAAAGACAAAAAATGATAATATGACAGTAGTCGCGGTAACATTTTTCTAAAAGAAGGTGTAATTTTAGATAATACACGTTTAAATACCACTGGGAATTATAGTAAATTACCGTTGTTACGACAGCGGCAATTACAGAGTCGAAATTACGATAGAATATAAAATAGGAATAAATGGAAAACAAGCACTGTAAGAGATATCCCACAAGAGATAAAATCAACATACCGTTTCGAACAAGTTCAAAGGTTCGTTAACGATATTCTAAGCGTAATCGATCAAAATTTTAGCTCGATGTTTCCAAATACCCGAAATATATCAAATATATCAAAATATAATCCGCTTCCGTCGATAATGGAACGTAATGAGAGGCGTAAAATAGCATCGACAATTTTTTGAGCATGTTATCAGATTTAACGTTGTACGCAATATCTTTGAAATGTCGATATTATCAAATGCGGGCATCTATTTTGCGATCGTTTAAATGCGAAAAGATCAAAAGCGCTATGTGCGTCATATTGGACAGTATATTTCACCAGGACACGTTTATATCCCGTCAAATCGCATGAAAATACAATCTGTGTTTTTTTCTCCATTAAAATTAAGATCATCCCCCACATCCGTGCAATTCGTATATTGAATATGAAACGCATCGAACGTTGCGAAACAATTTTTTATACGTTGAATTCGCAAATTTTTTTTTTTTTTTTTTTTTTTTTTTTTTTTTTTTTTTTTTTACCATGGTTTTCCTGTCTATGGTATTCGAGTTCAATAATGTCATACAATACGTGATATAATAGCGAACGATGAATGGCTATGTTGTTTTTAAGCGCTGTTTTAATCGCTAGTATTACATTAGCCTGTAAAATTGCTGTATGAGTTTTTATATCGGAGCTGTTAGACCTCTTCGGTCAAAAAAAAAAAAAAAAAAGAAAAAAAAAGATAAAAGGGGAGAGAGAAAAAGAGGATTAATTCTGTGTATCGATGGTTTATGATATTTTTCATACGTTCATTTCTCACAATTTTCCTGCGTGAATATGTTTCATTTTTACTCTCTACGAGATTAACGCGCTGTGAAATATACACGTTATGTATAAATATAATATCTTTAATAGATGATTGATATTATTTGGCTCGACTCACATGGATTGTTTTAACATATTTTTTATCTTTCTCGTGCCTTTATCTTATGTAAGATTGCTATAGATCCACGTTGAATAAAATATAATCGTATGAGAGGAAAAAGAATGAAATTAATCGTTCCATAGCGAGTATTTTCTATTAAACTTGAAGATAGAAAAATATATGTTGTATAAAATATACGATAATATATTATCGTTTCTTAAATTACGATTTGAAGAACGAAAAAGCTTTCACATGAAATTTCCTTACAGAAAATTAGCAGAAATTTGGAAACATATAAATTCAGATATCCTTGTAATTAATTCCTAATTCAGCGATGTAATCCTTGATTCATATCGTTGAATTGTACATGAAGAGTTTGGATTAAATTACTTGGTTTTGGAGCACCTCACTTTACGTGATGAATTCATTTAAAATTAATCACCATTAAGTAACCTAACTGAAATCTAATTCAAACTAACGATGCTAATTAATTCAAGGCATTCCGTTCTACAGTTATATTTCTCAAGTTTCTTATATTCCCGGGCATTTCTATTAGTCTTGCCGGTTATGTTTGCTTTTGCTGGTTATGGTTGATAATAATTCAGCTACCAGCAAAAATTACTAATTTCCAGCTGTTCAAGGTTTAGCTTCATAGTTCTGGAAAAAGTAAAAAAAGAAAAAGGCGGTTTCGAGTTTACATTCTACAGCCCTGAACGAAACTTTACGTCTCTCTACATTCTAAAAAAATATCGAAGATTTATTTTGAACCTCGAAACATATCAACTTTAGCTCCTAATTAATTTTGGTACTTTGTTGTATCTTCTGCGCTAATTATGAGATTGTCATATTCATTAGACTATAAAAGACCTACTAAAAATGTGTCGAAAAAAATTGCTTGAAAGAAATTGGACTCTTCTGTTTATGGCAACAACTAATCGTAACTAATACCATTCCTAAGACGAATATTCATCAGTCTGCAAAAAAACTTACTACGTGTGTTAAAGCGTTGTAATTCGTCGGAAACGAAGATATAAAGAAAACGTTAACAATTGGCATAGTCGAAGAAGAAATTACAAGACACACCGAAGATCATCTAAATAGGACGAACAACCACACGAACATACTAAACGCTAAAAATTGCTACACCAACTTACCAAGAAGATTCACGAGAAAACAACTCTCCGGTTTACTCGTACTCGCACACTAACACGTATTACATTACACGTACACCCATACAACAGCCATAAAACATTCCGGTGATTACCGATATAATCGCATCGGAATCCACGCAATTCTTTTTAACCCTTAGAATAAACTTGTAATTAATTGTACTTGACAATTAGGAATATTTCGCAGAGGAGATAAGAAGATAAAAAGATATGCGTGAAAGGAAATTGCTTGAAAGAAATTTAACTATTGACCTGTTCTCTTTAGCTAATCGCAGGTAATACCAATTGTAAGACGAGTATACTCGGCCAGTCTAAAAAGCACTGTTAAAAGCGTTAAAAAAGCTGCTTGAAAGAAATTGGACTCTTATCTTTATCGCGATAATTATAATACCGCATTAATTCATTGTATTACGAGAAGGAAACATTACGCTTGCGCTCGTCTTTTGAATTTGATATACCCTGTGTGTCGTGTAAACGAATCCACTATGCGCAATTATCATATCACGACCGGCATGTGCATCAAGTATACGCTGTCAAAGCGTCGCGTTTCAGATTATATTTTCACAATTGATCGCGTGTCTGTGAATTTTCTCCGCATACTTGGCGTGACAGATTTATTTATGGAACACAACGTGTGTTCAAATGCGAATTTTTAACGATGAAAACGTAAGTACGTAACATTCTCGACAACTTCCTACGAGGAATTACGTGCGTATATATTTTTCGTGTATGCTTTATGGACTTTCTTCCGCACCTTTCTCAATTTCCAGACAGAGCAAGTAGCTTTTGCTTTGAGAAATAAGCTTTCATTGCAACAACGGATAGCTCTTTGACATCGTCGTTAAATCTAACGGATTTAATTTTGAAGAGATATAATAGCGAAACTGGAAAATTTAGAAAACTCGTTTCTCGATTTAATGCATGGTTCGTAACCCGTTTATTAAAAAGTGAAATCGTTAAAATAAAGCGTTTCACTATCTTTTTGTCAATGAGAGAAATCGTACAATCTTAACGAAAGATTCCTTTTACACAATAATTTCATCAGATATATTCTTTAGCTATCACGAAGCAGCACTTTGAGCATCGTATTAATCGATAAAATAAATCAAAGTGTCTTTTTAGAAATTTTAATAAAGAATTATCTGAATAAATATATTATGTATTAATACGGAATTTAATAAATCAAAATGTTTCGATTCTTTTTATGCTCATAATGTTCGACGTTCATTGAAGGTGAACTGCAACACTAAAACCCTTCTCACGCTTGTTTTCCTAATTATCCATAAACTTCCAAATATTTTTTAGAGTACTGTGAAATTCGCTACAATGTCCGCGTGATGAAGTAACCACCATATTACCAGTCAATATATTTGATACCATCGTAAAATACTCAAATTTGTCCAAACGTTCGCTAAATATATCTTCAAACTTTACTTCGCAACTTGGGAATTTTTGTCGTCTTTCGAATAGCGATTACCACTTTGTTTCGACAGAGAATTTTTGCTGAACACGAATCTATTGAGAATGTTACTCATCGTTCCTAACTATAGCGTGTTTACAAGAGAAACACGCAGGCGACACAGCGCCAGACCAGACACGTAGTCGATGGGACATAAACTTTTCAGCGGTGTATTTTCGTCAACAGGGGAATTCGCGCGCGCTGACACGTCTCGTTGAAAATTCTTTCGCCAGATAGAATACGCACGCATGCGGGACTTTGGGTGAAATATGCGAGAAACGCGACGATAAGCCGCGATTTCTCCCTACCGACGTTCTTCCGTTTACCTTCAAACAATGTGTCAAATAAGGCGTTGATTAGTGCAATAGTAATTGCAACTTCGAGGCCTGAAGAATTCGAATTTCTCGAATTCCTGATTTCTTCGATCCGCGCTGTGATAAAACGCCAGGCTATTTTAATCCATTGATAGGAAAAACACCAAAGTTTTTTCTCTTTGCCATGCTTTCTTGAGAGAACGTACGTAATTTGTCCTCGTTAAAAAGAAAAATTAAAAACTTGCTAACAGTTATGCTTGTTAATGAAGGTAACACTTGTCGATCAGTCGATGCGTTTCTAGTATCGTTGTTCTTCTTCGTAATATTACGAGGAAAGTAACCAAACATGGAAAACATGGAATAGCCAAACTAATTACCTAGTACGTAATATGGAACAGTGCTATTTTTAAAAATCTGACAAATTAATATCTCTCGAACGGTTATAATCTCACTCAGTCACTTTGGTACCGCACACATTGTGGTTCATCAGTCGAACGAACGTTAATGTCGTGGCAGGATCGTTTTACTTTACCGCTGTTCGAAAACTTTCCACGGTGTGCAAATTTGACGTGTTTTTGTTATCATTTCACCATACTTATTTGCGCTTTTCGTTGTTGCCGACATACTTACCCGTGATATTTACAAGTGTTTACGAGCTGATTATCATGTTTTTAACTTTGTAAAATTCCAAATGCGGACACCCAGTAGTGGTCCAATTATAGAATATTCCATATTTGGATTACTTTTTTTTATAGGTTGTTTTATTTATAAGATAGCGGGATATCCTATTTCAGCGTGAGGAAAGATTGACAAGAAAGAAAACCGTGGAACGAAAAGGAAATGGTACGAGAAAAGAAAAAAGGGCTACCTGAAGATAACAAATCGTTTTCAGGACCCGAGAACTACCTTATTTCGGCTTTGTGAAAAAAGAGACCTATTTTTTAACGTAGTTCTTCCGAGATGTGATTGTATTCTCAAAGAAGAATAAAATAAAAAGAATACGATTCTTTTTGCTTATTACGTATGAAAATATCTAACGTCGGTATTTCATGTTAGCTACAACTTCTGTCTTCTCAGTGTTAGTTAAATATCGAAAATTTTTTATTACGTGAGAAGCATAAAAGTGGTCTTAAACTCAGTGTAAATGTATCATTGAATATCCATAAAAGTCTTTTTTTGATGTAATCGATTTTCTAAGAATGACATTCGAACAACAAACTGGATTTCCATGTTTGGTTACTTTCCTCTATACAATTGAATTTTTATTTCATTTATTAGAAGCAATATACAAATAATGAGGTGAAAAATGCAAAAATTAACCAAACGATAAGAGAAAAGGTTAGATCGTTTATTTCTAAGAAGTTAATTTAAAAAACTAAATTATTAAAGAACGATCACGCGCCATTTTTGACAATTATCTTAAATGGTTGTTTTAAGTTTTCGGTATTGCTTCAAAGCCAACACCGTTGTTTATCAGTTGCTTCTTAGAACATCCACAGCTGAAGAAATATCTATAGCGTAAAAAAGTTTCGCGAATAAAGACGCGAAGGTGAACGAAGTAGTTATGCAAATACCTCGATGGACTATGAATATATTTGGTAACAATCGTGACGATAACCGTCGAAGTTTGAAACATGTTTTCCATTGAAAAATGATTCTAGGCCTGATAATGAAGTACGGTGTATCGTATTATACAGATACCTCTAACGTAGAATATTTCCAAAATTTAATAAATTCGAAACACTCGATATTTTACCAATTTACATATTAAGTAATTTGATATTTGTATTCTATTAATACGTAATATTAATACTCATAAATATTTGACGATAATTAACGTGCTATCTTCGTACAATGGGCTACCTGAATCGCTTACTAATAATATCGTATCTTTATTATTCGGAAAATATTATCTTTTTCGTAATCTATATAGATTATTATATACGTCAGATGTTCGATAGAAATAATTTTATCGAATTAAATACAAAATATTTCCAGTACCCTTGACATTTAATTTACTTTCTACAGTCCCCCTTTCGAGTCAATAGGACGGTTAGTAAGACAGATTGGAGTACTAATCAAATAAGTAATCGGTAGGAGCATCGAGGAAGTTTCGAGGTACATTTAGCGATCGATGCACACAGATAAAATATTTTGCTTTAACAACGAACGATTTGTCGAAAGCATATTCGATATCAAACTATGTAATCCGTTTACGCGGCAAATTACGTAAATGTTGCTCATACGTTTCTCTCGGAAAACCGCGAAGAACTTTCCAACACTCGTCAAAGAAAGTCTGTATTTAGTTTGTGGAATGTCTGCTAGTTACTTAGACTCGGAGCATGCGACAAATGTTTGAAAGTGCACGAGACTTGTTTATTTTCTTGTTTTTGCCAAACATAGTTGGTGACGGAGTTCGGGCGAGCCTCGTGAGAAACACATTCCACGAGATTGTTTTCGTCGTGCACGCGCCACGGTGCATGCTCGGATGTTTTCGCCAAAAAGTTAGGAAAAAATCGATCTCAAAATTTGTTGGTGTACAATATTTTTTTAAGCTGTCGAATCTTTGCCGTCGAAGTATCTTTCGGGTTGGTTAAACATACGAGCAACAACGCAGTAATTTCTTATTTCAACTACTGTCCGGAACATCGTTCGCTTATTAACGATCTTTCCATGTTTCGAAGAAATTGTGTAAATAAACTAGTTGGCATTACAGTTGTGTTTGCGTAAAAAAGAAAAAAAATTGACTCTGAAATCTTCTCAGTTGAGCTTTGTAGATACCTCAGCTTGTGAAGCTCGTATCAAATTCCTACTTCTTCTTTTGATCGTTTCTCGTTAAAACTGGGAGTAAACTGATGACACAGAAACAATTATGCAGCACAATACAAGAACATAACTGGACTAAGAGAATTATTATTATGTCAAACTTTCAAGCGCACAGTATTTTACATAAAATCATACTTGGAACAGGGATGGTTGAACTACAAAGAGAACATTTTCAAAATGAAACTTGGTTTCATAGAATGGCGAAAATGATCTTGCGATGAAAATTAATTAACAAATCGTTACTTGAGAAATTTTCTTAAAATATACAGGGTGAACCGGTAGAAACTATCACCTGAAATAACTCGTTATCAATTGACGTTATCAAACAAATGTTCCAGATGGAATTTATTGTACTTAAGCAGCCTGGTTGGATGAGTATATTTCAGTTTCATAATACCTCACATCTTTTTAGATATTAAGGTGGCTTTGATTTTTTTTATGATCGCCATATGTTTTCTATAACATCAGTCAATTCAACTGGGAATTCTCTACAAACAAGTATCAACTTAGTTTAGCAGGTATTTTAACTTTAATTTGTCAAAGTAACTGAATGATAGATAAAGAAAGTACCTGTCGAAAAAATGATTTTTCAATATAAATAGCATAATATTTTCTCGCAGAGAATGTCCAAGTTGTTCGACTAATGTTATAAAAGATATACGATGACCGTTAAAGAACTTAAAGCCACTTTGTTATCTGAAAGAATATAAGCTATTTTAAGAAATCAAAACGTACTCATCCGCCCAATCACCTTAAATGCAATAAATTCAACTTCAAACATTTCCTTTCTTTATGTCGTCAATAGAGAACGAATTATTTCAGCTGACTATTTTTACTGTCACATCCTGTATATTTCCCTATTAAGTACTTGCACCGTTTACTTATTCCGCATTCAAAGTAACAAACTATCTCGATTCTATGTGACGCGTATACACAAACAATATTTTTCTCGCTTTTCGGTACAAATGCCGCTTAGTTCGATTCTTCGAACGAAGAAGACAAATTTTGGCTCGATAGTAGGAACAGAGACGCGGCTCGCTACACGGGATTGGATTAAACACTCTGCAAGATATAAATATGGAAAAATAAAAGACAGCTGTGAGTAAAGCTGTGCGTTCTCGCGTCGTTACTATGGTCGGCTAGAACACAGAACGGGTCTGTCACCTCGATTTACAGTTGCACTGTGTTCTCTCGGGTGCCTTGCCAGCTGTCGTTTGTGCTGGTTTAAAACAGAGAAGTACACAGTAGTCACGGATCTCGATGCATTGGCGTCGATCCATCGAAAAATTAACACAACGTCTCGGCGCGTTGACGGACAAGTGACGCGAAACGTTCATCGCGACATTTATTCGCCGTAGAAATATTCGGTGGACAGGGCTCGTAGACGCAGCTGTGCGGCTTACGACGGTGTAGACGTTTCACGGTTATTCGAACGCCTAATTGCATAACGGCCACGGCATAATGACAGGTCGACGAAACGTAAATTCCATCGCGACAGAGCTGTCATTGTCGTCATGCTGCTCGTGAGTGATTTAATTGGTCGAGCATTCCGGATGATGTTGCACGTTGACGGTCAGTTATATTACCGTCGATCATTCGGCGCTTAAACGAATTTCATGTAAATAGGGAAGCCGCAAGCCCGGTCGTATACACCGTGAACCTAAATTAATCGTTAGAAGTTTCGTTTTCGAGAAAAATTGCGTTGAAAATTTGACGAGTACACGCGTATTTCAGCCAATTCTCCGTTAGATAACATTGGACTATCAGCTGGCGGTTATCGTACGCGTGAGAATAAGTCGAACGCGAGGAACACGATGTTTTCGCTTGAAGCGCCGTTTTCCGGGAAATTGAGTTGGAAAATCTGTGCAACACGTTGTATCGGGCTGGTTCCTAACTTGTTTAAACATGATTTTAAAGAAAATTTTGTCTTGTATTGCCGAAGAGCAACGTGCTACAGATTGTTCGCTCTTATCTGATCGAGAATTAGTCGAGTACACGTAAACTCGAAGAGTTTTCAAACTAGATTTTCTAAAAAACGAATCCTCCAACGTGATTTTCTTACTCTACTACACTAGAAATAGTACTCTTATCACTACTGATAGAATACTTTAGCGCTAGAAATGTAGGCCCGCGGTGTATGTATATGCGCCCTTTCACCTAGCTTCCAATTGTTCGAAGCTGGCGCCCATGAATCGATTGCTAAGTAGACTGTAGCATCCAGAATGTAGATGCGATACGAACGTGAACGTAACAGGGACAGGATCACGGTGAAAGAACATTTACGATGGTGGAACGACGAGGAATGTCGGCATGGGAGAAAGGAAGGATAGATAAGGAGATTCTCTAGCAAGAAGTCGGTTAAATGAAAACATTGACCAAGAAGGGGCGCTTCGTTGGCTCTGAGTCGTACGAGACAATAAAAGGAGAAAACGTAATAAGAAATACGGGTCAATAGGAGTAAGACCGTGACTGTTTCTTTTAAGGTTCAGTCGCCTGACGTATCGTTGTTTAGAGATGGTTAAATAATCTTCTTCTTCGAACGAATCTACAATGGTTCGCGAAAGTATTCGAACAATCTTGGAAACTTTTATCTATATATTATACGAAACATTTTGAAATGTGTGACAAAATAATGGTGTAGTAAAGTAATTTGTAATCAAAAATACGTATATAGAAGTTACAATATATTTTTTGTAAAGTATTGACTTCGCAAAAATCATCGAAGTATTTATTGTACGTCCGATTATTCGCTATAATATTAATAAGCCACAATAGGTAGTGAGACTGCGGAATTTTCATTTAGAAAATCACTGATCTAGAATCGCGAGTTTTTCCACCTAAAAGTCGGGCGCCTTTAACTATTTTTTAGATTCTGACAACTACATACTACAGAGACTGTAATCGCAATCAAGAAATAAACCAAACAAAATATATATATATAGTTGTACAAAATAGGAAATTTATTTACGATCTTTTATCCACCGTAAATAAAAAAATAGAAAAGTAAAGTATTAACTATTCGACAAAGAAAACAATGAAACTGATCGTTTAATATGTTGTCAATCGTTAAAATGTTTCCCAAATTAAACTTTAATTTAACTTAAAATTGAAATAAACTCGATAAAGAATATTTAAATCAGTCATCTTGATTATTTTGTAAAATCAAGACGCAAGTCTCCTTACAAACGAATTTGGGGCATACAGTAACGCAACTAAAATATATAAACATAAACATAATTGAAATCTATTTGACAACGGGATAATTTAATTAAGATGCGAATCTTTGATAAAGTCAACGCGAGATCAAACTATGAATATCGTTTATGTAGTTTCAGTCTTCTTGTACTTGCTAATGGCCATTAAAACATCTTCCTTGGCAATGAGAAATTTGTGAAAGTCAGTGCAAGTACAATTTCAAAGACTTTGAAATTGTAATTTATCTTTATTAGCGATGAAATTGTACATAGTCCTAAGGAATTTCGTTCTATCGTTCATTGTCTTTTAATTAAAGAGAAGATTCTTCCGAGATTAGCAGTGTGAGCAGGTATGCTGAAGAAATATTGCGTCATTTTCATTAACTCGGTGTATCAATTCGGTTTTCGGTAATTAATTAAGCACATGCATTGCAGAGTTTTAACAAATTTTACCCATGGTTTATTTGTATTTAATTGTTTATTCTCTTGCATTCAAAATTGCATTTGACAAAATGTCGCCGAAATCATCCATTCGTGGAACGATTTTATTTCATTTATCGCAATATTTTCTTCAAGCAAAGTTGAAGAATTTCAAGAATTGAAGAGTATGTTTATAGGTATAATAGTATATTTAAGATTACTATAACAACGAATCGAACGAATAATTCACGCTGTATACTAATTTCTCAGTGAGTGTACCTTAATATCAATAAATATCTCGTAACTCCTATATACATCCTTCGTTGGATTGCTTTCAAATTTAGCTATTATAATCATGCTAATAGTATCTCGTTACGGTGCTAACGAAGTTTCGCAAAGTTTAGTATCACGCACGCGATAAATTTATAAAAGAAATTCCATGATAAGTGTCCGTACACATTCCTAAGTTACCGTATGCACGTCAAATTCGACATTCGACAGACGTTTAACGTAATCATAATTCCATTCACCTATGAGAGTGGAACGAACGAACGAAGGAAACGTAACAAAGTAAGGAGGAAATCTGAACGGTGACGAAACTTTTCTGCGATAAATCGAAGAATCACGGTGCGCGTCGTGCAACGACGATTGCGAAATTCGTAGCCCGGATATTTTCGTCGGTTGTTTGAATTCTGACAAAAAAGGATGACTGGAGGGGATATAGGTGTTTCCGTGAATCGGGTCAGAAACGAAGAAACTTCGAAGTGGTTTCTCCCGCGACAAATTCTGAACTTTATGGAACCGAGATTTGTTGACTCGCACTATTTAAAGAATAAGTGGAACGACGAGCGCATCGAGCCGAGTAACTCGCAGTCGCTTCTTCTGCTTTCCACCGGTTTGCCGGCATTCGCGCTCTATATAAAACCAACGACTTTTACGCGCTCTCTATGTCCTTTATACTCGTCGATTCTGTTCGTAGAGGCTTGCCCCGGAGCAGAAAGAACCGTCGGCTATTAGAATAATTTTTATCGATCGTGTGACTTCAACCTTCCGATCTATTGAACCATTTGGACGGCAAACTAAAAGTTTCTTTTCAAATTCGATAGCTGAAAAATGGCTACCTTTATTGGACTTCCGACAGTTTTATAAATGCGACTGCTGTTGGCTCTTGCGTGTGATTCGCGATTTAAAATGATTCGAAAATGAAATATGAGAATGCGCAAAGTATTTGGGATATCGAGGAAGAAATACATGGGTAATTTAAATTTCTGTTGCGGATTTTTTAAGGAAAGGACAGTTCGCTCGTAATCGAGTTTAACGCGTGAAACGATCTAAAGCCAATCCAAGGCGGAGGTAGGTACTACATTGAATGTTGCCTCGGATCGCTGACTTTCAACTGATTATATCAGATAATTACAATGTTTAGTCAACCAGAGATGGAATGTTGTTTTCAACGGGGAATCAATCTTCGGAACATTCCATCGACGGAAGAATTTATTGCATGAGACCTTGAATTTTCGATCACTTATTTGATATTCAATCGATTGATCATTGGCTAAAACGTTGATCGAATTGTTTAGATCGTTGGCCGATATTTCCTCGAAGGATATTTATTGTTAAAAATAGAAACGTATCTACTTGGTCCATTGTAATTAAAACTACAAGCCTGAACGTTCCTTAATCGATTGAAAAACATCATTTCATTACCATATCATTTCAAGGAACTTCAAACCTATTATAGGACAATCTTGATCTTCAAATAGAAAGTTACTGTTTCTTAAAAATATTTTGAAACAAATAAAAAATACAGTATACCGTACTACGATATTCCAATTTTAAACAAATAGAAACGATAAATCCTTAAATACCAGTACGTTTTTAATCTCGGAGACCTTTTGAACGATTTCATGAAAATTGAATTTTTTAATGGAATTACTGAGAACCGAGAACGAACGGAAAAATCTAGTTTTGCTTCTGGCAATGCGGCCCGTTTGAAGCGAAAATCGATTGGTGTTTTGTCAATCGCGTCGCGTCGCATCGTGTCGATTCGAATAGGGCGAACGTGGGCCGATTGAAATTCCACGGCGGCGCGTTCCAAGTTTCTCGAGCATTTCGAAAGCGGACGCGCGATTAATATATACCCGTTGTCCCTGGTTGGTCGTAGCATGAATTTAACGAAGGTGCTAGCAAAACCGTATTGACAAGTGAGTCACGTTACCCCGAGATAAATATTCGAAAACTCGTTTGCTGCTACGATACGATATGATATACATGGATCAATTGATACCGTGGCGCGCCTTTGTGCCACTGCATTCAAAGCTACCTGCGTTCATCGGTCATTCCACGGTCAAACAGTCTAATTACTCGGCCTTGTTAATTAATGTTTGACAGCCAACAATTATTGAAACGATCGGAAAATAACGTCGAATCTTTGCTTTCCAACCCACTTTAATTTCTAATCAACATATTACGCGTACGATACGAATTGCGATATTAAGTATCAAACACGAGAGTACAAAAACATATTTGACGCAAACTTAATTCATTATGAAAAGTAAAATTAATAATTCGTAATGAAGAACAATGAATGACATCGATGAATTATTATATTTCCTGAGAGAATTATATAACGTTACAAAATTATTTGTAACGAAAGATTATAGATATTTTGTGCCGTTAACCGATGTCCAAGGATTAATTGACACTTTTAACAAGTGCGCTTTCAAATACCAACACTAGAAGTGTATAGCACTAGAAAGCACCAGAATCGTTGACCAGAAAAATTTGATGATTAATTTAGATTAATCTTTATTTACGGCGTTGCTTTACAACTACGATTACATCGCCGATGATTGATCATGAAATCAATCGTAGTAAATTGTTTCCCGCTGATAATCGATTTCTGGTAATTCATGAATGGTTATCATTTTATGACTGAGAGATTTATAGCCTTTGTGTATGGCTTTATGAGCTGCGAAAACAGGAACATCTGTTTCTTGTGTCAATATCCTCATTAACCTCGTGCTTCTATGTATCGCGACAGGGATTTCTGGCAATCTGTCTTCTATTAAAATTACGTCTATCGATTTTCCAAACTGTCAATAACATTGACTAATATTCCACATGTGTAACCGAGAATCTTATATTTCTGAATATTTATTTGGCAGAAATAATGATTAATGGATAATTTATTAACACATTTGCCACCGTGACGTGATTGTAATAATTTTATCCCGATATCTTAATCCATCAAATGTTTCAACCTTTTACATTCCGTTCGTAAATACATTAATAATAATTGTATCGATGCGTAAGCAATAGCTATAGTATATATGAATATAAATAATTTTGTGACAAAGTGCGTTTTTAATTTCTTTGTTAAATCGTACACACGAAATTCAGCAAGTGCTATATAGATTTTCATAACCGGCTGTAAATATCATACCACGTGTTCTCCTTGTGACTTCGATCCTCTGCATAGAACATCAGGAAAATATTTAATTATGCAATGAATATCTGGTTACAAGTCCGTGTAGAGACACGATGATTAGGCGTGTGCGATATAGAAGAAATATTAAGCGAAAGCTTGCTGCTTTGCTTAACACTCTGACTGACTGCCACGTTGGTCATATATGATCGGTCACGGTTTCTCCTATGACGCTACGGTGGTCATTGCTGACCGGAGCACTTGAACTTTTTACAATTATAAAAATTGTATGAAAACTGACAGTTAGAGCATTTTGAATATAACCGATAAATAGAAGATACTTTGAAACAAAAAATCCCCTATTGAACAATTAAACATTTTTATTAGAACATAAAAAGAACATAAAAAAAATAGAACAAAAAAATAAAAGAGAAAAAATCTTGCATCTAACGATGCACTGTGTTTACATCCATATCTTTGAGGGGTAATCTACGAATATTATTATAAATATAGCTTAGAAAATAATCGTAAATGCTGCTTTATAATCATATATATAATTGAAATTAGAAGTGTGCACATACCTTTCTATTATATATAGAATGAGCAAATACTGTTTACTAATATCTCCTACACGTGTCAACAATATATTCTGCACGTTTTGCTTACGACGAAATAACGAAGCCTTGTTATAATATGTCGCTATGAACTGTTACCAAGGCGCCACGGTGGTCATCCGTGACCACCAATAAGATACACAGTCCATTGGGGAAGAATATTGTCTTACATCATCAATTTATTATTACTTGGCCATTATATGCTTTGAATAATAAAAATACTCCCGTGGCATCCTGAGCGAAACATGTGATTTCGGCGTGGCGGTCAAAGTGTTAAGTTGTGAACTGGTCGAGCAAAGTGGATAGAACGATAAAGAGCAAGAATAGGACAAGAGGACAAGAAAAGTATCCAATGTGCAGTTTATAGATAGCAGCTTAGACTATCGGGATGTAAGAAGTAGGTTTGGACTGATAAGTCTACAAATAAGCATAAAAGAATGTTGGCAATAAAAGTACCAAGCAACATCGAGTGATATCAAAGTAACGTCGAAGTAGGAGTGTAAGATCAAGAAGGTACAATATGGAATGGAAGGTTGTGCGATTTAGTATATTCCGTAAACCAAGCTCTATTCTGCGACCCCTAAGGATTATTAGAAGGTTATTAGAAGATATTAATAAATAAGAATATAGATACTGATATTATCGAACATTCTAAAAAAACTCTGTTATCGGTAGAATAAGGCAGCATCCAATAAACAGGTGCATAAAATATTTAATGAAACCTTCTACCGGTTTCCATTAGAGCAAAAAGCCACCAACAGCTAAATCATATCGCGTAAGAGTTGAGAAATACCTAAATAAAAGCAACACTACGCTCCAACAGCCAACTACTAATAAAGACTTGAAAGATAAACGCCTCGTAAGAACAATGATAAGAAAAGAATGGTATAACTTCTGACAGAAGCGCAACATCTTCGTACATAAATCCAGTAGAAACGTACACGAAGTAAGCCCGGCTATGACTTTCACGAGAAAAGAACAGACACAAATAACTAGACTGGGGATAAGGTCAGTCTTAACATTACACCTTCGCACTTTATCGAAGAACAGAATCCTAAAGCCTGTAAGTATTGCAACGTCAACAACACCATGGAATATTTACTTTGCTACAGAATCAAATTCGGCGAAACAAGACGCGACACAAAGATACGATATACAGATGGCTGATTTTCATTGTCAATAACTTTTAGATAAGATAGAACACAACAGCCGGCAATCATCAGTTTTTGATACAAGAGATTCATTAATACTGAAACATTATGTATAAAATATAATATCAGAATGACATTGGCAAAAAGCTTAGAAAGTCGAGCCCTTAATCGAAGAATGCTCTTCGTTACATTCTCGCACGTCTCGCAAGTTATGTTCGTTATCGATTCCCCGATAGCATCCTTTAGTTGCTCGATTACGTTTGGTTTATTGACATACACTTTACTTTTAAGAAAACCCCATAAGAGGAAAAAGTGTAGTGCAGTTAAATCAATTAGATTAGATGATAGGACGATACCAGATGATAAGAAAGCGAATGTAACTTGCGCCACATCACCGTCATCGAAATTATTTTGATAAGAATACTCGAATTACTTTGACAAAATGTTTCGATAATTTTTTTTTTTCTTAAACTGCGCCAAGCTTCATGATTATTTTGCCACGTAACCATAAAACAATTGCTAAAGCGGAAAAGTGATACATCGTGTCAGAATGGCAATTTTGAAATTAGTCATTCAGCCTGCATGATCGCTTCTAATTAATAGAACACAGTGTAAAAAATTGCAAGTTTGCTAGAAGAAATAGATCTTTCACGACGTCTATAAAAGTATACAAAACTGTACTAATTCGCTAACTAATAACTAACTAATTATTTACTGTACTGACTAATCATTAATAGCATTAACTATTAAGCATGGAAATAGTATTTAGATACCTGTATACAGTGCTGTGAATAATTATAGACTCAAACACAATTTCTGCATTATATCTTTAATATTTCCAAGAAACCACTGATCGTAGCTTGATATGTTAAGCGAAATTATTTTTGCAAAGGGTAAACTGATAGGATATCAGGATATCATGATATTACATGACGAACTATTGCCTTTCATGGTCGGAATAGAAGATAGAAAATTATTCAACTATTCATACAGTCCGCTACGAAAAGGTTGTTTCACGATTTTGGAATAGAACTGTTACCATGGTCAGCATCGAGTCCTGATCTGAACCCGATCAAGAATCTGTGGGGAATTCTGGCAAGAAAAGTTTGCGACCAACAGAAGTCATCTATAGAAAATATCGTTGAATTTAAAAAAGGGAACGAAACTTTAAATAAGTTAGTGGATAGCGTACCTAACAGATTAACAGAAATAGCCATAAATAAAGGGAAATCCACTAAATATTGAGCGAAAAGGTAACAAAGTTAACATCGAGTTTATATTCCTCCACAGTCAAAAACACAATTTTAAAAGGAAATTTTCATTTCTTCCAAGCTTCGAGAGAAGAAAATTATCTTCAGTGTTCTTTTATATTATAATATGAAATTACATAAACGATTTTGTTAATTTTTGTTTTGATATCATGAAAGATCTAACAATAAGGTTGTATTTATAGAATATATGTAGTTGTGGCCACTAGTATCTTACCAGCTTAAGTAACGAGAAACGATAAATAAGAGAAAAAAGAAGAAAGGAAGAAATGATCGAAATCACAATGAACAAGGAGCGTGGCTAATTCGATGCAAATTGATGGCGTTGCTTAACAACGACTGATGCGCGAATTGAGTTTCGTTATTTTGACCTCGATCGGAGAGGAACGTATTTGCCTACGCGACGCCGTTGATTGAGATGGAATTCGAGTACGGTACACGCACAACGCTCGTTTATTTTATAGTCAAGGCACGTTTCATAGATCCAATAAGAGATTGACCCGATTTTTACTGTTCGGTCACAGTCGCTTTCGAACCGTGGTAGCGCGCAACTTTCCGCCGCCAATGGTAAATCATCTCGATTCGCCAGACAAAAGATTTAACCTGTTTCTTAGAGATATAAATGCACCGCACTCCCATCGACAGACTTTGATGCTGGAATGGGTAACAGCTTTATCGAAAAGTCTTCTCGTTTTCTCTTCCTCTTTTTTCTTTTCAGAAGAAAGAAATTAAATGAAGCGGGACAATTGAGAATACGGATGTTTCTTGAAACATGTGCCATGTTTATTTTCCAGTTTCCAGATTTTCAGAGTTTGCACATTTAATTATATTTGTTTAGAAGATATTTCGGGCCGCCAAAGCCGAAAATAAGGATCATTTTTCATGGAAATGAACGGTTTTAACAATTCGTCCTTGCGAACATTTGGCCGACAAAAGTTTTAACTTTAGAAATCCGCGTAAGATCGTGATCGTCAGGCTGCGGATTTTTATGCAAATTCATATTTTTCAGAATATATTCGAGAATGTAGAATTTTGGTAGAAAATTGTTTTACCTATCGAGTATCATAGAAAGGATTATAGTTTAGATGCTTTAGATGCGTCTTCTCATATTGTGTGCATTTTGTGCATTCTGTGCAATGTTACATTTTCAAAGTTAGTAAGCGGTAAGTTAATTTTGCCGCTTATAGCTTGGCGCTCATTGTATGAACGCTAAGTAACTAAAAAATAACTCAAACCTAGTGCAATGCTCACGATTCAAATGCATACAGAGCGTGCCACGCAATAGGTTAAGAGCACCAAGTTTTAGAAAAGGTCTCGTTAAAATTCACGAGGACGTCACACATCAACAGGTTGATCGAAATTTTTGACGTCTTATTTTCGTGAAAAACGACCCTCATTTTCGGCTCCAGCGACCTCAAAAACTCCTAAAAAATGTCATTCTAACCGAATATTTTACAATCAGCATAGGTACTATACTAGAGGACCCAATAATGTTATGATAATTTGTCAATATGTCGTACTTATAATCTGTTAAAAAAATGTTAGAAAAGAAATGGGAATTTTTCGAGAAACATCTCTCTCCGTGGTTTAATTGTATTATTAAAATTATACTGTATTGATATGTCAATACATAAGAAATGCATTATTTAGCAGAATTCATGCTGCTGTTATATCAAAAAATACCAATATCGAGAATATTGATAGTAAGAAAATTAGCATCTAAAAATATTATTCTATCCTCTAATTGAGTTTCAAGGTTCTTGTATAATTCCAAATGATTACAAAAGTGATTTATAAAACACCAAAAACCTCGAAAAATTATATTAGTATAATTTTTATTGAAAAGTTTCTTCCATTTATTATTTTCTCATTTTACTTCATAAACGGTAAATGCAATATAATTATATGTGCACATATTTGATGCAATTTCGGTTTTGAAAAGAAATACAGAAGCATGAAATATACAAAATAAACTGAAATTCACGGTAGAAGTAAGAGCATAAATCCGGAATAAAATTCTAACGACTCTCATCGTCGAAAAAACATTCCTAAGTATATACTTATGTACACTTATGTATATTTTATTTATTCTTTACCAACAACGATAAATCTCCGTTTGTCCAATCACAGAGGCAAAAAGCTTTTTATCGGTATGCTTCGAGTTTCATGCTCCTCAAAGGTTTCGACAAGTTTGCTTCAATCGAAAAACATTTCCAGTATTTGCCGTTACACTTGACCACAGGATTTTTGCGCTGCAGTTTTGCTAGCAAAAAAGAAGCAAAAGATATTGCCAAATGAAAACCTCCAGTATACCAAATTGAAACTCAAAACTACATAAAAGGAAGAAAGAAACTACATAGATGGAAAAAATTTTATCGCTCAATAACGATACAGATCTTACGATGAAAAAGCTTCGCGTTTCGTTATCTCGATTTACGTTAATAAACAAGATCCTCGACGTTCGTTTCACTTTTCCTGCAATTTATTTTAAACTCGACTCTACGTGGAATGATGAGAGACTTTGATCTATGTAAAGTAGAAAACGCATTCTCGTTTAAAAAAAACAATGGAATTAGCGAACTTTAATAAAAAGAAAACGCAAAATGAAACGAATACATATCTACGTTCGCTGCAATTTACAATTTATAATATCATTGCGATGCATAATTTGGCTGTTCCATAATTTACGATACGCGAATATACTCGCAATTTTATACATGTCGCACAAACCAGTATTCTTTTTAACATTGCATCTACCTTCATGTGAACTTATTCGTTGCAATTACCGAGTACATACATCAAATGTGTAATACAATCTATGAATATTTGCGTCGTACATATTCCGATTTGTAATTATATACATAGCCAACCATGATCGGAATTAAATACAACCACGAGATAGACGTGGAAGAAATATTTAACATATGTACGCATATTCTCTTTAATTAGGACAATATGCGAAGCATATGCAATATGGAAAATAGTAGTTACATATGAAACTATGCTTTTGCGTAAGCATCCGAAGTCTAATTATTAGATCTCTTACAAAGATGAAAATATAGTACTACAAATATAGTACTATTTGTACCGTTCACTTTCTCCGTTCGACATTTTTTTTAATTGCACTGAGAAAAGATTTGAAATTGCATGGTCCTCGCATGGATCTGCAAATTCGATGAACGTATCTCACACAGGAAAGGATTATAACAAATTTTATAAAAAGGGTGGACAATTCTTATACTCAATATGGTAAACAAATATACAGAACACTTAATACTATAAACGTAGAAATAAAAATACAGACCGAAGATATACACGAAAAACTAT
This sequence comes from Bombus affinis, assembly GCF_024516045.1. Lineage (NCBI taxonomy): Eukaryota > Metazoa > Arthropoda > Insecta > Hymenoptera > Apidae > Bombus > Bombus affinis. The sequence goes on along the minus strand of NC_066347.1, from coordinate 3,414,926 downwards.
AATTGTTATTTCATGCTGCGGATGAAATATTTCATGAAATCTATCAAATATAATATAAATAAAATCCATAAAATTTAATGAAATTCGTCGAACTGTTCGTTTTAACTTTGTTATTTTAAACCTTAGCCTTATAAAAAGTAACCTGTGACGGTCACGTAATTTATATACAATATTCATAGCATGTTAACGTATCTACACTAATCGTGAGCTGCTAAAATAACTGGAGATACCTTTGAGCAGCAGCACCTGTACATGTACGTAGTTCCGTGAATGCTCGTTAAAGTTCCTCTTTTTCGTCATGTCCGTCTATCTCTGTTCTACTGTTAATTCTTGTCCGATTGTTGAAAGTTCGAGGCGGAGGGAAGATTACATTATTTTCGAGGGTAGGTCAGGCACAGCGGTTGCGATAACCGTATTATCGTCCCGTCTCATAAACTTGTTTCGCGTAGTTTACGAGCACGCGAGTCTTAACTGCCGTGTACCAAGTGCTCCGCGAAATAATGATCAGACTATTTCGCCGAACTACTATATCGCTAATTATCGTGATTTACGAGAGAAATCACATCGTCGGCGCATGATACTCGTCAATATGGGTCGGGTATATCATCCGTTTCGGAATCGAATCGAATTTTTCTCGTGAAAATTGTCTAACTCTTTCGACCGAGCATCGAACGTATCTTTGATACACACGTGCATACACAATCGCTGTATATACAAATTACCTAATATAGATATGTTGCTCAATAACGTACGTGTATTTGTTAAAATTTTTTTTTAAACATATATGTACATGGATTTTTGAATTGAAAATGTTTTGGCCCAGTCGCGCAATTGCTTATTTCGAATCGGTCTATTCGATTAGCTTTATTTCCTGTTGCTACAAACGTACAGATATAATGTACTAACGTAAAATGCTCAACCATGACTAACAGATACAATAGAGATGATAAATATCGATAAGTACCGGAGAGATTTATGCAAAATTATATAAAATATATCTATGAACATAAACTAATTATACGTAACTATAAAAGTAAGATCTGATTAGACATTTATTACACTTTTTAAATGTTATAAGATACTTCAAATATTGCAAAAATTCCGCGCGCTTAGGTTCTCCGTCAATCTATAAATATCCATTAATTTAGTCATAAATTACTGTTTTCATAGTAGCGGTGTCATTAAACGACAAAAAAATTGCTGAGCAAAAACTTGCAACTCACTTCGGTTACAAGCTCTTGGAACGAAACAACAAAAAAGCACGACTACAGAAACGAAGGATCTCGATCTACTTGCTATACATTGTACGCATCTATTTTAACATTTAAATTGAGATTGATGGCCCCGATAATCATTACGACGACGAATAAAAGTTGGAAAACGAAAAACCTTTGAATGTTGTATGCATCTTTCGCGAGTTTTGTACTTTGGTTTTTATTTCGAAGCGGGACAGGCGTTTGACGTGTCGACATCCTCGCAGTGTTGATCGTTACGTTAGCAAAATCACTCAGATTTTAGCAAAACTTGTTTCTCGTATCGCTCCTTTGTTCCATGTAACTTTGTTGCGTTTCATTCGAGTTTAAAAACGTGAAAAGAATGATTGATATTCGGAATACGGCCAAGAATTTTGATCAAGCAACTCTGCACAGCCACGTGGAAGAAAGAAACAATAACGATCCACTCTAAGATTACTTTTGAAGCGAGAAAACGAATCGCCGTTGTAATTCCTGTTACGATCCTGTAACAATCCATTATCTGTATTCAAACGCAAAACGCTCGACTCGTAAATGCGGAAGCATCTATTCAAATACCGCTCTTGCTCTACAAGACCCTTACAAGAATACCATTAAGCTCGTAATCGATGCAAATGTTTGTCATAAAATTTAATTCGATTATATGTATATCGTGTTGCATATAGATTTTTTTAGAATTGATTCAAAAGTCGATAGTTACCGATATTCGAAGAGAAAAATGAGCCAGATATTATCAAATACAAATACGATCGATCCTCGAGCAACGCAAGAGTTAACGACGACATATTGTGTATAGTAAAAAATCGGTGTGTAATTTTGGATCCCTGAAAAACTGATCTACAATAATCGACTGTTTCGTGAAAGCCCCATTTTGCGTGTATCATGAATGCAATCGTTCTTACGATAAAAAAGATCAACAGAAAGAAAAGTTCGTAAAATTTCTGTCAATTCGTTTGTACATAGAAGAAACGTTCTGGTAGTCAAACTTCGACACTTTAATCAATTTGATTTGCTTGTTACATGTGCAGGTTATTACATGTGCGCTTTATGCAACGTTCACTGAACTTTCGGGACCTTATCTTCTCGCACTTCTGACAATTTCATACGTCTACTAGATATAGTTAAAGTTTGACGCCTGACCGATTTTAAGAGCTTGCTGTATCGTAGAGGCTGCTACGATTCAGTTCTTTCGAAAAAAAAGTAGAATGCTTCATAAAACCATGGATATCGTGATGATAAAACTGCGCGTTTTCATGCGAATTCATATTCTTGAGAATATAATTAAAAAAGTAAAACGTCGGTAGAGAAGTGTTTCGCCTACAAAGTATTACAGAAAGCGCTATACCTTGAATATACTATGTTCAAGCTATATTATATATATATAAGCGCCACATCTTTGATATACTTTTTCGTATTATACGCATTTCGTTCGATTTTTGCACTTACAAATTTCTTATAAATGCATAAAAATCCACGGTCTAGTAATAACAAAGCCACGATGAAATAACGTTTAAGATTCAGAGCATTCACGTATGATTTCACGAGAATGTATTTCTAATAGTTCCTCGATTGCAAACATGATTTCGCGTGGATCACAAATATCAACGTTTACTGTTTCATGAATAAAATCCCATACGCAATCTCCAAATTTATCTCCATTCATTTTCTATTCATTGCTTCATTGAATACTTTCAATTCTACTACTTTGAATTTGTTTCTCATGTGGCGTAGGAATGGCGCAGCTCCGATATTTAAATCATATTTATCGAAAACAGAAGAGTGATATAAATTGTCAGTAATACAGTGAAAAAATACACTGCCACCATCAGCTGTCGTAGTTGGAATTGAAGGACTTCTATCTAAATAACAACACTTCCGAATGAAACTACTAAGTAAGTTCTTTTTCGACTCGTCCAAATCGCTGAAAAGTTAGCTGCTCCGAGCAGACTCCTTATAGTTGCAAAATCCCTTCGATTGTGATAATGCGCTAACAGGCTAGTCGAGTGGTTAGGGGGTTGATTTACCATGTGACACGCGCGTTACTTTGACGAGGCAGCGGATAGCGAGGTTGTGGTTGCTACGAGCTATTTCGCTATATCGTGCACACAGCGTCGATATTAATTCGGTTCCAAGCGTGGAACTTCGCGAATATTTTTCGCTCAATATTATGCGACGGGCTCTGATAAAAAAAGACCAACGTGCGAAAACGACTTTTTGAGATAAATGCGTTTAAAGATAGATTGTTTACTTTCGCTATTAATACACGATTCCAATGGTGAATTGCCAAGTCAATAATTTTATTCGAGGAAAATGGATTCGGCTCCATTTGCAAAGAAAATACTTTTACCGATAAAGGGAAACACGAAAAAAACAAAATCAACTTTTTCGCTCCTTAATGCTTTTTTGGAGCTCTTGTTAATCCCTTTGGTCAAATATAATGACTCAAAAAAGTATTCCAACACAGATGGAAAATTTTTTGTACATACACGTACATATTATATGGAGAACACTTAGGAATTTCCTTAACATTGTAACTATCGTTGTTACATTGGTAAGATTTGGAAGCAACTTGGAAATGTATATAAAAGTTACAAGATACTTATTGGAAATATACTCTTCGCAAAAATCACCAAGGTATTTGAACGGTCAATTATTCGCTATATTAGTAAGTGACGATAGATTTCTTTTTATTTATACAAACAGGTACGATTATGGAACAAAAATATGTATCATATTTAGCATTAATTGTACATTTAAGATTACTATTCGCGTTATATATTAACTTTTTATCAAGTTTGGAAAAAAAATCTTGTAATTTTTATATATATCTTCAAATTCGTTCCAAATTTTACTAGCGTAGTATAATCACCATAGTCGTTCTTTACTGCAGTGCTAACGAAATTCCACAAAGTTTCGTATAATACACACACGATATATTCGTAGAACGATTCTATGGTAAGCGTTAGAATGCTTATTTACGCTGGCTATTGTACGAATACGAATTGTTGTCAGCCTCGACTGTGTTAAGAACGAAATTTTTTCAGGGATCCGCGAAAACAGGTCGGTGGATACGCTCCACCGCCTCGATTCTCTTTATCGAGTGAAAAAATCTTGGTTGCCGAACAACGCCGGCTACTGATATCGGTCGCGTTGATAAATGTGATAATGCTTGTTGTTTCATCGAGTGGAGATCGTATATATCTCGTTCGTTGCATCTCTCGTGTACTTCTCTCTATTCCTTCCTCGCTCTCTCCTGCTGGTGGGAATTTTTAAAATTAGACTTTAAGGTCAAACGTTGGTGCTGTCGTCATCGTCCTGACCTAGACTCGCTGGGGTGTAAACTTCGCCACGCAGAGGTACGGATAAGGTGCGAATGGGAAAAGAAAGGAAAGGCTCGATTTACACGCTCGACGTAAACTCGTCCGTGTTAGAGAGGCGTACTCGACCGGCCATGACGTAAGAGAGGCAGAACCACCGTGGCACGTGAACGGTTATATTAAAAGTCGATTATCGTGATTTCGAACGCGGACACGATAGATATGTAGTCGTTATGTATTTACTACATAGCGCGGGGAAGAAATATCAACGAGATCGTAGAATTGGTCGGATCGACGTCATCCAGGGTTCACGTGCTCGTAGTTTCACGTGTTGGAACGTTTCGATGAGCGAGTTGACAGAAACGTTGGATGATAAAGGCTCGAAAACTCGGCTACGGTTAGGTTCGCGTTGTATAAAGTGCAGTAGCCTTCGTAATATGGGGAGATCTTAAATTAATCCCCGATGCGGGCAGCTCGTGACTCTCATGAGTTGACATGACGCACGCACATTGACCAGCCTGTGACAATTGCTTACGTGGGAGAGCGAGATCCAATCGCGGCGAAATTGCGATGGTGGATTATATGTTCTTTAATTATGAATACGTGTGTATCGTAGATAATTCAATTTTTAAACATGTTGCGATCGAATGTTGTTAAGATAATTCATAAGCTTGTTTTCTTTTCATTTTTTCTATTACAGTAAAAAGTTGTTCCTTGTCTAGCATTATATCGTTTCATTTTCTTCAGGATGAAATATATGAGCAAGAAGAAAAGTAATTTTCCGGATAATCTGACCATGCAAAGAAGTGAAATATCGGATAGAAACCACCATTGATGCATCGATAATAATAATAATAATAATAATAATAATAATAATAATAATAATAATAATAATAATAAATAATATAATAATAATAATAATAAATAAATAATATAATAATAATAATAATAATAATAATAATAATAATAATAATAAATAATATAATAATAATAATGTTGCGTATGCTTCTCTATACTTTACGATAGGGACTGAATCAAAGTTAGAATATACTTGGACGGAAAGGAGCCTAAAGTACGTTTTTACGTACGAATCAAAGAACAAGTCAAGAAATGTAGAATTGTATCAAGATGTAACGAATGAGCTGCAGTTGCAGTTTATTCGAAATTAATTCATCGCGATTGCTTTCTAAGAACAAGGTGCTGAGATTTTTCTCCCCTCTAACTATACTGGACATAAAATTGTAGCCACGAAAATTGCACCCCTTTGTTCCAACCAGTACACTTTGCTCTCTATGTTTACTTCGTTGTATCGGTCTGGCGAGTATTTTTACGAACACTGGCTCCCTTCCATCGAACGTTTCGTAATTGGAATTCGACTAGGTGATCAACTCGAATAATATTATTCGTTCTCGGCTACTTCACTTTGAAAACACGCTTGCGAGTTTGATTTAACCTGCAATCCCTTTACGCGATTTAAACGCGGGAACAGTGCGAAATTTGGAGATGGACTGGTAATTTCGTGTGACGATCGTAAAATCGAGGATATCAAAATAATGAACGATAAAAATAGGGAGGGGACTAGATTAATCATGGCAATGGTTGCATCTAGGGCATTTCCTAAACGAAACACGAAGTCCTGACATCGAAACGCGAGCCAGGATCGAATTGGCAAGGGGCTGCATTTACAAAATAAAGTGGCTGTTATGTCGTCGCAATTTGGATTTAGAGGCGCGTTCAGTATGGTATGGGGAAGGGATGTTCGAGATTCGAAATAGCGAACGGACTCGAAACATTATTCGGCACATTGAATATTGATGATTTTGAAGTATTTCCAGATCCTTGACATTTTCTCAGTCATCGGCATTTATTCAAGTGGTTATCGTTAAAATTGTACGCGACAGTATAAATACTCGTCGGTTCTTAGATATTTAGATCGTTTTTCAGAAGAGCCGCAAGTCCTGACGAATCTATGCTAGATTTAACCGAATATGAATTCTCGTTACAGTAAGCTTTCTCTTATATCTGCTTTAACCTTTTCAAAACTGACGAGACGATAGGGCAACTATACTCAATATGGAACAGTGCAATATCTTGGCGAGTAACTAACAAAATCAATCGACAACAGCGTAAAATATTTCGTTAAAAGCAAGAGGCAAGCATATTGGCATCTCAGCTTCCTTTGGAAATCTGTCGTTGAATGCAGTTGGTCGTTGTGTTTGAAAGCGTAACAAAATTCTTGAGAAGCAAGTTAAACAGCAAAATTTCTTAATGGAGACAATTTAGAAAATATTATTTTTGCATGATATATCGTGAAACACGTTTGTTTTTGAGTATCCAAAAGAAATTTACCGTGAAATTAATTTTCTTCTTAGTATGTATTGGCATATATTTAGTATTCACGTAATACGGAACATGTGAATGATATTGTTACCGATGACTATGATACAGAATTGTATCTGTCTTGTGTTGGCAACTACAAAAGAGACAATAATAGTGAAAAATGTGTCCAATGTATTCGCTGTTTTCACTGGGATCACGATTAATGTGTTTCAGGTGCGTCATTCGCGTGTTCAACGTGTAGAAGATAAAGAACGTTAATATAATATAATATAATATAATATAATATAATATAATATGATATAATATAATATAATGTAATATAATATAAGTTGAAATAAACGGAAAATATTTCTTTATTTGTCTTTTTTACTTAAATAGATATTCAGTTTTCATGGTAAAAATAAAGTTTTTTGAGATTTCTTTACAAATTTCTTAAGTATTATTTTCTTAACTCGCCGGATTTGACTTTTTTAATACCTTTCATCGTGACTTTACGCCACTTAAACTTTTACATAGTTAACTATTAGCACGCGAACATTTATCAATATTGTCGCGTTTTAACGTTAGTTTCATTGAAAATAAAGCCTCTTTATTCCTCTTTTTGTTTATTTCGTCTTTAAAATCAGCTGTCCCACGTTAGCTGTACAGTTATCCGATACGGTAACTTTTATAAAAATTGCTAAATTGTTATACCGTTATGTCACGTTATTTTGAAAATTACGTTTAATTGCATACATATATATTGTATTTGGAATAATTAATCAATCTTTTCTTCGATCAATATTTAGATTCACGAGAATAAATGGTAAGAAAACTTTACGAGATACAAGTCTGATTCAACCAATCATTGAATCAACATTTAAATTTAGAGACAGTTGCAAACAAAAAAAAGATAGAGCTAGCAATTAATTATTTATGTTTAAAACAACCGTAACGTACAAAATTGCCCGACTATAATATCAAGACTTCTGCTTGATACACTTTTAATTATCTTCCATGAGAAAAAGCGACAAAGTAACTGTTTAGCAAGAAGTATCGTACGTGCCACACACGCTATTCGTTCAATTCATTTCAACAATCCAATAACACCGCAACTACCGAGCCTGTCAAAATGACTGCTATCAGTTTTTTATTTTTACAATTACTAAAAACACGTATAACTATCTTCGATATCTAAAATGTTTGCTTTTATCGTATCAAAAATTTAGCTACATATAGCTATTTATTATTACCACATTACTGTAATCCCAATTAACTGCGTACGATATATTTAGGTACGTATTAAGGAATAGTAGTCGCAGCGTTAATATCGATTACTTCTAATTCAGTATCCTATTTTTCCGAATCCGTTGGAAAAATAAGAAACACTTACATCCTGAAAACTAAAAAGTAAAAATTATCCAATACTATTCAATATCCCTTCCCTGTACTAAATCAATAAAACTCTAATCTTTTTTTAAAACAAGTACTTCACTGGTACACTAGGACTATCAAAAACAAATGTTTGCTCTTTCAGAGTCCGGATAACGCTTTTAGATGACTCGTACGTGTATCCACATTCGTTCGGTCGAAACATTACATAAGAATCACGAAACGATCGGCAGAAGGAAAAACAATGAGAAGTGAGAAGTAAGAGTAGTTAGATACGTGGGTGGTAAAGGTATTCTCACCTCCTCTACAGCCTCAACGGCCTCTATAACGTGTTCCGCGATCTCCGCCGCAGTCAGACCGGTCTCGATGGGTGCGATCTGCGAATGTCGTCGCCCTTCGGCATCGGTAAGCTCCTGATAGCAGGATTCGCCGGAACCTCGTCTGCTGCCGGCGATACACATGGCTCGGCGGAAAAGTCCCGCAACGACAGCGCACAGGCCACACTGCATGCCCGTCGCGCTTCCTCGGCTGGACAACGAGCCGCCATTTGTTCGTCGACGGGTCCGAGTCCCGCGAGAGCCACCCTCACGTGCTTTGGACGCCAGCTTTTCTGCCTTTTTCGTTTTCCGCCTCTTTTTATCTTTTTCACGCTGTAATCTTATTATCCCTTCAAACGTTTCGTTCAATCTTGTTTCTCTATTTCTTTTCTCTACTATACAATTCCGCTACACTCTTCCAATTTTATCTCGGATTTTTATCCTCGATGGATCGTCGATAATTTATTCGCCTCTTCGAAATGTAATTAATTTCTTTCGTTCTTTTTTTTTTCTTTCAATTGCTGAACATTCTCCTAGCGAGCGTTTTCAAAGCTTGCGCTTTTAATCTCTCGCGTAATTTCTCGTGTTTGATTTTATCGCGCCTTCTTTTTTTAATTATTCGAGCACTTTCATCACTTGTGCTAAAATTTCTCTGATTATTCTTCCTCTAAATTTCACGTATCTGTCGCACTTCAGCTCCTCACTACTGTTTCACACTATTTCCTCCGATCTCCCAGATCATTGTCTTCGCATGCAGGTATCTCCTATCGTTACCCAACCGCAACTTCGAACTTCACCGTTTTAACTACTCGATCGTATTACTATACATTCGCGTTACTACGATGTACATCTAGCTAGCTGGTTCAGGTATATCTCTCGACACGATTGACCGATTATCTTTCACGTTCGAACGCCTCATCCCGGACACGGTTCAGCTTTGTCCAGATCCGGAGATCGGCTAGTGGTCGCGTGGTCGCGTACATTCGATCGATCCCGTGTCGCACGCCGTTCAGACGACCGTCCCTTCCAACGACGATCCACCGGTACCGCATATCACCTGCACCACCAGGAAAGTACGTCGGAAACGAGTCTCCACGGAACTCGAGAAGGTCGAGAGGGAGGAGCTGCAGCTCTCTCCTTCCTTTCCTCGGAGGAAACTATCGATTGCCGTCAAGTTACGAGCACGATAGCATCTAACGACACATAGTGGTCCTACAATGGAGCACCATGACTAGGATAACGAGAGAGAAAGAATAGGAAAACGTTGGGCGAATCACACACAGAAGCTGCATTTGAAATCGATTATTTGGGTACACACATAGTCCGTACGATGTAAAATTGTCGATGGAACGATTTTCCTCGTGGACAGACGTTAATCTCGATTCTGAACGGATGTCTCGTGGCGCCATTGTGTCCGGGTCACGTGGGAACGTAGCTTTTGGAATTTTAACGCGCCCCGTGCCCCTCGGGTTCCCCGTGGTCCAAGATCGTATACACATGAAAGCAAACACTTCGTCGGCTGAAGAGAAGGACTCGTAGTATGGGGAAGGTTAAAAAGTTGGCGTTAGCAAGATCGAAGCGTCACTCTTGAAACAAATGTTCCGATATGCGCTTCCTGTTTGAATTTTGGACCGAAAGTAGGTATATTCGAGAGTTTCCCTTTGATTTTGTTTATTTTTGTTGCAATATTTTGTGTAACGATTTCGACCTTGTTTTAACCAACAGACATCTGTTTATTTATGATTAGAGATTACGCAATTTGTATATCTATGTAGGTATATCCTTCTAATCGTGTTTTATTAATTACTACAATATTATATTTAATTACTATATCATTCTACTGATATACCAAGAAATATACCTGCAGTCTATTCGTTACTGGTCCTTAGTTTTTAGATCGAACTAAAAACTGTGCCTGATTGCAGTTTCTCTTCTCTACGAGTAAACGACATTTCTGTTATAATTTTTGAACGATAAAGAAACATCATTCGCGTTCTTTCAAAGTCGAGGAACCTGTGAAGACTTTTGTTCACGATTATGTGAAGCTAGCAAAATCTTACTTAAAATGTTAATATATTGAACATTACGTAATTCTGATATAGCAGAACTTTTGCTTTTTAGTGGGCACGGAACGTGCTAACGACGCTGCTCCCTAAATACATCTGCCAGCTTTCCACCCTTTGCAAAATTTTTCAATATGATCAGTTAACGATCCCAGTACTTTTCTACGGTGGCGTATTTTAAAGCCAAACCTCATATATTTAGAAGAAAGAAAGTACCTAATAAGTATCTATGATACGAATTTACCTGTGCATTGTGAACTTCTTTTCTTTTCCATCGCATTATCGATGAAAGCAAAATAACAATTGGCACATTGTCAATCGATTCATGCGGAGTACGAAAAGTTAATATACCGGAAAAATGACATACGTCGTGTAAGAAGAACACGGACAAGTACAGAGAAACGTGTAAATCGTCGTTTCCTTCGTATTTCCTTCGATCGGACGTCGACGAATTTCGAAAAAAGCATCGAGACGATGATGAGCACGTGGTTCACTCGCTGAACCTGGAAATCTCGATGATCGCGACTCCCTATCCGTGAACCACATTGTCGATTTTCATCGCGTCACGTCGTCGTCGTCATCGTCGTCGTCGTCGCCGTTGTTGTTAATGGCACGTCTAATACATCAGGTAAACAACGAGATCCTCCCGCTACCCTCTTTCTCGATAAGATACCAGGAATCTGTAGTAAGAATCTGTCTCTTCGCTGTGTGCAGGCCAGGGAGGAGAAAAGAAATAAAAATGGGCAAGAACAAAGATCCTCCTCTTTGTTCCCTTCGACCTCGATTTTTCCGCGAGACTTTTTTTCAGCTTACGGAGCAGCAATTATAACCGTGTGGAGAGAGTGCGCTCTCAAAGAGTGTACGGCCACGAGAAAAAAAAAAAAAAAAAAAATGGTGAAAAACGAGAGGAAAAGAGGTTTGGGAAAAGGTGGGAACAACGGTTGCGTGTACTCGTATCCGCGCTTCCTATCGCTCCAATGTCTTTTACTCGTACGATTAATTCTTGCCATTTAAAGAGAGACGGAAAGAAAGAAGATTCGTTGAGAAGCTTCTGGGACACCATTCACCAATTCATTTTCATCGACGTGAGAAATTAAGCGATTTAGCTTTATTTACATCTCAGTCGATTAGATTCATACATCTCGATCAACATCGACATGTACGGAAATTCAACAAGCACTATCGTTTCCTCGTCGTACGGACGCACCGCGTAAACATACGCTCGTATCACTTAAAAGCCGTATCACCCGACAGCGAAGGGACAATCGAACTATGGTCAATAGACGATGATATCCTCTTTCAACAACTGCAACTCGACTTCTGTATACAGCCTCGGAATATCCTTATCATATAGAGACACGAGAGAAGCGTCCATCGAGATCGCAGTAGAATCGAATAGAATATCCGAGAGTAAGAACGATACCCTGGATGCGATACCTTTAGCGGAGCATACGGGGCTTGACTGTCGTTGTGCCGTCCTAACTAGTACGCGAGAGAAGAACGACGGGGTAACGCCCGCGCACAGATATCGTAGCTGCTTCCGCACCGGGACGAGCCTAGGAGCTCCATAACCGCGTGTTACGGGTTGGCCCCCGGGCCCCGAGGCCCGGTGCCGACGTCGGCTCGAGCACGAGGGCGCTTCCCTTGACGGTTCCTTCGTCGTACACGTTTCCGTACGAGGCAACTGTGGCAATAAATAAAAAGAGTGAGAGAAAGAGGAATATCCCCCCCGAGGATAGAAGAATTCGAGGCCGGGAGCGTACTGCTGCTATCACCGACTATGCACGCCGGCCGGCCGCTGTGCATGCACTGAGCCACTGGCTTCGAGCGACGAACGCTCGGACGATGTACGAGCTCGGCGGCGCTCGTTCGTCTTCGCCGCCACTCGGCCGCTTCCGTTGCCTGGCCACGCTTCCCGGTCAGGCTGCCCGAACCGCGCAACGCTTGCTCCGAACAGGCGACGCGAGAGTGCCTTTCTCATTATGCGTCGAGCTCTCGTCGCGAGTGACTCGTTCTAGGTAGGCCATCGCGACCGTTCGGTCGGCGCTTGCTTCGATGCGTTTCTCTCTCTGGGAAATAGAAAGAGAGAGAGAGAGAAAGAGAGGAATCGCTTGTACGCGACGAGAGAAGATCAATAACGGATCCCTCCCTCTTTCCGTCTCGTGTACGCGCCAGCCGCGGCGACGTAGCCGCCACGTATTTACACACGCACGTCATGCCAGTCTTACACCACCCCCCGCGGAACATCGCGAACGTCCGCGGTCAAGAATTTCGCGGTCGCAAGACGCGTGCAAAGGATATACCCCGTTTTATCGATCCCCTACAGATTTCGCTACGAGTATTGCATGCAACGTGGAGGTGTGTTCTGCTGATTCGTCGTTGCTGAACAACGCTAACAACGGAAGCTGACCGTGTTTACCGTTCGGAAGTATGGATCGGAAGCTGCGGGCACAAATTGAACGGTTGATTCATAGAGATATAGACAGGGCGTTTTCGAGTCGTATATTCGCAGATTCGTGAAAGTTCGATCGAGTAAATGTTCGTTTATGTCGAATGTTGGAACGATTTTTTCGATTCACGAGTTTGCAATAGCCAATGTCCGGTGCCTTGAAACTTTATAGCTTAGAGTGCCGATAAGCAAAGCCCGATGTCGATTTGCATTGTTGGTCGTAAGAGAAAAATTGTGGGATAGCGTATCTAGGGTTCACCAAGCTACTTTCACAAACTGCCAGAAATTTCACCAATTGTACAATTTGCAAAATTTTTTACTTGCTTTCGCAAGTTTTGCCGTACAACGAATTGGGTTTATAGTTAATTACGAATGCATAGAGTGTTTAAAAGTAAAGTCAAGCTTTAAACTGCAGTCAAGGGTTAATGAATATTACATGTAGTTAAAGTCTAGCGCAATCTCTCTTTACAGGGTACGACGACCTTCATCGTTTTTCGAATTAATCGCTAATTTCTTAAAACAAATTTCTTAACTCATTGACGCTCGCTGTATTCAAAGAAGTACACCTGATATGTACCGTCACAATAATTTCAAATTTCAAACAGGCTTCGATGGATTAATGAAAATTTCAAATAAAATTTCCTAAATACTTTCCACTTTTTGAAATTTTCGAAAACAGAATTTGAAGATGAAATACGGTATAAAGGCCGTTGCGGAGTAAATTGAAAGATATATAGCAGATACATTTATACAAGTACCATTTACATGTAATAAATTTTTGACTCTTTAACACTGCAGTATATTGCGATATTCTTTCATTACTCGCTCACCGTGACTTCTAGGAGAATTAATATCTAAATGGAATTGTATATTACGTTGTTTCTGCGTCATTGCGACAAGCATTAAGCAAATTATATCGCGTTAGAGCGTAAAACGAGCGAAAACCTGAGGGAACGCGTTAGAAATTCCTTTCGACGATTTGTTTCTCTCTTGAAACATGAAAATGATGGAAACGCGATGTTTAATGCCTTAAATACCATGAGCAACGTGATAAAATTTTTGCTCGAGGAACGAATACGCGGAAAAGATTATTTTTATTTGTCGCGTGAATAAATTCGATTTTTCTCGAAATGAAACGAAAAAAGCAGGAAATATTACAAAGTATCGTGACAACTATGTCCGATGAATTTAGAGCGATGTGCCGGCCTATCTCTGCATTTTACACCGATATCAGAAATGGCTAGATGAAAAATCGATAAACGTTTCCGGTTCTACATATGCGATTCGTCAGATAACGTATTCACACTATCGAAAACGCGAATGCACTCGTCTCTGTTCGACGAAACAGCACGGCCGAGTGCTTTATTCGAGGAAATAGCGGTGAAAACACGTTAACCTCTCTATAACCAGAATTTCGTTTGCTTATGAAGAAAAAATAAACATAGTTGATTATAATTAGACGGCGGATGTTTAGACACTTATGAGGAATCGAAGGATATAAAAATATATAGAACGGTAATATGCAAAAATACATAAAATAGCCAAAGAAAATTATTCGTTATAATATTTAGCAAGCGACATGGGATCTCTATTTAGATTTCATTATTTTAGTTATGATCATAGAAATTATATACTTGCATAAATATTTGCAATTTAATTATAGACTGAAAAATAATTTCTTCGTCAATAATCAATTATTTACTAATTTCTCATATTTCTATATTATTACGAATTTTTAATAAAAGCAACGATACATCCTGTATACAAGTTAAAGTTAAAAATCATTGACAATTTCTGGATAAGCTGCAAAAATGAGAGATAAAATGTTGGAATATCGTAAAACGAAAGGACGAAAAATACGATCAAATAAACGTTGCCATTCTTGAAATACTAAATTTTCCAAAGCTCGTGCCTCTACAATAACATGACTATCATTCATGACTTTAAATTTTTCATATTTCCGCATCCCCATATTCCCATCCAACTCCAACAAAGAGATCTTTGTTTCGACGCATGAGAAATCAAAATGATCACCATATCTTACACAGATCAGAAGAAAGAAAATAATACAATTCTAAGCGTCGAGAAGCTTTTATTTTATCAAGACGAAGAGGTTTTGTAAACTGAGAGAACATCGAGAGATACAATCCATTTTACTTTATGAAATTTTTGCACTTTCTATTACACTTTTCAAAAAAGACAAAAGTGTTCCACCAAATACGATCGTTTATAGCAATTCATCAGTTCTTACGAGCGTAACAATAAAAAACATACGTAGAAGAAGAATTTTATTCTATAATAACATCAACATTCGCGAATGTTTCTATTGTAACTACTTCTATGTTCTGATCATCATAATTATAACTTGTATTATTCGACCAATAATAACTACACGTATACCAATCTTCCAACAAGCGCCTTAAATACATTTTAATTTATTATTTTAGTTTATACATTACATGTTAAAATATTTGAAAGATCTACCTAAATTCCGGTTTACAATAACTCGTAAGAACGTGATCATGGAAACACACGTAGAAGAAGAAGAATTCTAGTTATTATATTTTCTTTTATAATAACGTTAACTTCCTCGGATGTTTTTATCGTAATTACTTTTATCTTCTGATTACTGTAACTATAACTCGTATTATACGACCAATAATAACTGGCACACTACACCTACACCGTTCCTTCAATGAGCGCTTTAAATACATTTTAATTTATTATTTTAATTTATATGTTACACGTCAAAATATTTGAAAAATCTACCTAAGTTCCTGTTTACAGCAACTCACGATTTCGTAAAAGCGTGATCATGGAAACACATGTAGAAAAAGAAGGATTCTAGCTATCATATTTTCTTTTATACTACTCTTATTTCCTAGTTACTATAAGTTATAATTAGCAATTATGCACCAATAACAACTGGTACTCTGCATTTACACCACTCTTCCAATGACCGCCTCAAATGCATTTCGATATATTATTTTGATTTATATATTACACAATATTGCAATATTAGAAAAATCTATCCGTGTTCCCCCAGTTTATAGCAACTCGTGATTTCCTACGAGAGCGTGACCCTGAAAACGCACGCAGAGGAGAGCGTGCCCGAACCAAGGTGAGATCCCCGCTGGGGCAATTGCGGATAGAGAAAATAACGATGTGTTTTCAGTGAATCCTCTCTTCTCTTGTGCACGACGACAATCCCGAAGAGAGGGAGAATCGGGCTGCATTATCGCCGGATTGCCATTGCCGCTATAAAAAAAAAGCTTGACCCGTATTCTCTTTTACGTCCAACTTGGCCACCGCCATAGAAACCTCATTTTTCTTCTCTTTTCTTTTCTTCTTTTCTTTTATTCCCCTCCCCCTTCAGACTTTTCTTTCGCGGCTCGTTTCGCGGAAAGGACACTCTAACTCGCGACGGGGGTTCGTCGTCGACGATCCCTTGAATACGTTTGTTAACGAACGCCAGAAAGTACCGGTCGATCGACCCACGGACCGAATTTAGGTAATAACCAGAGTTCTCGTCGTGGGACATCTGCGTTTAAACGAGATCCTAGCGTCTAATGGTTGCCACAATGGATTTTAGCGGCGAATCGATGGTGTCTCAACACGGAGACTCTGCCAAGAGACCAAGAGAATATTTCAGAATATTCGCGTACACTGTTTTATACTTTCACGACGATTGGATGACGTATTCGTGACTCTTTTTTAAAGTTTCAATCGTGTTATTAGTGCTTGCTAGTTAGAAACTACAGTTATAGACGCTTGATCGATTTGTCGTTACGTAAATCTTACTAAGACAAATAAGTTTATATCAATTGAAATTTACAATTGAGAATTAAAAGTCATATTTATTCTCTTTTTATGAAATCGATAGATTATAAATTTGAAGGATTAAGTATAGAAGTTATGGTATGGACTGTACAATTTTTAATCTAAATGTGTCTTTCCGAGGGTGCTTTGGGCCGGTAAAGTCGAAATCGGACATCATATTTCACGGAAACGAACGCCTTTAAAGGTTCGTCTTTGTGAACATTTAGCCGACAAAGGTTCTAACTGTAGAAATCCGCTTAAGACCATACAGAGCGGCAAGGGATAACTTACCGAGTAAAGTGATGGCACAGCTAATGCCAATGCTCCAAATGCCAATTTTCCTCTTTACAGCTTACCGCTTTCTGTAAAAATAAAAAATAACCCAAACAAACCTAGTTCAATACTCACGATTCAAATGCACACAGAGTAAGCCATACAGTAGATTAAGAGCATCAAATTTTAGAAAAGGTCCCGTTAAAATTCACGAGGATGTCATACATCAACAAGTTGATCGAAATTTTTGACGTCTTATTTCCGTGAAAAGCGACCAATATTTTTGGCTTCGGCGACCTCAAAAACTCCTAAAAAATGTCATTTTAACCGAGTATTTCATGGGCTAGATACTAGAGCCAACTTAAATTACTTTTTAAAAAAGCTTGTCAATATCGCGTTAAAGATGTAAAAGGGATCAGCGAACATTAATTATTCCAAAATTACTATAGTTTTATCCAGCACTGCATTACATTAATCTACGACTATATACGACTTACTAAAAATTCAATTACTTCGGTTCAAAAGCGGTCAAAGAATTTCACCTGTAACAGAAGAAAATTTAAAATACGTTTTTGTTTAGAAAAATTACGCTGTTGTCTTGTTATGTAGTTTGAACAACGTAATCTAACCGAAGTTAAGCGCAATAAAAACGTTGCTTGGTACAAATCGCGATCAATTTACTTAGTTCGACTTTTAAAGCAACAACGTAATATCATAGCCGTGTGCGACGGTTTCACGCAACGACTTCACGAAACTTTCAAACGGAATGTTCGCGTATTTAGGAATTCATCTAAGCGATTCCAAATATAGAATCAGCGTAAACGGGCACAAGTACGTATCTATTACCGCGATAGAAATACACGTACTATTTTCCCTTGCCTCTGTCAAGGTGCTCGCGATATATGTACATACTGCATGCATATAGCTCGCAATGCAAGTAGTATAGGTAATCGAGTTACATACTTCTTCAACTTCTTTCAAACTGAAACTCACGGCTGTCAGTGAAACTGGCGAAAAGCTTTCAAAGTTTCGTTTTCCTTAAAAATTTTAATTCTGATAATACTTCGATCCAATAGATTGATGGACAAGTGACTTCGATAATAATTTCCAGTATCTGCTATCACAGCTTTGGCAGAATTTCTTTTTTATGAAACGAAAGTTTTCATGAAATTCGAACTGCTTCGATTGATAAGATTATAAATAGTAATGAATCTTCGAGCTTGTAATACATACTCACTTTTAAAGGAATACGATATGCTTAATCAAATTCGTTCCAGTTATTTGATATTCAATTTATCTTTTATACTCTATATCGGATGTATTCTACGTATATCGATATCTAATCCTATTTCGTGTTCTATATCGAAGTTTAAGTATGCTTACAACGTATGCAGCATATTACTACGCGAAGAAGTCGCAACTCTCTTAATTTTTGATGCATAAAAGTACAAACGTTCTTTTGGATACTGACGTCCACTGCTTGACCGCGATTATGCTACGGTTTACTACTTGTTCTTGCATTCTAATAAGATTGCTTGCGATATCGAGTTGTTTATCACTAAATTATCGAAATAAAACGTAACGATATTCGATTTTTATACCGAGTGTTTATACGATTTAATTTTATCTATACTTTTACTGACAAACATGTACATCACAGTAAATCTACACCAGTTCGTTAAATACAGGCTTATTGTGAGAGCTTAAAGACGTGGATTTTGACTCAAAATTTTAGATTTTAGGCTAACATGTTATAAACTTATCTATACATCTAGTAAAGCTTGTACACCTTTTTCCACAATTACTTTTTTTAAATATCCAATTTTTCTTTGAATATTTTCTTTCTTTAGAGACTTAAATTCCAATGTTTGTTTGTCTGTGCCGCTAAATAATTTAGCAACCAACTTTCTAAAAATAAATAGTCACTCTTCCAGCTTGCTACAACATAAATTTGTTAACGATTAATAAAACAAACAGTAAGTTCACTGTCTCCAGTCAATCCTCCAGACTTACAATTAGCCTGTTTTTATATTCATTTTGTATGTCACTTTTGTTCGATAGGTACTTGGAGAAAGAAAGGAGCAAAACCAAACGAGATGAAAAGAGACGAGAAAAACAGATAACTGAGAACCTCTGTTCGTTTGGTAGGTACGGGGAGCGACTGCTTGTCGGCCATTGACCTCGCAACTGCAACCACCACCCCATCTCAGTCTCTCTCTTCTAGGTGCCATGAAACTATTCTATCTGCCTCTCCTCCGTATCTATCGCTCTTCCTGTCTGGTTACTCATTACGACTCTTTCCGCTTCTTCGAGCTTTTGCGCGTCTTTTTTCTCCCGCTACCCATCGGATTAATTTCTTTTCCACGCGAAAAGAATGCAAGACGGAGTGGTTGTCACAGGAAACGAGAGATAGTATCGGTAATTTTCTTTATCGATATAGATGGTACTCTCTTAGATCACTGCGTTTCAAACCGTAACATGCAAATTGTTCCCGTATCTGCAATCATAGCTTTTCATTTTCAAATTTATCATTAAATACAACTATTTATGTTGAATATGAATATAATTTTTTGAAATAAGATACGATAGAATAAATTCGCAAATAATTTTCTAATTCGTGAATTTTTTCTAAACGTATATCAATGATACCTTGTATCATATAGCTTTATTTCACATTCAATGCCAGAAATGTTTTTCAGTTTTACCTTGTAGTTAATAATACGAATAAAATTGTATATTACTTGGTGATTAAATTAATTCTTCCCGCGTGGTTCCAATCCATTAATCATTCTTCTTTTATCAGTTATCCTGAACTATGGTGAAGTAAAAACAATTCCACCTCGGAGGTATTTATAATTCCAATACACGCTTTTTATTTCATAACAATTAAATATGATTATATATATATATATATATATATATATGATATTTTTTATTACATGTACTATATACATATAATATTTTTGTACATTAAATGTGCGTGTACAGTTAAATTTCCATGAATACACAAACATCCATGGTATAATTATGACCATAATACCAGGGAAGTCTCGGGACATGCATTATTATCGAACAGATCATCTTATCCAACTCCCGTTTTCCCTTTTCCTTATGTCTGTAACCATAATTCAGATAGGATGACGTGCAATTTGTTTCGAGAAGGATTGTGTGACAGTCGAATTCAACGTTGCGGAACCACCCGCGATTATTCCTCCCAGAGGAACCATCGCGCAAATAGCAAAATGGACAACCGATCTGTGTAATTTGGAGCATTGAGTACGTCGTTTCCAACTCTGTTGCCAAGCAATCTCCAAGCGCGAAATTAAAACAAAAAATAACCTGACCGAAAAATGTTCAACTTGCCTGAAAATTGTCGTTCGAAAGAGAAGATATATAACCATCGTCATTTATCGACGTTTGTTTCAAATCAAGGAAATGAAATTATCGAAGATATACTGACGACCATATTTCACGTGTATTTGTATAAACAGACAAATATAAGGTTGTCAAACAACGTGATATGCATATTTCAGATTGATGAAATATCTTCATTAGCTATTTCGATTTATAGATTCAAAAAACTACATTTTTCAAATTTCATAGCGTTCCCTCCAATAACAGCTATCGGACGAATATCAGAGGCCGATGATTGCAACGATTAATCAATAATAATCAATAATCAATAATCCACTCTAAACGAGTGATGGCAGTATTTTAAATTTCACCAATAAAATATGGAATATTTATACCAAAAGTAAAATAATCACAGTACGTAAATATAATAAAAATTCAATTGGTTTTAGAATACATTTTCATATATGAATATTTTAACATTTACCTGTGTCAAGAGGAAAGAAAATATTTATACGTATGTACAAATACGTATACGATATTAATGTCAATCAATTGATATTGGAATTTTAATAGAGTAAATTTTCTTAATTTTTTATTATATTAAAACAATAAACAAAATCTTATATTCTCGTGTCAAACATTTATATCGTTTATCCATATATTTTTCGTTATAATTTCACCCGCCATTTAGATAAAAATATAAATATCTTTCGTTAAGAGTCGACATATCGTTCACACGTTTATAACATCGCAAACAATTTATAGTAATTTGTAAATGGTTAAAAATCTTACTCGAATTGTCAAATAATTTAACTGGTTTGCAGTTTCTCTTTGCGTAGACAGATATTTTAGTTTCCTTTTATTTATTTGGTCGAATAAATATTTTGGTCTCTTCAAGTTATAATTATCTTCGCGAAACCTCCCTGGAGCAGAGGGTAGTTGTAATATTTTCTCTTATTATTATTTTTGATTGACAATTTTGATATTACTTATCACAAAGTCCAACTGTTATACTTTCAGTAATATTAAATGGGTACATATACTTCGGGTATAAAGGAACTTTTTGTAGCTCTATCTTTTCGAGATAGTATTCGAAAGCGAAATTGTTATTTTCGACCAGGTCTACCCTACGCGATATAACCTACTATCTTATCGTTCTAGCAAGCGTTGATTCAGATGTGGTAAGATCGACAATTGCGAATATTTTACAAATTTTTGTTACCACAATTTTGTTCGTAATTTACAATTATTTATGCTATCTCCTTGTGATGAATCTTATTTTCATAAATTTAAGATTTCTTCTTTGAGATGTTGAATACTGATTATGTACTTTCTTGAATATTAATAATGTGAAATTGGTAATAAGAAATAAAGTTGATCGATCTGGTTTCCATATTCTATGATTATATCGTTCAATAAAATATTCCACGAGTTGAATATACCACGGAATGCGATTTCTCCAAACTTTAAACCGTGTTTCTCTCATACGGCCAGTTACATTAATATTGGCACACTATTTAAAACAGAATAACTCTTTTCAAACTGGATCAAACGACTTGAGTTTCCCTGAAAAGTTAAAAAGATTCGTTTACTAGACGACATATAAGAGAAAATTCTGGAAAAAACTGCGATTGGTCTTTTAATGAAAATTTAAACGATACGTTTCCGTAGATTTATGTCGGTTCTATACGTGCCGAAACTACAATTACTATGTATCTAGTTACTACTCTGTCAACTTTCATCGAAATCAGTGAGAACCGGGTGTAACGAAGCAACATAAACCCAAATCTTTGAACCTCGCCAAATCTTCCTGTAACAAGAGAGAAGTCAAAGTGTCCCTTTGATCAAGATTGAAATCACTCGACATTTTCCAAAAATAACAAAGGCTACAACCCGTTACAACGAATCTGTATAACGGTTAATTAAGCTGTCCTTTGGTGGCAAATACCAGACACTGTTTACGCTATTAACAGTTTCCGTTGGGATGGAACTTCGCCTCGGGGGTCGAAAAAGTATTATAGACTCTGGAAGCGTGGGCTATCCAGGCTGACTTTGGTTACGATAGAACTGGTCACGCTACGGGGGTGGTTAGTCATGGCTGGGCCACGCGGATGGACGCGCAAAAGGTGTTCCTGGGTGAGAATGCGTGCGCACCCTCTCTGCTAGCCAGCTCCAGTTCCATCCGCCCGGATCCATCGAGCCTTACGAGCCCATTATACGCCCTCATATACTCGACACGCGTACACCTGACTGATTTTCTACGTACTCTCTTCTTCTGTGATACACGTCTGCTCTAGCGATAGAGTACAGGATTTTCCAATTTCTAGAGTGCTTCTACACGCGTACAGCATTTGCGGCAACACATTGTACACTGATCTAATAGTATAGTCTTATGGCCATAATGTGAAATGTGAAATGCCATTAAGAATTTTTACGAAAACAATTATTGTACGCTACAGGTCACGTTTCCTAACACGCTCGCTGCTGGACGTCACACGTGCGTGACGCACTAAGAGCTGTACAGGGAATTGCGTTCCAATTTTCGACAAGAAAAATAGATGAACCCTCGTTTATTTTCATCGGAGATGCTTCTGTACAGTATCCACAATGACTACGCTTGATCTGGTGATACAATACGTTTATCTTTTATTATTTTAACTACACAATATTTCATGGAAACGCGACTTGCCCTCCGCTCGAACAGTGCATCTCTATTGTTGGAAGTGTTTGATAATTATATATTGAAAGAGCACAACTCAGCGACTTCAACGTCCCTCAAATGCGCTGCCAGTGTCAGCATTCTGAATAATTTCATTTGTGCATATCGCCGCTCAACTTTAGCTTCTCAGGTATTCGTAGAAATATTTTCAATACCTTTTAGTTTATGATGATGATAATGAACCACTAGGTTTATTAAAGTCTTATGTGGATCTTTCAAAAAGTATCACGTTAATAAATAAAAGTAATCTAGCTTCAAATATGTCTTTTTCTTCATCATTATTCCAACGCGTCACATATATGTACATAGTAAGATACGATTTATTTACAGCCCAGCGTTGCACATGTTTGACGTACTATGAAAACCGCTCCAATCGTTGATTTAGTACGTTTCTATAGTATATATGTAAAAACATAAGTAACACTACGTAATAACATGAAAATTCGTTACTTGGACAGTGGGAAGTCTCTTTGTTTTTAAACGGAGGTAGCAAACTTGTTAATATGCACCCTTACAAATGTTAGTACTACGACATGTGTCTAAGAAGTAATGAAATTGATTCTGTAAAAACGTTTATGTGTCATTTAATGAAAAATCTATATTGTCCATTTCAGAATGATTCCTTTGAGAGGTTATACACCGTTTCCATTCCTGGAAACAGTGCTGAAATTCTTCTACCGAAACTACTTTCTATTGATCGGTTACAACCTGTTGGATGCTGTTCACAATTCCAAAATGATATCCCTTAATATGACTTTTGAATTTTGAGAAAATGAGAGAGTCACGTGAATTCATATCTGGGGAGTGCGGAGGCTGTGGAAGCACATTAATACGTTTGTTGGACACAAAACTCATTTACGAACTCGTTCGAAATTGATCGAAACTCGTTCTTGATGCAGTGTAAGACGCTACTCGATACGTTGCTGTTCCATTTCCGTAACGCGTCGCTAAAACATGCTTTTATAAAACTCGCTGCGAAATTGATCGTGTTAGCTGAATCGAGTTGAAATTAATACGGAAGGTAGTGCAGAGATATACGTCTCAAATAACGCCGCAGCATCGTGATACAATATCGCGGACTCCCGAGAACCGAAATCTATCTTGTTACCTTTTAGCACACCTCGTATATGAAATGATAAAATTCGTTGTATAGCTGTAGAAAGAATCGCCGCCAACCTTTATAGCCTTTCATAAACTTTTATATTATCAACCTTATAACCGTTTGTTTAAGTTCCAAGAAAATGAACGAAGTTGAAAATAACGGAACCTTGTGAAACGCTTTTAAAACAAGGGAACTACGACGAGTTTAGAACAACCTATCGAACAGGACGATTCTTTTGACTATATCTATGAATAAAAAATTCATTAAAAACATTTACGCGACATTCAAATTTATAAATGGTTCTCTGTAACTAAAATAATCCAAGAATTAGTTGGTATTCAATGACGTTTCGCATCTATAAAATTAGCCGCATTAAAAGTATTGCTAACACGTTGAAGCAACGGTACACCTATTCTAAATTCTGGTATCCGTGATCGCGCTATAATTACGTTACCTATTCAAAGAGCAAACCTTAGCCTCTCTTTGACGCAGTAATTGAACACTGTCAAGTTCCCTAAATCTCTTTATCGTTGAATCGTTCTGTGCCTTTATCCCCGATGCTAAATCAGAGCTGCTGGTTACAATGAAATTCCATTTTCCCAGTAGATACAGTACGCTCGTGGCGAATATTTTTCGTTGGAACCTCCAATAGCAATGTCTGTCACCTTTAACTCCGTCCACCTTTTTCTCTGGTAATATCTTGCCGATTTTACAAGGGCTTACTCGAATACCCGGAAGAGGGTGAGAGGAAAAGAAGATAGAAATGGTAGACGATATATTAGATGGAAATCGATTATACAGTTTAAAGATGTCTACGATTTCCGTGGAATATCAGCGAACCGTGCTAACAGGCACGATATTAAATTGGGACTTGATTTATAGCCAATCAGGAAAACAATAGCGCTTTGTAAAGTATAAATTGCCTTTTTTCCATTTCAATGCTGTATTGCGCATAAACGTAAAACTCCGAATTTATGTCAAATTTATACCATTTATGTTTGTAAATTTATATCGCATAGTTATGAAAATTCATATTATTTATTTTCATATATTTAAACCATATATTTATTCTTTTGAATTTCAAAAATCATAAAAAATGTACATTCGTAGGATATATTTATTTTCATAATAGGTTAATTGGCAATTACTATCCGCCGTATTGAAGTGTCTGCAAATAGAGACTTCCTACGAAACAAGTTTTACCCCAATAAATAATTCAACGTACCTACCTTATTAAAAAATTGTTTTATTGTATTGTATTTAGCGTCCAATTTACATTTCTCTTCACTAAAAGAAAAAAAAAAGAAAATTTTTACGTTCGTACTACTTGCGTTTTTTATTATTTAAACTTTGCAATTATTAAGTAAAAAGTTCTTATAACAAGTTGCGCAACTTGCACTTCCTTCCACGATTTCATCGATTCAACTGCTTCGTCTCTCGAGACTGTGATCTTTTCTCCCCCGTCTATCAACAAAATATTATTCTTCGAGCAATGATATAACGTTCATATTCACGCGTCAAAGGCCTGAATTAAGAAAGAAATAACAGAAATCTGTCATAATGTATCAAACAGAACGATAATCCAATAATATAGGTTTCACGTTGGAATAAGTTGTTCGTCAACAGGGTCGAAATCGCGAGAGAATTGTACAAGGCGTCCAGAAAATCAGAACAATACCTGGAAAAATGGAAAGGGTAGAACAATTATTGGCTAATGGTAGTAAACGTCTCCAGGCTCGTGTTCGGATACAAAGAGAGTCATTTTGAGTATCTCCTGTATAGATATGCAAATACGGCTTATTGGAGAAGAAACTCGCTATAATTCGAAAGAAAGGTCATAGACAGAATCTACCGCCGAAGCGGTTCCCGGCTGCTACGCGACACCCTGTATATTACTGTTTCATTTCATCCTAACAGTGTCTTTAGCCTTTCAGTTCGTTTCTATCGACGAAACACCTTTTTTCACGGAATAGCATGACATTGATACACGCAACTGTGAAATTCGTCTGTCGAAACGCTGAGTCGAGAAAGTGGAACAAACCAACGAGGGTATGAGGTGAGGAAGCCAAGACGAAAAGAAGGATCAAGAGCGTGGTGTCTCTACCCTTCCTCGCTGTCTTTATTGATGTTTATCTTTTCTTTTTGTGCAAAATGTCTCCCGTGTGCAGCTTCTCTCTCCCCCTATGGCGAGCGAGGCAATCTCCTTGTTGGCTTTAGCATTTCCTTTCAGCGACGATACGTCGCTTTGAGGAAGCAGTTTCCACGGTCCTCTTAATTTGTGCGCGTTATCTTTAGAAAGTAGAAATTCGATCCCAGACTCTGTTTCGTCTCCAGATCAGCATTCTCGACATACCATCGACTAAGAGTAAACGTTCGCTGTCCTCGAAAGGACTCGTAAGGTGACAATATAATTGTACGGAAACCTCGAATAAGGATCTATAGCGTATTTTGGTCAGTGTTCAATTAGCAGTAAAATGTGTCTCTACACGTTGCTATCGATCGTTTTACTACCCACAAATTGCAGATATTTTGTAGGGAAGCGATGTATTCACAAAAATGAATACTTTTACGCAATGTTGTAGATAGGGGTACATTCAATACTGTTTGAGGCTTTCGGATGTGAGTCGTAATAAACGATAAGAGGAAAAGATTGCCAAACTGTCGTTAACGTTGCAATCAGTGATCTGAGGATTTTTATGCATTTATAAGAAATTTGAAAGTGAAAAAATGCAGGGGATATTCCCAAAAATATGAATTTGCATAAAAATTCACGGTCTGGTAATTATCTTCGTTAGGGGTCGAAAATTGCACTGATAACACGCAGTTCTTGGAAACCTGATGAAACTGGTTGTACTGATATTAACGAAATGTTGGGATCTTTTCTTTTTAAACGCGGTTTATATTGTATCTAGAAGCGTCAGGCATAAACGAACAGCATATTAGCAATGTTATCCATAATAAATTAATCCTGCTGTTGTTCCCACTTCCTCTTCGGATTTGTATCTCTTTAGATATCTCTTTCTCTTTGAATATTTTATCCATAAAATGCGTAGAACACGCGAAAAGTAATATATTTATTATATCAAATATTAAAATCAAATACAGAGTAGGTATAGGGGACGGTCAAAAGCTAATAGAAAAGATCAGGAGCGGAAACCTTGAGTAATGGGATAAATATTGGATAGATGAGGAAAGTAGCATATGTGTGCTGTAGCATTGTATGTTACACGAGGAAGGTTGAGAAACGCTGAAGCACCTAATTGAGACACGTAGGGAACTGAAAAGGTGCGAATGCAGGTTAGAAGATATAGTGGAAAAGTTTCTCAATGTGGAAGTAGTAAGATGGCTGGCGTATGCGGAAAAGAAAAAGAAGCGGGAAAAGATACTGGAAAAAAAAGATGGTACAGAAGGATATAGGTGGTTTGTCCGGATGAATGTCCAGATTAAGATTTTATGTAAAATACGTCCATCTTATGGCCGAGGAGACTGAAATTAAATTATTATTATTATATACTAAAATCAACATTCAAAAATTAAAAATCTACTATATTTTAATAATATTTACTGCAATATAATATCCACGTTATATAAACTCGACCCATGAAAACCTCAAGATTCTCAGTATAATGTTGAACACAGCAAGCGCGTTAGATTGAATCTTACGGAACAGTGTAAGTTAAAAACCGAATTTTTCAATAAATATGCTAAATGTTTGTGAAATTGTTATTCTAGGTTTTGATTCAATTAGCGAGAAAAGCAGTGAATACGAGGGTGACTTTGCATCGTCTTCGTTGCATCGTGATACCGGTGTTCAATTTATTTCTTGACCGAGTCGCACGAGTTTTTGATGTCGATCCAAATAGACGGCTATCTATGTCAGAAGACAGCGTGTTGTTATTATATAATAAATTAAAAATGGTACAATCTAGACGAATGACTGCTAGTAAAATAGATATAAGCGACGTGCTTCGCGAACAAAACAAAATATCATATTATTGTAATGGTTGCTGTGTAGCATATTTTAGTTTAGACGAACGTCGAGTTGTGACATTTTGTTTGGGATAATTGGACGTTCTTCAACTCGAGCTAGAAACTTGCACGGAGGATAAATTAATTCCACGTAGATTATTTTGGCATGCAAGTAGACAAAGTATCGGATTTAGGATATTGTAAGTGTCGAGTTGTGTCGTTATTTTGAAAACTTTGACTGTGTATTATGTAAAACATCGAATAAAAGTCTCGAATGTTCTATTCCTTTTTCATTTCAATTTAGTAAAATATTGTATTGATTCTACATTGTTAAATATTACATTAATATTACATATATCGCTATAGAAAAACTTAATTTTCAACTTCTTAAACTTAATTAATAATTAAAATAAATTGCTTCCACGAAACGATATTTGTTTTATCTAAATACCGAAAACAAAAAAAAGAACAAAAAAAAAAAATTAGGATCAGAATTTCTACAAAATAATACCTGTATTAATAAATAATAAATAAGTAGAATAAAGAATTATACCAATATACAAGTAAGTATAATAGCAATACTACAATACATACATCAATTAGATACTTCGATTCACCTTAAAAATAAATTTGTTAACCGATTATAACTTAGAATACAGATTATTTTTCACAATACCAATCGCGACGTGGTGTGATTCGTTAATGTTAGATTTCATGAAGGAATGACTAGTAGAATTTCTGGTTAGTAGAATGTATTATGCATCATGTTCTCTAATTTTGTGTTACAATCAAACATTGCAAAATATATTAGAACAAAATAGAAACTGTGCTCTTCTATTATTATCAAAACAAGAAATATCCTCTTACTGTATTACAGTTCAGATACCTTGCTCCTTTGCTCGTTTGTTATGCATGAGATTATATTACCCCTAATGTAATACAAACATATACTAATCAAAAGTAGTGGAAGTAGAAAGAGTAGATCTTTTCCCTTTGTCTCTCACATTTAACAATCTGGAATAAAATATCTTTGGAAAGTGAAATGATAAACGTTTTATTATGCGTAATACGCAGAAAATGTGCAATTCTATTTATCATGCGTTTATTCACGGAGAATTAATCAGTAGTTTCAGTCAATGAGGAATCTGAGGAATTCTGTATCTTGGCGAACAGAGTTTAACCTGTCAACGATTTACAAAACCGCATTTGTAAAAGTATAAGCGAAGCGACATTCATTATGCAACAGTTTGACAATTTATTAAAAAGCTAAATCGAAACTTAAATTGCTCTGGTGACATTCGTAAATGCGCTCTTATAATTTGGCGAAACCAACACGTACACAAAAGAAAAATTTATGTCAAAAGAAAAAAAGGACTAGTTAAACCGCTACCGGCGACAAAAATAACGCATTTCAATTAGAAGCGTTAAATTCCATTTCGAAGAGCGAGCCAAAGTTATTTATCAGTGCGAGCGTATGGCGCCACTATTAATAAAAATAATATCACTAGCCATGATCGAAGAGTAAACGTCAAAACAGTAGTATTACCGCGGTGTAGGTGAGACATACAAGTCGAAAATAGTTGTTCGCGATCCGCCACCGCGGACGCATTTAGACGGTCGCGCTAAACTTAGATTGTTTTCTGAACAAACGAGTTAAGAGGGTCCGCGTGAGCACGAGTGTGCGTGACGCGCCAGAAAAAAGCCTCGAAAAATCAGATTTACGGGGTTTTGCTTAACCAGGTTTACGAATCCGATTAACCGGTCAATTAAAAACCAATGTTTACACTGATTAACCAGATTTCTTCGCCCTTTCGAATCCGGATTTTTACGAATATGTAGCTTTGCTGAAACATAGTTACATATTTTAAGTATGGAGTTTTTATCTCATCGTAAATTAATGCTAGGTATAAACCTACCACGATATGTTAAAAAGTAAAATTTTTTTCAACTAAGATATTTCTAAGAATAAGAGATAGCGTTAGGGTTAGATAGTTAAGAGGTACTTATATAATCATAATTATAAAATCTTTTTTATAATACGTTGATAATGAATTAGCTAATAGCAAACAACCAGTAGAATATTTATAAATGCATGCAGGTATTTTTTTTCCTTATTTTTTAAGCATAGAACGTAATAAAATATTAATTAGCGCAACATAAAAGATTAATCAAAGCAATGTAAAGGATTATCAAATAATGTAAATAAATAAAAACAGCTTACGGATATTTATATAGACGCAAATATAGGATAAAACTGTTTTTTTATCTCGTGAAGAGCCTTTTGTATAATAGGTATAACGTTAAAGACAACGTATAATCACTGTGATTTTTAGATTAAATGTTTCGAATCTCGATTCAACATTGCAATTTGTTTTTAATAATTAATTCAATCGACTTACAGAAGCAAGATGTTGTAAAACGATTTGATAACAACTATTATCAGAATTACTGATAACATGCAAGAGGAAAAGAGAAGTTCAAGTATTTGACTTTCCATAAAATGTAGCAACCCATTTTCATAATCCAAAGATCTCCTATGTCAATCTACTTTTAAATGACATGGTTTTGATAAATTTCTTATGGATTGACAATCTTTGTTTATATGATTACCTTTGCAATGCGGACAGTCGAGTAATTCAGTAAAAAGACAAATCTCATACATAGTATCCTCATAATTAATGCGTATACTGTGTGGAATCTTACGTAAATCCTTGGAATCGACGGACACCTGCCTTCTAAAACTAGTTACATGATCAGATCACAACTAGATACTCATCAGAAGTCAGAATGTGCTTCTCACCAAGGTTTCTATCGGAGATGTTTTCACTTTTGGTACTCACGTAATACATACCGAAAAATCAATTACTGTTCGCTTGAAAATGATCTTGCTTTATCCCTTTATTCCAAATTAACATTCCAGAGATGAATACACACAAAGCACACGAACAAGATTAACAGATTAACAATTGATGAGTTAGCTGCGACGATGTTTCTCTTGAACTGAAAGACTCGGGAGGAGGAATTCGTATGGTTATTCAGAAAAAATTAGCTGTATCTCGCGTATTGTGATACACGTATCGTCGTGCGAAGAAATTTTAAGTTCAGTAGCAATACGTTACAAGAACTATATGGCGATATCACATCAATGATGTCAGTAAGTGATGAGTAAGCACTAATGTAACAGTCATTCTAACTCCTTATTTGTCAATTAAGTTCTTAATTTCATTTAATAAATTTTTCCGTACCATCATCGAGGTTCACCCTTAATCTGCCGATGTCCCCACCACGTCATATGTTCCTATCTTGTTTTATCTCGTGCGACTGCGAGTATATGTATGTATATATACAATGATTATGATTATGGGCCTATTACAGTTTAATTAACGCTCCGCTTATTTGTGTTCATAAAATATTCTTTATTTGCATTGAAAGAATAAAACTTTCTGAATTAAGATACTTAAGGTACGTAAGTAGAAGTCAAATGCATATGATAAGGATCGCTGAAGAGGAATACAAGCAGAAAAGAAGTCACATGCGGCTCGCGAGCTGCGAGTTGCCCAGCCCTGCTGCGGAATAATCTGACGCAAGCTTCTGCTTGGCATTCCAAAAAACCAAATTCCATAGAGAAAAACTGCGACACGCAATGAAGTGAACGCGAGTGTCCTCGTTCGTTAGTCCACGTCCACAATGACATCAGCCTGACAGGCAATAATGTTAAGTAATATTTACTAACAGGCAGGACCGACCTCGGGGTCTCTGAAGAGGCCACGAATCGTTCCTAAGGGTGCTCTCGCCCATTCTCTCTCGCTCACTCACTCTCGTCGAGGGCGCAGCCACCATCAACTAAATTACTCGCGAGAACACGACCTCACTTTCTTTCTTTCTCTCTCGTTTCCCACGCAGAACACTGCCGGTTGAGAATTTTGGCATCCGCACAATCGCGTTCCTGAACCGTCCCTTCAACTGCCGCATTCCAGCGAATTTATATCGATCTGCTGCTCGATTTTGTGTTCAGCTTGTCCTGCAATGTGTCGTATTCGTGAGAATCTGTGCTTCTCAAGCTGGCACTTTCTTTCGTGTATATGTGAATACGTGTTTATTAATTCGTGTTCTCGTCAGAGTCTCAGTCGAGAAGCATCTTCCTCATGGCGTTCTCGTGATGTTTTTGTGAAACTGTATTCCAAAATCCGGATTATCACTGTGGTTTCTGATCCATATCTTAGTCTTCTTCAATTTTTAAAAAGTCCAAAGTAAACCGTTGAACAGAAGCGCGAGTAATCCTCATTAGAAAATATGTATCGTAAAATGAATTGTAATCGGTGACTTGTTGAATATGCTCAAATGTCGACAGTAAAGCGCTGTTTTGTTTATATATATGCCTCATTACGGAAAGTGTACCGTACATATACATACGTGATAACCGATGCAGTATCTTGATGACTGAATTTATTATTGAATAGAAGAAGATAAGTTTGAACAAATCGGTTAGTTTCGTGCGACAGTTCAAGATCTAAGTGTCATAAGTTAACATATCCGATATACAGATTGATATGCACAACAATTTTCATAATTTGATTATATCCGTCATTTCCATTGTGAATTTATTTTCGTCTTGATGTACATTATACGACACAATTGCTTGAGAGATTAAAGTATATTTCTTAGATGTAAAGTGCAAAGATTACAAGCAGTCTACAAAAATTTTCGTAAATATCTACAAACACCGATGACTCACGTTGTCATCCTTAACCTACGTTAATACCACTTCCTATTGCAACGTGTTTCTAAAAAAAAAAAAAATAATAATCTAATCTAATCTGAAAATATTTATATGGTTCGAAAAATCTGAAATGATTAGACAACTAAGCAAAACGGTGCTGTGAAGATTTCATTTTGTTGATAGCGAACGAATGTTGAACGAATATTGTTCGTATAATGCAACGTTAGATATGGATTCGCGTAGATCTCATCGAAAATGAGATTCTATTGCATCGTCGACTACCTTGTCAGGACATCGTAATTCCTCTCTTTTCCGTATTAAATCGCGTTACGCATCGATTTCACGAGAGCATATCGACGTATGAAGTAGAAGGTCGACCATAAAGTTTATGGTGCGAAGGAACGACGTATATTTATCTGTGCTCTATTCTTTTCTACGGATCTCGTTACGCTTCGTCTAGTTCGAGGAACGGATATTCCGTTGCCCGTGAAGCTTCCAGCGATATGTTTCTATTAGCCGTTTTATAATTGAAAAGATGAAACATATATGCCATAAAATAATAGCAAATACGTTGGACTATAGATTTAAAGGTAAATACAATATATGTAAAAAACTGAACTTTAATAAAAAAAAATGCTAACGTTTTAACGCTTACAATTAATTTTTAATTTACACGATATACGCGTAAGAGATTTCACAACAAATTACGTGCCATCAAGATGTATTCTCATTTTTGGATCTCGTTGTATACGCTTGAAGCGGAACCAATGTAGGCATTTGATATAGTAACATGACGGCGATGTCGATCGACGACATAAGTGGCACCCTCATGATTCTCACCCATCACTCCGCTCCACCCTATGGACTATGCCATTGATTATCTCCCTCGCTCCTATTGTCTTCTCTTTGTCCGCATTTTCAACCTTGTCCGGTCCGTAACTGTATGAATTCCGATATCCTCGTTGTACGGCATCCCTGCAGCTTCCTTACAGGGTAACGTACCACAAAGCCTAAACATGCATTAGCAGCAAATGGTATCGTCACGTAAACTCGTTTCGGAACACCTACGGTCTACGCTGAATACGAACAAACTTGCGTTCACAATACGTTCGTAAGTGGCTTCAGCCAGTGAAAACGTTCTGTCAATTTCTTGAAGCCTTTAAGAAGACACGAATGCAGCTAATCAATCGTTTTAATACATTTTTTGTATTAATGAATATATAATATACTAATATATATATATATATATAATTTACATACATTTTCATAGTTATAAAAACACTTGCTTTATTTTATTTCCTATCTTGTATTTTGCATCTTCAGTATTAAAGACTTAAGATATAG
Organism: Bombus affinis; assembly: GCF_024516045.1. NCBI lineage: Eukaryota > Metazoa > Arthropoda > Insecta > Hymenoptera > Apidae > Bombus > Bombus affinis. The sequence goes on along the minus strand of NC_066347.1, from coordinate 3,380,516 downwards.
AAATAGAATTAATAGCCAAGAAACAACTTTTCTAAACAAAAATTGTACATTTTTGAAAGTTGTTTTTTTTACACATTATACATAATGACAAGATACTTCCAATGTTATATTAACACCTAGACGATATGCACAGTGAAAGTAACGTAAGTATAGCACAAGTAGGTTACGACGAATTAAACAAAAAAAAAACTAAGTTTAATAGAAACGATCTTTTTTGTCTTCTTGAAGTGTCAAACTTTATTTTAATTCATAAATCATCTCAAGTGAGTTTCTCCGATTCCGGGATTACTTTATTCCTAACTTTCCAATTTCCTACTAGATTCAGTTTAGATTGTTAAATATTCAATATGTATCGTTGAAAAAAATATTTCTTTTTTTATATCAGTATCACATCTAGCTTTGTCACCGTTCTAAGGACCCACTGATGGTAATTTGCGCCTTACGCTTGCCACCTATTTAAGGTAGATACTCGTGCTCATATCATGGGTCATTTGGCACGGTTGATCAGCTGGTCAATTAAAAACCTGTGGTGGACGTCAGTGATCCGTGATATGAGCAGGTAAGTATACCTTAAATAGGTGATAACCGTGAGGCGTACATGGGTATCTGATAAAATTCTGCAACTCTAGACACCGAGAATACATTGCGACACCGAACCTAAATCCATATAAAACTCACGAGCATATTTATTTTGTTATAGTTTAAATCAGAAGCTTTTTAAGCTATGGATCGCGTACAAAAATTACAAGATCTGGACAATTTTTGCGACTACCATACACCAGTGAAATGAAAAATGTCGCTCATCTGTCATCAAAGGATCATGAAAAATTCACTGAGCCATTAATCGACATAGATATAAAACACCTGCTTTTTAAAAAATCATGTAAATGGGTTTTTACTTTACTGGAATTAGGACAGAATTTCCAGCAATTTCTACAATAGCCTTATAACCTTTTATACTACGTATCTATAGCAAAACGAGGTTTTCGTCATTGACGATTGTAAAATCAAAATATCCATCAATTTCGAAAAACGTTGAAGATACTCTGTCATATCAAATATTCAGCCAATATTTAATTCTTTATGAAAAAATAAATTAGCTCGTTTGTCTCGCCGATATTCTTTGCTTTTACCTTAATAAATAGTAATAAGTAATAAAATTATAAATATAGCGAAGAATTGTTAAGAACTAAACTTCTTTGATTTATTATCGATTAACGTTTTGTTTGTATATTTATTTTATGTACCTTCTCATGTATATAATTGTGTACAATTTTCCCAAACAAAATGCGATCGCGAATAGAAAAGGTTCAAAAAGCGCTGGTTTAGATTAAATTTAACATTTTTTGTACGTCCCGAATTCTTAATTATTTATTAATTCGTAAAAGTCTAAAATACGTTGTGTGGTTGTCGTATTTGTTTCAATCGCATAATTTTACCACGCAGATATTATTTCCAACGAACCAATAGTTTCCCGTATTATTTCAAAACAAACCAATAAATCCGCAATAGTAAAACTAGTCGTTGAAAAAGTACGTTACATCATTTCGCGAATTATTATGATTAAATGTACAATGTTCCGAGAAATAAAAATACACGCGGTTAAAGCTTCATAGGAGAAGCTAGCGGAGACGGAAGAATTTGACAAGGGTCGTTTCTTGTTATAAGACCCTTGTATTATTACTCGCACATAAAGATTCCGTAACAGTAACGAGTATAACGAGGACCATTAGCAAGAAATCCGTGATAAACAACTCCGACGAGAAACCAATAAATGATAGATTTCTTCGATCGCGGTACGTTTTAACGAAAACGACGGGAGACCAGTTGTCAAAGAGGAGAAAGAGAAGAAGACAAGAGAGGAAAGTGGTAGTCATGCTGGAAGTCTCGTTAAAACGTCTTCGAGACGATTCAGGATGGAAGGATGCTACTTTCCCATTTCCTCCTCGTCTCATGATTTGCTATCAAAGACGCCATCTTGAAAGCGCTTTAAATCAATTTATTAGCTTCGTTTTTAATCACCCGACCGGAGCGTTCGGACAGTCCAGGACGGAGAAGGAACGACACCGCGAAGAGAGGGACCGAAAGAAATTGCAAGACAAGCCCTTCGATCGTGAAAATATTTCTCCTTCAAAGATGGTGTCCTTCGCCTCTTTTCCCTTGCATCTTGATTAAACAATCCTACGGCATACCGAGGGGCTTGTCGTTTCGAAATTACCCACCGAGATTATATTCCAACTATTTCCGTTATTCCTATAGCACGCACGGTGTCCTGTGTTTCTTCGGCAATGAACGAATTTTTAAGCGAAGGAAAACATTGATCCGTGTTCTGGATCGTTATCAGAATAGTGCGAATTTTTATGCATACCCATATTTTCCAGAATATAATTAAGAAAGTAGAATCTCGGTAGGAAATTGTTTTATCTGCCAAATACTGTAGACACCACTGTATTTTGGATATTTCCTGCACTTTTTCATACTATATGCAATCTTGGCGATGTTGCACTTTCAGATTTCCTATGGGTACATGAAAAACCGTGTCTAGTCATTATGAATATATACTTTGTATTATTTACTTTAGTTATACTTTGATGTATTACGTATTACACAACAAAATTATTATTAATTTTTCTACTATATTCATTCGAATGAAATGAATTCGTAGTTAAATATTTCATCCACGTGTTTAAAATAAATGTTTGCTGCTCAGGTATGAAAGTTGATTAAAACGCTAACTTGGCAGGGAGAAAAAATCATTTCTTATATTTCACGATCTCATTTACAATGGATCAATATGAAATTATAAGGGTGTTTAAATAGTAGAATTTAATAATATGATGTTCGAGAAGAATTCAAATAATAGAGATACTTTTGAAAGCAATAGTTGAGAATAGTCTCAAGAATCCAGGTCTCTGAAGTAGATGAAGATCTTCATTATGCGATCGTTTCAATATCTTAAAAGTTTTTGTTTTCGCACGTGGTTCTAACATTGAATAACAATGACTTCTTATTATTATGAACGACTTTTTTTTATAAAACAGTTCGCTTCAAAGAGGTAGTATACTGCCATATCATGGGAAACTTTCTTCTTGAATCATCTGTTTAGAGATGTACGGAAACCATCATTAACTTGCACGATATTTCGATATAGAGGGAAATTGCAAAGATCCTCTCGTATGAAATTACAATTTTATTAAAACCGCGCGAGGAATTTGAAATTTCAAATTCCCTGTGAAACAAAAGTGATTATAGGAGTTATTGAAACGCATTTTCTTTCGCGATATATAGAGTAATCAAGTTATCTACACGCTCGATTCAATCTCTCTCTCTCTCTCTCGCTCTCCATCTCTCGGGAAGAGGTCTATATGAGGTTGTTTCGTGACAAGGTAAGCTAAAGCAATTGCGTTTCACCAATAAGTTTAGTCAACGATCACAGAAACGCACTGAATCCCTTTGATCTTGGCATTGATAAACGAACTTGCCTTGCCAACAAACATTCCCCAGATTTCATCGTGCGAGCATCGAGCACCATGAACAATAAACGAGCTATAATTCAGCTATACCAAGCTCAGAGATAACTAGTTAAGTCTGGAAAATTAATTTAGTGCAAACGGGACACGACTGTGGTCAATCGGCTTATCTTTCCGTTCCTAAAGAAATCTTTTCCACTTGATTGTCAAATAATTTCATTTACAATTTTCATTTGTCATTGTTGTATATCAAAATAGAAATCAAAGTGAAAATTAGTTTCTTAATTAATATTTCCTCGCCACTGAGATACGTCAAATCAATTACGTATTATTAATTACTTAATTATGTCTGTTCACATGCTCATTATTATTCGGTCGTTCATCTTTTTTTCTTTTTTTAACATGAACATGTACATATTAAATTGGCCAATACGTATAAGTAATGTCGAATTCTTTCCGAAACATTCGTTTCTGCCGCTCTACTTGCGAAATCAACAGTCTATCGATAAGCTATATAATGTCCGTACGATCTATAAGCTGACATCTCGAATCTTGTGCAATTTAAAAAATAATTCATTACATTTGTTTACATTTTTTTAATGTTTACTTTGACTCGAAGATGAACAGCAAGAAGACGTGTTTTCGTATTTCGCAATTATGACTTATAATTTCATAGGTCACATAATTTCAAAGGTAAAAATACTGTATAAACAGCACAAAAGATGTACGTGGTGTAGGAATGAAAAAATGCTGCAAAGATAGTTCACAAAGTTTCCTAATGGAGATTTTGATCTTGTCGATGGTAAACGACTGTCGAGATCGATAACTATCAAATTTACAGTCTAATAGTAGTAGGAAATAATCAACATTAACGCACAAGAGTTGGCTGAAATATTAGGAATATAGAAATTCAACGTTGAAGATCATTTGCATTAACTCTTGGTATAGTTTCATACCAAAAAGTCTGACATTACCCTCTAGTCAATCCAATATGTGTATGTGTGTATATATATATACACATATATGTATATATCTCTTTAAGGGAAAAAGATTTGTTGGAAACGGCGAATCGGTGAATTGTCAAACGGTGAAACGAAAAGGTAGCAAAAGCAATTTGAGAGTTACATTCACAACAGGATGAAACTATTTTCCTGCGTACTGATACCTTTCTCAGTCTCAATTTCAGAAATGAACTTTACTCATTACCCCATCCGTGATGAGACTGCGTAAGTCCTTCCTCGACATCGGCTAACTAATGCAATTTTTATCTTTCACGATGGTGACAGTTCTGGCGAAAGATTTAAGATTATAAAAGAAGAAAGAAGCCTGCAATGAAATGATACACACAAGAGTTGTTAAAAAGCGTTAATTACTACTGCTTGTTACTGTAAAAAATGTTACTGTAAAAAAATCTTATCAAGTTATAAAGCTTGAGGAAGTTCTTGAAACTTACAGTTTGGATAAATTTTTATTGAAATTTTAACAAAAAAATGAAAAAAGAGCAGAATACAAATTTAACTCTGTTTATGTACAGAGGATCTTGCTACTAATTATTTTTGCGATTGAAAAATATTGAATACGAAATATATTTTCTACGAGACATAGGCAAATTGTAATTGAGATGAAAATAAAAATAAATAAATATAAATAAAATGAAAAATAAATAAATAAGTCATTTCGGCCAATTTGCTATTTTTGTTTTGAAAGCAACCCAATTTTATGTTAAGATCAAATAAATTATTTTGCAATAATTTTTCGTTGTAGTTAACGATTTTTATCGAAATAACAAATAATCTATAGCGTTAAACACTGTGTTTCAGTTATGAACAATAGATCCAGATTCTACAACGTAATAGCATACGCTTTCAAAATTCTCCTCGTTTCAGACAACTTCTACTTCTGGCACAATTAAACAAAATAGGATCAGATATTATTCTCCCGGTTTATTAGTTTATATAAAAGCAAGACATATTAGTATTATCATTAATTACATATTTGAAAAATTGTAGAAGAAGAAGCATTTAGTACCGATTTGAAAGTTTCAATCAACCTCGGCCAGATTTCCTTTAGGCAGTACAAAGGGATGCAATTTCAAGTTAAAAATAAAAAGGCAATCAATAAGAAAAGGAGATTGGCTATGAAAATTGGCTATGTAATGCACGTGCTCGTTAGAGAATCATATTCTTCGGTAGCATCGCGCTTTATTGAGACATGTACCGAAAATTCTATTTAGATAAAGCCAACGACAAGTACCGCGAGGCTTTATTCGCTCACCCTTTCGGATGGAACTTCCTGTGAGCTGCAAATCGATAAAAAGGGGAATAGAACAACGCGACACTGTTTCGTCGGGCACGGACATAGGCACAGGATTTTTAAATCCACGACAAGGAAAATGGAACAGCTCCGGAATAGAGATTTCTTTAACAACGCAGCTAGAATAGAGCGAAACAAAAGCAGCGTTGTAGCAACATTGAAACAGGTGTTACAGATCTTTCGATTTCGTTTCTGCTTCTTATCCGGGGGGTAACTTTCCAAGATTGAATCTTAAACTTTGTTCAAATAAAACTTGAATTCAAGCAATTTAGCTGGAAATTTATCTAATCTGATTTCAAGTAATGGATACTTAATACGTTCAATGACGATATCGATAAAATCTATAACATCATTTTAGTTTTAATATTTTTCAACAATCTAACGTCGCGCGTCCGAGTTACACTTCTAACTAAAACCAAGTAAACGACAATTTTCTTTGATTCTTTTCGTCACAGAAGATAGAACAGGAATCGTTAGAAATCCTGTCGCATTGAATGTGTTGAAGAAATGTCACAAAATGCTGATTGTTAGTATATATAATTTCTATTGAGAGAAATTGCAAACTAATTGTTACAAATTCTAAAGAAACGTTATTAGAAAGAATAAAAATAGTCAATTTGAGTAAGGAAGTCCGATCAGAAGGAGAAATCCTTTGGAACTCGTTAAATTAACAGCGAAAGTTTCTGTACTAAGTAATATATAAGTGAAATAAAAGAACATAAAAATCCATTTGTATATTTCCATGTGAATTATCGTAATACAGTAACTTTATTCTAGTAACTAGTAATAGTTACAATAAAAAAGAAGATGCATTTTAGGTATTTCAATAAAATTTAAAATAAAAGAAATCTGACTAATCAGAAAACTCGATTAAGTTGTAAGTACCTAAAATTGTTGCTTTTTCTTTTTCCTTTAAATGTTACAATCGTGCACATTTTTATACATAACTGTGAAATAGCATGTATTAGTGTCCCAGATAGTGTAAAGGGAACAAGGTTACAAAATATTTTCGAGCATATTTTAATTTACGATCAGGTGGCAGATAACGAATCTACGAAAACAAACTACTTACAAAATTAGATGAGAAACGGATCGTTTTTTGTAGAAATTATATTCGTGCGTCACGTTGATACAAATGAAAAGGAAGAGATGTTCCGTGATTTCAGGATTTTCAGGTCAATTCGCTGAATCATTGTCTGGCAAAACAACCCAGTAAATTTATGTTAATTTAGTTTATTCGTGAATTTACTTCGTGTTCTAAATACCTATGTTTCCAACGTGTTTCGGGAAAGTTTTAAATACTACATTTAACGTAATCGTTTAATAATCATGATTTTATTTTACAATTTAGTATGTAATTTTTCTTGAGTTTAATTTTCATTACGACAAAGATAATAAAACTTATTATTTAGACATTGAAAATGGATATTAAAAGTTAATTAAAAAATTTGAATTTGAATTAAAAAATAAAGTTTTCAAAAGTCTATTAAAAATATCAATAGATTAACAAAAGCGAATAAAAGATTGTCAGAAGATTAACAAAGAAATTGCCTATACGAGAAATATGCACATCGTATCGAACAGAATGATTTTTCACGTAGGATGATTCTTTTCTCACAAAAGCTATACGAGAATAAACCAGTGTTTGCTGATTTTTAATCGGATAATAAACTGTTAAATGCTTGCAAGTTAGTTTTTCTATCGCAAAATATCGAAACAGTTTTATCTTCGTTTTAACTGAGGCCATGAAGTTTTTTGTGGAATAGATGTAATAAAGTCTGAAATCAATTTTTATTGACATTTAAAAAATACTTTGAAAATGCGTGAAAAATAGATAATCTATCTCTAATTTGTAACAATATTGAATATTATTGCAAAATCTTTCTATTATTTAATAGTACGTATACCTCCAACGATAAGTATACTCGTATCAATAATATTCGATTGATCCTTTCTCTTATTCTTTTTGGGGCTATGAAGAGAGAAAATGAAGTTTTATTAAAAAAGAAAAAAGAAGATAATTTGAACAAACTGTTACATAATTAGATTCTTCTGACAAACGTCCCGTTAATGGGACAACGTGCATAGGTTATTATATAAATAGAAAGATACAAGGAAGTATTTATTGATCGATATAATGAAAAATAAAGGGGGCAGAAGAACGTGTGTGAACGAACCATAAAGGCGCCCTTATTATGTAGTTTAGTTTATTTAAACAAAGGATCTTCCAGCTTACCTGATTTTAATTTAAAAGATTAATGTAAAAGAACAAAAAGTCCCATTTTTTCGATTTATTTCCATTGAGACAAAATTAATTAAAAATTTAGCTTTTGAAATTAAATTAAGAGTTACAATAGAGGTGGTTTCCTATTTTATTCCATTAAAACGAACAGAAGCGTACACAAAGTAATTTCCATATTAAGGAATATATTAAACTCGTAAATTCGTGATACAAGTTTAATTATTAACTACAATGTAATTATTCCTCTTGAAAAACTGATTTAATCCGCAGAATACGAAGAATCCAAGTATGTATATAATTTAATGAAAGTTCAATCGACTATAGTAATAGCGCAACAAAATGTCAACCGTGAACAACAATCACCTTAAAATAATTCGTTTATAGCAACCCTTCGAGCTATCTGACCGAGTGTTCAAAGGACGGACACGTATTCTGCTCAACAGTGCGTAATCAACTTTTTTGCAAACTCCTAAAAACGCATTTACGCTTACGATGCATTTTGCATGCACTTCTGTGCATAAATTGTTGCTCGTTCCAAATTATTTTTCGGCTCTTACGACAAAACGACAGTAGTTTTCATTTTTACAAAGAGATTCAAATCTTCTTTCATTATAAACTAACTCGAAGTATACTCGCTATTCGTACTACGATATTTCAACATAAAACGGCTATATCGTATTGTATATTTATTTGTATTGTATATTGAATACGAACTATTGAGTGACGTAATGTTTTAGTTTAAAATAGAATTAATACATCATTCTTTGACTTGTCAGTTTTGCAATGTTATACGTACAAAAAAATGGTAACACTGTAACTAACGAACTGAATAATCTAACTATGAATATAAGTAAGTATAGGATTTACATGATTGAAAAACAATGTTATTAATATAATATTATATTTATAATATTAATATAATACTTCAAATGAATTCGGGCATGCTACTGAATAATCTTCGTTCTTCCGCATTGGAAAATTATCAAGGAAAAATTAATAACAAAGAGTTATCAACTGTTAGATGAAGTTAAAATAGAGGGGAACAGGTAGGGAATGTGATATCCAGTATAGAATTCCAAGGTTAAAAGAATTGTTACCATTGATAGAAAAATGGAAGGGAAGTAGAAACTTCTGGCTAATTTTATACTTCTCATTATTTTGTAGAAATAAATAGTATATTACGCGTTAAAGTAAACTAAATTGTAAAACAAAATTCTAGTGTTTTTATTAATTATAAATGAATGAAATCACAGAATAGAGTAAATTTTTAATTAATAATAATTATAGCACGTTCAAGTATTGAACTCAGGGAAATACGATAAATTTAAAATGCTGAAATAAAAATTGGATATTTTCGTTGTAACTACCTTGCTCATTGACGAGTTGTAATTTAATTGCTTCGAACGATCTTGTCATTTTAATAATTGAAAATTGAAATGCTCGGAACGTCTAAATACGATATTGATGAAAACGAGAGAAGCTATAAGAGAGATGCGGCTCATCTGCAAGTGGCATCGATTTCATTTTATAATAACGTGCAATGACCATGCTCATTTCATTGTTATATTCACGGCTGAAGTTATCTGATTACCGTGTCATTTGATGAAACTTCCGACCCTCTCTATTTCTATCATCCGTCCATTGTCATGGTTTCGTCCAGTTGAACCGATAAGAGAAGACAAATCATACTTTAAATTACAAGCATAATGATACCATCCAATAAAATGTATACACTTTATCTTCAATTCATAAAAAAATTGTAAAGAGATCTTTTAATATTTGTTCAACAAATCCTTGGTATATATTGGTACAAAATATTTGTAGAATTTTTCAACAACTAACAAATTCTCCTTTATTAACGTTATTTAGAAGATTAGGTACACTAATGGTAATAAAAGTTACTTCTTTAAAATATTATTCCTCGTTTAACGTAATTATAATTAAAAAGTAAGTAATGATAAATTGTTCTTTAAATATATGTAACTTTAAATTAACGTTAAATACACGTGTACTGGTAAACAATGTAACACATTATACCTTGTATAATTAAGATTAGAAGGCAAATAATATGTTAATTCACTTTACCATTTGAACGAAGTGACTTTCTTATATTCCTTATTTATTGATAATTATTTTCCTATTGCTTCAATTCAAAAATCTGATTTCTAAGGAACAGATGAATAATCATACGCATATTCCGGTAAACCACCTATACCTCGCCTATAACTTGTAACAAAAAACAAAATCATGTTTAATATTAAGCGAGTTAAGAACATTATAAGAAACATAAAACACGCGACCGGTACAGATTATGAAGTAATTCTTCGTATGCTTTGCTCATAGATTGTCTATCGTGAACTGTACGTCGAGCGTAAAAACATAATTCTATAATACATAATACATAATACGTAATACGCACAAACTGAATCGATATTCCGCATATATCGTAAAATACAACAAATCCAGTAGTCAACGCGTAAAAAAATTAACGAACGTCAAACATTCGAATACTATCTATCAACCTTTTAACTCTGTCATAGATAAAATGAATTATTTTCCACATCAATTGAAGTCATGGGTATAGAGAATATAAAAATATGTTTCCATTTCTGCAGAGTTATATATATGTACTGCTATATACATATGTGCATAAACAACCTTAGAAAACAAACAATTCCATTCCATTCAATGTCAATTTAATAAAATATATTGAATATATTCGACGATAAGAACCATAACATTAACCCCTTTAAAGAGGTAAACGGTTGTACACAAAAAAAGTAAACTAATTTTAATAAAATAAGCATATGTGCATCTATTAAGCACTTGCTTTGTCTCAAGCTTTCTGATTTTTAATTTCCGCTCACGAAAAAGTTATAACTTTCCAAAAAACATATATATAGATATGTATATCGCACGACGATGTATCGCGAACGAATCGAATGTCAACAAATATGGCAGACGATGAGAGAGAGAAGTCGCTCGGATCTATCCCGCAAATGCAGTCTATACACAATGAAGCTAGGCAATCGAGGCAATCGAAGACGTTCATCGAACCCGGAGGCATTGTCGCGCACGCGAATCGAACCAGTGTTATGTATATAGACGGTAACTAAGGTGTATACGTGTGCACAAGTATGTGTACGTGTATATAGTACTGATACTACATGTTATGTGAGTATGCATCAACACGATGTGCTGAAACACAACTTGCCTCTGCTTTGTCTGTAATCACACTAGCTAGAGGATAGAGAAAAGGAGATTTGGAGTGGCGGTGGTCGCGCGTCTTTTCGGTTGAGGAACGTGATACGTCGTGCGTGCTCGTGCGTATTCGTACTGCGACTCACCGGGTAGGGAGAGAACTCGTCGTGTAGGACCACCCAGCGACGAGCGTCGTGTCGGCCCCCAAAAGACAAGCACGTGGAGTACGGTATCATGGTGACGGCGGCGACAAGAAGGGGGCGTACGATCCGCTCGAAGCTTGTCACCGAGGACGTCGCTACTAATTGTCGTCCGCCGTTGTCGACACGTTGTATTTTTTTTTTTTTTTTATTATCACGTCTTTTCGGCCGAGCACGTTTGACGTTTAGCGGCGTTAGTAGAACGCGCCTCGCGCCGCACCACCGAACAACCGAACGGGTTAGAGAAGCCCACGATGGAAAACAAGAGGCGACCGGCTAGCCCGAAGGACCACGAGACTCGAGCGTAGCTAGGGAATCACGACAGCTGATTGGTCGACGGGAGTACCACCGCCGTCTGCCGACCATTGCGCGCAACCGCATCCGAGAGATCAATGAGACTCGAGCCGAAGAAGACACTCACCTAGAAGTACCCGAACACTCACGAGCGCGTGCGAGGTTCACCGAAGACAGGACTGCCTAAGAATCGGGTCGCGGTGCCGCATATAGTCGATACGGAGCGACGTTTTACGTTTGACAATTGACAATTTTCTTCCTCGATAGCTTCTCTTCGAGAGATAAATCGCCTGACATTTTCTACTCTCTAACGCACACCGTATATATAATATAAACATATGGACATATGTGCTGCACATATTTTTCAGTGTTCATTGCTACTAATGGTGCTGAGATTGGTATGATTGTGATTACTCGTCGATTATGTCATTTTCTGTTTAACGATTATAACATTTAATTCGGTGGTCGATGAACGTTCAACCCTGCTACGCTCATTCAGTTATTTTCAACCAAATTATATTTTTCTAATGTTAAAATATTTCTTCACAGTTTGGAAGAAATATGAAAAACGCCTTATTGATTTTTCGTTTTCATTGTATGTTAAACATCTTCTTAAAACATTGTAAATTCTTTTTGTCTTCTAAAATGAGTGCTAGATTAAAGTATAAAAATTCGAGGATTATGATAGGATTAATCAACCGATGTTTAGCGAGCAAAAATCCATTTTTATAGTTGCAAAAGTAGTCGCAATTCGATGGAAGGAATAATAATAGATATAGTCCTTATTCCGGGAAGTAAACAACAATAAAATACGTTTATGTTTGTGCCTATACACTTTAGGATACGTTATATATCGTTGCATCCTTCGTAGAACTGAATTGCGTTTTCCGTAATGATTGCATTTATGAAGTTGACTTTAGCGTACGTCACGCAGAAATGTACGTGCAGGTGGCAAGAAGCTGCCTGGTTTAAATTTAGCAATATCGCGTGCAACTGATGCATTTTCGCAGGGTTAATTGATTTGACCTGAAGGAATCGTCGGTGTTGTCAGTAAAATATCAAACGCACGCGCGTTTATGAATATTACACATAATGTTTTGTACTATGAATATTATAATATTTCTGAAAAAGTTAAATTCCATTTTTTAATCTATTTAGTAGATTAATTATTTTTATTCTTATCTACTAAATGTAACTGATTCCTTTCATATATTTCCATTTTGTTTAAATACTCAAAAAAGTCAGTCACTACCAAAGATTTGTCATTTAATAGAATAGCTACGCGTTATTTTTAACTAAAATCTGTACGATAAAAGCTGATTATGTATGAACAAGCGAGGTTAAGGGATGCGTGCACCACTTGTAAACGTAATTCCCTGGCCGTTTGCATTACAGATCACCTCAAGGACGATGACGCACACTACTTCCTGAATAATACGGTCCGTGTTACGTCATTGATAAGACGTCACGTGTGCTTCGTGACACAGATGACGAAACACTGTAAAAGGGAGTAATTCAAATGATGGCGAAAAGGAAAGCTAGATGACGTAAAACTCAAAGAAGGAGGATGAAAAAAATGTCTTTCCGATAAAAAAAAAGCAAAGAGGAAATAAATAAGATCTATATAATACACAAAATAAATAAAAATCTAATAAATATATAAAATGTAATAAACAGAAAAATTTAGAAAGACAAAAAACAATGGAAAATAAAAGAATAGACGGGATAGCGGTGGAGGATATGACGAAAAAAATATGAAACGTTAAAAAAATGAATGCGAAAGAGATCAACGAAGGTAGAAACTAAAATAAAAGAAGCATAAAAGCAATGACAAAATGAAAGATAAAGATAATGGAAAAATCAGTAAACAGCAAGTATATGAAGTGAGACAATAGAATGAAAAGAAGAAGAAAGAAACGTAGGGATGCTGAAAGACCAAAGTGAACGGAAATAAAGGAGATGGCAAAGCGAAAGAGAAACAAAGCCATAAATATAGTGTGTGAAAAGAGATGGTAAGTAAAAAGAATAGCAGACAGGAGTGAATGGGGGAAATAAATATAAAGAGAACAAGAGAGAAAAACAAGAAAAAGATGAGGGTTAATGAGACGAAAAATAAAATGAGTGAATAGGAAGGAATCGGGGGGGGGGGGGGAGAAGGAGGAATGAATTTCATCATTTAATTTTAGCACGATCGCGTGCAGCCGATGGCTGCCGCAGGGGCATGTCATGGCCCAGGGAGTCGCTTGCAATATCGATCCTAACTTCACGCACCTGAAGCGCACCTCCTCTCCCATATGAAAGGAAGCTTGTTGCCGTTCCCGTTATTACAGCTTATCCCTTCGATCATTCTGATCATCACATTCTTTTTTTTATCCTTTAACACCTTTTATCCTAATAAATATCGTACGTTGTCTACATCTTATGCAACAGACATTTGACAATAAATAGTAAACAAGCGATTATTGTATGAAATTATTCTCAGATTTGAACATCTGGTATTCTATATATATTAGACTGCATCGTCTCAAGTATCGTTGGTTTTAGTTTCTCCCATTTGCTAAGTACTCTTCCAATAAATTTAAGAGGCATTCTGAATTTAAGTTCGCGGCATTCTTATTGAAAAATTTCGCACGCCAGAAATAATGTCCCAGAAGATTATATGGCGTTCTCGCAATAGTTCTCATGAATTCTTCGGAGTTTGGGTTCGAAATATTCATCGAGCATAGAGAATAAATTTGAAAGAAAAAAGCACTTTTAATTTTACTAGATTCAATCAGCATTAAGTCTATTTGTGTTGAACCGCGGTTGATTTTAATATTAGTAATAATATTATAATATATTATAAAATATAACATTAATAATATTAGATAATATTAGTAATAATATTATTATTACTTGGGAATCGAAATAATCGGAATCTTACTATCTGCAAGAATATGGAGAATATTAATGACAGAATTGCCGAGAATTTAATTTACAAAATTCGAAGGAAATAATATTCATTTAATGCCCGTTATATTATATATTACATCAAAATCTTTTCAACGATTATGATTCTAAGATCGCGTTTATAATATTGACGTATTATTCTTTATTATGACGTATGATTATTGACGTATTATTCTTATTTATTATATTGACGTAAATATTCAGCGTAATATTTAAATAAATCTCTGTTTTGTAATGTTTGAACAAATTCTGTAGTCTTCTAATTACATGGTCATAAAAATATGAATTTGCATTAAATATCTGCGATCCAATTATTATAAGAGGAAAAAGGAAACTTGAAATTAGATTTAATTTCTGTCTTCATATTTAACGAAAGATATAACTTTTAAATCTTGAGATTGTTTTAAATTGTTGTTGCTATTCTAGTTATCCATCGACAAATGAGCCGAGTTAATTTTAACACGAGGATTACCTAATGTTTATGCACATGATAGATCGTATACGTTCAATAGAAACGTTCCTTTGGAGCCAGACATATCGCGAACATTATTCAGTGTGCATAATACAAAGACTATGAAACGAGACTTCTTTTATCATAAATTATATTTGACGTTACATTCTATATAAACATTTAGTTGCATACGAACTTTATGAATCGATCACATAAGAAACCTTACGTGTTCTTACCATGTATTTTGTCTTTTATAGTATCGACAATTTTATTCATTATCTTTACGTACTTTAATTTTTACATCTTTTAATAAAGCTATCATATCAGTGGAATTTCGCTACGAAATCAAACAACGTGTTGAAATTAATTTTTGGAACATAAATTCTATAATTAATAGTAGTATTTGTCATATTTCGTTTTCTATAATAAAGATTTATAATATAATATAATTTATATTTACATCATAAAATGTAAATATAAACCTACTCATGATTTTATCTCAATAAATCACTGATTTGAAAGTAGATTTTTGTACGTCTGGTGGTACGTCTAACAGTTATGTTATGAATGACATGTTTATTCTTCCATTAAAGATATAAAAACAGGATAAAAAGTCGGAAAAAAAATTGACTTACACGAAGGAACGTCACGATATCTTCTGAAATAGTAACTCCGCCACGACGTGCGAGAACTTTCGGAGGAACTGCAATGTCCAAAGCAAGTTTCGATAATTCCACCATAATGGTAGATGCTTCACTGATTCTCACCCGTTTTCTTTAAATTAAAAATATATGTATCATACGACTGAGTAAAAAAAGACATATGCAATATCGATTCCACTAAATATTTAAATATTTTTTCAGACAAATTTATTCATTTAGTCAAACATGCAATTTACACGTCCGTCGAACTGTATGATGTTCTCGATCATGGTAAATAAACACGTTCGATAAGATCATAACCTCACTTTCACTTTTAGTTTTAGTTTTAACCATAGAAATCCCATAATTATGAACCATAGATAGTTAAATATGTACATTGTATGTAGCAATTATGAGTGATATCCGATAATATTCTTTTTAAATAAGAATATATTGATTTATTAAATAAAATTCCATTGTAATAACTTAGAAAGTGGTTAAAAACATATTTGTAATATACAAGACATTTGAGATTATCATTATGAATGATAATTAATATTCAAAATATTTCGTGATATATATTTTAAATATCTTTTATATGACAAACATATGAAAAGTATAAAATCGAACAATTGTTTTGTATATTTAACGCGATACATACCAACGATTTTTTAAATTCAAATGTCGATTGTATTTGACGAAAGTGAGTTCGTGTAACTACAATGAACATGTTCGTCACCACACTTTTGCCGCCGAAATTTTTCAAACTAATTTGCTAATACCAACTTCAAACAAAAACTATGAAATAACATGTCCAAATGAAACATTCCAGCTTATTTCGATATTATCCTTTTCACACGTGGGCGTGTTATGTACTTACTGATCTTATGTCGATATTTTGTTTATCAAGACTTGATCACCTTGGCCTCGATACACATTGTAAATTGTGCTTTACGACGATTAGATCAAAAGCGAACTGATTTATTGTTTCGCTTTAACGAATACAAGAAATAAATTTTATATTAGCTTGCACATTAAGTTTGATGTATTAGCATAATTAGCATTGATAACAAATATGCACACGGTGAAAGATACTAACCTAGTATAATCTGACCTTGACCCAACAAATTTTCATACAAATAGATACTATAACCATAGACTAAACATAGAATAGATCTGAGATGTGATGCTTTTCCTTACTCGACTTGGTTTTTTTGTTTTGAATTTCTTATCATTTTCATACCATATGCGATATTACCGGCTAGGTATAAAGTAAGATTACTACATGATCTAACTTTGGTAATTAAATGGTTACCATTTGATTTAGTACTTGGCGCGTACACGCTTCTTATGCTAGAGTGGAACCGCAGATGAGGTATTTCGTCGATAGTGGAACCAGAGTAAATCCCTATCTTTTGCAGCATTTGGTCGCCTGGTGTAGCACTTATAAAGATCTGGGGGATAACTCTCGATCCGGGCGTGAGCATGAGCGCCTCTAATTTCGTCTCTGCTGTTTAAACAAAGTCAATTATCTTAATAATTATGTATCGTAATAGTTAAATTATTATTATATACTATGATTTCACAATAAAAATTCTTTGACATGAATGTTTACAGAAAGAAACAGTTTTAAATAGCTACAACCTATACCTATGAGTTACTATTTCACTGTATAGTATAATCTTCTAGTATAATCTGGTATAATATTTACATCTTAAATCAATTTTGTTTCTTCTAATATATCTAATATTAAAGAGTAGTATTGTTTGAAACTAGTGGTTTGGAGTTAACAATATTTATGTTGTTTTTATACGATTAATAAAATTTGAATCTCATAAAAAGTGAAATTAGATATACTGATAAATATATCATATCCAAAATTGAAATGTCAAATGTAATAAATGCACGTTGAATATTATCTTCGACTTTTTATATTGCGCATGTGCATTTTGAATTTCTGAATTCAATGCGGGTATAGTAATACGTGCGTTAGAAACCTTTATGATTTTGTTTCAGTTGGCACTATTTGTTCTTAATACATACGTATCTAATAGTATCCATTTATTATTTACATGCTTGTTAAATATAATATTTTCTTAATCCACATATATATGTGTATACATATATAAGATTTGAATAATATATTTAAGATTTAAAAATACATAAATACATATGAAAATGGACCCGTACTTTCTGTATTTTGTGTAGATTCAATTACCAATCCTGTGAAGTATAGTCAATGTTCGTCTCGAACCAATATTAAATATTCCTTTCAACGAACCATCTTATTACAGACTACTTCACGGATAAAATGTGCGTCCAAGGCTGTGTCATTATATGTTAGTAGTGATGTGGAACTGCAGTAGTACAAATATGACGGAAAGGAATTTGTTTATTAACATATTATTTTTAGTTATTGCAATAATATTTAGTGCAATACCACAGTGTTCCTCAGTTTTATCAGACAAACGACTGTGTTATGATCCCGACTGTTCCGGTAATTGAAGCCATACTTTATCCTCAATACGTGTCTAATTTAAATTCTTTTTTTTTTTATTTCGTGTAAATTATTTAATGATGTATTTTCTATAGAGCCTGTTTCATTAGCTAGAACGACTATCAGATATACCCCAAACGAGGCGGGATTATTGTCGTGTAACATTAATGAAAAAGTCACAGTTTATAGTAAAGAAGCAGGGAAAAGAAATGACTTGTGGGGTGTAGAGGTAAATTTTATTAATTTCTATTTTTCCATCTAATTTTAGGTTTTCCGGTTTTCATTGTTCGTACTTGTATGTAAAATTATCTGGTATAAAAACAAATGTTGGAATTAAAAAAATTAAAATAGTATAATCTGAAATCTGGCCAAATTAAATACTAAGAACAATATAAAAATCTAAAGATTATATTATGCTTTTTCTGATTGTATAATCTTTTATTTTACTTTTCCTGTGGTAATTATTATATTTATACAAATAATTTGAAAAATTTTATTAATTTTAGATAAATGGTAGACATGGATATATACCAAAAACATTTTTAAAGGAATATAAAATTCTACATAAAAATTTAGAACATGAAGTATCGATTGATCCATTATTTAGTAATGTTTCATCCGATGAGAAACTTCAATCAAAAAAAAATAAAAATAAATCAATGTTTGACAAGAAGAATATTAAAACTTCAAATGAACAAATTGATAATTTGGATTTAAAATCCTTGGAAGAACTGCCACAGAGTGCAAATGGTATAAATCCATCTTATGAGATTATAGATGGAACTACAGTTCACTTAGATATCAATAAGCCTTCTGAACCAACTTTTATAAAAGAAGTTATTCAAACAACAGTAGTGCCAAATGAACAAGATACAGTTGATGAAATCCTAAATAGTAATCTAGAGAGCAAGGAGCACACCATTTCTGCCGAAGTTGATTTTAATGATTTTGTGGCAAGTTCAGAAAAAATATTAGATTTACCAGAAATATCTGGTGTACAGAGTTCACCATTGAATATAAGTATAACTGATAAAGTAGAATATACAATAGAGAATGTAGGAAATGAGTCAGTCACGAATGTGGAGGGTAATCAATTTTTAGATAAAGTTATTGATATCAATAGTCCACAAACATCTACATCTGATGATCTTAAAGAGATATTAAATATTGAAGGAGAAGAAGCAGTTGAATTAAATAAAGAAGGTAATGTCAGTCCCAGTGAAGCAGATGTAAATAATAACACTACACCAGATGTACAAAATGTAAGAACTATTGATCAAATTGAAAAAGTAGATATTCAACCTTTACAAAATGTTATGATAGATACAACCAATAAAACTCAATTACATATACAAAATGCAGAAAGTGTTGATCAAATACAAACAAAAGATATTCAATCTTCACAGAATATTACAATAGTTACAACTAGTGACGTTAGATCAGATGCACAAAATGCAGAAAATTCTGATAAAGTTGAAACAGAAAATGTCCACACTTCAAGTGTTGAGATGATTGTAGTTAATGAGACTGAAACGGGTATACAAGATACAGAAAATTCTGGTAAAGTTGAAAAAGAAGATGTCAACTCCTCAGCAAACATTGAATTATTTTCACTTATTAACATTAAATCAGATATACAAAATGCAGAAAATTCTGATCAAATTGAAACTAAAGATATCCAGGCTTCACAAAATGTTACAATAGTTACAACTGGTGACGCTAAATCAGATGTAAAAAATGCAGAAAATTCTGATCAAATTGAAGCTAAAGATACCCAGCCTTCACAAAATGTTACAATAGTTACAACTAGTGACGTTAGATCAGATGCACAAAATGCAGAAAATTCTGATAAAGTTGATATAAAAAGTACCCCATTATTAGAAAACATCATACCTCGTATAAAAGATACCCAATATTTAGGAAGTGTTATGCAAATACAAACAGAGCCAGATGATGTAAAAAAAGAAGAAGAAAGCAAAAGTATTGAAGATTTAAATGAACATGATACTAGTGAATATAAACCATTTTCATTTATTGAATCAAATGTAAACAATGAAGTACTAGTAACGTTACCTACTCATAATATTGAAACTAAAGATATTCAGTTTGATTTAGATGTTGAAACAGAGGAAGGAGCTACATTAGATACTAAATCTAATTCAAATATTGAAGATACTGTTTTTGTAAAAGAAATAACAGATATCCAATATAATACAGTTAATGAGGATGCTTTGCCTATAATAGAAGAAACATCTGAGAATATTTTCCATGAAGTACAAGGTATAGTATAAAAATTATTTTATTCTTGTGTATATTATTATGTAATATTATTAGCATTCATATATAATTCTAATTAATGTGTTAATACTGTTTAGCTTCAGTTCCAGATGTTTGTACAGCCAATAATATTGGATGTCCTTTAACAGACAATCAAAATAATTTTCCACATCACGTAAGTTATAATTATCTTAGAAATATTACAATTATAAATTGTAAGTCTTTTGTGTGTTATTTATTATTTAGTTAATTGTTATAGGAACAACCTTCTCAGGGCAGTGAAAATGCTCTAATGAGTGGGATACGAATCGAAAGCAATTATTGGTTGGCATTAATGTATCTAAGTGTCACTGCCGCTGCAACGCTTATATTTTCTTTAGGGTACTACTGCATTGAGGTATTAAGTAAATACTTTTGAAGCATATGCTATATGTAGAAATATTTCACTATGCTAGTATTAATATTAAAAAATTATTTAAAATTGTATGAGAAAAAATGTATATGAATAAGAGAAACATGCATATGTAATTTTAATAATTTTATGTTTATAGAATATGAGGAGTGATAGACAACTGATAGTTAGAATCAACAAACTTGAAAAAGATTTACTTATTTCAGAAGCAGAATGTACAATGGCAAACGAAAATTTAAAAGCAACGAAGGAAAAGGTACCACAATTGTATATTCATATTCTTTTTTTAGTGAATTTATACTATCAAAATATATTGCAGCTGAGTCGCATGGAAGATGAATCATTCGGTTCTGACGAAATGGTGCTTTCTTTAAGGGCTGATTTAGAAGCCTCACAGGTAATATTTTGTAATATTTGCATTTAAATACGATATAGATATAATGATAATAATAATGTAATATTTCTAATAGAATGCGAAAACAGAGCTAGAAGATCAAGTAGCCATGTTGGAAAAAGACCTAGAAAGTGCTACTGAAGCAGGGTTAGAATTAGAAAAAATGTTGCGAGAAGTTCTCTCGGCAAATAATGAAGTTAATCCGTTAGCGCAGTCAGTAGAGGATCTGCAAACTAGGTTGAATGCTCAACAAGCCGCAAACGAATCTTTAACAAATGCTGTGAATCTTAAAACTCAAGAGGTGTGTATATTTAAATTAGGCGATAGATATTTTTATAAACAGAAGTATGTATTTAATTGCATGTTCTACATATTTATTGCAGTTTGAATTTCATAAACTTGAGGTTCGTAATCATAGGCATTCCGTAATGTTCGTATATTATCAAGGATACCATTATAATTTATTGGAATATATACCTCGTATAATATATTTTATTCTATGCATATATGTAATCCTCAATACTAAATATTTTACAGAACGAATCTATATTAGCAGAACTTGTATTTGTTAAGAAGAAATATGAAGAGCTTGAGGTTGAACTAGCCAGGCTTACGGAAAATTTAAAACAAGAAATAAACAGCAAGAATAATATCGAACACACATTGAGTGATAAGGTGCAACAATTAGAAATGGAAATCAAGGAAGTAAGTGTTAAACAAATATGAGATCACAGGTACATATAAGGTGTTTTATGTATATTTATTTTTGTAGATTTCTACTGAAAAGGCAACCTTACAGAAGGAGTTGAAAGCTAAAGAAGTAGAAGCAAACGACCTTGTAGATGTTATTAATCGATTAAGTTCTAACAACTTGGATTTGGACAAGTTGTATGATGTATCTCATATTAAAGTTGAAGCAACAGCATTGCTTGAAGAAAGAAACGAATTAAAAATACGATTGGCTGAAATTGAAGGAGCTCACAATTTATTAGAAGGTATATCTTGAAATATTATTTAAAATCACATACTTGGTGGAATATACTATATATAAATTTTTGAATTATAGAACATGTGAAGTTCGTTAAAGAGGAGGTAGCTACTTTAGGCGAACAATGCAAAGTAGCGGAAAAAGAAAAGAAAGATGCAGAAACACGACTTGAGGTGTTGACAAACTTTTTCGAGGAGAAAGAGGCACATCGTCAAAAGTATTACATATTTATCTAAATTAATACAAAATTATTTTTCTCTTTAATTAATATTTATATTAAAAATAATATCAATTATTCTATTATTCTTAATAATATCAATTACTATCATTAGGGAAGAAGCTATTTGGTTACAACAGCAAGGTGAGGTTGTATCCACTGTAGAACGAATACAAACGATGCAAAATGAAATACAAAACTATAAGTGAGTGTTTATTGTTTAAACTAAGTCTGAAAACTCGTTCTATGGTTATTATAATATTGAATTTTTAAACTGCATTTAGACAACAAATAGAAGTGTTAAAACGTGAAATATTAGACCAAGAAAGAGAATACAAGAATCAAATTTCTGTTCTTGAAACAAAAGCACATGAGCAATGGGTATGAATGTTTTGATTATTTTGACTTGATTATCTTAACTTACTATGTTGTGAAATTTGTTCTAATATTTTGATTAAATTTTATATTAAGGTCATAGCTCGTCAAGTTGAACGTCGTTTAGAGGAATCCAAGGTTGAAGCAGGTCAATTGCGTAATCGCCTTACACTAATAGAAAAAAATATTAACGATGTAGATTCCGAAGCGAAATTACATCGTAAGTATAATCAAAAGAAGTTCCTTTTCTATTTTATGTTTACCAATTTCGTTTTAATATTGTAATTGCTTTAAGTAGTAAATATTATTTTAATTTTGAGAAGCAATAGTATTTTAAAATGTATACTTGATAGATTATTGTTGCTAATCTAATACGATAAATTGGCATAAATTTTCTATTTAGCATTAGTAGAAGTTATAGACATAGACATTTGTTGCCTTAATTATTGAATATATTTAATCATCAAAATATATGAAGTTATAATGAGACTTACCATAAGTACTTTGGCCCATTTACCATTGGTGATATTGTACTACAGAGTGCTCTAATGTAGAAAATTGTATTTTTTTAACGAAATTTTCAAACAGGACTAGAAGCAAACGGCGAGACGACAACGTCGCCTCCATTATTCATAGGAGCAGAATCATCCAGCTCCCCCATAATGTTTTCTGGTTCTTCGGGTGTTCCACCACCACCACCACCTTCCTATTTACATTCATTGTTTCCTCCGTACTTACCACCTCCATTACCAAATACATCCGGAGTACCACCATACGAAGTTAGTCAACGACCACCACCACTTGGTGGTCGGTTATCTTCACCTCCGCCTATGCCTCTGCATCCACCTGCTCCTAATAGGTACGACAACGCAGGTTCTCCACCACCAATGTCTCCACACTTACTTCCACCTTTTAATCATAGATCACCCCCACCTCCTCCGTTTGCTAGTGATATTCATCCACCTCCTCCACCTCCTCCTGGTTCGATATTACCACCACCCCTTGGAACGCCGCATTCGTGGGGGGAAGAATCACTGCCGCCTCCACGCAGTTCTGGTTTTCATCCAGCACAACGAGAACGAGTTCGAAATCACAAAGGTTTGTGTATAAGATGACAAGCAACTGCAAGAACCCGGCACCCTCATTAATGGTCGATTTCACTTTCATTGAAATGAGTTTTTTCATTTTTTCTCATTATTATTTCTTTTTCTTCTTTTTTGTTGTGCATGCAAGGACGCAAGCGATTCTCTAAAGTGAGACAATTTTGGAGTACTATGGAGGGAAATAATTGCAAATAAATGCAGTATGTCAAGTTGAACGAGATTGATTTCATTTTGCTCCGCCAATGCAAAATACGCGTCAAATATCGAAATAAATGTAAAAATTAAATCACAAATTTCCTTCCTTTCATTATTATGTGTTAAATGGATTCTTTACGTAGTAGTTTCATTATTTTTTTGATGACATTGTATTATGATATTGTTAAAATATAATTTACTTTGTTGGACATGGATTTGTGATTTGATTTTGATATCTTAATAATTACACTTACTTTCAAGTAGCAATATCTTTTTGTTTCTATATTTTTATTCATGACTTGTACTTCTCATATTCTTCTTTCTATATCAACAATTAGAACGAACTAGTAGCAGATATAACATGTTATTTACAGTTTATTAATGTTTTCAGGTTCCTTACATTCTTCGGGAGAATCACTAGATAAATCACATCATAACAGCAAAGTTTGAGTCTTTTATTTTGTTATAAAATATCTTCGTATATGCGTTAAACTTGTCATTATATTGTGAGACATTTAAATATAAAAATATTTCAATAAACAAATAACAGTGATGCAGGATATATTAACGCTAATAGACCAACCAGCATTTACTACTTTGTGAAATAGTAAATTATGCATTTTGATATGATATTTGTCAAATGTAATAAACACATTAGTTTGCTATGAGAAATACATCTATTAGCCATCACTGTTATATCAAAAAGGGGAAAGAAGTAAATTGTATATATATATTTAATTATTCTTTAGGGATGTATTGAAGTATAGAACGAATTGTAAAAATATTTCTTTACATAGTTATGTATAAATCTTTGTTCAAGTCTAAAAAATTTACTATCTTCATAAATTTCTCAACCAGGAAATAAATTGTAATATGAATTTAGATTAAATAGAATTGTTATATAAGGTTTTAAAAAATTGAAATAAATTGTAATTTATTATTATGTTACATCTTATAATTTTTATGATTTCCATTTACTATTCTTGTATATACATATGTATATTTCTCAGAAATTGCCAAGCATTGAAAATTATACATTTATTATCCACAGTTTTCTTTTTACATTTTATGAACAACAATGTAGCCGTTTGTCTACATTGCTGGATCATTTAATAATTAATACTTACAGTATTCACAATTCAACAAAGAGGTCGAGGAATGCAATGATTATACTATAACTCTATAGCTAATGAGTCGTAATTTTATAAAAATTCGGCTTGTTCTTCGATCACCTTATATCACATGTAATGGATATGGATGGTCAAATACACAGTTGCATAAATAAATATGCACAATAATAATGTAACAATTATTTTATGCCAAAAATACTACAAAAAATATAAAGAAAAATATAAGAACCGCGAAGATCTTTATCATTAACCATCTGTTATTAGTTACGGATTGGAAATATCTTAAAATTTCTGCATGTGCAGCTTCTACATTTAATTCTGTATCTTCTATATTGCTATCTATCCTGAAAGTTTATTAAAAATTTACGGTAACTCTAATAAATAATTTATTAACATATTTAAAAAATTTATTAACATATTCCATATCCAAAAAGAAGTAATAGTTACAATCAGATTAAAAATTCAAATGCAACAGATATTAGAAAAGGAATGCAACATTTGTGCTGGACTCTTAGCACTTAATTTGTTAATTATTAATAGAATAGGATATGAAACATATTAACACATATATCTAAAATATTGTTACCTTTCTACCATTTCTTCTTGTTCTTTAACCATGTGTGCTAATTGTTGGAAAATTCCTCCAAGTTCAACTATAGTTGATTCTATGTTTTGCATTGTTTCTGCTCTTGATTGAAGGTAAGCGTCCTTATAATCAAACATTGATTAATTTTTTTCAGATATATTAGTTTTTTATCATTTTGTCATATGTATTATGTAGCTTACAGTGTCATCTTGTATCGCACGTTGCATTACTAGTTGTCCCATTGCTGGCTCTAAATCGATAGCCACAGAAGAAGGAGAATTTTCTTCTTGTAACAACAATGAACCTTGTTTTCCAGTTACACTTGGAGGTAACATGGTGGATACAGTTCCTTGAGTAAATTGTTGCCTTCTACTTTGTTCTTCTCTCATATTCTGTATATATTAACAGAATTATTATTTAATTCCACATTTCTTTGTTTTCCTTCTCTTACATACCTCTGATCTCACTTCAAGTACACTTTTAAAATGATTTGACATGTTTGCTAGTTTTGATTGTAAGGCCATAACAATTGAAGATGAATGTGAAGCCATGTGATGACTTTGAGATGCACCATATTTTTCCCGTTGCTTTTTACTAAGTTCTTGTAGTTTTCCTATTTGATGATTCAAACTTTTTAAATCTGTTTTTATCATGTTTGTTAATTCTTCAATTTCCATTTGTCTGTCATTGAATATAGACTTCCTTTTTGCCACTGAAACAATTGATTTAATAAGTGTTACTTCTATCAACATGTCTATACTCAACAATATCTCGATATACTTAAATTTGATATATATATATATAGAATGTTATTTACATGTATATAACACACATCATTATCTTTTTATCAAAGACTAAGATTTAGCTCAAGGAATAAGAATGTAGAGGAATTCAATGTAAAAGATGTTTGTGAATCAAGTGTAAAAATATTATTTCAATCAAATAATCAATTGAAATAATTTATTAATAAAGATCAAACTTCATCTACATTATAAAAATGTATGTAGTATGTTAATTATATGGTACAGTTCCTTACCTTATATCTTTATGTCACAGTATGTTATAGATATCTTATATTAAATTTAACAAGAATTTAGCATTAGATAGGCTTTGTAATCTTACCTAGAGCAAGTTTTTCTAACTTAGCATATGTGCTCGCTATATTTTTTCCAATGCTCTTAGCGTTCATCATGAAATTCGAGTAACTGTGTAATTGGCGTGCCCGACGAGGATTTTGCAGAACCGAGGATTTTGCCACGGTTCTGACTTCCATCGTTCGAACAGCTTTAACAAATTCATTAGTCCTGTCGCGCGACGACATTGTCGCGACTGCAATATCCGTTTACTTTCCTCCGTTTTCGACACGTCCACATGACAGTGCAGCGACGCTTTAGGAGTGTAGCATTTGGTCTAAAGAGTTGGCAGCACGATTGTAGCACCATCTATAGAGGGATAGAGAAGCTAGTTAAAAGAGAATGGCTGAACTAGCAATGTGTATCGTAACCATTTTTGTACGTTCATGTATTAAATAAAATAGTTTTATACGCTATACGGCCTAACGTGAATCCCCCTAATCGTAACACTACAGAGTTATGTTTCCTATGGGGATTTTTCCTCTTTTATTCTTGACAACGTCAGATGTCAAGAATAAAATACTAGGATACTAGGATAAATGTCACTAATTTTAACTTTAGAGATGAGATTTAAACCTAAATTCTATTAACTTTAAGCATCATAAAAATATTCTTTGAATTGCTCTTAATATTTGTCAAATCTAAAAATTGTTGAATATTTTTTAAGTGTGATGCTGTACTATTTTATATTATTATTAACTAAATGCTTGGTAATACGTTTTAGTTAGTTTATTATTGTTTATGCAATGAAATTTGTTGAATGCAATAAAAATATGAAGCAACTATGAATTAATAAATATAGGTACATTAACAAGATAGATGGTTATTTTAAAATTTTAACCTCGTTTGTTTAAACCATGTTGTTTGATTTAGTTAGCCCACCAATTTCAAATTTTTACACCATATTCATTATCGAACTATTTAACACGTATGATTTTTTAAATAATTCAATTAGTTCAATTTTTACAAAATTACGAGAATTTCTTTTTTAAAGAAAAGAAAACTGCAATTTTTATTCCTATCTCCAAAATA
Source organism: Bombus affinis (assembly GCF_024516045.1). NCBI lineage: Eukaryota > Metazoa > Arthropoda > Insecta > Hymenoptera > Apidae > Bombus > Bombus affinis. The sequence continues at coordinate 3,352,416 of NC_066347.1, read as the reverse complement.
ATTTAAATTATATGGTTCATTACAGAAAATCTATCTTTATTTGAGTTAATACGATTTGAAAATTTTCAAAAAAGGAAAGTAAGTATTCGTTATTTATTTCGAACTGCATATTTTTACTATGTATTTATTTGTTATATATTACTATTTATTTGCATTTATTCATTCTAATGATGATATTTTATTCATTATTGTGTGATAAATAAGAAGAAACCCTTCCTACTAATTTAGTATTGCAGTTACGTATAGATAATCTTCAAAATGATAATGGGATAATAATTTTGATGCGAGGCTTTTTTACATTTTTTATATATCTTTTTATATCAATTTTTATTTCACGCATGATATCAAAAAGAATTATTTATCGCAGTATATAAGTCTGCTAAAATTTCATAGGGCAATTGAAATAAAGATACTAGTCTTATGCCAACAATATTTATTTTTTATGCTAACATTTACTTTCATTAAAAAATTATCTTCGTGCTAAACAACTCGTTACATTTTAAACTGTACCATTTCTGATCTTATAAAAAAATAGTTCCCATTTATCTTGATCCCTCTCCAGTCAAAGACTGGATAAGAAAACAGCTATTCTGTACTTTTTAAATCGCTCGGTATACTTACACGTAAATATATTTAAACATTCTTTCAAGGATTTATTAGCATAAGTAAAATACGGTTGATCATTACAAACGAATACACGTATAAAATTTCTGTTACATGCATGTATTCTTACTAAGAGATTTTCCTGACTTCAAGGATAAGGAAGAGAATCCAGAAGAAAAATTCCAGAAGGGTATTGTTGACTCGTATGTTTTCATTTAAGCAAAAATTCGAAGAAAAGATGTTTTCGTTCTCTTTCAAAATGTCTTACTGTCGAATATTATGGATGGTGTACAACCTGTAATATAGTCTCACTAATGCTGCTATTTCATAGGACTGCTATACGTAACTATAGTATAGTTTAGTTTATGCGTTCATCTCCGAGAAAGCATATCTCTAAACGTTATAACAATCGGCTTCGTTACAGGTGACTCTCTTAAATATATAATGTACATAGCTATAGAACATATAACATATATGTATATCATCTATATAACTCTACGATAGTCAACATTTTATTGCATTGCGATGGTTTACAATTTCTCATACACGAATGTCGTCGTTGAATCCGAAAGAGTGTCGCGGACGGAAATCTTATGTTCTTTTACTATGTATTTATGTTATTATTGCTATTTTACTGATTAAGTTATATACGTATAGTGTACCTAAGTACATAGCTATACTGTGTAAAAATATAATTACGGTAATATACAGACACCATCTAAAAGTTTGAGATCACGCATCATTCCGGTTACTTACTATAAAATTATACTTTAAATTTAATTTAATCAAATTATTTTCTTGCATAAATTTTTGATTATACACTGCATTCAGGAAGACGTTATATAAATATATGTTTTAAACATTGCGAAAAATAATCTCAAATCATTCAATGATGGTATATGTATATATAAGATATATAATACGATATATAAACCAATTATTAAATTTTTGTAAAAATTGATAAAAAATAATGGAACGATCTTTCGGATTCAATAAATCCGACGCTATTCTTTTAGATTGTTTCTCGATTGTCTCAAGCAGTTAGAGTGTCCACTTGATTCTTCGGTATTTCGTTGTCGAATTCTTCCACGGTTTCCACGCTTCGTGAGGGTGTGGTGCGGTCTACTTTGCTGGTGTCGGTACTAGTGGTCCCTCCGGTACCCGTAACTGTAGGAAGGGTGGTTACTTCGGCATCAGCCTCGTTTTCGGTCTGCAAGAGAGTTTCGTTCTGAGGCCTCACGTCAATAACACGGACGCGGATCAGCGTGCTGTATTCGTCGTCACCATCGGTGTAGGTTGTTTCGTTGATGGTCAACACGTGTCCATTGATGATCTACAAGCAAATGATAGTGTTCTGTATTTTACAATAAACTTAATTTCAATTTAATTTCAAACGCTTATATGGATATACAAAATTAAAGATTTGCGATGAAATGTAATACGTATATCTACGTTAACGATGCAATGAATACGTTTTACTTTTTTTTAGAGGATGATCAAAGTTTCCCCTATTAGTCCATTGTGTATTAAATGAATTTCCGCAAAATTAAAAAAGATCATTTTATAAGTTACTAATCATTATTTGACGAAGGTGCTTTTGCTGAAAAATAGATTTAAAATACAAATGAACGTTCCTCGAATTGTTACTCAATTTTATTCTTCTATCGTATGATTATCCTTTTTAAGCAAATTAGGAAAATCTTTAAGAAAGCTACGTCTAAAATATTAACATTCAATATTCTATGAACACTCGTCTATATATCAAACTTTCAATCTTTTTACAATCTGTATCAACAATTTTCACAGCACGCAGCCACTTTAATTTTAAACGTTTACACTTTCCGCGAATGCGTCGCAATAAAAATTAAAGGCTGCGCATCGATCTAAGTGGCACAGCGGTTATTTCATCCCAGGAAATGTAGCAACCTGATCAGCATTGATGTGCAGATTACGTTGCGCAATTTATTACGTAACTTGGAACAATGTATTGCGCGTATTCAGACAAATCGTACACGTTATATGCAAGTACATAAGCCGTACTCTTACGCAGCGCTATTAATTATATTTGAGTAATGCTAAAGTTGAACACTCTTGTTTCATTATTTCATCTTTCACAAGAGACAGGAGGCGGGATTACCGTGCTGTTCTAACGTATTTACTTTAAATTGAATGTTATAGAAGAGGATCGTTTCGTGGAAATATTTAAAGGCAATTACGGGATCGTTTTAAGTTTCTGCAATGATATTACTCTTGATATTTCGATTAATGTTCCATTAACTCTTTCGTCTCTGCTGTTGGATCATTAAACACGGCTAGTAGCAAAGTATCTTATGAGAGTAGTTAACAATTTTTAAAACTTACATCTTATAACAAACGTAATTAAACTTGTCTTTTATCTTGGTAGAATATCCAATATATATATAAATAATATATATATATATATATATATATTGTATAATTGTATTGTATATATTGTAATATATATATAAATGAATAATTAATTTTCTAAATAAATCAGAAACGAATCGTTGAAAAGCGGAGAGCGATGATAAAGCTAGGTAAAATAAGAGAAAATGAAATTACTATTAATCGTAGTTTCTCATTCGATGATATTTGCTATTTCACCTTGGATTTTACGGACAATTTATATAACATACGTTATCTCATCAACATGCAACAAAAATCACTATAATATACTTGTCGTTATTGTTCTCGTCGATAGACACGGTACGATTTGATGCTAATAAGGTTTCCGTTTTTAATGAACCGAATTACATACGTATTTCTCTGGAATACATTCAACGGGAATGTATCTTTTCACTGTACAAAGACCATGATATACAAAAGTAACAAAGGGTTCTAACCGAAGGAATTTTGTCAGCCGCGTGAATCGATTAGCTGAAAAAGGCAAATCGGAAATGAGCGTAATATTTACGCGTGACTGACCTTGGTGGTGGAGGTGGTGTTCGCTCCTTCAGGAATCTTGCTCCAATTCACAACCCCATCTCCGGGAATGCGTGACAAAATGCCAGCCATCTGATCTCTTATCCTCTTCATGTGGGCTGAAAATATATTTGAAATTGATTATTAAATTGCCAAGGAGTAAATAAATCATCCATAAATATATATATACATATAAATATATATGCCAGCAATAGTATCCGAATTCTACTATGCTGGAATTAATTGTAAATTAATGATGAGAAGGTGCATTTGCTTATGAAGTCAGTAGGTTATGGATTTTTAGATTATCTACTACATAAGAGAATCTGTTAGTAGTATATCATGGTACAATATGCAATTTGTCGACGCGATTATTAATTTTAAATATCATTGCTTCGATTGATGAAATTTCGAAGAAAGTTTATCTAACCAAGTCGTAATTCAGAGATTAACCTTCCAGCTGTATATCGCGTCGTTTGTAACCAGTAATTTAAAGTTATTTCTCATTCTATTAGTATCTTTGTTTAGGTTTTGCTTTGCTTAAAAAAAGATAAGGCAACATGTAGGTAGTAATAAAAACTATTGGATGATGTTCTAGAAACTTGGGAGAATATTCGGGACTTTTTGGGGATTTTTTAATACACAGAAGTCTGAAGAAGACTGCATGCACTTAAACGACCCAGTATGTACGTAAAGCAGCATAGCAGTAAAGGTAATGTTGCAGATAGAGGGTTAAACGACTTGATAAAGAGCATCTCAAACGACAAAACTACTCTACGAGATTTAGCAATTACGATTGTCAATTTTATTCTTGTATTATTAGCGTATCAGGGTTTAGACATTAATGTTATATTTATATAGTTGTAAAATATTTCCTACACACGCGCAGAGAATAATCCTTGTAACGTTCGGGTGAAAAGGAACAAGATTTAATAAGAGATTCTACATTAGTACAATATAGTGGGTATACATTTTTGTTCCATAGAGTGTACTTCCTTGAGAAATAGTTTGAAAAGTTTTATGATCTGCTAGTTGAATCGAGTTTATGATAGGTACGTGAGTTTTCAATAGTTCGGAGGCTAAGAAGTTCGATTTGATATCTTATAGCAGTATTTTTTGCTCTAGATGTTTCTAGAATAAAAGTTTCTAATTGTACTTGAAATTTGAAGAGATAGTTGCTTATTACTTGTGATTATTAGACTGTGAATTTTTATGCATTTACGAGGAAATTTAAAGGTGCACAAATGAACAGGATGGAAAAATATCGAAAATATTTAAAACAGAGTACTCGTTATAACGTTTAATAGATAAAACAAATTTCTGCTAAGGTTCGATAAACAGTGTAAACGATATAAATTAGAATTATAAATAATATTCGAGTATAGTATTCACGATATTTGGCGTTTATTAAATTAGAAATTTTTGACACGTAGGTTTCTACGCAGTTATTTAAAAGATATCGATACCAAAATTGGGACATAAGCATTTCGCAACCTTGCATCGACGTGTTTCTCTTTCAGATCAATAAGCACACGTTGAGCTTGACCCGGTTATATCAGGAATATAAAACCAAGAATAAATTTATCAATCCGTTTCCTGCTGCCGGAATATTTCAATCTCTATGTCGGTACGAATAAACAATGTTTAATGAATAAACAGAAAAAGGGAGATAAGCACAGAAAACGAATATAAAACACGTTATATGAAACAGTCGATAACAAATAGAAGATCTAGAAGAAACTGAATATTTAGTTCGTATCATTGTTTTTAGAGAAATCTGGAATTGGTAATAAAATGATTTGTTTCGTCATCTGGTAATATCATTGCACTTACACATTCCAATTCTGATATTTATCTTTACAGATAGTCACAAATAAAAGTTGGTTCTTACAGTACTCGAACAATAATATTTGCAGTTTTAATGAATTCGAAAAAAACAAATGTATGAACAAAATAATAAAAATATATAGAAACAACTTCCTTTATTCTCGATTACTTGTCGGGGTTACTTTCCGTGAAATTAACAAAAGAAACACGCGACTGGTTATGCAGAAATGTAATGTCCGCCAACATTAACAATGCATACAAACATCTCGTTTCAATTGTTCGAATCACCAGAGTGATTTAGAAAGTATCGTAATCGAACTTGCATTATTCACACAAATCCTGTTAGAGCGTCTAACTAAACGAGTTGAAAAAACCTCACGGCTAGTCGTGCATGACGTTGGATTAAGAACGTCGAGAATTATTCAGGAAACTATAATTATTTCTATAGACTCTCATAAACCATCGTTCAAAATTGCTCGCCTAACTGCTTTATCAGTCGAGGAGAATGACATGGTAAAACGTCGCGAATTACACGATTTTTCCATGTCAGACCTAAGGATGTTCAGCTCGAGCGATATTGTCACTCTAAATGGTTATGTGGATGTCAGTTTGTTTGGTGAAGTTATAATTTATATGTGTAGTTTATGATTTATTCATGCATATGGATATATGTATAGGACAGAGAATTGGAGCATTGTATGGATTATTACAGTATCTAATATTGAAGATGATGGATCGATCATTATAGTAGTGTCGAAGATTATAGATTAGCTATTGTAGTAGAACGAGACTGCAATCATAGAGACAGGTAGTATTCTGTTAAACGCACAATTTCTAGCAAATTGACGTAAACTTTCACAGCTTGATAAATAGAAAATATATTAATGACTTTTGAAAGAAAGTATTATATAGCATATGCTTGACGGTTATAAACTGGAGTTTGGCTTAAAGATTAATTCTCGACGCATTGTTACAGCGTTATATTTTATTGTTTTCCCTCGTTGAGTCGAATCGAGACACGAAACGTTGATTATTACAAATACCAAGAAATTTCTTCTTTTATGCTTTCTCGCAGCTACAGTTTCAGTTCTTATTTGCTGGAAATATTCTACAAGTCTACCGTATAAATTTCCTCGGAAAAGTCAAGGTAAAGCAGTAAATTGCAGAGAGATATTTTCAATTAAACATAGTAATAAATAAATCGATTAATTATAGACTGATACTTTTGGTATCGCAGATAAATTAGGTCAATGAGGAGAATCGAGCGAGAATGTAGCCTAATTGAAGATACGACCAGACTATAAAGTGGTGCTTGTGCATGCGCACTGGAAGATTTATTTTTAAAGAGAAATATTTCTCAAATAATTAACACGTCAACGTAATTAACATAATTTAACATAATAAAAAATGTATCGAGTACATGAACTATCGCAGTTTCTGTGGAAGCTATTAATATCATGTATGCTTGCCTACTGTAATTTGTAAAACATGACTATGGGCTCGCAAATGATAGAAGACTTGCATAGCTCGACAATCGTAAACTTGAGATACGCAATGCAGGCAGAATGTGCAGGGTACAATAAAGACGACGTCGAGTTCGTAAACTATGATGTAGAGCACGTGACAGGTGGAGCAACCAGCTGTTATAAATCATCAGGTACTGGTGTAACCGATAGAGATTATTAAGCACTCACAGAACGCAATAAAGATTAACCCTGGGTCGTTGAAATTCGGCAAAGACTACTACTAAATCGTAAAGCATGATGTTATACGTCATATTGCAGCGGTATAATGAGAAACAAGACCCTTCGTACAGGTGAAAATCGATATGAATTATTAGAAATGCGCAAGGAACGATCTATATTTACTATGGATTAACTGCATTTAACGTACAGCGAGTATAATGAAACTAAAATTCTACGCTATAAAAAAATAAGTACGAGCTGCAGAATATCGAAGTTATTGGCGATTTATATGTCGTATGTTGTATGGCGAAGTATAAGAGCGAAAATGTTTGATATATAGAGTGTCCGAAAAGAAGGTAGTAATGAGGTCAAGTAGATAAGAAAAATTCATATAAATTTACGTTCGAAAACGCTTTATCGAAGAGTTACAAGCGTTCGAAAATTTCTATTGATCGTTTTGGCAGTTACAATAAGTGTGTGCTACAAGAACGCAGGCTTCCTTTCATTCGTCGAACTCTTTCGAACACACCTGCTGTCGTAAAAATAGTAGTAAACGCACTTGTGCCTGTCTGTCTGAGTTTGTACAACGAGCCTTAAGAACTCTTTGCCGGAATTCTTTAAACGTTTCTAACTCATTAAGAAAGTATTTTCGAACGTAAGTTTATATGAACTCTTTTTATCTGCTTCACCTCTTTAACACGTAATATAAATTTTTTATACATATAATAAATAACTGTGTATACCTTCGAATATTATGTGTATTAATTCAAATTTCCAGTTTTAATGTAAGATACGCGAGCCTTTTACAGAATCCGAGAAGCATAGAAAAGACGGTAGAGTTCGATAAAAGGACGTTAAATTTTACTAAAAATCGATCGGGACTGTAAAGATCGAATAGATTGTCTTGTAATGCACAGAAGCCAAATGGATTGGTTCGAGACTTGTAAAAGCAGAATAGGTTACCCTGGGACACATAGAAATCGAATAGATTGGTTTGGGACTCGTAGATATCGAACAGGTTGAATAGCTCGGGGCTCATAAAGGTTAAACAGATTGAACCGAAGCGTGCTCAGGTTCGAAACATTGGTTTAGGATACACGAGATAACTTGACAAATACATGTAGAATTTGAGCAAGTGAATATATAAATACGCGTAAAATTAAATGAACTTGGAAACAACTCTTTCCTACGTAATCGTAATGATTTACTAATTCGACTGAATTTATTCGAATAATCTACGTGCAATGCTCATATATAGGGTGGACGATATATAACTGACTAATTTCAAAGTTCCGCCATTCTGCAACGATGCATCATATTTTGTTCCGCTTTAGCAATTGTTTTACGGATGCACGGCAAAACAATGACGGAGTAGAAACACTTTGCCAAAGTAATTCGTCAATGACGGTGACCTTACGCAAGTTATCATCTGGTAATCTAGATCGTTTGACTTAATCCTCGATCTGTAATCTTATTTTATCTGACGTCGTCTGCATACTGGGTCGTTCAAGTCTTTTTACGTTTTTGTTTTATTTTACGTTTTGTTTTACGTTTTACGTTGTAAGTTCCCAGAATATCATCCGATAGTTCTTATTTGGTTGATGGTTTCATTTTTATCACGTGTGGTTTTCGTTCTTTTCAAGCAAAGCGAAATTTGTACAAAAATATAAAGAATGTGAAAAATACTTAAAATTAGCGGTCGATAACGGCCCAGTATGCGGATGAAGGGTTAACCGCACCGGACTTCTCACAGCGTTTTTTAAAAACGTATAGTGTACATCGGCGAACCAAACGCAATTGAGCAGCTAAAAGATGCTATTCGAGAAGCGATAGCAAACATATCATGCGAAGCGCGTGAAAATATAACGAAAAATGCGATCGAGAGGGCTCGACCTTGTATAACGTTCGAAGGCGGAAATCTTTCTGATATTATATTCCATATATAACTTCCAATTAGCTTCCATAACAAGTGTAGTGGTATTAAAAAAACTGTGGTCTTCTATCCTGTTTAAGAGTTATTGACGATGAAAATCAGTCAGTTATATATTACGCATTTTGTATATAAGATTTATTCTATTTTGATATTTGAATATTTAATAGACGATTGATTACTCGAGAAATATACGTATTTTGTTCGTTTCATTTTCAGTGATAGATAAGTCCTGTGCATCGTAAGCAGAACGACATTCGAGATAACCGTTTTTGTCCTGACAATGTAATAATAATTTATGCACGAATTGAGACCATGAATGCACGGAGATAGGTGATAATCGCGTCGATAAATTCCGTATATTTTATTACGTTTACAATGCGGAATAGAATAGACTACTGTATCGGTTTATTATTGTTACGCGGAATCTTAATCAGGATATATGCCACGCTACACCATTATTTAATCTCGTATCCATGAAAAATTAAAGAAAAAGGAAACAAAACATCTACAAATACGCGATAAAATTATGAAATCTTTGTTTTTGCTCCATTAGTTATCGAAACAGAAATAGTATCAGCTAACAATGCGTTGTAAATATATATACATATATCGTGATCGTTCATTGCCAAAAGATACAAAGACGCTTCACAATTGTTCGTAATTATTTTCCAGCCAGAGATTGGATACAATTATCTGTTGCCCCATTTACTAATGGCCCGTGCACGAGTTAATTTCATTAAGAATATCAAAGGCAGAGATACACAATATGTATTTCTTTTCATATATTGTGAAATCTAATATAACACGGTAAAATCGAATTTCTTCTTATGAAATGAAATGCTTTTTATGGCGCCGAGTATTTTTCTAATATATTTACAATGGTTGTAGAAAATATTCTTTAAGACAGAATAACATTTTAAAAATCGATCGAACTGGACTTGAGTTTTTCTTGGAAAGTTGGAAGGACCAATTTACTAGATAATGTGTAAAAAGCATTTTGAAAAAACTGCAATTCGATGGAATCTTTAGCACGTATATAGTACAATGATATAAATCTACAAAATGTAAAAAGCAATTTTTGCTACTTCCGATTGTAATCTTGTCAATATTTTTTTATACCTCATCTAACAAGCTAATTCTCCTATCTTCTAAAAAAAAAAAAACTCAATTCGTTTGGTCCTATTTATTTATTTCACTTTCAAAAGGTTATTCCGTTTTAAAGGAATGTAGGAATACCATCTATACTTATCGTTTTTCCTATTCTCTGTTTCCTATCCCTTTATTTTCAGTATTTCAGGAACTCCGTTTTCAATTTTCGCCCTCTTGGTTCATTCAAAATAATTCCATGCATGTTTCCATTCAAATCAGAACTCTAATCATTCTAGCATTATTTTAGTATTTTCAAAAGCTTTCATTGCCAGAATAAAGGAAATTATAAATGAGCAACACCATTATGAGAATATCTAAAGGTTAATTTTCATGTACAACAGAACTCCATTTATTGAAACGAAATATTAATACCCAATTAAATAATCCTCCTGTCGACTAAATCTATTTATTTGTACGTGAATGAATTATAATATGAACGACTTGGCTGCCAATGGATTTAGGTAGATGCATTTTCTCATATTAATGTTAAAAATTTATCGTACGATAAAATGTTATTCCTAAGAAGGAATCGTTCACCTCAGAGCTTAGCTTGTTAATCTTCAAGCTATAATAAATGGCTTGTATTTTCTTAGTATAAGTAACACAATATTTTTAAAAACTCATTTTTACAAAGTAACGAATACGGAGACAGTACTGTGCCCAAATATTAACGTAACTGTAAACAGAATTCTATTGTAACGCCAATATTACAAGTAACCCTTTTTAATTGTAGTAACGTGTCCCAAAATACAAAATTAAATTTGGTCTTCCAAATAAAGTTCACACGAATCATAAAAAACATTGCGAAAATCATTATTTCCTCAAAGATATTAATTTGTACCACCAATTACGATATTGTAAGTTACCGACTTAGCTCTAATATACGCTGTATCATAGTCATTTAAGCTTAGGTTAATTCTACTGTACTGATATAGTATACTATATATGGCATATGTTCAAAACATATAGATACAATTATACAAGTTTGTAATTTGCCTTATTGTACACTTCGTTTCTTCTATATTATTGTTACGTTTTTGGTTAATCGCTAATGACCAAAAAAAAAAAAAAAAAAAAAAAAAAATACTTGGCGCGACCATACATTATGCATTACGCATACATTATGCGAAAGCATTCCTTAAAGATATGTTCATGTGCCAATATTACGAGACTAACGTTCGTCATTTATATCCATTTTAAACGTTAGAACATCGAGGTGGTCGTGGCAAATTTTAGAAACTGCGACCACCGAGAGTTTCGGGCATTATGATGACTTTCCTTAAATGCGAATTTACCTTTGTTCTAATGATCGGCGATTCAAATGCCAACGATATTATGGTAATTTCCTCGATAATCGATTTCGCATTGCTCCACGACCCTACCTGTGACCGCGATTTCACTTTTCCGTTCCTCTGGATAGCCGCGAGGGCAATAACGTTTTATCGCGGTTACGCGGACTCGCGCGCGCTGTCATAATTGTGCGGGAAGTCAGTGAGCGATTCAAGTGCTAACATATCGTAGGAAAAACGTTGAAACTTACCGATAAGACCGTATCGCTGCACCAACACCGACCGATTACGCGTAAAAGCAACCGGTCAGTGTTTAACCTAATTAAAAAAAAAAAAAAAAGAACAAAAGGAAAGAGTAAGGAAGAAACGTTGCATCATTTACTCGTCCTACATTCAGATTTTATGAGCTGAAATATTATTTGATTGTATATATTAACGAATGGAAGCCTAATGCGACTCATCGTTAGTGGTAAATTCTATTAAATAATTCTAAATTCAATTAAAAAATAAAGAACGAAATAAGAAGGAGACGTTAGATTATTTTCCTCTCTGGTACGATCAGCATTTTCTTTAATTAAACAAGATATATCTTTTTCTCTAAAGATTCATATAATTCCAGCATGTATTTAATCCTGTTTGTATTTAACCCATGATCCTCGTCGAATTTTTTATATTTCAATCTTGCTCTCATCTCAATAAGAAAGAAAGATTTGTAAAGCAGCGAGAAGATGTTTAATATAAAATCGAATGAAAAAATCATGTATACTAACAAGACTTTTTCATATTTTTCCAAAACGCCGAAGATATTTTTTAACATTATACAAATATACTTAGGTGGAAAATGAACGTGGCAGAATTAAAGCGCTGGTAGCTGTATTAGGGCCAATTCAAATAGACCGTCATTCCTGTCTTTCCTTTCTTATCAGCGTATAACTACATTTTCAATCAAGTAAAACACCGCTATTCATTAAAAAATAGTATCTGCTTGCCTCAAGAAAATGGCAATATAAATAATATTAACAGTTACGTTCACCATATCAAATCTAGTTAGTTTGATAACTTACACGCCTTAGGCTAACTAACGCAACAAATCGAGTCCACGTAACAAAAATGGCAACAGATCCATTATTCGATCAGCTAATTATTTCTACGTTCTGCTTTCCAGTAACGATCCCGTTAACAGTTTAATAACTTCACCTTGATTGCCACGAGAATTACATTAAATTATGTAAGAACAAGCGAACCGTATTCAAAAACCGGTAAAACGAGACCCTGACACCGCTTTCGGTATCCCCGCTTAATATAACGCTATAAAATTGCAGCACGTGCAAGATGACACATCGTGGAATGAAATATTTTATAAGAAAAGTGATCATTTTACGCACAAGATTTTAGTTATTCAATCGAACAATTTTTTGGGGGCGTTAAAGGCGAAGACTAAAAAATACAGAGAATAATAATAGCGTTTTGTTAATTACGTTTTGGTTCGGAATAGTATATTGTTTTGTCTTCGCATTTACGCTCTAGTTCAGGATAGTATAATCATGGGCTTCTATCTGAATATTTTTCTGCCTGCTTTTTGTATATTTTTCAAATCTATTAAGACGTGAGATAATGAATGTTTAATTTGCAACGTTATGCCACGCAACAATAGATACATAATAGATTTTTTGTAGAGATCTTCTTTCGTCCAATATTCGAACGAGTATATTTTTTTATTTTCTAGAAACGACTATAATTAATGGACTGCTGATTTTTATGTATTTATGGAGGATTCGAAGACCCAAAAATGTATAACTGTAAAGTTGTATAAAATATCCAAAATGTAGTACTCGTTGTAATATTTAGCAGATAACAAAGATTATTGCCCAGGTTCTATCTTCTAAATTATATTCAGAAAAATATGAATTTGCGTTATAATACCTTAATTTACTTGGCTTGAGGGGTTAATCGTATTTTTACAATATTTTTTAATTATTTCGATCTTCCATGTTTAACCCTTAATTTCGCAATAGGCAAATTTTTATTTGCTAAAAAATTGGAGAGAATGAAAGGTTACTATTTAGTAACGGTATTTTACGGATATCTATAATTTGTTTCTCTGTGAAATTTAATTCTAATTTCTGAAAAGCTTTCTCACGGAAGCATGCCGCGATTATCAAACAAATCTCCGAGATTTCGATAACTCGCATCCACTAATCTTCATAAATTAGGTGTTGAAAATTCAATGAAGTTTTAATTTCGATGAATTAGTTATCAATGAGAGTTACAAATTTAAGCACCGTCAAGGTAACAAATCTTGCACGGTTTCAGGTGAAATGGTTTCTACAGTAGGATCAATTTGGATCAGTTCAAAGCAGTTTCATTAATCGAAACGAATGGGCTGTACCTGTGAACGCGTTGAAAATGGCGTTTCGAAGGCAACGAATTATTCGGCTGGCGACGACAGCTCCGATTTGGTTGGCTTTTCTTGTTCGATCGGTCGAATTTCGTGGCCCCTGTTCATCGCCGATGAAAACGCTTCATTGCCGCGAATAAAACCCCTGACATTTCCATGTAACCATGTCCAGCCAGTTCGACATTATACGCTTGAATTCGTTCGTCAAATATTACGTGTACAGCGAGATCATAAGCGAGATCAACTCTGTGTTGAATTCCAGACTTTTCCCATAGTTGGAATATTGTTTCACGAACGTGCAAGAAATTGATATAAACACTAGTTCTCCATTTGTTATTTCCATCTATTATTCACTTATTAATTTTTTATACCTTTCATTTCCATCTTTCCTGTTTGCTAGTTTTGCTATTATTTTCGTTTATTCTCTTTCTATTATAAATTAGCTGTTTCAGGTAATTTTACAATTTTTACTTTCAAATCTTTCTGTATTTCAAAATGTATATACAACTGTATAGTTTGTTAGTTCTCATCTGTTAGAATGATAAAAGACTATTTTAGTTTCGGTTTTTTAATCGATAATACGAAGAGATACATTTGTATCAAGTAAGGAAATTATCTTGCAGATAATTTCATAACGAGCGAACTGCCTCAACGATACTATTACTTTTACTTAAATACTTTGGAGTGAACCTTAGACTTTAGATCCGACTAAATTATTTTCTATGACGATGTTATTTCCATTTGCCTGTGTATTAAAAAAAAAAAGAAATTCTTCTACTTTCTTCATAATTCGCAGAACTGTAAAAATAGCCGTTGCCTTTTGCTATGTTTTTAATTATATTATCAGGCACACTGTCAATATATACTTTAATTTCCTGCTTCATTCTTTACCTCTCAACCTTCGAAATAAGACAATATTTACCAGAAACATTTTCTCCGGTCCTACTTCGCTATATCGACGTAACATTCTTTCTCTGCAGAAACACCCCGTACATCTGGATCCCTCTCGTTCCCTTCTTTCTCCGCGAAGCATCTCTTTCCAGGCGTAAATTTTCTCCCCTTTTTAACAACGGCTCCGCTTTCCTGGCTCCTGTCTCTGGCTCCGCCACTCGACAGCTCTGCAACTTTTAATCCTGAAGACCCTTTCTTCCACTCTAGCTAGCAGCAATGATACACGTAACGTGGATCTGAATAACGACTCATCGAGTCGTGCAATCGGCGATTACCGAAAATTGCTGTCCATTCACCGGCTCGTCTTTCGCCTAATGAATTACACGATCGACCCGTGCAATTATTCTTCCCTTCTATTCCTCTTTTTCTTCTTGCTCCCTTTTCCCGTCGTTCCCGGCGCGTCCTTCTGTGTTTCTTTGTCTCGAGATCAAATAAGCGCGTGGAAAAGAACTTTCGCTGGTGAAAGCGATCGTCAATAGAAATAAACCGCATATTACGATGGCCGACCTTGGCGCCACAGAACCCGACCTTTGAAAGTAAAACTCGCTCGTCCGCGTTTTGCAATTGCAAGGGTTATGCAACTAGCAGCATACGGATAATCGTCGGCTTTTTGCTCGTTGCTCTCGTTGTTATCGATTTAGTTCCCCGTGGTCTTCTAAATTGGACCCTTCTGTTTTCTTCGGAGGTAATTTGTGGAATATTTCTTATAACGAAGATTACCAGGAAGTAACGACGAAGCAGAGATTTTTTTCAAAGGAGTGATATCGTTATCGTAGTTGGACGAGTATAATTTTTCAAGCGAGTACAGGTGTAGAATGAAATTGTTTTTATCGACACGTTTAGTGTATATCCGAAGTAATGATTATGAAGTTGTTTGAAATCGGATGTATTACTTAATTTAAAGATTAAGTCAATCGTATCAGCATTATTAAGTTTATGATCGGTGCCGACTGGTTTGTATATGTTTCCTCTTCTGTGATTAAATATAAGTTTGTTAATTTCGGATTTGTAAGAACTTGGTATTCTCGCTGTTTCGAAGCAGTTTGGCTAGACTTGTACTCATGAAGGAAAAGAAGAATGACCCGGAAACTGCAATTCACTTTGAAAGAAGCAGACCGTATACTTGTTTTAAGCATATAATATACTATATATTAAATACTCTGTAATAGTATATAACGTACCATGTACGAAAAAAATAATAGATCGAGCCTTATGTGGAAAATGATACACAAATGGAAACAATGTCTGTTTGAATGTTTTGTGATCTTGAGATGGACGAAAGAGGACCTCGAAAAGAAATATTTACCACTAACGATCTAATATAAGCGTATAGAAATATTAAAAACAAGTTGAGAATTATTTCAAAGTACTTAGATGTTCATACTCGAATCAAGTTTAACGGAGGATGGATATTTATTTAAAAGAGACCAATTGTTTCGATTGTATAATTATTAAACGATTGATAAATGAAGTCCAGTAGGATTCCAAAACAACTGGAGCAAAGTTATTGAGCAACTATCGTGTTTCACCACGAGCGAACATTCAACGAGAATGATTAATCGTTTGACAAGATCCAGATGCTTGCGATACTCCTCTTACAAGTTTCACAGCATTAACCAATATCCTTCCTGGCTATCGTCAGTGACCAAGCTATCAAAGATTCTTTAATTTCGTAACCTTAATTTCCCTTCGTTTTCACAAGCGCAAAACGTTGGTCAAGAGCGTGGAGAACTTCCGTGAAACAGGCTTTTCTCTCTTGCCGCTTCATTCGGTAGGGAACGCTTTACAATTAAACAGATTGCGCCCAGGCAACGTTGGGGCCATTTTAATTTCGCGACTGCTACTTTCTTCGGCGTTACGCTGCAAACATCTGCCGCGAATATAATCGCAGAAATTGGTGCCTCCGTTCATCCTCCTCGGCATAACTGAGAATTCCTCTTTCAAAGTAAGCAAACGCAATTAGAATCGCGTTTTTGATTCTGTCGCCGCTAATGCTAAGCGAAATATTTAGAGAGACGGGAGGAATTTCATTTCTCCGACCTGCTGCAATTCGTCTAAATACTTCAGTCCCACGCTTGTCTTCCGTGCTGTTTACTTCGTTCGCGTCTATTGATAACGTTAACAAGTTAATAGTTGCTGACGTGGCAACAAGTTTTTATCGTTTCTAAACTACCACACGTTACATTAATCGTCAGTGGCACTGAAAAAACGGAGAATTTTTAGTTGTTTGTTTCAATCTCAAGTAATAACAAGCGATATAAAGAACGATATTTAAAATGATTAAATGTCAGAGTTGAAAATTTTAGTAGACACAGAAAAAAAGAAAGCGTGTCTGTTAATTTTGTAATTTACATTATTCGGGGCTTTTAACATTTATTACTATTAACTATTATTCATATTTTATCACAATGTAATTAGCTCATAGAATCGTAGCTGTATCATTTTAAGTTCTAGAATAAAATAAATTATTCCAACACTTACAACTTTCTTCACCTTACTTCACGTATAATTTACGCTCTCTCGCACTTTCTTTTACATTCTCAGCATTTATATCGCTTATTATTTCAATTGCTCGATCGTTGTGCTTGTTGTGATCGCAGGACCTTGCTGTCTCCTATCGTAGCATTTTGAGTTAAGTCGATATTTAACATTAAAATTACCACACCAGTCAAATTGACTGGTTTTACGATTTTATTTTACTTCACGTTATATTTTCTTTCCGCAATGATGTAATGACTTTCGCAACGATAACTAAAAGAATAATATAATGAATTTTATTTTGTTTTTTATGTATTCAAACTCAAAATAATTTTGTATGAAGCTACTTATACCAATACCAGTCAAAATGACTTGGTACTTGTCAAAGTATAAAAGGGTCCTGCAATCTGTTTATTGAAGCTTAATTAACCAGTTTCCTCGTTTTGTACAACTTCTTACACGTTTTTTAAATTTTTATTGCGTATCATTCAATATGATGATATCAGTTATCAAGAAAATTCCAGATCGATCGCCAGAACGCTAAATATTAATACTAGAAATTCCACAACAGTCAAAATGATTGGTTCTACAATTTTATAAATGTATCAATTCTCGTTTAGGGATCATAGTCCCAGATGGATTAATAATACGAAAAATGTACTACATAACATTGAATCTTCTGTAAGAAAGTAATAAATCAATAAATATAAAAATATTCCATTATTACGTATTTTTTAAAGACCAATCATTTTGACTGGTTTTGGTAGAAATAGCTTCATGTTAGCTATCGGTAATTCTAGTGTTAATTCGTTTACAAGGAACGTCGTTGCATTGATACGCTGAACCTTTATTTCAACATTCACAACATTCCTTGCTCGACACCCGTCGCATCATTTATTGAAAATGTATAATACGAAGCAATGTTTTTAAGTAGCCGATATTCCAGACCTTTACCCATTGTATTAAAAGAAGGAATCGTGAAACTGCACTTAGAGCCACGGATTTTCGTTTTCTTCTCGTTCGATTATGCACGTGAAGGCACGTGTGGTTTTGGGAATGTCGGGTGACTTTAAAGACCGCTTCATTGCGAATTCCACGCGATAATGTCATCAATCTCCTCGCATCGCGGCCGGCCTCTCTCCGATCCTTTCACGTTGTTTCTTTTCTTCCGTTCTTCGTCATCTTGGTCCTCGTTTTATCTTCATCCCCCTTCGTCCACTTATTCTCTACTGTCTCCGCTTCGTTTTCTGATTTCCCTTTTTCTTTTCGAAACTCGTTCCTAACGGAATGCAGATATATTCATGAAATTGCTCGGTGAACGTGAGCAGAAGCGCATGGAACTGGCAACAAATTGTAGATGCTCGTCTTGAAGGCTATAGAATCAATACTCCGTTACGTAGAAAAGAACGCAGGAACAGAAGGGAAAGGTAGAAAGAAAGAAAAGGAGACAGGCGAGAGGAGACAAAGAAAGTTGGAAAAGAAAACAAAAAAGAGAAAAAGAAAAAAAAGAAAAAAAGGGACGGCGGAAGGAAAGGAACGAAAGGATCCGCAGTTTCCGCGATGCGGCAGTAATCACGACCAGCTAATTAGGGCGGTAATTTCTGCTAATTGCTTTCATTAGTACAGACCGAACTACCGTCTTCTTTATCGCCGATATAATTCTATAATTACGTCGATTTCACGGTACCATGTTTTATAACTGTACTTCCTGTGTCAATTGGCCGACTTTGAGTCGTGGTTGGAGTCTACGAAGCACAATGTCCATAGCATTTTATTGTGGTGTCACGTGAATCTGTTTTATTTATTAAACAGCAGCTTCACTTTTACTCTGTTCTTTTTAGTAACTTCGTAAGAATTGTTTCTCGGTATTTAGATTCGAAGAATTAATAATTCGAAATAGTTTTCCGTAATTATAATTATGGAAAAGCGACTTAATAATAAGTGCTATATAGATGCGTGTTATACGTTAAGAACGTTTAACGAAATTTTAAAAGCGTTATAATTAACGTTTGTTTGCAATTTAATTGCTTTATATAATTAATTTGCTAACATTTACTTTTAATTACGTCAAAAATAAGCTCATTCTCTTGTTTAGTTCTATTAAAAAGTGATATTAACGCTCTATGCAGGAAATGTACAGTGGCTTACATTATGACTTGCGTAGTTTTGAAAATAAAAAAGAAAGAAAATGAATTACAGAAGCCGAAACAGTTAGCCACGATATTACGTGAAATTTTGATTAGCACATTCGTATATATGTTCCAGAGTAACTTTGATACCTAACGTAAGAGTAACTGCAAAACGATTACATTATGTCGAAAAGTAACTTCGAAACTTTTGCAATATTTCACGAGGAAAGTAACTTCGGAACTCCTATATTATTTCACGTTCAAGAATAGCTTCAACACTTAGTGCGGAAATGACTTCGAAACTCCTGCGTTATTCTACGATAAAGGTTCTCAGTTTACGTCGGCTAATTTATTTAGACCCCGATAAGTTATCAAGCGTGTCAGAATCTACAGATATAGCTACGCCTGAAAATTCAAGTTACGATAGTTTATATTACCGTTCATATGTACATGCATGTAATAAGATTTAATAAGATACTTGCGAAATACGAGGTAAATCTTGAAAGTTTTCAGAAACTTTCAAGTATCTTTGCCTCCTTGACGTTTCATAATTTAAAAGGTCCATATGCGTGTCTATGTTTAATATTATAAAATTTCTCAATGATCATACGTATACCTAAATCACGGAATTAAATTACGTTCTTTGTATAATAAAATTAAATCGCCTCTCTCAATTGCTGAATATGATCGTTCAATCAGTTTGCGTTTATCATTATTTTATTTACTAATTTACTTTTATTTAATAATTTATCATTATTTGATTCTGCACTTTAAACGATGCCTCGATTCAAATTCAGATATTTTCTAGTCCAGCTTTTTGAATATACTGTGTGTAATATACCTCAAATCATTGGATAATTCTTGCAAATTGTTCTTAAACGCGTTTGCCATATATTGTCAAAATCAATAACGATTAATAGTCTGATAATTTAGCTCGATTATCATATTCTGTACGAAACATCAATTTATTGACATCTATCGTCGATAAACTTACTATCGTACAATTGGTTCGTGCCTCTCATGTTACTAAAATGAAATGAAAGATCTTGAAAATGTTCTATGATCGATTATTATAACGTATTATATCCCCCCGTAATCACGAGTCGCATCTACAATTTTTTTTCGCCTTCCAACTCGTCGTTAATCATCGTTGACCGCCGTTATCCGTTTCTTATCCTGCGACCGAATGATTTTTCCTTTGCCGCATTTCTACGCTGTACGTTATCGTAAAGCACCGATGACACTGTTCTATGTGTGCACGCGAGTCGCAATAAAGCGAGTCGGAAATTCGAGAAATTTCGACGGCGACCGAATACTTTCACGAACGTACACAAACGTAACCCGTATATCACCGCGGGAAACGACAATCGGTTGGCTATACAGAGGCCGATTGCGCGCGGGTATTACGAGCGCAACGGGTCGCCGGAAGTTACGTTTGACAAACCGCATGTAAGCGGAACACGGACATGGCCGTTCGCGATTCCGTGTAATTTTATGTTTGTGTTTGCTGAACCGTGATCGCGTTTCTGCGGCAGCCTAAGCGGCACGCGTGCGGTCATTCCCGATTCCAGCGAACTATCACTCTATTTGGCCGATTCTGTGTTACGTCCAACTGATCCGCGATCATAATCCCCCATTCCCTGATTATCTACCGATCTAAAGCATAATTCGATAGCCAGTTGTTTTAGGATATTAACGAGACGTTTCGTTGGAGAGCTGGGCGGCAATAACGGTTGTGGAAATTGTGTCGTTCGAGATTGAAAAGAGGGTGATTCGAAAGAGTCGACAGTGGAAACAGGTGTTCTGATAATCCCTCGAGTTAAAGTAGAATTCGATTTAGAGTTGTTTCGCGGTGTTAACGAAAGGTTCTTTTTCGAGAGGCAGTGACAACGACGGCTGTCAAAAACGTCGTTCCAGATTGAAAAGCGGTTGTTCGAAAGGAGCTCTTTGATATAGCTGAGTGTATTTCTTTCGAACGTTATGCATCGTATCCTGTTATTCAAAAACTAATTAATAAATAATAAAAACTAATTTCATAAACTAAAATGTCTCCTTTGTACTTAACGACGAAGGAAATATTTTAGATATAATCTAAATAGCTTCGAATAGAGGAAAAGAAATTTTCTTGCGGCTATTTTCGATGGCTTGTGTAACATTACTGGAAAAATTATTTACTATTGAGAATTTACTATTACACGTAAGGTACTGTGCCGATTTAACAAATTTCGTTCAAAAACTAACGGCAAGAAATAGCTGATCTTTGTTGACAGAAAAGATATTTGATATTATCTATAGAAATTAAATTGTGGAGATATCGGAAGAATATTTTAATAGTAAATTGAACAAATTTACGGTGTCTGAATAGGTAAATTATATTTTCTGAGAACGTTCAATTTCTTCCTGCATTTTTTAAAAATAGACCAGATAACAAGCTATCGTTTGAAAGCACCTCGCCGATAAAATGCTTAATAAACATATTGATATTGCATATAGCGCGCATATAGCAAATATTTCTATTCACGTACCTTGCAGGCTGGAATACCACCCGTCCAAGAAGTTTGACCTGAACAACCTGTTCCAATTCCAGGTTGAACTTTCAAGACTGTCACTGTCGCTGTCAAAGCTCACATCAGGGAAATCGAAGGCTGCTGACATCATTTGACTTCCAACATCGGATGGCAAAACAACGACGGTGTCTACATTATTTTTGTCGCTAGTATCTGCGTTACGTGCACCTGTAAAAAATAACAAAATTATTTGAAAAACACGTTAGATATTAAATACTAATTAAATACTAATGCTTACTAATTATAGCTGTTGAGATGGATCTTTGATAAGATTTTTCAATTTTAAATAACTAAATCACATTTAAGATCTAACCGAGGATTAAGTATTAGCTTTGAACGTTATAATTGTATATAAATTGTGTATATATTTTAATAAATATTGTAATAAGTAACATAAATTTCTCTTCGCTCTAAAATGAAATTTCTGATGACATATATATGAGGGCCTACGTCGACTAACAATATCCTATTTTTTAAATTATACAGTTACGTGATATGATGATATTCAGTTTATTCGAATAATTTTTAACATTAATACTCAAGTTGACTACCACGTTCGGTACATATTATACATATGTAACATTGAACGATGACTCGGGATAGGTTGTTTGTTATTAAATTACGGAATATTCAAGTATTTCGATGATTGCATATCTCGTAACGTTACGTAAATATGCGTGTATCTTTCGTTGCCGATTTATATGCTAGTACCGAAAAGAACGGTCGTTATAGAAAGTTTTAATGAAAAACATATGGCGGGAGTATATATTACGTCATCGTATGCACTGTATTTGTAAAGTTAAATTGATATGAGAGGAAAAGTTTCAAAATTACCGGGTACATTATACGTGACGAAGTAAGAAGGAGTATGGATTGTAAACCAAATTGCCATACTAACAATAAGCAAATCTAAAAACATGAGCTATATTTTTTTCTTTATAAAAAGAAGTGAATTTTGTTAGTATTAAAAAATATGTATTTTTATTATTCGTCAAACAATTTTAAGTTTAACCTTCCATTCTCTGTGATTGTGAAAAATACATTTTCCATGAAAGAATTTGTTTTATCCAGCTTATGACTCCCTCTTGAAACCGTATAACCTCTGTTTAACCCATTTTTCTAAAGATAATATCTAGGTAAATCATTCTGGTATTTTAAAGAGCCATATAGATAGAATATATATATAAAAAAATTCAGGTGAGCTAAATATAAGCACCGCCTAGTTTCAAGATTTGTAAGAATACGTCAAGACCGTAGATATAAGAAGTATAGATCACAGATGTTGTGTTGATAAAATCGACTTCATAAAGAGAAATAGAAATAAATAACAAGTTTTTCTTTCCCTTTCTATAGGCGGAGCAAATATCAGCTACGAAGGGAAAGTGATATCAAAATATGTCTATCTCGTTTTAACATGCTCTTTATTTCCCAGCCGTGATCTATATCTGCTATTTCAATGGTCGACACTTGCTCGAAAATGGACAATTTTCGAATCACGTGATTCACGTTTAACCTATTGCCCCTTTTAAACGAATTCTCTCGTTTCGATTTTGAAAATTCCACCTTTTAACCGTTTGAGTCCCAAGGGTCTTTGAAAAAACAGGATCGAAAATTGATTACGAAGAGAAATAATTTGTTATTTTATGAAACACATCTATCTTATTATATGTACTATTAGTTTATACATATTTCAAGTTTTGTTGAATAAAAATTATTGAGAAGATAACAAAATACAAAATACCCTCAGTCGTCCGTAGCGTTCAAATGTACTGGGACTTTTCGATACAAAATCTAAACAAAGCGATCGCGCTATTTGGAACTCAAACGGTTAATTTCGATCGTGTCATCTACTAGACAAGCATAAAAAAAGCAACTAAATTGAATCAATACTGATATACTTCATGACTTTTCCGTATCTATTGCGTGTCAGATGTCACAAGGAAAACTGAATTTCGTAACGCCAGTCCGTTTTTCAGCTTATTAACTTTAATTCGTCTCTTGTTGCTCGTAAAATTTGTTGTACGAATAAAAATAGAATATCAATCGCGTATTCGATGAAATATAATTTTCAGAAATTGTAAAATTTCTTAAACACGAGTTCAATTACACGTGCTTCTTTCAAATATGAATTAGTACGGATAAAGAAGAGAAGCCAGTGCAGCTGCGAAGCTTTCAATCGCGAAACTTCAAATACACGCGTCGATCGAAGAAGGTCGTTTAAAAACGAGGAGGACCAGAATGCGACCTTATAATAATTATTCTTGCTCTCGGCGTGGCGTTTTGCCCGCGCGATCCTTTCAAACGGCTCGTGGCACTTAGTGCTTTACAGCGAATTTGCCGTAGTGATTTATCGTCGAGCCCTTTTAGTGCCACGCCACTGGATCCGCTACCGACCTCACTGTCAGCCAGGAAATGCAGGATTCTGTACTTCTGTGCTAGGAGTTTGACACGCATGAACAAACTTAATCGGTAATCGATAAGCAGAGTATGTCTGGTAAGGATTAAAAAGCAAGAGAAAAGAGAAGAAACGAAGAAGAAAAAGAAAAAGAAAGGAAAAGAGGAGAAAACAATAAAAACAGCGACCACGTGACGTCTCATTTGCAAAGTGTCAAAGCGCTGCGTGTAACTAAAGTCTCGACGGCGTGATGCACGGCTATCGTTCCGGAATGATCGATCGTGTCTTCTTTTAAACAGCCCCTCCTCTCGTTTGTATATCAAACGGTCCGTCACACAGTATTCCTTCCTCTCAAAGAACCTCGAATTTTTTTCATAGACGCTACACCGTTTATACGGGATAAAATGTAAAACAGGGATGTTTTTCGATAAAGAAAAACGCGAATGTAAAGTTACGATCGATCATGACTATCGGCGAAAGATAACGTAATACCTCTATATTCTGTGCTACCCTTGCAAAGTGTAATCCTCGTTTCGTGTACAGAATGTTCGAGCATAATTTAATTTCAATTTGTAGAGGCACGGTAGCTGGGTATATAAGTACGGCGAGGTGAAGAAATTGGGCGCGCAACGTTTGAAAGACGTCGACGGGATGTTCGTGAAAATTTCTCAGAGGGAAACCGCGAGAGGCGTTACGGACGTTTCTAAGATCGTCTTTGTTTCTGTACACGGGATATTATATTCTATACAACCCCCTGCGGTGCTTTCAAAATAAGCTGTTAAATGAAATTATTCGAGATTTAAGATATATGATAATACAATTTTCGAACTATTACAAAGTTATTTCGTAGAATAATCTGTTAAACAGACAAGTATTCTTATGCTAAAAAGACTTAAACCATTTTTAATGCTTTATACATAGTCGTTGTACCTTGTATAACGTATATAATTTATAATCGTAATATACGCATACAATCGTTATATACGAGTTTCTTAATCATCGTATCTGTAAATTTACAAATTTTCAAGTCCGCAAACTTTTAAATATTCTATCTTTCGAGTTACTAAACCCTTCAATTTTCTTACTTTTAAACTTGTAAGTTTTTGTAATATCTCGTTAAGTTTCCTCATTCACTTACTTAACCCTTTCAAGAAAACAAAAGATTGTCTTCGCAAGCGAAAGAGGTGTTCAGAATCATTGAACTTGAAAATTTTCGCGTTACATAATCTTTGAATTATCCAACTGGTAAATTTTTAATTGTACTTCGTTAACTTTTCAAGTTAGCTTTACAGGAGAAACTTACGATATACCAATAACTCTGAAAACAAATAATCTTATGAAATCTTAAAAACAGTAAAATCTTAAAAAGAAATCACTATCGTTGACACGAGCATCTAATATGTAAGGGGCGTCGAAAAATAGAAAGAGAGAAAGATAGAGATAGGAGCATATTCATCGGACTCTGCGAAGTAGACTTTTCTCGAATGCTTCTGGCGATTATTCAATTTACTGGTAGCCAATTCATATTAACGCACGTAGAAACGTAGGAGTCAGTTTGAGTCAATCTAATTCCTGTTTGGAAGCCCCTCCCCGTGCGAAAAACGACGCACGGTCTATCATAGCTCGAGGAAATTCGCGACCACAGCTTTCAATGATGAAAAATCGTCGAGATTGCTGCCACGGAATGAAATGTTTTGACAGACGACAACGACAAGATACTACTCCCTTATTGAATTCCCTCCTCCAAGGCTTCTATAGTATACGAGAAACGAATTCAGAATTATTCCATACAACATTTTCCAAGCAGCTAGACACCGAGCATGCCACTGTCTTTATTAAATTGTAATAAAGTTATTGCAATAAAGTACACGCAATCCTGCATACCGAAATAAAAACTGTTTTGTATCGGTATTGTGTTAGGTGCATGATGAAATGTCAAAACCTAGGAAAGAGGAAATCGAGAGGAGTAGACAAGCCTGTGTTGTACAAATGCGTAGGAATCGTCAACTTATTGTCATTTTATAGAACGTTGCTGAAAAGAAGACTGGCGTGAGGAACGCGAATCCGATTAGCTGTTTCGTATAGACTCAACACAATCATAACGATAAGCACGCGTATTGATCGCTACCTTGTCCTCGTTCCATCGCGCTAGTCTTCTTTCCGGCAACGTATAGTAGTACATACTTCGTTCTTTTTAATCGTTTTTGAATCCCTCCAATGTGAAAAAATGATGGGAAGTTGAGATTAAATGTATCTTAAATATACTTAATATACTTAAATATACTTCATTTCTTTATAGCGAAGTTACGTTGCACTTTTGACGTTAGATGTAGAAAACATGTACTTTCAGCTTATCGTACTCGACAATTCCTAATAATCATGTCGCGTGTAATAATATTTAAGACGTAAAGTTCATAGCATTATTCTTGATAACTTGCTCGAGCCTCTCTCGCACTCTACTGTGAGGGGCTTGACGAAGTTACTGAGTTAGTGGCTTTAGCCATTACGTAGGCCATACCGTGTCTAATTACGATCTAAACTTAAGAAAGTCTTTCATCGTCAAAAATGTCAGATATTTCTTTCAACTTATGTTTCTTTATTTTAATTCCTGCAAACTCTCGATTAGATGTTGAAGAGAGTCGAATGAAATATGCACGATGGTAAAGAAAATAAGGCGTTACACAATTAAAAAAATGTTACAAAAAGTAAAACAGACAGTGACATAATAAACCAAAAATTCCATCTACTCTATACATATAACCGATATTTCTCAATATACTTTCACGAAATAAATGCTACAGCCTCTACAAGCTTATCTACTTCAGCCTTATGCGATTCATTATAATAACGCTATCAATCTCAACGACGAACAAAACTTTCCATTAATTTTTATCGAACTCTCGTATCGTCGATTCCCATGTCCGTGATTCTCATAAAGCAGAAAACTGCCCGAAAGAAACTCATCGTTAACAGACATGCTGTTTGGCCATCGTTAATTCAGAACTCTCTCTCGCCAAGCGACTACAACGAGAGTCACGAAATTATCTCCGGGCATTAAAATTAATTTCTACGAGTATAGCGTTCACGGAGACGCGTTAAAGCGAGCAAAGTTCGGTAACTTCCAGCGAACTTCCACTCCTGAGCAGTTTATCGTCGACCGTTCGTACAGCGGAACGCTTAGCCGGTAAATCTGCTCGTCTATCCGCAAATATGGTAAACTATGTATGTACCGTGGTTCATGGACCCTCGTGATACTTCGACGCTTTCCCGCGTCGCGTCGTGTCACATTTTTCCTCGCGCCTTTCTCTGTACACGGGTCTCTGGCCTCCCTTGAGAAATTTGAACCTGATCGATTTATCGGACGCGGCTCCTGCCACCCTTTTTTCCTCCGTTTTCTCTCTTTTTTTCTTCTTCTCCTCTGCCCTCCTTCGCCTTCCTTTCCTACGCTCTTTCTCAAGTGACATTAGGCAGGTTTAATGCGATGCCTGCAAAAAGGGAAACAGGGTGTAGAGGTACAGCGAGTAGGTGCCGAGTGCCATTGACTGCAGAATAAAATAGATGGTAGTATTTCCAGCGTGGCTCAGCCTTGGCAAAATTCCATTTCTTTTCCACGAGGTACGCGCCCTGAGCAAGAACTGATATTTCCCCTCTCTTTGTTCTTTTCCGTTTTCATTTTTCTTTTTGTTCAATTTCTTCAGTTATTTTTCTGCCTTTTCATTCCCTTTCCCTCCTTGCCAAGAAGGGCATCGATATATCTCCGAGCACCGATATATCGTTCCGAACTATCCTTCGAATCGAGATGAAGGAAGAGATAAAAAGATGTATAATTTTCGTTTGGTATGTTGTATTTAATGGATCGCATAATCTTCGTAAGCTTTTTTACGTGACGTGTATTTACATTCGGATGGAATCTTTGTTTTCAGCAATCATGTGGCGCGTCAAAAAGTATATTACGTTTGTGTTTCGAGACGACTATTATTGTTTTTATTCGAATAAATAGTCAAACATCGCACGTTTCAAAAATTCTTGTGGCAAACCGGTTGAAAATCGCGCACGTAGACTGAGAATATATGTTTAGAGGATAAATAGATGTTTGAAACTCTGACAACTGTACATATGTGTAGCGTTATTCGTAAATAACAAAATTTTTCATATCTTACTTCACGTTCGTTGGCTAGAAAAGAAGTGTCAGCAAATGGTGACACATATCCACGATCTTAGAATCCCATATTCTACGACGTTTTGACGTTGTGTGTATTTATATCACGTTCTATGACTTCACTTGTACAAAGTTTGAAGTTTCAAGGCTTCGAGATATACCGTGTCAGTCTTTCGTGTGTATCCAAAGCGAGTTCGATGATTTCACAATCGTAGTATTCTGACTCATTTCGGGCGCTTTGTATCGAATCCTGGTAGTTTATGGTCTACTAGACTGTGCCTATGGATCCTATACATTTGAATCATTGAATTTATGATATCACGGTCAGTTTTAGATCCCCTGAGCAAGCAGTTTTGAGTTCTACGATCTTAGATTGGTCTATACCGCTTCTAACACTTTAGAACTGGACTTGGATGTGTTCCACGAATCTGGTATCTTGGAGTTCGCGGTCCCGAGTCTTTGAGGTGGTTCACAGTGGTTCGTGTATTCAGGATTGTGGTACAAAGCGTGCCTTACAGTCTTACCTTGGCTAGAACTGCTCCTCTATCTCGCAATGGACGGAATATAACCGCAGATATATACACACGCATATACTTCTGTTTACTAGATAAGTTCTTACGATACGATGCGGAGAAATGATGCATACGATATTTAATTGCCAATTGCTTTTGGTTTGTAATATTGTAAAAGTTTTCTAATTACATAAAGTACTGAACAATAGTGCTTGGCTAAAAGAAAAAAGAAACAGAAATAAGAGCTATTCCGTTGAGAAACATCTTCGATAAAGGTTGCTTCAGTACAAGTAGTCAATTTCGATTCGACTATACGGCAGAATATAGATAATTTTTATGGTATTTATCGAGATTCGGTATTATTCGCTATATTTCACTATGTTTCGTCATATTATTTATGGTTCACTATGTATATCCTAACCACTATAACGTACTATTATCTAAAACAGTTAAAAAATTAACAAAGTTCGATTTTATTATGAGTTTCACAATTAGAATAATTTACTTCAACCAAAGATTGAACATAAGCTTAATTAGGAATTGGCTTATCAATATGAACGTGGACTGACTATCCTTGCATCCTGAGTAATTATAGTAATTATAGGCAAAGGATCGACGTGTAGCTTGCAATATATAACCGATACACATATGTGTATACGGCAACGACACAGCTTCTCAATGACAGCGTCCTAGGCTAACATTAGGATGAATCTCTTAGTGTATATACTAGCTGAATAGCTATAACCATTGACACAACCACTTGAATTAATAGCCGGCAATTAAGCGGATGATAATGCTTGCCTTCCCTTATATACGAACCTACCACCTATGCACGACCCTCGATAGTGTCGATAGAAAGATAAGTCTGATACTTATTTCCTTCGCCGATTCCTCGTCCAGTGGATTTATGGATTGTCTTAACTTAGAAAAGCCCGTTTCGTGGATTTTTGATGAAAGAAAAACATTGATCCAGCACGTAAAGAAAAAAAATTTATGTGATATATAAGAGAGCTGGTCATTAGGACAAATTCGATTTAGTGATACTGGCTGATACTTCATAATACTTGATGACATTTCGTGATACTTTTTCATTAATTTCAAACACGAAATAGTCAGATCTAATTTAGTCGAAGAAAGCTAGTAGACAATGATTGATTTCTAGCTTAGATTGTAGAAAGTAAATTAGTTTAAATTTCTTAATTTATTAGCATGAAGCGAGAGAATATTGTCGTTAAACTATTTTTGTTTTGAGTTTAAGCCTGCATTTCTTGTTGAATTGTTTGGAAAAAGTTAAAAATTAATATCGAAGATGTTTCCTTATGCGTATATTAGATATTCGATTATATCTTTATTTATTTGTTTTATATTTGTTATATACTATTAATAATAATAGCTTATGTTTTCATTCTTTCTTCTTATTCTTATTTGCCTTACAGTCTTCACCAAGCATCCTTCTGATACATATATTTTAAACACTCTTCTTATTAAACTGTATAACTATTAACATAGCTATTAATCCATCTAGTGTCTATCAACCTAACTGTACTATTTAAACTCTTATTGCTTAGCTCTTATCTGATTATTTAGTAATAGCTATTAGAGCTAACTATTTAACCAATTATGATTCTTTATCTAACTCCTAAAATACCTTCTTAATCTTTCCTGCCTTTTCCTTCCCAGTTTTCTTAATCAGTCCAAAGTCTCTTCTTTTCCTTTCTCGTTAACTATCTCTTGTATATTCATTTATCTCCGTCAGTTTTCCGTACGCTATTAACATGTGCTTCAAATCTCCAATTTCGTTATTACAAAAATCGCATAGTTTCTTCTCATTCCCTTCCTAATATGTATTTCATCTTTCCAACGACCCACATATCATTCGCTTTCATCCTTTGCCTCTGTTATATCATATATTATTAATTATGGAATCATATTTTCAGAAAGTATTTTTATTCTTATAATATAATTAAATTCATAACATATGAAATATCTTTCTTGCCAGATATATCAAGCTAAATTATGTCACAATCTATTGTTCACCATTCCAATGATATTATATCCCTGCTCGCTTTTAAAACATAAGTAAACGTGAATGTTTAGGAATTAGTAGAAAAATCGTCAAATTACCACCGTCTTACCTGATTTATTATTATCGATATGGGTGTACACGTGCGCGCACCGATATTCCCATTAAATTTATACTGCAGTGTATCAAGTCGTCGCAATTGCCAACTGCAGGAAATCATAGAGTGCAACGAACGGTGCAGAGAAGGTTTTATGGAAATCGATGCGAATATATAATGATTACGAGTGGACCTTGCGTTATTTTAAGTACCTTGTGCTCTCTCTTCTATCACTTTATCGCGAGTTTTATCGGGCCAAGACGTATTCAAGCCGTGACGTTCGCTTGGCGATTGAAAAGTTCAAGATTTATCGGCCACTTCTACGAATCACCATTTATAACATTTTTTCGGCACATCTGCTTTCTATATACATACTTTCTACGTTACAGTAATTCAACTAAATTAATATGTTTTGAACGCAATGGGTGTGGATAAATGTTTTAACATTTCTTAGAATACTTATATATTGTGGCTTGAAAATAGCCTGCAGTTGGCTTGAATAAAGTTTGCACGCGTTTAGCGGCGAGAGGCGGTAATCAGATAGACCGAATATTTAGGAGAATGAAAATGTAGCAAGGCTTATTCGTAATTATGTTGTGATGGAGTAGCGTCGATGTTGAAATGTTTCTCTAGTAAAATTGTACACTTATTGAAGAATCGAAAGGAAATATTCTTCTTAAGTGAATTTTATTTGTTGCAGTTTCAGCTATGAGGCTTTTATTTAGAAGAAACGATTTTTTTAAAATTTGTTTTACATATGCTGATTTAGTATATGCATAGCGTAAATAACTTGTCTCAAATATACTTTTGAATTGAATCAGCGTAAACTCGTAAATTGCTTTCAACGAGGCGTAAGTAAAAATTCAAGAATGCAACGTCGCCCTGTATCTGTAATTTTTTATTAAGAATATTTCGATAACTAGCAGAAATTTGTTCTTTGTAATTAATTGCAACATTCATCGTTAACAATATGATTTTAATAATTACGTGAAATACATACTTCGTATTTATTCAAATTTGACGTGCAAAGAGATGTAAATCTGATTCCGAAACAAAATATTTTCCAACGATTCAAATGTTCCAAACCTTCGAACTTTCATATCTGTGAAATGTTTAAATTTTCAGACCGTTGTATAATTTACAATTTTCGTGAACAAAGTTCCAGGCTATTATTCAAATAAGTTAAAACCAACAGATGGTGTACGATTTAAATACGTGTTTAATTCTTTTAAAAAATTCGTTGAGAGTTCAAGGCAACGCGGCTACCAGCGAAACACAAGATTTCAATTATCTCATTGACTTTCGTACTCGGAAAGGGAAACTTAACTCGGAAGCGAGTTAATCTGAATGAAACTCAACATTTAAAGTGCGATGTGCTGTTGCGGTGTCCCCAAAAGGAGTATTTAGACACCTCGTGTTTCGAAGCTGTGTGCAATGTCGCAGGATTCGAGCGCATCGTTCCCTACTAAAAGTCTATAAGCCTAATTGTTTCTCACGCAATGAAACGACAAACTACGACAATAAATAATAAAATAATTTTGCTTCGTTAGAATCCTCTATCGCCAAACTACAAGCAAATTGTAAAGGATAAAATTAATTTCTTGCCGAAATATGGAATTCGTGGTAAAGTAATGTTAATTTTATCATGTTAGGATAAACAATTTCAAATAATTTGCACGTTATTACATTAGTTTACATGTTAATAATTTTAATTTAATAAATTTATAAAATAAATAATTTACACGTATTCATAATAATTTCAGATTATAACATATTTTTCAATTTTTACGAAATTACTTAAATGGGAAAAAACATAGGTTCGTTCATTGAAAGTCAGAAGCATTTCTTTAATAAAAACCGGCATTTTTCTATAAAAAATTGGATTGGCTAACTTCTTTCTTATTCTAACTTTTAATTGAGAATTTAATATTTATTAAACACTTAGAAGGTAGCAAAAAGTACTGACAAAGAATTTAATGAAATTTACTAATTAAAATATTTACAGTTCTTAAGGATCTATGGGTCGCAGATAATAGTTCGTACTTTATTCTAATTTAACTCGACAAACAAATTACGTGTTATAAATTATTTTTACGACGGAGTCGATGAGAACTTTTGCTTTTAACGGGTTTAAAAGATTACAAAATGGCAAAACAGAAGTACAAAAGAAGGCAATAGACATTGGACTTTAACTGATATACATAACACCAAAGCCTTTAAGAAAGATTATGCGAAGATATGCGACTGACCGACGAATGAATACGCAATGAACGAGTATTTGAGATCAAAGACAACAGAATAGCTTTCTTGGCATGCTGGAAGAAACAAGTTTTCCGTAATCGTGTGTGATTCATAGCACACATGACCTACGTGTGTAAATCTCGTTCAGTGACATTTACCAACCACCTAGAACCTTGGTTGGCTTCCTGACCATATTGCATTCTGCTCGTTCCACGAACACTTTTTCAAATACGTGCCATGATCATCTATAACTATTCTATGTATATATGGTATTTTTATATTTTATATTATTTGAGTTTCATATTTTATGTTTCTGTTTTGTATGCTACTGAAATTTGAGTTAAGCTATTAAAGTTTAAGAAGAGTTATACATGTAAGTGGTAAAGACACAGAGAATAAGGAATATAAATTGTAGGTTTTAAGTCTAAATGTTAAGCACGAGAGACGTTAAGCTTGGTGGTTAGAAAAATAAAACATGAATGTAATTGGAAGTAAGAAAATTAGAAGCAAATGAAATAAATAAAAATAAAACAATATATTCGTTCTAGATTTCTTAGTTCGATTATTTACACATTTCTCAAATTAGAGCGTATCTTCTTATCTTTCTAACTACTTGATAAAAAGTTTGTTACATGCAAAATGTAAAATTGCAACTAGAACGTTACTAGAATCATAATGAGATATTAACCGTATTTTTGCAACGTGACAATACAATTATATTTTTGCCCCCGAAACAAAGATTACATTAATTTATATTTGAAAGCATTACGTAGAATTTCTGTTTGAGAAATTTAAAAATTGTTGAGTATTAATTTCGTTATAATTGAATCATTCGAAAGCTGGTTGATCAACAGCAGTTCTGGAAAATTTCTGCATTTTAACATCAGAAGCAGAAGTTACATGAGCAACATTGAATTCTTTAGAAATGACTAGTCTCGATAGGGTTGGCACGTTGATATAATTCCGTATAATTACGTTGAAAAGGTATGTTTTTTACTAGAGGAAGAAGGCTTAAATTAGCCTCTTTCTTTTTACGAAGTAACAAATATCATGTTCGCGTGTTAGTTTACATTTTATAAGAAGAAAAATGAAACTGTCTGTTGATCTTAAATTGAAAGGTACAAAACAGTTACAAATGAATGAATTTGCAATTCTGTATTATGGCTGTAATGATGTAGGTGCTTAAGTGACCCGATTTTTAAATATTCATGAGCTTCTCTAAGAATTCATAAACTCTGCGTGATACCTTAGACATACAAATAAACTTTGCTCTCAAAAGTGGAAACGTTATTTGCGTTCACGGTTTCACTGGCGACGAGATTTCATTTTCTTATCTCGTCTTTGAAAATAACTCTCAATGGAGTAATTCGATTATGGACACAAGCTTGTTTAAATAACACGAATTTCCAGATTACATTTAGAATTAACTTAACCAGTTTTTAGGCGTAATAAATCTTTTTCTTTCAAATTAGACGGTAACAAGTATCATTCGAAACCAACGTAAGTAATAATTTTAATAAACTTCTTCTTTTATCGTGTTATTTTCCATAGGTCGATGCAAGTCGAATACAACATGGAGGAAATGTAAAAAATTAAATGAAAAATGACGATGGATTCTGCGTATGAAAACGATAAGAAAAAGTTTATATAAAGATATGCCCTCTTTGACTTTGTTTACGAGTTATAGCGAGCTTTATATTGGAATAATTCTATTGAAAAATGGAAGTAGTTGAACTAATCTCATCAACCTATTTACAAACAGAATTTCTAATAGAATATCTAACGAACAATTTTCGGAGAAGTGGAGAATAGTCATTAAGACGTCTCCAATCTTGTGTTCAAGCGTGATGCAAGATTATTTTGAACGCCTCTTGTGGAGCTACACAGATATCGCTTGTTTAGATGAAACTCGCTGTAACTTGAAAACAAAGTTAAATAGGTCATACCTTTATAGTGTTATATAAACCTTTTTTATTGTTTTTATGTGCAGAACCTACCGCCGAAGCAGTTCCCTGATATTACGTATAATACAAAAATAAAACTTGAAATGAAATATTTAGCGTGACATTAATTTTTCACAATAAACTTCTGTCAAATCCTAAATAACTTGAACATATTTGAAAAGAAACATTAATTGAAAATTAAATGCAAGAAATAAATTGGTCAGTAATAAAATTTCTGATTCTTAATCAGATTACTTGGAATATTAGTAATCACCATAGACGCCAATAAGTTTGCAATGATGCACCATTCAACCTGTCTAATTCGATCAGTCTCAATCATTCTCATAAATTAACTCCTTAAATTAACAATCAACACACAGAAAACCACCACCCGTCGTGAACAGATAACCGGAAAGAGATTATATCGTTGCCAGAAACGAACCTAGGGTGGGTTTAACGAGAAAGAAATGTGAAATCTTGACGAGTTAAGTGGTTGAATCATTTTCATCCCGACGTTGCGCCCGTTCTACAGCAAAGTTCTATTTTCTACCACGATAGGCGAACGATACGGGTTGACAAGCTGGCGGGAGAAGGAGAAAAAAGAGGAGGAGAAAGAGAGAAAGGTGAAGAGGTAAAGGCGAAGTAAAAACGGTGCCCACAATACGTTCCGGCATTATGAAACTTGAAATCGAAATAACGCGAGGGAATACACGTACAACGAGTACGGGCTTAATGCCAAAGACGTAATAACTCGCAAGTAGTCGCGTGTAACGTAACGTTTAGGCGCGGTGGGGTTGCGACTCTTTATGCTCGAAGGCTCGTTAATTAGACGAAAAGACGCGACCGTACGCGAAATTACCTCGCGTTTATGCGTTTCAGGAAGCGGAACAGGTGGCACGACAATGATGGTGTAAGGTTCTTAGGGAAATTGGGGAAATTGAAAGTTATGCCATGGCTAGAAACTATTGCGACCAAGTATAAACGATATTTGCACTTTAGTTCGGTATGCTAAACATGAAGTGGACCACGCTGGACTTTAACCATACGCAACTCGTCTCGGAGAGAAGCGTGAATTTTTATTTCGTTAGTAGAATTCAGTAGAGAATTTTAGAGGCGAGCGTTTGAGTGTCTTAATTGTAAGGGATTTCCGCGTGTCTACGTTATTAAATTGGTTGTTAAACTTTTTATGGTTCTTACGATACAACCATTTGATAAATAAAATGATCAAATATATATAATTTCAGATATACTATATATCTGTGATAAAAACCGGTTCCTATTTTTACAATTACTAAAAGCATGCAAGTGCATTTAACAAAATTAATACTGACTTCTATAGAAGTGGAAATACGATTACATATATGTAATTACATACCGAGTTATTCTGAGTATATAACCTGTAAGTACATATATCTGACTTGAAAAATTAGTACAGAATAAGAATATTTTTTACTGATTTATTTTCACCTATTTTGAATCAACGCGTTACATTCATTTTTCAAGGATACAGCTAATCCGATCTAGACAGATTATCTGCATATTGTGGATTACCAATATTCAATCTACCAATTAATTCAACAGCTTTTATCTTGGAAGTCTATAATGAGTTTTCAAATGATTACAATAATATAATAATAAGTAATAAGTATGTAAAACGCAGATACACTGAAACTGAAGTTTCTATAAATAACAACCTAAACAAAATCATTTTCTATCGAGTTTGCTTCATCTTTCTTGTATTTTTAATACTTTGAGATTCGTGTATAACAACCTTCAACGTTTAGACTGAACTTGCAATAATTACAATTTCGCATACATATAGTATACCATTCGATATTAGCCACTCGATTATTGTCACCTACAATATTCATCGACAAACATCCATTTCTTTTGCAATTTCTAAATAAAATCTTATTACGAAACCAGGCAATTGAAGAAAAATCCTACACGGACCGTAGAAAACAATTATCCCTAAATAATGGAAACTGCAGAGAGTATGCGTTACTTTCGTGCGATCGTCACGATGGTCGTTAAACGCGTGCACTGTTATGTATCGCGCATGCAAGGCCTTCATACATATTGCATTTTATCACGGTGACGCGTATAATAAAGAAAGATTATCATAATGAAATTCATTTTCAGTTATGCGTGTTATTAACGTGACGCACGGTAGGAAGTCGTATAGATGCTTCTATCTCGCTCGAAAGGATATACGATTGACCGTGAGAGGACATCTCTCGGGCTCGTTACGCTCGTTACCAATGCCAAGTCGCAAGGAAACGCAAGAAGCTTCGCATATATATTATGTATATACGTACTGAGACGCATGCGTGCGCACTGGAGAGACGCATAAAGATTAAAGATACAAACGCATATAGGAGGCAGAGGCATATAAAGGCAGTAAGATACATATTAAGCCACACATAAGCATGCATACGTAAAAGGAGCGCGAAGATATATGTACGCAGTTATAAGATTATTTTTAGCAGAATGTAATTTAGTTACGAATTTATAAATAGGAAGTCTCAAGACCAGTATATCCTTTGTCAGAACTGTTGCAGAATATTGGTACAATTCGACGAAGTCTATATAAGCATAGATTTAACAATTAAAATTTACTATAATCTATTTGTAAATATTTATACGCGATATCAGAATTAACATCTACGTACAAAACATTATGAAGTAGTTTTGATATGTAAGGAGTTCATTACCTACAGTTTGCCTTGTTTTTAAACTATAAATAGATGCTTCAAAGACGATAGAGAAATTTAATTAGTTCCAGCAATAATATTGAAATTCCGTTTAACATTCGAAACACTGAGTCATGTCGTATCTGTGTTTATCTATATCCATGAATACTAACTACATCATTATTAGTTTGAGATATTGTACGAGATCCATGTTTTATCTCAAACTAATAATAATTAACGTATTGACCTTGAACGACCTATAAGTATAGATCATTGCATTCATCTTAAAGCTCCCTCTCTCTCTCTCTTAGAAGGTAGATAAACAAATATATTGTTCCATTAAAAAAAAAAGAGGAAGTTCAGCTTGATATCTCCTCTAACCCTCCACATAGGAAAAAACTGTTAGCGTCAGATTATATCTTCCTTCAAAGCAAGCAAGTTTAATTCGATGCGTCTTTTTCTACCATGAAAAGCAAAGGAGTTGTTCGAATAGCCTGTTCCAGGTGCCCCACCCTATACAGAGATATCCATCAGAGCGGCGGAAAACGCGTGGCATGCATCGGAAAAGAAACGAGTTCATCGCCGATGATTCGCTCCGATCCGCGACGAAGTCCTTCAACGTGTACACTTCCGCCAGACGCCTGTCGATAATTGGAAGTCGTTCCACTTCTTTGCCTCTGCCAACTCTCATCTTGGAATGCGACCGGCTGTGGTATACGTCGACACGTTCCGCGAGGCCTGCACGGCCAACCGTGTCGTAACACACGAAGAAACGGTACAATGAACTTCTTCATGCTCGAATAGAGATACGTTGCTAAGAAGTGTGCCTACGCTACGGTTCTTCGGAGATCGCTGACTCGTAATTAAAGGAACGACGTTGGAAAGGATAAGACGGGGTAACAACGACAAAAATACGAATAAATCGATGGGAGAATTTACGAGTGGCGTTACTGCAGGCTAAGGGATCAGAGCGGATGAGGGAAAAGGTGGAGGATTTATGGGTGTTGGTACACTTTGCTATGATTAGTTGCGGTTTCCAAGGTTTGATTTGAGAAGTTCAATCCCTAAGGATTTATCAGTATCGGTGTATTTATAAAATTTTCGAAATGTTATTAAAAGGATAGGCGAGTTGAGAGCGAGATTCATTTCGTTACCATAATTTATAAAGCCGTTGTGTGGAAATAAGGTACACTCTGCCATGATTAGTTCGAGTTTACGGTGGAATGTTTAATTCGAGAAGTTGGGTCACACCTGGGATTTATCGATATCGGTGTATTTATAAAATTTTCGAAATGTTATTAAAAGGAAAGACGTAAGCTGATTCAGGATATTCGATTTGCTGTCGTAATTATAAAGCAGTTACGTAGAAATGAAAAGAAAATAACAAATATCGGAAAGATACAGTAAAAATATCAGGCAAGCCGATATCGATTCGATTCGAGGGTCCAAATCCAAAAATAAAAGAATATATAAATATAATACCGAAAGGAGAAAAGAGAAAGAAAGTAAGGAAACGGGGAACGATACTAAAAAAAAAGCTAACTATACCTGGCTTGAAAAATTCCATTTTGAGAATTTTACGAATCGTCGTATCTATAAAATCGTTAAATTACAACCGTAGGAAAATACCGTAAAAGGAAACCAATAGAACAAACGAAGAACAGAAAGGAAAAGGAAAAAGAAAAATAAGGAAACGAAAAAGAGAAAGAGCGGTAGAATGAAATAGAATCAATTCAATTCGAGCGTATCGATTCGATAATCGGTAAGTATTAATATTAGCTAGCTGCGCGATAGAGACCCCGTTGCGTATCGTATTCCATCCTGATCGAACCGCGCGTGAATTGAATTTTAAAAATTCACCGTGAATCTGATACGCGATTACGCGCTTCTGTAAGCTAAACCGATCCGCATAACCTGTTAAACGATCGGCACGTCGATTTAATCCGATGCGCGATCCACGTTTAATCGACGCGTTCAATCGTGATTTTCCGCCCACGAGAACGTATTAGAAATACATGATTAAGAAAACGTGACTAATAGTTGACTTCCTATTACATATATAGTTTCTAGTTCGATTTTTATACAGAATATTACAGAAGTTGATCTAAGGCAAAGCCATGTAAGTTTCCAATAAAAAATACAACTTGTTTTCATATTTGTAAAAGATGTGGAACGTGTCTTTTTTCACTTTGATAGATATAAGTAGACTGCGGTTATTTATAGACGTTATTAGAAGGTTATTTAATGTATTAAATGTTACAACGAGTATTTTATTTTAGATATTTTGTATATTTTTGTATTTTATGCGCGTTTTGTGCATTCTTGCAAGACTGATATTTGACAAAAGATCTATGTATTTTTTCAAATATTTCCTCTCGATGTTATATATATATATATATATATTGTAATATATGTATTGTAATATATGTAATATATGTTATATATATACTAACGAAGTAATGTAGTAGATTTAAAACATAGGAAATAGAAATATATATATATATATATATTCGTTAGTGATCAGCAGAGTAGAGTCTTTAACTGTCCCTACAAAAAGCAGTCGCATCCAACCCAGGTGATTGAAGAGGCCATTCTCTTGGACTTTCTCGCCCTATCTATTTCCCATTAGAGATTCGATTTAGATGTTGTGTCACATTAATTGAAAAATGTAGCGGAGGCTCGTCATGCTGTAGCCGGGTGTGTATTCTTTTTTCCGATACCACACATCGTCCGAGACTCAAATCGCAATCTCTATTGAATCGAAACTGATAGCACATAGAAATTACAAACATCCCGTAATCATAGCTCAATTTTCTACCTAACGGTTTAACGTTTACAAA
Source organism: Bombus affinis (assembly GCF_024516045.1). Classification (NCBI taxonomy): domain Eukaryota; kingdom Metazoa; phylum Arthropoda; class Insecta; order Hymenoptera; family Apidae; genus Bombus; species Bombus affinis. The sequence goes on along the minus strand of NC_066347.1, from coordinate 3,311,561 downwards.
ACGAGAAAGAAAAGCAAAATAGAGAGGATAGAAGAAATTACATAGGTATGCATCATTCGACAAAGTGGCTCGACGACGATGAGTCAACGTCAATCAGAACGCTTCCTCTGACTTCATTCGCGTCTTCGTGGTTATTAACTGCACGATACACACAGACAACTGCTAATTGTATACTGCTCCACGTTACTACTCCAAACAACGTTCACGTGAAACGTGATCGTCTAGTTGCCTCTCGAAACGGAGTACGCTCTCTCGTCGAGGAATATTCCTTCGAACTCGAATAATGATGTATCATTTTAAATTGATTTAAATTGAGGCCCCTCTTCTTCCATTTCACGTGGAGAGCACTTCCGCGTACGCAGAATCGTATTGATGGTTATCGAAGCGACGCCGCGATACGGGATACATAGAATCGCAAATCGGGACGAATCGAATCGGTGCATCCAAGAGAAGAAACGATGGAGCAGAAAAGAGATAGATAATAAAGGGATCCGGACTTATGATTGCTTCCAAATGAATTTCCAACTAACCAATTCAATTCCGATTTCCACGTGCGATATGCACTCGACTATTCATAATTACTGGATAGTTAGCGGCCACAGGGGCCGAAGTTTATGGCTTCGCAACTCGCCGCTAATCGGATTGTCTGTCGACTGGCCGAACGAACGCTTCTATAATTCTTTGTACGTAGCGTAAAATCGAAATGGCGATTGCGCGCTCTGCGTGTTGAGCCACGTTTTTTCTGTAACTAAAATTCTCCGTAAATAATATCTTCTGTAAAATTTTTTGCGTTTCCTCTTGGTAACGAGGCGCTTCTTTTTTCTTTCATTAACCTTGCTCGAACCTCTCTAGGAGGTTTATGTGGCTACGCAAAATTAAATGAATACGTTACAAGGTTCGTGCAAGTACGTTCGTTTAAACTTGGATATTACGTTTGTTTAAAAATGTACGTACGTCTCTATAAGACTCTTATATTCAGCGAAAGTAGGTTTTATCGAATGGAAGAAAAATTTTGCGTTTTCGCAACCTATCGATTAATACAAGTCTCTGCTCATCGTGTAATGGACAATTTCAAAGGATACGGTTCAAGTTCTGTAATTGAAAATTAAAGTAGTAGCGTTTCGTACTATTAATAATGCTTAAGCCTGCCAATGAGGCTGCAAAGTTATAATGATCGACTCTACGTCTGTGATTTATGGGGACTGTGACTTCTCTTTGTAAATTTCTTTTTCCAAGACACTAGAAAGTATCCCTTATATGTTTTGAAGGCCTTGGTTTTGGTTTTTTGATATTAGTATTAGCATTAGGAATATTCATATGTATACTTTTCGAAAATCAAAGGCTGTTAGCGTATTTTATTATCCGATTTGAATAATAATAATATTCATTCTTTGTTATTTTTAATAACTAATCCTTGAAAGTTGACAGGCTCCGCTATGTGTTTCAATTTTTGTGTTTTAATCAGTACTTGTTTGCAGTTCAGAACGATAATGTTGATATTATATTGTAATCTCGAAATTTGAAATTTACAAAACGTGGGTATATTTTTAATTTCTATTTTAAACTTTTGAGCATGTCTGGTAAATTACATGCTTTTCAAATTGTAAGTTATGAAAGAGCTAAGAGAAGATAATGACGACGACGAGTTGATGTTTAATTTATATAACACAGATTGTTGATATAAATAATGCTTTTAATGAAGATTTCTATTTCGAGCTGATATTTTGATAAATTTACTTTCCTTAATAGAGCTGCTTTTACCAAACTAATGACGCAATTGAATATTCCATTATTCGTTGCAAGCTTTTTACATATTTTGTAGTTTATGTTACAGTTTTTGTTAATTATTCCTTTAATGTTACGTGTCAGAAGGCAACAGAATATTCGAATACTTCAATATGCATTAATCTGTTCGTTCATGATTATATTCGAATGTGACATGTGCGAATTGTTTTCATAATAATGTTTGATAAATATTATTACATTGGATTTTGAGTATTATGGAAGACACGTCATTTGTGACAATTTCGACAGTGTCGCAATATACTTTGCAAGTTCTGAAGTTAATTAGAACACTCATTATGTATCATAAATACCAAGTAATGGCAGATAGAAATTAGCTGAGCTATTTCCGTCAGCAAGGTCTTTCTTAGAAGTCTGTTTAACCAATCGTTTTCGGGAACGTGTTATCCTATCTCGCCTGGCGCGAATCGAAGCGTTAATATGAGAAGTTTCGTGTAAAAAGTTTCACGAAATTATATTACGCTGAAAAGTTTTCACGCCTTATTAAGATCTTGTTAGAGGAAGCAGAACATTTTAAAGATACTTTCGTCCTTTCTCTCGTAGCTTTTTTTCTCGCCACCTCCAAACTCACTATAAAACAGGCGATATTCTCGTTTTTGCGAATGTTTAGTACGGTTTTATAACGTTAATTTCGATGCGCTTCGAAGACATTGTCAAAATACATTAGAAGTCTCGAGTGCAATATGTCAAGAAACAAAATTTATGGTTATTCATTATCATTGAATAATATTGACTCAAAGTAATGCGAAGCTTATTATCAAGTGTCTCTATTATATTATTTGCCTCTATAAATTTTATTCCATATGAATTTAGAAGTTCAAGACAATTAGTTTTGTCTTCTATTTATTCGATTTTGACGAAAAACTGAGCAATGTACGCAGAAAGTCCTCGTATTGTTATTAATTTTGTAATATTTATGTTCAATAATGTTTGGTGATATTTACTACGTTTTCTGTTTTCAATAAAAATAATATACATTTACTTTGTTTATTATCGTGTAACATCTCGCGAAACTTACTTCTCTCAACAAAATTTAATTTTCTTCTAATTGCAAGCGTTGTGCGTTCCAACTTTTTTATTTTCTCCTAAATAATACCTGTATATATATGGGTCAGTTATGCACTTCGAAGCTGAAAAAAAAGAGTTACATCATACGTGGGCACAATCAAGTTTTTCATCAACGAATATCCGAGATGCAATTATGTTACGTTTTTTCATACAGTGGAACTTCATTCGTAATGAAATCATAACTGCAACTATAAGATTATTTTCGCCGATTTGTTATAATTAACAGGCAGTTAATGATTTTAATATGAAACGCGTAATTGTCCACTTGTACCCTTCGAGCTTATATTAAATCCTTTTTCCATCTTTTTTCTCATTCGTCAACTAACAGAGCGAAAACATTACTCCCCTTTTGATTAAAAGGCCCGTGTCATTTATCGAAACTAACATGATAATCATATAATGAAATGTTATTTTTGTTCAATGAAGTCTAAATAATATTAACGTTACATCGATAATATAGGATGGTTTAACTACGAGAAATTAAATTTTATTATACCTAGCAATGATTTTGTTGAAAAGAAAAATTCTTTTTACGTTTGCTTATGATCATTGATATTTTCATTCAACATTTGTCTAACTTCGATTTGAAAACGAGATTCGATGTACTTCGAATAATTTAACTTTATGTAATTCACTAGCGCCGCTTTAATATAATGTGCAAATTATTATTTCGTTTTGTTTCCACCGACGGAAAATGAAAAAGGGCGTACAAATAATCTTGTATAAATAAATTCATAAATATTCCACGTAAAGCTTCTCTTGTAAAAACGTGTTGAAATTGCTCTTCGCTTGTATCAAAAAATAATAAACGTATAAAGGTTGAACAAGAATGTGTTTCACGGTTACCTGGCAATTGAGTATATTACAAATTGGAGAATCGATTTTAGAGAGCAATATGAACGTACGAGTTTCGTTTAATACGTTGTAGTAATAACTCCCTTTAATACTGTTTAAAATCATTGTGCAGAATGAAAATGGACAGTTCACGTTACTGCAATTGTTGTTACAGCAATTAAAAAGTTCTGTTTCGCTTTAAAAAAATTTTCACATAAACGGCAAAATTTTAATTACAGTAAAAATGTTGGTTCGCGTCAGCCGACGAAAATTGGTAATATGATTTCCGTTTAATTATACGTAAAAGGAAGTGCTCGGGTTCCGTTGATCGCGAACTTTATAGATTAAAATTTAATTTTTAGCTATTTAAAAATTTATACGTTTCCTATGCGCGCCATCAGGGTATTGAATTATTACGTCGTATGGCGTTTTGTGTTCTTCAACTCATCCACCACGGAGAACGTTAATTTACTTCTTATTTCCATAAATCAGCCGCAATGCTTTGAAAGGCACGTTATGAAACCACGTAATCACAAAAATGCGCCCCGTGTACTTCGAGTAATAATATACATTATACATATTTTAAAAAATGTTGTGACCGATAGCGGCATCGCGTTTTTATGTAATGTAATGCTACGTTGAATTTATCAAACGCGTTTTCGTGGCGTCAAACCGGCATACAGCCCGAACTGGCACAGTTAGGACATTAAAATCCATTAGCGATATATTAATACATTACATTGCAACGTGTGAAATCCTGTAATTTCAGCTGATGTATTTTATTATTCAATTGTATACGTATCGATATTTTAAATACTTTGAAAAATAATTCATTGAATTACAAATATAGAAAATTTCGATATAATACATTTAAAAAAACCGTATAAATTTTTTTAATTCTTATAAATATGCACTCATATATTTATTTTTACTTTAAACTAAAAATTAAACTAGAATATTCTAGTCCTCCAATCTTCGAGTAATAATAGAACTACATTCTTTTATCAGTTAACCAATGAGAAACTATACCATGGACGTCTTTTATAAATTTCTCTAAAAAACCAAAAAAAAAAAAAAAAAGATTTGTTTTTACAATAAGTATCCATTTCTGTTATATCGATTTATTTCAATGAATTTGAAGAATTAAAAAAATAATATTTATATCATCGCTCTTTTCAACTATTCGATTTATGAATTTGATAACCATGAGTTCTGAACGAATCATACACGCTAAAAGTTTCCTACAACCGTATCATTTTACCGCTGATGTACGTATTTATCGATTTTTGAAAAGCGGCAACGCCGATGCGATTGCCTCGGCTTAAATGTAAGTTGCACGTAAGTACGTAGCTCGGAGATGGAACAAAAGTTCAATCCTAACACGTCTTTTCTAGCAATACATCGCAAGTTATCTGGGACACTGAACACGGAGCAGCTCGCAGATGTAAGTATCTCATGTCCTGTTAAGTACAGAGTATTGTCCTCGCGCAGTTTCCGGAATTATAAATCCTCGGCGATGTGTTCAACCTATCGTTCCTTTACTTCCTTTGCTTCCTACTTGCATCCTTATTTTTCCATAAAATAAAATGAACTTCGTAATATGATACGTGCATAGAGATATAATAGTTAATCTATCCTTCGCAGATAAAATCAAACGTTTGTAAAAAATTCGAAGAACGGTAGAATAGTTATTGAAATATCTAATATTCAATTAATTGGAATATTGTACTATTGAAACGTTCTAATAACCTACTACTCTTTCTAGTATTAACGTATTTGATCAAAGAAAATGTTCATACGATGGAATACATAGGCCAACTACTTAGGATATAGTTTCGAACGATTTCGGTCGAGGATTGCAACGACAACTTCTCGGATTGCACGATAGCAAACAGGAACCTCGTTTCCTCTGAACCTTTCGAAGTGTCAGAAACACTTCAGCCGATCGACTTCGACTAATTTGCTGCAACGATACCGCGTATCGAGTCAACTTCGACTTTTGACCTCGGATGCATATTGCAACGATCCTCGAGGTCATTCACCGATTTCTGTCTTGGTAAGATATAACAACACGTAGTAAAACGTTGCAACGAAGTAGCTCCTTTTGGGTTCTTCAATTAGACTTTAAACAATCTGTGGATTTCCCTAAAACATTCCTACAATCTATTTTTTTCGATTAAAATAGAAAGATCTTGAAAATAAAAATCAAGGTAGAAAGGTTAAACTATGAAATAATAAAAGATTGAACTAAAGCAATTGCAGGGAAGGCAGCTGGAGCTTAGAAAATAAAAAGACAAATCCAATTATGAAAGGCAGTATCCGTTAAACAACCAATTTGTGGGAAACCGACAGAAACTTTTGTCGTTTCTTACATTCGCTATATTTTGTATAAATGTAACAACGTACTGTTTCCTTGTAGCATTGAATCGAGGATTCAAAGAGACTGGTTTTACACTTCTTGCAATTATTGCCCTTTCCATAATTGAACAGTAATCTAAGCTACAAAGATAGGTCTGCAGAACGATTGAGACACCTAATGACTTTATTCTTCAATGAAACACTCTACGCAATCCAATTTTGTCCAGTCTCGTTCAGTTCGTTTTATTCTTGACCGTAATGTCACATTCGCTCCGTATAATATCTTACGGATATATAGATTATACTTGATCCATTATACGGGTCATGGAAATTCAAAGGGATACACCTACATAGGTGACAGGCTTAGATATCTGAAAGATACGACTGTATCTTATCGCTCTCATCGAGCTGCTACAACTATCGTGCGTCCCGGGAGTTCCCATGATCATAAACTCAATCGCTGATAACGTCGCTGATGATCGTGTGCTAAATTGACCCTTCTGGAGAGTCTCGGTGGCAGGGCGAACGTGTTAGAGCCAAGCCAAGGGACAGCGGACCCGGTGAACGGATGCGGCGATCATCAGCGGAGAAAAAGCACGCCGGCCAGGCAAAGTGACTGGGGGTGTACCCCCTTTTTTCATTTAAATTACTCGAAGGCGGTAGTGGTGCGACGCGGCCGGCATACCTAATGGCCGCATATTGTGCGCTGCCACTGCCACTCAAGGCAAACCGAAAACACACTACTGCGTCAACGGCTGTTCGCGACAGAAAAATAATACCGAATTCCTCATAATTCGTGGCTGCTTTTCGTCTACGGATATATAGGTACAGGTGTATGCATGCTCTGGCTGTGTACGAGGTACACGTTACATTATCACGAGAAGATCACGTAATCGTTTATCCAAATGGCAGTGTATATTCTAGTCTACGTCGTCGAGTGCAGTTGGTCGAGGACATCGCAAGAGCTGGACTTGACTGAGAGTTGAGTAGAATAGGTGAAGAGTTTAAGTTGATTGAATGGCTGATTTGGATAGACAATGGATCATTCTAGTGGCTTTTACTAGTTGTCAAAGTAAGCTTTCAAGGTGAAGTTTTATTCGAAGGATTATTATTTGAAGGATATATTCGTGCTGTTAGGCTTGTATTAAGCTGAAGTTTTGTTCTGATGTGATAGTAGAAAGATAAAACTTGTTCGAATGAATGAAGAATGGCGTACGTTTAATAGAAAACGTTGAAATGATATATAACTATTATGTTGCTTTAAGTTATTGAATGGATTTTGAAATTTATGAGTAGTAGAATACCCTGAAGAAATCTTTGCGAAGGAATATCTGTTGTAATTATATAATCCGTTAATAGCTCTCGAAACTAATTAGACAAAGCGGAATAAATCGTAACGGAAATCTGATTCGTGCTGGTTCTAGAGATACGGCGTTTTAACATTCTGGTCTGCAGATGACGAACAGTTATAAACTGTTTATTCATTAATAAGTATATATACAGTCATTGTGTACCAATACAAGCAACACAGTTCTTATACTTTGATATTTATTTTCTGTTAGCCCTCAACAGCGTAATAAATTACCAATGACTATCGTGGCAGTCGCGTTAAACAAATATCAAAATCGTAATAAAACCTTGAGATTTTTCACAGCCAATTTTCAGAAACTATTTAGTTGAGTATGAAGTAGATCGAATGAAATAGTTCAGCGCACGCTGATTACAATAGTCAAATTAAAATTCAACGCAACGCGAAGCTTGCTCGATCCCATATTCTTGCTGTTGTACCGCGTTTCAACGTGGAAGATTATTAAGCAGGTAGATAGCGAGCATAGGTACGTATACAATAAACTGAGCAAGTGAGCGTGACACGAAACGGCGCGAGGAAGCGCAAACATCCATTTACGTTCGTAACGGATGCGTAAATACGTGTGCAGAGACAGAGGAATAAGTGGACGTTGAACGTTCCTGGCTACGTTCGTTGGCATATAAAAAGAAAGACAATACCTAACCAGTCGGCTCATGTTGGATAAATTAATTAACGATTGAACGATGTCGGAAGTAATTAGTCGCGTATCCTATTCGCGATATAATTAAATGCTGGTTAGCGAGGCCTTCACCCCATTTGTTACGAATTAATTTGTATATCTGCGCGATTCACGACAAATAAACTTCGTCCGAGCGGAATTAATCCCAGATGAACAAAAGTATGAATATCAATATTCGATGGTAAAAAAAAAAGACAAAAAATATGAAGTTAAATTTAATCCAAATCAAAGTGGTTTAAAAATCCAGAAAAGTTGGCAAAAATTGTGAAATTATTAAGTAGAAATTGTCATGCTGTATAGAATGTATTGAGAAGTCCTAAAGCTTATGGAAAAACTGAAAATGTGGGAGACCTCGTGTTACACCTGAACGTGACAGATGTGCAATTTTGGGCGTTGCCTCGAATTTTGAGGGAACTGCAAGGTCAATCACCGAAAATTTCTTTGAACAGAGAAAAATGATGTGTCATTAAATTTTGTGCACTTCAAAGCATCAACGTTTTATATTGTAATAAGATTCGTACAATATAACCTTTATTGGAAGGCAATGACCAAGCATTTTTACATCTAAAATAATTTTGCAACTGGCTTTACATAAGTATTACTCCGTTTTATAAACAGAACGATCATTATTAATTATGAAAGATGTCTGAAAAATTTAGAAGCACATTACATGCAAATATAGACACATGACTTTTCAATTAACGCAGATTCGCAAATCTTGACTAAACTATGATTTCACATAATAGAATATAATTTGACTTACAATGCGAAAAGTCGAAAAAAAAATAAATCGTAAAAAGTAAATCGAAAAAAATTTTCGATATACTAAATCTAACTTCCTTATCATTAATTTTGTTTCACGGCACAAGTAATTTTATGGTAAAATATTTGTCATGTTATTTTCAAACGTATCGTTGACACAAAGAATAGCCTTTATGGAAGTAAGAATAAAAATGTGATTGGTTGAGTACACACCTTTATCTAATTTAGTCTTCGTCTGTGTTGATTCTGGAACTTGTGCTAACTGGACGTTTCTTACGTACTTTTGCAAGTGCTGTATGATTTTGTATTTCGCAGATCTGTTTTTAAACCATCGCGTTGAAGACTCTTTATTTGGAGGTTTAGAAAAATTATGAAAATAAAACTTCTGTTTAAAATATTGTAAGTGGTACTGAACAAAATTAAATACAGTATAAATAGAATATAGTACAAGAGTTTTCGAAATGGATAGTCTTTGACAAACAACGCAGGCTTCAATTATCTCACGGTATAATGAAATTAAAGCAGAATATAATATTTTTGAAATTGGTAAAGTATATCAATATACTATGTTATAACCATGAAATATATTTAAATTTACGAATGTTTATGATGATATAAAAAGAAATTATAAATGTTTAAATGTAAACTGTGCTTTATTAATACATAGTGTATGAATTTCTTCAGTCACTTCCGATGAATCATCAAAAAATTATACCGATGATAAGTATGCTAACAATCAGGTGTAATACATATGCATTCCCAAAGATCCAGTTAACTACAATACGACACGGTCTATAAATTACTTTGAATACACTTTAGTTGGTGAATATATGCTTCACAGAGATTTTTATCTGTATGTGTTGAGCAAATTGGAGTTTATCAAAGCCATATTGAAAGCATTGGAATGTTCGGATAAAATTAAAACTATTAAAATTCTTATGGAGATAATAGTTTCTTACTTATGGCTTGCGGATTTGCGTCTTATGCGTTCAGAAAAAATTAATTAAAAAGACAATCACATGATTTTATCACAAAAATAGATTTAATTTATAAAATAAAAATACGACAGTTAAAAAGTAATATCTTTTGCTAGAATGTAACAACTTCCATTTTACATATAAATAATATCGTACAAAATCTCTAATCAACTAAAATTACCATTTACTCGTTTCTTAAATGTAAATTGACCTTAAAAATGGTGCAAAATAATATTTTCTGACAAAAATGTTCATCGTAAATTCTCAGTTTGCATATAATTGTTTAAAGCATAAATTTTTAAGCATTAATCATAATTTCAATAGCTTATTATCACATAGTATTATACCTGTTATCGTCCCTTGTCATTCTTGAAATTATGTTTACTATGATAAGTAAGCACTACAGAAACGTGCAATTAATTCATAAATTTTAATGGTAGAGAAAGAAATAGAAACAGGTCAACGAAAGCATACAATAACGATGCTTGTTTCTTTTCGACCTGCAACCTATATAGCCCGGCAATTCTCATTTTTTCCCCTAGTTTTTCATCAGGACAGACAACAATGCGAGGCATATTTGCGGAATAATGAAGCAACCCGGCACACGGCGCGACAAAATCTTGACTGACAGGAAACTTGGATCAAAACACAACTGGAGTAAACTCCGGTTCGACGGAAATTCATCCGAACAATTATCTTCGGAATGAAATGGTACCAATTAAACCAGTTTCCCCCGTTCTTCCGAGCTTGCAAAAACGACGTCGGTACTAATTAGCAAAGTCCACGCTCCAAGTGAATTTCATACCAGGATCTACAAGTCTCGGATACTCCGCCAACTATTCTGGGCTGTCTTCTACCTCATAAACGATCCAAAGTACTTTCAACAATACCACTCGGCAATTTCTTCCTGCGACAGAATACTTTTTTTCCCTCTTGGACACTGGATACGCATCCAGATTTTTGGTCAAAGCTAATTTTATCGCGTACCACTATTTTGGAAATAAAGCAAGGAAAATTTTACGTTTTACTTTTTACTTTACACTATTACAAACTATAAAGTTCAATTATCAATTTTAACTACTATCTTATCAATTATTTTATCTCACGCTATTTTTTACTTATCGTTCTTGTTTCTTTCTCAATGCTGCAATTAACATTTTTCAATTTTTCAGAATTATCGATTGCCTGTTGTCATATAGTAAATAATTCCCTTTCAGTCTAATTAGATATATGGTAAAACTTAATGACATTTATAAAATAAACTATCGATTAACAGTCAGTTTTAATGAATTATTTGCATTATTAAATTAATAACGATAGTTACTGTTATAACACCTATATAATTATACTTAGCCTTATGCATGTGGGAAAGAAGAACGAAGTAATGAATAAACTGTCGAGACGAACACGAGAACTTAATCAACGCTTTGAATACGTATTACGATGTAATCGGCTTAAAAAGAAACGAGGACTGACGGTTCACGTGCGAAAACGGAGACTGTTTATGTTAATCATTCGTTTTAATCAAGCTTTCAGACTATTTTAATTTTAACTACAAAGTAGTTATTTTTGTTCTTTGTTTATCTGTTTGGAGCTCCTATTTATTCACCACCTATGTGAATAAACTCAAAATTTACATTAAAAGTGTTGAACTTTAGGTTTCTTGCGATCTTCTGTAAGACACATTGCCTCTGCTTGTTTTGTAAATTGTGACATTAATTATAATGTCATATTAAATTAAATTAATTATTAAATTGACCCGATGATTGTTGTAGGTATGCATATTAAGTAATCAGTCAAATAATTTGATTTTTGAGTTTGATTTGTTTATTATTTCTAAATTGACAAGGTGAGAACATTACTCGTATTTTAAAGAGAAAAGTAAATTATTATACTAGATTATGTGTACTATATGTTAAAGATCAGTGACGATATTGTGAAAGAACAATGCTATATTTGAGAAATTACTTAAAGGATTTTAAGGATTGTACATTTTTTGAAACACTTTAATTTGGCTGAAATGCAAACGTGGATATGAAAGTGAAAACAGCTCTTTTCAATCATGTCACTTTTAATGACAATTTTGGAAGATATTCTTGGAAGAACGTTTTCGAGGCTGCAAGGTCTTTTGAATTAGTTGGAAAAATCATAATATGTATTTGAAACCATCGAATCTCTCAGAACATTGAAAAGATGGGAACAGTCAGGAATGTTAGATAAACTTTAAAATCAATATTACATACTTCGAATTCTTCAAGCTTTGAATTTGAAAAGTTTACTCGGAGTCTAATCATTAAAACTTATACATTTTTATTCTAGAGCTTAAACTTTCATTAGTATCTACCATAAACAAATTCTCATTACATTGTTCTTTTAAATGGTTTCACGAAATATTTTTCAAGCTAATGTTGTAAGCAATGCATTTAAATAAACGATTATCTGTTTATTAATTATTAGTATAATTTACCTCATCTACTACAATTGTTTATCAACTTCCTATTTTATTTCATATCCATTTTTCATAAAGTATTTATTGTGCTAAAATCCATTATTTTAATTTCATCTCTCACAAAAACTACATTACTTATATTGTAACATAATACAATAACCTGTATTACAAAATAATCCAAAATATTATACGTAAACAAATATAAGTTGATAACAAGATATCAACATTTAAGTAGGTAATCGTCCATAATATTTTAACTACCATATTCTCTTTATTTTCTAATATTCAAAAAATGATTTCACGCTAAAAAAAGCAATAAAATTATGTGACTAATATCGTGGAAAACTTCGTTGAAGCAATTTGAATTGCAACGTATTTAAGAGAATAACGCAACACTAGGCAAGATTTAAAACGTACAAGTTTAAATTTATACGCCACATTAAGGCACGAATTATACTACAAAAGAAATAAAATAAACATATATGCCAATTGGTAATATTCCTGGCTCACTTTCTACCAACAAGAAGAAGGAGAAAATGATTATTTGGGTGTACGGCCATACTGCATACAACTTTTCGCATAAAACTGTGTAAAACAATAGCAGGCCGACGCAGTTCTTGATTTGCGAAGTTTTATAGCAAGATGGCACTATTCCGGCAGGAAAATGCCCACTATGAGAAAAGTTAAGTCCATTTACAAATATGTACGCGCCTACGTATTCCGGCAACGAGAGATTTGTAGACTTAAAGCGAGAAAATTCACGAGATTTTCTTTACTAATAAGTCTATCTTTCGTTAATGTATACATATAGTCTATTGATATATTCAATGTATATTACTACTATTTATACATATACATATGTACTGCCGATCGTAAGTACTAGGATATCTATTAATATCTAGCAGGAATTGAATGCTTTTCACTGTCTCTAATTTCTGTATAATTTATTATAAATCTGTTATTCCATTTGCATTATATGCATCTGATAATACAATACTAAATAAAGCGAAATTTTTTAATTTTCCAATAAATATAATGAGTAAGTATGACAAGTTTTCTGAGAACTAAAGATTTATAGATATAAACTAAAACGAAAAATATTCACGAGATTTTACGAATGAATCTATCTTTCCTTAATGTTGCACTCGATTTATATTATTATCTATGCATAGTACTCTTTAACCCCCCGGAAAGATCAATCTCTATTACTATTATATAACTCTACATCGTACTATGTATTAGTCAAACGTTCCGAGAAGTTTCGAAAGTCTTGTATCAGATAAATATCGAATATCGTGTGTGTCATTGATAGTAAGAAGAACAATGTTTTGATTCGATCAGCTTGTTTGATATTGTTTGACGAAACCGATCTATGTCGATCAAGCATTTGTTTTGGATGTCTCGAGTCGGCGCGATTGTTATGATGAGTCACACACGATACCGAATCGGTTTATTCCCTGAACTATTTTTAGTAAATATTTCAAGTCGTCTATTCGTCACGAATATATGTAGGTATGTATGTAGATACATATGTATTTACATTATAGAATATAAAGTCGGCATCCATTATTTTAATAACGTTTAATTTAAAGCTTCTAATATTTTAACATTAAAGCTATTAATAACTGAAAAAATATAGAGCCTATACTAAGCAAATCTAAATGGAAGTATTATAAAAAATATATATATAATACAAAAAGAAAAACAAACTTTCCCAATCCCCAAATCCGATAATTGTAGTATTAACGATTGAAAAAAGGAAATATAATCTAAAAATTGAACGTTTCATCATGTACAACAAACAAGCTGCGATTAACGAATGAGCACTAACTTTTCGAACACTCTATACCTTTGTCTATACGTTGCGCCCCCGCACGTAATACTCGGTGCACGCATGCTCCTTTCGCTCGTAACAGCATTTATTCAGCTGTTACGCTACAAGATCACGAATATGACCTTAGCAATTGCCAAGGAATTCTATCGAGCGCGACTCTTTATTCACTTGTCCGTTCCCCTCGGAAAATTATTCAGTTGTTCGAGAACAACGAATTGAAAAACTCGATTCGTTGTAGGGTCGACAGAAACTAATTTCGAAGGTAATCCCGAAAGACAAACAACGATAACGACAGAGCGTCGAACGTGACCGGATCCATCTGTCGGCATAATTAGTCTCGGGCAAATTGTCCCTTCGTACGTCACTCGTGTCGAATTTTTATGCTGCAGACGAAAAAGTCGGGGCTTTTTCGTTTATTTGCAGTAACCACAAAACTGTGTACTCACCGGGGAAGCTGTGCGTATATGCGACGAAACACGCCGCGACGAGTAGAACTTCAGCAAAGGTTTTCATTTTTGTTTTCCTGTCGCGCTGATTTAGAAAAGCCGCTAGCGGTAAGTTTCTGCAACGATGATTCGATTAGTACTGACGGGTTCGGCTTCTTGCGAACGAGATTGTCACACAACTCGCGAGGGGATCAAGGTCACTCACAGAACCAGCTCACTGAAACTCGCTGACGCTTTGCACTACGACTTTTGTCTCGCGCCACTCTATATGTGATCGTTTGCCTGCTGCTCGACCAATCATCGTGTACCTCGCCGTAATCACGTGAACCATTGGTCACGTGACTGTACGGCGCGCTGCTTGACTCATAGCACAACGTTTTTTCCCGGTATTACTAATTTACATTCTACTATAATACATTCTGCTATGTCGCTATCGTCTTCAACAACTGTGTAAACAGAATGATCGCGACTATTCTTTATGATTAATTTTATAGAGAATTGCAAACTGATGTTGTTGATGTGATAATGATAGAGAACGCTATGGATGATACTGTGTTTTTTTACAGTTATAAGTTCTTTTTCCGTTCTGCAAATTTTTAACGTATGATTTTACGTTAACTACTAGCTACGATTATTTGCAATAAATACGTTGGAGAATTAATGATACTATAAGACGTAAAAGTCAGCCACAGCTATGTTATTTGTTCTATGAAATGGACTTAACGCATTATATTTGCAACCTTTATTATGCATGCGCATCTGAACTGGAATATCGAGGAGAATTTTATAGCAATGAAATTCAATAACTACTGTTTCAAATACAGGATTACTGATTCCGCTTGGCCGTGTTTGTATCGTCAGGTAAGAGATTATACTACACGTATATGTACGAAATCTGTTAATAATTCTTTAAATCTCTATTTTTAGATTTCATTGCAATGGAGGAGCTATTTGTAAAAATCAAATGTAATTCATCCAAGATATTATCGTGGTAGAATAAAATATTGTAAATATTATAAGTACATAATAATATTCAATCATTTTCTTCTATTATATAAAACAATTTATTGAAATAATTGATCTTATAATACCATATTGCATTCTTGCCAAAGGAAATATTTATAATTGAACGGAAGGTAAATTTCCTACAGATCCTTGATGTTGCGAATTCATCGATGGGTAGCATCGGTTTATTCATGAGTTTAATTTTTCTAACCAATCAGTATATAATCACAGTGTGCCGTTAATTATAGTGGTATGAAATTATGTACATACATAAATCAGTTTCATCGTTTCACTTACTTTTAATCAGGATTAGCTCATTTAATAAGAGTGGCCAGATGCAAGAAATATTTTGGAAGAAATATTTGTAAGAAATATTTGCAAGAAATATTATTTGCAAGAAATATTAGTCCCAAATAATTCCTTATCTGCAAAAAAAGCATATTTTCTTGAGAAAATGAAGAAAAATAGATATAATAAAGAAAATAACACCAAAAAATAAGAAAATAAACATTAACATATTTAAATATGTAACCCTTTATTGTTATATCATCAATAATATTGAAAAAATTTCAATTTTTTATATTTTTATCAATAGTTAATATTACATGTGCGTTTAATCATTCTGCACACATTCTGGTTGAGTTTACAAAATGAAATTAATTTTAACCAATTAAAAACTTTTTGTTCTAATTTTCTACTTTTTAATTATTTTGTCCTTTTTCCGGGGCTCCTGTATAACCTTGTTACATCTTCTGTGTAAACGGCCCTGCTTACAATCGTTCGAAAATACGTATTGTTCGTTTTCTTGAAATATCGAGGTAATGTTATATATCATGGAAATAAATTCAGATATAGGAAACAATGACATCAATCATATTATTTATTATCGAATGATTTGGTATTTCCGATATTACAAATAACCTTGGTAATGTTTCGAAGATAATTAATCTCACTCGGTACTCCGGTACTTGTAGGTATGTATAGCTACATTAGCTACATACATACTAATGATGTCTGTATATGCGTTGGTCTACCTTGAATTGTTATGTGCGGTAATCAGTCCATTTTGGTTCAAAGGTGAATTAGATTTCTCCGTGTTCCCCTAACACAAGATGATGTACAAGATGTTTTAGAAGTCAATGATGCAGGGAATAGTAATGAAGGTTAGTAGTGAAACAAACATTCTTTTCCACTATAACCCATTGTCGCTTCAATTTTACAAAATAAATTTATTAAGATTGGTGTCTATCATTTTTGTAAGTTTTCCATAAATTTGAATACGCTGTTCCTTTTTTTATATTATTTAATATAATAATATAAGGATAAAGTAACATAACCTAAATGTGGTTGGTGGTCGCACTACATATTTATATTTATAGCTACTATACTACATATTTCATATTTATAGCCACATTAATATGCAAAATATATCGCTATATAAAGTAGAATAAGACATTAGAAACACGATTTAATAATTAATGTCGTCGTGATATTCAAAATGGAAGTTTTCATTTAGTAAACGTTCGCAAAATTTCAATAACATTGCGAATGAATACAATTTCATTAAAAAATTCTTGTTCATTTAAATGTCAATCATTCATGCCAGATTGATTTGCACGTTCTACGATTTACAGTTTACCTCAATTCATCTTTACAAACATTACGTAAAAAATTCACGTCAAGGATACCTTTGCAGATATGCAAATATAACTGATCATTTCATATCACCACAAGGAAAGGTTAACTGTACATGCGATAGCAATAACTGGTTGTAATCGTAGAATAAGAAGAGTGTACACTTTTAACCTTGTTTTCATCGAACATGTGCAAGTGTGACACTTCCATGAATTTCAAAAGTCATTATTAACGAGTTCAGCCATTCAACAACGTGGCAATTTTTTTTGCAACCAGATACAAACAAGACCGTGTAATCGTCGACGAATGGAGAATTTGTCGACGAAACCACGTAGTTCCTCTTAGCTAATGATGCAATTTCAACAGGTCATTGAATACGCGAATGTTTCAAACGATCGTGCAAGTAAATGGCCTACAGTGTGAATCGTGAGTACTTATGCGAGCTGTTACGACGCACGTTAAACGATCATACGGTCGTGGAATATAAATGGGAAGTTTCATTAACGACATTGCACGTATGTTCCGTCGAATTTTCGAGATGCTACACTTGCTTGGAAACCAGCACCGATTTCGCGAAAATGCGCCCCGTGGATCGACCGTGATCTCGTATTTCATTGTTGTTTTTCTTTTCGTGTCCATTTTCTCCGATCTTTCCGGTCGAGTGTACGATTACGATTTATAACGTAGAAAATCTGGAATGGTGTTCGAGCAACCATGAGCGATCGGTTTGATCGTGCATCGAGTTAACAAAGCGAAATTGTTCGAGAAATATGTATTACATTTTCGTTGCGATTTTGCATAATGCGATTGAATAAAATTTACGCACGTGACGTGTTCGACGGTTACGTAATATTTTCGCCAGAATTCGATATAATGTTCGAAACGTGGCGATCATCGATAATTGATGTGTTATATTAATAGCAACAAAGGCACATCGGACAATGATTTGAAAAATAAAATAAAATCGATTTGCGATAGGCCAAGCAACAAAGCAGTGTTACCAATTTTCCGATATCCTGTAATAATGTTCGAACGATTTACTTCCTCCATTTCGCGGCGTTTCTCCGTAATGACTCGTTGAAATCGTGAAATTCAAGCGTAGAATGAATCGAACGATCATCAGTTGACGTAAATTTATTTCGAAGAGAAGATCAGGCGTCGGCGTTAATTTGGTGTCTCGTAAAGTCGTAAACAACGTGGCTTGCGTTCTAAATGGACGAGGATTTCCGGTGTTTTATCGGAGACCATAAAGCCGTGTGTTACGATTGTGCCCGTCGATATCCTGATCTTCGTCGCGAATGACTTTCTAGTATGATCTCTTTTGCAACGACGACAGTTCCTCTTTATTTTTTCTCTATTCTTTTTTGTTCTTTTTTTATCTTCCCGTTTTATCAGTTGCACCACTCGCAGAAACGAAGTGATACACCGTTGGTTGCGAGATACGATTTTTGTACTTCGTTCGATTAGTTTAAAGAATAACAAAACGGAACAGATTGCGTTTCTGTAATTACATGTTTCGCGTATAATGTATGATATTATGTAGTAGGTTCAAATTAAATTATTTTGTAGAAAATCATCTTTGTGCTCATTGCCATAATATTAATCTATTAATGATGTTATTAATATAAATATTCTCTTAATACCATTTATTTTTTAAAGCACTCTATTTTAACTGCTATTTCAAACGATAACTGTTATCTTTGTTTACCTCACCTGTGTCACTGTTATTTCCGTCTTCTGCTTTTAGTTTCTTTCTTTTTCTAGCTATACTTTTGTACTCGTTATTATCGCTACATCACTTACAGGAAGTGAAATTCAAAAAGTACTAGTCTTATAAATATTAGTTCCAAGTAAGGATAGTTTTTTGTTAATAATTTCCATTTCGATAATCGCAATTTCCAATAGTGAACAACGATATATGTAATCTATAATTTTAATTTCTTGCGTGTAAACGAAATTAGAGATTAGATATCATGATCTACGAGCAAAGTTCGAATAAACTTCCTCCATTTTATAGACGTATAAGATCTACTTCTCATTCACGAGCAGAGCTGTTAACTCAGAGAATATCTGTACATGTAGTTGCAGTAAACTTGGATTTCTCTGTCGTTAGCGAGTAATAATTTGCGAGTGGAAATGTATATATGCACAAATAAGAGATAAATGTTTAACGTTATTACAATCGTAGTGCTTGATGAAACGAAGGAGGAACGAATTTCGCTGTTAAATATGGTATACATACGTTTTCGCAGGATTCTCGTCACAACGTTGAATTTATTTGCTTGACTCAAGATTTCCACTGAGGTCTCTTTGTTTACCCAGTTTCACAAAATAGTCTATACTAGTCTACGTGATCGCAGTAACTGTATTGTGCCCGAGGTGAATAATGTTAATATGACGCAATCGGATTTTAACTTGCTGTAGGTACAACCGCGATTCATTTTATGGATAAAAAATTAATGATATAGGAATATTTCTTGGAAATGAAGCTTGACTCAGAAAAAAAGAATTGTATACAAGTCCCAGTTTTTTCCGCAAAACTTTTCCAGTATATTTTATAAGCAAGGTGAAGAGAAGAATGCTACATTGTATTTGTATTTATATTTATTACCTCTTGGCTTTCGGCTTCGACAAGCTCCCAATTTTATGCATGACTCCTTACAAATTCTATATAATTGCCTTCCTTACATTATACTTATTCTAATCTTACTCTTTACTTATCGCTATATAAACCTTAACTAATCATTTAAACAATTAATTTAATCAATTCTAAATTCTTAGTAACCTTCTGACAATTATACTGTGGTCTGATTCTCATTTTGTTTCTTGGCCACTAAAATCATCAGATATCTCACCAATGGATTTTCATTTGTGAGAAACTGTGATAGAAAAAGTTTGTGAAACACAAATTAATACGTATCAAGAGTTAATGCAAAGAATTACTATTTATTATATTTATTATATATATTTATTATATTCGTATATTTACGCAATTAAGGACAGTTTTCTTTCCATTTCCCAACAAGAAATTGGTAATACAATAGACTATATTTCCCATAGATGCCAATTTTGCATTCTTAATAACAGGCTACGATTTGAAATGGTATTATAATGCGAACCGATAATCAACTCCCATGTGATATTGAAGAAGAAAGTATCCCATTGTTGTTTCATATTTTTATTGTAACCTTCTAACGAAGCATTTAGGAGCAGGAGTTTATAAAATATTTTTTTCTTATTTTTGGTTATAGACTACACCGGTAAAGTTTTGCGGGAAGGTACTGAAATAGCC
Organism: Bombus affinis; assembly: GCF_024516045.1. Lineage (NCBI taxonomy): Eukaryota > Metazoa > Arthropoda > Insecta > Hymenoptera > Apidae > Bombus > Bombus affinis. The sequence goes on along the minus strand of NC_066347.1, from coordinate 3,291,050 downwards.
TGTACGTGTTTAGGAAAACATCTTTGCTGGAAACTTGGTTGGAGAATTTGTAAAACTATTCTGTAAGAACAATTTTTTGGTAACTTTAACTTGTTGTGAAATATTCCATCGTTTCCAACTAAACGAAATGCCCTGTATACCTACGTAACTTTGTTAGTGAACAATATGTATATGTCGAATATTTTTATCAAACTGCATGTCAGCTATTTCGAACGGTGTTGATAATTTGATTTTATTATATATATTTAACGTTGCTTCAACAGCGGAGGTCATTAGCAAAGCAGCACAGTTAACAGTCTATAATTTTAAATACAATTTTGTAGATATCAGGAATCGAAGAAGGTTCAGCAGATTTTGGCTAGAATCCAACAATTTGATAATATCATTAGACGCTTTAGTAGTTCTCCTAGTTTTAAGTCTGCTATATTGTAGTATATAATATACAATTACTTTAACATGAAATTGTGTATCAAGAAAAAGTGATTGTACGATTACGCAACTGTCTGGAATGTAATCTTAAGGTAATATTTGTTCCCTTATTAGAAATTAGGATATTGGTTGGTATCTATGGACAACGACAAAAGCTTTATGTGAAGAGTGTTCGACTGAATATTTCTTAGATAATGTGTCGTCAGGCTGCTCCTCATTATCGGTTAATAGTGCAATGATAGTAAGTGTGCTTCTCTGAGACTGGTACCAGCACCATTGTGCGACGCAAATGTTGAGTCATCACGACTGAAAATATCGTAATTACACCGACCGTTTACACATGTATATTTTCTCCTTGACTGTATGCAGTGTACCTGCAAATCGTGACGTGTCCAGAACATTCGAGCTTGAACTGCATGATTTGCTCGCGGAAAGAATAAAGTAATGCATTCGCGACCATTTCAACTCGCTTCCTTTAAATTGTGATTATTTCCATTTTTATCGGAGTTATATTTGAAAGTCGTAGTTCGAAATTTTAATAAAAGAACGTTATTCGGACAGAATGAGGTATTTCCATTTCTTCGGCGTTTAATTAAAGTTTTACGAAGTAATACGAATAATCCTTCTTCCTTTAATTTTCTAATTTTACGGATAACGGAATTATAAGCACTTAGATGCTGAATCATTGCATAGTAATAATATGCTTTGATTCGGTAACGTAATATTGCGAATTAACTTTCGTTAAAATAAAAAAATTTTGATTAATTATTCAAACGAAGGAAAGGTATGATTTCTCCGAAGAGGCTTCCAATTATTTCAATATTTTGATTATTCGTTTTTGATTATTCGTTTAAACACTCAGAAGCTTTATTGTATACGATGACTGTCAGGAAATCACTTTGAACATCTCGAGGACAGATTACGTTCTGGATGTAATTTACTTAGTAATCATGTAAAATAAATCTTATTGTGACAAAGTGTCACTCATTGTTCCACGAGACCTCACTCGTTAATGAAATACCGTGAACTACCTCGTATTGTATGATCTTCGCATTGATAATAACTGATTTAGTATGTTCTGTTTCTAAGTTTTGACAAGATTGGGACAAATTTTGGTAAAACTAATTTTCCTATTGCTCAAAGGCTTTTTACTTCTTAACCAAACTTTATTATCAAATTCCGCAATTACAAATATATTAAGTTGTGAGACGTAAATTTACTCAACAATGTTTCATTATCGATTAAACAATTATACAAAAGAATTACAGTTCATGGACAGCGAATAGTAAAGTTTGCTTTAAGTAATTGCTAAGTTACATTAAGACTGTAAGATTCCTTTCCGATCTTCAAAATGGCTGGACGTTTCCAAATGCATATTCCTCCAAGACATCTTACCATAGTTTCTATTTTTATTCCCAAGAAATATTTCATAATCAGTTGACTAACTTCCGACTGGTTCAAGTGATATTGATTGAATAATTTGCCACTTGGTTATGAACTAAATAAAATTTAATATGAAATTGTTCGAAAATTTTAAATACAACTTTATTAATTTCTTCTCTATTATATAAAATTATAATCATTGACTTTCTTAAAAAAAAAAAAAAAAAAAAAAAAAAAAAAAAAAAAAAAAAAAAAATAGTACATGTTACCGTGTGATTCATTCTTCACGTTCACGATATAACCTGAACACGTCAATTCGTTACGTATTCTTACAGACGAAACATTATTTTCTTCGAAAAAAAGATAAGCGAAACAAAAGTTGTTAAACTACGCTAAATGTACATTTTTCTTTCATTGATTTTTTTTTACGATTTGCACGTGATCTGCTCTTATTCTTCTCGTAGATATCCATTCAGAAAGGCGTTTCCGTGGTTCCATTCATTCAATCGACGACAATATGTCGCGACACAATCACGCAATCATAGCACACTGTCGAATAACATTGTTCGTTTCTTTCCGTAAAAGATTCATCGTAGACTGCTATCGCGGTTAAAAGTTCTATCGAAGTTGAAAGTCTTCACAGAGGGAAACATAATATTTCTATTACTCTCACTATGTTCTTGGAATTTTTAGATTCCAATCTTGCTTTCGTGATAATAAACAGAAAGACTTTCAATGTTGTAAAGAGAAAATGTAACTGACATAGGAGCGAGAAGACATGCATACTAACAACGGATCCTTCATATTTTGTTAAAAAATAAATTTATGTACTTTGATACATATTCTTTCATTATGAACAGTTATTGAAAAAAAAACTGATCAAAAATTGATATAAAAGCTGAAATTATAAAAAAAGAAATAAGAAGAAAATTGATATTATATGTATGGATATCTATAAATATATATAAATACATATTGACAATGATTTTGAAAAATTGAATTTTTATTATGAAAAATTGTTTTCGGACAGTAACAATTCCTTGTATTCGATAAAAAGAAAAATCTCACGACTTTCTCTGATCTCACATAATGAAATGAATCTGGAATCACCAAAAGCGAATATTTCTGTCAATTTCGTGCAGCTTTGCTTTCATATTTTGCAAGTCACGTCCACTGTCTTCCATGCTTTGCACACTCTCTTAATCGGTTTCTAAAATTATCTGCGGGAACATAATATTCAGACGTCACAATCTGTGTTAAGGTCGAGCGAAGGAAAAGTGGAGCGAATATTCGCTCGTCACTCTCGAACTGCATTTCACGCGAAAACTTTATCGACAAGCCGATGTTCCAAGGAAAAAGGAATGAAAAAGCGAAAAAGCATAAACTTACGATAGCCTTTTGAAAAAATAGATTAAACAATAAAAATAGAATAACAATATCTTAGGGAAATATTATTCAAGGCTGTATTGACGAGAAAAATAGGCTTTGACACAGAACCGAAAGTTTAGACATTACCCAGTGACTCTCCCGTGTCAAGCGGAGCCAGGCACTGTTTATAGATTACCACCGGGCGTACACTGTTGGTTGCTATAGCTTGAAAACGGTTTTCCACCTGTGTGCCACCTTTCGTCGGCACGAAGGAATCTCTCAAGGGTTGTATCCAGCGTGGGGGAGTCGATCACGGTTAGCCACACAGCGAAGTAACCCCGTCCATCAGGATAGAACTGTTGAAAAATGGAAGAACCCTTATCTTGGAGGATACCTGAAAACACTCGACAAGAATCCCATTCGGCTGGCAGTTGATAAACCGAAGGAAAGCATCGTGGAAAGATCGTAGGCCTATCGAGAGTGGCAGGTAAGAAGTAAAAAGGAAGGAAGAAAAAGCGTGATCTAGAGTGGACAAACGTCAAGAAAAAGACGTTTGGAGGACGTGAAAGAGCGTAAAGAGGGATGTCTGAATGGGTGGTGTCTGCTCGTGTCGAGGTCGCGGTAGCCAGGTGAATGCTGGCTCGATCCTTGATCGAGTGATCAGTCATGCAAGCGACGAGGATCAATGTCTATTGTATCGTCTGGCCAATTACAAGAAGGGTGGCGAGCTGATCGAGTCGTACAATCAAGGTGGCCAAGCGGAAGTGGAAAAATTGATCAGGGAACAGTTCGGTGTACTGATGTACGCAGATGGGAAGGGTCAGGCGATCAATCGGGCGGAATATCTACGTTGGAAATTCCGTGACCTCGAGCAGGTTGTGCTGCCAATAGAGGCTTCTTTGTCACAGTTCGATCCTCTAGCTCAATGGAACGATCATGAAGCATGTTGGCAGATGCAATATAGAGGATCACTCGGAGAGACTCTCCTGCATGTCCTGATTATATGCGATACCAGGATACACACACGACTAGCGCGTATTCTGCTTAAGTGCTTTCCACGATTGGCTATTGACGTAGTCGAGGGCGAGGAGTACCTCGGCGCTAGCGCTCTGCATCTCGCTATCGCGTACAACAATAATGAACTGGTTCAAGATCTCGTGGAGGCGGGCGCGATTATTTCTCAGAGGGCGATAGGCAGCTTTTTCCTGCCTAGGGACCAACAACGAACGAATCCAGCTAAGAATACGGATTACGAGGGATTAGCATACCTGGGAGAGTATCCCCTCGCCTGGGCTGCTTGCTGTGCAAACGAGAGTGTTTACAACTTATTACTCGACTCTGGCGCTGATCCCGACGAGCAGGACTCTTTTGGGAACATGATACTACATATGGTAGTCGTTTGTGATAAATTGGTATGTACTTGTTAAATTTGTTTATATCGTACGTTATTCTAAGCAAATGTTAATTTGAATTAGTTTTATTTCTAAAATATTCTTTGAATATTTCTATTTCACTGTTTCGGGAGTATCTTTTTATATTATTTTCTATATTATTTCTATATTATTTTTCTATATTATGTAAGTTGGTTAATCGAACGATATCTTGTACAAGCATATATCGTTATTCAAGGTTCAATTCGTGGTAATAGTTAATATGTGATGCTTTTTTTATTTTTTCTGATTCATTTTCACCACATCTTTTATACCACATTCAGTCGTATAAGATCTCTATGAAAACATTTTTACGATATTTTCCTTAACAAATTATTGACAGAACTACTTCTTACGTATATGTATATGCATCTATTCTGCATAAACATCACATCATAATTCTCGAAGAAGAAATATCTATTATTATTTAAAATTGTATGTCTAGAGAACCTCGAACAATAACTTACGATTGTTTTCTACAGAAATTTTTAAAACAACACTGAGCACTTGAATTCCTTGTCCTATAGCATGAGTATACCTAACTATAATTCATACATGATAAATAGGAAGCATATTGACGACAATTTAAAAGAAGGTTTCGCGATCTATCAAATGTAGACGTAATCGCAGTGTTTAAAAACTTAATTAACTAGTCTAGCCATAAAAGCTTTATGAGATAAAGGATTAATAAGCCTCATACGGGTTTAAACGATAAAATCGAATTAGCATTCACGACATCAGACAGAATATATCGAACGAACAGGCAAATTAATCGACTCACCATAAATATTATTTTGCGTATTGGTAATTTCCATATAACGCAATTAAAAATAGTTTACTCGGTTATCCGGTGTAACAACGCTTTAATAAAGGTTAGTTGTTGGCAAACTGGTCAAAAATTGATCGCTATGTTGATTTTTTTCAAAGAAATCGGAAAAAATTTCAAGCTGCAATTTACCAATATTTTTGCCAGACCTTTTTATTTTTTATTCGTAACTATCTGCATTTTTTCACAAGGTTATATCGGTTTTCGTGGAAATCATGATCCAACCAAGTCGAAAGTTATTTCGGGAGAGTGCTGCATTGATAAACAATTAAATATAACAAAGCGACGGTGTATAAAAATGGAACATCGAGTATTCGAAAACTCGATTAACTACCATTTGATTTGTTTACTTATACATACGTACACATGTAATACCAAGTCCATGCGACTTTAACCTCGTATGACTTCTTCTTTTGAAAAGGTAGTGAAAAACAAGACAGTAGAGGAATTACGCTTTTATATGTGTACATTTTAGATAAATTTTTTTCAACCCCCGTAACACAATCAATATCGCAAGTTTCTTCATAATATTCATTTTCATTTTTTTATCTTCATCGCTTATTTCATTGTTATGTTACGTATCTAATATTACAATATCGTGCACGAACATTCTATCCGCTATTTACTTGCAACGAATATATAAAAAAGAGAGAAAAATCGATATCACTGACCCAACGCAAACGAATACCATCTTAAACAAGAGACCACACAGCGTACTGGTCTGTTTTTCTTGGACCATCGAGAAAGATTTCCGCTAAATCGAGTACAATAGCACGGCTGTATAACGCAGGACATGTTCGGGTATGCCCTCCGTCATCCGAAGCTTCCTGCTCGCAATGGGATCGTGAATGCCGCCGGACTGACCCCATTGACGCTCGCCTGCCAGCTGGGTCGCGCAGAGGTCTTTCGGGAGATGTTGGAACTGTCTGCACGAGAATTCTGGCGTTACAGTAATATCACCTGCTCGGCATATCCGCTGAATGCACTCGACACGCTGTTACCTGACGGCAGAACAAGTACGTCGTAATGCTAATCGAATTACACGCTTTCGAGAATCGTCGTCCGGGTTTCGTCGTCCACGAGCAACGTTCAAGTGGCCACTCACTTTGTGACGTGCCTTCGTATAACTGTCAACCCTCAAGGCCGAATCGTCTTTAGATCGTTTCCTCTATTTCGGTGGAAAAAAGAGGACGTCGATTCTCCGGTAATACCATGTAATTGGCTCGCCTTTTTCGAATCCCGATCGACACCTCTTGATTGATTTTCTGAGGGAAATACCGGTGCTTTGAAATCAGTGTTCTGGGAGAGTCGGAAATTTGTAGCTGCTTTGGGACCTTTAATTTATGGAATTGCCAGATCACGCGAATATCGTTGGTAATAGAAGATAAAATATATTCCAGGTTTTTGTTTGATATTTAAGGTACTAACGATTTTTCGATGATACCAGCATTCGTGGAGATAAAATATGGGTTTAAGAACACTATGCATAATTCGAGCTCGATTCGATATGTGATTTTACGCGTATGTGGTTGCGCGTATGATATTATTGTTTGATATGAGGAGGAAATCACTAAAACCTTGAAGAGAATTTTTGTGCGAAAAAGTATTTAAGATTAAAAAATAATTATCTTATTTTTAAATAGTTACGTTTGTTCATTTCTAATAACAGATACGTACTTTACTACATATCGAGTGCAGATCGAATAATTTTAATAAATGACGAACAACATTCGTCATGAATTTTGAATTGCAAACATCTTTTGAAGCACCATCATATTTTATTTTTTGAACTTATTTATATGTAAATAATACAATAGTAAAATTTGACGTAAACATATTTCAAACATCGGTACGGATTGATAGAAATAGAAGCAATTGTTGACAACTCTATTCGTAATAGTATAAAATAGTTTAATTCTGATACATTTTCAGTTAACTTGAGCGCAGCGCACGTTTGTAATTTTGAGTTCCACTACTGTAACAACTTTCCGCTACTTCATCATTTAAGTTAGAATTGACACCGTGCTTCTATTAAGTATACCTAGGAACAGCAATGCAATAGAATATTTAGAATAGGGCAGTTTGAAGTTTCGACAGACGAAAATATTTAGTATCCTTGAGGATTCAAATGTTTAATTTATATTTATTATTAGACTTTCTTGTCAACGAAAACATTGGAAATTTAATCGATGCTCAAGCTTTTGATATTTTCTACTAGCGATAGATGTATCGCAATCTTATTTTTAGAATTAAAAACTGGATGCTACGCGAATTGTGGATCGAACGAAACATTCTCCTTATTTGAATAGAATTTTTCTTTTTTGCAAAACAGGATTTCTAATTAAACAGTTCACGAACGTTTATAAAAGTGGTTGACGAAAGACATATGATTAGATACGTTAGGAACTTTCTTAGAAACATGCGAATCTTTTAAGATCTTTCGTATGGACTTTGTAGATTTTTAAGAACATTTTTAAGAATTTTGCGGATTTTAAGCGTTCACATTGACGAACTTTACCGACTTTGTCAAGAATTTACTCAGACTTTGTACGCATTTGAGAAAGACTCGTTATAACACTCGTTAATTATTATCGTTTGATTATTACCAAATACTGAATCAAGAAACGAGTAATCATAAAATTCGATTGTGACACCTCGATATCCATGAGCAATCACATTACTCGCGATCGTCGTTTAATTTTCATGAAATTCCTCTTCGATAGAGAGACGCATCATGCACGAAGCTAAGCCCCGTTACCATGCCACGATCTGCATTTAAAGAGCTCGGCAATCGGACTTCTGCCAAATTGTATCGAAGTTCCCAGCAGTCTCTTAAGCCTGCCTGCTTTCCTTCCCTCTCTCTCATTCACCTTCGAACTTGTGCAAAGTGGATGTATCCATCCACGATTGGCGAGTTTTCTAGACGTTTCGGTGATTCATGGGAAGCAAAGAAAGAAACGGAAGGGAAAGACAGAAACAGCAAGATAGAGAGATAGAGAAAAAGCAAAGATGCCAGCGTGAAGATTGTGCAACGTTGGGAATGCCACCCTCGAAGAGGGGCGCGGGAACTGTGTAAGAAGGAAGACAAGGGAAAGCGGGTCGTTGCAGGATGCAATTACGGCCATTTAACGAAGTTTCGAGATTAGCCGCGGACGCGGAGTTGGGTGCTCGCGTTTCATTTAGTTTCGGAATCCATTATCCTTTCACCCAGCTCTTCCTCCAACCTAACCTCACTGCCACTTCGTACCTACCATCGTCTCTCCACGCTCCTTCGTTTCCTAGCCGTGTCCGTCTTTGTCACCGCGGCGTGAATGTCATCCGATGGATTCGCCGATAGCTGAGTCGAGACGAACCTACCGACTAAAGGATGGGGATGACACGGGGCGGAGAGAGGGTAACCATGCCGTTGGTATATATGTATAAGAGAGGGTGAACTTTGGGTTTGCTCTCCTTCCAGCGGGAACGCTTAATTATTCCGAGCCAAGGCCAGCTAGCCAGCTAGCCAGCCAGCTAGCCAGCCAGGCAGCCAGCCAGGGTCCGTCAGTTGGTTAGTCGGACCAGTTCCGCTAGGTAAACCAGTCTGCTAACCATGGTCCAGAATTTTCTCCTTATTTTCTTTGCCGTTTCTTCGCTCTTTCTTCCCTGTTCGAGCTTTTCGCGTTTGTATTTGTCACGTGCGCCGTGTCCTCGTGAAAGAGGGGAAGCCTTCGAAAAGAGACTTTATAGAGAGGTCGCAGTTTTGAGGAGTCGCGTTAATTCCTTTGTTAAAGCCTTTCGACCGTCCTTTGTTAGCATCGTGAGAATTCCTCGTGGATCCTCAATGACACGAAATCGTCGAGATCTTCTTTCACTCGCCGTTGTATTTCCTTTCCTCTTTCGAAGAATCTTCCTCTTCTCTTGACGAACGAAGGGGACTAAGATCTCCAAGGGAATACAAGAGAAACTACAGGGGTCGAAAGGGGAGACAGAAAAAGCATACAGACCATCGGGGAGACAATGTTTCGTCCACGTGTCGTCATTATCGATCATGTAGAGGGAAAGACAGAGAGAGAGAGAGAGAGAGAGAGAGAGAGAGAGAGAGAGAGAGAGAGGGGGGGGGGAAAGAAGGAGAACGAAATGGGGAGGAACAACTAAAAGCGATAAAGTTGATCGATGATATTCCTAACGCCTCTTTGTTCTCTATCGAGCGGCTTGACACGAAAGTTCATCGGGCGTATGCGTTCACAGGGACAGAGGTTTCCTGATATAATCTGTCGCGCTATTACATCACCAGCGATCGACTTTTGATGTTCCCTGATGAAATTAACCTCGGAAAGATAGCTTAAATCGATTACTGGGAACACGAATGGCCGCCTCTGCTGAAACGTTAATAATTATTCGGGCGCAGCACTTAGGGATGATTATCAGCGATAGCGAATCGTTATTCAACTTTAGCTCAACGTCCGTTTTTGCGGGACTGGTCGACCACCTCGATCTACTCGTTGATCTACGGGATGACCATAGGTGAAGAGAGAACAGAGAACCGTCAGGGAAAACTTCTCGTGAGGTTTGTGCCGGAGTTGGATATAATTACGAGTTGCGGTAACGACCGCCTACTATAGAGAAGTTCGTCGTGTGCGCGAACTTTGAACACCCTGTTCGACACAGTGGCGATGTATTGCCGAAAATTCAAGATTGGACGACAGCAACTGTCAGACGTAAGACACTTGGATGGTATCGTATACGATGTATTTTCCGATACGCGTAACATATCGTGTGAATAAATTGTGGTTGATGAAAATTTGCAAAAGGGAATTGATAGAACTTGATGAATGTATCTGTGAAATCAGGAATACCTCGAGAAGACTTCTTTTGTCTTAATTAAGCGTGCTGGAGAGTTTGCACTACAAAAGTTTTATGGATGTTGCTGAAACAGGATAAATGTGCGTGCAAGATAGCGATGGAAAATGCTGTATAAATTCTTGGTAAAAAATGTGCCAAGAAAGTTTTAAAAAACGAATCCTGCAATAGAATGTCACCATAAGACACGGATTTACTAGGAAGTTTACTTATTGATTTAATTCGGGTTTGCTTGTCTTAAATTATTGAAATAGGTTTCCCGTTACTGAAGCTTGCTGTCATCGATAGTGAGAAACTAGTTTATGTCCTATTTTCTTTCGTAAAATTGGACAGCTCTGTATCTAAAAGTTATAAAAACACAACTCTTTGCTTTAAACATTAACTTTAAATATTTCATTTCACATCATTACTATTACCAATACCAAACAGTACTCGTTTAATAAGCTTCTGTAAATTTCACGAATATTTCCTTCTTTTACAAAGTTTTGTTCAATAGTATTAACAGTTTCAAATCTAACTACATATTTGGTACCTCTTAAACTCCATTATTCGACTTAAAACATTTTAATCCGCGTGATTATCAAGGGGATGTACCGGAGAAGTACAGCGTTGCATAGATATTTGGTTGCAGATCGAATTGATCGGTCTCGTAATAGCGTTTAAGCTTCGGCGAAACATCAAAGTGGCCAGTCAAATTAATATTCGCGCACTACCTACGAACCGTTAAATGTTTAGTTAATTGAATCTCACAATGGGGGCTCCATATAATTCGGAGATGCGAGAGAAAAGGAACGAGATAGATTCGGTCGTCCGAAAGCTCGAGCATCGATTCGATCGACGTAGAAGACAGAGCTGGAATGGAAAGTTTCGGACCGGATAGAACGGGGACGCGGATATTCGTTGCCATTTTGCTTGCACATCTGAAATTCAATTTCCCAGCCAAAAGCTGTCGGGGAAGTTCCCATCAATGGCGGCTCTGCTGGCGCCGTCGCGGTGGAGTGTGAAAGAGAGAAGAATGGAGATTGACAACAGACGCGAGCGAACGTTAAAACGTTTCCTTGAAAATATCCAATGGAACTGCGAACTTTCCTGACGCTTTAAGCTACCGTGAAAGCAGCTTTGTTTGGGTCGACGACTGATTAAAGAGTCTGAAGGCAAGACGATCGAGGTGAGACGTTGCTATCGCCATCGTACGAAGAATTTGACGTGACACGGCGCGACTAATCGAGACGACACGCGAAAACGAAAACGAATCCGATCGATGAACGCGCTAAACTTTACCAAACTTACCGACGATAAACGCTTAATATTTCACGGCGAAGTCAGCTGAACAAAACTCGATAATCAATACGGATGACACGGTTAAAAGTTCGTTGGCCGTTGTTCGATATTTGTCGGTTCTTTCAAATCTTTCACGCTTCACCGTACTCTGTAGACTGCTTTTGTTTCGCGATCAAATTAGTGTAACAATGGTGGATTGCTTGTAACAGTGTTGACCGAACAATGTTCGTGGATTTTGTGATTTGAATGAAAGGATTAATCGATCGTGTACAAGCCAACTTTGATTTAGCTAAAACGTAACAGATTTATGAGGTGCTATATATCGTTAATTTCATGTACATATGATATGGATTAAATTTTTAAAATATTTATATAGTATTTGACAAAAATACTATAAAATACAGGCGACACCGTCGGTGGTCCTTTTTCAAGGGGATGAAACCTTCGACGCAGTTTCATTATTCTCGACTCTGGTTTTATCTTTTAGCCATCAAATATCTTCAAATTCGTTTGTACCAAGATTTTAAACTCACGGTGTATATACTAAAGCGGAGACAAATCGGCATAACGTTTTGTTACTAGCAAATGTGTAGTATAGATTTATCTGTCCACGTTCACTAGTGAAAGTGTAAGTAGGTATCCCGTAAGCACTCCAACTGTTTGCCTTTGGTGAATGTTTTAAGACTTTGAATACTAAAAATACAAGGAGAGTGGTACTTTATGTGCGTCAAGATATCATAATACTCTAACGTGCTGTTACAAATCGAAATTTCAATCAAAAGTCTTCTTTATTATTTTATTTTAACCTTACTTTGCCACAATTGGTATAGATCAAGAAAGACGGAGATTGTGCAATGTGAGTTTAAAGTGATTATAATAGTAAGTCTGAATTTATTAATTTCAAACGATTACTTCCAATTTCGAAGTATATTCGCTGTTATAGTTTACCCATTTCCCTATTTATTGACGGCAGACACTCGTTTATAAAAAGAAAAGAGAAAGGAAATTATATATGTAACAGATACAGTGTAATCTATAAATAATACAGTGAGATGGCAACGAACAAAGATCTAGAGAGAGATACGATCTCGTGTATGCACAAATGAGGCAACTGGCTACTTCTAACAGTGTGCGACAGTTGTCATTAATATGTGTTCGGTGCAACAATCCGACTAGTGCAGTACATCGAACTAACATTACCTGACTTTTAGCAAGTTCGACCAGCAGATTAACGATTCGATGGAATTCTTTCGTGGTCTGCAGAATCGAGGTGGGCCGGCGTAAACTTTTATCTTTACATGCAAGAAAGTTTAGCCAGCGCACGTGGCGCGGTTACAGAAAAAGCCACCATCCTTCCTTCGCCGCCGCCCACCGTCGCCCCGAGGAAACTCGCGCATCTAATATATATAGCCGCTAATGCAAAACCCATAATTATCGCGGCGTAGAGAGAACCCTAAAGTGATGTTCCATTAACCGCAAATGGTCCTCTCCGAATTTCTATTTCAGACTGGAACTCCGCGCTATTTATCATTCTGAACGGTACGAAGGAGGAGCACTTGGACATGCTGGACGGTGGTATTATTCAGCGATTACTCGAGGAAAAATGGAAGACCTTTGCGCGGGTAAGTGCGTCCACGTGACAATATTCTCGCTACCACCTCCTTTCCGGACATTTTTCACGGATTCTAGCTAGACCAGCTTCCTCCTGCTCGGGGAAAGCAATGGTATCCATTAGACCGCTCCGTTAGGAATTTCCACCCTTTGCTTGTACGTTCAAAGAATTTAATTGATATTTTGCTGCTCGCATGCCTCATATATACGACGCTTTGCTAAATATAGTATTATTGAGCAACATGTGCAATTTTTTACAAGCAAATACAATGAAATTGTAGAATAAAAATTTCGTAAACGAGGAATTATTTTTCGCTTGTATAATTAAAAAGCTTTACAAAGTATAATTCTATACGAAGGGATAAAGTGAAAGCCTTCATCTTTGTAAATGAGCCTTTGTTTAAGAGAAATTCGATTTTGGAAATATATAAAATTTTCGTGCATTTTATTTACCATTGTATATCGTGTTCCTCAGGTTTTTTTCACAAAACGATATTGGCATATTCTGTAGGTAAAAATAAGAGAAAAATATTGTATAATTAGAAGCTCACAAGTATTTCATTAAAAAGTTATAACAAAAATATCAAATGATAACAGGCTGGATTTTTGTTGAATAAAATGTACAGATAAATGAACAGTATTTGCGATAGCTTCACTTTAAAATATTGATCGATTTGCTACACTACGAATTCTTTGTTGATTTCTTCCTTTAATTCCATCGAATGCATTGCATATTCTTTATCCCCTACAAGAAAATCATATCCGATGCTCATAGAAACCAAACAATTTCTTCTCCTGAACTTATCCATCGTTGGTATTAATGTCTCGTTCATCATAAATTAAAATTCAATTATCAAATGAAAATCTACTTTGATCCTATCTTGCCTATCTCCGTTATAATTTTTTAATATAACATTTATGAGCCTACATTTATGTAGCATTATTCTCTTATCTTTACTCACAGCTGGCACCATTTTATAGCAAAAACCTGGAAGACTCTGTACGTAAGTATTGTTGCCGCAAATCGACGAAAAAACGCGGTCGGACAGTTACAGGCGGTAAGTACTTCCGTTACCATTTACATTCATCATCAAGCGCACGGTTATGGTTACAGTGGTCGCTGAGAGCTCGTTATCAAAACAAATCTCGAACGCGAGAACCATCGTCGTTTCGAATATGAAATAAATGTACGTGCAATTTAAAAAACGTCCGCTCATTAACCCTTTCGAGGCATCAAGTGCCATTGGGCGGGCGCGATTATGACCGCAATCAGTCGGACGTCGACGACTATCGTTGTTCCACGTGATTATTCGGAGATTGCCGATAGCATCGTGAATGCCAGGCCGATCCGGTCAATCGAAATAAATCGTGCGGCGCGTTCACCATTCCAACCTAGAAAACCTCTGGAAAATCCTGTCGATGCCACTCGATCGTCCGGCCGTCGAGCACGCGAGTGACAATCGTTTCCGAGTCAACGTTCGTCCAACGTCTACTCGACGTCGCTTGGTAATCACCGGAATAATTTGAAATACGCTCGTACACGTGTAAGTACTTGCCTGAGCAACGAAAATTTCTGGTGTATGTACCTGGTGCTCCTCGTACGAGCTTCGTCAATTAGGACAGCTGACATGTACATCCAATTATAGGATTATTATTAGGGTTGACGTACGGGATACACGATAAAAATGTTAAAGGGGTGAGAATGGATGGTTTTGGCATACGTTTGATGTCTACCTGGCTTGGTATTTTCAACGATGTGGGAGTTTCATTGATGATGGGCATTGAGTACGTAGAAACGTTTCGTTAAGTGTATTTTAGTTTAGGATTGAGTCTGTATTACGATCATATAAAAATTATTCCAGTCATGGAAGAGCATACAGTATACAGTTTTCTGAACTTCTGATAAGTAATATTAAGATTACTTAAAAAAAAAAAAAAAAAAAAAAAAAAAAAATAGAAACGAAAGAACATGTTAGAATCGTTTCTTGCCCCGGTGTATGAAGTTGATAGTAACATGATCGGAGTTCCGGAGGATCAAGATATTAATTGAACTTCATACGACGTTCGAATGTTTTTTGAAGAAGAGATCGAAAAATCTAACTAAAAAAATGTGATTAATTTGATGCATATTTTTAATTTTGCGAAATATCACTTTTGCATCCTTTCATTTAAAATTTCATACATATTCATTTTATCAATTTACTATATTTTGCATATAAATTGTCTGTATAAATTATCGCAATATTTATATGTTATATACATGTGTTGCACAAATAACAAGAACGAAGTAGTGCGAATATATGAATATCATCAATCATACAAAAAATATTCAACTTATAATGTTAAATTATGTACTTATGTATAGGCAGGCACTTACACATAACAGGATTTTCTAACTTTACAGCACAAAGCTCTTTAATGTTTATATTCGTGGAATCGATATCATGTTCTCTGTTTCTCGACACAAAAAAAATATTTTATGTTGCAAGGAGAAAAAAGCTTTGGAATTACTCTCGCGAAATCAAAGACGTAACGTTCCATATAAAGCTATTATTTATTAATCGTGCAGCGTAATTACACGTATTTTCGTCGCTTTTACGAATTATTCTGATTAATTTCGCTGTTATTTGAAATAGTTTCGTAAAACGCGAGCATGAAACGTTAAAAAAGCATGAACACGTAGAATTTATGAAAAATTTCATATTTAAATCGCTGACTGTATTTTCCATATCGAAAATTAAAAGAGGTTATGCGGTAACCATCGATCCGTGTATTATTTCGAAAATTGTTTCCGATAAAAATGTAAAAAAGTCGGCCGAGTTAACACGAGGTTAAAAAAAAAGAAGTATTTACATAAATTTTCTTTTTCTTTTTCCTATCGATATGTATACATACATAATATCGAGAGTGAATTGATTGCTCGTTACGGACATTTAAGAAACTTGTAATGGAGTTAATGGAACATCGTGTACAACTACGGAGGAACATCATAATGGCACAGCATCCATGATATATTCCACTTATAGCACTAATCACAACCACGTTTAAACCGCATACAAGCGTCAAATGACCAATTATGCCATGATACTGTATATAGAGATTACCATGGTTGTAGTGTAATTAATCACGAAGCACATTTGATGGTAACACGTCATTAGAACAACTCCACGGACAGACGAGAATATACGTTACTTGAACATTCGCAAATATCTATTCGTGTTATCTGTCAATTTAAACAACACAATAACTTAATGGAGAATTACGTTTATTATCGTAAGCCATGAATCGTAATTCTGTTTGCGGCACTTAGAATTATCGCTTGGACGTTTCATCTTTTGCTATCTATGTTGGCTTTACATGTTTTTCATAGCGATAGATACATGTTATGTATATATGCGTTGCAGATATTCAGTCATTTTTTCAGTGTTATATTTTTTATAAACGCATTTGTATGTTTTTCAAATGGAAGTATTTCGACTGTTGATCATCAATTTTGAAATTTTTCGAGAAAGTTTTTGAACAAATATATTTGATCGCTGTCGTTTATTGGCCGTCCTCTACGTCTTAAAACAGGTTGAAAACAGTCCTTAAAATTTAACAGGTAGCTCAAAATATATTTTGAAAATGTTAAGAATCACCGGTACAGAGATTCAAAATTATTAAGTTATTTGGAAAGTTTATAGCGAAATATATTAAACATTTAGAAACAACGTATATACGATCCAACGTATTAACTATCGAAAACATTTTGAATATCTTCACTTATGGGACAAGCTATGGAAAGATCAAAGAAGACAAAGAATTATTCAATAATTAGCATACCACTCTAATAATTAGTATTCCCTTATGAAAGTTGCAGTTCTTGAAACGGTTGATCATCCTGGTGTTCCATCTGACATCACTCTCGCTAGCCGTGTATATGAGACCGTCGAACATCGATGCCACTCTCCTGGAATGGCCAGAAGAAATCACGGAAGTTGGACGCATGATTGCGGAGTGCACCACGGTGATAGGTGTGCTGAGCTACATTTTGGTGCAACTAGGCGGCGAGGTCGTCAACATTGGTCTTCTATCGTTCATGAAACAATTGGTACGTTTAATCTTAAATCTTGCTTCTTGGATGAATTCATCCTGCGCTGCGAATGGCACAGGGACAAGCGAAGTACAGCAAAAGCTCCACTTATCCGATACTTACCCGTTCGTACAATCGGAGCTGATTTTCATATGACTAGATTTTGTTCATTCGTTAGACTACAAGGTGAAGCAGGGTTAAGTCTAAGCCGATAAGTCTGAAGTCGAATAATAGGAATTTAGGAACAAATTCGATATACCGAGTACTGTGGCGACTAGATTACGGAATTATTAAGCATTTATGGGGAATTGGGAAGTATAAACAGACGTAGAATGTGTGTGTACACGATTTACTAAAATATATATAAATATAAAGCATTCGAAGTATAGGGCTCGGTACGATATTTAGCGAGTAAAACAGATGTCTATCTGGATTACATTTTTTTAAATTGGACTTGTAAACATACGAACGTGCATATTTCTTCGTAGTCTAGCGATGAAATTAGTTCGGATAAATGGAGTTCGAGCAAACGAAATTCTACCGTATTTCTGTTGCTCATCTCACTCGTATGATCTTATTTGTACATTTGACACGTTCGACCAATAGGCGTGCTTATTTTTATGATTCTACTTGCTAAATCAGAAATAGCCAATCGAACCTACATTCTTTTGCCTAATAGTCTTTTCAGTTCTCTATTATACATCGACGGTTCAGCCGTGAAAGTTATACTCTCACGAAACACTCCGTTGTTCCATACATCGAGATATCTCACTTGAATGGATGGATGGAGGCAATTTCGAATCTCTCGAATCGCGCCGCGGGTATCGAAGGTTGAGCAAACCGCCAGTGAACTGTAGCGGGTCAGGAGTATAATGGAGGAAAGAAAGTATTTCGTCGTGAATGCAGTGCGCTTCTAGATACGAGAGATTCCTTTTTTTTTGTTGGTTTGGCTGGATAGAGCGTGCATGGGGTTCTGATCGCAATTTGAAAGTAAACGTATACCGCATGAAGTTTTTTTTTATTTTTCACTGGTAGAAGCTGGAGGAGAATGTAAAAATCATTGTGTAACAATTTCTGGGGTATTATATCGAATAATTCATCAGTTGCTGTTACTAAAACTTTCACAGAAAAAGGCACCTGTCAACATTTATCTTTTTATAGAGGGAGAAAGAAAGGTTTTATATTCAATGTTCATTGCATACATTTCAATTTTTTTCACGAAATCGGTATGTTCTATAATTTTGATAGGTTTTGTTTGCAAGTCTGTCAGAGGATCGTATTGAATTGAATTATTTTGGAGATCTCATGATTGCGGTTGTTTTTTAGGCAAAACGTATTCAAATTAGATGAACATGGATTCGACGAACGATTCGATTCATTGCCATGTGTATCTCCCGATTTTCGTATGTTATAAAATACATTCTAAAAAATATTGTATTAATGATTATTCAAAACTTACAAATTGCTAAAACACTGTTCTGCCTCGAAAACTCACGATTAAAGCTTGGAAACGAGAATGGAAACAAATCGTTGTTCACGTGCCAAACCAAACACAAGAAATTTGCATCGTTTATCTAAAAGGGGACATTGTTCGCGAATTAATTTCTCACTAACGGCCGAATTACTCGTAAATCGCGCTCATTGAGCATTCTCGTACGGGGGAATACGTAATTCGTAATTAGCCTGGCTCGCTCGATAACGTAGACATCAAGTGTACAATATAATTAGAACAACTTGATGTATGCGGCAGTATTATGTGATATATCGCGAGTTATTAATCATGATCACGTATCAACGTTGCCGTGGAATCCTTTTCGAATCACTGAAAATGATTCTCTAGGAAGCAACTCCGATTTCACGGCACAATTATGCAGATCGTTTGCTTGGCGACGCAACGCGTTGCCACGTACCGAAATTCCATGGCGTATATCGATTCCTCTGCGGAAGGCCGTGAAGCGTGCAAGAATACGTGCTACCTTTGACGTTTCACCTGTGCATTTACCTTACAGAGTCACGAGCCTGCCAAGCTCATATTCTTGATCAGCAATCTGCTCATACTCGCGTGCATACCATGTCGTCTTGCTGGTAATAGGCATGCTGAAGACGCGATACTCGTGGTTGCTGTTCCCGGCTCTTGGTTCCTCCTCATGTTCTTTGCTGGGTGAGTGACGTTTTGTGTTCTTAATTGCTACTCAATTTCTAGTGTTTACGCTACATGCTTAAAAGAAGGAACAACTGAATAAGAATTCAAAAGGAAATCTCATTCCATTAATAATTGCCAATTCCATATTAAGCGTGCTCAATTGCTGTAATTTTTATATATGCCTAATTATTTTCTATATAACTATTTTTATATATCCGCAATTTTGTACGTATGCTTAAAAGGACCTGCAACCGGAAAGAATGAAAAAAAAATCCGTTTCTCTTGCCGATTTTTAATCAATTGTAATTTTTTTCTTTTAAGTATTATTTCTTTTTGTTTAATAAAACTAATTTTATTTTATTAATAACGACATAAGTTTTAATTGTATTACATGTAAGTTTATCATTTTAGTAATTAGAGATAATTAGCGATTAGCAATTTCCGAAGAGTATTAATTAATGAAGATAAAAAGTTATTTTATTATTATAATGTTAATGTCACAATATCGACGGCTTTGAAAAACTGTTTTTATTTTACGTGTAGTTACGTTAGATCTAAAGTAGCGACTTCTTGAATACATTACAAACTTCGCATAGTTAAAGCGTTATCTTCTCACGGGAACTATGTATTAAATATATGTATATTCTTAAGAGTAGAAGATATGATAGGAAATTATATAAGAAGCTTACTTTACTTAACTGATGAGCTGTTTGATGTATTACTGATGTATTACTTGTTCCAAAACTTCTTGCACACATGTAAATGCTAATTAAGCCAGCAACAAGTAATAGAATGATCGCAACAGTCTCCAGACCATGAACTAATTTCTGCCATTGAAATGGAACGAATGTCTATAGATTTTCATGACTGAAATGAAAATGGAGCTTCGAAAGGAAATTTTTATTTTATCTTCTATGTCTTTGCTTCGCAATCAGTTAAAATTACTTGAAAAATAGAAGTTAAAAGGTATTAATTTATACAAAATTTGATTCCATATTCGGTAAATATTACTCGTAATATATTTAACAAATTCTCTAGTTTCATTTATATTATGTTGAATAAAATCGATTAATTTCATGTTTTATTCCTTTTTTTATTGAAATAGCTACCTTAAAATCTGTATTTTTGCGTCATTAATAATCTAAAAGATAACTCACCATACTATAAGCTCACAGTCTGTGTACTTTACGCTGTATGTTTATCAACTTTTTATTTGCATGTTAGTTAAGCATGATTGCATCGTAAGACAGTGGACTTAGAAATTGCTGAATTAATGTCTAATGCATTGAAAGAACTATGCATGAGTCAGCGGTGACCCTCGATGTTTATCAATAATTATACTTCTCCAATAAAGAACACGAATAATTTACCATTTGACATTGAAATTAAATTCTGAAAGGAAGTACGGAAAAATGTTTTATAAGCTCGAATATATTAATATATATTGTAGCGCGACTTTACCCTACGCTTCGTTAATAGAATGTGAATTATTAACGGCATTGGTGTTTGTTAATAATATAGCAGGTAACTACGATGTCGAATGGATGTTTCCCCGTTGAAATTCCGTTGGTGACTAGTTAACTTACGAAAGAAATATTCATGAAGAATGATAAAAGAATGCTCGATTAAGTATTATGTC
Source organism: Bombus affinis (assembly GCF_024516045.1). Taxonomy (NCBI): domain Eukaryota; kingdom Metazoa; phylum Arthropoda; class Insecta; order Hymenoptera; family Apidae; genus Bombus; species Bombus affinis. The sequence continues at coordinate 3,270,029 of NC_066347.1, read as the reverse complement.
GCCTGGTCATGCAACGTTTGCTACACGTGCTATTTAAAATAGCTGCGACGATATTTTATAACTTCGACGTATCTCCTTATTTACTATAGCTATAATTACGTCGAAAGTTGCTTCGTTTTTTTTAAACGAATGAATTACTTTCACTTCTGAAATATTTCTGAAAATATAATGGATGTCAAGCAAATATATAAATTGTTGCAACGTAATAGTAAATAAACATGTTAATTTTGTTTGTAATACATGCAACACTTAGTTGTAGTTATTTTTGCTAGTTTACTATCTTTTTGTTATGCGGAGGATTTAACAAATTTAAGGTTTCGAATATCCAGGATTTGACTATCATTCGAAAACAAACATTTAATTCGGAACTAAGTAATTGACATATAATCCAACTGGTTAGATTTTGACGTGAAATAACTATGAGTTATATCCGTTCCTGGAGTGATATGTAGTGATCACGGCATAAATTTGATTAATATACTCAGGATTATTAATATCGCTGGTAATGACGCGTATACGTTAGATCAATAGCACAAATTTACTACATTTATATTATAAATTAAATGAAATTATATATCAATGATAAAAGGTATACTAACTTGATTATTTAATAGAAACATACAAAATTATGTGATACGATTTAAAAATAATACAAAATGTTAAAACGTAATGTGTCTTAAATCTCTTAAGTGGAAACAGTGATATTAATGGCTACATAAATATTCGTTATTTGCTGTCTTACAAGATAGATGATTATTATCTCGCGTGATTAAATGATTATTTAGATGACTTTTATTATTTAGCGGGCTGTCAGTCACTCACACGCATACATAACACCATCTTACGTACAAAAACTATACTTTAGTTTTTATTATTAGCTAAAAAATTACAGACAGCAGAAAATATTAGTATCATTGATAATATTCTTTATTTTTAGCCTCACGGCTAAGAAATGAGCTTGCTTTACAAAATCCTTGGCTTGTAATTCTGTCTTAATCTTTCGCTAAAATCTCTCATTTTCATTCTTTTATTTTCTGTGTCCTTACTATATTTCTATTCAGTTCATATCCGATTGATATTGCTTTTTATCGCGTCCTAGCGTAATATCGCTTCTCTACTATTATAGCAATAGAATATATTATAATGCACATCGTATGCAGAATACTATAAATATTAAATCATAAAATTTGTAGAAGTAGTGTGTCTGTACAAAAAGTACATCATACTTTCTATTGCTAGATATATAAACTCCCAAGTAACCGAATATATTGTACGTAATAGATTGTAACATGTAAAGTCGAACGTTTCAAATTCTTTATCTAAGTTGTATTAAGTAACATATTATTTTCCTGCATTCCTTTGATAACATATATAAATTTAAATGCTAATTTATGTTTCTTTCTTTCTTAGAACTATCGCTACAAGTTCTTCGATATTCTGTTTACAAGAGTAGAACAAATATACGTGAACTTTGAGACATTTTCCCTTAAAAATTGTTTAGCCGATTTACATACATAAGGTTGATATGTATTTTAAAGAGTCAGTAATGAATGTACGATCCGTCAGTGGTTCTCTAAGTTTTCTTTTAGCAATATCATTAAATGGTTAATGAATTAAATTAAATGAAAGTGATTAACAGAGGCTTGCAAAGACAACTCGGTACATGTTTCTCGTTAATAATATAAGCACGTTAATTAATAATAATAAGCACGTTAATTTCAACGACATAGTAACACAGTTTAATAAATTTAGCCCGATGAGACGTAAAACGTGTTCTTCTTAATTGAAGAAACCAGAATTTTCGTACGTTCTGATCTAATATTATACGTATAAGAAGGCGAAGGAGAATTAACGCATCCAATATGTATAAAGGAAGGACCCTATATTAGGCTGAAATAAAATCCACCAGCAGTCGTGTACGCGCGATTTTTCTCCCCAGGAATGAATGGGGCAACCAGAAGAAAGGCATTTATAATCGGTTGGATGATAGCGCCTCCAGATTTCAAACCTCTTTTCACGTGATTTACGACGAGATAATGCCGGTTATTTCGCATTACCATACACACGCCTCTCTTGGCAATCGTTTTTCTCCACCGCCGCGTCCTTTTCGTGGCCACTTTCCTGCAGATATTACTGCAGAACTTTCTGCCCCTCCATCTCTCTCTCTTCCTCTCCCATCTGCTGCCTTTTCTTTGGTGTGGCCCAATGACGTCGACGACGACTTCTTTTCTATCTTCTGCTACAAAGCTCCGAGGCAATTCGTCGAAGAACGCTCTTTGACTCGCGCAGTTTCCACTGTCACTTTGACGAGCCTTTGCAACCATTGCGTCGAAACGACGAAAAAGGATGTAAGACCCTATTGGACCGCGATAGTGCATCTTGTTTTCTGTCCTCATACTTTGAGCCGTGACGTCGGTAATTGTAAATAAATATCAATTCTACGCGAAGCGTGAGTTTTTCGGATTCGGGAGGAGTGGAATTTGCTCGGTGGGCTGAAACGAGGCTTCCGAATGTGGAAAATGTTAGGATTGTTAGTTACACGAACTGTTGCGTTGAATTTATTTTCATTTCGTTTTATTAAAATTCCTGATTTTACAGAGGATAAGTTCAGAGCAAATTGTTGTATGAAGTAGTTTGTTTACATGTCTGATGTTAATACGTTCGGTGATTATATTAGCGCAAAATAAATTGTAGAAAATTGTAGATTTCTGTCAAGAATTATTAAATCCCGGATGTTTCTGCACCTATAAGAGACTTAAACGTTTGAAAATGTGCAGAATGTAAATAATATACTATACGAAAATATATGGAGTATTCGTAATAATTACTATTTAGCTGAAACAAATTATTACGATATTTAGGTTTCATTTCCGTAATTGGATCTTTCAAAGTGTAAGCAAAATCATTTAAACCATTAATTCTTAAGTTGTGACATTTTCCATTTCGGGTATTTGATAAGGGAAAGATTGTTAAATTTGTATAACCCTTTCCATATGAAATCTTCAGATCATCTTAATCTTTTATCAACAAAATAACATCGAATTAGTTTTAACTGTACTAACTTAGTCATACTATATTGTCAACAATTTCAGAAAATTCGAGAATCGTGAAACTCATGATAATTTTTTCAAATGACACGTCATTGTTTATTGAAAAACAAGTAAATATAAGTCGATGGAATAACCATTTTATCGTGTACGATGGAAAAACGTATCGGCAGAGTTAATTTAATTTGACATAATGAGAGATAAAACGAGCGTCACAGCATTAACGTCCGCATGCCGCGTCGAAAACGTATTTTCTTTATTGGAGCAATATTACGTAAAAGCGTCTGCGTTCCGGCGTGTAATTACTGTCCATCAGGACGCCCTTTTGTCCCTAGCTTTCCGTTTAAGTACATGTATAGGGAGCCTAATTCCTCAAAGGCTTTCGAACGCCCGCTACCAGATTTCTTGTCCTCTATAACTGCTGCCGTTGACTTGGCAATAAGCCACCGTTGCGCCTGAGATTAATTTCGCACGAAATTTAACTGCAGATCGATGCAGTTTCTCTCGCCCCTAAACGCTTTATTCTATGCCACTTCCGCTTACGATTCTCTCTGTTTCCATTACTTATCATTGTTTTCCTTCGCGCTCTTATTCATCGTTACCCTTCTTCTTTTTTAGATTAATTTTATAGTCCTGGTGATTACACGACGCGTATCGTTATTTATTAAAGAAAGAAAAAATTTGTTTCTTTTCCTGCGAAAGTCTGCTAGGCCTTTTAAAAATTTCCGAACTTATAGAAAGCAAAGAAAGATTTTTTCTTTAGTATTTTGTCTTTATTTATGTTGTTGATTAAATATTGACTCTTAACAGTGCATTAAAAACTATAACTGCGAAAGAATGCTTGTAACATTGGAACGTTCAAAAGTTAGAAATAAATATTTTGTAAATTTCGGATCTGAAATTTCAAACCTATACTGGGCTAGTAAATATTAGCACGATTAAGCTAAATTGCAAATGAATACTGATTAGGTCTTAAAAAGCTACGAGTATATGAATGATGACATCTTTTGTTAATGATTATATGACATAATGATTTGAAATAATACGATGCAGAATATTTTCCCGTTTCTCCCAGTTATATCTATGATAAATTCTGTAGGAATGTAAACAGAATTAATGAGAGGTTAATGCATAAGGACTAACAAGGGAATATTCTTATTAAACTAAGACAAGAGAAGATTTTCATTTCTTCTTTGGTAATCAGTTTTTTTTATGTAGACATATCTATCGCCACAGAAACCTAATAATGGTTTTTCGAAAAGAATGAGAAACCGTATAAGTAGATCGTTTCAGCAAAAAGTATGGAACTCCACTTGGGAAAAAAGCGTAATTGCACTTTGCAACTGCATGATTGCACATCCGACACCGACGAGAAGTTTGGAAGCACTATCTTTTAACCTGCAGAGTGCGGTACGCCCTTTTTGGTGAAAGTCTTCTCACGATTTGTTTTCCCAAATATCCCGCTACATCTTTCGGTATACAAATCTCACTGCTCGCTGTTTAGCAACAGGGCTTGCTTGGCTTACTTTTTTCGCCACAGCAATCACTTTTTCAATGTCCTCGCTTGCGATATATTCAGTACGCTATTTCTTGAGCTTGTGGTCAGAAACTTGAAAATCCTTTCTTTCATCCTTTTTAAAGAGTTAATGAATTCTTATAGGAAACGAATTAATTTAATTTAAAAACAATCTCTTTTATATAAAATCAAATTTGTATTCCTGTATTCATATTTATTTTATCTATGCACAAAATAATTATAGGTTGTTCTGTATTCTGAAATATAACGGAAAGATACAAATGTAGTTTTCTCATCGAACTTCGAAATCATTGAGTATTTCTCAAATCATGGATGAATTTAGGGTTATTAATTACAGAAGTACCATTAAACTACGAAAATATTTTTTCTAGAGTAAATAACGGTTTGTACGGTAATGATGGAAAGAAGTATGGAGAACTGAAACTTTTTAACGATGTTGTTATTCACTCCTCTTCTCAAAGTGGAAGTTTTATCTCAGTCTGAACAAAAGAATCTCGAGTAGATATAAAATACCGAAGATTAGCAATAACAAGCATGTTTAATAAAAGAGTAACGTCGGTTTAAAAAAATGTTACTTCGTGTTATACTTATCCTATCATAGTAGGTTGGTACATATGTACAATGATTTCCGTATTTCATTTACTCAACACTCATCATTAATTTTCCGAACTCTACGATCGAAATACTTTTTGAATGATCTTTCTACATTAAATCGCATTTCGTGTTCTTAATTACTCCTTTTCTTCATACTAAAATAAAGTTTCAAAATGCATGATACATTCCAGCATGTGCTAATATTATAGCACACTTATGGAAATCAGCCGTTCAAAAATTAATCACTTGTCCTGTATAGAATTTGCTAATATTTAACCATCCCACAGAAATAATTTTGTCATACTTTCACGGAACACTGTCTGTCTGCGTAAGCATTAGTATTCGATAGAAAATTTTAACGTTTTGATTTGCAATTCCAGCCTATTTCGACCGCCCAATCATATGATTTCACACGGCTCATATCGTACTGTGCATACATCATCGCGAGACGATTATTCGAAATGGACAACGATTAGCTAAAATTTTCTGTTACCTAACGACCGAATATTTCAGATTCGTCGGCACGAAAGCACCGTGCCGAGACTTCTAATTATAGGTACACGAAGCGAACATAATTGCGGCCTCATCTAGCTTCGAGATGCTAACCCGCATAGTTTAGATTCACAAGCCTAACGAGGTATAATCTTCTCCGATCGAAAGAGAGAGACAGAGAGAGAGAGAGAGAGAGAGAGAGAGAGAGGAGGAGAAGGAGAGAGAGAGAGAGAGAGAGAGGAGGAGGAGAGAGAGAGAGGAGGAGGAGAGAGAGAGAGAGAGAGGAGGAGAGAGTTGAGCCAAGTATGAATCGAATGTCTACCATCCAAGAACCTAATTCAGATTTGTAGGCTATAGTTAACCTGACATAAGCTCTGTCCAGCTATTGGCGGGGCTAAACCGATTCTCTCGGTAGAGTTTCTCTTGCTTGGTCCTATACTACGCAAAATCGATAATCGTAATGGAGCTTCGTATTTCCGACTGACGACGTTGATGTTAAGGGATATTTCGTTTCTTGTCATTGGTTTTCCTTCTTTCTCTTTCTTTAAGAATTACAATGTATTTTTAACGTAATTAGTGACTAACGTGTCTATACTAATGAGAGACCGGAGCCTATGAAAATTCGGTTGATTAGATTTTAATTTCAGAGTGGGTTTCATTGAATTTACGTAATTAGTAGGAATTAAACGTTGGTTATTTCTATGAAATATTTGACAAATGGGGACGGCGTTTAAATGTTTGTATCAGTGTTAACGAGAAGTTAAGTCTTTAGAGACCCAACAGATCATCAAATCGGCAATTAATTCGTTAGTAGCCGATCGGTATACTCGCAGAAGTCTGGCGTAATAAATCGTGTGCACGATTCTTTAAATTGGGGAAAGTAATTTTCATAATGTATATTTTTTAATGGATATGACAAAAATAATAGCATTTTTAAGTTACTTTATTTGATTACGAGGAATAAAATATATGTCGCTGGTAATATTCCCTACATACGTATATTCACATTAATTGGAAAATTAAAAAGATGAGCGATAAAATGTTGATAAGTTCTGAAAAGGAAACAAAATAACACGTCGAAAAAATTATACTGTATAGTTACGTAACAACTTTCGTTGAAAAAATATTATCTAATATATATGCCAATGAAACAACGTAAACGCTAAGCATCTCTGAAATTCTATTTGCAATTCCAAAGGAGAACAAAATGGTTCCGTCAGAATCTGCATCACGTTCCAGGAACACTAAACGTATCAAGCGCTTAGAAAGCCTCAGGAATTATCCAACTATACCAGATATAGGAATAAGGAGAGAAGAAGCTAGAGGAATGAACAAGAGTTTTATATAAGAATCTCGTCATTGTTTGGTATTCGCTTTAATACAAATAAGTCACGTCATTGTTTTACATACAATATAAAATATACAGATATAACACAAAACCGTGTTTTGGCAATAAATGAGACTTGGCAAAATCGTACCACAGACGTATGTTTAATTTTCAGAATTATATTGATTAATATTCAAAATTAATATTGAATGTTGTAGATATATATTATTGTTACAAAATGTGAACAGGATGCGATATAAAAAAATACTTCATGAAAGGGTCTGCAATGATTTTAATTCTATAGGATCAGTACAGATGTGTATACCAGAAGTTCATTTTGATTTCGTTTCATATCACTGAATCGGTCGATGAAATCTTGCTATCAGTTCGCTACACGTATTGCGTATTTGTTTGATATCCCTTGTTTCCAACGTAACCCATGCATAAAGGTACACATAAAAGTGGTATATCTGGTGATATTGGAGGCTAATCTTTTCGACTGTTTGTCATTTCAATAAATCTTCAAATGACCTACATTTGTAATGTATAACATCTTTAAAATTTTATACCCATAGTGTCTGACAAAGTTTGACCGCGAACAACTGAAACACTTTGCGTATTTAACCTTTTTTTAAAGAGCAAATAATTTGATTATTTATAATGTGATTTTACAAGAAGGTAATAAATAGACTGCGGATTTTCATGCACATTCATATTTCTGAGAATATGATTAAAAATAATAATAATCTTGGTAAAAAATTTGCATTACCTTTCAAGTATTATACGTAGAAAGCACTATACGTTGGATGATCTTTTTCTGAAATTTTACATCTTCAAATTCCCTACAAATGCATAAAAAATCCGTAGTCTAATAATAAATATTGTTTTTAGTTATTAATTTTTCGTTCATGTATACAATTTATATTTTACGATCTATACGATTTTTTTTTTATTTGGATGAATTTTACAACCAATTCTCATTGAGAATTATAAGTAAATTTTTCTGGCGTGGTCGTGTTTAATAAGTGTTTATCGTGTATTTGATTCTAGTTGAATCTAATGCTTAAATCTAAGGGGTAATGTCTTTTTAGCCTGCGGATCTGATCCGACGTGTCAAGAAATGGAGTAACTAGTGGGTTTTGATGGTTGTTAATTCTTATCATATATCTATTATCTATACGATATGACTAGATACTTATAGACGTGGAGTTTATAGACGTCCTATACGATTCGTTATATACTCGTTGTAATCAGTTTATAAAATGATAATATTTTAAAACGACATTACACACCGTTCCCATCGATTTTCGTACAGCGCAGTATGATAAAAACGGCGCGACCAATCAAATCAGTGGAGGAGTCGAACATAAATCGGATGCGTCGAATAACTTCTAAATAATACAAATGGCGCGTGAAATAACGAGACAGTGGCGTAGGAACGGGTATAAATCGGTGGTAGCGAGCGTACAACATAAAACAGAGACGACGAGTCAGCCTGTCGATGTAAATTTCCGCGAAACATCGTCCTTCAAAATGTCGCGGCTACGGTAAACCGTCGAATAATTGTCATCGTCCGTACACCCGTGAATTTTACGGAATCATTCTCCGTTTGTTGAAGCTCGATTACCCGCAGAAGAGAGCAAGGGACGAGAAATGTTGCTTGAGATTCAGGTTATACAGTTGGAAAAAAGAAGGAAGGAAAAAATGGTGGAAAATGCGAGAAAAAAAAGAGAAGGAAACACGATGAAATAAAACCTGTTTTTACGTCGAGCCATGCTACCAGCTTCGGGTTTGCGAGGCCAGCGTTTCGCTTCCCTCTAGAAACGAATCTGTGCTCGTTTCTTCCTCGTTCTTCTATTCTCGCTTATAATCAGCCTACTTTTTTCTTATCTTTCTTTTTTTCTTCATACGTACATATACTAACGATAGGAAATGTCGAAAATCGTTTAAATCTATCTCTAACTCGAATCTCGTTCCCTTGCGAGGAAAATGATTGGTTGCAATTTCCCACTTTTGTCTGAATATCGTAAATTAGTTAGTTCTATGAGTAGAGTACTAATAGAAGGATGTACTAATTAAGTGATAAAGTAGCGTAATATGACACTCATACGCAAATAAAATATTAGTTTGAAGTAGATCTATTCAAATATAAACGAATCTGTAATATATAAACGCGAGTAGCATGAAATTATAGAGGGTTTTATAGAAACTCAATATCTTTTAATGATCTTTTTAAGAAATTTGAATCGCAAGCGATCTTTTGGTTTAGATGAATTTATTTATTTCTTTGTAGCTTAAATTCGTAGTTGTTTAATGTTCTTGTGTTATTCGTTTCAAAACAGGCTGTAATTTAAAATACTTTTCTTCTTATTGGCTTTTTAATATCTCTTGCTGTTATAAGCTTTTCATCCAGAGGGATTTGTACGTCCGACTTCATTTTTGTTGCGTTTTGAACAGAAGTGCATCTGTGGTTCCATTAGTTATTGCTTATTTAGATGAGATGGTTTTATTATTATTTATTGGTATCAGAATATATTTTGATAAATCGTTCTTTTGATTTATATATATAAAATGAAAATGTTGTTATTTATGAAACAATAATTATGCATATATATATATATATATATTATATATATTATTATATATATATATTTATATTATATATATATATATATATATCTTTCTCGTTTCTTTTTAAATCAGAAATATTTTATATGTACTTATTATCTTGCCACTTCATTAATTCATTGATGTCAGACTTACTGTACTTTCATTTCTTTTCACTACTTTGAATCATAGTCAGATTTAGATATACCTTTACTCAGCGATAAAGTACAAGATACAAGAAAATGGTGAAAAATATTCCACGCTCAAAGTAACGATATTTCTTTATGCGATAAAAATCAGCTTCTAATTTTAAAACATATAAGATTATGATTTTATGTTACCATTATATATCTTCATTCCTATCACAAAAAATAGCTTCTTCTTAAACAATATACAATCAGGTTAGAACATGATACCTATAAACAGAAAGGAGAAGCAACAAATTTATACAATATATATAAAAAAGTTTCACAAACTGTCATTATACATGTTCTAAACATATAAAAGATTACCAGTTTCCATAGATTACAACTATCCAACATCTCCGACTATCACCATCTTCGTAACTCTCCCGTGCATCTCTATTTTATTAATTTCCACAGCGACTGTACCCTCCCTTGAACTTCGCGCGTTAGGAAAAACCGAAGATTTATGACTATCGGTAACTCTTGACAAGATAAGGTCACCGATCGATTAACGGAAGCGAGCTGTCGGTCTGGTTAATGGTACCTGGATCGATGCCTCCACTTTGTCATTTCTCTATTGACTTTATATAATTCCCTATTCTTTATATAATCTAATTCCGCCAATTTACCCGTACGCTATATCAAATCAAAATAAGTGAAAAAAAGGAACAAATTAAATACTAACGACGTGTAAAACTGATAAAATCTGGATTAAGCAACGAGGAAGATTCGCTTCTTTGACAAATATTTACGACTGATTTTATAGTTATCTATTACAGTTTGAGATAGATCTACGATTCATATCACACACTTATTATTCTTAAAAGAACTTTTTATAATTATTCTTTGAACAGAACTAAGTTCAAAATTGAATTATTATATTATGAAAAGTCAATTAAATTAATAACATTAGAACATTGTTCTAAATCTAATTTTTTATTTCCCTAAATCCACTGAATGTCCGAATAATAAGAATTGATCCTTTAGATCGTTTTAATCCAGTAAATTAGCTTACTTCTGATGAATTTTGTTCCACGGATAAGCTATACATGACTTCCATATGCATCGACTCTCCTTTTAATAAGCTTCCCATAAAATTTAATTGCATTATATGTCATGTTGCACGTCTGTAGATTTTTAGATCGGAAGTCGACACGATTCTAAATCCTTATCAACAAGAAGGGAAAAGAGAAAGAAAGAGAAAACGTAACGAAAGAGTCTATCCGTGTTAACGAAAGATTAAAAATGTTCCATTCTGTCGTTTGTCTGGCGGTGTCGCGAAAATCGATTTCGGCTGGCGCTCGATTCAGGAAACGCGACCATTGTCCTGTCCCGTGCGCGATTTCGACTTGAATTACGCGCTGCTTCAATTTCATTGAACGCCGATCGCGTTGGTAAATCGGATAATCAACGGCCGACGAAACAGGTAACGTGACGAGCGATCGACAACACGATAGCACTGGTAATAGGAGTAACTTTATCTCTCTTCACGGCATTTTGTTTCGAACTTGTCCACGGTCCATTCGGAATGACCTGTAAACCGATGACAAACTCGAAAGGTACAATGTGATCTCTTATATTACGCACTATGCCACTAGGTTTTCGCTACAAGGTTCAAATCCACGTCATTCGCAATTATGTTCACTGTCTGGAGCTATTGCGTGGCTCGCGAATAAATTACGCAGCCTGGTAGAGGTATGGGTATTGTAGTGGGGCGGTTGTTGAAGGGATGGACAAGCTATGAGCTGGTAATTATTTGATTTTTATTAATTTAATAGTTATTAAAATTTGTAACTTTTACCATGTTTATTACATGAAATATGCATTTGTGGTTCTATGGATTTCGATCGTGCTTTTAATAGTTATCTTTGTTCCAATGTTCCGGATGTTAAGGTATTCGGATAATAAGCGTCTGGATAATGACTCTACTGCATTGATTTTTATGAAAATTTAATATAATAAACGATAGAAAAGGAAACATAAGCTAATTATCTCGTTGTTTTGAATGTAAAACATCGACGGGTTGACAAGGATCTTTCATATGAATTATGTTTTAACGGTATAGTGGACACGATCTTAATTATTTTAAGTAAAACACACGGTATTACAGGCAATAATTAATAAAATTCAGCCACCGGATAAATATGTTGAATTGATTTTGCTATATTTATTACATTTTCATTATGACAAGTTCTGTGTAAAATTCCCAGAATATTTGCTTCTAAAGAAATAATCGAATACCTGGAAAAGTTTATAATGAGCAATTAATAATAAGCAATTGCGATGAATTACACAGAAAATAATGCTTGTGTTTAATGCAGATACAAAAGTTATTAGGAATTCAAACGAATGGCTTAAATTTCACTCCTTGTCATATCTCTACGATTTTAATATCATGATATACATATAGAATAAAATGGTTACGTATTTAGCTTGTTCCATCGTTTTATTTCTGTACTTCAAATTTTCTCTCGCCAATAATAAATTGATAAATTATCATTAGTGTCATTCGATATTAATCTTTAATGTTTTTAAATGTCTCTTTTTTCGGGTAACTTTAATGAACCACTGGTAACGATAGTTAGAAGATCAGTGTCTTCGTAATCGCATTGTATTCAGGAATCAAACGCCAGTCATTGCCTTCCTGTCTACAAACTGACGTTAAACACGTTCACGTTATATACGACTGCATCCGTTGACAGTAAACACAGAAAGGATCGATATCTGTTGCACGATGCACGGGCACCTTTGAAAGGAACACGAGACTTCATCGATATCCCAATGACAGTGACGCTTCATCGTTGTTAAAGCTGCGTCTCGCTGAAAAGCGAGAATCTCTTTGAGATACGAGATAAAGTGAAAGGAAAATAGAGAGGAAATTACTAGAACGATGTGGCGCTTCTTGAAGATCGCAAATTTATATTTTTCACCTATACATATTTTTCCACGAATATTTAATGCAGAATCTCTGCCTCTTTTCTTCTTACAGATAGTTTAGTTTAATTTCTATTTCAAAATTATTAGATCGTCCGAAAAGTTTCTTTCATTTTATAAGGAAATAATGGATGCACATTTTCCGTTTTATATTATTGTATTGAATTATGTATGATCCATTTTGTTCTATCAAAGTAAAGATCATAATGTTCGACAGATTAGGTTTCATGTTTGTATAAAGATGCGTTGTTGTCAAAGATGTGTCTGTAAAAGAAAGACACTTTTCGGACAACCTAATATTAATACAGCCTTGAACATTTTAGGATCGTACATTTATCAACTAAATGCACAAAACATGTGTAATGATTGGTATGGACTATGGTATAAACCATAAATTTTTCCATAGCGTAATTAAATGTGAAAAGGACAAAAATCCTTATTTTAAAAGAGATCTGGTAATTTATATATTTCTGATAATTCTAGGATAGCCAATTTTAGATTTACCCTTTCACAAGCAACATTTAATTTTAGAACACATGAAAAAATGATCAGCTACGAAAATGCTAATTTTACGTCTCGTGCCAGAAGTTAATTCGTAAAGAACGCAACATGTATTATCATTTAGAATGTTATTATTTTATGTTAACTGTGTAGCTATGGTGAAAGATGCAAGATAACTAATAACTTTTTAGAATAGAAAGTGCTTGTTGTAAGCAGAAACTATCTTCTTCGTATGTAAGCGTGGGGCCATGTAGTTTAATTAGTTTAATTAGTGTTGGTACGTACAATAGAATAAGAAGCTCATCTCAGATTAAAAAATCTGCTCGAGCTGTAATTTTGTATAAAGAAGTATAAGATATGCAAGAGCAAGTAGTGCAAAGGTAAAATTTATCCAAAATCAATACTACATCTGATGTATGGTATCAAGCTATCGAGATAAGCTTCATAAAAGAACACGTTTACTTAGAAGGTTTACGTATCTTCTCTTTTGGGAAGCAAACTACGCTAACTGAACCGAAGCACTCCATGGTTAGACAATCTGTTTCGCCATTATTCAAAACAAAACGCTCCGCACAACTTGTATAGAAACAATACGGAAATATTCACTGATACTTATTGTTCACAAACAACGCGATTATTGTATATGTTCTCTCTACAACTTATTGGAAAAAAATAAATGAGCGAATAAAAGAGAAACATTTGTAATGTGTAAAAAGAAGAATATGATTTCTGACCCCGAGCATGACTGATGCAGGAATAGATCGCTGTATGGACTCATGCATGAAATAATAAGTCGTGAACGTGTCACACTATTACAAAGCATTGTCAATAATAAAAAGTTGATAGAAAAATGTACGCATAGACGAATTTTTTGTCAGACCAGTATAATCAACCTTTCCCTGGAATCAAAACCATAAGACCCAAATTGTGGTTGTATAATCCAGTATTCTCTCTTTCTGTTCTTTCTACTACTCTCTTTTATGGTGCGTTAAACCTGGACACTTTAACATTTAACGCTGCTTTTTCACGACGGCATCCAGTTCCATCGATCATGTCGGCTGTTATCTCCCGCGATAAGACTACAATAGCACACACGTACAAGGTCTTCTTTCTCAAAAAAAAAAAAAAAAAAACGCTCATTGCCTAAAACTTCTTTTTACAAAAATTACGCCATAACATTGATAATACTGTAAACGTAACAGCTGAACCGTAATGACGCTGGGGCTAATCTAATTGCTCTGGGGTGAGCTCTCACAGATACATGCTTAACTACTTAGATTGGATAACAATACTTATCGTTATACTTACACATTAACTAGCGCTAAATTCATTGTTGCATAAATTGTACCCTGTGTGCAGCGTTCCTTATTCGAATACAATTAACGGTTTACTGCTACGGATCTGCAATTTTTATAGTTTAGTCTCACTCTTGTTTTACTAATCAAAACGACTATTGTAGTATTAAAAAATAAAAGAAAAAATCAACTTTGTGACAAGCGAAATCTAAATTCACGCGTATTAGGAAAGATTCTTTCGTGAAAAACCGCATGTTACTGTAACAAAATAACTACATATATCTATTTATCGTCTCTTCTTGACAGATTGTAAATACAAAAGTGGAGTTAATAAAGCAAAAATTAAGGAAGGAGAATTTTTTAGCAACAGCAGGATACTATTAAGCCAAAAGTGAACCGAAAACCGCAGTGCAGTAATACATACCAGCTCTCTATCGTTCTCTCCACCCTTTCTGGCTGTTTGCATTCGTACAGAAGGACGCACGACGAAATCTGTGCGCAGACAAACGATACAACCGCGATATCTGATCGTCGATGCGTTTTAACGCGTCATTATCGTACGGCCATTGATATACACATATATACTTTT
The DNA here is from genome assembly GCF_024516045.1 of Bombus affinis. NCBI lineage: Eukaryota > Metazoa > Arthropoda > Insecta > Hymenoptera > Apidae > Bombus > Bombus affinis. Next base: position 3,254,921 of record NC_066347.1, on the reverse strand, counting down.
TATATATCTTTCGATTGTTTTAACAGCGCTATCCGGTTGACCGGTCCATTCGTTACCATGGTCTACAGTATGATAACCGGTGACATGTTGACCTTTGGGATAATCTACATGGTGGTGCTGTTCGGATTTTGCCAGTCGTTCTACTTTTTGTACAAAGGCTTCCCGGGAGTGAAATCATCCCTCTACAGTTCCTATCATTCGACCTGGATGGCACTGTTTCAGATAACCCTCGGCGATTATAACGTAAGCCTCCCCCGTTCCCTATAAATCAGCGTTTTATTGTCGCGGTTATTTTGACTATCGTTGTATGTATTCACGTGCACACATGTTTGCAAGGATGCACGCCTGTTCTTTATCCCCGTTTTTTACTTCTGTCCTTTCATAACTATGAACATACCGCATTTCGAACAAGGTTTTGAGTGAAATGCTCGTTGCGGACTAAGGCCATCACCCGCTTAACAACACAGCACGTAACAGAGCACTGTATTTACATGATTCTCGTGTATCGTTCATTTATGCCAGAACGAAGCAAAGAAGGTTTTATGAAATCAAATCAGGAAGTAGAAAGTTTGAAGAGGGGAATTATTAATTACTTAATCATTTGGCAGTGAACAAACTTCGTTCTTTTATAATTTAACTGACAGTTTTTGGATTTTGAGAGGACCTGATAAAACATCGTTTATGTACGTTGCTTACTCTACAAATCAGGATTGAGAGTGTTATATGCGATGACGAGATTGTGCTTGTTAAATATTAAATTTTATTTTAATCATTTTATTTTATTATCGCGGCATTGCGATATTCTTATAAATGATAAATTTATGAGGAAAATAGAAGTAGACGAAGTTTCGCTATTTTTTCATACGTAATATATATACGTTATATTATTATTATTATTATTAATACGTTATTATACGTTATTATTATTAATTTGTTTGTTTAGTGTCGCAGCGGCTTATTAGCTACTAGTAACCACACACTATTACGTTACCAGTTACGTTGTAAGGACATATTTACTGAACTTACATTGACTACTACTTCCTACTAACTAAATAGATTCGCAATTAGTACGAGCAATAGCACAAGTATTTATACAGAGTTGAAAGGAATTAAAATATACATTGTACGTTATATTGATGTAATATGATCGTCACGGTTCTTAAATTGAATTGCTATTTAATAATCACTTTAGCGACGAAAACGAAATACACGTTATTGTTTTGTCCCGTTTACATGTTCGATTTTATTGTATCTTCAATAATGATTCAATACCTTTCTTCTTATTTCATCGAACATTCTCTGACCTTTAGTAGATAACTTTTAAATATTTCCTTTACCGAAATGGTATTTCGGAAAAAATAAGTGGAAGTTAAAATAACCAATGATTCCAGAATCGAAAAAGTCTTACATTCTTTTTCGTCATCATACGAATTATAGTTCGATCGAGATCATGTTTATTTCTTTATAATATTTCCTCCAATACGCGTAAAGGAAACTGACGTTTGAAAAGAGTGAAAGGAAATTTTGAAACGTTTGCAACCTTTCTTTTTTAAGATTGTGCGGATTGTTACGTGCTCTATGTACATATGTACATAACTTCAGTCGCGGCATTTTCGATAGGGGGAAAAAGTTAAATGTTGAGAAGGATCGGGCAATTTGGTAAATCGTGCCTGCATGTCAATGGAGAGCATAACTCCCAGCGGCGTTTCCAGCACAGCTTTTTTTGTACCGGTTACCGTGGAAGGTTTAAGAATTTAAATGTTGCTCGTAAATCAGTTTCAATCAGAGATACTTGCCATTCCTGTTTTTCTGGTTAAACGTTGGTCCGTTTCGGATTACAAGAAACTGTGACGTTGTTAGAGCGACAGAATCTTCTGTTCTTCTTATTTTTTCAAAGTAATTCGTTTGATTTATTGCCTGAATCGTTCGTACGAGTTTAATAACGTCCAGTATAATTTATAGGAATACATTAAGTCGGTGTAAAAATATTATTGGTTGTTATAAACGTTCAATTTATTGATTGATTTTTGACAATGATTCGACGCTTGGTTATTAAAGGCTTATAATAAGCGAAAGGCTAACAGAACATAATAATCACTTAACTATTACGTTATCATTGTTTCGCGTTATTATTCTTTATAGTTATATTTATCTTAGTGTATTATTACCTCGTATTATTAATGTTGCTGTTTTTATATAAAATACTAATAAAATAAATGATTGGTTCTTGTTAATGATTTAATGCTTCATTATTAAGAAGTATAATAGGTGAAAGGCGATTAGGACATAATGGTTAGTTAATGATTACCTTATTGTTATCTCGTGTTATTAATTTGTAATTATATTTATTTTAGTATATCATTGTTTCGTATTATTAGCAATGATGCTTCTATATAAAATAATAATAAAATACTAATAATTCACGAGAATCTAGTAAAAAATATCTTACAAAGTTTTACAAAGCTACAGTTAAGATTTACTTAAAATTTACCAATCACTAAAATCTAATTTTCTACGATATGAAAGAAAATTATATAGAACCATTGAAATTTCGTCGCTAATGAATATGAAAAAGGAAGTATCTTCAATTCGGATTGCAAAGTTTCACTACTTTTTATTTAAGATAACAAGTAACTTAATTTCTTTTTTCGCGATCATCCTGTAAATGTATTCCAATCCATTAAACTGGATTGCTACAACAAAATGAATTATCAAAGAATTCTTGTTTCCATGTTATTCGTTGAAGACAAAAAGAGAATGGGGAGATTTGGAAAAAAGATAAATAAAATGAAAGAATAATTCTTTGATACCAGCGGTACAACAATACTATGAAAGAACTATTCTTCCGGTTTCAGGAAAATTCAATTTCCAAGTAACAGGGGTTCTCAGTATGAACGGTATCGACTTGAATCGATGTACAATGGTTTACGAAAGTATTCGAACGCTTATCACCGAATTTTTCTACGAGTAAATTATTTGCATTATACGAAACTTGTTGAAATTTTGATAGCACTGCAACGAAACGCAACTATCTTGAAACCAGTGAAAGTACTGAAACCACTGGAACCGGTTTGAAAATGTATTTTACTTTTAGTGAGTGATTATTATACAGCATGAATAGTAACTTTAAAGATACAATATAGTGAGTAATTGATTGTTCAATTACTTTGATATGTGATGTTTGCGAAGTTACGCTTCCAATGAGTATCTTGTAACTGCCACATACATTTCCAAATCTGTTTCATATTTTACAAATATAATCGCGATAGTTGTGTCTTGTTACAGTGCCAATGAGATTTCAAAATGTTTTATATAACGTGCATGATATATTTATTAAAGAAAGGCCAACGATAGCGGACATATCAAGTTGATAATAGATTAGGTATTTTTTAATTCAAAGCCTCGCAAATGTTTGGAAAATGCAATAAAAAAGTTAATCGAGAGATCGTAGAGGTTCGCTAAAAATGATGATAAAGTACACAATGATTAACGATAAATATAAGTATTATTATTACAGGCTTAAAGTTAACGTCAAAAAGCGACACGACCTATGTCACGGTCATAAAAAGTTTTCAGGAGCGCTCAAATACTTTCGTAAGCCACTGTACCATAAACAAGAATAGGAAAAAAAGTCGTCATTTCGCAGTTGAGAATATTCAACGCAGAAAACTCATTTTTAATGTAACATTCGCGCTACGTGCAATTCCCGGGCACGCGTAAAAGGGAAAAAAGAAGGGGCGAAGAGAAACACTCGCTCGTTCGGCAATCGATAGATCGCGAGTTGCAAGCCGGCACGCGCGTAGGGAAAAATTGGCTCGCCTCGCGGCGTGGTTTCCTGCGTTTCAATTAATCGAATTTCACCGATGAAATATCAAGACAATTCGCAACGCGCACTCACTGTATCCGTGGCTAATTGAATTACATTCAACGACCCGGCCCCCGGACCTGCTAGAAAATAACGCGCCACACCGCGTTTCCCCGAGATCTCGTATATCTTCCGCGTAATTAACGAATCGATTATGCTGTCGGGCGACGAAGGGGAGGGAATTTATTCCCTGTGAAACATTTGCTTAGAATCGTTGGTCTACGGGAAACGATCTATCGGCAGATTATCGAATTTGAAAAACTGATGCCTGGATAAAAATTGGCAAACTTTCCGAGTGAAAAAAAACTTTCCCGTGAAGATTCGAATTCAATGTACGTTTTGTAGAGGGAAGATTCCCTATGTTGTATTTACGTATTTTAGGGCAATTTAATACGAATTTAAATCGGAATTTAATTTCTTACTTCAGCTTTTATGCAAGAAATTTGAAAACATTTAAAGCCCGTATTCACCGTCTACTCGTTTTATGTTGTTTATCGTAAAGCGTGTTATTACATCCGCATCAACATTTTCATAGCTTTAACGTCTAGAGAGATATTGTCATACGAGCCTCAAACTGATCAATTCCACTTTTTAGAAATATACCAATTTCACATTATCCACGTACAAAACTAGTATTCGATGTTTCAAACAAGAATCTCATTTTCGTAAACGTATTTGTCGCAAGAAGATTGCAGAAATAATTGTCAATTCGAAGGAAAATTTCCAGAGATAAAGTTTGTAATAGTCATTTTTCTATGCATTTTAATTTACCGACTTAGTCAGCATAGCTTCCGACCGACTCATACAGAGAAAGGTTATCGAATTTGCGCCACTTAAACACAACACTTGCGATGCAAACGAAATATAGTTAAACTTCGATCTTCGTTACAGCGTTTACTTTATAATCCGCGAATAAAATTTCTCTAATGGTAAGTGTAAATTTACTGCAAAACCGGCCTTTTTTTCACCTCATAGAACGCTACGGTACGCATTAATTTTGAATTTCAATTAGGAATTGTCTGCGCGAATAACGTTACATTTTTCGGTCTATTTCATCAGTTTCCCTATGTTGTATATTCTTTCTTTTTATTTTTTGCCTTAAAAAGACAAACGAATAAAAATTTGCACCACGCCAGCGCCAACACCGCATAAATAGCTTTATAAAGCGTAGAATGTTCGCTAAAAATTGTTGCTCGGTTTTACGGTTCGTCTAGCGATTCGTCGAAACACGTCGAATTAAACATGCGAAGCAGCAGAAGAATCGGCTGGATTCCCGCTGGTAAATCCATGGCAGTGCACGTTTGCTTGCGACACGATTATTTTTATCGATCCGCTGCCCGTGATTCCGGATCGTTCGAGCGTGTTGGAGACGATACTGATAACGAGGTGAAACGATTATCCGTTTCAGTATACGGACCTTGGTTACACGACCTACCCTAATTTATCGAAGATGGTGTTCGCCATATTTATGGTCCTGGTGCCCATACTGCTTTTGAATATGCTGATTGCGATGATGGGCAACACTTACGCGCATGTGATCGAGCAGAGCGAGAAGGAATGGGTGAAGCAAGTAAATATTTGTACAATGACATAATTAATTGATGATTTCATGGATTAACGTATCCTATTGTTTGCTATCCCTTGGGTTTTGTATATCATACGATTGCGTCGATCTGCAAGTCTACAGATAGAATTAAGTGTCATACACGTGTATTTGAATGCCGATGAAGTATGATTAAATTGTTGAGTTATGTAAATATTAAAAAAATGTGTATATATATGTGATAAAATTGATATATCGATGAAGTAGTCATATTATAATCGTAGTATGATACATGTGTAACAAAAAATTTGGTAAAGGTCTTATTTTGAATGGCTATCACTTTTAATATATATTCTGCTTATTTTTTATTTAAGAATTAATTAAGAAATTGAGCTAAAATGTCAGAAAATTTTAGAAGCAGTCAATTATAGAGCGTTTAACTGGTTGCAGTGGGCGAAAATCGTGGTTTCTCTGGAGCGTGCAGTCGCGCAAAAAGATGCGCAGAATTATTTGCAAGAATACAGTATTAAACTGGGGCCTGGAGATGACCCGAACAACCCCGCTTCGGAACAGCGCGGAGTCCTGGTTATTAAAAGTAAATCGAAAACCAAGGCGAAGCAACGCAAAGGCGCGGTGGCTAATTGGAAGGTGACGTGTTTTCCTCTGTTGTTTCATTTTCTCTCTTCTTTTTTTTTTTTTTTTTTTTAAATAGGTTTTAGCGTCGCATCAACTACACATATGTGATTATCAACGACGATAACGAGTACTGAAAATATTATGGATATTAGATTTTGTTACACATATAACATAGTGCTTTTTAAATAGAAAGAAACTCGCTGAGTTGATATCCATGTTCAAACCTATGTTCAAACCTATGTTTCTCCTCGTTTTATAGCTATCAGCTTTGTGCTTTAACAAGTATTATTAATGGATTTTTGTACAGTAACGAATCGATTTAAAGGGTCCGGATACATTTCAAACTTTTCGAAATCTTTGTTTTAAGCGACTAGAATAACAAAAATAACCGAAGTAGCGTTATGAATTTTCATCAGCTGTATTTCTTGTAATTATCTTTTCTTTATCTCGATATTACAGTATTTCCAAGAAATTATAATAAACGTATTAATTTAATTTGCATTCTCTTTCTCTCTTCTCTTAAAAACTAATTGCTTTTACACCTTATTATTTTTAATTTAACTTCAATATTACAGGATTTTTTAATGAAATTAAAATAGAATGCAGTTGCAAAATGCAGTTTGCCTTATCTTCCACTTTTCTCGTAGAATTTTTACACCGAAATTTTTTAATCTCGTTACTCTTAATTTAACTCTTTATGTTTAATGCTTCTGCTTACAGCGCGTAGGCAAAGTGACGATAAACGAATTGAAGAAACGTGGCATAACAGGAGAGGCGTTGCGACGAGTCATGTGGGGTCGAGCATCTTTCTCCACTCCTGTCAGAACAAGGTAATATCAAGTTGCGTTCATTATAGGACAAAGGAAGTGATAAATGTAACATCGAAATCGTTAATTGATTCGTTAACGGGGGCCCACGTGGTGTCTGAAACCATGTAAATTGTCTCGGCTTAATGGAACGCGATACAATTGACCTTGCACCTGTGAGAGTTAATATGCAAGGCATCAAGGTTACGAAATCCGATATTAACGTCGGTAAATGCGGTGCATTCGATATTGATAACATGAGGGGCATGACACGTGATTCGACAAACTATTATCTCCAAGGACACGATATTGGTCGACCATAATGCTTGACAGTGTCATCATTTTGAGTACTCCTGTCATGCTATCACATGCTGAAGGCACTGGAATTTCTACCAATTTGTGTTATCGAATCTGGTATAATATCATACGAGATAATATTTGGCGTTCAAGGACTAAAAGACTAAATTCTGAGGATTCTAGGTGATCAGCTATACAAGGCGATCCACTTAACTTTATCACCTAGAATATTTTGCTTGTTTTTGATAATATCAAGGAATATTTCAGATACAAGTCGAATAGTTTCGAGGAGAGCATCATTTGGCATGATTAGTTTTTTCAGTGGATGAACGCGTAAATGATATATGAAGGTTAGCGTTGTTTCTTTAAGTGAAATCATATAATTTAATAAATTAATCGATCCATTGCGATATTCTTGATAAAAAAGTGTATTTTCGAGCTATCGCGGGGAGACGCGGTCGCGAGAATACGCGTCAACGGGAATCGTAAATTCCCGTTACGATTGTAATAATCGACACCACGAATAGCTCGATCCCCTCATTTCGTTTAGGATAATAAAGGTGGTTGTTGTAGTATAACACTGTGATTCACAGGGTTATAAAAATATATATTTCCAACACTTTGTACAATCACACAAGTTAGTAACGCCGTTGATTAAGATACAGGTAACGAAGAAAAGGATTATTCGTAGATGAGAGAATTCGTGTATATGTTGACTTTGATTGACTAGCGAAACACTTTGAGAGCCGTCGGAACTCTCGGATCTGTAGGTATTGTGAGAGCTGTAGGAACTCTCGGACCTGTAGGCACTGTGAGAGCTGTAAGAACTCTCGGACCTGTAGGTACTGTGAGAGTTGTAGGAGCTTTCGGACCTGTAGGCACTGTGAGAGGTATAGGTACTCTGAAGTTCGTTCTCATGTGATTACGGAGGGAAAGCTCGGTATGGGTGTGCTCTTTGAACGAAGAACGTGGATTCGTTGCTTACATTTTTAGTTAGGAAAGTGAGGGCAATGATCCGCGATGCCGATTGATTATGACCAATGTTGGGAAGGAAGATTGGAGGAAGAAGCCTCCTACCAACGTGGTTCATGGGCAACATTGTTTATGGGAAAAAATCCGGATTTTCCGTTAGGTAGATCTCCGCCTCTTGCGTTAGGCCACTACCCGCTTTCTCCGTAATTCTTAAGAGCGCGTAATAAACCCAAGGACCTTTCTAAAAACCAACCGAAAACACTTCTAGAATTAGAAAGTCTTTTCGGGCAAACAGATTGACTTAAACCATATGTGCGAACAATGCAGTTAGGATTTCAAATTTATGGTGAATTCTTGGGCCTATTGAGGGTTCGAAGGACGGCACGTAAAAAAAGTTTTTTTTTATATTTATTTCTTAAAATTCACAATATGTTCAATTTGGACATTTGGTAGAATTTTTTTAACAGTTATATTAACATGTTGGTGGCTACCCCCAGCGGGGTACCATCCTCGCGTTTGCTAGGTCATGTCCTTTATGAGGTCTGCTGGGTGCTTCCTTTTTAGCCTTCTATCCATGTTTATGGCTTTGAACGTTTCCGCTGCTAGTCGGTTTGGGTGTGTTGCTATTCTTGCCTTGTATCTTTCCGTGTTGCTGCTGATTGCTTCCTTGACCGTTCTGATTTCCAGGTCTCTCCGTATGTCCTCGTTTCTGACATACCAGGGTGCGTTTACTACTTCGACTACCAAAGGTGTTGGTGCTGATGTGTTTAGTGTTTATTGCGTGCTCTGTATTTAGTATTGTTTCGGGTTTTGTGCTGTCCTGTTGGACTTGTATGTTAGTGTATGTTCTGTTTCGTAGAGGCGGGAACAGTTTGCGTTGTAATTGTTTCCAAGCTTCACAACCTTTATAGCTGGCTGGGTGTTTTCCGTTGCAGTTATAGCATCTAACTTCCTCTATTTTTCCCGTGGATGGGCAGTGTATTGTTAGATGATTTTTTGCGCATTTAACGCATGCCGGGGTTCTGTTGCAATAGTTTTTTGTGTGACCGTATTGCTGACACCTTATGCATTGTGGGATATCCTTTTTATGTCTAGGTGGCTCCACTTTTACTATTGTGTTTAGAAATTTTTCTATATCATATATGTCTTTGTTATTATTTCTAGGTTCTAGGTCGACTAGAAATAGCGGTAATGGTTGTTTGGTATCATACTTGTTTATGTTGTTTATTGACCTTACCTGGTGTCCGATTTTTGCTAGTTCTTCGCTTATGTTGTCGGTGTTTGTTTTTGGGTGTAATCCCCTGATTACTGCTTTGTAGCTTTTGTCGGATTTGAGCTGGTAGGTGTGATGCATTTTTATACTTTAGTGATCTTGTCACTTTTCTGAATGTGTCTGGGGTGTTGGTTTGCACTTTCACCTGATCTATTTTTGTTTGTTTAATGGTGTGGTTTTCTTTCCCTGCTGTGTTGTTTAGCAGTTTAATGAGGGAGTCTATTATTTTCGCATTTATGTATATTGGTCACTCCTGCTCGGACAGCCGAGGAGGACGGACGTGTCTAGACGGTCGTCCTCTCCAGGTATAAGTGAATAGTGAAAAAGTGCTTCAAAGTAATAGTGCTGCAAAGTGATAGTGAGGAGGAAATAAAATAGCAATGCAGATACCAACTATAAACATAGCAACAAAAGGAGAAACATACTATATAAAAACCAAACAAATTAACATTTAGACAGAAGAAACAAAAGAGCATCGGGGACAGGAAGATAGCAATTCAGAATATGAAAGATACTACCAGGACGAAAGCTGGAAGCCAGCGAAGGCTAGCAAAAAACGCAAAACAACTACAGACATAAGTGCCATAGGAAACCCAGTTACAGAAAAGCAGCGATGGCTGCAAGAATTACCATTAAGTAACTCCTTCAGCTCACTAACGGAAGAAATAGACGCTGACCCCGTAAATAAAACCACTATCCAAACAAATCATATTACAAAACCACCACCAATATTTGTTGAGGCCCAAATAATAGTATCTACTAAATAATCTAGATGAGAAAAACAACTACACAATAAAGCAAACAAAATTGGAACAAGTAAAAATACAAACGAACACACCAGAAACATTTAGAAAAGTTATAAAAGCATTAAAAGAAAAAAATGCTATCTACCACACGTATCAGCTTAAAACTGAAAGGAGCTACAAAATTGTCATAAGAGGATTGCATCCTAAAACCAACATACATAAACTAAGCGATGAGTTAGCTAAAATTGGTCATCAAACAAGAACAATAAACAATATAACAAGATTCGACACAAAGCAACCATTACCACTATTCTTAATAGAACTGGAACCCAGAAACAATAACAAGGAAATATATGATATCAAACAAATACTAAACACAATAGTAATAGTCGAACCACCACGACACAAAAAAGATATACCTCAATGCATGCGGTGTCAACAATACGGACACACTAAAAATTATTGCAACAGAAGCCCAGCTTGCGTCAAGTGCGCAAAAAATCACTTAACTATACACTGCCCATATTCTGGAAAAATAGAAAAAGTTAAATGCTACAACTGTATCGGAAACCACCCAGCCAGCTATAAAGGATGTGAAGTAAGAAAACAATTACAACGTAAACTGTTCCCGCCCCTACGAAGCAGGACAAGCACTAACACACAAGCCCATCAGGACAGCACAAAACCTGAAATAATACCAAATACAGAGCAAGCAATAAACACCAAACCTATCAGCACCAACACCATTGGTGGCCTAAGCTATGCTCAAGTAACCAGCCAACCAACACATACACACAACCAATACCACAGCAATAGTAACAATGACACTGCAGAAATCAAAGAACTGCTCAAACAATCCATAAAGAACACCGAAATGCTAACCAGAATGATAAGCGAACAAAACGCAGTACTCAAACAGCAAACCCAACAAATCACAGTCATGCTACAACTAATTACAAACGTGCTAAGCAAAAAATAAAAACGGACACTCTAAAAATAGCAGCCTGGAACTCAAACGGCCTACAACAACGGGCCCTCGAAACTAAAACATTCATATACAATAATAATATAGACATACTACTTGTCTCAGAAACACACTTCACTACAAAAAGCTACATGAAAATACCATACTACACCATATATGATACCAAACACCCCTCAGGAAAAGCTCACGGAGGGACAGCAGTGATAGTCAGAAACGATATCAAACATTATCTACACAGTCAAGTTAACAAAGAATATTTACAAGCAACCACTGTTACAGTTCAAACTAGCAGCAACTACTTCCAGTTGTCAGCGGTATATGTGCCTCCGCGACACAAAATAACACAAATGTGGGAAGAATACTTCCAGGACTTAGGGGACAAGTACATCGCAGCGGGAGACTACAACTCAAAGCACACGCTTTGGGGATCAAGAAACATTACACCTCGAGGTAGAACACTGGAAAAATACATTAGAAATAATAACCTCAATATATTATCCACAGGAACACCGACACATTGGCCGACTGACTTGAACAAAAAACCAGATCTTCTGGACTTTGCAGTTACAAGGGGACTAAACACAAATAAACTAAAAATAACACCCAACCTCGAGCTCAGCTCCGATCATACACCCATAATAATTGAATACAGAAACAAACCAATACACTATAGCAAACCAGAAACACTATGCAATAAAACCACCAAATGGCAAACTTTCAAAGAAATAATAGAAAGCAAAATAAACTGCAACATCGCGTTAAAAACTCCTGAACACATAGAACAGGCAGTAGCAACATTGACAGCAACTATTCAAGAAGCAGCAAGGACAACCACTACACCCGAACCAACCAGCAGACAAACAATAACAATCCCGCAAGAAATACTCGACAAAATCAAAGAAAGAAGAAAAGCAAAAGCAAAATGGCAAAAATACAGAACCCGAGAAAACAAAAAACACTTAAACAAACTTGCAAAGGAAATAAAAAACAAAATAAAGGAGCACAACGATAACGAATTCGCAAAGTTCATAGGGACACTCTCCACACACGAGAACACCAACTATTCACTATGGAAAGCCACGAAAAAAATAAGGAAGCCAATAATACCCGTCCCGGCAATCAGAAAAGCAGATAACACATGGGCAAGAAGCAACGAAGAACAAGCTGAAGAATTCTCCAACCACCTCTGCAACACATTCACACCACACATTATCAACAACAGCAACCTCAAAAGTCATACGGAGGAGGATCCACAAACCACTACTACCACAGCCGACAAGGAATACACCATACCTAAAACATCGGCACAAGAAATTAGAAACATAATTGATAAAACAAAAAACAACAAAGCGCCAGGAATCGACCTAATCAATGGTAAAATCTTGAAAAACCTTCCGCCAAAAGCAATAAGACTAATGACAATAATATTCAATGCAATTCTAAGAATTCAATACTTCCCCAAACCATGGAAATTAGCACAGATCAAAATGTTACATAAACCAGGCAAAGACCCGCACCAAACTGCATCTTACAGACCAATATCACTGCTTCCAGTATTTTCCAAAATAGTGGAAAAAATAATATATTACAAATAGACATAAATAAAACAATAATAGGGACAAAAAAACTAATACCGGAAAACCAATTTGGATTCAGAAACAAACACTCCACGATAGAGCAAATGCACAGGCTTATCAACGAAATAATAGTAGCACTAGAAAACAAGGAATACTGCACAGCCCTCTTTATGGACATAGAGAAAGCATTTGACAAAATTAACTATGAAAGCCTACTACAAACAATTAGGAAACAATTCCCGGAGCCAAATACACCAATAAAATCCCACCTAAGCACCAGAACCTTCGTAACAAAAATCAAGGACACACATTCTGAAGTTAAAGACATCAAGGCAGGGGTACCACAAGGAAGCGTCCTAGGCCCAATACTATACACATTATACACGGCGAACATACCAACAACTACCAATAGTACAGTACTGACATTCGCGGACGACACAATTATACTAGTCAGGCATACGAACCCAGAAACGGCAGTCAAATTACTACAAGAACATATCACAAAAATAGAAAAGTGGCTACAAGAAAAACAAATAAATGCAACCATATTACATTCACGCTACGAAAAAAGATACCACCAAACATCCTTCTGAACGGCACGCATATAACACAAACAAAGCATGTCAAATACCTAGGACTCCACTTAGATACACAACTCACATGGAAACTACATACCAAGTCAATAATAGAAAAAATACAGAAAACAAGGAGACAAATACATTGGCTAACAAGCCGAAAATCCAAATTAAGCATAGAAAATAAATTAAAAATATATAAAACGATCATAAAACCAATCTGGACGTACGGAATACCACTATGGGGGACAGCAGCAATGAGCCATATAAACAAAATAGAGATAATACAAGCTAAAATCCTTAGAACAATAGTAAACGCACCATGGTACGTTAGAAATGATGACATACGGAGGGACCTGGGAATCCCAACGGTCAAGGAAGAAATTAGCAGACACTCAGAAAAATACAAATCAAGAATAGCAACACACCCAAACCGGCTAGCTGAGGAAACGTTCAAAACCATAAACATGGACAGAAGGCTAAAAAGGAAGCATCCAGCAGACCTCACAAAGGATATAACCTAGCAAACACGAGGATGGTACCCCGCTGGAGGTAGCCACCAACATGTTAATATAACTGTTAAAAAATTCTACCAAATGTCCAAATTGGACAAATTGTGAATTTCAATAAATAAATATAAAAAAACTTGGCTGTGTAGATAATGTTTGATATTGTTTCTGACTATCACTGCTGTCCCTCCGTGCGCTTTTCCTGAGGGGTGTTTGGTATCATTTATGGTGTAGTATGGTATTTTCATGTAGCTTTTTGTAGTGAAGTGTGTTTCTGAGACAAGTAGTATGTCTATATGTAACAAAAAGTGTTAACGTATTTCTATAACGTGTAGTCGGAAAACTATTAGTTTAGTAGATATTTTAGCTTTAATTTGTCAAACTTAAGGTATGAAAGGCAAAGATAACGAAAACACTGGAATACCATTTCGCGTTTTTCCCTTTGCCTCTCATACGTCAAATTTGACAAATTATAGTTAAAATATCTACTAAAATAAAAAGTATATACGAATAGATAGTAAACAGATTAATACTCTTTTGTAGAGACATAAGGAAGACATAAGGAAGTAATACATGCTAATGTATTAAAATATATATGATTCCGATTTAGGAAACATCGATGATATTCCTGTACGTGTTCACATATGAAAAATGCTAATTATGTGAAATTACGTTGCTCTCTAAACCATTCGAGTTGTACCTGGAACATATTTTAATATTATTAAAAACAACATTTCAAGTAATAGAGTTAATTGAACAACCTTATACACGTGACTTGTTTTGAAAGCATTGAGTAGACTACGGATATTTATTATGCAGCTTCATAATTCTACAAAGATAATTAAAAAGGAATGGAACCTAGATAGAAAATTGTTTGTTCTATTACTTTGGATATTTCATACATATTTTCTTATTACTCGTACTCTGCATTTTCGCATCTTTAAGGGAAGGCTAAGGTTAATTCGTACAAAAATAAGGCATGTTTTTGTGAATTATTTGTGACGACACAGTTAAAATCTCTTTATTAAAACCAATAATACATTAAAGTATGACATTCGAAGAATATTGTATAAAATTTTCACGGAGAAATATTAAAAAATACGGCAATGGCAGCAATTATTCGGACGTGTCTCGGAAAAAAGTAGAATTGCTCATAACTTGGTGCTGGATCATCTGAAATAAAAAAATCAAAGTTCATTCGTTAGGTAACAATTTTCCCCAGGTAACGCTGGGAGGAGTTTTCGAAATTTCAATTTTTCACTTTTATGGAATACTTTGAAGGAAAAATTAGCTGCAAATTTTCGCAAAATTTTAACTGTGCCGTCACAAATGATTCACAAAAACATGCCTTATTTTTGTACGAATTAACCTTAGCCTGCCCTTAAATTTAACATAAATTCATTCTGGAAAATTTTAGAAATGTTTAAATTCGCACAGAATTCCGTGGTCTAATCATAATGGTACGGTATTGTATATGTTGTCTGGCTAATAAATATTAATATGCCCATATTGCATAAGTATGGGATATTTTTTCATTGGTTCTATAGTTCGGGTATTACCGATAAAAATTTACGCGAGTTTAATAGCATTCGATATCAGACAACTGATATTAAGAACGTCTGCATCGGACTCCAATTTTAATGGCACCTCATTGCGATTGATTTTCATAAATGTTAAAGAGTAGAAATTAGCTTGAGAGTAGCAGAGCTTTCCACCAAATTTTACTTATCAAGATATTTTATTTAGGTCGGCATTTGTACTCGATGCTCGAACTTTTAAAACGACGAGACTCGTAAATGATCAGACGGAACGACTTCAGATGATTTTAATGTTCGAAAGGCTTTAAACGTTAAGGCTTGAACGCTCGAAACTTCACGCATATATTTTACACAGTAAATATTACGAGTTGTAACATTAAAATAAGGTGGATATTAAAATTCTTTTTTTACAATAAATATTAACGTATTTCGTAAAATATTTACATATACAGAATTCATGCATATTTTATTCAATTCCAATTTTTCATCGCTATTTCTAACTTAAATATTTGGCGAAATTTGAAACGCAGTTCATGAATTTCCAAAATATCGTATTCGGTCTCGTTCGAATTTCACTTTTATACAGTGAATCGCATTGATACTCGGTTATCATAGTGTTCGAGAGATTGTTGAACATGTTTGTTTACGATAGAGTTAACGAACCGATTGCCTTATACCGCGTTAAAAAACATTCATTAGTTTATTTACTAAATCCATATGAACTTTCTGCGTAGCAGACGACAAACTAAATAATGTAATCAAATTTTTTACGTATGAAGAATGTTCAGACACATATAACATCTTGTTTTTTATGTGCTTTTATCGCTGATGCAAATGAGATGCGAAGAAAAAAGAAAAGCAAGGAAAAACGAGTCTCGAAATAGGCAAATTATTAAAGTAGACTGTAAATTATATTTAAATCATTAGGTTGTCCGAATAGTGTCCCTCTTTCGTAAACGTGTTTTTTACGACAGTGCATCTTCATACAAACGTGAAACCAAGTCTGTGAAATGTCGCGGTGTTTATCTCAACAGAACAAAATGGATCGTACAATAATAAATGATCGTACAAAAATAATATGAGGTGTAAGTGTTGTCCGTGGTAATTGTAGCTGCTGGTTGTAGATATAGCTTCTGGGGTACTGCTGTTTTTCTTCTAATTTAAAAATCGTGGAAGAAAATTCGAATTCCGGAATTTGAAGCCGGGTCCCGAACGTTCGTAATCTAAGGCGCTAACCACTGCGCTGCCGTTGTCCGGTTCTGGTTAGCGTCGAGCGGTGATATTTTGCTGTCGAGTGCCGTCACAAATATAAAACAATAAACGTTGTGCGTCTATTATTTCCTCATAAAACGAAAGAAACTTTTCGGACAACCTAATAAATTATAAAGTCCCCAGTAAAAGATGTTATTTGGATAATACCGAAGGAGAGATAATCAATTTCTGCGCAGTCCAAACACTGCCGAGCCTCAAGTTTCAGCGGTTACGGCCGGTTTTGGAGACGCATTGACCGCAGCGCTGGATGTGGTGGCGTTCGCCCACGATCTCGACTTATCTACTGCTACGGAAGGAATTCCGACCAACAACGACGCGAAGCAGTCGAAATCGAAGACCGCCTGCAAAGATCAAGTAAAATCGGCGACGAATAATAAGGAGAAAGTGTCGACGAACGTTCAGCAACAACGGAAACTAACCACTGAAAATTTGGATAATCTGGCGAGCAGTCGTAATGATATTGACAAAACATCCAGCGAATTTGTGGCCGTTCGCGAGATGAATTCGAAGAACGCGAGTCGTAAGTAAAGTTATTGCATTAATTAAAAAGGAATTTTATGAAAAACTATGAAAAATAGTGGATTGCAACAACGAATATATTTTAAATAATGTTTAATACTGTACGATAGGTATTTCATGTTCTTAATATTTTAATATAAAGTGATAACATAGAATAATAATAATGATGTGCGAATATTTTGATATTTCTATTTTAATTTTTATATTTTTAATATTTTAAGATAGAATAGTAATAAGAAGAATAATATATGAATTTTTATACAATTGGTAATCACACCGGATTACTGATTACGCTCATCCCTAAACCCGGAAAACCAATACACGAAACTAGCTCCTATCGCCCAATTAGTCTTCTATTAGGTCATCCCATAAGTTCGTGCCGACTTTTGTATATACATTTCATGTGTCGATTTATAAACATACGGCGATAAGGGACCAACGCACTTGAAAAATGGGAAGAAGTTGTACAACGAGAGGAGGATTACATTTTTTCATGAAACTGAAAGGTATGTAAACAATCTTAACATATCTAACCGCTCGAAAAACGGAACGAACTTATAGGATGATCTAATACCTACTTTGTCAAAACTATTCGAAAAGTTGCTAACGAATCGACTCCTTCCACTTCTAGAGGATCTGAAAACCCTGCCAGATCATCAATTCGGCTTTCGGAAGCAGCATTCCACAATAGAGCAAATCCACCGAATAACACACAATATCAGCCAAACCCTCGAAAAGAAAAAATACTGCTCAGCGGTATTCCTTGATATCCAACAGACATTCGACAAAGTATGGCACGAAGGGCTTCTTTACAAACTTAAAAAGGTCCTATCACACACTTACTACTCCATCCTAAAGTCCTACCTAACCAATAGGCAATTCATGATTAAATACGCAGACGCCATTACCACAACTTTCCCAATAGAAGCGGGCATACCCCAAGGCAGTGTCCTCGGACCCCTTCTATTCTCCATCTACACTGTCGATTTACCAATATCAACAGATATAACCATAGCAACATTTGCCGACGACACAGCACTATTAGCGTCCCACACCAACCCGATAATAGCCTCATCCACTCTCCAGCGAGGTCTCGACTCAATGGAAAAGTGGTTCCATAAATGGGGCTTCAAAATTAATGAAAAAAAATCCACACATGTAACCTTCACGCTGCGAAAACAAACCTGCCCACAGGTCTCCATTAACAATATAACAATTGCCAACAAGGACACATCTTGGTATGACTCTGGACAGGAGATTAACCCGGAAACAACATATCCTAGACAAATCTAAACAACTCAGGGACAAACTCAAAAAATTTTATTGGCTCATTGGCCGTCGCTCCAACCTAAGCACGCAGAACAAAATTACGCTTTATAAGGCCGTAATAAAACCAGTCTGGACCTACGGAATCCAACTATGGGGAACAGCAAGTAATTCCAACATTGAAATACTCCAATGCTTCCAATCGAAAACGCTAAGATCCCTATTAAATGCACCCTAGTATGTTACCAACGAAACAATCCACCGTGACCTCAAGATACCTACAGTCAAAGATGAAATACACAAGTCTAGAAGCAGATATAACACAAGAGTCAACAACCACCATAACCCATTAGTCACCCAACTACTGAACACGACGGACCAGATCCGCAGACTAAAAAGAAAATACCCTTTAGATTAAATCCTTAGATCCTACTAAAACCAACAATATAAAACTATTATAAACCATGTCATTGTATCACGCCAAATGAAGTTACTGAAAATTCTCAACGAGAATTGACTGTAAATATTCTAACAAATAAAAAAAAAAAAATTCAATATCGTTAATCCTATAGCATCCACGGGCGAGATGTTTTGTGAACCGATTTTTACAGACATCGCGCAAGATATTTCGTTTATAAATGAAAAAGGTTTTTTTTAAAAAAGGTATAGAGATATTGAAAGTTGCAAATGTTTCGATAAAAAAAAAGGACATTATTCACAATGGACACAATAGAGCGATTCCTATCTCGGCAATTTGTTGAACCAATCCTAATCTGTAATTCAATGAAAATTAAAATATTTCCTTTTCTTTTGAAAATGTGCGATAATAAAATTGTTTATTTTGATTTTTCTTTCAAACGATGCATTCCGTCAATTATAAACAATTTCGTTTCTTTATAGTTTAAAAAGGAATGCAAGACGAATTATTCTGCTTTCTTTGACTGTCTTTACGTGTTCTCCAATTTGTTTATTAAAATCTGATATATCCTCTACATATAATCCAAATTTTGTGAGTTATTTCGAAGCGCTATAGTAATGGTAATCGAATCAAGCTTATGAATGTGTATGAATTTTTACTGCTGCATATAGGTCTTTATTTGTCGGATAAAATTCGATAACAAAACCAAGTTCCAACTTCGATGTTATCCGTTAGAAAGTAATATCGAGGCGTGAAATAATTGGTAATTATTAAGTACAAATTATTTGATATTGAATTAAATTTCGAATTTCAAAACGTACATATATAACTGAACAGATCAAAGTAGAAATATAAATGTTACAGCTTTTCGCGTTATTAGGAAATCTCACGAGTTTGTTAAGCAGAAGTCGATTAAATCTTGCGGATTCTTCGCTGGATGCTCTCATTTTGTCTGCATAATGATCCATGTATTTTAAAACCGAACACTTGTCATTCAACAGCACCTTAAATTCAAAAGCTTGCAGATCTTAATCACGATAATTTGGTTATTAAAGCGTAAATGAAACGAGAGACTTTATTGATTAACCTAAAAGTAGTGCAACAAGCATTGGATAATTTATGGCCTTTCATCCGTTAAGCATATGATTATCATAAATTAGCAAAGTTGTAACCTAATTTCCTTCGTTAATCAAATATTGTAATCCTTCAGTATTCTTCAGCAATTACTACAATATTATACCTTCTTCCTTTAATTATTACTTCTGTTTCGAGGTTTCCATTAACAAAGAACATTATCAATTCATTAATTATCACCTTCGGTTCCTTCAAGTTTTTATACAACTCTACGTACATTTTTATTGCTTTTTACTCGATATAATCAAACTGTGCCAACTTTACAAGATTAAACTAGATTGTAACCATTATATGTTATGTAATATGTGTAATGTGTAGTGTAACAAATTTAATATACGTGTGTATTTTATGCCTTTTCCCAAAAAGAGATAGAAGCAATACGAAGAAATAATATTTCTATTTATTTAAAGAATTATTTTTACATATAACAACGTAGCTACTTTGATATTTACAACAATACAGACTTTTCTGTTCAAGTTTACTTTAATCCACAATTCTCTCAAATTGCAGATCTCGTTACTCGTATTATTTTCTTACGAGTTTGCTAATTAGATAAATATCAACGAAACCATAAATGTAGACTTGATCAACGTTTCGAACAGAAATATTTCAAATATTTTTCAGCGGCCTCCTATGTTTCCGCCTTTCTTGTTTCCGGCGTCCTTGATCTCGTTTCTGCTCATGAGCAACAAAACAAAATGCCGCTGTTTCAGGCATCGCTGCACAACAAGCATTTCCCATTTTTGGCCTGAAAATAATTCACATTCGTTAGGATTTAACGCAGCTTGGCCAACTTTCATTATGCAGCTTGTTGTGCGCAGAACGTTAATAAAACTTGAAAACGAGCTTGCGCATTAAAATAATGAAAACTGGTCTATTTGCGGCAAACAAAAGTCTGCACGGACGGAGAAATGGCAATTTTTAACAACTTCAATTTTTAAACAAATAAATTTAAAAATAAAGATAACGATACAGGCAACAAATTTCTTTTTTCAAGAGAAAGATTCCTTTTCCTCTTTTCTCTTTTTCAACAGGAAGATCAGCAACAATTGATATGTTGCCTTCATTCGTATATGTATACGGTTTCTTTTTGTCGGATATAGGTCGTGAAATGTAAAAAATTAAGTTTATTAAAAAGTTTCTTTTCGTGGATTTGAAATTTGTATCTTCGTTGTTATTTCTACTCATACGCATTTTGGTGAACGATGTTTATACATCGTTTAGAATTGTTTGGATTTGAATGAAATAATTTTCTATATTTCTGAGAAACTGCAATTTCTTTGAACTAAACAGTGCTGGATCGAAACATTTTGTTCAAAACAATTAACAAATTACGGTCTTCAGAAATGTTTCTACATTATGGAAACCCGTTTGCATTTGTTTAAAATTAATTTTGTAGTTACTTGATAAAGTAGCTAATTAGTATCGATACTTCTTTTAATCGTTTTTTAAACTGTCTGGAATCAGGTTCTTATTTTACGTTTGTTCGTTTAATACATTAACTCGATAAAGTTTCAAGGAAGATAATAGCCTAGTAACAATAAACAAATATCGATAATCATGCGATATAACGTATAATACGTATAAGAAAGTAACAATTTTATCCATATTTTCAATGCATTTAACTTTACTTCAGCAAAAATGGAGCTATGTCCAAAAGAAATAAAAATTGCTACAGTATAAAATCGAGTTCAGCAAAAATGGAGTTGTTGAAATTTTCTTTTTATAATAATCGCAAACGAGCAGTGTCTAACGAAGAATATATCAATGTTATTAATATTATTTATAGATATAATAGACTTCGCAAAACGATGAATATTAAAAAAAAAAAAACACCAAATATATATATTTATCCTAGATTCGAGCATGGCCGAGGATTTTCAGGATCCGCTTTTGGAGCTTGTGATTGCTTCCGAAAATACGGACGATCCTGAAACGCTGTTGAAAATAGCGGAACGGGCCGCGGTGAATTTCGAAGTGGAGAGCAGTTCGAAAATAAATCTGCAAATTTTGGAGCAATTCACGATGACTAAGCTACCTATGGAGGAGAAAGTTGCCGCTACAAAGAAGCAGTACTTTGTTGAATCGAGTGACAACGATTTTGGTGGTAATAACGAACTACTTTCCGCAAAATATTTCTTTAATATTCTAAGAATTAATCAATGGCATGGTCGCACACTAATTGCCTATTACTAAACGCGCCACCGATTGCATTAAGCGTAATTGTTACTAGGTGAATTTGAATGAATCATCTCTGTACATTTGCGTCTTACCTAATTTAATCTGCAAACACCTCATCAAATCGAATTTTATTTTTGCTTTATTCTAAGCAACAAAACGAATAATACCAGAGAATTATTACAAACCATCAAAATTTTAAATTTATGTTTAATATTTAACATGGATTTATACGCGTATAATTAAAGTATTAAAAAGCAAAACGATCTCTCAACGATAATTTTACAATGAAAATATCAAAGAATAAAACCAGCAATGGCCGTGTAGCCGTAAGTTTTACCGGAGAGCGTTAAGCGTCACGCGAATTTCATGAAAATTGATTGTCTTATCGCAGGCGACAACCTACTCGGAACCGAGGCCCGTCTACGTAGAATAAGATCAGCGAACAACAGATTTATCACGACACGGAGACGGTCGCGGCACACCGACGACGACCTGTCATCCACGTCGTCCACATCCGCCGATAGAAATCCTCAATATCAGCCATTGCTCAACGGCCCTGAGAACTTGGTGAGCCGTCAAATCGAAAGTCGGGAGAGCTCTATCGAAGCAATTAAGCCGCAAGTAAAGCAGAACGGGTCATGCGATTCAGTGAAGATCAAGGTTCAGAAGCGTCGACCGAAAACGGCGAAAAATAGGTAGCTAATTCATAATGAAACTCTTTTAAATCTCTCTTTCTCTTTTAAATAATTGATAGAATTAAACTTTAATTGCGGAATTCAGGATTAACGTACTTTAAGCTATGCAACGTAGAAAGGTGAAAATATTTTTGAATAATTTACATCCCCAAATCAAAGACTGTATTTCTGTAGAGTATAAAAAAGTTAAATAGATAAGAAGAGGGACGAAAGGGGATATTTTTCTAGGGACGACATATCAGTAAAATTAAAGTACTGTTATTTGGTTTTAATTAGTATTGTTAAGATTATCCGATTATAATTATTATTTCCCTATATTTACCTGTCCTATCTTCTATTTGTTAGAAAAAGTCTACTTTAGCCTTTAACTACGGACCACTTAACTGTTAGAAGAGTCTGTATTTTCGTTTCATTACCACAATCTAGCGAGGGAGCTTAAAAAATTCAACATTTGAGTACTTTTAACCGTAAAAAATCTATATCAATGAATATATATATATATATATATATATATATATATATATATATAGTTATAGATCAAAATATCGATACTAGAGTAATATTATATTATCGCAGCTAAAGGTTAATCTAATTATTGACGTAATTGATAAAAACCTGAGAGTCGTATCAAAAAACTATTAAGAGCTTCAATTTCGCAGAGCTTGCCCTACTTCCTCAATTAAGGTGGTTCATTACGGAAAATCTATACTTATCAAAAAGCAATATTAACGTTTGATATTTCAACGCCGTCATCATTTTCCTCGATCGTCAATCCCATTACCTGTATCCAATTTGAATCTCCCGTAACGCGAGCGTCATCGGGCATCTAACAAAGCCATACACACGTAACAAAACAATTATCACTTAAAGAACAGTTAAATGGAAATCCGTGGTACGGCCGAACCGACTTCTTTGGACTTTAATGAAATTTGATCGAGCCGCCGCGTGAACGCCCGCCAGAGAAACGAAAGTATAGAAAATACACAATTTCCTGGCCCGGCCTCGAAAAGTAATTACAACATAATGGCCGAGTTACAACGTTTCGTGGCATTCGTGTTAAGTCACGGCTCGGATGTATGTACAGCCACGCATACGTATACCGGACAAAGTTATATAGAATCAGGCTGAAAATACTAGAAGCACTGGGCAACACTATCAACAATCGATCGTGTGTCGACATACTGGGACACGAGGAACACGCAATATTGGAACATAGATTTTCTATTTAGATTTGTGGAATGTTTCCTTCCACCATTTTCCGTACGAAGTTGGAAAACAGACAGGTTCGCTTTTGCGTATAAAACACATACTCGTGGATAAAATTAAGGATGGGTTTTCGATTGTTTTGCATCGGTGAAATTATACATGGTTCGTTGTAATTGCGTAGATCGTAGATGATATAACTGAGAAAGGAATAATACCGCAGTATCGCTCAAAGGTATGTAGATGCTTACTTACTTTTAACGCAATTGAATAATTTCGTTATAGAATTACACAAAAAAAATCCAGATTAATTTTATTCTTTATTATTAGATTGCAGATTTTTATGCACTTTTATACTTTTACGAATAGAACTAAAGAAATGAAATTTAAATAGGAATTTGTTTCATCTCTCGAGTATTATAACAAATACTTTATTTTGTGTATTTTATATATTTTTGCGTGTTATATACACCATCAAATTTCCCATAAATACATAGAAATCCGCATTCTAGTGATAAAGAATAAAATCGGTTTGGATCCTTTTCCGCGTAATTTTGTAATGAAATTATTTGATTCTATCAAAAGTAAAGAAGCGTTTACATACTTTTAAGCGATATTGTACTATTATTCCCTTTACTTATTATTATAGCTGTATCTCGTAGCATGTTACGACACGATAAAATTTGTTTCTACATAATCTGCGAAAGATCGACATCTGCAAATTTGTCCTTTCCTTTCAAGAAAACATGTATTTCGTTGTTACTCCTCGTCGAAACACGAAATTATTCTTTTATCATAAAGAATCGATCTTCTGTTAATTTTATTGAGAGTTTAAACGAACATTCCTTTAAGGTGTACAATTTTTCATTGTTCAATTTCCAAGTAATCGTGTTTCAGAACAAAGAAAGCACAGCGAACGAGTCACTCGAAACTATAGACTCAAAGCTGTGATTAATCGTCACAATGAAATCATTGTGTGTTACTCAGGTTGCACAGTGCTCGTTGTTACCTCGTGAATAGAATAATACAAGACGTTTTGTTCCAACGTTAGAATAAATCTTACGCATCTGCAGCAGAAGTTTGCCACGCGAGGTACCTATTCATCGAAACATTCTTCTTTGCGGATTATCTGCGAGGTAACCGCTGGAATTTTATGGGCGTGGCAGGATAGAAAATAAATTTCAACGATTATTATTTTTAACCTATCGTATTTTTCTTTATGGACTGAATGAATTAGACACGAAAGACAGTAATCATTTTGTTTTTGGAAATTTAAAAGTTAACCATACTAGTGTAATACGAAAGTGTCGTTGAACTGAAGAAAATTTATGGGAAGTAGAGAATCCATCGATTCAGCTTGTGAGCGCTTTAAATATATCATTGCAATTGGATATAATTAAATATAATTGTTGCTATAATTAATATCAATTTGGAAGAATTTTCTTTGTCTTATATCTATCCCTTGACGAGTGAACATTATTGAGGATAATGAAATCTTGAAATAACAAAATTGCTTTGTAACATCTTTCTCCGAAGATGATTAAATCGTAGTTGATATTTTCCTTAAAAAAAAAAAATAACGAATTTAATACTCTAACGTTTTGAAATAATCTATTATTACTAATTATAACTTTATATGAATTTGTTTATAAATTATAGTCCTTTCGTAGAAATAATCCCACGAAACGCGACAGATACTTTTTCCGCGTTATACCATACGCGTGAAAATATTTTTCTAAACAAAAAGTCGAAAAGAGCATTACAGTCCAAAAACTAGACTCCAAAGCTAGAATGTATTAAGTCTATTTTTTTTTTTTAAATAACATTTTATATGTTTTCCGCGTCAAATTCTTCGCTCTTTCCGATAGTAAAAATTTTTTCATCGTAAGCTTTTTGTATAATAGCGTAAAAATAACATTCAGTCCGTATCTCAATACAAAGTTTTTTGCAACTTTGATTTGCTTTGCTTTAAAGTTTGAAAAACGTGACTTAATATGCCCTGGTTCTGGATTCCAGAAATATTAAATTTATCTAGCACGTTACACGATGCATTTGTCGCTCTCTACGACTACTAATTTTACCACTGTTTCGTCACGTTATATAGTTTACATATTTCGTTTCTTAGTTCAAAAATTTCTTACAACTTTTCATTCTGATCGACGTTGATTCGCATGAGTCGCATCACTCGTTCCATCATCGACTTGTCACACGATTTTTATCCGAGATCCTAAAGCAACCAATGGGACGTGGATAACGAAATGATGAATAGCTATCTGAAACAAGTAATGTAAATTACCATGCGCGAATTTCAAAATTTTCCGCACCGATATGTAATACAGGAGCCGTCTGTTACCGATACAGTTAGTTTCGGTGAAACGTCAACGTCCTCTGTAATTATTCCACGGAACTCGATGCTGCGATAAATTATTAATCACTCGTTAATAATTCTTCTTCAAACGAACGCCACGGGACAACAAAATCGGATCACGAAGTATGCAGCCGTTCGATAAACAGTATTGGGAATCACGCGAGCGCGATATTGCTCGTGAAAGAAGGAATTTAAACGCGGAACGATCGGTGATATCGGCGATTACCAAAGGCAAATTGAAAGTATAGCTTTATTAGGCGGGATAAACGCGGAGTGCGAGTCGTTTCCACAGCAAATTGAGATTATGCGATAAAAAGGTGACAACGGAAGCGAATTTGTAAATATTGTCATAATGAATTGCTTATTTATCCGATCGAATTATATTGTTTAATTGATTTCTTCCATATTGGTGTATGCAGAGACGTAGTAATAAAAAGTGGGAGAATATTATTTTCGACAAAAAGTATGAATGTTTGATTTCATTTTATACGATGAGCTCTTATTGCGATCACTTCAAAATCAGAGAAACAGCGGAACAAATGCGCAAGGAGCGAAATATTGATCACAGGCAACGTCGTTGTTTCTATTATTTCTCGAATCAGCTAAAGCTGCAATATCGATTTGGAAGTAGAATTGAATAAATTCGAACAAAAGCATTACACGTACACAACGCAATGTCCAAAGAATCATTCATTTTTATAACAGCCATTCTTTCACCAGATATGAACGACATTCAGGGCTGTTATGCTGTTGGAATGCGTAGTCATTCTCGAATTCCAATTTTGTCGCGCTTCGATGTAAATCATTTTTCGAAATATTTAAATATACGCGCTTATCCATGGTTCTATCGACGAAAATAAATTTCCAACACCGTTAGCTGCCACGTACTTAACTCCAAATTATTACGCTTCTACTCAGAGCTGCATTTGCCATAAGGCGCATTAGGAGCAAGGGGCCTCGCTCTCTACGTGGCCACATCTTAAAACTTAACTCGGCAACCTAATTAGACCTTGTAACGGCGTTGTTCCTAGGGCCTCTAGAAGTATACATACGGTCTTGCTTCTACTTCCATCATTCAGTTTCAACGTCCTTTATATAAAATTCAACTTCCTAACCCGTAGAAAGAAAATAAGTAAGGAAAGAAATAAGAGAAAACGGAAAGAAAAAAGAGACGAAGACGAAAAGAATAAGAAAATCCTATCTTACCAAGACCTTTCGAATCGCAAGTTCGAAAGAACCCATTCCTCCAATCCCGATTGGAAGCAATGTTCGCGGCGTTAGTGTCCGTGAGCACAGGAAACGATTGACCGTTCGTTTAATGGTTTCTGTTCGGCACGATGCATGCACAGGGTATCACCGAAGGAAATAGAGGAGGCTGGTCCGAGGAGAAGAGAATCGATCGAGCGGAATAAGGCGGTTTCACCGGCGACGTCGCCTACTGATCCGCTCGAACCATGGAGCACACGCGGCATTAAGGACATGAACACGATATTGGCTTGGGAGGAGAATACGCCGGACAGTCCTTAACGAAACTTTACTATATTATGCGCCGTGTACCTCCGGCTGACCGTTCGATCGACAAAATGGCATCAATAGTTTTTAACCTGGTAGCAAGCTGCGACGCGTCAAGTACTTGGAAGCTCGAGGTCGCTCGAAAGCCAAATCGAGATTCAACCGATATAGAGAATTCTTGAAGGATTCGATGGTAACGTTGAGGAAATATCGAGAGAAAAAGGGAAAACACAGTCGCTACAAACGGTATTTGTATGTACATCAAACAAACTCTTATCGCAAAATATAGTTTATATTTTTTAAATAGCTTATCACATTTCACTTTCACAGTATCAATGTTATTTGCAGTATTGTGTTGTTTGTAGTTGCCGACTATAGGTATTGGAATACGTATTGATATTTGGTGTAAAATGCTATTTACTGCTTTTATCTTTTAGCCATTTTATTGCTAAGCAGTCATTTCGTCCGCAACGTATATGCTGTATTTTTTGTAATGTAAAATATTAAGTAGGAAATGAAATTTGTTAGATTTTTGAATAAATGTAACCAGTAGGTGTCCCAATATTTATGGCTGGTTATATGAAAGTATTACCAAATCAGATGAAATTTGAAACACTTAGACCCAATTAATAGGTATGTAAATGTCCAAATAAATACAACGATGTACAAATGCTTTTTTGTAGCCACTGTATATTGCCAGTTCGAAGTATATATACATATAATGTATATAAATATGTATAAGTTTGTTTCTCCCTCAAACTGTCTGGATACAACGCGAAGTGATGCTAGTTCGTATTATGTCTGTCGTTATTAGGCATTTTACATCTTGTTTCAGCGAAACGCAATTTGTCTTACATCGTGTATTGTGTGTAACATATTTTCTTTGAAAAGGACAAAGTGAAAGTTGGCAAGAATCTTTTTAATTTCAATTGTTCGAAATGAATTTTATAGAACTTTTGAAAGTTGTTTTAACTTCATATTGCAAAAGTAAATTGTGATTGAGTTTCGTTAGAGATGTTAGAGAGATTCAGAAACAAAATTGCAGTAATTAACGAATCCGAAGAAACTGCAAATTTTTATTCTGTTTTGATTCCAATATTGTCTGAAGTAAACTCTAAGAACTTTTGAAAGTTTCTTTTACTTCATCTCGTACAAAAAAATTGTGACTGAGTTTAGTACGAAATTTTAGAGTGATACTGGAATAAAATTGTGGCAATTAATGGGAATGAAAAAATATAGTTTTTTATTCGAACAAATTAATTCAAACGTTAAAATTGTAACGTTATCAGATCTAGTTCATTTATGTATTTAAGGAACAATAGGATTGAAAATTTAATAAGATTGTCGTCCTTGTACGTGGATGATACAAAGAGCGTTTTTGCTATCCATTTAGTTCGTTAGTTAAATCTCTATAAATGAATAACAAACGTATCAAATGTTCATCCAAGAACACTTTAATCCGATTACAAGGAGTACGAAAATACGAAGATGCTAGACGAAAAGCGTTTATTCCTTTTTAGCCTACCAACATTGACTAATATCATAAAGGACAATGACGTAATGATAAAATCAACAAATAGCAATTTCTTTCTGCAAAAGGATTAATTCTTCGCATTTATGATCGCAGAAAAAAATCAAAGAAATCAAAGTCTTGCTGACGAACGCCACTCGTTTGATCAGATGTTGCTCATTAAACTGTTCTTTGATATGAAAGCATATACATCTCGATAAAGAAACAACAGCAACGAAAAATAAAACTCTAGATATTTTGAAACAAAGTTTTGAAAGTTACTTAATTAAAAGCTTTTATAGAAATATTGAATAATAAAATATATATAGTAATTTGAAGCATAGTTTGCGTATCTACGAATAAACGTTGAGTTTTTGATAGATCAGCTTTAAGGCTTAAAGATATTGCTCTAGTATATCGATTATTGAAGTTTAAGAAACAAATGTATCATGATATTAAGTAATTTGGTATTTAAGTAATATCTAAGTAATTTTTAAATTATAAAAAATATGAAGGAATTTAACAAAAAATATTGCACGTGCCAAAAAAGAAAAAGAAATATAAATCTTATAATAGTACGCCCTATTTTAAAAAATGACTAAAATACTTACACGGGGCTATACAGTTGTAAATATTTTAGGACATTTTGTAGAATAAGATTCAAATAGCATTATGTATAAACGATTTTTGCATTAGATGAATTTTACAGTAGATCAATTTTAAATAAAAACTCATTCTAAGATTATTTGTATGGTCATTTCCTAGCTTGGGAATTAGGAAGAGAAGATTAAGGTTTATACATACGAAAAGTAATGTGAATTTTAATCCATTAAGAAATTTCTTTTGTGTTTACTCTCAAGTCAGAATTCGATAGAAATTCTAATTTCACGTTCAAAAATTCTATTTTAATTTATAATTTCCTATTGTTACTGATATGGATCTAGATTATTAATTTTGCTCCCATTTTTCTCACGTTCGATTTTGAAAGTTTATCATGCACATAACGCTGCACTCATACTTAAGAAAAATACTTAAAAAAAGTTTCCTACTATTTATAGGAATGAAAGATGTATTGTGCAAACTTTTCCTCTTCAGAGTTACGGTCTTCGAAAACCACGTACAAAGTTACATCGACTTCTTCGTTTAACGATCCAAATGTAGTCGAGCTCTTATAACAATGAAAAAAGAAATACGAAATCGTACAATCGCAAATGTTTTTCTTTGGAATTTTGAAGTAGCACACAAAACGGTATATTTGTACGGAAGAAAGAAGCGTAGGAAAGAAAGTTACAATTATCGGAAAATGCAGGAAAGAATTTAAATTATTGTAACAGAAATTATCATGACAAAGTTGACAATGCAAGAGAGTAGAAGTTATACGTATAAGCTACTATAGTATACAAGATATACTGCATATACGTTTGATACGTAAAAATAGGGAAATGGGAACATATTTTTCAGAAATCTGACGTCTAGAGATACGACGGAGGAAAGCGAAATCGAAGCACACGGTTTCCAATATTAACAGCAACAGCAAACTGTTATAAATGTGTCTTTAACAATACTAGAACTATTGCTGTAGCAATAACGCGGAGCGTGGAACAATTATCTTTTTTACGTACATATTTAAAATAAAATATTACATTACGTATCCGATGTATTATTTTTCCTCCATATTTTATTTACTTTTTATAATTGAGTAATATGTAGAATTGGGAAATGTATCGTACTTACATTGTATAAAGCCTCAGTTTGTGGTATATTGAGAAGCTCGTTTAAATATGTTTCGCGTATGCTTGATAATTTTGGAAATATTTCCAATATTTTTAGGTGACAGGATTTACCTACTTCTACAGTACTCCATTTATCGACACGATATTTTAGTTTGTGCCCAGATTAACTGAATTTTCGCTGATTGTAGTAAGTATTGATAATGGGGAGAATGGGTAAATTCCTAAATAAACTAAAATAAACTTAAATAAACTTTAATAGGCAATGCATATTATTACGCATAAACGCGTTGATGCGTGCAGGATATGGAGCCTGGCATCAAGAGGTTAATTCGGTTTATCATCGACCTCAAGGTATCCAGTACGCTTTAGTTAAAAATCTGATGCGCACGAGTGACATTCGTAGGATAACTTCGAGAACCAATTTAACTAATTAATGGAAAAAATAATACAGTGTATTTTTTCCATTAACCAAAATCAAATGTCTTTCTTTGATTTTGGGTATCACTTACATTCTAAATACGTTTGCACACTTAAATTTATCATGAATAAGCATTAAATAAATGTGCGTAGTTTTATTATCGCTAGCATAAATGTTCATTAAACTAATCAACTATTTCAACTATAATGATTAACTATATTGTTGTAATTTAATCGCTCGTATCTTAGGTCCGTAGTTATTCTATCGTTTTCTACGATCTCGTTCAATATTATTCCAAAGCTATTCTTAAATCTAGAGCTGAAGTTCTTTTTTTATCGAAATAATAATCGTTTTACTTTTGAAGTCGTTCGAATAATTATATATATGTTAGCGTATACAAAGAAGTTCACACGTCATTTCCGACGGAAAGTAATCTTGTTTGCATTTGAAAGTGTGCATACGGATGTTATTAGAACGCACATGTAACCGCATGCACTGGGCTTAACGCAACTGCGTATACACGCGGTCGATGTTTCAAGTTGAAACATTCAACACTTTAAAGAAAGTCCGTGAATTAAGAGCTTAGTTAAGAAGGCTTAGGTAAGAGAAATGGAGGCCTCTTAGGTGCCTGATCGCAATAGCATGCAAGAGCAATTAATTCTCTTATCGGTGCAATTTCATTAATAAATTACGTCACTGCCCTATTTTTAACGTGTCTAGAGATCAACGCAGTTGTGTATCCCGAAGCGACGCGTGAAATTATCGTAGATTTGATACATACGTAAAAAGAAAAGAGAGGACAGAATCTCGAGGATCTTATACATATTTCTCGTGTAAAAACGACGTATACGCGAGAAATGTACTAGTAGAGGTGAAAAAGTAAATTATTTCCAATCTGTTCTTATTTTATTATTAATTATTCTTTCTTGAATTATTCATTATTTAATGTGTGTATAGTTTTTTTTATTTAATCAAAGTAGCCCAGATAATGAATAATAAATGTATGTTTGTTATAATTTTAATATGCGACGAGGGAAAAAATTTTGTGCACTGTTCGTGTAATGTTGGGATCGTTATTATCTATATTATCAGCTTTCTTATCAGTCACATTAT
Organism: Bombus affinis; assembly: GCF_024516045.1. Taxonomy (NCBI): domain Eukaryota; kingdom Metazoa; phylum Arthropoda; class Insecta; order Hymenoptera; family Apidae; genus Bombus; species Bombus affinis. The sequence continues at coordinate 3,222,257 of NC_066347.1, read as the reverse complement.
TTTCAGAAATGCGTATTCGTGATTTGTACTCTCTTTTAAAATATTTAACAATATATGGTCTTCGTCAACTTAATATATAAGTATAATAGTCTTTTTAATATTATTTCGATTCTTACTAAGAAGCACGAAATTCGAATTTTTATTTCTTAAAAATAAAGATGGAATTAATTTCAATGCCGCTTGAAAGGTACACCGATAACTAGACGGTAAATTTTTATTTTATGCGAGAAATTTCAAAATGTATAAATCCGTACAACACACAAAAATATACAAATTTTCCAAAATAGAGTACTTTCAGTTACGATTTCTATTAGATTAAATTGGAATCTCTATTTGAATTTTACATGTGGCTTTAGCTATGTCCATAAAAATGTATGTACATTTGATAGCTATAACGAATCAAACTTCAACAGCTTGAAGATAAAAATAGGTACCACGGTATAACATTCGACAAACTTAACATACTGCTTCTTCTTTATTCCTTTTCTCCCCGATTTTCTCGCGGATCTAAGAACTACCGATATAAAATTTTGGTTGGTCGTTTCTCCTCCAAGCGTTCTTTTGTGGCTTGGGCCATTGCCATTCCAACAAGACCATGAACGAGAGGAAAGAAAAAGGCCAGCGATATACGAAGGCTCGCTGACTCGGAGAACTTTCCGTCTCCCGCGCGTATTGAAACAGTAATGATATGGGAAGAAGTCGGTGGGATAACGAAATGAAAACACGTGCTGAACATCCGAAAATCGTCCAACTTGTCGGTAAGTTGCGTTGGTGCCGTTTACGCGTTATAGCGCTTCTGCCTGGGGAACGATATAGACGCTGTGTGCCGGAACTTTTACCATATGGTCGAAATAAAAATCAACCAAGGGATAATTAGCTGTGTAAATAGTCGCAAATACGCAATTTCGTTACTGGACTTTTTGTACATGGTTGACACATTGACTGCCACGGTATACATCAATGACAAACGTTTTATTAAATTTAGAATGATTGAATTAAGATAAATTTCCGTGGATCGAAAAATTGTCGGCAATGTGAAAATTGAGAAAAACTGCGCGATATAATATTGTATTATTATATGATATAATATTTGCGAAAAATAAATGTTACGACGTAGTATATTTCAATCTATTGCGGCTCCACTGATAAACATAAATTTCGCGTGTGATATGTATATATACAATAAAAGTACATGAACATTTTGAAGGAAATTCACAAACCGTCCTTCATAGGTAGGAGATATATAGGTAAACACGTGAACCGAGTGGAAAAATTTAATGTTATAAGATTTCAATCTTCTATAAAAAAATTCAATTCCGGTAACGTGTGCAGACACTGTATGTTAAGCGATAATTACATATTTGATTAGAAGATTTGTTACGAGGAGGAAAAAAATAATTGTAATTATAAGTTGCTAATTATTACTTTTCATTAATTTGCAGACGACCAGCTTTCCCATGTTTTTACTATGACGGTTGATTTTGGACTGGACGACTGCTTAGATATATACGTAGATCGTTGCATATTTTACGCGAAACGTTCCTATTCCAGCAGAGTGAATATACATGTGCTAGATGCTGTTTCTACATCGCTTAAAATAAATACTAGTACCTATATCGTTGATAATTCAATGGATCGTATTCAACAGTTTTAATCTGAAAATATTTATATCCGAAGCTAATGTAAAAATACCATTAACGTATTATCACATACTTATCTGTATTGATCAATGAAATGATCGTTTTAATTTATAGAATAGCAGGCTCGTAACTAAACGTTAAACGATTAACCGTCACCATCGTGAAATCTCAGTCGCGAGCGAGCGTTGGTTGCCATCAAGGAACTGATACGTAGGTTTGTTATCCTCTTTTAGTTCGTTCTACCCGCTTGCTTTTTAACGAACATCATTTCCGGCAGGAAAAATATTATCCTCCGCCGTGAGCCGGCTTGTCACTGTTTCATTGGAAAATCGATTCGGAAAACATCGCCATGGGGTGAAGGTAGCGGCGAGATTACCCAGACAGCAGTGAAACGCAAAAGATAAAACGTCGCGGCGAATTTTTGGCCGTTGAAAGCCACAACGAGAACCGGCGGAATGACAGGTCATATCTCGTTCTGCTTCTTATTGTTCTTAACGGGCTGCTATGATTGCATACTACCGAGAAAAGTATCATCGTTCTCAGTGGGCCACGAAGACAATCCTTACTGCCGCATTTGCGCCAATCACACCATGTGCCAATTTCCGGTACGTATTTCCATGAATCGATGAACTTATTTATTAAAGTGATTTGCTGCTTAGGTATTTGTTGCATTTAGAGATATTAATCCTCTATGCCATATCCGACTCGTTTCGGGAGAATCGTAATTTCTATCATCTTATTATGATTGTTGATTTGTACGGTTGTTGTGAGATGTTAACCTAATTATCGAGGCGAAGATTAGTAAATTTCGATATCATGTTTTATTACGAGGTTTATTATCTCGATGTTACATTGCATCTTAATGGTATGAACGATGGTAAGTTAGTAATATAATAACATGGCCTTTAATCATAATCGATCATAAAAATAATGAACATCTCCAACTGTTAAGCTGAGGTTTCTTCAATTTCAATGTTATTTTATGTTATTACGTTAGAAGATTTATTGTACCAATTTTATGTCGAATCTCAACGTTGATACTACAAGAATGGCGCAAATAACTGTAGTATCTAAATGGGTCTTTAGAGGAAAGGACAAGCAATGATGTTTTGATTTAATAAATAATATTCGAAGCAACGAAATGATTACAATGCTGTCATACGTCTTATTTTCATACGCGGCTTTCGACTTCCCGATTCACACTCTTCGGCTTCTACACTCGCTCGCTCTCGCTTCTCAACTCACACTGTACACCGTTTGCATCCGTTCTCTCCGACTTCTCAACTAACACTGCCTTTAGAGTCTCTTCGTCTTTTCCCGTCCTATCGAACACGTGTCCCGAAACGCTCGTGGCCAGGGTCACGCAGGCCCTTTCCACGAAACTACCCATTTAAAAGGACCGACGACGCATTGATGTACCCGACGATGCCGCGGCTCTCGCGACTTTGTTCACGGTTCGGCCGATATCTTAGGCCTTTTGTTCACGATACTACATAACCAATTGGCGACTTTTTATAAGAATTATATAGAATTAAAACAGTTCATTTTTGCAATGTTAGATGATTCTGCGTAAAATATGTGGTTGAAAGATACCCTTTTGCCTTGTATCACTGTATTAAGAGGACCAAACAACATGGCATTATTTATATTTTATCTTGCATTTGTATTTCTCTGGTACTTGCAAATTTCATGTTTTAATCGTCGGTAGTTCTAGTGCCGATGGCAGGAATGATGCAAATAACGGTACAACGATACAAATGGTGTAAATTATATCAGGTTAATGATATAAAGACATGAATTTTAATCGATCCATCATAAATTTGAGATAAGAATAAAGTGGAATGTAATTATTGGAGCCGTTAAATCATCTTTATTGCGATACTTTCACATTTAAGCCAATGTCTATGCTGTTTGTTCTATCGATGAAATTTTTAATTAATGCAGCAAATATTAATCAGTCCGAGCAAACGTGATACAACATGATTTTATTCATTTAATTAACCGATACAGCGAGTCAGAAAACGCTGAGTAAGATTATTGGTCATTAATCATCCATTGTTTACTCCCCATTGAATCTTCATTAAATCCGCAATTTATCAAGTGCGATGTATCGGTAAACTATAAAAATTGTTTAAACGCATGCAAGTGCATAAAGAATGATCAACATTAAACTATAAAACAGAGTACATAATCTATCACAGACGTTATTATCACCGAAGTCATATGAAATACGTTGCGTGCAGATCCGCGGCAGCCCAGAAATACGACTACCGTATTAAAAATTTGGAAAACCATTTAAAGGTTACATGACATTTTGAAGAAACTGTGTGCGGTTAAAATTTGATTCGAAGAAACGAACGTATCGTACGTATTGTCCTAATGCAATCTTCTTTACGACAATCTTTTAAACTAAAATATTGTAAAGTAAACTCTATGTTTTAGGATACTTCGCTTCAAATAGGGCAACATGTCAATTTATCGTTTAAATCTTCTTCATTTACGTTTTGTTATTATTTCACGAAACGTAATCACACCCTCTTCCAATATCGATTTCCGCTTGTTTCCTGTAAATATCCAACGAAATTCTTGCTTCATTGAGATGCCGCATTCGCGATGAGCGAACGATACGCGCGGAAAATGTCACCGCGACGTCGATAATAAATACGAACGCGGTCGAGGTTAGCGAATCGAGAACATAAAAATCCATCGCAAGTGCGAATTTGCGCAACAGGAAATTCGGGACGACGACACCGCTCGTTATTGTCGACCCGATGTCACGCATACAATGAGTCTATTCTCGGCGCACATTTCCAGGCTGGAAGATCACGCCGTCACCAACGAAGAATAGCGCGAACGCATTCAGACTAAAGTTTTATAGAAAACGTAAATTCTTGAGACGGGTGTTAATTCGCGATGTCATATACGTGGTATCATCATTCCGCGCCGGATGCACGTCGATGCCGCCTGCTTCTCGTTGATGAGCTTGGAAAATACTGAAAAATACTATAGATCGTTGATTTTCTATGATAATGTAGCTTTGTATAACTTTACATTTTTGTAGTATTTAACGCCCCTTTGTGAAAAGATTTCGAAGTGTACTAATTAGCAAATTAATATTATATTGTCTTATGGTTAAATTAAAATACTACCGGGGCTGTTTTGTAGAACTGGAACAATATTATTAGAGAAACTGTACAAGATGCAAGCAACAAATTATCAGTGTTAACGAATATTTTTGCATGATGATTCGCATGAGCTTTGATAATAAAACAATCAAAGTTTTGCAAGAAAATTTTATTTTATTTAAGGGAAGATTATAAACATGTAATACAGAAGTATCTAGGTATTAACCCGCAACAAGGGAATTGTTAACGATTAACGATTAAGTAGTGAAACAATGTTTAAATGTTTCATAAATACGATGTTATTGAAAATTGTAAATAAAGTAACTTGTATATTATTTTGCAATTTACAAATAGTATTTAGAACAGTAGATAGGTACGTTAATTTCAAAATCAATTACATTATTATTATAAATAATCGACGTGTTACACTTAAAGCAAAGTATACCAAAGCAAAATGCTTATTTCACATTAGTTTACTTTAAATCCGAATTTAACTTTAAATTACGAATTACTTTAAATGATATTAAAGGAGACATCAAGTGGGTCTTTCTCGTAGGCAACGAGTTAAAAAGCACAAGTTAGATAAAGTACAATATTTTTTTTATGCTTCAGCTTCTTCAAAAAACGAACTTATGTTACACAAAAGATTCAATTTCCATCTAGTAATTTTATATAAAGACAATTCAATTTTAACGCAACTGTATTATAAAATTTCTATTTCGTGTTCCCTTAAAGTCGATCCTTGTAGATCAATAGGTCTTCATTTGCCCTAGTTTCCTGACCTCTCGTTTACTCGTCTTAGAATTGTAATTTTAATTAATAACAAAGGATTTCTTACATGAAAATATGATAGACGATTACAGTAATGAGCAAAATTAAATACACGGCCTCTAAAACAGTGTAACTTTTTTAAAATTCGACCAAATGAATTGATTTCTTTTTCTTTTTTGAGAAGTAAGAAGAATCAGTTTACTAGATGACGTGTAAAAAAGTTTTATATAAATCGCAAACTGGCCGGAACCGATAGAAGAAAGTAAAAATCGCTTTTACAACTTTTTTATCTGAGTCTGCAGTAAAGATATAAAGATGAAAGAATCTATAGATTTTAGGCTGAAAGTGATGAAAATTTTGTTTTGGATCGAATTGTGTTTAAACGAAATATTCGTAATATACTCATAATTAAACGTATTGTTTAAAATTTCACGACAGGCTCAGATAAAGACGTTATGAAATGCGAGCTTTACTATTTTCTTTGCGATTCCGCTCAATTGCAATTTTTACAAGAACTTTTTGCACGTCAAATATTAAACTAATCCTCCTAATTCTCAAGAAGCAAACTCAAGTCGTTTGATCCTATTTTAAAAAAGTTACTTTATTTTAAAAAGTGCACCTTCAGTTTCGCCCATTATTGTATACGGAAAATGTCACGGAATAAATAATAATTTACGCGTAATAAAAAAATAATTTACTTTCGTACTTGATAATTTTCAGTTCTTTGACGTACTTATTTGTTTCCAAATCGATTTCTCACTTTTCTTAAAATCTGGTAGCTAATTTATTTCAGCAGAGAACGAGATTAAACGATCGTTACATCGATCGTGAAATTCGCTTCTCGAAAAACGAATTACCATTTCATACGCATATTCAATTATTTCATATGCACGTTCAGAGTAAAGCCCGACAAGGAGTGTCGACGTTGCTCGGCCAGTGCGAAATTTCTACCGGTTTAAATTTATGAAACGAGGAAATAACGATGTCGAGAACGCGATATATCGAAAATAAGCTGGTGGCAAAGGGTGGATACTGCATTAACGATGGCTATCAGTGTATGCGTGTGAAATTGCGGGCCATGGAATTTCGAATAACGATGCCGCTGTTCCTTAACGTTATTTGTGCCAATCACGTTAACTCTCTATTTTAGCGTTTGTTGGACTTTTCTCCCCAAAATTCAACCTACTATTGGCCATATGCAATTACAATTACGTATCACGTATTTGTATTTGTAAAAATATAAAAGCGATTAATATTTAATATTTATCGTTCGAAGTACTATTATGATACATATCTATAAAGGCTCTTAATACTAATGTGCATTCGAATGCTATATTTCGCTGTCATGTTTAATATTTTAGTTAGAGTGATTTAGGTACATCTCGTACATAAATTACGCTTATGCTCGTACCGTTGAAATCGAGCTTTCGAAATATTGATATATCGGATACAGATTTCAGTTTACGTGCTCATCAATACTTTCTGACTGTTTCCGGTTATGAATGCGTTTGCTAGATGGCATGCAATATATTATGTAATTAGAGACATTGTTGTAATTGAAGTGGGTGACAAATTTCATTGAATAGCAACTTTTAAGCAAGAAAATATATCAGAAATGCACTCATATCCGGAAATTTGTAGTGTAGAAAAAGTAATATAAGTATAAAGTACGACTTTGCGTTCTCCTCGTTTTGCAAAAATTGAAATTAAAGTGTATATATCATTCGAATTAATCCTTTCCAAAGACTTTAACATTTTTGGTGGGAGAAGAAAAGCTCGTCAATTTCTATTTTTATTTAAAAGATATACAGTTAAAAAAAATATAGATTAACTCGAACTCTTTAAAACACCTGCGCTTTAAAAGAAAACACTTGCGTCACATGAGCCGTTCGGAACCGTCTTAATTTTACTTAATGAGCTTTCTTTCTACGTTTCATCGTTTTAAATCCATAGCCTGAGTTAGTTGCGTAAAACATCATCTATATAAATGAACAATATGTTATGTATAATAACGTTTTTACGTCAACTTTCGGCCGGCACAGACAGTCCAAAAATATAGTAGATCGTATTATTAACAGAAAATTGAAGTACGAAATTTATTTACACATTCGTCAGAATGAAAGATTACAAGTTGGACATTTAAAATGGTGAAAATTGATAGCGTGATAGAGGCTTTTTCTCTATTCGCTCGATCAACGTTAATACAGGAGGCAGGTGAGAAGAAACCTTTCGATTAAATGCCATTAGGTCGATCGCTTTCTGTCGTTACCGCTAATTTTCCTTTAATCCAAGCTTTCGTGGCAGTTTTAAAATTCTCTGTGATATTTTCCGTCCAATTATTTTCTAAATTCCCCGATGCTGCAACAACCAACGCGTTATCATTAATCCATCTTATTTCGATTAGTTGCAATACCGTCATTACTTTAGATTCTTTAGAGCATTAGAGTATTAAATAGCCGTCCTATTTATCATTTCACACATCGAGATGCGGAATAGTCATCGTTCAGAATCGAATTAAATTTATTATTTATTGAAAATAAATTTAGTACTTATTACAGCGTACAGAATTGCCTCCTATTTATTAAATCTACCTGCATTTAAACATATGAGAACTGTTACAGGTACGAATGCACGTATAAACGCAAGCAAGTATAATTGAATAATTTCTGAAAATTATTTATCTATGATCTATAGCATGTCATCGTTAGCTGTCTAGCTGAAGGTACTATTTGAGTAACTTCAAATTGCAGACGAATTAAGATTTTATTGCTCTTCAGTTTCCAATGAAAACTTATGTTTTTCATTCGTTGCAACATGCAAATGTTCGTTCGAGCAACTGTTTCAGAACTCATTTGCAATCGATGGAATTACGTAAGATAGAGAATTAAAGCAACGTCGTCATACCGTTTCCTTTGATAACGATACTTTTACGATATCACACGATTGCATAAAATAGAATGCTTTATTGGAAAAATATTTTAGAAGCAGTATTAGATCAAACTTTTCGACATGGCAAAAAATCGCCGCTATATTTAAAATGTTTATATTTCCTGAAAATAATTATGTAGAAAACTCTTAGAACGATTTTTTACGTCGATCTTGAAACTTTTTGAATTACTCACTTTTTCTGAATCGACAGTTAATATTTTTTTTCATATTATATTCTGTTTTCTTTTTTTTTTCTTAAATAAGTGTCTTTATTACTTAAAGTAGAAATGTATTGTAGAATATAGAATGTATAGACTATAGAATTTTATACATTGTCCGTACAAAAATATGAAAGAATATATACGTATATACTTGAAGAATTAATTTAGCTAGGATACCACACATGTATGTATTTTACGCGCATAGAACAACCGAACAAAAAACGCGTAGAACGAAAATCAAGACTGACAAAGTGAATTTCATAGCCTACTTCTAAAAAAATAGAATACGCCAGTGGGCTTGTGATAGACATAAAAAAATGCTTCTTCCTCTGTTATACATCAAAGCGAATTCGATGAAGCATCACGTCAAAGCTCTACCTAAAGAAAGTATCTGCTTCGAGTACCCTTCCACTAAATTCGATAGCACTTCGTATGAAAAGCTTAAAGAGGCTATTTTTATTGAGTACGAAATTCGCAAGTCGATAGCGCTAGTTCGAAGGAACTATGAATCCATATAAAAAGAAGGTTATTGACATTTTAATTTTATTCAAACTATTTGACCCAAACCAAATACATTTGTGTATTCTTGATAATAATTGATCGTACCAATTGATACATTTTTATGTACGTTTCAGAAATTTTAATATGGAAAATGGAAATAGATCTTCTAACATTATATCAAGTAATGGAAATCGTATTTTAAAACCGTAATCTTCGTGAGAGTAACCATAGGTATAATAAATCATCGATGTACTTAAAATATAGTAATATGATAGAGTCTTCATACAATATGTATGATACCTGCACCATTCTTGTACTATTGCTATATCAGTTCATAATTTGCATTTATTAATACAAACTTCCAAAATGTATAACTAATCGAGCTTTTAAATGACAATTTCAATTAGAATGTATAAAAGAAATTTGAAACGAACAGGAAGATTAAAGCAGCGATTCAATTAACAATATCTCGTTTGTTTGTCAAACTTAAAAGACGTTCGAATGACGTAAAATCGTTAAAGACAAAGCAGCAAGAAACAAAGATATTGAAAGAAATATTATTATAAGAAATAAGGAAAGAAATGATCAAAAAGGATAACTATTCCTTTTCCTTTATTAAACATAACATTCTACTTTCTTAATATTAAGTTAATAGTAAAGCATCTAATGTCCTATCGTAAATCGAAATTTCGATATATCATTTTCACAGCACGACACGGATGGCACCAGGTGCGTGAACCTTCAGCATACTGATCTGAATGAGAAGGATATCGAGACCATACTCGATTGGCACAACGTTTATCGCAACACTGTGGCGAACGGGGACGAGGAGCGAGGAAATCCGGGACCTCAACGTCCAGCAAAGTTCATGATGGAGCTGGTACGATTTAGTTTGGTCCACTAAGGCATAATATATGTGGCTATAAAAAAGAAGGGATAAGGTTGGAACATGCTGACGACTGGCATGAACAACATTCAGGTGTTGAATGGCAACTGTGAAGAAATTTCAACCCTCTCTATAGTAGAAAAATTCCCAACCAGTCCCTTTCGACTGTTTTATTTCATAAATCTGTTTATAAACCAAAGTATATGCCACTTCGATACGCGTAAACCCAATGTAACTTGTAAACTCGAGTTATAAAAACTTTATATTACGACCCAAATAAAAACTGTCAATTGAAGGAAAGTGAATAGCTGTCGTGGGAGAATTTTAGTCCCTCTAATGCTCGATTTTCGATCGGTTTTTAAATATACAAGTGCTATACAAAAGTCAAAAATGGTATCTCATATTTCTGTCTTCTCTTTAAATTAATTTGAGCTTCATAATTATGAGTTCAGTTATGGATATTTTATCTGTGTTATATGTGTATGGAATATTTCGAATATTTTCGTATATTATAAGCATTTTTACAATATTACATTCCCTATAAATGTACAAAAGTCCGTCGTCTGATCATAACAATTAACGGTTGAAGCTACATTTATTCTGTATATATTAATAACAAACAAAATCGCAGTATGATGCAGCGTATAATATCAGTAATATTTCTCTAATTACATAGCTATCGTGGATTTTTTCGATCATTTCGAATAAAGAGTTAATGGACTTTTCTTTAATGATCATACCTGTCAGAATCTTATGTCGATATTTATTTTGACAGATCTGGGATGACGAACTTGCTCATATCGCGAGACGATGGGTAGCACAGTGCAACCTTCTCGAGAAAGATCAGTGTAGAGACGTTGGCAAGTAACTCCTACAGATATATTCCATTTTTCATTCCCTTTAGTCGTCCCTATCATTTTTCAATATCCACCGGTATACGTTCGAACGCGAAATTGTTCCGCCTGCAACCGGATCGATGTCAGTGCGTTTCTTCTTTTTACCTCAATTTTTCTTTTTCTTACTTGCGAATTTCCCCTACCATACTGTTTTTTTTCATCCCGTGTAGTTTGTTTCGATTTCACTTCAATTTGCAACAGCAAGACGTAAAAAGCGATAGTGGTTCTTATAAAAGAAAAATTCCATTTCGTTTATTGCCTGTCTTCGATGGGTGCACTTGATTGTTCGTTTGATTTTGTCAAGAAACAATCGACGTGCTTTAGATGCCTTCGAAATATTTGTCTGAGCTTTGATAATATATGTAGCGGCACATGAGTCAGAGGATAATGCAACTTATGTTGTTGTTTTGCCTCAGAATATCAAGATCGTTAGGATACACGTAATGTAAGAATAAATAAACTCCGGGCAAAACAATGTCGCCGCTACGTGCAAATGTCGAACAAAGACGAATTCGAATTTTTCGACTCTCCCCCGATCAGTATAAATAAACGGACGCGATCGCGAGCGAGGCAGTCATACGAGTTATACGAGTTATCGATTAATATCTACGAGTTATCTGCGAGCGATTATACACTGTCTTTGCTAATACGTTTGCACGAGCGACTTTGGACATTGTCTATATTTATTTATAATTTATTTAATGTATTTCAAATATATTTGACGAGTTGCAACATCAAGTTCTCGTTACCTATTTATCAATCCTCTACAATTCCTCTACATATACATCATCGATTAAAAGCTTGGAATCATTTGTTCGATTGCTGTGACATAAATTTGCAAATTTTTTTATTCATTTCAGAAACAGTTATATAATTTAAAAGAATAATATTACATAGGCTAACTTAATTCGACAAAGCATCTTATTTTCCTTTGGTATATTTTTAAGGACAAAAAATGTATTTTATAGTGGCTTAAAATTATTAACTTTAGTTATAATTCTTATACTTTTTTCAGTATACAGAATTTTCAAGCGTTTAACTGGTAATGCACGGAAACAATTTCTTTGTTTTACGTATGGTTTTATATCGTTCGGTACATAATTGAAATAGATTCTCTTATTTACGCTCATCGCGGAAAATATAAAGTTACCTAGAAAAGAAAACCAATTGAAATATGTAAAAAACTAATTGTGCGTAGATATATCCTGTTAGAAAAAGCATGAGTTCGTAGAATTCCTTTTGTCCGAAAATGTTTCTAATACATTAATGAAATTAAAAAGAGGAAAGGGGAAGCCCACTTGAAAAGTTTATTTCGTTCTGTTCCGCGTAAATATTTCAGCAGTTAAAACAATAAAAGTATAGCTAATTTAAAATATCGGCTTTTCATTATCAAACCAGACTCGTTGATTCAATCAATTTAAAGCAAAGTATGCAAAACGTAAAATAAACACAATAATATCAGAGTAACATCAACTTGAAATAAAACAAAATAAAGTGAAATATGAAAGCGAATATTGCATGTATAAATAAACAATTATGGTACGAAAAGAATACTAAACATAAGAAATTAAGGGGATCGTTTCATTAAACAAAAAAAAAAAAAAAAAAAAAAAAAAAGGAAAAGATATCAATATATACAAGATATTAATAAAACATTAATAAAACAACAAGATATTAAGTAAATATGTATTAGAGTAATAAAATAATTAAGAAAATATTGTACTACGTAATACAACAGTAAAATAATAATGCAACAAGAAAAATATACATATGAAGAGCCCAGTTAAATGGTAATGTTCCATTTCTTTTTATACTGAATATGTAGTTGTTTTGTATGTTTGAGCCTTTATAAGTACAGTAGAACCTCCATTATTCGAACATCGATTATTCGAACGTCCGATTATCTGAACAATGCATCGGTACATTGTATATATATTTTTGTCGATGAGAGACAAGCTAGTATATTGTCTGTATTGTCGATATATTGTCAGTTGATTTTTATATTGCACGCTAATATATCAAAATGTAAGCGTACCGTTTTTAATTCAGGGGAGACGTGAAACAGTGACTTGATTAGGCAGTGGTGAAACAGTAACTGAAATAGCAGTGATTTGCGGAATTAGTAAATTAAAAATTTTGAAATTAACAATCTTGAAGAAGACAACATTTCCACAAATGATACTTCTGCGAAACTATTAACTTTAAAAAAGATATGAGATTTTGCAGCTCACAAGGATTGGGAAAACAATGATGAATAAAACTTACGTATATAATACTTGTAATATGTAACAAATTATAATTTTTCACGTAGAATGTAGTTAAATACGAGTCGTTCGATTATACGAAAAATTCGATTATCCGATCATCCTGAACGAAGTTAGTTCGGATAATCGAGCTTCTACTGTATCTGTAATAACGTTTGAGAGTGAAAGAATAACGTTCGATAGCGAAAATTTAAACATCGCGCACAATTTTTCCAAATTAAAGATTTTATCATTTTTTTCTGATTTTTTCGTATAATAGAAAAATATTCAAGTGTGACCCTCGATATATCACGGCACGTGACATTCAAACCCCCTGGTGCGTTCTGGATTGCGTAACGCGAGTTTATAATTGAGATCTTGCGAACCATCAACAGGATTCCAACGAATAAGCCGGTAGAGTTGTCTCCGGATGAAAAAATCCGAAAGATTGAAATTCGTTAGCATGTGGCACCGGAGCATGTGGGTCATGCAGTTGGCTCTCTTTTATCAATTCAATGACCAGAATACCTTTTATTAAAACAGTCTCGGGTATGAGACTGAAAACCGGAGGTCAGTCATACGTGAACCAGATCTAACGAATTTCTAAAGTAAGATAGTTTATTTGTGACAGCGATTCTCCCCGCAAAAAATATATAGCAATTATGTATTCTATAATACATTTACGACGCATATATTTTTAATCACTGTTTATAATATCGATTATTGATATTATGTTAATACTATTTATTAATAACAAAATTAATATTTACCAGCATGAATATTATTATTAATTGATTATTCGAGTCATAGTACCCGTAATTTAGTTCATATAATATTTAACACGCTAATACATAATCCGATATTTAAGTATGTTCGTCGCATCAATTTATGAAGCTATTTATGTAGTTCCACAAATTCCTATGATTGCAGGTCTGTTGCTAACAACAAATTTCAACACAGCTTCTTTTAACAAACGTTATTCGATTATTATTTTGGCATTTTGATGCATAAATATAAAGTATTTACATTTTCTGGTAACAAATGAATTGTTTTAGCGTAACAATACTTCCAGCAGATGGTAAACATCGAATAACATTGAAGTTAGCGATGGTATACTGGTATTATTAAATATTCCATTGCGGATTCCACGATCGTCGCGTTCAACTTTAAATTAACTTGAATTCAGGAAAATAAAATTTACACCGATCGAAGTATGCATACGTTTAATACTTACACGTGTATATAAAATTTGAATAAAGGAACATCCGAAGAAAAAGAATTTCATTATGTCATTTCATCGATTTGAACAATTTGATGTTAACGATCCGTGTCTCGGTACAGTGTTAGTGATATTTCGAAATGTTTCGTATAACTGCATATACATAAAATATTTCTAGGAGTGTCAGAATACTTTCGTGAGCCACTTCGTATCATTCAATCATTTGGAACCTAAAATTACAGGTGCTAACAATCCGGGTGTCTATCTTTTGTAGAACGATTCGGAGTATGGCAGAACGTGCACGTACTCGATATGTACAGCGTAGGAAACACGACGTCCACCGCGAGGATTCGCTTTCATATTCAATCATGGTACGACGAAGTAGAAGACTTCGATTCTGCGGAATTCGGGTGAGCTCTTTGCGTGCGCTTTGTACGGATTTTGAGGCAGCGTCATTTCTCGCCGTGATTATTTTTTCCTCTTCTTTTTTTTCCTTTTCTTTTCTTTTTTTTTTTTTTGTTTTTCAAGTTCTCTTTTTCAATCTACCCTTTTGCACGAGCGTGCGAGGATGAACTTCAGCAGAGAGATCCGGTGTGAAAGGCGTTATTCGAAAAGAATAAAAGTGAGCGCATGGCCGTGCTCCGCACCGATTCTGTGTATCGTGTTAAATTGAATTTCATTTGTATGGTAGTCTTTCAGTTTTTTGAGATTGGGAGGATTGTTGTATAGTTCAGGTTGCTGAGTTTAATTGTTCTATTGTGGCTGGTTTAACAAGACACTGTAATTGAATCGATGAGATCGGAAACAAACAAGTTTTTTGGAGGGGGGGAGAGAGGATCGAATTATTCGGTGAATCATATCTTTCGCTTGTAAATTAGTACAGAATTATACGTCATTAATACGTTAAATGAGCGCAGACAAGCCAAAAATTAGTAGATGTGTATATGATAAAATAGGAAAAGTGATTCGTAAGAAACGTTATAAGTTATATTTGTTTCTACAAAGTGACTTATATTGTTTTTAATTCAATTGCGGGGAACATGAGGGGGAAAGCGAAGATTTGGAACGTGGCAATGTAGTTAATTCGAAATCGATTTATTCTTTAGGAAGGCTCTGAAACTAATTCTTTTCCATATACATACAGTTTAATCTGTCTATTGTATGGAAACAAAAATATGCCTTGCCCAACGGTACCTTAATACTAGAAATACTACAATACTTAAATGTTTACTTAATACAATACTTAAAATGCTTTTTTACATAACAATATAACGAATAAGATTTGAATTCCACCTCGCCTTCTTTCTTAATGGTACATCAATGAATCTTTGATTCTGTGAGAATATTTAAAAATAATCGCCAATATTTTCCCATTCGTTTCTGTTACTATTTATTATAATTTGCAGGCTATGGGTTTTTATACAAATTCATACTTTTATGAATCAAATAAATTGGATCCTAATAGACGTTTTCTTCTTTTAAATGTTTTAAGGGTTCTTTTATTCTGAATGAATAAATACCTTATTTTTACACACAATTTAAATCAGTTATAAAATTTCATTCGTGAGATATAAAATTTTGATGAGTTACTTCCTTCAGTCACTATTTCTTTTATAGAAAGGAATGATTTGAACGGTGGAAGAGAATTTGACGGAATAATTGGAACGGCGCCAAAGATTGCCAAAGATCTTGTTTCCCTTTTCATTCCCTCTGCACGGCGTTGAAGTATCGAAATAGTTTGTCGTTCAGAAATATTGATGCTGATTTTATTAGCCCCTGAGGAATGACTAAAATCCTGAAAGCCTGGAAATATTCTGATATGAAAAATTGATATAGGAGTAATATGATCTCGACGATAATAAGTCATGCCATGGTTTAGGATTACAGGAAGTGCTTGAAACAAAGCCTTCAGATCAAATAGCCATGAACCTAAATAGAAGATTAACAAATTGAAAATCCATATATCCAATTGGATAGACTAGGATAGAACGAGGTAAAGGTACTTGTACAAAATACTTACAAATACGCGTACACTCAAGATTTTAGGTACACAATTTTGTACAAAAACATCTCGTATTTTAAATTGTAACAAAAGCTTTCCGATATCAATCCGATATATATGCAGAGATGTTATTTAATTGTGGAATTATATCAAAAGTGGTGTGCGAATAGATATCTTTGTTCGGTTTTGTAACATTAAGCGGCTTTCACAAACATATTCACGGTGAATTACCACAGGCGGACGATTGACGGATAAGTACGAATCATATGTAATTTAACAAGATAGATAGGATTTGATTAAAAACGTAAAAAAGCGAGAAATACGGCCAGAAAAGCAAACGAAAAAATGGATATGCATTAATCACATCGGCGCGACTTTATCACGACGTAAACTCGTTATTTGCATTAACGGCGGTTCGACACGCAAAAAATAAAAAGGACGAAATGAACGTAGCTTTATGATTTCGTTGTCATTTGTGACATAATGTTTATTTTTATATTGTTAATGAAACTAATTTGCTGAATACTGGGAAACGAAGGATATTTTCCGTTAACGAAATTGCACGGAGAGAAGAATATTTTGTTAATTTTGTATTTATTGGTATCTACTACGATATTTCGATGGTATTATTACTTCATTACAGAGTATGATATTTTATACTTCGATATTTTTAGGAAGCGTCGCGCAGTTTTGTGGCTATTCGGAGTACCTAAGCATTTATAAAACGTTTTTTTCTAGCCAACGTAAATTTTCAAAATCTTTAAAAGGATCGAAGACAGAAATTACATATGTAGCGTCATTTTATTTAATTTTATAATTATAAGTATATTAGAATAGAATGGCAAAATATATTTTTTGGAACGTACACATAACGATACAATAAATAAATACTTCTTTCATTATTTTATTTTTTTATAACTTTTTAATACAAATATGTCAGTATATTTCTTCATATCTTCGAATTACAGAAAGTAGTAAATGGCGTAGAAAAAGACAGGAATCATCTTACGAAATGCATGACATAAGCTTTTAAACGACTTTAAGGGAAAACGATCAACGAGTATGACTCGTAAAATTCAATGCAATTCAATCACTTCTCTTCCATCTTCAGGGATCAACAATAAATAGCGCAGATACAAAGGGAGTCAAAAGACACAAGGCCTTTCACCGTACGTTTGTCGTGTGATAATACTTCGTGTATACGCGAGCCTGTGTATGTGTGAATGTGTACCCAAGTCGCGTGAAAATCTACACGTATTGTCATTCTGCACAGCATTCAATAGCCTAAGTTGAATTGATCAAAACGACTTTTATCTGCCAAGGCTTTCACTTTGTAAATGGAACTGGTCGCTGCAGCGTGTGTAGACACTGTTAACTCGCCTTTGAATATAGCAGAAGGTTTACATTGCCTCTTTCTCTACCCCTTACCTTAACTTTCCACTCTGTCCCTGCGTGTTTTATCCCAACTGTATATGTACGACAGACGCATTTCGCTTACATCGAATCGACGTTGCCTAGGAAACACCGAAACATCGAGCTTTCACCGTCGATCTTAATGAAAATCCTCTATATTATAGTTTGTATAATAATCTGTATTACAGTGGTAGTAGATTGAAATTTTCAAATCGTATCGTTAATATCGTTTTGCTGAATTTGCTTAATTTCTGATTGATTAAATTATTTTCTTAATTCTAATATACTTCAGTGAAGGACGTAATTATCGTAGACTCTCGATAATTATTATTAGATTATTGATAGATTCTGTTTAATTCCAAGTGTCAAAACTAATGCATATGCGTGTATCGGTCTTAATTGCTTCATTTAATCATATATGTTGGTACAGTAATGAATCAACTTTAGTCAAATTCGATTGATCAAACTAAACGATAAATGGTATGAAATAAATTTGTCGGTGGCAAATTTGTGCAATGTTAGGAATAATGATAAACAATTTTCAAAATTAGGTGTCTCTACAAGCGAATTTTAGTGGCAGTTCCATGTGTCGTATATTTATTACATATAGGCTATTAAAAATCTAGGACAATACGTAACTATTACCTTCAGTTTTATTGTACGTATCGCATGATGTTGGACAAAGTATTACATTTTTTCCATAACTGGTCAAATTTTATTTATTGGGATGGCTCATTAAATACTAAGCCCAGTGTCAAATGGAGCTACGACTTTTTCCAATTTGAATATCATACAATGTTATCAACTTTCGCATATAAAATCTCACACCATTAATATGTATGTCGGAGATGAAAGAACACCGGAACCTTCCCTTTGGAACTTTGGGAAGATCCCTTAGTACTGTAATCCAGATTCCACCATAGCCGTATTAAGAAATTGTTGTCATTCGATTTGACAGTTTGCTGGTGAGTGCCGAAGCATGCAGACGCGTGTCCAGTGCCCTGTGAAATTCACAAAACAACACGTGACGCCCATCTGTCGAAAGCGAATCCAACAAACCTAGCCAAGTGTTCACACAGCCTCTCGACTAGCTTTTTCATATTGAATTAACTAGATCGACGATGGCCCAATCATTCCAAACGGGCTCTACGGAGCTTAGTTACAACAACGCCACTCTTCCTCCCCCGTGGCAAAGGGGCAATACACCCCTCTTTGCAAACGACCCTCATACGAAAAAACGCAAACTCGAAGCTAGCAGGACTAATGTGAGCAAAAGGCAAACCAACCCGCCAGCCAGCCAAGTGACTACCCAAAACAGGTTCGCGATACTGGAGGCTGATGTCGCTATGGATACTACCACAGAGGTAAATACACAATTTACACAAAAAAACCCCTCCCCCGCCAATCTTCATCGATGATGTTATTGACATTCAATCAATGACAAAGACAATTCAAAAAGAAATCGGTAAGGAGGAATATAAATTGAAAATCAGCAACAACAGTGTAAAAGTCCTGCCAACCACCCCAGACGCATACAGAAAATTAACGAAGTTGTTAAAAACCCTGAATGCCAACTTCCACACATACCAGCTCAAGCAAGAAAGAACATTTCGTGTGGTGCTACGCAATATCCACCACTCAGTCGATCTAGACGAAGTAAAGTTCGAACTTCTAAAGCTTGGTCACGACGTAACTAACATCAGCAACATAAGACATAGAATCACAAAAAATCCACTATCGCTATTTTTCATAGATATAAAACAAAAAGAAAATAATAAAGAAATCTACAACGTCAACCGGCTGATGAACTCCATAGTTAAGTTCGAACCACCTCTTGTAAAGAAAGAGATAGTACAATGCAAAAGGTGCCAAAGGTACGGCCACACGCAGAAATACTGCAATCATAATTTCTGGTGCGTAAAATGTGCTGGTAGTCATCCCACTGACCAATGCACTAAATCCTCAGAAACCCCCGCGAAGTGCATCCACTGTCAAGGAGAGCATCTTGTGAACTACAAAGGATGCTTAGCCTATAAAACACTGCACAATAATAAGTACCCTAAACTCAGACCCAAGGAGATAACCAAACAAGAACCTAGACCCCAAAAATTCTCTACACCATCAATCTCCTATGCCCAGGCAGCACAAGGAAACATAAACAATTCGAAAACCCACAGTGGACACTCAGAAAATAGTGTTCCCATCTCACAAAACACAGACAACTTCACCAGACTCGAAAAACTAATCGAGAAGCAAACTGAGCAAATTAACAACTTGCTGTCACTACTTACACTCTTCATGGATAAATTAATACGCACAGAAGCAAAATAAAACCAATGCGTCTAGCTCTGTGGAACGCCAACGGTCTAGCTCAGCACAAATTTGAAATAGAACTCTTCTTAAAACAGCAGCAAATCGACGTAATGCTCATATCTGAAACCCACTTCACCGACAAAAACTACCTCAAAATACACGGCTACAACATCTACCACACACAACACCCCAGTGGAAAGGCACACGGTGGCACCGGAATCATCATCAAATCCAGCATTAAGCACTACGAGCTTCCATCATTCCAGAAAGACTACCTTCAAGCCACAAGCGTAGCAATAGAAGACCGCCATGGTACAATCACCACCTCAGCAGTATACTACCCTCCCAGACACTCGATTGCTAAAGAGAACTTCGATAGCCTCTTTGACGTCCTAGGCAATAGATTCATAGCTGGAGGAGACTATAACGCCAAACATACCCAATGGGGCAGCAGACTTGTCACAGCAAGAGGCAAAAACCTCCTGAAAAGCATAACCATCAACAATCTCAACTACCTTACCACATATGAACCCACATACTGGCCCATTGACACTAACAAAATCCCCGATTATAATCATAATCCCCGACTTCTTCATAACCAAAAATATCTCGCCCAGATACGTCCAAATCAACTCCTCGGCTGAACTCTCTTCTGACCGCTCCCCCGTAATAGCAACAGTTCAGCAATAATCGAGAACCCACCTAATGGCCTTATTCACAACCAACTCACCAATTGGCAGCTCTTTAGAGAAGTCTTTAACCGCTCAACCTCTGCCTCAATCTCACTAAAAACAAAGGAAGATATCGAAACTGCCACAGAATACTTAAACACGAGCATAATAAACGCTATCCGCTCCTCAACACCTACTAAGACTTCTATCAGTAAACATGAATATCCCCATTACAT
This sequence comes from Bombus affinis, assembly GCF_024516045.1. Taxonomy (NCBI): domain Eukaryota; kingdom Metazoa; phylum Arthropoda; class Insecta; order Hymenoptera; family Apidae; genus Bombus; species Bombus affinis. Next base: position 3,201,192 of record NC_066347.1, on the reverse strand, counting down.
ATTAAACAAAATCACAGGAAAACGAAGACTATGAAGAGTATGGCAAACCCATAGAACACCGGACGACAAACGCAAACTAAACAACGCAACCAGGAAGTTAACCAAAATCATTAAAAATTACAAAAATGACTGTTTCCAAAAGTACCTCGTCAATTTGTCCCCCTCTGCAGACTCTAACTACTCACTATGGAAGGCTTCCAGGAAACTCACGCGTCCCTCGCAAATAATCCCACCAATTCGCTGTCCGCAAGGCGGATGGGCACGAAGCCCTATAGAAAAAGCCAACCTGTTCGTCAAATACCTATCCAACGTTTTTAAACCTCATTCCTCCAATACCGGTCCGGAAATAACAGAATACCTGCATTCTCCCTTCCAAATGTCTCTCCCCATTAAACTTTTCACTTCTCTAGAGGTTACTGAATTAATCCATCGTCTGAACCCCAGGAAAGCACCGGGACATGATCAAATAAGTAACAAAGCAATTAAGGAACTACCTGTAAAAGGGATTGCACTCATTTCTTCAATTTTCAATGCAATTCTTCGCCTTGAATACTATCCCAAAACCTGGAAAATGTCACAAATTACGCTCATCCCTAAACCCGGAAAACCAATACACGAAACCAGCTCCTATCGCCTAAATAATCTTCTACCCACTTTGTCAAAATTATTCGAAAAGTTGCTAACGAATCGACTCCTTTCACTCCTAGAGGATCTGAAAACCCTGCCAGATCATCAATTCGGTTTTTGGAAGCAGCATTCCACAATAGAGCAAATCCACCGAATAACACACAATATCAGCCAAACACTCGAAAAAAAAGATATTGCTCAGCGGTATTCCTTGATATTCAACAGACATTCGACAAAATATGGCACGAAGGGCTTCTTTACAAACATACAAAAGTCCTACCACACACTTCCTACTCCATCCTAAAGTCCTACCTAACCAATAGGCAATTCGTGGTTAAATGTGCAGACGCCATTACCACAACTTTCCCAGAAAAGAAGCGGGCATACCCCAAGGCAGTGTCCTCGGACCCCTTCTGTTCTTCATCTATACTGCCGATTTACCAATATCGATAGAATTAACCATAGCAACATTTGCTGACGACACAGCGCTATTAGCGTCCCACGCCAACCCGATAATAGCCTCATCCACTCTCCAGCGAGGTCTCGACTCAATGGAGAAGTGGTTCGAAATTAATGGGGCTTCGAAATTAATGAAAAAAAATCCACACATGTAACCTTTACGCTGCGAAAACAAACCTGCCCGCAGGTCTCCATTAACAATATAACAGTTCCTAACAAGGACACAGTCAGATACCTGGGCATGACTCTGGACAGGAGATTAACCTGTAAACAACATATCGTAGACAAATCTAAACAACTCAGGGACAAACTCAAAAAATTTTATTGGCTCATTAGCCATCGCTCCAACCTAAGCACGCAGAATAAGATTACGCTCTATAAGATCGTAGTAAAACCTGTCTGGACCTACGGAATCCAACTATGGGGAACAGCAAGTAATTCCAACATTGAAATACTCCAACGCTTCCAATCGAAAACACTAAGATCCCTAATAAATGCACCCTGGTATGTTACCAACGAAACAATCCACCGTGACCTCAAGATACCTACAGTCAAATATGAAATACACAAGTCCAGAAGCAGATATAACACAAGAGTCAACAACCACCACAACCCATTAGTCACCGAACTACTAGACACGGCGGATCAGATCCGCAGACTAAAAAGTAAATACCCTTTAGATTAAATCCTTAGATCCTACTAGAACCAACAATATAAAACTATTATAAGCCATGTCATTGTATCACGCCAAATTAAGTTACTGAAAAGTCTCAACGAGAATTGATTGTAAATATTCTAATAAATAAAAAAAAAAAAGAAAAAACACTGAGTACAACTTAGACGCTAAAGATGAGTAGAATTCGTCATCCCGTTGGCCGCGAATTCGTTATTGAGCCTAGGATCATTGTCATTAGCTTCTCGAGTATCTAATTATCGCGATTACTTGTCAAATTCCATCATAGTCATATTTATACTAGTAAATATCTCCTCTATTGCATAATGATCACGTCTAACGCCAATAGGGATTCTTTTCACGTCCTTAACCCTAACTCTAATCTTAACGCCAACCCGACATATATATATATTGTCACCATTTCAAGATTCTCAACCGAAGGGCTCAATAAGTATTGTCAATACGATATTGTCAATATTTACTGATAAATCGCATTTTCGTTGAGAACCATGAAATATTGACAATAGTATCGATTGTTTCAGGGCACCGCAATCACCTCATCTTACATTGCAGTTTCTATGCTTCGCTGCGAAACCTTCTCATTCACAATCCCTCGATTTCAGATTGGTGAATTTCGCAGCGCGGAGCAACCTGTCTTACATTCCGTTCGCGTCGTCGACAATTAGGCAGATCGGTTGCGGTCGTGCAATTTACACGGGCAGGTCCGGGCAATCGACAAGCAGTAGCACAGACACGCCAATAGCCGGCCGTACAATGGCAGTTGGATTCGGGGATCGCGTAGAGGCCCTCGTGTGCAATTACGGCCCACTCGATCGGAACACAGCAAGAGAACTGTACGAAGATGGTGTGCCGGCTCTTTGTCCACCGGGGACGATCCGCAGCTCACGATACCAAGCCCTCTGTCGTAAGTGTTTCCTCGTAGAGATGTTCCCGCCGGGGAACTCGCGCGATCGTTGTCGCCTCCTTTCTCTTCTCTCTGTCCTCTCCCTCGCTGAGTCTGCATACAGCGCTTGTTAACTATTTCCTTGGATGACGATTCTTGCGATGACGCGACGACGCGACATTAGAATCGTTTTCATGGAGTATTCGGATCGCTGTTCTCACGGGAGATTAGCTTCAGGTTATTCGATATATACGGAGTGGGTTAGTTCTGTTGCCAGAAGCTAATGGGAAACATAAAACACGATACGTACAATCATCGTTAAAAGTCTATGCAACAATTTGTTACAACAAGAACAATGTGAAATGTTTTCGTTATCATAAATAACGGAATATTTAGGCTGCGTGCGCGTTGGTGACAATTTGTCACGCTCCCGTTCGCATCAACCGCAAGTTCAATTGTTTCTTTCTCCTATAAGCAGTTAAATGCTAGTCTTGCAATGTCCTTTAACGAATGTCCTTTTCGTAAATAACGAAAATATCGCGCGACAAATTGTCATTCGTGTGCGCATAGTCTCTGCGATATCGAAATGGTCGAGGATGAGAAAGGATGTCGTAGAGTAAGATTAAATAAGGGATTTAATGGTAAAACGGGGCAAGTAGATCTTTCCAGGCAAATTGCAGAAAATTGTTGCGTCAAGCTACAAAGGCTATGCAAAGCATTTTTGTAATACCGACAGTTATTTCCCAATGAAGAAGTTTTTTATGAGATTTTATATTTCACTTTCGTGGAATTAGATAACCAAATGAAGGCACTTCTAAATCATGCGAAATTTAATATACTTGAACATAATTAATTAGTAGATATATAAAAGATACTTTCTTCCGACACTGTATCCGAACTCAGTATGCAACTACGATTTAATAAATAATTTCGATTTATTATGTATGGATTTCATAAACATTTTAGTGAATCAAATTAGTCTGGCGATTCCACGAGATCACAAGTGTGACTCTTAATTAATTTGATTAACTTGCCATTAGTTTCCAATATTCATTTATACTATATATATTTTAACGCTATTTATGGACAGTTTTACAGTGTTTACATATCGATACTATGTAAGATATACAGAACGGAATGTAATACCATTGACACTTCAATTGTTTAAAAATGTAGCAACCATGCCTATCAAATTTACGCTCATCAAGTTTCATAGAATAACACGAATTGATTTTTAGCAGATCACGCGCAAAAATAATAAGGCTAATTTAAAAATAAGATCGAAGCATTCGCATGTTGACAGGACAAGATTGAAGTTGTATTGAAATAATGTTTTACTTTGCTTCATTGATTAGGTGTATCTTTATTTGCTACGTTATTTTTCAATGACTGCGAGAAAACGAGAACGATGTTGTTTTTGTCGAAATCTTAATATAACGCGGGAAATTGCAATTACGGTCTGCTCTTAAAATACTTCACAAGGTAGCAGGTAACTGCGATGAAAGTTTCGTTGAAATAACAAAATAAAAGTATAAACCGTCAATCTGCGAAAGAAAGACTGATTTTCTACGTTCAATTCAGTAGAAAATAGTCATAGTGAAATATACATTGTAAATATTGAAATACTACTCTGTCAAAAAATGAAATGCAGCCACCAGTTTGTATGTTATTTGTTTCTTCTTTTATTGCATACAAAACATCGATTTTTCACACGCTAAAATATGATGGACAAAAGAATGTTTTGCATAGTATTGCTTTGTTTGAAAAAAGTTTGTCGGATTTTATTTAAAAAATGATTTAATTTGTTTATTTGTAGTAAAAGCTACTTTTAGGAAATTTATCTATAAAAAAGCAAATATTTGGCGTCGCGACTGATAAAATACATTTTTCAGCTTTTAAAGAATATCCTTACTTCCTCTATTTTCCTCCGTTGCCTATTTTATTCTTCGCAAAAGTATATTATTTCTTTGCAATTTCGGCGATGTCTGAACGATTCGTAAAATCCGTCGTTCGAGCGACTGTAAGAGCCGCGAAACTATTACCTCTGATTGCGAGATATAGGTACTTCAAGTTGCAGAACATTTCTATAAGTAGATATAGAAGGGGCAGGCTGAACATTAAGGGAGCGTCTCTACAATCTTATTCAGCATTCTGCTCCGGTATTGCTGAATCCTCCAGAGTTTCCCGAAAATGTACCTAGTTCCCTCGAAAATTTTCGCTTCTGTTTGAAACTGAACTTAGAACGAATGAACAGCAATAAAACCGTGACGCTGTTACCATTGCCAATCGAGTTACTTAAATCGATATCTTCTTATTTTCGCCATTATTCGTTTAAATATCATTCAAATAATTCCTTACTAAAAAAAAGAATCATAAAGTGTTAAAATTTTACATGATATATCACTAACAATAATATGAAAACACACTACGACAGGAAGAATATCAGCAGAAGAGTAACGAATCACAAAACGTATCTCCGAAAACAAAATTTCATTTCCTATAAGCTTATACTAGCGTGAAATATTGCACGCGAAGATCTTTCTTCTTATCGCCTAAAATTATTTTTCAATAATTCAACAAGAGATACGTTTCCTTTTGAGTCGAACAAAATTATACACAAGTATTTACGTTAACTACATAACGTATTATTTATAATTACCTTATCTTTCGTTTCCAACTTTTTCCTTCGTGCGTGGAACATTCTGAAAAAGAGCGAGACCGAAGACAAAATGTAAAGTTACGCGATAAAAAAACTATAATAGCATCCTTCCCTGGAGTGTTGTTACAATTGGAAAAAGCAATAATCATAGCAAGACAAACCTCGTTACACTGTTCGACTCTTTCCTCGCTGAAATTGCGTGACTCGTTCTGTGCACAACCTTTTTTATTCCTCGCGAAATCTTTTCCTCACCTTTTATCGCGATTCGACCACCGTCAACCAAATAATACACATAACGAAGATAAAAATTAATACGTTACAATGGAACGATCGTGACATAGCGTTCGTGATTTCGGGTTAGTCGTATGATTCTCGTTACGAAAATTACTCGATCGTTTCTCAGTCGATTACGTATTCCAAGGGAAAGAAAATCTAAAATCCGTCGATGGAAACCAAGACCGGATGAAAGTTTTTGAGGCCTGGGATTATTGATCTAACCGAGGTTCCCTTTATAGAAAATTCGGGGGCGGGAATTAAAATGTATATACATATATATCGATTAGATATTATAACAAGTATTCTTTGCTAATCTATAACAAAATTAAATAAATTTACGTAAATATGGAATGAGATTTATTGTATAATAAGTCATATTCAAATCTTTTTATTATGCATTATCAAAAAACAGCTGCTTTCTTTTAATTTTTAAAAATTTTTAAATTTGAATTTCTTGTTATTGGCGTAAAATGAAATTTTTCTTGAACAGCGGTGTCAACAAAAATGAAGAAGGCTTAGGGGCTGTAACTCTTTTTAGTCCTCCTTCTTAATCCGCTCCTGATGGAAACGTGGCCAAGAACTTTGGCGGACAAAATTAATCCATTCGTCATCTAGTTTGGTTTCTTACCAGGTCCCAAACAGTACGCGTCTTACGACAGCGAAAGAATTATGTTAACTGCGCAAATAGCCATTTGATGACATCCATCCGCGTTTCCGCGTTAAGGTATCAATGTATCCCGATATTAATTAAACTGTAACTGTCATTTCTGTCATCTCGTGCTGCGAATGACAAGTTCCCTATGATTATTCGTTTTCTATTCGAACACTCGAAACTCGAAGCCAAGAAACACAATAAAAGATATTTATTCCTAATGAAACAAAATATAGATGTAACATTGAATAAAGAAATATATTTTTGACGCTTGACAAGAGAATTTTATTGCTATCGATATTAGTTAACCATAAATTTATAACGTGCTTGAAAAGTTGTGCTATTTACTTAAATTACCAAATATTGTGTAATTGTCTCATAACTGCAACCCTTCCAACTGCATATGGAACGAAAGATTTCGTATTTCGACGAGTTCAGTAATTGTAATGTTACCTAAAAGACCAGTCGGAACAAACACGTCGAAACGCAAAGTAAAAAGAAGCACATGCAAATATTTTGTGCAGCCACCGTAAGTATCAAACATCAATCTTCGTGGCAACATTACGTCGTAAGCAAATAAATCTCACCCAGCTTGGCTGTTTCCTCGCGAGTCGACATTTTCCCTCTTTCATGCCATCGAAAGGCAAACAAGGAAACCGATATATCGCGTGACTCGTTCCGTATACGAAAACAACGATCTACTATACCGATCGAAAATTCCTTCAAAGAATGCGTACATACACGTTACATACATAGAACAACGTTGCCGCGTTGGTCGCGATATTGTGCATGGATTTCAGTTATCTTTCCAATTTATACCGACGAACTCGCTTGCGAGATCTCAATAAGGATAAGGTGGATGCTCGTTAAAGTTTTCCATGAGCACTGCCACTTGAATGGAGAAAGAAAGGGACAGAGAGAGAGAGAGAGAGAGAGAGAGAGAGAGAGAGAGAGAGAGAGAGAGAGAGAGAGAGAGAGAGAGAGAGAGAGAGAGGGAGAGAGAGAGAGAGAGAGAGAGAGAGAGAGAGAGAGAGAGAGAGAGAGAGAGAGAGAGAGAGAGAGAGAGACAAAGATAAGAAAAAAAGAAAAGAAAAATGATTGCCTCTATTAGAAAAGTTTCAGAAGTGGCAGTCGCAAAAGGTGCAGCACAAGATTCAACAGAAGCAAGATAAAAGGAACGATCGACCGATGAACAACGGGGCATTCTTAATCAAATCGACAATTTATCTTATTCAACTGGTATTATTATTGTTGTCGACCACTTATCGTCGTTCCCTGCTCTAGCACTACCAATAAACCATATTCACCAGGTAAATCGTTTTTTCTTTCTCTTCCTTCCCGTTGATTCGGTGCACAATAGCGTACAGAAAGTCTTCGAACAGATGGAATTTTTTAGGCTTGTTCTTTACAAAAAAATTGAAAGAATCTTAACTGATATTGCACCAATGAACGACTCCTGATTATTGATGTTTGTGTATTTCCGCAAAGAAAGAGCGATTTAACGTAGTCAAAGAGTTACAGGGGAAAATCTATCCGGTCGAAGATTTTTCCTCCGTTATTGTAGTTTGTAGAAAATTAATATTATATTATCGCATTGTATATTTGAGTAACTTTTCGTTAATTAATCTTCTTAGTGTTATTATATTAATCGCTTAACGTTGATATTCTTAAATAGTTTCTTTTCCTTGTTCGAATTTCTTATTTTCCTTGAACTTTATTTTCCATTATCATCGGCAATTATTCATTTATTCATTTGTTATTGATTTATTACCCTTTATTTATTCTATTCACTTATTAGCAATTTATTTTTAGCAATTCTTACACAAATGTTCACTCGAATAATGTTTCAATTTTCTCTCAGTTTTTTCTCACAACTGATATGTTCCAATTGCTGTACAACAAATATGTATTGTTACAAGAGATCTTTACAAGGTAATAAAACAATTTTTATCTTATAACGTAATAATGTATGATGTCCAATCTCTGAATGTTTCATAATACTCAAAAGTAAATTATAGTAACGGAAAGGAAAGCTAGTTACAACTGTATAGCGCTTTTGACGAATTTCAAATTCATGGGAGTTTTGTCTTTGCATACGTCTGCAAATACTAGAAAATGGGACAAGCCAAACATGCGTTGTAGTTGAAAGCAAACATTTCAGAACTTAATCGTCTCAAGAACTGCTAAAAACGTGATTATATTCTTCTCTAAATTTCTGAACGTGTCTTGCAAATGTTACTTAATTACAATATAACACACTAAAATGTTTCTGCAAATTGCATGCCAATCACGCCGCTGCACCTAACCCAGATCTGTAAAACCTACTCACAGTACATGTAAGTACACTTCATTTCATTTAAAATCCCATGATTTCCACGTCAGAAGTTTCTTCTCATATACTTTTTATCTATTTTTATTCTCAACACGGATAGTTAATATTTCTCGTGATTAATCTCTCATATCGATTTTATAAAAATCTTACGCTAACCCCAAGAAGTCTGAACCCTCTCGCCTTCATCGGTTTATTTCCGATTAAACCGTATTTCTCTATCATCAGAAAATCTGTCAAAAAGATCGAGAAAACTATAAAATAATCACTGTTATATGCATAACTTCTTCTTCCAATTTTACGCTGGAAGCTTTCTTTAAAACATAAGAAATCATTTTCTCGATCGAAACGAGAACGACATTATGCAGTAAGTAAATTCGATTGGATCTAATTGAAATTTCAGAAACCCATTTACGAGGCAGATTCATTTGATTACCCCTAAAACATCACTGCCCAACGATCACCGGTGTCACGACAACGACATTAATCTCCATTCGCCTTTTCATTACAGTTTAACCACTGTTTATGCCATAGTCACTGGGTCGGCTCATTAGCCGCGATAACGAGGAACGTGGATCGTAGAGCGATTAGACGTGTGTTTAACGTGGACATTTACTCGATCAATTTGCCGAGGTCCGTTACTTTTTGCCAGCTCGAAGAATTTGATCGGACGATTAAACGACCGTGACGAAGCAACATGGCCGTTGGGTGCAAAAAGAAACGGATCTAACTTGTCCAGGCGATAATTGAAAGAGACAGGCCGAAAGGAGAATCGAGCGAGACGATTGATAAATATTTCAGCGGGGATCAGGTCGAGAATTACGAGGCGAAAAAAGGAAGCTTCACGGTGGTAACAGCTGGCCGTCATCGAAGGTTTCGCGAAAGAAGAAACGAGAAAATCGATGTTCTGTAAGTGGAACGATGTCCTTGCCCGTTTTGCGTTATTTTCTTGTTTGGCCGCAACGTCGGAACGTTTCGTGGCATGTCTGTTGCTAGACGCGTCGTTGAGTGGTTTGTTCCATCGGTTCGGTTGCCCTTTTCTTTTTTTTTTTTTTTTTGGGAATGGGAGCGCTCGCGCGAATGAAATTTCGATTCCATTCTTATTTTGCAAAAATCATTTTTGCGCGCTAAGAGAACGTGAGTTTAAAACGGGATAATTTTTTCGAGCGTTTCGAACAATTCCATTGGTGAAAATTCTGTTTGCATGATGATGTTTATAGAGCAATCGTTACAGATACAAATAGTATTTGATATGCATATGGACTCCGTAACTTGATCATAGGTACAGAATACTGTAAATGCAAAAATACTATACGCATCACTTTTTTCGATCTTATTGATTATTTTAAGATCATTTGATCTTAAAGTAATATCATATACGAATGATGTTCATTACTGTAAATCGATAAATTCATCTTTGTATGTATTATGATTATGAATATGAATGAATATGAATGATTATGAATAAAGAAATAGAACCTAAATAAAAATTTGTTCCATTTACCAAATATGATGAATACTTTATTTAAATATTTTATACATTTTTCTACACTTATATTTCTAATAAATGTACAAATACAAGAGGACCTATAATCTTATGACAAAGAATATTTTCCCAGTTGTTAAACCAATTTATTCGTCGGTCGGAATTATTTTGTTTCCAGCATTTTATTATAAAATTTTCGGAAGCAACAATCGATATGTCAAACATGTTGTATAAGAAATACTATTACACTCATTTCAACAATTTGTGTATATTTAATTTCCGATTTTTTTAGGTCCAGTATCATATTATAAATTAATGGGAATCCGTAATCCAATTAATAATTGTAATAATAGGAGATGTAACTTCTATGAATAAAATTTAATGAAATTGCCCAATTCATCTAAATAACAAAATGGCATCACCTGAAGAATTCTACAATGTAATATAAATTTCTCGTTCTATATATAACATGTATGTAGGTACAATATATCAAATATGATAGAACTTCATTTGTCTGAAATGTTTCTTTAAATAAAAATACGACAAATAAATAAATTAATATTCTAACGAAAAGTTATAAATCGAGAAGTTAAAGGCTGTAGGATATAGATTTTTCTCTTACAATTTCATAGTTCTACCGTGTTAGGCTTTCGTCCATTACGAGCTCAGTACTCATGCAGAGAACGAAGTAATTGATACTTGTAATTTCTGACTTGTAAAATTTCGATAATGATATTAATTGAATTCCAAAAAAAGAAGGTAAGATAAGAACCGATCGAAGATCCATTGAAAATTTTATTTTCAAACATTACATTATATTTATACATTACGAAATATTACATTGGCCGATTCGATCAACGTAATTATTGTGGTATTGTCATAATCTTTTTTATTTTTATTTATTAGAATATTTACAATCAA